>NC_134141.1:11010000-13510000 GCF_033958435.1 Carettochelys insculpta
ATGTATTAAATGATCTGAGCAAGATCAAAAAACTCCAGAGCTTTCTATGTCCTCTATCTAAGCCAGGCTGTTTTGCTATTCACCTGCCTTTCCAAAGAGTGAGGGACTTCCCAGGCTTTTTTTTTAAGGATGTACCATTGGTGTTCTGGGGACCGGTGGCGGGGTTCTCACTGTGTCACTGGAGTGAAAGTACAGGAGTCCTGCAGCCCTCCTTAAAGAGCTAGCCGACAGATAGTAAAAAATCGGGTTGGAGAGAAATGCCCACCCCGTCGGGCAGACCAGAAACAGCCAGTCAGTCTCTCCTGCTCACAGCTTCATTGGACTCTCTCCTTTGTCCTCCACCTGAGCTGAGCTAGGATCCAGCTCCCATTCCAGACTCTTGAATATTGCTTCCACCTTGACCAGCAGGTGTTGACATGTCAATGAAACTAATCCCCCCCCGACCCACCCGTGCATCACACAGTCACCCCTTGAGGTACACTTCTCTTGGCACATGTACACACATAGCCCCTCCTGCCACTGATGTAACTAGCAGCGTTGTTGGCAACACACGGCATGGGGGAGGAAAGTCACACCTGGGAGGGGGAGTACATGCTCTGTGTGACTTTTAACTCACCCATGCCAGAGCTCTCCCTTTACGCTGCTGTTTTGAGCAGTGTAGTGTCCTGGGGTGGAGCTTTTCCCCACTGCAGGGAAAGACTCTGGGGGAAGGCTCTGGCTGCAGGGAGACAGCTGGGGAAGTCCAAGTGTTTCCCCCCGCCAGAGCCTTTCACTGACATGTTTCGTGACACACCATGACATGGACACAGCTTGCTTTTCACTGGAACATGTAGAGGTACATTCCCCATGTGCTGATGATAGGAGCAGGCCCACCAATGGCGAGGAGGGCAAGTCTGCAGCTGCCACAGGCCCCTTTGAAATGCAGCAGCAGCAATGCTGTGTTGCCGCTCTGCCTGAGGGACCATGGGAGGGGGGCCCCAGGGCTGACTGCCCTAAGCCTCGCCCCTTCTGCCCTTGGCCCTGCCCCTTCCATGACCAGGGAGCTAGGTCCCCCTCCCACCTTGTCCCCAGGCACACAGACATAGCACCTGAGTGTGCAGACATAGCTTTAGAACTCAGTAGTCCTCCTCTCTCCTTCCCCCACATCCACACCTCGAGGAGGTGCACAGCAAATCCAATATAATTCTAGACGAAAAACTCGGAGACTTCGCACTGCGTGATGGCTTAACCGATTTCCCCCTATTTTTGTCTTCACAGAGCGTCTCACACCAGGATGGCGGTAAGCGCCTCTCTACCACTGCTTTTATCTACTGTTTGAACTGGCAAGGTGTAATGATAAAATGTAACGTGTTGCTACAGGTTACGGAATGGGGATTATTGTTTGTTATGATTTGGAAACATTGTTGGTGCTCTTCTGTTTGGTATAATTAATGCCCCCGTACAATTTGCAGTACCGCTGTACAATAAGCTTTGCAATGCATTTATGTGTAACGCCAACAGAAATGGGTTGCTGTCCCCAGGGACAGAACCTGCAAGCAGAGTGTCTAAAGCCCTGCACTCTACCATGTGAGCTAAAGGCCAACTGGCTCTTAGCTGAGGCTATAGAGCAGAGACTTCACTCACCCCAGATGAGGTCTCAGTGCCTCTGGTTACTACATATGTAACAAAACTCATGGGGAACAAATTCTCCCTTGTCACATCCTGAAATAGAGCTGCAGATCTTCATGTCTATTGTTCCCAGAATATTTTCCCCTAGAAGAATCTTAATTTTTTGGTAACCCAGAATCCTAGAAGACTCAAGAAATGATGTTTTGTACATACCAACTCTATGTGATCCTCATTGTAAGATGTTGAAAAGGGTGCAAAAGAGACAACCTGAAGTGAATCTGGCTGTAATTAGAGCAGTGGGATTTATCTAGGCCCTGCTGACATGGGATGGATTGGGTTTTGCTGGTGCTGATGTGAAGAGGAGAGCTTTTCCTCTACACTCTGTTCCATCCAAGCCCAACGTGGCCACTCTTCCCTGTCATGCTTTCTCCATTTTGTGTTTTCTTGGGAAAAATGTGCTTTTACTTTGCCAATCACGTATCACCCTAGAATTGCTTTTCCGTCTGCCTCCTGCATCAGCGTTCACTGTCTCATTGACTGCAAATGCCATTAGTTGAAACACGATGAAATAACTTTAAGAAGAGCAGGATCCCAGTGAATATTCTGAGCTTGATCACATAAACATAAACCTTCAGGCAGCATGTGACAAAAATGTCACCTACCTAGCCTCAGCTGACCAAATCATATGTCATTCACATATAATCCGGAGACACTGAGACCACTGACAAGGGTGAGTGAAGTCTGCTCTCTGTGATCTGCTAGGAGCTAGCTCATGAGGTAGAAACCTCTGGCCTTTTCCCTTAAGGTTGCAGGTTCAATCTCTCCTGATGGCACAGTGTTGGCTTTACAAATGGGGACTTTTCCAGCATGAATTGCTGGGAGGTCTCAGAAGCTTGGGGCATACGTCCTCAGCTGAGGGAGGTGTGTAACCCAGAGGCACTGTGGCCATTGACAAGAAAGATTGAAGTCTTCTCTATAGCCTTAGCTGAGGACCAGCTGTCTTACAGCTCATACTGTAGAGGCTTATGGCTTTGGCCACAAAGGTCCTAGGTCCAATCCCACCTGCCAATGACCAGGATTGTTGTCTTTACACACATACTGGCCATTCTCTTAAGTCATGATTGCTCTCAGAAAGAGGACAGATCTCTAAAGAACTCCATGAGGCTTATGGAATTCCACGTCCAAGAGTACTGGAACTGTGGGTGTCTGGGGGCCATGGCTGTCCCATTTTTACTATCTGTAAGGACAAGGGACGGAGGGAGGGATTGGAGAGTCACAAGCAGGAGTGGGGCCTTCACGATGAGGCAGCCTGGGGGTCAGGGCCATGATGCAGACCCCTGTGGGTCCCCTCCTAACCTTCACACATGCACCTTTAGGGTGCGTCCCCTGCTCCTGCTCAGTTCATGAAGTGCTTGCTTGCATGGCTGGCTGGGAAGCTATCTCACTCCGGTGAAAAGTTTCAATGATTCTGAAAATATTCATCCTGAATTGGGACAAATGGGTCAAAACCACAGAAATGTTCATGGGAGAGCGAGAGACAGAGCCTGGTACGTTCTGTGTGTCAGGAGACCCTCAAAAGAATTGCGCCGCATGCTCCATGGGCTGCCCAGTGCCTGACTCCTCGGGGACCCAGCTGCCTGATGCGTCAGGCTTCTACAGAACTCCAGAGCCAGGAAGCCCAGGCTTCCTGGCTGACCTCCAGGCGGGCTGCTGAGAGGCTCTGGTGGCTCTGGCTGCTGGCAGTCTGTATGGGAGCCATGGCTGGTGAGGAGCCAGAGAGCTCGGGGGAAGCAGGTGTGCGGGCTGGGGAGCTGACAGGAAACAAGACAAGTCTCTGTTAGTGGTTGGTGCCAGGAAGCAGCTGAACATCCTGACTGCTTTTCAGTCAGTCAGGTGCTGTACGCACCACCAGACCTGCCCATAAGCCCGCCAGCGGCTGCTCAGCCTTATGCCCACAGCTGCAATCTCTCCTGTGCCTGCTCTGCCCTCAGCACTCCTCTGTTAGCCCCTCCCGTGCTGTTCAGTTCCTGACTCTGGCTCTGACATCTAGCTCCTGGCCCTTGGCTCTGACCACTAGGCCAGACTGCCCATTCCCACTCCATGACACCTGGTTTCCGTGAAAGACTTAGTGGAAATAGACGTATTCCCTTGAAATGTTTCTCTTTCCACAATTCCTCATTGTCTAATAGAAGAACGTTCCATCTGAAAACTTGCAGCTGACTCTCTATGCATGCCAGGAACATGAAAGCCAGCAATAACTTACGTAGCCAGAAGGGCCTCATACACTCTTCAGATCGCTGCCCTCTGCCACATGCTACCAGATGCTGTAAATGCCTTTCCCACCCTGTAGAGGCACTCCCCCTTTGCGCGGCGTGCTCTCACCGTGTTCAGAAATGGTTACATAAAATGACACTTTTCAGTTAGATTAATAACGTCTGTTCATTAAATACTTCCCAGAGTAAGTGTATTCAGTGTGTGATAAGGGCTCACGGACAGAGAAGATTGCTTTGATGGATGTGTCTACAGTAATAACTAGCTTATGGACTCTATGTCCCAAATAGACTGAACTTTGCATTAGTGTGTTAAGCCAAAGCTTTATTGAGTTACTCCTTGCCAGACGGCTCCTGATGAACTAAACACCCATGGTGGCTGGTGCACGTGTTTTACCCTGTCGTTCATCTGCAGTAACTTGCCTCCGGCTACTGGTGCTGGCTACTCATCGCTGAATTGGTACAGGTTCAGACTTCCTTGTCCAGAACGCTCTCATCCAGCAGCATCTCTCACCTGGCAGGCCAATGGATGTTGCTGGACCAGAGAACAGCTGTGGCTGGCAGCCCCAAGCCTGCGAAATGGCTGGGGTGCCCAGCCCTGATGGCAGCACCAGCTGCAGAGACCCTGGCAGCGCCTGTAGCTGGGAGCCAGCTGGGGCATCAAGCCCCACCAGCAGCCCCAGCTGCCCCAAGACCAGAAGCTGACAGGGGCGCTGAGCCCAACCTGCAGCCAGGAGCCAACTAGTGCTCTGAGCACCACCGGCTGGACAGGCTGCCGCAGCCCCTCCCACCCCACCCATTAGCTCCACCAAAAAGTCCCAGGCGCACCCTCCCCCACAGTCTTCCGAGCCACGCAGAGTGACAAGCTCCAGTGCTTCAGCCCCAATTTAAAGGGACCTGGGGCTCCAGCTTTCGCAGCTACCACACTACCAGCAGCAGTGGCCAGAAGCTCTGGGCCCCTTTGAATTTCCAGACCCTGGGTCAACTGTCCACTTTGCCCCCTTCTGGCAGCAGGCCTGGTGTTGGCCCTCACCCTTTCTGCTACTTGTCGTTACATTCTGAACTCTAACAAGCAAGGAGCAGGTTTTCCTACATATGATATCGCAAATGAACCCTGAGTCCTCTCGTCTTCTGCCCTCCTCGAGAAAGCACATGCGGTACGACCAAAGCGTGAATGAGTGAAGGTCATTGTTTGAGCAAAAATCAGTTTTCACAGGTGTTCTGCATAAAAAGCATTATTGGTTGGTGCTCCGTGGTTTCAGGAGGTTTAAAAAACACGGATCTAGTCTGATCTCCTGTGTAGCACACGCCACCAATGCCCACGCTAAACCAAACCAAAATCCAACAAAACAAGTATGCGCCATGGGCCACAAAAAGGGGACTCATATCCGAGGGGTAGCCGAGTTAGTCTGTATCTTCAAAAACAACAAGAAGTCCTGTAGCACCTTATAGACTAACAGATATTTTGGAGCATCAGCTTTCGTGGGCAAAGACCCGCTTCATCAGGTGCAAGAATGGATGCATAAAAGGGACTGAAATGCCCCAAAGCCCATGGATTGGTAGGACCTTGATGAAGGGATATATGCACAGAGGATCCAGGCCCTAATTAGAGTCCATAAACCAGAGAATAAATTGCTCTGTGCACATCCATGTTTTTTCCATCTGTGACACTGGCCTTGTTGGTCTTTAATTCAAATGTTGCTGTGGTCTGAAAAATGGCTATATAACAATGTCTCAAGACTCAAAGGAAATCCAGGTTGAATGTGTGGTTCAGGAGGATGGAAAAAGATCTCTTTTTTTATTTGAAAATGTCCATTTTTGAACTCTGAGTCACTGAGGCAAATAAACATCACGCCCACATTGTCGATTCCTGCAGTGTAGCTGCACTTTGACTGATTGCTTCAAGTCAGCCTGTGGGAGAGAGCACAAGGAAAATGACAGGGCTGGAGACAGCAGGCCTGTCAGATGCTGACTTTTGCGTTGCCATCCTGTGGCTGGCTCAGGGCACGTCACTGCTACAGGACCAACAAGCCTTTCATTTAAACGCAGCAGGAGATGTGCTGCAAAATGCATCAGCTGTCGCTGCCCAATGCTGAAATAGACATTGGAGACGCAGTGTAGCGCTGGGCTAGGCATACTGTGATTCCATCACTCTCAGTAAGGCTGTGATTACGGAGAGTAGTTACTTCGTACAAACCATGCCCAGAGCTGGTGTGACTCCTTGGACTTGAGTTACATCAAGGGTGAACTGGGCTTTAGTATCTTTTGCCCATATGTGTTCTTACCAAGCACACTGCAAGCTGATTTTGTAACCAGCAGAACAGTAAGCACAACTTCTGTGACGCTATAGCGACGTCTACACTACAGAGATCTTTTGAAATAAGCTCTTCTGGAAGATCTCTTCTGAAACAGCTTCTTTCAAAAGAGAGCGTCCACACACACAAAAGCGGATCCAAAGAGTGATCTGCCCTTTCAAAAGAGAGTGTCCGCACAGCCCCCACTCTTTTGAAAGAACAGGCCAGGGATCAAAAATGAAGACTGTTCTTTCGAAAGAAGAGCCCTGTGGAGCGTCTGCACATTTTCTTTCAAAAGCAGCTTTCAACAGGGGCCACTTTTCCTGAAACAGGAAAGGAAGAGGGATTTCGAAAGGAGCACCACATGCTTCTGATTTACTTGCAGAAGAATGCTTCTTGTGTGTAGACACACCATTGGCTCTTTCTTCGAGAAATCTTTCGAAAGGACTTTCTTGTGTAGATGCAGCCTATGGGTGTTGCAAGTTACCGCTAATAAATGGAAGAGTGGAGAGCTGCTAGATTGGAAATGAAGTAAAAACAAACAAGGAAGGAGAGGTTAAGGGATGTGACCATGGTCATACAGCAAGGTGGCAGCACAGATGAGCTACTATAACAACATAGTTCTTTATATCTTCCGTTTGTTTTAGGAACATCGGTCTCATCCACCCTAGCAATTAAAATGGTCTATCTCGGATGGTGGCCAGTCCCACTTGCTTCAGAGGAAGAAGTGCGGCTTTCACAGTAGCAGATGTGGAATAATCTGCCTTCAAGTTTAGGTCTCATCCTGGTCTTTGATACTTGTAAACCCAGATGCACAGTGTTTAACGTCCTTCCCATATAATATAAATATTATATTATTATTATATTATAAACCTAGCTAACATTCATAGCACTCTCTCATTAGGCTCATAGTTATTCCCATATTTCAAGGTGAGAAAATCAAAACAACAAAAGGAAGTGATTTGCCCAGTACCCTTATTTACAGTCAGAGAAAAAAATTGCAAAGCAGGTGTCGTAATATCCAATTTTCTGTTCCAACCCTCCCCCTCACAGCCTGGGCAACCAGCTATTTGTGGGCTCTCCATTGCCTTCAGCACAGACAGCTTCATGTTCTGGCACATAGTAAGAGCCAGCAGTTCTGTGTGAGGAAAACAGATTTCAGAAACTCACTGGTGCAGTTTCCCAGAACAACTGCATAAAGGAATTGTCCCTGAGTCTGCCCAAAGGCAAGAAGCCTTGTAAAAGACAGAGCAGCTGCTGCTGTCCATTGCTCAGCGAACTGTACCCTAAATAATTGTTTCTCTCCGGCCTTATTGCAGCAAAACAAAAGAGCTTTCGGAAGGCACTGTGCGTCTAAAACAAAAAGGCCAGTTCCTGAGGGTTATATTTTCCCACTGGGGAGCAAAATGAAGCACGGTTCCCCAGCCTAGCTCTTGCTTTTCCCTGAGGAAGGTGGGTGTGGGTGACAGATGCTGGATTGGCAGCCTGGGCTAATTCTCCATTTACACTCCCAGTGGATACAATTAGAGTAGCAGCAGTGGAAGTTTCCTCACACAAGATGCTTCCTCCAAGAGGTGGAGGACCCACGTCTAGGCTGTCACTCTGTGATATACATTATAATTCACTGAGGAGCCCAGAGGTGGTAGAGGCCGTAAGGTGAACCAGCCTCAGGCCAGGGAGACTGATGAGGAGGTCTCCAAGGAGGGCACCAGCCCTGTGCCCATTGGCAGCACTCCTCCACCCAAGCCCCCCTCCTCCGCTCTTTTCTGCCGCTTCTCCACCCTTCCCTGCCCCTGCCTGCCTCTCCCCCCCAGAAGCATCACACCACTTCCTGTGAGTTCAGGGCCGTCCTCTCCCCACCGCCCCCCCTGGAGCTGCACCACTTGGAGAGGGGCGAACTGTCCCCACACTCACCTGAAGCGGAGCTGACAGTGAGTTTAAGGGGAGGGTGGGCCCTGGGGGATGCGTGTGACCCCTAGTGCATGTCCCATGTGTCAGCTCAGGGCTCAGGCACTTTTACCACCCTGTCCTGAATAACACGTCCTGACGGTCCTAGCGCAGATGCAGCTCCAGGGACCAGAAGGTCATTCCATCTTCATACCCCTTTTGGGCTTCAGCTTTTGCCTGAGATTACCATCAGCTGTGATGGGATTTGTGTGGCCCACGTCTGTGCACACAGAGCTAGGTGAAGTTGCCACACAGTGAATTCTTAATCCTGCTTTCTTCCACTCCTGCCTGGGTCCACACATACACTGAGCAAACCTTCCCAGCTCTTTGACACGCATGCCAGCAAGGGAGAGAGACCAAAGCCTCCTCTCCCCTCACCCCACATTCATTGTTTTAACAAGACTGTTACACACCAGACTTAGAGGAAATATCATCATCTATATTTTTAATCCCCAGACCTGTAAGGGTTGTGTTTGGAAGGCACAGACAATACAAAAAATCCTATTTATCAAGATGATCAATATTAGAGTTTTTCTAAAAGGACAGAGAAATTTGCCTTACCTTACTCTTAGCCGAGTGCTATTTCAAAATGCAGGTTTGTGTGTAGCAGCATTACTTCAAAATAAGCTATGCCAGAAGAGCTCTTCTGAAATAGCTTGTTTCAAAAGAAGGCTGATGTGTAGACCTACCCTTAGTCTACCCATTTATAATAAATAAATACCTCCCAGCAGCACTGCCTTGAGGCTTAGTCAATATTTGTTGACCCCTTTCCAGTCCCATTTCAACAAGCCAGTAAGGCAGCTGCCCAGTTGTGAGCGTGTCACTGAGGGCCAGAGAGCTTTTGCTGCAAGATGGCATTGTGGAAATGCAAGTTGTGATGTGTCCACTGAATGTCAAGTAACCATGGGATCAAACAGCACAAAGGCTATTTCTTATACAGGTAAACTTCAGCCAAATGTCAGCTCACCAACCTATGAAGTACACCAAATAACTGACAGAAAGGAGCTGGTCTCTCATGCAATTTGATTAGTCAGTTACCTCTAGAGTTTTTAACCTTCATTTTATAGGAGTGTTTGTCATTAAAGCATTCTTTAATCTACCCATTACATGGGGCATGTTTTTTTGTTGTAGTCACTGACCTAATAAAATCCAGAAGCTCCTGACAAACAGTTTGGTGTGTGCAACTAACCCAAAGTTTAAGTCATCTGGACATGGTCCCTCCTACCTCAGCTAGTTTACTGAACAGTAATCGCACACCAGTGACTTTGCACTTTGTTTACATTGTTCCAGTTATCCAGTTTAAAGCTCTGATGTCTATTGTTCGGGTTGATAAGTTAACACTCTGCTGTCTAAGCAGTGAAGCTGCTGTGGCTCATAACACTGCGTCTAACTGTATTTCCTGTTCTCCAACACCAGATGCAGTAAATTACATTTACTCCCAGATCCCTGAATTCCCAACTCTCTACTCTAGAACAACAGAGCCAGTTCTTGGGAGGGACGGATCGAGCAGGATAACTGGTAAGTCTCAAGGAGCTCTGTATTCTATCCCTTAGACACACATTTCTGTGTATGTATATACCTTCATGGGACTGGTGCCCAGATGTAGTTTAAATGTAAGGGAAGTATCATGTGATTTTTAATCTGTGTGTAAGTCAAGGGCCCTTTGAGCAGCAACAAGCAATTGCAGAGTCAGTTATTTATATCACATACCTTTTGAGTGCCAAAGAGTAGCATTGTACACTTGGCAGATTTCTTTTTAATGGAAACATTCAGCCTGATGCTCTTTCTGTCTCTTGACTGCTTTTTGTTTTGATAATATATAGACTAGCACGGCTCCCTCTCTGTTGCTGATGCAGATATGTGGAATCTAGGCCACTATGATCGCACCTTTCTGCTTCAACACAACTGCCATTGAAGTGAAGGAGACACAAACCCACAACTCAAAATGTGCACAAAACCTTACAGAACAGCAAGATGCTGTTTATTTCAACTCAGTGCTTAACTCTTAAAGCTGGGGGGAAAGAAATTGGCAGGTGGCTTTATGTTTTAGGCTGAGGTTACAGAATTTCAGCCTCCATTTGTCTCTAAACTGGAACAATTTATGAACAAGAGTCTCAAGGTTGTTTTCTCTTATATGTTCACTGTTGTTCTGTTCCAGACCATATGCGTCATGCACTGATGCCAATACACAGCTCAGTATGTCATTGCCTTCCCGGAGTAGCAATAGCAAAAGATGGTACATTGGTGGTCCAGTTACTTCATTGGTGGTTTGAGGTGCTGTCCACAAATGGGACACCTCATTTCAGTTGAGCTCCTCTTTGCAAGACACTCAGAAAGCCCAGCCAGTGCTAAATCTGACCAACCTTAGACACAGATTCATACATCACCATTTGCCGGTATGTTTCTAGGTCCACTGTATCAAAAACATGAAAAGAATCGTCTCTGATATCTTCCATAATACGACCCAAAAGCTAGGCCTGCTTGTGTCGTTCTTGGATAACTGGACTCAATGCATCACGACAGTTTAAAGGACAAAGGAAGTAGCACGTGCAGTCAAAGATCACTAAACAGATGCATTTTTATTACAAGTTTAAACTTTGCTGAGAACCTCTTTTTAAAAAGTATCAGATTTGCGAGCCCTGATTTGAGGATCACTTAATAGGCAGAAACATTGTTCATTCAGATGTCCTCTGGTATCTGTCTTCTGATACACTAAATCAGGTTACATAGTAATTAAACCTGAAAAGAAAGCATACTTACATTCATTCGGGCTCTTTTTTTCCCCAAGTACAGTTGTATTTTAAACACTGCATATTAATAAATTGTGCCTTTTGCTGTTTGATAAGCACTGCAAAGATAAAAATTAATCATGTGTTGGTTTATTTTTCAACATCTTTTGAAAGTGCATTCCTAGTTTCCCATTTGATATGCCAGCAAATTAACAAAAACAGAAGTTAGCAAAGTTTCCTTGTTCTCCGTTTCCCGTGGTAATCATTTCAGCCAGAGTCTGCTTACAAAGGGTCCAGTTGTGGAATATGTGCTCATACCAGTGGGATTTACTCACAGGAGTAGTTTTAATCAAATCATTGACACTTCTTTTGTGTGTAAGAGCTAACTAATGTAAGGGTCCCTGGTGTGACATCCTCTAACGAATCTGAAGGGAATAAAAGAATATGTAACTATGAAAAGAAGGTCCCAGGTTAGTGCCTTAGAATTTAAGGAGATAGCCACAACATTCTTTAACTTTCTAATGCTAGAGCCCCATTACAGCGGAAGGTTGACCCACTCAGGCATGTGTGAAATGACGTTCCCAAGGGTCAATGTCGACTCCATACTCCTCAATAAGGAAGGTCAAAGGAAGGTCAACCTTCTGCCATGTGAAAAGTCATGGAAGTCAACCATGGATAAATCAATTTTAGCTATGCAAGTGGCATAGCTAAAATTGCATATCAGCAGTTGACTTTCCAAGTCTAATGTAGCCATAACCTATCACAGATGAGCAGTGGGAAAACAATTCCCTCCTTCCAACTAGTGTTTTAAATGATCACTGATGACACTGTTGTGCATATTCTAAATTCTTTTGAAACTCTGACCCTGAATGCCTAGGAGATCATTGTGAATCCAGACTGGACATCTGGACAAAGAGATGCATCTTGCAACTCTTTCCAAATGTGGATAAATCAATAGTTACTTGTATTTCTAGAGACCTTCTTCCAAAAGTTAGGAGCCTCTGGGTCCTGCCAGATCAGATATAGATGCCAGCCCTCATCCTTGAGCCTTCTGGAGGTACAACTCCCATTCACTTCATCTGAGTTTGCCAGCCACGGAGGGCTAGGAATAGCGCACCCCAATTCTGTGTTAAAAAAATGAACTGCCTCACAGCTGAAACTGACACATCCTTTGAAAACGACAGCAGCTCCTATATTACTGAGCACCATCAGGTTTGCTCACAAACATCCTGGATGTTTCAGGGTGGTCCGGCAACTTGCCCAATGTCAGCCAGACAAACACCAAGTCAGGAGAGACCCAGGAAAGGAACCCTGAGATTCTGACTCCTAGGCCCAGGCCCAGGCCCTAGCCCAGTGGTGGGCAACTTGCAGCCTACAAGACAGTTTGTTTATGTGAAGCATCTGCACACACAGCCCCTTGCAGTTGACAGTGACTGCAATTCTCCACTCCCAACCAATGGGAGCTGCGGGAAGCAGCAAGCCCCAGGGATGTGCCTGCGGATGCTCAGCGTAAGCAAACTGTCTTGCCGCCTGCCAGCTAGATGAGTCACAGGTTGCCCTAAGCCCTAGATGACACTGCCTCTCAGAAATCACAGCCAAAACAAAGCAAGTTCCTGCGCAGTAGTAGCGGGGCTCTGCTTCTCTTTTGCTTAATCGTCTTAAGGTCCCTGGAACTTGGAGTTAAGCTCCACATAATAACTACGGAGACAAGACTTTAGAAACACTGTTGTCAGAGATCCCAAAGTGGGGACAACACCAGCGACAGAAACATGCTACTTCTCAGGTACATCGCTAAAGATGCATGAGGAATAAAACCAACCAGACAATTAAATAGCAAGAAGGAATTACAAACGGTGGCTCTGCTTTAAATGTTCAGAGCTGACTCCACGCCAGCCCTCTGCTGTGCTTTCACACGAGTGCGGGAAGCAAGAGACCTCTTGTTCCAGCCATCCAGTTATGGCACAGTGAGTAGCACATGAGCCCTCCCTAACACTGGGCAGTGATACAGCAGGTTAAAGTGATGGCCCATGCACTGTAACCTCAAGAAAGATTTGAGGAGCTCGTAAACACACTCCAGTCTTCAACCATGGATTGCCCTCAGGAGCAGGAGATAGCCAGACTCGCTGCACTCCCTCTTGGAGAAGTAGTGACACACACTCCACAACACACCCCTGTGTCACTCACACACACACACACACACAAATCTAACAATTCATAAGGGCGCTGAGCAGCTACAGGCAGGCCTGCTTTAATAAGCCATAGGAATTTCTGCTTCTGATAGATGTCCTGCTCACCTGCTGGGCACTAGGCAGAAAGGTGAACTTGTAAGGCAAATTCATTCGAGAAATCCCATGTAGCAGAAGCAAGAATGAGCAGCCTCCTCCCCCGACCCCTCCTTCAACCTCAGCTCTTATCTTCCTGAGCAAAAGCAGGGGGAAAGGGGAAAATGAGGGGGAGGGTGGGAGAAAACTGACCAAGCCCTGGGATGTAAATCAATACATAAAAAGCAAATAAAATGAGAGTGCCCCACTGCATAAAGACAGTAGGGATATAGAACACCTTTAATATAACTGTGCAAAATTTTGCTAGCTGGAATCTCAGATGCATGGTGCACAGCTCAAAGTGCCTTAAAAGTGTGTAAGGCAGTAGCAGATTTCTCTAGGTATGCAGAGAGAGGTCTATTATGCACAGTAGTATATGCTCCCTAAGCATTTAACAGAGTTTGGCCCTAGGAACTTAAACAAATGCTTGATAATATTGTGCAACAGTGGGGAAAAATTGAAACCACACTGAGTAATTTTTATAGGACCATTATTTTGAAGAAAAACGTATGTGGAGTGTATCGAATATCCCTCCTAGAAAATGCAGCACAGCTAATGGACAAATTAACGATGGGGGAAAGGGTTGTATTCACCAGTAAGTGACTGTCTCACCTAGTAAGAGAAATCCTCAGAATTCCATTGTGTTCCATTGAGTTGGAGTTATAATGAGACAGTGTGGTAAGCTTCATAACCGCTGCTGATCGCTCCCATTGTGGTAACTGCTATTAATTGTGTGTGTTTGTATCTTCTAAGGAGACCAAATATTTTCATCATCATATAAGGAGCACTTTAGCAGAGTCATTTAGTCGTGTTCAGACAAGCTGGGAGACCTTAATCTTGAAAATCAAGCACAAGTTTGCACCACAATCGTCTTTCAGAATGATGGATAGATCTATTTGAGAGGGAGCTGGTGGTGATCACAACCTTCTTCTTGTTAGTGTCCCATTCTTAACTCTGTTGTGCTGGGGAGTGTTTTCCATGTTAGTCTGGAAACCATGTGTGTATATTACCCCTTAGTCAAGTTTTGAAATCACATGAACCTCTATATTGTCTCCCCTTTTAAAACAATGTTTAGGAGCCCATGAAAAGGATCAAAATGGGTACTTCTGTGATATACTTTGTTGAAAAGCACACCTAACTTCCTTAAGTTAGTTACTGATCCCATAGACAGAGGAGTGGATGGGAAGCCAGGAACTCTGGGTTCTACTTTTAGTTCTGCCATCAACCAGAGAGGTGCAAGCTGGGCATATCATTTTTGTGGTCTGTGCCTCATCCACACAGCAGAGGGTAATGATAACTGCCAAGCTTTGGAAAGTGCTTTGCGAACTGTGCACAAAAGTCATATATATAGAAGAAAGTATTAAATAATAAAACAACCTGTTTTATTCATTCCCAAACAAAATTTGCTAACAGCTGTTTATGAGGAGGCATTCAGGAGCTTTGAGATCAGTTCTTCCTGGAGCCTGAGGCTAGCACAATGGTGAAAGGCTATGGTAGACCTGCATGTTGTCATCTCATTTTGTCAAACATACACCATGAGTCCACATAACCTCAATGCTCTTCACGCTTCTAATTGACCGGAGCCTCTTTTACACAGATTTAGTTGGAAGAGTATTTCTCGTTTAGAGGAGTGCCTCGCATCCATTACACCAAGCATCATATTGCAATAACCAGCTCTGTTCACAGTGTGCACCTCACTTCTAATGTAGAACGCTTGACTCTTTCGAAATAGCTCCATAGGAAATGGGCTCAGTGGTTTTCTCTGTCTGTTTGGCAATTAACAATTCACTGGCTTTTTTTGTTGTAACATGCACTTCCTCTCTTGTTTCTATTCAAGCTTTGTACACCATGGAAATTAATGTGGAAAAAGACAAACAGACAGGAGAGACCAAGATTCTCTCTGCATCACCTGTTGGCCCAGAGGGGACCCATCAAAGAGGATTCAAAGTTTATGATGATGGTACCAAGGTGGTCTATGAGGTTCACTCTGGAAGCACAGTGGTAGAAAATGGAGTACATAAATTAAGCTCAAAGGATGTAGATGAACTTATACAGAAAGCCGGACAATCAAGTGTAAGAGAAATGACTGTGTCAGCTAGGAATGTGATAGCAGATGGAAAACTTACCCATGTGAAGGAACAAATGCTCTTCAAAGAGGCAAAACTAGAGATGGTCCATAAGCCTAGCAAAGGGAGTTCTGGGAATCCTCAACACCAGGAAAAAATCTCTGGAGATGAAGTCCAGAAGGCAGGCATGGATCAACCAGTGACAATGATTTTTATGGGTTACCAAAACATTGAGGATGAAGAAGAGACCAAAAAAGTCCTGTGCTATGATGAAACTATCAAGGCCGAGCTGGTCCTTATCGATGAAGATGATGAGAAGTCCTTGCGAGAGAAGACGGTGACTGACATATCTACCATGGATGGAAATGCAGCCGAACTGGTCTCCGGAAGGCCTGTGTCTGACACTACAGAGCCCTCCTCTCCAGAGGGGAAGGAAGAAAGTCTGCCCATGGAATCAGTGCCAGGTACACAAAAGAAAAAGCGATGTCAGTGCTGTATAATCATGTGACCACTTCTTCCTTCCCTGTTCTGAGCAGCACCTGCTCCATCACTTACTTTGACCCCACTGTACTGCTAACTGCAATACTGTGAGCTGGAAGGGAATGCTTCCATTGCCTTGCAGATGGGTCGCTTTGGTTTCTAGTTCTTCAGGAAGATGCCCGCATGAATCTTATTTTCTCACCAAACATGCAATTTGTTTTTTAAGTTTTTAGAGTGAGAGATAAAGGGAGAAGTGAACAAACATTTTCACATTTATTTGGTTTTATATATATATATATATATATATAGAAAACTCTTTTTTATATTTTACTTTATATATCTGGTAGTTTTGATCAGATTCCCAGTGTTTTGCGGGAGTCTGAATTCCACAGTAGGGGAGCCTTAAAAGAATTATATTTTCACATTATTGTACAGATTGTTTTGCCTGGAAGGAGCATAGATCATTTTAATTTGTTGACACCCAGACACACCCTTCTCAAAATATTTGCATCATTTTGTTTTATATTGACTTTGGGGCTCATTCTGTTGCTTCAAAAATGCCGTAGGCTATTTCTACTTTTTGGTAAAACCAAAAGTGGACCTTAATTATTCTTTCTATCAAACTGCATATGATGATTTTGCCTTAGATAAATCTTCCAGATTACAGTATTGTGCATCTACTTTATCTCCTTAAATTACAGTGGAAATTACCTTGACATCAAAACATCCAGCTGTCACCACAAGTGAAATGTAGTTACTGATTTAATTACTTGCCTTTCAGTAACTCTCCCTATGTTTATTCATAAGATTTTTTCTGCTGAATGCTGGTGTATCAGAGATGCTCTTTTTCTGTCCCTTACAAACATGAACAATTTTACTATCTGATCTTGCTCCCAATGAATCCTAGGGCTGGAAGGGACCTCAGGGGTCATCTAGTCCAGTCCCCTGCTTCAAGCAGGATCAACCCCAACTAACTCAGCCCAGCCAGGACCTTGTCAAGCTGAGATTTAACAACTTCTAGGGATGGAGAATCTACCACCTTTCTAGGCAGTGAGTAGCAAAACACCCATTGATCTCAATGGGAGAAGGTATGGGTTCTCACTGTGTACTTCCTTTCAAAGAAGCATTTCTTGATACATGTACTCAAGATACACCAATACATTTGCAAACCTAGGACCTGATCTTACCATCTTACTCAGACAAGGCTCCCATGGAAACAGACTGGAGCAGTGATTGAGTAGATTTCTCAGAAGGCAGGATTATGTTGATTTGGCCAAGATTTCCAAAAGTGACTGGTGATTTTGGATGCCTCATTTGGGAATGGGGAAGAGAACAGGCTGGGGTGTTCACTTAATATGAGACACCTTAAAGCAACTTGATTTTCAAAAAATGTTTACCTTCCCTCTGAAAATTCAGACCCTTCACAGGTTTCTCAAACAGAGAATCCAAAATTCTAAAGCACCCAAAATCACTGGTTGGTTCTGAAAGTCTTGACTCTTCAATTCTACTATGTACAAAGCAAAAGAAGTCAACCTTTGCATGACAAAGCTATGGCCCTTGGTTCTTATTTGCACTGGTTTTATGCACATTTCACGCCATTGACTTTGTGGGCACTACCCCAGTACAAGCAAGATCAAAAGCAGCACCTATAATTTTTGGTGGTAAAATATTTTCAATTTTGATGATTGTGTCAAATTGCCAGATATCCCCACCCCCAACAAAAAATGAAGGGGAAAAAGAAAAAAGAAAAAAAACCCACCGAAAACCCGTCTTTCCAAGCTGTGGTGGTTTCTATGACATTTCAACTCTTTCTTGGATGGTGTTTTTGCTGAGTTAACATCTGATTGCACAGTTTTTGCTCTGAACTATTTTCTTTCTGTGCCATAAGAAACACTTGTTTGTGGTAGCTATTTTATGAGACATATTGAAAGGAAAGGAAAAAACACAGGGACTTATTATGCTAGACCACTTAGCCATTAATGGCAAGCGTCTTTTAACATTGGACAGCTGTCCAGTTAGTTGCCTTAGTGAAAGGCAAGTGGAGATTAGATAAAGATAGCCACAAACACCTGGCTCCTGCTGAAATCATAGCAGCTGACATTTTCACGACTGACATTGGGTCTATAGTACAGGCCTGATGTAAAGCTTAGTGCACAGCCATTGACCTCAGTGAGCATATGGATCACAGCCTAAATGAATTGTTGGGCTTCTACAAGATATTAGTCTATGTCTCCATCATTTTATCAGGAAAAAGGTTGTGGTGGTCCCATGCTTGGGACAGCATGAGTGGAGGCTATCTTTTCCCTCCTGCAAACCTTGTAGCCTCATTTTTCAGAGGTGCTGATCACTCTCAAGTCTCACTCAGAACTCACCGAGGCTGTCCTTAGATCTCCTTGCAGGCATCTTTAGTCACATGGTCCCTCATCACATGATCTTTTTTGCCCATTACCTGGAAAGTCCAGACACACTGGGACATGCATGTACCTAAGTGGGATTCAGGCGCTGTTATAATCACATGGTCGGGGGAGCTACAGATGTATGAGAAAAAGAGAAGTGAGTCTTTATTGGTTAGAAGTAGAGCACAAGCCTTAAACTTTTACTTCCCATACTGCCAAAAAGCTGCTGTTCAGTTAGTGCAACTAATATTTAATGCCTCTAAAGGCCAGTGTGTTGCTGTCATTCACGCAGACATCATAGTTAATGGGCCAATGTTTAAATAGAAAAGCCATGACTTTTTAGTTGGATTTTTTTTCATTTTGTTTCTTTTTTTAACTTCTTGACCAAAACTGTTTCCCTAACTGGGAGGAATAAAGGGAAAAGAAAAAAAAATGTTCCCTTTAAATTCATAGGGCCAGATCTTCAGCTATACCAATTTACCACAACTGCCAGACTTAATACTTTTAGTTCATACCATCATCTGGCTGTTAGCTTTTTCTTTTTAACGACTTTCCATTAAACGGCAGCCTACAGCGAGACTCCAAACACATTAACATAAGCTAATGAATGTAAATAGTGCTTCTGCAGCTTCTTTGAGCTTCAGCGTAGGTTTATTTTCCTCCACCCCTAGACATGCTATATCTGGGGTGTCCCAAATGAGCATGAGAAGGAGCCAGCATTTACCAATGGACATTGCCGAAGAGACAGAGGAATACATCAGCAGCCCCTGTCAGCTCCCACCTCCTGTCGATCAGTGCTTCCCTCTCGCTCCCTGTGCCTCCTCCCCACTGCGAACAGCTGTTTTGCAAGGTGCAGGAGGTTCTAGAGAAAGAGGGAGGAGAGACGATGTGGCAGGCTCAGAGGTGGGGGTAAGAATGGGTGGGACTTGGGGCATTACAGAATCGTGGAACTGGAAGGAACCTTGAGATGTCATCATGTCCATTCCCCTGCGCACGTGACAAGACCAAGCACTATCTAGACCTGTGGTGTCCAACTCCTTCTGAAGCTGGAGCCACTAGAGTGACTCCTGATGCAGAGAACTAGCCACATTATTCTGAAAACATATTTTTTGTTCAAGCCAACTGGCCACACCAACCAGCCCAACAGCCACAAGTGGCTAGTGGTTAGTGTGTTGGACACCATGCATCTAGACCATAAAGGGGTAGAGTGGGGGCAGGACCTAGGGCAGAGTTGAGTGTTGAGCAGCCAAAATACCTAGAACATTGGAAAGATGGCACCTGTAGCTCCACACCAGAGTTGGCACCAGCGCAAGGAGCCACGTATTAACTTCTAAAGCGCCACATGTGGCTCCAGAGCCACAGGTTGGCCACCGCTGTTCTACAGCCTGTAGAAATATGTGGACAAACAGACACAAAGCAAAGGAAAGCAGCAGAAATGTAGCACTTTAAAGACTAACAAAATGGTTTATTCGGTGATGAGTTTTCATGGGCCAGACCCACTTCATCAGATCAATCTCATTTCCAGTACAGACTGGCATTTATAAGTACAGAGGACCAAAAAAACTGCAATAAAACCTGACAAATCAATTAGGATTGGAGAAGGGGGGATAAGGGGAGGGGGGATGTTAAGTGTCCTGCCTGAGATAATTACAAGCATCAAAGGTGGGGAAGCAGTCCTTGTAATGCATGAGGTAATTGATGTCTCTGTTCACACCACATGTTAATGTGTCGAATTTGAATATGAACTCCAATTCACAAATTTCTCACTCTAATATCTATTTTTAAGTTCTTTATGCTCTAGGACACAAATTCTCAAGTCTTTAGCAGAATGGCCCACTCCATTGAAGTGTTCACTTATTGGCTTATCTGTATTGAGTTTCTAGATGTCTGCTCTGTGTCCATTTATTCTTTGGTGAAGGTTTTGCCCAGTCTGTCCAATGTACACAGTGGTAGGGCATTGTTGGCACATAATAGCATATATAATGTTGCTGGAAGTGCACAAGAACATGCCTTTGATCTGTAAGTAACATGGTTAGGTCCAGTGATGGTATCCCCAGAGTAAATATGTGGACAAAGTTGGCAGCGGGGTTTGTTGCAAGGAAAAGATCCAGGATTAATATTACTGTGGTGTAGCCTGTGATTGCTGGTGAGAATCTTTCTCAGGTTAGGAGGTTGTTTATAGGAAAGGACAGGCCTGTCACCTTGGGCCTTCTGGAGTGTAGCATCCTGATCCAGAATAGGTTATAGGTTTTAAATGATGCGTTGCAGGGGTTTGAGTTGAGGGCTATAGGTGATGACATCTGCTCTGATCCTACTGACAGAGACCAAAAACTACAAGACCTCTACCAAACATTTATAAAATTGAATTACCCACTGGGAGAAGTAAAAAAAAAAAAAAAATTTGACAGAGTCAGACAAATACCCAGAAACCAGCTACTTCAAGATAGGCCCAAGAAGATCAATAACAGAACACCACTTGCCTTCACCAAAGAATAAATGGACACAGAGGCGACATCAAGGAACTCCATACACATAAGCCAGTCAGTGAACATTTCAATGGAGTGGGCCATTCTATTAAAGATCTAAGAATCTGTGTCCTGGAGCATAAAGAATTTAAAAACAGATTAGAGCGAGAAATTTGTGAGTTGGGGTTCATAGTCAAATTTGACACATTAACACGTGGTATGAAAAGAGACATCAATTACCTCACGCATTACTAGAACTGCTTCCCTTCCTTTGATGCTCATAATTATCTCAGGCAGGACAATTAACATCTCCCCACCCCCACCCCCTTCCTTCAATCCTATTTGATTTGTCAGTTTTTATTGCAATTTCTTTTGGTCCTCTGTACTTATACGTGTCAGTCTGTATTGGAAATGAGATTGATCTAATAAAGTGGGTCTGTCCCATGAAAGCTCATCACTGAATAAATCATTTTGTTGGTCTTTAAAGTGCTACATTTCTGCTGCTTTGTTTTGCTGGGATGCAGACTAACACATCTACCTCTCTGCTATTACAAAGCAAAGAGTCCACTTTATGAAAGAAACAGAGGTAAATTTCATGTTGAGGCTTCAAAAGGGTCATGATGGGAGTTCTCTGTTTTGCTTTAAACAAGCTCCCGTCTCTGGTTAACTTGAGCTGTAACTGTCTTCGGCTACGTCTACACGTGCACACTACATCAAAATAGCTTATTCCGATGTAGCAACATTGAAATAGTCTATTTCGATGAATAACGTCTACACGTCCTCCAGGGCTGGCAACGTCGATGTTCAACTTTGACATTGGGCAGCACCACATCGAAATAGGCGCTGCGAGGGAACGTCTACACGCCAAAGTAGCACACATCGAAATAAGAGTGCCAGGAACAGCTGCAGACAGGGTCACAGGGCGGACTCAACAGCAAGCCGCTCCCTTAAAGGGCCCCTCCCAGACACACTTGCACTAAACAACACAAGATCCACAGAGCCGACAACTGGTTGCAGACCCTGTGCATGCAGCATGGATCTCCAGCTGCCCAGCAGCCAGAAGCCCTGGGCTAAGGGCTGCTGCACACGGTGACCATAGAGCCCTGCAGGGGCTGGAGAGAGAGCATCTCTCAACCCCTCAGCTGATGGCCGCCATGGCAGACGATGTTGCGGGACACAGATCGTCTACACATGCCCTACTTCGACGTTCAACTTCGAAGTAGGGTGCTATTCCCATCCCCTCATGGGGTTAGCGACTTCGACGTCTCGCCGCCTAACGTTGATTTCAACTTCGAAATAGCACCCAACACGTATAGCCGTGACAGGCGCTATTTCGAAGTTGGCGCCGCTACTTCGAAGTAGCGTGCACGTGTAGACGCGGCCTTCATGTGCAACTTCAGCACGAAAAGATATTTACAAACAAACAAACAGCATCAGAAATGGTTCTGCTGACAACACTTTGCCACAATTAACTGCTCGCCTTAACTTTTGTAAGAAAAACAGAAAACATACCAACTTTTCAGTACATCTTTTCCTAGACAGACAAAAAGACAAAACAAGCAAACGAAAAATAGCCTGTGGAACTCTTCTATATTTTATATTTTCTAAGTTTCTACAGGTCTACTTTTCATGTCAGGCCTGGTTTTCATCAAGGGACTATTGTCTGGCAAATTACTGCAACGTTTTTTAACATGAAGAAGAAAAATACACAATCGTGAAACACGCTATTCTTAGTGGCCAGGCAATCCCTTTGAATTCTAAGAACACCCGTACAGAAAGGAAAGAATTACAGGGTTGTCTTCCTTTTTTATTTCCTGTGGCTGATGTACTGTATGCTATATGTTTACAGAATTCTTCTGGTCTGCCTTTGTGATGTTACTTAAATGAATGACAAAAGAGGCGTGATTGCCATTTTACTGTTTGCCTTAGAACTCTTCAACTTTAATTCTTCTCTTTGGTTTTTTTTTCCTCCAACATTACAGGCTATATTCCAAAGCTGTATAAAACACAACATTATCTTTCAATCCCTATAGTGATATTAGAATATACAAGCCCTTCTCATTTAAGTGACTGGAGCTCAGTCCAAAGTGGTGCATTATAAGGTCCCAATCCTGAAAATACATAGGCACATGCTTAACTTTCCTTTGAGGGGTCCCATTTTAATCACTGAACCTCCCTGCAGTAGTAAAATTACTTATGCATGTAAGTGTTTTCAAGATCAGGACCTAAAGGATTAAAACAGGGTATAGTTTGGGCATTATTTGTGTACTCCCTCCTGTTTTATGTCCCACTGATGGTATGATCCTGAGATGCACTTATTGATAAAATTCCTGTTAGCAAAAATTGGTGCTTATCATCTCATAGGATTAGGTACTGGTTCAGTAATCCTATATGGCATTGCAATCACTGCACTTGTAATGTCGAACTAACACTAGAAACTTTCCTGATAGTTTCCCCCTGTTCTATCCAAGTTAACCAGCAGCTCAGACATTATTTCGGTACTGAACTTAAAAATAAACTGAGCAAGTGACTTAACTGGAGCACTGGTGCTTGCAAAATGGAGGGTTATGCATTGGGGTGCGGTATCTCTTGATTTAGTCTCACACTGACCTTGCATGTGCTGAAAATAAGGGGCAATAGAACAGAAAATGTAGTATTTACAGTTGTGTATTTTTTAAGGAGTAATATTTTCATAAGAAAATATGGATCCTTAGCAGGTAATGAATTTCAGAATATAGGCATATCCATGACACTGAGTCCTGTGGAATTTTTTCATACTCTGTTGTTAATGCCCAACTTCTTTGTATTTTTTTTGGTTTGTTTTCTTTTGTAGACCAAATCTCACCCTCAGACCTCAAAGTTCGCAGTTCTTTTATAACAGAAATATTGGGTAGACTGTAGTAAACCTGATGGGACTGCTATAAACCCAGTAATGTCAATAAAGTTACACAACAGACAAATCTGATCACAAGTCTTTGATAAAGAGATGTTTTACAACCTCATATTTTATGTCTAGTGAGCCCTCATAGCAGTTATTAATGATCTATTATTAATTAAAGAGAGAAAGAATTGATGGGAAAAAAAGAGGAAAAAATTATGGCATTTTTTTCATTTTTCCTTATTTTACCAGTATAACATTTATCCAATGTCAAAACCTTGAAAAATATTGATCAGAAAAAGTGTTGGGGAAAATATTTCAGAAAAAAATGATGATTTTTCCCATTTGTTTTCTGAATGTTGAATTTTCAAAAGTCAATACATTTTGACCCACTCTCCCTCTATACCGACAAATCCGTGAGTTGCTTGAATTACACTGTGTCAGCTATTTTGCTGTCATTAGTAACTTTTAGCTCAGGTGGTAGGTCTACACAGCCAAGTGATTTCGAAATAATAGGCGGGGTTTTTTCAAAATAACTATCCTAGATTCTACACAACATATCCACCATTTTGAAATAATTTAATAATATAGCTTTCTTCAAAATAGGTAAACCTCATTCTACAAGAACAACAAGAAGTTCTGTGGCACCTTATAGACTAACAGATATTTTGGAGCATAAGCTTTCGTGGGCAAGTCCTGCTTCATGAGATTCATGAGTCATGACTCATGCATCTCATGAAGCGGGTCTTTGCCCACAAAAGCTTATGCTCCAAAATATCTGTTAGTCTATAAGGTGCCACAGAACTTCTTGCTGTTCTCGAAGCTACAGACTAACACGGCTACCTCTCTTGATACTCATTCTACAAGGAATAGTACCTATTTCTAAATAGCTATTTCGAAATAGGCACTGTTAAGACAGGGAATAGAGCCTATTTCAAAACAAACCAGAGTGAGTCCAATGGCTCTATTTCAAAATAGTCTCTATGGATGCGTCTACCCTAGTAAGTCCTTTCAGAAAACCCAGCCCTCTTCTGAAAGAACAAACGGAGTGTTCACACACAAAATGCACTCTTTTGAATTCCTTTCAAAAGAATGCAGTATGTCTTTTGGAGGCCCTCTTCCTCTCTCAGATGAGGAAGAGCACCTTTTGCCATATGTGTCTTTTGGAAAAAAGCATTTTTAGACACTCCAGGGGCCTTTTGTTCTAAATGTTTCAGTCCTTGGCCCATTCTTTCACAAGAGCGAGGGCTGTGTGGAAGCTCTTTATGAAAAGAGCAGATTGCTCTTTTGACCTGCTTTCTTGTGTGTGGCTGTGCTCTTTTGAAAGAAGCTCTTCCAGAAGAGATCCTCGGGAAGATCGGCTTTCGAAAAATCACCATACCGTAGACGCAGCCTATGTGTGTAGACGCTGTGTTCCAAAATAGCTAAGTGCTCTTTTGAAATGCATGTTGGCTGCATTTACATTAGCAAGTTCTTTTGAAAAAAACAGGCCTTTTCTGAAAGAACCTGTGGTGTGTCTACACACAAAAAGCACTCTTTCAACCGGAAATTGAAAGAATGCAGCACTTTTTCCGGCAGCCCTCTTCCTCTCCCAGATAAGGAACTGCTCCTTTTTCCGAAACAATCTTTTGGGGAAAAACTTGTGTGGATGCCCCAGGCGCCCTTTTTTGAAAGAGCAGACCTCATGGCACCTGATTTTTCTGTCTCCAGCCCATTGTTTCAAAAGAGTAGGGACCGTGGGGTTGTCCTCTATCGAAAGAGTGGATCTATTTTTTGACCTGCTTTTGTGTGTGTGGAGCGCTCTTTCAAAACAAGTTTTTTTGGAAGAGCTCTTCCAGAAAACCTTCTTTCGGAAGATTGCTGCAGTGTAGATGTAGCCTGAGAGTGTAGCCACACTATTTTGAAATAAGCTGTTCCAAACTAGCTCTTCTGGAATATCTTATTCAGAAATAAGGCTGCTGTGTAGACATACCGGTTGTGTCTACACATGCTACTTCTTCTGGAAACAGCATGGTAATGAGCCGTCCAGAAGATGCTAATGAGGCATGGATTTAAATTTCTCATGTCTCATTAGCATATGGTCACATGATTCAGAGTCCAGAAGAAGCTCGTGCAGACACGGCCCACAGGGATCTTCCGGAAGCCCCTTCTTCCCCAAATCTTCCATCCGGAAGATCCCTGCGGGCTGCACATCTGCACATATACTTTGGAGTCCGGAAGAGCTTCTTCCAGACTCCAAATCACAAGATCATATGCTAATAAGGTATGGGAAATTTACATCCATGCCTCATTAGCATCTTCCAGATGGCTCATTACCCTGCCTCTTCCAGAAGAAGTGGCACGTGTAGACACAGCCACCCTGAGTTAGGGTTGCCAGCCTTCCAGGATTGCCCCGGCGTCTCCATGAATTAAAAATTAGCCTTTCATTAAAGATTATGTAATGGAACGAAACCTCCAGGAATATGTCTAACCAAAACTGGCAACCTTATAATACTGAGTTTCAATGATAGTTTTCTAGCAATAGAACCCAAAAAAAGACCCAGTATTAGACTGTAATTGTTGTACGTGAATCAGAAAGCTGTCTCCTGTGAGTACTATAACACAGGGGTAGGGAACCCTTTATTTGGTCAGAGGCTCCTGACTTACAGACAAATCTGCTGAGGGCCACACACAAGTAAAAAAAAAAAAAAAAAAACTCACTCATTCTACTCCCAAGCCAGAAGCAAAATAAAAATCTCACTCACACTCAGCTTGGGACACCGGGGCTTGCCCTGTTCTGACCAGCCAGCAGGAGCACTGCAGCCCACAGGGCAGCGGAGGCTGGGGCTTTCAGCCTGCAGCATTGGGACTTGCCACAAGCTGGATCAAATTATGCGGCGGCCAGATCCGGCCCACAGGCTGGAGTTTCATGACACCTGCGATAAACTCTAAGCTTTAAACTATGAATGGATTGTCATTTAAACTGAAAAGACCATAAAAGCATCATGTAATACAAAGGTTTGCTGTACTATTCAGCTCGTACATAATGAGAGGACTGCATGAGGTCTTAAAAAATATCCCACTTGTATTTAAAAGAACCAATTAAAATGCTGAACACGCAGTCTGAGCCTTTGTGTGTGGAAACACACAGACACACACACACACACACACTCCAGGTTGGTCTTTTTCTTGGAAAAGAAACATTTGCTAATATACATGTTTGGTTCAAGAAGGCCTACAGATCAGCAACTTTCCTGCTATGCTCACATCCCTCAGAGAAGCCCTGTCTTCCAGGCCTGAGCAGCCTTCCTGGCATGTGGTATTTTAGACTGTCCTAAACCTCTTCTTGGGTTTGCACAAAAAGATTCTATTTGTAAATCTGCTTTTCCTGATACTTAATCCCACAGTTTTCCTCAAAGGATTATTCTTTTCCTTTTTAAAGGTTTTGTCTACATGAGACGCCAAACTAGTTTAATTAAATCTATTTAAAATGGACCTAAACCAGTGCAAACCCCAACTTGGATTCACTAATACCAATTTAATCTTTTCCTGTATCAATTTTAATTTACACTGGAAAAATTACTGAATTGAGCCCCGACCCTAAAAAGCTACCCAGCAGGTCCCGAGTCCTAAAGACTTACCCATGGGCGTAACTGCAAGCACACAAGCAGTCAACTTTAGTTCAGTAGAACTCCTCACAAGAGTACAATTTACGCACTCGCATAAGGATTGGGGTCGTAAGTGATACAGGTGTCAGCAAGAGTTAAACAGGGGTAACTGTCTACCGCCAGTGTTTGCACTGTTCTCACGAGAGTGATACTGATTTAGTGAAACTGATTCACTCTCCTAGTAGAGCTCAGGCCTAAACTAAGCCATGTTCTTCTGGATGACAGGAAGGCTGTACTATGTGTCAAGGTTAGAACACCTTTTTTCTCCCAGCACTCCGCTCAGAAAGCTAGGCTGTCATGCAATGGTGGCCTGTACTACACACACAAAAGCATTATATAAATAGTGAGAGAAAGAGAGTGGGAGTGAGTTGAGGTCAGTGTTCCCTATCAGTTCCCAATTTAGTTGTTTCCATTGGTGGAGTACATCCACACATGCCTTGGTGCACATAGCAAAATTTATTCTCCCCCCATGGAAAACATTAGAGGGAACCCTGGTTGGGGGTTTTCCATTAGCCTAATCCCCCTCACCATCTCTGCTCCCTTTCTGCCCGTCTCAGTCCGCCACTCTCCTCTGTTGTTCTTCCTCTTCCCTCCCCACCTCTTTTCAGTCTCCTCTAAGCAGAACGGAAACCTAATCAGCCAAGAATTGAAAATTCCACTCCCCTGCTATTGACGTGGGTCCAAAATCATGTGGGACCATAACAGGTGCTTAGAGCTTTCCAGCATCATCTTAAGCTAGGTCTTCATTACAGAGACACAGTTATCCCACTGCAGCCGCATGGTCTCTTGTGCAGCCACTCTGTGCCGACAGGAGAGGTTAAACCACCCCCAACAAGCAGCAGTAGCTAGGGCGACGGGAGAGCGTCGCCTGCTGGCATAGCGCCACCCACGCTGGTGGGTTTGTCAATGACATTTCCATCAGTCGTTGGGGATTTTTTCACATCCTGACCGACAGAAGTAGGCGAAGCCTCAAGTGCCATCGGGCAAGTTCTGCCCACAGCTGCCCATGCCCAATCCCATTGACATCCATGGGTGTGTATGGTACTGAAGACGCCACTAAAGTCTCACCATTTTCCCCATTCTTAATATAGGAAATGCCATGAATATCATAGTACAAAATGATACTCTGGTGTATTGAATGTCAACATATTAATGCCATCCACTGTCCATGAGAGAAGAATCTTTCCCCAGCCTGGACCATGAAAGGTGACGCACATGTTGTCAGTCCAAAGCAAGGAACAAAAGCAGAACTTAAATCCATCCTGACTGATCCACTTTGTGAACGGCCCTGCTCCCAAACCCAGTGACAGGTTCTAACCAGGATCAGTATTCTAAAGGGTTACTTGTGCTGTCAGAGACAGGCAGCTATGCCACAGAGAAGAGCTATGCACCCATCTAAGGTCCCAGTTCAGCAAACTGCTGAAGACTTAAGCACGTGTTTAAAATTAAACACCTGCTTAAGCTTACGAACAGGATAAAGTTCAGCTCCTGCTTAAGGCTCGAGTGCTTTCCTGAATGGGGCTTCTAATTTTGGCCTGTGCTTTATAATTAAGGATGCAGGCAGTGCTTAGAGGCCGCAATTTTTGCTTTTCTTGACGACTCTAGCAGCACATAAAGGGCAGACAAGCAATGCCAGGTCAGAACAAGGACAAAACCTCATTTCCTGCTATACCTTCCTATCCCTAATGCCCTGAACAAATAAACACATATTTAAGGGGTCTAAGAAAATGTTGTGTAAAATGCAGCTTGTCTGGTGAATGTAGATTGTGGATGAGCCTTTTTCCCCTCCTTTTCCCAAAGCTTTAGTCGCACACTTTCTTTGTGAGCAAATGTAAATAAAATACCATTTTGTTGGGGGGAGGGAGAAACTTATTGTGCTAACATGGGGTTAGACTTGCGGGGCTAGCTGCTGTACTTTGTAACCTGAAGTGTACTTTTTTGACTGTTATGTTTTCTTCAGATTAAAAAAAGAAAGAAAGAAAAATGAGAACAAAAAAATAAACCGAGAACACTGCCAGCAACAGCCAGGCTGTAACTGTGGCTTCTCTCTTTTTTCTCTGTACAGTGTTACTAGTAAATAAATCTGCCTTTCCACTGCTCCTGCTTCTGTGTCTTTGTACTGTGTTGCTCCCTAACTCCTACTCCTCAAGATCCTCTGTGATCTCCAGAACACACTTCAATGGAGCAGCCTTGCCTGCTAAAAAACTTAAAAGTACTAACAACACACTGTTTTCTTCTCCCCTCTCATGCACTGCCATTGCTCCTTCTCTTTGATGCACCACCACAAAACTAACTCATCACCCCTGTTCCTGTGTCATTTTTCTTTTCCCTTTCCCTTCTCACAAGACACTTTGCCTGCCACACCATAGACCCTATTGGTTGAAAGATCACCTCGCATTTTCCTCTACTTCTGGAAGATAAAGGCTCAATTTTAATCAGCAAGCCACTGTATAAGAAATCAATTTCCTGGCCGGGGAAACTTCTCCATACATTATATTTAAGTCCCAAAAGTAAATGCTAATAGGACTTGTTCAATGTCAAAATAAGTAGAATGACATTTTCTTTTATGGCTTAGCGTGAAAGTCTCCACCATATTTGTAGATGAAAACCTGACCCCTTTCTGTATTCAGCACCGTGCTGCATTTATTTAGATGTATGAAAAGGCTCAGGGAGGGGGCCTTCCCCAAATGCTTTTGGTCTCCTTGCTATAACTGTGGAATACAACCTGAAAGCAGCAAATTAGGCACATTACAATTCACATTTGGGGGGTAGAATGACCTGTGTGACCTTTACCAGGTTCTCTGTGGTCACTGCTGTTACGTATGAGCTGACCATCAAGGGGGGGTTAAGGGAGATGGACAGGGTTTTGTATTCCTTTCTGCTGCTGTCTAATACAGGCCAGAAAGGTTTGGTTACGAGGTTTTGTGTAAGTTGGTTTTCCTGTTTCTTTTTTTAACATTAGCCGTTTAGAGCTGGACAACTCTGGAAGGCTCTGTCGGGGTGGGTGGAGAACTGGTAGGTTTAGGATATCTTGAGTAATCAAAGAACTAAGGCCTGGTTACTGCAAAAATGATCTTTGGTCATTGTATTAAAGACGCTTTACTTTTGCAAACCCATTTAATACATTTATAAGAAAAGCTCTCCTTGACATCTGAGAAATCTCAGAGTCTGCTCAGCTCAGTCATCCAACAAGACCTCCGAGTAACCTTAACAAGAAAGTAATATTTTTCACTTTCTTAACAAATGCTTACAACTTCCCATTGGTTTGAGCTTGACTCTTGATACGCTTCTTGAGTAGACCCATTGATCTAAGAAGGATTATTCCTGGTGCATTTCTCAAGAGTAACATTACCACAGGCTGGCCCTTGAAATTCCTGTTTATCTCTTACCAGAAGGATGCAGAACAGGAAACAAAGTATTTATTTAATTTGCTGGCTTGCAGCGCAGGTTGCTGCTGAGATGCTGCTGATGGTTTGGCTGGTTGTAAAAACGGAAGACAGCCCTTAGCTGTGCTCTGCCTTCAGGAGGAGATTGCATGCCTTCCGTTGGTGACTATTACTGCACACAACCAGCCTGTGCTTTGCTCACCCAAGTCTCCTAGGGACTGCTTGATTCCATCAGGAACCTTGCAAGTGCCCTTGGCCCCGCCCTTCCGGGGCGGAGCCATTCCCCTCCCCACCCCCGCCCTTCCACTTTGCCCTGGAGCCCAGGGTGGTGCTCGATCCCACTGGAAAAGAACTTCTCCAGAGCAAAACCCCTGCTCCGTCACAAAAATCCTGTGTGCCTTTGGACAAGTCACATAGTATCCCTAGCCCCATATTCCCCATCTGCAAGTGAAGCTATCAATAACCCGCTACATTAAAGACTGTGAGGCACTGAGATGATATAGTGATGGGCACCCTACAAGTGCCTGAGGTAACTAGAAAACTATGTGTAAACTCATTGCCAGTAAATAACCAAACACCTCCCTAAACTCCTCCCTCCCCTTCGAGAAGGTTCAGTTTTCCCTTCCCACAAGCAAAATTGCTAAATTACCCAAAACCCACAGATTGTTAAAAACAAGCTGTGATGGAGTGGGGGGGAGTGCATGTGTGAGTCAGGCTGGATGTCTGAGGCAAGCAGCAGCTCCCAGTGGCTAAGGATGACCCTGGGGCTACAACTGGCAGGTAACACCTCTGCCTGAACAAAGAGCAGGGAGGAGCTGAGCTGGGTTTTGAATCGGGGGCGGCAGTTAGGAAGCTGGGGAAAGAGGAGCTGGAAGGCAGCCAGTCTGAGGAGGGGGAAAGCTACACCCCAGAGGGGCACCCCTCGGGGTCTTCTCCCCAGGACGGGTTGGAAGGACTGTCTCTGGCTGCTGTGCTGTCGCTTCTGGGAGAAACTGGGCATCTGTTGCCTAATAAACCTTCTGTTGTACCTGCTGAGTGAGAGTCAATCCTGCCAGCAGACGGGGTGCAGTGCAGGGGGACCCCGAACCCCATCACACAAGCTCAGCTGCTTGCAGCAACGAGACGCTTGCTGACTCTTGGACAAGAAGGGCTCTGGAATTGTTTGCCTGCAGGGGGACATGTAACAAGACTGATTTTTTTCTTCCTTTGGAATTCATAATGGGCCAGATCCTCAGATGGGGTAAATCAGTGCAGCTCTCCTACCTGCAATGGAGCAAAACTGATGCACACTAACTCAGGGTCTGGCCAGAAGTATATAATTCTAATGCTGCCACATTACTGCTATTAATTCCTTGTAGTTGAAATAAAAATACCTAAATTATCTGATGTAGGGAATGTGGCAGCAGGAACGCAAGGCTGCTGAAGGCTGGGAGGAATGCGTCTCCCAGAGGTCATCTGCATGAGAATGCAAAGGGCGGCAGGTGTGATACTGAGGCTGGGGGGAATATAGAAGGGTTACACTTACATTTCCTGTGACTTAAGAGCAAATAAACCATGCCCACTGTGGAACTGGAGCTGCAACATTTTTATCACTGGAGAAAATGGATCATAATCAATTCATCAGTGAAGCAGAGCAAATATTTCCTTCGGTTGACTGATTTTTTTTTTAACGGGGTGGGGGTGGCTGAAAAGTGATGCAACAGTTAAATACCAAGTTCATGAACTGTACCACATGTGTAGAAATGTGGCGTAAGACAAACACAACCAGAAATAAAAGGAGTCCTATAGCACCTTAAAGACTAACATTATTTATCAGAGAACAACAAGAAGCCCTGTGGCACCTTATAGACCAACAGATATTTTGGAGCATAAGTTTTCATAGGCAAAGACCTGCATCTGATGAAGTGGGTCTTTGCCCACAAAAGCTTATGCTCCAAAATATCTGTTAGTCTATAAGGTACCACAGGGCTTCTTGTTGTTCTCAAAGACACAGACTAACACGGCCACCTCTCTGAAGATTATTTATTAGGTGGTGAGCTCCTGTAGAACAAACCCACATCTTCAGATCTGAAGAATACTGATAACTGAGAGAAAAAGAATTTTGAAAAAGATAGAAAAACATGAAAGAAAAAGCCTGATGAATCAGCTAGATGTGGGGAAGGAAGGAAGGAAAGGGGAGGCAGAAAAAAGTCTTTGCGAGTGTCTATTAAGTGGGATGCCTGCGGCACCCAGAAATGTACATTATTTGTCTTTCACCCAACACGTTTATTACAAAAGCTGCTGTTTCTCACCTGTGGAACACACTGGTGTTTAGTGGACCAGGAGGAGTAACCCAGATCACTTTCTATTTGCACGAAAATAAGGAAAGAACAGAAATCATTCACTGTAGTAAGCCTCAGCATCTGCAGTCATGTAATTATAGGATAATCTCAGCTCACATTTGAAACATAGGCAAATGTTCTAGTTCTCAGGGGTTGCAGGCAAAATCTGAAAAATGGGATTTCTAACTGTTTGTAAGGTCCTTGGGGCTTTTTGTTCTGTTTGTACAGCACCAAGCACAATGGATCCTCTATTTGACCAGGGCTCCCAGCTGCTGTCACAATACAATTTATCAATAATAACAACATAAAAGCCAGAAGGCAAATTAAAAGAACTCCACATTTTGTTTATTTAAAATCTCAGCATGTTTTAAAGCCTATCTTGTGATTTTGGGGGCCAGACTCATGGTTTTTGAACATGGAGTTGGCAATTCTGGTAATTGTTTTATTTATTATTTGGATCTAACTAGGACTCACGTGGTTCTGTCTGCAGCCCAAATATATATGCAAATACAGAACCTTCCACAAAGAGCAAAGATCTCATACGTTCATGCACTTATTTGTTACATCCTGCTGTAAGGAAAGAAATCCAGTTTCTGATTATTGCTAACTTTTTAAATACTCTTTCTTTAGGGAGCATTTGAAACACATGACATTTACAGTGAAAGAATACCAGGGAAATTAAAGTCTGCTCTGATCCAGAGTCAACAGGCACTTCATAGATTATAAGGCCAGAAGGAACCACTATTAGATCATGACTTAGCAGTGTTCAGTTTTACTGCCAGAGCTTGCAACCTGATCCTCTGAGGCTACAGGCAAGAATGCCCACCTACGGAAAGTTAAGCACCTGTGTGTTTTCAGGATGGAGCTTTCATGCTCTGTGCAAACCCCCTGAACTTAAGGTGGCAGTGTTGGGGGAATTTGTCCCAGAACATAGTAAATTAGATTGATAAGAGAGAAAGTTACTATTCAATGGAGTCTAACTTAATTCTAATTACTCAGAACAAGTAATGTTGTTGGTGGGTAAGTGAAATAGATGCTATTGTGATTAGTTGTATATTGCCAGCCCTAGTAATGTGGTAGACAGGAGTACTGAGCTACATGGGAGGGAAAGGCCCAGCCTGACGCTGATGGAGTGTCCAGGTGGGACCAGCTGGGCTGCATTTGGGATGCAGGCCTGTTAAAAGGAGTGTTTGCAGCAATGGGGGCTGCCTTTCCTTCTAGGGAGGGAAATGGTCTGTGTGGGGGAAGGAAAATACCCTCATTGCATAAAAGGCCTCTTAGATGGTGAGAGATTCTAGAATTATCCCACTTTGGACTAACTGGCCTGTTTGTAAGTGCCCTGCCAAAAGGGATAGTTCCTCTCTCTTGGGAGTGTGGCCAGGACAATACTGGTCTTAAGAATTATGCTGACAAAGTGCTGGCCTGTGGTGTTTAGCCCTAAGCTAGTATGCCTTGTTTGGTTTTGCAAGGCTGTCATTGGTAACAGGTGGTAGGGTGCACAATAAGAAGCCTGGCAACTTTAGTGTCCCTAAATAACAGTGCCTCTCATGCAATCTCAGATGCTCATGCTAGAAGAGGGGGTAGGCAATAAGCAGCCAATGCACTGGATGTGATTTGCCAGAGTTAGTCTCTGATGGGCTGTGGGATATTTTATTCATGTGTGGGTCTGCAGGCACTACTACTTGCAGCTCCTATTGGGCACAGCTTTCTGTTCCCAGCCAATGGGAGCTAAGGGAAGCAGCGTGGATGGAACACCACTTCCTGCAGCTCCCATTGGCCTGGAACTGCCAGCCGTGGTCAAAAGGAGCTGTGAGCAGATGTACCTGCACACCTAAAGGTAGGTAAAGTGTGTGGTAGCCTAGCAGGGACTATCCCTGGTGGATCATGTAGGTTGTTTATTGCCCACCCGGAGACAGAGGCAAATGCTGTAGGACAAGGGCTACTTACAAGGACAAATTCTTACTGAAATGTTGGAAGCGCTAGTGGACGCTGATAAGCTCTGTGTGGGTTATTGCGTCTTTCCATAAAATGTGAGACTTGCTCCCCAATCCAGCAAACCATATGCTTACCTTTAAAATCACCAGAGTACTTGTGCTTATCTTTTAAGTACGGTAGACCCCTGATTTATGTGGGGATTGGGTTCTGGCAACCCCCACATAAGTCAAATTTCCTGTGTAACAGGGGGTGGGCAGGAAACTGACCAGGGCACCAGCCCTGGTCACTTTCCGGCCTCCAGCAAGTGGAGGGGAGTCAGGGACCAGGTGGTAGCCTGACTTCCACCAGCCACAAGGAGACAGGCATGGCTTCTCCCCTGCTTCCCCCAGCTGGGAGAAGCCAGGGGACAGACAGCCACAGTGGCATTGCTGTCTGCCTGCCCAGCTTCCCCCAGCTGTGGGGAGCTGGGCAGGCAGACAGACACAGAGATGCAGTTTCTCCCAGCTGGGAGAAACCGGGCAGACAGATGCTGCTGCAGGGCTTGTCCCCTGCTTCCCCCAGCTAGGGAATCCAGGGGAACCAGCACTTTCGATTGTTAGTGTGAGTTAAGCGCAAATCAAAATCAGGCGTACTGGGGGATTACTGTAAGGGCTAATGTAATATGCCAAACGGGGGTTTATCCCCATCCTGTGAGATGCTGAGCACTCAAGCTTTGTGCTCAGTGCATGCTTAAGTCAAGTATGTGTCTAAGGGTCTGCCTAGAGTGCTTGGTACTGTGCACCATACAGAGGATTAAAACGTGCTGGAAAGGATTTCTCCTATGCTCCATGACTTCTTAGAGCAATTTCTATTGATTCCCATTGGTTTTCTCCTCATCCCACTCCAGCAAACTACAAGATGGCTGCCTACCCAGAACCACATACTTGTAGGCGCTTCCCTGGGCATGTGGTGTGGTAAGTGAGCAACACCCTCATCACACACTGAGACGGTTTGGCTGCAAATGTCTATGCCATCCTCCCCTCAGCGGCTCCAGCTATTTATTGCCTTGCACAGCGCTTCCTCTGAGGGAAGAATTTGTCTGCCTGGGGTCACCAAGGCACAAGGAGCCACCTCGTTAGAAAACCCCAAGTGGCTAGGAGTTAAACGTGTCAGTGCTAAAAGACAGACGGGTCTTTGGGGCATCACACATTCTAAGGCAGCCAGCGTGAGCGGTGCTTTCAAGTCCCAAGTATGAGCTGGGTTAGGCTAGTCCAGGGATGGGCAATCATTTTTGCAGGGGGGTCACTCCCTGACTTTTGGTACTGGTCATGGGCTGGCTCGGGGCTCCCCTGAAGGGGGCAGGGCCTCAGGCAGGAGAGACAGGGTTGGGGGGCTACAGGGAAACAAGGTATGAGTGTGAGCCAAATACTTTGTACGAGAAGGACCTTGTGATACAGATTGTGCCCTGCAGTGTGTATGTGACAGTGGCTATGTGTGTATGTGGCACTGACGGGGGGGGGTGTGTGTGTGTGTGTGTGTGTGTGTGCGCGCGTGCTGGCTGCTGCTGGGTAAGCTCGGAGAAAAGCCACCCTCTGTCTCTTTAAGGGAAATCTGTCCCGCTCTGTTGTCTCCCTCTCCCTGATCCCTGCTCTGCAGAGATGGTGGCAGGGGAGGGAACACCCTGACTTCAGTGCCACTCGCTTCTCTCTGTCTGCACAGCCAGGAGGAGAATCCTGGGAGCAGCTGGGCTGCAGATGGAGCAAGGTGCGGGGAGGGGTAGCTGAACACAGGCTGCTGGCTGTAAGTCTGCACCCTCTGCTAGTCAGCTGAGTGGGCTGGAGAGAAATGCTTGTCAGGCTGGATCTGGCACCCACATGGGATGTTGCCCACCCCTGAGCTAGGCACTGAGTTACTGGGGGGGAAGGAGAGTCCTGTCATTAACACTCCTCCCACGGCCCTGATGATGTTGTGGAGTCTTCCTTAGCTGAGGATTGCTGGGAAGAAGGGAAATGGCCAAGTGAGCCTCTTCCTTTGAGGCACGGGGCCACTGAGCATGCTGTGCCTACAGCATCCTCAGCCCAGGGGCAAAACCCAGGATTCTAACGTTGCTCTCTGCATGCTAAGGTGGAACCAGCTGCAGGTTTCGGTGCCCAGGCCCATCCTCCTCCAGTTTTCCACCGGTTTTCCTCCCTCCCTTTATTTACCCCTCCTCCAGCCATTCCCTGCTTCTGCTCTTACTTTGCCTTCTGGCATACATGCCTGCATTATATGCCACTAAGGCGCTCTGTGTGTACGCACACATACACCTTGATTTGGGCCAGGAAGGAAGGAAGGCGCTCAGTGTACACACACACACACACACACACACCCTGATTTGGGCCAGGAGTTCAGCTACCTCCAGCACCAGGAGTTGAGGGTCTGATCTAATTCCCGTTGTAGTGACAGGGAGTCATTTTGTCATCCTTAACAGAAGCGGAATCATATGATGAGCAAGCAGGTTTGGAAGAGTGGTAATTGTCAAATCACCTGCTGCAAAACATCAGTCATTGCTGAACTTAGCTTCACCAGACCACTCTCATGTCAGGAAAAGCAGCAAGGTGTCCCTTAATTCCACCACACGTAATCTAGGGAACATTGAGATCTCTTCCAAAGGGCATCTGGGTGGTGGGTTAGGAAGGGTTTTTAATCTCCATAACCTTACGCCGGAGTGAGCAATTTGTTCACACTTCACATACACGGCACCCGGGTTGATGGGAACTGATGTTCCCTGTGAGGACATCCCATTGGCTGTTTGGCGGCATTAACTAAGGGAGTCCTGACATTCTACTGCAAGGCTGGTCAAACCTCACACTTGGGTTTAGCCATTCCTGCTGTGGGAATGGAGTGGAAGTATTTTCCAGTGCTGAACAAATTTGCTGGCTGCACTCTGTGGGGAAGAAGATTGCCCTTCTGCAGAAATATTAAGCCCTGGCAGCAGGAACGGGTGAACACCTCTGTGTCCCATGGTATCTCTAGGATGAGGCCTGACCAGTTTCTTTGGATCTGGTTAAGCTTTTAACAACAAGCCCCTCCTGCCCTTTTCTCACAACCGGCCCTAATTGTTTATCCCTCAGCCCACCCTCATCTTTGGAAGCAGGTGTTTTGGCTTCTTACCGTCTCTCTTATCTTCAGTGTGGCCATCTCCCAAATCAGGAAAGACAATCAGATAGTCCACTCGATTTCATTAGCTTGAGGCCTGAAGGTAAGCAGCTGTTAAATTGCCCAGGGACGTTACAGAGTCTCCTCATTGGAGATGTTTAGGAGAAGGTTAGATGAACATCTGTCAGGGATGGTCCAGATGGTGCCTGGTCCTGCTGTGAGTGGAGCAGGCCGAACCTGATGCCCTCTTAAGGTCCTTTACAGCTCTAGTATTCTGATTCCCCAAATCTATGGCAGGCGTTTTCTACTGATGGGCTGTTTTGCCTACCAGTGTTGACTGTAAGTTATGTGTCTGCTTGGACAGCATTTGAGACTTTCCCGGCTGATTATCAGCTGGGCTTATGTTTCTACTGGTGGGACACATCTGCGGATGCCTCAGTACACATAGAAAAAAAAAAGTCTTCTGCACGCTGATGGAAAAGACCAGAGGGAGCATTGCTGTGCACCAATGACATCTCAGTAGGGCCTGCTACAGATTGAAACTTTCTCATCAGCCAATATTCCTTGTCCAGCAGGGCAACTGATGTTGCTGGACTAGAAAGCTCCAGCTCTGCAGGGTACAATGAAGCCTTCTGCTGGTGGCAGGAAACCTCAGGGGCAGCCCCAGGACTCACAGCCAGTTTGGGGAGTGCCACTACCAGGACCCTACCTAGGACCCCAGCCCCAGTTGGGAGCCCTGCCAAGAACCCTGCAGCAGGGAGACAGTGGGGAGCTGGGCTGTGACACGGAGCCCCACCTACAGCCCTAGGGACCTTGCAGCTGGGGGAGCCCTACAGCAGGGAGCTGGCCGGGGCACAGAGCCCCACTGGCAGCCCCCGGGGAAAGCCCTGCTGGAGTGGGGCCCACCTCTAGATCGCCTGGGGGCCTGACCTCCCTAATCCAGTAAATCTTCTCATTTGGTACTTTTCAGGGCCTGAGAGTGCCAGATGAGGGAGGTACAACCTCCCGTACAGCTGGGGGCCTCTAAACAGCACTGATGTTGAGGTAAATCCCAGTATGCAGTAGGGCTGGGGGAACTGGTTGGCCCTCCCAAAGACGGCAATGGAAGTTGGGTGAGATCTGGGGGGGAGGAGGTGAGCTAACTGGCTGATGCTTCCCCCAGCTCTCTAGGATTGGGGTCCCTGTCCATGTGCACTTCCCAGAGCCCTGGAAAGGGGGGAGAACTAGGGCCGTTTCTCTCCCCTTTCCAAGGCCTATGAGAATGGGGCACCTCTCTGCCCCTGGAGATGGAAAGAGATTTGGGGTATTTCTCTTTTCTTCCTGTTTGCTCAGGTGACATAGGAATATCTGGCAGGCAACTTGCCTCCTGCTGGCAAAGCTGGGGGGACAGATTGCTGCTTTCCTTGGTGTTGACAGCAGCCAGGCAGGGTGGTACATTGCCAAAACATGAAAACTAGTTGTCATGTGTGGTCCCCACTGTGACACTCTGCATGCAAAAGGGGGGGCCCACAGCAGATCATAAAATTACCATGCCTCTATAGGCATCTGCTTCAAAGCTTCCCAAGGTCACAGATTCCCTGAGCCTGGGAGGTAGCTGCCACCACCCAAGTGAGAAACCCCACAGGGAGACATCCCAAGTGTGTCTTCCTGGGTTTTGAAAAGGGGTTAACCCCAAGCTCTTAACTCTCCCTTCGGAGAGAGCTTGAAAACAAAGAGAAAGACATTCATCTGCGGTCTGATGGCTGACCTTTCAGTCTTAGACATGGATGTACACAGACCCTTCCCTAGGACACAGGAATCAAATCATTGCCTTTGAGCCAAAAAAAAGGTAATTGATTAACAAAACTGTTATGTGATAAATCAGACTTGTTTGCAAGGTATTACAGAGGAACTGAAAAAAGTAGGTTAAAGCACAGAGAATTACTTCCCTAGGATTCAGTTTAAAAGTTACAGTGCACCGGTAGGCGGCGGGGGTGGGGGGATATGGGGGGTTACATCAGCCAGCCCAAGAAGTCCCCCATCAAAACTTAAAAAAAATAATCTGATTGCATTTGACTAAACCTTTCCTTTCTACTTACTTATCTGTGCGCTCAGATCTCCTTGAGGCCTGGATATATACTGAATTCTGCAGGCCTGCTTAGGCTCAAACATCTCTCTCTCTCTCTCTCTCTCTCTCTCTCTCCCCCTCCCCCTCTGGCCCGCAAAAGAAAGACCCCCTCAGCAGGCAACAGTTTCAGTTCAAAAAATCCCCCTCTCTCTGGCTCACCTGCCTGCTTGCTGACCGAGAACCCACCTTCTCTGGGTTTAACCCTTTTCAGGCATTCATTCATGACGCCGGCTCAAACCACTCAACTGATATTCCATATGTTGATGAATTCAGCATACAGCCCAGGCTGAGCTATCAGTCCTTCTTTTTTGTGAGTAACCAACTTGTCCAGTTTGCAGTGAAGACCAAGTTGAAGTGCAAATTGGTTGTTGAATTCTAAGCCTATCCGTTTCCCTGCCACCTCCTGGGTCTGCCCAAGTATCCTGCAGTATGGGGTATGTGGGCTCTGATCTGTGTGAGTGTGCAGTAGTCTGTAGTTTCACAAATAACCAGCAGTCCTGTAGCACCATGTGTCTCTAAGCTGCTACAGGACTGCCTGTTGTGAGTGTAGCTCATAACAGAGAGAGGGCCTTTGCCACACAGCTCAGGATTCCATCCACTTCCAAACCTCAGTGGTGATTAACCAACAGGTATGGGTTGAGCCCATGGTGGGGATAAGGAACAACCAGGAAAGGTAAAGCTCGACCTTTTCCAAACATAAGAACTAGGGGTCACCAAATGAAATTAACAGGCAGCAGATTTAAAACTAACACAAGGAAGTTTTTCTCCACACAGTGCACGGTTGGCCTGTGGAACTCCTCGCCAGAGGATGTTGTGAAGACCAGGACTTTAAGAGGGGTTAGAAAAGAACTAGTTAAATGCACAGAGGTTGGGTCCATCAGTGGCTGTTAGCCAGAATGGGCAGGGATGGTGTCCCTAGCCTCTGTTTGTCAGAGGCTGAGAATGGATGACAGGAGAGGGATCACTTGATGGTTACCTGTTCTGTTCACTCCCTCTGGGGCATCTGGCATTGGCCACTGTTGAAAAATAGGACACTGGGCTAGATGGACCTTTGGTGTGACCCAGGGTCACCGTCCTTATGCTCTTATGAGTCTGGATCTAAGGTTTCAGTTTGGGTTCATTTCTAGTACACACAGAACTATGCATCTAATGTGGTGCATGGGGGATTGTTTGTATCTCTACTTAGCACAATCTGCTCCTGTACATAGAGATTAAACTTGTCCACAACCCATAACACACTCATGTACTTTGGGAAAAGCTAAATCTAAACCAATTCCAGCTCAGAACTTCCTGCCTCACACATCTCACGACTCCGGACTGCACATTCCCAAGTTACTCCCCTTCAGGAAGAGTGACAATCTGCCAGAATCCAGATACACCTCTTGCTGTTCAGACCTGTCTCACAATACAAGCCAGCTTCCTTCCTACTCTCCTTCTCTTCTTAACAGTCAGCAAAACTGGAAGGTCACTTCTATGCAGTGGGCCACCACCACTCTTTTTCACCATATAAGCACTACCTGGAAGCTCCAGTGGGGATTAAATGATACATTGACCTTGGGATAGTTCTCACTGCACACAGGGCAAATTTCACCCCCACAGCCACATTTCACGCACACAGTCACACTTCCTTTGCCTGTGCAAACTCCCCTTCTTACCAGCTGCAACAAATAGTGTTGTTTTTTTTTTATATTTTTTTCCTAGAAGGAAAAACTTTCCTTGAATTTTCACCCCTTTGAACTTCTGTCAGTGTCTCTGTTCTGTCTTTTTCAGTTGCTTACAGAGACAGAAATTGTTTTGCTGAGAATGGCACTTGAGCCTACAACAGGTTAGGCACTGTATAAACCCAGAGGAAGACCCGGAACGTGCTTTTTAAGAATTTACTGCTGATCGCCCCACTCCTGCCAACGTTCTGGCGTGTGTTCAATTTCACACAACTTGGTAGCCTGAAGTTAGTGAGTGAAATTGGTGCTAATATTGCCATTGACTTCAGTGTGGCCTGGATTGCAGACAACAGGTCCATGAATATGTGGAAGGATTGCTGGAGGAAGTGAGTTAGAAGAACTGAGAGACTATTTAGGGAACTGGCCCATTAATGATCAGGGAAATCTGGCAGCAGAAAATAGTGATGCTTGAAAGTAGATAGGCACAACTGATATCTTCCAATTTACAGATGTAGGCAAAGAGTATAGACTTGAGACAGTGTGAGAAGTCCAAGCCAGCTGTCCAAAAGAGACTTCCCAGTCTACCAGGCCTTCATTTTAAATAATCAGGAATTATGTATGTGCCAGCAACCACATTATATAGCTAACAGCCAAGTAGTGGCATCTACAGACATTTTCCTTTGTGCCAATGAGCTGATGAGCACTTGATTTTTGAGTCTGTCTGCCTATCTCTCTAGCATCTATATAGACACTACTGTTAGCAATGCAAGGCACCAAGGGGAGAACTTAAAAAGCCAGGAAGTATATATTTCAAAATAAACATTTGCTATGACTGTTTTCTTAATGATCAACTACTAAAAATTAAGTCACAGCACATAAACAGAATTGTTCTCAGTCCAAGCTGCTAAGTTCTTCCCTTGGTGCCTAGCATCAGTAACAATAGTGCCCATATAGGTGCCCCAGATCGGCAGAGAGCAGTTTTAAAATACTATGGCTGTGTCTACACTACATAAATAACTTTGAAGTCTACACACACCCTGCTTCGAAGTTAAATGTCAATGTAGGGCACTACTCCATTCCTGGGAAGGGACTAAGGACTTCAAAGTTGGGCTCCCTACTTCAAAGTTAAGGGAGATTAACACTGAAATTATTGATGCTTTCATGTGAAAGGAAGAATAATTTCCACCCAACTCAAGCAGACAGGTGGCTGAAGGTAGTCCAGCCATTACATGGGAATAGTATCCATTTTCAGCTGCCTAGAAGCTGTTCTCTCAACAGCCTGCTTGTCTCTTCAGTAGACTCTGATACAAGAGGGAGATTCTTGAGCGCCCTGTTTGTCAAGCAGAGCTCAGAAAACACAGCAGAGCCCAGCACATCCAGGTTAAATCTGACACTAGTACAGTAGGGCTGACCCGATATATAGCCAAGGGCTTCTGACCTTGATGATATCCCTGAGACAATCCTGATCTGTGCAGGAAATGATTCCTGAATTACTTGACTGCGATCATAGGCACAAGGAGAAAGGCGCGTCCTCATGTTGCATCCTTACTTCCAAGAGCACCCCAGGTTTGGTTTGGCCTAAAACAGGGATCAGCAACCTGAGGCTCTTTAAGGAGCCACTTGCGGCTCCAAGCACTGCTGGCACTGGCTCCTCTTGTGTCTCCAGGGGCTGCCGCCGCTTAAACAAAAATCTAAATTCAGTTGCCTGCCATTGAGCTGACTGAATTTAGCTTTTTCATTTAAGCGGCGGCAGCCAGAGTGGCTCAGCAGTCAGCTGAGGCAGGGAGCCCAGCAGAGAGCGCCGGCTGGGCAGGGAGCCGCCCCATGTGGGCAGAAGTCTAAGCCAGCAGGAGAGCTGCTGGGGGAGGGCAGCCACACCTACCCCTGCCGGAGTCACTCAGCCATGCCAAGAAGGAGGAGTTGGAGGGGAGCAGTGGGAGGAGGTGGTGGCTGTGAATGAACCGCATGCGCTGAGACAAGTTAAACGTGGGGGGAGGGAGGTTGGGGTTCAGAGGGGTTAAGCCTGGGGATGGGGGTGGGTTTGAGGGATGGGGATAAAGCCTGGGGCTAGGGGACAGATTTGGGGGCTGAGGCAGGTAAAGCCTGGAGATGGAGGTAACAACTTTCTAATGGGTACCAATTATTGTGCGTGAGCTGCCCTTAAAACAGGGACTAGAAAGCACAGTTTGCCATGATGCATTATGGACTGTCTCACATTCCCATGCATTGCGGCTCTTGAAGCATCGATTTTGTAACTGAATTTGAAAAAATGGCTCTTCTCGCTATTTCAGGTGCAGACCCCTGGTGGAGAAGATTGTTTCCCACCGAGGTAGTTCAGACAAAGGAGTCCCTCTGGACTAGAGTTCATGTGGGGCGGAGTGCCACGCTCCAGCCAAGCACCTGCTTGCATTCCACTGAAGCAGTCCCATCTCACTAACATGCACACAGCAATCACCCACATCAGTGCTTTCGTTACAGCCCTGCAAATCCACAGATATCCACATTGTAGCCGCAGCGATGCACATCTGTGCAGATAGCCACAGCTCTTCTTTGTGCACGTGGCTGCAAATTTTATTATCTAGGACCCTGCAAATGTGCAGACATCGGCTTTATGTCCATGGGTCTCTGCAGCCACAGGTGTGAGAGCCCATATCGGCCGATCGCTCTTGCAGCTGTAGATACAAATTTTGTATCTGCGCAGGGCTCAGGCTGTCCTCTGGGCACAATCACACTGCTTTTACTCGGCCTTAATCGTAAAGATCAACAGCATGCCTTTGCGATGGGAGACGTTAAAGCAACAGGCTGTATGGCATCAGCGGAAGTAGCAGCATAAAGAATGGCCATGGGCAGGCTTCCTTTTAGCTCTTCTGTGCAGTGGTGGTGGTATTCCTCTCTTTAGTCTTTGTGCAAAAGGGCCCCAGTCCTGGATCAAAACCAGTGTTCCCTATTAGCTGAGCACTTGGGCAGCCATCCAAGAGAGATTCTGGTGCAGCCCAGAACACCCTTAACCACCCACAGCGGGCAGCATGCATTTCTTTTGGTGGTGCACATCCACACAAGCCTGGGTGCACATAACAAAATTTATTCCATCCACAGATGGAAGCAATCAGCGGGAGCACTGAACAAGATTCCAGTTTAGTAGGTGCTGTATGAACCCAGAACAAAGTGATGGTCCTTTTCTGTCCCAAAGCGTTTATACCAAACATTAGGAGCGCCTACTGCAGCGCTTCATTGTTGCTGCTGTGCAAGTGAAACATTCCCTCTGCCTTAGGCACGGATACAAAATAGAAAGCCTGCCAGCTGTCAGCCCTTCCTGTGCAGTCAGGCGTGGATTCCCCCCCGCGGAAGTCAAGCTGATGATCCATTTGTGATGCAAGGAAGCAGCAGAACCATTCACCTTGAATCTATTTCTTTCCATCAGCTAAGGAGATGCTTATTCCACGGAAGTTACCAGCTATCAGCTTCTGCACCCATGGGTGGGCAAAACGACAGCCCCACAGGGCTGTGCACAATTACCTCCCCTTAGCTAACAGGCAACCTCTGCCCCTTTATCGTGCGTTGCCTGGCAACCATCTGGTGCCCCTAATGCCTTAGCACCATCCTGCCTCACACAATCAATGGGCATCAGTGGCTCAGGGGGATTTAATAAGCCTGTGCTTAACCTCCCTACTCTGTAAGGCTGACTTGTTCTGTACAATGTACACACGCCGAGCCCCAAAACAATCCCCGGCCATTTTTTAATGACCTCATTGTGCTGATGCATTGATATGAGATGGGAGGGAAATGCCTTGCGAAGCATCATTCTGACTCTGAAACACCTCAGGCTTTACGCCTGCTATTTTTCCCCCATGCTTTTTCCCCTCTCTGTACACCAGTGGCAACCCACTCTGAACTTCTGAGCTGCGTCACGGTGCAGCTCAGCTAAGTCCCAAGATTTTCCGTAGGCCTGTCCTCACTGCAGCTACTGCAATCAGTGCGCCTTAGGCAGCAATGGCTGAAGATGTCATTAAGTACCAGTAGCTAGCGGAATGTCCCATTTTTAATCAGTAGAAGATGGAGGTTTTTGTTGCATGCCCAGAATAAAAGGGCGAGCTGTGAATCCAGGGGCTGTTTGACAGGCAAAATGCACAAAAAGAAAGGAACAGGCCCTGTCCTCAAGCGCATAATGTCTAAACAGATAAAAGCTAGAAAGGGCTCAGCCTTCCCTGACCTGAGCCGTCCTGCCTCTAGCTTGGCAGGTGTGACTCCGTCATGAGTGGTGCCATCAGGGTGCCAGCCTGGGGCTGCAGGCAGAGTCCATTCTGAGTGCACCAGTCTGTAGAGTAGGAGTGGGCAATCATTCTTGATGGGGAGTTACTCCAAGATTTTGGTGATTGGCTAAGGGCTGCACTTTTCTGTGGAGGGGGTATGAGGTCGGGGACAGAGGTTGGGATAGGGGACTGGGGTGCAGGAGAGGATGTGGGGTCTGGGAGGGAGTTCGGGTGAAGGAGGGGGTTGTGAGCTGAGGCAGGAGATTGGGGTGCAGGAAGGGGGTGTGGACGCAGTCAAGGATTCTGGCTTGGAGAAGGGGAGGAGAAGAGGTGCAGAGTCTGAGAGGAAGTTGTGGCCTGGAGAGTGGGGTACATGTGGGGTTGAGGTGCTAGAGGGGGGCTTCTGTTGCCTCCCCTTGCCAGGCCCCCAATTAATCCCCCCCAGACCGCCTTGGGCCCCATCCATTGGATGACTGAAGCAGCTGCTGTGTGGGGCCTGCAAAACGCAGGGCCTCAGGCAGCTGCCCCAAAGCATCCTATGGACAGGATGGCTCTGAGATGGGCAGCTACCTTCTATACCAAAACACATTCCCCAAACCCTAACTTCCTGCTTCCTTTGTTAGGGCAAATCCAGGTCTCTCTCTGCTCCCTGCACATTCAACCTCTCTGTTGGACTGGCAGTGCAAATCTCCCCATGTCAAATACTGCAGCTTCCTTCCCCTCTAGCTTTGCCCATATGCATCTGTTAAGAGGAGAGACTGTTAGCTCAACTTCGTTTCCGTTGTACTCTCCCCCTCTTTCTTATTGTTGATCTCCCACCAACCATCTAACGCGCTTCTGAGTTGAATTCAGCAGCAAATAAAAGGAAACAAAGCAGTCAGCCCTGTGCTGCACATAAGTGGAGCTAGCAAGCGCAGGGATGGAGCAAACGCTTCCCAGGGAGATCATGCCAGTGGAGCTGCCCACTGAGTGCTGTGACTGATTAATCTCTGTTGCACAGTCAGCTGACAAGACAAATAAGAAGTGGCTGTAACCTGGTAACGATCAAGAGGTGCTCCTCGCAGCCGGTTAGACTGTTTGGAATGGGATATATTTGGGTTTTTCTGCACTCCTCGTATGATCCAAATCCACCCAGTGGCCACTTACGTCTCTGAAGTGGCCCATTGAGTACCAGGGTCAGCTGTCAGAGATCTGCTATTCTGCGTGTACACAAGGCACTGCATCGAGGTCAGTTCCCATGCAGGCCCTACAGTCTATGAACTCCAGCTCGGCACGGGGAGAGAACGAGAGCAATAGCTGGTCCTAAGAGGTGTAACTGATCAAAACCTGGCCCCTCATGTAGAATAAGCTAAATAAACCAGGCTTTAAAAGTGCTCATCACCTTGCAGCTTCCAAACTCTGTCCACTCACTTAGCTCCAGAATGAGCTGCTGTGTGTGGAGCTCTATGGAGAAACTGTCCTTAAATTTCCAATTTAGTGGAGCATCAGCCCAAGAAACATCGGGGGGGCATCAAGACAAGCAGACCTCCAAGTCTCCAATAGAAACTGGGGGAGGGGGAACTTTTAGACCTGCGAATGGGGATTTAAGAACACAAGTCCCACTGGCGTGAAAACGAATGGGACTGTGTGCATGAGCCCTGTAAGCACTTCTGAAAATTTTCCTCCACAGCACTAAATGTCTCACTGTGCCTGACGTGAAAGCAAGAGGATCTACTTGCCATGGTGTCCAACACCCTCGCCAGTAACCATACATATATTGTCAGAATAATGTGGTTAGTTTGCTATAGCAGTACCCACTCTAGTGGCTACTGCCTCAGAATAGGTTGGAGACCTCAGCACCAGCCATTCTCCTTCAGTATATAGGGAAACAAGCTGGGGAAAGGCCCAAATCACTAACCAGTGTTACCTATACATACTTTTTCCTTCAGTGGTAAACTAACATCAACCCTGTTGAAAAGGAACATTGCCATGTACAAGCAGCAGAGTGGAAAGGTTTTTGTCTCTTTCTACAGGCAGACAATCCTTTCAAAAGGGTAATTCTAATCAAACCAAAATTCAGCAGAGATGTTGAGCGTCCCATAGAGTTGGTGGTGAAAGTCAGTCAAGCATAGAACTGCCTGCTTCAACCGCTAGACCATGATTGCTTGCCGAATTTGATCCACCAACTTGGTAAAACAGAACAGCAGCAATGTAGCACTTTAAAGACTAACAAAATGATTTATTTGGTGATGAGATTTCATGGGACAGACCCACTTTTTCAGAACAGTTTCATTTCTGGTACAGACTGACATTTATAAGTACAGAGGACAAAAAAACATTGCAATAAAAACTGGCAGATCAAGTACATAAGACTGAAGGAGGTTGGTGCGGGATGTTGTCTTAGTGTAAGTGCTGATGGTGAAAGTATAATGCATACAAGGGCATGACACTATTGGGTATATTTTCATCTCTCCCCAGACACACACAAAATGTCCTCTGTAAACTCCACTAGGAGCTATTTGTATAAATCCTCGTGCATGGAGATTGCTGCCAAATGAACTGAGATCACCCAAGTCAATATTAATCTGACCTGGACTTTCATCTGGTTTTGTTAATTTTAGAATTTCGCCATTGACCAAGATAATAAAACCACTGTATAGCACTCCTAATGCTTGAGCCAGCCTCTCCCTGGATCTGACATAAGCATTTGCTCTGTTTCATGGCAAATATTTTCAGGCCTCTGGCTTGATTTGCACAGAATATTAATAGGGTGGTTATTCAGAACAGAATTTTTAAGCTTCCTTCAGCCATACGCTCATCAGCTGTGTGCGTTAATCAGCCCTAGTAAAGCAAAGCAAAGGGCTGAGGTTAGTTCGCCTTAGGACTCTCAGCCAATGGAAATTTCTGGCTTCTCTGAGAAGTGGGATGCTTGATCCAGGAGGGGAAACGCTTCCCTGGGAGTTAATCCTTGGCTAATGTCTCAGCACAGTACTAGCACTGGACTCTCCAGTGTGTGTTTGGAATAAGGCATAAAGTAAGGGCCTGATTCTCATTCATACAAAGGCCCCTTCTAACTATTGCTGCAGCCATGTCAATGGGAATTAGGGGCTCAATACCAACTAGCACTAATGCCGAGGAGGCTAGCCCTGGTGTCCTGGCCAAACAGTTCATTGGCAGTCTGCACATAAGGAGATTCTTCAGCTTCACTTCAATCTCCTAGTCTCCTGCCCTTGGCTGTTAGATAGACCCTTGCACCATTATACAACTGCTGCGCATGTCCCAGCAGTTGCTGTACCGCACCTCTGGACAGTTAGTTCTATTTCTTTGCCTTCTGTTTGGGAAGGGGGGTGATTTTCATTTGTCACCATTTAATTTTGGCAATGTGAGGGGAGAGTGGGTGTTAGGCAAATGTCCAAAGGCAAAGGGTGGAGGACTGGGGGGATATTTTGTGTGTGTATATAGATTAAGACGTAATCTCTTTTTAATACTTCCTAGTGTGTACAGGCTGAACTGCTTTAGTCCAGCAACATCCATGGTCTGGAATGGTTTTAGTTCACCAGATGTCCACTTACCATGGGTATGGCCAAGTTTCTGTGGCCCCATTAGGTCTGCGTACAGCCACCAGTCCTGGCTCTCAGTGTTCTGTACTGTCATTAAGCTGTAATTTACTCCTAAATGCTTCTAAGAGCCCAGTAAGCAGCCAAAGTGTTGGTAAGGTGCAAGAAAATATTGACCTCCCATCATCTGGCAAATTCTTTCTTCCAGCACCAGTCGGGTCCCGGGGATGCTGGACGACAGAAATTCAACCTGTAGACATTATTGACCTCCCACGGTTCAGCAAATTTTCTGATTCAGCACCAGTCAGGTCTCAACGGTGCTGCTCTCAAGAGGGTCAGCCTGAATTAACATACTTGTTGAGAATATCTTTACCTATTCTGTTCTTTAAAATTAAAAAAATAAATAAATATAGCAACATGTCACTGAAGCAAAGGAAGCACTGAATCCAAACAAGAAAAACCTCCAAATAAGTACCCTCTTCTTCCTTCCTTCCTAGGAGAGAAGGGAATGGCTGTATTGCCTGAGGATCAAAGGGAATCATGCTCATGCGAAAGCCCTGAAACAGCAGTGACTGGGATGGTAAGTTTATATTCAACCTCTCTGTGTCAGCAGGTTATGGATTCATGCACTATGGCAACCAATAGTAGGTGAGACAGTGCTGACAGAAATTTCAATGGCGGGGAGTCCAGGTGAGGCCTTCCTTAAATACTGCAAGAACTGATGCAACAGTGAGATTTATGAGGACTGGTTTTTTTTAGGATGTGACTGAAATATTTGAATTCTAGCCAATGTGATGGCAACACAGATTGGAGCATTTAAAAACAAGCAGCTCTGATGGTGGTCTTAAACAAGTGTCAAGTCTGCTGGTGTCCAGTAAAATATTTTCACTGGGTCCTAGCAAAATGAGGCTTTAGCTAGCTTGTTTGAATGAATCCCTCTATGACATCCTCATCCACAGCATCTTGTCCTCACCTGCAGCTCTCCTGTAGGAACCGCCTCAAAGCTCTCTATTCTTCTGAGCCAGGTATGTGGTCCCTAGTGTCCACAGCTCCTCTTAAGCCCTGGAAAACAGCATGTGGAACAGCTCAGTAGCATAGGGAAGGTGCATAGCCAGAGCCACATTATACCCATACTCCGCTCTTAATCTGTGGGATCAGGCTTGCAGGTGCTGATGATTCACTGAGTTTTATTGAGCACCCTCACTGGTTGGTGAAGCATGATCAGAGATGGATATATTCCTGGGCAGTTCTTTATGTCCCTGCTGTGACTTCTGATGTATGGTGCAGGCACACATGGTTGTATCTAAAAATTTGAAGAAATAAGTAACAGATGGGGTTGGGGAAAGTAGGACTGTTGTCAATCGGAGCTGGAAAATCTTGACTTGTGTTCAATGCCTATTGACAGCAATATATGGGAAACCTTCATATCTTGGACCCTATGTGAGCCCCTGTTGCTTCAAGGGGAACCACACTCAAGACCAATAAAATTGCTATTAATCTAAATATAGTAGAGAAAAGTTCTTCTGATACACAGTAGAAGCTTTTTTTATTGTATTTTATTTTTTTCCCCTCATGTTTAAAACAAAAGTTCACTTAATTGTCTCACACATCCCACAGGAAGATGGTTAAGGGCACTGGGAGAGCATTGCAATAGGTAAGCAGACTCTGTTATCATCAGGAAGAGAGAGGTCGCCGTGTCAGTCTGTATTCTAACAAAACAAAGAAGGCGTCATGTAACATTCTATAGACTAATGAACAAATTTATTAGGTGATGAGCTTTCCTGGGGCAGACCCACTTCTTCAGATCTGGTTTGGTTTGGTTTGTTTTGTCCTGCTATCAGTAGCACCATGTGAAGCCAGGCTGCTGGCATAGGAGAGGGGAAACGGAATAGCAGCCTCAGAGCCCAGTAATTTAAAAGGGCCAGAGCTCCTGGTCGCTGCTGTCGCAGGATCTCACGGGCCTCTAAATCCTTGCTGGAATCCAGGTATCATGGTCTGGGTGTGGGAGGCTTCCTCCCCAGCTCTCCTAGGGGCCCTGCATTACCATCCTCAGCTTCAGTAGAAATAATATCAGCAGAGCATTGTTACAGGACACACTCTATAAAGAACCTTATAGCACCCTGAACAGCATGCAAATTAGCCAAAATCTTTACTGGAGCATGCCATCGAGAGCTGAAACAGACACTCAAAAGGTGCTAACTTTAGCACAGCTTCACACACTGCAAAGTGAAGTGTGAGGTTTCTATTTTGCAATGATTGCAAACTGTAACGTGTGTGGGGCCGGAGTATGAAACAAGCGGCAGTTCCTGCTTCTCTTAGCTGCAATTTGTGGAGATACAAACCCTGTTTCATTGAAACCCTAACAGTTTGTCTACCTGCTGTTGAAATGACTGATGTTCCTGTTATGTACAGATAGAGCTAGACTATTTTTAGATAACCATACATGTTAGTTGCTCAGCTGGGGTAAATCAGCATAGCTGCACTGATATCACTGGCTTACACCAGCTGGTCCAGACTCTTGGCCTAATGAAACATAGCTTTGTAGGACCAAACTGCACTCCAGGTCATACCCAGGCAACTCCCATTTAAGTCAATGGGACTTTTGTGTGGGTTAATGGAGCACAGAAATGTCAGTCGAGACCAAGTATCAGAGAGGTAGCTGTGTTAGTCTGTATCTTCAAGAACAACAAGAAGTCCTGTGGCACCTTAAAGACTAACAGATATTTTGGAGCATAAGCTTTCGTGGACAAAGACCCGCTTCATCAGGTGCAAAATCAGGTGCCACATGACTTCTTGTAGTCGAGACCAGGTTGATCACATATCAATTCCTTGCCAAGGACAAGGTAGCAGCTTCCAGTGGAGGATGTACAGCATCAGCTATTAAACTGCTGTGCTTTCTGACTAAAATCAAGGGTACCAACAGGATCTGGCACAGTTAAAACCTGGCTCTCATGAACAGTTGGCTACACATCAGGGCCAGACAAGGCCAAGTTTGTGAAGACTTAGGGTACGTCTACACTTCTCAGAAGATTGACTCCTTCGGGGTAGATCTTCTGGGGTTTGATTTAGCACACCTAGTGGGGATGCACTACATCAAACCATTAGGGCTTTCCAGTCAGCCGTGGTACTCTTCATTCTCACGAGGAGTAAGGAGGTCGAAAGGAGAGTTTCTCCCATTTGACCTCTCTCTGTGTAACAGTCAGAAAAATCAATCTAGGATACATCTATTCCAGCTCCGTTATCATCGTAGCTGGAATGGCATATCTTAGATTGATTTTTCGAGTGTAGGCTTGGCCTGAATTTAAGCAAAATCTAACTGCAAAAGATTAGTGTCTTGATCTGCTTAGATAATATATGTGCCATGATTTCTTAACGATGGTGTCGGAATAAAATGTTCTCTACTATTGAGACCTTCTTGTAGCTGTAGTTCAAAACGGAGCTTGTGTGTGGGTGGCAGCAACTGCAGCTGTTTGCTTTCTTCTTCCACCCGCCTTACAGCTTAATGGGAAGAGCTGACATCTGCATATGCCATTCTGTTCTTCCGCTGGGATATTTGCTTTACAAGCACTTGGGTGGCTCATTGTGGGCAACCTGTCGCTTTAATTGCAGATTTTTGTAGCAATGCCTAGTCCGTAGGTAGGTTGTCGGGAGTCAGAGCTCTGGTTGTAAATGATAGCCTAGCCAGTAGGTTGAATTACCTTTCAGGAGATGTGCATAAATTAGAGCTGGCATTTCCGATAATCCCTTTGGCTCCCAATTTTGGCTGTGCTGCAGTGGATATCCTTGGAACTAAATGGTACTTCCCAAGGACCATACGTCTGAGAAGAAGTTCTGGAATGGCTCAATGATGGTCTTAAGCTATGTCTACACTCACTGCTGGGTACAGAGTCAAACATGGCACAGCAGCCTAGCACAGGTATCCATAGCAGCGTAGACAGCAGTACTTAGGCAAATGGGATTGAGACATGTCAGAACCTTAAGGTCGAGAGCCCGGCAGAGTACACGCATGCCTAAGCAGTGCGGTGTTCTGCTGCAGGGGACTGGCAGAGCCTTTCTCAGCTGCAGTGAAAAGCTCTGGCAGTTCCCGGAGCTACTAAAGTCTTTTCTCATTTCAGGGCCACATGTAAGTATGCCACACACCCCTAGCTGTGGGACTGCAGCCTGTCTTTCACTGCAGAGTGGAGCGAGGCATACCCTATATGCCACCACAAATGGCATGGCATTACACAAGTCATCACTGGGCATTCTAACAGGCCCAGTCCAGTTTGCAGGGACAAGGCTCTGACAGCAGGGCCTGGCCAGTGGGCAGTGGATGTGAGCACAGAGTCATGAAGGCATGGGGCCCAAGGCAACCACCTTGCTCGCCTTGCCTGAAGGCAGGGCCTGCAGCCTCCATATTTTAATAAACAATTGAAGAGATCAAGTTCACTCATCATGATACTGTATGGTAAGTACTTCTGTGGCTTGTCTGAGTCCCTTGCAATTGCACATGTACCTATCCTTACAACCCCTTGTGAGGTAGGGAAGTGCCAGCCTCTTCATTTCACAGGTGAGGAACTGAAGCTAATTGACTTGCCCAAAGTCATTTGGGAAGTGTGCAGGACACGACTCCTATGTCCTCATCTTCCTCCCTAACCACTGGGCCAATTGCTTCTGCTTTATTGCCAAAAGAGTTACCAAAGACCCAGGCCCTGAACCTGCATTCACACTAACCTGTGCCAGTAGGAGATGAAAACCCTAAATCTAACCAAAGGCCCAAGCACCAAGAACAGGGAACTGACTTTTATATTGTGGCCTAAAACAGCAAAGGTGACCAATGACTTCAGGGGCTTGAATATTTTGGATGCTCAGTTTGAGACATCTTAGAGGACTTTCAGGGAGTGAGTGCTGAGCCCTCAGCGGGTTAGGCACCCCAAATCCGTGATAATCTTTTAAAATATAGGCCTGCTTGTGTGGAATAAAGTTTCCTAAACTTTCTAACTGGGGTCAGACCTTGTTACCATTCCAGGCGTGGACTCTGTTCAAGTCCTTAAAAATTCTGTGTGAAACCCAAACGTAGGGTATGCGTCCATTTCAGAGAGCAAACTAATCTAAAGCTACCCCCAGGTGGCTCCTGCTAGTTCTAATTATTATGCTCCACAGACTAAATTCTCCTGTTACACTGGTTACAACCCCATTCATGCTACAGTCCATGGGACTGGACTGATGTAATGGACAGGAGAATCTGGATCATTTATTGGATTGCTCAGGAGTGCAAAACTAAGTATTCATTTACAGTTATGTCCCTTGTTAATTGCTCTTGCTCAATACCCGCCCCAGTAAATAATCAATGGGGAATGGGTAGGGGAGCTGAAAGCAAGGGGAGTTGTCGAAAGCTATTACAGCCATTACATCTGACCCATGGAATTGTAATTTTATTTGCACCTCTGCTTGGGACCTGTCAAGGGTAAGTAACAAAACGGTCATTCTGACGTGCTCCTGTGTAAGTGTGCCCATGCGCTTTCACACCCAAATAACATTGCCCACTCAGAATGTAATCTAATGATATCCAAATGCATGAAGTGTTTGGTAGTGCAGAGCTGCATTTCCATATAGATTGCAGTCTGTTTCAATTAGCAGGTCGACAATCAGATACTAGTCCCATCGTATCCATCAGAGTTACATTTTGCATGATTTCACTTATGATGAGCTGAACATGCAGAGGTTCTAAGATCTCCATCTTCTGCTTGGATCAGTGAGAAATGTACTCACCCAACTTTGGTCTGAGTCAAAGCCATCTGACGCCAGTGGGACTCTTTCATTTCTAATTTAAGAAAAGAGCTATTTTCTTCATTAGAGAACTAAGAGAATTCATTTTCTAACTGTATCGTGAAGTTTCCTCAGAAGTATTAAGACGCTCTGGGTAGACTTGGTTTCCTCATTTAACTATTCCAGTTTGATTTGCTCTTGTCCTCTCTTCTATACCCAGTGCTTGTGACCATCCTAATATCATTGTGAGGATTGGGACTATCTTGAAGCTTCATAGCATATACTCTGGGTATGGAGAAGGCTAGAAGTAGATGTCTACAAATATGAAAGACTGTAAAATTTAGGAATTGTGCATTAATATGTAAAAGTCAGGCACTTTAAGGGTATTGGATGTTCCAGAAGTGCTCCGTAAGACTTTAGCAATGTGGAGCCAGAAAAGGTTAGTAATATGGTTTAGCACTTTAAAAAGATATTAGGGGTTTTACTAACACTGGGGCCAGCACTCACACTTGCTTCACACCATTGGATATCTCAAATGGATCTGAGGACTCGCCATCTGAAAGAACAAAGCCAGTCATGTCCTTGTGGAACAGGCACATGAGGTTAACGAATCTTCTCGGGCAGCCAAGTTTTGATGGGATAATCCACAGGGCTTCTCCGTTGACAGTGTCAAACGCCTTGGTCAGGTCTATAAAGACAGCGTAGAGATCCAAGTTCTGCTCTATGCACTTTTCCTGGACCTGGCAAACAGCAAAGATCATGTCAATGGTGCTGCAGCCTGGGCATAAACCATACTGTGCCTCTGGTAGGTTCTCTCTGAGATGCTGGTGATCAAACGGTTGAGGATGACTCGAGCCAAGATCTTTCCAGCAGTACAGAGAAGGGAGATGCCCCGGTAATTTCCACAGTCAGCTTTGTTGCCCTTGTTCTTGAAGAGCAAGATGACTGTGGCATCCCTAAAGTCTTTGGGCATGTCTTCTTCTTCCCAGATGCTGATCAAGATGTTGTGAAAGGCTTCACGTGGCACTAGTCCTAGATCTCTTTTTCACGTGCATCCTCACAGTTAGGGACCTGGACCGTGGAGTCTACATAAAATACAGACTTGATGGGTCACTTTTTGACCTTCGTTGTCTGAATGCTAAAACCAAGATGCTTGAGAGGCTCATCCTTGAAGCACTTTTTGCTGATGACTGTGCACTTGTGGCACACAAGGAATCTGATCTCCAGCTCATCATCAACAAGTCCAATGATGCCACTCGCCTCTTTGGTTTGACCATCAGCCTAGGAAAGACCGAGGTACTGTTTCAACCTGCTCTAGGATCTGCTGCTCTCCCCGCTTCAACCTTTATTGAAGGAACAGAGTTAAAAACAGTAGAGGAGTTCAAGTACCTTGGCAGTGTGATAGCCAATGATGGCTCCCTTGACAAAGAAATCAATGCCAGAATCTGCCAGGCCAGCCGGGCACTAGGACATCTGAGAGCCCGAGTGTTGAATCAGCACAATATCCGACAGTCCACTAAACTGAAAGTGTACAAGGCTGTAATCCTGACCAGTCTCCTGTATGGCTGTGAAACCTGGACCTTGTGCAGAAAACATAAAACTGCTGGAGCGTTTCCACCCACACAGCCTGAGGTCAATACTGCACATTCGATGGCAGGACAGAGTTACGAACCTGGAAGTCCCGGACAGAACAGGAACCATGAGCATCGAAACCATGATTCTGAAAGCCTAGCTTCGCTGGACAGGGCACACCATAAAATGGAGGAGTCAAGAATCCCTAAGTAACTCCTCTACGGTGAACTCTCCCAGGTCAAAAGGAATCAAGGTAGGCCTCGCAAGAGATATCAAGACTGCGTGAAGGCCAACATTGCTCATGCTGATTTAAAACCAGATCAGCTAGAGCAGCATGCAAAAGACTGAACAGGCTGGTGTGCTCTTGTATAACGCGTATGACAACTTTGAAGAGCAGCGACGCGTACGCCTCATTGATGCTCATGAGAGGAAGAAAGCAACAGCAGCAGCCACACCAACAGAGCCAAGACAATTCCCTTACCCTCACTGTGAACATCCATGCTGTTCAAAGCTGGGACTCCTCAGCCCTATGTGAGCCCACAACCAATAAGCCTGTGCAAGCTCAAGACGTCATCGTCAGACGTGACAGACTACCGACAGGGGTCTTACTATATAACAGCCAATAGGCTCAATTAATCTGTGCAACTGTTTCTTTTGTTATGGCCAAGGTTAGCAAACATTGTTCCTAATGAATCAATTATCCTTTGATAACAAAAAGGATAAATATTCCATTTTCAAAGGATGAGGCTTTTACCAGGCACAATGCTGCAAATATTTAAAACTAAAGATCTTGAAATCTTTATTTCAGTGCTGGAGGTAAACATAAGAATTCCCTTGAACGTGAAAGGCTTTGGCATCTTTTATTTCTCAGAGCTAATAGAATGCATCCTGTTAGTAAGATAAGCACCTCTTTCCTGTGATATAGAGAGACCAGCTCTTGCAAAAGAACTGGTTGCATTATCCCCCCGTCAGTGCAATGTCAAGGTGAGAGAGGTGGGAATCCACACTCGTACCTTTTAAATGGTATCTGAAAGGCCTATTATGCACTCACATGTGCATTATTTTAAAGGCCTACCTCCACCTTCTTTGTGTCCTTCTCTTCTGGCCCTTCATTCCCTCGGTATCTCTTGGGGCAGGGCTCTGCAACCAAAATCGCAAGAAGATCCATTTTTTCAAATTCAGTTACAAAACCAGTACTTCAAGAGCTGCAATGCACGTGAAAATGAGACAGTCCATAATAAGTGACATCAAACTGTGCGTTTTGTAACCCCTATTTTAAGGACAGCACACACAATGATTTGTACCCCTTAGAAAGTCTGTTACTTTCGCCCCTGGATTGGAGGGCAAATGAGGACAAGGAAAATGCTGCACCTGGGGATAGGCTCTTAAGCAGAAAGGAGCAATTTTCATATCGGCCCTCCATGCCCCACCCCCCTTCCCAGGCTCTACCTCCCTCAACCCCCAAACCCACCCCGCATTCCCAGGCTTAACCTGCCTCAGCAGACAAGGTCCTTCAGCTGCATGCACGCACGGCTGCTACTCCTCGGCAGTCACCACATCCTCCTCTTCCTGCTTCTTAGCACAGCTGCGTGGCTTCAGCGGGGGCAAACTCAGCCTCCTCTCCCACCAGCTCTCCTGCTCACTTCCCCCACCTGCAACGCGGGCAGCTACCTGCCCTGCCACGCTGAAATAATGGAACTAAATTGAATTTGTTTAACAGCCGGATGCCTCCTGCCACCCTGCCGGCCATTAAACCAATTCAGTTTTGTTCTATTATTTCTGCCATGGCAGCACCCGGAGCCAGAAGTCAACAGTGGGAGCGTCTGGAGCCACAACTGACTCCTTAAAGAGCCACCTGTGGCTCTGGAGCCACAGGTGTCCAACCCCTCCTCTTGGGGCTTTGCCTTTGATCTTCTCTTCTTCTTTCTTCACTCTCTGTGGTTGATTTCATCTGATCACAGGCACTAGCTGAAGCAGTATCACCCCTCTGATTGACCTACCTCTCCACCCTATATATTCTTCCCTTCCATTCAGCCCCACACCTCCTCCATTCCCTATTATATTACTGCCTCAAAATGAAAATTGCATAATAACTCCTCCCCTCGTATCCTATTCCACACCTTTATTTTTCCCCCTCTCTCTCATTTCCATGTCATTGCTGTTGAGCTGATAAACTTCCCGTTCCTAGCCATTTGCTCCCCTGATACTGCACTCTCCCCGTCAGACAATCCGGCATTAAATTCTGCCAGTTTTTGCACTACTTCTTTCATAACCCACCTATTCCTCTCCCGTCCAATCACTAAAATCTCTATCTCACTTTGACTACAGCAACCTCCTCTCCTCCACACTCCTCCTTCAATCCATTCCAGATACTGTCTCACATCCTTACCATTGCTCTCCTCACATCCCAATTCTCTACATAGCCTGTAAGTGGCTTCTCCTCATCGGTTGCACTAGATAGCACCAATAGCTCATGCGTCAGGTTCATTCCTACAGGCCCCTCACGTCATTTCCTGTCCCTTTCTATACTTGTCTCTCTCAGATCTCCATAACTGCCTCTTTGGATTACTTCTGCCACCTGCATCTTCCCTCATGGTACCCCGAGGACCTTATCCCAGCCCGTCAGTCTTCAAGTCTGTCTATAGGGAGATGGCATTGAACAGTGCTAAGCAGGGATCTGCACATCCTTGTGAGGTGCTATAAACACACATTAAAAGAACTGTCTCTGCCACACAGACATTACAATCTTAGTAGAAGTGCTGCAGTGGTGGTCCCAGGAGATTAGACACAAGGTGGGTAAGTAATGTACAGAAAATGTTCTCTGATACTGTCCAGGATCCACAGCATCACACATATAAAACCACCACCTTCCTCAAAGAAGCAGCTCCCATCAGGGAACAGGATACCTAAACACCTTCAGAGAAACTGCTTAAAAATGCTTACCCTACACCTCAGACTGTCACATACCACCCCACGCTGGAATCTATACAGGCTGTCGTTACATAGACCAAGACACACCAACTCAGTGATGCCAAACCCTACCACAAGAACAGGTGCAAAACCTGGAGGCCTATCAGTTAGGGTGGATTTAAATAAAGGCAATTTGAATAATTATTTAACTCACCAACAAATCACCAACTGAAATCAAATTTCCCACTGATGATACTACAGATTTTCTCCATTGTTTAAAGACACATGTGCTCACTAAAAGATGTTAGTTCACAGCTCAGTCGAGCATTTTGCAACATGTACGAGGGTATCCTTTGTGTAATTATTTTAGATAACTTGATATTTATTAATTTAGGAACTAGTACATAATACTCATTACCTGTCTCAAGGTGCAGCAGCATCAGTAGTACATGAGGTATGGTAAGACTAAATCATGCACACAAACACAATAGCACTTATGTACCATTTAAGTTTTAGTTTAATGAAATATAAGGTTTTTTCACAATTGCAACTCTGTCCTCAGTTGCTGGCTGGTGGCTGTCCTTAACCTCTTTTTTATCTTATTTTTTAATTTTCAAATTTTATTAAGTCAACGGACAAGATCCTTTCAAGGTCCAGGAATCATGGACAGACCTGTGGTGTACATCATCCAGTGCAATTAATGACTCAATAACACTGAGTGAAATGGCACAAGGGCTCAATGCTTGAAATAACTCACATAGAAGTAAGACAAACACCCTTTCCCTGTGGGTGTGAATGCTTCTCACAAAACAATCACTCCATCACTGACCTTTAGTACTCCTCAACGGGAAGCTGCACAACATCCTCAAAAGATGAGCATAAATTCATAACTTTGCTAGACACTTAAACCATGGACTACATAAAGACATTAGATGTATGGCTGTTTACAGCAACCCATAACCTACTAACCGTCCTTGTACTATAACCACAACGTGTTAACTTAAGGTGAACGAGGCAGTGTACACCCATGGAAAGAAGATTCAGCTGTATAGTCTGTTCCACCTAGCTGTGACGCTCAGGGCTTGTCTATACTTGAAATGCCATACAAGCACTTCACTGTAGCTAGTATCTGTGCTCACAGGAGGGGCTCTGCCATCAGGAAAGCTAATCCACCTCCCTGCGAGGTGGCAGCTGGGCCTACAGGAGAATTCTTCCATTGACCAAGTGCTATCTGCCTCCAGGGTTAGGTCAGATGACCTCCACCAGGTGAGGAGAGGATTCTTCACATGCCTCAGCAATGTAGCTGGTTTGAACTAATTTTTCTGTGTACAGCCCGCCTTGCAGTGCCTGCCTTTCCCAGACCCAAAGAAGAGCTCTGTGTAAGCTCACCTTAGTCACCGAGAGAAGCTGGTCCAATAAAATATTTTATCTTTCCCACTTGTCAAGCTAAGACTCATCTTTGAAGTCTCTCTTTTATAACAGATTGCTTTAGACAGATAATTTAGACCCATAATCCCTCATTCTTTTCTCCCTTCTTTTACACAAGTGTGTGATAATGGTAAGAAACTGCTTGTTTTTGCCTGCAGTGAGGGGGGTGGGTGACTGTAATTGGACTGCAGGTTTTCCGTTACCCAAACCAAGAGAGTGCCATAGGAGAGGCATGTAGTTGTTCAAACAAGGTGCAGTAAAAATTCTTATTGTGCCGTAGACATGTACTGTGGGTTTCATAGAGTGGGTTAGTTTGTTGGCTTTGTTTTGTTTCTTGGAGGTGGTTGAGGGGCAGAAAGGTGAAGGCTGAATGGTGGGACATCAATCGGAAGAATGGAAATATGATTTCATGTTGATGTCGAGGGCAAAATAATGTAATTTCATTAAGTGGGATCCCACGGTGAAGAGCCATCTACTCTGACAGGACTGATTACACATCCACCATGCAGCGGCAGATTTAGGTTTGTAATCTGAGGGCTGATGAAGCAGTTCAGAGCCAATACCCCGACACTATTCCCACGAAAAAAATCACACTGAAGTCAATAGGATTACTCATACATGGCTGCGCGATCAGGGTTTATGTGATACAAACACATCCATCTTACACGCAGTCCACCTTTAAGCCATCCAAGTAAAGTAGAAATTAAAATTACTAGTAATACACCACTGCATAGAGGTCTCAGTCGAGACTGAGCCCCCAAGGTGTTAGGAACAATACAAACACCCTGTAAGATCGTTGGGACAGGGACTGTCTTTTACAATCCAAACCACCAGGTAGAGAATATGACTTTCCTTAAGTCCTGCACTAGGTTAACGACAGCGAGAAACAGTCATTCCTGTGCCTGTTCTGTATCCAGCAGCCTTCCCTGTAAAATTAAGCATTCTACCCTGGTATTGAATATAAAGCAATCATGAATGTGACCTCCAGATTTCTCATAGCTCTTATGCTAATGAACTGACTGGCTGCCTGACATCATTGGGCTTGTTTGGAATGCACAGAGGATGCACTGGAGTTCTGTTTTCCTTTCAGGCATGTAGCAGTGTAAAGCTGTGTTTCCTTCATTCCAATTATCAGCATAGCCTTCTGAGCAGCGGGGTATGGGGGGGCAGGGAGGTTCTAATCTTCAATTTTCTGGCAGCTAATTTAAAACTCCTAATCTGCATCACAAGAAAACCTGTTCTTGTCCTTCACTGAAAACTAAGGATGGAGACTAACAGATAAACCATCGTCTTTCAGGGCTTCATTTCCTTTCCTTTTGTAATGGAAGAAGCCATGAGAGAAGAAGTCCCCTGTAGTCCAAAGATCACACATGGCCTTCCAGGACCGCACTAGTTATAAACAGATTGTTTTCCCTTCCTGGAGTAAGAAGCCCAATGGAGGCAACTGGAGCAGAGATTCCATGTGTCCCTGTCCCCTCCCTGCCCCTGCTCTGCCCCCCTCATCCCCTGGTCGGGTAGAAGTGCCACACCCCTTCCCCTGAGTGGTGGGGCACTCCCTCTCCAGCGAGCAGCATGACCTTCCTAGCACTCTCCACACTCACCCGAAGAGGTGCTGGGCTGACTGTGAGTGCAGGGAGGGACACAATGCTGTGGGGGGGGGAGTTGTATGTGACCCCCTGAGCACACCCCACATACTACCTCTGAAGCCCAATACTGGGCCCAGTGATACTTGCACTAAAAGAATTTTTTCCTTTGAGATGTTCCTAGTTCCTGATGTTTTCCCCACAGTTGTTCAAAACTGAAGACACGTATGAACAAAATGTGCTGCATTTAAACTAGACTTTAGGGTATCTCTGAACGTTTCCATTATTATTGAAGGGAGGACGCATAGTCCTTTCAAGAGTTCAGCCTGCCTGCACGGCAGTGCGGGCCACTGACTGCCAGGGTGGAGGAGGGATATTGCTTCCTGCTTTGTCCCTTCAGCCATCTCTCACTTCCTTCATGATTCCCTCCTCTGTCTTTCACCCTGCCCAAGTCAAGGACATCTTTGTTGTTCCTCAGTGGGTAAAGGTCTGGTTCTGTTTCTGCTCCAAGCTGACATCACGGTTGTTGACAGGCAGATTGTGAGGTAGGTCAGCTGTTAAGGCAGAGAGAGTGATTGGATAGAAGTAAGACATGTTACATTGTTAAAAGGAAGCCCTTTCTTCTCACAGACCTACTGGAGGTTTTGTACCTGTAGTTCCCATTGACTTCGGAAGGACTATCAAACCATGGTAGAGATTGGATGGTCCCAACTGTGTGTCGTGATACTGAAAATAGGCTAAATCCTTATGCATGGCTGAGTCATCCGTTCTGTGAGAAAGCTGCAGAACACCATGAAGGAACTTCTACTGGGAAGAAGCAAAATGGGATTTTCCCATCCATGTATAATGGACAGATGGGTCATCATCATCATCAATAACAATGGGCTCAGCTCCCGTTGGTGTCTGATGCCTCTCTCACTATTTCCTTCCATCTTTCCCTGTTCCGTGCGGAGTGGCTTAGTTTCTGTAGACTAGCTCTGCACCAATCTACTACATCATCTATCCATTCTCTGTGGGGTCTGCCTCTCCTATTCGAACCGTCCATTATGCCGAATACCAGGGTCTTGATTTTTCATTTGTCATTCATTCTGCAAATATGTCTGTAGTGAGGTGCTGTGGCCTCCCCCAACTCAGAGGCAGAGGAGGCCACTCAGAGATCCTGGTGGGCAGGCCCAGAGGTGGAACACCTGTGCCCTGCCCTTCAGTGGGTGGCACCTAGAGCCAGAAGGGTCGGGGCAGGGCTTGAGGCCCATTAAAGGCCAGGCCTCCAAGCAGGGCAGAGAGCTCTGACCATGCTCCTGGGCACCAGGAGCCGGTGGGACCTGCCGCCAACCAGCCTGTTGGTGAGAGCTGCTCCCCAGCGGCCCAGACCAGCCTGAGCAGCTTCATCCAAGCCTGACGTTGGGCTACTACCCCGACTTCCCGGATCTACTGGGGTCCTCATGCCAGTGGAGGGCCCCATCCCCCGAGGCCCTGCCAGGACTGGAGAGACTGCCCATGGCTAGTTACCCTGGGGTTCCAGAAGAGCACGGTCCTGGAGTCCTGCCTGATGCCCACAGCACTGAAGCCTCTGACCGTCCAGAGCCCACAGTCCTGCCACCGGTGGACTATCCGAACGACGTGGAGATGTCCGACTGGCCAGACCCACCGAGGGCATTCTGTCCAGAGGAGACCCACCAGCCTGGACTGGAGGACCAAGCCAACTGGGACCCAGCGCCGATGGAGGCTGAGGTAGGAAGTGGCCCAGTGAACGCTCCCCCTGAGCCCATGGTGGTGTGTTGCGGTCTGGATTCCCACTACCAAGCTCAGGTTGTGAGTGATCAGTAGGGCCTCAGGCCGGGACGCAGTGGAGTGGGAAGGCCTGTGTCCCCCTCCCCCACCTCCCTGGAGGGGCAGCCCCTCGCCTCTCCAAAGCCACCCCATTTGTTGGTTAACATCATACCTGTGGCACCACCCTGACCTGAGGGCTGGGCTCCCAAACTGTTTGCTTGCCTCCAGCCATCCCTTAAAGGGGGCAAAGCCCCAGGGTCGGCTGGACACGGAGGGGCAAGCTGTGTTGGCCTGCACCACCTAGAGGGGGAGACTGCCACAGCCCAAGGTTGTTACAATGCCCAAATAGTTGTGGCTTCCATTTTATAACCTTCTGCAGCAGAATAGTAACAGAGAGGAAGCCTGATTTTCTGATTTGTCCTTCTTGCTTACTGTTTTTGGTTCTCTGTGTCTTAAATATTGAGTCTGTTCTGGTCTGGCTATGGTCTGAAGAAGTGGGTCTGTCCCACAGAAGCTCACCTAATAAACTATTTTGCTAGTCTTTAAAGTGCTACTTGACTGCTTTTTCTTCTGCAGCAGGTTCTCTTTCGCCTGTATCTTTCTATATAATTCCTCATTGGTGACCTTCTGCATCCATCCTATTCTCAGAATTTTTCCATAACAGCTCCTTTCGAATGCCAATATTCTTCTTTTCAAATCTTTCGTTACCACCCATGTCTCACATCCCCACAACACGCTGCTGAATACATACGTCTTCAAGATGCCCAGCTTTGTTCTTAAGCTAATTGCTTTGCTTTTCCAGATCTTATCCATCATCTTCAAACTAGCTCTTGCTTTCGCTATTCTAGTCGCTATTTCCTTCTTACAGTCGAGATCATATGCTATGTTGCTCCCCAGATATGTGAACTTCTCTACATTTTCTAGTTCAATACCATCCACACTGATCTTCCTTCCTATTTCCTTATCTCCGAATACCATTGTTTTTGTTTTATCGATGGTCATAATCAGTCTGTACCTCTTCCCTGCTTTGTTTAACACCTGCACGGTTTTCACCAGCTTCTCCACAATGCCCCAAATCTGCAGATGTCACAGCATTCACCAGAAAATCTTTCAGTTTCGAGAACCTCTGCAGAAGATGCACTTCAAGGCCATTCAGGCAGATGTTCTGTTAATCCTGCCCTGATCCCTCTCTCTCCCCAAGTGCAGCAGTAGAGACAGGAGGTGTCTCAAGGTCCCTTTCTAAAAGCACACAGGAAAGACAATGTTTCTTCCAAATCAGCATTATTTTGGCCTATAAAATGTGCACTGGTTTGAGAGGGAACAATGGTATGACAGTGCTACATCTTTTCCAAAAGAAGAGGGAACTATCACGTAAATATTAAAAACAAAATTTTCCTTAGCTGACAACAACTGGATTATTTTGCAGATATTGCATATTCTTCCTCCTTCCGAAGGCACTTTTGGGATAGTGTGAATTGACTGACCCACTCATTCATATGTCAGCCAAAATTCCCATTTGCCTTCAAAGAAAAATTCCGCCATGGTTACAATCTGGCTGAGTCATCTCTTCTGCCTGCCTTTAACTTCTGCTACCATGGTTATCTCCATCTCTGCAAGCAAGGGACATCACATTAACAAAATGCATCTTTAAAGCCAAAATGTTAAGACATAATTTTCTTCCACGGTTGTAACTGTTAAAAATGCAAATTAGAAGCAATAGGCAAAACTCATTTAAAATATCCATGATGAAATATCACTTGATTTCCTCTGTGCCCTGCCTCATTAATGCTAATTGAATGCTTCCCTGCTGTAAGAAGTAAAGAAAATCAAAACCACTTTTCAGAGTTACTTGCTATATTGCTTCTGCTCACAAAACAACTCCATGTTCTTCTTACAGAAGTAAATCTAATCCATGGCAGGGGCAGTAAGATGTGGGGGAGAGGGATGATGTACTGAAAATTCAGAAATATCTGAAGCACCTTATAAAGTTCATAATTTTATTGTGGGTTCTTTTTATTCACCATCTGCTTTGTGAACCTTTAGGGCACCCACATATTAAGTTTTCAAACTTTTCTCTCCTATGCCAACGGCTAGAAATTTACTACTTGCATTTTTTTAAATGACAGCTGAGAGTCTGCGATCCCAGCAGCTGCAGTCTTAAAACAAACACCAAATGTTGCAAGATTTACAACATAGTTCTAATAGTTGGCAATATTAACTTGTCTACCCTCCCTCAAAGCACCTTCGTCTGTGATCACCATGTGCCCACAGCTTGGCCTACATACATACCTCTCTAAAGGAGAGTATGACCTCCCCTTATAAACCTGTGTGGACTAACCAGACCTTTGAGACAGACAAACATAAGTATGCAGGGACTGTGTGACCACTTACTCCCTGCCACAATCAAGTAGGCAGAGAAGGGCACAGGTTTGGTTCTTCCTATCCTATTCACTGGCAGCAAATGTGACCAGAAGATGAGTGTGTGTGTGTGTGTGTGTGCTGCTGGTATGGGCTATCCACAAATTCCTATGCCAGGCCCCACAGCAAGAAGAAAGCAGAAATTGCTACTTAGGGGGCTCTACGGCCCCTTTCAGAGAAGTAGCCATGTTAGTCTGTTTCAAGAAAAACAACAAGGAGTCTGACGGCACTGTAAAGATTATCAGTATTATTATGGCATAAGCTTTCATGAGTTGCAACTCACTTCATCAGCTGATGGAAGAGAAAGAAAAGGAAATGGATAGTTGGGATACACAGATGGCAGTGTTACATCAGAGCTAGTACAATCAGGATGGATGTGCATAAGGTGAGACTATGTAAAGTGGAAACTTACTTATTGTTAATACCAGAGCCATTCCCAGTCCCTATTCAACCATTCTGATGGTGTCAAATTTGAATATGAATTCCAGCTCAGCAGTTTTGTGCTGCCACCTGTTTTTGAAGTCTTTTTGGTTTTATTTTTGTTTTTTTTCCTTGAAAATGGCAACTTTCTAGTCTCTGTGTATGGAGGGAGGTTAAAATATTCTCCCACTGATTTTTGAATGTGGACCATTCTTGATGTCTGATTTGTGACTGTTTATTTTGTCGTGTAGAGGCTGGTTTGTCCAAGGTACACACAGAGGGGCAAGGCTGGGGATCGGCTGTAGGTGCTTGATGATGTGTTGGAGCTCACTGCTGCTGGTTCCTAAATCCCCAGGTCCCAGCCTCTGAGGTCCCACCAGTCCCATGGTGGGCTGCAGAGCCCACCAGCCCCAGGGTCCCACTACTGACCTAGGGCTCTGCCTCTGCCCTCAGCTATGGCCGCAGCCTGAGGCAGTGAGGGTTGCCAATCCTCCCAGAGCGGTTGGATCAGACACCATTTGCAGCAATGCAGTCCAGTCCAGCTGAGCGGGCAACCTGACCTCAAAAGGTCTCTAGGGAAGGCAGGGGGAGCAGCTCAGCTTATTCCAGCGCCACTGATTGCTTACAATGCATTCACATACTGCAATTCAGTACGTAAGAGCCCCATCACGCGAGTAGCACCCCTGTGTGCTAGGCACTGTACAGACACAGAACATAAAGCTGGTCCCTGTCCCATAGGACACAGGGGTGTGGCTCTGCTGCAGCCACAAGGTGTGACCAGGGTCCTCCTTTGGGACAGAGTGTCCCTGCAGCTTAAGCCCCCACATATCCAGGCAGCTCCAGTCTAGTTAGGCTGGGGCTGCGAGCTGGGGAGCTGCAGTAGAGCCGTGGGTTCCTTGGGGGATTGTACGGAATGGCCACAGCCTTTTGCCAGAACAAGAGCCCACCCTTGGATGCAGGCAGAGGGGGAGCCGTGGCTGGCGGGTGTGAAGGAACTCGAAGGCGGGGGTGAGCAAACTTTTTCCCCTGGTCCCCACTTTTCAACCCAGGGCTCCCCCTGCCCCCGGCCGTCAAACGTAACCCAGGCGGTGGCCGTTTCGGTTGTGTGCCTGTGGGAGAAGCCCCCTTCGGGCGGGGGTGGGGGGGAGAACACAGCTCTGTCGAATGTAAACCCCCTCTGAGTCGACACAGACAAAGACTGTAGCACAGTCCCCGCGCGAACGGGCTGGCAGAGCCCGAAACCCCGCGGCCGCTGTGCCGCGCCCCCCTCCCCACAGGTCACCCCGGGACGCCCCCGCTCTGAGGCAGCTGCAGGCACGCAAAGCCCGGGAGACTCTCATGCGGGGGGGCCCCCGGGGCGCGCCCTGCCGAAGGAAGGAACGTGGCCGGCTCCAAGGGGCCCCGGGCCTGCTCCTGCGGCGGCCCCCGCCCGGGTCGCTCTCGCTCCCCTCCCAGGCCGCCTCAGCTTCCTCCCGCCGGCGGCTGTAACCCGAGCGGGCTGCGCCGGCCCCGCCCCTCGGCCGCTGCACGGGGCGCCGGCAGGCGGCGGCGGGTTAGCGGCGCGGGGCTGCCGCAGTTGGCCGGGGGCTTCCCGGAGGCGGTGGGGGCCGAGCCTCGGGGGCGCGTGTGGCGCCGGGCGGGCGGGTGAGTGAGTGAGGGACTGACGGACGCAGTGCCCGGGGGAGGCCGCGGCGGAGGACGGGAGCGGGATGTCCCTGGCGGGCCGGGGGCGCCCGGGGTCGGGGCAGCGACCTGGCTGCTGCGGTGGGGGGGGCGGTCTGGGGGCTGCGTGTCTGGCGGGGGGGGCAGTGCCGGTGCCGGTGCCTCAGGCGGGGAGAGTCCCGCTGCTGCCGCCGCCGCCGCCGCCGCCTTAGGCGGGGACCTGCAGCCCTGCTGGGCTGGGGGTGGGTCACAGCTCGTGCGGGGGTTTGCAGCTCAGAAGGGAGGGGGCTGGGTGGGGGGTTGCAGCTGAGGCGGGAGGGAGGGGGGTTGGGGGGAGAGTCTGCAGCTCTGGGGTGTTGGGGGCTGGGCTGGAGGAAGGCAGGGCCTGCTGGGGGTCATCCCTTTGCCCCCCCCCCCTCCCCGGGGAAGCTGGGTCGCTGCAGGCTCTGGGGAGAGTGTGCCTGGGGGCAGGACCTTTTCTGTCGTTGGCTTGGGCATAGGAGAGGGTCTCCAGTAGTGAGAGTCCGTGGGGGGGGTTGCTAGGAGCAGAGGTCTGGGGGGAAGGCTGGGTGGGGGGCCCAGATGAAGAGGGGCTAGGCAGGGCAGCAGAGCTGAGAGCACGGCTGCAGGGGCATGGCTGGCTGCAGTGAGGACCAGGCGATGGGGAAGGAAAGCGCCCAGTGACTGAGCCCTCATGTGTGGGGAATGTCAAACACTCCCTGCTAATACATCTGCCCTGGCACGTTTCTCTGCTGCTGCGGGTATCCGCTACCCAGCTCTTTGTACGGGGATTTTAAAGGGCTGGAGAGGGGGGCTAATGAAATCCATGCAGCCGGGATCCAGGGGAGGTCACTCATCCGGCAGCCGCACAGCACACAGGTCCCCCTCCAGCAGCTCAAGTCTCCTGGCATCCTGGGAAGGGTTACTACTGGGGTTTGCAAGGAGGGGAATCCCAGGCTGCGCTCCTAGCATAGCCATCCTCCCTTCTTAAGGGCTGAGCTGGCAAGAGTCCTTCAGTCTCTCTGCCTGTGCCCATACCTTCCTAGGAACTTCAGAAAAGTCTTCAGTGGGAATATGATGTGGAAATTTCTCAGCAGTCATCCTCAACCCATTCTCTGTGACTTCTGAGTAATATTTGCAAATGTAGGTACCCAGGTGAGTGGGAGGCAAGGAAGTTAGTTATCTGGTGGGAAATCCAGTGGTATTTAGGCTGCTTTACGAATTTTCTAGCAAGTGTTCTGAATTTGCTGGGATAATTTTTCTTTAAAATTATCTTTCCCAGCTCGGCAAATCATGCTGCTTCTATGCTATTGTGAAATAAGAGCCCACTTGTTACAGATTTTAAATTTTGAGGGTTTAATTTAAGCTGTTATAAGACAGACTTTCCCTGATACTTCATCCCCTCCCCATTCTTTGTCATTTTTGAAGGTTATTCAGATATCTGTGTAGGAGGGCTCAGACTTAGCCCCTGTGTATGAGAAACCACTTGAGCTACTAATGGAATTAATCAGTGGCCAGAATGAGCAGTAGAATTAAGGCTTGGTTTTGAGCCATAATCACCTATTAACTGCAGAAAATGTATGTTAAGGCAGGATCTTGTTTTGAGTTAATTCCCCAGTTTGGATTTCGGTAGTGAATTGGACATGTTTTTATTTTAAGACAGGATGAGCATTTCTGCATTGTAATGAAATGTTAGATTCTAGCATTATCTCATAGCTTAGGTATGTCAGTTGATATTCATGACTGTTGAGTGTGTTGCAAGGCTTTGCATAGCTAATAGGTATTTATTTTATTTCTGTAATTCTGTTGTATTGATTCAAAAGCTTTGGGAGCTCTACAAGCCTGCTTAACTTTTTTTTTTTTAATGAGTGCAAGTTGGCTGATAAGTTACCAACGTACAATGTTTTAAGTCACACAACTGGGAGTGAAGACTAGAACACGTAATACATGTGTTTAATATTCGTTATGCATCTTCCCTAAAAGCGAGTGTATGGATGAGTATTTTTGACTCTGATATAGCCCCTTTTTCTATACTATTTGGAAATGTTTAATGCTGATATAATTGAAACAAACTAATTTTTTCCGGTTAATTTAAAAACAGCTGCTCAAAGATTGTTTTGCATCATGACCCATGTGAGCTCTAAAATAAATTAAACAATGGCGATATCTTTTAATAACAGTTTCGGGTTAAACTGGTGCTTTTTTCCTTTTACATTTAAAGCTTCAGAACTACTAAGAGCTGTGTGTATACATTTTGAGTCTGATTCTGCATTTTTTGCAAACGCAAATTTCTAGTAAAAGGAATATAAGAGCAGGCCTCTTAAGGGGTTAAAAATGCTCCTTGGAATTGAACAGAAGCATCCAGAAGACCTTACTGTAGAATCTTGAGAAAATTATGTTTATTTTGAGTGGGATGGATTAATGCAAGCCAGTTTTTGTCTGACTTGCTTCAGTGTTAGAAAGCTGTGTCCGCAGTTAGGATCATATAGCTTTGAATTAGTAAGCTATACTGTACAGATAGTAGATTTCTGGCAAGCTTCACCAGGAAATGAAATGCCTTTGTAGCATGCATAATGCATCATCCAATGTTATCCCTGCTATTACCATTCTTACTGTGATTTTAACATTTCAACATGTTGAACTATCCATTTTCAGATAGCCCATTCTGACTTCAACTGACCAGAAATTTAACACATTTGCAGTACTTGAGTGAACAATTTTGTACAGGCTGGCAAGATTCTTTAATTAATTTTTTTTATTTATTGGTATGTTGGCTGTCTCTTTGGCAATCTGTACTGAGGGAGTGTTTCTTAATTTTCACGGAGAATTAACACATGAAAATATTAAACAACTGGAGGTTTATAAGAGGAATTTGTTGTTTACAATGAAATCAATGTAGAATAGACTGGAAAAACAAGAAGAAGTCCTGTGGCACCTTATAGACTAACAGGTGTTTTGGTGCATAAGCTTTCATGGGCAAAAAGCAGCTGAAGCAGGTCTTTGCCCACGAAAGCTTATGCACCAAAATACCTGTTAGTCTTTAAGGTGCCACAGGACTTTTTGTTGTTTTGAAAATACAGACTACCTTGGCTACCTCTCTGATATATAGAATAGACTTGTTCTTCAAATCCAGGTGAATGAACCATTTTGTTTAAAAATCCACCTGTATATTAATTTAGCCATCAGTGAAATACATCTTGGCCCACAAAGATCCAAACCCTTCCTCCACTTAACCCGCTCACCCCAGCATCTTGCAGATAGAGTGGGTAAACAGAACTTGAAGGTCAACAAAGTGGGGAAACTGCACTATTTCCCTGTTCCTCTTTCCAGATGAATATGTAGGATTGTCTGCTTGTTCTCAGCAATGTCATCTGCCAGGCTGTCATAAGTCACTTGCAGTGTTGAGCCTGGGATATTAGAGAAAAGGTAGGTGCGGTGATATCTTTGATTGGACCAACTTTTGCTGGTTTAAAAAAAAAAAAGACAAGCTTACTGATTTGTCCTCCTTGCTTACTGTTTTTGGTTCTGGTCTGGCTATGGTCTGAAGAAGTGGGTCTGTCCCACGAAAGCTCGCCTAATAAACTATTTTGCTAGTCTTTAAAGTGCTACTTGACTGCTTTTTGTGTTTGTTTCTCTGTCCCTTAAATATTGAGTCTGTTCTGGTCTGGCTATGGTCTGAAGAACTGAGCTGTCCCATGAAAGCTCACCCAATAAAGTATTTTGCTAGTCTTTAAAGTGCTACTTGACTGCTTTTTGTTTTGATAGTGTATAGACTAGCATGGCTTCCTCTCTGTTACTTTTCAACATGGAGTTATTCTTCTGCTGTAGGAAAGGTGCTTAGTGTCAGAGCTCAACAAGATGGGACAGTTTGTTTAGCATAAGTACAGTAGTTAACAACTATTGTTCGAGACCATTCAAGGTCAAGTGGCCTGTTAATAACTCTGCAGCCATAGATGGAATGAGGGAAGAGAGGGTGATAGATGGTCCACAGATTTATTTAGTATTCTGTAAGTCCAGTGTCTTTATGGAGAACATGGTTTTAAGTGTTTAGGAAAGCTAGAAGTCCTGTGGCATCTGATAGACTAACAGATATTTTGGAGCGTAAGCTTTCGTAGGCAAAGACCACAGGACTTCTTGTTGTTTCTGAAGATACAGACTAACACGGCTACTTCTCTGACAGGAAAGCTAGAAATTTATACTTCCAGGCTCTTTATAATTAACACTCGCCAAACGCTGATACCACCTGTCCTCTAGGGTTTCTAAGTCCTAAATAAGAATATTTAAGTTTACTAATAGGTGTCCTGGCCCATTAAAAATGGAAGCCCAAACCTAAGTTCTCATGTTGCATATTTAGGTGTCTAAATCTAGAGCATAGGAACTGCCATACCATATTGGGTAAGTGGATGATCTAGTCTTGAATTCTTCTGCAGCTGTCAGCTCCTTTTGGCACACACTGCAGTTCCCACGGTAAAGGTTATCTGTTACCTGGTCAAGGGGTGTCTCAGGTGGGTTGGCTATTGATTTGTTTCTTAATGAAGGAGTTTTCTCGCTGCTCCTGTGATCAGCATGTAGGCACATCAGGATATAAGTTATGAGGTGGCAGTCCTTATTCCACTGGGTTTTTTAATCATTTATGGTAGATCTCTTTAATAGTGTATTACAAATTTCAGATGTGTCCTCTGGATTCACAGCTTCCCACGCTAGTGTGAATCAGGAATAATTCCATTTAAGTTTGTGCAGTTAACCCTGAACTAAAAATGATGAGCGAAGAACTGAATTTCAGAGATGTGTACGCTATAGCTTTTGGTGCTAAAATTTGTTGCTCAGGGTTGTGGAAACCCTGTCTCCCCTCACCGCCCAACCAAAAAAAATAGTTACATCAACAGACGTGCCAATGTGGATGTCACTATGTTGTCAGAAGATGGTCTCCTGCTGACATCTGCCATTCTGTGGGTGCTTGCTCACGTTAACCTGAGAGCTCTCTCCCATCAGCTTAGAGAAGCTATGGATGCAGATGCGTCCATGTAGCTATGCTCTATGTGATTTCTAGTGTAGACATAACGTTCCTGACTTCAGTGGGAGCTGTGTATTCTTATCTGAGGGTAGTATTTGGCCTACAGAGACCTGTTTTTAATTGGCTACTTGCCTCAATGCCAATAAAGCAGGGCTTTGGAAAATGAACTCTGATTGTGAATTGTAGCAGCAGTCTGGACTATATTCTGATCAATATAATGGTGTCTTCAATTGGTATAATTCCTATTTAACAGTGTGCCAGAATGGTTGGTACTTGTTTTCAATAGCTCTAGAATGTTAAGAGCTCTCTCCTAAAACGATTCTTAAATCGAGGGTTGCATATGTTTCACATGATTTCTGTCTGTATTGCTATGGCAAATTAGTATTCTACATCCATCCACTCCATCCTTCCAAAGGATAAGTCATTAATTAATTTTGTAGTGAGACAAATGCAGATTAGCAAAGTTCACTTTCATCTAAGTTCTAAGTGAGCAGTGTTAAAAAAATATATTGCAGCCAGAGAAAATGTGCTCTCCTGTCCTTGGAATCTTATGCTGGCATGAAAAAGTTGAGATCATTCAAATCTGACAGGAAATGGAAGACACAAGGGCAATCTTGTGGCTAAAGCATTGGACTGGAGTTCAGATGCACAGATACAGTTGCTCAAGGTCACAGACTTCAAGTGTAGCCTGCGGCAAATTCATAAGGGCTCAGCAGTTAGCTTTGCTTCCACTGAAACCAATCTCGCAACTCCCATGAACTTCACTGGGAGAAGTGTTAAACCAGTCCTCAGTGCATCTGAAACTCCCATTTTAACATACATGTAATTTTAGTCATATGTTTAGTCTGTCCACCTTCACTAGGACCACAAGTGGTTGAATACCTTCCTGAAAAGGGGCCTTAAATGTTTTTGTGCCTTTAGACATCCATAAAATGGAGATAATAGCTTTTCTGACTTATCTATTTAGATTGCAAGTTCTAGAGGGCAGGACTGTCTGTTGTGTTTGCACAGCTTCAAGTGCAAAAGAGATCCAACCTCATTTGATGTCTGAAGACTATAGTCCTAGTAAAAAGCTTGTACTGCAGTTTAGAGCCAAAATGATGGGATAATAGTCTGAGGGTTTTTTAACAATGTTTTGAATTAGAAGTCTGTGTTATTGTGCAACATGTATCCTCTTTTGTTTCATTTGTTTAGAGTGCAACTCCACATAAACGCTCACACAACATCATGCCCATATTTGGCAATTACGTTGTATGAACAAGCCCTGGCATTTAATTATGGTTGCAGGATTCAATATGGGCCCTATTCTTTTGTCTTTGCCCACTGAAGTCAATGGGATTTTTATTAGGTGTTCTGACTGATTAAGGGCCTCAGTATTCTCCTCTGTGTCCGTTTAAACAATGAAAACAATACTGTGAAAGGAGAAAGCAGCAATAACTTCAGAGAAGTAGTTGAAAACAAATTTAAAAGAATAATGATGCTGATTTAAATGCGTTGCTCTAGACTATATCTTCATGTGACATGATGCCAAAACTGAGAGGTCCCTGAGAGAGCTGTGGAGTGAGAAGAATGATTTCTTTGCCCCCTCATTAATAACAAGGATTTTAAGCAGGGCAAATTCTCTAAAAAGAACATTAACTGAACCTTTATATGCATGAGGTAGGTTATGTTAAAGATGTGTGTTGTCACCTGCGAAAACTTTAAAATATTCCATTAAAATGCAAATCTGGTTTTTGTTCACGCTTGTTTTAGAGTCTACCTTTGTAACTTTAGCTTATTGAGTAAAGAGAGGAATTGTTGTCCAAGGAAGAATTACTTTTTGTTTGTTGATAAACTGCAGTGGCACTTGAGAGATTTGCATGCAGTTTCTGGCTCTGCCACAGACTTCATTTTGTGACTTGGATATGTCACTTAATCTCTCTGCTTCAGTTGTACCAATGGCTATGTTAATATTGCCTTTCTTATGTCTACTCCTACAGTAAACTCTTAGCAGCAGGAACTATATGCATGTACAGTACCTAGCATCCTGGGGCTCATTTCTCTTGGGGCTGCTGGAATAATCAGCAAAGTATTTCTTCGTAAACAAATATGCTCTCATTTTGAAGGATTTTTTAAAATGCTGATGCTCACAGTGAAGTCATATAATACTTGTGACATCAGTTATTTCAGGGGCCTCATAATCTGTGATGTGCATAAGAAAAACATTATGATTCTATTAGGGAAGAAGGAAATCTTGAGAAGGCAAGATTTTTATCTGAACACAAATATTGTCAACAAAAGCAAAAGTACCTCCAATACTATAAGTAAAACATAATAAACTCTTTCATATCCTTCATCCTTTGGACCGTGAGGTTGCCAGATATTCAAATATTCTGGATAAGAGAGAGGTATACTTAGCAATGCATAACACTAAAGAAAAATGAGTAGATCTTAAGAAACAAACAAAAATGTTTGCAGAGTACTTCATTTACCAACAACAGTAGTATTAGAGAGTTAGCCAAGTTAGTCTGTATCTTCAAAAACAACAAGAAGTCCGGTGGCACCTTTATAGACTAATAGATACTTTGGAGCATAAGCTTTTGTGGGCAAAGACCCACTTCGTCAGATGCATGAGTGGGTATGTTGCAGAGGGAGATTTAAATCTTTGCCCATGAAAGCTTATGCTCTGAAATATCTGTTAGTCTATAAAGTGCCAAATGACTTGTTGTTGTTTTTAACAGTAGCATTGTACACTGTAACTTACACTGTATTTATGTGTGTTTACTTTCACTATACTGAACTTATGGGAAATGTAACTAAAATTTATTTATGGTCAAAATGCTGGTAATTTGAGCGTTCCCAATGATAGAATGCCAAATATGAGAGGGTTTACTGTACCTTGCTCTTAAGTTTAGGCTTCCACCCTTCCTCCCCAAGTATTGTGTCAGTGCAGAAATCTTCTTATTACAAATATTGCATGGACTTAATACCTTGCTCTGCTAACTTAAGCTAACTGTTAATTAACTTTATGGTCATAACCATGATGATAGGATTAGCTATGTAATGGTAAGATGAAATACGGAAGCACAAAAAAGCAGTTCTGCATTTAGTGGCGTGGTTTTTCATGAAGAAAAATCCAATAACCTGCTTGTTGCTAATAACTTTTTCATATTTTCCTGTTAACTTAATTGGCAACTGGTCTTGGTGTTTGGTTGATGGTGGTATGAACATCACACTGCTACCCAAAGACTGCCATCTGTTACATGCAGGATTGTACCATGCAAAACTGCTGGGTAGAATTAGTCTCTAGAACAGAACAAAACAAAACATCTGATGAAGTGGGTCTGTCCCATGAAAGCTCATCACTGACTAAATCATTCTGTTAGTCTTTAAAGTGGTACATTTCTGCTTTTTTGTTTGTTGGCATACAGGCTAACATGGCTACCTCTCTGTCTCTAGAACAAGGCATTTCATACCTAGGTACATAGCATGGTTTCACTGTAAATAGCACTACTACTGACATCAACGTAGATATAGAAGAGAACGTAGACACCCAAATCTCACAGGGATAGGCATGATATTGTTGAGAGTCTAGAACAAAAGAGAGCATGCTGCTTATTTTTGTACGTATTTTAAAAGGCATATTATGGAGCCTATAGTAAGGAAGGTTTATATAGAATCCCCAAATACATCACAGAGCTAAAGAGCCAAAACAAAACAAAAACAACCCCAACCCACAAACTCTGAAGAGATTTTTTTTTTTTTATAGTGAGAAGTAACTTGATATTTTGGGCAGAACCTGGGGGAGAGAGCTGAGTACCATGGGTGATAAGAGGCATTTAGAAAAACAAAAAATGTGAGACTGAGTACAGAGTAATTCAAGGGCTGACATTCAGCCTAGCCATATAGAGTGAAGGATAAGGGCAAGAGAAATACAGATCTTAAATATATATCTTTAGGAAGAATACATACCCATCGTCATTGCTCAGAATGGCCATGATGAAGATGGTTATAGACCATAGGTCCAAATCACACCATTCTGTGGACCAGGTGGGAATGTTAGACACGATAGGCATGGTCTCTCCCCTCTCTCTTGCTCATGCCCACAGACTTTTCAGATCTTTAAGCGGGGTTTTAGCTCCATCGGATCCACCGAAGTCAGTGAAGGAGCTTCACCATCTGAGCCCGTTGGCAGCTCTTGATGAGGTAGGCTAGAGCTATTTGGTTGAGAGCATGGGGAGATGCAGCTGTATAACAGCACCATAGTGACAGCTGATAGAGGAGGGGGCTAAGGAGCAAGAGAGAAAGGTAGGGTAAATTTCACGTCACTGAAATATGCATTAGAAAGGAGGTGTCCCCTTGCCTTGCTGGATTTAATGAAGTGACCCCAAATAGTTTTTGCATTGGCTTGGCTTTATAACAATTTAATACAGAGATATGAGGTACAATACCCATAGTGTGGATGCAGTCATACCAATTGAAAGGTGCCTTATATCAGTATGGGCTAAAATAGTTAGATATGCAGCTTTTGTGTACAGATGACTATGAGCCTCAGTGCCCACTGGTGAGGCTGAGATTCTTCGATGTACATTATGGTTCACCAAATAAGTTCACATGAGGTTTACAGGAAAGCCAGGGTCACACTGGTCATTAATATGATTGTGAGATGTATGTACACATACCATGGAAGAAGCTGAAAATGTACTTTAAAGTCTGTATAAAGGCCGTATTGATAAACAGGTGTTCTGTCCACCAAAAAATGCTGCTTCTCCATCTCTTTGTCAACATGTAAATTAAGTATTGTTAGCTAACACAATAGTGGCAAGCTCAACAAGCCACAGAGATTACTCTCTCAGTTGAAAAACAAACAAATAATGAATTCTGGGCATACAGGTAGAAGGTAGGGGGAAGATTCCTTTATCCCGAAGTTACAAAGTAAAATGCACAGCATGTTATAGTCATAAAAATGAGCTCTCTGCCTAGCTGGGTAGAAGATGCTGCAAAACACCTGGCTGAGGTAAGAATCCTTTTAACAGGAGATTAGCCAGTAAAGTTTAGACGGTAGAAAGTACATTATGATTTTGTTTTCTGTGTAACGCTTTTGTTTCCATTACCCTTATTCACTGTTGTTTGAATTTTGAACACTTGAGAAGAAACTTATTCTTGGTTTCACCATAACTAGATCTAAAGAGTGTGATGTTAAGATAGGTACTGAGCTGGATCATACAAAGAGGTGTGTACCCTGTTCCCTGCAGGACAGCAAGCCTGTGTCTTTGAATGTTCAGCAGCTTAGGGTTGGGATACTACAGGCAAATGCAGCTCAGAACCTGGGTGCACCTATTATTAACCTGCCAGGCAAAGTAAGGGTGGCTATAGCCTGAAGGAAGTTGTCTGGGGAGCTAACAGGTCAACGTGCTTGGGAGCTGACACAAGTGTCAGTCTCCCTGGAAGTAGGGGAAACAAGGTGACTTGTTCTGCTTACCCTGTAGTCAGCCACAGTGAGCCATAGGGTATTTTTGTACCAGTGTAAGTGGCTTCATAACAGAGGTTATTCCAAGTTAGACTGCAATAAAAATCACCCCAATGGAAGTATTTAAATTTGGTACAAAAATGGTTTGTAGACCAGGTCTGCATGCGCACATATGTGCATACCATGGCTTTCTTCCTAATAGTAGTGGCCAGGAATTGACCCATTGTTTTCCTGTGCTGGTAGCTGCTATTTACTCAACAGATCCAAGACTTCTAACAGTCATCTCATTCTTCATTTCCTGATTATATTGGGGCAGCCACTCCAGGGTGAATGAGGTTGAGATGAATTCACTGCTTTAACAGATGAATTTTATAAGTCCTTTGATGTGTGCATTCACACTCTGGTTTTCCTAAGTTCCTTTCCTCATCTGCATCCTACAAATTTAGGTTCATTTGGCCCAGGGGTTACCAAAATAAACCACCACCAAACAGATGCCTTGCTTGCAAGATTTTCCCCATTCTTGAAACTTTTAGTCTGACCTGGGGAAATCTGTAGAGTAAAGAACCATGTGGAATTGACGAGAATGGATCCACATAGCCAAACCAGCATCTCGCATCAAGACCAAGCATCAAAATCCAATAATTAGTACTAATGCATTAAGGTGGTGGTTTTTTTACTGTGAATAAAAAGGGATTATGGAGGAAAAAGTGTGATTTGACCATATCTTATTATGCCACCGTTTTTTCTGATATTTTACTCTGTTGAAATGTATAACAGTATTCCCAAAACACTAAAAAGAACCAGAAGCATCAAGAGAGTCTTAAATCTCAGCCATGTTTCTAATATCTTTCCTTGTAAATAGGTCACTTTCTTCCACTTTTACAGGCCTCCTGGAAAGTAAGCTCAAGAGAAGATTCCTGCCGATATACTCATGAGAACAATACTCCCATGTTGTTATGGAAACTACTATCAGTCTTTCATAGACTTAATTTGACCTGATTTTAAAACACTTAGGCACCTGCAGAGTGACAAGGAAATAGTGGGATGTGTCACAGATATGTGGTTTCAATTCTTTATATGTTTTTAATGTGAGTTGTGTAGCACAGACTATATTCATCTAGAAAGGACCAAGCACGAATGTGCCAGGACTTGAGAAAGACCAAATGTATGTAGGAGAAAGAAATAACAACCTTGGAAAACAAACTTTAACTTTATGCATTCAAAGTGCAGTTGCTTAAATTATTTGCAGGACATGATCTAGACAGACCAGACTATATCCTCATCTGGGGTAAACTGACATAGCTTCAATGACTTCCATCCAGGGTGACTAGTGAGAGGGACATAAAGGATGCACCAGCTGGGGCTGAGGGGAATGTAACTCACCCAACCCATGTGACTTATTCATACCCCCCAAGCCCCTGTACTCTTCGTGTCCTCTCCCCATGGGACATTACTTTGGGGAGTGGGGACATTTTGTCCTCTCCTTAGCATTCACCAGCCAGTGCTTACAAGGCTGCCAGGGGACAACAACTATCCGGTCCCCTGTACAGGGCTGCTGGGGAGAAGCCAGAGCTCTGGCCTCAGCCTTGCTGCCTTACCACGAGGCTGCCAGATGGTTGTCCCTCCTGCCCTGGCTGTCTGATCCAGGAACATCCTTGGTCCTGCTAGGCAAGGGATGTTGCCAGACCAGAGAGTGCTGATTTTAGGAAGGGCCACCTGTACTAATTTTTGGAGCTGGATTCAGAGAGACAAACTCATTGAGCTCATCCAATTTAGCTCGCTCCATGAGTGTGCCTATTGATTTCAGCATGCGTAAGAGTGTCCAGATTTGGCATCACGCTCATTTGGCTGAGCCAGTCACTGAGCATAGTCTGATGGTACAATGCATTCTTTCAAAATGGGCTTGATTGATCACAGGTATTTTTTAAGGATGTCCTTCCCCTCTGCCTCCCTCAAGCATTTAAGTTTATATCGGATGCCTTCTGCTTCCTATTAATAGTTTGCAAATTCTTCATTCTACGCAATGCTCTTTTGGGGCCTTTCCTTAATCTCACGGGTTTGGGTTTATAATTGCTAATGTTTGGTCAGAGCCTTCCAAGAGAGCGAGTTCTCTCGTTTGGACATCTGGGAAATATGACTTCAGATCTCAGATATTTTATGCCTTCTGTTCTTGCTAACTCTGATGCATAAGCATGTCCTGTTGAGCTGCACAAAGGGCAGGACTCCCAGGGTGACCAGCTGGACAAAGCTTATAACATGCTGTCTCCTGGGGGTGAACAGTGCTTTCTTCCTCTGAAACACAGATTGGAGGGCTGCTCTATCTAATGCCCCAAAACTTTGGATTATCAGAAAACCTAAGGAAAAGGGGTCATTCCGGGTATTCACTGAAACCTGTGTTGGTCAGGGGTGTGGTTTTGTGTGTTTGGTTAAAGAAACTGTGTGTCCTGGTTTATATTCAGTTGTACAAACACAAAGGGCTTTTGCTGGGATAGCTTAGTTTGATTGGAGAATGGATATAAACTAGTTTGGCTGATATTAACTGCATTCACAGTGGGATGGTTTGCTGGTATAGCTGTTTACTAGGTACATTGGGTTGGCTGGTATCTTGTCTAGTGTAGACGAGTTCTAAATCTCTGACATTACAGGACTTGCCATGTCTGAGGATTGTGTTTGTGCTGAAAATCTTGACTAGCAACTCCTGTATTCATGCATGTGGAGTACAGGCCTTGGTTTAAGAGGAATAAATACATATAATGTATGTACAAAATGTAAAGAAATAGGTACAAAAATATATTCAAACTTCAACTGCATCTCTGCCCCCATCCCCACCCCCTTCTTTGGCTAATTACTGCTGTAGTAGCCCACACACAGCATTGAAATAATTTGATCAGCTCACTGAGCACAAAAAAAAGGATGCAGTGCGGGAGGGGAGGGAGTATTTTGCATCAATATTAAATCAAAGCCAGTGGGCAGCTTATAAAGCTACACTCAAGTTACAGCAGGCGTGTCCAGCCTGCGGCCCGTGGGCCGCGTGCGGACCTGGACAGCTAGTAATGCGGCCCCACAAGATCGTAAACTTTTAACATTATTATGTGATTTATATACATTAACTATATTATATATTTTGTACGTGGCCTAAGACTACCTTCACTCAGTGTGGCCCAGGAAAGCCAAAAGGTTGGACGCCCATGAGTTACAGCTTCTTTTGTACTTAACTCTTTGAGGAAAGGACCATCTTATTCTGTGTTTGCGCGGAGCATCGCACCATGGACTCTTGGTCCGCAACTAAGGCTGCAAGGCACTGACATAGCATGAATAATGAGTGCTGCAGAGTGGGTCTCTGTGCTCACCTCCCACAGCCAGGCCTGGAAGTCAGGAATGGAGGATGGACAGGGCAGAGAGATGCAGAGAGATGGCACAAAATCTGCATTTTCTTGAAGGCTGAGTCCTGTTGTTCCAAGTGGGCTGTGACTGCTCTCTGAAGTCAGTTGGAGTTTTTGCTGTCTCCAGTGGGCATAACTCCAGGTCCAAAAGAGCCTTTTCAATAGCACATGAACCCAGCGCGTCCTTTCGCCCCATTGCCTTCCTCCTGCAAGAGCAGGGAAGTGAAATCCTCTTCTCACACTGGTGTGAGTGTTGAATGGTGGGCTCTCTTGAGCGCAGCTTTGGCTCACCATCTGTTACTATTTTTAATCTTAAGGTTTCAAAATAGTCCCCTAACTCATTAGTTAAAAACAAAGAAGAAATAATAGATTTTATGAGATATTGCAATTGGAAAGACCAGAAGAGTCAAAAGAATTGTTCCCCAGGTGCTTTGTTTATTATTATTCTGGTGGAAAAGCTTGGATTATGACCACCTATCAAAAAGCTTTAGAGCAATTGGCCAGCAAAGATCAATGGGCGAGTGAAACAGTGATGAAGGGCAAAATCTGGAAGTATTTACTTAAGCAATATTCCCAAAGAGAACAGTGGCCCAGCATGGAAAATAAACGGCTTACTGGCCCAGTCCTGCTCCCACTGATGACAGTGACCAGAAGATTTAGGCTGCATGTATCTGATCCTGTGACAATGTGTACTATTCTTCCTCTGAACTTATAATTGCTATTTATTTACTCTCATACAGTAAATGACCAAAGATCTGTGCATATTGTCTTTCCTTTATGCATATATAGGTTGAACCTCTCTAATCCAGCACTCTCTCATCTGGCAACATCTGAAATCCAGCGTGATTTTTAGTTTGCTGGGCAACCACTTATTTTGGGTGTGACCAAGTTTCTCGTAGTCCCATCAAGTTTATTCACAGCCACCAGTCCTGGCTCTCAGTGTTCTGTGCTGTTGTTTAGCTGTAATGTACCCCTAAATGTCTTCTAAGTGCCCATTAAGCAGTGGGAGTGTTGGTACTGCTGCTGGACAATATTGACCTCCCATGGTCTGGCAAATTCTCTCGTTTGACAATGGTCCCTTCCCCAGGGTGCCAGGCTAGAGAGAGTCCACCTGTATATACAGTCCACTCTTCTATTTTCTGTGGTGCCATGGCTTCAGACTGCAACCTTTACGCTTTAAGCCCACCTTAAAAACCTGCTTATCCAATTTTATTAGGTTTTTTTTTTTCGAAATACTTAGTAATACTGTGTAAGATGGACCCTTGTAACAATAGAATGTATTTTATTCTAATCTCTCCAAATCTTATCCCTAATTCAGAGGTAGGTAAAGGTTAGGGTTAGGGTTAGGGTTAGGGAAAGGAAGCTGCCCCATTTTCTTTGGGGAAGTGCTCTGAAAGTGCATATCCAATCAGAAAAGGCTTTTGCTAGCAACAGCAATCTACCTGAAAAGAAAAGCCATTTGTAACAAGAGTTACAAGATGTACTTAAAATGATCCATTAGAGTCCAAAGAATTTTAATACATAAATATGAAACATTTTAATAGTTGAAAAAGGAGAGGTTCATGTGATGCTAAACCAGTATAAAAGCAGTATGGAATTGAGTTTCTGTTGATCACACTACACCTTTCTAATGCTGGTAAAGTTAGTTGGGACAAATTCTGCTTTTGGCTACCCTGATACAAATCTGCAGTAGCTTCAGTGAAGTCAAATTCATTTATGATTTCTCTGATAGTGGAATCTTGTTGCACTTTCTGCTCTTTGCAAAATTGCCTATGCAAATGGTGGGCATGCAGAAAATCTCAGCTGGAAGATAAACTGTGGGCATGATCCCCTGGCTTATGATGTCCCAGTTTTACTCTAGAACACCACGATATCCCCTGAACAAACCACTTCTTACTGCTTTGAAATTGCTTGGAGTTATGCGAGTGTTCTCAGAATGCCATCAGGAGGCTCAGATTTTCACTGTGACTCTGCATTCCTGGATCCAGACCTCCTACTGAAGACAGTTCTAAATGGGCTAATGCTGATGCAGGGAAAGTATGCAACCACAAAAACGTGATGCCTTTTTAAGGCCTGATACTGTGTTCTTTACAAAGACCAAACTCCCTCTCATAAGTACGTACCCTGGCTCAGGTGCAGAGGAAGCTGGACGCATGTTATGATTCATATTCAAGAGAGGGCTGGAGTCTAAAAGTGAGCAAATTTGCAGTTGTAAGTACAGTAAGAATGATATCCATCCCCCACTATTTCCATTCCTTTCCATTTGTGCCTAGATAGCATTCAACAGCGCTGCTGTGAAACAGCTGTGACCTGCCATGTCACTTTGGTATTTATTTGCCAACAAAAACACACAACTTCTCAAGAAAGAATCCTGGATGATTTTTCTCACTCTGTGGGCTATACACACCACCATGTTTTTCATGCTCCTCATCACTGATGGGTGTTGTAAAAGTAAACAGACATCAGAAGGTGGCCCATTGTCTCCTTACTTTTTTATTGAGTAAGTGCATGTAAAGAAAAGCTTTCACTGAAAAAGCTTTGGAGAAAACCATTAAGCAGAGGAACAATCTCATTTATATTTTTTACTTGTTCGCCAATGAGTACTAAAGTATTATTACCACAGGCCGAGTAGGTTATCCTCAATGATTCTAACAAACAATGTTTCATAAGATAAAAATAATAGGTTGGAAGGTGACTCTTTCTGTATTTATGAAGTGTAACTAGGTCCCTTAATGGAAATTTTCCCTGTTTACAAATATTTCTATATTCCTTACACAGGTAAACTTGCCATTAGACCTCATAACTGGGGCCGTGCCAAATTTACGGCCCTGAAAAAATCATCACACACTGTGAAATAAGATCTGCCGCTGTAAAATCTGGCCATTTTGTGATTTTTTTACCTATATTTCACTGATTCCACAAGGGAGACCATCATTTCTCAAACTGGAAGTCCTGACCTAAAAGGGAATTGTGGGTGGGGGAGTCCCCAAAGTTATTTTAGGGTGGTTGTGGTATTGCCACCCTTCCTTCTGTGTGGCCTTGAGAATGGAGTGGCTGGAATGTGGTGGCTACTGATCGAGGGCCCAGCACTATCAGCAGCAGTGCAGAAATAATACCATCCATGCCATCAACTCAGCTTTCATAGCAGGATCCCGGCCGCTTTTCAGCTGCCTGGATCTGAAAGCAGTGCTGCTGCCAGCTACAGGACACAAGTAAGAATAGCAGCACAGCAACATGAGTAGAATAACCTTCTTACCCACCACAAACACACAACTCCTTTTTAGGTCAGGACCCCTACAATTACAACACTAAAGTTTCAGATTTAAATAGCTGAAATAATATATTTTTAGCACCATAACCATGAGATTGACTGACACGGTGAATTTGGTAGGGCCCTGCTCACAAGTGACAAAGTCACCTTACTATTGATCATTATAGGATATATTATTTGATAACACCTATGGCTTTTTTCTCATTTTTGGGACCAGATCGGATAACTCATGGATCTGTGTGAGTACTTTTCAGTTCCAAGTTTTTAACTCAATTTTCGTCCATGTCATTCCTCATTTTATTTTATTTAATTTTTAAATACGCATATGGCTTTTTTCCTGGCAGAAAATTAAATTGACCTGCTGGGATCAAACACCTTACTCTGAAGAAAAACAATGTAAGATGTACCTTGCAAACAGTTGATGGCAAACTCATTGTACAAAAATGCTAAAAAGGGTCTTTTTTGTAATTTTTCAGGAGGGTGTGGGGGGAAGGGTGGTGAGAACAGAGGAATTTCCTCCTCCACCCTTGCCATAGCTAAACCATAATTTAATATTGTTAAGAAGGGGAAAATATAGCAAGGCCTCAGTGTTTCCTCAGGATATTGTTTTGTGATTTCAATTAAAACTCCTAAAATGACAAATCTCACCAAAAATGTTTGCAGAAATACTGGATTTAAAAAGAAAAAAATTACCAGATAATCAGTTCAGTTGGATTAACCCAGCGGTTCCCAACCTTTTCCAGGCAGGGACCTGTTTTGACAATTCAGGAAGACTTGCTGACCCAAGGCAATTCAAAAATGTGGGGCAGGCAGTGCCATAACTAGCTAATTTTGCTCCTGAGGCAAGAATATAAAATTGCTCCCCTCCTGTTTGTTTATTCATAGTTATTTAACAGAAAAAAGGAAAATACATTAACAAGAAAATAACACTACATTTATTATAACTATTATTTTATTATTATAATTGATCTGAGTTGTGGTGGGGGAAGACCCTCCTTCCCAAACTGCTCCCGCAGCAACTACCCCAGCTGAAACCCCGCACTTGGGGGTTGGGGTGGGGAGTCTCACTCGGGCTGGGAGGCCACACACAGGGGTTTGGGGGACTGAGGGGAGTCACACTGAAAGGCTGGAGGGGCTAGGCCTGAGGGTCACACCCAGGGGCTGGGGGGTTGAGGGACTGCATGAGTCACACTCGGGCTGAGGGGAGATACAAACAAAAATGAAAACTGACAAATCAGCTACATAGAACAGAAGTGAGGGGCAAAAGGAGGGAAGTTAGAAGGGGGTGAAAATTACTTACAGCAAGAGTCTATTAAGTGGCTTGCCTGGGATGACTACAATATAAAAGGTGGAGGAGCTGTCTTTGTAATGTGAATTGCTTCCCTGTTGATAGAGCTGCTGGATGTGGCAGCATTAAGGTGCTGCAAATGGCTCCTTTAAGAATCACATGTAGCTCGGAGCTGCTGGCAACCCTTAATAAATGTAATGGCAACCCATGTTTGGGTCCCAACCCCTAGGTTGGGAATTCCTGGATTAATCCAAAAAGCACATATTTCTGTAAATTCAAAGCATTCCCCTCCCTGATTTTTATAATTCAGTGCAAATTTAATGTGTTATGGAGCTACTCAAGAAGCAACTTATTAATTATTCTAACAAATATGCTGGGTTTGTGCTGGGAAAGTACATAAGCCACAGGTTATTGACTGTCATGTTCGCTCTTCAGCAAAATAAATAAAGCCTGGTGGTTTTGTTGGTGGCAATATTTTTTTTTTAGATTTGCCTGTTTTGATAAAAATCTTTTAACCTGCAAAAACAGTATTGGCTCCACACATCTAGTAGCTGAAGTTAATTACAGGTTCAGTACAATTCCCACTGACTCAACAGAAATTTCCCAGCAACTTCAGTGGAAGTGAGATCAGGGCCTGCTTTAGTTTTTATTATAAATGTTGCCTGAAACCAGATCCCAGATGTGCCTGTTTCACAAATCCTTAGTTTCTATTTGTGGGTTTGTTTGAAATTTGTACTACATCTCAGAGCCTGGCTCTCGGAAAGTTTTGTGTCTGTGCTAAATGTACACCCTCCGAGCAGGCCCTCAGGCTCCAGCTTCCTATCTTCTGTGCTGTTTCCTTTGGTTCTGATGGGACATGCCACCTGCCTATGCTGCTGCAGGATCAGGACAAAAGCATCCTGTTCTGTGCCTTTCTGAGTTAATTTATTATAACTTGTATTCCCGGTGCCATTGAATATCTTTGTTATTATTCAAATGAAAAACGAAAGGGGCAGTATGCATGGCTCATAGTACAGGTTGAACCTCTCTAGTCCAAATCTGGGTGAGTTTTTTCATGTAGTTGATGCTTCTTGTTTTGATACTCTCTAGTCCAGCACTCTCTTATCCGGCAATATCTGTAATCCGGCATGATTTGAGTTAGCCAGATGTCCATTTACTGTGAGTGTGACCAAGTTTCCCATAAAGGTTGTTTACAGCCACTAGTGCTGGCTCTGTGCTGTTGTTTCACTGTAATTTACCCCTAAATGTCTTCTAAGAGCCCACTAAGCAGTGGGAGTGTTGGTAATGCTGCTTGACAGCATTGACCTCCCATAGTCTGGCAAATTCTCTCATCTGCCTACTGGTCAGGTCCCGAGGGTGCTGGATGAGAGAGGTTCAACCTGTATTACAGTAGCACCTAGATGTACCCAACCAAGGCCCAGTTTGTCTTGCAAACAGTGGAGCCAAATCTCCACTGTCAGGTTACAGTATAGTGAATCAGCTCACAGCGCTGTGACCCCCGAGGTAGCCTGGCTGACAAGGCACTTACTGTGCACTAGTTTCATGGTTGTGTGCTCTAGGTAAACCACAAGTCAAGAAGTGTAGAGCTTGCAGTGAGCACTCTGGAGACAGCGCTGGGGGGCATAGGGTAGTATTATGTTGTGACTGGCCTCTGGTACCCTTCCCAGAGTGCCTGTGCTTGCCTCTCTGGTCACCCCTTTGCAGCTTCAGGAATAACTCGACTGCTCTTTGTGACGTGTTAAGGGAGACCTCTGAGCATTTTCTTCAGCAGCGGGGGATCCATTTCCACAGACTGCGGAGGCTGAGTAGGCATCACAAAAGCCATTGAAAGGTAGCAGCAAATGGGAACGGAAGCACAGGGATGTGAAGCAGTGCACCAACAGGGTATTGGGACAGGACCCAGGATGCCCCGCACCTCCCCTCTGCCTTTCCACAAGCCTCAGCGGCAGAAGAGGAAGAGTTGCTCTGTGGAATAGCTGACCAGAGGGCACTGCTTTGAAAGCTGCTGCGGGTGTGTTCGCACTGCTGCGCTGGCGGCTGGCAGTGTGGACACCCGGCAGTGTTTTCACTGCTGCACTCTCTGAGTGGCCCTGTAGCTGCCTGTGTAAGCATGGCTGGAGAGACAATCCCGGCCCCAGAGACCCTTCAGTCTGCACAAACAAGACGGACAATGGGAGGAAAGGGAAAGATAGGCGTGGATACCTGAAGTGACTTGCAAGGGATGATATAGTCAATCCGTAGCAGAGGGGAGAGTAGACTCCAACCAAAGCACGGTGCCTCTGTATGTACAGATCTCTGTATAATTCCTGTGTAAATGATTGCACCTCATTCTGGCTTTGTAGATAAGAAATCTTACAATTGTCCGTCATCTAGGTTTGTGTTTGGGATCTGTATTCCTGTATGTTTCTTCTCTGTGGTTTTATTCTCAAAGTCCCACTTTTGGCTTGAATTTAGGTGTAGGAACAGTATACAGTAAACCCCCAACTCACGCGTATGTTGCATTCCCAGGCTGCCACGTGTAAGTTGAATTTCACACAAGTGGGAGGAGCCGGGAAACTGGGACTGGTGGGGAGCCGTGAACCAGGCGGCAATCTGACTTCCAGCCTCCCACCACTTGCTGGAACCAGGAAACTGACCAGCGCAGTTTCCGAGCTCCCGCAAGCGAAGGGGAGCCAGGAGCCACTCACGATTTCTACTCTCTTTAATCCAAGTAATGTGCAAGTTGAAATCGCATAAATAGGGGGTTTACTGTAGTAGAAAGGGTGGTAAGGAGAGAGAAAAAGTTAGTGAAGCAGGAAGGTAGGAACTCCTTCGGGTAGCCTCTTAATTTCAGTCAACTGTCTTTGATTTGTTCTTACAACCTCTCTATATATCAAAATAATCAGCCTTCTGGTGACAAGTGTGTACCTTCAGGATATGCTGTTGCTACTGTTTATAACAATGTTGTTCCCATTGTTTTGTGTTGCTGAAATCACTCACTTCCTAAGTGGAGCAAATGGCCATAGTTTTCACAGATGTAGAATTAATTGTGCGTCTGGGCTTTAGTGCCTCCATTCTAAAATCATCAAGTGAGGCTTGTGAAGGGGGTGGAAGGGAAACCACGCCGAGGAAATCTGCAAGGAAACTCTCCCACTCTCTGAGAGTGAGATGGCAGGAAGGAATTGTTTTGCATTTTAAATTACCAGTCTGAATCATGTAACCTCACTTGCATGGGCGGAGGAATGGAGAGAATGCCGCACATCACAGCTGCAGTGAAGCATGAGAAAGGTTGTCCGTATGCTCACTAGGTCTGGACTTAGCTCATTTATCCCGAAGGATGTGAGGATGATTTAAAAGTGTTTCATGGCCCAGATCCAAACCCCGCTGGAGTCAGTGGAAAGACTTAACAACTTCAGTGGGCTTTGGATAAGACACCAGACGAGCAGTTAATTAGAACAGAACTGGAGTTCATTGCTTTACTCTGTTTTCTAGAGCAGCAGCAGAGTTACATTTATCGAGGAATTATTTTCATATGTGAAGGTAGATTTGCAATACATGCACTGAATAGCTGTGATTTGAAGAAGCAGTGATTTTTAAGAAGATTAACTTAGTACAGGTAAGTGATCTTAAAATTTATTTAAATCCTATTCCGTATCTCTCAATAGAATGTTCGGCTGCAGAGATTTTAAAAGAATTTGGTATATTAGAGAAATGGTTCATGATGTATTTGTATATAATTTGTGGACTGTAGACTGTATCTAATCATTTCAGTACCTGCCTTGCCCTTTTAGTAATTGTATTCTAAAATCTATTTCACGTAATGACTAAATCTGACTATCCCAAAGTTTATATTAATTTTTACAGATTATATCAATTCACATACATTTTGTCTAGGAACACGTACAGGATCAGAACTAAGGTCCAGTAGCTTGGACAGTATCCAGCACCAGATGGTTGCAAGGAAGGCATGGTAGACAGTAATAGGATAACCTGTCTGCAGAAATGTTTCCTCCTATCCCCCTCCTGAGAGTTTGGCTTTGCCCCCATTCATAAAAATGACCAAATCTTTCCCCCTACCCAGACCCTTCATCTGAATGAACTGGCCATGTTAAATGAGTGAAATCCCAGGGACAGCTCCATAAGGAAGCTTGAGTGTTAATGCTGCCTTTTTATTTGGCTGTTTAGAATGGGTTGAGTCTTAGAGTTCTCTTAGAGAAAAGCTTAACATGAACAGTATACAAACTACTTAATTTGAGCGCCCCCTTCCCCAGATTAAAGCTGCCTTATATACTATTTTTTTCTGTATTCAGAGCAATTGTTTACAGAAATATTTATGCAGGACATTTGACTTGCCAAAAATGGCAGCATTTTGTCGGCTTTTATAGATTCCTTGATTTAGGATCAGTTTGTTTATTTTTGGTTTAACCCAATTTCTTACTAAAGGAGAACTTTCAATTGCATTGCACAAAATTCAGTATTTGTGGTATGTCCAACTCAAAAAGCATCTTATTGCTAGTAATAGACACAATCCAGAGTCTATGGGCAAAGTCCACTGAAGTCAGTTTGCCTTTCCATGGACTGTAATGGGATTTAGATCAAGCTTTTCTGTGCGGAAAAATACATGTTATCTGTTTTGTTGGCTTATGGCTAAGTACTACATTCCTTGTTCTAGAATCTGAACCTGAAATTCCAGGTAATTGATTACAAAGGGGCTGTTCTAAAGTCCCATCTGAAATAGTTTTTGCTTTCCAAATCACTAGCAGTCTAGATCACAAAGTGGGAGTAGATCAAGAACTGAGCCAGTAAGTGCAACAAACAATGTCAGACCAGGAGAACGTCTTGTGCAATGTATTCCTAGAGTCAGTGAGTGTTACGAGCCTTGAGTTAGAACTACCTACTGCAAACGTTCTCAATTCCCTGGGGGTGTGCAGAGCTTGGACAATAGTAAATACAAGACAGGCGGGGTGGGGGTGGGGAATCTGAAGGGATGGCATTTGCCAGCACATACCTCAGACAAATATGCAATGGCATTTAACTGAAGCAATTACCTAGAATCTTTAGCTAGGTTGTTTGAATATTAACCTGGCTCCGAATAAGCAATAAGTAATGAATGAAGTAGGGTGTTCACATTTCATTTTAACTTTGCTTTGATAGCATTAAAAAACACCCCTGAATTACAGCTGTTAATGGCCCAAGTGTAAATCAGAAAGGTTGAAAAAAAGGACCTTGGGATATGTAGCCAAAACAGCTCTCTGAGGAAGCGATGTAGGTTGTCTCCTATCTTGAATACTGGTTTAGTGGACCCAACCTTGGAGTCCTTAATCACAAAACTGCCAGGAAGTGAGAATGGAATCTTTCTTCCTCTTTCCACCAAATCTCACCTTAGACTATGCTAGACCATGTGTGTGTATTTAACCTGACCAGAGTGGGATACCACTGAAACAATTTCTTTATTGCCATACTGAGGTTGCTGGTCCTGTTCTCTATTTCATGCCCATTCCTCTGGGGTAAATTTGTCTTTCCTTAGTCTTTTCCCACGGTGTCATAAATGGCCATTTTATTTTCTTGCTGGGAGATTTTTCAGCAAAACATGATTTCCTGTTCTATACACTTCAGCTTTGAATATATAAGTTAATATTTTGATACATCTTGCTCAACAACTGTTTAACAAGCTCTAAGGGCGGCCACTGATTGTGTGACCTTGGCAGGGCACCTAATCTCCTTGCCTCTGAACCAATCCAGCTGTAAAAACTCTTTACAATTAGAACCTTGGTGAAACACAGATGTCACATTTCAGTTCAGTTTTCCTGTATACAGATGGGAGAAATGACCTAAAGGAAAAGCATTAATAAAGTTAATTCAGCAAAGTGTACAATTTTATAGAGACTAATCAGAGTTGCATGACAGAGGCTAGTTATTTAGGATGGGCTCTGCAGCACATGGCCCTTCAACTGGAAAAGGCTGAAGACCAAACTGTCCGAAGTGGAATCATGCCTACTTATGTCATTTCTGAGGCTTTAGAAGTGTTGGTGCTTAAACAGCTAATGTTTAATTCTCAGGGTTGAATCGTACAACTGCCGTGTCATTTGCGTTCTTCTGCACCAAATAAGCCCTCCAATCCAAAATAAGGCAAGTGGTGGCTGAACAGCAGTTGAGGTGGAATTTACAGGAAATATGAACAAGGTTTGCCTGCACACAATGATTTGAAAAGCAGTGGGGTCAAGTAGTGCTAGAATCTCAGTATCCAATCCAGCATTTAGAGTATGTCAGAATGATACAGTCACAGCAAGAGTGTTCATTATTAGAATTATAGCCTCAGTTTTTCACCAGCATACAGTCCTGAGAATGACCACTAATCACTACAGAAGACCACATATACTCCATAAAGCCTACAGCAGTGGTAACTTGCTTCGTTATAGTACTTATGCCTTTAAATGTACCCATTGCCAAACATTAGTAGACCCAAGTCTACTTTTTACAGTAAAAGTCCGGTTATCCAGCATTTTGATAACAGGTGCATTTAGTTAACCAGCATGCCCAGCTAGGACCAGTGTCCTGGCTGGGGCAGGCTGCCCCGGGACGGTGTCCCTCTGCTGTTTGGCCAGCTGCCCACTGCCCAGTTCCCTGGGGATGCCATATAAAAAACTTCTACTGTAACTGAATGCTGTTTTTTCACAGGGGTTATAATCCTCAGAACGGAAGGCATTAGAAACAGGTGAAATAGAAAACAGATTTGTTAGTTAACAGAAAGGTAGATTTAAAGTGATTGAGAAGCAGGCATAGAGCTCAAAGTTGGTTACCTAAGAAATAAAGGAAAGTTCACGGTCTAAATTCTGTTTTAAACAGACTAAGCAAGAGTAGAATCAGTCACTCACCATAAAAGATGGCAGGGGTAACTTATGATTCTTCAGTGCCTGGACACCCTTCCAATCTCACTAGCTCAAAGTCATTGTCTTCCAGGAATTGAGATGGGGGAGGAGCAGAAAGAAAGGCCAAGAGATGATGTCATGGCCTGTTTTTATACCTTTGTCCATCTGCTACAAAGATCCCTGCTGCAACATGGGTCAGGCCAGCCCATCAGATACCTGCCTTCTCTCAGAACCCCTGGTGATAGTGGATTCTTTCTGATTTGCCATCCCTGTCTTTGGTGCAACTTCACAATGTATTTCACCAATGCGCAGTGGAATACCTCAGTGTGGCCCATACAGGATATTAAGCCTCAACATCTCAAGACTTTTTTAAAGCATACTTCACCAGGCATATCATGTACAGAACTTACTGTCGTTCTATCCCAGTGATGAATATGGGATTACTAAAGTGCTGCGTTGAGGTACAGAGTGTCACACTGCCTTAGCAAGGCAGTGAAAGATAAGGCTGCAGTAATGACAAACATGCTGTTGAGTGGGACTTGGAAGCGTAACTGAGACATTGCTGGAGGGCGGAAATGCCTGGAGCCAGCTCAAAGCAAGACGCAGGGCTGCCAAAGTTTCTGAGCCAACTCCCCAGCAAGAATGCTGTGACATGAACTCCCTCTTCCCATTCCAAATATCCATTTCCAGTAAATAGCTTGGGTTTTTGGTTTCCGCTGGACGGAGGTAGCTTGTGGCTATTTCACTACGGCCTGCATTTAGGCAGGAGGAAAGGGGACAGGAGCCATGCTGTAGTGGGAGTTGCATGCAGTTCTACTTGACACAGCTGGAATTTTCCCTTTGACAGAACACCTGCTGGTGCAGGATAGCCATCCATGGCAGAGCAGAGGCAGGGCTAATTGCTTTTCAGGCAGCTAGCAAGGTGATTGTTTCCAGCTCACTAGTCCTCATATTTCTCCCCAGGGACTGTCCCCAGCTCCTTTGGAGAGCGCTAGTCCCTTTCCCTGCTCTGCTTTCTCACAAATGAGCACAGGGTTAGGTATAATCATACCCTCTCTCAAGAACAGTTTAAAAATTACTTTGTCAAAGCTGCACAAGAGCTTCCTCTTTGTCTCTGAAATCCTAACTGCGTGCTGCAGTCCAGGGGTCAACAACTCCCCCAGCATGGGTGCCAGTAGTGGCACGCAAGCTGATTTTTCACTGGCACGCGAGGTGGGAGCTGAGCTCCGCTCCTCCTCCCCCATGCAGCCTGGACCTTGCTCAAAGCCAGACCACCTGTGGATTAGCAAAAGACTAACTAATGCTGCCAACCACCACCTAAAGGGTAAAGCCCTGCATCTCAATTTACTTATTAATGAAGCTGTTGTAAGTAGGACTGTTAGTGACTTTTAAAAATATCACCAGCCCTTGGACCCTACAAACAGGTCAAAAGGTCAAATTTCAGCACTCCTCCTCGGAAAAGTCGCTGAACCCTGTTGTCACTCTTCAGTACCAAACTCTGACCTCAATGACACCTATTCAGTCCCAATGAGATTATGGGAGTAGCCACGTGCAAAACTGGGCCATTAACACTGCCTTGTCTTGGTCCCCCACCGCACTACCCCCACCTTATTTTTATCTTCAGGCTTAAGCACCTGGACTTCTTACCCATCACTGCTGTTGACACTCAATTGACATCTAATCATCTGCTAGCTCCCACCTGGCCCTCTCTGAGTTCAACACAGTGAATAGGTCAAGCCTATATCTCCTGATGGTGGGAAATTAAAAAGTCAAACGTGCTTGACCTCAGATAGGGAAGGCTTTGAAAACCAAAGGTATATCTACACTGCAGTGAAAGGCCTGCAGATGGCTTGGAACAGCTGATTGTGCTCCCTGGGATCTGGTGGCAGGGCTGTAAATTGTGGGGTAGATGTTTGGGCTAAATCTGGAGCCCCAGATCTGAGATGCAGTGAGGGAGGGAGGGTCTCAGCCCAAGCTCTAACCCAAGCCATTGAACTGACTTTGTAATTTTCTTCCTGCAACCCAGTCCAAGTCACTTGAGTTGGGCTCTGAAACTTGGTGCGCTGTGTGTGTGGGCAGGGATGAAGAGGTGGTAATTTCAGGGTAGATGTAACCCAAGAGACTCAAATTCTGCTCTCAGTTTCAGTGAGCTAAACTGCATTGACTTCAGTGGAATTACTCCATACTTACCCTGGTGTGACTGAGAGCAGAATTTGACCTGTGGTCTCTTGCCATTCAGCTTTATTACGTTTGGCATAAAATACAATCTTTTATATATTTTTTTCCTTGAGAAATGTGTCTGTAACCAACAGCATCACACAAGTAGCAAGGCAATAACACCAAGTTAGAGAACCACGTTGTCCCCAATTCCCCCATCTAATCTCCTATCTTTCTAATCAAACCACCCAGCTTGGGATTTTGCAGGGAGGCTTGATGAGCTTGTACCTAGAGTTATGATACAACAAAAACCTGTCTGTAGGGTTTTTAAGGTTCTTTTTTATTGGGCTTAGTACTCTGAATAAATTCACTCTTGATTGATGATCACAGCTGAACCCGGAGACCCCAGACCCCCATCCTACAATTAGGTCTGCACAGGGACCCGTACAGAGCCGGAATAACTTCAACAGAAAGATGCTGTGCAAGTAAATGCAATTGTAGGACTGGATAAATTATCAGCCATGGTGTGCCACAGCTGACTTCCAAACCAGAGTTGTTTACAAAGAATCATTTCATTGGTTTATTTTACTGCCCTAGGGACTTGCAGTGGGGCACCAATGTATAATATCTCAGGATTTGGTAATGAGGTTTCTGACTTGTAGGAAAATTTCAGCATAAAATGCTCAAGCAGTGACTGTGATTATTTATCAGGTAGGTGCCCCGCTGCATTTCTGTGGGGCCTGAAACATAAGGAGATACATTTCCTGTGCTGAAAAGTGGACAGTTGGTACCAGACAGAGGAAAGATGGGACCTAGTTTAACATACACAGTGTGTCTACATTACATCCTCCTCTTCACCAGTGTGTGGTGTTCATACCTGCCTAACATAGCCCCTTGCACATGGGTATCAATAAAAGGATGGTTGCTGAGGTACCGCTTAGGCAAGTAGAGTGAATGTACACCTAAGGGGTGGGGTATGTATGCAAGTACATACCATTTGTAGCTCTTCAGTTGCCAAGCCAAGCCTCCCTGCTGATACAGCTGCCCCAGCTTTTCTCCTCTGCGGGAGAACCCTGGCAAAGAGGGAGGGCTTCAGCCAGCTTCCTGCTGCAGGAAAAGGCTCTGGCAACAGTGAGAGGGAAGCAGAGAAGCTATCACTGCTGGATCCTTTCCATGACACAGAAAGTGCATCTGGTAGGGGGCAGAGATGGACAGTGTAACAGCCCACATGGGGACTTGAACATGGGACCTGTGGAACTTAGCAGATGAACTTCTACCACTTGAGCTCTGGGCTAAAAATCTAGCTGCCTCTCAGCTCAGGCTGAAGTTGAAATTCATGCTTTCCTCTGTGTAAGTTGTCTAAGTGTCACGCCATGGGACGGTGAACCACACCCAGTAGGTGTGTGGGGTATGCCAGCTCCCCCTGCCAGAGGCTTTTTCTGCTGCCAGGAAATCCACTGTCTGCCAGAGCTTTCCCCTGACACTTGTAACTACACATCCCAGTGTGGTTGTGGTGTGCTTTTCACTGCTGTGTGTAGCTATGCATCCCCCTACCCACTGCTGCCCTTGGTGTGTCATCTACAGGGACCTTCATCCCCACACTCCCTATTACATTTTTAATTTACAATTGAATTACTCAAATAATTAGCAGCTTTTCTGAGCATGTTTAAGTGACCTGTGATAACTGGTTTTCTATTCTTGCTGTTTGGTCCTGAACATAAGCAAGGGTGAGCTGAGCTTGAGGAAGACTTCATGGAATAAATTCTACTCTCTGTTATATCCATTTGCTTCAGTGGGTTTTCTTCGGTGTGATGCAGAATGGGGTTTGTCTTACTGGGTTTTTTATGAAGTGATACTTAGAAAAGACTTAGTGGGGATAGATAACCCTGACAAAAATGCTCCAACATACATATATATGTAAAGAGATATCTGCACAATTTAATGTAGCGATTTAAGGAACAGTTGTTTTCTTTGAAAATAATTTTTCCCCCGTCATCTGTAATCATAATTAATTTGATTCACTTGTGGCGCTGAAGAATTCTAAAGAGATTTGTTTTTAAGCATAGTGTGGGCACTGTGAATCCTGGAGGAAATAGCCTGCCTTTGATGAAAATTACCCTCATGCCAACAGGATGCTGTTGCAGTAACAAAGCTGTGAGACTTTGGATTATGGGGGAGGCATAGTGATAATCAAGGCTCTTGATCTAAAAACCTGCCAGTTTTGCTGCTAGAAAAACAAATCCCCCAAACTGGAATAGATGGGAAGATCAGAAACTAATGGAACCCATTGGAGAGAGTGCTTGGAGCACCAGACTAAAATGGGTGGGTTATGAGGTCTAATTGCACAGTCCTTATTCCTGTGACTTCCACTAGGCACTTTTCTCAGAGAAGGACACCAGAACCAGAACCTTGGGAAGTGGGATTTCAGGAGCAAAATATGGTATAAACCCAGGTCCGCCTAGGGGAGGGGCAAAGGGAGCAACTGCCCCAGGACAGGGGTGTGCAACTTGCAGCTCCAGAGCCACATGTGGCTCTTTAAGGACGACTTTGTGGCTCCTAATGCTATAATTGCAAAGTTAAAAAAAAAAAAAAAAAAACCCTCCTGATTGTTTTCAGTTATTTCAGTGAACATCTAAAAGCCCAACAATGAACAACTTTTACCCAAATAGCAAACAATATGTGATCTTGAAATGTTGGATATGTGCAGTGCATTGTGGGAAATATGTGTGTGCGCTGCTCTGAAATTAGGGGTTACAAAAAGTATGGTTTAACATTATTTATTGAGGACCATCTTGTATTCACATGCATTGCGGCTCTTGAATGACTGAGGGTTTTTGGGTTTGTTTTTTTTTAAATTTTTACCAAATTGAGGGGGATAAAAAGGCTCTTCTTGCTCTTTGGTTGCTGACTCCTGCCTCAGGATCTATTGATTTAGAAGGTTCATGGATCCCAGCTGCCACTACTATTGTGGAAACAGCAGTGTCTGGAGCCCAGGACAGCACATGCATGTGGCACTGAAGGGCTGCCTGGGGGAGGCTAGTCCCCAAGCTCCTCTGCTTCTGCCCAAGACCCTGCAGCTTTCAGAGGGGACCCAGAGCCACCCCTCCATCCCAGCCTTGCCCAGGGCCCAGCAAAGTCTGCCATCCACCCTATGTTAGCCAAAACGAAATAAAGTAAACTGGAGAAATCTCTTTGGAGAAACAAGACTGTATACTGCTGGCTAACTAACACCTTATACAAATCAGTTTACTGCAGTCAGGCTGATTGAAGGACAAGATGCAGCATCTAGGCCAGGCTCTCTTAAAATTAAGCCATTTTTCTGTAAAATAATGGCCTTTTTCAATGTCAGCATGTGCAGACCATCTCCATAGTGGCAGGGTTAAAATCCATGGGTGGTTGTGAAGCAGTTTGCCCACCCCAGCAGCTCCCTTTCTGTTTGATCTCTGTGTCAGTGACTCTCAACATTTTTGACATCCAAATGGAAATGCTGGGTAAAATTTCGGCCCCACTGAAGTCCATGGCATGTGCCCAATGACCCCAAGGGGGCAGGATTTTACCTATTGCACTTTAATTGCTGTTTATCTATTTATTGTTGTGTGGGATGTAGCACTGCATAGCATGTTGTTCAGCATCGGTACACATAAAAGGTCTTTTTAAAGCACAGAAATAGTCATGATTTCATCCTGTTCAAGGAAAAGTAAAAATGTTTTCTTATAGGGAGAAGAATACAAGATAAAGGCTGCAAGAATATTACTATGCTTTTGTTAGCCACAGACAAAGCATTTTATACTGGCAAAACAGAGTGAAGATGGTCCACACACTGTTCAATTTACTGTCCTCCTGAAAAGAAGTGCTACGGATTTTTTAGGATTTAGAAAACTCATGCCAAATTCTGAACACTTTTTTTTTTAAATTAGTTAATTTTATACCAAAGCCTGAATTATTTATCTATATTCCCTATCTCTTCTGATGTTTGGAGCTTTGGGTAGATTAGAATGGGACAGGTTCAGAACCCAATATTCAGAACGATAAAACACCCGTGGTTTTGGCTAGTTCCAGGCCTGCTTTTATATGCCGATATCTGAGGCTGAGAGAGATCAAAATTGGGACCATTTATTTGAATGTCCTGAACTTTTGTGAGTTTTGAGAGAAGTCACTTTTGTTTTGGTTTTAAACAACTCCAGGCTCACAACGAGGCTTTGCAAAAACAAAACCGACCTGGCTTTATAGTCCCCATTTATAATTCAATGGCTAGAGAAAATGAAGAAACATCCCGTGTCATCTGGGTTCCTCCATGGAACTGCATGTTATAGTCCCTTCTTGGAGAGCTCTATCACAGCTCTTCCACAAATATACAATACCCTCACTTCACCACATTCCATAGAACTTCTCTTCCACCAAGAGGTTGGCCCCTCCATAGAAATGCATCATAACAAAAGCAGACCAGGAAGGAAAATATGTAACTATTCAGTAACTGCTGAATCGTGTCTCCATCTCTTACTGCCTTCTGGCTACTGAAGTGCCCATTTCTAAACAAGTGATGCAAACTTTCATCATCATTTTATGCCTTCAAGGCTCTACATGTGTTTTTTCATGAGAAGCCTCATGTAAGCTACTGCTCCTTTGCAGCAGGATTTTGTGCTTTTGGGTTGGTTTTAATTTCCACTACTATGCTTTCCAGTACTATGCTTTTAGATACTCCAAGAAACAATGGGAGCACAGCTATCTTTACTTGGATTCGCCACTTTTCAAAATCTTGATGTGCTGATATCTTTTAAGCAGAGCTCATCTCTTCTGCTCCATAAGCTGAACTTTCATTTTACACAACAGTAGATAAATCATGTGCCTGGTAGAAGAGATTTTCCTCTGCTTAAAAAAATGGTTAGGAACAAGCAGTTTTGGAACAGAGTCTGCAGAACAGTCTTTTGTCATTAAACTGACCTTGAAAATAAAATCTTTTGTGTTTTGAAATAGGGACTGAATATGGACTCTTCGTGCGGAACACATTTCCTTAGTTATTCGCCAACCGCCCCAGGACTTATGATTTGATTATTACACTAGATTTACACCTATGAATTATAAAATCTATTAAATTCCTGAGAGCTCCCTTTTCCATGCCACTGAAAGAAGGGCAGGATGGAAATCTTTCCTCAGGCAGGGAACAGGCTAGCCTGTTTTATTTTATGTATTTATTTTATATAAAGGGGATTTATGACTTGTAGCCAACTGTTGGGTTTCAACAAAAATTTTAATGGCCCTTTGCTCATTTTACTGAATATGTTTTAATGAATATGACACCTGCTCTTCCTAGATCAAGAGAAAGGTGTTTCCACATGAATCTGAGAGTCTACTTTGACTGGAGCAGATCAGTTTATCATCATTAAAAACCATGCATGATGCCTCCCTCTGATGCCTCCCTCGCCATTTCCTTCCATCTCTGTTTGGATTTGTTAAATGCTATCTCTGCAGTAAGAGCCGTTCCTAGTTTAATAATCTACCTACCCCATAACAAACTCTCTGTGTGGTAGGTGAGGGTCAGTAAGGTCAGGCATAGTGGAAGAAGTGCTTTCCAGTTCTTTTGTTCACAAGAAGCAAGGGAGGGAGGGAGAATGCTTGTGGTTAGAGCCCTGCACGGATACAAGGTTGGTATCCACATCCACAGCCGCAGCTGCAAAAATGAACCTTGGGTGTCTGTGGATTTGCAGGGCTCTGACTATGAGCAGGGGCAGCAAGGAGTCTTGTGACACCTTAGAGACTATCAAATGTATTCGATGATGTCAGGGTAGAGAGTTCAGGACTGACTTGTTGATCAGTATTCTAGTTTCTACCTAGCCTACAGTTCCTATTGTGGGGGTGCCTCTAGCTGAGGCTGCAGGCTCTGGGGTAGGACCGGGGATGAGCGGTACAGGGTGTAGGAGGGGTCTGAGGACTGTGACAGAGGGTTAGGTGCAGGGTGAGGACTCTGACAAAGGGTGCAGGCTCTAGGATGGGGCTGGAAATGAGGGGTTCAGGCTGCAGGCTGCCCCAGGAAGAGAGCATTACCACCAGCCCTTTCTCATCAGGCCCAAGTGAGAGGCATCTTTCCACAGATCCAGCAGCTCCAGTGGGGCCAGAGCAGTTCCTCAGTGGGGCTGGTTCATACTCGGTGGCAGATCCGTAATGGGCTGGACTAGGGGAAAGGCACTGCGACAGGTCCAGGGCTTGGAGAGAGCCATCTCCCCCCACCACAGCCCTGAGCCCCTGTATGGGGATTAATAAACAGCTGCTTGTCCACACAGCTTAGAGGGTGCTAAGCCTCACACCCTCTCCTCTGACACTAATTCCTCCCTGTGACAACATAATGTATTGTTTTCCAGTCACTTCAGTGAGGTTTCTCAATTTTTCTTCCCCATTCCTTCTATAGACCTGAAGCCTATTCCTGGCTCTGTCAAAGTGGCTTTCTGGAAGGTCCATTGTCTTTACCTGCCCAGTCTGTAAAAGGGGTGGTTCATTGTTGTTTCCCCTAGATAATTTCTTGGGGTCAGTGGGAGGGAATAAGTGGAACCCATTAGCTCATCAGCATACGATTCCTACTTGCTGTTCTGGAAAAAAACCTGGAGTGATTCCCTCTGTTCAAACCCTTCTCCCAGAAACAAGGCAAGAGAATTTGGCTGGTCCCTTTGTAGGCGGGGTGAAAAAGCTGGTACTGAAGATAGAAGAGATGTGAATTTGCAACTTGTTTATTGCCATGTTTATAGCTTTGTTGTAGTACAACGTGCTGGGTCTCACTGAGGGCTTACAAGGATTTAAGTGTCTTGTGCTTCTCAGCCTTTTAGGTTTTTCACAGATGTGCACACGCACAACAAAAAGCAAAGCCCCACTCTCTGAAACTTCATTCCTGCATCTTGGGAACCGCTTGATCTTTTGACCTCAAAATTTCCCTGCAGAGTATCTCCTGGCCCCTGACCTGGGAGGCCAATTTTCAGAACTGTTCTGCGACTTCTAGAGGTGCTGCAAAATTCAGCTTTAAGCAGCAATTTAGGCAGCAGCCTATCGTAGTGCTTGTTTTTACATTTTAAGTGGTGCTACTGTGTGAATGTTTGTCTGCACTCCCTTTGTGGTGTCTCAGAGGGGTAGCTGTGTTAATCTGTATGTACAAAAACAACCAGGCATCCAGTGGAACTTTAAAGACTGGCAGTTTTATTTCGACATAAGCTTTCATGGGCAAAACTCACTTGACCTTCCCCCCCACCCCTCCACTCTCTGATTTGCTCACCTTGATTATCTTCTTCTGATTTGTCCTCCTTGTTTACTGTTTTTGGTTCTCTGTGCCTTAAATATTGAGTCTGTTCTGGTCTGGCTATGGTCTGAAGAAGTTGGTCTGTCCCACGAAAGCTCACCTAATAAACCATTTTGCTAGTCTTTAAAGTGCTACTTGACTGCTTTTTCTTCAGATGCATTAGACTCATGAAAGCTTATGCCCAAATAAATGTGTTAGTCTTTAGGGTGACACAAGATTCCTTGTTTCTGTTTCAAAATGAGGCCAGAATGTTGCCCTGTCAGAATAACCTGCAATCAATTGTTTGAGATATACAGGGAAAAACTAACACAGAAAAGGATTTCAGTACACCCGCATCAGTAATTGTAATGTCTTTCTGAGTGTGGCTGCTTTAAATTTAGATGGAGACTGTTGTATTTTGTTTTAGCTCAAATCTTGTTTTACTGACTTACATTAAATTGCAATAAAAGACTTTCCTGTTACATGTCCACATGCAGCATTCCACTGAAATAACAAAAGGTGTAATTAAAAACAACTTCCTTGTCTGTTTGTGTGTGGACACATCCTTCTGTGTTGCTAGCCACACAAGCAAACACAGAGCCTTCAGAATGATCAGAAGGAACATATATATACCAGAAAAGTAAACCAGGCTGGTTCTGAAAGTTGCTCACATACAGACACTACACTTCAATATGGGGATTTCAAAAGACCCTTGATGGGCTTTAGTGCTGACAAAAGGCTCTCCAGAGAAAGAGACTGCTTTTCAGAGTATTGATTTGAATCTCTTTGTTGGATTCATTTCTGAGACAAAACAGTTAGGTCATCTCTACTCCTTCACTAGATAGTTGATGCTTTGCTTAAGTCTCTTGGAGGCTCCTTATTGTATGGGACTGAGTTACATACATTGCTCTCCCCTTTCCCTCTTAGCATCGTGCCAGGAAAAACAGGATGAAATTTGTTTCTAGACAGATATAAATTTGGCGCAAACACTTCCAGGAGTAAAGAGCTGGAATTAAAACCCAAAGGAGAAAATAATTTTGCTAAGAGAACTAAGGAGCACCGGGGTGTGTGGAATTGGCATGCATGAACATAGAAGATAGACTATTTTATGTTACTATAAGTATCTTTTAAACTGGGCGATCAGTCTGTAATTTTACTAGTGCAAAAGTTTAAAAATGTTTGAAAAGCAACCCAGATGACTGTTTCTAATGAGTTGGCTCCATTTCCATCTGTAGCTTTCCACGGTTTCAAAGCAGTGAAATCTCTGAGATCCACCCTTGTCCTGGGCTATTCTGGTAATAAGCAGCAGTCTGCATATGGGTTTAACATAAACAACTGGGCAATTCAAACTATCCCATGCTTAGGATTCTCCTCAGCATTTCCTTTTACTCAAGAATGTTTATGTCAATACTTCTTTTCAAATGATCGGATTGCCTTTTCAGCAACACACCTATGTTCTGTTTAAACAGCCTCCTCTCTTTTCAAAAGGCACAAGGAAGGGGCAAACCTTTTGTTATGGCCTGATAGCTGTTTTTATTTACGTTAAACTGTTCCACTGCAGTTCAAGGAGTGATAGAGGTCTGAAAGTTAGAATACAGCAATGTAGCAGTGAACTCTGGGATGACCGTCATTAAGAATGGCCCATGTGTTCTGAAACACACTGACTTTATAATTAACCTACTAAGATGGTGAATATTTTTTTTTTAAATAGTACATTCCAGGTGCTTTTTTTTTGGCCCTTGGAGCCAGTGGCACAGTTCAGTAATATGTCAATGAATAGGAGGAAAGGCTGATCATTTTACATTATATAGCCTCTGTACAGAGAGGGGAGGGAGATTTCTGTGAAGTTCAATACATACAACATGGAGATTGTACTGTGAGAGTGGATTTCTCTCCCTGACCCCAAACCCACAAATTCAAGTAAGTTAAACTAAATATGCAGTTGCTTAACTGGGGTCTAACAGCTGTGTGCATACTTTGTGTGCTCTGGTGTTTACGAAGAGGAAAACACCATGGGAAAAGAAGCTATGTGAAATATTAACATAATGATAACACTGTGCTGTGAGTTTACCCTGCCAAAGGGGGTAATGGTGCCACAGCTGCTACTTGGATGTGGTTTTCTGTCTTCATGGTAGATTTTAACATCTTTGCTTTTGGATTTTTTTGCATATAATGAAGAGTCCCTCAAACATGAGTGCTGTAGACAATTCTAAGCTTAACATTGCCATTCTTTCCAGGTTTGCACATTCCTTCCTTTTCCAAATTGTGGCTATGTCTGCATTTGAAGCAAGGGTGTTATTCTTAGCCTCTGAAGACTCACTTCTGCTACTCTGATTCATAGAATCGTGGAATGCTAGAACTGGAGGTCATCGAGTCCAGTTCCCTGCCCCCCCGGCAGGACCAAGCACCATCTAGACTATCCCTGATAGATGTCTCTGTAACCTGCTCTTAAATATCTCCAATGATGGAGATTCCGTAACCTCCCTAGGCAATTTATTCCAATAATTAACCACCTTGACAGTTAAGAAGTTTTCCCTAATGTCCATCCTACCCTCCCTTGCTGCTGTTTAAGCCCATTGCTCCTTGTCCTATCCTCAGAGACCAAGGAGAACAATTTTTCTCCCTCCTCCTTATAACCCTCTTTAGGTACTTGTAGACCACTATCACGTCCCCTCTCAGACTTCTCTTTTCTAAAATAAACAAGCCGAGTTATTTCAGGCTTCCCTCATAGCTCATGTTCTCTAGGTCTAATTGAGCTGATGTGCTAACAACAGGAGTGTATCCGTAAGGAAACGTTGGCAGAAATGAGCACGGGGAGGGATTAGCTGCCCCGAGGGTACATACTCAGTAGCTAGCCTTGCTGCCACTTGCCTTTGCCCATGCTGCCTGAGCTGTGCTGTGATTGTTGGCATGCTAGCTCAATGAGAGCTCATGTGAGCACATCTGTTCTATCTGGGAATCACACCAGTGCTTTCCCTGTGAGCTGTGCACTTGGGCAGCTGCTCAGCAGAGACTCTGACGCCCCCCCGCAACTGATTAACAGAGCACCCCTGCTAGGTTCTTTTGTTTCCGCTGGTGGCGCACATTTGCACGTGGCTTGGTGCACGTAACAAAAATGTATTTTGCCCCCAGATAGAAAAGATTAGCGGGAACACTGAATATTACCCCCAGCGCTAAAAGTAGATCTAGTCCAGTGGTTTTCAACCGGAGGGGTACACAGAGGTCTTCCAGGGGGTACATTAGCTCACCTAGGTCAGTGTTTCTCAGCCTCGGGTTGGAGGATAAATTGGTGGGGGGGGATCTCAAGTGTAGGGTTGGCATCATGATGTGGCAAGTAGGGCTGGTACCACGGGTTCTGTGTGACTGGGGACCCAGCAAAGCTAAGTCACATGTTCAGCCCCCCGACTATGGGCCACAGGCCTCAGACAAAGTTCACAAGTGAAAGGTAATTACAATATTTATATTCCAATTGATTAAGGTTATAATTTTTGAGTCAAATGAGAAAGTCAGCATTTTATCAGCAGTAATGTGCTGTGACACTTTTGTATTTTTATGTCTAATTTTGTGAGCAAGTAATTTTTAAGTGAGGTGAACCCGGGCGTACATAAGACAAATCAGATTCCTGAAAGGGGTACAGTTTCTGAAAAGATTGAGAACCACTGAAATATTAGTACAATATTTGTGTTCCAAACGAGGAGGTAAGCAATTTTGCAGTAATAGCAGGCTGCAACGCTTCTGTATTTGTAGGTCTGATTTTTAATTAGTTTTAAGAAGGTGAAACTTGGGGATTCTCAAGACATACCTAACTCCTGAAATGGGTACAGTAGTCTGGAAAGGTTGAGAACTGCTGTCTAGTGTGCATGCAAATTTAGAATGGGATTTTCTAATAATGTTGTAGCATTGGCCTAACTCTGCTTTTCAGTCAAGTGTATGGACATTTGTGTCCATAGCATATTTAGGCTGCTGCTGAAAATCCCACCAGTGGTGCTTCTACTGTGTGCTGGCCTGCTTGGTCACTGTAGCATGTCTTCATTATGCACGATGAGAGCTGCATCATCTGCGAAGAGGAGTTCCTGATGAGGACTTTCTTAACCTTCATTTTGGTCTTGAATCTTACCAGGTTGTAGAGAGAGCCATCTAATCTTCTGTGGAGAAATGCATTGCTGCGTGAGTTTTGAAATGCACAATTTAGTAGAACTGAGAATAATATGCCGAAGAGGGTATGGGCAAGAACACACCCTTGTTCGACACCAATGTTCATTTACAAACGGTTCCAATGTAGATCCATCATGTTGCACTGTTGCGTTCATGTTTTCATAAAAAGATGTTATGAGCCTGAATACAGTTGGTGGGCAGCCAGTCTTGGTTAGTACTCTTTATAGTCCCAATCTACTGACCATATCAAACAACTTTGTTTAGTCCACAGATGCTTTGAATAACGGCTTTCCTTGTTCTCTGCATTTTGTAGTTGTGAAAGTGAGAAAATCATGCCCATTGTTAACGGGCCAGCCCTGAAGCCACATTGTGTTTCTGGATAGACTCAATCTGCGAGTTTTTGCAGGAGTTTGAGAACGACACGGGCAAATGGTTTGCCTGTGATGCTCAGTAACGAGATGTCTCCGTAGTTGTTGCAGACACCCTTGTCGCCTTTGTTTTTATAGGGAGTGATGATGTTTGCATCCTTCAAGTCAGGTGGGACATCACCTGCTCGCCAACATTTTAGGAGTAAATCATAGAGAAAGGGAAAGAGCACAGCCTTGTTTGCCTTCAGGACTTCAGCTGGAATTCTGTCATTTCCTGGTGCTTTTCCATTGGAGAGAGCATCAAGAATTTGAGAAAGTTCCTCCTCTGTAGGCTCTGCATCTAGCTTAGACATTTGTGGAAGCATTGGGATGAGGTTGTCAAGTTTAGGTTGTATTGTACACTCATGGGAATAAAGACTTGTAGTGTTCCACCCATCTGGACATCTGCAGCTTTTTGTCTGTGATCACCTGTCCAGTTAAATGCTTCAGTGGGGCAACTTTGGTAATGTTTGGTCCAAGTGCTTTCCTCAATCCGTCATACATTGTTTTCAGGTCACCCAGATCAGATGCCTTTTGAATATTAGAACATAGGTCAGCCCAATACTTGTTTGCACACTGCCTGGATTCTCCCTGAAGAACAGATCTTGCATGTTGAAGTTGATCTCTTGTGCTTTGAGATGCGTTCTTCATGTTATTCAGATGTGCCTTGTGTTTTTCTTCCAGAAGAGGCCTAAGAATGTCAGCTTTTTCACAGCTCTGTCTTTGCAGAACAGGGTTTGCCAGGCAGATGAAATGCAAGCTTCCCTTGCACTCTCCCTGCAGGGGATGCCAGCACTGCAGATGAAGGGACTCCTTACGCCTAATCTGCAGAGACTATCAGCAAACGTACCAATTATTGTCAGCAAATCCTTAATAGCATTTCTACAGCACCCTGCAGCTGGGAATCTCGATATGCATTTGTGGTGCAAATAAATGCTTTTCCTTTTGCATGAACTTTGATTTTAAAATAGAAGCTGGGTTTCATCCGAAACAAAACATGGCTTTTTCAGCCTGAGTAAAAGAAATTGACCTCATAAGGGTCATTCTTAGGATGTTAATGAGACAGACAATATCATAGGTTGATCAAGCATGGTTTTAACTTTATCCATAGTGTTCAGGAGGAATGGAGAGGCCTGAGAGTACTGAAGAGGCCTCTGCAAGGTGATGGATTGAAAATGAGCAGTTAGTGAATATTAAGTGAGATCTTCACGGCGCATTAATCAAGTCTTTATTTTAGGTGCTTATAATAGACCCTTTGATAGAGCAAGGTGTCTCCTTTTCTCCAAAGTGTATGTGTTTATATTCAGTGAGCCCATCTAAGACAGACTGTGCTAAATTTTGCCTATGCTGATACCTATGTACTAGGGTAGAGAGAGAGCAGAGGGAATCTCTCCCTGCTCACGGGACAAGAAGACAGGAGGCAGCCATGATTAGCACGCTGGGACTAAGGAATACTGCTCAAGAGGAAGCAGGGGAAAGGTTGGGCCGTGACCCTGCCCAACCGATCTCTCCTTGAAGCTGTGCAGCAGTGGGAGATAGGAGGAGCACTGAGAGCACCTTTGCAAAGTTTTTGTAAGTTGTACAGTTCACTACTGTCTGCTCAGCAGCTAGGAGGTATTGAACCCTACAGCTGAGAGGCAGGCCATAAATTTGGCAGAGGTACTCATTGCAGGCTGGCTCCGGACCCCCTGCCCTCTCAAAGGGCTGGGTCTTGGGTGGAAGGGTTGGGGCTGGGGGCTACAGAGAAAGAGAGAGTGTGTGTATATGTGTGTGTGTATAAGAGAAACACTGTGTGAGGGACAAACTTTGTGACAGGCCGCGTGTGTGCTGCAGTGTATGTGTGATAGTGACTGTGTGGGGCACAGACTGGGTATGTGTAACAGTGACACAGAGTGTGTGCGCTGGCTGCTGCCGGATAAGTTTCTGAGAGAAGCCACCCCCTGTCCCTTTCAGGGAAATCTCTTTTGCTCTGTTGTCTCCCCGCTCCCCTGGTCTGCAGGCCTGAGTGAGTCACTTACCATCCGTGCTTCAGCCTGGAGCAGCCCTGCTGGATCTCCCTCTCCCTGATCCTTGCTCTGCAGAGGTGGTACAGGGCAGGGGAGCGCCTTGGCTTCAGCACTACTCTCTCCCCCTCTGCACAGCCAGCAGGAGGGCCCTGGGAGCAGCTGGGCTGCAGATGGAATAAGGTGGGGGGAGGGGCAGCGTAACACAGGCTGCTGGCTGTAAGCGTGCACGCTTTGCTAATCAGCTGGGTGGGTCAGAGAAATGCTTGGCGGGCCAGACCCAGCTCCCAGGGCTGATTTTGTTCCACCTGCCTCTATGGGGAGATATATTACTTTCCGATGCAACCTCTCAGATGGTGCCCCTCCTTCCCATCTACATGGCTGCTCCGCCTGGTGACAGGCGTTATTTAGCCTTTTCTGTCTTACTGCAATTTCTCTGGACCCCTTCCAGGGGATATACATCCTCAAGGAAGAAGCAAAGAGCCCTAAACTAGTTATCTTCTGCAACTCACCATGTGCTTAACCTTTGCTAATGAGAGAGAGGATGCCAACAGTTTCTAATTACAGTGCAACTGTGTAAGATTTAATTATGCTGTTCATCTGTTGTGGTTCTTCAGTGGGAGATTCTGGCATCTGTTGGTGGCATGTGGGCTGTTTGTTGTGAAGGATGGGTGGGGGTATTTCCCTTCTGGAACCCAAGGAGGTCAGGCGAAAGTTCTAGAAACTAACCAGTGCGGTGTAAGCGTTAGTGCTGACCTGTCTGTTGCTTCTCCTCTGTCAGTCACAAATGCTAGTCTCAGCTCATGCAGTCCTCAAGAAAACCACAATGAGATTCAGAGAAATTTACAAAACCCTCAAAGAAAATAAGCTTGACTAGAGAAAATAAAGTCAGATGTTTATATCTATATACTTTGTCTGGTTTAAGTTAAGAGCGGGATAATCGCAGATGCTTGTCTCTAGCTGGCTAGAATTTGTCTAACTATGAACATCTTACAACAACAACATCCAGATACATAATTATACTCTCTTTGATTGTATTCCCTTTTGGGTTCTGTATTTCCTGGGTTTGAGTGACTGAGCCTTCTGTATGAATCCTTGTCTCTTAATCAGAGCGGTTATCTGCATTGCATCTTCCATTTCCATTGCATTTTTGGATCTTTCCTCACTGCTGTTAGTTATGCTGGGCCCCCTCAGTCTCCCATCCGAAGCGGACAAAACTCAGATCACAACTCCAAGAGGGGGCAGGAAAAGAGGTCAGAGGTTTTCAACAGTATTTGGAGACCCTGAAGTCCTCCTCCGGTGGGACAGGGTGAAAATCTGTGGGAAAGATCATGGAGGAGGCAGTCACTTTGTTGGTTGTCCCTGATATCCACATGCTTTCTATTCCCTTACAAGGCACAGAGCAGCATTCGTACCCAGGGAGACTTCTGCTGGACTGAAAGAGTGATTCCACTGCCCAGTTGCTCTGGTCTGTCTTGTTCTCAGCTCAGCTGGGTGGGGAGAGTTTTGTTTTTCATGGTTCCTCTGATGGCAGAAGTTGGATGTCCTAGATAAGCACTGTAATTAACCCTACGCCAAAGCCCTGCATTGTTCTGGATATGCTGTTCCCTCGCTGTGTACAAAATACAGAGCAGCCAGAACAGTATTAGAGTAAGACACAAGTGGAGGGAAGGTGAGCGCTGGAGGGTGTGGAGGAAAAGAAGAGACATTACATAGCTGAGGTCTGTTCTCCCTCTCCTCTGTTACATAGTCAGCCTTGCCCTAAACCATCTTATTTCCCTGCAGTTGTGCTTGCCAAAGAGTGCTGGACCTGGAGGCGTGTGGTGTCAAATGTACTGGTATGTGATGCAGGGAGAAGACACTTCCCTCACTGAAGAGGTGATGGAAATGGATTGGGGAAGCCCATGGAGCTGTTGGAGGAGCTGTTGCCCACATCTTGGCAGTGTATCTGGACAGGGCCTGTACCATACAGGAAGGCCATGACCGCTCCAGTGTTTGTGCTCCCCTTTCCCATCCAGCACCACTCGCTCTGGAACTGGAGTTTGGGGAACTGCTGCCAGACGTGGGCTAGATACACATGCACAGGTTTGTGTGTGCAGCAAGGGCCACAAAGAACGAGAGGGGGAGGGGGAGGGGGATTAATCCTTAGGTGAGTGTCTGGGTTCATCAGGGAGGAAACACTTAATATAGGGGTCAGCGACCTTTCTGAGGCAGAATGCCGAAATTTGACCTTTTGACCTCTGTGTGTGGGCCCAAGTGCCAGTGATACTTTTTAAAGTCACTAATAGTCCTACTTGCAACAGCTTCATTAATAAATAAATTAAGGTGCAGAGCGTTCCGGTTTAGGTAGTGGTTGGTAGCGCCCAGCTGCATGAGGGAGAAGGGGCAGGGCTGAGCTCCCTCCTCGTGTGCCGATGAAAATAGGCTCACATGCCACTCTTGGCACCTATGCTGGGGGTGGCTTGACCCCTGCTGATCTTCGCAGGTGTGGTGCTGGTGGAAATGACAGTGGAGGTAGATTGAATTGGTAACATCTCACTGCTGCCCTGGCCACCACTTTCCACCTCATACTGTGTCATTTGAGAGTAGCCCAGAGGGGAGGGGAGGATGAGGCACAGTGAGGTTTTGGAAGGTCTTTCTAACTCGGAGGTAACCCCTGCCAGGATCTGTCATTGACAGGAGCTAGCTGAGGCCCCGACTCAGCTCTTATACCATAGCATCTCTCACTGTCGAAAGTGCATCACAGTAAATATGACAGCAAGCCTGCAAGGCACTTTAAAGTAATTCAAACATTTTGCAACAGTGAAAGCCCAACTGAGCCTGGTTCTCAGGCCGTCAATGAACAGAGACTATAGGACAGCGGAAGGCTACTTCCTAAGAAAAATTCCTAGGTGGAGTTACGTGCCGCAAAACTTGTTCATGCTCTGGAGTTTATCTTGTTTTGATGATGTTTTGCTTCATGATGTGCCTTAGAAACCATATGAGTGCTTCCTTTCTGGCTCAGCAACAATTTCTTAAACAATACTAATCAAACAGTAGCAGGGTTTCCTTTTAAATGGAAGTTTTTGACTCTGAGAGTCAGAGGTAAAACGAGTGCACTTAAGTACTGCATTGCATGATGTTAGAGAAACCGAGATCCCACTAACAAAGTAATCTGTTCACGGGGTTCTTTCCAAACAATTGTCTCAGTCTTGCTGGCCTGTTCTTGGTTTTGAAGTGACAGACGTGTCTATACAAGATTGCAAGGCTAGCTGCTGTTTTTTTTCCTCTCAGGGAGACTTGCATCCAAAGGAGAGTGGGAATTAGAGGGAACTATCACTGACCAAAAAAAAATTGGCCTTACTAGTAGGAAAAATGCATTTTCATCCATGTCTGTGTGTTATGAATGTCCGTGAAATACACAGATATTGAGTGTGACCTACTAACTGAAAGATGGCACAGTATTGTACTTGGGGATTAGGAAGGGGAATTCAGTGGATGGACTTTTTCCTCAACTGTGACCCATTGGTTTGGAAAACATAACACCGTATGGGTCCTGTTTGCCACAGATTTCTCCGTCTCATAGGAATAGGATGTTTATTGCTAAAGTCATAGCATTAAACCTAGCAGAACTGGGGTTTTATTCTTTCTGTAATTTTTGACTGTTAATACAGATAGTTTATTTTTAAGTATTTTTTCTTTTTGCTCTCTTAAGTGAGGATATGTTGAGACGTAAAAAGTTAAGCTTCATTCACTTGTAACAAGCCCAACGGAAGAGTCTAAATCACAGTATTGTGGCCATGGAGTACTGGGTTGTTACAGCTGGAAGAGGTTCAAGCTTAACGAAAACAAAAAAAAAACCACCCAAACTTGGGCTCTTTGTCTGGGGGCACAGTGGTCCTGGCTGGGCAGAGTGGAGGCAAAGGAGGACAAGCACTAGGCCACAGGGAGGGCCGCCCAGCTGCTGTGCAGCTCTGTCCTTGGGGCAGCAGACAGCCCTTCTGGCCACGTTTGAGTGAGTGACACCAATGTCTGTGAGGTCCCCAGAGGGCCTGGATACTGGATCCCTGGGGCGCTAGGTGCAGGGGAGGACTTGCGCTTGCCAATTAATGTACGTGGATTTTTGTTTCATACATTTCTACGTGGCAGGTGAAATGACATTGATCCACAACTAACAAGTTAGACAAATCCTTTCAAGCCTATGTTTAATGCTGCTTTAGGTTGGCTTTGTAGGAGATAGCCTGAATTCCACACAGCTAGCCAACTGGTTAGTTACCAAAGCTTAACCTCTCTGCTTTGATTGTTAGCTGAGGTTTGTTCTTGCATGTCTCAGAGCACCTCTGAGTAAAATATAGTCAGCTCAACATGAGAACGTCCCTGTTTTTAGCAGTTCCAGATCGTTGGATTCTATTTTTAGGTGTATGTTTGCCTTTGTGTAGCTAGTCAGGCAGTATCAGTCTCTTAATGCGACCGGTCTCTGAGCACCTTACCTAGAAGAATAGTTACTGGTGATTGCAACAAGTGATTTAAAAGCCAAAACATTGTTATGGAGGCTCTTCATACTCTTTTGTCGAGTGCTATTTCTCTGTACACTCATTTTACACAGACCGAGTTGCAAGATGATTTTATATTTGCATCTGTTGGGGCGAGGGGAACCTGTGGAGGGAGAATGGAAGGGGCGTTTCAAACTACCATTATGCAGAAGAATAGCTGGAAGCATTAGCTTGCGTTTGGGCCTTGTCAGTATGACAATAGAAGCCTTTGTAACGGAAGTCTGTGATGTGAATGGTGGTTCATGTACATGGAGTGGACTCCGCCATTAGGATAGAAGTGCTGATGCTATAATTATATGGCTGGAGGTTGAATGGCACTGGTGGTTCTATTGTGCTAATGCATTGTGGTTGCTTAGTTCAGGAAAATAAGCAACTTGCAATGTAACAAATGCAACCCAGGACATGGTCCTGTTAAAGAAATTACTCCCTTATCCCCAGGTTGTTGCTAATGCCTCTGCTGCTTCTATTTCTGAAAAGAGCTTCTGTCTTAAGGCAGCCTCTTGTGCTGCTATTAGTCCTGATGATGGCTAATTGAAGTTGTTGGGGCATACAGAAGCAATCTTAAGTTTTATTGTTAAAATGCCTACAGCTACGATTTTAAGAAATGTCTTATCTGCAGTATGGCCACTGGACCTGTGCTTTGCCTCCCTTTCTGTTCCAGTAAACCTTACGTGCCTTAATTGTGCCTTACACTGGTGACATTTGGCGTGGGAGAAAGTTCTTACTTGTTCGACAAACACCTGTTAAGCACAATTACTGCCAGGAACACATACTCTACAGCTGCCACAGAGAAAACATGCCTCTGCCTGGCTGCTTGAAATACGGTCAAAGAGCCAATGTGGTACAGAGCTTGGCCTCTTTCTGGAAGTTATTCAATCGCACCTGCTCTCAGTGGCCAGAAAGGAGGAGGAGTAGAGTCAGTGCACGTTGCTGTAGTTATTTTCTCAGGGATCAGATGCATTCTTCAAACTGAGAAGTATTTCCAGTGGTTCAGAAGGCACTGTGGAAACTTCTCATAACGGCAGACATATAGTATCTTGTCAAAACTAATTAAAGAACGGAGAGAATAGGGTGTTCAAACAAATACTACTATAAAACCTCTCCCTGTTTTACACTGATCAGATTAGTGGACCCATGTAAAAAATCATTGTACTAGAATTAAAATAAAAGAAAAAAGGGCACACATATAATTTAACACACTCTAAATGGTATTTAATTGGGCACTTTCATGCTGTTAGGACCTGAAATCTGATGAACTGTCTCATTTTTGTAATAGATACAGTGATAGCATTGGTCTGACTTCTGCTGCTAAAAGCATGGGAAAACTCACCTAAAGAACATTCCATCCCAAAGCGTTTAACGCATTTCTGTGCCAAATCAGATGTCAGATGAGCACCCTGGACTCGTAAGGGCAAAACTTGCTCCTAGAAGCCCGATTTTAAAAGACCAGCAGCCCATGTTCTCTGTAAGATTCAGGTGCTGCCCAGTGGATTAGCAGAGTGCTCACAGCTGGCAGGAGGTGTTTCTACTGGTGGTGCACATTGGCACATATACATAACAATTTATTCTGCCCATGGATGGAAAAAAATTAGAGGCAACATTGTCCGCAGCCCTCACAGCTCCCACTGACTTGAATTCAAGTTGGGTGTTCTACACTTCTACAAATGAGGCATTTACTGGATTATTTGATCATTTTTTACTATTACATCTTAGAACATACATGCTTCACAGCCACGATGTTCAAAAACGATGCTGACACTGAGGCTCTTATTTACTTGAGCCTGTGGATCTGCTATTCTATGATCCCAGCAGCCAAATACCTTGGCAGTTGTGCAGGCTCTAGGGAATACTATTCCTTTTCCTGCACGCCTCCCTGGGACACGGCTAATTAATTCTATTTTTGTGCCTGCTGGGGAAGGGATTTAGCCAAGAGGAAAAAACTCCATTTTAGTGGGAAGGGATGGGGTAAAAAACCCTATCAGAGGGATGCAAATATCAGGAAAAGACACCCTTTTCCAGAGCCAGTAAAAGGCTTTGTATGCAATGGAGAATCCCCCAGCCCCACAAAAAAAGCTACTTAAATGTATTTTATGAGGTCCCTTTAAATTCCAAGGATGTGACACAAGCCATAGCATTAAAAGCAGAGTTCCTTTCGTACATCTGATATACCAAAAACTTAAAACTTTGCGGGGTCAAAAAATCTGAAAGATTCTTGATTTGATTGGGAAAAAAGGTGTTTTCCCACCTCTCCTCCTGCCCTCCCACAAGCTAAGAGATCCATGTCTTGCCTGGGATTGTGCTCTGTCTCAGATCAGCTTTATGACACCTTTCCTGAACTTTGCACATCTGGATTCTCACAGGGGCAGATGTACGGAGCTTGCTTTGTTCTGCCAGTGCCCGCTTGAAGATGCTTGTGAAGTTCTCATCCTGTTCACCCTTCCCAAGTACTGATTCTCCTCTCTCACTGGTGTCCGTCTGAAGCAACTCAGTGGATGTACATTGAATTTTATTGGTCACAAAAAGAAAGTGGATGAATGCAGACCTAGCCTGGTGCCCTATTAAGAGCTTTTCCAAGCCTGAAGTCTGCAGAAAGGCTATGGATCAAGCTTGACTATCTTGGGTGGTTTTCTGTACCCATGCAAAGATGACAGGGACTTTTCTGATGGGGTTTTCAGTCCTGAGAGAGAGCTTGTCCTGTCATAGGGCAAAACATGTTAATAATGGAACTTTGTAAAATTTACATTGAGACATCGTGGAAGGTTGCAGTAGGGAGAAGGGTCTTTCTTTGTCTACCGGGGCACTGATAGTCCCATTACAAGAGCCATATAGAACTTCCTTTTTAACTTTGCGTTAAATCCACTGCTAGTGAAAAGATTGTGATAATTCATAGTCTCACAGCTGAATACTCATTTTCTGTGCTACCTAGCTGATCTGACCCCCAAAATTAAAATAAACAAGGCACAAAGCGAAGCATCATATTGTATTTCATCACTGAACTGCTGTGGGATTTGGTTTGTAAGCACAGTGATCACCAAAGCATCCCTGAGTATCAGTTCTCTACCCTGGCACTATAGCATGCCAAGTTAATGAGCTGTACATCTGCAGCTCCGTACTGTAACTTTGGTAACTGGATCCAGGGCATAGAGTAGCATGAGCTGGCATTTAATCATTCATTCATTAGCACTGAGTGGCTTGTGCCTGAAAGACAAATAGAGGGTAGGAAACTGTGTCAGCCCATCTCGGAGGAGTATGACGAAGACGAATTGGACAAGGTCCCTGCACTTTCTAGTGTTCTTCCTGCACCACATCATCAGCTTTGGTGTGCAGCTGCTGCGCCCACCAGCCACAGAGAAAGTAACTGCCCCTGGACTGGCTGTCCAAAACCTTGCAGCTGTAGTGATTTGTTAATTAGAAGGAGAGGATCAGAGGAGAGGAGTCAAACAACTGCGAGGAGGCAGCGTTCCACTTCACTGTAGAATTGCTGGGACCTAAGCGAGGTGCAGGAAGAACACTGGAAAGCGACCTTGTCCTATTTATATATAATATGTACTTGTCATATGTATCATGTGACTCCTTGTATTCCAGGCACCTCTAGGGACCCCATTATTAATGCAGCCTTTTTAATGACCCTTTATAATTTCCCATCTCATTTGGTAACGGGTGATTATAGGTTGTAGTGGCACATTCACAACACTTCTCTGTTGAAATTCTGTCACCATTTCTTCTCTAAACCAGGGGTGAACAAACTTTTAAGTCAGGCCCCACATTTCATCCTTGCATTTGGCAGGGTCCCCCCAACTTGTCTAGTGTAATCCAAATCAACGGAAATTTTGCTTACATCGGGGGGTGGAAAATATTTTCGGCATGTGTAAAAAAGGGGGGGGGTATGTAGACCAATGGTTCCCAACCTTTTCACTAGTGTGGATCCGCAACCACACCACCCAAAGCAGTTCGCAGAACACCGTCAGAGCCAATTCCAGCTGCTATGTACACTTCATTAAACGAAAAAGGAAACCATGAGATAGATTTTTCAGGCGCCAATTAATAATATTATTGGAAGGTGTTTAATTTAAAAATAAGAATAGATTGTAACTTTGCAATTTATTAAAAACTTATTTTCTATGTTTTTTATTTATCTTTTATTTTTTTATGGATGCACACGCAGACCCCCATGTTGGGAACCACTGATGTAGAATGTAAAAACTTTTATTAAATTGATATCTACATGTGAATAATTCAACATTTTTAATGCTGGATAAGCCAGCAGCTGATCGTGCTGCACCCCCCACTTAAAATTTCACGCCCCCTGAGTCCCTCCACTTTGCGCCCCTTTCATCTAAACCCCGAGTTTATTCCAGTGGGACCTTTCTTCATTAACCTGAACTCTTCAGACTACCACCCTGCACAATCAGCTCATCAGATTTCATAAGATTAGAAGAGTCGGTCTCCACACACTCCGTCCAGGTGCTTTGCAGATCGTTCCCCCTTAGGTGCTCACCCGGGTGGCTGCATGTCATATACTGAAGGACTGTCCCCCCAATTAGTGGCTTGCAGGTATGGCTCCACTCTCAGGTGACTGGATCTTTGACCCTCACATGTGAGGTGAGGTGGTGGCCTTGGGGGGAACACAGAGCAGGTGGGGAGGGGATAAGGTAGAAGAAATAGGAGGTAGGTGGCAGGGGAGGAATAGGGTGAAAAGAGGGGGTGATGGAAATTTTGGGACATGCCAAACTGCAGTGGCAAGAGAAAGAGGTGATTTTTCTCCAGCTCTCGTTCTGCAGCTGCTGGGAAGAGCTGGCCTATTTTCCCAGCCTCATTTCTGTGGCAGCTCTGACAGGGGACAGACCCCTACCGATACTGAATAGTAACTGAGGTAGCCTGTCATTCTGTCAATGACCTAAAGGTATGCGTGTTACAGAAAAGGAATTATTGCACCGTTTTGGAAAGAGAAACATCTGAGCTGGCTTTTATATTCAAATTCGGCACATTAACACATGGTTTAAATCGTGATGGGAACTTTCTGAGTCACGAAAGGGGCTTGTCTGCATACTTGGCTCAATCTAATTCTTGACCTTCCCCCCCACCCCTCCACTCTCTGATTTGCTCACCTTGATTATCTTTTTCTGATTTGTCCTCCTTGCTTACTGTTTTTGGTTCTCTGTGTCTTAAATATTGAGTCTGGTCTGGTCTGGCTATGGTCTGAAGAAGTAGGTCTGTCCCACGAAAGCTCACCTAATAAACTATTTTGCTAGTCTTTAAAGTGCTACTTGACTGCTTTTTGTTTTGAGGTAGCCATGTTAGTCTGTATTCTAACAAAACAAAACAGCAGCCATGTGGCACTTTAAAGACTAACAATATGATACTTTTGTATAGTTGGATCTTCATTCCGTAGTGCCTTACATGTTGAATAGTAACAGAGAGGTGGCCATTAGTCTTTAAAGTGCTACATGATGGCTGTTTTGTAGTGATATTGAAATATGAGATGTGTATTTTTATTTGTAGAACAAATTAGTGTTAATGTTTCTTCGTGTAGCATGTTTATGCAAAGTGGTTTACAATAGTTAACTAATGGTGCAAACAGACTTTGGAAAGATTAAGTGGTTTGCTGAGACCCTCATCAATTTTAACGTGATCCACAAAAACTTTTTTTTGAGAACTGCTGGTGTAGTCATTAGTTTGGTGGTAGGCTACCTAAGGAAAGTTTTGGGTTGTAGGTAACCTGGTTCCTGCTACATATTGGCAGTAAACAATTCTCTCTGGCTCAATATTGAACCAGTGTCTGAATGAGTTTTAAGCAATGTTGGTCTGTAGGAGATATCCTCTCTAGGGAATTGGCAAGCAATGCACTGATCATTTGTAGTCATTCAGAGATCTCACAGTATTTTCAAGAAACAGTCAAGTAGCACTTTAAAGACTAGCAAAATAATTTATTACGTGAGCTTTCATGGGACAGATCCACTTCTTCAGACCATAGCCATACCAGAACAGACTCAATATTTAAGGCTTAGAGAACCAAAAACAGTAATCAAGGAGGACAAATCAGAAAAAAATGATCAAGGTGAGCAAATCAGAGAGTGGAGGGGTGAGGGGGGAAGGTCAAAAATTAGATTCAGCCAAGTATGCAGACGAGCCCCTATAGTGACTCAGAAAATTCCCATCCCGGTTCAAACCACGTGTTAACGTGCCGAATTTGAATATAAAAGACAGCTCGGCTCTCTCCCTTTGAATAGCGGGGCGAAAATTTTTTTTCAGTAACACTCATACTCTTAAGTCATTAACAGAATGGTCCGCTCCATTAAAATGTTGACTAATTGGTTTGTGGATCTGGAGTGTTTTTTGATGTCTGTTTTGTGCCCATTAATGCTTTGTCTAAGGGAGTTAGAAGTCTGTCCAATATACAAAGCATCTGGGCACTGTTGGCACTTTGGCATTTTTCTGATTTGTCCTTCTTGATTACTGTTTTTTGGGTCTCTGTGCCTTAAATATTGAGTCTGCTCTGGTATGGCTATGGTCTGAAGAAGTGGGTCTGTCCCACAAAAGCTCACCTAATAAATTATTTTGCTAGTCTTTAAAGTGCTACTTGACTGCTTTTTGTTTTGATAGTATATAGACTACCCCGGCTCCCTCTCTGTTACTATTTTCAGGAAGTGTTAAGGATGTAGGGTCCATACTACATTCAGCCTCACGACTGGGACTGCACTTAAGGGGGCAGTAGTCCCTTCTATTTGCAGTTTGGGAACAATTTTGCAGACTTCCTGGATGAAAGAATTACTGCTATATAAGGTAGGAGGCCTCTTAAACAAGCATTAAGTACTCTTCTGACTCAAACCCAAAGTATCTGGTCCACTGCCCCATCCCAAATTCCTCTTGCTAACATGAGTGCATTCCCCTTGTTCTGCATATGTTAACAAGAACATTAGAAGTAATGAATTAGAAAATGCTAATGGCACTAAAGAATTTGTGGGAGTTTCCTGTTCTTCTGATTGTTCCAGGATTTTTGTCGTTTATCCCCCTTGTTTTAAAAAAAAAAGTTTGACTTTTGGTCTTTGAGAGGTTAAAAGGTGAGCAAGCAGAAGTTGCGCTTTCTGTGGAAAGAATACACTTGGAAGCAGAGATTTCCTACGTATGCAGAGGCCAAAACCCATTGTACTTGGTGGAAGGAGTCCCATTTACTTCAATGGGCAGTGAACCAGTGGTTAAAGGAGTCACCAGCCAGCTGAAGCTGCAATGCTAGACAATAGAGTTATTCTTCATGCTTTTTGATGACAGGCTGCATTTGCTTCCAAGCACTTAAAAAGGTTTAGGGTTGTAAACCATTGTCTATAAAGGCGATAAATAATAAAGAACGCTTTTTACTTCTGGTCAGTTGCCACAGAGCTGTATGTAGAAGGAGAAGGTTTTGCCTCAGTAAAATATCCAACTGTTGATAAGGTCTTTGGTCTTCATGACCTCAGACATTCCTTCTGAGAAATGTAGTTAACAACAGTACACTTGCGCACAGCTGTTGAGAAGGGTGCTTGGCTGAGGTTCTCCAAGTCACTGTGAGAAGTGGTGCTTCTGAGATTTCACTTGCAGGATTTGTAGATTTACCTATCCACAAAAAGCCAGGGCCATCGATTTCATATTTTTCTTTTCAGAGGAAGAGCCAAAGGAATCTGGTCTCCTTGTCAGAGTACACCAGGGATACATCAAAGGAGCCTAGGGGACTGGTGCCTGCTGGAGGAGGGGGTGCAGTGAGGGCAATCCAGAGGAACAGGAAGGGTGCACAATGGGCCACCCCACTTAGCAATTAAAATGTTGCTAGGGAGACTGGAGAAGGCAGTGCACCTCCCCAGTGCTCCCATGTGTCACGTGTGCAAAAGAGTTCTTCTGAATACGGAGAAATTGTTCACAATGGCGCCGTGTGATTCCTTGGCTAACCTCTTCTTGGAGAGTCACCTTTTATTCCTCTCATGTGTGTCCATATCCCCACTTATGCTCCATTCATTGTGTGGGTAGACACAGCATATTATCATGCAACTTTGCCTCTTCGCCAGTTGATAGTGTGTGCGCCAGTGCAGTGTACGGTGTGTTCTTCCGGCGATCACATAATTTCAGCAGCGAGGGAGTGTATTTAGGGTTACTACAATGGACAGGAAAGGAGGATATGGGATCATTGATGCACAGTATGGCCTTGGATAAGAAACTTAACCTATAAGGGACCATTCTTCAGCTGATACAAATCATCACAGCTCAAGCTTTATCCCTCTGAGTCACGTGTAGAATGCTTCTTGAAAAGAGCCAGTGACGTTAAATGACTGTAAATCATCAAAAATGGATTCTACAGAGTGTCAGGGTTGATTTAGAGATAGAGTAGAACCCCAGTCATCTGACATAAACTGGACCGACAGATGGTCAGATAACCGGAAATGTTGGATAATGTGGGGGCAAGCTGCCCCGGACCGGATTCCACAGGGCCAGCTGCTGGCAGAGTAGGGTTGGCTGCTGTGGGCATTGTTATACCAGATCAGTCACGCCTCAGAAGGTTAGAGTGGCAGAGTTCCTCCATTCATAGACAGTGGGCCATTGGAAACCTTGGAGGAGGACTGGTCACCCTTCTAACAACTGTTATATCAAAAAACAGTAACCAATTAGTGGGATGTCCTAAATTCCACCCAGGGCTGCTCTGAATGCTCTTTTAGGCTTGCACCGTTAGACTTTCTTAGCCAGCTTTACCATGTGGTCCCAGTTGAGTATGGTGTTTAAATTTCTCTTGGGAGAATCCTTAAAGACTTGAATGGTTCTCTTAAAACTAGTTCTAGTGAATATTCTAGCAAGAGAGCTGCTAACCTGCCCCAGCCCTGTGAAAACCAGCCCACGTCCTGTAAGTGAGCCATTAATCCGGTTTTTGCCTTGTTTGGTGCAAAACAAACACAGCATGAGGATAACAAGGGCATTTGATCAGAATTTGTTTGTACTTCAGCAGAATATTCAAATACACCCATTTTAGTGAACTGGAATCAAAGGCATTTCAGCCACTTTCACATGCATTAGGTGCTGTCTGCAAGCAGGAGGCATTGTGGGAGGGGGAATGTATGGAAAGCAGAGCACAGAAATTTAATACGTTAACTCTCTGGAGTTGGTGATACAGTGAAACCCATTGCACAAGCAATGAAATGTGCTTGGGCCGTGAGAGTTGATAAAGACGCATACAAACAGAAGAATCTGGCTGTTGTGGAATTTGTAAACAACCTAGTTCTTTTGTCTGAGCCTGTGTTTGGAACAGTCTAACTAAGGCCTTGTCTACACTACAGAGTTTTATTCACAAAACTGATGTCAACTTCCAGGAACTGACCAAAAAAAAAAACTGGAGTGTGGTCACACTTGCTCCCTCTGGCAACAGTTTGTATCCACACTGGAGACATCAATGTGAGCAATGCATTCTGGGTCTGTATCCCACATTGTGGGAAGACGGAGCTGCTCTCTGCACATCTTGGGATTCCCTCCAGGTTCTCCCACAGCCTCCTTAGCTTCGTGGAGCGACATGAGTAGCAGCTCTGGGACCTCTCTCTGCTGAGGAATATCAAAGCAGCACAGCAGCCTGTCTCCTCCTCCTCACTCCCTGCCTCCCACTACTGCGTTCCTAGTGCAGAGCAGAACAGGAGCACTCCCATGATTTGCTCTTTGTTCCCCAAACAAAACAGCTCACCCCGCTGTCAGGCACTTCCCGGAGCTTTGAAAGGGGAGGAGGGGGGGTTGCATGCCTGCAGGACAGCAGAGATCAAAAACACTGGGATAGGCATTGTAGGAGGCTGTCAGAAGCCAGTTCTGTGGCCCAAAGAAACAGGATTATCTACACTGGCTCTTTGTCAACATTATAGGGAGGGGAAACAAACAAAAAAAAAAGTCTCTTGTAGGGGTGGGAATTTTTTGTTGCCCCCAAAACTGCGCCCCCCCATCTGACAAAAGTCACACTGCAGTGTGTACTCTCACTGTGTTGTGCTAAAAGGCAGTTTTGGTGACAAAATTTTGTAGTGTAGACCAAGCCTTCACTGAAATCTTTCCATCTGGGGTTTTAGAGTAATGCAGTCAAATCAGACATAGCCCTGATATAACTGTCCCTCACTGGGCTCAGGAAAACAGACACGTCACATAAACCAACCTGCCAAGGAGGAGAATGTGTCTTGAAAGAGCTCAGCAAAGTGTGTGTGTTTTTCGTATGTATGTGGACACCGTGTTATTACAAAGTCTTTTCTGATGAAGAGGCACAGAGAGACTGCCCAAGCCAGGAGCTGAACGCTGATCTTCGTCCAGTGTCTAATAAAGGCATGTCTTCACTGCCTGCTGAATCACTGAGGAAGCAATCAATCCCGCAGGGGTTTGTAAAGACTCAATAAATCAATCACTGATAGAATGCATCAGTACCCCCACCAGAATGAGAAGTGCAAACGGTAGTCTGCAAGAGAGCATCTCCTGTCAACGCACTGCAGTGAAGACACTGCAGTAAGTAGATCTCGGTATGTTGACTTCATCTATGTTATTCGTGCAGTTGACATTGTGTATCTTAGATCAATTTTTCCCGTTGTATAGACCTGACCGTAGTCACATGCTGGCTTTATACTGGTCTTCTACACAGGGAGGAATTTCACCATACTAGTCTCGTCTTTCGTACTCGTGATGGGTGAATAAAAAAGGAGATTGGATCTAAAAGCCTGGCTCCATCAGCTTGAACAAATCCTTAAATTTATTCTAAGGCCTTGTCTTCACTAGGAAGTAACAGGTAGAAACCCAGTGCTGTTTCCTAGAACCAGTACCTACCTCAGGGAACGTAGGCCAGAGCAGGCTGAGCCTGAAGTTAACATGCCACAAGATGAAACTGTGGTTCTCTGCTGATATGTGCACCGAATTCTGTTCAGAGGCCTGGCTGCATTGCTTGGGGCTGCAATGAGCAACAGCCATGCTGGGCAGATTTATGTGCAGACCTTTTTGAAGATGGGCTGAAAAGCTCCATTGTGCTCTGTGCTTTGATTTGTGGTTGGCTCCAGGAAAGCCATCTTGTGGTGTTAATGATTTCTGACGAGAACAGACACAATGAGCTTACAAACGCAGTAGGCATTCATTAGCATGTACATTCAGCGTAAATACACCCCTGCCAGATGATACAGCAATACTCCATATGGGAACTATATAGCATGTTTGTTTGCCGCTTCTCCCTAGACAAACCAACAGAAGTATTAATTAGCTTCTTTATCTCACTGCAGTGTATTTGTCTTCTGACATCAGTGGCTCTGTGGTACCTTGTTTTGCAGAAGATATGAGGGATTGTTTAAAAATCTTGATTTTCTAAGACACAGGACTTGAAAGAAAGAGAGTTAACTATTTAAGGGAGAAAAACAGTTTGTACATTCTGTAGTTACAGAAAAGAACTGAGAGTCTCTGGGTTTTATTTTTAACTCCTGTACCTGTTTGAACCTCTCCTAGTACAGCGTGGTGAGGCCATACGAGTGGGTCTTTCCCGTGAAAGCTCATCACCTATTAAATAATATTGTTGTTAGTCTTTAAGGTGTTACAGGACTGCTTTTGTTTTGTTTTGTGAAGATACAGACTAACATGGCTACCTCTCCGATATTGCTCTAACTAAATCATTATCCTCCATATAGCTAATATACTGTAATATTTCTGATAACAGGCAGTCCAGTAGCACCTTAAAGACTAACATATTCACTAAGTCATGAGCTTTCATATTTTTGGTAATCTCCACATAGTTGTTCAACTATACAAGGGCATTCAATTCACCTACCAGCCAAATGAAGGCTCAGAAGCCATCTCTTCAGGGAGCTAGCCTCTCTAGCATTCTATATTTGATTGGTTTCCTATTGACATTACTTTGCTCTACTGATTTTCAATTGGTAATAAAGATCTACTTTCCTTCACCATTTGCTTGACACATAACATAATACTTAGCACTTAGATGAAGCTGTTTTCATCTTCTCTTTAACCTTCAGCATTTTATTCTGTTGTATTTACTTTTCTGCGTGTTGTGTGTACAAGGCCAAAAGCTGTATATGCCTGTGGGGAGATGAGGAATGGGAACTGCTCCAAATTCTTCCTTCCATGACTTGCAGATGTTTGCAGGTCTGGTCATGGGCAGCTCAAAGGATGCGTAGAATGGGGCTCTTTCCCAACTAGCTGTATCTCTGCGCTTGGCCATACGCACATCCGCAAAGCAGTCCATGCTATCTGAGATTCCCACCCAACTTAAAAGAGAGATTGGGGAGGCGGTGTAGGCACAGATATGTTTGGATCAGAAAAATACCTTTGGATTGCTCCCAGGCCTCACTGTGAGCCAGTGACAGAGCCTGGAGTAGAGCTCTAGAGTGCTGCCTGTCCTGTCCTTGCTCACCCTGCTAGGGTAGTTCCTTAATTGCAGTTGAGGTGACCGCTGGCACAAACTCCTTAACTGGACCAACTTCTGTTGCTGGGAGGGACAAGCTTGTGAGCTTACACAGAGTTCTTCAGACTTTGCCTGCCTTGTGTCTCAGCCCTAACAGCTACAACACAGCCTGTAAACTTGCAATCCTGTGGCACCTTACGGACTAACAGTTTCAGACCCATTACCTAATAAATAAAACTGTTACGGGACTACTTGTTTTTTTGTGAAGCTACAGACTAACACAGTGACCCCACTGAGCATATAAACTCGTTTGTTGCTTGCATCAGGCGCTGGTCCAAATCCCATCCATTCTTGCTAGCTGGCATTTTAAAGACTCAGCCCAAAGATCTAGGAGCCTACATCAGTTACAAACAGCTCTCACTTGCTCTTGGCACGGGGTGAGATGATGGATAAACAACCATGAAATGTAGTCAGAGCGGAGTCAATGTTTGAGCAGTGTATCTTCATCTGCTGACTTCAGATCTACCAGTTTTCCTTTTGTTGACACTCTAGTTTCAAGCTGTTACCACTTTACCAGATGGTATCATATGAGTAATTCAACCCTTTGCCTTCATGGGTTATGCTGGAGATCACACCTCACTTCTCTGATATTCTAGTTAAATACAAAGGCACTCTCATCTCAGAAGCAGCACTTTGTTACAGCAGATGCCGCCTTTACAATGAATTTGTTTTGTACTTTTGGAGTGTAGTACTTGTACATCACTGGCTCCACTTTAGAGCCATAACTAGATGCTCCATTAGGGACAGATTTGGCACAAAACTTTCCTTTGCTTCTCTGGTAAGTGTAAGAATATTTCAGTGGATGCAGTTCTGTACCACTGTGAAGCATTTTGATAGCTGCTGTATTCCAGTTTAAACCAATCTCATTGGGCTGTTGGGGAAAAAACATTGACATGTACTGCTTCCAAAGGAAACTCAAACTCAGACTGAAAATGATAAATGTAATATAGCACGATCATTTTTCAAAAGGGCAAAACAGAGAGCAAGCAAGAGAAAGAGTATTATGTGACTTGCTGTTTTGGTTTGCTAAGTAATTTAAACAAGAAGGACTGGGACTCTGCATTGAGAGATATTGTGTATATATATTCAGTAATAAACTGTAACAGTGTGTACGCATATGTATTGCATGCATTTCTTGCTTTGAAATACATGAATGCAACAGAGAGATAGCTGTGTTAGTCTATATACTATCAAAACAAAAAAGCAGTCCAGTAGCACTTTAAAGACTAACAAAATAATTTATTAGGTGGTGAGCTCCCCCGCTACTACCGCCCCCTTCTCTTCTGGTTTGCCCACCTTGATTACAATTTTTCTGATCAACCTTGATAACTATTTTTGGTTCTCTGTGCCTTAAATATTGTGTCTGTTCTGGTATGGCTATGGTCCGAAGAAGTGGGCCTATCCCACGAAAGCTCATCACCAAATAAATTATTTTGTTAGTCTTTAAAGTGCTACTGGACGTCTTTTTTGTTTTGATACGAATGCAAGTATCTGTAGCTGGAATCAATTTTGCCCTTTCCAGGTGATTGTATATATTCAACAAATATGCTGTATGGTAAATAAGGCACAGGCTATTTATGTAACTAAAATTAAGCACGTGTATCTGGTTGAATCAGGAGTTTAATCTCTGTTGAGCAGAGGATTTTTAAATGTGCCCATTGCAGTAGTATCTGATTATATCAAGGGTGGGGAAAAGATCTCATGAAGAGAGATTTCCTTTAAGTACTGTTACACACAAAGCCATTATGTATTTCTAAAACTCTTGTCATGGTATGTAATTAATACATCTAGGTCTCACCTGTAGTAAATACCAATTTGCCTAATCACTGATTTTGGTATGATTTTATTTTATTGTAACTATTATGGATATGATTCTGTAGCTGTTCTGTATGGTGAATTCCTGCTGCAATGCCACATCTTTCACAGTGCAATGTGTCTTTAGTATAATTTACTTCAGTTAATTGTAAATAGCTTGTAAAAGTGCAAGAATTTCTCCAGGTAATAGGTCCTGATTTTAATCCCGTGTGATCCTTAAATGACTTCTGTTTCCTTTGTTCTGGTGTGAAACCAAACAAAAACAAAACAAAACAAAATTGTTCAGGCAAATATTTAAGCCTCGTCTAAGAGCAGTTCCCAGGTAACTCTCCTTCTGAAGTGATTTGCTCTGGGTTATCTTAATACTGCACACAAAAAAAACCAAACCCAAGCCCATTTTGTGTGTTAAGCTAACCAGGCAAGAGCCACTCTTTTTCTGGGATCGGTGTCAGTACACAGGGTTAATCACATGATTCTAAGCATAGACTAGACATGGGTCTAAATTGGAGGTAGGCAACCTGCCTCCCGAGGGCTGCAAGGTGCCCATTCAGGTTCCCTGTGTGGCCCATGAGACCTTTTGTTTACAGTTGCCAGTGCACGTTGTCAGATTCTGTTGGTTTTTGTCTCCATAGCTTTTTCCTACTGGTGTTACAAAAGTGCCACGCATATAAAGCAAGGGCACATGAACGGAGGTGCATGCTGATTGCATATGACATTATGGGAGTAGAGCGCTGCCTCTGCAGCCAGTCACAGTGCCACTATGGTTCAGTTGGCACAACCTGCAAACTCTAGGTGCTCAAGCACAGTTAGCAAAACTAGCCTATCCTGGGAGACCATCTTGGTTACGACAATCTCACAGCTCACTGAGATGGAGGGCCACCCCGTGGACCACTCGCTAGCCTGGATTGCCCATCTCAGGTTTAAATGATCAGGTGTGCATGCACAATTAATTGTAAGCACAAACTGTTCCCGATTCTTTATAGAAACCTGACAATGGCTGTGTATACAATATCCAGGGCATATTTCCTTACAGGTAATAGAGTACAAGAAATCTTAGTTCCGCCTAGAAATCACATAAATACATTGAACATTAGTGTTAGCCTTCTCTGTATTTAGTTATCCGTAGACTAGGAGTTACTTAGGATTCAGCGTGTGAAGCTGCAGTCAACAGGCATTCCAGTTTTAGATCACAGCTTAACATAGCACACATTGTGGGTGTCTCAAGGAGATGGTTGTAATGTATTTTTGAGAAATATTTCAGTCTTATTTAAGTTAATAATATGTCAGCCTTATGATCTTTAAAATCACAATTTTAGCAATTCTGATCAGTTATAAATCCCTCTAGTATAATCTACAGGTTGTACCAACAAGAGGTGGTGGTCTTGGTGGCTTTCAGCCAGGAAGGCTGGCCTCAGGCACCACAGCAAAAATAAAGTTTCAAGTACATCTGATTTGTCTTTGAATCCTTCAGAAGCAACCTAGGTCATTTCTGATGGCTGCTCCTAGACTGTGAAAAACACAATCAGATAGCAGTAGTGAGGAAAGAAACAGAGCCAAGGTTTCCAAACCAGGGACTTGTGAATGACATGCAGTTCATTGTCCTAACAGCGGCCTACAACTGAAGAGGGAGGTTCAAAGGTTATCATCCTCTTATGCTAATTGAGTTTGAGCTAAGCTCTTCCCGAGAAAGAAAGCTTCTTAGTGAATTACTTATTCAGTTCCTCTGGGCACAAATGGATGGCTGTAACCTATCTTAGATGCTACTGAAGAGGCCCTTGAAGAATAGACTAAAGAATTTCTCTCAATTCAAGCATCTCCAAATGAAAAGCAACCAAGAAAGCTGAGGCATTGGAGTGCCTTTCGCTTTTTATTGTGTCTGCTTAAGAGGCCAAAGATGTTCAGGTACATGGCACCCTGGCAAGTCCTCTGCCTGTCCATGGAACAGGGACTAAGGGTAGGAGAACTTCGTTTTTATGATGCTGTCTGAAAAGTATCATTCATTATTTTAATACTTAGGAGTGTCTTTATATGAGTCTGTGTGTGTTATGTCAGAATTATCTAGCAAATGGAAGAGCTCGCTCCCATTGTTGTGAGGTTATATTTGTGTATTTTTGTTTTGCTTAGCTCAGATGTGCTTATAAGCTGATTTCTGGGAAGACTTGGGCAAAACAGAAGCAAGTGAATAATAATAATAATAATTAATATAAAAATGAATGTAAATTGGACTTCTATAGCACTTCTATGCAAGGAGCTCAAAAAGATTTAAAAACATGTTATGAATTATCCCTTACAACATTCCTGTGAGAAACTTTTTAAAGGAGGAAACTTGAGGCTCAGACAGGTCTCTTGCTCAAGACAATACAGCAAGTCAGTGATATTTCTGAAAATTAACAATCTGAAGAGTTGTATTTTTATATTTTCAGTTGCATCATGTTTCCTTACTGTCTCCTAAGCTGGGTTTTGTCTGTCATTTTTTAACCTGGTGAATGTAAGAACATAAATTGCTGCAACAGAATTATTATTCATGGATAGTCTGAAATCTAAAAAGGGCATAAAAAGAAGCAAAAAAATTTGGAGTTGATGTAAATTCTCTTGGCTTGTAGTGATTGTCATAATGATTCCCATATAATAGTGTGGTACTACCCTTTTCCTTGAATGCAATCTTCGTTACATGTTTAAAATTATGGACATTTAGGTGAAGCATTGTGATTTTTATATTTTAAAAATACATTTAAACAGTAGGAGTATTGCCAGCTCTCATTACTTCTGTTGTGATGTTTATGATATTTGGTGTTCTTTTCTAAGGCTCTGTGATGGAATTAATGAATGAGTGCAAATCACAGTTTTTGTTTTTTAAACATCATATATTCTAATCCTTGTAGTTGCAAGGAAAAGTTTGTAATCGTTCCTAATGGCTCTGCAACCAGCGCCCCCCCCCACCGTGTATCATAATTTTAAAAATCTAATTTTCATAATTTTGAGTGCCTGACCCACTATTTTTGAATGCTTGAGGCTTACGGTACTGCATTAGTTGTGTCTATGGTAGGCCTGGTTATGTGATTGTTGAAAACTTGTTTATGACAATAACTATTGGTCACAGCGAATGTCTCCAGTCTGGCACGCTCTCCTCCGGTGACATCCGTAATCCAGAATTTTAGTTAGCCAGATGACCAATTATCATGGGTGTGGCCAAGTTTCCCACATTCCCATAAAGTTTAACGGCCACCACTCCTGACTCTCAGTGTTCTGAGCTGTTATTTATCTTCAGTTTACCCCTTAAATGTCTTCTAAGAGCCCAGTAAGCAGGAGAAGTGTTAGCAATGCTGTTAGACAATATTGACCTCCCATAATCTGGCAAATTCTCTCCTTCTGCACCAGTCAGGTCCCAAGGGTGCTGGACTAGAAAGGTTCAGCCTGTGCTTCTATTCTTTCCAATATTTGCTTCCATTCAGGGCCTTCAAAGTCAGTTCTGGCTTTCTGTGTCCTATATGAACCCAAAGTCCTTTTGATCTTAAAGGCTTTGATCTATGCAAACTTTATAGACTGAGCTTGGCTTATCAGTGCCTGTATAAGCATTTTGGGGTGAACTGTAGGATTTTGTTACCCAGACTACGCAATAGGCTTTTAGAAGAAAAAGTGAACAATTTCTCCATGTGAAATTGAGGGGGAACTTTAGGTAGGTCTAAGTAGCCAGTCTAGAATTTTGCTTTCTATGAATATTCAAAATGTGTCATTTTTCTTTACCCCTCTTGTTAACCTTAAAGCCATCTAGCATTTGACCTATTAAATAGAAAAGAGAAAAACCCGCAAATGTAAACAGTCCAAAGTTTGTGTTTTTATATGCACAAAGAAAAAACAACTTTAAACAAGCTGGGGTTTTTTTCATGTAGAAATTCAGTGATGTTACTGCACTAGTACACATTTAGATGTAGTCCTTTTTTGTTTAAAAATGAAGATTAAACAAAATTCAATAGACCATTAACAAAATTGAGATTCAGATAAGTACAAGAAGTGTTAGAAATTCTGCATGCAGATAAGCAGCTGTTAGAGTCCAATCCAGTTACTTTGGCTTTCCGACATTTTCATCATGTCACTTTCCTTATGTCCATCTTCTGTATGACAAGACAGGTTTCCTGTTTTGATCCTATGAATACGATTCTTATTATCTGTGTTATAATGGCCTAGTCATGAGACAAGACCTGATTTGTGCCAGGTACTGTACAAAAACAAAACAAAAGGATGTTCAGAACACCCTGCCAAATGTTCCCTCTAATTTTTCCCATCCGTGGGCAGAACAGATTTTGTTATGTGCACCAAGATATGTGCAGATGTGTCCCACCAGTGGAAATACATGCTGTTGGCTGTGGATGCTCTTCTAATCAGCTGTGGCACTTGAATCTCTCATGGGTGGCTGGCCAAGTGCTCAGCCTGTAAGGGAACAGTGGTCCCTTCTCCAAACTATTCATAATCTAATCCTTGTACAAACAAAATCAAATAATTGAAACTGTCATGATTATGTTGTGTTATTTTGACACATAAATTATGCAGAATTTTAAAATATTGGGCAAAGTGGTGTTAATTTTTGGATACAGAATTGTAAATTTTTGTGGGGAAGCAGAAATGTTCCAAAAGTACAGTGCCTATTCAGTTACCTAATAAATAAAAAGTTGAGACTTCAATCAACATTTCCCTTTTTTTTTAGAATTGAAATTTGATATTTGGATGAAAATGTTGAAAAAACTAAATTAGAATTTCAACCAACATGTGGACTGGCATACAACTTAAAATTGGCTCCTATCGAACATGATAGTAAATATTTTTAAACAGATAAACTCTTAAAACAAGACCAATTAAGAAAGTTCTGGAGTGAAATCGAAGCTGGAATGCTTGTTCTGCCAGACAATGAGAAAATACAGTGGTGGCTCTCGAAGGAGAGGAGGAGACGGAGGAGGAGGAGGAGGAGGAGCATGATTTGGTTTGTGGGTGTTTTGTTTTTGTTTTGCTTAGAAGTTTATGGAGCAATTTATGAAGCATCCAATTAATGCCTGTCATTAATTATATATATATTTTAACTATAACCACACAGATTCTGACATGTTCATCTTCTAGCATCATTTCTCTGGTCTTTGATTACCATAAACTTACCCAATCATGTTTGAGTCACATCTTCCATTATGCTCACTCAGTGAAGACTCTTCATTTTGCTATAGTAAGATGTATGCAGACTTCAATGCATTTATTTCTTTAGTGTTGTACCATCTAGTGCATACTCTATATTGAGTTATATCAACAATAAAAAGGGTAGTAGACAAAGGAGACTCAAAGTGTCATGTTTTTGAAATCTGTGTTCTTAGTTCAAACAGGAATTAGTTCAGGGAAGTCCTATGACTGTGAGTAGGTCAGAATGGATAATCCCGTGATCCCTTCTGGACTCATATCTGTGAATGTCTGTGTATTTCACATAAGTAATATGAGAGAACCTAATTTAAAGCAAACTATTTAAGTATCAACAAAACACCTGCTAAAAATGCCATGATTATTTTTAAATGGGAGCCTAAGAGTATTCTTGTGTGTCTGTTTTTGGTCGCTAAAAGGTTTGGCTTTGCAAGTAGCTCCCTTCACCTCAAGCTTCTTACTTTGTGCCTACATATGGATTTAAGAGCTTAATTTGAGGGTCCAGGTTTTTAATGTTGACGTTAAATTATTTTTTATTATATTTTAAAGAGACAGACAGAGTGTACCTTCTGAGGAATTTTGACACCATTGGGAGTTCCAGTGTCTGATGTGTGTGAAACTGGGCAAGGTCTGTAGGATGTTCAGGCTTTTTATGCAAGGTTTCCCTTTGTGATTTCCCTCCTTGTGCACACATGGTATAACTGTGGTGTAACTCTAAAGGAAACTGTCAGTGTTTTAATTGTAGTGCTGTGGACACCTAGGGTGGAATTTTCCAAAGTGCTCAACATTTTCTAACTCATAGAATGCAGCCAGCTCCACGTGGGTCTTTGCCGGCTGCCTGCTTTTTATAGCAGCTGCGCTGGGTCACCCACATAAAATGGCAGGGGCTGAGAGCTGGAAGCAAAGGCTGGATCTTTCTTCAGGTGGGGAGAAAAGAGGGGAGGGGGCTGGGTTGCCTTGTGCCCCCAACTGGAATTTCTTCATGCCGGAACTCACCCCAGTTTGCGAAACCATGGTCTAGATGGTGCTTGGTCCATCCATGAGGGCAGGGACCTGGACTCGATGACCTCTCGAGGGCCCATCCAGTTCTAGGAGTGTATTATTTTATCTTTGAGCATGTTTGGTTGTAAATCTGATGCTCAGTGGATGCACTCTGATACCCTTGAGTAATTCCACAGTGGCACAGTTCGCATTGGTAATGAATTATTTAGCGTATTGTCCATTGAGGTATTTTCATACTTGGAATGCTTATTAAAGTATATTCAATTAGTTGGCTGCCTATTTTTAAACAAAGGGGGTTCTCTGTGCGATCCTCCTATGAGATATCTTTAGACCGTAGTAAGGGAGAAAATCAAGCAATGCTGTCGTGGTGGCCTCCAATGCACAGTTCAGGAATAACATAGCTCAATGCAGTACATGACGAGTCCCCATGAAGAGATCCTTCCTCGCCCTGTGCTCCAGGAACGTTGACAAGAGCCTGACTTACCCGATTGGTGGTTCCTACTTCAGACATGAAATCAAATGTCATTTACCACAAAAGTTGGAGAAGCCACTGCAAACAGTAGCAATAAACTACCCAGTTTGGCCACTATACATGATAGAGGGCCATTGCTGGCACATAATAGCATCTATCATACAAGTAGATGTGCAAGTGGATGAGCCCATGATGGTGTGGCTTGAATGGGTACGTCCTGTGATGGTGTCATTTGTACAGATATCCACATACCTTGTCCAAACCGGCCAGACTCTGTGCCAAAGGATACATGGACACAAATCAGACATCAGGAAAGGTAACATACGTAAACTGGTAGGAAAACACTTTAATCTCTCTGGCCACTCAGTAATGGATTTAACAGTAGCCATCCTTCTACAAAAAGCTTCAAACCTGGACTAAAAGGAGAAAGGAAAGAGCTGTAATTTGTTTGCAAATTTCACACAATCAAATTAGGACGGAATAAGCAGCTACAAAGGTTATCTCACTACACAGGCAGTTTTCCCCACTCTTGGTATTCACACCTCCCCATCAGCAGCTGGGAGTGAGCCATACCCAACCTGAATAAATCGGTATTGTTAATATTGATCCTACACTTGATAAGGATCTCCCTTCTTTTAATGTGTGCATCTCCTTGCCTGTATAATTTCCAATCCAGTGCTTCTGACGAAGCGGATGTTACCAGGAAGCCCATGCCCAAATAAATGTGTTAGCCTAAGCCTAGGGTTAGACTAAAGTACTTTTCTGGTATACCACAGGTCTCTCAGAAAAGGTCTGCTACATCCGACAATGCTGCCAGCAAAGCGGACACGTTCTGTCAACATCCCTGTAAACCTCATTCGAGGAAGAAGGGATGGACTGACAAAGACGGTTTTTCCAACATTTGACACCGTGTAGATGGGCCAAATTTTGGAAAAGCCCCTTCTGACAGAAAAGCGGAAAAAGATACTCAAATTGTGGTGCACAATTTCTGTATCTTTTTCCAACACTTCTCCATAGTGTAGCCTAAGCCTAAATTACCACAGGAGTCCTCATTGTTTTTGTAGACGTAGACTAATATGGCTATCCCTGTAAGCCTAGGTTTGTTTATTTTGCTATGTCATGCAGCTAAACAGTGATCCTGTAAACATACAGCATCTGCCAAAACAGGCTGTTCAGTTCCAGGTCGAGACTCGGGTTTGTACCACAGTACTTACTGAGTGCCGTGCAGACTCTCTTAACATGTAGGACACAGGATTGGGCTTCCGTGAAATGTGGCCCTCAGTGATCCCAAAAAAAGTCAGAATCTTTAATTAATTTAGATGCACATGTGTTGGTGCAGGGGGTGTTTTAAAAATATGGAGGCCTCTGGAATGAGTAACCTAAGGGTGTTTCCATTTGATTCTGAACTTAATCTGCTTGTTTCTTTTTAATTACTCTTTTATTGCTGAAGTAATAGAATTATGGTCTTAAGTCATAAAATGAGTGATAAGGAGAGGATAGGATGAATTCAGTCTTAACTGGGCAGGTTAGATTTAATTAATATTTTGGGGGGTGGCAGGGATTCACCATAGTACAAATTCAGCTCTGGAATTAGCAATGTGCATGAAGGAGAGATGCAGGTAGACCCTGTGAACAGCACAAACCACCCCCACGCTCCCAGAAAGTGGAACCTGGACTGTTACTTCCCAGCACCAGCCACCCTCGGTTGAAATTACCGCCAAACGAGTGTGGCTAGAATGGGGGTGGTTAGGAGAGAGGTGTTAGGAGTAGTTTATGGGTAAGAGCTCAGGCTAACTCTGCAGTATAAACTGTGTTCTGATTTATCACTAGGTCACTGCAGTGCTTCTGTAGGACTACATCTTAAAGTCATGCTCTCTTCCTAATCCCATTTAAGACCACCCTAATTGATAAGAAGAGCCCACATTGCTAAATGGCCATTAGGCATTTTAGCCATGTTATTGTTTAGTCTGTGCTCAAAGCCTTCACACAGAAGCAATTGCTTAATTAAAGACATTTTATGTGTTTGGGCAGATTTCTGCTTTAGCTTCACCCTGTGTAGCCAAACTCTCTCTGGAGGTATTTTATGGAAGTGAAGATTATCAGACAATAGTGTTAATTTTTTTGGGTGACATTTGATACAAACAATCCAACTTTTAAAAGGTCAACCCAAGCGGAACAATGTTTCTAAATGCCATGAAACACATGTATCTTCACGACAGTTATAATACCTCCTTGGTGTGCTTTTACTAAACCAGGCACTTTCTGCATTTTAACACAATCCTGCAGTTTCCTCATTCTGCACCATGACTTCCTCCCATGTGCCTGACACATTGATTAATGCTTGTGCACAACTCACTGAAATGTTGGCTCTGGAATACTGTACCCAAGAACCATGTGTTTCAAATTAGGACCCGTCACTACACTTTTTAATTATCAATGCAGCATTAAAGGTATAGCTATGGTCTGAAGAAGTGGATCTGTCACACGAAAGCTCACCACCTAATAAATTATTTTGTAGTCTTTAAAGTGCTACTGGCCTGCCTTTTTGTTGTGGTGGTAATGTACATTTGTATAACAATTGCACAAATACAAATTATACGCATGTGCTTTATAAATTCACATTTGTATAACATCTTTTCTTTGAAGAACTTTCAGCTTTAATTCTGACTGACTCTTTTAATGGACTCACACAAACATATTATAAAACTTTTTCCTTTGAATGAGGGGATTTAAAAACCGAGGACAGAATTTTTAAACCTCAGTGCCTGCAATTAAACACCTAACTCCATTACTAAATAGGTAGCTCAGTTCTCAGAAGTGCTGTGAACCCAGCTGCTCCCCATACGCTTTTCATGGACTTCTAAAACAAGATGACCCTAGGAGTAGGGGGTTGTCCATCACCATTCCTGGAGAAAAGCTGCTTTTCACTAATATATCCCAGGTATAGATGGCAAAGCAATATTGAAAGGATGGGGAGTCTTCTTGTGCCTAGGACAAATAGCTTTGTTAAATGAGCAAGTTAGGTGTCATGAAGTTTTATCCTTATAATCCATATGAATACTTCTGCCTGGGCTAGTACATTGTCATGATGATTTCAGAATGATGCTATAATCATACATCTAATTGAATTTGCTTTTCTGTACCAGACCAACTAATAGGATTCCCTTTGTTTCACCTGGTGATGTAAGGACACCTATCCATTGTGTCTGTCTGTTATTTATAGGTAGAGCCAATTATTCAGTTAGTTAATATTTCTGATGGATTTTTTTTCAAAGCTACAAAAATGTCCTAGATAGTTCTTCTGTTTATCTTAGCAATCAAACTCTGCTCTCAGTTACAAAAATATAGTTTCTAATTAATTTATGGGTGAGAATTGTGAAAAGAATGTGCAGGTTTATTTGTATAGATTGATCTCAAATTCCAGGGCGCAGGACCATCACTGCTCAGTGACCCCAGCTCATAATTGCATTAGTGTGTAAGTTTCCTGATGGCCTGATTTCCTTACCTATTGTGCTGAGTGGGAAGAATTAGAGGTGTACTTTGGTCTTTACGCTTGTGGCTTGGGAAATTTCCTTTTTTGGAGCTTTTGTTACAGACTTCCATGTTTGCTCAAAAGGAGACAAAGGGGGTGGGCCTGGTGTTTTTGTTTGTTCTGCCAAACATAACCACAGCATATTAAGCTCACAATGTAAAAAATGTTAATTTGTTCTTGTCTGAGGTTTATTCATAGCACAGAGATCTCACATAATTGGTTTTGCCAGATATAAATCATGGGGATGCCCATAAATTGGATTTTGTATTGTACAGATTAACCTTTACCTCTCAGTTTATTTGAATCTATGTTTTAATCTTCAAGCAATTCAGAGAGCAATATACAGTTCACAGATTGCATGCCACTCTGATGTTTGCCATTAAGAATACTACATGAGTTGTGCAATATGTTGAGGAATTAAATGTGCAGTTGCCCTAATCACAAAAGTCCTTTTTTGAATCATCTGGTCACAGAATTTGGTAAACTGGGTTGTGTCTCCTTCTCCCTCCCCATCCCTGCTTTGTTAATCTGTCGGTCTAGCAAGGGACCCCAAGGAAAATAGGACATTTGTTTTCTATCCATTCCTTTTCATTCTATGCAAGTCAGCAAGAAGATTTCCTTCGAGTCCTGAGAAAGTGGAAAAGGCAGTGTATCTTCCCTGGCGCCTTCTGGGTTCTTAAACACAGCAACGTCAGAGAGTCAGTGGGGCTGGTTGTATGAGTGTAGTTGGAGATGTGCTTATAAGTACTGCCAAATTGGATTGAAGGCTAAGAAGGGGTGATTCCAATGAGGGATTCCAAGGAGAAGTGTCACTACTATAGAACCTCGGAGTTACAAGCACCTTGGGCAGGGAGGTTGTTCGTAATGTGAAACAAAATGCAATGGTTGTTCTTTCTAGATCTATCAGCTGAACATTGATTACATGCAGTTTTTAAACTTCACAGAGCAAAAGAAAAAAATGCTGCTTTCACCTTATTTTTTTAAATAGTTTGTGTAATACAGTACTGTACTGTATTTGCTTTGGGAAGGAGCCTTTCTCTGCTGCTGACTGATTGTATGTGTGTCTGGTGTGTGGTTGACTGGTAAGTTTGTAACTCCTGCTGTTCCTAGCTCTGGGGTTCTAGTGTATTCCTAAGTCACAGATCCCCCCAGGTCTGTCTGGGAAAGTATTAGCTCTGATTGTTCTTCAAAAAATCTTTAAGAAAGTAAACAATAGTTTGGGCAAGGTGCACCAGGGACCCATTGTGTGAGCACCTGACAAAAACAAAGTTCCAGTTTCAAATAATTCAATATAAATAGTTAGAGTGATTCCAGAATTCTGTTCTGGTCTGAGCCCTTACCTTCCAGTCATATGGCGAAAAGGGAAACTAATGCATCCTTTTGAAAACTGAAAACATGAAATCTTCCTCAAGCTGAGTTTCGACCGCCAAAGGGAGAAACTGCCAGAGACTCCGTGAAGTCCCGGTTGGATTTCAGTGTCTGTTAGTTTTACCTGAAAGTCTCTAAGACACTGCAGTGATAAGCAGGAGGATAAAACCCTGCTTTAGGCTGACAAATGAGGTAGGAATCCAGGCTGTCTGTCAACAGAGTGAATGTGAAAGAATAACATTTGACAAGTAGATCAGAACCATCACCATTAATCCTCCACACACACAGCTTAAAAATGTCCACTCTGGGTTTGCTTCACTGCCATACCATATTCCTCAGCTATCCCAACTGTGGAGAAAGGAGGAGTATCCCTGTGCAGACAGGTACTGTACTGAATAGAGAGCTTATGGAACATGGTTAAAGTGCTCCATTTCAGGTTCACTTTTACTAAAAATTGCTGAGAAGCACCACTGCATTTTACAGTTAACTTGTCCTTACCTTGGCTTATATTCCAAACAATTGGATGCAGTTCCATCGTATCTTCGAACTGGAAGGGACCTGGAGAGGTCATTGAGTCCAGTCCCCTGCACTCACAGCAGGACCTCTCACAATCTCTGCCATTTTTAATTTTTATTTTAACCATTCTGATCTCAGGATATTAGAGAGAAAAGATGGATGAGGCAGTATCTTTTCTGGAACCAACTTCTGTTGCTGAGAGAGGCAAGAATTCGATCTTACGTGGAACTCTTATACAGACTGGAAGATGAGCTCTGTCTGGCTTGAAAACTTTTCTCTCACCAACAGCAATTGGCCCAACAAAAGTACTACCTCTGTTTACAGGAGTCATCAGCAAATAAATGATTCGTCACATTTTGTCCAGGGTTCAAGATAAAGCAAAAAACAAAACAAAAAAAAAAGCCTTTAATATAGACATGACATGAGTAAAGTCTGATCAAGTCCTTTTATTTATGGTAGTATGCTTTTTTCTATTGCTATTTTTTTTCTTGGAAACGTATTTTGTTTGGGCGTGATTACAAATTATAGTCTGGAGCTTTCCAAAGCTCAGTATCACTCATCTGCACCTCCCCTCACCATCCCCTTTCTTAGAACTAATTCTGTAGTGGTAGCTCAGTCCTTTTTGTGATTGCATGGGGGAAAAGAGGAGGAGTAGGTTTCAAGAAGCTTCACACAAATTGCTTCCATACTGTGAAATGAAAGGGACATATGAGGCAGGAGAAACCTCTGGGCCTTCCCTTTATCTCACTTCATCCAGCAAGCTCCTGGCATTGAGTTAATCAGAGGTTCGCTTTTCTGCATTATTGAGAACTTGCTAGCAAAATATTGTCTTTTCTCCCACAAGCAATTGGGGGGAAAGTGATACTTCTGAATCCACCTTCCTCAACATGAATTGCAAGCAGAAGGCAGGATGATCAGTGCCAAGTGCAGAGGAAGTCCTTTTGCAGGACTTTGAGCATATTTTACGTTGCATTCTTTTTCAAGGGAGGCTATTTTTAGACGATCTCGTGTCTAAAACACGTGACTGGCCATCTAGAAAGCTAAATTGTGTTCCTAGCTCTGCCTCTGAGCAAGCCACTAATTTTGTGTGCCTCATTTTTTGGCATGCACATTGGGTCTGGTTTTCAGAGGGGTCAAGCATACATACCTGCAGTTGAAGTCAGTGCGGAGGTCAAGCACCCAAAGTTAGAGGAAGCTTATAGAAAATATTTACTCTCCATTCTTTGTCAAATGGAGATTGTATCTGGGATGCTATGAGGCTTGGTTGATGTAGAGGTGCTTTGAGATCCTTGTGTGGTAGGTCTATAGAAGTGCAATGTGTCTCTGAATAAGAAGTAAGAATATGCTGCTGAGTGCCTTAAAATATGCTGCCATTCTTCTCTCCAGACTCTGTTCTTTTACCCAGGCTCTGTATGATCTTTCAGCTGCCTTCATGCAGAGGGTAGTTGTAACCCTGTGTGAATATAGGTAAGAGGGTGATTCTGAGCCCGGCTGCATACCTGGACCTTAATTTAGGTTAGCTGCTACCTGCTTGTGGGCCAGCCTATAACAGACCTGTACATGACTGTGTGAGGCAAAGGGCCAGCAAGCAGAGAGCCTCCCTCACACCTTGACAGTTGGCAGAGCTCAAGGGCACTCCCTCTGTACATCTCTGGGTTCTGTGGTTCCCCGAGATGGCTGGGATGAGGTTGGGCCAGGGACACCATGCCTCTTTCTCTTCTGTTGGCCCAAGAGGTGGTAAGGCACAAAGACCAATCCTCCCTGCTCATATGTAACCTGATGCTAAAAGGTGTAAAACAAAGAGGAATGCTGAGCTGGCTTATGATTAGAATTTCAATGCTGTGTACCGCTGAACTGGCTGGAATCTTTGTAAGGGCCCTGAATAGAAGCCGGATCACAGAGAAAGGGGATAGTGACTCATCTCAGCTGATGTAAATCTTCATGGCTTACACTAAATAAAACCACATTGTGTGAGACCTGGGAGGTGATCACCAGAGCTGGGATGTTACCCTGGGAGCGTGGTTCATTGGGTGGATGGGTAACCTGGGACAGGAAGGGGAGGTTGAAATAAAGAGAAATCCAACATGGAAAGAATGACCGAGAGGGAAGAATGAACAGAATCAGAGAGGAAAAGGAGAGTGTCTGAGAAATTATTCCCAGGGCCATCAACGACAAACAAAACCTGCTTTCCAGTTTCCCAATAGTTTAGTAGTGGCACTCGAGGAAGGAGTTACAGCTCCCTCTGGAGCAGCTACTGTGTTCAGGGCTACCCATGTGAACAGCCCTGATGCCACATTTGAAAGGATGGGGCAGAGCCTGCCTTGTGCATAGGTCTGTGATCAGAGATGAAGGGCACAGCTGGGCATCTCAAAGGAGTCAGTCAGCCAGCTGACTGCTGTGCTGAGAGTGTAACAAAGCCCTGTGTGCTCTCCTGAGGCTGCCAGCTCTGAAGTAAGTGCAGGGTGGTAGCCACAGTACCGTTAGTGGCTGCTCAGTTCCCACTCTGTAGCTGGGAAGGTGCCAGTCCTTTTATCTCAGGGTTGATTAAGGCTGTTAAGGGTTGTGCTCTCCCATTAAATTCAGTAGCTGTTAGCAGGAGCAGGTATAGGTCAGAAAACACTCATTGGCCCGCTTGAAGTGTACCTTTTTGTCGTCAGGGGCATAACCCAAATCTCTTGTATATGAAATGTGTAGGAAATGCTCTGCATGGCAGATGGCTGAAGACACAGATCCACTATCGCAATTTGACATGCCAAAGGCACAGGGTCTCTCCAGCTTCGTTGTGCTGCAACCCATTTCTGACAACAAAAACTGCTATACAACCACAGGAAGGAGCACTGAAGCCGGAGCCACACTGCCCAGGGAGGGGGCAACACCACAACTCAAACCAAGAAGGCCAAAGCTGAAGCCAAGGGCTTCTGTCCCAGTGGACAGGAGGTCTGTAGGCTGAAGCCCTCAGGCTTTGGCCCTGGCCCAGGATGGTTGAGGCACAAGCTCTGGCTTCAGCACCTGACCCCAGCAAGTCCTGGAAATGCCAATTGAAACAGGTCATGATGCCCTTTGGGGTCCTGACCCACAGTTTGGGAACTGCTGGTACAGTAATGACAACCAAACAGAAGCTTGGAGTTCAAAACAGAGTGTTCAAAGGCTGTGGTGGGCTCTGTTTGCATTGCAGGATGTCATAGAGTGGGGGAGAGGAAGTAGGCTAGGTGTGGACAGAAACATGTATAGGTAGGGAATGGGAGGGAGTTTGATAGGATGACTGTATGCAGACATTTGAAATGTTAGCAAGCAAAGCAATTTATTCCAGTTTTTCTGGATAAAAGTTGACATTCCTATATGACAAGAGGAGGCTTAATTGAAAATTTGCAACTCTGCAAAATAATAAATTCAGATCTATGAAGGGAAAGTGTCTGTTGCTTATTTTATATTTGAATTCAGATCACAACTCCTGCCATATCCATGCAGTGAATAATAAATAGATTTGTTTTTTAAAAATGGCAAACAGCCCTTCTGTTGTAATTCTCAAGGCAGAAAAGTTAACTCTTAGAAATTCAAGCAAATAGTTGTCTGCAGTATTGATCACCTTTAAATGTGGTTATGGTAAAATAAAAAAAAAGTATACTGGAAGGAACCATTTAAATCCATTCTACATTAGGACAAATTAACCTCTCCATTTAGTTTTTTTTTTTTTCCACCTGAGTGGGTTTTTTTTCACCTGAGTGTGCATCGTTACATTCATAAGAGAGGCTTAAGGAAGTTTAGACCCATCAAATTTGTGGTAGTTCATCTTATTCTTAATAAAATGTTTGATATGTAAAAATGGAGCATGGATTATAGCACCTTTATGAGTCCAACTGACATGGAAGATTAAGTAAAGTGATAGGAATTTTTAGAGAGGTATTTTACAGTGGGTTTCCTAAAGAGATGCGGTGTGGGAAGGGTTAGTTGTGAAAGCCCAGCTAGCTCAAGTAGTGTTAATGAAATATGAACCTGTTTACATAAAAGAAATTTTCAAAGAGTTAGAAATATTCGTCATTGTGTCACCAACCAGCCCACAAATGAGCTTGTTCATTGAGGATAGTCATTTTAACAATACTTCCCAGCAGGTCTTACGATACACTTAGGGCTGAATGATTTGAGTGCCAGTTTTTAACCATGAGAAATGGAATGTTCAAAAGATGCTGTTATTTAAACTTCATGAGCCTGATTGTCACAGGCATAAAGTCTTCTCTGTATATCACTCTGGCCATAAAAAGTGGCCCCTTTAATATTTCTTTACACTGCCAGATTGAGGAAAACAAGCCAGAGTATATCTCAGAATCAAACCCTCACAGTTAAAGAGGGGGTTATTTAATAATTGGTCCAGACACTTTTACATTAATTTTAAAGTAGAGAGCTTGCCTTGTAACAACTTTGTGACTTGACAATTTCCACTGTTTTCTGCTAGTAGGAAAGCTAAATTTGCATTTCTAACACCAGATACAGGTCTCCACTTTCACATATGCTGCATATGTGGGGAGAAAAAGGCAACTGAGAGAGAGAGAACCATTGCCTCTAAAGATTGGAAATAATGCCACATGACTTGTGACCAATAACAGCTTACCAAGGCCTAGTGTATACTACCTTGAGCCACCAGTCTAAGTTATGCAACTTCAGCTACATAAATAACATTGCTGAAGTCAACATACTTAGATCTACGTACCATGGAATCTTCACTGTGGAAAGTTGACAGCAGATGGTTTTCCATCGACTCCCTGTCTTCTCATTCTATCCAAGTACTAGAGTCGACATGAGAGCACTTGACCATTTATCACGTCTATACTAGGTTAATCAACTCCTGCTGGATCAATTGCTGCCTGTCAGTCCAACGGATAGTAAAGATGGATCCCAAGCCTGCTTGAATTTCAGCTAGTGAGTAATATGCAAGTATAGATGATTCTTGGCAATCAATTCATGGACAAGGAAAAATAATATTTAAAAAAGTAAAATTGAATGATGAGTAAAATCAAGAAAAATTGCTGGTGTCAGTGTGTTCCCCAGTAAGGAAAAAAGTAGGATAAATTTGTTGAGTATGTTATGGACTATGACTTCTCCAGTAAATCTATCAAAAAGACACTTAGGCTATGTCTACACAGCACCCCTATTTCAAAATAAGATATTCCGGAATAGCTATTCCAAAATATCTATTTTTTAATAATGCTGCTACACACAGAAATGTATTTCGAAATAGCACTCAACTATTTTAAAGTACATTGTATGAGCACACAGCATTTATTTTGAAATAGGTGCTGTTAAGACAGGAAATAGTGCTTATTTAAAAATAACTATTTTCACATCGATACCGTTACTCCCACAACCAGGTTTACTGAATTTGAAGTAATGCAGCTGCTATTATGAATTTATTTCAAAATAGTGTGTGCATAGTGTAGATGACAGCAAAGTTATTTTGAAATAACTGCTGTAATTTCACAATAACTTTGCTGTGTAGACAAAGCCTTAGAGATTTGCTCTTCTCTATAATGAAGTGCAGGAATTATGATTTCCTTTCCATTACAGTTGAGATTTGGCTAAGGAGAGTGTCAATATGAAGTGTAGCTAAAGCTTTTTTTCCACTAGTAAATGAAGTAAAATCAGAAAAAAGCACTTTTATTCTGGAATTAATGTTGCTGTTGCTGGGGAAGCGGGGAAGAGTTTAGAACAGAATATCTAGTGTGGTAAATTTCCAAGTGTAGACAAGCCCTTAATGCAGACTGGCTACAGAAATAGTTTTATTTCTGCTTAACTCCACTTGTTTTTATAAGCACAGTAGGTCTGGTTGTGATGCCAGAGGAAATGAAACTGACAGAATGCATTTGTTCTTCTAAAATAAATATAAATGATCTTTGGATTTAAATTCTGTGTTTGTGAGACAAGAGGAGGACAACAATTAAGATGGCTCTCTGGATTAAATTTGTAATGAACATTGATTATAAAATAGCTGTTAAAACAAAGCAAAGTACCCAAGGGTATAGGTTTTATAAATGTGTTTTGTTATAAGAACAAATTCACGGTTCAGTTTTAATTTCCCCTGTTCCTCTGAAAATTGGCAATCTGCCCTTTTGCTCTCCTACTACTTGAGCCTTATTGTCAAAGGTGGGAGCCTTAATTGTCCAAGGTGGGAGCCTTAGAAAATCAGATTCCTTGTTTGTTTCCCAAATCTACATGTTAACAATGACTGGTAGAAATGTCTGTATTGATAGCACTGTTTGGGTTAAATGTTAACTAGTTAATTTTCACATAGATCCTGGGAGGTCAGGAAGTCCTTACATTCCCATTTTATGTAGTGGGGAAACTGTGGCACAGAGAGAGTTCACAAAGGTCACAGAGGCATTGATTACTCTAATGAGAAATGTATATATGTCCAAGAAAGCTTGGTGTTGTACAAAGATCAAATTTACTGCTCACTTTAATTTCCCCCATTCACATGAAAATTAGCAATCTGTCCTTTTCTTCTCTAATTGCTGGTGGCAGCCATAGATGCTCAGAAAATCAGATCTCATGCTTATTGTTTCTAAATCTATTTCTGGTGTTTGTTTTCTTTAACCACTGAGTATTTGACTTGTGTCCTCAGTTGAGATCCTATTGGAAATCGGGCGGGTGCCCGCCCACAGCTAAAAGGCCCCTCTCGGGACAAGGGGGGGCCACTACAAAAAAACACAGCCCCAAGTGAGTGCGGGGGACAGTGAAAGAAAAACCAGGGACAGGAGTGAAGGTCAAAGGTTTAAGATGAGGGAACCAGAGGGGGACACCAAGCAGAGAGCCCTGGACAGCACCCACTGCTCCCCAAAGGCATTGAGGGAGTCAGTGGATGCCACCCAGGGGAATTCTGTTCGGATTTGTGATCGAAGGGCGGAACGGAAAGAGGCCCCACAGTCACAGGTCTCCCCCTACCCCCGGCCAGCCTCCTCTCCCTGGTCTTGTAGATGGCCACTTTAGCCATAGCCAGGAGGAGGCTGATGAGGAGGTCCCGGGACTTGGTGGGGCCACGGATGGGGTGTGCCAGGATGAGAAGGTGTGGGGAAAAGTGCAGCCACAACCTCAAGAGGAGGTTCTGGAGGAGCTGGAAGGGGGGCTGCAACCTGGTGCACTCGACGTAGATGTGCACCAGGGTCTTCCTCACACCGCAGAAGGGGCAAGTGTCTGGGAGGGGGGTGAACCGCGCCAGGTACACACCCGTGCTCACCGCCCCATGGAGGATCCTCCAGCCGGTGTCCCTGGCGGGCCGCGGGACCAAGGCGGAATAAAGGCTGGCCCACCGGGGCTCTCCACCCTCTGATGGCGGGAGGAGGTCCCGCCAATTGTGATCAGGGCGGGACACGAGGGTGGGGAATTGGAGCATGTGAAGCACGAGCGTGTACAGATGGCGTCTGGGCCCGGTTCAGAAGGGGACCAGCTGCAAGGCGTGCAGCCGGCTGGGATGGTGAGGGAAGGCAGCAGGCAGGCAGGCTCGTGAAGCCGGGGACCCACGGAGAGATCCAGAGGGCCAAGAGGGTGAGGGGAGCGGGGTGCACCCTCTTGCAGGACCCGACTGAGGTAGATGTGAGCAGTAGGCGGCAAGGCGGCCTTCACCTCGAGTACACGCTGGGGAGAGCGTAGGGTGGAGAGCTCCATGCACTGGGCGAGCGCCAGGGCCTCCATCCAGTCTCCCCGGTTGTAGTCGAGGAGGTCTCCAACCCTGGTGATTCCACCGAGGACCAACCTCCAGCATGCCGCACGGGACTCCGCCGCCTGCACACGGAGCTGGGGTGTCCTCAGATGAGATGGTAGGTAGACAAAGCAATCTATTTAGCTAGTGACCAGGCAAGGAGGTGCAAATGTAGGAGAATGTATCTGGTTTACTTTCTAATTCACGCACACATTGCATACAGAGGTGCTCCTGATCATTGGTGTAGGCAGTCCTTATACGTTTTACAAATACAATTAAGCCTTGATGACAACACACAAAGTGGTACTGTTCTAGCTCTCTGAATGTAGTTAAAAGCGGTACAAGCCACCTGCTGTGGATGCAGTTACACCCGTGTGAAACTGCTTGTCTTGCCATAATGTTCCTGGCTGGTTCTTGGACACTTTTTTCGCCCAGGTTAGATTGGCAATGATCTTCAGGCTTTTTGGCCTTCCCCAGTAACATGGGATGTGGGTCACTTGCCAGGGTTATGTAGGTACATCTCACTTAATTGATACCTTACCATGGCAGGGGCTCAAGCAATGACGCACCACAATCCCACTACTCTCAGCCTATGGCATGCAAGAGTTTAGTGTTGTGTGTGGGCTGTAGTACTTTGGTCTAATGTCAGTTGTTGGATTTAGCGTGTGTGGGTGCTGGATGGTGCTGGTGGTCTGTGAGGTACAGGATATCAGATTAAATGATTGTGCTGGTGGCCTGTGACATACAGGATATCAGATGAAATGATCTGGTGATCCCTTCTGACTCTACAGAGATACTGCTGCATCTGCCCTCAGGGTTCTACTTGTATAAGTACTCGAGTGAAAAAGGATCCCCTTAACTGAGACAGTTATACCGGTACAAAATCTGAGTGTGGCTCCTCCCCGTCACAATCAGTTCACTCATTGTAGTATGTCTTGAAACTCAGCAAACTGGGACTGTGCTTTGGGCCCAGATTGAGAATGAGTTTCACAGCTGAGGGACCCTCATAAAGAACAGATTGTAAGTTTCCCACTGCCTTGAAACAGCTGTCTGACACTGTCTAAATTTAACATGTGTAGAGAGGTGGATCTGACAGCTAACTGCCCTAGGCCCTGCTCCTTCCCCTCTTGGCCCGACCACTTCCAGAGCATGGAGCTAGGCACCCTTCCCACCTTCCCCTGGGTCCAGTACTGCAGCTCAAAACTAACCTCTTACATGTACAAAAGCTGTTCATAGGCTGCTGTCTGAAATACACAGCTCAGGAGTCTCTATACTGACTCATTTTGTTCCAGATTTTTACCTCAAGGATCTTCAGATCTGCTGCCAATGATGAGCTGTCTGGCTGTGTGTGTGTTTCTAACAGGTGTTTCAGTGAAATCAAAGCTCCATCTGCAAAACTGAGCATTCCTAGCTATCATATGAATTTATGCTTCAACCTGGAGGATTTTTGAGTCTCCAAAAAAAGCAAAAGGATTGCATTATACAGCAATAAGGCTGTCAGGCAATTTTATAAAAAAATCACAATTAATTACAAGATTAAAATTAGACTAATCATAGTTTTAATCTCAGTGATAAACAATAATAGGCTACAAATTTAATTTTTATTGTACATTTGGATATTTTTCTACATTTTCAATATATTGATTTCAACTACTGTTCAGTGCTCACTTTATATTATTTTTGATGATTACAAATATTTGCACTGTTAAAAGCAGGAAAAAAAAGTTTTTCAGTTCAGCTCATACAAGTGGTCTAATCAAATCTCTATATTGTGAATATGCAACTTACAAATGCAGAATTATTTTTACATAAATGCACTGAAAAACAAAACAGTATAAAACTTTAGAGCCTACCGATTGCAGCACGAACGGGCATGTGAATGTTTAACATATCTGGCAGATGAATACCTTGCAATGCTTGTTGCAACAGTGCAAGCAAATGCCTGTTCTCACTTTCAGGTGACATTGTAAATAAGAAGTGGGCAGTATTATCATCCATAAATGCAAACAAACATGTTTGTCTTAGCTGTTGGCTGAACAAGAAGTAGGACTAAGTGGCCTTGTATGAAGTGAATTGGAAAATACTATATCCTTTGTTTTATCTTTTTTACAGTACAAATAGTCATAATAAATGAAAACTGTAGATTTTCTATTCTGTGTTGTAATTGAAATCACTATTTCTGAAAATGTAGAACTTCCAAAAATCTTGATAATAAATTGGTGTTCTGTTATTTAAAAGTCTGATTAAAACTGCAGTTAATTGTGGTTGTTTTGCTTTAATCTAGTTAATTTATTGTTAATTGCATGTATTAACTGTGATTGACAGCCATACTTTACAGTGATCATTATTAGCTATTTAGTGCTTAGGAGCCCTCCATATATGAGAGATTTAACATAAAGAATAGCCTGTATGTAAATAATTCTATAAGCCTTGTTTTGATACTGTTAATAACTTTGTAAATTGAGTTACCTTTTCAATATGTCATGGATGAGAAACCTCTGTGAATCAGAACCTGGTCTAAGCAAATATAAGGCAATACATCTTTTATTTCCTTTCTAGTCTATGAGCCTTTAGGTTTCACATATCCAAGCTTGTTTCCAGCCGTGAGGAAACATTGTTTTAAAAGTAAGCTGAGCTTTTCCAGTAAGCACTTATCTATGGAGACGGGCCTTTACAAAACAAACACAGAATATATGAAACTCAAGATAAAATCACAAGAGTTTGAAATACTGGCCAGTGTAGCGTTACTAACTAGAAGTTAGGGGTTGGTTTTTTGTTTGGTTGGTTTGTGTTTTTGAGACTAGCATCATGGTACTGGAATAGGCAATATATACCTTCTTTGTTAAGTTCTTTTGACTCCTATTGCCATGATATCTGAGTGTTTCATGATCTTTAATATATTTTCCATGCTATGCCCACACCAGGAATTCTGCATGTTGTTAAGGTTGCCTCATCTTTTAAAAAAAAAAAAAATTGAAAAAGGTACAGAGAAGAGCAACAAGAATGATTAAGAATACTTTGCATATTACATACATACGTAATATGTAATGGGTTTGGCTAGATGACATCCTGAGGTCTCTTCCAACCCTAATCGTCTATGATTCTATGTATCGGGAGTAGCCAAGTTAGTCCATATCTTCAAAAACCACAAGAATTCCTGGGGTGCCTTATAAACTAACAGATATTTTGGAGCGTAAGCTTTCGTGGGCAAAGACCGTCTTTGTCAGATGCATGAGTGGGGGTTCCAGAGGAGGATTTAAAGAGGGAGTCTCAGTCAGGGGGAGGGCCAGAGTTGGCAAGGTCTGTTCAGTCACAGAGGATGTGGCCCATTACCAGCAGTTAATGTGGAGGTGTGAACATCGAGAGAGGAGAAGTCAAGTCAGTTCAGTCAGGGAGGATTCTGTGATCAGTATGAGGAGAGATTGGTAAAACTGGGAATTTCCAGCTTAGAAAAGAGATGAGTAGCAGGCCTGGTAGGAGAGAGGTCTATAAAATCAAAAGTGGTCTGGAGAAAGTTAGTAGAGCATTAATTGCTCCTTCACGTAACACAAGAAGTCACCCAATGAAATGAACAGGCAGCAGGTTTCAAACAAACAAAAGAAAGTACTTCGTCACACAACCTCAACCTCTGCTGCTCGTTGCTAGGGGATGTTGTGAAGGCCAAAACTGAAAGGGGGCTCAAAAAAGAATTGGGTCTAATTTGTGGCAGTATCAGTCAGGATGACCAAGAATACAACCTGGCTCTCTGGCTATCTACCAGGAGTAGGAGTGGATGGCAGGGACACATCACTCAATGATTGCCTGTTCCATTTGTTTCCTCTGAAGCAACCGGCATTGGCCACTGTTGGAAGACAGGATATTAGTTTAGAGTGGACCATTGGTCTGACCCACTATGTCCATTCTTATGAGATAGGACAGTGCTGTTACGAGCCATGTACAGATGGATACATAAAGTAACTTGCCCAAGGCCTCATGGGAAGTTAGTAGCAGAGTAGGGAATTGAAGGACCAGGCCAGTATCTCACCACTGCACTACACCTCAATTTCAGTGAGTATCTGTCCTGGGAACTTGGGCCTGGGGCAGCTGGTGGAGAGGAAAATGCTAGGGATTCGGTTCTTGTGATGCAGTTGAGTTTCTACTCCACCAGATGCCAGGGATATTGTAGTTTCATGGAGCTCCTTGGCAAGAGTACAGCAGGTCCTGCTTATTAGTGGCCCCTCTATGCCAGCAGCAAGTTGTTATTACCCTGCAGTTGCAATATGAGAGAGGCAGGTTTGCAAGGCTGCTGCCAGGTGCCTTTCCCAGCTGCAGCTCTGCAAATCTGCCTGTGGAGGGCGGGGTTGGAGTCTGTAACTCAGATCTGAAGAAGTGGGTTTGTCCCACGAAAGCTCAGCACCTAATAGATCATTTGGTTAGTCTTTAAAGTGCCACTTTACTGCTTTTTTATTTTGATAGAATACACACTAACACAGCTATTTCCCTCTGTCACTATAGTACCTCTTCCTGCATTCTCTGGCGGTCCAGGCTCATCAGCCCTCCCTTCCCTGGGTACAGACCCAGGCATGGTGCAGAGAGGGTACTGTATACTCCAGCATCTGGGCTGCACCTCTTGTCACACTGTTGCTCTGTTCCATTGCCTTTCCACCCAGCTCACTGCCCCTTGTTCAGTGCCCCTGTGAAGGCAGCTTTAGGAAGCACTGAGAGGTGCTGAGCACAGGCCACAGGCAGGCTTTCAGGGCTGCCATCCGTGCAAGCACATGCCAGAGCTTCCTTCTTTCCCTGCTGCAGCCTCACAGCCTCCCTGTGTAGTTGGGGCCTTTCTTGAAAAAAAATATTTTTGCTAACCAGCTTGCTGGGGCCAATGGCTGAGCCCTATTAACATTAGAGTCAACGGGACAAGAGTGGTTCATGGCAATATATTGTTAGCATCTGGGTTGCTATTAAGCAGAGTCTGTGGTATGTGACTGATGAAAGAAGTGCAATGGTGCATGTAGGCCACCTGACATGGGTCACTAATACTCCATCTCTAACCTCAGCTGCTTCTACCCACCCAACACCCAATACAGTTTGCCAGCCATTAAACCAATAAGTAATAGTAGTAGGCATCCTTCAGTCTGCATAGACTATGGATCGCGCCCTTTAAAGTTTCAATTGAGGACTTCATTTACAGCGTCTATTGTGACTATGAAGACCCACACGAGAGTGATAGTCCTTGCTGCATCTCTTGCAGATGTAGTGGGTGTCTGGCAAGTCCTTATTGTGCTTCCTGTGCGCTCGCTTCTCCTCTGCTAGCTGTCTGATCTTCATCTCGCCCTTCTGAAGGCCCTTGTGTAACCCCTGCCTCCATCTGCTGTGGTCATCTGCTAGTTCTTCCCAGTTGTCCAGCTCGATGTCTACCTCTCTGAGGTCTCTCTTGCAGACATCTTTGTAGCGCAACTGGGGGCGTCTGGGAGGTCTTTTGCCAGAGGCTAGCTCACCATACAGGATGTCTTTTGGAATTCTTCCATCATTCATCCTGTGGACGTGGCCAAGCCAGCGGAGTCGACGCTGCCTGAGGAGGGTGTGCATGGTTGGGATTCCAGCTTGCTCGAGGACGGCGGTGTTGGTCATTCTGTCCTTCCATGATATTCCAAGGATGCGCCTGAGGCAGCGCAAGTGGAAGACGTTCAGCCTCTCCGTGGGCATCACCCTAAAACCCTGTATAGGTTAACAGAGAATTAAGCTTCTCTAATAAGCTTTTGTCTTAAAACCTTTTGTAGCATTCTCGGATGGTCCAATAAAGGAGCTATAGAAAACAAATTGTCCCTTTCTGTTAAATGTTCTAGTGCTTACCCCTAAGACAAGGTGTTTCAGCATACGGTACAGAATGTGTCTTCACTCATTTTTCAGAAACCCTGGCACTGGTAGACCCAGTAAGGTTGGGTTTAATTTTAAATTAAGACAGACATTGATGTTGTTTAAACATAGATAGAGCCTCTGCCTCCCATCAGCCCATTTTCCAGGGATTCATTCAGAAGGTGCGAAATACAGAAATTCGTTCCAAATTCCACAGTTTACAGTTTACTGTGCCACTCTTTCAAGCTGTGCACTGGTTCGGGCTCCTTTGGGACCCTGTCGGCATGGCTGCTAGGTCAGACAGGTCAGATGCAGAGTGAGGTGGGGTAATACAGTTCTCTGCTTCTTCCAGGATCGCTCGCCCACAAACTCCTTTCTAGCCTCTGTTGGGAGTTGGGCTGGTGAGAGTCCCGCTTGGCTAGGCACATTATAGCTCAAACCAGATTAGATCAGTACCTCCACTCCGTTCCTGTTGCCTTTGGTGCCTTCAGGCAAGCATCATGAAGATATCTGAGAGCAGGAGTGCACACACAAAGTGAGGGGCAGGACCCTAAGGGGTTGTGGGGGGCAAGAAATTTCCTGGGTCTCAGGCTCTTCCATCTCATTAAATTTGTGAAATAGGTTACTGTTTTTATGTCTGTGTATTGACATTTATATACCGATTAATAAAGTTTTTACATTCTGAAAGGTTATTTTTTGTTGTGCTCGTATGAACATAACCAAAATTTCCATCAGTTTGAATAACATTAGACAGGTTGGGAGGGGATTAAAAGTGGGACCCAACGTAAAAAATTTGCTCACTGCTGCCTTAGAGAGACAGATGCCGCTGGGGAGGGTGGGAAGGTGGGGTGGTAAAATGAATCTAAAGGTCAACACATCTCCAGGGTCCTCACCTGGCATGAAGTGTCCAAGAACCATACCGCACTGAAGTACTGACCCTAGGAAACAGGTTTAACCCTGCATACATTTTTAATCCTCATTTCCTCTGAAGGGAAAGGTGTTGGCAAACAGCTCTGGAAGAGTGGGTGGGGCGTCACCTGTGACAAAAGCATCAGTGATGTTAGGTGGTGTTAGGTCAATATTTTAGTTAGGTTTGAAATACTAAAAAGTTGCTCATTCAAGGCTGTAGGAGCCTTAAGGTCGTTGGAAACAGAGAATAAAATCCCAGCAGCACTTAAGTAATTGTAGCAGGCGCTCAGCCAGCCGGACACCTACAGACACTTCTTTGCAGCCCTTCCGAGTTGTGGGAATTAATACTCTCACCCCTCTACTGGAGCCCTCTCAGACAGGTGTTTTTAGCAGCATGCCTGGAAAGTGACCTAACTGAGGCCATTGTGGATCAAGGCAAGCAACAAGTTCCAGAGTCCCAGAGCCCTCACAGAGACCATCCTGACAACAGAGCTTCTACTTCTGCCTTTCCTATTCAGAGCCCTGGCCTGCCTTAATCCAACTCCGCAATAACCACAAGGTCACCACGCAGTCCCCAAATACCGCCGCTGGCATTTCAGCCTCTCTCGGTTGCAGAAATTAGGGCAACTCATGATTTATTCCTCACCTGGTATAAAATGTGGCTTGTGGCTTTCCCAGTGACCATTCTTCTAACTGCCTCTTTGCCAGAAGTGGAAAAAGTACCCAAAAGTTACTTGTGGAAAAGTGCGGCTGCTTTTGCTTCTGGATATTTTGAGTATGATCAAGAAATAACGTGTGTGCATGGGTCTGTGTTTTCCTGTGGGACAGCAGTGGCTTGTACTTAAGTGTATGTACACACACATGCACACACACACACACACACTGCCAGCAGCTGTACTTAAGTAACTTTATGGGTACTTTTCCCACCTCTGCTCTTTACTGATGTGATTTTTTTTTACCCACTACAAGGCAAAACCAAAAAAAAAATCCTACTTCTGCTGTCAGCTGCAAGTAGTTCATTGAGTGCCTGGTCCTCACGGAGTGTGGGAATGACAGTGTGCCCCATTCTTTAAGTTAAATTGTGCTGTTTTTTGCACAGAGGGCTGGCATTTTTTCAAGGGCTCTCTGTGTGACTGGAGCTGGAGGGTAGGCTGTTTCTTTTTTTAGACAAGCTCTGAGTTCTTGACATTATAGCCCTGTATGGACAGGGAAAGGAATTTGACTTGAGCAGAGGGATGGCTGAAGGAGGAATTGAGGGAAAAGACACTTTCTTGCTTCAGTGTTTACCGACACCAAAATAGGGGGAAGGGTGGTAAGTTTCTTACCTGTAGGTCTGTGTCTTCCTTAAGTCTTTCTGGTTTAAAAGAGGGAGATCTAGTCAAATCCCTGACATTCTGCTGTAATCAGCGAAGAATTCATAGCTCTGCGGCTGAACTGTTTTCTGTTCAGTGCTGTAGTTAGCAGGCAGCACTGCTGAAATCTCTGACTCTGTTTTCACTTTGCATAATGTAGGAGAATTCTGATTCTTGGTACAGATACAAAATAGGTGATTTGAATTGTATTTGGTAATCAGGAGTACTGCATTGCTCTTGGACCCCTGAAAATAAAGTCTTTGTCTGATGTTTGCTTTCTGCTTGAAGAGCCTTTCCGATGACTCAAACGTTATTATTCTCTCGCTGCACTGGAAACCATATTTCAGAGACTATCCTCAAAGGGATATGAAATGTTTAATTCTTGCTAATGAGCTTATTTAAAATATTACTCTCTCTTTTGTTTCAATTTACTTTAGTACTGAACAAATAAACATTATGGATAGTCATATTTAGCAACAGCCACATTGTTGGTTTCTGCAGTACTGTGATGATTTGTTTGGTAGCTCTTGATTGTCCTGAGATATCACATAACTTCAGCCCCAGGAGCTTAATAAAGTTTTGAGGGAAATGTGTCTAAAAACTCCCGTATTATATCCCTCTCCCTACCCCACTTTACTGATACATTCATACCTTGCCCTGTAATACCAAGCTTTGATCAATGGCTTCAGATGTAGAGAAGTCACTAGTGGATGAGACTCTGGACTGTTGTAAACTTTCAGCCTCTTTGATGGTATCCTGGGGTCTGAAGAGGTGTTATTGGAAGGTACAGCCTGTTGTGGTTATTTTTTAATCAATAGCTGCCTGACCCAGGTTGCTTAGTAGACTTCAGAATGCTGAGAAACTGAGGTTACTGCTTCCTGCTTGATGGGAAGCTCTCCTAGAAACTGCTTTTTAAAATTGTTTTCAGTTGAATGTTGAACTGGCTGAGATGCAAATGTTGTGACAGCTCTTCATTTACTGGTGGTGTTTGCCATGATGCTCATTCCAGTGCAAAGTGAAATACCCAAATCTTGTTTTATTAACTGCTTCAGGGAAACATTCAGCCACTGATTGTGATTGGCCAGCTGAGGCAGGAGCGTTCACAGTTCCAGATTTGTACTGAAACACAGTCAATTCGCAGTGTTGGTCTGAATATTTTCTCCACTGTTATGTGAATTCTCTGCTTTGCTGCAAGAACAAGTGAGAAACTTCCGTAATGAAATAATATCTTGTCAGAGTCCAGATATACTGCAGGTAATTTCATCAGGGACTTTTCAGCAGGTAAAGGAGTGTGTGTTGCAGTTGTGGAGATTAAAAACATGGCTTGTTCATTAGGATTTCTCAGCATCCTTTTGCCCTAGTAAAGAGCAGAGAAAATTCCCAGGCTTGTTTCCAGTGGCGCATCCCCTTGGGGGCAAGCTAGATGAGTAACATTTAGGTTGTAATCTGAACAAAACTGAGAATCATAGCTGGAGTTGCTAACTGCTTCCAATGCTAGGCTCACATGGTGGGTCATATATTACAGCCTGAGGACAGCAGTAGCATGTGGGGCATCTACCAACATCCTGCCGTGCCTTTCCTGACAAGAAACAGGAGGCATTTGGTTTATTACTAATAAACCTCCTCTCTTGAATGTGTGGCGCCTGACTTCATTGGCTGTAAAATCCTTCTTATTTAGGTTTTTTTATTGATCATTTGACTAGTGTGTCAGATGCTGCTGGCTATTTTGCCCACATCCCACTCTTTCAGCATGGAAATGCTTCTCAGTTTGTCCGTTAGCCTTTCTGAATGGATGTTTTTCATGTGCAGTGAGTGAAAGGGTGTGGTGAAGACTTTAAAAGCCATCTGGGGATTTTTAGACACGCATCTTGCCTTACAATTTAGACCAGTCTTAGTCTCCTAGTTGGCTTTATAAATCTGAATTCTCTTACATTGTTAAGCTACTCAGGTTCATGGAGAATACTTTCTAAAGCATTAGTGTTTTTTTGTTAATTTACATATGCCCCACTATAAAGTTACCATACAGAAACATCATAAAGTATTTTTATGGCCAATGATTTCTAGTGTCATTGCAGTCCAATATCGGTCATCGATAAATAGCAAACAACAATACCTTGCTCTTTTCATAGATACATCTCCGAATACTTCATAATAGCACTGGGGATCATTATCCCCATTTTACATATGGAGAAACTGAGGCATAGAGAGGCAAAGGACCAGCCTGTGGTCATGCAGCAGGCCAGTAGCAAAGCTAGGAATAGAATCCAGGTCTCCTGTGTCCAGTCCAGTGCTTTCTCCCCTAAACTGTGCAGCAGTGATGGACAACTGGGGCTAGTGAGCGGGCCTGCATAAATGATTGTTGCAAACAAGATGATCTCCTGTAGTTTTGCTAACTGTTTGCGTACCTGGAATTTGCTGTTTGAACCATAGCAACATTTTGATTGGCTGTGGAGGGAGCACATGGCTCTCACAGTCATTGTTGCATGCAGTCAGCACACACCTCACTTCAAGTGTCCTTGCTTTACCTGTGCGTCACTTTAGTAGTAGTGGGACGAAAAAGCTATGCAGAGAGAAACCAATGGAATCTGGCAACCCTGTGTGTGGGGAGTCACCAGTAATATGGGCCGCAGGTCTGCCATACGGTCCAAGTGTATATTGGAGCTATGTTAAACCCCAGTGCACATTGCTATGGAAAGCATGCCTTTAAAGCAGTGGTTCTGTCAGGGCTATGCTGAGGTCTTCTGTGAGTGAAAGAAAGGGCTACATCAACTCATCTATAGATCTGCCTGGTTTTACAACAGGCTGTGTAAAAACCACAAGCGAAGTCTATACAAACAAAAATTTCAGTGACATGTTTATACTGCAATGGAAGTACAATTTCAATTGATTTATTGAGTGTTTGGTAACAGTGAGAAAGTAAGCAATTGTTCAGTAATAGTGTACTGTGAAACTTTTCCATTCTTACGTTTGATTTTTTTTAAGTAAGCAGTGTTTAAGGGAGGTGAAATGCGGGGGCGTGCAAGACAAATCAGACTGCAGTACTTTGGAAGAGTGGCGCTCAACTTTTCCAAAGTACCAAGCTATATCAATGAAGCTATATATAGAGCCTCCTGGGTGGGCGGGAAAACATGTCACAAATAGGTTCTGTTTTATGGATTCTACAACGTCATTATGGAAGCAGAAGGAAAGTGTCAAAACTATGATTTTATTTGAGGTAAGGAAATAAAAGTTCCCAGGTTATTCCCATAGCTTTGTTAGATATAGATATTATTCAGAGTAGGAGAAATTGCACTATGATTCCCCATCTGTTTCTTTCTAGGTTTCATAGCTTCCCTGAGAGTAATGTTCTTAAGCAGTGGCTGTGATGGTGAGGCTGCCTTGTTGCAACCACAATGTAGGGCTGGGGTGAGCAAATGTGGGGGTGGGATGTGAAATGTTGAAAGGGGAGCAGATGCACGATTGGCTGCTGTGTCTCGGGCTAATCCATCTCATGTTACTGTTTTTATGTAAGTGCAATCACATTTATATACTAATTAATAAAGATTTTACATTCTACATACTTATTTTCTTACTTTTTTTCCATATGAACATAATCGAAATTTCTATGGGTTTGGATTACATTAGACGGGTGTGGGAGAGGCTGATAACTGCAGGGACAAAAGGGAGGCCTGACGTAAAAGGTTTGCTCACCCCAGTGTGGAGGACATATCTGCCTTGTTGGAATTTAAGCCTGAAGTTTTTTCAAAGCTGCCTAAGAAATTGGACACTCACCCAGTTCCTGTTTGAAATTAATGGGAACTGGACATTCTGATCCATAAAACAGATTAGAAAATTTCAGACGAAATTCTTCCTTTATGAATGTTGTTTCCACATTGGCCGTTCTTGCTAAGGATGTTAATAAGTTCTGAAACTGTGACTCAGTATTGGGAATTGTCTTCTCACTTCCCAAGTAACACGCAAAATGTGCAGATAAATCCAGTGGCAGCATGTTGTGTTTTGTTGACTCTGACTTTTAAGAATATGCCAGGGTGCAGGGGGGAAGGGTGAGTTTTCCACTGTATCCAGTGAGGGGTGCAAGATTTCTGTTGGCTTTTCCATGAAATTTTGTAATAAAATTACCTAGAAATTGTCTGCTCTGTTCTACAATGCTGGAAAAAAGGGAAAGGGGACAGAGCAGTTATGTTTGGTTGCCTTTGAGAAACTGGAGCTTAGCAGAGCCTTGAGAAGGTAAATCCCCACAGCCATCGCAGGTATACCTCCAGATTCTTATGGCATATGGCTTTCACTTTGTCTGAGCAAAACACTTACTGAAGGAACTCAGTTATGCCTCTGATCACCATCTAGTCTCTCGTCTTTACATTCCACATGACTTTAAGCCAAAGCTTAGTTCAGTTTGAACTAAATTAGTCTTTTCCCTTTTTTAGCTTCCCCATATTTTTCTTAACCTCCATGGGAGCTGTCTGCTTTGCCTGACCCTGGAATTGATATTGTGTTAAACACATCTGGCAGTTAAACACATCTGGCATGGAGGTGAATATAAAACAATGTAATTTTAAGGCATTATATGCACCTAGGATTGTTGCAGGGAACTTTGAGCACTTTTTTTTTAAGTAATCCCTTTGTTGGGGAAAATAAAGATAATCTGTGTTCCCTGTAAGATGAGTGCTTGGCCGGCCGGCCGGCCAGCCAAGAGAGAGTCAAATGCCACCCGAGAGCATGTGTTTCTACTGGTGATGCACACACTATGGTGTGCATAACAAAATTTATTCTGCAGATTTATTTATTTATTTATTTATTATTTAGCGGGAGCCTTGGTGCTAATTCTTTGTGGCTACGTCTACACTACAGAGCTCTTTTGAAAGAAGCCCTTCTGGAAGATCTCTTTGAAAGAATTTCTTTCGGAAGAATGTGTCCACACACAAAAAAGCGGATCAGAAGAGTGCCCACTCTTTCGAAAAACTAAGGCCACACAGCCCCACTCTTTTGAAAGAATGGGCCAGGGACTGGAAAATCAGGTGCCGTGGGGACTGATCTTTTGAAAGAAGGGCCTTGTGAAGCATCTATGCTGGGTTTCCTGAAACGGGAAAGGAAGAGCAGTTTCGAAAGGAGTGATGCATTGTTTTGATTTACTTTCAAAAGAAGACTTTTTGTGTGTAGATGCTCCATGGGCTCTTTCAAAGGAACTTGCTAGTGTAGATGCAGCCTGAGTGTTCTCTGCATATCCTCCTTCATGGGACGTGTTGGTTAATGCAGCTCTGGTGGTAGAACCTTCTCATAGCAGTCTGTGTCTGTTGGAACACTTACATGGCCTTCCTTACCTGAAAAAGTGCTCGTGGGGCTCACTGCCAGCTCAGTTCCTTCCATTTGCAGTAGTGGACAGATTGTGAAATCTCCAGACCTATCAAGTCCAGATCCTTCTCTCAAACACTGGTCTACACTTCAAATATAGATCACTCCAGCACGCACTCTCTCTCTCTTTCTCTCAGTTCAAAAAGCTTTCACATATGCTGTTATTCTCTTAGGGCTCATGAGCTAAGCAAGGGTGGACCTGAGTGGAACTTGGTTTTGGAAGAGCATAAGTGACCAACAGAGACAGGCGCTGATGATTCAGTAGGCAACATATTCCCTGCTTTGTTTCCATGGCAAAGCACAGTGTTCAGGTCTGTGTCCTTCCACCTGCTCTTTTAAGCCCAGATCTTGTATCAGATCCATTAGGATCGGCCCCTGGCGTCCAAGTGCAGTTGGTTCTATTGGATTCAGTAGACTCCGTACAAGTGTCATACACAGTAGTGCATCCTGTGGCAGGATTCAGGCATAGGCACATGGAAGGCCTCACTCCTGATCATTTCAAGTTCCATGGCACATCGTGTAAGCAGAATGTTTTCCCTGGTGCTGTGGCCAAATGCACACAGCGGGGATGCTTCGTTCTGTCTATAAATTCCCCCAGCGCTTGGCTTAAGTATGGCATTCATCATTTCCTGCCCTAAATCACTGCCATTCATTTCTCCGTGAGCGGAGGCTGCATTTCAGTAGGCTGCATGTCCTGCCTAAAGTTTGCACGTCATTGTGATTTGGAATGAAAGGTGCTATAGAAATTAGATGCCCCATCTCGCGCAATTTTTCTGCCTAGTTTCAGCTCAAAGCAGATTTTACAGGCAAGTTTCTATAAATAGGAATTGAGAACGGAAATGCCAATGGCTGTGTAACAGTAACAGCGTTACCAGGTAGTAACCAATAGCCCTCGGTCCACAGTCTCTTTTGATTTTTATGACCTATCTCCTACAGCATTTTGGATTACATCCCACCATTGCATCTTGTACTGGCCATTATGCTCAGAGCAATGAAGATAAATGGCAAACAGACAATAATCCTAAATGATGTGTTAATGTTTTGAGTTACTCAGAAATTGAACAGCAAAGGAGCATTGGACTGAATTTGGACTGATGAAACATTTGATGAGAGAGCTGAGAAAAACCCTCCTACAGCCAAAATCTCTCTCCTACAGCTTCATGTATTGCTAGCATTCTATTTCGCTGTCAGTCCAGAACAGGTCACAAGAAAGCAAGAGAGCAGAGAATGAATTTTGAATCAGTGAGTTCTTGTGTCTCAAGTCTTGTTCTCACCCTGTTAATTACCTTTTTGCATTTTGGTTTGACTGTTAGAAGCTTCTGTTTCCTTCTGTGGCATGTGGAACTTCATTGCAGAGTTCCTCAAAGGTGCTAGGTGTCTGACTCTCTGCAGACAATGGGGATGACTTGCGCCACTAGCTACGCTACACTTTCTCAGGGGTGAAAATTTAATCACTGCCTCCTAGAAGTTCAGGTTTGCATCTTGACTTTCTTGTTGAAAACGAACGAAAAAGGAAAGGAACATTAGGTGGCATAGAACAGAGATTTATTTACTGGCTCTGATGTCTAAGGCCTGGTCTACACTAGGGATCAAAGTCGAGTCCAGATGTGCAATTCTAGCCACACCATTAGCATAGCTAGAATTGACATATCAGGATCGACTTTGTTCACTAGTGCAGATCAGGGACTTTCAGGCATACGCCAATGTCCACGCATTAGGGTGGAGTACCAGGGTCGACAGCCGAGCCCAGAGAGATCGATTTTGCTGCGTCTTCACACATGCAGCAAAATTGATCTCCAAAAGATGGATCATGGTGCATCAAACTCCCTTGTAAGTATAGACGTGCCCGAAGGGAACGCCAAGCCATGGGTGGAATACCGGTGCTACAGAAATATCTAGCTATCCCTTGTGCATTAACAGACAGGTACCTGCCAAGTTTCCATTTTAGCTGGGTTGGTTAAATCCAGTCCTGATGGCTGATGCTCCCAGCTAAAGATCCGGGGTATGATTCTGTGCAGCCCTGCACCTTGTACGGTGCATTACACTGGGGACAGGGAGTATAAATGCTACCAGAGCAGAAGGGTAATTATTTGGGTCGAGTTTGCACAGCTGCAGGATAATAGAGAATGTGGGTTCTGGTTTCAGGCTGACTGCTGATTTAGCTAATTAAAAAAAGCAGAGGGAGGAGTTGGGGGGATTTATATAGTCCACCTGCAGCCTTGATTTACTGTGCTAAGGAGGGGAAAGGGTCTGTGTCTTCCTGTTCCTCATGCCCACCCTAACCCACTGTCTGCTTTCTCTGGCATACTGGGGGAACTTCAAGGAGCAACCCACTCAGGCCAGCATCAGGAGCACCAGCTCTGGCAGCAGAGTCTCTGTTGAGATGATCCAGGAATGGTGGGAAAGGGAGGTGGTGGCAGCAGCAGGAAAGCCACAGGAATGAGCTGACAGAGGGAGTGACAGGAATAGGAGATACAGCCCAGTGGGGGCAGGACAGGAACCCAAGTCCATGCCCCTTCCACGATGAGGGGGGAAGCCCTCAATTATCCCTCTCCGTAGGAAGAGAGAGGAGGAGGGAGGTCTAAAGGGTGCCAGAGTGGTAGGAATCAGGCCTACCATCTATCCTGAGCAAAACTGAATGGAGATCAGCAAACAACTGGAGGTGTGTCAGGATAGCTGGAAGCTCCCAGTCCTCCATTGCTTTGGGCAAGCGCTTATACTTGTGGATGTTCTTCCAAACCCTTGTAATCTCTGCACAAAAAGCAAAGAGCAAATGAATGAACCTAGCTAGCCACTCCCAGTTGCCCATCTTACATGAGAAGCTTTACCTGGAAATACATCTTTGAACATGTTGGCAACATGCACACCAAGGGCATTAGAGCTTCAGCTTCCACCGAGTGTCAGTGGAAGGACCTTGATTTAAAGGAGACAGCTCTCTTGCAGTACTGCTCACCCACCCCAAATACAGCACAGCAGCAGCAATACTGGATTGGAGTCCTGATACACAACATGACCCTGGTTGGTACCAGATGAACAGTACAAATACTTACAATCTATATTTGTCACAGCCAGCACATCAGTTTTCTAAACCAGCAGTTCCAAGCACATTTTATGATTACCTTTTGATTCTCAAATAATATGTTTTCCTATAAATCTCTTTGCCTGTGTAGCTTTCCTTGACCACCCAAGTCCTATTCAGCAACAAAAGTCCATGAATAAAATTACACCCCCACCAGCTGCCCCCTTGGCTGCACGAGGCTTGTCTTTAATTTACAGGCAATAAAAATGTACTGTACCAGTTCCCATAGCAATGATTGCATCTAATCTGATAGTGACAAATTCTTCATGGACTGAACAAGTTTATATTTTTAGGATAAGAGAAAATAACCGGCTTAAGGGATCAGGTCACCTCTTACCTGGAGGAAATGGTTCCCAATTTGTGTACTTGGTTTTAGTGGGAGGTAATCTGTGTTGTTCAGAAAATAGAAACCTGGCTGTGCAACAGAAGCGTTGGCTGTTTGTCATGCAGACCACAGTTTACATTCAAGCTGTGAAGATGGGTTTAAAGAAATATCTTGTTCTCTTGAATATTCAGAATTTTTTGAGCCTCTGTTCTCCAACCTTTATGATACCAACAAAAGAAAATGATATTCTGATTTGATGAAAGCATAATTTTATGTACTGCATGGGGGAAGCAGGCATTGGTAGTGTAGGTTGGAACAAACAGGAATATCGCTAAACTGTTCACGTGCTTTACATGCAAAAAAAACCTTCATTTTAATACACAAAAACAGACATCAGAGGAATTGGTGAACAGATTTCTTCAAGTGTGCTCCCAAGATAGCAAACAGTTTATGCATTTTGTGCTTTCCTTTGTGAGGTTTTTTAGTTGATATTAGCTTGGATGACAAAGAAATCTGTTGTTCATGAAGGAAACCTGCCAATAAGCCTACTGATAGAAAATATAAATTTTGCAGTGGGTTTTAGTAATCAAAATCTGCTTCCACCGCTGTATGAAAAGACTGCGTATCAGCCTGTCCCTGTGACACAGAAGTAATGTTTTTTGTATCTCCCCAAATAAGTGGCAAGAGATGTGAATAGAACTGGCAGAGAGAGTGTGTTTATAGAGGTGACCTTTGTCAAAGCAACGGTATTGTTTTGAAAAAGCCCATGCCTTTCAAAAAGAAATGTAACCCAGTTTTCACTAAGGAGAACTTCAGTCATTATTTCTATCATGTTTACAATAATGTTTCAGGAAAAAATATTTTTAAAAACGGCCATAAATGGAAAACAGGTCAGTGTCACGCTCTTGGACTAAAAGACAACTACAAAATTGTTTGTGAGACTAGGTTTGTTGTTATGATTTGAGCAGCTGTGGCTGGGAGTGCCTCCTGTTTGTCAGCAGGAGACCTTGTACCCTGTTCCTGTCTCTCGTCCTTTTGCCCTTCCCCACGCAATCCCCTGCCTCCATTGCTCCTTCCTTCTCATCAGTCTTTTGCCCATCACCTGAGGATAGCTTTACCTGTCACTAGTTTTCAGCTTCCTGGGAGTAGTTTCAAAAGAGCAAAACATCCCACCCATTTCTCCAAAATAGCCTTTTTGTGCAAACCACACCAGAAACAAAGGCAGCCCAATCCCTGCTGTGGGAAAGGGTAAATCGTGTTCTTCCGAATGTTGGCCAGTGCTCTTAGACTGTCATGACATGTGAAAAACTTACATCGGTCAGTGGATGGCTTTGTCTGTGTAAGGAGAGAGCAGGCAAGATCATGTGGGCAGTGGTTCCCATCCTCCATATGTGTTTTGTTGCACCGTGTCCCCTTCATTGTTTGCTTTAATACTGACTCCTGGTGCTACTGAAGCTTTCACCTCCTACAGGTGCCGTAAAATCCGATAATCAAAATAGACAAGACAAGAGGGTAAGAGGAGAGGTGAAGTGATACGTTCAAGGTCGCACAGCAGGTGAACAGATTAGCTAGGAATAACACCTCGGTCTAAGTCGCAGTTGAGTACCTTATCCGGTGGATCATGGTAACACTTCCTGCAGATATTCAGCAATACAGCTATCAAAGAAGCTTCATGGAACGTTTGTAATGAGGCAGATTTCTTATATTCCTTTAAGTGGGCCACATGTTTTGCAGCATTCAGAAACCAGATCCTCTACTTCTTATCTGCTCCAAATTCCCTTTGACTTGACAAGTTTTCCACACATGCATGAGCTCAGGCCTTTTGGTTGGCGTGTAAAGGGTCTGCTTTGATAGTGAGTGCTTAAATTGACTGAGGGGCTACACTGAAGTTGATGGCATTTGAACTTTGTTTGGCTGTAGTATGGTACCTTTTCCATGCCACAGCCAATCAGTTCCAAAACTTAACGAAGTATCATAGGCATCAGTAGGAAGAACCATAGTGATTTTGTTGAAAAATAGAAAACCTGAAGGGAGAATTTGGGATCACACAGAGTTCCTGGTATCGGGAAGGAAGGATGGCAGGGAGCTCCTGAAACAGACAGGCATCCAGGGAGCTCGTGCATCAGTGCAGTGTAGTAATCTGGCCATATGGAGAACAGCAACTTGGAAAAGCATTTCATGTAACTGTGGGGATGGTATAAGCACTACCATGGCTCCACAGTTTGGCAACTGCTGGTGTTGCTCTTTAACGGGGCCAAATATTTGAAACTCCTGAGCTTTGGTGATGTTCTAGAAGGCACATGGAACTTCCTTCTCTCAGTGGTGCACAAGGCATCTATCCTCTTTGAGAGGGGGAATTTGAATGAAAATCCCTGTCTGCAGATCCTAAAGTTAACCAACCAAGAGCCAACCCCAGGCAAAAGCGGTCCCTACAATGGTTTCTTCTCAACTTCGCAAACCCAGGCTCATCTAGTGACAGCCAGCACTAGCATTTCTTTTTATGGTACACATTCTGTTATGATACGCTGTCTGAGATGTGCTGAGCTCTAAGGGTACCCGCTGCATACCACTGAGCCAAGCAGAAACACAATTTTCCAAGAGGTCTGGGAGACAAGGGAAGGAATGACACTCCACAGCCAAACAGAAATTTGAGACTGACCTGGGAGTTGATGGTCCTCGTGTCTATGGTGCTACCCTGGAAGTTCTGGACGCCTAGGCAACTGCTTCCAGTCACCCTTGTATCTATGATGAAAGGAAGGACGTGATAAAGACATGGGGATAGCACTTTGAAGATGAAAAATACCGAAAAAGTAAACAAGCATAGTTGGTTTCTGGCTGTAATAAAAGCAATTAAAGCATCAAGTGTAGAGCACAGAGATTTACTTCCCTGGGATTCAACCTGGAAGCTGCAGAGTACAGGAGAAATACATCAACCAGTCTAGGAAGTCCGACACAAACCCCAAATAAAAATAACTTGATGGCGTCTAACTACACATTTCCTTTCTACTTCCTTATTCGTGAGGTGATTATGAGGTGGCCAGGATAGTTACTGGATTTATTCAGCTTGCTTGAGGTCAAGCATATAGGTCTCTACCTGCTCCAGCCACAGAACAAAGACCCCTCAGCCTGTAATTGTTTTTTCAATTTAAGCGATCGCTCTCTCCCTGCATTGGCTGACCTGGCTGCATCCAACAGAGAGCCCACTCTTTCTGGGTTTAACCCTTTACAGACATTCATTCATGAATGTTGGGTATGTTGACAGAGGGAAATGAGGGCCGCCATAGCAGAAGGCTATGGATCATTGAGGCAGCGTGGGGCTAAGTCAGCCTGGAAAGGAGAGAAAAGGAACTTGTATCTTATGGAGAAGTGAAGGGGTGGGGGCAGAAATCCAGTGGAGGGATTTAAAGATGAGACAAATGTGGTTGGAACAATGAGTAGGGCCCTTCCAAATTTATGGACTGTGTTGGCCAATTTTATAGTCATAGGATTTTTAAAATGGTAAATTTCATTATTTCAAATATTTATATCTGAAATTTCAAGGTGTTGCAATTAGAAGAGTCTTGATCAAAAAGGGGAGCCAAGTTGTGAGGGGTCACAAGAGTTTTGTAAAGAAGGTTGCAGTATTCTGGTCTTTCCCTGTGAAATCTGTATGGTGTAGGGTAAAAATACCCAAAGGGCCAGATTTCACAGTCTGTGACACATTTTGCACTGCCGTGAATTTGGTAGGCCCCTAGCAGTGAGCCAAGCAGGCAACTTTAGCTGCAGCATTCTGAACTTTAGTGGAAACAACTTTTCAGTAATCAAAGCCAGATGTGAAATGGTGAGGATGTGGCTGAAGGTTGTGGTCGGGACTCAAACGTGGGTTGCAGTTAGATTTGTTAAGGGTTGCTAGCAGCTTGGAGCTGCATGTCGCTCTTACAGGAGCCATTTGCAGTTCCTTAACACTGCCACATCCACGAGCTGTCTCTGTTAATAGAGAAGCAATTATGCATTACAATGACAGCTTCTCCACCTTTGATATTCATAGTCATCACAGACAAGCAAATTAATAGACTTTTGTGGTAAGTAATTTTTACCCTACCTCTCCTGACTTCCCTTCCCACTCCACACTTCTGTTCTATGTAGCTGATTTTTGTCAGTTTTCATTTTGTGTTTGTATCTCCCCCCGCCCACCCACCCTGAGTATGAGCCCCCCACCATCCCCAGCCAATGAGTGTAACTTCCCCAGCCCCTGAGTATGGAGGTTGAGTGGGGGAGAGTGATTTGGGGATGAGGGTCTTTCTCCCACCACAACTCAGGTCAACTGAATAGTAAAATAATAATTAACTATAATAAACGTAGTGTTGTATTTTCTGTTTTTCTATGAAATAACTGGTGTGGATATATAAACATGAGGGGGGCACAATTTTATATTATTGCCTCAGGTGCAAAATTAGCTAATTACAGCACTGTCCCTACCTCCCCTACCCCCACTGGTTTTGAATTGCCTTGGGTCACCAAGTATTCCTGAATTGTCAAAATGGTGCCTTGTGTGGAAAAGGTTGGGAACCGCTGGGATTGAGAGTAAAGGCCAGGTCTTTGCGATGCTATGTAAGAAAGTCACAATATGTGGAAATGGCTTTATTGGGTGGGCTCAGAGAGAGTCCTAAAGTGGAAAGTGTTGCTCTGGCTGACTGGGAGGATAGTGGGTGTATCCATATCAGTAGAGGAAGACAGGAAAGGGAAGAGCTTTGGAGAACAGCTCAATTTTGATGTTGTTGAGTTTGATGATGATTGAACTTCTACAAAGAGATATTACAAAGACTGGAGAAGATACTAGATTAAGTGAATGGAGATCTGTAGAGAGGTAGAGTTGAATCATCCGCATAAATACAGCAGTTAAAGCCACACTTGTAGGTAAGAACACATAGAGAGACTAGAAAAGGAATGGAGGCCAAGAACTGAGACTTAAGAGCCCCAGACGGTGAGTGGGAGGGGGAGGGTAACCCAGTGACAGAGAGACTGAAAGACAGATCCAAGAGGTAGGAGGGTAACTATGAGAGGTCAAGAAGGTCAGAGAGAACAGCCCTGACATATGGCCAGGAAGCAGCCATCTGAGAGGCCCTCGATGGTAACTGTTGTTTCCAGTCTTTTATGTTGATGGATAAAAAAACAATAATGTAGTAGTTCATGACCAGTTTAGGTGCTAATTAGATTTTTTTCTTAGATGTCCTTGCTTAAGAACAATGTTCCTGGGGTTTGGGAGGATGGTGAGTGTAGCGGGTGACAAATCTGCCACCGCCATGCCTGGCCCCCCCCAGAAATCCCCAAGTCCCTCCCATTCATAGGATGGTGGGATTCGTCCTGTGGACAGGATTCGTCTGATTTGTCCTGTGGACAGGACAGGATGGCTCTGGGATTGTCTGTCACGCCTTGTGCTTACGCATTTATTGTTCAGTCAAACAAAAGACAGAAAGCTGCCAATGTATTTAGTGCATGTCTCTTGCTCTACTCCCACATTTTGTTCCTAAATGAACAGCTCTCTTAAACGCTTACACTTTGTAGACAAGAAATTCAACAAAACAGGAAATATTCTAATAATTTCCTAAGACATTCAAGATTACCCTCTACCAGTGTTCTGCAGCGCTGTTGAAATGACACCAGTTACCCCAATCTATGTGGTGAAAAAGGAGAAAACAAGTGGACAGGTGCAGAAAGCCTTAAATATTAGCTGGTCTCCTGAGAAGTGTGACTCATTTCCCCTTACCTGCCTCTAACCAGCAGGTGTCCGCTAAGTGTTCATCCTCAAATAGTTTCATTGAGTTCATCAAGACTCTCCTTAATATTCTTAGGTGTCTGCAGAAAATTTTACCAGCTCATTATTCATGATGTCTCCAGTATAATTAACGAGTATATTGGCTCCTGGTTCGAGACTGATCTCCAGGATGCCAGGCTGTTAACTAGAGCTGGTTGGAATTTGCCCACATTCTGTGGGGGAAAATGCAGAAAAAAAGCATCATCCTCCATCTTTTTGACTGATTCACTTCCATACTGAAAATCCACCACTTCTTCCCACGTTTTCCATCAATAATAATCCATGACAAAGACTTGTAATTACCATTTTTTCCTGAATAGCCTCTTATTTGTTTTAATGAGTAAATGGATGCATTATTACATAATTACATGCATGGTATTAATTATACACGCTTGTGTGCTTACATCATTATGTAATGCCATAATTGCATGTCCTAATTACTACATATACATATAACTACCTAATTATGCATTGTTGCTGCAATTAAAGGATGAGTTTTTCTAATTAAGGTTATGTAGGCGGGTAGTAAGATAGTTGTTGACCTTTTGTTCCAGCTGCTAATAATAATTTGTAAATACAAATTGTATATGAAACGGTACGTAAAAGTTTGAACATAAACTGATACTGTTAAGGAAATAGACCTGCTTCAATGAAAGCCCTGTCTGGACTACATAACGCACTCATGATCCTTTAACTGATGGTGCTGAGGTATTATTGAAAGACAGATTGGCCCTTGTCTCAAATCTGCAGGAATGTGTGATTTATCTGGTGATTGGCTCTATTAGGCACAGCACACTGATCCAGTACAACAGCCTGTCCCCTGTTGAGCCATTGCCAGGTGATGGTGGAGTGTGTAGAGACAAAGCCAGCTAGCATATATGCTGTAGTCAAAACCAAGCATATTGGGGTATGCTGTGTGCTCGGAAAAGCACTGCAGCCCTCTCGTCACTTCAAGGAATACTACCGTGGTTCCCTATAGAGCAGTGGTTAGAGTGACCATCCATCCCATATTGGGCAGGACAGTCCCATAGTAGGGGTGCCAAAAAGGCCTCCCTACTTACTTTTTTAAAGGGCCTAAATGTCCCCATATTTGGGCCTGCCCCGCCCCCCGCACCTTCTGACCTTTTCCACCACAAACTGCTGGCCAGTACCATTCAGCTGCTGCATCCGTGCCGTTTCCTCGGGCCTCCAAGCAGGAGGGCGGGTGGTTGCCACTTCCCTGGGGCTGGGGTGAGGGAGGGCCAGCATCTGCCACTCCCCGGGGCTGCAGAGGCAGGAAGAGGGCCAGCAGCTGCCTCTTCCCCAGGGCTGCAGGGGAGGGGGAGGGGGAGGGGGAGGGCCGGTATCTGCTACTTCCCCAGGGGGTTGGGGACTGGGCGAGATCCAGTAGCTGTTGCTTCCCCAGAACTGGGGAGAGGAAGGAGTGCCAACAGCTACCACCTCCTTCCCAGCTCCCTGAGGCTTGGTGGAGCCAGGAGAAGCCACCCCTCCCCCATATCTCCCTGTCCCGTATCTGGAAGAGGGAGATATGGTCGCTCTAGCAGTGGTGGGCAACCTTCGGCCTGAGTGGTTTTATGTGTGACCCACAAGACATTTTATTTACTGTCACCCACATACAAGGTTGCCAGATTCGGCTGGTTTTCATCTGCCTAGGTTTTTTCCTCTCAGTTTTGTATCTGAGGCAAATCAGTGTTTACAATTAGGGCCTACCAAATTCATGGCTGTGAAAAACACATGACAATCTGGTTTCCTTGTGAAATCTGGCTATGGTTGCAGTATTTCCACCCTTACTTCTGTCCTGCCTTTAGAGCTGGGTGACCAGAAGGTGGAGGCTGCTGGCTGGGTGACCAGCTCGGAAGGCTGAGCTGCTGCCAGCCACAGCGCAGAAGTGTAACTTTATGAGCCCATCCATGACATTTGTGCCGGGATCGACCTATGAAAAATGTGTGCTCTCTCCATCTTTTAAGTTAGACACGCTGTTCGTGATACCAATATTATATCATACTGATCAAAACAAACAGAAGCGAGTTTAAATTTGGAACATGTATAAAAAATTGTTTTTAAAAAGGCATTTTAGAAACTTCAATTTATAATCTGTTAATCTGGTTAGGAAATGAGTTCAGAAAGTGAAGTGAGACCTAAAGAAAATAAGAGCACTAAGATTTAGTTGTGCAACAACAAATAAACAAGTTCATTTGGTTTTGGTTTTTAATTCCTTTCTGCTGTTTAAATGAAGTTAAAAAGCAGAAAATATCTTAATAGCCAAAATGGACAGTTTCTGCAAAATTTGCATGATTTTCAGCTAATGGCTCATATATTTGTTGCTTTCTGTTGTGAGCAAAACCTCTTCAAACATTTTTGAAAAGCAGAACTATTCTTTTAGGGGACAGACCTACAAAGTGCTGGCTGCCGGCAGCTCCATAGCTAGCCCATATGTGTTAGTTATTTGGGCCCCAAGCAAACCAGTCTGTGAGTTTCTAGCTGTTTCCTTCTGTGGTATTTATCAATAGCATACACAATAAATAGCAGCAGCAGCAGCAATACTAGCTGACAATAGAGAATATTGTGGAGCTGCAACGTGGTCAATAGTTTTATTTGTGACTTTTGAAACTATTGCAGCACATGTGGGTGAGAGGGGCAAGCCGGATTCCTCAAAGGCACTACAGGCCCCTTTTCTGTATATAAAATTCTAGACAAAGTGAATGGAAGTGCCACTTTAGGGTTGTGTCTGTTTGCAGACAGCAGCAAGGTTCCCATCATGATTTGCCTGTACTTAAAAAATCAGTTCAAAAGTGCCTTGCTTTTGGTAACACCTGCTGGTTTTTTGCTGGTTTTTGATAAATCCAGGGATTCATGTATTTCGCTCTCCCCCCCCACACACACACTTTGATTTGTAATATTAAAAGAAAAGTACATCTTGTTTCTGAAAACTTTACTCATATGAGCAGTCCCCGGATGATTTACTTGCCTGAAGTAGAGATTCAGAATCTGGCCCATTCCAGAATAGGAAGGGCATTTATTAAGTTGTAAATCATTCTGTGAAATCGATGGCATTGTGTTGGGCAAGAACGTGAACAGTGTACAGAATTTGGGGGACTGGGAGGCAGAAGATCTGAGTTCTAATGTCAGCTATGCTACCTACTAACTCTTTGACTTGGGGTAAATCACCTGACCTTCTAGTGGTTTATGATGGCAATTGTTCATTGCTGAGTATGATCATTTTCCATGGGGGTTAGGTGTCCTCAGGTTGCTGATAAGGCCCATCTTTGAACCACAAGTTCTGTTACAGTGAGGACAGGTGTTTCCAGGTAAGGCAGGAGGCTGTTGACCGTGACTGGAAGCCAGTCTATCCTTCCTCTTATACCTCTTGTCCTTCCAGCTTGTTGGCGGGCAAGTTCAAAATGCAGGGCACCATCGTGTAGGACTTCTCTCCATTTTGAGTGATCCTGGGCGAGTATCTCCCAAGCGTCAATGTCCATATTGCACTCCTTCAAACTAGTCTTCACCTGCTCCTTGTAATGCTTCTGTGGTTCTCCTGTGTCGTGGTACTCTTTTGAGCTGATTGTGCTTTAACATGTGTATTTGTAAGGAGTATGCACCAACTGCATGGAGATATGGTGAGACTTAATGTTACAGCTCTTCTAAGGACTGAGAGGAAAAGCACTGTGGTAGCGGAGGCATTAAAAAATGCTTTAAGAAAAATTTGTTAGTCCTTTGACTTGGAAGTTCAAAGCTAAAGTTTCAGCAAAAATCTTGAGCACTTGCACAAAATTATCAGAGATTGTGTATGGAACCCAGATGGGAAATATTTGAATGATTGTTTTGCTGTTGGTTCAATATATCTTCCAAGTTATTAAAATGTGTATTCTTCAGTATAAAAGCATTATTGATTTATCTTTCCTTCTCTCGCTGCGTATGTCTGCTCTAATCTGAACTTTAAGAAACGCTAGGATTTGCTATGAAGATGGCATTTACTATTTTTGCTCTTAGCTTCCTGCATAAAAGAAAATCTCTGTTTGTAGGCCTTGACCATAGTTTTGTTCTTTTTCCTTATAGAAATCATCCAGAATCCCTGAGGATGACATCAGGTTGAGAAAAGACAGAGACCGAAATTGTGCCAATTTTCTGGAGCCTGTTAGTGTACTTACTACAAAGGAAGAGAAAATGGAAATTGAAGCCCCAGTCTCAGAACATAAAAACATCACTGTGGTGACTTCAACGCATCCCGTAGACAATCAAACTCAATTCTTTTCGCCTGTTCACAGTCAAAATGGACTTAAGGACGGGCATGAATCCCTGGACAGTGAAGTTGCTAAAGAGATTAGATATCTAGATGAGGTGCTGGAAGCCAACTGCTGTGATTCCACAGCAGATAACAGTTTGAATGGGACATGCTCCCCTGAGCCAAGTGCAATCATTATGGATGGCTGTGCTCATATTACCAGTGAGTCCATATCCAATGAAAAGGACCTCCTAGTTGCTGGCAGGCAAGCTTCTGAAGGTATTGATCAGAGTGAAACCAATGTAATGGCTGAGAAATTGAAACCTAATGGCCATTCTTCAGATGGGCAGAAAGAAGAGCTCTGTGGCAACGTAAAAATGCCATCAAGTCCATGCTCTTCAACAAGCTCCAGAAGATCTTCCAAGGATGGAGAGCTAACTCTAACTACTATTAAGAAAGAGGCTAAATTTGAACTTAGAGCCTTCCAGGAAGAAAAGAAGCCATCCAAGCTCTTTGACGATGAGAACGAGAAGGAGAAGTTCAGAGTCCGGAAAGTGAGGCCATCTGAGGAAATGATAGAACTTGAAAAGGAGAGAAGGGAGCTCATTAAAAGCCAAGCGGTAAAGAAAAATCCTGGCATTGCAGCTAAATGGTGGAACCCACCCCAAGAGAAGACATTGGAGGAGCAATTAGATGAAGAGCATCTTGAGTCATATAAGAAGTACAAGGAACGCAAGGAGAGGCAACAGCAACAAAGCACGACACCAACGTCACCAAAACAGGTAGCCTATTCCTTTGTACCGCCAGAGCCAACCTCTGTTAAAAAAGAAGATATTCTCACAGAACAGATAGATTTTTCAGCGGCCAGGAAGCAGTTTCAGTTAAAGGAAAATTCGGGTCAGTCTAACAGCCAGATGGCACCAAAGAGGTTGGGTGCACCCAGAATGTTCTCTATCAAACCCTTCTACAGACCCCTAGGCCCATCGCAAATAGACAAGCCAACAGTTTCCATGACAAGGCCTACTTCTGTAGGTGGGCAAATAGGGCCCCTTGAGAATAATGATATAACCATTATAAAAGCCCAGAAGGTCTCCTGTGTCTCACAAGATCATCCTATAAATATTCAGAGTAGTCCGACTGACCCCGTAAGAGAATTGTCTGGTCAGAGCACAAAACTGTGGGCAGATGACAATGAATTCATGAGTGCAAGAGCAGTCTTTATGGTGGTAAAGGATGATGACCCAGGCATTTTGGATCAGTTTTCAAGGTCGGTCAATGTATCTTCTCCTCCAGAGGAGCTGGACTCTGGTTTGGATGAACTGTCAGTGAGATCACAGGATACCACAGTCTTGGAGACTCTTTCCAATGATTTCAGCATGGATAATATCAGTGACAGCGGTGCCTCTAATGAGACAACAAATGCCCTCCAAGAAAATTCACTTGCAGATTTCTCCCTGCCTCAGACCCCACAAATGGAAACCCCCTCAGAGGGCAGGGTAGGTGTTTCCAAGTCATTCAGTGACCATGGCTTTTACTCCCCTTCCTCCACTTTGCTAGATTCCATGCCAGTTGATGACCAGCTAGACTACCACGCTGGCCTGCTAGTGCAAAATGCAATTCAACAAGCCATAGCTGAGCAAGCTGAAAAAGCATGCTCTAAACAAGTGACGGACAAAGCTGAGCAGAAAAACCCTGTCAAAGACCCGGAAGAAGCCAGTATGGCACAATGTTCTGAAAAGCAGAAGAGCTCAATGTTTGAGCCACCTCAGGTGTCTTCTCCTGTCCAAGAGAAAAAGGACACAATACCAAAGACTTCACAAGGTGAAGACTCTGAACTCAGGGAAGGGAAATCTTCACAGAAATCATCTGTATCCCACACCAGCCAGCCGTTCCTGGTGGAGGAAAACAGGCCGGAAGTCAGCTACTTTAGCAAGTACTCTGAGGCAGCTGAGCTTAGAAGCACTGCTTCCCTCCTGGCTGCACAAGAGTCTGAGGTGACCGTGGGTCCTTTTAAGCTGAGGTCAAGAAAACAGCGGACTTTGTCCATGATAGAAGAAGAGATCAGGGCGGCTCAGGAGAGAGAAGAGGAACTGAAAAGACAGAGGCAAGGTCTACAGATGGCACAGAGTCCCATCACTAAGAGCGCCCCCAAACTGCCCACCAGAACAGTGGCTTACAAAACTGCTCCAGGTAAGAGGTAGAAGTTAAATATCTGGGGCATAATAAGATGTGGTTTAGGGTTAGGTTAGTTTTTATTTCTTCTTATGGCTGCCATCTTCAGAGCTGTTTCGAGTTTATTGCATTCTTTTACATGAATGGCAACTGCAGTATCCAAAGACAGCAGGATGTATATTCATCCAGGGCACGCACATTGTCCCATTACACTTAATGGGAGATGGGTTTGCATGCAGCAAAGAAATAGATACTCTTTTTCTCCAAGCATAGCAGTGGCGGCTTGCATACTACCAGAGTGAACCAGAGGGTAGATTAATTCTCTTCCACTTCCTAGTATAGCATTTGTGGTCCTGCAGCTGGAATCTTGCTCTGTAATCAAATGCATAAGAAAATAATAGTGCTTTTTGCAACCGTATGCCTCCTACAAAGGCTTTGTTTAGCTCTACTTGTGCCTGGTTTTGTTTTTTATAATGTTTAAGGACCTGAAAGTTTTGTCGAGTCTTCCTCCTGCCACCTAACCACCATTTTTTTTCCTGCACACATTTTACTGGTTTTGTTGGAGAGCTTCACAAGGACGAGGGGTCTCCAGAGATGCATATTAGGAGCTCCGGTACCTGCACTGACAGGGTATTCGTTGGGTATTGGACTTTTGGAATTAAATAGCAAAGTCATTACAAGTTGAACCTCTCTCATCCGGCACCCTCGGGACCTGACCGGTGCCAGGCAAGAGAATTTGCCAGACGATGGGAGGTCAGTATTTTCTAGCACATTACCAACACTTCCACTGCTTACTGGGCCCTTGAAAGACATTTACAAGCAAATTACAGCTAAATAAAAATCACAGAACACTGAGAACCAGGACTGGCAGCTGTAAACAAACTTTATGGGACCACAGGAAACTTGGCCATACCCATGATATGTAGTTGTCTGGCTAACAAAATTCATGCTGGATTATGGAGTTTTCTGGATGAGGGAATTCTGGATTAGAGAAGTTCAACCTGTACCAGACTAACTAAAATACCTTCCAGTCTCACTAGCTTATCTTTCGCTCTCTTTTTTGGATAATCGCACTAGTGTTGCTGATATTACTGATCAAAAGCAACAGAAAATCTCCCTCCCTGCCCCCACTTTTCTTTAAAAAAAAAAAAAAAAGAAAAAGAAAAAGGTCCAACAGTACTCTACATGTCTCATTTACAGAGATCCTAGGGGATAAATATTTTATTAAAGTTATGGTAACATGTAAACGTTGATCCAAATTCTGTCCTACTTTCCACTGATGGCCTCAGGAGCAAGAAACTTGAAGAGAGTTTGGCGAGTCAATTCCCAGGGATGAGGTGAAGGGGGATCTCATTTGAGAAGCATGTTACTAAGTCCCTGTTCCCATGGAAGTCAATGAGGTACTTCAGCAGGAGGTGGGGTTAGATTGCACTGTTGTAGTGAATCCAGATGTGAGCAAGACCCATAACATAATTAGTTAACATTTATTTTTGTTTCCTTTATGTAAAAGCATGGTTTTGGTCTGTGCTTCTTGCAGGAAAAGTGTACCAGATGTGGGGAACTTCTTTGAAGTGCTATTATTATCCACAAATTCAGTATGGAGAGGAAGATCTCTAAATGGAACCAAATAGAGTTTTTTGCCCTCTGACACTCCAGGGTTTATCATCTCAGGTGCTAAAATATGGGACCAAATCCTCCACTGGTGTAAACTGTCAAAGTTCAGTTTGCTCCGAAGGAGCTGTGACAATTCACACAGCAGAGGATCTGACCCAGGAATTTTAAAGACTCAACAGGAATTTCAGTGGGTGAGGTGCTTTTTTTTGTGAATGAGAGCTGCAATTTTTTTGGAATATATATGAATTCAAAATAATTGTGCAGTGAGTGTGCACAAGAGAGGTAAATGAAAACTTGGCAAAATGATTGGTAAATTGATTTTGTTATAATGTACTAAAAAATTATCCAGTAATAAAGGGTTTATAGAAATTACCTTCTGGGATTTTGCTGTAATATCATAAGTGAAAAACAATACTCCCTCCCCCTCCACTCCCTTTCCTGTTCCTAGTGACCAAGGTTATGGTGGGAAATGTAGTCCTTTCCGTCCTCAAGGGCCAGCTAGCTCTTTAGGCGGAAAGCTGGCCAAGGAATTACAGCTCCCTTGGTGCCTTGGGGTTCCTCCACCATGCCCTTCAGACTTTCCCTGAGCAGTGCAGCAGGGAGGAGGAGAGAAACTGGACATGTGGGGGAGGGGGTTGCATTCACACCCTGCATACCCCCTCTGGATACGGTCCTTTATTAGATCCTAATCTCATATCCTGCATAGCACAGGTCATAGAATTTCACTCTGTTACCCATCAAAACCTTTTTATTGACTTCACTGGTGTCAACCTACTGGTACTTAGAGATGTCTCTGTAGTTCTGCTCTGCAGTGTGATAGATGCCACAGTTTTGCTTGAGACTTGTGTTGGTCCTCTGATGTTTTATCTCAGCGTAGTCCTTTTTTGTTTATTCCTCTGAGCTTAGTGTTTCATGGATTATAAAGAGGCACATGTTACTTTTTAGGGAATGGAATTTGTATGCTGACATTATGTAGGAGAAAAACACAACTTGTGAGCAGATTGTGAAGCCACTGACATTTCAAAAACTGCCAATTACCTTAGATAACAAAGGGCCTGATTCTGCTACCCTGACACATGGGGCCTTACTCAGGAGCTGCGTCTACACGTGCACGCTACTTCGAAGTAGCGGCAGTAACTTCGAAATAGCGCCCGTCACGTCTACACGTGTTGGGCGCTATTTCGAAGTTGAAATCGACGTTAGGCGGCGAGACGTCGAAGTCGCTAACCCCATGAGGGGATGGGAATAGCGCCCTACTTCGACGTTCAACATCGAAGTAGGGACGTGTAGACGATCCGCGTCCCGCAACATCGAAATAGCGGGGTCCTCCATGGCGGCCATCAGCTGGGGGGTTGAGAGATACTCTCTCTCCAGCCCTTGCGGGGCTCTGTGGTCACCGTGGGCAGCAGCCCTTAGCCCAGGGCTTCTGGCTGCTGCTGCTGCAGCTGGGGGTCCGTGCTGCATATACAGGGTCTGCAACTAGTTGTTGGCTCTGTGTATCTTGCACTGTTTAATGAAAGTGTGCCTGGGAGGGGCCCTTTAAGGGAGCGACTTGCTGTTGAGTCCGCCCCGTGACCCTGTCTGCAGCTGTGCCTGGCTCCCTTATTTCGATGTGTGCTACTTTGGCGTGTAGACGTTCCCTCGCTGTGCCTATTTCGATGTTGGGCTGAGCAACGTCGAAGTTGAACATCGACGTTGCCAGCCCTGGAGGACGTGTAGACGTTATTTATCGAAATAGCCTATTTCGATGTCGCAACATCGAAATAAGCTATTTCGAAGTTGGGTGCACGTGTAGACGTAGCCAGTGAGTAGTCCCCTTTGAAATCACTACTACACAGTAGGAGCAAGCATGATTCTAAATCAGTGGTTCTCAAGAAGGCATCGGTATGCCCATGTGTGTACCGAGAAGTCTACCGCAGGGTGAATCAACTCACCTAGAGATTTGCCTCATTTTGCAACATGCTACATAAAAAGCACTACCAGAGTTAGTACACGCTAAAATTTCATAGACAGCGATTGGCTTATACTGCTTGGTATACTGTATGCTGAAATGGAAGTACAATATTTATGTTCCAGTTGATTTATTTAAATGCTCTTTTAGTAATAGTGTGCCATGCCACTTTTTTGTATTTTTATGTCTGGTTTTGTAAGATTTTAAGTGTAGTGAAGCTTAGGCATACACAAGATAACTCAGTTTCTTCAAAGGACTACCGTAATCTGTAAAGGTTGAGAGCCACTCTTCTGAATAATATTAATACAATAATATTCACCTCAGTATTCAGTGAATTTTAGATGTTTTCTACAGTGTGTTGGAAAGCAGTGGGAATAATTCAAGTACTGAGGTAACCAGGTCTATTTATCGGAAGCAAAGCTAGCACGATGCGTGTGACCACTGTGAAAGGCAACTGCCCCTCTCTCCGAAAAAGGCGAAAAACCTAAAATAGTTTTGTCTTCTTCGATTGGTCCATATTTTGCCATATGCAGTCTGCTGAAATCTGAAGAAACTCTTGGCTTGGGCTTAGGCCCAACAGAAGGTGACTAAGGTGGTCTTTATGAAAGGCAGGTAATACTGGGGTACACAAGCTCCTTTTACTAACAGCTACAGCTACACAATGGTGTCCATCCAGTGGGGTCGTGTCTAAATCTGAAAACTATAAACGTAAGAGTGTTTTTTCTGCAGTACTTACAATGCTGGACTACTTAATAAAAATTGCATGGAAATCCAATAGGTACCTGGAATAATAATGTAATATGTATCCTTCCGCCAGGTCTGATGGGGTAAGTTTCCTGGTTTGTACGTGTAGCGTGCTGTGCCGGGGGTAGGAGAGAGGGATCATATATGGACAGTGTGTTTCCCATAGTCTCTCTGTTGCACAGCCAGTACACAGGAGAAGGGGTTGCATTTTATTTCGTGCAGTATCGGGCAGAGGAAATGGGAAACACATTGGCATTCCATGTTGTTCTCCCAAGCCACAAACTCACAGTATTTTAGCGGGCTGGAAACTTAACCTATCTGGAGTGACAGTCAGTCATTTGTGAAAGAGAGCATGACTGCCTTCCACGTTCTTTTTCAATGGAAATTGTCCTCCCTGGGTGGCAAATTCTTTGTAGGGTCTTTATGCAACCTGAGATACGTTTAAATCTTAAGGAACAATCACCTTGATTGACGCATGCTTGCTGAAAAAAACAGCCTTGCCTCTTGCTCATGTATGCTGAGTATTATAATAGGAGTGATGAGAAGATGGGTGCTTGACATCCTCGATTGTAGATACCTAAGTCATTTATACTTAGACCACCTTACACTGCTTTAACAGCGTAAAGTGCCCTGAAAGTGGAAGCACCTGTAACTTAACACAGTCAGAATGATGTATATGGGCCTTAGTATGTAACCCAAGTGAGGTGAGCTCAGAACTTCGTCCTTCTACAAATGGCTGTCAGTTCTCTCAAATCCTGGCCTCACTGAAGTAGAGGGCAGTTTTGCCAGTGGCTTGGGTGGAGTAAGGATTTTACCCTTGGTAGCAGATCTTCAGGTGAAGACCAGCCTCTGTGATTCTTTCCTGTGATTCCGGTGAGGGGAATAAGAGGATTTCAAAAGGCGTGGGGTCCTTTCAAGAAGGACCCCCGTGTAGCCGTGCCGAGCCGCATGCAGTCAAAAGCAGCACTTTCGAAGCTCCGCGGCCGGAAGCGTCCTAGTGCTAATGAGGCGCTGAATATTCAATTCAGCGCCTCATTAATAATGTTCAAAATGGCCATTTGTATGGCCCTTTCAAAGTTTTGGCCAAGTGTGGCCACAGCCCTGGACTCATCTGATTAGACAGAATCAGCTTGTTTGGGAAAGTTTGCAGTTTGGTACCTCGAAGGATCGAGAGCTAGAAGGAAAATGAAAGGAACCTTGACTTTTTTTAAGAAAAGCTCTTGATGATCAAGCCATCGTGTGATACTTGGGAGCTGGACTGACCATTTTTCAGTGCTTGAAATTGGCCTTACTGCTTCCAGGAATGAGAGATGAAACTGCATGCAGATAACTGAGGGCAGGTCCTGCTTCCACTACAGGGGCCCCTTTGTACAATAAGGGGACTGGTGTTCTTCACCCTAACAGTCCCTCCCACTGTCTCCCCTTCTGCACCCCCAGGGGTGGCTGCATTTCACTGGTACTGGATGCAGGCAGCTTATGAAGCCTTATGGACACCCTTGGGTTGAAGGTGTTTCTGTAAATAAAATAAGTCACTCTTTGCTTTACCCTACCTCCACTCCAAAGTGTATGGCCCTTCCTTTTTGAAGGGCAGCAGCCGTGCCAGAGTAGCTCCTGAAAAGAGCACTAGCAAATCATATTACATATTATAGTCCGTGCCCCAGAAATGCAGGCCATGCTCCAGCTGTGCTGTGGAGTGGGTGCTGAGCTTTGAAAATCTGGCTTGCTTTGCTACAAGGTAATTGCTTTTCCCATCTTTCTTGCTAGCATCCACGTGAATGTACATTCCTTTCTTTGACCTTGACGGTGCTGTCCATAGAAGGATGTGGGTATTTGAGCTGTCAAGGAATTGTGACTCACGAGGTTTTATTCTCTTAGGGCTTTTGCTCAGCTTTTAGTGAGAAAGCTTGTTAGAGCAAAACTGTCTTTGTGTACCAGATTTCTCATCAGCGAACATGGGAAATCCCTAACAGGATGTGACTGATGCCTCATGCTCATCAAAACTGCCATGTCTGCTCCTTGTTCATGTTCATGAGCAGAAAATAAGATGTATCTTTCTCACTTGCCTGCAAAAACTCCACTACCTTGGATGTATATATACCTTTCTTTGTGAATTCCCTTGCTAATTAATCCTCCTTCCCAACAAACTGCAAAAACTATTTTCAACTTGTTTGCAAGATTTCAGTAGAAAATAAAAAACCCACATCCATGGTAGCTGTTTTTAAATGCAAATGAGGATAGTACTTTAACTAAATTTAAGGTAATTACTTCCCTAAAGTGCTGAAAAATGTTAGCTTTCAATCTTACCTGTTTTTTTGCCAGTGTAACAGCCATGACAGCTACCATAAGCCTACATAGACAAACCACTTTAGTTTAAAGCCTCTTTTTCTCCCCACTTTACTCCTCGGATAAATTACAATCCAGCTTAAATTTCTCAGTTTCAAGTCTCATTCCAAAGATAAATTTGGAGGTAGCACAGGGGAAAATATCAACAAAATCGGATGAATCCTTTTACTATTTTGTGCATGCATGGGGGAGGGATGATCAGAAGCCAGAATATATGTCCCTTCCAAAAGAAATGTTCTTGATCTAAAAGATATTACACCAGAGATCTGATATTGGGGTAAGGTTGCTTATTTATGAGACAATATCAATTTGAACTTTATTTTTAACTTGACACAGTCCCTTTGATCACAGATACACTTTGCATAGTTTATTGCACAGCATATTTTGCTCCCTTGTTTGTAAAGGTCTCCTCAGCAATGGAGGGAGGATAGGGTCTGAAAGCAACAGAGCATAACTTGCTGGGGCCCACCTTGGTGCTCCATTCTCCCACTCTTCTGTGCATGCCTGCTGTCAGCAGCACTTGAGAGGCATCCTGGCTTCCAGTCACTACTGGTGACCTGCAGAGGAGTCCCAGGGAGTGAAGAACCGAAGCATGTGCGCTTTTATCCTCTGGGCTTTCTACACCTGTAAGGGAGTATGGGGCAGTCCATTCTGTGTAGAGGGTTGGTGAGGGTCTCTCTCCATAGACCTCTCTTGTACCCTGTGGAGAACCAGGGAGGGAAGAGGGCTCCATCTCCCAGCCTCACGGTTCTCCCCAGACCTATGCCGAAATTTGGAGAGTGAAGGCACAGGTATCCCAGTGGGCATCCTTCTGGCTCCACTTCTGGAAGGAGCAGCAGTGATGGCTGAGCACCCTCCTACAGGCCTGGAAGAGTTTACCGAAGAGCAACCCATGCCCTCCAAAAAGTGCAAAAAGTACAGCTGCACAGAAAACGAAAGAGTAACTTTTCAGAGTAACTTCTCCCAGTTCCAGCAACCTGTAGTTCAGCCCTCATCACAGCAGTAGCTGAACTGCACCATATGATTGCTTTTCCCATGCACAGAGTCCATTTGAAAGACCAGGAAACATAACTCTGAAGAGAGGGTTATGATGTTTGCTCTTTGCCCTTCAGTGATGGCCTGTAACGCTTCTGAAAGAGGCATGATGGGGTTTGGGGAGCACAATACGTATTCAAAGGGAGACCTGTCAAGGCTGTAAGTCCAAAAATGTGACCAACATTCTGTGACTGAGAAAGCAGGTTTTACATGTGCTCTGACTGATTAATCCCATTCTCCTTGTAGTCTTGTGCAAGTTCTGGCTTGAGAACAGGAGTTTTCTCCTAACTTTTAATTCCCTGTCTCCATATTGGCTCACCCATGTTTCTCCTTTGGGAGCAAGATTCCTGTTGATCTTATTTTGCAGCCATTACATAAGAACTGAACATAGCCGCAAGAAGCTGAGCCAAGTTACATGAGCTGCTAGCTGGCAATCCAGGATGTGGCAGCAAATGCCTTTGTTCTGGTTTGTTGTTGTTGGGTCATAAGCAGGGCACGCTTCCTGGATTTCTGTGGGTGCTCTTTAAAAGGACTGAAAAAGCCACTGTATGACTTTGGACAAGGCTCTGCACCTCTTTGCCTCAGTGTTTCCATCTACAAAATGGGAATAATGCTTCAATTAAATGTAGCTGTAACTGTGTTTTCCTAGAGTGACTCCTAGTGGCCATATAGGAATTCGTATCATAGAACCTTGGAGTCCTGGTAATGAATCGGGATCCTAATTGTACTAGGTGCTGTATAAACAGAGATCAAACAGACTTCTCTGCCCCAAAGAGCGTGCAATGTAAGAATAAAACAAGAGACAACAGATGAATGCAGGCGACATTCTGCAAGAAAACCCTGAGACTACCTTGGTCAGTATGGTAGGCAACGGACACAGCGGACCCGAAGTCAAGCCATTGTCAAGATTCCTGTAGGCATTGCTGCAAAGAAGCATTTTAAGGAGGGATTTGAAGGAGAAAAGTTATGTGGCTTTGTGGGTGTTTGTGGGGAGCTCCACGTGAATGAGGGGTGTGGCGTGAAGCTCCGGCCATGCTGCTACAGAGAAGCGGGGATAGGCTGCCCTGCACTCCCCAGAAATTATGTGGCACTCCTGCAGGAAGGGCTGTAGGGGGATGGGCATGGACAGGAGGGGGTGGGTGAGGGAGGGGTTGAAGTATGGGTGAGGAAGGGGTGGGGCACCAGTTGCCTCCAACACGAAAGCAGTAACACAGTGTGGAATTAAGCCCTAAACCTTTGATTTTAACACAGACACAATTTTCCATTAATTTCCTCAGTGGTTGGACATTGTTTTATTCTCTTTTGAACACCCCACACCCTAGTTTACACTCTCTGCTGTACTGGGAAGGGTAGCACCCAGACAAGCGCATCCTGAGCGGTTTCATTGCAGGCATTCGTGATGCGTGTGAAGTTAACTCTGGGATAACCAAGGTGAGACTGTTCCCATGGCACAGAAAATCTCTCAACCATCAGAGGCCCTTTGCAATTTCTAGGGAAATCCCAGCAGGTCTTGGGGATGGAGTTTCCAGCTGATTCTCTATATTTGTCAATTTAAGTCAGGCTTGTAGCACTGTAGCTATTAGTGTTGCTGGGTTTTTCCATATTGGGCAGAAACTAAACAGGCCCAGCAAGGGGATTTCTTCCTGATGGTCTCTCTTGGCTTCACTCAGATTTCATGTCTTCCTGTTTTTAAGAAGAGAACCCCTGTCAAGTCTAAACAGAGCAGACCATGATTTGCTATGTGTGACCTCTAGCGGCCACAGCTTTCATGACTTGTTCTGAGAGTTACTGGCTTTTTGGTTTGTCTCTGCAAAGAAACAATTGAAAATCCATCCTGAGTCCTCCCTATGAAGCCCATTTGTTTGTGCATGTGGTTTTGTCTTCAAGAGCCTCCACAACTGGGGGAACTTTAGTGTGACTGCGTTTCTATGTTTCCTTTTCCAACTGTAGTGGGTTATAGTTAGGTTTATGCAAAAGAATTCTCCCTTATTTGTTTTGCTTCCTGTAAAGGACACGTCCCTCATCTTCCTTCCCTGAAAACCATATATTCAATCTCTTCAGTTTCCTTGCCTGAGGTTTGCCGGCATGCTAGTCATACTTCCAGATGATGAAGCTATAGATAGTCCTTCCTCTAACTCCATAGACATTGCCCTTCAGTCAGCCAGAGGAGCCAGGTCATGGTGGCTCCTTTACAGAGATCTGCCACCCTGCAGCATGAAAGCTTCCTGTCGGCAGCTGGACCCAGGGAGGCTGGGGTGGTCACACAGCATATAGAGCAGCAGCAATAACATCCTGTGTAATCATTTGTCCCCACCCTGCCTGAGAGGGTAGCTAAGTCAAGATCCTGTTGCTTAGTAAGCAAGGGGACTGGTCAGAGCTGCAACCTGAATTCATTCTGGCTCCCAACCTGTTCATCTAACCAGTAGACATGGGGTTCCCAGACTCTAACGTAACCTAGACTACATCTTAAGAGAATGTGTGTATCACAGATCATCCTCCTTTTCCACTGGCCAGCACGTGGACCAGCAGCTAGTTGCATGGAAAAGAAATACTAGGGAAAGTATCCAAGGTATTTTTAGCTCTTTTCATGCAATTTAGCTGCTGGAAACTAAGAGATGGAGCCAGAACTATGTAACTGGACAGACCTTTGAGAACCACAAATGCTCCAGGACCACAGTTTGGGGCCCTCTGCACTACACTGTGAAATATTTTGAATGTCTGATTCAATAAAAATAAGTCCAGCTGTTTCCTTCAACTTACATGCACTTCCTGATCACAGAAATGAAACATTTGGGGTGGAAGTGCCAGATCTCTAGTAATGAACAGTGGAAGGGGACAGATACAAATATCTGTCACCTGACACCTTTGCTAGGTTTTATGAAATAAGATATCTTAACTGATTGAGTAAATCTGATTCAGGAGGAGGAAATAGGGCCGGGGGGGCCGTGACTTTAACCTCACTCTGTTTGTTGTGGTGCATTATTTTGCAAACTCCGTTTCAGAATTTCTCTGTTCAGTCAACATTGGAAACACTATGCCAACTCATTCCTTTTGCAAGCTGCATCTGCAGCTGGAAACTATTTGGGAATCTGTCCATTTAGAAAGGGGTCCCTTCATGTCGTTTCAGGGAAGATAGAGAAGATCAGGCCACCTCCTTCCCCGACAACAGAAGGTCCCCTCTCTCAGTCAGACCTACTGTCTGATGAGGCTGCAGGATCCCAGAGGCCCAAGAATTTGATGCAGACTCTCATGGAAGATTATGAAACACACAAAACTAAGAGGCGTGAGAGGATGGATGACAGCAGTGTAAGTACGCTCTTCCCTTCCCCTGTTGTGTGTGTGCAGATTGCTGCAGTTGATAGAAGAAAATTTGGCCTCTTAAAGATTGTGTTCTGTTTGCAATGACTCGCTGAGTGCCTTCAAGTTATTTAAAGAGTTAAAAAACAAAACACCGCAGTGTCGGAGGGGACAATCAGTCCATTAGAACAGCAATCGTATAATAATCAGCTATACCTAGTGGCCCTCTGTAATCAGGGGACCTCACATGAATGAACTGCTCACTGAAACCTGGCAATGAATGACATAACTCCAGTACGAGCTCATGTCTGTGCATTACAAGTATTCACCCAGCATGTCTCACAAAGGCCTATCCCCATATGCTGTGACTTTACTGTAAGACCAGGATTTGGATAGGAATTTGTGGAAGGGAATGTTGGACACTGGATAGAAATGCAGTTTCCCATTGAGTCTCTTTTGGTCATTCCTAAAAGCAGAAAGGGGAAATTGGCAATTTTTGGACTATACTAGCATTGCCGTTCAGATGTTCCCTGAAGAAAGGGAATGGGTATGAATTTCCTGTCTATTGCCAGTCAGACTTAGGTGCATACACTAAGCCCCTCGTTGCACTAGGACTTTGCAGAGATACGGTTCATTACTGATGGGAATGGGAATGCTGTGTGCATAGCATAAGTGTGTAGTATAAACCGTTACCCAGACATGATTGTTGTTAGTAGCTGCTATTGGCTGTTGCTGATTTCTGTTTGTTCTTGCAGTCACAATGTGCCAGGCTTTTCCAAACACTTAGAAAAGACCATCCAGTGCAAGTAGCTCAGAATCTATTCTACAGATGCCACTTTCTAAGCACTTCCACTACAAGTACAACCCTGTTGAGACAGCAGTAACCCATGGTGTATGCTGGGTTTTAATCGTTGGTATTTAACATTCTATCAACAGAGTATGAGCTGCCAGAGTAGAAACAGTGAAATGTAGAAGGGTCCTGGTCCAATTTGTTAATGAAAAGAAGAAAGGGTGGGTCTGAAGTGCAGTCAGATCCATTGTTGGTTAGGGTCCGAGCCCTTCCCGCTGAAAACAATGACAAAATTGCCATTGATTTCAGTGAAGCAGGATCAAGCCCTTAAGCAGACTCCCTGCTTCCATGTACGAAGCTTCATCTGACTCAAGAGTTCTTGGTATCCCTGCAGCTCTATGTTGATGATGCTATTAGGAGCCTTTGTTAATTAGATTTTTAATGCCAGACAATTAGAACCAATCAAATCAGTTTTGCACCAGATCCTCAACTCAGATAAATTGGCATAGCTCCATTGACGTGAAAGGTGCTGCCCTGATTGACCCCCTTTCCCACCCCCCGCAAACTGAAGGCTTGACCCAGTTTTATTTTCATCCTTCTGTTCTGGAAACTCATCTAGAGCCCAGCTTTTTAAAAAAGTGTTTGTTCCCCTGTCTGCTTGTCTGAAATCCTATCCCAGAGCAGCCTTGTAAGCCCAAGGTGAGCCTCCCCAAAACAGCTGGAACTTTGTTTTTCCTCCTCTCTATTTAGTCCTTGCCCCTAAGTTAAGTACTCCTGAAGGAGAGAAGGAGGTGTGAGATATGAAATTGCAAGATAAAGATTAGCTCTGCCATTCTCAGCTGGCTTCTTCCTTAGTTAGAGCCCATACTTTATGTGCCACGCTAAGTAATAATTATTTAAACAACCACTAGTGCTGATTTGTCAGCAGAGGCCTTTAAAATCCAGTTTCAGGCAAAAGAGCAACCTCAGGATCTAATTACATATGAGAGCAAATCACTGAACTGTTTTCAAGTGTCTACAATATCCTGAAAAAAGTATACTGAAGGCACACAGGAAGCTGGCCTTTTGAAAATCTAATTGTGAAGATCAGGTCTCTAGCTCAGCTCACCATTTGAATGTGAGGGAATCGAAAGACTTTCTGAATTGTCAGAAGATCAGTTCTCTTGGGCCAAATGCTCTTTTCTGTTGGGTAATGGAGAAGGGGTCAAAGCTGAAGAGATTCCAGGCCCAGTCCTGCAAACACTAATGTATGTGAGTAGCCCCATGGACAGAGATAGAACTATTGGTGTAACCACATGCACAAGTCTTGCAACACGTACAAGCAGTAGCTAAGTCCATGTTTGCAGGATCAGGGCCTTGAGTGCCACTTGCTCAAGTGGCACAGCAAGGCACTTTGATTTGCTCTAATTTCAGTGTGTGATTCTTCAACATGGCAGCTCTTGTAGGCATTGTCAGCTTTTGTCTTTTGGCTCAGAGCCATCTGCTTGGATGATGGTCAAATCCCGTGTATTTGCCATTTGAAAGACTTCACTTCATAAAGGGGAGAAGATGTTATTTGCTTTCTCTGGCTGTGCATTCCAAAGAAGTCGTCTCTGGCCAGGAGATGATGGGGGAAAGCTATCTGATTAGCTGCCAGACTGAAATAGTTTCAACAATAAGAGTAAATTTGGTGGCAATTGCTAAGCAAAAATGGAAAAAACTAACCTTTTAAACAGACCCAAACAGCATCTAGTCCTGTTCTCGGGGGGTTTGTTTGGTTTTCTTTCCAAATTCAGTGTGTTTGTTCAATGTACTAATGCTGGTATTTTCCTTTCCACCAGTACACCTGTAAATTACTGTCTAACAAGGTTACTTCCGAGGTACTTTTCAACTGTGCACCTTTGCTTTGCTCTTGCATGGTCGTTCTAAATGCATGTGGCTGCAGTTGCATTTCCATGCTGCTTGTTGGCGCTCTTTCACATCAAGTTGTGGTGAAGATGTGTACAGCGAATATTCCCTCTTAGTCATCAACACTCCCCCTTACTCTCCGCTGCTGACTCCCACCCCCCTCCACATCCTTGCATTGCAATTAAAATTTTTAGAGGGGTAAAAATGGCAATTAGAGGAAAGGCACCAAATCAAAACACGGGATGGTAACTTTGCTGAGCATTACACAGCTTAGCATCCAGATTCTGATCTGACCTACCCAGCTGAAACCCCCACAATGGGGAAGCCTAAAATCTCGGGACCAAACATATCCCCAACCTTTGAGGCGTTATGGACCCAAATCCAAACATTGTGACTCTTCTGCATTTCTGGTAATAGTATCTTCCATGGGAAGGACAAACACGCTGACTTTCCTCTTTGACAGCACAGCTTCAAATCCCAGTGCCAAGTCACAACTGAGTTTGGTGGCTCCATCTGTGGCTGCATCCACGTGCCTCTCCTGGGTCATTTGTTCCACATCTCACTATTACCATTAGCAGCATATGGGTTTGCACTATGGACAACCCAGGGACTCTTGGCTGCAGAAGCAGGTGTATTTGAAGTCCGGGTTGAAGTGTATTGGCAAAGCATTTGAGTTGTTGCTTGCAAAGCTGGGTTCTGACCCAGAGGGCTGGCCTGCACTGTCAATGTACATCAACGTTGTTCAAACCTCTGTACCATGGTAAGGAAATATAATCTAACTTAGTTTGTAGTTTACAAATACCTTATGCTTATGGAATTATTCCTGTTTGCAAAAGCGCTCTCGGATTCACTTGCACAAATATGGGAGGCTGGAATATCCCTATGCTTCCTAGTCAACTGGAAGTCAATTGAGACAATATGTATGAAATCCTGTACCCATGCAAGTCTCTGGGAGTTCTGCTATTAACTGCAGGAGAGCTGGGATTTCAGTCTCTCTGCTTGCATGCCCTCTGTGAAATCTTTTGTGTTCTTTTTCTTTTTTTTTTTTCAATTCTGTCAAGGTCAGGTTAGCAGCATCAAAGAGAGACTAAGCTTCTCCTCAGTATTGTCTCTGCCAGGGTGAGAAATTAACTAGAATTGCACAATACTAGTCAGTTCCATTTAGTAACAGGTGCTAGAGTGAGGTACAGCAGTAATGAACTCTTTCCCTATGAGCTGCCTTCATCCGCTGGTGCCAATGAGCAAGGAATATTGAGCACCCATTCGGAAGGGTGGGGGGAAATGGGATAATTCACCAATAGCCTGGCCATTAAAATAATATAACTCTTAACAAGAACTCTGAGCTGAAACCCTGATACATGTGGAATAAAAAAGGCGAAGAGCAATTCTCACAGTTCTGAATGGTTCCAAATATTTATGTGTATTTATACTTTCAACATTTCTGCTTTCTGAAATCTCTGTTTAATGTGACTTTGTGGTCCAATTAGGTTTTCTAAACAGATCCTATTTTGTACAGCTCCTGGCTGTTTCCATTAGCACTCTTTCCATTGTGAGGTAGCCTGGTCAATTATTCGGCTGAAGCCCAAGGGAACCACTTCTAGCTTAGTTCACATTGTAATCTTTGTGGAGCCTATGTGCTGATTTTCAAGGCACGTGACAAGTCCCGCAAGCAGTAACAGCAAAGGAGATGGCTATTCCCAGTTCTGCGTGTCACATGTCAGCATGTGCATCTTACAGGTGGTGGATATAATAGGCCTCCCCTAAGCTAAGTTGTGCCCCTGCCTATATTCCACCCTGGACCTCACGTCAGCATCCAAGCTGGCAGGAATGGGAGCTCAGCTTTGGCGCCAGCCAGAGGCCAGCAAGCCAGGGCAGTGGTGGCCTAGGGCAGTTTGGCTAGATCTCTTCTGGCAGCAGGGTTGACAATTAGCACTCCTGGCTCCAGTGGGTTGGGCTGGGTGGGGTAAGGACGGGGCCTTGGGCAGAAAAGGTGAAAGTTAGTTATCTAACTTCTGCTGTGAGCTACACTCATACAATACTCTGCCTACAAAGGACTCATAAGGGTATACTTTAGCTTGCACTGATTAGTGCCTTGCTCCATGAATAGCCCAGCTGCTTCAGTCCCCTTGCTGGACCCTTCAGTATGGCGAGGTTGCCACCCTAAGCCACATAAATGCAGCACAGGGCGTCCAGCCCCTGACTGCCCACTCCAAATTACAGGCCTTGACTAGTTGTGCTAATTGAGAATCTCTGTGGTCTAATGTGATGACCCTTGCCTACGTTTAGAGCACGGAGCAGTGGGTCAGAGTCAGGCTAAGGTCCATGCAGCAAAGCTATTTCGAAATAACAGCCCTTATTTTGAAGTAACTATGCTAGCGTCTGCACAATGCAACCACTATTTACAAAGAAATTCAAAATAGCAGATGGCTTATTTTGAAATAGGTAAACCTCGTTCACGAGGAATAGCGCCTGTTTCAAAATAGCTATTTCAGAATAGTATCAGAGAGGTAGCCGAGTTAGTCTGTGTCTTCAAAAACAACAAGGCCTATGGCACCTTATAGACTTAGAGATACTTTGCAGCATACATACTGAGGGTGCCTCAAATGTAACCTTAATTTGAGTTTTGGTATAAATTGAAAGGAATTGATTGTGCATAATTTGTTCACAGCTTTACAATAGGTCAAGAAAACAACATTGGATGGTAGCATCACTCTTGTCTTGATTTAAATTTAAAAAGAAACAAAGGTGCTAGTTTTGTGTCTTTTGAGGAAGTTTATATTAAACTTATTTTTAAAGTAATAAACTGTAACAAAGTCAATGGACTCAATAGAATTTTTAGGCTTTTCATAGGTCACTCAAGGGAGAGAAAGAAGAGTTTGTTTTGTTGTTGTTGTTGTTGTTGTTTTTTGGAGAGGGAGGGTTAGCATAAGCAAAATGTAGGACTATTATGTATAAATAATTTCCAGAAAGAAAACTCTAACATCCTCATGCTTTCCCATTTTGCCTATTTAGGAAGATAGTGTCTTTTATTTGACATTGGTCTTTCTCCTCTCTACCAAAGGGGAAAGGTAAGAAGTGAACAGGACAGCAGGTCTTTGCCCACGAAAGCCTATGGTCCAAAATATGTTAGTCTGTAAGGTGCCACAGGACTTCTTGTTGTGTTTCAAAATAGGTTCTGTGAAGACAGTGAATAGAGCCTGTTTCAAAATAAGCCATAGTGCTTCCAATGGCTCCCCTTCAAAATAGGCTCCATGTATGTAGATTCTGTATTTCAAAATAGCTAAGTGCCCTTTCAAAATGCACTTGTGTGTCGTGGCATTATTGCAAAGTAAGCTATTTCAGAATAACTTTTTTTCATAATCTGGCTGCTGTTGTAGACATACCCTCACATGTCTTTTCTCTAGCAAGTAACCTGCTTACTTCATTCCATTGCTGGATGCTCATCCAGACACCAGAGGTAAATAGCTACTCAGCTGAAATAGGCATTTTGAACTCTGGCCCAGGACTGGGTGCATTACAGGCAATCAATTAATTGATCAATCACTCAATCAATAAATAAAAGCCCTGGTTCGTCCTGTTTAGTGTATTCCCAGGATGTCTGTCTGACACAGCAATAATTTGGAGTCCATTTAGCTGTTCCTAATTAGGCCTCCACATTCTCACCATATAACCTTCCAACTCACAAACACTCTGGGATAGGACAAAACATTACTATTGTTCCTTGAAGGGTTTGCAACTGAGCATTGACTTTATACAGCTTAGAAATTAAGTGCAACTCTCCTCCCACTGCCATGGTGGTTTTGCTGAGATAAGGGCCTCAGACTTTTGCCTTGAGTTTGGTGTCTTTTGTGTTTCCTTTTCATATCCTGTTGGACTGTTACTTTTCCTCTACCCTGCACTTTTCTTTAACCCTCATTCCCTTTTTCTCCTGCTTCTGCTGCCGCTTAGCAACACTCACCCATTATGAAGCTGAGGAACCACCACATCTTATTTCCTGTTGTGCTGGAGCTAAAATAGCTTTTTTGTTCCTTTCATAGAATCATAGAACACTAGGACTGGAAGGGACCTCGAGAGGCCATCGAGTCCAGCCCCCTGCCCCAATGGCAGGACCAAGTACTATCTAAACCATCCCTGATAGACATCTATCTAACCTGTTCTTAAATATCTCCAGCGATGCAGATTCCACAACCTCCCTTGGCAATTTATTCCACTTTATTCCCTCTAAGCAAGCTATCAAGGAAAACTGCTGGCAGTGGGGCCACATCCCTTTGTGATCTTGTCTCAGGGCGTAGTTTGACCAATGAGAATCCCAGACATCTCATTTAAACCCTTGGCCCCTGTGCTTTGCAACTGCACGAGTCTCAAGTTGCCTGGAGCCTCTCTGGGGAGTTTTAGTCAAGAAATTGAAGGGAGTTTTAATTTGTAAACAGAGGGGTGGGAGGTTGAACGCCACTGCCCTCTGCTGGATGAAATCAGACTTGCTGCCATTTGACTTTTGTTGCCTTTGAATCGTTTACAAAGAGGAGTTAAGCAGCTCTATGCAGATCTTCGTTACTATCTCGTTCCAGTAAACCTGGGCTGAGGCCTCGGCATGCATAGTCTCTCCCCGTTGCTGCCAGGAGGGGAGATGTGGTTTCCGTTCCATACTCAGTTTAACCTTGAGTTTTTGGGTTCGTTGAGCCACAAGCTCAAAAGAAATTAGAGGGCACGCAAACTACAGAGCACAAGCAAAGCTTTGCCAGACCTCTTCTGACCCCAAACTGCTGAGCTCTAAATATGAGCTTGGATCCTAGAGTGAGACCGCAGAGAATATTCTCGTTTAGCGCAAGCAGCAAGGATGTCTGTCAGGAGGAGTTGTCTCTTTGTTCCAGCTAGGCGGCGTAGCTGGAGACAGGCCCACCGACTGATGGGGCAAAGGGGACAGTTGCCCCTAGGCCGGCCTTTCAAAGGGGCTTGGCACTCCAGTTACCACGGCCAAATTAACAGCAGTCGCATCTGGCGCTCTGGGCCCCTCTGAATTGCCACCGCAGCATAGCTGCAGCTGCCCATGGCTGGGAGAGAGCTAGGAGAGCCTTTGGTCTCAGTAGGGCTGAATGCCAAATGCCCTCGGTCCCACACCTTCTGCGACCCCCTCCCACATTGCTCCTGGGCCCGTGGCAGCTCTTGGCAGTGCCAGTTGGAGACCTGACTTCTGCGAAAGTCTCCAGTCATTGATTGTTACAAGCTGCAAGGCAGCATAACCTCTACTCACCCAACACCTGCAGCTAGGTTGCCATCAGCTGTTCTTTAGATCTGAGGGCCTTATTCTTACATTCTGATAGTCTGATATGAGTCATTACGACTGGACTGGAGGGCCGTGTTTCCCGCAAGTTGTGCTCATGGGCAGCTGGGCAGGAGAGATTCAAATGCCACCCATTTGATTAGCAGAGCACCCCCTGCTAGGTTTTATTTCCATTGGTGGTGCACCTTCAGATATGCTTCGGTGCACGTAAAAACGCACTCCACACACGGAGGGGAGAAAACCTGCTCACAGATGGAACAGAAGAGGGAGAACCCTGGCCAAGCCATGGCAGCATAGAGCGCACTGGTGGGCAGGGGATGGAAAGGATGGCAGTAATAGGAAAGCTGGGCTGCATACACTAGCTAACCAGGACACTTCCAAGGCATCCTAGTTGGTTTAAAAACAAGAAGTCCTGTGGCACCTTATAGACTAAGAGATATTTTGGAGCATCAGCTTTCGTGGGTAAAGATCCGCTTCTCCACAGGTGCCACAGGACTTCTTGTTGTTTTTGAAGATACAGACTAACTCAGCTACCCCTCTGATACTAGTTGGTTTAGCCTTTTCTGAATTGAGCTGGCTTGGGTTTTTTAATCTATAAACCCACAGAAAATGTTTCTCCTGGCAGAGGACAGGGGGTGGTTCCGAGTGAAATCCGCTAGAAATCAATGAGCATCTTTGCCCTGCTTGCCATGCATTTTGGATCCAGTCACACTTTAGATCACCCATGTGGGTCTGCCCTGGCATGGGTTAATCCTGGGAGTGTTCTAGAAGGTTGGGTGGGGGATGGAGGAGGCGGGACCGACAGCATGCTGAGTGGAGGACCTGGTGGCGTAAGTCTGAGATGTCCCTGTGTTCCCTGAGGGGAAAATTCACCCTTGTGCTGGTGGCCAAGACCAGGCCCATCTATCGCATCAGGCATGTGGTGTGTGGGTTTTCATTCTGACTGCTCTGTGTTCTTCCGTGCATGTGTTCCAAGCAGTGGCTTTTTCACTGATCCCGCTCCATCCAAATATCACAGCAAGTGAGTCTGAAGAACCATGGTGTCTACAGGTAATGACACATTTAAATGAAACAGTCTGGGTAACACAAAGGCCTGGACCCAAAGGTGATTGAAGTCAATGACAGAGGTTCCCGTTGTCTACAGTGGGACATGTATTTTTTGTGGTAGCATAAATAGATCTTTTGTAGGTACCCTCTTCTGCCAGCTGTTGCTTGACCTGTCTAAACTGGGATGGAGAATATGCAGCATCCTCAGTTAGGCCTACAGAGTTACACTTGACTTCTCCACTTCTAACTTAGGCAACTGTCTGAATATAAGGATATAAATAGTCTGGCTCGGGCCTTCTGGGGTATTTGTCATAACCCTTGCACGCGCGTAATGACACAAGCAGTCCCACTTACTTCTCACATGATTGAATGGCCAGTGAGGACTGCACATTTTGGGGGGGCGGGGCGCATGGTGAAAAAGACAAGGACAGTGGAGCGGAGTGGAAGAGGATAGCCCGATTAAGTGATGCGTTTTTTTTTGTCTTTTCCAGGTCCTGGAGGCAACCAGGGTGAACCGCAGGAAGAGTGCCCTGGCGCTGCGCTGGGAGGCTGGAATTTATGCCAACCGAGAAGAGAACGAATAATCCCTTTGCAATAAAACGGGTGTTTGGGACTGAGAAACCAAAAAGTAAATACATCGCCTCATTTAACCCGATATTTATTAAAGATACCACAAGCTCACTGATCCACAGAGAGAGGATTGTTCCATCTCCAGGCACTGTTATTGAAAGAGGAAGACCCACCCACAAAATCCACCCACACAACTCCCAAGAGAAGACTGAGAGGGTAATAGGTGTGGACCAGTCAAGGAAGGGGGGGGGTCATTGCCATTGACAAAAGCAGCAGCTGGCCCCTTGCAGCAGGTCAGCATGGGAGGCAGAGGGTGCTGGCAAAAACTTAAGACAGGACAAATACACGTGCTTCCTTCTAACTGAATTTCCAGCCCTGCTTGGTATCAGCAAGAGAGTTTGGCTTCCTTTGGACTGGCCTGCAGCTTCTCCAGCATCCCGCCTGCTGCATGACAAACATCGATGTTACTTTGGTTTATTCTAGATAGCCATAAAAGTCAATGGTTTTTCTTTTCTGTTGTTTGGCAGGGGAGGGCTGGCTGTTTGAGGATCTCCCACCCCTCACCACACACACACTTAATTTGTCATTTAAACATTAGAGGCAGTTATTGCACATGTACAATCCACACAGTGCAATCAGAGCCCTTAAGAAAGTATCCCATTCTGTTGCAAACACAATCTGTCAGTTTAGGAAAGCACTGGAGGGGAATACCAAGCCAAATGGACAACCTTAGCTTTAGGGTTCTGTGTGCTTGTAATACAAACTGGGCTCCCATTTCTCAGTGCATATTTACATAACTGTGTTTCTAAATACACAATCTATATTTAGTGGGTAATGACTATGAGGGGCGTGGGCAGAGGCATATGTACAAAACAAATTAAGACTGAATAACCTGAGTTGGAACAGGAAGTGGGGGGGCCCACACAAATTACATTTAATTTTTACCAAGGCAATAACTGAATCTGCCAGACACTGGCACAAACAAACAAGGGAAGAAAGTTTTATCTTTATATTTATACAGTGTAAAAGGCCTTGAAGTTGATGTAGAGTATGTAGGTTTCCAGAACATGAAAAGGTAAAGAAGGTAATAGAGAGTGTATGTGAGAGAGAGAAAGAACAAGAAAGGGAAGAAAAAGGATTATTTGTGCTGTTCAACCAGTGTTTTCTGAGCTAAAAGCAAAAGAGAACCTCTAGTTCATGCGTAGGCTTGGAATCCATGACAAAGGGTATTGTGTGTCTGGGAGTGAGCGCATGCGTGTGTGAGAGGGTGGAATCCTAGAATGAACAAGAGCTATGGGTGTACAGATTTATTTTCTCCAAAGCTGTTTGCCAGCTATAGGGGGTGAGTGAGAATTTCTTTTTTATGAAAAGGGATATAAAAAAGGCACTGAGCTGATGCAGTATTTGTAAAATTAAAATTTGACCCGCCATGGTATTTGCATGAATCACAATTGCTAAGTATTGAGCAGTTTTGTAATCTGACATTTAGAAAAGAAATGTGGTATTTATTCTTGTGCTTTATATTCATACGTAGGCTAGAGGCTGCCAGGTTTACTCTTTCTTTCCATGCAAAGCAATACAATATGTATTTTACAACTGGGAACCATAATTTCTGGACTAGAAATGATCACGTTTAGGAGACATGTATGTGTGTGTTTTTATAAACCTCGAATTATTATTTTAACTTCCTTTTAAATTGGCCAAGGGACTGATTCTTCCTGAAATCTCTCATCTGCTTTCCTACTGCTCTGCGACCTGGCATGATGTTTTATTCTGAGGCTCACCTAAAATGGCTTTAGATACAGTGAACATTATTCTGGTGCTTTTCTTAGACAAACACAGAGCTTGCAACCAAAAGATTTTTAATTTCCTTCCAGCCTGTGGTTTGACACTGCAAAATATGTCTCACGTGTTCCTTTATGCCAGGGTTGGGCAGTAAATGGCCCACAGATTAGGTGCAGGCCACCAGATGCTTCATTCCTCTGTGCATCTGTGGGTATGGCCTCTTGCACCCAGCGGGCACTGCGAGAAGGGGTGGCCTGGTCTGTGGCATCTCTTGCAGCTCCCATTGCCTGGGAATGGCAAACCACATCCAAGGGGAGCTGAGTAGCATTACCTGCAGATGAATGAAGCATCTGGTGGCCTGCCCCAGGGTCTAACCCTGATTGAGCTGTGTCCAGCCTGCGAGCTGTTATAGCCTAGCCCTGCTTTAATTTCTTTTGAAGCCCGCATTCAGGGATTGTAGCGAAAGTGGCAGTAAGCATTAATTACACACATTTTGTGAATTGCCTATGAACAAAAGAAAACTTTTTTGATCTGGGCAGTTGTCTTATATTGAATTCTGTCATGTGAGTCATACACATTCATGCCTGAGCATGCACATATCCAGGTAGACCAGCTATTGGGAAATGTCTGTTCTGACCCAGCTCAACCAAGGTGAGTCAGTGTTGCCTGGATACTGTAGGAAGTCTGGCAGTCTGGGGCCTGGCTGATGGGCAGGTGTCACATGTAGTACCACTCAGAGCTGGACTGAGAGAGGGTTTGGGTCCCTCTGGTTTGAGGATAGCACAGGAGAGCTCAGAGAGGGCTTCTCTAGCAGAATTACATGGTATCAGGATCTAGGTCATAAGTGGCTCGTGACTGAGAAATGGTCTGACATCATGGCACGTACATTTAAACTTCTCACTGCAGCACTCGGATGCTTACTGCATTTGCTCCTTTGAAATGAATTTGCTTCTCCCTCAGTGTGGCTGCAGTTACACAGTGCTGAGGTCAGGAGTTCCTGGCTCTCTTCTCCCTTTGAAGAAACATGCATTTGTTGTTTTCTTAAGGAATTTTTTTTAATAAAAAAATTAAATAAATAAATAAATAAATAAGCAAACAAAACATTGGCTGTCACTTCTTCAGCTCTGTATTGTTTGTCACAGTGCATCGTCTGCTTTGTGTGCTCCTTCCCCTCAACTCCAGCTGTGAAAATGAAGTCCATGTCTTATAAAGTAAGCCTGGTTTTGCCATCTTGGAATCCCTTGTGCTGGGATGGAATCACAGCAGTACTTTCACACACACACTGCAATACAAACAGATGCACATACCAGTCCAGTAGAGCTACTCTGGCTATTGCCCGATAGTTTCTCTTCCAGAAATTATGGAAGCAAAAGTATTGTTATCAGCAGCACATGGCTCACACTACGATAACTTAGATGTTATGCAGTTTATTGGCCTCTTCTGTACTTTCGTTGCATGTTTCCGAGCATAGCTGTCTATAAATACAGGCAGGCACACATCCCTATCTATAAAAAATAAATCACATGCAGCAAAGGAACACTACTGCCAGATTAACTTGGTCTCCACAAAAGAAATCTTCTGTGACGAAGAGTGATTTTAGTGGAAGTGTGTAATGAACAAGAGTTCAGCATTAGGACCGTAACTCTCCAAATGCAGGTGTCCTGATTGTTACTGTTTCAAAAAGCTGCTAGTTTTGGCTTTATCTTGTTCTCACCAGATTATCTGAAGGTTAAAACAATAACAGAGATTTGTTTTGCAACCAAAAGATGGCGTTGTTGTCATGTTTTATCCCAGTTAGATGTTGCTACCCTGCTTCTGTTTTATAGTGACTGTGAGGCAAACAATGCACATCCATTGTTATTTTCTCATTAAAACAGAAACCTGGGGGGAGTTTCTAGAACAAAGCTTGTAATGCCCTTTCCCAGCACTGGCAGCTGCCAAGCTCACACTGGCTTGGAAGGAGGCACCATGAAGAGGAGAAATATTTTCTCATCCCATCAACAGAAACAGCTGTTAAGACACATGCAGCATCAGGTTCTAAGCATTACACCTGTTCTTCTTTTCCCTGGTTTTCAGCCTCCATCCTTTGCTACTTGTTTCATCTACGTGAGACGCAAGTCTGATCTATGGAGGGCCGGGGTAGTACTGTGTGGCTGGAGAATCCTGTATATAAGAGAGCGGAAGAGATGAAAGTGAGTGTTACAGATCTGTCAGTCTGACCTCGATAATATGGAAAGGTTTCAGAGCAAAGGAAGGAAAGAATAATTAAATTCATAATAGTAATTAGGAAAGGAAATGTAATTCAACAAGGGTTTACCAAAGGTAGAGCATGTCAGACTAATCTGAAGCCAGGTCTACACTAGACATTAAAGTCGATTGTAGATATGCAATTCTAGTTACAGCAGTTGCACAGCTCGAATCAACTTATCTACAATCTACTGACCTAGCCGTCCTCTCTAAGGAAGGTCGACAGGAGGAACTCTCCTGTCGACCTCCCTTACTCCTCGAGATATTGAGGAGTACAGGCATTGACTGCCGCCCCACATAGTTCAATTGTGCATGTCCTCACTAAGTGTGTGAAACCAAACCTCAGGTCGCCCCTGACTGCGTCAATCTTCTAAGTAGCGAAAACATACCCCCAGTTTAACTGAGGGATGTGCAGTAGACCTCAGTAAAACATGTGGCATGGAACCACATGGAAAATTATTATCTAAGTTAGGGAAGATGGGGATCAGTACTAGCATTGTCACGGGGATAAGAAATCAGCTCTCGGGGGAAAGGCAGTGGGTTGTGCTGAAAGGTGAATTACTGGATTGGGGGGAGGTAACTAGTGGTTCCTCAAGGATTGGTGTTTTGGCCCATCTTATTCAATGTTAATTAATGATCTTCTCACAAAAAGTGGGAGCATGCATGTACTGACGATAAAAGTTGGGAGACATCAATACTGAGGTGGATTGGAATATTATACATGAATATCTGGAGGACCTTGAAGACTGCAGTGACAGAAACGGGATGGTCCAATAGTACAAAGGTCTAAATCATGTTCTAATAAGAATTTCTGCTACATGGTGGGGCTCATCATTGGAAGTGCCAGAGGAGAGGAGAGTCCCTGGGACAAGCACAGAATGACAGCCAGTAATGGGATGCACCTTTGAAAAAAGGCAAATGCAGTTGTAGGATATGTTAGAGGAGCTGTTTCCAGTAGAGACGCTGAAGAATTAATGCCACTGTACAAGGCATAGGTAAGATTTCATCTGGCTCCTGGGTATAATTCTGGTCATTTATATGCCATCCAGGAAGATGAATTTAAACTAGAACAGTTTGACATCCCATCAATAAATGTGAATTTAAACTAGATCAGGGAAGAGCTAATGGGGAGGGATAGCTCAGAGGTTTGAGCATTGGCCTGCTAAAATCAATGTTGTGTTCAATCCTTGAGGGGGGTCATTTAGAATCTGAGGCAAATAGATTAAACAAGGGATGGTGCTTGGTCCTGCCAAGAGTGCAGGGGACTGGACTCAATGACCGCCCAAGGTCCCTTCCAGCTCTATGAGCCTCAGCACTGAATAGTCAGTGGCTTGTAGGGCCTGTTTTAAGAGAGGCCACTGGAAAAACTTGGCTTGTTTGGCATGGCAGAAAGAAGGCTGGGAGGGGATCTGATTGCTTTCTGTAAATACGATAAGGAGCTGAAAACCTAGGAGGATGAACAGCTATTTCAGCTACAAGATCATGTTGGCACAAGAACAAATAGACCAAATTAGTTTCATTCTGGCTCCAATACCAGTGGCTGAATTTATCCCTGGGAGCCTGACTATATCTGCAGACACCAGGCCATGTAATGATACCAAATACAGTACAGTAGAGCCTTGGAGTTACGGACGCCTCAGGAACGGAGGTTGTTCATGGCTCTGAAATGCTAATAACTCTGAACAAAGCATTAGGGTTGTTCTTTCCAAGTTTACAACTGAGCTTTTGACTTAATAAAGCTTTGAAACTTTACTATGGAGAAGAAAATGTCTTCTTTTTTTTAAGTTCACATTTAACAACCTTTTTTTGTGTCTGCTGCTGCCTGATTGTATATCCAGTTCCAAAGGAGGTATGTGGTTGTCTGGCTGGTTCATAACTCTGGTGTTGCCCTGCATTGTGAGCCCAATTCTCAGCTGCTGGAACTTAGTGTAGCTCTGCTGACTTTGCTGGAGCCTTGCCATTTGATGCCAGCGTGGATCTGGCCTTCTCTCATGAGAGGGAATACCACATTCTCGTTTCATTTATGGACCTGATCCGCTTCCACTGAAGTAAAGGGGAAAACTCCTGTGACACCCATGAGTTGTCTAGGGCCCTAGATGGGGCCCCATAACTGTAGGATCTTTGTAAGAAGGCACGTCACTGCAGGCTTCCTTTCCGTAGAGTCAGGTGTTTTTACTTGTATAGCCGATATCCAAAATCCCTGCAGAAAAAAGTCAGTATCCGGCATGGATTTCCTGTTATATGTTCATCAAGTGAGTGATGGGCTATAACAACAGGCTGGATAATGTTACACTCTGCCAATAGGCGTAGTTACCTACACAAGCTAGAACAGTACAATGCTGTTAGCTTTTAACTACATGACTAAAGAAAATTTTTCCTATTCCTGCTTTTCCCCTCATTGTGTAACTCGGGCTGGATGTGGTATATTGGCCCATCTGGTGGCATTTAGAGAATGAGTCTGCTGTACAGCCTTAGCTAATGGGCATCTGGCTTTTAGTTCACACAGTAGAGGCTCACGTTCTAAGGTCCAGAGGTCCCAGGTTCAATTTCGTGTCTTGGTGCTTCGAGTGCACCACTCAAAAGGAGACAGGATCGTGGGTAGCAAATCCAATGTTCTTAATTCGTAGCAGCTTTGAATTTTAGGACATTTTGAAATAGGAAGCAGCATATTAGAAGTCTGCAGTGGGACAGGCTTAGGTGCTAGTTAAGATAGCATTGCAGTGTCAGTTTGAGCCAGTGGTTCAGATCTTTGTTCAACAAAATTGGTTCTTAGCTGTTTAACACTAGCACCTAGTATTGCTAAAACCAGTTACCCAAGCTGCCACTTTCAATTCACTAAGCCTTGGAGCACCCTGACAAGCAGTAAAGAATTATAAAAGGCTCCCTGATGCTGCAGGGTACAAGCCAAAACAAGGCCCTGTAGCCTGAGGGGGCGGCCCTTTGCAATGCCTTGCCGCTCACAAGGTCCAGGTGTGTTCAGCCCAGCTCCAGTTGGTACTGAGTTTGGAAGCCAAGGTTCTGTGGGATTTCTCAAGGAATGAACTAATTTTTCCATGCACGTGGTGCTCATGAAAGAGGCATGGCTGCCAGCCCGGAAGGTTCAAGACTGTTGCCAGCCCCAAAATTTGAAAATCATGAGATTTTTAAAAAATTCTGTTCATTTTTTGTCTATCGGCTAAGGTTGGAATGCCCCCTGTCCATAGTCAGCCTGGAAGACAGTGCCCACATTTGCAGATCTGCGGTAACTGAGTATGGTGGTTTTGGGCCCAGCTGCAGGAGAACTTCCTAGAAAACCTAAGTGAGCTCAAATAACCTAAATCTGCATATCATCAGCAGGGCTCCCAGCATCTCTAAGCCACCAAATTCCAGTTAATTCTGTGCCTGCTCTTCAGTCCTTCAGATAATTATGGATGGGTTCCCAGCCCCACCTCACTGTCCCTGGCTGCCCTCCAGGCCTCCTACCTGCTGGCGCAACAGCACCTTTTTCCATCCATCCCCACGTTGCTTCTGCACCACTTCGCACAACATCTTCCAGCTGTACACGTTCTTTGCCCTCTCCATCCCAGGCACTGAGGAGCAGGGGTGATGTTGTTGGAGGAGATGGGGGAACAGCTCCTACACGCCTGGAATTGCAGAGATATTGTGAGGGGGCGGGGGGGGAGCAAACCTAACGCATGAACCAGACATGAGGCCTGTCAACACAAGTGGTGTGAACATTCCATTAACATATGAGTAGTTCCATCCTGTCGGCAGATGACCTAGCAGTGAAATGCTCTGTGCCCCATTTCAAATCAGCCCCTCCCCACAGCCTTTCAGGCACCAGCTATGACAGGCTGCCTTTGAACCCCCAAAGGCTGGGCTGCATGTGAAGCAATTCCCCTTCTGTCAGCAAGGGCTGCTTGCTGGCCCTGGGGAAACTCAACTGAGCTGTGAGCAGCCAGGGCACAGCCAGCAGCTGCCTATGGGATTGGGGTGGGAGAGAGGGTGGACATGACTCCTATCCCTTGCTGGACCCTTGATCCAGGGTGGGGTACCACAAGCAGGGAGAGGAATTGAGGAGCAGGGGCTGCGGATGAGGAAGTTCTCCCCTTTGGAAGAGGGTACAGTCCAGGAGGCCATCACATGGCTGGAGAAAGATGGTGGGAAGTGAGGGACGAGGTGTCAGCTGGAGAGAAAGAGGGCCCCCTGCCCCAGACAGTTGTGTGGGGGGCGGGGTGAGGCAAGAACCACACAAAGGTAGGAAAGCCACCAAACCACCTCCATGCCTAGGAGAAGTGCTTGGCCCACACCCAGCTAACCTCAGGCTTTGCTCCTGCATCTCAAGCACCTGAGGTAATGTTCCAAGGCCTCTGGCCTGCCACGAAACCTCTGCAGGTGGTGTCACAGCAGCTTGGGGCGGGGGGTGGGGCACAGCTTCTTTGGCCCTGGCTCTCACGCTGGGAAAGTCACCAAACCCCAGCGAGACAGACGGAAGTGTTACTGCCAGACCTTGCAGAGGACCAACCATGAGGGCTCCCTCCATGCCCGTCAGAAAACAAGTACAGGTACATCAGGTATTTGTGGGCTGGGAGCCTTTAAGGCTACAGAGGACTGTGGTCACCCGTGGGGGGCAGAAGCTGTGTGACTCAGGCGCCTTTCCACACAGTGCTATTTAAACTGGTCCTGTGAAAAACAAAGTAGCCAGGAGCCCCATAAAGTCCTCTGGTACCTGAAGGGCTAGTGCCACCGTATGCAGCAAATTGGCCACACAAAACGCCTGTAATGGTTAGTGAGATGCAGTTGGCTAATGAGAAGCTCGGCTGCCTGTAGGCTGGGCGGCAAAGGCAAACACCACTGTCTGCTGACATGCCACAGGCTTTTCCAGCCCTCCATCAGCAATGGAGCCAGCTCCTCTCAGCCGGAGCGGCACGAGGCGAAGGGTAGCACGTCAGCACTACGTGTGAGCAGGCGGGGGTGTGGCCAGTAGAATGGCTGTGTGCAGTAATGGGGTGGCTGTGGGGGGGCACTATGGGAAGAAAGGCAGCAAGAGTCATGCTGGGGTGGGGTGGGGAGGGTGGGCAGAGATAGGACCTGAGCCTGCTTGGACCCAGGTCCTGGCCAAGAACGAGGTGGTTGATTTCATTGGGCATGTGCCACTTAAATGCGGATTGAAACTCTCATCTGGCCATAGATGTTGCTGGGCCAGAGACCGCCAACTGCCAGAGCTAGTCTAGCTGGGGGGCCACTCCTGCTGGTGGCTGGGACCGCTGCCAGCAGCCCAGCTGGCCGTCATGGTGTGGGGCACCAGACCAGGAAGTCCCACAGGGAGGCCAGCCAGGGCATCCCTACCAGCAACCTTGTGGGTGGGAGTCCAGCTGGGGGTGGGGAGCCCCACAGCGGGGAGCTGGGCTGGACCAGGGAACCCCACTGACAGCCTGGTGGTGGGAGGGAGCTTGGCTGGAGTGGGGTGGGGGGGTGTTGCCAGCAGCCTGGCAACAGTGAGCCCCACCAGATGCAGAGCCCCTGGTGCAGGGAGCGGGTGGTGGTCAGGAGGGGTGCTTGCCCCCTTCTTGGGAGCGGGGGTGGGGAGCTCAAAGGCCTGTCCTCTCCTGGGTGGGCAAATTCTCTTGCTTGGGACCTCTGTGGTCCCATGGCTGTTGGACCAAGGAGGTACAGCTTGAACCTCACCATACCAGCACCCTTGGGAGCTGACTGGTGCCAAGGTCAATATTGTCTCACACTGTTACCCACAGTTCCACTGCTTATGGGGCTCTTAGAAGACATTTAGAGGGTAAATTACAGCTAAATAAAGGCACAGAGAGCCAGGACTGGCAGCAGAAACCAAACTTTATGGGACCACAGAAAACTTGGCCAAACCCCTGGTAAGTGGTCAGCCAGCTAACTAAAATCACGCTGGACTGTGGATGTTGCCAGACACAAGCGTGCGCCCCTTAGAGAGGTTCACTCTGTACCACCCGGCTCCTTGAGGCTCTGGGCCTTGGTTCCCGTTGCTTCAGAAACCTGTCGTGTGAGTCTAACCTGACCATTCCCAGGGTCATATAGCGAGGGGCTGCAGCACAGAGTTTGGGGACAGTGCTGATTTTCCCCACGCTGGGGGGGGGGGGCGTGTTCAGAGCCAGCGGTCGGGTTCGTGCCTGTGTAACCACAATCTCTGCTCACACAGCACAGGAGCAGCTTTGTTCTGCCAGCCCCCGAGTCAGTGACAAACCCCAAACAGCAGCCAGAGAAGCCGCCTACGCCAGTCCAACAGGGAGCTCAGCGCTTGGCACCAGCTGTAATTTAGCCCAGAACTAGAGGCAATGGATGAAATGAGTTTACACTGTGTGCAGCGACTGAGGCCTGATCAACTCATTCAATGCCTTACTGACCTTGGCCCTGAGCCAAACCCCCTCTGCTGTCGGGATGTTCCATGCTACATCGTGATTGCTGGAGCACGAGGGTAGCCGGAAACACTTGCCTGTAGTCATACACAGCTACGTCGGTCCGTCTCTCCTGAGCAAGGCCACAGCAGGGTGCCATGGCAGAAAGATCAATGAGAGAAAAATGGAGCTGCCCAAAAGCTGCTTGATCAAGGTCTCGCCACCTGCCCTCACTGCCCGTTGCAGGAACAACCAGGCTCCTATGCCTCCGTGTGCAGTGGCAGTGACACCTAGAGGGCAAATTTGGTTGTACAGACATAGTGGCTTTATTTCCCCGGGGAGAAATCCCAGCTGGCCAGTCCTCGGAATTAGCTAATCTCAGAGGCTGGCCGGTGGTTGCGTGTGTACCCACCTGGGAGCTACATCCCATGCGACAAAAGCGCCTAAGGGAGCAAAGTGGCACCAAAGCAGCCTGATGAAGCAGCCCCAGAGAAACCCACTTAATGTTCAGTGAAGGGATTCCCTTGCTTTGCTCTCGCGCTCTCTCAATCTCTCTCTCTCTCACACACACACACACACACACACACACCCAAGTGCCCTCGGTAGTTCGCATCAGAATGCAATGCTGGCGATAGATGCCGCTGGCCTGGTCAGTGTTTGGAAGGAACATAAAAGGGGAGGTAAGTTTTTCACCAGTAATTGGGTGTAACTTTCCTGCACGTTGAACTGGGGCACACCGCGAAATGGCCAAAGACAGCCAGCTGTGGAGGACCTTCCGAGCTGCCCATGGCAGTGGGCTTAGGCTTTAACCAACTCCTGCAAAAGGGGCAGGCAGGGTAGGGTTGCAACACAGACCAGGAAGCTGATGAGGATAAATAAGTAGCTGCTCTACTAAACCTGCCTGTTAGTGGCTTTTCCTGGTACAAGTCCTTGGCATGTCAGATACATTGACAGGCCAGCACGGCTCCTGACAGTCTCTGACTGTGGCCCTCCTACTTTGAAGGCACACACAGGCGAGCGGCACGATGCAGGACCTAACCTTTGTTCCTCTCTTTGGGCTGTTTCTGTTTAACAGACATTTGGCTCAATGGGAGAAGTGAAAATTAAGAGAGTCTCTCGTGGTGACAACGTGAGCAGACCAAAAACAGGCTCGGGAGTCTGGCATGTGTAACCCACACACCTTTGTGTGGTTCTCTGTCCCATGTCATGGTACCTAACCCGGTTCGCAGAGAAAGCGTAAGTGTCCTCTACAGCCTAAGCTAAGCAGCAACTGGCCTTTAGCTCAAGCTCTAGCAGTACCTGCTCTCAGATCTGGAGACGGCAGGTTCAAGCCTGGCTGAGAGCAATTACCCTGTTCTCTGTAGGGCTCAGTTTGATTTAACATGCAGGCCTCCTAGAATCAAGCTTAATTAGCAAGAAAAGGCATATGGTAGGTCAGAGTGTTCTGGGGATGCTGCATTCAGACATGTTTCTGGGCCAGGTTGTGGGGAAAGAATGGAATGAGATTAGTTATATGAGCTGGTGCAGGAGACAACCACATGGCATGAGGTTTCTTGTGGGGGTAGTGTACAACGGCAACCAGCCTGGCTCGCTCTCACCAACCAGGGAAGGGGAGCTTTATGTGATGCTTCCTGTCTATGCGAGAGTCGGGAGGTGCCCCATCACCTGTTACCAAACAGAGTTAGCAGAGCAGGTTTGGTTACAGGTCATAGTCAGTGGTGCTGGAGTTACGCTCTTCTTTCAGCGAGGGAAGGCTTTTCACTTACTGCTCAGCTCCCTGGGGTGTGCTTTGCCTTTTGGGGCTGTTTGGTACAGCACCATGGGGGCCTGGCCCATGACTGAGGCTGCTGGGCACTATCACATGACAGATAATAATGTTAGCAATGGCTGCTCCCAAAGCAGGTAGAACACAGACTCAGGGAGTAAGTGCTAAGCCCAGACCTGGCCCATGGACTCTTGAATGTTCACAGCAAGTTACACCTCCCCTCCCTGGTGGAACTAGGCTCCAGGACCCAGGACCCAAGACCTCCACGCCACACCCTTAATAGCTCCTCAGAAGACCTTGTGGTTTGCCCTCTGTGACCTAGGGCCAACGTACAGCCCACTCTATAGCCTCCAAAGGGCCCTTGATGGGTGCTTTTTCATTCCCACCAGGTTCCCAAGAGGCTGCCTGAGCCAAGGCCTGGTTCCCCCCCTCGCTAGCGGCTCTTCCATGTATACGACATGTTTCCTCCCCCTCGATAGTGTTGCAAAAGCAGATCAATGCTCCCACTCTCCCTGCATGTCGCAAGCACCACTGGGCTGAGTCGCCCATATGGTCCCGTCAGATGGAAAGCAGATGTGCCTTGGACAGTCTCTTGCTGCCCTTGGTTAAGGCTGCTGAGGCATCGATCAGCCCCTGTTCAGTAAATCCAAAGGCTGGTGGCAGAAGTGAGCTTGTTTTCCTGCACCTCTTGCCACCTGGAGTAAGGCGGCTGGGGCTGAGGACACAGTATAGGGTTAGGAAGAAGCAGTGGGTGGACATTCAGACCCAAAGGTGCCCCAAAGTTTCATGTGTCCTACAAAACTGGGTATTCTGTGTACGGGTGAGGATGCTGACTCCTTGTTTGTACCCCATCCAGCCAGGCCTGACCCTGTCATCAGAGTAACCTTTTCTCGCTCAGCCAGAGAGTGAAGGCATTCTTTGGTAAATTCAATGCTTTGTTTTGCTGGGCAAGTCTGTGACTTATTGGTGAAACCAAAGTTTTTATGCTATCTCAGGTACCATGGCCCCGAACACTGAAGAAGCTCGTACAATAGCAATAGCCCAACAACTGTTTAGGGCAGCAATCTTTACTCAGGGTGTTTAACACTCTGGCTTTGTTTGGGTCCCCACACATAGTTCTGACTTGAACACCTGGCAAACACAAGTATTTAAATGAGATTCAGCATACCAGTCCTTCAGTTAAGGGCCAGGAAAGGTCCCCACCCCGATCGCTGATCTTCCAAAGAGACTTCAGCAAAAGCAAAGGCGAGAAACCTTTATATTCCTGAAAGTTTCCAGTTTAAGATTTTTTTTTGTTTTGTTTTTTTAAGTTTCCGAGTTTTGTTTTACCTTCAAACCATGCGCTACTCCAGTAGTTAAGGCAGTTGATGATGATGTTTAAAAGGTTACACTTATTTAAGAGTGCTGGGAAGTTGCAGATCAAGAACAAAAAAAAATGCTGAATGCGAAACACAAGCCAGCTGGGGAAGTGGTGTAAACAGCGGAAAACCAGTGATGTCAGAAAAGGAACTAAAAGACAGGCAGTGTGATAAGTGGAGGAAAGGCTTTTAATCCAGTTTGTTCTTGTCAGGTTGAGGGAATAGTTTCTGAGGTCAGCTCAAATTGCAGGTTGCAGTAGAAGGGGCAGGCCTTAAAGCTAAACAAGGCCATTGAAATCCCAGCCATTCCAATTGCATGGGCCTGATGTACTTTTGAAAGCAGATATTTGATCACAGGGGGCCAAATCTATCCCTGGGTCAACTCTGGGCTCTTTGTTTACTGGATCAGTCTCTACCTAAAAGACTCCAGGAGATGGCTGGATAATAAGGTGATCTATGCGCCCTACACTTTATTGCACCAAACACACTATTAATCTCACTAGCAACATGAATGTCTGTTGCACCACTTCAGTATCTTCTCACTAAGTGGCTAAGGTACATCTAAAGCAACCATTACCAAGCATGTCCAAGCACTGAGTAGCGAGTAACAGCATGTGTGCCCTGATGGACGAGCTGTTCTGGACCCACCTTCTGGCCGGGGGCAGAGGAGGAGTCAAACCTTGTTGAAGGAATGGGCTGTGGCACTTAAATATGAGTAAGCCAGGCTCAGGCTGGTCTCCTGTGGCCAATAAAGATCTGCTCCCAAACAGGAGAGCTGGAACAGGTTTGGGGGTTTTTTTGTGGTGTGCTGGGGGGAAGAGCCAAAGTGTAAACCCTGGGTGAGCAGGGAATGAGGAGTGCTTCCATTACAGCCTGCTGGAATGGGAGAGAATCCCTGGGTAAGGAAGGTATGAGGAAGTAAGCAAGGTATGAAGCTTGCAGGGATGGGCGCAAACCCTTGGTATGTGTGTAAATGCAGTTTGCTCCTGTGTGCTTAGCTCTCCAAGAGCAGGTCCGCACTAGACCTGAAAGTCAATCCAAGAGATGCAAGTTCAGTTACAATTGTGTAGCTGGAATCAATGTATCGAGGCTCGACTTATCTGGCCATCCTCACTGAGGGAGGTGGATGGGAGACCCTCTCCCTGACTTCTCACAATAATGAGGCATAGAGGTGTCAACTGTTGACCCCTGAGTGTTTGATTTCGCATGTCCCCCACTAGGTGCACAAACTCAAACCCTGGAAGATGGGGGTCACTCGCTCAGTAAGCGTAGCTGTACCCCAAGAGAGGCAAGGTGCAGGGGCGGGCTGGGGATGTGGTGTTTTGCCATCTGTCACCCATTAGATTACTGTGCGACCACAAACTATGTAATGCCGAACATAGGACGTGAGAAACGGGCTCACCCATGCTCGATGTTATTGTGGGAGTACAGAAATGCCAGCGTGTGTTTTACCATGTCTCATAAGGAGAGCGCTGCTGTGAAGTTCAACAACCTTGGAGGGACACGGGTACCTTGCCAAAAGGCTGTGACACAAGAAGGGGCGAGCATGGGTCCAGGCTCCCCAGCTGTGAGCTTTAAGACTGGTTCAACGTTTCTCACCCCCCCCGGCTCAATGGCAAAGCTAAAGCACGCCACAGGAGAAGTCTTTTATTTTAAATTTACTCCAGTGAATGCCGGAGCTGTCTCGCATTTGAACCGTGTTTGGGCCAAGAACTGAAAACACAGAGCTGAAACCATTGCTCTTTCCCACAGCCACATCCACCACAAGCTAGTGGCAGTAAAGCGCACTTGCCCAGTGGGAGTTGCTGCATGGCCGGCAGCAGGGACACCGGGAGGCCAGTTGGCAGGAGCACCAGTGTAGTGGTGGTACAATGAGCAGTCAGCAGGGTGACAGCGGAGAGCGGTGAGCAGCTGGCTGGCGAGTGACCAGTGGCATGCGTAAGTTGCTGCTTTATCTCCCCTACTCAGGAGGGGCAGTGAGCCCTGCAGAAGCAGCCCTTGGTTCTGGGTCTGCCCCGGCCCACAGCAGCATCTGTGAGAGCTGCAGAGACAGTTTGGGAATGTGATGGGGACGTTTGGGCTGCTGGTCTTCAGAAGCTGAGCGGAAGCAGATACTGCCCAGCATAGCTGGCGTTGGACTTTTACTGGTGTTCTTGTTTATGAACTCTCTTTGTGGGGTTCCCCAAAAGAATGCCATGGTACCGTCCTCCCATTCACTAAAAGCTCCTCTCTACACTCAGGCACTCCACTTGCAAGTGAGGACGTGTTGCCTCTTGGGGCACCAAGGGGGTGATGTTTGAATTTCCTCGATTATTGGGGGGGGGGGGGGGGGGGCGGTGTTTGAGCCAATTCTATGTTGAATGGCTGGAGAGGACCCCACCCCATCCCCCCCCCCGATAGTGAACCCTGCCCCAGCTGATGCAGCCTTTCCCTGGCAGAAGAGTTAGCGCCTGTGTATACTGGAAACCGCGCCAGGCCAGAGGGTGTGGCAGCACCTCCACAAGCTTCGTCCCAGCCTCTGTGCTCCTAAGTGGCCTTTGTTTGGGCCCATTTAGTGCTGGTGGGACACGTTCCTGGTGGTTCATCGCTACGTGAGTTGCCAGCCAACCTAGCCCATTGAAGGCATTGTGGGCGAGGCCTAGGATGTTAATTTCACTGGACAAAGGAGTCAGTGGCATTTGCCGAGAACTGGTGCAATGCTGGTATAATAGGCGGGTGGGGGGGTGGCAGGGTGGGGTGCGGGGATTGTTTCTCAGATCACAGCATCTGCATGGCCGTCCCGGCTTGCGAGCAGAACCCAACAGCCTGAGCTGGTGATGCTGATGAAGTCAAGGATTGCCGCAGCAAAGTCCTCATGGGGGAATGAGAGGCATAGGGCTGAAGGCAGCTGAGAGTGGAGACAGCCTCCCTCACCAGTGACTTAAGCTGCACACCCAGGCATAGTGAGAGGCCACGAGCACCCTGAGGCTCTGTGGTATCTTGATGCTCAGTGGTTGTGTCTGCCTCACTTGAGGTGCAATTATTGTCGATGCAAGCTTGTTGGTTTCTCCCTCTTTTTCTCAATGCCATTTCCAGCTTTCTTTGATTACGTCAGTGTCTGCTGCGCTGAATTTTCTCCCTGCGCTAGAAGAGGTGTCTGCAGCTGGGGGCTGCACCAGCGGAGAAGCAGCCATGAGGGGGTGGGTTATTAGCTTGCCATTGACAGTGGAATCTCATAATCATGGGGGGTTAAAATGAGAAGCTGGCACTGGAATCCCTCTGACATGGTGCTTTGGAGCTGGCAGGAGGGTGGGCAAGGGGTAGGAGCGTGTGCCATTAGAAGGTCGGTAGTGAAGTAAAACAGTTATGAAAGGGAGACTGGGAACCAGACTTTGGAGGGCTTATTTAAAACATTGAATCATCAGACGTGATTAGAATCCAAATGTAAATCAAAAGCAAGTGGAAGAGAAAGGGTAGATTGCAAGCAAAAAAGGTGTCTCTGCCTCAAAGGTAGGCCTCAAAGAACCAGCGCCTAAAGAAAAAGAAAAACCCAAAACAGCTCAACTGTTTGCGGAAGGTTTCACATCTCTTTCCTCCTCCTTCAGTTCCTCCCATAATTTGCATCAGCTCCCTCATTAAAAGCCTAGAATCTCCTGGTGGGGTAATGGGCCCCTGAAGGTCCAGGGGAGGAAGAAAGAAATCTTTGAACCTCATCCTGCAACTCATCCTGAGTCCAGCCTGCAACCCACCAGAAGTCCGAAGTGGCACCAGTAGGCTGTCTCAATCTCCCTGGGGAGTTGGAACCTATCTGGTCATTATCTCTCCGGGACAACAGTCACTACAACACCCATGCACCACTGGGAAAGGCCTTTCATACACATGGCCACCTCCTAGACCTCGTCAGCCACCCACGCAACCAAAGAAATACCTGCATGAGACCTGCAGCATGAGGCCATCTGGTGCTAGCCCAGTACCCAGACCTGGCCAGCTAATACAGTTCTGTGAAGTTGGCCACCATGTCTCATCAGCTGAGGTTATCTAGAAGCCCTTAATTGGCAAAATGTTTACCAGTCAGAGAAGCAGTAGCACAATCCTGTTGCTTTTCGTGGAGCTGCCATTATTGTACAGGATCGTGCCCCAATGCTGTCAGTCTAACACTATGTCTGTTGGCCTGGACCTAGTGGAAGCTGCTAACAGCCTATAGCATTCATTAGAAACTAGCAGGGTGTCCCACCTGCACTGGGCAGTTGGCTTTCTTTACACCAGAAAAGCCCAGTCTCTGCGTTTTGGGAGTTGCACAAACGCGTGCCAGCAAGATCAACTACTGGCTGGAATAAGGGACCAGCAAACCAGGTAAACATCACTGGAAGTGTCGTATGTTGTGTGGAATCTGTAGCTAGTTTTACGAATGCAGTGACCTTGGTTGACGACATGAAGCAGAGAGGAATCTGGCCAACTTAAACAGCTCCAGGACGGAAAACAAGTGTGGCTTTCCTTCCATGTTTTTGCTTTGGTAACCACTGCGGCACAACTCCCAGGAGCTGGCGTTGAGGAAAAAGTGACAGAGGCTCTTGCTGGTCAGAGTATTGTTGTTTATGGGCCCGAAATTGGTACTGATCCTTCCTCCCCCCACCCACTCCCCCCCCAGCCTTGGAATATGGGAATGTGAACCCTTTTAAACCCAGAATTAGTGGTAATTGTGCTGTGTTAAAATGCACAGTTGCTGGTGTTTTACTGTGTGGTGGATTTTCACTGTCAGGAGAGTCTTCTGGAGATTGTATCATTCTGGAGAGTAATTTCACGCCTAGACCTCATAGGTCACAGTCAGCAATACACCCTCCAGATTTTCTTCCTACTTCCCCGACTGCTCCCTCCATGTTCATCAGTGCCTGGTCTTAGCTCAAAGCCCACTTCTTTTTCCTCAACATGCTTTCCCCTGGGAAACCTCATCTGCTTACACAGCAGCCCTGCTATGTCTTGGGCTCCTGGAGCTACCTTCCTTCCTCATTTCCCTTGCCCACCATTCAGTCTTGTAGTTCCCCAGGTGCCTTCCTGACATCTCGCCACCTACTCAACCAGCACAGTGAAAAACAGCGTCTCATTTTGACTCTTGGACTCTCCTTTTCCCATGGAACAGGGATTGCCAACCTCAGCAGCCTCTCTCAAACCCTTAGTCTAGACTCTGCCCCTACTGTATCATTCCTGTGGCCAGGTTTTCTTCCGCGGCCTCTTCAGAATGCATACATTCAGTTCCATCCTCACTGCCACAATGCACACCTGGCTCCCAGTCATGCCTTGCCTCAACCATCACAACTTCCTAGTGTCTTCTTCACGCCTTGTCCAGTCCAGCCACTAAGTACCCACAAAAATTGTCCATATTCCTCACTTCGTTCTCCTTCTTCAGGGCTTCCCCCTTGCCTGTCACATCAGCATCACGGTCCTGATCTGCTCCTCCACAGCTCTCACACTCCTTTTGGCTCCATCCACCATACTGTGCCCTCAACGACTCATGTTGTTTCCTTCTTCCCAAGCTAGGTTCTGTGTAGCCTCTGACAGCTGCCACCCCCTTCCTGCCTGATGTTTCTGGGCTCATCACCCAGGTCCCTTTTGTCCTCTGTCAGTTGTGTTAGGGCTGTGAGCTTTCAACAGCTGCCACTTTTTGCTTTACTAGACTTGGACTTTTTTTTAACCACGTGTTGTTTTAATCATCACATGCCTCTTGGGCACCACCCCACTTCCACACATATGTGGCTCTCCTCTTTTCCATGCCTAAATCTTAGCTCTTCCCAAAAAGTTATGTGAAAGCCAGGTGCTCTAAGCTGCTTTTCAACATGGTAAAGAGATATTTTCCTCTCTACGTGCAGGGGATTAATGTGGGGAGAGCCCAGGAGCTGCCCGAGGCGTGAGTGCCCTGTATTGCCCCAGTTCGCCAAGGAAGAACAAAATCCTGGAGGAAACGTGTAGTTTGCAAGTTGCAGTGTTCTGATTTTTCCACTAGGGAGAGCAGCAGTTGAATGAGAGCAGCCCAAGGAGTTGCTGGCTCAGCACAGGATGCTGGGCTGAAAAATAAATAAAGGTGGCAGGAGAGAAAAACCAGGAGCTATTTGCTTGGGCTTCTCACCCAGTCTGCAGTTTGGAAGGGGAAGTAAAGCTGCCATGAATCAGGCTAGCTCTGGCCTTTCCAGCTTTCGTTCCCCCGCTTTCTACCGTACACACTGAGCGTGTTTGGCATATCAACACCATCCATCAACAACAGTACAAGCACCAGTTCAGCTTCAGCGTCATAGCAGCCTGAAAAGACACAGCACTTGTCACAAACGTCACCCAGTAATGACTAACTTTCCATTGCAGGGGGCTAGGCAGTCACCCCTCACAGGGAGCCAAACCCGCCTCATTTCCTCTCGTTGATGTGATGTCCTACAGACTGAAAGCGTGCGTCAAGAGAGACACGCATGCTGCTGCTGTTAACGTGAGTGGGATTCTTGTGGAGGGGGCTAGCTGAGTCAGTGGCAGCCTCGCCTAAGAGTCTCGCTACGCAAGACAGCTTTTAGGGACAAGGCTATGTGGACACAGCTGCGTCACTAAAAGTCCAGCTGGGTAAATACAGTTTTTTGGCACGTCTGTGGACAAAAAAAAATCCCACCCCGCTCCCGCTGCTCCCCACTTGTCTACAGACAAAGCACTGTTCACACACTAGTAGATGCCAGGACTAAGCACTTATCACTGAAGGACAATATCTTTGTTATTCACCTGCCGGCATAAGGAAAGCCTGAAGGGCTTAGCCCCACTAGAACTTTTCTTATAGTTCCTCACCCAGCCTGCATAGTATGCCAGAGCGCCTGAGCATGCCTTGATCTTGGGTTAGTTTCTGGGAGGAGTTGGTGGACAACATAGTTTCACACCTGCCTAAATGAGAGGCCGGGCTGGCACAGGTGTGCTCAAGGGAGGGGCTGTGTGACTCACTCCCTTCCTAACCTCTCTGGATTGCTAGAGCTCATTGTTGACGTCCAGGCCAGGCTGAAAATTGCTGTCTGTGCGCGGGCTGTCACAGAGGGTGGGGTTGCTATGCAGGGGGGGAGGCGGGGAAGTTTCTCTAAGGTCGCCATAGCCGAACTTTCAAAAAAAAGAGGACACCCCTGCGAGAGAGTGTATCTATAGATCTACCAACGCACGTTGTAGTAGTGTACTATAGTAAATATACAGGTTGAACGTTGCTAATCTAGAAATCCTGTGGCACCTTTTCGACTAACAAGCGTTAGTGTTAGACTAACAGCTGTAAGGCTATAACGTGTTAGTCTATAAAGTGCCACAGGAATTCTTGTTGTTCTCGAAGATACAGACTAACACAGATACCTCTGTGATGCTTGCTAATCTAGAACGTGCTAGTCCAGCAACAGCCGTAAACCAGCATGATTTTAGTTAGCCTGATGACCACTTAGCTTGGGTGCGGCCAAGATTTGCACAGTCCCATGCAGTTTGTTCAGAGCCACCAGTCCTGGCTGTCAGTGGTCTGTGCTGTTTTGATATAATTTACCCCTTAGTGTCTTCTAAGAGTTCAGTAAGTACTGAAAATGTTGGCAAGGTACTGGACAATCTTGCCCGCCCATTGTCCAGCAAAGTTTCTCACCCAGCATTGGTAAGGTCCCAAGGGTGCTGGATTAGAGAAGGTCAACCTGTAGTCCAGGGGTCAGCAACCCCAGCATGAGTGGCATGGGAGATGAGTTTCATCAGCACACAAGGTGGGAGCGCAGCCTCGTCCCACTTCCCACCCCAATGAGGCAAGAGCTTGCTCAAAGCCAGCTCAAACCTATGGATTAACAAAAGACCAGCTCATGCTACCAAGCAACCACCACCGACATGGCAACGTGCCGCATCTCAGTCGATTTATTAATGAAGCTGTGGTGTAAGTAGGACTGTGAGTGACTTTAAACCGTTATCACTGGCACTCAGATTGTACCTAGAGGGCAAAAGGTCCAATTTCAGCACTCGCACTTGGAGAGGTTGCTGACCCCTCCTTTAGTACAGTAATACCACACAAGTGGGTACTATGTCTGCTACAGCCATTCGCCTGCTCAGGCTTGTCCTCGCTTTCGCCAGTTCAGCTGTGGTACCCTAGTGATTTGGCTGAGGATGGTTAGGGATGCTGTTTGATCGCTCATGTATGGCTTGTACCGCTATGGCTAGCCACTGAGCCTACAATAAAGCCAAGTCCAGATTAACTCTCCCGTGGTCCCAGGGCTACTAGATTTTCGTGGGGAGTTAATTTAGTGGGACCCCTGTGTACAAGTCTTTTGCCTAATTTAAAATGAAAGGATCATATGTATGGCACCGAGGCTATGAACATTCTACCAAACTTGCTGTTTAATTAACACAAACTTGTTCTCCGATTACATTTCAGGCTGAAAGCACGTAGAATAGGATTAATTCAGACTAGCCGACTTCTCGCCTTAGCACGGCTGTTATATCCGGTCCTTTCTGGGAGGGCGTTGGGGGGCAGGAGGGATTCAGATATGTGCAGGAGACTAGAGGGCAGAGTAGGGAGGCGCACGATGCAGAGTCGAGCCGTGAGGTGCATCCTACAGGCGGTTCCTGGCCGGTGATGCAGCAGATCGCAGGCAGGCTGGTTCCTGGCCAATGGGAGCTGTAGGGACGGTGCTGACAGCACATGGCAGTGCCTCCTGCCTCACCGGGTGCGTGTGTGTGTGTGTGTGTGTACACGTACACGGGGCTGGGGTAACCCCTGCTCATGCCCCAAGCACAGGGCCCAAGGCAATCCTCCCCCATGCCACAGTCTCTGCCACCTCCATGCTGCTGCCACTGATTCCTGGGGCAGGGGGGTGGGACCAGGTGGCAGCAGCAGGTCGGGGGAGGGGGTGTCACCTGTCCTCCCCCATTCACCACCTCAGCAGCACGAGCAGCAGCCTGCTCTGCTCCACGCCACTGTGCCCCCCTGCCCACTGAGCCCCACTTCTCCATGGGCGGCAGGGACCAGGGGCTTCCCACTGCCACGGAGAAATAGGGCTCCGTGGTGCGGTGCCGTGGAGCAGACCAGCCACTCCCACTGCCCACCTGGTGAGTGAGAGGCCAGGAGACACCCCCCTGGTGCAGCCGCCACTGTTGCACCTGCCCCAGGGAATCCCCCCCCCCCATCCATAGGACAGCTGGGGCGGCTGCTGCGGAGCCCCCAAAAGTGCAGGGCTGGGGGCAGCCTCCCCACCTTGTCCTAGGGACCCAGCAGGGGCCGCAGAGACGAGCCGGCAGCCAGCTGCTTGCAGGAGCACTGTGGAGCCAGGCCACCCAGGCAGCTTGCCTGAATCCTGCTTCGCTGCTAGACTTTTAGTGGCATGAAGATTGTGCTCAGCCGGCGCAGCTCCAGGATCAGCCAGCTGAGCACGATCAGTGGGTTGGGGATTGCTGAGTATAGTCTTATATCTTTAATTTTGCACAGCCTGCCTTAGCCGGAAGCCCTAGGCCGCAGCCCCTACCTCCATCTGACCCTGAATGCAGCATGGTATAAAGGGTTTGGCCCAGTCTGTACAACCAAGGTTTTGGCCTTTGCTTGTTCAAGGTTGCTCTCATACCTGCTTTCAGTCATGGTTCTTTGAACCCTGCCCATTTGGGTGTAAAGGTGCCTCTGGGCCTGGCCTTGAAGCCATTTCATGATGTATTGCACCTGCCTTTACTTCTTAGCCACTGGAAATGCAAGAGACGGATGAAAGAAGAGTTCCTGGTTTCCACAAAGCAAACAAAACCCCAGAGAGCCATAGTACAGCCAGACAAATCATTGGGCAATCAGTCCCTGGCAATATGCTGCTCTTGCATAGGATACAGGAGGAAGTAGAAGGCTGCAACTAAAAATCCCCAAGAAGGTTAATTTATTGAATGAAACTGTATACAACACTCCCCACAGCCCAGTTCCCTGCCCTTAAGGGCTAGAGCTAAGTTAGTCACAGCTGTTACTTCTCATCTGGCCCTCCCTGTTTTCTCGCTCCGCCCCCCCTATATCAGCGAGGTGCCCAGTCCTGGCTGTTGTGCTTCCTCCATCCAAGCATTAAAAAAATAAAATTAGGGACACCCGAGTTCCATCCATGGTTGGGGTTGCTGGATACCATATGTTCACCACTTTCTTACATGGGCGCAAAGCTGGGCATTGCTCCTGCATGTCAGCCTGGGATCACGGCACCACCAGCCTGAGCTGGCTGACGCACTGATGTCAGAGGCTTGCGTTACCGTACAGGGCCTCTTACCCACACACCTCACGGAGAGCTGCTTGCAGAGCAGGTGGAGCGCTGGACGCAACGCTGTTGACGCCAAGGTATTCGCCAAGCCCCTCCATCAACCTGTCAGAGCCTGGCTTGGTCAGACACATCCTGCTGAGGATGACAGACAGGAAAAGGGCTCTCTCTCTCTGGGAATGCTGTGGGAATGCTGCCACTCCCAAGACTCAGGAATATAGTGCTCCGGGGCGGCGGGGCGGTGGGGGTAGCGGGACTAAAGCTCTCCCTGTGGCCAATGGCGCATAAGAATGGCCACACCAGGTCAGACCAAAGGTCCAGCTAGTAGCTGGTCTTCTGCCAGTGGCCAGTGCCAGCTGCACTGGGGAGTGAACAGAACAGGGAATCAAGTGATCCCGCTCTGGTCTTCCATTTCCAGCCTCTGACAAACAGGGGCTAGGGAACACCATTCCTGGCTAACAGCACTGATGGACCTAACGTCTGTGAATTTATCTAGTGCTTTTCTGACCCCTGGTAAAGTCCTGGTCTTCACAACGTCCTCTGGCGAGGAGTTCCACAGGCCGACTGTGCACTGGGTGGAGAAAAACTTCCTTGTGTTAGTTTTAAACCTGTTGCCTAATAGCGTCCCCTTAAGCTCAGCCATACCTGCTGCTCCAGCAACGAGGCAGGGGAGCCCTAGTCTGCAGCAAATGCCTCTGGCCACTGAAGAGCAGGAAGTGAGACAAGGAGATGGCGTCAGGGCTTCCCCCCCACTCCCAGTAACTGAGCCAGGTAGGCAGCGTGATTGGCTGGGAGGAGGCTGATTTGGGAGCTGGATTGGGCAAGACGCTCTTGCAACAGCACAAATGGTCAGTGTCAGTGCACGTCCGGCTCGTCAGCCTCCTCTTCACACTCGTCTTGGTGCTCCAGGAGGCTGAGCACCCCGGAGAACCTGAGGCGGGGAGGGGGGGTGTTGCCGCACATTTCCAGTATGTGTCCTATTACTCACCGCAGCGCCTAACACCACAGGTCACTGGTTACTCAGCTGCTGTGGGAAGGGCGTTCTAGCTGGCCAGGCTCTGCTGTGTGTGTGAGCAGAGCTCTCCTCTTGGGTTGCCCACTGTGGAGCAGCAGGAGGCAGCTGAATGCACAGGAGCGGCTGTGGCACCAGGTCAGTGCAGCAGGGTTTTAATACCTGGTACAATTTGCTGTTGGCATGTTGGGAGGAGCAGGGTGACCAGGTTCAACAGCCTCCAGCAAGAAGCGGGGGGGGGCAAAGGGGGCCACTGGCCAGTAGCCACAGCCACCCCCCCCCGGCCCCGGCCACCCACCCCAGCTGGCGGTAACCACTGCTTTGCTGTGATTCCTTAGGCACCCTTCGCCTCAGTGTGGTGCAACATACGCCACAACCCCAGACGTTCACTTCCTCAAATGAGGCAGAAATCCCCACCCCCCCACCCCCCCGGCAGGGCCATGTGACCTCTGCACTGCACACCAGGAAGCAAGCACCAGGACTTCCCTTGTGCCAGCAGGGTGGGGAGAGCCCACAGGCATTAGCTGCATCAAGCTGCGTGTGGCTGCCAGTAATGCTTTCACACTGCTCTCTGTTTCTATGCCAACCTGCAGCCCTTAGCGCCTGCCGGGGCCTGCTGTCCCCACCACGGCGCCGTGACGTGCTTCCCTCCCCGCCCTCCGGGCCAGGACAGGCTCAGCAGCAGGCGGCATGGCTGGCTGGATGGCGGCGAGGACCTGCGTTGAGCCGGTGGTGGCTGGCGCCCAGGTCGCCAGCGCCTTTTACGACACAGGGCTGCTGCTCGTGGTGAAGCACTACTACAACCAGAGCAACTCCACCGCCCCGGCACGCGTGCTTGAGGACGCACAGCAGAAAGCGGTCTCGGACTTCTACATCATCTACAATTTGGTGCTGGGCCTGAGCCCCTTGTTGACAGCCTACGGCCTGGCAACGCTCAGCGACGCGAAGGATAGGAGGATCTCCCTTTGCGTGCCGCTCCTTGGCTACCTGGGCTCCAGGCTCCTCCTGCTTCTCTTGATCTTGCTTCAGTGGCCCATTGAGGTGATGTACGGGGCTGCGGCCTTAAACGGGCTGACGGGCGGCTTTACCACCTACTGGGCTGGCATCATGGCTCTGGGGTCCCTTGGCTCCTCCGAGCGCAGGCGGGCTCTGCGGCTGATTGCTATTGAGCTGACCTATGGGCTGGCAGGCTTTTTGGGAAGCGTAGCATCAGGACACATCTTTGTCCAGGCCCACATAAATTACCAACAAGGCACCGTGCTAGTGAGCTGCAGCCTGGCCTTGTATGCCCTCTGCTTCCTCTACAGCCTCTTGGTTCTGAAAGTCCCTCTGCCTGAAGGCACCTGCCCGGCTTCCACGGCTGACAGCAAACCCCAGGACATAGCTCAGCCTGCCAGCCAGCCAGAGGAGGATGGAAGGATTGCAGTGAATTCAGGCTCCTGTGAGGACGAGGGGCGCAGCCACCACACACCCTCAAAACTCATCATTGCAATGCTCTTCAGCGGGGCCATCTTGTATGACCTAGCAGTGGCTGGAGCCATAAATGTTCTCCCACTGTTTTTGCTTAAGAAACCACTGAGCTGGGGCCCTGTGGAGATTGGCTACGGCAATGCTGCTGGCTACATAATCTTTATCACCAGTTTCCTGGGGGTTTTCGTGTTCTCCAAGTATTTAAGGGACACAACTATGATCATCATCGGGATACTGTCCTTCAGCGCCGGCAGCCTCATCTTGGCCTTTGTGCGCTGGACATTCCTGTTTTACATCGGTGAGTTGGCCTGTGACACAACGGGGCCCAGACACTGCGAGCAGGCAGCCCCTGGCTACCGGCGGTGGGAGGCAGGCTGGGAAAGGGGGCTGCTGGCAGGACGTGCCTCAGCTGCAGCCTAAGGCTCTTTACCATGCGGTTCAGCAAAGCAGTCAGAGCCGGAAGTGCTATGGGTGAGGCGGCTGCTCATTTTCAAAGAGGCTTTTCCAGCCAGGCTCAATTATTCACCCACCTATTACATCAGGGCTCAGATATGAAGAGGTCAAAATGATGATTGTGTGAGAAGCAATTTCCTCCTCTGGGGGCCCTCCCCCTCAAATCCTCTCCCCCCCACGCATACCTCAGTTGGCTGGCTGCCAGGACGGGGGGGCGGAGGGGGGGCGACACTGGCATGTCTTATGGATCCTGTCATATAGCAAGCCCCTGGGTGGGGGTTACTCAGTACCTTCCAGCCAGTTGAGTGTGGGGGGAGAGCCTCAGGGGATGTGGTGGGTGCAGGCATCAGGGCAGGTGCTTGCGGGTGAGGAGAGGCTCAGGGAGGACGTGGCAGAGTAGGGGCGGGTTAGGGTGGAAGCTCAGGGCAGGGGGCTGGAGGGTAGGAGGCGAGAAGGAGCTCTGGACAGGGCTGGATGGGTGCAGGAATCAGGGCAAGAGGCGCCGGGTGAGGCAGGTTGAGGGCAGGGGTCTGAGGGGTTCAGAATCAAGGCTGGGGAGGGGGCCCTCAGGGCAGGACTGGAGACCATGTGGCGGGGGGGGGTGTCTGCATATTTTCCCCTCACTCTGATCATCACAGGAAGAAGAGCTGCAGCCCCTGCTCCCCACCCCCCCAAAAGCAAGCTTGGTGGGCACTAGGGGCCGAAGCACCCCCAGACCAAGGCAGGAGGGATGGTGGGGGCGGCACTTTCACCTGCTTGGCTGCCTGCATCTTTGCAAGCCAGCCTGCAGCAGGTCCCTGGGAGCCCAGCTGGGGGAAAGGCCAGCTTGACAGAATGCCACACGAGGTCGCACCAGCTCACTTTCACCTCCAGCTCTCCTGGCGAGTGTTGTCCTCTGGGTGGCAGAACCGTCCCAAGCAGACCTCCCAGGCTTTCTGCCTGCGGCCACTGACCCACTACATCCACCAATGAACTGCCATGGCAGCCGCTTGGAGCCCCAGCGGCAAAGTCAGGTCAGCTCTGCCCATCGCATCAATGCATGGGACCCTGGCAGTGGGGCAGCCCCATCTTTTCACCTGCCTTTGTTGAATTAACAGTGTTAAACGGCAGGTCCCATAGCAGCTTCGAGGAGGACTGGGGGTGTTCTACCAGTCATAGTTGTTTGTTTTAAAATGATTTGTTTTAAAGACCAGTCAGTGCTGCTCATTTTTAACTAGAGCACATCCCAGCTCTGTGTCGGGGGAAAAAAAGAAAACCACACAAACCCTTTCAGCTGTTAATTCTAGTCAAAAACACTCCCCTACTCCTCCTCCTCCGGCAGAGCCAGAGGCTGGAGCTGAGCTGGAAGACAGCATTGGCAACCTTGGCAAAGATGGAGCAGAATCCTATAGAGTATGGCTGAAAGGACAAGTTTGTGTTGTTGTTTAACAATAAGACATAGTTAGGTTGGGGGAAAGCTTAACTGGTGAGCTCGTTCATTGTCAACTACAGCTACTGCAGCTGCTTAAAAGGGTCGTTACAGACCAAGCTCTATGTGAGTCAGTAAGGCCATGCTAAGCTGGCCAAATGCATATCGTAGGAGAGTGTGAGCAAGGTGAGTTACACTGTGTGTTTATGTGCACAGCGCTATTGGGGGCGGGGGCCGGGAGCAGCTCCTGCTGCTGCCATGTATGTCGCTCACAGCGGTGTCATTCTCATGCCGTGAAAGAGCTGGCCCCATTACCGTCAAGCATTGTCACTTCACACACCGCTGAGGTGCGGCTGTCGGAGCTGTGCCCCTGGACGGATCGGCGGGGCTGAAAGGGCCAAGGGGGGGTGAGGGCCTGGCTGTTGGAGAACGAACTGAGCTTTCGCCCCCAACAGAGCTCTTCTTGGGCACGGGGCCAGGGGCTCCCACGGTCAGCGCCACCATGCCAGGTAGAACAGTGTGTTTAGCGTAAGGGGGGTTGGTAAAAACCAGAAAGCCAAACAACTAGATTTTATTTTGTTTCTTCCTGGCTAGAAATTGTTCTGTTTTATTGCTGACAGATTTTTGATTAGCGTCAATAAAGCAGGCTCTACAGCTGTCTTTGTGATAGTGCCCCACCCCTCCGCAGACTCATCCCCCTCTATCTCCTTTGCCTTCGTACATCTGCTGCTTTCTTTCGTTCTCTGGGGTCAGCTTTCTCCTCCAAGCAACACAAGGGGAACGGACTTACTAAACAGCTTTGTTCATTCAGCTTAAAAAGTTAACTTTTACAGAGTTTGAGGGAACCAGGTTTCAGGAGAACTGGGGAGGCAAAAAAACCAGCTGTGGTTAAATAGTTTCCATCATTAACCTTTAATCCTGCATTGTCTATGAGCTAAAAAGCAAAAAAGAAGTCCTGCGGCACCTTAAAGACTAACAGTACAAATTATTAGGGTGGAGAGGTTTCAGGGAACAGACCCACTTCTTCAGAGCTGACAAATGCTGCGGATAAATTCTCTTCCTCTCAGTTGTCATTTATTAGCATTTTTCAGCTCTGAAGAAGTGGGTCTGTTCCCCAAAAACTCACCACCTAATAATTTATATTGTTAGCCTTTAAAGCGCTACAGGACTGCTCTTTTGCTTTGTGAAGATAAAGACAAAACACGGCTACCTCTCTGTGACTGTTTGTAAGCTGTTAATACTTGTACCGCGGTTACCCCTAGGCTCTCAGGTCACAGCCTGGGTCCCATTGTGCTTGAGGGTATACAAACAGAACAAAAAGACAGGCCCTGCCCCAAAGAGCATGCAAATTAAGGGCCACACAATGGCAGGGAGTAGGTCACACATACAACATGCTGCCTGTGCATGAGCCAGGACCCTGAAAGCACAAGCCCTGCTGTTTGGCCTCTAGAGGCGTAAGCCACGTTGCTGCACTCATGGGGCCATACTCCTCAAATGGGATAATGCCCTACATGAACGCAAGGATTATTTATGAACACTGGATGTAGTAAAGGTGCTGGGGCCAAAAGAACCTCACATAGTGATCAATTACTATGAAAACTATTATCAACAGCCGTTGCTTGTGCTTTGCTCTGCACAGTCTGGCTTTGCCAGTAAAGGGCAGTAGGTTGGGGTGCTGACAACCAGTACTGATGAAATCTACGCATTTATTTGTGTTACAGCTCGGTCCGTAATGCTGTTCGCCCTCATCCCCTTACCCACCATCAGATCTGTGTTATCCAAACATGTACAAGGCTCATCCTATGGTGAGTAACAAGCGGGAAAATGGGCCAGCAACCCGGTTGTGGTTTCTGTCCTCATTCGGGGGAGGGTGGGAGCACAACGCTGTGGCAAGTGCTGCCCTCTGCTTAATAACAATCATAATCCGTAGCACTGGAAGAAGCCATCTGTAGGGTTAAGACAAGCTTGTCCCCTTAGTGTTTATCCAGTCGTCACCCCTCCTGCAGATCCTCCAGCGCTTGTTTGGAGAGATTCCTTAGTTATCACATTGAAGCAGGAGGACCACCTGATGCACACAGGCCACAGCTCAGTGTCACAGCTCTACTCTGAAGAGAGGGGACACAAGGTTGGGGCAAACCATGTCCTAGCTTTGTGCTGCTGGCCCATGCAAGCACTGATTAGTCCAGTTCTCTGCGCTACTTAGCACAGGGACACAGAGGTAGTTTGGCCCTCATCCTTTTAGACGTGGGCCTGCTATTTCGGCCACTGCTGACTAGCCATGGCACAACTGCAGTGGCGCAACTGTCTAGTTCCCTTGGCCATTAGTAAAGAGGGGGTTGCTTTTCAAAGAGACACAAACTTAATTGGACTTACCCCCACTTCCCCAGCTCAAGAAACAGTTGAATACCTCTGAGCTGCTGAACTGGTTGCACCGTGAGAGCTTAACAGTGCTGAACTGTGCCCAAAGAGACGTTAAGGGAAGGGCCCCAGTCACGCTAACTCGAGGGAGAAAAGCACACGTCTCTTTACGCACGTAGAAGGAGACGCAGGCTGCCGTTTGTGATCACAGGGCTGCGTCTCTTTCCAGAGGCTTTGCCTGTCGTCTTTAGGCTGTTAGCGCTGCCTCGGTACAGGAGGACTGTGCCATTCACGAGGTTTCGGTGTTGAGAACCCTCACAAATGTTGAATTTTGTGAATATCGTTTTATCCCTTTTCCCTGCCTGGGGGAGAGGAACTCGGCAGGCTCCCAGGCAGCCCCAGGCAGCAGCAGGGGGAGGCAGACAGGCGGTGGGGCCATGGGGAGCCAGTCAGTGGCCATGCCACGCCCTGGCTGGAGGCAGGGTTGGGTACCCCGCTCTATAGAGGCCAAGCTGGGGCCAGCAGGTGCGGCTGTGCTGTGGGGCATGGGGGCACCATGGCTGCTGGAGATGGGCCCCCTTCCCGCCCAACTTCCAGCGCAGGTACCATGACCCCACGCCCCGGCCTTGCCTATGCCCTGCACTGCTCTGCCTGCTGCCCCGGTGTGCGTAGCTGCTGGCGCTCCCAGAGCCCTGGGGAAGCAGCCGCCAGCATTCCTCCCTAGGAGCCTCGGGGAAGCGGCGGCCACCCCTGGCCCAGGAGCCCCAGGGAAGTGGCAGCCGCAGGCACTCTCTGCCCAGAGGCCCAGGGAAGCGGCAGCTCCCTGCCCAGAGCCCCAGCTGCAGAGCGCCAGCTTTCATTTGCTCTTCGCGGTCCCGCCCGCTTGCTCGGTGACCTGGCTAAAGCCACCTTTTTGCTCTGCTAGGCGAACTGCTCATGCGTAACTGAATTTGCGAATGTTAAACTCGTAAATGTCACGCCCCTGTTGTGTACCAGTCACTGGCAATCCATGGCTGAAATTGGAGCAGATCCCCAGGGAAGAGGAAGCCCTAATCACATTCTCGCTGACGCTAAATGGTCATGCTGCATTTGTTATCCATTTATCAAAAGGCTAATTGATTCATATTAGCATCGTCTAGACCTGGGTAATACGTGCAGTGGAGTGACGAAGCCATAGTCACAAACAGTCATTCAGCTGTTGACAATTGCATGGTCAATCAAGCAACAAGTTGTCTTTGATCCCCACCCTTCAGCCAGCAGAGTTAAATCAGGCTTTGTCCTCCAGCAGAACAAGAGCATCTCATAATATTTCAGGGGTGGGGGAACTCTATTAGCTGTGGAAGAATTTAAGATTTCCACTATGTTTCTCACCCTCACCGTGGAAAATAAAGCTTCACCTGTGAAATACTGAAATCTTGTCTTACCAAATCCAGAGCGAAACCATAACTCCAAGGCCAATATGGTCCGTACCCATTAATAATAATATGCTGCTGCCTCTCCAACGGTGAGGATGATTGAATATACCAACACCTACCTGAGGCTGCAAAAGTCAGATGAACTGGGATCAGTTTGAACAGCACATCACCACTACTTTCCTGCCCTCCCCAGCACCCACCCAAGGAGCATTTAATCCTTTCCTAGCAGAGGGTGTCACCTTTTGGCACAGCGGTAGCATGTTTTACAAGCTTGACCTAATAATAAAGCTTTATCCATTTACCCACCGCCCCTCAGCATTTTCCTCTCTTGTTTGAGTCCTGCAGAAAGTTTTGTGGGTAGTTAGAGATCCCAGCCATGATATTCAGATCTTAACCTCGTTGCCCTTGGGGGGTGGGGGGGCACTGTGCGGTAGAGGGAATGCGTGAGGAAGAGTCTTAGCAGCTAAATTAATCTGAAATTAACTCGACCGAGTCCCAGGAACATGCCGTACTGCGGTTTTGCCTCAGGCCCCCATCTCCAGTTGTACAGATGAGTTCGCGTTTCATGAGAACAGATGGCAGGGGCATGAGTAGAAGTTGTCAAGAAAAAAAGCTCTAACACCCACCCACACAAATGGCAACTACGTAAGCATTGAGTTTTGCTTGGTTTCTTAACAGAGGTGGTCCACAACCGCCGGGGAGGGGCTAAGGTGCCCTCTTAAGACTAGGTCTGATACACATGTGGGCTTTTCTACAGATTTCATACTATCCAAAAATGACATGTATGATGTGTCAGAAGGACTGTATCTAGACATGGATGTGGCTTTCTGGCCCCATTGACTCCATATCTATGGTTTTTCATCTCTCTCTGAGCCTTAGGTTAAGAGTAACTATTTATCTGCTTGTTTATAGGTAAGATGTTTGTCTTGCTGCAGCTGGCTTTAGTGATCACAGGGGTAGCTACATCCACAGCCTACCACAAGATCTATCAAAGGACACTGGACTGGTTCGGCGGCTTCTGTTTCATTTTGTCTTGTGTCATCAGCTGCCTAAGTATCATCCCTATCAGGTAAGAAGGGGGAGGGGTTATGGCCAAAGTTTTTTTTTCTTTTTTTCCCCCTCCCCTGGAATGACTGGCTGAAGAAGGAGAGGGGGGAAAAATCTGACTTCTGTTCTTAACGTGTTATAGATCTTAGAAACTAAGATGGCCTGAGAAGACTGGCTCCCTACCTCTTAAAAAAGAGCAGGGGGAAAAACCCACACATTGGAGACTTCCTGGCTAGAGCTTGGGGTGAGGGCAATTAGTGAAACTAGCATCAGGTGCAAAGGAATGACAACCAAGGATATGTCTACCCTGGAGGGTTTTTCAGAAATAACTTACTTTGATGTTCTAATGTCAAAATAACTTATGTCTGAAAAGAGCATTTGCACTGAAAGAGCATTTCAAAATTGTGTTCACATTAGAGAGCCCAATTTTGAAATAAAAGCAATGACGGGATGCCTCCCTGGAGGCCAATCAACTCATAATTACCTCTTCTAGGTATACACTGAGGCAATTTGAAAATTGAAAGGGTGGGAGCAGTGAAGTCGTTCATTTTGGTGAAGTTACTATATTGAGCTAAATGCCCTGTTATTCCAGAATTACACGCTTTGCAGTGTGGACATAAGGGATTTTTTTTTCCCCCCAGAAAAAAAGGGAGGCGCCCCCCCCCCAACACACACACACACACACACGGTAGACAAGCCAAGAGTCGTTTAACACACTTAACACCTAGGACTGACTGGGTGAAGAAATGATCTCCCTACCCAAAGGAAGGGATGTATCAACAGATAGCCTCTAAGACTCCCAAGAAATCCTCCAGCAAAGTCAGGTTTGACATTACAAAAGATAACAGGTGGATGGAAAGGAAAAACTTGCTGGCCTGTTACCTACCACTGCAGCAAAAGCCCATCTATTTAAGCCACTTGCAAGAGGAGCAGAAAGAACTAGGGCTACGCGTAGCTCAAGTGGACAGTTGTTACACACAGTATGAACTGGCCCTAGCTCTGAAACTTATGTCACCTTGAGCACCAGTGTGCAGGGCGCTGTGGCAGTGAGGGACTTTCTGCTGCTGCTCGGAGGGGCTACAGTAATTAAGCTAATGGGAGTGAGCTCTCCTGGCAGCTGAGAGTGCTTATGACAGCCCAGCTGCATGGCTGCTGGGGTATGCTAATTCCAGACACAGGCTGCACCATGCAGCCCTAGCAGAGGAAACAGGAGCATGGCACCCCTTGCCACGCTGCATGACACACACTGCCCTGTGCAACAGCTGGAAATGAGGCGCTCTCACCACCAGACACTAACCACCTCTGATTGTTCTTCTCTGGAGGGACAGACTTGAATCACAGCTCAGTGAGCAGCTCAAAGCCATTATTACTGTAAAGGTGGCCATACCTAGGCTTTCCCCCTAGCGTGTACGCAGTGCTAATGGGAGAGGCGCTTTAAAAATACAAATAAAATGCTCCGTAACTAAAATCGCCTCTGAACCTGTTTGTAAGGGCAAAATGTGATATTTTCCCCACTCTCCACGAACGGTGGGCTCTGAAGGGGAACAGGAAGCCAGGAATAGTCAGCTAATTGTTCTATGTCCTCTCACAACCGGCCCAGCAGCCCAGTGATACAGGACACCAGGGCAGGTACAACGCTGCTGCGCTCTCTCTCTCTCTCTCTCTGTGTAACAGCACAGCAGAGGTGCCAGAACAGGAGCAGGGTATTAGACTTCACAAGGCAGTTTGCAGGCAGACCATTAAGGGAGAGATTTGAGCCAGAGCCCCAGCCTTGCCTGTTTCCATCCTTCACAACAGCTAGTCATTTCACAGACCACACCCAAGCATTTAATGCCAGGGGGACGGGTCATTATTGTAAATACAAGCACCTCCACAACTGAACATCAGTGAGTAAAGTCACTGCAATACACTAGAACTAGCAGGTGTGGCCCCTCCTGGGAACCCTTACAAAGGGTGCCTAGTGGTTTGAGCATTAGCCTGCTAAACTCAGGGTTGAGAGTTCAATCCTTAAGAAGGCCATTTAGGGGTCTGGGGCAGATACATTAAAAAAATAAACCGCCAGGGATGGTGCTTGGTCCTGCCAAGAGGGCAAGGGGACTGGATTCAATGACCTCCTTAGGTCCCTTCCAGTGCTATGAGGTGTATATCACTGGCTGTCATTGAATCCTAGAGTTATCTGGGGGCTGCTACCCCTATGAGCCAGTTATTAAAGTTGTAAGGAAGCTGGTAGGTGTCCCATCCTTTCTACCAGGTCTGTTCACAGTTACCATTACCAAGTACACTTTGCATGGTGACAAGCACCAGAGAAGCAGCCGAGTTAGTCTGTATCTTCAAAAACAACAAGAAGTCCTGTGACACCTTATAAACTAAACATATTTTGGAGGATAAGCTGTCGTGGGCAGAGACTCGCTTTGGCAGACCTTACAAAAGCTAATGATCCAAAATATCTGGTCGTCTATAAGGTGTCACAGGACTTCTTGTTATTTTTCAAGTACGCTTTAAGCAGGTGCTGCTGACCAGAGCTGTTCTGGTTCTGTATGTGTAAATAGCCTAGACCTGCGTGTTCCAGGCTCCCCCAAGTGCCAGTTAACAGAAAAAGTACTAGGGCAGCTAACTAGAGCGGGGTTCTCAAACTCTAGTGCACTGTGACTCCCTTTTGGACACAAGTTACTACACAACCCCCAGAAAAGACGGGAGGAGGCATTCCGCAAGTCTATTGCCAGCCCTGGCCATCCTATTAAAACAGGCTTGTGACTTGCTTTGGGGATCTAACATGACTCTAGTGCATAGGCCAGCCAGCATACAGCCGACTCTGCAAACACTTGCGAGAAACCAAACAGTCTGGCTTCAAATTGCCAACAAGTTCCTGCTGTTAAGCTAAATTCCTGCAGATTGAACCACTCTAGTCCCGCACCCTTAAGTCCTGATCAGTGTCAAACGAGAGGATTTGCTGGACCACGGGAGGTCAATTTAGTCTAGCAGCATTACCAACCTTTCTACTGCTCACTCGGCTCTGAGGAGACATTTAGGGGTAAATTACAGCTAAATAACAGCACAGAACACACAGCCAGGACTGGTGGCTGTAAAACTTTATGGGACCATGTGAAACTTGGCCACACCTATGAAAAGTGGTTGCCCAGCTAACTAAAATCATGCTGGATTATGGATATTGCCAGATGAGAGTTCCAGACTAGAGAGGTTCAACCCGTACTAGATCAGTGCTAAGATTCTGGATTCATGAGGGTACTTGGAGCAATTGTTCACATCATGTACATTTCATTCTCTACAGCATTGTGGCCTACAAGCAACGTTCAAGATCTGGCTCCTTCGAAATCCTAGCAGAATGATGGGACACCCTTGCAAGTTTTAGCTCCAGGAAATATTGAGAATAGAGCACCTTACTGTACCAGAGAGCTCAGAAGACTGATGCTGGAAAACAAAGCTCTTCAGACCTGCCACACTAGTTTAAGTCGCAGTGGGTTTAGGCTGAAATTAGACAAGTTCGCTTAGATGATAGCAGGCAAGTAGCAATGGACTGCTTCTTCTGTGGTACACAAGTTGCAGACAAATCTTTGCTGTACAGATAAACAGTCCTGTAGCACTTTAACAAATAAATTAGGTCATGAACTTTCGTGGGTCAGACCCACTTCCACAGAACTCCAGACTACACCACCTTTGCTGTAGTAAGTCCTGGAGCATTTGAGTTCAAATTTATGCCAGTGGAGCAAAATACAGTATCTTGGCTGCTGGCCCCCAAAAAATTCAAGCCAGAGCTCCGTCAGGCTGCCGTGTAAGGTCTGTAGACCTCCCCCTTTCCCCGCTGAGACAACTGCCATCATTTAGCAGTAGTGCCTGTAGGAAATTAGGGACAGTTAATAAGCAAAGGGGGAGAAGTTCTACTCGGAGCCCTGGAGAGGCAGAGAGGAAGCTTCAGGATGAGAGACAAGACACAGTTTACATGAGCAGAATCATTTCCTTTTCCCTCACCTTGCAAATTAAACTGGCTGGGAGCTACGGCATGCAAGGTGGACAGAGAATACAAAGGGGCTTCCCTCTATAAAAGGTTTTACCCTTTTAATGAGGGATGCTGAGCTGAGGGGAAGCCACACCAATACTGCGCTCAGTATTTCGTCACGCCCGAGACGACTGCACACTGTTCAGGACCTGGACTGTCTTATTCTGTATTTGTAGAATGCAGAATATCCCTTCTCCCCTTGCCCTGCCCCTATTGCTGTAAACATGCTGATGAGCCTGAAAACCACCCCCGCTCTTAAAGAGCCAGCTTACACTCAGCCTTTCAGGGAGCAGAGCTCAGACACGAAGCTTATTTGGAGCATCCTCTAGATCCATGTTTCTTGAACTACATTCTATGGAACACTGGTGTTCAGCGAACAGGTCAGAGGTATGCTGCTAGCTTCCAACACGTTGACTGCATACACTGGTGGGATATATTTTTTATTATTAAAACCAGATACAGTGTTACGTCTTCATTGCTATGATACCCGATTAAATGACTTTCATTTTGGTTTTGATGCATAAGTTATTGCTGATTGGGTTGGTTTGGGTTTTTTTTTTGGCGGGGGGGAGGGAATTTTCAGAGGTGTTCCATGGTTTCAACATTTCAAGACCCACTGCTATTGACAGACAATTAAACACTAGACACAAATTTGAAGTTCGTTACCTCAGCAGCAGCCACTAGCTGGTAACAATGAAAAACCACTTCAGAAAGGCACGAACGTATGAACTCCACTCACAGAACTTGGCCATTAACATGAAGCTCACTTCCCACGCTGACCGTTCTATCAATGTTGAGAAATGATGCATGACTGAAGAATAACTGAACAGGAGGTGCACGCACTAAATGGTTTGGCACGGTGCTGTTGGAAAGAGAAGCTGCAGCTGGACATCAGCGGACGATTGCTGACTCTAATGATAGTCCCACCACCCCAGCCTATCCATGCACTGTAAGGGGAGGACGGATGGTGGAGTAGGCGAGGGGTACTACACAAGGTGATCCTACTGTGCGAGCTATACTCTAGAAACCTATGGCCCCAAGAGAATTAAGACAAGATTCAGCACCGGGTGGAAGATAAGCAAGCGAGTTTGCTCCAAGTATATGGTCTTGCTGTTTACTTTGTCTGCACTATACCTATATACGAGAGCTTTTTCCCTTAACTGTGTCTTCATAGGGAAAAGGTTGATGATGAAATTAAGATGCTGGACAATGTTGCAGGAGACCTAGGATCACATCCTGGGTGTGTGTGTGACCATACACAAGCCATATCCCAACAGAGAAAAACATCTCGGGTTCCCCATTTTAGAAATGAAGAACCCAGACAGTGATATTGAAAGGATACCTGTGTGAGGTGCTTGTACACTGGTGAAAAGAACCACAAGGAATGAGGTGCAAAGAGCTGAATTATCACATTGACAGTGCACATGTGAAATCCACCTCTTCCCGGAAGAGGGAGTGACAAGCACAAGTTTCACCACAAGAGAGAACGACAGGGCAGTGAACAGCTGAGCAAAGTAAGTGTAAGTGCATGCATTATGCTGTAGATGTGATAAAGACTACGAACACTAAAACTATTAGGTAAAGAAATCATCCTTTAATACATTTATTGGTCCATTCCATTAAATTAAGTGAGGTAAGGAAACGGTCTTTAAAAAATGTACATACCACTCGTTATCAAGCATTACAAATAGTTTACCTCAAAGTGTTTTTATCAATACTAGTTCCATAGTAACAATGCACAGAAGACATTTACACAGAGATAACTGAAAAGGAACAGAAACATGCCAGCACCTGAAATCAAAGGCATTTTATAGCCTGTGAGTTTAACAAGAAAAGCAAAGAAATGTTAAATTCGGTTGCAAGTAGGAAACACAAGCCATTCCAGCCTGCTTATCATCCACTAGCTAAGTCATGCGCAAAGACAACTCTTCACAGCTTTCATTTTGGTTTAGCTTGATAAAGGGGGTGACTAGAGTACAAAAAACAACCCCCCAAGCTTCTATAAACTGATTGTACAAAAGTCAAAAATACAGTACGCAGGTTGGGCCCTTTAGCTGGCAACGTTTCCATTCGTGGTGTCATGCGCAGAACAACAAAAAGGATGAAGTCTTCAAAGAATGTGCTGGTGGAAGTTAAATTTCATGGTAACATCAACTGGCCTCATGGCATAAACTCCAGTGAATGTTAAAGGGAGCCATGAGCAGAGGCACAGAGGAAGTAGAATGAACAGGACAGCGTCGTCCAGCTTCCACCCATAAAAGAGATGAAATACTGTTGCTCGTTGCATAACAAACCCAACGTCGCTAGTTTGATGCTGTGCAGGTGACTGGCTCAAATCCGTCACTCTGTAGGCGTGTAGGATGAGAGCCTTTGTTATCCAGCTCCAGGAGGACACGAGCACCCTTGATTTTTATTTTTTTGGCATTAAATAGTTTAAGAATGAGCTATTCAGAAAGCTACAATTTTGATAAGGGCTGTCTGCCTTATCTACCCCAAACTAATACTGTTACATGTGAATTTCTACATATCAAATACCTCCTGCCAACCTTGAGTGTCAAGCAGGTACTGATCAGACACGCGCTAGCCTTCCTTCCAACCATTTTTTTTTAAAAGTGGCCAAAATAAACACATTAAAAAAAATCTTTTAAACTTCATATATTCCAACAGGGCCAAAAAAAGAGTTTCTTCTGCAGGTGCCCAGTTTCACATTATCAAATCTATTTAGCAAATACTAGTAATTTTTCTCCCTGGGGGGGGGGGGGTGGAAGTTACTTCTTCTCTTGAAGGACCTTCAGTTGTTTGTAGTAAAAGAAGCTGGTGAAAACCAAAATAAGGAAGAAGACGGTCTCTGTACCTTGTTGTGTTTAAGGCATCTGAACATCAAAAAAAGACCAGCTCATTAACTAACTCAGAACATTCTCCCAGTTTTGCTCACATACCTATTGAAGAGAGTTTCTGTTTAATAGTCTGCAGCACATTTTATTTTACTTCAAGAAATTATGGAAAAGTAAGTGGATAAATTGCATTCAAGCCACAGTCCTGCAAACATACGCAAGTAGGCCTACCGAATTGAACTGAACCTTACACATACATGTTTAGGCCTCAGCCCTGCAAATATTTATGTATGTGGTACAGACAGCCGATGCAAAATCATCGCCAGAGAGGTCCCTCTACAATAGCACCAGATCCACATGTAGACCATGAAGTTTGAATGAAAAAGCCAAGTTTCCAGAAACCAGGGCATTAACTCATTGATGGATAAACTGTACTGTACTGCCACAATCTGTAACCTCTCTGGAGCTTTTCCTAATTATTTTTTCTTTTCACCTTTTTTCCTCTCCCATCAAAACCATCACATTCTGCAATAAAACCGGAATGAGTTTGTCAAGGAACTTCAGTATACGCATACTGCAGTTGACCCAATGGTAACGACCACTATTCAAGAACTGCTTTATGAAATGGCATGGACTTAGAGAACTTTTGTTTTAAGTGATTGCTTGAGAAGGCCATAACCTTTTTGTTTTCCAAGGTCTCCCAAGTTTATTGCATCAGTGAAATCCTTGTGAGAGAAATTTTTTTAGATCACGCATTTAAAAAAAAAAGAGCTAAACAGTGCTTGTTTGGATGCACTGGCCCACTTCAAGAGAGTTGCAAAAGTTTCCAAATTGCACACCTATTAGAAGTGATGGCGACAGCAAGAAAATGCATGGGCCTTGGGTCAGTGCCACAGGGCAGTGGTAGAGAAAGATCTGTTCAAAGGAAACACAGGACACTAACTCTCAGATAGAGCCAAGCCACAAAACATTGAGCTCCGTGGAATACGCATCCTCTCAGTTCAGCAAAGTTTCTAACCAATATGAGGTCACTCAATTTTTGAACCAGATCAATCTGTGTTTACAGAAAAAAGCCCACTGGAATACAGCAAAGATGATTAAACCCCTACTAAAGGAAATATAGGGAAGCAAAGTTATTGATTCAATGTAGTTCTGCTCAGGATTTGTGAAGTATTTCCTATTCTACAGTCAAAAACTGACTACTTCTACACTTCCCAAACTTGGGCCCTAAAATAGCTACACGTACACCATGAACTGCAAGAGAATTTGAAACCTGCATTTAAAGGGCAAGATGTGATGTAGCATAAACAGGAACAAGTCACACGAAACAATTGAATTCAGCCCTGCAAATCCTTGGTATTTTGTAAATCACTTGGTTTGGTCTGCTCTGTACTACTAACATGCTGCACAAAATCTCTTTGTGGGCAGACTATGAAATAACCTGGTTCTCTCCACCATTTTTCCATGGTGGTTTATACCTGCGAAGGTTCATAAAGACACACTCAGCAACAGGCTAGGTGTGCTTTAGAGGGAACCACCACACAATATCCTGCTCATAACTGCAGTTATAGTCAAGAACACCACTTCTGCAACACATTTTAAAAGCTTGCTTCCAATTTCAACAGTAATCTATGCTGTTTAGCATTGCTGTAAGACACGTCTGCTTCACCCTAGCGCAATATCCAATTTGCAACACAATCTAGGGCGTGCACCTTCAGACCTGTGATTCAAACTTAGAGCCCACCTATCTCCCGCTTCCAGATACATGTGTACTTACAGTGAAGCCTTCTTAGCTATTCATTTGGTCTTTTGTAGAAGCAACGCCAGCGTCCAAATGGCTTAGTTGCAAAGAGACTTAAGCTTGACAACAAACAAGGCCTGAAATCACTTCATTCACACGTTTAAAAAAAAAAAAATCTACTGGCTCCAGAGACTGTGCTGCAGAGGATATAAACATTAGGTATAAATATTCTGAGCATGTTGCCTGGCGTCAAAGCCAGAAACCTCACTGTCTTTGCAGAAGGTGGACTTGCTAGCATATTTAAATGCCTTAAGAGAAATTACAAAAGCTCCCACTACAGTTCTTACCTGAGGCTGCAATGTCACTTGCTAACCACCCCTCATATAAGAAGTATTTTCTGAGACATGGCAAACGTACTGAAAGAACCAAGGCCCTGGAACTACAGTGTTCTAGCTGAGCCTGACAGGCAAAAGGCATGAAAGTGAGAACTCATGAGGAAAAAAAGGGAACAGATTAAATTTACTCTCTAAGAACCACCACTATTTTTCAAAATACTCCTTGTGGAGAAGTTGCGGGGGAAGGGGGTGTTTAATGCCCAAAAGAAATGCAGGTTAGCTAATCATTCTGTGAAAGAACAGTGCTAGAAAAAGATGACATTTCTCAATCCCTAAACTGTCCTTCTTCCTCACTGGGGGAAGCTGAAGACACGTTTTACTATGTTTATGCTGATGTTTCAGAGCCAATTACATTCAAACACAACCAATTGGACTGGGTAGAAACTGTATTCTGAAAGGCTCAACATTTCTCTGGTTTCAGCACATGAAAACCTTCTATTTCTGTTTTCCAGGTGAATTAATGCTACAAACACAACCACCAGCAAACAAGAGCAACTCCTATCTGACATGCCCCAGCATATCAAATTGTAACATCAAAACACCAAATTCTAATAATCAAACAAGTGGAGAGGAAGAATAGGCATAAATTTAAGGGGAGAAAAAGATTGATGGAAAATTTTTTCTTAAAGCCTTCCCTCGTACTAACAACACAATATTGTTACTACTGCGCAATTCCAACCAACCACCTGAGACAAGAGCCCAGAGACCAGGCAGACCTAAAGAAACATCAGGTATATTTCATAGCATTTATTTTAGCTGGGGCCAATCCATGAATGGACAATCCACACACTAAATGGCATGTGTGTGGTCTTTGTAAAAGGGGATACAAATAAGAATTTAGGACATTTTTAAATTAACTTTGGATGCTTTGTCAGAACGCTGCCAAAGACCAGCTGAGCATGCCAATAGCTTTGGTAGAAAATGCGACAATATTTTAAAAAAGCCTGTTTGCTCAACTTAGAATCCTAAGTACTGCACTCATGTTCCCCAAAATCATTCATTCAATTTTAGTGTTTCTGTGGGAGGAAACAAGCTGGTCTAGCAGCAAAGACTTAACCGATTCAAAGTGTCTGGAACCTGTTGAGAGGACTCCTTCCTTTGGAAGGTGCCAAGGCCACTAACAAACAGCAGTTAACTGGAGAGACTGGATAAAGAAAGGATGAGAACTGCAGACTAGAAGATTGAAAATAACCTGCTGGGATTACAAATTTATACCTAAAAGGAGACAACTCTTCAGAGGACCTTTCCATGTGGCTCAATAGAGACAAGCATAACTGCTGAATATACATAACGGGGAAAATAAGGTATTTCCTCTACCATCCGCCATTGGCATGATTAAGGCAAGTTTCATGCACACACACTTACACTTGGTATCAGCAAGCATGAGACACATGTTGGGCTTTGGCTGCTGTCAAAGAAAAAAGGACAAGAAGCAAGAATCTATCCTTACCACAAAGGGCGTGTCTTACGCGATTAAGGCCAGAGGGACTCCGATTTAGCTCATATAGTTCTGAAAGCACAGCTCAGAGAAACTTACCACAGAACAGTCTGCTCTTGCTTTGGGAATAAAACATTAGCAAGCTAATGTTGGCTGCCATTGTTCCCAGGACATACCTTGTAAGGCTGTAGCATAAGCCCTCAACATCAGCCTTCCTTTGAGCCCCCAATCCATCGCATGAGCCAACTTACTTCATATCAAAGGTAAACAAAGCAGTATGAGATATTCAATATGAATGCACAGCATGCCGCACTCACGAACCACAGTTTGGACTTGCATCACAAGCTTTCTGCAGAGGTGTCACTATGTTCTAATCTAGGACCAGCCTGCACTCCAGCACAAAGATTCAGCTCCAAAAAAAATCACTTAATCCAGGGAGTTTACAGGTGGTAAAAAAAGAAAAGAAAAAGGTGTCCACTTCTAGCCATTCCCTCTCCATCAAAAAAAGAAAGGTAGCTGGTGGGCACCAACCCTTATTTAACAAACAAACGAGGATGGTAATAAAGATGTCATATTGGCACCTTGCTGTTCAGAGTTTTATTTCCATCCCGTTAGCATTCCACTCATCAGTTCCTTCCAGAACAAAGAGGAAAGTTCTCTTTATCAAGAAGTGATTCAGTCCTTGTGTACTTCTATGACAGGCCCAAAATCACTCCATAGGATGGAGAAGGAGCCGTGAAGATAGCTCAAAAGACGAAACGTACCAGTTTAACACACACAGAGGATCTAGTCCAAATATTTTTCAATGGATCTGTACCAAACTGGGCATAGCTGGCATTTCTCAACAAAGTAGTGCATCATACAGCTCCAATAAGTTGTTTAGTGGTACTGTGAACTAGTGTAGAGAAAACCGTGGCCTGAGAAGGAGCTCCTTATTTGGTCTCTGGTTTGTCTTGTAATAGTGGTATAACTGACTCCCACGCCGTAAGGCACTGCAAAAAACAAAACAAAAAAAAAAAACACACAAACGTTGTTATAAAAAAATCTATTTTAAAAAAAGGCTATATGACCTGCTACTGGCTCCTCTTTCTTGTCCCACTACACAGGCATGCAAGTTAAGAGGTATCACCAAGCGTGGTCCTGCAAGCCATCAGATAGTAGCTTGAGAGACAGGGAGTTACAAAACAATGTCTAAATTCCCAGACAAGAAAAGTTACTAGGCGGAACACTGAGAATGATAGTCATAAAAAAAAAAAAAAAGTTAGAAATTTAGATAACAGCAAAGTTAAATTTAAAGGAACCCAGACAATATTTGGAAAGTGAGAACAGGCACAGCTTCAGGCAACTGGCCAATCCTGCTGGCTCCCTGTACCAAGGACAGGCTCCCTCGTGGCTTTGTAAGAGATGTTATTTTGAGGGCAGAGACTGTTTCTAGCAGCTTTAAGCAGCTGACTGCAGCTAGCGGTTTGGTAATGCTCTAAGCAGAGAGACACAGACACTTTGAGTCTGTGCCTAGGGAAGAGGCCTGATGATTAAGACAAAACGGAGACACTGCTCCTACTTCCCTTCTGGCAACTAGAGGGGTTCATTGGCCACATAAGCTTCTGCTTAGCAGGGTAAACGTGGAGTTCCCAGGTAGGGCCCACAGACACTTCTGAAGAGGATTCCAATTTTGGGGGGTTTCTTATGCAAATGAAACAACATATCCCGGGCAACATCTTTCCTGCTGGTCTATATCAGGCTGGGGTCCAACTTTTTAAAGGTATTTTGGCATTCCTTTGCTTAACCTTGCAGAACAGAACTAATTCAGGTGCCTAAGTCTCAGTTTCAAGAGAAGCCTTAAGCCTATTCAGGTTTGAAAATGAGACCTGGTCATTGCTACCCTCAGGAACGGCTGCAAGGCCTAACACAGCTCTCCTCATGCACACAGATTCCAATAACTTTTAAACTATGTTCAGATATTAACACGTTGTCATCTCCTACTTTGTGTGCGCCCTCACAGGCACAACTGCTCAGATGACCAGTGAATGAAGCAAGCACCATGGATATTTTAAGAACTCCTATGCGCAACAGTACTACAAATAAATAATGCAGAACCAGAGGCATGTAGGGCTAAAGGGTCGAGCTAGACCACTCCTGACAGGCATTTGTCCAACTTATTCTTAAAAGCCTGTAACGATGACAAGGATTTCACAACACCTCAGTTCATCTCTTTACAGTTAGGAAGTTTTTCCTAATGTCTAACCTAAAACTCCCTTGCTGCAGATAAAGCCAATTACTTCTTGCCCTATCTTTAGTGGATATGGAGAATAACTGACCACCACTCACTATACACCTATCCTTCGATTTATGAATGTAATTCATTCCATGAAAACTGTTTGTTGGGTGAAAATTTGTAAAATCGAGAATAAAGCTGCCAGCAGGGCACTGGCTGTACCATGGATGCTCAGATGAAGGTTGGTTCTTCGTTGTATTGAAACTAGTGTTAGTGAATTGAAAAACAGGTATACAATTTACACTTTGTTGTAGTGAAAGTTCATAAATCGAGGGATAGGTGTGTAACCTCCCTTTACATGTCTGACAAGTCATCATGTCCTTCCTCTTTCTTTTTCTTCCATGCCCCAGTTTTTAACCTCTCTCAAGAAAGACTTTTGGTGCTCTCCTCTGGATTCTTTCCTGGCAGGCCACTTGTTTCTTGCAGCGTGGCACCCAGAACCAGACAGCACTCAAGCCTCAGCAGTGCTAAAATACAGCAGGACAATTGTCACTCATGTCATACATGTGACACACACCAGGTAATATACGCCAGAATTATCTTGGCTTTTTTTCTTTTTTGGCAACTGCACCACACTGTTGATTCATACTTAATTTGTGAAACTCCAGAACCCTCCAATTCTCTTCAGCATTCTCCATTTTGTGTTTGTACTTTTGAGTTTTCCTTTCTAAGCAAAGAACTTTGTTGTCCTTACTGAATTTCACCTTGATTACGGGCTGACTCTCCAACTTATCGATGTCACTTTGAATTCTAATCTCGTCCTCAAGCGCTTTCACTACCTTTGAATTTAGCAAAAGCCTCACGTTTTAAATGGACTCTTTGCTCCATTAACCAGGTCGCTGATGAAAATAGGGGCTACTATCGGACTCAGGACCCTGCTAGACACAAGCTCCCAGTTTGCTGTAAAGCCACTGAGTCCAATAAAATTCTTTTACGGAGTCTTTTTCTCTGTAAAAGAATAAATGGACATAAATCAGACATCAGGAATGGTAATGTACAGAAGCCTGTGGGGAAACAGTTCAATCTCCCTGGACACTCAGTGGCAGATTTAAGGGTGACAGTTCTGAAACAAAAAAAATTTCAAAAATCAAATGGAGAGAGAAATCTCTGAGCTGCAATTTATTTGCAAATTTGACTCCATTAACCATGGATTAAAGCTGGGAGTGGCTTGCAGCTTACAAAGGCAGTTTCTCTGCTCTGGGTGCTAACATCTCCCCATTAGACTCTGACAAAGGCTCATATCCCCCTGTCTGATCTACTTGTTTTTATCTCTCTTGATAAGTGTTGTTGATACTGGGCCATTTCCACCTTGCTGAAAAGGCCTTGTCAGCTCTGGCCCTCCCTCTTACTGGGACCCCACTCTTTAAATACCCCTCTGAAACCACCCCCTACTCATGCATCTGACGAAGCGGGTCTTTGCCCACGAAAGCTCCAAAATATCTGTTAGTCTATAAGGTGCCACAAGACTTTTTGTTGTTCTCAGAGTCCAATACAGTCACCACTTGCGGCAAACAGGACACTGCACTATGGTGACTACGTGGGTGGCCAAGCCACAGCTCTGGCTCTGGAGCCTCATACAGGGAGTGCCGTCTGCCCGCGTACCCCACTGCTGGATGGGAGAAGCATGTGGTGGCAGGCTCAGGAGCGGCTCCAGTGGGCTGCCAGCACTGAATCAGAACAGGAGGGCTGGGGGAGCCTGGCTCTGTGGGTGGGGAAGGGCATTTATTTAGAGCGGGGTGGAGCTGGGAGTGCAAATAATGTGTCAAATACGGAAAGATGACAATCACAGGTGTAGCCGTCTTTGAATTCCTATTGGACACTGATGCTATAAACTCATGGAAACTACGCTGAGTAGGATTTCTCCATCAGTTGTACACCGACAGCCAACTTGCTATTTCATAACACGGGAGCTGAACCAATGACACTGTATAACAAGAACAATCTGGTGCAGCACGTAACAGTGCACATGCAGTATCGGCTGCAGGGACAAAAGTACGCTGCATTTCTGAATCAGTACCTCATGGAGCCAGAACTAAATGACACAAGGGTAAAATTCAGACAGCTATTCCACAGCCTTCATTTCCTTAACCATACAATCTGCCCACAGGGCCATGTAGTACACTTGGTTTTAACTCCGGCAAGTCAGTGAAAGTTAAAAGCAGGCAGGAGGCACAGACTCCGGTAAGCCCAATGATACATATTTTCAAGATTGGGCCCACGTTAACCAGGCAGCGGGAGCAACACCCACTATCTCTGCTGCTCTTGCTGGTCAGTCAAGTCTAGCAGCAACAGGTCCAGGGGGTGGGAATCTACATCTGGAAGAAAATGTCAGTTATTGGGTTAACTTGTAACATCCCTTGTATAACTCCATTGCTCCCATGACAGTCAGCCACTGTCTAATGATTTACAGCTCAAGCCCTAATGAAGTGGTAATACTGAAAGTCTGGAAAATCATGCTAATCAAGTGCCTTTACGGACACAGCAGCTAACCTTAAAAACTTCAAGCCTCTGATGTGAAGCCCTCATCTGGCACACTCATTCTTTATTGCAAAGCAGGGTTTACAATTTTTGAAAGCCACTTTGGCCAGTCATAAGCCCCTCAAAAAGCATTATTTGTACGACACCATGAGTGTTGCGGCTGCTCAGGGCGGTACCTTCTCATAGTATTGGATGTTTTTATCTGCCATGCCCACAAGCAGCTGCCTAAAATCCTGCCGCTTGTTGTTCTGCCATCTCTCCATGTCGGCTTTCAGGTCAGCATTGAAGCATTCCACTCGGTCCTGACATTTTTCAACATCCACTGGCACCTGAAGCGAGAAGCAGATTTTTCAGCATGATTATGGCTATTTGGAATGATGGTCATCCCATGTCCCACACCCGATCATCTGTCTCCTCTCATTCCAAATAAATTTTAATTATCCAGACCATGCTAAATAGGCCAAAATTATGACTAAAATTATTAGTGCCACTTCTTTCTTCCTTTCCTGCTACCTCGCCAAAGAGGGTGAGGAGACATTTTTAGTTACTGAAAAGAGCAGATGAAACAAAGCAACAGCTAAAACAGAGAGAGTCAAATCCGCACCTGCGTCCAAATTTACTCCATTCGGAGTAACTTGGGAAACTGCAGGTTGCTCTGTGTCTCGTCACAGTCCCTAAACTTCACTTGGAGCATGACACAAAGACAAGACCAGGCCTCAGCATCCCTTAGGCCAGCGACCCCTGGCAGTGAGGCTAAGTTATGCAACTTCAGCGATGTGAAATAACGTAGCTGAAGTTGATGTATTCCGACCTACTCACTATGGTGTCCTCACTGCGGTACCTAATAGCTATGTTCTTCTGCCAATGCTGCCTATGCGTCTCATTCTAGCGGAATACTAACTTGACCAGAGAGCACTCGGGGGTTGATTTATTGTGTCTATACTAGACTCGATAAATCAACCCCCCACGATGGATCGATCGCTACCCATCAATCTGGAGGGTAGTGTAGACAAGGCCTCAGGCAAGCTACAGGGAGAGGAAAGATTATCTTGTGGTTTAAGTGAAGATTAAAATACTAGACATCTGGGTTCAAATTCCTGTCTCTGCCATGAACTTGCTATGGATGTGTGTAAGACAGGTCCTCAGCTCCCTGTTCATGCACTAGCAACCAAACTTTTTTCTACTGTGTCTCTGCACCCAGTCAGCAGGATCTTTTGCGTGCCTAGCACAATGAACAAGAGGGCAGAGATAGGATCCCTGCAAGCCCTAGCACACCCTGCACGAATAGATAAAACATTCAAGAGGAGCTTGACACAAGTAAAACAAACAGTACTTGAGCCTCATGAGACACTCCCTCAAAAGTGATCAACCACCTTATTTCTCAGCCATCTTTAGCTCTTCAGGGTAAGCCACCCCACTGATTTTCCACGCCCGATCCCTCCAAACAAAATCTTAAGAGCTCTCTCAAAAAAAGGACTGTCTGCTAAAAACAGCTTTCTAATCCCTTGAGATGACCCACACCGAATGTAGTTCTATATAAGAGCCCAGACATACGGGGTTGCTGTCTATACCCACGATCAGCCATCAAGAAGCCTGAGTACATACTGTCTGTTCAGTGACCAGTGGATTAAGCAGTACAATCTACAGGATATGCAGTCAGTATAAGTAGTCTGCTGTGCAGTTACAAAGGCAGGAGTCTGAAGGCACAAATCTGGAACAAACTGTACATGCAAGAGACTGTGGATAGGTCTCCATTACAGACTTGTTTCCATACACCTACACTGCTCAGGCCTCCTGGAGCAACGCAGTAATAGTGACCTAAGTACTGGTGGAGACAGAGCTATGTCAGTGGGACACTCCCTCCTGTTGGCATCGCTGTTGCCTTTCACAGATGAGGCTTAACTATGCCAATGGCAGAGCATGTCCATTGAGGGGCCGTTTTAGGTGTAAATGGGATGTAACTGAAGACTTTAACATTCCAGGTTCCACAACCTGCATTAACATTACAGGTCCGAGGACCAGCACATGGACGGTTTTGAGCCAAAAACAAGCATAAATTATACCGGAAATTCTTTACACCATGGTCTGCAGCAAATTGAGCACACGCCACTGCCAACAAAACGGGCTTAGCGTGCAGAAATGAAGACATGTAACCAAAGAGCCAGCAATAGCAGTAGGCATATTCAAAACACCCCCTAGCTTGCTAATCACTTCCGCAACTGGCAGCATGGGGGCAAAAAGGCCCAATTCCTAGAGGTGCTGGAAGTTCCCAATGAAGCCAAATGGACCTGGGGGTGCTCAGCTCCTCTGAAGAAACATATTTTATTCACCTGATCATTAGGCACTGGCCAACTAATAAAGAGGCAAAGGTTGATTTCACAGGAGGGCTAAATGGGCTGGGCTAACTCTGTATCCGTTAGGCAAGAGGAATGTTACCACTGGCTTCAGTGAGAGCTGTTAGCTGAACATGGGGCACTTCTGCAGAGCAGAGCCAAGACTGCTCTAGAATAGACTATGCAAGCTAGAAATAATGTGCAACCAAAGAGGCTCACTTAGCTTCTCACGGGAAGTTACTCTTCTGTCTTACAAGGATGACATCTGCCAGTTTCCTGTAAACCTATACTCTCTGGATTACTTAACAGTACTATATCAGAGGGAGAGCCAGGAGAACAAGCCACAAAGAAAGGGAAAACTTACTTCTAAAACAGCTCATCTCATCTCTAATGACCTCACTTTTGCAGCTGAAATATTTGTACCATTTATGGACGAATATAAAAGCCACTTAGTAGTCATCAGCTATGGCTTTAATATCAAGTAATATACTGTAAAATCTACTACAGGTTGAACCTCTCACGTCTGGCACTCTCGGGACTTGACCAGTGCCAAACCGGAGCATCTGCCAAACCACAGGAGGTCAATGTTGTCTAGCACCCTTACCCACACTTCCACTGCTTACTGGGTGGGCTGTTAGAAGACATTTGGGGTAAATTACAGTTAAATAGCAGCACAGAACACAGAACCAGGACTAGTGACTAAACAAACTTTATGGGACCACAGGAAACTACGGTAAAAGTGGTCATCCAGCTAACTAAAATTACGCTGGACTATGGATGTTGCTGGACGAGAGAGCTCTGGATTAGAGAGGCTAAACCTGTACCGAGGGTTTTGTCTACAAACTGACTTGTGCTGATTTGCCTCCATTCCTTGGGCAGAGACAGTTTTATTTAAAACCAGGTTCCAGGATATAATTTCGGAACCCAACTCCTGCTCTAAGTTTGCTTTCTTTGTACATATGAATATCGGATACTGAAAGCGAGCTTACCATGGGTGTGGAACGTGTAAACCAGGGCACCTTCGATCAAGAAGTGCTATATTTTGGGAAGCACGGGGCAAGAAAGTGCAGTACCCACTTCCATGCTCTGCGTACTGGTTTTCTAGTCCTCACTTACTTTCTCAGCAGTAATTGGGACGTGATGCGTTTTCCTTTAAGTCACAAAGGTTTGTTGCTGGTTTGAGCCCCTCTGGAAGCCGGCAAGGAAGGCTTTCCTTATCGGAATGCACTCCGCCTGCCTACACTAGTAGCTGTTGGGAGGGAGAGCCGGCAGAATGCTTGCCTGCCGACAGAGCTGGGATTAAAACTCCACCAGTTCCTGTTTCCCAGTCTTATGCTTGGACCACTCCCTCTCCGGCCTTGGGTAGATCACAGCCCATTTCGCTTCCCTCTCTGGAGGAAAAAAAAAAGAGGCGGCGGGGGAAGGGTGGAAAGAGTTTGCTTCTCAAAACACTCAAGTCCTGAGATAAAGCTCTTTCAACATGCTTAGGGACTGTTTAAAGACATTCCTGAACGCTGGCTCTTAAACTTTCCCCTACCCTCAAGCTGCCCTACCCATTTAGCAACCAGGAAAGGCAGGGTCATGCCAAGCCCCACACACTTGTTTGAACCCCTTATGCAGAGAACACGCACTATATTCACAGAGAAGTTTTTTTTAGATCAAGCAGGCAGTGGTCCATGGAATCCTCCACCAGAGCAGAGCCATGTCAACAGGGACCTCTCCTGTGTCCTCAGCTCAGACACAAAGCTCAGGAGACACAGAAGACAAACATGAATTTGGAAGAGAAGCCGTTGAGGCAGCGTCCATTTCATCACACGAAATGGACACCAGTGTGTAACACCTGGCTCTCTCTCTACGGCCTCAAATACTGTTTTCAGCCACCTCGGCTGTTTGCCGCTACCTTTTCCCAGCAATTTCAACAATGCGTCCGAATGGCTTGGGATGCAATAGACAGGATTATACACTCACATGGCTGCCATTTTTCTGGTCAGAAGTGCAAGGTGGTATGAAAGTTACCAGCACAACAGGGCCCATCTAACCCAGCCACGAGAAGCAACTGTTGGAAAAGCCTTGAAGAGATTCCGCCACCCATCGGAAAACAAAGCACTCCTGTAGGGATCCTACCCCCTGTGACAACATTTAAAAGTTGGACAAACAGCACATCTGTAATTTCTTCCAGTTGTGCTGAGAAATATTGGATCTCCTGAACTGTTCTAGCTCTAGGTCTAGTTGACCCCTGAGCATCTGTGGGCCCATCCAGAATTGGTTTACCGTCTGCATGATGGGAGACGGTACCTGCTTTCACTTGGCAGGCAGATCCCAACACAATATTTGAAACAGAGGGCACAATCAGTGTCTCCCAGTTGTACATGGCTTGTCTGCTTTACTGGCTACAAGGGATACCCAGGCTGGCTCTCACAAGACTTCCATGATTACAGCGTTGCCACTTAATAAAACAAGCTTCCAACTGTGTGAACTCACAATTTTGTGGAGAATTCAGAGGCTCTCTTTCGAAAGGCTAGATGCTTGCTTTCCAAAGAGCTTCACGCTTCTCTCTTTTAGTGGCCATATGTAATCCCCAGAATCCGTATTCCCTGCAATCTGGGTGCTTGTGAGGCAGCCAAGGAGAGAAACAAATGCTGATCAGCAGAGCGCTCACAGCTAGGGTTTTGTTTCTGCCGGTGGTGCGCATGCATGTGCTTCAGTGCACATAAAATTATTCTGCACATGGATGGAAAAGATTAGAGGGAACATTGCTCTGAATTCTCTCTCAGCTACTGGGACAATATCATGTAAATATTACAGTAGCTAACAAGCACCTGACTGGATGCTTGGGTCTGAGCACACCAGAGAGGGATGTTAAGTTGCAAGAGTGCCAAGAATGGCATGCAAGCCAATTTTCATCAGCACTTCAGATGGGAGCTCAGCATCCCCCGCCTCACCCCATCCAGATGGGAGTTTGCTCAAAGCCACACTGCCTGTGGCTTAACAAAAGACCAGCTAATGCTACCAACCACCACCTAACAGGTAAAGCTCTGCATCCTAATTTATTTATTAATGAAGCTGTGGTAAGTAGGACTATTAGTAACTTTAAAAAGTATCACTGGCACTCAGATTGTACCTAGAGGTCAAAGACCAAATTTCAGCACTCTGCCTTCAAAAGGTTGCTGACCCCCTGGACTAACCCATTGTTAGCTATTTGAAGATAGTCAAAGTAAACCCATAACAAATAAAAAATCCTATGTGTAATTCAGTTTAGATTGCCAATAATGTACAAAAAAATCTCAAGTCTGCTTTTCCAAAACCATCCCAAATTCAGCCAGCAGTTCTGTATAATCAGACTAATTACATTTCCCATAGATTCACTGTGCCTTTAAACTATGGGGCAAAGAGCCAGATGAAACAACTGGTGCTTAGCGCACAAGTCCCTTTAGATCAGGGCACTTTTATTATTTTACTGTTGTTACACTAGTAATTGAGATTTCAATACATACCACATTTCTAATACAGAATTCCAGGGCCAACTTAGGACAGAAAAGGGAACAGAAGGGGTTCTTCTATTTCTGCAACTGCTGAAGGCAAAACCCCACAGAGACAGCAAATGAACTGTCACACCAAATACAAAAAGCTGTCAAGGAAAACATTATATTGGAGGCAGATGACTACTATCTGACATTAAGCCAAGTATATTCTGACTTAGTATCTGATGGCTTAAAAGCACAAGCATTATTGTAGTTGCAGAATTTATTGTGATATGTATACACTTGTTCAGTTTAAATTATTAACAAGGGACTTATTAAGACAAACGACAGTTAGAATTTGGACAGGACCCAAAAAATCTATTGGGAAATCAGGTCAGGTTATGAAGTACAGCAAGCCCTAGAATGCCCTCCAGTGGTTATGAGGAGAAAGAACATTTCTTGGATTCTTCACAACCATGGCAATCAGCAAATAAACTATGAGGCCACCACAGAGATTCCTGACAATTATCTTGTTGACATACTAAGTTCCACAGATCCCTGCACAAACGGAAGAGTACAATGGCAGAGATCCAACTCAGTCCATTCTCATGCTTCTAACCTGGTTTTTGTTTGTTTTTCCACATTCCACTAGACCATGCTCAGCTTAAAAAAAAAAAAGTTTGATGAAAGCAAGACAAATCAATGATCAAATGACAACCATCCTCAGCAGATTAGTGACTGCCAATCAGCCTTTTTTTTTAATTTTAAATTGCATCGTCAGGAGGCTTAAAACACTTAACTATTTCAAACATCTACCTAGAACCTGGGACAGGTTGGCAGCATCAACACTGTCTGAACAAAAATCCGACAACGTCCATTTGCTCAGCTGTATTTGAGATGTAAGGAAAGCAAAACTATGAGAGTTTCATTGTGTTGGAAAGTTCTTCAATAAGTCTAGCTGGAAAGCTGTTGTGTTTTTAAGTTTCATTTAGTGGTGGTCACCATTTAAAGGGAAGCAAACTTTGCTGCTCTTCTGGGAAAACATAAAAGCATCAAGATAATGAAAAACAGCTACTGAAAATGCATGGGGTTGTTCCATTGAACTCTTCAACAGAGATCTCAAATGGAGTACAACATAAGTAGAACAGGCTTTTTTTTCCCCCCTACTGAAAGGCACATGTCCATCATGACTTCAGAATTGTGTGTGTTAGCGGAGCAACTTGATAGGCACTCTGCAAAATATGTTGCGACCTCCACAGACAGTGGTGAGCACTGAAGCTGACTGAGCATATCCCAACCAAGAGCAGATAAGAGCCTTCCACTAAAATAGTGAGGAATAACTTGAGTTCCCCACTGAAGAATCTGTAGTCCCTGCTCCACAAGAAGGAAAAAAAGTGGCAGAAGAAGATTGAAGGAGGAAAAAGGACAAAGCATGAGCAGATTGAGGAGGAGAGATTAAGTGTATTATCCTCATGAGGGACTTTGCTGCCACAATTCACAAGATACGAGTTGCCGGAGGTGTTCCATTAGGATACAGCGTTACTATGCAGGCCATGTCAACTTGCTGCACAGTCGCAATGTGAAACCCAACTAAGGATGATGACTATTTGGTGTTGATTTACCTGATTGTTGTATGGGTATCTCTTTCCATCTTCAGGTGTCTGTAGGTACAACAAAAAGGTAAATCAACACCAAACAGAAACTAATCTTGGTTGGGATTTACGTTGAGACCAGGTAGCAACTTGTCCTGCAACTTGTACCTACGAAGACGAAACTGTGGATCTTCAACACAAATCTGAAGAGTGCTCTTGTATGGATGCCAAGACCTGGCATACTAAAGTCTTCAAATCACAAGCTACAGACATTCATAACCAGATGCCTGAGCTACATCCTTCACACCAAATGGCAAGACTTGGTCAAAAATGAGGAGCTATGGAATAGAGCAAGTCAAGAGCCAACTGACATTCAAATTAAGAGGAAAAAAAGTGGGGATGGCTGGGCCACACTCTCAGAAAACCGTCAACCAGCATCGTCCATCAAGCTTTCACATGGGACCTGCAAGGAAAATGCAAGAGGAAGACCTCAGACAATGTATAGAAGATCTACTGAGACTGAAGGACAATAACTGGGGTACTCCTGGGGTCAGCTAGAAGTTTTGTCCTGAGACCATGTGAAGTGGAAGAGACTTGTACTCTGAATGGAGCATAGGTTATCTACAAGGGGTAAGTAATAGTAGTAGCAACGTGTCCTGAAGGTTGCAAGGGATGCACCTCGCTAACATAAATTTTTCTTTAAGAGCCTGATGTGAAGTCCACTGAAATCAAATGACAGTTTTTCTGTTGACTCCAAATGAGGCCCAGGCAACTAAGCCTTATAGTGGGAGAAGGTGTTACCCCCATATTGGGCCAGCCAAAGAATTCCACTTGCTGACGTGGTATAGCTGTAGTTCGAATACTTTATAACTCATCCTCCTCGGTTAGCTTATGCTTGTTTCTGCACTGAATTTGGCTGTTAACGCTTTCTCATGGGCTTGCCTCCTGCAGCTGGCTTGCAGTTTTATGGTAAGACACTGCTCTGCCTAGCCCCGCTGTGTTTCAGAAGGCAACAGCTCATACGCAGGTCTAGAAACAAGAGCATCTTCTCCATTTCTCCACAGTTTTCAGCTGAGAGGCTGAATGACAAAGAGGCCACTTGTTTTATGAAGTGGTTTCAAATGCTAACCTTGGGCCGCTCTTCTTTTTTCAAGGCCACAGCTTCCAATTTTGCTTCATACTCCGCTTGAATTTGGTCTCTTTTCTTTAGCACATTCTAGGAAAGAAGAAAAAAAACAGACTGAAAAAATGTACAAAATCTTGACTCCCCCTCACCTTGCCACCTCACCCCACAAGAGTCAACAGCTGAAATGCCGCTAAAGTTATATGGGTCTGGCTTTCAGAGGCCTCTCCTGTTTCACAGGCAGCTATGAAGAGGCTTTCGAATACAAATGAAAAAAAAAAAACCCACTCCAGGCTGTGACCAGATGCCAGATGAGGTTTGTAGCGATTTGATTATGGGAAAAGTCAAAACAGCCAGATTGGCAAACAACTTGCATTGTGACCTTTGGCAAGTCACGCATCTTCTTGCAAATGATGAATACAAACATAAAATGTTAACAAAGAAAGGGTCAGTTTGTAAAGCTTTCCAAGATGCCCAAACAACATTCTTCCTAAAGTGATGAACTGCTGCTGCAACCTGCCCACTCTCAGCTTTCTGCAAAATCCTTCCAGAATGAACTTCCATGCCGAGTCTCAGATGGAAGGTCAATATTGGACAAAATCCTCCCCCGCCCCACCCCAGTTTCGCATTGCAGGGTAGAGGAAGGTTCTCACTTTTGCACAGGGAACATCCCGTTGAAGTTTTTCAAGTCCATGCTTTCTACCTGATAAGTCCTCATTTAATCACTGTCTCCAGACATTGATAAAAACTACACTCACTTTACAACTGTGTGCAAGTTATCCACTAAGGATAGGACTAAAAGATGTTCGTCATCAAGAAGTTATTTTGTCTTTGCCTGCGGTAGCTGTTGGGTGCCCTCGCTGAATTTACAGCATAGCCAGTAATAGCATAATCACATGTGACTTCCCTACTGGGCAACGACTTGTAAACGTTTTTTGGAGGAGAGGAATAATTGATGTCTTCGGAGACTTGCTCTCCAGAACAAAAGTAAGGAGGAAGAATCTGACTCAGAACTGGCAAAGAGGTGACTGAGGTGGTCAGTCAAAGGGGCTGGCACCCAGATGGGGTTTCCAAGGGCCATTCAATTGCAAGGTATAGACCCACCAGAGCAGAAGCGATCACAGCTCAGGCAGCCAGCGTGGCCAAGGCTCTCCATTTTTACCTATCAAATATACATTTTAAAAATTACAAGAGCTGCTGTTTCACTCAATGACCATGAGGAGAGCAAATATGCATGATAATACCCATAAATGCATTTAGTCACCATCATCATCATCCCCCTGCCCCTTCCACCGATACCACACGCCAAGGGAAGAGTCACCACTTCAGTATGGATAAAGCCATGTTTTAGTTATGTATGAAGAATCAACCAATGTTACTAGAGTCTGGCTTTATCAGTCTGAAGTACAGCAAAGGAAGAGAAGAAAGCAGAGGTGAAGGAGCACTGGTGTTTCTAAAGACTAGCATTCCAGTACCGTAACCTTCAGGGCTGTAATTTTTAAGCCACGTATATACTTAACGTCCAGCGTGATAAAGGAAGACAAATCTCCCTACTCCAGAGACGTTACACCACCTTCTTCCCAAGACAGAGAGCAATAAGGGAGATGTGTTAGGTATTTAAATGTGCATGTTGCAATCTTTTCGTTCCAGTTTCTCAAGAGAACCAGGTTATTGGCTCGATTTGCCTGCAGCAAAATGCAAGACATCAACGTTTAACAGGAGTCTAGGTGGAATTTTTCCTGATGGTTGTCAAATTTTTTTTGTGTGGTGAAGGCACTGTTATTTAACAGCTATTTCCGCTCATATCCAAAAAGGCTCTTGAGAGGAGAATGTAAAGTTTACGGAGGACTTGTTTAAATCAATAGTTGCCTTGGAGTAGGTGGCCAGCACCCACCCTGAAAACTGATACTTAGAACTAGTAAAGTAAGTTCAACCTGCACCGCCAAAGGTCCCGTGATTAACAGGCATTTTAACAGTAAACTAGATTCAGTGGATGGGGAGTGGAGAATACCACTACTAGGGGGAACCCACAATGTGTTCAGAAGTATACGCTGATGGCTCAAATCTGTATTCCAGTTAGCAGTTTTCCAGCAGATGGGAGAAAAAATGCACACACAAAAAGAGTACAAGAGAAGGAGGAATTCCTGAAGCATCTCAATACCATCTGTTCTAAGCTGTGGCCCAAAATTCATAGCAAGAGTACGAGGAATGCTCCAGCACGCTTTCAGATCACCTTCCAGCTAAGAAGCTGAGAGCACACCACAATTTGTATAGCATTCCAGTGAAGTAGGGGCCTTATTAAATAAGATGGGGAAACTGGGGCACAAGGCAGCAAATGACTTGATCACGGACACGCAGCACATCAGAGGCAGAATTGGGAACAACAAGAAGTCCTGTGGCACCTTATAGACTAAACAGATATTTTGGAGCATAAGCTTTCGTGGGCAAAGACCCGCTTCATCAGATGCATGAGTGGGTGGGTGGAGGGGGTTTCAGAGGGGTATTTAAAGAGTGGGGTCCCAGTAAGAAGGAGGGCCAGAGCTGACGAGGTCTATTCAGTCAGGTTGGAAAAGGCCCATTATCAGTAGTATGTATGAAGAGAGGAAAAAACAGGTCAGATAAGATGGCAGGCTTAAGGGTGGCAGTCCTGAAACAAAGAAATTTCAAAAATCAAATGGAGAGAGAAAGCTCTGAGCTGCAATTTGCAAATTTGACTCCATTAACCAAGGATTCGACAGAGACTGGGAGGGGCTTGCACCTTACAAAAGGAGCTTCTCTGCCCTGGGTGTTAATATTTCCTCATTACACCGACAATGGGCCATATCCCCCGTCTTATCTGACCTGTTTTTTCCTCTCTTCATACATACCACTGATAATGGGCCTTTTCCACCCTGACTGAATAGACCTTGTCAGCTCTGGCCCTCCCTTTTACTGAGACCCCACTCTTTACATACCCCTCTGAAACCATCTGATGAAGCGGGTCTTTGCCTGCAAAAGCTTATGCTCCAAAATATCTGTTAGTCTATAAGGTGCCACAGGACTTCTTGTTGTTCTCGAAGATACAGACTAACACGGCTACCTCCCTGAGAACTGGGAATATAACTCTGGGCTCTAGGCTATAACTGCTAGGCCTTCCTCAAAGAGATCCATCCCGTCATCCATTCTGAGCTTCTGACAGAGACTAGACGCAGCATCCGTGATCATCCGGGCTAACCACCCGTGGTGGACCTATCCCTCCATGATTTTATCTAGCTCTGTTTTGAACTCTGTTATATTCTTGGCCTTCAGTGCATTCTATGGCAAGAAGTTCCAGAGGTTGACTGTATGTTATGCAAAGTGCTACCTATTTATTTTAAACTCACTATCTATTAAACTAAAAAAGACTTGTACAGATGCCAAAAGGAGCCTGACCCAGATACAAATGGCTGTGATGCAAAATTGTTTTGGTAGGAATAGGAGTCTAAAAGGTTGTCGTTTTAGAGGAAAGTCCTTTGACTAAGGCACCAATGCAGGAGGCAATGATGTCGAAAAGTAAACCCAGGTTAAAAACAATTCAAAGGTTTGGATTTAATCAGAAGGATAAGAATTAAGGCACAAAATATGGATCTCTAAGGCTTCCAAGTTACCTATAATTTTCATATGCTGCAACAGAACAGATTTGGTCATAAGAAAATAAGAACGGCCATACTGGATCAGACCAAAGGTCAATCTAGCCCAGTATCCTGTCTGCCGACAGTAGCCAATGCCTGGTGCCCCAGAGGAGGTGAACTGAAGACAATGATCAAGTGATTTGTCTCCTGCCATCCATCTCCCGCCTTCAACAAAAGGCTAGGCGCCATACCTTACTGCTTGCTAATAGCCATCTATGGACCTAACCTACAAATATTTTTGAGCTCTTTTTTAAACTGTTAGAGTCCTGGCCTTCACAGCATCCTCTGGTAAGGAGTTCCACAGGTTGACTGTGCGCTGTGTGAAGAAAAACTTTCTTTTATTAGTTTTGAATCTGCTACTCATTAATTTCATTTGGTGTCCTCCAGTTCTTATATTATGGGAAAAAGTAAATAACTTTTCTGTATTCACTTTCTCCACACCATTCATGATTTTATATACCTCTATCATATCGCCCCTCAATCGCCTCTTTTCTAGACTGAAAAGTCCCAGTCTCTCTAGCCTCTCCTCATATGGGACCTGCTCCAAACCCTTAATCATTTTAGTTGCCCTTTTCTGAACCTTTTCTAATGCCAATATATCTTTTTTGAGGTGAGGAGACCACATCTGCACGCAGTACTCAAGATGTGGGCGTACCACAGTTTTATATAGGGGAAGTAAGATATTCTTTGTCTTATTTTCTATCCCTTTTTTAATTATTCCTAACATCCTATTTGCGTGGATGTTTTCAGAGAACTAGCCACTATAATTCCAAGATCCCTTTCCTGATCTGTTTTAGCTAAATTTGCCCCCATCATATTGTATGTATAATTGGGGTTATTTTTCCCAATGTGCATTACCTTACACTTACCCACATTAAATTTCATTTGTCATTTTGCTGCCCAATCACTCAGTTTGCTGAGATCTTTTTGATGTTCTTCACAGTCTGCTTTGGTTTTGACTATCCTGAACAGTTTGGCGTCATCTGCAAACTTTGCCACCTCACTACTTACCCCTTTCTCTAGATCATTGACAAATAAGTTGAACAAGACTGGTCCCAAGACTGACCATGAAAGGAAGTTGCTTTAGATAGTTTGCCAATGTTTACAGAAAAAGACTGACTCTAGACAATCCCACAAACGTCTGACTCTAGACAATCCCACAAACATGTTGGCTGACCTTGGGCAGCCGCCTAACCTCCTTGTGGCCAGGTTTCACCATCTGCAAAACCAGAGGCGATGGTGGAGAAGTTGTAAGGAACTCTGAAGTCCTGAGGTAGAGGAGCAATGAGGGAAATGTTTAAAAGTTTGCTTCCCATACTTTAGGGGTGTGTCTACACTTGCATTCCTCTTTCGAAAGAGGTATGCAAATGTGGTAAATCAAAAATGCAAATGAGGTATTTGCATATTTGACAACTCATTTGCATCTTCTAATTTCAAACGAGCTTCTTTCAAAAGAAGAAAGCCAGTGTTGACTCTGCTCTTTTGAAAGCAAACCCCATCTTCGAAAGAATCCTTCTTCCCATTATCTCATTATAATATGCGAATGAGGTGCCAAATATGCAAATTTATGCCTCACTTGCATGTTCAATTTGCCTTATTTGCGTACTTTTGAAAGAGGAATGCAAGTGTAGACCCACCCTAAGAGTAGTAGTCTTCTGTGGTCACTAGCTTCCCATTCTGACCTACTTCATGAAGCAGCCCCAATGGCGACGGCCAGCGTATCACCATGACAAACTGGTGCCTGCTTTTGGTGTACGCAGAGCACACTGACAGTCCCAGCAGAAGCTATTTAGAGGAGGGAGTTGCCTTCTGCAGTGTTTTCTCCACTCTTGACTGAGACCTGAAGAAATACCAAGCTCTTTGGGACAAGTCTCACACTTTCAGGCATAGCACAGAGCGCAATGTACATACTTAAACTGCTCTTACATTTACCATCTTTCTAATGCTTTCTGGGAGGGGACTCACCACTCAATATGAAAAGAATTTTCTTCTGAGTTGTGGATTGAACCCAGAATTTCTCCTTGGTGTACTAAAATACTGTGGCTCCAAACAACAGACAGGCAGGCAAATCAACCTCGCCTTTCATAGCCTGCATACATGTTTTTCCTTTAGTTTAAACCTTACATATATTTTTAAAAGAAAGAAGTTGGAAGAGCAATGCTAGTCCCACCTCATGTTTGGGAGTCTCATGCTCTGCACCTGTGTTTGCTTGTGTTTTGTAAAAGGTGCCGAAGCTGCCTTGCTCCAGAGTTACTTCAACACCACGCCAAAGCTAGACTGATTAATTTTGGCACTCTACATGATTAAAATGACTATTTTTTTGCATACTTCATTAAACGAAAAGGCTAACGTGCGCCTCAAATGTGAGCAGAGGAAGAAACGTACTTCCAATGCAGGAATGTAATGCTTATGCAAGCGCATGACTGAAACAGAATTTTAGTGGAGGTATCAATTTACTCCTCAATTTCTCAAGTGAGACTTTAAATTATTCTAAGCCCAAAACACGAAATGCCTATTAACTGATCCTGCATATTGAACAGACTGCATCTACGCTGTTATTCACTGACCAAGAACATTCTGTACAGAACATGCATGAACATTTGCGATTGGAATTATTTGTATCTCGCCCAAGTAGTATGTCAGGATTTTATCCAACAAGCAGCATATTGCAAAACATCTGATGTTCCTGGGCTTTTCAGGGGAAAAAAGCTAAGTCATAGAACACCATTACTTAAAAGTTATATTATTCTTCCAGTCGACAGATTTCAGATGCTAGATGACCACAGGAGCTAGGGTTCTAAGAAGGTCCCATGCTGAGTCTGGCTTATCACCAACAGAGACTAACACTGTTTTGTAGTAGGTCTCTTTCGTACAGACAGCTGTAGATAGGACTTGCCCAGACTCAAGTTGACTCCTACAAGCGCAGCATTTTGAAAGATGAAAATACATTGTCATTTCCATTGGGAAAATGACTGTAAAATTGAGATCAAATACACATGACCCTCGCTTAGGCAGAAAGGGGCCATGACACAGATTTGATAATTTTATGTGCATAACATTTGTCTGATCCTGGTTAGGAACCCTAATAAAGAGCTCATCTGTATCAGGAGGAACAATCCCTGCAAGGCGGCATTTTACAGCTCTGTTTCTCTTTGCTGACTCCACTCTCAGCCACAAAATGAAAGCTGCAGCAGGAGTGGCTTCACCATGAAACAAGCTATGCGGTGACACGGTGACCCCGAAATGACAGGAGTCCCCCAAAACGCAGGACAAATCTCATCTGCTCTTAAGTTCTGACCAGCAGTGCAACAGGGCTCAGGCAGGTCAGCAGCCTGCATACCACGAGCGCTCACAGAAGCAGCTGACTACTGGAACATCTCTCCACACCCATCACAGCGGGAGCCGACTCTAGTTGCTGTCCCTGCCCCGGGCAGTGCACAGACAGATGCATCCTGCAAGGGGGGCGTGCAGAGATCTGTCAACGGCAGTGCAAGAGGGCTAAGATGGCTCCCTGCCCACTCTGCCTCCAGAGGTAGCTGGCATGTCCCTTCAGCCCCCTCGAGTGGAGGTGTCCGCATGATGCGCCTGCCCCCAGTGCCGACTCTGACACTCCCATTGGCTGGGAACTGCAGCCAATGGGAGCTGCAGGTGTGGCATTTGCAAGGCAGCTGTATGCAGAGATTCTGTCTTCCTCCCCGCCCACCACCACTTAGGAATCACGACCAGAGGGTTGTGCTGGTCATTTTTGGAGCTGCACCAACCACAGTAGGCGCCAGCTCCTCCCTCTCCCCTCACACCAACCTGTGCCCCAGCCAAGAGCCCACACCCCAACCCCCTGCCAGCCACAATCAAGGTACCTTGCTTCACTTTCATTTACTTCCTCTTATTTATACTAGAGGAGGACGACGACAAAAAGAATAAACTGGAGGGAGATGAGAATGTTCTCTCTTGGCAGGGTCACGAGGGTGGGGGGCCCTGAAAGTGAAGCTGTGCACATGGTCCCACTAACTCTAAAGCCACCACTGACCAGCCCTGTGTGCAGATGGTCCCTGTTACCTTCATGGACTCAGAGTACAAGATGTACTCTCTGAGCACAGGCAGGAAGTCCTCGGTCATGTCATCGCTCAGTTCCTCCAGAGCAGTACAGCAATTCCCAATGCAAGCAGACACTCCTTCCAGGGGTTCTGCCAGCTCCACTTCTAACCCGCCCCAGGTGGAGTAAACCGGTCCGTACTCCCTCAGCTCCACCAGGTATTCTGCAAGAGACAGTCAGAGGAAACCAATGTAGATTCTACAGTGGCGTTTCTTGGCAATTTGATTGCCGAAAGCACTGGCATCACTTCAACCCTCACACCGCACTCGAACTTTGGGAAAGGATGATCAGGTCAATGCCCTCAGCTGCTGCAAAGAACCAGATGCAGCAGAGTAGCAAGGAAGGCAGATGTTCACCAGAGAAACTCTGGACTTTACAAAATAACCCCTCTGACAGTGAGCATGAATATCCATTTTATTCCAATATCCTACCAGACCTCTGCAGATAGAGATCAGGTTCATCAGTAAGTATCTGCATTAGATTAGCTGCTCTCCTCGAAGAGGAGGCAATACAGAATCACGCAAAGCCCAAGAGTCTGCTCCTAGCTGGCGGCAAAGAACAGACAGGATGGTAGTAGTAATAGCAAGCAGTAAGGGGACTAAATGTAGGATTCCTCCAGTTTTACTGCTCTTATAATATTAGGCCAGGCCAGGGCTACTACATGAGCTTCTGCATAGAGCCTGTGCAGGAGTTAGGGTGATATTTCTCTTCAAGTCCTGAAAACCAGAATTGATCCGATGTGTAATAGGCTCCGGTGAGTCCTGTCAAAAACCCTCACAGCAATCACGCATGCGTCTATTATGTAGAAATCCAACTACAGTAGGGATTTCTGGGAATTATAGCTGGTTCATCCCGGAATCAACACATTAGGGGTCAGCAACTGCATGTTTTGTGTTGGACTGCAAGAGAGGAAGTCTTCATTATTTGTCCCTGGCTCTTTTAATGGCTGATGGCCATCCAGCAGCGTTAGAACACTGAGAATCAACACAACAGCCTCTTTTACTTGGGTCCTTGTTAAGGTCCAATTCATTCATATTATACAAGCACCACAAAACCCGGGGTTCTCAATCTCTCTCCTTCTATAGCCCCCTCCACAAACTGTAAATACACCAGGGCCCAGTAGGAGAGGGAGGGAGGGGTACTCAGGGCTCTGAGCTGGTGGGAGCGCTCAGGCATCAGTGTAGTCTGATTTTTCTCTTGCTGGGGTAGGGGCCAGCAGGGCTTGGGCCAGCTATGAACAGCAGGGCCTGCGGAGGAGCACCACTTGCAGCCCCGACACACCTCAGCCAGCCACCCATCTATCTGGGTTGTGTGGGGGGAGGGGGACCAACTATAACTCAGCCCCACTGCTCCCGTCTTCAAAACATAGGTGGTGCTTGGGCTGGGCTCTGGGTTTGAGCCACAGGGCCCTGGTGGCCTCCTGCAAAGGGTTCACAGACCCCCCCGTTTCAGACCCACCAATAAAAAGACACGTCAGTATTTGCAATTGCTTTTTCCCGCCCCCCGCCCCCCAAATGCACCCAGACCCAGGTAGTTTCAGCAGTACCAGCAGAGCACTTCCTCTGCTGAGTCTGGCAACGCTACAAGCGACTGACCAACAAAACGCCCCAAGTTCTTACCCAACTCCTCCTTGATAATCCGCTGGGCTATTCTGTCAATGGTTCCGAGCTTGAGAACAAAGGTATCGAGGTAGTCTCCGATGGCCGAGAACTCCAGCGGTCGACTTCTGAGTTTATAACCTCCCGTGACGTATTTGACAGACTCCCCCATCTTGGAGAGCAATGCCATGCCCTGTTTCTTATAGGCATTAAGATCCTGGCAGTGACAAGAAACAGACTGTGCGCATGTAGAAACACAAATACCAGCCCCAAATTAAAGAGTCACATCTCCGTTTCTGAGCACGCCAAAGAAAGCTTCTCAAAGTAGGATGTTGCGTCTTGCATCTAAATCCTGATTCAAAAGCCCACCTCTGCTTCTCACATACACGAGGCGCAGAGTGCATCAGATGCACCTACAGACGATGGGAGATGTCACAGCCTTGCTACCTTTTTGTACATTGCATAGCAGCAGTTGGGAAGTTAATGAACCCCTTAGCCCACTGACATGTGCGAAAATTGAAAAGGGCACAGGAAGGGAGGGGTAGGAGGAAAAATAGTAGGACCTGACCGGGGGATTCCTTGAGAAAGGATCTCACAGCACCACCACACAGCCCTCCCTCACATCTGGGGAAGGGGCCAGAAGCAGCCCACAAGTGTGGATGCACGAATACATGCACTGACAGAGGGACTGAGGCACTAAAAGCACACGAGTGTTTACAAGCAAAAAGGGTCCGGGAGCAGTGTGCGCTGGTGAATGACCGCAGAGTGGCCGACAGCCACCGCAGCAAGGTGCGAGGAGGTCCTGGCTCTGCACCCCCAGAAGGCCTAGGGCAGTTACTCCTTTGCGCCAGTCAGACCATGGCACTGGGCCCTCCCCTCAGAGCCATGCAGAGTGGCGCTACCACAGTGTTGTTTCAAAAGGGGCCTGGATCTCTGCACACCACCACTACTACAGCAGCAGCCGCCGCAGCTCCAGGTCCCTTCAAACTACCAGGCCCCTGTGTAACCGCCCTCTTTGCCCCGTCAATTACTCACACAACTTTCTTTATCCCTTCCACACTTCAGAGAGAGAGAGAGAGAGAGTGTGTGTCACCAGAAGCCCCATGACACTCTACGTCATCACTAATGACTGGATACTCTATGACGGAAACTGTATGGAACCCAAAACCACAGTAATGACTGCCTTAACCTCACACAGACAGGAAGTAATTCACCTGAAGTTCCCGTGTTCTCTCTGAAACACGGGATACTAACACACACAGTTGGCAGGCCTGAACCAGGGAGAGGCACAATAGATCTGCCTCATTCCCCAATCCACAGAGACAATAGGCAGACTTCCATCATGCATGGATCTGGGGGTAAAACCCCCTTCTTTTCACAACAGCCCCTGCATCGCTGGCACAAGTATATGCCACAGACCGAACGTAAGTGCCACTTTTATACACCCACGTTTGTGGCTGTTCAGAACCGTTAGGAGTCAGATGCGTTGCAGTATATAGTTACCCAGATGCTCAGTCCCACTGCCAAGCAGAAGAGGAATGAATCCTTCCTACTAACACAGCATGCGAAATAAAGCAGGGGAAAAAGAGTGAGCTGATGCATACTTACTGATACTACGACTCCCAAAACAAGAGCACCCCAGTACTGAGCGTTCATAGAGAGAAGGCAGAAAGGTTGTTCACAGCCACCCTTGCATCCCACGCAGTTCTCTCTACAGGCTGAGCCTCTCTAATCCAGCAACAGCCATAATCCATCATGATTTTAGTTAGCCATATGACCACTTCTCACAGATGTGCGGCAAGTTTCCATGGTCCCATAAGGTTTGTTTGCAGTCAGCAGTCCTGGCTCTCAGCGTTCTATGCTGCTGTTTAGCTGTAATTTACCGCTAAACGTCTACTAAGAGCCAGTCGGCAGTGGAAGTGCGGGTAATGTGCTAAACAATATTGACCTCCCATGGTCCAGCAAATTCTCTTGCTTGGTACCTGTCAGGTCCCGAGGGTGCTGGACGAGAGAGGTTCAACCTGTATTACACTGAGCATGGGCTTGTCATAGACTCAGCATGGTTGGCTACATTTCAGGACACACCACTCTATTTTGCATCTTTTTCCAGTCTCATTTTTCATAATCATTTTCAGCAGCTCGTGCTTCTCAGATTTCTCTCCCCTCCTTTAGCTGCAGTAAGTTTAAATGCCTAAAGCTTACCTTGGCTGTGAGAAACACATTGAAATGCTCATTGAAAGAAAGTACCGGATGATCTGCGACTCTTTTCAAGAATTTATCTAACGCTTTCCTCCTGGTCTCCACAAATTCTTCAGAAAAGCGATCAACAACACCTTTCATCACAAATTTCTCAGGAAGAGGCTGTGAAGAAGAAGAGAGAGGCTGTTAGCAAAAGGAATTGGCTTTTATTCTACTGACGTTTCCTCGTTTCTGATAGCTAGTAGTGTCTGGACATAAGGATACAGGGATGCAATTAATAGGACCTGTCTGCTATTTTTAAAAAAACACTGCCTGCTCTCCAAATGGGGAGGGAAGGCAAACTCTGATCTCAGTTGTTGCATAATAAATCTGGACAAATTTTTGTTTCAAACAACCGTGTCATCCCAGAGTCACAACAACATAGCAGAAACAAAACTGACCCATTACAAATACTAGACTGAGGAGAGGACCAGGCAGAAAACTTTCTGCTTCTCTGCCCAGTTTACCTACATTTAGGCTCCAGTTCGAGACAGACTGCAAGCACGCACTTAACTTTTAAGTATGTACTTAAATTCCATTGGTGGGACTTATGCCCATGCATAAGTGATATTCCAAACAACAACCCCCTTCCTGGATCAGCCCATTGCTACGCAATTTCCTGCAAACCCTGAAGAGTTTGGAAAAACATCTGAAAGCTCAAATGCTTTAGAGCAGTGTTTCTTAAACAATGCTGCATGAAAAACACTGGCGTTCTGTGAGCAACTCACAGGTGTGCCCCAAGCATCTGACAGATATCATCCGCTGATGTGGTATCTGATTTTAAGAACAGAAAATATATCACGTTACTTTTTCACTGCTATGATACCTGATTAAAGTACTTCCTTTTGTTTTTGCTATATATGTTGCCGTTTGAATTTTTGGGGCTGACTTTTTTTATTAAGAAAATTTTCATTAGGTGTTCCACATAAAAAATAATTATGTTTTGGTGTTCCATGGTCTCAAAAAGTTTAGGAAACTATTTTAGATGAGGAAGAGGTAGTAGGCCTTTGCAAGCTCTATTTTCCCCTGTAAAAATCGTGAGTGAAAATAGTTTAGCAGTTACAAATGCTTATTTGAGCTTCTAGATAGCAAACCTCTCTGCAGGAGAAGGTAAAATGCCCTAGCCCTCTCTTCTTACCGTTACAATTATATGTGCAACTTAATGAAGGTCAAGAGGAGGCCCAATTGAAGAGCAGGTCCGTACTGAGAGGTGGTGTGCTGTCGTCGTCAAACAAAGTGAAGTTCGACACCAATTGGGCCTTCTCCTTTCTTCAGCAATGTCCCAGTGTGCAGCCCATCCCTCAACAGGACAGAAGAGGTGCACAAAAACCCCTGCAGCAGAGGTCTATCACCAGCTCTAGAATGAATCTACTAATTCCAGAATATTAACTGCCCATTGTTCTCATCTCCCATTAAAGTTTACATTTTCTTTAGATGAGGCCAAGTTTTGTGACTTTGGAGAACAGGGCACTGGAGCTGCAGCGAGCATGGACTCCTGGGTTCTATTCTCAGCTCTACCATTATACGTGCTATAATTCAACAACCCTCTTCTGGTTCAATGTACCCCTCCCGAGGGGCAGGACACTCAGCACCAGATATTGTGCAGCTGCATTAACATCTCTAATCTAACGTTCATCCTCCCGTGCAGAGGCAGTGACCAAAGCTAAATACAGTAGACCCCTAAGTTACGCCAAGGTTGCGTTCCCGGGCAACCTCATGTAACTCAAATTTCATGCAAGTCAGGAGGAGTCAGGCTGGTATGCTGGTCAGTTTCCTGGCTCCCTGAGCAGCGGGAAACTGGGAACCAGGTGGCAGCCTGGCTCTGAGCCCCCCACCCCTGGTAGGAGCCAGGAAACTGACAAGCATATCCCTGGTCAGTTTCTCCGCTCCTGTTAGGGGCAGCAGCCTGACTCTTGGTTGCCACCTCTGTCAGGAGAGGTTTCCCCCGCTCCTGTTGGGGCGGCAGCCAAGAGTCAGGTGCTCAGCTGCTGCCCAACAGACCTGGGAAACTGACCAGCACAGCCAGTCGAGTGTGCGTATCTGACACACCTCTATTTAGCATGCCTGCCACTGAAGGAGGCATTCATTTGAACATTTTGTATTTTTGAAAAGTTTGCAGCTTCTCTGTACAGCAGCCTGGACACCAAAGCTGCAATACTAAGGGGATTTTTGTTGTTGTTTAAGCCACACACCATGTTTTGTTCCAAGTATGCTTTCCTATTCTCTAAGAGTGGAAAGAATGTCAGACTCTGTGCAGACCATAACATATACCCATCATTAAATAAAAGATTAACTCAGCAACTTTTGCAAGAGCAACCCTGTGGTAAAACACAAAGTGAAAGGACTTCCACGCTGGAAACAGCACCAGCCCATTACTAGTGTTGAAACGCTTTAATTTCAGTGTCTTAATGGGTACCATATGGGACCACAGCAAAGCAAGCATTGCCATGAAAAGAGAAACGCGGTGATTTTCAAAGGTTAGCTGATCTATCACAAAGATGGTTAGGACAATCAGGAAGCTAAGGGTCTCTCCTGGATGTGAATTTGGAAAGATTTTGATTTTAATGGTTCACTTCAAGTATCTCTCGCAACAAGAAATTTCACAAATTTACAGCTCTCAAATTTAGGCAGGGGCTTGTTGGAGCAGTGGAATGTTTTCTACAGGTCAAACTACATGCTCACAATAGTCTCTTTCCCTCAGATCCATGAGTTACTTGAAGGAAAAAAAAAAAAAAAAAAGAGAATTTTCAGGTACTTCATAACTGCATTGACATAATGCCAGCTAAGCCATAAGTTTGTACAACTTCGATGCAACAAAAGGGGAGGAAGAGGGACAACTGAACCAGTCTTTGATCCTTTTGATGGCAGAAATTCTTATTAATTTATTCAACACAGCAAAAAACCATAGGTCCTTCATTACAAACCCCTTGTTTTTAAAATGGAGACTTTGGGAAAAAAACAAAAAAACAAAAAAGCAAACACTCACTCAGAGGTCAGTTATATTTTCCAACAACTTATTTATTTTTACCTGACCACTCCCAATAATTTCATTTAAACCACTGCCAAGAAGCAAATGAATTTGCCATTTATTCATGTAAATACATAGAGAGTTAGAATTCATGCTGCTACGTAGCCAATAACACCTGTGACAAAAATCAAGCCAACTACTTTGAGAGAAAATCAGAAGCACTTTCAAAACAGTTTTGCAAATATTACAATTAGTTCTTGGTAATGCCCAGTGTATTGAAGTGGGACAAACAGTGTATATTTGGAGAATTTTATTCAAGCAGCCTGAACTTTTACATACATCAAATTTAAAGATCTTGGGAATCACATTACAAATGAAAATAAGCAAGCCATGGGATGGCTTCATTTATTCATTTGCTTGCAGACTTAGTATTCGGATCTATGGAGATACAGTGGAAGTAGGCTGTTCTTTAGTGGATTGAGCTATTCTCTCATGTGTGTAAATTCACTCCATTTTCTCTAATTAAGCAGTGAGAATTCTGAAACCTTTTACATAAAAGGGATTAAAGATACAAGGCTGTGAATAAAGAATAAGTCATTTCCCAAACTATTAAAATGAGCCCCGTTCAATACTGAATGGCAGTAGTATTGCACAGTAAGCTAATTCAGCTTTCAGTTACATGTATGCAAACAATTACTTCAATGGACTTGCAGAGGTTTAAGAGCAGAATTTGGCCAGGTAGGTTTTCAGAGGACTGGGGAGGGAGAATTGAATAATTAATACATTTAAATTGTACACTTTCCTAAGGAAGAATTGTGTACAAGACCAGACAGACACTCAGGAGAAATCCCTTTTCAATTGCTACCAAAGACCTTTTTGTAAGATGTATCTGCAGGTGCATCATGATCAATATATTCCCTCATAGCACAAGCTGATGATTAAAACAATTTCTGCTTCCATGGAAAATATGCAACAGTGCTTGGCATACAAGACATCTGAGCAGACACGGCAGCAGGTGGAAACAGAGAAATCATCCTGTAAGTGCACTTCTCCGTACTCTCCAGTGTCAGAAACTGGAGAGCTCTGGAACTGCTCTGTTCCACCCACTCAGACTTTTTAGCGAGGGCAGAAACCAGGGCCTAGGACAGCTCCCCGAGGAGCTCAGGGAGCTGAAATATAATTTTCCTCAATTCTGACCTATTGCTCTAAGAAACAGAAACAAATTGTTAAAGACCTACAAGCTACCCTTAATCAGGATGCCACACTCCAGAAGGCCCTAGGCGACAGGCCTGTTCTCTCCTACAGACAACCTCCCAACCTTATGAGGATCCTCACGAACAGCCACAGTCTATATCCCAGGAATACCAGTCCTGGAACCTTTCCCTGCAACAAAGCCTGCTGCCAGCTTTGTCCACGTATCTTCTCCGGAAATACCATCACTGGACCTAACCAGGTTAGTGCCCACGATTCTGTCGTCATCTCCAGATCCACAAATCAGTTAGTCAACATTTTAGTGGAATGGGACATTCTGTTAATGACTTAAGAGTACGCGTGTTACCGAAAAAAAGTATTTGCACCACTATTCAAAGGGAAACAGCCGAGCTGTCTTTTATATTCAAATTCGGCACATTAACACGTGGTTTGAACCGGGATGAGAACTTTCTGAGTCACTATGGCTACGTCTACACTAGCCCCAAACTTCGAAATGGCCATGCAAATGGCCATTTCGAAGTTTACTAATGAAGCGCTGAATATGCATATTCAGCGCTTCATTAGCATGCGGGTAGCCGCGGAACTTCGAAATTGATGCACCTCGCCACCACGTCATTCCCATCATCTCATGGGAATAAGGGGACTTCGAAGTAGGCAGGGTCCTTCCGAAAAGGAGCCCCGTCGGGATAAGCAGTGCGGCGGCAAGGTGCGTCAATTTGGAAGCGCCGCGGCGGCCCGCATGCTAATGAAGTGCTGAATATGCATTTCAGCGCTTCATTAGTAAACTTCGAAATGGCCATTTGAGTGGCCATTTCGAAGTTTGGGGCTAGTGTAGACACAGCCTATAGGGGCTCATCTGCACGCTTGGCTTAATCTAATTCTTTACCTTTCCCCCCCACCCCTCCGCTCTCCAATTTGCTCACCTTGATTATCTTTTTCTGATTTGTCCTCCTTGATTACTGTTTTTGGTTCTCTGTGCCTTAAATATTGAGTCTGTTCTGGTCTGGCTATGGTCTGAAGAAGTGGGTCTGTCCCACGAAAGCTCACCTAATAAGCCATTTTGCTAGTCTTTAAAGTGCTACTTGACTGCTTTTTGTTTTCTAAGAAACAGAAGAGTCAAAGCCAGGCCTGCCTAGAGAGTGGAGGACAAAGGGGCAGTTGCCCAGGAGCCTGGCAATACTAAATGGCCTGGAGCTTCTAGCCACTGCCACCACTATTGAAACTGTGACTGGAGCTCCAGGCCCTCTAAATTGCCACTGCAATCTCACACTGCATGCTCTGGGCTGTGGGGCTGTATGAGGGAGGCAGCACTGCAGTCCAGGTAGCACTGCACACGGACTGCTCCCAGGCCCTGCTTCTTCCAGGGGCCATTGTCTTCTTCCCTCCAGCCTCTCGCTAGAAGAGCTGCAGAAAGATTTTTTGCTACCATATACTGGCACTAAGAAATGCAGCATTGAAGCAACTAGTAGCTGAGTGACCATCACCACGTAGTTCTCTGTATCCAACTTGCACCAGCATATCCTTTTTCATAGCTGGCAATTTGTCCCAGCTGCAGTTTTGATCACTAAATGTCGGTATGGCACCACACCCTCCAAAAACACGTGTGAAAGTGAAATAAAACAGATTTAAAGCCTAATTAGTGGATTTTTAGGCAAGCAACTCACTTCTGGATGGCTCAGCAGAAGACTTTTCCCCCCCATCTCTTTCTGCTCCGAATGCTGAAGTCACAGTTGCTCAGAACCAGGAGCAGATGGTAGACTGCGTGTCCAGACCCGTGACCGTTTGTAAAAGGAGTTAGGGGAACAGCAAATTAGTTACTGCTAAGAACAAAAAGAGCTGCAGGGTGACCTGCAACATGCCCAGTACTCGAACATGACCGGCTGACACCACTCTAGCACTGTATCAAAACAAAACAGCAGCACGTAGAACTTCAAAGACCAACAAAATAATTTATTAGGTGATGAGCTTTCGCGGGACAGACCCACTTCATCAGATCAGGGCCTTACCAGAACAGATTCAATGTATAAAGCACAGTGGTCCAAAAACTGTTATCAAGGTTGACAAATCAGAAAAACTGTGACTACTTCAGCACTGGGTGGAGTCTCAGATGGTTCCAGCAATAGTAGGCGAGGCAGTGGGTGCTGCAGGTTTGCTAGCACTGTCTGTCCTAGTCCCACATGCAACTATTGTGGTTAGCTTTTCTTTGCATTATTCTAGCACTTAAATTAAAAAAGGGAGCAAAGAGAGGGACAGATGCTTGAATCTAGGAAACCCATTTCTTTTTTAATTCACGGTCCAGACCATGGTTTCACCCAACGGATGTAAGAAGTGCTTCTCAGGGTCCTTTAGAGGACAGCTGGTGATTAGTTCCTGTTTTTTTAAGCAGTAGTAATAAGAAGCAAAACCTCTCTGCAAGCAAGTGACCCCAGGCAAACAAAGGCTGACTCAGCACTTCTCACAGCCTAGCCCCAGGATGATTTCCCCTTAAAGTTTATGAGCGGCAAATGGAGCCTTAGATGCACTAAGAGGTGTGTTTTATAGCACTCTGCCCTGTGGCTAGTCAGGAGTTCATCCACCCTTACGTATAATCTCCGAAGACCCAGTGAAAAGCAGCTACTGTGCAAGAGGAAGGACGCAGACGCCAATGATTTCAGACCGCGTGCATACATACAAGCCTGACTGTTTCAGGGAGAGGAGTAATTATTTAGGGCCTTTCAGTGGACAGAGGCCCAGCTGTTTGCCCAACCAGAAAAAATGCATGCGCACCTGAGAACGCAACAGGCTCCTTGGGTGGGAATAGTGAGTTCCTTTCCCTAGCACAGGAGTCCTCCGAACAGCAGGAATAGCCTGAACGTGTTTAATGGGGTGCTTTCTGCATACACGTGCAAATCACAGCACATCTACAGTTTAAACATCAGACACGTGAATTTTAAGAGGATCATAGGGAAAGGTGCTCCCACTCAAAGGGAATCCTGGAGGAGCAGTGCCTAGAGTGAATGTACTGGCAGTGGATGGTGCTGTCAGAACCCAGAAGAATAGTTCATGTTATGAGGGAAGCCAGAGAGATAACACCTCCACCGGTATCCTTTCAACCAGCATTAAATGTGGGTAACTTTCAGAGGCTTAGAATGCCTCCAGGCAAGCATTTAGCAGACTTCACACAGCAACATTTAAGTTCCACTAAATGTCAAAGTTGGCTGGGAAAGATCCGGGGAAGCCCTTTTTGTGCTGCTTTGCTTTCTAAAGTCAGCATGTTCCACTGTAGAAGAGAAGAACAGAATGAAGCTTTGCATTTTACACACCTTGAATCCATAACTGCTGCACAACCAGAACATTCACTTTTTTTAAGCAGACATTCTGAATACACAAGTGTTCAGCAACAGCTGACCCTGGCTTACTACATACGGGAATGAGATGTGTTGGCTGAGATTCCTCGAGCTTATTCCTCAACCAGTCAAAATCCTGGTACCGTCGGCGTACGGAGTATTCTGGCAAGTCAAACTCAGCCCTTGTGGTCTGGAAATAGTAACGAAAAGTTAGATCGCATGCCTTATAAAATGAACAAAAATTTTAGAAGATACATTAAACAAAGCTTTCCTTTTCATTTTAGCACATAAAGTCAAAGTGGCATAGTTACCTTAAGCTAGCCTGAGAGGGATAGCTGCATTAGTCTGTAGCATCAAACAACAAGACCTATAGCCCCATAGAAATGAACAAGTCTCCATTCACCTGAAGAAGTGGGTTTTACCCATGATAGCACATGGCCTAATAAATGTGTTCGTCTCTAAGGTGCTATAGCACCTCGTTACCTTACACTAGGAGAAGAAAAATAATCTGACAATAGTTGGACAATGAGAATTGCGAGTCTCAAATGGAGTTCTTAGAATGCTAGTATGAGAGGGAAAAAAAACCCACTATTTTTCGGTTTCAGGCTGTGGAAGTACCACTGAAAATACTTGGAAAACCACTAAGGTTGGTATTCAGATGAAGTGTTCTATTTAAAAATCTACTTTGAGTTGACTGAACAGAACGTTTCCTCGGGGCGGGGGTGGAGGGGGGCAGGAAATGTATGGGGTGGAGAAGTTCATATTTAAAAAAAAAAAAAAAAAAGTCCCTGAACTCATTTGAAGAGAAATTACATGAGATCTCTCATTCCAGGAGGCAAAGCAAAAATACTTTTTAGCAAAGGAGGATTAACAAAAATCCCAAGATTACTCATGACTTGTTTACTCAAGAGACAGATTAATTGTGGGTGAGAACATGTGTGTCACTGCTGGCTCTGCCAAAGCTTCAGGTTTAGTAACAGTCTCATTTCTAAACAAGGCTGATAAATTAGCAGACTTAAAACCGTCACTCAATTTAACTGTCCTCTGGCAGACATTTCTGAAGTGAGCACTAAAGAGAATTCTGACCCAAGCCATCATTTTGTAGTATTTTGGAACTAGAATCAATTTCCAAGTAACCACTAACGAGCAAACTGACAGTAAGAGCAAGAGATATCCTGAATGAGAGAAACTCCATAATCCAGAAAGTTCAAGCTGCAACCTCGCCCCAAGTTTTATTTCATTGGAGGAAAACTACAGCTGATGTGTACAGTATGTTCCTTGGATAGGCTGTGGCCAAGTAAACAAGCCAGGTGCTTACACAGCATCTACAAGAGTATCCACAAGTCCCAGCTCCCATGCTCTGATTAGTGCATGCTTTGGTATGCATGCACTAGGAGCTCAACCATCTTGTGCCTCCCTTGGGGCATAGCCCTTGTGATTTCACTCATCTTCCAACAGAAGCATCCCCTGATGAGAGAAGTCCGGTTACCAGAGTGGAAACTAGAAGCCGTAGCCTGTTATTTGGCTAGCACCTGTGAGAGGGAACAGCAATTCCCACTGGAGAGCCTGTGAACAAAATTATTTCAGAGAAAAAAAAAAAAAAGTTTTAGAAGCACTGTTAGAATAGATATTTACATGGAGTCAGAAAGGCTACATCTACACTGGCATGCCTCTTTCGAAAGAGGCATGCAAATGAAGGAAATTGAAAATGCAAATGAGGCACAGATTTACATATCACCTCATTTGCCTAGTCTTCTTTCAAAAGAAAATTAGCATAGACACAGCTCTGTTGAAAGTAATCCCCATCTTTGAAACAACCCTTCTTCCCCCCCACCCCTTTTTTTTTTTTTTAAAAAAAAAAAAAAAAGGAAGAAGGGTTCCTTTGAAGATGGAGATTACTTTTGAAAGATATGCAAATGAGGTGTCAGATATGTAAACATGTGCCTCATTTTCAGTTTCAGTTTCCCTCATTTGCATGCCTCTTTCAAAAGAGGAATGTTAGTGTAGACACAGCCTAAGGTCTATTGGACAAAAGTCAGCTGGAATGAGACCCAGGCTAAATCTGAGCCCGCACCCATGAAAATCTGATAGTCTCTTAAGAAAATAAAGAGAAGACTTTCAGCCTATTTCATGGCTTTGGCAAAGCAGATGTGTTTGCAGCTCATTGTCTTCAGCTGTTGTGTAAACAATCACAATGGAAAGGGACCCACCCTGATGTTCTGTAGCCAGACAGACTCCCCCTGCTTCACTCCATCTTGCCCCTCTTCGGTGCCTCAGAGCACACAGCACAAAGAAACAGCACAGACTTGAAATGTTTTGAGAGCACAGATGCGCTAATTTCAAACACTGTCTGCTGGTGCCTCACAAACACAGATGTGCAATGTCAGCATGACCCTGGACTGGAGAATACCAGTAAGAGGGCTAACGGTCTAGCCGACGGCCTCGAGGCTTCAAGCTGCCCTTGGCTGGTATTGATAATTGATCTGCCCACACTTTTGTCCCAGGAGGGGAATTTTACTGCCCGTGTGAAAGTTTGCCCCGCTTCTATAAATCTAGTTCTCTCTGTCTTACAAGCGTAACTGCCTTGTAAGCGCTGGCATCACAAAGACGAACCAGTACCATTGGTACCTTATAGATAAGGAAGGCTATACGTGCCCCAAGGGGGTATAAAGAGGGGCCCAGCAGCCTACTCTAACCGAGGTCCAACTGCCTACACCTGCCGGTCGGGTAAGGTCTTTGCCTCCCAAGGATCCAGGGGACGCTCTCCTCGTATTTGTTCTTCCCAAGGGATTGCGTGAACGACGTTGGCTATGCCAGAGTCGAAGGACGCAGGGGTGAGAATTATACCTGCAATGTTTTTTGTGCACATTTAATAGTAAGAGCTCTTTAGGCTGAGGTATCTGGTCCTCAAATGGGTAACTCTTCTGACTGACATGTCATTTGTATCATCCTACTAGTAGTTAAGTAAATTGAGCAATAACAGTGTAACCATTAAGATTTTATCTAACTTTTCCTGCAACTGTAACCATTAAGATTTTCATTTCTGCTTTGTAATAAATAGTAACCATGTTTAAGCTTCAGCCTCCTTTCTTTTAGTTACTGTGATTCAGCCGAACACAAAACAAAGAACCTTAGTCCGTTTGGCTATATTCAGCCTGGTCAGAGGTAAGGTGCAGGAAAAGCTGGGTGCTGAATCGTGCTGCCTCCATGGAGCCGATTCCCGGGGCACCCGTCAGCCTCCCTGGCTGCCCACTGCGAAGGGACAGTCTGTCCTAGCAGTCAAAGTCTCGGGTGGAGCTCTGCGGCATCCGTCAGTCAGTTTTGGCTGCCCTCTGCGAAGGGACAAGCAGTCCTAGCAGTTAAAGACTGATGTGATAACACACACGCCACGCATTACCCGGCCATGGGCTAACATGGTTCCGGAGAAAGCGAGGAAGGAAAAGCCTCACCAGTATCTATTTGGATGACCTGGAATAATTTGCCAAGTGAAGTTGTGGAATCTTCACCACTGGGGATTTTTAAGAGCAGGCAAGAGAAACGCCTGTCAGGGATGGTCTAGATCAGGGGTGTGTAAGAATTTTTGATGGGGGGGGGCAGTCACTCCAAGATTTCGGTAAGGGGTCAAGGGCCGTGCTTTTTTAATAGAGTGAGTGGGGTCTGGGACAGGGGTGCAGGAGACAGCGGGAGGTCTGAGAGGGAGTTTGGATGAAGGAGGGGGTTGTGACCTGCAGCAGGGTATTGAGGTGCAGGAGGGGATTTTGGCCTGGGGCAGAGGCACAAGAGGGGGTGCTGGCTTTGGGAGGGAGTTAGTGTGTGGTGCCAGAAGCAAACTCTGGTTGGAAGGCGCTTACCTCAGCAGCTCCTGACCAGCTGTCCTCTCAGGCAGCCTTACCTGACTTCCACCAGCACCAGCGCATAGGCTATTCCATGTGGCTCTCTGTGCTGGGGAGACAGTTTCCTGTTCCTGCCCCCCATAAAATCTCAATATCCTACTGACCAGAATGCCGGAGTACCTCTCCAGGCACGAGCCTGGGCATTTATTATGGAGACTCTGGGCTGCCCAGACACCAGTGTCCCCCTCTCGGCTTTACTGATGTAGTCCAAAGGAGAGGATAACCTCCACGTCTGGTACCAGCTCAGCTGCAGGAGTTGCCGGGACAGTGCCAGAAGTTGACACCGAACCGCCTTCGGACTCCACTCCGGATTTTCTGTCAGGGTTCACTCCCTTAGCCTCTCTCCTTCCCAGGATTACCCACAAGGCCACTTGTTTTGACTTGGTCAGCAGGGATGGTCTGTTCAAACTGCTCCACAAGATAGGCTGTCCTCCACGGTTACTCACGATGATCCAGTCGTTCCACGAAGACATGAGAGGAACCATCCAATATGACGGCGCATTATCGGATGCTTTCAGAATCAGAAGCAGCATCAAACAAGGATGCGTGCTTGCTCCGATGTTGTTCGGGATCTTCTTCACACTCCTCCTGAAGCATGCCTTTGGATCTTCAACAGAGGGCATCTTGCTGCACACAAGATCTGACGGGAAACTGTTTAACCTTGCAAGGCTGAAAGCTAAGTCTAAGGTGCGAGAAGTCCTCATCAGAGACATGCTGTTCGCAGACGATGCTGCTGTAGTGTCTCACACAGAAGACCACCTTCAAAAACTGCTGGATCAGTTCTCCAAAGTGTGCAAGGACTTTGGGCTTACCATCAGCCTAAAGAAGACAAACGTACTCGGTCAGGATGTTGCTGAATCCCCATCAATCAGCACTGACAACTATACGTTAGAGGTCGTCCACGAGTTCGTTTATCTCGGGTCCCCATCACTGACACCCTGTCGTTGGACACTGAGCTAAATAGGAGGATTGGAAAAGCGGCCACAACTCTGTCCAGACTCAGCAAGAGAGTGTGGAATAACAACAAGCTGTACACTCACACCAAAACGCAAGTCTACAGAGCCTGCATCCTCAGCACCCTCCTTTATGGCAGCGAGACTTGGACCCTGTGTGCCCGCCAGGAAAAGAGGCTGAACGTCTTCTACTTGCACTGCCTCAGGAGCATCCTTGGAATATCATGGAAGGACAGAGTGACCAACACCGCCGTCCTCGAGCAAGCTGGAATCCCAACCATGCACACCCTCCTCAGGCAGCGTCGACTCCGCTGGCTTGGCCACGTCCACAGGATGAATGATAGAAGGATTCCAAAAGACATCCTGTATGGTGAGCTAGCCTCTGGCAAAAGACCTCCCAGACGCCCCCAGCTGCATTACAAAGATGTCTGCAAGAGAAACCTCAGAGAGGCAGACATCGAGCTGGACAGTTGGGAAGAACTAGCAGACGACCGCAGCAGATGGAGGCAGGGGTTACACAAGGGCCTTCAGAAGGGCGAGTTGAAGATCAGACAGCTAGCAGAGGAGAAGCGAGCGCACAGAAAGCACAATAAGGACTTGCCAGACACCGATTACATCTGCAAGAGATGCAGCAAGGACTGTCACTCTCGTGTGGGTCTTTATAGTCACAATAGACGCTGTAAATGAAGTCCTCAATTGAAACTTTAAAAGGGCACGATCCATAGTCTATGCAGACTGAAGGATGCCTACCTACCCATATTGGCCAGAAACCAGCCAATGCACTGTCCTTACCCTCAGCAAAATCTCAGTTGTCATTGGTCAGTTTTCTGCATCCAGCCAACAGGAGCTGAAAGATTTTGCTGGGGGTGGGACAGTAAAGCCAAAAATTGCTCAGCTCTCTTTGCCTAGGGGCCTGCTGTGGGCCAGAATAAAAGGCTTGGGGTCTGGATCTGGCCCCCGAGGCCTATCTTGCTTGCCCCGGTCTAGATGTTGCTTGATCCTGCCACGCATGCCGAGGGGTGGACTTGATGACCTCTTGAGGTTTCTTCCCATTCTATGATTCATTTTAGAGTTAAACCATGGACATCAACATTCAGCTCCAGGAGGATATTCCTGCAGCTTTTACTGCATGTTTGTGATGTCAGGCTTTGTCCCTGGGCAAATACTAACACACATTTCAGCATATTGACACAGCAAGACATTTGGATAGTAGAAAAAATGTCCTGACTCCCCACAGAGTAGTGAAGCATAAGCTTTCAGAACTGGTTAAGTGTTTAAACTCGACCAGGTACTTATTTGATACTTGAGAAAAACTCAGTAGGTTCCCATTTGAGCACAGTGATATAAGGATACTTTGAAGAGGATTTGAAAGCTCAACACAAGCTTAAGCAAGGAGGAGAAAATAGGATTGCTGGCGATAGCAGAGGTTAGGACTCAAGAGACTCAGGAGGTCCCTTCCAGTCCTACGTTCCTTGTATGACATCCCAAGGGGCATTTGAGGGCATTCCAGAAGCTAGTTTTAGAAGACATTCAAAGAGGTGTGTGGACTCCTTGCCCAACTCGGGCATGAGCTAGAAGCACATGGGGGGGGGCGGTGTGTGGAAGTGAAACAGAAAAAGAGGACTTGCTCGGTACCACCTTCATCATTCCTCATGTCAGAATGCCCACAAGGACATATCTGAGGGTGGCCAGGAAGGTCTAGAAACACTGGGGTAAGCTGATGGTTCCTCTTTTAATAGATACAAGATCCCTATTCAGGACCAGTAGCGCCAAGGCATGTACAAGCTAACTTTCCCTTTTCATCTTTAAGGACTACAGTATACTTTCCACCCCTACTCTACTCCTCGTCACATCTGTGGCAAATTTTAAGTGACTCTCCTAAAATACTTTTTTAAAAAACAAAAAAAAAACAAAACAAACATTCTAGTGAATGTGTGTCTGTGTGTTTCAAAAGCACACAGAAAACTTTCCCAGAACAGAAGGGATCAGATCAATGTGCTAGCTTGACTACAGCATTAGCTAGAATACTCTTACTTCAGTCTGTTTTCATGGTCAGGAAAACGGCCAGAGCAAGAGGTGCAGGCTCCCCTATCCCTACTGTCAACTGTGACTGAAGCTTCACCTTCAGGATTATAGTTCTGCCAACATCAAGGCTCCTTTATGGCAGTAAACAGCTGTATATGTCCTGTACATAAAACAAGGGCTTTCCAGACATATCTGATTTAAAAGAGGACACTAATATAAATCACTCACACTAGCTCAATTTTAAAATGCTATTTTTTCCAGATCTGGCCTGTTGGTCATTGTTTTATGACTGGACCTAAAATAGTTCTATTTAAAAGGCTATTGTTAGAGTAGCATCTGAAAAAAAAAAAAAAAGGTTAGTTGTATTACTGATTTTATTACAGGAGTGCTCATCCATCAAGAAAAAAGTTAATACTTCCATTTGTGCCAGTTCAACGTTACAATTGAAAAAGAGAAAACTTGGCTTGGGTTTGCGGACTACATTACCCAGTGTCAAAAATCACATCACAAACGTAACCCATCGAGGGCAGCCAGTCTCAGATCAGACCACTGCAGTAATCCAACGTACCAACTAAACTAGTCAGCAGAAGGCAGCTTCACACATCAGAGATGAACCCCTGTAGACACATGAAGGCAACACAGTTCTACCACTTTATGTAGAGGGGCACAAAGCAAGCTGAAGATATCGCTTCACAGGCATTGCCTTCTCCTCCAAAAGCATAACTGCTTGAGCGTAACTCACATTAGTCAGGCTACTAGCTTGTTATTAGAACCTGGTAGAAAACTTAGATCTTTTGTACAGACTTACAGCACATGCTAGAAGTGAGCCCCTTCAGCCAGAAAACTTCTACTGGAGGGTTAGAAATAGGAGGTATAGGATAGCACTGTCACCAGAAACCAAGTTCTCCTCACCCTGCCAAGTTTTTGAGCCCTGCATGGAGCAAAATGAATGCAGTTCTCCCAAAAGCACATTCTCCAACTGATTAAAATAAGATACTGCATGGCGTTTGCTATCCTTCCCATGTGCTCAGAAAGGATTTTATTTTCTAGAGGGTTTTGTTATGGCACCTGTACTCCATCTATATCAAGACACAGAATGATGGATAAATGAGGGTTGCTTAGGGCAGCAAACACTAAAGTTATCAGACAAACAAGCAACCAGTTCCTGTAACTAAATGTTTCTTCCTTCTTCTGACAGTCCACCTCTTTCTTCAGCTTCACCAGCACTCACGATACATGATAAAAACCTCCCCTCGAGTGATAACTACTTCAGAGAGGCCACAGACAACTTTGAAAGTTTGATGATGCCCTCTAGAGGGGCTCGATCCCTTTTTGGCATAATTTTAATGGTCATCATCATCATCAATAACCTTGGGCTCAGCACCCGTTAGTGTCTGATACCTCTCTCATCTCCTTCCACCTTTGCCTATCCAGTGCAGAGTGGCTTAGTTTCTGTAGACTAGATCTGCACCAATCTACTACATCATCTACCCATTCTCTGTGTGGTCGGCCTCTCCTATTCAAACCATCCATTATGCCAAATACTGGGATCTTGATTTTTCCTTCATCGTTCATTCTGTAAATATGTCCAAACAGTTGTAGCTTCCGTTTTATAACCTTCTGCAGCAGGTTCTCTTTCAGCTGTATCTGCCTCCATAATCCCTCATTGGTGACCTTCTACATCCATCCTATTCTCAGAATCTTTCTATAACAGCTCCTTTCGAACGCCAATATTCTTCCTTCCAAATCTTTCATTATCACCCATGTCTCACATCCGTACAACATGCTGTTGAATAATTTTAATGGTGCTTTATTGATTTAGACCAGCTGATGTGGCCTGAGGTAATCACAATACATGCTCTATAAATCTGATGGTGGAAACTCTCAGTGCAACTTGCGGAAAAGATCGGAGGTCCTGCTTCCAGCAGTTTACCTCACAATCTGACGGAAGGCGCTATTCCCGCTGCCCCCCCACCCCCGGCCCCCAATTGCAGGTTTCATTTTGCAGCCCACAGTGAGAGAGGGCCAAGCTGATGTGAGAAGTAGAGACTTGAATAGGAGAAAGGGAAAGAAACAGCACAAACTTAAGAAATATGTTGGATGACAGACAGGAGTATCCAGAAAGTATAGCAGACCTCTGAGTTACGTGAGGGCTGCGCTCCCTGGGCTTGCAGGAGCTGGGAGAAGCTGTGCTGGGGGGATGCCAGGCAGGCAGGCAGACAGCCACTGTGGTGTGGCGTCCCCCACCTGGGGGAGCAAGGGGCTGGAGCAGGGAGCTGCGCTCCTTTTGATTTGCACTTAACTTGTGTTAAGCGCAAATCGAAATCGTGCTTAGCAGAGGTTTAGTGTAATCAGAAGTGGTTCCAATATAAAAAAAAGTTACTTGGACAAAGAGTGAGACTGAAGAGCAGGTACGTACTGGTCTACCTCTGGACAACAGACAACTTAGTCTGAGGCATTTGCTCGAGTGAGAATAATTCATAAACAATTCATGAGGAAGTTTGGACTGTGCATGCAACGACCAATTCTCCCACTGATGCACAGACGTCTGACTAATTAACGTGCTACACACCAGTCCATCGTATATACTTCAGCGGCAGTCAGGAGCATTTCTGGAAAATGGTTGCTCTATGTAGTTTGCGTTATACCATCCCTTTACCTCTCAGCACATCACAAAGACCCTCTCAGGAAAAGCTGACAACTGGAGACAAAGACGAGGTTAATATTTAGGACAAAGGAGGAAAGGAGGCGGGCTAGCTGGAAGAAATGAATTTTAAGAAGGAATGAAGAGGAGAGAGCTCTTGAAGACATCTAATTGTCAGCCAGTGCAGAAGTAAAATAGCAGGAGGCATAGTGCTGACAGTGGGAGATTCTGAAGGAAGTTGTACTGGAAACCTGATCCTATACACCTCAGTCAGGTTATATGAAAGCTAAGCCAATCCTCTTAAAACTGATGAAGTCAGTGAAGCAGAGTCAACCAGTGGTTTCTATGGATTACCCTGAAAGAACACCAAGTTTGTTAACCAACTTTTTAAAAACCCACTAGATGTAAAATCTAGGCTGATGTTAACAGTTTTGCAAAGTTTCAACAACCAAAATACTTCAACGAGTCTGCTGAAAAACAAACACATTCTTAGGATATTGATGGACCCCAAAAAGGGCAAATTAAGCTGCTATTTCTACACTGGAGTTTAGGGGAAAACCCACCCACCACCGCAAAATGGGAATAAAACTCAGAGTAAGAGACCCCAAAAAGGAAAGCATGTGCTAAAACATTCAAAAGCTGTCGGTACCTTTGTCGTAACCCTGTATGTGATGTAGGTCTCCATCGTACAGATGTGTTTTTTGGGATCATCAACCGTAACAAAAAGGTCTCTAGTTTCCCCATCCAAGTCATCATCCAGCTGCAGTCTGTTGAGAAGTGAGGAAGAGGAGGCTGGGCTGGACGTATCTACAGGAGTGCCATTGGGCAGACAGAGATCCTGGAGGAAGGGAAAAAAAGAAAAAAAAAAAAATTTACTTGTACCAGTCACAATTCAGCAAAGTTTTAGGTGTGAAAGAGCCAAGCAGCATAGTGGATGTACAGGCTGAACCTCTCTAGTTCAGCAACACTCGCAATCCAGCATGATTTTAGTTATCCAGATGACCACTTACCATGGGTGTGGCCAAGCTTCTTGTGGTCCCATAAAGTTTGATTACAGCCACCAGTCCTGGGTCTCAGTGTTCTGTGCTGTTATTTAGCTCTAATTTACCCCTTAATGTCTTCTAAGAGCCCAGTAAGCAGTAGAAATGTCGGTAATGTGCTAGAAAACATTGACCTCCCATGGTTTGGCAAATTCTCTCATCCGCCACCTTTCAGGTCAGGTCCCTGCCCAATGTGGTGTACTATACATACTGGCTGTTCTTTCCTGAAGCCTCTTAAACCACACTTCTTCTGGAAGACCCAACACACCCTAAATCTGTTTTGGCCAAACAGTCTTGTTAACCGGGAGTTTATTTCCTCCTTATTTCTACATTGGAGCACCCTCCTAACGAGGGAGACCAACCACATCTCCACCATATATCCCCTCTTCCCAGTTATTGGGGGCAAGGGATGATGTGCTTAAATTGTAATGGCCATAATAACAAGAACATGTTCATTTCTTGCACTTGGCATTTGACTTTAGACATCATAATGGAGTTGATGACGCAGCCTTTCATGAACACCTAACCGTACCCCATGATTTGGAACAATTCCAAGAGGTAACAAGTAGCTGCACTGCTTCGGGCAGCAGTCCTGCCCTGAGATCCTTATTCTGGATACACCTATTTTTTCATGGCCTGGCTACACCTCCATGTGGTTAGTATCAGTTACTACTCCCCCAAGACTGATCTAGCCCACACTCAACAAATAGTTTGCTCTGGCCTGCCATGAGATAGCTTTTTATGGCCAGTGAACTAGCTAAGATGTTTAAGTTAGCAGAACAATTAAGACATACTCTCAGCCTCAAACCCACCCACACCCACGATTAACCCACCTCAACCCCAAACCAGCCCCCGGGACTAACCCATCCGTGGTGCTAACTGGGGAGCCTATGCCAGGTGGCCACAGGCAGAGGGTTGTGGCTGCTTGCATAGTGGGGTGAATGAGAGGTCTCTGCAGTTCCCTGCCTTGCCGCCGCTGAAATAATTAAACTAAGTTCAGATGGTTTAAACGGTTGGATCCCTCCTGCTGGTCATTAAACCACTTAAATTTAGTTCTACTGCTTCAGCAGCGGCAGGGCAGGGCGCCACAGAGGGGTCAGCGGCAGCATCAAAAGCAGCAAATGACTCCTTAAAGAGCCGCATGCAGCTCCGGAGCCAAAGGTTGATGCCCCCGGTCATAAACCCATCTAGAAGTACAAGCACATCATCCCCTTCCATTCTCGGGGGGGGGGGGGGGGGGGGGGGGGGGGGGGAAGGGAAAGAAAAGAAATCAAACTGAAAAGGAGAGGCACAGAAGCAAGACTAGAGGTACTGCACCATTAAAAACAGGAATTCAGGCTCTCCAAGGGGTGGCAGTGTCCACAGAACTGGGAAACCCTCCCTACCCCAAATGCTTCAGTTAAACTCCAGGACAGAGTTGTCCAAAACACGTGACTAACAGTTGCGGCTCCTAACCCGAGACAGTCTCAAAGGGCCTGATTTACAGAAAACTGAGCACCTGCCTTCTGGGGGAAAAAAAAAAAAAAAAAAAAAAAAGCCAACGAGCCTCCTTTCTGGGATTTCAAAGGAAACACCCAAAAATCATTAAAACAAAAAGCAGTCAAGTAGCACTTTAAAGACTAGCAAAATGGTTTATTAGGTGAGCTTTCGTGGGACAGACCCACTTCTTCAGACCATAGCCAGACCAGAACAGACTCAATATTTAAGGCACAGAGAACCAAAAACAGTAAGCAAGGAAGAAAAATCAGAAAAAGATAATCAAGGTGAGCAAATCAGAGAGCGGAGGGGTGGGAGGGTGGGGAGGTCAAGAATTAGATTGAGCCAAGTCTGTTCTGGTCTGGCTATGGTCTGAAGAAGTGGGTCTGTCCCACGAAAGCTCACCTAATAAACCATTTTGCTAGTCTTTAAAGTGCTACTTGACTGCTTTTTGTTTTGATAGTGTATAGACTAGCACGGCTTCCTCTCTGTTACTGTCCAAAAATCATTAGTCACTTTTCAAAAGTTGGCCTCTATCATATCATAAAACGGATTAAGATTAGATGTGACAGTTTAATATTATCGGCCTACATTACTCATGCACTTTGCAGCCTAGTATAATGGCAACAACAAGCATGGATAGATTTTATTTAAGTATCAATTTAGCCTAAACGAGACACCAGTTTTTTTTTTTAAATAAAGAACCAGACAAGAGTGAGTACAAGGAGAAGGAAGTTTTCCAGCGTTAAGTGCTACCCCTGTTTTTGCTGTCTGAAGGAGGACTACATCCACTTCTCCTCCTACATTCCCTCCCCCACACTTTTGTTCAACAGATCATTTCTCAAGATACTACAGAATTGTTACCTCATGCTTTTGCACACACAGACTAGCCTGGCACAGTTACAAAGCAAGGTGTGTAGCTGGCTGCTGGGAGAGAGAGTCAGCATTACGGCAAGTTCTCAGTCAAGGATGCTGCTGCTTGAATATTACACAAATGACTAACTAACTACCACTTCTCAGGGCTCGTCTAGGAGCAAAAGCTGTTAGGCCAACACCCTGGCATACCTCAGGGTGAAGTCCTGTCCCCACAATGCAGTTAATGGAAGTTCTGCCATTGGATTTCAGTGGGATCAGGATTTAACCCTTTGTTTTTAATTAAGGAGGTGGCACACAGCATGAGCCTTCCATTGTAAACTATTACTTTCTTCCCCTTCCCCCCGATTTGCCATCAGGAAGATACAGCAACGTCATGTAATCTCAAGGCTGCATAAGGGGGATCTTTTCTCCGTTCTCAGGTCAGCAGAAGGAAAACAGAAGCAGTTCAGGTTGCTAATCAAGAGCCTTGAGCTGTCTAGATAGTTGGGTGCCAGTGTCCCTCTCCCATCAGCTGGTCTTGGATGTGAAGGGTCTTACTACATACATACAAATGCATGACTCCCTGCGGTCATGTATTTACAAACGCCATGTAGTATTCTCTGCAAGGGAGCATTGTTCCTGCTCCATCATCAAATTAGAGGAACAAGAAATGGGAAGGACTCGCATCACCGATGAGAAATACCACACATTCAGCACGCTCCCTTGGCAGGGACTGCAAACACAGACCAGAAGTTTGGCATAAGGAGGGGGAAAGAAAATAAAGTAACTTCTGTGTTTCCTTAAATCGGTGCACAACATTCAAGCCAAACTCACAGGATGAATTGCTGGTATTTACACCTCTGACTGATCTGGGGAAGAGTAACTTTGACACTGCAAGGTTAGAAATTGAGTTAGTCTACACGGACAATGCTATGAGGTAACGCAGTAGCTTGGTAATGAACACCCTCTAAACCAGTGAGAAGGAGCGCTCTCCTAGTGCCATAATAAATCCACCTCTGCAAGAGGTAGTAGTTCTGTTGGTGGTAGAGGTCTTCCAGTGATATAGTGCTGGCTACACCAGTGCTTAGGTCAGCAAAACTGTGCTGCCCAGGAATGTGGATTTCAACCCCAAGTGACACAGTTATAGCAAAACACGTTTGTAGTGTAGACCAGGGATTGCTGTGTGCAGGCAATTCCTCTTGCTACAGGACAGTAATACGAACAACCCAAATGTAGCTCTGCCTCCGCTTCATCAAAATGAGTGAACTGGTCTGAAATTCGTTTGTATTTAGACAACAACAGACAATCTAGGGTGTCTGCAGGGATACTGAATCAGATAAAAGAGGGGGAATTAATATGGTCAAAAGGACAATCCATGTCTAGGCACATCCAAATGGTAATGGTGTGTATATTTCTGGGGAGAAGTCACCCTGAATTCACACTAAAACAGTGCGGCATTGTGGAACCAGGAAATTATCTTTAAAAATGAACGGCTGCCTCCTGATACAATTTTCCTTTTAGGTCAAAAGCAACTTATTTTAAACCTATCCCTTCTTCCATATCTGGGCCACTAATTCAATTAAAGCAGACTGGGAGTAGAGCCTGTGCTTTCTTTATCTTGAGAATGTGACCATTACAACCCTCCCCCTCCCCCGTGTGCACAAGCTCTCTCTCTCGCACACACACACACATCCCCCACCCAGAGTCTTCACCGTTAAAGTAAAAAGTCAAGTTTTTCCTTTGCACAATTCCACTGTTCTTGTTATCCTTTAAGTTTAAGTCTTTAGTACTAGTCTATGCAATGCTGTGAGTCCTCAGCTTTTACCCTAGCAGTAAGATATTTAAGCATGAGACTGAGTCAGAGGATACTCATCTTCTATTTGCAGGATTCCTATCTGCAGAAATAGTGAAAGTTTGTGCTATAGTGAAAGTTTGCAGCGAGTATTTCCAGTTCTCCAGCAGCTGAAGAACATTTCACAGACCTTCCTGCAAATGGTCCATTGGCAAACTTGAAAAGCTGGTTCTCTCACCAACAGAAGTTGGTCCAGTTAAAAAGGTATTATTTACCCATCTAGTCTGTGATATCCCAGGGATGACATGGCTAAACACCACTGCATAGAACATATTAAAGGAGTGTTAAAGTGCCTACCTGAACTTTCCCATATGCTCATGTTGTGTCTTATGTGTTAATTATTCTATTTTGGAGTGTAGTGCTATATAGATTACTGTTTGGACACCAATACATTTTATCTGAGAACTGCAGAATCGTGTGTTTACTGTACAAGACTAACTGTAAAAACGGTAGCTAATATGAACGGAGTAATGCCAGCACTTACGCAAAGAGCCTCCTCTGATCAATGCCACAGGCCTATGACTATCTGGAATTTCTACCCACTGAGAAAGAATGAAAACGAAGTTGAAGCTTCTGGTACTTGCCGTCAAGGCTATACACAACCCTCTCCGGCTTTCCCTCCTGCTTGCATCTCATTCCTTATTTTGTTCTACACCATTCTCTGCTAGGGAGGTTTTTATCCACTCATACCACAGACAGAAGGAAATATTATCCTTCCCCCAGTCTGGAAGAGACCTCAGGAGGTCATTGAGTCCAGCCCCCAGCCCAGAGAAGTACCAACCCCAACTAAATCATCTCAGCCAGGACTTAAAACTGGGACTTAATAAAAATGTAATCTTCTTCTTCTAGTTTTTCCACTTCCATCACCACCCGCTCACCTCTGACTTAACAACTAAAGAACAAGGCATGGGAGAAGGAGGGGGTTCTGTGTAAGTCCCCCTCTGCATTAGAGGAACACGGATTGAGCTAATGATTCACGGTTGAAGTTAGATTCAATTCTAAGGAAAGCAGCTTCTACTTCATTTTTGAAGTCCATTTGACCTGCCTAAAATATTTTCAGCCACTTGCCATATCCTTGATGATGGTTCAAGATTGTTCAAGCAATTGACTACGAAGAGAATAGGAAAACAGTTAGTCCAGATAAGGGCCTACAAATTCCAATTTCAAACAGTTCTTAGAACTGTATTATGTTTTCCCTCTTTGTGCAAACACACTGGCAAAAAGAAGTGGGGCCAAGTTCTTTGACCTATATTATACAGGTCAGCCCTAGACGATCAGTGGTCCTTTTAACTTAAATCTGTGAATCCTATGGAAAAATATCCTGTAGCTCACTATTAGACTGTATTGACATAAGATGCCATTTTTCTCTTTGTTTGGTGGGTGTGAAGATGTTCGGGATATGTGAATTTTATTACACGGTAGAGTAGCCCTTTAACAATACATATACATTTTCAGGCATCTCAAAAATAACTTGCTGCAAGTTCTTCCTCTCCTCAGTAAGATTGAGGTCTAGTCTCCATAGAAAGGCTTCTTAAGATGTATTAGTTTCTGTTTGTTTGGTTGGTTGGTTGGGTTTTGTTGTTTTTGTTTTGTTTTTTTGGGGGGGGGGGGGCAGGGATAATTTAACCACATCCACCAAAACAAAAACAAAAAAATCACACCACCAAAACATACACAAAATAGCCACACCCCTCCCCATCAGTTTTTCATTTTACCTGGCTGAAATGTTATCCACGTCCTTTTTAAATTGACAGCTTTTTTTTGTTTGTTTGTTTTGCTCCTTCAGTATACTCTACCATTCCAAGCATTTGTGCAGCGAAAGAGACAAAGAAAACCCACTGTGAGGCCAATTTTCAGTGTTCAGCTATGCCACAGGGTACAAATAGCTCTGCTAAATAGAAAGATAAAGTGTGAAGACAGCCAGAGTATAGCAAGTATCTTTATTTGGAGAGAAAAGAGTTATAGCTCAGATTCAGGAATCGATCCCTAGTGAGGGCAGTGCACCACTGGGATTTAGACCCCCAATTCAGTACTTGGGTTATTCAGCCTTCCAAACTGTCTATCACATGAACATCTAGCAGTTCTGTAGCACCTTAGAGACTATTTGTGAAGCTACAGACTATCAAGGCTATCCGACCCCTCTCTGTCTATAACGTGGTTTTACATAAAAATACATAGTGTCCAACAGAAGACGGGAAACACAGATATGATTGGAGAGGCAGTCGGTCAGTTTACTTCTATAGAGCCCTCTTGCTCGCTTCTAGTGAATTAGTGGAAGAGCCACGTCTATTCCCCTGGGAGACAAGAGGATATGTTAATAAAACAGCTTTTATTAGCTTAAGTGATGTTCTCAGGTCAGCCTCATTCCAATTGCTTACAAACACAGGCTACTGCACTTCTCTCTGATTTGCCTTGATTCAACCACCTCCCATTGGCTTGTCTCTTCAGCCCCAGATGATCAGCCACTTGTTAAATTTTCAAACAAGCAACTTCACACCATCCCTCAGGCTACCTTTCCCTCAAGCTTTGGAGAAGCTCTGAGTAACCCTCTGCAAAACCATCTCATTATCCCTCCTTAATTTCTTTTGTAGTGAGGCCTGCACAACAAAAAAAAACAAACACAAACAAACCACACCACCAAAAACTATTCTTACCTATCACGCTGAGTCACTGTTTCCTCCTACTTCTCCCAACCCCACCTATGTACATCTGTTGCCTCATTTTCTACTTAGAAATTCTTTGGGGCCGCAACAGCCTTTCATTCTCTGTAATACAGCAGGGCTTTTGTCCACGAACAGGGCTTCTGGGTGCTACAATAATATAAATAAGAAGTGCTTTGTTCCAGGGGGGAAACAGGCTGACAAATTGCTTACATTAGATTCTCCCTCCTGGCACATACATCTAAATTTTTAAGCCCTATCACAACGTATGCCAACACTAACCAAACTAAAATAAGATATTACAGACCTCTTTACCTTCCTGCTACATTTAGCATTTGTGACCATAACCCCCCACTGCCCTACTCCAAAAGGGGGACCAGACCCTCAAGAACACACCATGTGCAAAGGGAGGCTGGATAATAGCCCAGTAAAAAAGTTGGGGGGAGAGGCGGGTGTGGGAGGAGGTAAAGTTACACTGAAAAGTGCACATTTCATGCTGCTGATTCGTCTCAGTGCAGAGCTGGCTAGAGGCGCGCTCTTAGGAATCTAACCCAGAGACTCCTTCTCCAAACACTAAGGGAAAGATTAGATCCTACAAAAGTCCAGGAGAGATTTGGTCCCCTCCCCATTCCCTCTCTTCTTCTTGGATCTGCCTGGAAGACAAAGGCATATCAGTGATGCTTCTGATTAGCAGAGCAGGATTTAAACTTTACAGGCCCCTAGGTCTTCTTCAGTAGCCCCTCACAGGCAACCTCTGTGTTTGAAACTTTTAACCCACTCTTAACTTTTAGGCACCCCTAAAACACCAGCATCATTAGCCATGTGCCTAACTGCACACTGGCAAGCAAGCTGGCTTTACAACTAGCTACTGGACCACACAGTCCAGAGAGAATACAGCTACAACCATGTGGGAGTGCAACACAAGCCGTTTAAGCAACATGAAAGACAATGAAGAGCATAGCAAACTCCAGACTAAAACTGTTTGGAAATAAAAACATCTTGACAGTATTCTTAACTATTAGAAGAGAGACAAATACAGTGCCATGTATGAAAAGCAAGTACAGCAGTAGAAGTGTTCTACTAACAAATGCAACTGAGATGGTTGGAAGTCCTGGACTTTAGAGTAGACTACTGAAAGAGAAGGCCATGCCTTAGGCCGATATTTTTGGTTTTTAACAAATCAGTCCAATAACTGAAGACAAGGAATTGCAGAGAGGGTGGACAAGCTTAGGAAAACATAGGGGACAGCTTTAAAAGAACATGTTGTGAACAAGACACGAGAAGTCATTCTTCCGCTCTACTCTGCGCTGGTAAAGCCTCAGCTGGAGTATTGGGTCCCGTTCTGGGCACCGCAGTTCAAGAAAGATGTGGAGAAATTAGAGAGGGCCCAGAAAAGAGTGACAAGAATGATTAAAGGGATAGAGAATGTGACCTATGAAGAAAGGCTGAAAGAATTGGGGTTGTTGAGTTTGGAAAAGAGAAGATTGAGGGGAGACATGATAGCAATTTTCAGGTATCTAAAAGAGTGTCATAAGGAGGACGGAGAAAACGTTCTTTTTGGCCTCTGAGGCTAGAACAAGAGGCAATGGACTTAAACCGCAGCAAGGGAGGTTTAGGTTGGACATTAGGAAAAAGTTCCAATTGTCAGGGCGGTCAAACAGTGAAATAAATTGCCAAGTGAGGTTGTGGACTCTCCATCGCTGGAGATATTTAAGAACAGGTTAGATAGATGTCTATCAGGGATGGTTTAGACAGTACTTGGTCCTGCCATTGGGGCAGAGGGCTGGACTCAATGGCCTCTCGAGGTCCCTTCCAGTCCTAGTATTCTATGATTTCTAGTACTGGAGATGAGAAACAAACCTGAGGCCTTTTCAAAATAGTTATTTCCTTTTAGCCTCCCCTCCCTGCACGCCCCACCCCCCCACACACTTTGTTTCCACTTATCTGCAGTATCCTTACCATGTCTCACAGGCTGTGTCTACACAAGAGGCTTCTCCTGGGAAAAAACACGGCGCGCCTACATGCAAATGTGCTTTGTCAACAGTTTGTCAACAAAACCCAGCACATCTGCCGGCGGCAATATACCTCTCTCCGTTCTCCGTGTTGTGCCGAAAAATCAGCCATGTAGACACTCGGGGGCCCTTTTGTAGGCAGAGCTTCCAAGTCACCAGACAGCGTTCAGCCGTTCTGTTGAGAGGGCCGGGCAGTCTGGCTGCTCTCTGTCAACAGAGCAGATTGCATCTACACATAAAAGTAGATCGATGGAGCAATCTGTCAACAGACGTTTTGCCAGGAAATCCCTTCCGACAATGACTTCCGTTGACAGAGGTGTCTCGTGTAGATGTAGCCTAAGAGACACTGCCTGCCCATTCTGTAGTGACTAGTGAGGCAAAGCCAGCACAGAAGAGGCAAGTTTGAGGATGCAGGACAGCTTCAACCTAGTCACCACAGGCAGCCAAGTCCTGTCTCAGAGGAAGTCTTCCTCTGGAAGTGCCATGGCTCCTGAAACCAACCAACTAGACAACGCCAAAGGGCCATCAGCTCAGCGACACCATCTCGAGAGCAGCAGTCATGAATGGGTGTGATTTGAGATACAGCCCATAAACCATCAGAGGCCTTGAAAGTTTGCGAGCAGGGCCTTGTAGCACATCTTAGGGCAGGTCTCCACTGCAGCCTAAGAGGATATAACTTACACCACTCAAGGGTGGGGAAAAAGCCTCCCCTCCCCACCAGACACACCCACCCCCCCAAGCAATGCAAGTTTTGGGCTCTCTGTACCAGCGCTAGTGCTGACAAGCGACGCTCTCCCACTGATGCAACTTTGCTTCTCGCCAATGTGGAGAAATTATATCAACCCACCAGTATTGGGTTAGCTCCCCAGACACACAACAGTGTGCGGCTGTGCCTGTACAATGCTATAGTGCAGGCTTGCCTTTAGACTCACTATGCAGACAAGGGGCTCGCCACTGGTCTTATCTACCAGCTGAACTGGAATGCCAGGATTATCCTCAAAGAGCAAGTGATCTAGTAAGGGGTTCATTTCTGCCAGGTTGGAAGCAGGAGCACAGGGGCTAAAACCAAATCCCAAAGTGAAGACCAACTCCTCTTGTTCATTACCCTGGCTGCTAGCATTGGTGCACAGACAATTCAAAATATCTTCACTTCAGGGCGTTTGGTTCCCCGATTTTCTTCTCAACATCTCAGTTTTGCGTTTAAGTACTCCCCCCTCCCCCTCTTTACCCCCTCCTGCCTTTTGCTATTATTTTAAACCCCTCCTGAAAGACAACCTAGATTCCCTGAGGAGACTGGTCCTCCTCCTGGGGGTGGACGGAAGCCTTCCAATCTAAATAGATAAATACAAACATGCATTTGGCTCCCTGGACACAGGCCATTCTATTTTTGTCTCACACACACACACACACGGTCAAGAGATTGTCAGCTGGATTATAGTTTCTGTTCATCATCATCATCAAACACTAACATTCCTGAGGGTGGGAATTCAGGGAGACCCCAAGGCAGGCATTTTAATATCCCTTGTGAAACACAGAATCTTCACAAATGCAGCAGCCAGACTAAAGACAGCCCAGGGCTAAGAGCACACAGACATTTTCTTTATAGGGAGTTTTACTTTCTACACTCTTCGTAGCCCAGCTGAGTTGCCACAAGAGATTACATAACAGAAAAACATTCAGGGATGCTCCATTTCTATTGGAGTGCATTTCAGAGCACAAGACACAACGATACTAGAGCTGAACGCTGCCTATTTTCAAAGCAACTTTTCCAAGTGGATTACTTTGTATCTTCTGATGTAGGTAACAGTAGTGAGCATGGTGGGCACAAGTGTTACCCGCTAAGGACACTTTTAGCTGGAGTGACAAATTTTTCTAGTTCGGTGGCACATGTCCTCAGGAATTCAGGTACAATAAGGCTCTGTACTTCAGTCTTGCTGTGTAAGAAAGACATTATGGGGACTAAACACAGCATCAGGCCAGAGATTCATACGAGCACCACATTAATACCAAATTGATTTCTTTCTTCTTCTCAACTTATAGCCAACCTCTCTCCAATTACATAGTCACCTCTATAGCCCTTCCCACGGGGATGTTTTATGTCATGCAATACTGGCTTGAAAATATATCTACTGCAGGTCACACTAATAAAGAAAGCATCTCTGTTTTCCAGCAATTATCTATTAGATTAGGGACTGAGGAGAGTTAATATTCTTTATCAAGACAACAGTTTTAGAAGGCGTGTCCAAGGCTATGGGTACAAAAGGACCTGCAACATTACCCATGTTTATTACTCTAGTGCCCTAAAGGCAACTGACAATAGGGCCTTATTTGCCCAGTATCTAGTGCAATATCAAAGAGACAGCTCTGCCTCAGAGCTTGCCATTTAACTAGACCAGGTAGGACCGAGAGAGACAGGACATTCACGCAGAACATGAAATAAGGGCAAACGTATTTTGTTCTCTTCCTCCTGGTTTCATTAATTAAGCCATTTTAGCGGGGTTAACTTTGATGGAAACAAAAGGAAAGGAACGGCTGAAGCAGATCGCCTATTGGCAAACACTAATTTCTGCCAAGACATAGCTTACTGGGGAGCCACTGGAACCGTGGGGTCAGTCACTGAAACAATACCTCTCTCAGGCTGGATGGGGTATAACAGGACTGAACCCGAAACAAGCAAGGCCTACGCTGGCTAGTTGTGCATAGGAAAGGAAAAGACCCCTCATACTACCACACCCCTGCTAGCCAGGGCAAACACGAGCAAGAGAGGTCCAGGAACTGCACTAATAGCAAAAAGACAGATGCTGGATGAGAAAGAAGCCAGACACCACCGCCCCAGTAGTCTGCATTGCTTTTGAGTAGGCTATCTGCATGCACACAAAAAGCCATGAGGAGGATGGGAGAGGAGAGACCTTTTCTGTGCTGCAGGACTGCTTCCCCATCCAACCCATTCACTGCCTCCCCATTATTTCTTAGGCATTAGACAGACTACATGCCCACCTGTAGTGTATGCCAGCAGTCACGAGACACACCTCAAGCTCCTGGCAGGGTCATCATGGTGCAGGCAGAAGTCTGCCACTCACAACCACAGGCTAAGGAAATACATCGATCTGAGGGTAAGTTGGTCAAATAACAAACAACAGAACAAAAAGCAGTCAAGTAGCACTTTAAAGACTAGCAACATAGTTTATTAGGTGAGCTTTCATGGGACAGACCCACTTCTTCAGAACATAGCCAGACCAGACCAGACTCAATATTTAAGGCACAGAGAACCAAAAACAGAAGGCAAGGAGGACAAATCAGAAAAAGATAATCAAGGTGAGCAAATCAGACAGTGGAGGGGTGGGGGGGAAGGAAGAATTAGATTGAGCCAAGTATGCAGACAAGCCCCTATAGTGACTCAGAAAGTTCCCATCACGATTTAAACCATGTGTTAATGTGCCGAATTTGAATATAAAAAGTCAGCTCATCCACTTCTCTCTCTAAAACGGTGCGATAATGTCTCTTCAGTAACACACATACCTTTAGGTCATTGACAGAATGCCCCATTCCATTAAAATGTTGACTAACTGGTTTGTGGATCTGGAGTGTTTTGATGTCTGTTTTGTGCCCATTGACAAAGACAAAGACAAAGGGTCAGTCTGGCTATGGTCTGAAGAAGTGGGTCTGTCCCACGAAAGCTCACCTAATAAACTATTTTGCTAGTCTTTAAAGTGCTACTTGACTGCTTTTTGTTTTGATAGTGTATAGACTAGCACGGCTTCCTCTCTGTTACTATTAAACAACAGAACATTAGTCTTAGAGCACCTACGCATACCAGCAGTGCTTACCTTCTGCCGATGGAAATGACTTTTGGTGGGGAATTTTTTTTTAAAGAAAGACTGTTGCACTTTTATTTGTTAGAATATTGGTAACATTCTCGGTTCTAGCATCCTGCTGAGACTCCGACGTCTTGACACCCAAAGCTGTTTCCAGATGCTCCAACCTGGCCAGAACCATACTACATTTTGCAAACCCATTCCCAGGTATTTACATCCCTCACTGCCACCTTAGCCAAGAACAACTGGCCCAGTTTTGGGTCCCAGTGTCTTGTGCTACGAGGGGCTGCTGCGCAGAGCACATGGAAGATACTCTGCACCTGCACACAGCAGAAGCCTGAGAACTTAGAGCTCCTCTTGCTATGAGTGAACAGGAATATTATTGGGACTGGCACAGGAAGAAAAAAAAAAAAAAAAGATGTCACCAGTCGAAGAACGTGGTTGTGCAGCTCCTCCTGAACACACTGTGATGGTGAAAACCAAACAAGGAATAACTTAAGCTCCAAATATATATGTCATCTCGGATTATAGTCCCTAAATTGGGGTTTTGGCCAACCAAAGCATTGGTAGCAAGCCTCCAAGCAGGGTCCCCAGGCCACTGTTGCTCTCCCCCCTGCCAATCTCCAGCCCCCACTGGGGAAACAGCTGTGAGGGGCAGAGTCAGGGGCTCCCCCCACTCCACACTCCAAGTGCAGAAAGTGGGGCCCTGAGGAGACAAACACCTTGCCTGTGAACAGGCTTTACCTTAAAACTTCCCAGGGTTACAGGTTCCCTGGCCCAGGGGGTAGCTTCACTGTCACCACCGAGGGGGGGGGAACCCTACCCCAAACAGGCACATTCTGATGTCTTCCTGTGGGGGTACCCCAAGCTCTTAAACCTCCCTTCAGGAGACAGATGGACACAGAAACCTGTAACTCAGGAGCTGACCATTTGGTCTGAGGTGCACACTCTCCTTAGGATACAGAAATCAGATCAGTTGCTTACAAACATGATTCATTCACAGGACAGGAGAAAAATAAATCATGGGGTTGCATGCAGAGAAAAATATTTCCCTGGGATTCAGCTTAAAAGTTAGAGGGGCAAATCTCAAGGCAACCAACACAAAAGAGGGGAAAAGAAAAAAGCCCCAACAAAACAAGGTAACAAGCCACAGCCCATCCAAAATTTAAAATAACCAGAAACCTGAACCCATCTAACTACACATTTCCCCAGTTCTTACACCTCTATGGTTGATTTTGCAACAGTCAGGATACCTGAATTTATTTCAATAGCCTGGGAGCCATCTCCCCTCTGGGTCTTTCTCCCTGCTGTATATATAGGGACAATAAGCCCCAAGAACTGCAATTGTTCTCAGTTTAAACACACTGGCTGTGGCCACACTTGGCCAAAATGGCCATATCGAAGAATACTAATCAGGTGCTGAAATGAATATTCAGTGCCTCCTTAGCATGCTGCCGGCCGGTCCTTTTCAGCTGAAAGGAATAAAGGGGATTTCGAAATGTGCAGGGTCCCTTCGAAAAGGACCCGTGTAGCCGAGCTGTGTACGATCACAATGCGGCACTTTCAAAGTGCCGCAGCTGGCAGCATGCTAATGAGGTGCTGAATATTCATTTCAGCACGTCATTAGCATTCTTCGATTTGGCCATTAGCATGGCCATTTTGAAGTTTTGGCCAAGGGTGGCCACAGCCAATTACTTTACTGCCACTAGCTCACATGGGATTCAGGTTACCTTAGAAGATTAACCCCTTCCCTGCACTCACTCTTAACAGCAAGCAGAGCCCAGAGCCATTTCCCAGCTCTCCCCACCAGCAGCAGCACCAAAGGTCTTCATCCAGACCACAGCTTGCCTGATCCAGCCCTTGGCTTCAAACACTCCCACCTGGGCTGTATGCGATAGAGCCCAGAGCCTCAGAGTGTGGATCCAGACAAGCCACCGTCTGGATATGGACCACAGGTTCCCCACCCCTGTTTTACACACGTGCAAGAAAGTAGCCTGATGGTCACAGGATTATTGCTAGCTTTTCAGTGTAAATTTAAGTAGCCCTTTAAAAGTGTCATGCATTTCTCGTTCGGCACTTTGTAAAGTGTAGTTCCACAGCTGTTGGCCTACTTCCAAATCCTACATGCAAGCCATAAAAGGCCAGAAAGGCCTGAATGGGTTTATGGGCGGCATATAGATTTACACACACACACACACACACACACACACACACACACACACACACACACACACACACAAAGTGCTCAGTAGAACAGTTAGTACATCAACAAATCCTTTAGAATGAGTGACTCAAGTATGCGGCACTGAAAATGCTGGCTTGTTAAGCCAGTTACAACCAGTAACTCTTCAGGTGACAAGAGGCCAGATGCTGCATTCTTTTACTCTGGGCCTGGATTGCCCTCACTGAATGATTAGCCCCCCCAGGTGTTGCTCCCGCCTAGCTTGTTGGGAATGCCTGCTTTTAAAATCTGGAGAAAACAACCAATTCTCTACTGAGTCTCTAAACTAAAAGGTTTCATCTGGGTGGAGAGAGGGATGCAGAAGAGGACTGACCTCTCCTGACTATGGGTTTTTTATTCTTCCTCACCACTTTCACAGGTGCGCCCTCTCCCTGCCTCAGCCCCAAGAGAAACAAATCAATCCCCTTCCTCAGCCTGTCTGCCATCCGGCACCCCTACTACACCAGAGGCCAGAGCAACACCCATATCGACAGCAGAACAGCTTACTTTCTCAATGCCTCTCAGGGACATTGTAACACAGCCGGACAAGACATCACCCCGTGCCCACTAGCCTCTTCATGGCTAGGAAGTGTGCAATCTGTAGCTCCTATCTGCAGTCCTTCCACACTTTGGGCGCGTGCCCACCCGGCTGCCGCACACAGTGGCTACCTCTGAAATTGAGCACATGCTATGTAACATGCCTAATATCCAAAAAAAAAAAAGACATCCATATTGAGAAGGATACTCTCGCGGATAAGGACTTAGCCTAGGACTTGGGAGACATGTGTTCAGGTCCCTATCTGCAGGAGACTCCCTCCCTTCATCATAGCTCAAACCTCGGTGGCTCTCTTCACTCATCTGTAATATGAATTCTCTCCTACTTCCTCGGGTTAGTGGCACAAAAGACTGAGGTGTTCATACTACAGGAAAATGAGGCCCCTGCAATACATAGTAGGTAGTGAAGGTCAAAATAATCTTTGCCTTTTCACAGAAAGAGAGCCCTAGCACTGAGTATTTCCAACTCCAGTAGCCATGTCACAGTCTTAAAATGCAAAACAAAACCACACACACTCACAATCACAAACAGATGCAGTATAAAGTGCCTGAAAAATTCCTTCCAACCACTAGATAGCAGTAAAATATTTAAGGTTGTGAGTTTTTCCACAACGGTAACAGCAAGATGTTTCTAGGACTAAAACTTTTAAGACCTAGTTGTGAAGGCAAATTTTTAATAACGCCAAAAATAACAGGCCAGGTTTATTTTATGGACATAGATGCCATAATCTTTTCCACATCACTGCTTCCAATCTTTAACAGTTTGTTATGCAACAGCTGTCTGACATTAAAGCCAACTTTCTAAAAACCATACAACCCCCATCCCAAGTCAGATGATATACCATCCACACAGCCTCCAGTTCATAGATAATTCATGGTTATTTCTACACCTAGTTGTTAAAGACAACCATATAGCTGGGGAGAGAGAAAGAGCAATTCTGCAAGAAGCCTATCTCCACTCATACATGGAATGCGAATAAGGCAAACTTTGAAGATTCATTCAGAAGAAACCCCAAGCTTTCCACCTCTGGTAAAGAGTAGATGTGCACACCAAATCTAAAGCAAGCTTCACATGCAGTGAGGGCTAGTGAGAAGATTTTAAAGGTTACAAAACAGAGATGCACTTTGAATTAAGTTCTGTAAACCAGAAGTGTCTACGTAGGATTTTTTGTGATGGCAGTTAAAGGGCTGCTTCCTCATTAAAGAAACCAAAATCCTAGTACACTCATCCCTTGCACTACGGGCACAGTTGGTGCCTAACTTTGTGCTCGTGGGCAGAAGCTCGTACGAGGGATGCTAAATTCTCATTAAAATACATGGAAAAGTTTGATGGGTTCCTAGAGCTCGGGGGAGGAGTGGCAGCAGACGGCACTGCTTTTGAAAGGGAAGTGAACCGTGGGTTGAGGGGCTGGAAAAGGTTAAAGGCTGGGGGCAGTTAGCGGCCATGAGTGGGAGGGAGGGTTAAAACCCAGTGGCTGGTTGGGTCCATGGGGTGAGGGGGGAAGGTCAGGCTGTGGCAGGTTAGATCTACTGGGCTGGCGGTGAGGGGAGGTTGGGGGTCAGGCTACCACGGGGCCAGAAGGTGTCAGGCTGCTGCGGGGCCAGCTTAGGTGCAGGGTCAGGCTGTCGTGGGCCAGTAAAGATACGGCGTCAGGCTGCCGCAGGGTCGGCAGAGGTTGGGGGTGGGGGGGTGGTGTCAGGCTGCCGCAGAGCCAGGGGTCCAGGCTGCTGCGGGTGGGAGCTGCGGGGCGGGGGTAAGACGCATATTAGCCGGGGTGGGGAGCTCACTCATAGTGTGAACAAAAGGTAAGTAAACCTGTGTTCTCATTTAAGCGAGGACTCATAAGTAAAGTACTCATTTAATGAGAGATGAAGTGTACTGTTTTAGGACTGAATTAGTCATAGGCAATGCCAATGGAGGGGAAAAGAAATCATGGCTTGTTTGCAAGATCACGCCCTATATTAGGTGTAAGAAAACAAAGGAGTGATTATTACGGGAAGAAGGTTTATAGCAGAAGCACAAGACACTAAGGCATGCCAACATCTAATGCGTTGGTACGAGTAGAGTCCAGTAAGAGAGCACAAGCAGAGATCACTATTGACTTGCTTCTCCAGTTTTCCCTGGATCTGCACGAGACAGGACATGATCCAGAAAGATATTACAGCAATATGGGACATCCTGAAAAATGGGCCAAAGCTGCTGGCAGGAAGAGATCAGTGTGTCCAATGCGACAGGCTACACTGAGACGGGGGGGTCAGGAAACAAGGAGTTAGAATATCACCCAAAAGAGAAATCTTGAGCCAATGCAGGGACTGAGGTCGTCAGAGTCAATCTATAAGTGTGAGTTCAGCTGCAGCGCAGTGGACGGATTCAGAGGACGTAATGCAACCATCAGGGGACAAGGCTGTCGCACTCAAGGAGGAAGATAACTAGGACAAGCACCATGGTGTCAGAAGCAGGACTGATCACGCAAGTTACATAAAGGAAATGCTGATAGGATTTGCTGGTAGTCTGGTTGTGGGGGAAGGGAATAGTACTAGAAGAGTATTAGAAGGTGATTAATATCCAGGTGAAAGGGGCAGGAAAGATTAGGGCTTTTCAAAGCAAAAAGTCACAATACTTTCTCCTGTTCTCTTAACTTATTCCTCTGTACAAAAGTGCTCACATACAGAGCCGATTTTTGCTTCTGATGCACATTTATTCCCTTGTGTTTGACTAGAGGAGCTGAGAATTTCTGTGAAAGACAAATCACTCATAGAAATAAGAGGTCTTGAAGTTTCATCTAGTGAGCGATAGCATAACACCCGAAAGCCACTAAATATTTGACTCTCTACAAACTGTCAGCATCTTGAAAAATACCTCAGAACTAGGAACTGCTTCACTAGAACCACAGTCAAGAGCAATGACCCTGCCAAAGTAGCTTGTAACTTACTTCTGTTAACATACAGTGGTTTCTGGATCTCATCCAGTCCAGTGCTTGCACTTTGGAGAGAGGGAAGCCCTAAGATGCCCCTAAGGCTGTGAGGTGATAGATCTATTTCTGGATGGAAATCAGCATCAGTCTATGCTCAGCTTTTTGAGCAAAAAAAATCAATGCAGTGGGGACTCCTCTAAAGCATTAAGTGAATAGAGAAGTAATTCAACAGGATACAGGAAAGAGGAGTCATGCTATTAACCCTTAGAGCACAGAAGATGGTCATTTCCCCCGCCTTCTCCACCCACAGTAATGAATTCGTTCTGGGTCTCTTGTGCTGTTGCATGTGATGTGCCACATCAGGCCTAGTTAAGTGGAAAAATTATTTCACCAGGAGGGTGGTGAAGCACTGGAATGCGTTACCAAGACAGGTGGTGGAATCTCCATCCCTAGAGGGTTATAAGTCCCATCTTGGCATAGTTACAGCTGGAATGATTTAGCTGGGGTTAATCCTGCTTTAAGCAGGCGGCTGAAGTCGATGAGCCTCCTGCCGTACCTTCCAGCCCTAAGATTCTATAAGTGAAGTTTTACTAGAATTTTTACTTCTTGGGGTGGAGTATAACAAATAAAACACATTTCATTGTGCTTGGCATAACCCCGTTCCTATTGAAGTCAATGGGAATTCTACTATTCATGTAAGAGAGTTAAGCCAGAGTCACGTACTTTGAGTTTTTTTAAGCTGTCCTTCAGGTGTGAGGTGGACAGTTCAAGCGTCCAGGGGATAGCTAGGAATGCCAAAAGCAGAAGGAAGGGAAATTCCACAGGGAAGTGGCAAAACTCAAGAGATCTAGGAAGGGAAAGAGTCTGCCTATACTAAACCTACCCTACCCACAACCTACTAAACCAGGTAAACAGCAATATCTCCTTTGGAAGTAGAGCCATAAAGTTTTAGAAAGTTCCCCTTGGAGCTCACAAGTGCAGGGTGAAGTCTGACAAATGAAATCACTACAGACCTGTAACATGTTCTGGACTAGAGCTTGTACTTCAGTGGATTTACTCCCATTGTGTTCTCATGGGTCTTTGGCACCATTGATAACTAGAAGGCTGCGTGCGTGCGTGCGTGGGTGCGTGCGTGCGCGCGTGCGCGCGCAATGAAGCAGGCCCACTGACCACAGCTGAGGCGTCCCAAAAACCCCAGACGGGCTAAGGATGGAAAGCACCCAGCTGGGATTTATTGTCAAGCAAGGTATGAACAACAGTTGTTAGGTACAATATACTGTACTGATACCCTGTACGTACACACCTGCTGCAAACAGTGGAAATTCCACTGCCCCACTAGGTCAGACAAAGACGGTCCACCGAAGACATCACCAAAACAAAAAGCAGTCAAGTAGCACTTTAAAGACTAGCAAAATAGTTTATTAGGTGAGCTTATGGTCTGAAGAAGTGGGTCTGTCCCACGAAAGCTCACCTAATAAACTATTTTGCTAGTCTTTAAAAGTGCTACTTGACTGCTTTTTGTTTTGATAGTGTATAGACTAGCACGGCTTACTCTCTGTTATGAAGACATCACGTTATAGACAGGTACAAACAAAAGCTCACCTCACTGCTGACGTTGTCAGGGTACCACCTTCTGATGCTACTTAGACACCACCCATCACCCTGCACCTCAGGGTTCAGTTAGATCATCTGTGTCTATCATGCTGCCATTTTAGACCCTTTCCTGAACTTGGGTCTGTATCTGTAAGGAGCAGGTATCAAGGTGCTTTTAATGAGCTGGTGAGACCTTGTGATTTCAACCAATTATTGTTCTGTTCTGAGCCAATTACCATTGAGTGCTTTGTACTCTCAGCCCTGTCTGTGCCAAGTTCCGTTAGCAGAGGCCTGCCTCTTGCTCACAGCTTAGCTTTGCTTTGAGCCATGTTTTGTCCATTGGTGCTAGGCCTTAGGTCTCAGACCAAGCCTGTGCTGTCTGGGCTTAGGCCTTCCATCTTACTACAGAGCCGTGGTGTCCAACATGCTGGCCACTAGCCACACATAGCTATTTGGCCAGTTGAGGGTGGCTAGTTGGCTTGAACAATAAATATATCCTCAGAATAACGTGGCTCATTTGTTATAGCAGTAGCCACCGGCTACTGCTTCAGAACTGGTTGGACGCCAGAACATGGTACTAGAGCATGGTCCAGGCCATCATGTGGGGAAGCCTGATTATGTGTATGCACTTGGGGTGGCAGTAAGAGATGGGCTTGGTACCTGCACCTGTACTGAGATTTTGGTGTTCAAAAGCAGGCATTTGTGACAAGTCGGAACTTTTCGTGACAATTTTGTGAGCCAGGCACCTATTTCCCTGAAATCACCACCCACTGAAATCACTGTTTTCTCCCTAGGATGGGGGAGATCAACCTAGGCGTTTGAGACATCCACCCACTATGGCTGTCTGGGATGAAATGAATACATTGAATGAAAGACCCTATGGAAACATTTGGAACCAACCCCCCAAAAGAGGTATGCCTGGCTGCAGAGAGCTGAACATGGGGCTAAAGCATGGCTGGGCTCAGAGAACAAAGACAAGTGGTAAGTGGACTGTGTTGAGAGGCAAGATCTCAAACTGGGCTCTGACACGGGACTGACAGACAAAGGGACAGAGGGAAGAAGGGACTAACACAGCTTCTGACAGCAGCAGGTTAGCTAGTCTGAACCTTTGCTTCTCTCTTCTAACCTAAGGACTTTTGGGTTCTGTAGGCCAGGGGACCCATTAATGGTTACCTTCTTTTGAAGCAGCTGTCTGGTGTCACTGCAAACACTGACTGAAGAGGGTGGAACAAGCCTCTTGCGGGAGCCTGATTTAGCTGGATACACTGCTGGGAGCCAGAGAGGAACCAAAGGCCCAGTTTCAGAGCCCTGGAAGCCACAGCATACAAAGTAAAGTGTAATGTGGACAGCCAAGACCATAGAACTGGCAGAAATTAAGACATTATTTTAAGTACCAAGAGTTTTCTTCCCCCCCCGCCCGCCACAGGTCAGAATGAAGAAGCCATACCAACAAGACAGGCATCCAGGAACCTATTCTGCCACCTTGTTCCAACACAGCTCAGGATCACCTGTACAACGATGTTGTAAACTATTCCAGGTCTGCCAAGAAGCCATGACGTAAAATAGCATAAAGCTTAGGATTTACGAAGACCTTCAACCATGGTTAACCAGGCTCAGTTCTTACAGGGTAGATGGTCACTGTGCAGAGCAGCACCTGTGGATTCACAAGTTAACATAGCTTGAAACAGCACGTGAAGCTCAATGAAAAAACAAAAGGTGCGGAAAGGGATTCGAAAAGATACTCATCAGTGGACTCAAGTTAGGGTACATCTACACAAAGTTACTTTGAGTAACTATCCTAGCATCTACACAATGCAACTGCTATTTCAAAATAGCTGTTGGCTTATTTCAAAATGGGTGAACCTCATTTTATGAGGAATAGAGCCTATTTTGAAACAGGTGCTGTTAAGACAGGATATAGAGACTCTTTTGAAATAAGCCCTAGTGCGTACAATGGCTCTGTGTGTGTAGACGCTGTATTTCAAAATAGCTAAGCAGCGTTATTTTGAAATAAGTTCACCCAGAATAACTTATTTGGAAATAAGGCTGCTGTGTAGATGTACCCTTAGCGATTCCATTGAGGAGAACAAGGTCAACACACAACCGGCCAGTGGCTTGAACATTATGGAGGCACAAAAGCAGCCAAAGGAGCATTGCAACAGCTAAAGACTTGGCCTGTGGTGAGCTATGACCAACAAGCAGGATATGAAGGAGAAGAGACCATCTATGAACTCACTAAATTATTCAATAGCCCATCTAGCCCATTACACTGCCTGTCAGCAGCTGCCAAGACTAGAGGCTTAGAAATGAATGAACAGAATAGGGCAATCATCAAGTGACCCATCCCTCGTCTTCCAGTCAGAATCCTCTAAGAATCATTTTGGAGATGCTCAAAGGAGTGAAACAGCATGTGGGTATGTCACCTTAATTAAGAGCCTTAGCAAGGGCATACAACTGCCTACTACAAAAATTCAAGTGGGAGTGCATGGCAGAAGTGTGCCCAGTGCTGAGGTCTATCTTGCCCCAGATAAGTGCGACAGAGCAGCTGGCTTAGACAAAACCACACGGGCTACAGCAGAGTTTCCGGAAAATACTGCCTGGCCTGAGGAGTTAGCCCCGAGCCTTTTTGTTAGCAGTTGTCACCGATGTGGGGATAACTGAGAACATACAAAGGGATACACCTTGGAATATGCTGTTTGCTGATGACGTAGTCATGAGAGACCCCAACAAGCCAACTCTGAACAGCGGAAACCCAATTTCCAGCATGTGAGACATGGCATGAACATTAATAAGACTGAGGTTTTGATAACTGGGGGAGAACTGCCTACCATAAAGGATACTATAAGCTGAGAGTTTAGAAGAGCGAAAGTTTATACAGTAGGGTCTCAAAAACCTAAAGTCTGCAAATTCAATTTTTTGCGATCAGCTGCTTCCCCACAGGGCCCCAGGCAGGGAGCGCCGGCAGCCCTCGCTTCCCCTGGGGATCAGGGCAGGAGCGCCAGCAGCTGGGCTCCAAGCAGGAGCGGCTGCCATACAGTATTCGTGAAATTCAACATTCTCAACATGGAACCCTCGCAAATGTTGAGGCCCTATTATACACCTGGCATCAAAGGTTGCTGATGAACGTGCCCTCCTGAATGATGCACAGCCTCACACCAAACCTGCTTGGTGCCAATCGAGAGGAGCTGACCCCCAATTCTATGTGATAAAAAAAAAAAAAGACACCAAAAAGTTAAAAAGCAGAGCTTATAAACCTGTAATCTGTCCCATCCTAATGCACAGAACAGAGATGTGGTCAGTCATCAGCACAGGAACCTTAAGATGGCAAAATAGCTGGATGCTCCACGACAGGAAATTAAATCAAGTTATGGGGAGCTTAGTGGGGGTGAGGGGTGCCCCAGCTGAAGACAAGTTGAGGACAGTTATGGCACTTTGCTATGGATGTATCCCAAAGAGGCCTGAGACAGTTCTTGCTATGATGAATGGAAGAGGGAGCCCCTTCCTGCAATGGATGGAAGACCACCAAGGGGGTTTAGCCAAAGACTTGGTACGTGGACTAGACATCAGCAGACCAGAGAGAGACCACTTTGCACATCAGGCAGGCTTGCACTCATGAGTTTTAGGAGAAGGTTCTACAAGTTGCTGACCCCAAATAGGGAGGTGACAAGAAGGAAGAAGAAATTGCAGATTCACACATCTGAAGGTAGATATGAGACTTGCATCCTTCTACTGATCACCATCACTCCTGCAGCAGTAAACTAGATAGGAGGCACCCTAATGTCACTCTGATCAGTAAGAGCTGGTGATCTTTGGGGCAAATGGGGTACAGCAGATAACACGTGGGGAAGCTCCAGAGGTAACTCCTCCCACTAGGTTCATGCCAGACTTCTAGGGCCTCTTCTCCCAAACTTCCATCCTGCCTAGCCCTGGCCTGAGGTCTCCCTCTTTCTGCCACCATAATTCCTCTCTTCTTCACAGACCCTGGGGCTTAATCTCCTCCTCCTCATTTGCCATTACCAAATCCCTGAGGCTTGGTCACCACCCAACCCCCTAGGACCCCCCACTACGCTTCTCAGAGCCAACCCGATGGCATTACCACTTCAGCAAGGTGGCTCTTCTCCTGCCTGTCTGGGTATTCTTCCCAGCTTCTCCAGAGTCTCTTATTTGTGACTTTCATCCCAACAAACCTTGACTGTGCCGTCTGCTGGGGAGGAGAAGCTGGAAGGAATCCAAGTGGGACCTGTGGCACTGGAGTCAGCATTCATGCTACCAGCTGCCGCAACTGTACCACTAACTGCCCCACATAGACTCTACACCTCAGACCTCACTCAAAATCCCTGTGGCTTGTCTTTTATTAGATTCCTATAGTGCCATCTGCATGTGTGTCACAGGTCGAGAACGCTCCCTGGCTGCTACTGAACACCAATCACAAGCACAGCAGTGTTCACGTATTGTAGTCAGTCAGACAAGTAACGCTGAGGACTTGAGTGGGCAGGGTACCCCAGTGCCCTCTGTATATGAGCCACCATGGAGTGAATCTGCAGAAACTTGCTTATTAAAAGAAATTACAAGAATCTTGATCTGTCAGCAGTGTAGGTCCTTATCCAACTCTGCCAAAGAGAGGACTGAAGAAGAATGTTCTGGAGAAATAAAGGCAAGGAACACAGTCCAGCCAGCCTCCAGAGAACAGAACTTAAGACTGCGTCTACACTACAAGAAATTCAAATTTTAGGCAGTTAGCTTGATATTACCATGCAATTGTCTTCACTTTATAAATCCCAAAGTTACAAAATTGATATTAATGAATTCAAATGTATCTCATAGTGTAGACATAGACTAAGTCTACCTGTACCTTTAAAAGCACCATTTCTGAGTGTGTGGAGCAACCCCCCACCCCCACCCCATCAGGTGTGGGGCACAAATCAGTGTAGAGCAACTTCTTCTGTGCGGTGCAGCCAACTCAGCAGGGTTAGAACTTTCAAGAGTCTAGGACAGGGTCGGCAACCAAGATAGCAAGAGCAGACATTTTTTCCAAATGCGGTAAAAAATGCAATAATTGAACAGCTGCAATGCATGTGACTATGAGACGGTCCTTAATGAAGAACATCAAACCATACTTTTTGTAACCACTATTTTAAGAGCAGCGCACACACACGATTTGTAACGCAATACATGTTTGCTGCAGGAAGTTCACAAACCATTTACATAGTCTATTGTCTTCACACTTTACGTGTAAGTTTGTACCACTGTCTTCCTGACTTTCACTCCCGAACCTTCTCTCCCCAGAGGACGCCAGGGGGAGTTAACCAACGCTTTGGGATCACATACACCACGCTATTTAGATATGAGTTGTTCATTTGTGGGACTTTCAGACATTCACTGTTTATCGAAAATAATCAGGAGGTGGTTTGGTTTTGGTTTTGATCGGAACCACAAAGAACTCATTAAAAAGTCGCATGCAGCTCCAAAGCCACAGATTGCAGACGCCTGGTCTAGGAGGTGTTGCTTTAAGGAATGAAACATCCTGCACAAGTGCATGGTCTTCTAACTCACCAGGCTGGCACAATAATTCTCCTCTCACGCTAACAAACAGGCACTGGGTTTTAAGGCTTTTCTAGATGACCTGGAGCAGACCATCAAAGTTAAACTCAGCCCTGGAATAAACTCACTAACTCAGCGAAGCTGCGTCCATGTAGAGCAGGGAGAACTGGGACCCAGATCTCAAATTATACAGACTAAAGTATTATATAGCTTCATGCTGGGGCAGAAGGGGGTGTTAGACAGCAAACATAGCTTCTGTGCAGCGATGGAAATTGGAGGGGCAGTAGAAAGAGCAATGAACTTAGTTGCAACAAAGTTCATCCACACTTACATCTTCGTACCCAACTATCAGAGGCTACTGAAACATGACTACTTTTTAGGGCAATGAATTAACCTTCCAAGAGATGAACAAGTCACAGACAAAGCTTAAAACTATCAGGCCAGTGGGCTATGTGGGAGGCACTAAATGTAACCTACTGAAGAGTCTGGGGTATGGGCATTAACAGCATAAGACTAGTGACACAGAGGCTATTTAGTCCCTATAACCTTACAAATGGGAATGGAAGAAGAGTTTTCCCTGCCTGTGCTGTGAACATTAAGCAGAGAAGGCAGAGCTCAGACAGAAAGGACAGAAAATTCTGAAGAGTCACTCTCCGATTACCTTCTGGATTTCATTGCCAAATCCTTCTCTGGAGCAGCTCAACTCTTCTTATGTCTGAGATTGTAGGCTTGGGAAGTCCCTTTTTATTCCAGAGATTATACCAAAGATAAGGCCTTTAACAAGAGCTAGAAAGCTAACTGACTCCGCTGTTCTCCACTGCTCTTTTACTCAGAGAGGAGCTCTCACTAAGGCCAGTTACTAGGAGTATCTTTTTCAGTGGCTAGGAACTCATCCTCATGCTACACTAACTATTCCAGCAGTTTAGGTAAATTCACATGTACTGCTTCCCTAGTGTCTCTCCTCTTTCCCCTCCTCCCAAAAAAATTACGGCAACTGTGAAGCTGAACTAGCTCTCAGCTTCTTCCTAAAAAGAGACACATACCCTAGATTCCACCCTTGAATGAAAGCTTAAATTCTAAGGCTCTGTTTATACTACAGAAGTTCATACCAACATAGTTATAACTCAGAGCAGTCCAGGGTAAGCTGTACTGGTGCAGCTTAAGTTTGTACCACTACAACCGTTTTGCTTCAGATCCCCTTGGTGGAGGACAAGGCCAGAGCCTCTGGCTCTTGTGGGTGCAAAAGACAACAGGTTAGTTCACAGCCTGATTTTAAAACAAGACAATAATATTTATAGTCTGACAACCTAGATGGTTCAGAGTTGTTGGCACCCCTTTGAGATATCAACTATCTGCCTGCTGATGAAGTCACACTGTGGTATAACAGAGGGTCTTCGGCTCAGGTGAGCAAGTCCCCCTCCCCCAGCTCTAGGCAAGGCAATAACCCCCTCACAGACAAGTAATGGTGGACCCTGTATAAGGGAGAGGCCCCAGATACAGAGAGGAGCCCTGGCATCAGACAGGTCTTGCAGGGCGGGGACTGGGACTGGCCTCTCCCACCCCAATGGGAAACATGAAAATAATTGCAAGGCAGGGCAAAAAGGTTATATGTTGGGTTCTCAATCACCTTCCTCTTGCTTTGCAGAGAGCTCCACAAGTGGATTTACACAAAGCTAGGGACATCCACCAAGAACAAAGGATGATGTTTGTAACTGCTGATACATAGCCCAATCTTGCCCAAGTCAATGAGAGACCAGGACAGTTTAGTTCAGGAGGCCTGCAGCACTTTGCAGGATCAGTCCCTACATCCGCCTACTAACCAGGAAATATAGTTTGAGAAAGCTTGAAGCCCACCCCCACGTGCTACCCAAAGCATAACAACTCCCCATCCCAGCCTGCTGTCTTGTTCAGCTACAGTTCCAACCCCCCACCCCCCCCCACAAGCATGCAAGATGAAATCCAGGACCACTGTGGGAATGAGCAACACTGGAATAACCTGAGGTCTGCCCTCATGGCCTAAATGCACGTTGCTCCAAGTTCCCTGGAGAGATGAAAGTCACAAGACCCTGAGCCATGTAGCACCATCCAAGACACCCAGACTCGCATAAAATGGGCGCACACACCCCAGAGAGAGCAGGGCTGTAGGAACAGCACAGGCTGCCTTCCATGTTACTATGGAGAGAGGGGGACATGCCAGGAAAGGCGCTCCAGCGGAGAGCAGTGCATTCAAACGGTTGACAAGCCTAAGGATCCCCCACAATACCACCGGCACAGGGCTTCCCCCGCTGGGCTCCACGCTGCGCCTAGAGCGACAGGCATCCCCAGCTGGCCATAAAGGCCTAGGACTGACCCCAAGCGGAGCTTGGCTCACACCCGGCCAGCAGCCAAGATAGCCAGCGACGGAGGGAAGAGACGTGCCTGCCCGCCAGATGTCTCCGCCCGCCTCCGCGGGAGCCCAGCGGGGTGTGCGGGGAGAGGCGCCCCCGGGGAGGCGGGGCTGGCTGCTGATGTGTCATTAGGACCACCGGGGGAGGGAGGGGGGTGGCCGCCTTTGCCCGCACGCCGAGCCGGGAGCGAGACACGAGCGAGGCCGCCGGCGGGACAATGAGCCCCGCATCTCTTTGCCCCGCCTGATCCCTCCTCCCCCGGCCGTACCTTGTCGGCGAAGCTGCGGGGCAGCAGCAGGTCCGGGCTGGGGCTGAGCTCGGAGGCCGCCTCCTCGCTGCTGGAGGTGGCCAGCGGGTGCGGCATGTCCCGCAGGGCCCGGGGCCCCGAGGAGGGCAGGGCCCGGGGGGTCCCCAGCCCGCCGCCCCCGGCCGACATGGCTGCGCTCGGCGGCAGTAGGCGGGCGAGGAAGCCCGGGCACGGCAGCCCCTGGCGGCCCGAAGCGGAGGCTGCGCTCGCCCGCTGCGCCTTCTCCCCGCCCAGCAGCTGCGCACGGAGCAAGCAGCGCCGGGGCCGACGCGGAAGACACAATGTACCCGCCGCGGCAGCGAGGGAGGGTCTCCCTGGGCGCCAGCCCCAAAGCCCCACCCCTCCGGCTGGTTCCGCCCGGGGCTCGCTGCCCGCCGCGCCGCGCCGCGGAGGGAAGTGGCCGGGGGAGGCGCTGCAGCGGAGGCAGCCCCCTAGCTTCTCCTGCCAGGACTGCGGGGGTCGGCCTGAGCAGCACCATTTGCTGGGCGTGGGGATGTCCGGGGCAGAGGCACCTTGGCAACGTTAGATTAAACACCAGCAATGTGCTTAGTGTCCTGCAGGATTTACTCTCAGGGTCAGGTGGTTAGACAGCAAACTTTGTAGGGGAGCAACTAGCTTTTTTTTTTTCCTTTTTGTACAGCGCCCAGCACAATGGGTGACTGATCATCATGCTTGACTGGGACCTTGGAGACGTTGCGGTAATAATAATGAAGACAGTTAAAAAAAGCGTGCTTTTTCAGAAGCCAGTCTTTCCTGGCTGTCTGACCAGGCCCCAAGCTTGCGGAAATTTAAATCTGGGCTTAGTTGGGGAATACTCTCGTATTTAGACTGGAACTGCTGCCAGGGCCATTGTGCAGGTAAGAATTTTCAAAATGTCAGTGAGACTACGCACTGTGGATTAAGCATTAAGCATGTGCAGAAATCTTAGAACAGGGAATCTGAATGGAAGAATTCACCAGTAACCATAAAAGAGACTCTAGCCAGGTTATTTTTATATATATAAGTGTGTGTGTGTGTTTTTGGATAAAACTTCAAATTACAAAAATATAAATATTTGACACCCTGTACTCAATTCTGCTTACCAAAATCCCATGTAATTTAATGGGAGCAGCAATGGGTCCTCTACAGGTAAAGTGGTCCAGTGGTTACAGGCATTACACAGGGACTCAGGAAACCTAGTGTGAAATCCTCCTGATCTGAGCAACATCCATAGGAAAACTTACCATGACCTCAGGAAGTCCAGGATTTCATTTCACACATCTATGGCAGTCTGTACTCGAAATGCTATTAATCTGAAGAAGTGTGTCTGTCCCACCAAGGCTCATCACCTAATAAATTATTTTGTTAATCTTTGAAGTGCTACATGACTGCTGGTTTGTTTTGTTAGAATACAGACTAACACGGCTACCGCTCTGTATCTGTTTCTGGGCTTACCACTGATTTGCTACAGCCGCAGGCAAGTCATTTCATCCCTCAGTTTTCCTTTCTCTGTCTTGTTTGCTTAAGTTCAGGTTCTGTAAAGATGTATGGTTGTACTTAACCTTATGCACTGTCAGAACTTTCATTGTTTTACAGGATCTGGGCCTTAGACTATTAAAAAAGTTCATATTAAAATCCAGGAAAAGTTTTCACCTTTTTTCAAGGAAAATTCCAAATTTTGAAATGCTGTGACCAGCACTAACACTGAAGTGTATTTGTGCAGTACCTTGCACAATGGGGCCCACTATACATTTCTGTAATAAATAAAATAATTGCACTTGTCAATGTTGCTCTTTTGTTTTCTTTCACTCTGCTTGAACTAAATTAGCATGATGTGGACACTAGCTATCTGTTTGTCTCTTCCATATGCACAATTACCCTTGAGACCTTCTTGCTTGTAAACACCAGTGTGTACTTTATGTACCATCTCATTCTTCCCCTACCTCCAATACATATTATTACACCCACTTTTGACAAGGTTTTTACCAGAGCAAATCCCTGGTCAGGGTTTATTGGCCTACTCTCACTCCCTCCCCTTTTCCTCACCCATATCCTTCCTGTCTTCCCTTTAAACCACTTATGCCCTTCAATGGGCTAATTAGCTTAATACCTCTCAAACCCCATTGTGGTTTAGAAATGGGGCACATTTGACCAATTAGGCTTGAGGGGACAGAAGGTGGGGAGACCTGATTGGCTCAAGTGCCATCACTCTGCAGCCCTGTCACTATGAGTCAGTTTCACATTTGTCTTTGGTCAGTTTCACAATCAGGTAATGTATTTCACTTGCCCACAAAGGAACATTTACCTTTTTTTAATGGCAGTTTTACTTAAAATATACTTTGTCTTCCAATCTTACTAGATTTTATAAAAAAACTTTTTTTTCTGTTTAGAATAAGCCCATTGGGACCATTTAACACAGACTTTTTATATGCATATGCACATTTACCAACAATCCCACAAAAGCCATTTGTGTGAAATTTTGTGAGTAACCCACACAGTTTGAATAGCATGTGTCAAAAACATAAAGGGAATTTAGTGACCAATCCACAGCATTACAAACATACTGAAAGCTTTTGAATAATTAATTAATTGAAGGAAATCATTGTCTATTTTTAAGTATTCCCTGAATAGATAAATCAGCTACGTTTGTCAGATAAATTATTATTTGTGAGCTATTTGTTCAGCACTAATTAAATGTAATAGAGTAGCATGATATATAGAGAGGATCACTATTAGGCAAAACTCTTCTGATTATAATCCCTTTAAAGGATTACAGCCTAGGATCTTGATCCTGCAAGCACTTATGCAGAGGTGTAATTTCTTGCAGGTGATTAGTATATATTGAGTGTGTAAAGTTAAGCACGAGTATTATAGGTTTGGGCCTACATAAATATGACAGCAGTATACATACATATAAATATACGAATAGGACCATTATGCACTTTCATTACACAAGGAAGTACTACATTACAAAGGGAAAGCTATGAAATTTAATTTCTAATATAAACAGTGTGACCACATTGCCCTATGGCAAATAGGGATACCGGCCTCCAGGGACGGGGGCAAGGCTCCTGTCCCATGTTAGGGCTCCTTGGCAATGGGGACTGCTTCTCCAGAGTGAGGCACCAGGGATGGGGGCTCTGCAGCTTCCAGTGGGGAGGCACCAAGGATGAAGCGGAGTGGAGGATGGGGCCTCCAGAAGCCCCGGTACAGGGCTGTTTCAAAGCCTCCTGGCGAGGGGGAGAGGGGGACAGGGAATGAAGCAGGAGCTGCCTCCCTGAGGCATTGGGAGGCCAGGGAAGGAGGAAGCTGACCTGTTGGGGGGCTCTCTGGCAGCAGGAGCTACCTCTCATAAGTGCAGGGCACCAGGGAATGAGGCAGCCACCCCATTATGGAGTTCTCCAGCAGCAGGGGCTGCCAGAGAATGGGGTAGATGCCCCACATAGGAGCTCCCCAGCAGCAAGACCTGCTGCCACAGGGTGCAGAGCTCTGGGGAACAGGGCAGCCAAACAGTGGAGAAGCTCCCTAGCAGGAAAGGCTGTTGCCCCAAGACACGAGGTGCCAGGCAACAGAAGCCCCTGGTAAAAATGGGACAGATGGTCACCTTCAAGACGAAGAACTTTACTGTTATTTAATATTTATATTGTGATAGCACCTGAAGGCCTCAGTCAGGATCTACTTGCCATTATGTTGTGCATTGTACTATATACCTTGACAATTACGTTTTTAAACAATTTTAAGAAAAAAAAATACAGAATAGCACGAATCATCTCCCACACATAGCTTAAGAGACTAAGTTATTTTCCATTCAATCTAAAATCTGCACAGCAGAGGTAGAAACTACTGTACTCATCATTTAGGCAGGTTTTTCTCATTTGGCATGCTTTTGGGGGGATGGGTCCACTTTGTTTCTTTCTGGCAATCTCAGAGGAGGTTTTGTGCAACTTTGGACTCTATAACTCTGCTCCCAAAAGCTTGCTAGTTACCAAAAATTCTTCTTACCCATTCCTTCAACCACGATCACTGAAGTAGAGTTATCAGCTCTACACCAAACCTCCAAAGAAAGCACACACACCAGAAAACTTGCATGAGTAGAATTCTGTTCCCATTTATGCCCATCTATCTAGGCCTATTTTAATATCACATTCACAAGGAATGCCTGAGCATCTGGTTTTCAGAGTGGTCTTGTGAGATCACTTCTTAGTATAATCCCCCAAAACATGGATAAAACTGAGCTCCATCATAATGATGTATGAATCAGTCTAGCTCACTGAGAACATAGTGTGGCAAGTAATGTATTTTTGTGTATGTTTATATTTGTTTGCTAATCTCACATCTCTCAGCTGTCTGCACTGTTTCTGAGTTCTGACTGGATCTGATTCAGGTCATCCTTATCCTCCTATCTGATGCTAACTACAAAGGAAAGGGAGTCTTTTAGATGCAAACCAATTTTTAAAACAATAAATTGTCTCGCTAGTTGCAAAAGACAAGAAGATTTATGTGCTCCAAGATACAAACAGGCTGCATTTGTGCTGGAAGAAATTAAAGGCACTTAATTGGGACCTCCCTCTCTCAGACAAACAGGTGCACTCAGTTATAGTACCACTCAGTTGAAGGTCTATTCTTTATTGGTTGTCTAATTAAATCAGTTGTTCTTTCTGTCTGTGCCATATCCGTTTCTCTTCCTTTTTGTCAGGTCCCTGGAGTTTAATATTGGGTAGCTTTTGACACAGGAGCTAGGAAATGTTATTTGCATAAGAAAATATGTTTTGTTAAATTTACATCTTGCTCAAATCATGCAGTGTGCTGGGTTTTGTTAGGTAAGATTAATTGCAAAATTAAAGTTTGTTTCTTCTTCCTTTTGGATATCTTTGAACCTATGAAAACCCTACTCGGGCTTCCAGTCCCACTACCAGCCTCCTGGCTGTTGCCAACCCACCCTGCATGCTACCACCAGACCCTGCCAGCCTCCCAGCTGCCACTGACTCACCCCCACATTCCACTACTCTCATGAGAATTTGCCAGCTAATATGGGTAGTGGTTAACCACATAAATGAGTGAAGTTTGAATGTTTGAGTTGTGATGGCTCATGTATAGTCAAGGTAGCTGCCTTGCATTTGTGGAATGGATATACAGAAGAAAACTCGTGTGTGTTGAAATATCCTCACCCGAGGTGCTTGATATGTCCCTGGCCACGGGCTGTGGTGTCTGTGTGTTTCTCCCTACATCTTAACCAAAAGCCTTAGGAACTGAGCATTTTAACATCTATGTTGTTTAATTCATGATTTTGTTCCCTATCAGGCCCATAGAAGCACTTTATAAAAATCTACTGTAAAAAATCCCCTTTGAAAAGAACCCTAGAATGAAGTAAACAAGAATGACAGTTAGAAAATGACAGTTGGTGTAAATATTTATGAGGGGCAGTTAATATGTATAAGTTACAGTTTGAAATCCTAATAGTTAGTTGGTTACTTTTGGATACCTACTAAATATGTAACATATAGCTTTCCTCGGTTGCTATGGCAACCAAAATGCAACATGGACTTCAAACAGGTCCTCACAGGCCCTATAAAGTTAGGAGCTTGAGGCCCTTGCTCTCACTCCTTCTGGGGACCTGGACCTGGACTGAGCTGAAATCACTAAAGAGCTGAAGAAGAAAGAAGAAAAGAAGGTGACAAGCTTTGTGTCAGTCATTGTACCCCAGCTGCCGAGGGACGTCAAAGACCCGAAGAGGACGCCTTCAGGAACTTGGACTTTGCGCCCATAGTCATCGAGGGATGAAGAAGAGCTCCTGATTGCAGCCATTTTGAAGGCTCCGGTTTTTCCCGGAGGGTTTGTTCTGGCAGGTGATGCCACCTAACGAGCGTGTGCCCTGTGACAGGGACAAACCGCAGCAGCGGTCCTGCCCTTTTCCTCCTCGACCATTGCCGTGGCCGGTGGGGAGAACTAAGGCTGTTCTGAAATCACTACAAATTTGCTTGCTTATTTGCAAATTTGTTACAGGAGGTTTTTGTATCCCAAGTTGGTTCTTTTCCTCCTGGTTCTTTTCTTCAGTCCTCTTTCCTGTCAGGCCTAGCGCGGCGCTGTAAAAACGCGCCTGTGCAGCCATACTTCCCTAGCTCCTGAAGGAAGCGATTGCAGGCCCAGCGCCTGGAAACAGAGCTAAGGAAGGAGAGGTAACAATCAAATGTATTTGTAATGACCTGGTTAATGTGTGTATTTTACACGTGTTGTTGTATCTTTGCTTGCTGCTGGATGCGCTAACCAATAGCAGCAATGCATTATAGGTTGTAGGCTGTGACTGCCCCAGTTCTGCTAAAACAATTCAAACTGTGTAACCCTTTGTTTCTACTAGCCCATGTAAAGCACAGGGGGTGCTATTTATAGCCAGCCCGAGACATCTTCAACCCTCAGAGTATTCTAAAAGCATAATTTACTTTGCCAATAAGAGGCAAGGATTAATTTGACTGGCCCGTAACAGGGACGGATATTGTATTTGGAAACTACCGTGAAAGGTGTTTCTTACCTTGGACTAGCTGTTTACCTGGCAGTCCAATCTAGGGAGTCATCGTAAGAGGTGACCCCAAACCTCAGGAATCATCGTAAGAGGCGATCCTTAAGGGAGTTGTCGTAAGAGGCGACCCCAAACCTCGGGAACTGTTGTAGGAGGTGGTCCCATTCCATCTGCTCCCCCCTGTTCGAGAGGGAGGTTGAGCGCCCGGATCATCATAAGAGGTGATTCTGGAATTAGGGTTGAGAGCCTCGTGGCTCTCCCCCCGCCTGTGAGGGAATAACTCCCTGCAGCAGGTTATTTCTTACTCTTTGCCGTTAACTGGCACCTCTATAAAAGAGGATTGTGTAATATTGTGCTTTAACTACTTTCCCCTTACAGCACTCAGCAAAGACATCATGCGATTCCTGGGATTCGCTGTAAGTAGCGGGACATTTTGAGGGTGCTGCTTATTGCAGCTTTACATAATTCATGGGCTGGTGTCATAAATAGACAAACTCTGTGCTAAAAAACTAGTAGAGGAAAGGGAAAACCTATAGTCTGTCAATTTAGGTTTATCCTCATGTGTAATTCCTCTCCCCTTAATAAATTCCTCTCGTGGTTGTACCTTTAAAGGGACTCATTCGTTCTTTCAGGGCGGACAGTGTTCAGTACCATTCCTGCGGATCCTACCACAACCCTGTAAACCCCATTGGGAGCGACCACCGTGCACACCGCGCTGGGTTGCGGGGTAAAATCCAGTGAGACACTCTACCAGCATCTCTAAGGGTGTGGTTAGGTGTCTCGGGGGCAAAAAATCAAGAAAAATTTAAAATTTGTGTCGTGCCTCAGTTTTCCCAAGTGCACACACATTGCTTAACAGCATTGCCCTCCGCGATAGTGTGTACTCATATCTCACATTTGAGGAACTCGTGGTTGGGGAGCGATTGCTATACCATGCGATGGATCTGATTGTGACAAAAGGTAGAAAATATTTTCCTTGCTTTTTTTATTTTAATTTATTTTTCATTAGGGCGCTACCATGTCTGAAAAACAGCTGCTAAACATGCAACGAACCCTAGGAAAACGTAGCAGCTGAAGTGAAAATTCAGCAGTTAACATCATAAATGACTTATTCAAAAAAAGGCTCAAGTTAAATTTCCCTCACGCTCATTCAAAATAAAAAAAGCTGACAAACACACTAAGTAAAATCCTAACAATTCTTCATGCTTCCCTCATACCTACTTGAAAACAAAATAGAACAGAGGAGATTCTTCTGCTGCTATAAATAACTGAGTAAACAGGCAAGGGGTTAGTTTTTGAGCTGGTTCAGGGAATCAAGAACTTCAGATATCATATATATCCTACTAACAACGACTCTTTTGCAAGAAAACTTTCATCTCTTCGTGTCACTTCACATAAGCATTCACATTCTAGTTGTTTTCTTCTGTAACACAATGGTTGAGTGCTTGTTTAAATGAAGAAGAGAAAGGATCTGACAGAAGCTATCCGAGCAGGGCCAGACTGTGACAGGTATTTATTAATATGAATGAATGAGGAGTGATTGAGCAAAGATTCACGTGACCGTAGGCTCTGTGCTTGGGGGAGCAACTCATCGTGGCCCTAAGCAGCAGGGAGCGCCTGGGGATAAGAGCTTCTCTCTCACTGCCACACACTGGCCTGGATGATGCTCCATCACTGATATCGTATTGGGCCAGTGACCTGGACAGTGTTCAAAGACCCTGGGCTCCTTGGAGCAGCTCAGGTTTGCACTACATCTAACCAGGCACGTGGCTTAATATCATTAACATGCAGTTCAAATGAGCACAAACTGGATAGGGCCTCTATGATAACGAGCAAGTGTGTACAGACGAGTGTCCAGCTGTGGACACTAACACTTGTCCTGACATTTGCTGAAAATAGGAGAAGCTGCTCAGACTGTTAGGGGCATGGCCCTGCCCTCGCTCCATGTGCCTTCATTGGGAGCTCTTTATGTAGTCGGCGGTTGTAGAAACAGTGCATAACCTGATCAGCTGATAAGCGACATTTTGATTTGCAGAACATGATTTGATTAACTCCTGAACATAATTCTGATCCTTTACATGCGCACATCATTGTTCCAGCAACATGCTTAAAATGCCCTCTTCAAAGTCTTCCCTTAATTCAGGGATCCTCAACCTAGGGGTCGCAATCAGATTTGTTAAGGGTCACCAGCAGCTCCCTGCTGCATGTGGCTCTTAAAGAAGCCATTTGCAACTCCTTAACGCTGCTGCATCCAGCAGCTATCTCTATCAATAGAGAAGCAATTATGCATTACAATGACAGCTTCTCCTTTGCATTACAATGACAGCTTGACCTTTGATATTCAGTCATCACAGACAAACCACTTAGTAGACTCTTGGGGTAATTTTCACACCCCCGCCCCCCCTTCCCTTCTTTTGCCCCACCCTTCTGTTCTATATAGCTGATTTGTCAGTTTTCATTTTTCGTTTGTATCCCCATCTCTATCCCCTGTGACTCACCCAGCCCTTCCAGCCTCTGAGCGTTACCCTCCCAGCCCCCAGCCCCAGTGTGATGGCCCCCAACCCCTCCAGACCTTGAGTGTGATTCCTCCAGCCTCTGAGTGTGACTCTTAGCCCACTATGATTTCCCCAGGCCCTGAGTGCAACTTTCCCAGCCCCTCCAGCATCTGAATGTGACCCTCCCAGCCTTCCTGCAACCTCTGAGTGTGGGGTTTAAGCTGTGGGAATCGGGGGGGGGGGGACAATTTGGGGATGAAGGTCTTTCCCCCACCACAAATCAGATCAACTATAATAATAAAATAATAAGTAACTATAATAAACAGTGTTATTTTATTATTATTATTAATTTATGTTCCCTTTTTTTCTATGAAATAACTCCTATGAATATATAAACACAAAGGGGAACAATTTTATATTCTTGCCTCAGGTGCAAAATTAGGTAGTTATGGCACTGCTCGTCCCCTCCCTACCAGAGGCACAGCATGGTTTTTGCCCAGGCCGCAGCACCATTGATATGATCTTTGCTGTTCGTCAGGTCCAGGAAAAGTGTATAGAGCAGAACTTGGATCTGTATGCTGTCTTTACAGACCTGACCAAGGCATTTGACACTGTCAACAGAGAAGCCCTGTGGATTATCCTATCAAAACTTGGCTGACCGACAAGATTCGTTTACCTCATGCGCCTGTCCCACGATGACATGACTGGCTGTGATCTTTCAAATGGCGAGTCCTCAGATCCATTTGAGATACCCAGTGGTGTGAATCAAAGGTGCGTGCTGGCCCCCATGTTATTCAACCTCTTTTTCATGTGCGTCCTCAGCCATGCAGTTAGGGACCTGGACCATGGAGTCTACATAAAATACAGACTTGATGGGTCACTTTTCAACCCTCGTCTTCTGAATGCTAAAACCAAAATGCTTGAGAGGCTCATCCTTGAAGCCTTTTTTGCTGACAACTGTGCACTTACGGCACACAAGGAATCTGATCTCCAGCTCATCGTCAACAAGTTTGCTGATGCCACTAGCCTCTTCGGTTTGACCATCAGCCTAGGAAAGACTGAGGTTCTGTTTCAACCTGCTCTAGGATCTGCTCTCCCTGCTTCAACCTTTATTGAAGGAACAGAGTTAAAAACAGCAGAGGAATTCAAGTACTTTGGCAGTGTGATAGCCAATGATGGCTCCCTTGACAAAGAAATCAATGCCAGAAACTGCCAGGCCAGCTGGGCACGAGGACTTCTGAGAGTGTGAGTCTTGAATCAGCACAATATACGACAGTCTACTAAACTGAAAGTGTACAAGGCTGTAGTCCTCATTGATGCTCATGAGAGGAAGAAAGCAACAGCAGCAGCCGCACCAACAGAGCCAGGACAATTCCCTTGCCCCCACAGTGAACACCCATGCTGTTCAAAGCTTGGACTCGTCAACCACATGTGAGTCCACAACCGACGAGCCTGTGCAAACTCACGACATCACCGTCGGACACGATGGACTACCTACATTAATTTATTTTCCCTTTTTTTCCATGAAATAACTCCTATGAATATATAAACACAAGGGGAAACAATTTTATATTCTTGCCTCAGGCGCACAATTAGGTAGTTATGGCACTGCTCCTCCCCTCCCCCATTTTTAATTGCCTAGTGTCACCAAGTCTTCCTGAAATGTCAAAATGGGTCCCCATCTGGAAAAGGCTGGGAACTGCTGCCTTAATCAGACCTAGCATTATCTACACTCGGGATCTTTGGAAAAAATGTCCCATTCTTGGTCTTCCACTGGTAGCAGCAATCATGGGAGCACTAATGTTGATGAGGTAGTGCTGCTTTTGGTGTTCCAACACTGTATTGTTGAAACCTGCTCAGAGCAAGTCTAAACCACAGTGTTAAAAGCTGTGATGGCACAGAAACCTTCACCTCACCACAGCAACCTTTATCACTACCTACCATAGGTGGAAATAAGCCAACATCAGCAAGAGTGGAAATTTCTACACAAAAATCCTCATGCAGAGAAGTGTGAATGGCCATGCTCCACAATAAGATACATACACACCCACAGATGTGTGGGGTGGGGTGAGGGGTGTAGCATCTGGACTTTAATTGCTGCCAATCAAAATCCCTAATACGTTTACACATTTTATATCTATGGCTATGTCTACACTAGCCCCAAACTTCGAAATGGCCACGCAAAAGGCCATTTCAAAGTTTACTAATGAAGCGCTGAAATGCATATTCAGCGCTTCATTAGCATGCGGGCGGCCACGGCACTTCAAAATTGATGCGCTTCGCCGCCGCACGGCTCGTTCTGACGGGGCTCCTTTTCGAAAGGACCCCACCTACTTCGAAGTCCCCTTATTCCCATCAGCTCTCCACCGGGCTCCACAGGGGTGGCTGCATAGTTGGGGGTGGGGTGCAAGGGTGTGGTCCCTGCCCCACCCCTGCAGCCACTGCCTCCTTCCCCACCTCCCCCACCCACACACCCAGCTGCCGCCAGGGCCCTCCCCATCTGGGCCCCACCCAAACCATCTGCCCCTTCCTCCTCCCCCGCCCCGCTCTTGTGGGGCCCTGCAGCAGCAGCTGTTGAGTGGCCCACCCTCAGGCACCTGTGGGCACACTCCTCCCTCTAACCCCCCTCTCCTTTGGCTGGTTCTACCCCCCTTCCTTTTTGCCCCCCCTCTTTTTGTGCCCACACCCCCCCTTTTTCTTTCTGTTAGGTGCCTGAGTCCCTCCCCTTCCACTCACTCACCTCCCCACACACACATCCCAGTGCAGTAGCAGGAGCCGTTTACCATCTTGTGCTGGGAGTTGTGGCCTTCTTGCACCTTCGTCTCCTCCCTCCCTCCTCCTGCCCCCCCCCCCACCTGACCAGGTCCTCGGCTTGGCTGGTGGGGGAGGTGCAGTCACTTCCTCTTTCCCTTCTCCTCTCCTCTTCCCCTCCCCAGTTCTTTCTTAAAGTGCCCCATTCCAATAAATTCCCTCGCCCTTGCACCCCTCACCATGGCCTCTACAACCACCGGAAAGCCATCTGGCGATGCCCCCCTCCCTCTTCCCTCCACTGACACCCCTTCCACCTCTGAAATGGCGGCCTCCTCGTCCAGGGCCGCCGGGGTCCTTGCCATCTCGTCGGCCGAGGGCGCGGGCGTAGGCTCCGGGGCACCTGCCACCCCCGCCGCGGCGTCCTCCGGTGACCCCGCCCCGAACCCAACCCCCCAAAAGGGTAAGAAGGGCCAGGGGAAAAAGAAAAGCAAGAGCCCTGCCCGGAAGGCCAAACCTCCCATAGTGGGGGCTCTTACCCCAGCTGCTGCAACATCTGGAGCAGCTCTCCCTTCTCCCTGACCCCTGTTCCCACCACCACGCCTGGGGGCTCCGATTCTTCGGCCCCCAGATCGTATGCCCAGGCGGCGGCTGCCACCTCGCACCCTGCTCCCTCCGCCTCCACCAGGACTACCACCCCCAACTGTCGCGGCCCCTTCCCCGTGCTCACCAGGAGGCACGGAGTCCGCTGCCTTCTGGTGGCTGCCTCGCCCCACATGGAAATCTACGTGCGGGCGTTGGCACAGGTGGTGGGGCCCACGGCCGTGGTGGCAGCCTCCCAGATGTTCGGGAAGATTGTCTTCTTCCTGGCTTCGGAGGCCGCTGCCCAGGAGGCGATGGAGAGGGGCTTGGTGGTAGGGGGCGTGCACGTGCCCCTGGAGCCGCTGGAAGACCTGGGCGTGCGGGTGGTGTTCTCCTCCGTCCCACCCTTCCTCCCCAACTCCGCCCTTCTGCCTTTCCTCACTGCCCTGGGCCAGCCTCTGTCGCTCCTGAGCCCCCTCCCCCTAGGGTGCAAGGACCCCGCCCTTCGGCATGTGCTTTCCTTCCACCAGCAGGCCTGAGTACAACTGTCGCCCGCAGCAGCACAGAGCAGGGTAGCCCAGGAGGGGGCTATACTGGTGACCTACCAAGGGGCCCAGTACCGGGTCTTTTACACTCCGGGGGAGGCCCAGTGTTTCGTGTGCCGGGCGGCGGGGCACGTCCGGAGGGATTGTCCCCGGCCCAGCACAAAGAGGAGCCCGGGACCTCCTCCAACCCGGGGGGCACCAGCCACGAGACCGGCGGCGCCCCGACCGCAACAGGCCCTGGAACCGCCCCTCCTCCTCTCGTCCCAGATGGATCCATCGCTGCTCGGGCATCGGAGGGCGCCCAAACCGGTGGTGCCGGGCAAGAAGAAGCGAGTGCCGGTGCCCGAGCAGCCACAAGAGCCGGGCCCACAGAGGACAGGGAGGCAGGGCCGGCAGCAGGACCTGGGCAGGGCCCACCCCAGGGCGGCCCCTCCTTTCCTCCCTCCCTCCTTGCTGCCTCAACCCCCGGCCCTTCCTTCTCTGCCACCCAGCCCCCCTCCTCGGAGGACTGGGTGCTGGTAGCAGGAAAAAGAAAAAAAAAGGAGTGCGCGCAACCGGCACCCCACCTTGTCGGAGGACGGGGTGGGCGTGCCCTGCAAGGCACCAAAAAGAGCTGCCAGCCCCAGTCCACCCGCCGAACCCCTGGCCACTGACCTCCTGCCAGGGGTAGCCGGGGTCACCGTGGTGGCCACAAAGGACACCACCCCTTCTGCCCCAGAGCCAGAGCCTCAAAAAACAGAGACCGCCTCTGTCACCCCCTTCCCCTCCTCCGACACCCCTCCAGCCACTGCCCAGCTTGCCCCTGTGGAGCGTCCGGAGGAGGTAAGCCTCGGCCTCGCCCTCCTCTCGCAGGAGGTCGAGGCCCTGGCTCTCACCCTGGTGTCTCTGGATGTGGACGCCCTTCTATTGGAGGCCTCTGGGCTGTCCCTCTACTCCCCACCCGCCGCGCTCCCCCTATCCCCGTCCATTAGCACCCCTTTAACTGCCACCCTTCCCTGCTCCGGGACATCACAGAGTGCGGCCCCCCTCTCAATCGGGGACGACCTCCCAGCGGGGGTCGACCAGCCCCCGGACACCCCAGGAGAACCGGTGTTCCCATTATGCCCTCCCTCCCCTCTCGGACCCGAAGACCCTACCACTATTCCCACCACCCCGTCGGTGCCTGCCGCTGAGTGCGTGGGCACCTTGGCCCTAACCCCAACTCCCCTTCCACCACCCATGGAAGTTCCCCCTCCCGAGATCCCCTCCACCCCCATCCCAGCCCCAACTCCCACCCCAGCCCCCCTCCACCCCCACCCCTGCTCCCCTCTCCAATCAATGTCCCACCCTAAAACATGCAACCCTCCCCTTCCCCCTCTTACGCCACTCCCGCCCCTTCCTCCTCCCCCTGCTCCCCCTCAACCCCTTCTCCTCCCCTTCCAACCCCCATGCTCCCCACCTTCACCCTTCCCCTCTTCGCCCCTCCCCTCAACACTTGTCCACCCATATCCGCCCCCGAGGCTGTGATCGCCCGGGAGGCCTCTGCTGCACCGCCCTCACCCAGCACCTCCGGGGCTGCTCTCCCTCTGCCGCCCCCATCCCTCCCGAACCTAGACCCCACTCCCCGCTGCTTCTGGCTGCGGGGCTCATAAGAAAACGGGACTGATGGGTCCCCAGCCCCCCGAAATCCCAGCACCCCATGCGCTGGCAGGCGAGATACACCAGTTCTTTTCTGTTAGTCTATAAGGTGCCACAGGACCCTTCGTTGCTGCTACAGATCCAGACTAACACGGCTACCCCTCTGATACAGTTCTTGGACGATGTTCATGGGTCCAAGAACAAGGTTGCCCTCCCCCTCCAGTGCTGGGGTGACTTCCACACCATCCTAGAGTCCGTGAGGGCCCTTCTAAAAGAGGGCAAGGGGACCGGGAGGAGGGACGCCGTGGCCTACCAGTGGGCCCGTAGCTTCCGTGACGCCTTAATTACTTTCGGCATCGGTCACGGCTTGCTGCGTGGCCCCACAGGGGCCATCGGCGCTCCCTCCGGCGAGGATCCTCCCCAGCCCTCCAAATGGCACCGCTCATCCTTGCCACATTAAACGCCAGGGGCTGAGGGTCAGGTCTCCACAGGTGCCGAGTGCTCTCCTTCCTCTGGGAGGGGGGGTACTCGGTCACCTTCTTGCAGGAGACCCACACTACTCCAGCCGCCGAGGCCAGCTGGCGGCTGGAGTGGGGAGGCGGGGTCCACCTTAGTCACCTCTCGGCCCATCAGGCCGGGGTAGCGACCCTGTTCTCCCCAGACCTGCAGCCCGAGGTGCTGGGGAGCGTCGAGGTCGTGCCAGGCCACCTGCTGTATCTCCGGGTGTGGGTGGAGGGGCTGCCCCTCCACCTCGTCAACTTTTACGCCCCGACATCTAGCCCGGAGAGAACATCCTTCTTCCAGCAGACAGCGGCCTTCCTCAACTCCATCGATCCTCATGAGTGCCTGGTCCTCGGCAGGGATTTTAACTGCACCCTCAAGGAGCGGGACCGTACGGGGACGGAGCAGTGCCAGGCCGCTGCAGACGTCCTCAGGGAGCTCATCAATCATTGCTCCCTGGTGGACGTCTGGCACAGCCACCACCTGGACGAAGACACTGTCTTCACCTACGTCCGAGTGGTGGGCCATAAATCTGTACACTCCCGGTTGGACCGCATCTACATTTCCCGACACCATCTCTCTCGGGCCCACTCCTCCAGCGTGTGGCTGGCTCCCTTCTCGGACCACCACCTGGTGGCTGTGAAGACTTCCCTCTCTCCGGGGAAGCGGGGGTCAGCCTATTGGCATTTTAACAACAGCCTGCTGGAGGATGTGGGCTTCGTGGCATCCTTCCGGGAGTTCTGGCTGGCCTGGTGCGGGCAACAGAACACCCTTCCCTCGGCGCGGCGGTGGTGGGATCTGGGAAAGGTGCACGCGCAGCTCTTCTGCTGCGACTATACTCGGGGGGGCCAGCCAGCGGCGGGATGTGTTGATAGGACAGCTGGAGCGGGAGGTTCTTGAGCTGGAGAGGCGCCTGGCCACCAGCCCCAGGGATCCACCTCTCTGCGGCACGTACCGGGAGAAGCGGGATGAGCTCGGGGCCCTCGACGCCCTTCGGGCGCGGGGGGCCTTTGTGAGGTCGTGGATCCAGCTCCTTCGGGGGATGGACCGCAGCTCCCGCGTCTTCTACGCCCTGGAGAAAAAAAGAGGGGTGCCAAGAAATATATCCTCTGCCTCCTCACGGAGGATGGCACCCCTCTTATGGATCCGGCGGAAATGCGTGAGAGGGCTCGCGCCTTCTATGCCACCCTTTTCTCCCTGGATCCAACCGACGCCGATGCCTGCATAGTGCTTTGGGACCAATTCCCTTCGGTCAGCACGGGCGACCGGGACCTGCTGGAGCTTCCTCTCACTCTAGCCGAGCTCTCAGAAGCCCTCCGTCTCATGCCCACCAACAAATCCCCGGGCATGGATGGCCTGACTGTGGAGTTCTACTGTGTGTTTTGGGACGTCCTCGGTCCAGACCTGCTCAGCGTCTGGGCCGAGTCCTTGCAGAGCGGGGTCCTACCCCTGTCGTGCAGGCGGGCCGTCCTCACCCTGGTGCCCAAAAAGGGGGACCCCCGCAACCTTCGGAACTGGCATCCCATCTCGCTCCTCGGCACAGACTACAAGATAATTGCCAAAGCCATCTCCCGTCGCTTGGGGTCCATGCTGCAGGACGTGGTCCACTCCAACCAGACCTACACCGTCCCAGGCTGTACCATCTTCAATAACCTCTATCTGGTCCGGGATCTCTTGGAGCTCGGGTGTAGGGATGGTCTGTTGTTCGCCCTCCTGCCCTTGGACGAGGAGAAGGCATTCGACAGGGTGGACCACGGGTATCTCCTGGGCACTCTGCGGGCCTTCGGCTTCGGACCCTGTTTCATCGGGTTTCTCCAGGTGCTGTATGATGCCTCAGAGTGTCTGGTCAAGCTCAACTGGACCCTGACCGCTCCGGTCAGCTTCAGGCGAGGGGTGCGTCAGGGCTGCCCGCTGTCAGGCCAGCTCTATGCTCTGGCCATCAAGCCCTTCCTCTGTCTCCTTCGGCGAAGGTTGACGGGGTTGGTGCTCCATGAGCCGGGGCTGTGGCTGGTCCTGTTGGCGTATGCCGATGACGTACTCCTCCTGGTCCAGGACGCGGGAGACCTGGTGCGGTTGGAGGCCTGCCAAGCCACCTACTCGGCAGCCTCCTCTGCCCGGGTCAACTGGGTCAAGAGCTCTGGCCTGGTGGTTGGGGCTGGGTGGCAGATGAGCCACCTCCCACCCGCGCTCCAGGCCATCCGGTGGAGCGTGGGTCCGCTGTCCTATCTGGGCGTCTTTCTATCCACCACGCATCCCTCTCCGCCAGAAAACTGGCAGGGTTTAGAGGGCAGGGTGGCTGAGCGGTTGCGGAGGTCGACGGGGCTGCTCCAGTGTCTCTCCCTACGAGGGAGGGCACTGGTGCTTAACCAACTAGTCCTGTCCATACTCTGGCACCGTCTCAGCATCCTTGTCCCACCCTCGGGCTTCCTGGCCAACCTCCAGAAGGTAGTTCTGAAGTTTTTCTGGCCAGGACTGTACTGGGTCCCTGAAGGGGTTCTCCATCTCCCCCCGGAGGAGGGAGGACAGGGCCCAACCTGCCTCCGCACTCAGGTCCATGTCTTCCGCCTCCGGGCCCTGCAGGGACTCCTCAACAGCAACAGTACAGATAGTCCGGCGTGGAGCAGGCTGGCGCACGCTTTCCTCCGTCGCTTCCGAGGGCTCCGATACGACCGGCAGCTCCTTTATTTGCCTTTGAGAGGCCATCCGCGAGACCTCTCGGGGCTGCTGGCCTTCCACCAGGACCTCCTCCGCACCTGGCGGCTGCTCACAATCTCCAGGTCCTTAGGGGCCGCCGCAGGGGAAGACCTCCTCGCGGAAACCCTGCTACACAACCCCTACATCCGTGTGCAGGCGACCGAGTCCCCCGTGGTGTACCGGAGGCTGGTCCTCGGTGGAATCACCAGGGTCGGAGACCTCCTGGACTACAACCGGGGAGACTGGATGGAGGCCCCGGTGCTCGCCCGGCGCATGAGGCTCTCCACCCTACGCTCTCCCCGGCACGTACTCGAGGAGGTGAAGGCCGCCTTGCCACCTGCTGCTCACGTCTACCTATGCCGGGTCCTGCGAGAGGGTGCACCCCGCCCCCCTCTCACTCCTGGCCCTCCGGACCTCTCTGTGGGCCCCCAGCTCCGCGAGCCTCCCCGCCCCCCCTCCCCCGCATCATCCCAGCCAGCTGCACGCCTTGCAGCCGGTCCCCTTTTGAACCGCGCCCAGGCGTCATCTGTACACGCTCGTGTTTCACACACTCCATTTCCCCACCCTCACATCCCGCCCAGACCACAAGTGGCGGGACCTTCTACCACCTTCAGAGGGTGGGGAGCCCCGGTGGGCCAGCCTTTATTCTACCTTGGTCCTACGGCCCGCCGGGGACATTGGCTGGAGAATCCTCCATGGGGCGGTGAGCACGGGCGTGCACCTGGCGCGGTTCACCCCCCTCCCCGACACCTGCTTCTTTTGTGGCATGAGGGAGACCCTGGCGCACATTTACGTTGAGTGCCCCAGGTTGCAGCCCCTCTTCCGGCTCCTCCAGAATCTTCTATTGAAATTCTGGCTGCACTTTTCCCCACACCTTCTTATCCTGACACACCCCATCCGTGGCCCCACTAAGTAGCGGGACCTCCTCGTCAGCCTCCTCCTGGCCACGACCAAGGTGACCATTTGCAACACCCGGGAGAGGAGGCTGGCCGGGGGGGAGGCCTGCGACTGTGGGGCCTATTTCCGCTCTGCTCACGAATCTGGGCACAGTTCCTTTGGGCGGCGTCCACTGGCTCTCTCGACACCTTCGAGGGGCAGTGGGCGCTGTCCGGGGTTCTCTGCTCAGTGTCCCCTTCTGGTTCCCTCATTTTAAACCTTTGACCTCCACTCCCATCCCTGTTTTCTCCTTAGTTGTCCCCCGTACTTTGTTGGGGTCATGTCTTTTAATGGGATCCCTCTCCCTTTAAGAGGGGCCTTTTAGTCGTGGGCGGGCTGCGCCTGCCCACTCCATGGACCTCCAATAGGAGCCGGCATACGTTCCTTCTAGAAGGCTCCTGCAGCTACCAGGCAGCGGTCTGCCACACTATGTAGGAGCCTACTCAACTCACTCCCTACAGTAAAGGCAGTGCAGCTAAGTTGGGGTGAGTCTGAAACATACATTAAAGTTTAGCCAGCTGGTCATGTCTGCAAATGAAAACTCTCCCGTCTTGATGCTCCTCCTCTGACTCTCACATTTCCTTCTTTATGCGTCATTTTTCTCTTTGTTCTGTTTGCAGAAAAACATACTATCTGTGCAGGTATTTTACACTCACACATGTGTACAGGCACATACAAAATTATCATGAAATATATAATGCATAAAGATGCAATGAGGATCAACAACTCCAACACCACTATCACACTGGAGGGGATGACCAGAAAGATGTGGAGCATCTATTACCTACTTGGGGAGTAAGGTGGGCAGAGGTCGAGGAACAGACAAGGATATCAATGCCAGAATAGGGAAAGCAACAGCTGCATTCAAGACTCTGTCCCATACGGAAATCACAAGTAATATCTGTGAAGATGAAACTACGGCTCTTTAACACAAATGTGAAGAGAGTGCTTTTGTATGGAATCGAGACCTGGTGCACTAAAATGGCTTCAAATCACAAGCTACAGACATTCATAACCAGACGCCTGAGGTTCATCCTTCGCATCAAATGACAAAACTTCGTCACAAATGAGGAACTTTGGAACAGGGCAGGACAAGAACCACTTGATGTTCAAAGCAAGAGAAGAAAGTGGGGATGGTTAGGCCACACTCTCAGAAAACCATCATCCAGCATCGTCCGTCAAGCTCTCACATGGAACTCACAAGGAAAACACAAAAGAGAAAGACCTTGGACAACCTGGAGAAGATCTACTGAGAATGAAGGACAACTGGGATACTTCTGGGATTAGCCAGAAGTTTTGTCCCAAGACAGAGTGAAGTGAAAGTGACTTGTAGATCACCATGCTCCACTCAGAGTACAAGGGTTTAAGTAAGTATATAATGCATAATGACTGATTAATTTAAGCTCCAACATGTCCCTTGAGGAAGGGCAGAATCTCTCCTTCTCAACAGCATGCAACTCCTTTTTCTTGCAGAGTTGCAGGATAATGTTTTGCCCTATCCTCCGACTAAAAAGACTGGCGCACATGCTTAGAAATCCCACTGAAGTCAGCAGAGCTAGTCATGTACATATAAAGTTAAGCACGCACAGAAAACTCTTTCTGCGCGGAATCCGCACTGCGATTCGGGGTACACCCTCTCAGCAATCTTCTGGAGTCTGCCAAGGATGACGCGAGCGAACAGTTTACCAGTGACGCTTAGGAGGGAGATTCCACGGTAGTTGTTGCAGTCGCTTCTGTATCCTTTGTTCTTATACAACGTTACAATGTTAGCGTCGTGCATATCCTGTGGAACCTCACCTTCTTTCCAGCACAGGCACAGGAGCTCATGTAGGGGTTCCAGGAGTGTGTCCGCAGCACACTTGATTACCTCTGGTGGTATACCATCCTGGCCAGGGGCCTTTCCTGCTGCAATGCTGTCGATGGCTCTCTTCAGTTCATCCACAGTCGGTTCTTGATCCAGTTCATCCATTACTGGTAGGAGCTTGACGACATTGAGGGCTGCGTCACCCACAACGTTCTCACGTGAGTACAGCTCGGAGTAGTGTTCAACCCAGAGCTCCATCTGTTTGGCTTTGTCAGCGATGACTTCACCAGATTTGGTGCCTGTATGCCCGCCAGGAAAAGAGGTTGAACGTCTTCCATTTGCGCTGCCTCAGGCACATCCTTGGAATATCATGGAAGGACAGAGTGACCAACGCCGCCGTCCTCGAGCAAGCTTGAATCCCAACCATGCACACCCTCCTCAGGCAGCGTCGGCTCCGCTGGCCTGGCCACGTCCACAGGATGAATGATGGAAGGATTCCAAAAGACATCCTGTATGGTGAGCTAGCCTCTGGCAAAAGACCTCCCAGATGCCCCCAGTTGCGCTACAAAGATGTCTGCAAGAGAGACCTCAGAGAGGTAGACATCGAGCTGGACAACTGGGAAGAACTAGCAGACGACTGCAGCAGATGGAGGAAGGGGTTACACAAGGGCCTTCAGAAGGGCAAGATGAGGATCAGACAACTAGCAGAGAAGCGAGTGCACAGAAAGCACACTAAGGACTTGCCAGACACCCACCACATCTGCAAGAGATGCAGCAAGGACTGTCACTCTCGTGTGGGTCTTCATAGTCACAGTAGACGCTGTAAATGAAGTCCTCAACTGAAACTATAAAGGGTGCGATCCATAGTCTATGCAGACTGAAGGATGCCTACTACTAAACTCCTTCATATCCAGCAGCCCCAAGACCAGTAGGTTGCTGGATATAAAAATATTAAGGATAAGAGAGAGGGATCCCTTTGCCACCAGTTCTGCGACAGTGGGGCCACAATACAGCAGAGCTCCCCTCCCAAAGCCCTCGCTCCTCATAACACCGCCTCCACCCATGCAGCCCACTCCACACTCCCCACCCAGATTCAGCAGCTCAAGCCCTGGCCCATGCTGCTGCGCAGGGAGCCGAAAGGCTGGCTCCCAGTGCTTTGGCCACCTGTCCTGCTGCCCTCTTGCAGAAGTTTAGCAGCCCCCAGCAGCTCAGGCCCCAGCCTGTGCTGTCGCACGCGGGGGCTGGCACACAGTGGAGGGACGCTCTCCCCTTCCCCACACTCCCCACCACAAGGCAGTAGTTGTCGAGCAGCCCTGAAGCCTCACAGCCCAGAGTCAGGGAGGGATGGGGCGCAGCAGATGCAGCAGCCTCAGATCCCCACTCGTGTCCCAGCATGAGTCCCTTCTTAAAGAGGGGAAGAAGCAGCATCAATGGCTTGAGGTGGGACAGGATCCCTTCATCACCTACGAGCAGCACAGACATCTCAAAGACGAAACCTAGTTGCCCGCATAGTGCCTGGTAGCGGTGCCAATTATTTGAAAGTACCGACTGATTGAATACCAGTTAAAACAAAGTTTACAGTAATGTTGTCTGTAAATCTTTGCCAAGTCAAAGCCTTTAAAGCTACATGCACTTATATGAAGTTAATAACCGTGTGATGAATTATGGAAGCTTCAAGCTTGTGATAAATTGCAGCCAAGCAAGAAATGATTATGTGCTTTAAATTGCATGGCTGGGCTCACAGGGATATAAAAATGCCTCTAATAAAATATTTAAAAACTCACTAAAACAATTCTAAAACAGTTTGTTTTGTAATGTGCATGCAAATACAAGAGGGTACCCTTGCAGTGACCCACACAGCTCACTCACAGATTTGTCATTCATAAGTAAAGGAACTCTCATCCCAAACTCCTGCTAAGTCTTTAAAGACCAATGAACTATCATGTATATCATTTACACATTTGCCAAGCACACTGTGAACTGTTGATGTAACAGTATACTAAAGTACATCTCAACTTCCCCAGCCACACACAGCGTTCATTGGATAATGTGTTTATGCTGCTGGCCCAACACACCCTGAAAAGCCGTAGCTCGTTAGCTTTGAGTATCACATTTAGGAGTAGTCGTTACAAAACAAAAAAGCAGTCCTGTAGCACTTTAAAGATTAACAAATTATATATTATTTCTATATATAAAATAAATTACTTTGTTAAAGTGCTGCAGGACTGCTTTTACATTTCGGAGTGCCATTTAATTCCTTTTGGTTTGTTCCTTCAGTGAGATACACGGCATCAAAACTATGGTGACAGGAGAGTTACAAATAGATAGCTAGAGCAAAAGGGCATAAAGCAAGTCAGATTGGTTAGGTAAGTTTCAAGATGTTTCTTAAGTTAACATTTTCACATGAATTTCTGTAAAAGTTATAGAAAATTGAGAAAAAATAGGGGTTATCACTTCTTATAATATGGTTAAAATATAAGCTATTTGTGCGTGAAATAGGGCAAATATCAATAAAAAATCTTTAAGGAATCTAATACTAAAATTTCACCTACATCATATTTTTGAAGCATGAATTCTTTCCTGCTTATACACTGCATAACTCAGTGATAACAGAAATATTTTTACTACTGAAGGATAATTTTAATTGCAGCCATAGTATCTTCTTTAAAACCCGATCTTCAGTGGTACAGTTGTAGGTGATATTCATTACCTTTAGTATAAAACCTTTGATCTAGATCACTGGTTATAAATAACAGAGTAACATAACAAAAGCAAAAGTAACAAGTAAGCACCTGATAGCTCCAGAAAAACAAACTATTGCACTGATAAAGATATGATATCGCACGAGGTATCATTGGAAACTTGTAATTTACTTAATATAATTATCCTATTTGTGTGCATACAGTATTCTTGTATTTGAAGTTACAAATATGAAGTATAAACCTTTGTTACTAATGTAATCAAGCTACTTAACTTAATAGCCCAATACTAAGAATTTTTTCCTGTAAGCCTGGGAGGAGGGGCTATGGTGGCTCCTACTGAGACATGTGACCATATCACCTGATGCTCGGACTCCTCTTGGATGCAGTACCTGTCCACTGAAAGTGAGAAAAAAGTTTAAACTGAACACAAAGGATTCCTGCCTTATGCACAACCTATTTAAAGGTGGGGAAAGAGGTAATCTAGGTTGTCAGTTCTCTGTGGCTTCCCCACCCACGAAGACTGCTGGAAACATTTAAAACTGAAGAGGGGCAAGGACTGAGCCCAGAATGGGAGGCTGTTCAGTCTGTGAAAAAAAGATTAGAACAACTCTAACTGAGATAGTATATGTAACCAGCTTTTAAGTGTACAGTAAACCCTCATGTTACATATGGGTTGCATTTCTGCAACCCCTGCAAAATTTGAATTTTCATGCAAGTGGAGAGGAGGCGGGAAACTGACCCACTCAACAGGGCTGGTCAGTTTCCTAGCTCCCAGAATGGCAGGGAGCTGGGAACCAGGGGGAAGCCTGGTTCCAGTCTCCCAGCCACTTGCTACTTATGGAGTAAGATGGATTTGTCTGGGGTTCGGTTCCCTTTAAGGCTGTACATTCAGCTGCTGAGGCAAGTCCCTTTATCTGAGCCTTCCTAGAGCTGAGCTGATCTCAGCTTCTGTATTATACTGCAGAGGGCTCTGATCCCATCTCAGAGTCACAGCTGGAAGATGCTGGGGGACCTGAAACAGCAGGTCTGAGTTGAGAAGAGCCCATAATGGCAGGAAAATAGGCTCAATACTATTTCACTTCAAGATCTTTGTGTGCCTTCTAGGAAAAACAAGTGAGTAAACCACAAACCACTTACATCCTCACTTTCAAATTATGAGACCATTGCAACACCTTTGAAGAATGATTCATAAAATCTGCATTTCTGCCTTTTGTCTGTCTGGGTTTCTGCAGGGGGGATTCACAGAGGTACAGAACCACACAAAGCTCATGGCTGGAAAAGGGGTTCTAAAGCCTTACCTTCCTTTTCCAGTCATGGGAAATTCTGTGTCCAAAACACTTTGACATCAGACACGTTAAATTAAATGCAGGGGAAGGGAGATGTAAGGATTAAAGGGAGGTTAGTGTGGTGTCTGTCCACAAAATCAGAGAACTACACTGAAAAGCAGATCACTGGCTTGGCTTGCCAAGATGAATCATAGAATCCTAGGGCTGGAAGGGACCTCAGGAGGTCATCGAGTCCAGTCCCCTGCCTAAATCAGGATCAACCCCAACTAAATCATCCCAGCCATGACTATGTCACGCCGGGACTTAAAAACTTCGAGGGATGGAGATTCCACCACCTCTCTCCGTAACACATTCCCGTGCTTCACCTCCCTCCTGCCGAAGCATTTTTCCCCCAATATCTAACCTACACCTCTCCCCCCTCGCTCCTTGTTCTGCCGCCTGTCACCGCTGAGAACAGCCTCTCTCCACGCTCTTTAGAGCCCCCCTTCAGGAAGCCGAAGGCTCCTATCGAATCGCCCCTCACTCTTCTCTTCTGCAAACGAAACCAGCCCACATCCCTCAGCCTCTCCTCGCGGCTCTTGTGCTCCAGCCCCCGCATCATTTTCATTGCCCTCCGCTGAACCCTCTGCTCCGCCCCCGGTCCCTCCAAGCCCAGGCCGGGAAGGCGGGCGCCCTCCGGGCAGATGTGAGGCTCACACTGAGCCCTGGCGCGCCAGCCTCCGCCTGGCTTTGCCCCCAGAGAAGCCCCAGCGGCTGAGTCCCCCACCATCAACCCCGCCCCAGCTGTCAGCGTACTACACCCAGGTCCTCTGTGCCCCCTTTACCCCTCAGTGAACCCTTCCAAGGCGCTCCCGCCACCTCACCTGAGAGCGCCCAATCGGCGGCCAAGGCCGCACGGTCGCTCCGCCCCCTTTCCTTCGCGCCGAGACACAGGCCCGGACAACCACTCCCGTTCCCCGCGCGCTCGGAAGGGGGCGCTGCGCAACCGAATGGCCGCGCGACCGGCTCCGCCCTCGGGCCAACTTGATTGGCCAGCAGAGGCTGCCCGTCAAACCGCGATTGAGTCAGCGCTCTCAGGAACCGTTCATGATGACGTATCCCAGTAGGAGTTGGATGCGTCGCGCACCTTTTGCGTCATGAACGGGGTGTGTGGTGAGTTCGTCCGCTTCGGGGGGAGTGCAACTCGTTGGGCGGGCGGGGGACAGTCCAGCCCTGCAGCCAGTGTTCGCGGGGCGTGAGGAAGATGTGGGGTGGGGAAGAGAGCGGAAGGGAGGCCCTGGGGCTGCCGCCGGGCGGGGGTTAGACCTGGGGCGAGAGAACAATCCAAGTCTGATGTCGGGGGGAGGGGGGAAGAGTCCAATCCTGCAGCGGGGTGCGGGGGGCAGAGTAGGTGCGGTGGGGCCGGGGCAGGTGGTCGCAGCCCAGGGCATTATCTGCCCGGCTCCAACATGGTGCTACCCCAGCAAGTTCCGCGCGCGTGGTGGGGGGGTGACCCAGCCTAGCGCTTGGTGGCGGGGCAGGTCTGAGGGGAAGGAGCCCCATGGCTGGTCCTGGAACTCAGCTGCCTTCCCCTCTGAGGGAGTGCCCCGGTGAACCAGGCTGCCGTGGGGAGAGGGGCCGTCTGCACGCCTGGCCCTCGGGCACGGCTGGGACCACTTGCACGAGAGTCCTGGTCTGGTTCTCTGGTCCGGTGTCAGGAGGAGGGAGCCTCAGGGTACCCGCCCTGGCATCTTCAGACCAAGAATACCCGGTGTCCTCATTTCCACCTGGAGCCGCCCCTCTCTGTGGTAGAGGATGTCCTTGCCCTCTCACGGCTTGTAAAGCAGCCACCTCCTCTTCCTGCCATTCTCTTTACCTTCCCTTGGGCAGTCTCCTCATTGGTATCCCCTAAAACAGCCCACCATTGCTAGCACCACGGGCAGCAACCAGAGTGAGACCGGGTGACTTCTGGGCTTTTGCTGCCTGACTCTACAGCAGCTTGTCCTGTGGGATTGGATAACGGATTAAGCCCTGAGGCTCAGTCTGTCCAAGCACTCCCACTGTTGCCACTTTGGCGGAGCTAGATCATTTGCAGCAATGTTGGGGAAAAGGTCTACTGACACAGACTTAAAGCCTTCTCTTCCAAATACTTACTGTCAGCCGCAGCCTTAGTATCTCATAGTTACCTTATCATGTAGTAAGCACTAAACCCAGTAATAAGGGTTTGAAGAATCAGCACCTTAGATAATAGTGTTTTAGGGTTATCAAAACAAAAAGCAGTCAAGTAGCACTTTAAAGACTAGCAACATAGTTTATTAAGTGAGTTCGTGGGACAGACCCGCTTCTCACATGTTATGTTGCTTGAGCTATGCTTTATACGTAATAAATTTATAAATATAAAGTATGTGCTATGTGGTTTTGGTGCTTAAAAAAAAACCCTTACTGCTGTCTGCAAGAGAGACCTCAGAGAGGTAGACATCGAGCTGGACAACTGGGAAGAACTAGCAGACGACCACAGCAGGTGGAGGCAGGGGTTACACAAGGGCCTTCAGAAGGGCGAGATGAAGATCAGACAGCTAGCAGAGGAGAAGCGAGCGCACAGAAAGCACAATAAGAACTTGCCAGACACCCACTACATCTGCAAGAGATGCAACAAGGACTGTCACTCTCGTGTGGGTCTTCATAGTCACAATAGATGCTGTAAATGAAGTCCTCAATTGAAACTTTAAAGGGTGCAATCCATAGTCTATGCAGACTGAAGGATGCCTACTACTACTACTACTACTACTACTACTACTACAGCAGTCTTTAAAGTATGGATCAGATCCTGAAGTCTATGCCAGTCTCATGGAACTCCTTGGGAGCAGACAAGTCTGAACTGACTGAGGCAGAAAGTGGCTCTGACTGTCTTAGGGATATGATGGGTTGAATAGGGACTTAAATGTTCACCTAATAAACTTTGGACTCTTTCTAAAAGGAGTTAATAGAAAAGACTAAGTGAAACTTAATGCCCCATTTAATAATAAATATGCTCTTAGTGAACATATTCTCTCTCAGAAAACAGCAGGGGAGAAACTTATTCCCAGATATTTGGACACTTTTTGTTCCTGTCCCAAAAGACAAACTTCAGACTGTCTTGTAAAACTCCCAGATTTCAGAATAACACTCTACCAATCATACAGTAGGGAATTCAAGAATTTGATCAACTGTTATACTGAACCAGGGTGACGCATTGTAACAATTGCTACATGCACTGTCTTTCATGCTGAGATTGCAATTAAATCCTAGGTCTGATTCAAAGAATGTTAATATTTTATGTGGTCCATTTTTCAGATTTGCGTTAAGTTGTGAGCTCTAACTGTAATTTGGTAAAATTCCTACAAAAAGTAGCAAGATGGCAGCAAACCCTACAGGACAAGGTAAATTTTAAACTAGATATTATTTTGTATCTGTTCAATTGCAGACACTTTACTTTTGTTTTATTCATTACTCAGGTCTGTTTAAAGCAAAAAAAAGTCAAAAGCTACATCCTGATCCCACTGAAGTCATTGGGACCAGGATTTCATCCTATAAATAACTGTTTTCCCTTAAATTTCAGGAATCTTTAGAGGCAGGAATCCGGTTTCCAACAATGTAGATTAGAAACCAGAAGCAAGATTTCAATAGGACTAGATTCCTTTTATTGCTTTAGGTTTTTTTTTGTTTGTTTGTTTTTTAAAAGGAGGAGGAAAGGAGTTAAGAGAATTACAAAATTAATGATTATACTAGGAGTTAGTACATGCTTCCTTAAATTCAGGTCCCCAAAGAAAACAAATAAGAAAACTATGGCAATGTAAAATTCCAATTATTTTGCTATTCTCAGCAGCTTTTGTGTGCCAAATTTAACTTTTATTTGTCACACTATGCATCTGGGAAGCATTCTATTGGTCCAAAGAGTTGTACAGTTCTGTACCCGAGAATAAGACAAGAGGGGACCTTAGCCCTCAAAAATAGAAAACAGGAGCTTAAACACAAAACAAAATGCCAGTTATTTTTTAAAATGTGCTTTACATTGACCACCGTTGTTACATATTTAAAAGTGTTTAATTCTAAATTTAGCACCCAGACAACTCTGAATGGAACTTGACAAAAAATCTGGCTTATTTTAACATATTACCTTGGCCAACATTGAAATTAAAAGAACAGCAACAGGAGGAAAAAAGTGTGCTAGATTCACTGAACATAGTGATCCCAGTCAGTATTTTCCAATAATCAATGGGGTTTATTCTATGGTAGGTGGACCTCCATGTACAACCCACTACCCTGAATGTCTTCCAGAGTGCGGCCTATGCCCCCAAACTTTTAAATTTAGCATACTAGTAACTATCCACCTGAATTAAATGGGACTGGTCTCCCACATAAGTGTTTGTAATATCAGGCCTTAAAATATAAATGTTGCTTTACGTGTCACTGAAGTGCAACTACTTGTGAAGTGGAACATCACAGTTGTTGATAAGCATAGACTAATAGTGGACATGCAAGAAGGGTGATTGTTGTATCGAATGGATGGATGAGGTAGGTGTCAGATGGGGTGTTTGCAGAAAAAATGTATAAACAGGTTTCTTGAATTCTGCAAACACATTGAGTTCAAATGAGATTCAACACAGGCATATCTTTGCACTATTTTGCCTTAACCATCCTCCTTAAATACGTGGTGAGCCTAAGTTTTGGCTGTAAAAATTAGTTTAACTCCATGCCCACGCATGCATCTGATGAAGCGGATCTTTGCCCACAAAAGTTTATGCTCCAAAGTATCTGCTAGTCTATAAGGTGCCACAGGACTTCTTGTTGTTTTTATTCCATCATTACAGAGACTAACAAATATTCCAATACTGAATTCAAAGCTTCATGTCTAAAGATTAGCAGGCCTGATTCACATGATTTTTTCCTCCTTCAAAGTTTAGATATCTTATAACTTAGAAAGGAAAATTGCATTTTTAGATTGTATTTCTTCGGTACTCCCCTAAGAATCATTCAGTAGTTGTTTTACAGTAAAATAAAGAAACGTATGCTAAAAATCTCTTAAACCTTTAAAGAACTAACAGGTAAATCGGCAAAAGGAGGAGATTACAAGATAAAAAGAAGAAATGGGGAGTCAGAAGGATTCAGTGGTGACCTAGTTCTGCTTGGCCAAAGAGTACTAGCCAAAGTGCATACTGAACAAGAAACAATGCATGAACCAAGTGTGTCTATCAGACTTGTGAATAGCACAAATATTGGCGATATTCAGAGAATTTATTGTTTGCCTTCCTAATCAAAAACTCAACACTAGGACTTAACTTAAATTAAGCTGAATGGGTGTGAACAAGTAATTTATTCAGACTTGCCTAGAAACACAAAAGAAGTGCACACTAGTAACGTACATAAATGTCTTGTATATTTTTGCTCCACGCAATTAATAAAAAAAAAAATCAGTGCAACTCCATGTACTTACAGCTGTGAGCTCAAACTACAAATGCTACGGTTTTGCTAAACAGGTTTATTTTAATTACCTGGGAACATACTAGAAATACTTCCTTTCTTACGGTTCCAGAGGTGTGACATGGAGGAGGAGTGCCGAGCCAAATAGGATTATGAATAAAAGCCTTACTTTGGGGCTTTTATACAATGATTACCTATTGTACACATATACCTTTCCTTTAATAAAAAAAGAAAAGCTTTTAGTTTAGTGTACATTGTCCTCAAGTTGTGTTTACAGACCACTGTGGTGCATTTTGAAAATCGTTTAAACCAAGAAGCAAATAAACTGAGTGCTTGGCAATAAACAGTAAAACATAACCATTTGTTACATGTATTAATAGGACTGGGGCTGTGGATAATAATACACTTATGCAAAAAGCTAGGAGCAAAGATGATATCTGTCTGGTGTGACAGTATCATAGGATTTATTTTATATGTGACCCTATTATAAGCATTAGTGTGATGTAGTGACAATACTTCTGTTTTGTAGAAGTATTCTCCCACTAGGCCTCATGTCAAAGAAATGGAGGAAACATCATCTGCCTAATTTTTCTCACTCAGAATTAAATTTTGCCTGCTGACCTGCATGACAGAGCTCTTCCATTTAACGTAAGATAAGCTTTTGGAGGCACCGATGGTTGGCCCAAGAGCAAATTTTCAATCTGTTTTTATTCTGCCTCTGTTAGGTGCTCTTCTAGCTGCTATTTATTCACTTTTAGCAGTATCAATTTTTGGATTAAATATTTTTTTCTTTCCAGCTGACAAAGTGTCATCTAAAGGGTGCACAGGTCGGTTTAAAAATGAGCGTTCGCCAAGTGCAGTCTTATGAAAGTGGTGAATCACTAAGCCATCTTAAGCCACTACAGGAAGGCCTCCCCATTCACGGGGGTTATGTTCCAGAGAAAGCAGCAAATGGCAAGAACTGTGAATACCAGGATTGAGAGTGGGAAGTGTTTGGCGATACAAAAACACCACATTGTCTGCAAAGAACATTTTATTGCCTGCTGTTTAACAGGCAACCCGTTTAACTTCAAAGCAGTAAAATAACAGCCAAACTGGAAACCAAAGATAATGCAATCAACTTCAACCTTAATTGCACAGAACAGTTACTTGAAGTTTCTGTCTTGGGAATCTTATTGCTCCTCTGGGAGGAGGTTTAACAGATGGGTTTGCAAAGGAACATTGTGATGGGAAGCTGTTTAGTCTTATTTTTTAAGTCCTTTAAATTTGCTTGTATGGCAGCATTGAAGCAACACTGATCTCCTTTTTTTTTAGTATTGCACAGCAGACGCGATATCATACATCCTACCTACTGGGGCCATAGTGTGACAGCTTGCCAGCTTAACCAGTAATTTGATTTCCTGTCTTACCTTTTTCCCTTTTTAGCCCGTTGGCCACTGTCTGCATTGCTCATTTTTCTCTTTGGGGCTGTAATTAAGGCTGGGTGTTCCTTTAGCATCCTTATTGTGGGTGTGAGGGATCTCCTGAGAAAGCATGAACACCCTGAATCATGTGCTCAGTGTGACATGGCCCAGTGAGAAGCGACAAACTGTAGCACAGCCAACTGCAAATAAGCAAAACCACGAATGTCAAGGCCTTCCTGTATATAATGTAAATAAGAAAATTGTACTCTCTTGCTTTTGATGTAATCAAGAGGAAGTCATCTAGCAATTGTACAACTCTTCAGAGATCCAAATGCAAAAATCTAGCCTTTGAGGGCACTTTTAGATTTGACATTGCCTGGGGGATTTTGTGTCCATAACCTAATAAACAAATTATATTTAATCTGTAGATGTGGTCATAGTCACAAGGGAGGGATAAAATATTAATAATACTTTAATAATTCAAGTGTACTTTAACAAGTTGCTAATATTCATTTTACTTAAAAGCTGCTGAACGTACATGAGAACATAGTGGACTATAAATTGCTACCAAAAACAGTCTGCTATAATGTATTTTGTATTGCTCTTATGATAATTAACGTATAAAAAAAGTGCGTGGAGTAATACTTAGATTATCTTGAAACACAAACCATTGCATAAGTTGTTAAGATTCTGCTATTTCAGGTATTTCCTCGTAGAATGAAGATCCCAGTTATTATGATGAGGGTTTGTATTTTGATAGTTAAATTACTTTGAAACATTCTGAATTTAGCGGGAAGAACTAGGAATGTGGTGGTGAATTTTTAAATGCATTGAGACTGTGTATATCATGTATCTACACCTGGGTTCAAAATGTTGATCTGTTCTGAAAACTGGTACAAGTGCATAAGTTTTGCTTCTCTATTTTTCCACATGTGCTCAAACTTCAAGTAAACGATCCTCCATGTGACTTTTTAAAGTCAAGACGTTTCCCCTTATTGCATATCTTCATCCATAGGTAAAGCAGAGTTTTGTGGGCCTAATTAGGCCATTGGATATTTATATAATCCATAACTGGGTGTTTAGTCTTGGTAAGTCTTATGAGGGGAATCTTACCAGGTTGTTGCTTTTACTCTTCCAGACTTCTTGTAAAAATATCCTTGAGGTAGGTTTCAATAACTGGGAGAGGAAAAGCCTTGGGGATGCAAAGATAGTTTGCAAACAAATCCATGCTCTTCTTTCTCTTTGTTTTGGGCCCAAAATCTAGAATTCTATGAACAGGAATTCCTCCCCACACCCTGTAACTAAGCCCTCCTGGACATTAAATGGGTAAATCATTTAATCTCACTATCTCTCTCAGGAAAGAGGGGTGTTTTGAGGTCAAATGTTGTAGAGATTAAGTTTTATTGCAGGTTGAACCATTCCAATCTGGAACACACTCATTTGGCAAACTCCATAATCCAGCATGATTTTAGTTAGCTGGATGACCACTTATCATGGGTGTGGCCAAGTTTCCCATGGTCCCATAAAGTTTGTTTATAGCCGCCAATCCTAGCACAGAATGCTGAGAGCTGTTATTTAGCTGCAGTTTACCTGTAAATATCTTCTAAGAGCCCAGTAAGCAGTGGGAGTATTAGTGATGTGCTAGAAAATATTGACTTCCTGTGGTCCAGAAAATTCTCTCATCTGGCACTGGTCAGGTCCCAAGGGTGCCAGATGAGAGAGGTTCAACTTGTAGAATGAAATTGCTCAGATAGTAGAGGTGTGAATTGAAAAGTTCTTTATTAGAGAAATTCTTAGTCTAAAATTGTGTGTGTTTAAATCATGCCCAGTAGTGATAATGGTAGTACACTACTTTGATCACATTTTAGTATAGGACTCAAAAGGCAGAACAGAAAAATTAACTACAATTGCAGCATGGGATTTTTTTCTAGCTTCATGTGTTGTCTTTAATGAAGTGTTTTTAAGCAAAACTGTCTTCCTGTCAAGTGTTGCCAAATCTGATAAAAATGAATTCAGAGAAGATGCCAGTTTCTTGCTGAATGGGACATTTTTCTTGAGACTTTTACATAAGTGTTGGGATATTATCTCCCCACAGAACACTCTTCAATTACAATTATATGAAAACTGTTAAACAGATTCGTTAAAATAACTACTGAATCAAAATTGCTTCATATAAGGCAGCCTTGCCAGTGCTTTATTCCTCCCTTTTTTCTGTCCCAAATCATGTAAATTTCAGAGCAAACAATCAGTCACTTTAGTATTGAGGAGATGGTAGAAGAGAAGGACAAAGATCCCTGCTGCTCCTCATGTAGTGTTTTCAATATTATATATAAGCGCACTACCTTTTCCTGTGGCAATTACTTAAATCATACTCCTTTTCAAACATTTGGATTGTAGTTTAAGAACACCTTATTTTTGCATCTCAATTCTGAAATTACTAAAGCGTAGCACAAGTTTCATAACGTAAGGCAAGATTGTGGTGGTTATGGAGCTTAATGTAAATCTTAGCTAAAAATAGTTAAAAATGTGTCCCTCCGTTACTTCCCCCACTGCCCCATGCTCTGACTTTCTTAAAATATGCTTTCAAAATATATCACTGCAGCTGGGGGGGCGGTTCTCTATGGCATGTCCACACACACAACCCCCATCAGCAGTTTGAGCAGTGGCCTGCTAAACCCAGGGTTGAGTTCAGTCCTTGAGGGGGCCATTTAGGATCTGGAGCAAATAGATTAAAAAAAAAATCTGTCAGGGATGGTGCTGAGTCTGTCTGTGAGGGCAGGGGACTGGACTCAATGACCTCTGAAAGCCCCTGCCAGTTCTGTGAGACAGGTGATTCCACTGACCAGATCTAGTGTGTTCACTTGTCACACATGGATATAGCCTGCCTGGAGTAAGCACACTGACATGTTGGATCTAACTCAGGGCTCGTGTAATACAAAGAGGTACTTAAAGTCTCTGGGACAGTACCAAGATGTCCAAGAGTAAGATCAGAGTGCAAATGAGAACTGTTTGCCTCACCTGAGGCTCAGCTGTGTCAGAGCAAGGTCACCCCAGTCATCTAGACAGATGTTATGTAGGCAGTACCATGTTCCTCAGGTGGTGGATGATTTTTCATTTCCTTAACACCTGATCTTGTATTGGACACCAGAAGCTTAAACCTGAGGCTATTTCCTGACTCTTGTGATTTAGGAATGAGGCACTGAGAAATCAGAGTAACAGCCACTACGTTCTTGGCAGCTGGTTCTTGCAGGGGACCTCCCTTTGTCCTAAATCGCTGCCCGGTGACAGGACTATGGCACACAAGTCCTAACTGAGGCTGGTCTTGCTCTTCACCTCCACATTCTCAAAAAGTGATGATGCCCTACTGTGCTACCTGCAGGGGAACAGTTGTGGGAAAGAACTTGGTGGTGTGCAAAAGACATTTTTTTCTCTTTTCTACATATCCTTCCCTCTGATGCCCTTGTATTATACTTAAGATTAGACACAAAGGCCACTTGGAAGCTCAACAAATACAGAATTTAGCTCCCTCCATTTCAGCCAAAGCAGACCAAAAGAATCCTATTGTCTGTGTGCTCTGCACTTGGCTGCTAGGAAGATTGCAGTGGAAGCTGATGGTAGCGACTACCATCCACAGGGTACTAAACAGCCTCAGAAATATTACTCTTTCTTTCAACCTGCCACACTTCATTCATCAGGCGTGCTTAAACCAGCAGAGCAGATGCAGCAGGAGGAAGAAGGAGGGCACAGGTGTTCTCAGTAATAAGCATGGGCCTCTTGTATCCACCGGGAATTGATTAAGTGTGAGCTAGATACATTCAGAAAATACCTGTAACGTGGATCTCTTGGTTCCAATATGCTTAGCCTTAGCCTGTTGGCAAGATCTCCCTCATTGCTGGCCACCTTGACCATCATTGGGCTGATGTATTTTGCTTAGGAAACTAATAGCTGACTACATTTTTCTGAGTCTCTGGCTGTATTGTATATGATTTAGCCTATGGTAATGAGTGCCATGTAATAAATACTTGTAAATAAATGATACATTATGTAAGGCACAACCTGATTGCCTTTGAAATGTACTGATACTTAAATCAAGATGTACTCTGACCCTTTCAAAAGGGTTTCAAGCACAGAACACTTTGTATTCAGTTATAAGGCACAATAATGGCTGTGACTTGGATTAGATCCATGTTAACCTAACGTATACATCAGTAAACTTGACATTGTGATCAGACCTTTATCACACTTAAGAAATATTGGAAGTAACAAAGGAGATAATATTCAAAAGCAAGGGACTGCTTCTTAAAACTTCCTCAAAACAGAAGGTTCCAGCACAGAACGAATTTTACATGCAACCACCGCATGCACGTTTGGAGAATTAGCAGAAACAAATACTGAAATACAGACAAATGAAATGTAATAAAATACCAAAAATAAATAATACCAAAAACAGAGTAGAGAAAATGGCACACAGTTGTTTGCATATAACTCACCACAGTGTGACTCAAGTTCTCAAAAGGGAACAAAACAATAGACCTGGATGCTTAGTGGCATGCGTGTTATTCAGCAAAAGCAATAAATGGTGTGTGGTTACCAAGGCAGTATGGATGTATTTACTTTATCAGGTTGCATTCAGGAGCACTACAGCAGTTAGAATATAATGATATCATGTGTCCTCGAATTGGAATCTGAACATGAGCTTAATAACATTCCCAGATTTCTGTTGATAAAAGTCTTTAAAGCAGATATAAAACACACAAATAGCGGTGCCTTAAGATGGCAGACATTTTCAGTGTGTCCCAGTTTCTCTTAACTGCAGTATCCTGATTACCAGTCACACCAGAACTCCCTGACTTCAGTGAGATTATAGGAGTGCAGGGAAAGCAGATAATGGACAGCTGAGATAGTCGAGATGGATCAGAAAGGAGAATTGTCCTTTGTCTAATTTTATTGCAAATAGGCGTGATCATTTACTTGTTATTCAAGAAAAACTCTCATTGTAGTTTATGAATTCTGCCTGACTCAGGTATAAAGAACCATGCCCTATGTATGCATTCATTCATTTGTTATCATGCTTTATATTGCATGTCCATTCACTTAAAAATCTGGTAAATTTACTTTTGTCTTCTGACACTTTTAAAAACCCCAAATATTTAACAGATATAATCTTGGCTACAACGGTGAAACTGGTTCCTGAAAAAGCCTAAGTCGGCGTGATAGCTAATATGTTTTAAAATATATTAAAACTGTATGCATGGTATCTTTAGGAAGCCATGTCATGTTGTAAAATGAGAGGAGAAATAAAACCTTTTTATTAATAGCCTTTCAGATTGGTGCAAAGCTTTGGAGATTAGTATATTCATCATAACGTGACATTTTGCAGTGACTTTAATTCCATAAGGTAGCCCATAGTAAAAGGCAAATCTAATATTTTTTGATTCTTTCCAGGTTTTCAGAATAAAAATAGGGTTGCAATCTTGGCAGACCTAGACAAGGAGAAGAGAAAACTACTTATGCAAAGCCAGTCTTCCACAAATCACCCTGGAGCCAGGTACTTTATGTTCATAAAGCTGGTTGGATAATTGTTTGTATGAAGAAAATCAAAATATGTTCCTTTCTTACAGGTATCCTGTAGAACTAAATACATATTAGAATTCTGTGCTGCATGTCCCCAATAACAATGCAAGAATTGTGATTGTATTTGTAGATTTTGAATATTGACATGAATGCTTTCCACTTGGGAGAGAGAAATAAGGGGGTGTCACAACCTACTAACCAAGCCTTCTTAAAGGAGCACGCTCCTAGAAAATGTTAAAGTATTACACTAATATGTTATTTCTTGGACTTTAAATGTACCCTTTTTAATCTAGATACCTATACAGCTGTATACAGTCAAATATGTAGGAGTATACAAAAAAGTACTTACCCTCCAGCTGTTCTGTATGGGGCGTGTTGCAGGCTTCTACTGGCACATGTGAGCACCATGCTGAAGAATACAGGGGCTGCCTTGGAAAGTATAAAAATATATTTTAAATATGCATAGGTCTGAAGTTTTTCTCAAATACTGAGCTGGTTAAAAGTAAGTGGAAGAGACTTGAGAAAAATATTCATTATCTTCCCTAAATAAAATAAATGAAAGTAGTATTTTATTCCAGATTCTTTTTTAAATACTGCAACTTAGTGTTTATTATAAATCCTTCTCTTTGAAGGCTCACTACTTAGCTCTAAGCGTTCCCATAGTTCTTTACAAGAGAACCGCTACTTTTAGAGATTCCCCCACCCCACTTCACCCCCAGTATTTAGCATGCTGCATTTCTCATTATCTTTAATCTATCCTTATCTGTTGGGTGATGAGCTCTTTTAAAAATCTGGCAGGTTAGACATTAAAAGTCCTATCCCACTCATCAAAACCATTGGGAGCTGTATTGGGCTCTATATTACAAAACATTAAGAAAAGGTAGTATCTTGTTTGGACTCATGCCTCAATGTTTCTGTTTTCAAATTGAATCCTAGAATATTCTTTGTGGCCCACAGATATCTGAGCAGTCATTTTGTTCTGTAGCTTAACTTTAGCAACAAAGAGCGTTCACCTGAGTTCTGTATCAATAGGAAACCCTTTTCCTATATGCAGAGTTCTGCAGCCATTCTGCCAAACATCTGATCTTCCCATGCTGAAGAATATGGATCTATGGTTAGTGCTGTTATTTTCACATATTGTTTTATTACAAATACTATTTTAGGAAACTCACTGGGTGGCAGTGGTGAAAGGCCAAAGCTATAGTTAAGAAATGGAATGTCCCTTGACTCTGGGCATGACTCCAGCGTTGATATCGATGGAGGTACACCAAGAAAAATGAGATCAGAATCAGGCTCCTGGTCCCCGTTCACACTTCTGAGTTTAGCGTGGCAACATTCAGTATTTTCAGCAGCACAGTTCAGATGTTGCCATTGCATTTTCTCACTTGCATATTTAAAAAAGAAATCCAGAATGTCAAGTAATGGATTTAAAATTCATCCATAGAATCCATAAAATCCATAGAAAATTCTGAAATCCATTACACCCACTACTGCCGAGAGGGCAAAAATGCAGCTTTTCTTATGGGTGATAGATTGTACCTTCTGTGTCTTTGTGACAGCATTTCACTGGCAAGATCTTCTCTTAACAAGGATTTCCGGGATCATGCTGAGCAGCAGCACATAGCAGCACAGCAAAAAGCAGCACTACAAGTGAGTGGTCAGAACTTCCTTAATTTGGTTTTACTTCTGTTTTTTAACCAATGCAGTGAGCCGCCTGGTATATACAGTGCTTAGGTCAAGTATCCTTAGATGGGCTGTTTCGTAAGGACTTTTTCTATATTTGGCAACAATAATGAAATTCCAACTCCTGCGCCATAACTCCAGCACACCGCTGATTCCTTATTTCTGTGATATGTCAGTACGTTGGTTTATACTACCAAATTGCTCTTACACAATTACATCATTCTAAAAGCGCTTAAAAAACCCAGATGCTAGCAGCACAAATGAGTTTTAGGGGCAACATTCCAACTGGCATCACAGGGAAGAAAAGCCGAGGTGGAGAGAAGGCAGAGACCTCTTGCCTCATCACTTCAATAGTCCGAAGTCACAAGGCGGGCTTGGGGCTTTGACTAATCTGACCTTGTAGAAGCACTTGGTACTGCAAGAGACAACATACGTGGCAGCCTGAGCTTGTGGCTTTTTCAACAGCTCTGACTTAAGTGCATAGCAAGCACAAGAGTGGTGATCTATAGTGACAATTCTCAACTCATGGTTTTTGTGGTGCATTTGGTTCCCTGCCCAAATCAATAGGAGCAGAAATGGGCACCTAATTGGAATCCCAGAGGGATATTAGAACCAGACTAAATTTATCCTTTCAGAAGTTTGATATCAAAGCTTATGGGCAAACAAAGTGTAAAATAAATGCAAAACCTGAAGTTTAAAGCTGAATTCTTTTGGCGCTGTGGGAGTTAACGATTTAACAAGTGTCTCCTCCTTCCAGCATGCACACGCACATTCTTCAGGATACTTCATAACCCAAGACTCTGCATTTGGAAATCTTATTCTTCCTGTTCTCCCTCGACTGGAGTTGGAATGAAGGCTATTACTTCTCACAGAGAAGGAGAGGAATATTTTGTCCATTGTTGAAGCTATCATCTTCCAGAATTACTTTGATTTGTAGAAACAGATGAGGGAGTGAACAATTTTTAAAAGGAAAAAAAGGACTTTTGTTGGGTTTTTTTGGGGGGTGGGAGGAAGGGCGGGGTTTAATATTTGATGCTTATTTAAAAAGGCTGTTTCATATGCTTGTCTTCCATGGTTGAGTCTGGCTTCATTTGAAAAGAGGTGTAGTAGGTTATTATGGAACTGGCCATGATCTCCTTTACTTAATTTTTCTTGTCAGCTCAAAGTCAGAATAAGACTCTAGATGCCTGACCTATCACTCATATACTTTATTTTTCTAACTTCCCTTCGGTTAGAAGGAAGGATGCCCCACCCAGAATTTGAGATGCTTGTTCTAATCAGCATCTCTAAAGCATCTGTCATTAAGTATTGCACTTGGCCTTAATGAAAAAGCAGACAGTCTCCTTTGTCCAACCTAAGACAGACACGGATTCACAGTAGGCAGTCACTTTAGTCACTCTGTGCAGGAATATTATCAGTGCACTGTAATGGTTATGTTTATTTGTAATAGTCTTCTGGTTTTCCAGGTAGCGATATAATGTGCCAAATTCCCAGTCTGTTTTATAATATATAAAACCCAATTAACAACTTTGCCAACAAGTCATGTGTCCAATTGTCCTCATCTTTTTGTAATGACATAAATACCTTGGGATTTTTACCCTAAGTCCCAAGAAACTTAAAACCCTAAGTTACTGAGGCACTTTCAAACATGTTACCCGTGAAAGTTCAAAGTCTACCCAAATCAAAATGTCATGTTTTTAGGGTTTTATTATTATTAGAGTGCCTTTAAAAGAGCTTTTGCTACTCAAGTCAAAGTTTAGATTCCTCTAAGGCCTCTTCTAGGTTTATTTCAATGCTGGCCTTCCATTTCAGCACCAGGTTGAAGCTTGGCATATGAAGTCTATTGGTTGGATACATTTTTTTGGAAACAGTATTGTAATAAAGTCACTTATTTTGGAAAAGTGCCTGCAAAATAGTGGTGTAGCTTTATCAGGATAGTTATATTGCCATAGTTCTGCTGGTCTACTTTATCGTATACACCAGCCTGGCATATTTGTACCAAGGAGTTTACATTAAGAAAAAGTAGAGGGGTCTGGGCTTGGAATTAGCTGGTACATGCCCATACACTGTGCTTATTGTCTGAAATCTCAGCTTTCACTTTAAAAAGCAAATTGTTAGCTATTATGGATGCAAAGATGACTTAAAAAACGTGAACCAAGTATAAGTGGTACAAAGGTGAGTGTATACGAAGCCAGGATCAATGGCTTAGAATTGTTCCATTCATCTCAGTAGAGTGTTAACATGTGGCCAGTGAGGATGATTTAAATTTCAGTGTTAACACTTCTTTTTCCTGTATGAGAAAGAAGTGGGTGAGTCGCTGATCTGCACCACTTGCAGTAAGCGTTGCCTTAGTTTGGTGCCACAAGAAGGTGGCATCTAAGAAATACCAACGTTTTTCATTTATCTCCAGAAAAGGAGCAGCCTAGGCAAGAAACGAAGCAAAAACCTGTGGGCATTGCAAAGCCACACTCAGTCGACTGGAACTCAGCTGTACAGTCATTTTGAATAGCTGCCCAATCTACTGTGAGCAGAGTTTCAATTTGAAGACTCAAATTTGTGAGGCTTATTGTGAGGGCAGAGCTTGGAAGAATATCCCACCAGTCCCTCTCACCAATCTCATTCCTGGTGATGGCTTTTATGGCTACATCTACACGTGCCCCAAACTTCGAAATGGCCACGCAAATGGCCATTTCAAAGTTTACTAATGAAGCGCTGAAATGCATATTCAGCGCTTCATTAGCATGCGGGCCGCCGCGGCGCTTCGAAATTGACGCAGCTCACCGCCGCGTGTCTCGTCCAGACGGGGCTCCTTTTCGAAAGGGCCCCGCCTACTTCGAAGTCCCCTTATTCCCATGAGCTCAGGGGAACAAGGGGACTTCAAAATAGGGGGGGTCCTTTCGAAAAGGAGCCCCATCTGGACGCGCCGCGCGGCGGCAAGCCGCGTCAATTTCGAAGCGCCGCGGCGGCCCGCATGCTAATGAAGTGCTGAATATGCATTTCAGCGCTTCATTAGTAAACTTCGAAGTGGCCATTTGCGTGGCCATTTTGAAGTTTGGGGCTTGTGTAGACACGGCCTATGTGACTTTGTATCTTTAAAACTTGCTTTACAAATGTAAGCTTCCAACTCCTGTTCCGCACCATAAGCCAAATGACTGATGAGATTCATTCATGACAACTTTTTTTCAAAATCAATGCACAGAACAACAGACATTTCACCATGAATTGCTCAAAATGTAGATTCCTATTTAAAGGCAACTTCCGGACACTACATATTCAGGGATGTAAAACGAGGTGAATTTTAGCTTCTTAGTTTGGGTGCGGGGGAACGTTGTAGATCAGGTAGAAGGCCGGCCTGCCTGCCTGCCTGCCCTAGCTATCAGCTTCTCAATATAAGAGAACTGAAAGAACTATTCAGTGGTGTCATACAGGCTGCGGATTATAAGTGGCAGATGCATTCAAGACCTTCATCTTGTCTACATCAGCACAGGTCTGATGAAGATGGAACTGTGCCAGTTTATGCCAGCTGGGGCAGAAGCCCAGTATCTTGAGGGATAACAATGAACTCAGATAGTTACTGAAGAATGTGCAATATAATTTAGGCTCAAAAGTGGAAGAATTTTAAAAATACCATACGAAGTATCTGGAAGCGTATTTTTAAGCTGTAATGCTTATAACTGTTCTGTGTAATTGCAAGAGACTTGCTAGTACATCTAGGTGTAATTAACTGTCAGTGATACAACTAGTGTGTATGGAAGCTTCTGTCTGCGAAGCCAGAGTCTAGCAATTAGTGTCGCATGCCTCAATTCAGCTTTTCATGCTTACCTTTTCTTTTTCTTTTTTTTAATCAGCATTAAGCTAATTCATAATCACTTATACAGTCATGTAAGCAGCAGCCTCTCCTACTGAAATTGTGCATTCAAATTCACATGTTAACAATTGGAATCCCCTTCTCCCACACACAGCAAAACCCCAGTGTTGCGTTTCCTGATAAGGTGCCTGTATGTAAGAAAAATCTATTTGTCAAACTTCTACAATCTAGTGCAGTCCTCCCATCTACAGGTTGAACCTTTCTAATCCAGCAGTTTTAGGACCTGACTGGTACCCAGTCAGAGAACTTGCTAAAGTACGGGAGGTGAGTTTTGTCTAACAGCATCATCACCATTTCCACTCTTTACTGGGCTCTTGGAAGATGTTGAAGGGTAAATTTTAGGAGCTTAACAGCACAGAACACTGCCAAAAATCTTTATGGGACCCTGGGAAACTTGGCCGCACCCATGATAAGCAGACATCTGCTTAACTAAAATCATACTAGACCACTGATGTTGCCAGGCTAGAGAGGTTCAACCTCTCGTACGTGCCTGAATTTAAACATACTGCAACAATGATATTTACAAAAGAACCTTGATACACATGAAGAGCTACAAGAAGGTTCCCTGTTGTATTACCTCAGGGAAGGCTGTGGGAGCACAAAGGCCAGGAGTGGCTTGTACTGAAGCATTTGAGCTGCCCTTGCTAGAAGGTAGTCAGACTTGGCATGGGAAGCCCTTCCTGATGCTTTTCCATTAACTGCTGCTTCCAAAGCCCAGCTGCACCAGTAGGGTTGCCAACTTTCTACTCTCACAAAACCAAACACCCTGATCCTGTCTCCACCCCCCTGCTCACTCCACCACCACCACCCTTCTGTCACTTGCTTTCCTCCACCCTCGCTTGCTTTCCCCAGGCTGAGGCACTGAACTGAGATGTGAGAGGTGGTACAGGCTCTGAGCTGGGGCCAGAATGAGGGGCCTTCAGGCTGGGGCAAAGGGTGACGTGGACCATGTGTGAGGGCTCTGGCTGGGGGTGCAGCCTCTGAGGCCGGGCTGGATATGAGGGATGTGGACTATAGGATGGGGCTCTGGGATGATGGGTTTGGAGGGCAAAAAAGGAATTGGGGTGGTGCAGGAGGTGCTGCTGAGGGGGTTGGAGAGCAGGAGAGGAATTAGGGATGTGGTGGGAATGAGGGGGAGCTCTGGGCAGGAGGGTTCAGAGAGAGGCAGTGGGCTGGGGCAGGATGTTGGGGCGTGGGGGACTTGGGTGCAGGCTCTCGGCAGTGCTTACCTCAAGCAGCTCCTGGAAGCAGTGGCATGTCCCACCTCTGGCTCCTATATAGAGGCATGGCCTGACAGCTCTGTGCAAAGGCCCATCTGCAGGCCCCCACCCCTGCAGCTCCCATTGGCCATGGTTCCCAGCCAATGGGACCTGCAGAGTGGGCAGTTGGGGTGGGGGCAGTATGAAGTGCTCCTATGTGTAGGAGCCAGAGGCGGAACATACCACTGCTTCTGGGAGCCACAGAACCTGCCTTAGCCTTGCTGTACTGCTGACCAGACACACCACAACCCTATGAAGTGACACTGGCCCAGCAACAGAAGAGTGTTCGCCGAAGAGCATTGGGAGTGCTGCAAGCTCTGCCATCCCTCCTGCCATGGTCACACTGCAGCAGTGGGTTGAAGGCAGAAGAGCTGCTCGAACAAATGGGCGTGCTGTTGGGAAGGTCTAGAAGATGACTATCTGGCTGCAACCTGCGTCTGTCTCATCAACTGTAATTACTTCTTCACTAGCCTTCTGAAAAATTAGTTCCCAAGAGGCTTAAGGGACATGTAGGGACGTTTAGATCAGTGCAGTATGGTGGGCATGAGGTTCAGAGTTGGTCTGAACTTTTCCACAGCCAAGGTCTCTGAGCCCTGCTGGTTCAATCCCAGGTCTCATAATCAACATTTCACAGTACAGGGCTGGCCACCTCTCTCTCTCTCTTACTGGATATTTTAATAATCCAGCGACACGCAACGGATGGGTTTTAAAAAGAGTTAAAGCTTTCCTACCATACCTAGCATCTCAGGCATTGCACTTACACCAGCCCACTGATCTCTCAGCTTTTAGTGGTACCCAGGCTTAGGGTCAAAGGGGCGTTCCCCAGAGCCTAGCATTCAGTTCCATGGCCTTTACACAGTGGAGCCTTAACGCTGACATTTTCTGATATTCGGTTTGTTGTGCAAGCCCAACAGTCTTTCGCCCGTAGGTTTTTCTTTAATGGACTATAGCAACTTGCTCTTTATTTTATACACAGCCATCATCCATGATATTTTCTGCGGGTCACATCCCTCGTTATTCCTCAAGGACAACATGTTGGAGGTGGAAGGCACAAAGTAAATGCCAGTAAAACTGTCTTGAGTCCAACAGTTTAAAAGCTAAAAACAGATTTGGCGATAACAGACTGGTTGCGCGGTGGCTCAAAACAATTAGCCTTCCAGCTGCATGAACACTTGTGTCTGAAATTTTCTTCAGCAAACGTGATACTCTTGCTGAACCTATTCTATTTGAGTACATCGCTGATTGTGCTTCTGAAGATGCAGCACGTACAAATGCTTTGACCAGTTGCTGTATACACTTTCAGACTGTGCCATTTTCTGCCAGCACGGCTGTGCAGAGTGAGTTCTTTCGACATTTTCACCTGCAGCCCCTTACAAGAGGTTTACAAGTGTGGTTTGACTTCCTGTTACTCTAGTGTGACCCATCCCAACAAGCCTTTTCTCTACTGTAACTACTACTTACCATTTGTACTATCATGGCATCTAAGGCTGCCCTCAGACTGTGCTAGACCCTAGCAAGGTAGGGCAGCTGGATTCAGGCCCCCAGAAGGGTCAGGGCCCTGGGTGTAAGAGGCAGGGCTGAGGGCTCACCTCCCACAGCCAGCCTTTCAGCACTGTCCAGCATGTGCCACCCAGACCTCCGACCGCTGCTGTTCCTGTGGTAGTGGTGGATGCCAAGAGCCCTGGCCCCTTTGAGAGCACCAGGCCAGCTGCCCCTTTTCCCGCCTCCTGTGGTGGGCCTGGAAACACCTCAAGGTTTCATCTTGGATCAGAGACCATCCCTGCACCAAACTTGCAAACTATACAGGCAAGATGAAAAGTGGGATGGGAGACCATTATACTTATTTGACTGGTGAGGAACAAAGGCAGGTAGAAATAAGGGTCAGATTTTTGAAGGTATGGCGTCTCTTTGAGATGCAGTTAGTTGGCTAGACAGGTTTGCATACCAAACTACTAATGCCTAATGAAATTAATGGGAGTTGGACACCCAATTGCTTTTGGGAAGCCCACTGCATATTTAGGTGCCTTTCAAAATCAGTTGCAAAGTGACTTACCCAGATTTCCACAATGAGACATTTGCAGGGGCATAAAGAAATGACTGTTTGCACTCTTCATTTATTTCATAGAAAAATGCAGGGGGAAAAAAGAGAAGAGATTAAATACTGGTAACATCCACAGCAGATGGTCAAAATGAGTCTGGAACTGGATAAATAAATGCAAGGCTCCTTTTCCACATGCAGAATGCAGGTGTGTAAAAATACCAGTTCTTCCTCAATGCTCCCAATGGCTGGCACCAGACAGCCATGCGAGTTTGAAGAACTATGGCAAGAGCAAAGAGCTCAACCTCTGCACCCCAGACTTTGTCTTGTATTTGCTCCAAAGCCAAATGAAGCTTCTTCAGAAGAAGACCAACCAAGGCTTCAAAAGCTGCTTGAGATTCAGATTTCATCACATTCACAGCAGCAGCCCTGACTACAGCATAGTAGTCTTCAAACAATGCAGAATGAGGGACTCGTTTTGACCAGGTATTGGGTGTTACCACTGTTTACATGCCTCTCTTTTTTTCCTGCATTTTCCTATGAAATAAATGAAAATGATGAAGAATGTGAAAAGTCATGTCTTTGTTTTCATATTTTTCGTAGTGGCTTTTCTTTTGCCTATGTTTTATGGCTTTAGTTTCTGCTACCTAACTTTAGGATTCACAAAGAACAGGCATGATGACCTATATAGCAAAAATGACCCAGGCACAGTTGGCTATATAGTGATTTGTACCAGGGTGCCTTCAGTCACGAGGCACTAGTACAGCTTACCTGTAGTGGCTCCCCATTTTGGAAAGATCTCACCATTTCGGAAGGTGTGGGTCCTGATTAGCAAGTTGAAGTACTGGATAACGGAGAGTAATGGTAACCGTGCTAAGTTCAAATTAATAAATTTGGTTTTAAAATTTAAGTGGTCAACTGTTCAGAAACACCGGCTCCTCTAGCATTGGTGGGGGAATGAAAATTTTGTACCTTCCATGGCTTTTTCCCATGCATCCATTGCACGCTCTATGCCAGAGTTCATTTTTCAGGCAGCGCACACTTCATAGTGAAAGTTGCAGCTCTTTAGTCATTCTCACCCAGATGAAAGTCACTAAATTTAGTGTATATTGCCTGGGTGAGGAGCACTATACAGTCATTGCTACCCATTTAGTGCCGCTTGCCTCCCACAGTGTCTTGCAATGCCTTATCACAGACAAAGCCCAGCTTTCTAGGCCCTTCCTTTCCTTACCTTCTGCACTACCTCAGGCACCAAAGGCAAGTACTCTAGAAAAGCCGATCACTCTAGAATGATGAAACATGGAACCATAGGACAGCAAGAGAGGTAATGGAAGTCTGGCTGAGTTCCACTTTCATTTATGGTAGCTATGCACAGCTGTGACATTCCCACCCAGCAAGAACTACTTTCTAAAAGTAGCTGTCTTGCCCACAAACCTTTCTTCCTCATTGGCAACTGCTGCATTCCCTTAAAAATCCCACAGCCAGAGGGCATAGGTGGGCCTGTCTATGGCTGAGAGGCTGGGTGGCACCTGCTGTGCCCTGAACACTCTGCAAGCTGCTGTTGGACACTGCTTCTGCCATTAAACCCCAGTGTTGGGACTATGTCAGACATTTCATCCAGGATATATTGAGAGGGGTGGAGTCAGGACTGGAGACTGCAGTCTCCAGAGGTCCTAAGCTGAATAATGCCCTGCAAGACAAGCAACTGATGGCATTGAAGGTCAGGGACCTTATTATTGCTCCTCATAGACCCACTTTCCTGCTGTGCTTCCCAGAGGGCAGCCGATGGGGTGTGCCCACTGCAGGGGTGGCTCCAGCTCTTCTGAAAAGAATTCCCTTGTCCCAGTATGGCTGCAGAAATGGAGTGGGGCCATGGATCATCAGGGCAAAAGCCAAATAAGGGGCAGGAAGCCCCACCCCTTTGTAGCTGTCATGGATTGGAGGCTACATAAGCAATCCTAATAGGGAGACAATAAAGTGAGGAATGCCTTCACCCCAGTCATCCAGAGCTACAGAATAAGTCAACATTCCTAATGCAGGGTTTGCAAACAGCTGGCTGAAAATGCTGTCAATACAGCTAGTAACCCCATCATGTCTGTAAGGCTGGCTGACTACAGCTTGTACCTCTTAAATCAGGTACTCTCTCATCTGGCAACATCCTTGATCTGGCAGGACCATGGATATTACAGGACCAGAGTGTCCCAGGGCTGGGGCCAGACCAGCATCCAAGGGGCAGGGAGCTGGGGCTGAAGCAGTGGCCAGCAGCATAGCGAGAGCCAGCGCCCCTGTCAGCCCCATAGCAGTGCCGGGGGCTGGAGCACCTCTCCCTGCTGGAGCCTTGTGGCAGCCCTGTGAGCATGGGGCCGAAGCCCCATGGCAGCCTGGCGAGCCTGGTGTTCTAGGGGAGTGAGACTGGGACCACCTGTGGCAGAAAACTTAGACGTCCCTCGATCCAGCAAATTCTGTCATTCAGGACCTGGCACGTCCTGAACATGCTAGGCCAGGAAGGTGCAACCTGTAATTAGCTGTAAAACACCTGTGTAGGCAACTGGCAATCCTTCTCAGGGTACAAGCCTGCGTTGCAGAGCTTTCTGTAGCAAAGCAAAGGGAACTTGAGGATGACTAGGCTAAGCAGATTTCACAGCCAGGAAATAAGTCTGCTCCAAGGAGCATCTGCACCATTGCTGGATTTATACAGCACAGCAGCGCACGACAGATGGCACTTTGTCCGCAGTACTTTGTGCCTATTGCTGGTGAAGGAGGCCCCCTTCCCGAAGATGCCACTTTTCCCTTGGGGAAGTGATTTCTACTCTCTTCAGTGAGGCAGGGAGTGTGAATGAGAGCAGGATTCAACAGTTTCCATCACTCTGGGGTGAAAAATCATCGTGCGGCGGGAATCTGAAATATGAAGCCGGGCTGCTGAGCAGCCCCTGATTCTACTCTCCCGCATCAGCTACTTTAGGTAGCCAAGCACATCTGGGCAATGAATTATGCAAGACAACTACATGCAGTTCTGCCTTTTGTCACTACACAAGGTAATCTGGATGCTTTTGTGACAGCAGATGCAGCCGTTGGCATGGAGCATTTGTAGACTTCAGCTTTATATGTAAAAATCAGTTGTTGGAAGCTTGCCTGTTCTCATCCAAGGGTTATATTCATTTTCAATGGTCTAAATTAAAGATCAGTGAGCCTACATATGAGTTAGTGGCCAATGGTGAGAGGGACTTGTTCCTATCACAGAAATGCTTTGCCATCCTTAATAATTAACACCACCTGTCATTTATTACATCATGTAGCATCTCCCGAGACTCTCATCGCAAGGAGCTTATCCCCGTTTTACAAGAAAGGAATCAAAGTCAGAGAGATCAAGTGACATTTGCAAGGTCACATGGCAAGTCAGTAGCAAAGACAGGATGAGCGCCCAGGAGCTGTTGGTTCTCATATCTGTAGATGGGCTGGAAGATCTCTGCAGCCTCATGCTCTGGCTCTTCCTTCTATTCCATTTTATGTTCAAGGGGGCACTTTTGCTCTACAGGCTAGAACACTTGTGGGGTCTTTGAGCTCTCTGCTTCCCCCTTTCCAAGAGTTGCTCACTGGAACCTGGAGTAGTTACATTCTTGTCCATGTTGAGGAAGGCAAGAAAACAGGGAGCAGAGCCAGGGACTCTTATGGTTGTGATGTGGGGTAGGGAGGGTGATGCTGCAGGTGTAACAGATACCCCATCCATACTGGCCCTGGGGGCATTCTGCGTGAAGACACCTCTGTAACGCCTGCATGACCTGGCTGTGTAATTTTGTCTGCCAAGCCTGTAACGTCTGGGGTAACAGAGCGCTGGTGCCCTCTCTTGCTTGGATCATGTCAGACCAACCTCTGGTTGGCTAGACCTACTCCTGGTGGGGGGGTAAGAGCTGCCCTCCGTTCCACATTCCAGCGGGATCCCTGTTCAGCTGGCAGTGCATCTACTGCCATGGCTTCGCTCACTTCCTGTGAAGCGGACAGGGTAACTAGGTCTCAAGTTCAGCCCTCACACCTGATGGGTCAGCCCTGGAGAAAACAGAACTGTGCACAACTGGTGGACACGTTGCTGAATTGAGAGCTTGGCATCCTCCGGTGGTTGTTATCTTAGCCAAATTAAGACCTATGGTACCTATGGCTTTCAGCAGAACATCAACTAGGGCCATCCCCTGCTCTCTTTGGACTCTTGGGAATGCTATGCTGTCCTGCTGGGCTTTACCCCTTCACACTTCCCCTGTATTTCAGCACAGCTAAGTGATTGCCCCTCTAAGGCCCTTAACCTGGCTGTACTGAAGCTGAATTCCTGATCTCATTGGGGCAGGAATCATTTGGTCCCCTGTTTGCACAACACTGAGCATAAATGTGACCCAGTATCTGGCCATGGCTCCCAGTCATTAGAGTAATACAAGTTAATAATAGTAATGCTTCCAGCCTGACATACATTTGTGGGTCATCAAACGACATTTCCGGGAGCCATGGCAGACGGTTTGATCACACTGCTGCTCCTGTGTTTGCCCTCCAAGCGATCCAAGAACACAGAGATGTTTCGACTAGCACCCTTGCTTTGTTATGTGTGTGCACACGGGGCTCTAATGCAATACAAACAATGGAGAGGGAGAACACACCTCCAGGATCACTCAGGTGCGTGCAAGACAGTTGTAGTTTGTGAGGAAGGGGGGCAGAGTATTTGTTCCTCGCCCTCCCTTCCAGTTACAGGGCGAAGCGTTTGCTTAACTGTTGGAGAAGGGAGCAGAGAGTCAGGCCTCCTGGGTTCCATTTCCCTCTTACTGTAGCTCTGTCACTTACTTGCTGTGAAACCTGGGTCAAGTCAAAGAGGGAAAATGTTCAAAGTTAAGTGCCTAAAGTTAGGCACTCTGGGTACACACCTTTACTAAAGGGGCCCTACCTTACAGAGGTATCTATTTCCCTCCTGCCCACATAGCTCACCCTACTTCATGTACTTTTAAACAAACACTCAGGGCTAGCTAAAAATACTCATTCTCCAAGCTTTCCATGAAGAGCCTCAGAGTACTGCAGTTTTATTAACACAGCTCTGTTTTGGAGCTGGAGACATTGACAGACCTTAACAGTTGACTGTTTTCTGAATTACATACACAATCTCATTGCTGCAACAGATCTCATTTAACGCTCTTATCATTAGTCTCTGGTGTCACAAACCAGCAAAAGAGGGAGTGCAGAGGGAGGTAGAAAAGCCTTCGATGACATACGTAGGGATGGTCTTAGGTGTATTCTGAGAGCATATGGAATGCCACAACAAGTAGCACAGCTCATCAAGAGTTTTTATAACAATTTCACATGAGGTGTGGGAAACAATGATCTGCTCTTCAAATTCAGACTGGAGTAAGGCAGGGATGTATGTCGATAGGGTGTGTCAATACAGACGGCTTTCAGTTGCTGTGCAGCCTTGTTTACAGAGCTGCCATTCCACTTTGTCACCAGCGGGCAGTGCAGGCTGGCAGTTCTCTATCGACAGAGCAAGTTGTATGGCGCCGTGATCTGCCGACAGAGATTCTGCTGCCATCCATCTGTCGACAGTAAATTCTGACGACAGATTCCTTTACTGTAGATGTAGCCTTAAAGTACAATCAGCAACAGAAATATTTCATGGCACAAGGTAGGTAACTCAGATTCTTAAAGCACTTAGCTGTGCTGCTGAAGATTTAGTCTTTGGAAGTGCGCAGCATGAACAGTTAGGTTTTTATATTTAAGTATTTGAAGCCTGGCAAAGCAAGGAAATGCAGACTGATTCCTGCAAAGCCTCATCCAAAAACCATGGAAGTCAGCAGAAAGACCCCCATACATCATAATTAGTTGTGAGAGCTTCAAAACTTCCAGTCATCACTAAGGGTATGTCTTCACTACACAGAAGATTGAGCCACTCAGGGTTGATCTTCCAGGGTTCAATTCCATGCATCCCTCCTAGGGGCGTGAAATCGAAGTATCTGGGATCAGCAGTCGACCCCTGTACTTCTCAATATCTTGAGGAGTAAGGGAGGTCGATGGGAGAGTTTCCCCTGTCAACCTCCCTCTGCGAGGATGGTCAGGTAAGTCAATTGTAGACAAGGCCATTCTAGCGACAATTGCCACAACTAGAACTGCACATCTGTAACAGACTTTAATGTCTGGCCTAAGGCGTAGTCTCTAGTGTGAAGTTATTGTATGCAAGGAAAGGTGAATTTCACCTGCAAATTACCAAGTGAATATTACTAAGCATGGAACAAATACAGAACTTCCAACCCCCTGCCTGAGAAAGAGTTGCATTATATGCTACTTCCACGGCATCTATTAAACACCACATATATTTCCTTACAAAGATCCATCGCTAGGATACAAACACTAGGGAATATTCTCTCTCTTTTCTTAATGAGCCTTAAGAATGGAAGCCTCTCCCCCATCCTTCTTTCCCCCGACACGTTTTTCAAATTTATTTCCTGCGATCTATTTCCTGCTATAGATTTCAAGTAGCAGAAGGTAATATACTTCAGGGATTTCCCAATGCATGCAGCGTAGCATAAATTGTGCTCAGTCTGACAGCTACACCGACTTCAGAAATACTGCTGTAAACAACAATTACAATGAGGTACAAAGACATCCTACAGCCCCAGAGTATATAGGTCAGCTTTTCAAAATCAAGCACGTTTTCGTGATGCAGAAAGCTGCCAATGCAAGCCTCTCATAGGACCTTCCCCATCTGGGGTATACACATTATTCACCCCCTAATATTAGCTTCTCTGTGTCACACAATGCTGGCATTTCACATGCACACAGGACTGCAATGGTCTTAAGTGCTTGTGTGTTCCGTTCAAGGTAAAGGATTTGAAGGTGAAATAGTCAAAACTCAGACAAGGCTGGAGCCCTGATTTGTGATTTGCGTATTCCCACTGCATATAAAGCAAACTCTCAGGCAAGGAGCGCACACAATTGTGTGATAGAATATTGTGAGCAAGACCAGGGAGCACGGAAGTCTAAGGGTTCCTTTCTTACTTCAAAGCTGCTCTTTCGAGGGGCTGGGCATGTAACTGCCGACAGGCAGACTTGAACCTGAGTCATCAGTGCAGGAGCCTCTACAGCAAAAGCAGCCAATCTGTGGCTCTTTGAGCAACTTCATGCAGCTCCTGCTCAGGGCCATTCAGCAGGAGCGCTATGTGCTGCTCTGCGTACCTGCCCCAGTGCTTGGTGGGAGAAGCACGCAGCAGCAGTTCTGGTGAATTGCCAACATTCAGCTGGTGTTGGCAGTGGGAGTGGGGTGTCATGCCTGGCTCTGGGGAGGGCATTGCCTTGGAGCAGGGAGGCTGGGGGTGCCTGGCTCTGGGGGTGGTGAAGGGCATTGATAAAAATAAATATGTGACTCAATCTATATATAGATACATAAAAATAAATATATCTAATATGTGGCTCTTTACCCTCGATGCACAGCTATGCTGGCTCTTCACTTCTAACTGCCTGGCCATCCTCCACTACAGTTTGAGCTGCCTCTCAGCTAAGGCTGGAGAGGAGACTCATTCTTTTTCTCTGTAAGTGGTGTAGGTGCCACTCCATGGGACAGGTAACCACACCCCTAGCTGTGAGGGTAACATACACTGTAATTTCTCTCTGGTCTAAGCCCAGAAGCAAGTTAAATTTTGAAATATACACCCCTTTGAAATTAAAGCAGCCAATGCAGAAATGATATTTTCTGGCCAAACTATTTGTGAATTTGACAGGAATGTGCTAATTGTTTCAGTGCCATGAAGAATGTAGCCGCGCAGCAAGGGTGTGACTTTTTTGTTCTAGAAAACCTGTTTCAGGTCACGTTCAGAGATTTTTGTAGTTCTCCGAACACTATACTGAAGCTGCTGGTGCTTATTTAGGTGCTAATTAAATCCCGCTATCCATTAAAAAAAGCCTTAGAGACACCTGCACAAAATGGATCAAAAGCCCTCTTGCATATCATGACCACAGTATGAAGTAAAGTTAGATATATAAAATAGCTGCAGCATTTGCCATTGTGGTAGCCGTCATGTCTTATTAGGACATTCAACAATCTGTTCCTTTTCTGCTCATCCAACTGCAAATATTAAGAGCACCTTTTTGTGTCTCTCTTTTGGGACCTAATCTTCCTTTCCTCATTCAGCTAAATACTCTACTGAAGTCAGTGGCAGATGATTAGTGTGCTAGAAATGCACGGTCAAGACGTGGGCCCCGACAGAGCTGACATTTCAAGCAAGTAGCAAGGGATTTCTGCTTGCTGACTGGTACACTGAATGTTACAGTGAGCTCTTGTGCACCGTACTGCAGACCTGCCAGAGTGAGGAGATGGAGCAAGGATTTTACTCTTATTTATTGGTGCTTCTCCAAATTACAGAGCTCACCACTCCCCATGTCACAAACAGCAGCACAGGCCGAGAATTTTGACTCTGAACTCTAGACTGAGGAGAAGGTTGACTCAAGGGAACTTGTGGATTTTCCACACATTCCCTTGTAAATGTGAAGTGGACTTAGGACAAAGAAGAGCATCTCTCCCATCTGCAGTGTTGTACCTGTGCCTTACCCCCTACCTTGGAAGGCAGAGATCTGGCTGCCTGAGACACCACTGCAAACAGAGACTCATAAATCAGTGAGTTCGGGGGGTGGAGGAGGGACAGCACAATCCCTCTAACAAGTAGCAGTCCCCCGCCTGATCTCTTCTCATTGCATGCCCTTTCCCCAGTGTTTGCCCTGGATCTTCAGCAGGGCTCAAGGTGAGAGGTATTCTTCTGCATCACTATTTGCGATGCACCAATACCACCACCTACAGGCCTGGAAAAGACTTTGTGCCAGTTCCCAGTGTAAAGGCTGGTTATTGATTTAGAGAAACGCTTCCCAGCTAGCTTATTAAGTGTGCAAGAAACATGGTGTGATCCTGCACCCTGCCAATGCAGCCAGGAAGCAGCACACGCTCTCAGGCTTCTGCCAGAGCTTATCTCCATCCTTAGTGCGACTACAAACCCTTCTTTTCCCTCCTAGGATTCTGCTGCTGCTCATTTTGATGGCCACATACATGCTGCTCCTCACCAACACAAGGAAAAGCGGACCACACAGACAGCAATGTTCTATTTTTTCTGTGTGTGGAATAAAGTTTGTTACCGGCTCCAAGGCATGTGTGAAGTGCACCAGTTCTGGAAACATGCTGCCAGCTGTCGGAGCTCTGCCAATCAGCTGGGTGGCATTTGAATCTCTCCTGAGTGGCTGCCCAATCTCTTAGCTTACAGGGAACACTGACAGGTTCCCTGCAACCAAGAGGGCAATCATTTTACCCCAGGTGGGGCTTGGGAGAGAGCCAAATCTTGCACACCCCAGTTAGTTCTGCCTGGAGCTAGGACTTAGGAAGGCTGCTCTATGGAGCAGACTGGCACGCACAGTTGAACCCTGAGTGCTTTTCACTTGTGTAAGAAAGCTGCGTGAATTCTCCAGTGCAAACCCAAAGGAATTCCAAAGATGATGAAGTAGTGCAGGAGCAGAGGGTGAGGACCACTCCTGTAACTAGAACAATGCAAGCACAAGTCTTTGCTCTAGATGGCCAACATTGTCAGGGTTACCGACCCCATTCAGACTCTCTGAGGGGAGCAGAATTGCTCACTCAGACTTCAGTGTCAGGCATTAGATGCCAGGATGTCAGCCACTGGAAAGGGTGTTCTCTCAACCGTATCACATCTCTGAATGGGCAGAAAGCACTCCCCTAGCAAGCACTCCTTGCGGGACAGCGACTGCCTAAGTCCCTAAAGAATTAACAGCCCATGAAAATCAAGCCAGTTAGGTAGAGCTATTTCCACTTTGATGCAAAACATCAGTTCCCCTGGCATTCCCCTGTAAAGAGCTGAGCTCAGGTAAGCACGGTTCCCCGGCTACCACTGAACCACGCCGACACTACACTCTGCCTTTCTCTCCGACGCTCCCCACCTTTGTTACCCATGCAGCTCCTGTATAGGTAAGACACTGGTGGCAGTTTACTCACTGCGTTATGCAAGCCTGCTCAGAGCAGGTCAATATAGCTGGGTGGTGCTTAGAACACCAGTGGCTGCTGGGGACGCTTGGTCCTCCCCAGTGCTCCCACTAGGGATGCTGTTAGCAAGAGACAGTAGGGAAAGAAATCTAGCATAGACAAGGCCTTGATGACGTCGTAGCAGTGTGACAAATCCAGCCCCCCGTGTGGATTTAGGCTATTAGCAGATAAAAAATAAACATCATGTGATGAGAGCCGGGAAATGAAGATCTGTGTTACTCCTTTGAATGCTCTTTTCCTGTAAATCCTAGTTTCTGAGCAGCGAGGGAGACGCCGGCTTCCGTGAAATAAGAGTTATTCATCATCATTTCCCCACACTGATTCCCTTCACGGGAGAAAAATCTCACTTGAAATGTGATTAACAATCAGTAAATGCCAAGGCCATGTGCACGCTCTGCATCGGATGCCTGACAGGAAAGGCAGATGCCAGTAATCCATCATATCTCCAGATAATGGTGGTACAGCATCTCTAGCCTGTGGGAGCCTGGGTCAGGCACAGAAACCCAGGGAATATAAAATGCGCCTGTTATTTCAAAACATTGGGCACGCTATTTCAGTAGCCCTCTACGCCTCGTTGCGGGAAGAGGCAGAGCTGCCTGCAAATAGCACAGGGTTTTGAAATTTGGCACTGTGTAAACAGCACCAAATCTTGAAATAGCCTATTCTGACATTGACTCAAAATAGGATGTACAACTTGCGGAGGGGAAATTGTGTAACTCATTTCCAGGTAAGGGCACAGTGTAACATAGCTTGAGAGACAGGAGCCCTCATCAGATGGGCAGCAGGCCCCAAGAAGGGCCTGCAGGATCGATGTGTAAAACATGGCAAGACAGGGTGGGCGGGCGGCTGGGTGAGTTTTGGACAGGGAAAGAGATTTCTGTCTCTAATTGCCCCCTGCAGGGGCCGACTTTCCTCCGTTAGCCATGCTGGGAACATACAACTAAGCTATTGCTTGAAACCATTCACAGGTTTGTTCAAAATCACACAGAACCATTAAACATAAGAACGGCCAGACTGGATCAGACCAACAGTCCATCTAGCCCAGTGTCCTGTCTTCTGACAGCGGCTAATGCCAGATGCCCCAAGGGGAACGAACAGAACAGGAAATCAGCAAGTGATACACCCGCCGTCACCCGTTCCCAGCTTCTGACAAACAGAAGCTAGTGACACCATCCCTGATCATGCTGGCTACTCACCCCAGGCAGTGTCCCAGCATCTAGCTAAACCCGCTGCAATATATTGGTATCTAGGCAGGTAGAGGAGAGGACTGAAAGAGACCTGGAACTTACAAGGATCCTTCAAAACCCCCACAGCATATTGTGTTGTCCTACCTCACTTCTGCCCCTCTCCCCCGTCCCCCAGAGGGATGAGTGTCTGGCCTCCTCTCGACAGCCCCACACTCACACTTTCCCACCTGGCCTTAGGTCCAGCTCCTCTCCTTTAGTCGCAGCTGGCTTTGATTTCCTCCCGCTGTTTCAGGTGCCCAGAATTGGAGTTGACTTCACCCTGAGACAAACCTGGTTCAGCTTCTCTCTAGCTGCTGCAGTACAGTAAGGCCCCAGAGTACGCGACCCTGCTCTTACGCGGCTGACCCCAATTCCTACAGTAAACCCTGGATATGCACCATTGCCTGTTGCACTTAACCCTCTCCCCCCGGCCCTGGCTCAACACCCCCCGGCTCTGCATGGCCCCAGCCCAGCCACCCCCACCTTCACTCGCCACCCCCACCTAGCTCCTGCTAACCCCCATCCCCGCCTCTGGCTCTAGCTCACCACCCCTCATGCGCGGCTCAGTCTCAATGCCCCCTGCTGCCCTGGCTCAACTCCTTGCACAGAGCCCCGGTTCCATCCTCCCACCCTGGTTTAAACTCCCCACATGCAGCTCCTGTTCAAACTGCCCCCCACCCCCCCGGTTCAAACCACTCACATGCAGTCCTGGTTCCATCCTGCTGCCCTGGTTCAAGCCCTCGCCCCGCCCATGCGTGGCTCTGGTTCAACACCCCCGCCCTGGTTCAAACCCCACCCAGGTGCAGCCCTGGTTCAAGCTCCCCACAGCCCAGCTCACCACCCCCGCACACAGCTCTGGTTTAACACCCCCCTCTGCACTGCAGCCCTAACCCATCCCAGGCTTAGCCCGGCCCCACCTGCCTCCCATGGCCCCAACCCACCACCAGGCTTAACCCTCCCGACTACCCCCGCCCCCAGGATTTACTTTCTGATACTTCCCGGCCACAGACTGTGCTTTCCGCCCGGTGGGGAAGCCAGACCCCCCAGTGACACGAAATCCGGGTTACACGCGGGTGCGTGGAACTGCACCCTCGCCTCACTCGAGGGTCTACTCCACTTCCAGCACATTAGACAGCTGTTGCGCCCCGCTCAGCACCAAAGTGTCGTCCGCCTTCCACACAAAGGGATCTGTTCCCCCGAAGTCGTCCCCCCATTAGGGTGACAAGCCTGGGGAGCAGCACTCCCCTCCCAGCCCAAAGGTGCGCGCCCCACACCGGAGCACACACAAATCGCCTGCTTGCTCGTGATGGTGGGGCAGCCAACGCTGGCTGGCCCAGAAAAGCGGTAGCGGGAGGGGAGTCTACTCACCGCAAGTGTGCCTCCTCGCGGGTGGGTGCTGGGATGAGCTGTCCCCTCAGGCGCTTTCCCTGGGTTGCTTACACTGTGCCCCGGCTCTTCCCAAGAACCAGGGTGCTCGCTCCTTCCATGTGACTCAGCCCTTCGGCCCAGTCCCGGGAGAACCCACCCCCCACTTTCAGGGTGATGGTCTCAGTGGCCAGGCTGTCCAGCTCCTTTGCCGTGCCAGCGGCCGGTACAGATCCCAGCCCTGCCCCACGCTCCAGGATCCAGCCCCAGCCCTGCGACTAACAACCCCGGTCGGCAGCATCTAGTCCTGTTTGTGCTTCTCCGGACACCTCCTTACCCAACTTCTCTCTTTGCCAAGCTCCAGGTTGACTTCAAGAGAGGCCTCTGCTTCCCACAGCTCCTCCACCCTGCCAGCCCCCCCGCCCAGGGCAGATCCCCCTGCACCCCCAGGGTTTAGTGCACCCCAGATCTCCTCCCTGTCTTTAGCCAACTCCCTCTCCTCTCCACAGCCACTCAGACCTCCTCCCTGCAGCTTCTTACCACTCTCATTCCCTGGCTCAATACTAACCACTTCCTGCTCACCTGGCTCATGCTCGTTTTAGCCTGGTTCTGCCTGCAGGTGCAGCCAGGCACCCAAAATGGCCCCTCAGGCCCAGATTAACCCTTCAGGGCCTGTTTTGATAGGCAGCCGATCACAAGCAGCATCTTGCCGGTGCAAAGCAGCAAACGGCTGGCTCAGCTCCTGCCTTCTTTTGTCCCATAGGTGGCACCAACAATACTAAAACTCAGCGTTATGGGGGAGCCTGGGCCCCTCAAACGTGGGTGCTCTGATCGGGAAGCCCTAGACTAGAGGGTCCTGCTCTTTTTTCCTGCACTCCTGCTCACGTGCAGGCCCCTCTTCCCAAGGCATGAGGAAAGTGGGGCTCAGCAACCCTGGGGGTCAGGGCTGGGAAGTGGGGGTGCCTGGTGCCCCCAGGAGGTGGGGGGGGATTGCTCGTGCCAGGGCAGTTGATGACACCTTCCACTCCCTCCAACAAGTGGGCAGTCTCGGCTGCCAGGACCTGTTTCCCTGCTCATCTCAGGGCTGGGGACAAGAGGGATCAGACCCCCCCTGCAGCCTTAGACTCCCCACTCGCGCCCACCGAGGGGGGTGGGGAAAAGAAGGCAGCTGCACCGGGGCCTGGAGCGCTGGCGTCGCTGCTGGTGCTATGACAGCGGTAGTGGGCAGTGCTCTGATCCCTTTTAATGTGCCGTAACAGCACTGCTGTGCCACTGCACGCAGCCGGGGGAGGCAGCACCACAGTCTGGAGGACACTAAGGGCTGACTGTCCTTGGCCCTGCCCTTGGCCCTGGCCCTTCTGCGAGTATGGAACCAGGCCCCTGTCCCGCCTGGCCCCAGGGCCCACCTTGCCCGTTGGCCCCGCTGACAACTGGCAGTTGCCCACTGTGGCAATGGGGGAGCAAGACAGGCAGGGAGCCTGCCCTGGGCAGCGAAGGCCACTTCCATCCACTTTCCCTGCTGGACAGAATCCTCTCCTGAGCCCAAGGCCACATCATATCAAAGGAGGAAGTTGACATAATAGGCATCTCAGAAACATGGTGGAATGAGGACAATCAGTGGGATACTATCATACCGGGATATAAATTATATCGGAAAGACAGAACAGGTCGTGCGGGTGGCGGAGTGGTACTATATGTGAAGGATAATATAGAATCAAATGAAGTAAAAATCCTAAAGGAATCAAAATGTTCCATAGAATCATTATGGATAACAATTCATTCCTCTAATATGAATATGGCATTAGGAATATATTACCGACCACCTAACCAGGACAGTGATAGTGATGCTGAAATGTTAAGGGAGATTAGAGAGGCTATCAAAATAAAAAACACAGTAATAATAGGAGATTTCAATTATCCCCATATTGATTGGGTGCATGTCACCTCAGGACGGGATTCAGAGATTAAATTTCTTGATGCCTTAAATGACTGCTTCTTGGAGCAGCTAGTACAGGAACCCACAAGGGGAGAGTCAATTCTCGATCTAGTCTTGACTGGAACGCAGGATCTGGTCCAAGAGGTAACTGTTACTGGACCGCTTGGAAATAGTGACCACAATATAATAACTTTTAATATTCCTGTGTTGGGAAGAACACCACAGCGGTCAAACACTCTGGCATTTAATTTCAAAAAGGGGAATTACACTAAAATGAGGAAGCTAGTTAAACAGAAACTAAAAGGTAGAGTAATTAAACTAAAATCCCTGGAAGCTGCATGGAAACTGTTTAAAGACACCATATTAGAGGCCCAACTTAAATGTATACCCCAAATAAAAAAACACAGTAAGAGACCTAACAAAGAACCACCATGGCTAAACAGCCATGTTAAAAAGGCAGTGAGAGAGAAAAGGGCAGCTTTTAAAAAGTGGAAGTCAAATCCTAGTGAGGAAAATAGAAAGGAACATAAACACTCCCAAATTAAGTGTCATAATGTAGTAAGAAAAGCCAAAAAAGATTTTGAGGAACAGCTAGCCAAAAATTCAAAAAACGATAGTAAAATGTTTTTTAAATACATTAGAAGCAGGAAGCCCGCTAAAAAAGCAGTGGGGCCCTTGGACGATAAAGATATAAAAGGAGCGATCAAGGAAGACAGTGCCATTGCGGAGCGATTAAATTATTTCTTTGCTTCAGTCTTCACGGCTGAGGATGTTACAGAGGTTCCTAAATTTGAGCCAGCCTTTTTAGGTGACAAATCTGAGGAACTCACTCAGATTGAAGTGACATTAGAGGAGGTTTTGGAGTTAATTGATAAGCTGAATAGTAACAAGTCTCCAGGACCAGACGGCATTCACCCAAGGGTTCTGAAAGAACTCAAATGTGAAATTGCGGAGTTATTAACAGTGGTTTGTAACCTATCCTTTAAATCCACTTTGGTACCAAATGACTGGAAGACGGCCAATATAACACCAATATTTAAAAAAGGCTCTAGAGGAGACCCTGGCAATTATAGACCGATAAGTTTAACATCAGTACCAGGCAAATTAGTAGAAACACTAGTAAAGAATAAAATTGCAAGGCACGTAGAAGAGCACGAATTGTTGGGCAAAAGTCAGCATGGTTTCTGCAGAGGGAAGTCGTGTCTAACTAATCTATTAGAATTCTTTGAAGGGGTTAATAAACATGCGGACAAGGGGCACCCAGTGGACATAATATACCTAGATTTCCAGAAAGCCTTTGACACGGTCCCACACCAAAGGCTTTTATGTAAATTAGGTGGTCATGGGATAGGAGGAAAGGTCCTTTCATGGATCGGGAATTGGTTAAAAGACAGAAAACAAAGGGTGGGAATAAATGGTAAATTTTCACAATGGAGGAGGGTAACTAGTGGTGTTCCCCAGGGGTCAGTCCTGGGACCGATCCTGTTCAACTTGTTCATCAATGATCTAGAAAATGAGGTAAGCAGTGAGGTGGCCAAGTTTGCAGATGACACCAAGTTGTTTAGGACAGTCAAAACCAAAAGGGATTGTGAAGAACTACAAAAAGATCTCAGCAAACTGAGTGATTGGGCAGCAAAATGGCAAATGAAATTTAATGTGGGTAAGTGTAAGGTAATGCATGTTGGCAAAAATAACCCAAATTACACGTACTACATGATGGGGTCAAATTTAGCTACGACAGATCAGGAAAGGGATCTTGGAGTTATAGTGGATAGTTCTCTGAAGACATCCACGCAGTGTGCAGCGGCAGTTAGTAAGGCAAATAGGATGTTAGGAATTATTAAAAAAGGGATCGATAATAAGACAAAAGATATCATACTTCCCCTATATAAAGCTATGGTACGCCCACATCTTGAGTATTGCGTGCAGATGTGGTCTCCTCACCTCAAAAAAGATATATTGGCATTAGAAAAGGTTCAGAAAAGGGCAACTAAGATGATTAGGGGCTTGGAACGGGTCCCATATGGGGAGAGGCTAGAGAGACTGGGACTTTTCAGTTTGGAAAAGAGGCGATTGAGAGGCAATATGATAGAGGTATATAAAATCATGAATGGTGTGGAGAAAGTGAATATAGAAAAATTATTTACCTTTTCCCATAATACAAGAACTAGGGGACACCAAATGAAATTGATGGGTAGTAGGTTCAAAACTAATAAAAGGAAATTTTTCTTCACACAGCGCACAGTCAACCTGTGGAACTCCTTGCCCGAGGAGGCTGTGAAGGCCAGGACTCTATTAGGGTTTAAAAAAGAGCTTGATAAATTTTTGCAGGTTAGGTCCATAAATGGCTATTAGCCAGGGATAAAGTATGGTGCCCTAGCCTTCAGAACAAGGGCAAGAGATGGATGGCAGGAGATAAATCACTTGATCATTGTCTTCTGTTCTCCTTCTCTGGGGCACCTGGCATTGGCCACCGTCGACAGATGGGATGCTGGGCTGGATGGACCTTTGGTCTGACCCAGTATGGCCATTCTTATGTTCTTAAGGCCAGGTTCACAATAGTGCCAGGGGTGACGTGGAGCTAGGACCATGCTCGGAAGGGCTCCATCCTCCTCTGCTTGCACTGTGCCCTGGGAGCATACCAGCCTGCTGCCTCCCAGTGACTCCTCTTGGCCTGCTCCCCGATCGGCTGAGAGCTACTCTCTGCTCCCTGCCCTCACCCGCCAGCTTCTCTCTGCCTCCTGGCCAGGCGCCTGTGCACCTCTGGCTCCTCCCAGCACCTGTGGGGCCCCACCTGTCTCCCTGCAGCTGAGCTGCCTGGGACCAGTGCACACACCTGGCCAGGCTCAGCCAATTGGGGGCTGGACAGTCGGGTGGGGAGCTTGGCTTAGTCCCTCCATGCAAGTGGGTCCTGAGGGAGGCCAGCTGGGGCAGGTCCTGGAATTGCACTTGGGACCGGACTTGGCTGCACTGGTGGCTCAGTGAGTGCCCGTGAATGCAGCCAGCAGGCAGGGCGTGGGGAGAAGGTCCCTGGGTCCCCTGCGTGGAGGTGCTGGGCTGTGAAGGGGCAGGGAAGAGCACCAGGCAGGGGGGATTCTGTCTGGGGTGTCGGGCAGGTGCAGTAGGGCTGTGGGCATTTGCGGCAGGGCCTGAGGTGGGTGGTTGGGCATCAGGGAGCTGGGAGGGGGCTCTGGCCATATGGAAGTTGGGGGGGTAGGGTACTGGGGAGGTGTAGCACAGCATGGGGCATTGCGCACCCGACAACTGCCAGTTTGTGAATAGTGCCCTCATGCTGGGCAGAGTGGAGCCAGCCCTGTCATGCCCGGCCCCTGGTTAGTCCTTTGGTTCCAGGACCAACCCTCCTGCACCATGCTCCATGGCCCCCAGAGAGGCCCACAAAAAGGTAAGCTGGGCCCTCTGCCTTACACCTTCTGCATCAACAAACAGGCAGAGGTCCTGCAGCCATCCCGTATGATCAGCAGCTAAGCAGGAGGGGCTGACCCCTCACTCTCTCTGGTCACAGAGTCCTGCATTCCCCAGCCCTGTAATCCCAAAGTCGCCCCACGCTTGGCGATAGAGGCAGCACTGTGGGAGGAGGGCAGGCAGTGTTCCCACTAGCTCTAGGACTACCCTGAGAATTTACTCAAATCCTGGAGGGAAAGAACCCGCCCCTGACAGGCTGCCACGGTGCCTGGTAGCATCCTGTTCAGGTGCGCAGCACAGATTCTTCAGACATGCAGCTTGCAGACAGGATTTTCAATAGCAATAAAAAGCAGCTGATCACTGACCCCATTACAGAGTCACGAGGACACCAGGGTTCTCCATTCAGTGTGCCTACCGGCTTCCCTCGTTTTACACCTTTGAATTCCACAGCCACAAAGCTGCGTGCTCTCAAAAAGCTGTTATATGCCTGCAGAGCTCAAGTATACCTTTTTCACACACACACACACAACACTCCCATGGCTCACCATCCCTGCACAGAGAGAAATGCAGTGACCCAGGCTTGAACTCAATGGCCTTGATACCTTAACCACAAGTCCATTAATTTTTTTACTGTGTTATTTTCACCAATCGGGACAGAGGGATTAAGTGTCATGTACCAAAGCTGAAGCACCCCTTCTTGCGCACCTGATTATCGTACAGACAGTTCAGAAATATGTTGTGGAGATGTGTGCATACACAGATCCAGAGTCAGTACACGGGCAGAGAAAAACATTGGTGATGTTAATTCCTTGCCTGTTGTACTCTGAAATAGGACTGGGTAGATTTCCAGTACATTAAAATGGGGAGCAATGACTACATCACTTTTCACTGTATTAAATGTATATATTTCTTTAAAAATTAATTGCTAAGTATAACACTTGAAGCTACCTGTCACCTTGGCTCTTACATTCTTTTGAGACAGAAATAGAGAGAATGAAACAGATAGAAAGCAAGTACCAGGGGCTGGGGGGATTGGTGCCAGGAAATTCTTCTCTTCGTTATGAAATAGCTATGAAAAAGAGGCTAAATGTGCTTCAGAAAGCAAATTCTAACCAACTCCATGTTTTATTACTAGACAGAAAGGAAATGGCTGAGTGCAGCTGAAAAGAAAACATACATTTAGCTCCTCCTGTAACTTTAATTTCCAGTCAGCACATAAGGGCAGGGCAGCTGGACCTGAGTGTTAGAAAGATGTTCATACAGCTCATTTAACTAATGGACCCTCCTTGGTAGATATGATTGACAGGCAGGTGTCTGACAGAGAGATTTACTCCATCATTACACTGACTGTGCAAGAGGTAGTGGGACCTTACCCACGTTCTCCGTGCCCCACTACCTTGTGGGTTATCCTGGAAAGGAGCAAGGCTAAGGGAGTGTACAAGGAACTTGTAAGTTGCTACTTCTGGATTCCTGGTGACATCATCATCATATATTGTATTTTTGCTGTGTCCATCCATCTGTCCAGGCAAGCGTCTACCATATTGCCCCCCACCCACTGTGCCAGCCTCAGCCCTTCTCCCAGCCAGCGTGAAGCCCAGCCCAGCCCCGCCCCCCTCATAGCCCCCCTGCAGCATGCAAGCCCCAGCCCCCCAAACAGAGACCCCTCAACCCCCAATGGAGCCCCCCTGCACTGTGCCAGCCCCTCCCCCACCCACTGCAGGGGCTGGCCCATCTTCCACTGGAGCCCCTCCCCCACCCAGCACAAGAAGCAGCCCAACCCCCCACAACAGAGACCCTGCACACACCATGCCAGCCCCGGCCCCAGCCCCTCCAGCCCCATACTCTTTGGATGTGTATTACACCAGCGTTTCCCAACCTCTTCCAGACGGGGGGGATGCATTTTGACAAGTCAGGAAGACTTGGTGACCCAAGGCAATTGGAAAGCGGGAGGCGGGCAGTGCTGTAACTAATTTTGTGCCTGAGGCAAGAAGATAAAATTGTGCCCCCTCGTGTTCATATATTCATCATGGTTATTTCATAGGAAAGGGGAAATATATTAATAAAATGGCACTCCATTTACTACAGTTAACCAGAGCTGTGGTGGTGGAAAGACGCTCATCCCCAAACTGCTCCCCCCACCTTAAACCCCACACTTAGGGGCTAGAAGGGGCTAGGGGAGTGACACTCAGGGGCTAGGAGTCACTTGGGGGCTGCAGGTGTCTCACTCAAGGGCTAAGGGAGTCACACTCAGGGGCTGGAGGAGTCACTCAGGGGCTAGGAATCATTTGGAGGCTAGGGGAGGCGCAGAGACTCTGGCAGCTGGGAGCTGGCTGGGGCATGGAGAAGCAGGAACCCTGGCCAGGGGTGGGGAACCCCCACCCCCTGCGGCTGGAAGCGGGCTGGGCCAGAGCCCCACCAGCAGTGCCAGCTGCGGGAACCCTGCTTGGGGGACCCCACCTCCCGCAGAGACTGGATGCTAGGAAGCTGATCAGCTCTGCCCAACCTCAGCCCCAGACCCCTACCTTACCTGAGCTGGGTGCTGCTCCTCAGGTATGCAGTTCTCTACCCTGCAGCAGAAATGGTTCTCACTTTAATTGATTGCTTTAACTGCCTGATGCTATTAATCCAATTAAGAAGTTAAGAACCACTTCAGAAGTGTGAATGGCTTCTTAAGAGCCACCTGTGGAGCTTCCCAGACCAGGCAAGGCCCCTTCTGAAATGTAATCACAACCCATGTTTGGGTCCCAATCCATAGGTTGGGAAACCCTGCCCTAGACCTTTCTTCCAGCCCAACTTCCGCTTGCAAGCAGGGCTGCAACAGTGCTTCTAGTATGCAGAATAAGTGTGCCCACTGCATGTGCATTTCCCCAGGTCTAGGGCCTTGATACATGGTTAATAGCTAGTATGAGGACTCATTGCCACACAGAAGGATATGAAGTGTCTTAACAGCAGACTGTTTTTCAGAGAATCTTAAAGAATAATAGAGACAATGTGGATGAGGTAATTCATAACTTTTATTGGACCAACTTCTCTTGAGCTTCACAGAGCTTTGCTCTGGGACTGGTGAAGATATCCAGAGTGCTCTGTGACACCTGAAAGCTTCTCCCTTCCACCAACAGAGGCTGGTCAAGTATAAGATATAACCTCCCGCGGGGGGCCCAACAGCTTCAACTGGCTCCAAGACAAGGTGTGTGGGGGCCTGCCTCTGCACCCCCGGAAGAGGTGGGGCCTCAAGCAGAAGAGGCAGAGCCAGAGGCAGGCAGCCCTTAGCGCTTCCCCGACCCTGGTGCTGGGCCTCCCCCAGACCTCACAGCCATGCAGAGCAGCACTCTGGTCCTCCGGCAGTTTAAATGGTCTGGGGTTCCAGCTGCTGCCACAGTAGCAGCCAGGAGCTGTAGGCCCCTGTGAATTGCCAGGCCCTGGGGCAGTTGCCCTCTTTGCCTCTCTCCCTCATCGGCAGGCCCATTTCTCCCACCCTTCCTCTCTCCTAGCCTGGGCCCAACACAGTTATTACAACACAGCAAACAAATACTAATAAACAGGAAGGACTGGAATGACTGTTCCGAGGGTCTGAAAGGCTGCCAAAGAACAGAAAGCTTTACTAAATTACACGAACGAGATTTCTGAAATCAGCTTGAGAAAACAAGCTGCTGGAACAAAATTAAAAACACTGGTTGGTTTTAACCTAGCCTTGGGGGATTCGCTACACCAGGCCACGTGGTGTGTCCAACCACCAAAAGGACATTCTTCAAAATGAAAACACCATGAAAAGACACACACACATTAAGAAGCGAGGTAGTGGCCGAAGCGGCGGAACATAAATGTTGACCTTACGTCTTGGCACTGTGGAGTTTTAAGACCCCCTGCACTTCATCTTCAGGATTTCCAGAACGTAGTGTTGAAAAGGAAGTTAAATTAATAAGCCCAGATCTCTTGACAATAAAGCACTTCAGTGTAGCCTCCCACTTGAAAAGGAAGTTAACGCGAATGGGTATAATTCCCAGCCTTGCTGTTGCTATCAAAAGTTATCTCAGGTTCCACCCTAGGTTCTCTTTGAGTACAAAACATGCTGATAAGATATCTGTTAACCACAAGCAGTTTATTGCCCTGACCGGCTTTAGCAATAAGCCCTTAACTGAAAAGCAAAAGCATGATAGGAAAGCAGCACCTCTGGTCCCTTCCACAAGCCGGGGACTCCGGTCAGCTGCCGCTCAGGGGAGTTCTCTAGTCTTCCAAGGCATGGGTGCCTTGGCCCATTGGTGAGGTCCAAATTGCACTGGTTTCTGTTTTGGTTATATACAGTTTTTCTGCCTCACTCTACAGTTCTGTTAGGTCACTCGTTACCATTTACAGTATTTCCTTAGCTGTCAATTACTGAGCTGTATTGGTTCTCTTACTTCTTGTTCTTTAACCTTGCTTACGTATTTACCACATTTCATCATACAAGATTGTGGCATGTCTATGCCCTTCCTCTTATCTCTATCTACAAATTGTTCTGCGACCATGCCACCGCTTATCTTGTTTGGTAGTTTTTTTCCCTGAGGCTTGTTCCTGGCCCATTAGACATGTGGTGGGGGTACCTCATCATCCCTAAGCTTTCATGTACAAAGTTCTTCCGCAATTGACAACTACACTTGCCAAGAGTTTAAAAAGTAAATAATGTGTTTGGATACCTCCGTATTGGCGAGCCCAACCTGAGATACTTGAGAGGGTCCTGCATGCTTACCCCATGAAAACAGGGTAGCTAACAGAATTGCTGGGCCCTGGAAAAATTGGGAAGGCATCTTCCTGCTTCCAGAAGGGGTGGAGCTTTGGGGAGAAGGGGTGGGGGTTGGGAAGCCAGCCCTCAGCACTGCATCCTTCCTTCCAGTAGCCCTCAGAGCCATCTGGAACACACCAGAGTGGGTTCTGACATGGATTTAAAAGTCCAGGCTTCCAGCCACCACCACTGCCACAGCAGAAGCAACAGCAACCAGGAGTTCGACCTTTTTGAATAGCTGGGCCCCTGGGCAGTTGCCTCTTGGTCTACCCTGTCAGTGGGCCTGTCTGAAAAATCAGCCCCCTGTGGATATTTCAAGATAATTGCCCAAGATCCAGGGCTCTCACTAGTCACCAATGACCTTTGCAATCCATGACCGTGGAGCCCAGCACAAGAGAAGGACATGAACCTTAGGTAAGGAAAAGGACTGATTTGAGAAAGGGAAATTTTTAAAAAATAACTGTTGCAAAGTGAACCTCATTCCTCTCCTTTTTAAAGCATATCATATTGTGGTGACCCTTCTTCAACAGTCCACACGTGCCCAGAGTTGTAATACAATGGTAGAAGAGGAATTTTAATGACAGCCTCTTGATAGGGAATAACTACAAATCTCTGACTTTTTCTGAAGGGTGTCTACACTTGCAGTCTTCTGAACAGGGCTGGCTCAGAACCCAAAGCCTAATCAAGTGAGGTCTTTGGAAACATAAAATTCATGTTCCTGTGTTGCGACAGCGCAAAGGTGACCTGAAACCAGCTTAGCAGGCCGCTGGGGTTTCCCCCAGCACAGAGGTGTGCTCAGCGAGTTGGCTGTAGGAAAGTGAGCATAGCCAGAGTGGCTCTGTGTCTCGTGATCTCTGGCTATTGGAGGACCAGTTGGAGTTCGTCACAAGCTAACAAGAGTTTGGCCAAACAATACACAGAAGTTAGACAGAGTTGCAGTCCCCTCTGGTAACGTCTTAGTACATTTCAGTTCATTCATGCTTTTGGTCTAGATCGAATGATGCTGCGTTCCTTCTATACTCAGGAGTCTTTCTGGAGTTCCTTTGAGAAATGCAACTCTGAATGCAGACAGAGGGCAAGTTTGATTTCATGGCCCAAGGGATAAAGCACTAGACTGGGATTCCAGAGATCTGGATTTTATTTTTCCTGACCTGCTGTGTGGCCTTGGGGAAGTAAGTGGAGAGCTCTGTTCCTTTTCAACTTCTTACAATTGAAATAGATAAGGAATGAGCTACTTGCAACACAGATTTTGTATGGGTCCTGATCACCAATGAGGCCTCTAGACACTTCTTCTTGGCAGTCACTCAGTAACAAGTAGGATGTCTTCATGTCACCCGGCTATTTATGAGTTTGCTGACGGCTGATCAGCCTGATTCTGGAGGCCCCGATCTTTTCACAGAAGGGGGCAGGTGTTGGTAGCTGTTGGAGGGACATGGGGCAGTTTTTACCACTTTTTTCTTCTTCTCTGCCTCTTCTCACCTGTGCTGCAGCAGGACCTCTCCAATTGAGCCACCATCTTGCAGCTTAGCACTCTCCACTGGAGATGGTCCTGAACAAGGTTCTCCAAAGTGTCGACACCAATGCCACACTTTTTCATGTGCGCCTTCAGCACGTCCATATAGCATTTCCTCTGGCTCCCTCTGTTCTTCCTCCAACTCCAAAAACAGAATGTGTTTTGGGAGGTGATGATCAGACATCTGAACCACGTGACCAGTCCAACGAAGTTGTTGATGAATGATAATGGCTTCATTGTTGATCATGTTCAACTCTTTCATGATGCTAGTGTTCATGCGCCTATCCTCCCAAGATATATACCACAAATAACAATAACCTGAACTTCTTTGATACTTTTAAAATTAAATTTATTTAGATAAGTAACAGTGGCTCCAGTTTCATTAATTGTAAAAGTTAAAAGACAAAACAAAGTTTTGTTTTGTTTTTTTACCGACTGTACCACAGAGAAAGTTTACGGAATCAGCAAATCATTTTTTAAAAAAATGGATCATACGCTATCAGATGTTCTGTTCTACTTCAAAAATACTAGAGATTCTGAAATATTTAGTCACTTTTCAGATTTTGCAAAGAGGAATATTGCTTTTGATTCAGAGCAAACACTGAGAATAAATGAGAACAGAGCCACAAAACTGTCTAACTTAAGAACATAAAAAAGACATTGTTAAATGGGATCAAGACAGATTTTCCTTCACAAAAGCAATAGGTAATACATATTTTTTAAACTTTTCATACAATCCTTTGAAAAAGCTTAATGGTACACAGGAGAATTATGGGCATAGTCCTTTGAAGTGTCAGGTATCAGATGGATAGGCCAAAGCCAGAACAGGCTGGAGGAGTCAATGCCAGACTGAGTTTGTATGGTATCTGCTGCCCTTCAGGGCTCTATTTGCTTTTCAAATGCAGATAATACCAATGCCTGCAAAACATGGTAAGCTTATCGTCACTGCCAGCAGATCAGAACTAGGATAAATGCTTCCTTTGGATAATGTAGATTCACAGGTTAGGACACAGGGGCACCATTTAATTCAAATTATAGTGATTAATGCCATGAATTTTTGGGTGGAAGGGCAAAATCTATATTAGTGCTAAAAATATCAGCACTAATCACTTCTTAAAACAAAGAAGTAAGATTTTTTCCTTACTAGATGGAGTTTTTCAGATCATACTTGAGAATTAGTTTCTCCTTGTGGAGACAGTTCTGGAATACAACACTAAATGGAATTTTTCTGTCCTAATAGAATCCAGAAGGGAATGAACAAAACATTCACCAAATTTTGCTATAATCAGTCACCTTTAGATTTGCACAAGATGCAGCCTATCAAGTAAATGATAAAGAAACTGAAGATCAGTTATAATTAATGCAGTATTTAAATTAAGCAAAGAAGAACAAAACTTCAGTTCCACTAATGCAGCTAAGTTGCACAGAGATTTACCACAGCGCAAAGGAGAATTAGGTGAAAGCCAACAGGTGACCTGTGCCCCTTTGTGCATTTGGAAATCTTTCCCTAATGCTTTTAATAGTGACGTTCTCTCCCAGTGCCTGATCCTGGAAATTGCTGAGCAACGTCAACTCCCACAGGAGCTGCAGAAGCGCAGTACCTTTGAAGATTAAGCCACAGATTTAAGTATTGACTGTGGATTTAAAAGCCTGGCTTTACACACCTAGGCTGGGCCTAGACTGCAGGAACAGTCTGCATAAGATATACAAAGTGCGCAACGCAATTTGCGTATCTTTTGCCAACAGTTCTGTCAGGAGAGGCTTTCCAGACATTTGGCCTGTCCAGACGGGGCCAAATGTTGTGAAAAGTTCCCCTACAGGACATCCCTTATGCCTCATGGCACAAGGTATACAGGGATGATGGCAGAATGCATCTGCTTTTCCAAGAGTGGTCTCTAGGTTGAAAATTCTGCCATTAAAACTAACGGTAGGTCTACGCAACAAAGTTATTTTGAAATAACAGCTCCTATTTCAAAATAACTGTCCTAGTGTCCACACAACACAACCACTATTTTGAAATAATTTCAAAATAACGGTTGGCTTATTTCAAAATTGGTAAACCTCATTCCATGAGTAATAATGCCTATTTCAAAAGAGGTATTTCGAATTAGGTGCTGTTAAGACAGGGAATACAGCCTATTTCAAAACAAGCCATAATGCCTCCAATGGCTGTATTTCAAAATAGGCTCTATTTGTGTAGATAATATACTTTGAAATAGCTGAGTGCTATTTTGAAATGCATTTTTGTGTGTAGCTGTGTTATTTCAAAATAAGCTATTCAGAACAGCTCTTTCGGAATATCTTATTTCAAATTAAGGCTGCTGTGTAGACATACCCTCACATTTCCAAGAGTAAATTCTTCATAACCCTTATCCTTGGGTTACCATTTCTACCTGGGCATACTCTGCTACTACTGTTAGCATTTTGCACTGACTTTGCAGAGGTGCAAGTGATCACACAATTGTGCAAGGCAGATGTGAGAGCTGTATGAAATAATCTCTGTAAAAGGAGAGCTCACCCTATCCTATAAATACAACTTTTGGGTTTTTTTCTGTAATGTCCAGTTAATTTGTCATAATGTCTTTGTAATGCTACAGTGTACTGCACATTCAGTCTCCTACACGAAAACTAGCATCAGAGAACTGACAAAACATTGTTGCAACAGGATAGTCCCCTGGCCAGAGACAGTCACATAAATGAGAACAATGTAAACCGAGAAGAGGTACAGTGTTTAGGGAAATGTTTGTTTTCTTTCAGTCATCAGCACCAACAATACTCCAAAATATATATCGTACACTTCTCTGAAAGAAATACAGTGTAACCAAAGTTTCTTACTCCACAGGTATCACACTACATTTACTAGAGTCCGATCATGTATAGACATGAGAATCTTTCACTTGTCCTGCAGTCAAATGGGAGTGGAGGGTATGCAGACCTCACAGCATCAGGTCCTTGGTAGGGAACAGAAGGAGAAAAATGAGCTACGCAGCTTGCACATGGGGTAACATATGAGGTACATATCTCTTGCGAATGCTGCTCTCTCTTTCCCGGTCCAGTGAATGACTTCTTTAAAATTAAAGTAACCTTTAATGCCGGACCCACACTTTTAACAGACAAAAGTAAACCTATATTTTAGAACTCATGAACAATGAATAGATATTAGAAATCAAGTTTTTGCTAGGAAAATACTAGCAATGTGCGTGTGACTTCCAAAAATAAAGCTAGATTTTATTATTCTATATTTATAGTCATATAACTACGGGTCTTGCGCTATGATTTAAAGGTGTAACACAACATTGGTATAGAAATGATTCTGTCGCTCGCTTGATGTGTCCCCAGATTCCATAATGATGTCACAGCTTTGTGATATATTGGGAGAGGCCCGTCATGTCATTTGTACTACAACAATGAGCTATGCATGGTAAAACTCCTATTTCCCTAAAATCAAACAAACAAGCAGTTATGTAGCACTTTAAAGACTAACAACATAATTTATTAGGCCATGAGCTTTCATGGGACAGATCCACTTCCTCAGATCTGGAGATATGCTTGTTTGCTTTGTAAGAATACAGACTAACTTGGCTATCTCTCTGATATTATTCCCTAAAATAGGTGCAGGTTTTCTATGACACAGCTTCTTGTGACCGAAGGGCTTGATACACGTCCTATTTCAGTCAAAAGGGGTCTTGAATTGGCAAGATTTTACAAAAGTGACAAGTGATTTTGAATGCCCAGCGTGAGCTATTGTAAAGGGACGTGACTTTCAGACAATGCTGAGCAACTGTCCCTCTGAAATCAGGTCCCTTTAGGATGTCTCAAAAGTAGGACACCCAAAATCACTAGTTGGCATTTTTTTAAAATTTGGAGTTAACTTTGATAAATGAACGTCTTAAAAAGCTGCCCTCTGAGGATGCTGTAACCATGTTCATTATTTGGTAAATCCAGGAATCACCTCTAGGCATTTCTACAGATCCAGTGTAAATTTCTGTATGTTGGGAAAAATATCTACATTCATGGCATACTGCCCAGATGTGAGAAAAAAAAAATCTAAGAACGGCTCACAAGAAAGTAACCTTTGTATGCTACACATGAAAGAAAACATAGGCACTTCTGCTTCAAGAGTTACCAGTCTTTGATAATAGCTCTCTTAATCCTACTTGGAGAAAAATCCACAATAGCACAGGTGTATGAAATATAATTCTCAAAAGCTTGTTTGTAAATGAATCTGGCTTCATAAAATTGCCCCAGTGGACAATGGAGAGCAGGTGGCAACCACTGCAGAGAGCTGTCAAATGCAGGGTCTTCCCTGAAGTCATGCTGCTCGCTTTTCAGAACTGGGTTATATCCATCAACCAAACAAAAAAAAATTCCCTGGGAAATATTTAATGTATCTGCCTCTCTCTCTTTGCACTTTTTTTAGACTATAATTTAATAGCAACTTACTTTCTTCACAAGGTACTAAAGCTACTAACCTACTGGGGATTTTATTTCTGGCCCAGTTTAATGTGGTACTTGTTGAAAAAAACCTGTGCTAAAAGGCACTGTAATTAACAGATTTCCTCACTCTTGTAGCATTCTGGTAGATGCCGCAGTATATTGTCTCCATAATAGAATATCTACGAACACTTTTGGGAAAAGAGCTCAAATTTTCTCAGTAGCAGCTGCTCCAATTAGGATCAAAATGAGTCATCAGCAGGCCATCATCTTTCTGATTGTCTATAAAGGTCTGGCTACTGAAATAAGCTCCTTTAGTTCAATGCCCCCTTTTTGTACCATGGACTGACCATGCGGAGGTCATTAGAACATGGATGTCAGACTTACTGATAGGAGTTAAGAGACCCAAACTTTCTGGAAGCCTGAGTAAATGAAACAAAAGTGAAGTTTTCACAGTGGTCAAGTTTGACTTTTTTAGCCAGTTTTGGGACAACTCCTCTCAGGGAGCGCAGCCCCATCCTTTGCTCCTCGTACCACACGTTCCCCAGGCCACTAATCTCCTTCCGTGCAGTCAGATAGAAAGGAGACTTTGCTTCCATCTGGGTTGGGGGCCGATGGATATACATGTACTTGTAGAGGAGGCAGTAGGGACACAGCTTGTGTCCTTTGGAGTGCTCGTGGTATATCTGGCCATAACACACCTTGTTTGAGCTCACCCTGTGTTCTCGTTTTACACTGTCTGTTCGAGCAAAAAAGGGCCTGTTTTGTGAATCTTTGAGTAATTCAATGTCCCCGTACATTAAGTCTGCATGCTCCTGCAAAGTCCTCATGTTGAGGTACTGGCTGTTATATTTCACCACAGTGGACAGTAGGGCTACTGGACTCTCATCCCCCAAGCACCCCGTTCTCCACATCTCTTCTTCATCGGACAGGGAAAAGTAGACAATGTTGCGAGAACGAGCACCGGACATCCCAGCCTTGCTGAGCACCCGGAGTTTCTCCTTCAGCTTCTTGGTGGAGGAAGTGAAGGTGCTGCTGGTGATGGAAAATCCCACCCCGGCATTCTTCAGAATCCGGTCCAGGCCTCGGCGGATGGCATGCAGGGATGTGGCTAAGAAGTCTGAGCCATCTGTTTTCTTCACTGTAATGTAAAAGTCCTCAAGGAGTTCATTCAGCTTCGCAGCTGGAATCTGGAACAAGAAAAATACAAATGTCAGTTACAGCCACCACAGGCCCTGGGACAAAGTGGGAGAAGGGACCTAGCTCCATGCCCTGGAAGGGGCATGACCAGGCCGGAAGGGGCAGGGCCTATACCAGTCAGCCCTTAGCACTCCTTGGATTTTTCCTCCTGCCCATTCACGGGCCTGGCAAGTGTTATTATATACATGGGATAAAATCCTTTACTAGTAACAGGCCTGAACTGATAAGCTTGGATCTAGATCCAAATTCTCCCAAACAGCAACAATAGTCCCATCTAGAGTTTAGCTTTTTCCCACTGACCAGCAGTGAACTTCAATTCTGGAGCTAGATCTGGATTCAAACTTCTCCAAAGCATGATGGTCTTCAGATCCAGGATTGTGGTTCAGACCCCGTTCTATTCTATAGCTGGCAAAACACCCCGACTAGGTCAGTAAAATGTGCTACTAAGCGGGAAGACCCAAGTTCAAGATCTTTTTCGCCCTCTGCACAGAGGAAAGGCGCAAGATGCAACACGCTCTTGGCATCCCAAGAAGAATGTAGTGACCTGGCAGTTTTTGAAGAGCAAGGGTGCGTATTTGTGTAACTACAAAGAGAATGCAAGGCTAAAGCAGCTGATAGGAAAGGGAAATGAAGTTGTAGGGAGGAAAAAAAGGCAGCCTGGAATATCAAAGCTGAGTTCTTCAGCACTCTCCTTTGCAGAGATGAGGACCCCATTGGTATTAGGGCACCAGGATTAATGTAGAGCAAGAGAGCTGACAGGTTCTGATGTTTAGGGCCTAGGGTGACGAGACAGCAAGTGTGCAAATAGGAACAGGCCTGGGAGGTAATAGGTGCCCATGTAAGACAAAGTCCCAAATATTGGGACTGTCCGTGTAAAATCAGGACAACTGGTCAGCCTACTGGGGCCCCATCCACTACAGCACCAGAACACCAACTCCCACCTTCTAAGAAACAGAGATCAAATCTTGGCCCTGCTGAAGTCAGTGGATCAGGATTTCACCTGGTATGAATACATTGTGTTGCTTGAAGTACAATGCTTGCCTTATACTCTGTACTTTCACCTTTTAAGCTCCAGCTACAGAAATTTTCCATTCCTTCTTTCCACTGAGATACCCTTACAGCCTCTATAAATCTCATAATTAAAGGAAAGCATTAAGCTGGTTATAATGAGATGCTTGCAATAACAGGAGGGATGGATGTATAATATTGCCTTTGATTCCTAGAGTCAAAGAATTAAGCAGCATTCAGGGACTCTGTCCGTGCTCACCAGCACTTACCTGGACCATTGTCTGCCATGCGTGGAATCAGACTTTGTTAACCCGCCTGCACAGGGCTTTTTCAGTGCTCCCATTTCTACTTCTGGATTACAAACACATTTGTACATTGTGCAAACAGATGCACATCCAAAGGGCGACTGCCTCCTTAAAGCAGACCCCTTCGGAAGTGAAAACAAAAGTACTTCCTGACGTTACAGGTGGACGAGGAACAAACTGTCCTTGGCGTTCTAAGGTTCTACCACATCCTTGGGACTCAACTGACATGCCTCAAGTGCCCAGCGCGCACGCTCACGCATCTCAGCCACACAAGAAACCCTTCCCTTAAGCAGCAGGCTGCCTGACACACACATCTTCTAAGAGCTCCTCTGTATCAGAGGAAGGATCATAGAATCATAGAAGAGTAGGACTGGAAGGGACCTCGAGAGGCCATCGAGTCCAGCCCCCTGCCCTCATGGCAGGACCCAGTACTGTTTAAACCATCCCTGAAAGCCATCTATCTAACCTCTTCTTAAATATCTCCAGTGATGGAGAGTCTACCACCTCCCTTGGCAATTCGTTCCAGTGTTTGATCACCCTGACAGTTAGGAACTTTTTCCTAATGTCCAACCTGAACCTCCCCTGCTGCAATTTAAGTCCATTGCCTCTTGTTCTATCCTCAGAGGCAAGGAAGAACAAGCTCCCTCCCTCTGCCTTATGACACCCTTTTAGATACCTGAAAACTGCTATCATGTCCCCCCTCAATCTTCTCTTTTCCAAACTAAAGAAGCCCAATTCTTTCAGCCTTTCTTCATAGGTCATGTTCTCTAGACCTTTGATCATTCTCGTTGCTCTCCTCTGGACCCTCTCCAATTTCTCCACATCCTTCCTGAACTGCGGTGCCCAGAACTGGACACAATACTCCAGCTGAGGCCTAACCAGCGCAGAGTAGAGCGGAAGAATGACTTCTCGTGTTTTGTTCACAACACACCTGTTAATGCATCCCAGAATCACGTTTGCTTTTTTTGCAACAGCATCACACTGTTGACTCATATTTAGCTTGTGGTCCACCATAACCCCTAGATCCCTTTCTGCTGTACTCATTCCTAGGCAGTCCTTTCCCATTCTGTATGTGTGACACTGATTGTTCCTTCCTAAGTGGAGCACTTTGCATTTGTCCTTATTAAACTTCATCCTGTTTACCTCAGCCCATTTCTCCAGTTTATCCAGATCCTTTTGAATTATGACCCTATCCTCCAAAGAAGTTGCAACCCCTCCCAGCTTGGTATCATCTGCAAACTTAATAAGTGTACTTTCTACGTCAATATCTAAATCGTTAATGAAGATATTGAACAGAACTGGTCCTAAAACAGACCCCTGCGGAACCCCACTAGTTATATTTTTCCAGCAGGATTGAAAACCATTAATAACTACTCTCTGGGTACGGTTATCCAGCCAGTTGTTCACCGACCTTATAGTAGCCCCATCTAAGTTGTATTTGTGTAGTTTATTGATAAGTATATTATGTGAGACCGTGTCAAATGCTTTACTGAAGTCTAGGTATACCACCTCCACCGCTTCTCCCTTATCCACAAGGCTCGTTATTCTATCAAAGAAAGCTATTAGATTGGTTTGACATGATCTGTTTTTAACAAAACCATGCTGGCTGTTCCCTATCACCTTACCACCTTCCAAATGCTTGCAGATGATTTCTTTAATTACCTGCTCCATTATCTTTCCTGGCACAGAAGTTAAGCTGACTGGCCTGTAGTTTCCCGGGTTATTCTTGTTCCCCTTTTTATAAATGGGCACTATATTTGCCCTTTTCCAGTCTTCTGGAATTTCTCCCGTCTCCCACGATTTTCCAAAAATGATTGCTAAAGGCTCAGATACCTCTTCTATCAGCTCCTTGAGGATTCTAGGATGCATTTCATCAGGCCCTGGTGACTTGCAGACATCTAATTTTTCTAAGTACATTTTAATTTGTTCTTTTCTTATTTCAACGTCTAAATCTACCCCTTTTTCACTAGCATTCTCTATGTCAGGCACTCCTTCAGATTTCTCAGTGAAGACCGAAACAAAGAAATCATTAAACCTCTCTGCCATTTCCAAATTCCCTGTTACTGTTTCTCCCTCCTCACTGACCAATGGCCCTACCCTCTCCTTGGTCTTCCTCTTGTTACCAATGTATTTGTAAAAAGCCTTCTTGTTCCCCTTTATGCTTGTAGCTAGTTTGAACTCATTTTGTGCCATAGCCTTTCTAATCTTGCTGCTGCACGCTCGTGTTGTTTGCCTATATTCGTCCTTTGTAATTTGTCCTAGTTTCCATTTCTTATACAATTCCTTTTTTATTTTGAGATCATGCAAGATCTCCTGGTTAAGCCAAGGCGGTCTTTTTCCATATTTTCTATCTTTCCTACGCAGCGGGATAGCTTGCTTTTGGGCCCTTAATAATGTCCCTTTGAAAAACTGCCAACTCTCCTCAGCTGTTTTTCCCCTCAGTTTAGCTTCCCATGGGACCTTACCTACCAGCTGTCTGAGTTTACCAAAATCTGCCTTCCTGAAATCCATTATCTCTATTGTACTGTTTTCCTTTCTACCCTTCCTTAGAATTGTGAACTCTATGATTTCATGATCACTTTCACCCAAGCATCCTTCCACTTTCATATTCTCAATAATTTCCTCCCTATTTGTTAAAATTAAATCTGGAACAGCTTCCCCCCGGTAGCTTTTTCAACCTTTTGGAATAAAAAAGTTGTCTGCAATGCAATCCAAGAATTTATTGGACAGTCTGTCTCAGCTCTGCACCCTTGTGTGCTGAGTAGTGGTGTTCAATGTCCCTGGTTACTGCTTTGGCCTCAAAGTGGATTTTTAACACTGTTTCGGTGTTATTTTAATTTTATTTTATTTTATTTTTATTGTTTTCTGCATCACTTCAGACAAGTCAACTTCTTAGGCCTTATTTTAACAGAGCACATGCTTAACTTGAAACACTGAACTATGGGCTTAAAGCTAAGACCATGCTTAAATCAAGTACTTGCAGGACGGGAACGTTAATGCTTGACCCACAGAGAAAAATAAGGCCCCTAAGATAATAAACGTGGTTTTTGGCCAAGAACATGCATATACTGCTTCTCCTGCCAGAGCTCCCCTGTACCCAGCTTGTCGCAGGCTGCTTGAACTGCACCAAGGGGCAACAAGGTACAAATTAAATACGACCATAGGCTTATTCTGGTGACTGTGTTGGCCCCGGCTAATACTGGGAGCATAAAGAAGCTTTAAATCCTCATTTTACTTAGCCCTGTTTCTCCCGTTGATCTGCCACTCTGACCTGACCAGAGGAGCTCTCTCTAACAGTGCTTACCTTAGTGATGTCCATGTGGTCCTTAAGTCCTTTTGTCATACACCAGTATCTCCACACGTTCAGAGCATACAGAGTGGCCTTCGTAGTGTTTGGGCTCACTGCACTGATGCACAGATACTTCAGGTCGTCGTCAAAATTGAAGACAGGAAATTTGTTGAGTTTAGTTGAGTATGCTGGAAAGCAAAAAAAAAAAAAAAAAATAGGGGGAAAAAACAATTTAATCTTCTTGAACTCTTGAGTTAATCAGGTTTTCAGCAACTGGGAACTGTTTACATAAGTAGAAACAATGAGAAATGAAGTCACAGAAACAGCAACCTGGCATGAAGCTATTTGTGCACTTTGATTGGAACACTAGAATGTGGAATGGTTATTTCTTATACAGGTCATCAATATGGGGGTGCCCCAGCACATGGTGCTAAACAAAGTAAATGACACAGACAGAGCAATTCAAGACCTTTTACTTGGGGTAGAGGGATGGGAAGAGGACCGGTGTGATGAGGGAGAAAAGGGGGTGCCTTAATGAACTCTCTCAGCAATTGAAGCAAAATGCTCCATCACATATGGATCCTGATTCTCCACGGCCCAGAACTGTAGGTAATGAGGCGTAAGTGGGCATTTAACATCACTCAGCTGGAATGCTCCACCCTGTCCCATTGCAGGGCTTTCTACCCTCTTTGCACTCAGTGCCAAGCAGTGCAGAGAAGCAGGGCAGCCAACAGAGACGGTCTGAGACAGTGCGAGGCCAGGATTAAAGTGCAGATACTCAGTGCTCATTTCTCAAATTCTCCTCAGCCTCACAGGAGGGATCCAAATGGAGTCGATTGATGACTGACCCTACTCTGGTTCTTCAGGCCCTTACTATCTCTTATGACAAAGTAATATGTTTTTACGACACCACTATAATTTTATTCCATCCACTACATTTAAGAGTAATCTATATGGGCCTGAAGCCTGTTTATGTGGCAGCCCAGGCCATGTGAAGTCCTAACAGGTGCTTAAGTTGTCTATACAGTGTGCGCCCAGTTGGCTGCTCAGTGGGACTGCCAGCCAGCGTGACAAATGAAATCTCAGCAACAAGCAGTAAGAGATGGAGAACTCATGGAAAGGAGCTCCCCTCCAAAGCAGCTCTATATCCTTCCCCAAGAGATCTACCTCCATCAACCCTGCAGCCACAGAGGGTGCAGCGGTTACTACAGCCCAAGGGGTCTGCTAATCACCAGCTGTGTCGGAGGAGAGAGGAAGGTCCCAGCCTCTTTAAGTGACAATGAGATTGTTTCATGATGAGAAGGAAGGGGCTTTCCCCCTCCAGTTCTCATGGGACAACCCAAGGGGCCTCATCTCTGCTTCCACAATGCCCCCTGCATTTTCTCCCCCATCATTCAGCCAGCCAGGAAAAAGTCTGGCCCTATAGGATGCTGGATACTCATTGCCTCCCCACCATCATCATTTCCCAGAGCTGACACCTGTAAATGGCATCTGCACTGTGACACCACTCCTGGGAACAGCGTGTCGATCCCAGGGAGTCCACCTATGTTTTAAGTGGGTAGATAAAAGTGCCGCGTTAGCCTAGAGATCCAGTCACTCGAACGTTCTCTCCCAGTGCAGGGGGATCCTTGAGTAGCATCTGTAACCACAGTAGCCGCTCCTACGCCGCCCCAGCTTGTAGTGCAGAGAGCATGACTGGGGCACCTCTTGTGGCCACTGTGCAGTCACTGCAAATTAGAACGGCTGCCAGAGCAGCTTCAGCCCCACTTGCGGCCCCTCTTCTCAGCTGCATTGGTCACATTCCAGCTTAAGTACAGAAGGGAAACGTAGGCGCAACCCCAGAGGCACTGAGACCACTGACAAGGGAGAGTGAAGTCTCTGCTACGCATCCTTGGCTGGAAGCCAAATGGCCTTTAGGTCATGTGGTAGAGCACAGGGCTTTTGCCCCAAAGGTTGCAGGTTCACACCCTCCTGTTAATGACCTGGATGCACTGGCCTTTCACAGGCATCTCAGAGCCACTCTTCTGGTGGGTCCTGTTAGATGAATCCCTGTGGCTTTAGTTCACCTTTCAGTGACTACAGCAGGTGAAGAAGTTCCCCCGGGACCTTGTTGCCCCAGCTTCTGGCAACCCTCCAGAAACTCACCAGGAAGCCTGTAACCTGTATTTGGTGCCTTCTACATGCCACAGGTAATTGCTGAGCACCTAATCAATGGAATTGACTTCAGGCCAAATTTCTGCAGAAGGCCCCTGCCCCTTCGCTTTCCCACACTGGCTTCTGTGAAGCCATCCTGTGGCTGGACTTGATAACCGCTGGGAGGTGCCTTGCAGCCCTACATTTCTATGATTCTGCCTCACCGCCAGCTGGCCTGAGAGCTACCAGCGCGAGTAGCAACAGCTCAGCCCTTTCGAAAACCGGGCATCTTCTGGCTGTGAGCCTAAGTAGGGGATTTAGGGGGAAGAGGTTCAAAAGTGCCCAAGGGATTTAGGAGCATCAGTTTCACTTAAAAAATCTGTTGGATTTGTGATCTTAGTGACCTTTGGTGCTTTTAAAAAAATTATGCTTCACTTTAGGCATGCAGACTTGAAAATTGCAGACTAAATTTTTAGGCATAGCATCACAGGTGCAGCTTCCTGGAGTCCCAGGGACTGGACTGTGAGACCGGATGTACTCTGCCAGGTGCTTATGTACAGGACCCAAAATTGCACAGACTTCAAGATACGGAGTTTTTGTTCCAGCTTGTATCTTATATGTTATTAGCTTTAATTATTTATGTTGTGGTTGCAACTAAGAGCCCCAGTCAGCCCTAGAATTGCCAGGTGTGGAACAAACTCAGAACGGAAAGACAGTGGTTTTGCAATATGAGTATACTGAGTGTTTCATCTGAAGTAGGATGTTATTAATATCAAATACATCCTCAGAACTCTTCATTTTTTCTGTACACCACTCCCCTGCCTCCCCCGGCTTTTTCTTTTGATTGAAAATACCCTATAACTCCGCTTTAAGTTGTTGCTAAAGCTTGAGGACCAAACTAGCTGATTCAGAGATAGTTACCCTGGTCATCATGGGAACCACAGACAGACCTAGAGGAAAAAAATAGAGGAGTAATAAGAAGGCAATCTGCCAGTCTTGTTGCCATCCAGGTGCACGTGTCAGATAAGAGGGGTAACAGGAGCCACAAAACAGCTGATTCACTGGGAAACGGATATTTTTCATTATCAATAGATTTGCATTCTAATCTCTTTTGCTCTAGGAGAAAGCAGTTTAATCCACTACTTAGTAATCAGTATTAAATAACACAGTAAGGCAGCACTGGACAGGACTGGAACCGATTCAACAACACATGAAAACCCACACTTCATTTTAAGCACATGAGTATTCCTACTCGTTTTCATCAAGAGCCTATCCAGAGCCAATCCAAAGATTTCCATGGTTTTGGCTCAAGCCCCAAGACACTTGAGCATGTTTTTTAACTTTAGACACATTCTTAACTCCCATTGATGAAATTACCAGTAAGCACGTGCTTAAGTGCCTTTTAGAATTGGACCTAAATCAGAAGATGTTCCAGGGCGACATTAAGTCATTTGCTTTTTTTTTCCTCTGTGAAGCATGTGCCAAATCCTCCTCACTTTAATCATTCCCAAATCCCATCAGCTTCATGGTATTTATGCACTTGCAAGACTACATCAGGCCGATTTATCAATCAGCAGCTGAGTCAAGCTCCAAGTGTTTAAAGTTATACAAGAACACACTGTCATGCACAGACAGGAGTCACTGACAGTAACCACGCATGACTCATTGGGTAGATGTCAGCTCTAATTTAGACTTTTGGGGTTAAATTTTCAACTTGCTTAGATGTTTGCCTAAGTTCTATTTTCAAAAGCACCATGGAGTGCGAGCTGCAATGGAACAGGCTACAAACCAAGGCTCCTTTGAAAGCATCCCCTTTTGTGTTTTTCTTTGATCCTCTCTAAGGTTCTCTTGCAGCGTCAATATCTTTTACAGCATGGTTGCAACATCCTATCAGAAATTTACCGAGTGGAAAAATCTGCTCACCAGCCTTCCTCAATTACGATGATAAGTCATTGTTGTCATTTCTTCCCTTTCACAAAGATGTGCACGCTCCAAATCTGTCCAACAAGCACTGTAGTATGTAGGGACCATATCCCAGAACTTTACATTTCCATACGGGTCCCATAGCACTATGCTCTTAGTACCATTTTTCAGGCTGGAGTTGTATCTTCTGTGTTTAAGGTGAGGATGTACATAGACATTTTCAAGGTGGGTTAGTGAGACACCACTGGAGTCCAGAGACTCAAAATGTGATTAATTTTAAAATCTCTGCATCATTTCTACCACCTAAAACTGTAGTTTTCCTCCAAAAAAGAGGCCTGCAGAGGCACTCACTGATCAGCAGGCACACTGCTCTCTGATGCAAAATGCCATTCCATGCACAGAACAAGAGAAGCAGTTGATCCTTGTGATCAGAAATTACTTTCCAGGCCAACCCTACCCGCAGAAAGTAAGGACGCACTTTCCGATATCCTCTCCTGGGGTAAGTCTACACAGCACAGTTATTTCAAAGTAACTGTCCTACTGTCTACATGACACAACTGCTATTTCAAAATAAATGTGAAAGAGCAGTTGAGTTACTTTGAAATAGATAAACCTCATGGATACGTCTACACTAGCCCCTTCCTTTTGGAAGGGGCATGGTAGTGAGCGAGTTCAGAAGATGCTAATGAGGCACTTCCATGAACATGCAGCACCTCATTAGCATAATGACTGCTGCACATAATTCAAAAGTGCCGCTTTCAAATTGCACACTGCCCGTGTAGAGGGGGGCCCTTCGAAAGGACACCCCAGACTTCGAAAGCCCCTTCTTCCTTTCAGATGGGGTAAGAAATGCCGTGGATCAAAAATGCTAATGAGGCACTGATATGAATATTCAGCATCTCATTTGCATAATGACAGCCACCCATAGCTTCGAAATTGCTGCTTTCTAACTGAAAACTAGTCATGTAGATGAGGTTCCTTTGAAAGGAAACCCCAGTTTTGAAAGCATCCTTCTTCCCAATAACTATTCCTGAATACCTTATTTCAGAATAAGGGTGCTGTGTAGACATATCCTTGGGCTACAGCTACACTGTAGCCGTAACGTAAATTAGTTCAAGTTGACTTTGGAAGTTTCTGCTACCCTTTACCGAAAAAGGAGGTAACTTCATAGCTCTGTCTCATTCTTTTTTCAAAGTATTCTTACAAACTGCTGCAAGAGGACTTACATGGCCAAAACCTACTGTTATAATGCATATAAATTTTGGTTTATTCTAAAGAGACCTCTCACACGTCTTTCCAGGGACAGCTGCCAAGTTCCACTTGTTTTGGAATAAATTATAAACTAATTTCAAGCCCTAGATTACTAATGTGTAAGCTCTTGTCTCAGATACATCTGAGTAGGCATTGTGCCATAACAGCCCTGAGCTATTTCTACATCGATTAAAATGTCATTGGTAAACAACGTCTGGATTATGAAATTGCAATAAAAGCATGACAGAAATATTTGTTAGTTGCACAGCTGAGAGATACCGCAAAGTTTATAAGATTGGTTGAAGGAAGAAATATTGGCCTAAGCTTATCATTGTTTACACAGCTGCATGGCATGTCGATGTTTCAGAAAGCCACTTATAATGGCAGCAGATCACGCTGAGCCATCCCAGGGATGGATAGCCAAGCGTGTAATGGGGGAGAAGTGAACCTGCCCACTCCATTGTTAGCAGAAGCAGAGGTGTTCTGAGTATGGAGATCTGACGTAAATGGCCCCGACCCCTCTTTCTGCCTGCTGTTGGAATCACCACACAGATGAAGTTTTAAAACTATCTTCAGAAGAAGTGGGCCTGTCCCATGAGAGCTCATCACTGAATAAATTATTTTGTTAGTCTTTAAAGTGCCACAGAACTGATTTTTTGTTTTGTGAAGCTACAGCCTAACGTGGCTACCTCTCTGTAACTTCAAATCAGTTTTTCAAAGCATCCCAAGATGACCAGTCATTCAGAAAAGATTTCATGGCCCTGGACAAAGGAGCATCACCATGACCCCACAAACTGCCACTGCTCAGCAACAAAGGCCCCACTTAAAAGTGTTTGCAGTTTATGAGGCTACAAAGCTGAGACAAATGGAAAAAACAATCCCCTCTCCTGTCTATCCCTCCCCCGCCCGCCCTATTTAGTCATCTCACACGCATTTGCTTGCCCCATTTTCCCCAAGCAAACATGAAATGTGCCACGGTTGGTTAGTTCACAGCTATCGTTTGTTACTTTATTTCAATCTTTTTGCCATGCCTCTTGCAAGCACTTGAGATTATTTGATGATCTCGTCCTTCAACACTGTCATCATACCAGCAGCTGCTTTGGAGGCTTCTCTTGCAGCTTTCAGATTTTTAATTTGGGATACTGTGCTTTATTGGTAGTGTTAAAATAATGGAGTTTGTGACTCAGATTTGTACATTTTAATACCGTATTCTAGAACACTGCAAGTTCTGACTTGGGAAAGGACTGTCATGCCAAATTTACAGTCTTGGATCTGGGTCTCTGTCTGGGGTAGTTTTAAATCAAAACCCTCCCTTAAGTAAGTTCTTTTGCCAACCCTAAAAACTTTTTCAATAGCGCACACGCACGCACGCACACATGCACAAATTAACCATTAGCCACGCTGGGTCGTTGGACAAAACACAGGGATTGGCTTGGGCTTGGAAAACCCCGTTTCAGTTGAAAATGTTGCTGTCTTGTGAGAGGGGCAGTCCTAGCTCTGGAAAGTCTAAAAGCAAAATGGAACACTCGGAGTCAAAATATACCCTGAGCTTCACTAAATCCAATCTCAGGCTCAGATTCAAGGAAGCATCCTTATTCAGGAAGGGCACTAGAAGCATGGGTTTCAATCCCATTGAAATCACTGTGACTAAAGAACGTGTTTAAAGGCGAACACATTCTTAAGGGCTTTGCTGAATAAGGATGGACATAAGCATGTTCCTGAAATTCTGCCTGAATCAGGGCCTCAGTGAACTCAACGAATAGCTGACAGAAGAAGGAGCAACACTTTCAAGTGGTAGTTGGGGGAGAGATATAGGTTGGATATTAGGAAAAACTATTTCACTAGGAGGGTGGTGAAGCTCTGGAGTAAGTTACGTAGGGAGGTGGTAGAATCTTCTTCCCTAGAGGTCTTTAAATTGTGGCTTGACAAAGCCCTGGCTGGAATAATTTAGTGGGGACTAGTCCTGCTTTGAGCAGGGGGTTGGATTTAATGACCTCTTGAGGTCTCTTCTAACCCCATGATTCTATAATTCTAAGTGATGCAGGAAAGGACAAGCTTTGGTGAGCTTGTTTGCAAGCCACTTCTCAGAATGTTTTACCAGCTCACAAGAATTTCACAGCAGTGTGGATTCCTAAGGCTTGTAAGTGCTTTGGATTCTTTTCTACCACGGGCTTCCAATTTCTACGTGTTTTGTTTTTACAGGATTAAAGAGAGTAGCCACCTTTGCAGAAACAGTTTATTACATAAATGAGAATTGGTCACCATACCCAATTACAGACAAAATACTGTGAATAAAGCATGCACGTATCACAGACATCAATGACGTTACCAGTTGCTTACTTTTGAAATGATCTTCTTAGTTCTGTAAGTTTAAGGCTGTACCAAAACCAAATATTTCAAAACAAGAAAGTCACACTACAATAGTAGCTAACATTGTAAATATCGTGACATCCATCTGTTGTTGAGCAAAACTAAACATTTGAAACGTACTTATGGGGAGAACTAAACAAAATGAGCTGAGATGCTAAAGCATCAGACTCACCTAGCAATCTGAAGCTCAGGCAATGATAAGATAAGTTAGTGGCCTGCTCCAATTAATAAGCAACTAAAGTTATTCTTTTGAAATACTTAAAATGAACTGAGAGGTGAGAAAATGCAGGAACACAGCCACCCTATCATTCTTCCTTCAATTTCTTCTCCTTGCCTAGTCGGTGTTTCCTGGTCTCTTTTGTGTAACAGCAGCACTTTTGTGGGACCGCTCTGAAACAAATGTCTCGGGAGCAGATATATGACCTAAAGTGTTTATTCCATTCTAGTTAAAGTCTGAGGACCACTTATTTGTGGAATGGTAAATAGACCCTATAGAAAAGCAGGCTTTTAATTTCACTTCATGTGCATAAGAGCCAAGCCCTCAGCTGGTACAAATGGCAGTAATTTCACTGATTCCTGTAGTTGGCACCAGCCAAAGATTTGGTACTTCATGCAAAGCTACTTTGTAAAAGTGACGTTGTGGGGTGCCACAATTCTTGCTCCTTGCAAATCAAATATGCCAATCTTAGTGGCAGTCTTAGCCTAGGATCTGAGTCTCAGGACAGTTCTTTATGGCTCACCTACCACAAAAAAATCAAGTGACATGATAACACCCTCAGTGACAACTGCTCAGCCTCATTTTTGTCATATCCCCCACTCTGTTACACTGTTGCAATCCTAGTGTACATATGTACTTCCAGGAAGATCAACCAAGTCAGGGTCGATCTTCCAGAGTTCAATTTTGCATGTCTGATAGAGACATGCAAAATCAATCTGTCTGGAATCAGCAGTCAAGCTCTGTACTCCTTGCTATTGTGAGGAGTAAGGGAGATGAATGGGAGAAATGCTCCCAGCAACCTCCCTCAGTGAGGACAGTCAGGAAAGTCTATTTCAGATACGTCAGTTCTAGCTATGCAATTGCCCTATCTACAGTTGTGTATCTGAAATTGACTTACCTGCCTAGTATAGACCAAACCTTATTTCCTCCACAGAGAGTACTGCTTGAAGGCAATGGGGATGAATGGATGACTGCAAATGGATCTTAGTTAACTATTTTGGTGAGGATGCACAAACAAGAAAGCATTCAAATACACTTCCCAGAGACGCACCGGTTCTGAAAGGTTAGAATACATCAAAACTGTACATTTTCCCCACTAAAACAAGCAACTATGACTCAAAATGCCCAGAGGGAGCAGATATGCTGAGGAATAGGGTCCCATTTTCACACAGAGACGTATTTTAATACTAAATTCATGTTTTAAAATAATTGGCTGCATTTAGGAATGAGATTTTCAAAGGCACCTAAGTGAATTAAATATAACTCCCTTAGGGTCTATCAGAATTCCAGCCGAGAACATTAAAATATTTTTCTAAAAATACCTTGTCCTGTAATATAATTAAACTGATACAAGATTTCCCCAGGTACCTCAGTGACTGAAAAAGATGCAAGCCAGAAAGTGAAAAGCACACAGGCTGAGCCTATCTAGTCCAGCACCCTCAGGATCTGACCAGAGGAGAAAATTTACCACACCACAGAAGGTCAATATTGTCTAGCACATTACCAACATTTCCACTGCTTACTGGGCTCTTAGAAGATATTTAAGGGTAAATTAGAGCTAAATAACAGCACAGAACACTGAAAACCAGGACTGGTGACTGTAAACAAACTTTATGGGATCACGGGAAACTTGGCCATACCCACGGTAAGTGGTCATCTGGCTAACTTGAATCATGCTGGATTACAGATGTTGCTGGATGAGAGAGGGTCAGACTAGAGAAGTTCAACCTGTATTCTGTTCACAAAAGCATTAGACCCACCAATTTAATAGCATTTCCAGAGCTGGGGACTCCATAAGCAGTGGTAGGAGATGTACCAGCAGAGCTGTTTATGCTCAGAAGGGAGCAGTCCATTTCCCATTACCAACATATACACCCATGGAAGTACAATCATATTTTCAGATTATTGTGCACTAAATGAATCATATCATTTACTATGGTGATGTATTTTGGCAAAACCATATCCTGCTTCTGCAACGAGCTACAAAGGCCTGGAAGCCATGGGGGGGAATGTTTTTGCAGCATGGGAGGCCAAGCCAGGTGTCATTTTTGGCAAACTGGGCCATGGGAAAGTAGAATGTAGACTAGCTATTCTGCTGAAGCAGTGACTAACAAGAGCAGGACACACCAGTGACAAGCACAGGTGTGCAAGAAGCAGCACAGATTCAGGATCTGGTTCTCTACAGCTTCACACCTCAGAAGAGCAACTGTAACTCCCTGTCCCAAATACGGGCCAAGGAGATTGGCGGGGTGGGGCAGCTTGTCCCAGCTCCACCAACCCCCAGAAAACCAGGAAGGAAGCAGCAGCTGCTGGGCCTCCCTGGGAGCCCTAGGGAAGTGGCAGGGACACAGAAGCTGCCCACGCTCCCCGCTTTTCCTCAAGGTTCGGGGAAGTGACCTACCTGCTCTCTGGCCAGCAGCTGTACCTGTGCAGCTGCTGGCGGAAAAGGTCAGCAGGGGAGGACTCAGATATGGGACAATTAGTCCCTTTTAAAAAATAAGTAGGGACACCTTTTTGGCATATGGGACCGTCCCACCTAATACAGGACGTATGGTTACCCTCCACCTCAGGTGAACATTTAACATGTGTACCAAGTGGAGTAAACTCTCCCAAATCAGAATTCTGCACTCACACCAGCAGAGGCATTTTACCTGAGTTTTTGTTCAGGTCACAGTGGCCACCAAGTACAGAAACAACAAGCTGACTTTAAAATAGCAAATATTAAATGGAGCCATATTGGCAACAAAGGGCTAAACTGAAGCCAATACAGCTCTAATGATCTATACCACATGAGAATTGGGCCCAAGATCTCTGAAGATGAAATTAGACTAGGGCATAGGAGAGACAAATGCTATTCCCTACTCTGCCAAAGACTCCATCTATGACCTCGGGAAGGTCTCTTAGCTGGTCTGACCCTCAGTTTCCAATCTGTAAAATGGGGATAATAGTACTGCCTACTCTCAGGAGTGTTGTAAGGAGTAATATTTTAAAAAGCTCGTAAAGTGCTTTAAGGTCTACTGCTGAACACTATACAGGAGGTTCAGACACACCCAAGAGTTTTAAGTAGGAGTTATACATTTAAATGGGGATAAAATTTTCAAAAGGGACTTGTGATTTTGCTTGCCTTGATTTTTGGGACACATAGCGGCATGATTTTCAGAACATGCTGAGCACCCACTTTCAGAAACAGGGTCTTTTAAGGGATCACAGGTTGGACAGCCAAAAAGTGATGCTCCCAAAACCACTAGTCATGTTTGAAAATCTTGGCTTACAATTCTTTTTGGATGAAGGCAGAAATTGCAAGTGCTTTTAAGATATTTTTAGGCCAAACTTTTCTGGCAAGGTTTGAAAAGTCATCTCAAGTTTTTCAGTAGCGCATCCCTTTCCACCCTAAAGCTGTCCAGCAAACTCACTTCAAAAAGGAATCGACCCTTTTCAGCCTGTGAAAACTCCCATCAAAATCGAGATCAATTTATCTGCTTTGTTCTTTTACATTCACATTTTCAGCATCTACAGTGAGATTAGAAAAGTAACTTTTTGAAAATGAAATGGCAGAGCTGAGACAAAGGGTCTGGCATGAAGAGACCCTGAAAAGAGTGAGTCCCAAAACATTGGGCTCTACTCTGCTGTCACACTAGCTTTGCAGCAGCTTAAGTTCATTGATTTCAATCGAGCTGAAAAACGGAAGGGAACTCTGTTGACTTTGGTGGAGTTATTATTCCTTATTTACTTTGAAATTAGAATCAGGACCACTATGAAAGTTAATATAGAAGAGTATCACTACTGTGCCACTTCAGCTTAAGGGCAATGAACACTTTCAGACTGTTCCGCTACTAATTTAAAATGCTTTCCTCATTATTTGATTTGACGCTAAAATGAACATTTCAGATGTCAAACTCTTCTCCCATTATTCTGCAACAAATGCAAACCAAACATCGAAACAATGCTCTTCAGCAACACATCCTATCTTAGCAATTGCTCTGTTTTCACATGTATCTGATTTAGTAAATAACTTTCATTAACTTTATCAAGGTTTTTTCCAAAGTAAATTGAAAAATAAGAATAACCCATGTCATTTTTCAGTCACTTTTAGAATACTTTTTAAAAGCAAGAGATGGGTTTCTTAACCGGGTATATGGTAACTCGTGTGGTACAGGATATTGTAAATTTGGCACCTCCTGTCTACCACAACATATTGTTTCCTTCTACAGAAGGCACGAAATACTGGCTTACAACATTAAACAAACAGCGGAGTACACACTTTATAATGTCATACATAAAACTGTTAACTGGCACAGCCTCTTAGTATAGATTTTTCAGTTAACTACAGTAAGTGGTTATAGCAGCAATATGTAAGAACATAGGAACAGCCATACTGGGTCAGTGGTCCATCTAGCCCAGTATCCTATCTTCTGGCAGTGGCCAATGCCAACTTGAGAGCATGGGGTTTTGCATCCCTGCCCTCCCTGACTAATCGCCACTGATTAACATGGCTAACATTTCTACAAATATCACAAATGTATGTACATAAGAGCACCTACAAGACATGCAAAATCTCAACACCACTGAATCAAACAATGCATAGAAATCATCTTTTTTTGGCAAGACAGTAATTTTTTTAAAACAAACAGTGTTTATAAAACAAAAGAAAAAACAAAATCTACTTTTTAAAAAAAATGTTAAGAGTTGACTTTTAACTACGAGGGCACAGTTAGAAAAATCAGTGTAAGATAAAATTGGTCTCAGAGTAAAATGCATTGATGATCACTTAACAGAATTTAGGTGAAAATTGTATGTCTGTGAAACCACATATGTTCCCTTAACTTATGCCAAACAGTGTTTGATGATGTTTTGCAAAAAGGAAGAAAACACAGATCATTAACAGATTAAAGAGATTAAGCATAGTGGGCGAAATAAATTAAAAGATTTATGTTTGCTGGTATTTTCCTAGCACTGCTCACCATGAGACCAACCGTTGTTATAGCAAAATGCTTTAAAAGGTCAAAGTTAAAGTGAGCAGATAATTAAAACTAATGGAAAATATTTTTTAATTCTAGCATACAAAAAACAGGACATAAAAAGGCTGGTTCAAGACCAAGATTGTTTGCATTCTTTAGAAAGACGACAAAGACTTCTATGGTGTTTGCAAACCTCTCTCTTTCTCTGTGCCCTAAGTTATCTTCCTCAACAATATAAGTGCATTTTTCTTTACAATCCAATCTCTTTCTCTTCCACCTTGCTTGTGACCTGGTAGATTGTGACAGCTGAAGAATACTATATTGCATGCATGTGGGGCACCAAGATAAGAAATAATATAGACACAAAGATACTGATCCAGCAAGCACTTATGCATGGGTTTAGCTTTAAATGTATGAGTCATCTCAGTATCTATTCGTATGTTTAACATACATGTTTAGCAGCTTTGTTGGATTAGAAATTAAGACACTGCTTATGTTTCAGTGGTTTGCTGAACTGGGTCCGATCAAAAAAGCCAAATAGTGCTGTAGGCTACCATGGTACAATGGCACTAAAGTTGTCCCACGAGGCTTGCATTTCAGTAAGTGAGAGTAGAATTACGCCCCAATATAGAAAAACTACTTCCTGCTGTTCCAAGTATCTGAATTGCTGCCGGATATTTCAGATCATCTGTTAGTCTCTGTTGCTGTTTTTATTATTAAACTTAAGGATTCTCAGATTTCAGCAGTGCATGGGATGGAGACTGAAAATGACCTGAAATATCAAGAAGGGGAAAATGCTGTATTTAGTTAATTTTTTAACCCTATACTAAAAGGCTATATGGATTGTATTCCTAAAAGCTATATTAGCACATTTTTCCCTGCTGGTTTCACTATGAATTCTGTACCAAGACTCAGCAGACAAAGACTCAGGAAACAAATTGTCATTATCTTTGGAAACAGAGGGCTCATATCATACATGTGGAGCCCAAGTGAGGGAAGCTACTTCCACACCTAAGATGTCAAATTAGCACATCAGAAACCCAGAGATTATATGCATGTGCCTGCCCATTGGAGAACCAAAATGAGTGCTGGTTGCCAAGGTGGAAAATTGTGTACTTTATATTTCAGCTGAGTGTACACCCACAGGCATGAGTGGTGGTGAAAAGGATGACCCCATGGCACTGGTAGTTAAGTAACAAATTGAAAGGAAAAGCGTATGCTGCAGGTCTTTGTCTCTGCCTGATGCGTGGTTCTGAAATGGTTTGCTCTACGTGGACGGAAGAAAAGAAGAAACAGGTAGTAGAAAGCAGCATCCTGAGGAGAATGGCTGGCAAGAAAAAAGCAGAATGCACATGGAAGAGATTGGAGGGGAAGAGGAGCTTGGAGATCTCAATAACAGATAGGCAAGAGACCGCACATTTGAGGTGGGTTGGAGAAGAAATGGAGAACAATGGGTAAAGAAAGTAAACAAGGAAGAGGACAGTAAGACAGGCAGTGCAAGAGCCTGGTTAGGACAGGAAGTCTCTGGTCAAGCAAATTTTGAAGAGAAAAGGACTGGAACTCCAGGAGCTATGAACACGTGTCACAGCCTGGAAGGAGTTGAAGAACTATGGGCACCTCCATCCCAATGTTTTGCCAAAAGGAGTTCAGAAGTGAAATGTGTGTGTCTATACAGCACAGTTTTTTTTTCTGTAGTAGTTTACATCATCTGGAAGTTACAAGTCCCCTACCTATTGAAATACTGACTTTCTATTCTGCAGAGAACAGCTGGGGTTTGGCTAAATTCTACCCATTTAGGACCAAGCTCTGCCCTCACTTAAACCCCATACAACCCTTAGAAAGTCTAGTAAATCAAGCCTCTAAAACTCCTCCTCTGGCATGCAGAAGTTGTGAGTATGAATCAAAGGGTGGGAAGCATGTGTATTTAGAAAGCATTTTCTTTTTTTCCTTCATTTACGGCTACAAAATTAGCAAGGAGCATTATGGTATGATTTTCTGATCTGTTAAGATGTTATTTTTCAGATAAAACGTTCCATAAAATTAGCCTGGTTCTTCCTGTGCAAAGGTGGCAGAACAAGGCCCAAGAATATTTTATGTAACTCACAGGCAGAGCAGATATTCAGAAAAAAATTCTGAAATACAACTAATGAACAAATGAGTATGATTTTTTCTGTCTATGCTCTAATACTTTCTGTATATCTACATAAATGCACTATATATACTACGTATAGAGATGTTTTATTAGTCACACACAAACATATCTGAGTTATGTGTAGAATCCAGTCTTACAAGTCTTCATGCATAGCATTCCCTTTTAAGTCAGAGCTTGCAAGATTTGGACCTATGACCAGAACTCAGGGGAAAAAATTAACTCAAAAGAAAATTACTATCACAATCATCACTGCTTGCTTTGCTTCCTCTTTGCTACCGGCCTATTTGTCTTCCTGAATAAAGCTGTTCAAAATCATATAGAAGCCCAGTATATATCCTTTTTTAATTTTCCCTTCTAAACTTTGCTTTTACTTCTCACGCCTTAAATCCTGGGAAATGATTTCTTTAACTGATCTGTTCTCAAGCCCAGTGTTCCTTAGGTGGCGACTAAAACCATTAAATATTTTTAACCACGGACGGGGAATCCATGCACCAGCGATGCAGAGCAGACTGGGAATTAGCCAAGTGAAAGTTGCATAGTCATTTCACAGTCTAATTTGCCCAGTAAAATTCTAGAAGCCATATACACTACAGCCTCCTGTTACCAAACACTAAGATGAGGGAAACTAATAGATCCTATGTTAACATATTAAATAAAAACAACTCAACCCCTTCTAGCTCCTGTAAAAGCTTTCTGTTGTCACACAAGGCTGGATGGCTGCCATGAGAGTGGAATGCACAGTATGTTGGAATTAAAGCGCCTGAGTTCTACGCCTGCTGCAGAACATGAAAGGAAGCTGTGGAATCTCCATCATTGGGACTAGATTAGATGACCTGTCCAGGTCCCTTCCAGTCCTACACGTCTATGATTTTGCGTAGTCTGCAGCAGTTGCAATGCAAGTTTCCCCATACAGCCCTCTAAAACTTCTTGCCTCTGACCAGGAGGGATCACCTACAGGAAAAAGATTCTACTGCTCAGTCTCCACAGCCCATTCAACACTTGGTGTGTACTGGCATGTACTGAGACTACACCAACTATTCTGGCTGCTGTAAACAACATTGATGTTTATAGTGATATGGACACAATCAATCATCTCTACCTGGCATCATCTCAAGACCACCAAGTCATCTCACATATGGTAACCAGCCAAATACCGAATAGACGGAATGAACTGTAGCCACTGTTAGAATGGACCTGTTTTAAACCAGTGACTTGCAAGGGAAAGTTTTCCTCTCTGATGACCCTTCAAACCTTCTAGTCTCCTGTGAAGAATTTCTGCTAGTTAAAATAACATTCAATATCACTTTTTTGGGCAAGTACATCTCAGAGGCTATAAATGAACCTCTAAAATTAATTAAGATTTTAGAAGTTGTGGGGTTTTTTGTGCTCTCTCTGATGTAGCTCCATAAGCTAAGCACAAAACTTTTAAAAGAATTCTAGGCCTTATGAAAGCCATGCTTAGTGCCGAGGCATTTTAAATTCTTGACAGAGAGGTGGATTTCAAGAAAAATAACTGCATCCAATAAATACGCTGGGTTGGATGGATTCTCCACTGGTCTAACTACATGAAAGGCAATGGTACTACATGCCAATTTTCACAGGCTGAGATAACTGCCCGGGGCATCTGAAGGACATTTTCCACACAATTATGGCTATTCTACAGCCAGGTCAAATTCCAGGCATAGGAAGTGTCAGACCATCTTTTTTATAGCAAGCAGACTATTGCAAAATAGGAATGGTAATATTGCTAAAATTGAATTAAAAAGTCTATTTTCTTTCAGCATCAAATAATCAGAATTATTGTGCCAAATAAGGATTTCTGTTTTGTTAATTTTTCACCTCAATAACATACATGACATTTATAGACAGACAAAAATAATGGCCATGTCTACACTAGCCCCACACTTCGAAATGGCCATTTGCATTTGCATCCTATGAACAGATGGGAATAAGGGGACTTCAAAGTAGGCAGGGTCCTTTGGAAAAGGAGCCCCGTCTGAACGAGCTACTCGGCAGCGAGCCACGTCAATTTCGAAGTGCCGCGGCCACCCACATGCTAATGAGGCGCTGAATATGTATTTCAGCGCTTCATTAGTAAACTTCGAAATTTTGAAGTTTGGGGCTAGTGTAGACATAGCCAATGTTGGAAAAACACCATAAACCATTAATGCACTGGATACAAACTGGGATTTTTCAAAGGCACGTATCGACTTTGGGCACCCAAATCCCATTGCATTTCATTGAGACTGAGCACCTAACTCCCTTAGGCTACTGAAAATCCCAACCATAATGGATTCAGTGTCCATTGAATGGTGACAATCCAAATTAAATCTGCAAAACAGATGGTTATTAAAGATACATCACACTGCCCTGTAAAAAATTAACCTGCTAACCTCTTTGCAACAGTGGGTCGATTACTGATACCCAGAGGGCTCATTTAGAGGCAAATACGTCATTTGTACAATCAAACCAATAGAATTTTGTACCTATGACCTACTAATACTAACCGATTCAGCGAAAAACCAGAAGATGGGGGGAAATTCCTCATACCAGCAGGGGAACTATACAGATAATTGTGCAAAAAATTGTTACTTCCAGGGGAGCCAACAGCTTCTGTGGGCCCCTGGGCAAGGTGGTGGGGGGCAGCTCTGCAGTAGCAGGAGGGGTCGTGGCCTCCGGAAGAAGGGGTGGGGCTGGGGAAGCCAGCCTTCAGCCCCTCCCAGAGCACAGAGCCCTCCCTCCAGCCCTCAGAACCGCAAGGAGTTTATGGCATGGCACTTTGGTGGCAATTTAAAGGGCCCATGGCTCTGCCTGCTGCTGCTGCTGCTGCTGCTGTCTCCCGCCTTCCCCCACCGGTTGGTGGGACTGGTTACTTCCATGCTGCACAATTTTCTGCTAAACTGACGTTTCCTCATCAGGAGGAAGTAGGACTCCACCTGCCACTATTTATTTCTCCAACATGAAGGTTTATCATCAAGCATCGCTAGCTACCTCCTTCCTGAGATTGCAAAGCTACAAATGCATAACTATTGGCCTGGGTTTATGCCAGCTGTTTGCTTTAAATCTCCCAGGGTTGCATGAACACGGGTCCAGCTTTGCTGGTATCTGGAATGGCTGGCGCGTGGGTGTAATACTTTTGCCAGTGCTTCACCTAACCCCGCTTCGATTGCATCTTGGTAAAGGGTGACAGAAGGCCTGACACGGCAGACGGTCTATGCTAGCATGCTATCACTGCTAGCATGAGCAGAGGAGTGCTAGAGATACGGCACTGCTGAGAGATTTAAAAAAAAAAAATAGTGCAGAGACAACTACAGTTCTCACAAGATTGAACTTCTGACACCCTTCTCCGTACACTCAGTAGAAAAGCCACTCCCTACAGACAAACACCCAGGGCACACTAGGACTAAGCTGAGTTTATAGGGGCTGGCATATTGGCCTTGCAGTCCCTTTCATCTCCACTCAGTTCCTGGTATAACTCTATTGGCTACAGTGGAGGTACAAGAGGTAAAGGAAAGATTTTCCTGGTGCAGGGAAAGTGAGCTGACCTCTCACAAACCCTGGGACAAGGGTCATGTCATGATCAGCATACAAGGAGGGGGACTGATGATGGCAGGTGGGCAGGAGCCCCTCACAAACTCCTACAAATCTTCCATGGGTAGGGGATGAGAGAAGGAAAGAACCACATGAAAGATGATCGTCAAGTCATCTAAGGCAAGCATGGAAGGTGCTCAGGTAGAATCATAGAACACTAGGACTAGAAGGGACCTCGAGAGGCCATCGAGTCCAGCCCACTGCCCCAATAGATACACATCTCTTAGAACTGGAAGGGACCTTGGGAGGTCATCTAGTCCAGTCCCCTGCCCTCTTGTCAGGGCCAAGCACCATCCCTGACCTCTATTTGCCCCAGTCCCTAAATGGGCCCCTCAAGGATTGAAGTCACAACCCTGGGTTTAGCAGGCCAATGCTCAAACCACCAAGCTATCCCTCCCCCAATCTACATACTATGGCAGTCAGGGCCATGGAAGAATCAGAATAGAACAGAAATAGTACATGGCGCTAGGGGAGTTTCAATGTATATTGTAACCATTTTGGCCCCTTGTCCGGTCCAGAGTCCAGGCAATATGAATGTACAAAGCCACATCCTATTAGGCTATACAGGTTTGTGCTGCACCTCAGCTCTACTAGCAGAGTCATAAAATGTGATTTTCCTTCTAATCAAACACTTCAGCAAAATGCATCACCTGTACACATACATCATATGCAGAAACAAAGGGGTAAGTACCTTAGAGGTGAAATATCAATGCTCTGCAGCTTCTGAAAAATACATATTACTATGAAACAGTTTCACAATGCTGGTATCCTTCAAGAAACAGACCTATGTGAACACAACAAGATGTCCTGTGGCACCTTATAGACTAAACAGATTTTTTTGGATTTTCATGGGGAAAGACCCGCTTCGTCAGATGCCTCTGTTAGTTTACAAGGTGCCACAGGACACCTCGTTGTTTTTTGCAGATCCAGATTAGCACGGCTACCCCCTGACACTTGAGACCTATGTGACACGTACAGCCGTTCTGAAACTGTCCAAAATTACACTGCTTTTACACTTTTATTGTAGAAATATTACACAGTGTAACTTAAGAAGGTTTTAAATACACATTGCAACGTAATGACAGTTAACCTCTAGGCTTTTTATGCTAACTGTATGTATTAAAAAGTATAGCCCAGTTGAAGTTTGTGCAACCCAAGTAAGGTTCACACACACGAGCTAGTTGTGAAAGCCTTTTCAGACACAAATAATAGTGAGGTTCACAAAACTCCAGAATTCACTCGTCCCTGTTCAGGATTACCACATAGTAAAATGTGTGTGTCATGCAAACACGGAATAATCCCAGGGGGACACTCCGATTAGTAAAACAAGGCAGAAGCATTCAGTTCTAGTATCCATAGGTGCATATATCTCTTTGTCCACTCATTCAAACAGACTCATATGCATGTATTTGAAGGATTATTTTCAGATGAACTCACCCACTTCTGTTTTAACGGGTGATCATATCATGCTTCCATGTTTGTTGGCTTTTTAAACACAGCATTCACCATTTGTTACATTGTTTGTGCTGTGCTGTGCTTTTCACCGTGAGATATTTTTCAGGAACAATGTGCGCATGCAGCAACCTCAGTGAAACCTAGTTTACACAACACACTGGTAAAAATGGTGGGTCTGAAATATCTTTTACCTGCTGATATAAGTGTTCAAAAAATTAGAGGGCCAAATTTTGCACTAAGTTACTCTGAGGCTACCCCATCCAAGCCAGTGGGCTGGCCCAGGCACAAATGAAGGCCATCACTTTGATGTGAACCATGTTAAACACATGTAAAGTGTGCTATTTTTCTAAACTTAAAGTTCAGAGAGCCCATGCCAGCATTAATATCAGGACAGAAGCCAGCCAGTAGCACAGACAAAAGCTCTCTGTTCACTTTTACAAGTTGCCCAGATCCTTTATCATTTTACATGGCCCTAGCTGCTGCCTATAAGTAGTATCTTCTTTCATGAGGTGTCTTCTAAGATCCCAGTAAACAGTGGAAGTGTTGGTAATGCTGTTAAACCATTTAAGCTACAAGACTTAAGCTACGTGACTAACACAGCTGAAGTCAATATACTGAGAAATGCTTATTGCGGTGTCTTCACTGTGGTAGCCAAAAATTGATGCTCTCCCATCAACTCTGCTTTGCATTCTGGTGGAGTACTGCTGTCAACGGGAGAGCTCTTGGTGGTCAACATATTACATCTTAACTAGACACGATAAATGTAGATTGATCACTGCCCATTGTTTTGGCAGGTAGCGAAGATGTGATTTTGAGTAGCATCAACTCCACCAGAAGACCCATTGACTTCAAAGGGGACTTGAAGAAAAATTCTATTCAGTCTGAATAATGGTCCAGTTTGAAACTGTCTAATCTGACACTCTTGTTTGGCAACATCTGTGGTCTGGCATGATTTTAGTTACTCAGATGTCTACTTATCATGGGTGTGACCAAAGTTCCAGAGGTCCCATAAAGTTTATTTATGGCCACCAGTCCTGGCTCTCAGTGTTCTGTGCTGTTGCTTAGCTGCAATTTACCCCTAAATGTCCTGTGAGATCCCAGTAAGCAGTGGAAATGTTGGTAATTCTGTTAAATAATTTTGACCTCTGTGGTTCAGCAATTTCTCTGGTTCAGCACTGGTCAGGTCCAGAGGGTGACGGACTAGAGAGGTTCAACCTGTATTGGAACAAGGCTGACAGAATCTGTCCCCTGGCTTCTGTAGAAGGATTGGGGCAATCTGCTGAACTATGTCCTGGCTACACCAGGGTGCTTTATTAACAGGCAAGTTTCACCCCAAAGAATCACAGAATCATAGACTACTAGGACTGGAAGGGACCTCGAGCGGCCATCAAGGCCAGCCCCCTGCCCCAATAGCAGGACCAAGTACTCTCTAAACCATCCCTGATAGACATCTATCTAACCTGTTCTTAAATATCACCAGTGATGGAGATTCCACAACCTCCCTTGGCAATTTATTCCACTGACTGACCACCCTGACAGCTAGGAACTTTTTCCTAATGTCCAACCTAAACCTCCCTTGTTGCAGTTTAAGTCCATTGCCTCTTGTTCTGTCTTCAGAGGCCAAAAAGAACAAGTTTTCTCCCATCTTCTTATGAGCAATAACATTCTCACTTCCAGTTAATTCAACAAGCAAATATAGCAGCGGAAGCATCATTACACTCCTTTTCTCAAAGTTAAAGGACATCAGCACTTGGACTCTCTTTTGACAGGTTAAATTGAAACACACAGCAGACATATTCATAAAGAAGTACAAAGCAATTCCTTCAGAACCAGATTCCAATACAGGTGGAACCTCTCTAGTCCAGCACCCTCGGAACCTGACGAGCACCAAACCAGAGAATTTACTGAACCACAGGAGGTCAAAATTGTTTAACAGCATTACCAACATTTCCACTGCTTACTGGGATCTCAGAAAACATTTTGGGGTAAATTAGAGCTAATAGCTGCACAGAACATTTGAGAGCCAGGACTGGTGGCCATAAACAAACTTTATGGGACCTCTGGAAATGTGGCCACACCCATGATAAGTAGGCATCTGAATAACTAAAATCATGCCAGACCACGGGTGTCGCCAGACAAGAGTTTTGGATTAGAAAGGTTCAAACTTGACCATTATTCAGAATGAACAGTACTTTTCTCCAAGTCCCCTTTGAAGTCAGTGGATCTACTGGTGGCATTGATGCTACTCAAAGCACGTCTTTGCTACCTGCCAAGTCAACAGGCAGTGATCAATCCAGCAGTGATTGATCATGTCTAGATTTATCGTGGCTCGGTTAGATGTAATAAATACACCACCGAGAGCTCTCCCATCAACAGTAGTACTCCTCCAGAATCAGAAGCAGAGTTAATGGGACAGCATCATTTTTGGCTTACCACAGTGAAGACACCATGATAAGTATTTCTCAGTATATTGACTTCAGCTGTGTTATTTACATAGCTTAAATCGTGTAATTTAAATCAACAGCTCAGGGTAGTGTAGATGAGGCCTCAGTCAAATTTTGAGTGGCCTGGCCGCCTTTTCTGCTGCCCTGCGCTCCTGATCAGAAGATTCAGCGCACCAGTGTTTTTTGCTGCTGAGAATGTGGATTTCAGCAGTCTTACGTCCTGTTCTGTGCACATGCGACATCCCAGCAGGTTCTGGGGTTGGGATGGGCGTGGGGGCTTGTGGGCAGGATCAGGCTGGCAATGGGGGCACAGCCAGCGGCCAATTTTTCTGTATTGCACTGACCAGCCCCACCAAAGCTTGCCGGAGTTCTGCCACTTGCATGGCAAGTTCAATCTATTGTACACCTGCATTACACATGTAGGGCTCTCAAAGTAAGAAAGAAAAGGCTAAACATTTCTAGATCAATAAAATAAATATAATCAACATGCCCCTTCCTCCCAAGCCCCAAAATACACCAGGATTCCAAAGCATGGGGATGAGCAGAGGTGCTATCATTCACGGTCACATCAAGATAAACCCCTGCCTAGCACGTGAAACCAAATTCAGACTAGCGCCTGCCAAACAGGCAAACACTGTGGGAGGGGAGCTGGCATGCAGCCAAAGGATCCCTTGTGCAGACCATTAAGGCAGTAGTTGACTCTGAAAGAGCCCTTATACCATAGATCACAACAGCAGCAGCAACAAAAAATCCCTCATTGGTCAACAACAGTTTTGTGGAGCTACGGGAGAGGTTGTGGGGGCGCAAAAGGCCCCAGAGTTCTGGCTCCTGCCACTACTACTTTGGCAGCACTGGTGACTGTAGTGCCAGGCCCCTTTGAAGTGCCACAGCAATGCTGCTCTGCCACTCGGCACACCCTTGAGGCAGAGGGAACCAGTGTCACGGTTCGGGCAGCTGTAACGGCTGACTGCCTCAGGCCCCGCCCTGTCTCCCTTTGATCCCGCCCCTTCCAGCAGTACAGAGCCAGGCCCCTCCCCGACCTTGCCGCAGGGTCCATGGCAGCTTTCGGTCCCATTCTGAAGCTGTTAGGGCAACACGATGGGAGCAGTTGCACTGAAAGACCAGATGACATTAATACCAGAAGACATCATTGGCACATTAATTTGCAGGCAGCATCTAGAAACCCTGATGCAGTATTTCTCATCTCCATCACTAAGGCAAGGTCTATACTGCAGCCAGAAGACTGACAGCAAACCCAAGTTATCTCAGCATAAGCTGTCCTAGCACATCAGCCACCCTGGTATGTACTCGCATTGCTAGCTCTTATCACCACCAGTTTTAGGTGTGCCAGGTAGGTTAGAGCTAGTCAATCTGTGCTCCAATCTTGCCTCCCACTGCATTGTAGACACACCCCCAAACCACCAAATACCCTGATCCACTGAACTCATGCTAATATTCATGGGAGTAAGTTTTGGCCTCAAATGCAATGTTCAAATTGAAATCAATGCCTCCTGTACAGCCAGTAATAACTTACAGTGTGAACTATCAGCTACCTTCACCTGATTCCAGCCAAACCGACATCTATCCCACAGTCCTCAAAAACAGGGAGGAAAGAGTACTGTGTCTGTAAGTAATGCGGGGGCCGGAAAGATGGACAGAGAAGTAGGTGTAGGTGATTTTCCCCTCTTGTGCAAAACTCTGGCTTAGCAAGCACACAAGAAATCAAAACCCTGCAGTGCCACAGGTGCACTGAGATGTAGGTATCACTTGGAGTGGAAAAGCAGATCGTGCCATATGCAAGTTGCATTACAGCTGATATGTCTTACAAGGTCAGTTAGAGAGAGACTGGGTGGGGTGAAATTCATGCTTGTGAAGAGGGCCACCACAAGGCCAATGTGCTACTCCAGTTCCACTGAAGACCTCAAAATAGGGCAGAAGTGATGCACCTAACTGTGCTAACCCTCTGCAGAGGAGACAATTTAATCTTAGTATCAATTAAAATATACTTGAATGCAGTGCTGGGCTACTCAGTTTCTACTTCTTTTTGCTGTCTTTATTCTCACCCTCCCTTTATTCTCCGCTCTTAAATTTAACTCCCTACAGAGTTGCAGATCTAAAGAATGTAAACAAAGAGCCAGCTTGCTCACCTGTGGCATGACCCGGCACTTGCTGAAGTCAATGGATAGACTGCCATTAACTTCAGTGGCCCTCACATCCAGGTGCAAAAGCCAGTTTATCTTAAGTCTCATCTTTGCAGTGCTAGAGTACCTCCACAATGCATTTTCATCTGTAATGCAGCTTAAACTCAGTTCAGTTACCACAGAAATGAAGCTACTTAATTTTAAAGGTTAGAGATTATATTGTACTGGTTCCAACTGAAATGCTTAACTCGTTAGTGTCTCTCCTGCACTTAATGAATGATTATATTGCAGAGCAAATCAGTTGGAAAGATAACAGTCATTATTTAGTCTTTAAGAGCCAAATTCTGCTTTCATATTCACACATGCTGCCTTCAAAGTGACAGCTGTGTGTGTGTGAGCTGAATTAGGCACAGTGTTTTCTAGTATTTTAAGGGTTTTGTTTTTCCTCCCTCACATATTAAATATAAAAGGTTAAAATAGTCTATTGTATCTGGATTTTGAATGACAATTTATGACCCACTTGATTATCTGTATTCCACTCTTCTGTCTTGGGAAAAGATTTCTGAATTTTTAGCACTTGTACATTCCCTGGAAAATTCAAAGAGTAGCTGAAATTCTAATTTAGTATAAGATCAAATTACACTTCCATGGATGACAAAAAACAAAGTACTAATGACCAATGCTTAGTTTGAAACAGTAACAAGTATTTGTATAACAGTCTTTTTGCCATTACACCTTTGCATATTGTTCAAAACAATATTTCATAGTATAAAGACCAGCAACATTTTTATCACAGAAAATCAACAACAAAAATAGTTTAAAATAGTCTTCGGTGGACTTTGTTTAGGAATATTATATATATTTGCCAGCTGGCATAAATGTTCCTCAGGAACCAAAACAATAAGGAAACAGAAATTGCTCAGTGATTTCACAAGCTTATGTTGATACCTCTCTTATTTCCTGGTCTGTCTGAAGAACAAGAAGTCTGCAGGTAAGAAGCAGCAGCCAGGCATAAGTTTATCTCCCTCTACCATGGAGATTATGTTAAAATAAGAGGCGTTACAAAATGATTTAACACAGAATTGAGAGGTAAGCCTCCATGGGGATGTACACCCAGTGACTGTACATATGTTAAAAACTGTATCTCCACTCTCTCTCACGTTGCCTGAGAACCACTTTGCCCTTGTAAAATCTGCAATTATATTATAACCCATAGTAGCTTTCATTTTTGTATTAAACACTATAAATACTATGTTAGTCATACTAAACTATTTCTATTGACTTATTTGTAAAAAGAAAAATATATTATATATTTATATTTTTTATAAAGTGAATTAACACTGGGAAGGTGTAAGGAAGTAGTAGACAATCACAGCTGATGTGTACCGGGGAGCAGGGGGCATAAATTCAAAGCTTAACTAAAAAACGTTCCTTTGAAATCCACCTTTCAAGCTGTGTCAGAGGAAGAGTCATAGGACGCTGACACTATGAAGTTGCCAGAACTGGAGTGGCTTGCCATGGACTGGGCTGCTTGTTGGCTTAAATTGTTACAAATAAGCACCAGCTGGTTACTCTGGGCTTCGGACAGGGTGCTGCAGCTCTGGTAGACGCTGAAGTTGGTCTTCCTGCCAGGAATGTTGCCCTTCTCACACATTGTCTTTACCATCTTAGCGAGCTTGTTTTTTCCCAGGGCTTGACAGTTGTACCAGTGAAGTGCAGCCAGGTTGACAACCGGCTTGATGGACAGGTAGAAAGGCGCATCTTCGTACCGCATGGCAGGAGGCCGTCTTTGAGCGTACTCCTTGTAGTCTTGTACTGGGCAGGTCTGAGGAGCATGCTGTGTGGCATAGACTCTGGAGTCAGTCCCTCCTCTCTTGGTTTTGGCATTCATATCCCCTGTCTCTTGCCCCATCCACTCCAAGTATTCCAACCCCGTCTCTGTCACCCGGAGCCTGATATCCCCCCATTTGAGGGTGGACCCATGGAAACCTGTGCAATGTCCAAACGCCTTAGTATTATTTAGCCAGACAAGGTTCAGCAACCCCTCTGGATTATACCGACTCAACAAGCCTCTTTTGCGCAGGATAAGCTCATCAGCAAATGTCAGCTTCATGGATTTGTGTGGCTTGTTTCCTTTCCCTTTACACCTCAGCTCGATCTGCTTTTGCTTCAAAGCCTCTTGAGATCTCTTGAACTCCTTATCCCTTGTAATACTGTAGCCATACCTGTGTTCTTTGAGATAGCGCTCCAGCCCACATTGATAATTGGCCAAGCTGTTTGGCTCATATTCAGAGCCGTCCTTCTGTCTGGCATCCACAAAGAAGGAAGCCAGGTATGCATCAAGTTCTGTGCAAGGAATGACGTAGATTTCCCGGGTTTCGGAAGGATATTTGGAGATGAGAAACTCTCGGAAATTACGTAGAGCCGTCTGAGTGCTGCGAATGGTCTTCTCATTCTGCTCCCTGCTGAGTTCTGCTGCTCTCTCATCCTGGTCTGAAAAAGGCAAAAGAACAGACAAGGGAACAATGAATTTGTGCAACATTTTCCCCCCAGAATAATTTCCTTAAGAAAGGAAAAAAAAAATCAATTTCACAAAGATCGTTGGAAAACATTATTACATACCTGTCTCATGTTTGCAAAGCCAACTTCAGTTTCACAAATGATGTTACTAGAGTATGGCAAAAACAAACAAACAAACAAAAAAAAACAAATCGAAATGAGCTCCTCCTGTCACGGGCGCACACATTGGCGCCTGTAGATTTGTGGAAAAGTCTGGGACTAGAGGCAAGTCTGCTTTTAAGAACAAATGTGAGATAGAAAAGTTGTAGCAGGCCCCTTGCACACAGCAATGGAGTCAAATTCGAGTAGTTAAACCCATTCTGAATTGCTTCATTTGTGAAACCAGAGGTTGTACTGGTTCCAATTTGTTTTTTAAATAACTAAAAGCATCATATTTATTCCATTCAAACGTATCTTTAATGCGTGGCATTTTCATGTACTAAATATCAAGAGAAATATACAGAACATAGTAGCACAACACACGCAAAACACAAAAAAGTTTGCAAATACAGTGCAATGCATAGTTTACAAGCCTTAGACAAAACGGTGCCCAGGCAAGGACCATCTTTGGTGCCCCCCCATTCATTAAATTTTTGAATACCTCATATTTTCTTGTATTTGTATCCCATTTTACGACTTGGATGCACAATTTGCATGCATGATTTATCTCTGTCATATAAGATGATAAATCTGCATGCTAGGACCTATAAATCTGTATTTTTCATGCATAGCATCCTCCCAAACCCGGCACCCCAGACAGTCTCCTGGTCACCTGCCCCTAACTCAAGGCCTATTTACAAGCGTACAAATATGAAAGATACAGAATACTTCATCATTAGGAAACAGAGAAGAAAAACATCAGTAGCTACCAAGAGAGCACTCCACAAATTCACTGAGACTTAAGATCACCTACACAGTCAGGTTTCTTCTTGAGAGTGGAACCAAGTCTCTTGGAGGAACTGACCTTTCTTTCACGCAGGAAACCTTGAAGGAAGATCAAAATCTGGAAAAAATTTTATGCTGGTCTACAATGATATTTTAGAGATCTTATTGTGCTCAGTGACATATCAAACCACAGTTGTTAATCAGAGTTCAAGCATCACTAAGATAGCTTTTGTTGGGCTTCTATTTTCTTGCTGATAGTGGCATGAAAAGCATAAAAAAGAAAGTGATCCTTACATTTAAATTACACACGATATTGAAAGACTATTTTCTTTACATGTGCAAATGATCCAGCTATAGGAGGATGCAATTTAGAAGCACAAAAGTGGAATGGTCTTTTCAGGTATGTGACAATGCTTAATGGTGTTAGAAAATGATAACCAACAAACACAAAAAGGCAAAATTTCAGTGACAATCACAAAGAATTCACTATGTTCTGTTGTAGTTAAAGGGACTTGGTTCTGACATTCTTCCAATCAACAAGCAGAAAAGATTTGAGCCATTTTTGTGTATCATTTTAGAACTATATATTTTGTTTTGTTTTGACATTTGCAAGCCACTTTGAAGAGTCTCTTTACATACATGTTGAACCTCCCTTGTCCAGTGCCCTTGGGACCTGACCAGTGCTGAACGAGAGAATTTGTTGGACCATGGGAGATCAATATTGTCTGGCAGCATTACCAACGCTTCCCCTCTTTACTTGGTTCTCAGAAACATTTACGAGTAATCTAGAGCTAAACAACAGCACAGAACCCTGAAAGCCAGGACTAGTAACTGCAAACAAACTTTATGGGACCACAGGAAACCTGGCCACACCTACATAAGAAGTCATCTGCCTGAAACCATGCTGGATTCGTGATGTTGCCGGACAAGAGAGTGCTGAGGTAGAGAGGTTCAACCAGTATAATTGCAAATAGGTACTGGCATTTGCATTTCAGTGAAAACACAGTGACACCCTGGTGACCAGCTGGATTTATCCGACTTAATATCACTGACAGATGTTGTACAAGGTAATGTGTATCACACACTCTTCCTGTTGAAACCAGCCAAAATAACATCAGGCCAGTTAATTCGACAGTGTTTGCTGCCTTCTAAAGCACTGTGGAGAACAGGTGGGATTTTTCAGATCACCTGAAGGTAAACATCCCCTGGACCTCAATTCTGGACACTCAGAGGAGAGGGAATTGGTCGCTTTCACATTTGGGGAGATTAGAAGAGCCTGTTCTCTCACAAATACTCCAGGCATCTCTAGCCCCTATTCCGTTAGACAGGGGAATGGTTTTCACTCTTGTCCCTGCCTACAGAAGGGAAAGCAGCACTGTATGGAGCCCAGGTGCTGCAGAGCTTTCACTTCCCTTCTGGCGCCGTGCTATCCCAGAACAATGGTATTGAGGGTTGCGCTCCAGTCACTCCCATTACCCTGCTCAGTGCAGTGAATGGCAGGAAAAGGAGGAAATTTGTGAAATGGAAAGAGGAGCCAGGACCATAGGCAGGACAATGTACAAATGACTGTTCTCCTTGATTGCTATTTATCATTTTCGTTTTCTTCCCAAACTGCTGACAGGTATGCAATTTGGATGTTGGATCTTTACGTTTGACATGGTATCAAACTCGCATTTTTCCTTTGATCATTGTGACAAAGACGAAATGTTTTCTACTGTACACCTAATTCAAGAGAACTAGAGAGTCTGCAGGGACTCAGTATGGAAGCATCTGGAGATAGCTTTTCAATTTCAGTATTTCATCTATTGTTCAGATAAACATAGCAGTTATATTGTCCTATATTCACTTATCAAGACAAAAAAGCATAATACAGACACCATACTGTATATGATACGATTCCTGTTTCTGAGAGTATAATTAGGATCAAAACAAAGTGCTGTAAAAATGTTGCTCCATATTTATTTTCCATTAATTACTTCCATATTGCTTAGTTCATAACTAACTGGTTTTTTTTTTTCTACTAGCCAGCAAAACATAATGACTTTGGCATCTGAAAATCCCAGTCTCCTTTACACCTCATCATTGCCAACAGTAAGGATCTGGAATGAGAAACCAGCTGGCACTTCTGCTGATGATGAATAAAAATGAACAGGAGTACGGCTTGTTTTTGAAGAGCTGCATTAGGTCTGCACTGCCGGCATTAGCGAAACTTTTTTGGAGGGACGGAAGAGGGAGGTGAGGGAACTAAACAAACCTGGTTTAGAAGCGACAAATCTAACTCTTGCCCCTGCTGTCACAGAAAGGGGTTGGGCGATCATATCCTTCTGTTTCTGTGTATGTACCGTATGGCTTTAGGACAACAAAGCCTTGATCCAACAGGTGCACACAGGCACTTGAAGCACGTGAGTAATCTGACTGACTCCTGTGCTTTCCTGAATCAGGGCCTAAGAGCAGAATGGTCCTTTCTCCATGTGTAACTGCCATAGGTAATCTGTACAGCCTGGGTGACAACTGACAAAATGTTTAGAACCTCAGCACATGACTAAACCAGCTTCTGGCTATGTCTGAAGATCATCTCCCTTGAGCATCTCCTGTGAGTCACAGTGAATGTTCTCAACTTCAGGGGGAGAGAGCTCAGCACCACATCTGAAGTTCAGTCCCTAATCCGTTTGAGCGCTGCTGCTTACCTCTGTCCTGGAATAAGAGCCTCACTCCTGCTCTGGGCCAATGCAGTTTAAAGGGGCCCTAAAAGCTGTGGGAAGATGTCCCAGGCCAGACACAGCAGAACACAGACATAAGGCTACCCTCCAGGGAACTCTCATCAAAATCTGGGGAGTCGGGGTCATGCCAGGATGCATCTGGGAACAAAAGGGCATGTCAAGGATAGATGGGGCTGCAGAGATTTCAGGCAGGGTCGGCTAAGATACTTTGACAAACTTCCCAGCCCCAGAACAAACCAATACTGGGAATGCGCACTCCACTGGGGCAGACAACTATTGTTAGCAACCCCATTTTGTGGATAATGAAACTGAGGCACAGAGAGATTAAGTGATTTGCCCAAAGTCATGCAAGAGGGTTAGGAACCCAGAATGGATTACGTGGTCCCAGTCTGACTTCTTAACTATAGGCCATTCATTCCGTGGAACCCTCCATAGGACGGATTGATCCCCCTGCGGAATAAGTGGAATTTTAATATTCTAGAACTGTACACGTCCCCTTTCAAGTACATGCCAGCTGGCAAAAGAACACTGCTAAATCCATTTCCTGCCACAAAACCCTAGTAACAAGTACAGCTCTGTTTAGAAGACTAATCACGATACTGATACAAAAGAACCCCAAGTGTGCCACAATGGAGGCAGTTCACTTGGTCATAGCGTAGTTAGGGGACAGTGCTGAAGTAAAGAGCTGGTGCCGTTCAAAGCGTGCGAACAAACGCTGACTTCCTAGAGTCAACTACCGTCGATTTTAGTACTTTGTAAGTCATCAGTATTTTGACTGGCAGCCCACATTCCCCTCCCCATGCTGGCGTTTTAAATGCTGCTTCTGTACACACAGCACACACAAAGCCTTTGTGTTAAATATGCCATAAATCATCACATGTTAGAGGATGGCTTGTCGCAACGCAGGAGCAACACACAGTCACTCATCTTTTCCCAGCGCGTGAAGATAAATTTCATACCCGCCAGTCAGCTGTTCTAAATCCGCTGGGCATTAAAGACGCAGCACCTGTGGCAACCACCTCCGATACAAGCTCTCCACAGGCACCATCTTCTGAGGCGTTATTTCAGTGGTCTGGCACTTCACTTGGAAACACAACAGGGCAGGCGCTCCACTGGTGCGAGTCAGCAGAGCTTCACGGTGGAGCCAGGATTGGGCAGGTGGATGGGCCCTGACTTTGGGAGCACAGGCAATGACCAGGCCTAACGGCGGGGTGGTGAGGGGACGGGAAAGGGAGCAATTGCCCCAGGGCCTGGCATTTCAAAGGGGCCCAGAGCTCTGGCCACCAGAGCTGCCACTGCAGCAGCAGCAACAGCCAGAGCTGGCCCCTTAGAAATCCCACAACAGCTCTGCTCGGCCACTCCATACAGATGAAGGACAAGCAGCGTCAGAGTCTGAGTAGCACTAAGGGCTGTCTGCTCTTGGCCCAACCCCTTCCTCCCTTGGCCCTGCCCCTTTCAGGGGTACAGGGATGTACTCCCCGCCACCACCAACTTCCTCTGAGCCAGCAGTGGCTGTCAGCGCCACTGGCAGTGACAGTGACGTGGCAGCTAGGGGTGTTACTGGTTAACCAGTAAGCCTCATTCTCAATGGCTTACTGGTTATGGTCACCAGTAGGGGCTGAAGCAGCTCCCCGTGCCACGGAAAGGGGCTGCTCTGGCCGGGCTGGAGCACCCTACCTAACACACGCCGGCGTCTGGCCATGCTGAAGTGACTGTTCCTCACCCACAGCAGCACCGCAGGAAGGGAAGCTCCAACCCTCCCAGAGCAGCCCTGGTCCCCCAGTTGGAGCAGCCCCCCGCTTTAATTGATTAGCCCATTAAACCTACCGTTTAACAGGTTAACCCATTAAATGGGATTTTCATCTCTAGTAGCAGTGACAGGGGCCATCTCTCCCCACCTCCAGCCAGCCTTGGGGAGGAAGGGTCGTAGATGCTCTTGCCAGAGGCCCCCCAAAAATTAGGGACTCTGTTAAGCTGTACATCCCGCAGCCCCAACTGCTCCGCCCCCCCCAAGCCCCACCCAGCACTCAGGGCTACCTCACTCCATCCAGGGCTCCAGGGTTTGCCCTGTCTGCCTGCCCTGTACCCCTGCCAAGGAGTGAGGTTAGGGGCTTACAAGCCTCTGCTCCCAGCTCCAGCTCCCTGGCAGGAGGCCGGAAGGGGGCAAGCCCCCAACCCCACTCTGTGGCTGGAGGATGTCAAGCCGCTCTGTGTCAACTGAGCTCCCCAGGTGGAGCACCGCGTGGGCAGCATGAGGTACCCATTGGGGTGGGAGCAGAGCTGGTGTGGGCCTGGATGCTAGGTGGATGAGCTGAAGTCCATCCAGGCCCACCAATAGCTACACCCCAAGGTAGTCAGCAGGTAGTCAGCCACTGACACTAGCTGAGATTCTGGCCCAATGGGTCTGATTTGCAACTCTGTTAATCTGCTCTCCTTTGACTCATTAAAATCTTAACTCCCCCCCGTCTTACCTATAGCAAATGAGGAGGAAGAAAAGATTTTTTTGAAAAAGCTAACACAGTCTCAAAGAAGCACGCCGACTCTATAGGCAGATCTTGGCAGGAATACAAAATTAGTTGTGATGTTTTCTTTTAAGCCACAGGTGTGATCAGTCAAAGGGTACACCTGCCCTCCAAGGGGAGGTGTGCTTGCAGCGAGGTGATCAGATGCCCCGATTTTATAGGGACAGTCTCAATATTCGTGGCTTTGTCTTATGTAAATAACTATTAACACCCACACGCCCCAGATTTTCATTCTTGATATCTGGGCACCCTAGATTGCAGCACAAGCAGGCATCCCTGTGACAGCTTTAATTTACAGTAGCAAAGGTGTGATTGGACAGACTTCAACACAGACTAGCAAACAAACTACAAGCCCACCAGGCAGCCTGGGTACACGCTCAAGTTGTTACCCAGTGCCACTGCATCTACACTATGGGCATGTCTACACCACCAGGTTTTGCTGACAAAACTGTCGACCCCCAAAAGTCAACAAAACTTTTGGACATTGACACTTGCTCTTTGTGTTGACAGATCATGGACACACTGGGGGCACTATCATCGACAGTGTGAGCAGTGGGTATGTATCCCACGGTGCAGCGTTATGGGAAGGCAGAGCTGATCTCTGTACACGTAGGGACTCCCTCCAAGTTCCCCCATAGCTTCCTCACCTGCTGGGAGCAACATCATGAGTGGCTCTGTGATATTTCCATACTTAGGACCATCAAAGCAATCTGTTTCCTCTTCCTGCAGGAGCAGCCTGCTTGGGCAGAGGAGCATTCCAATGATTTGTTGTTTGTTCCCCAAACGAAGCAGAGCTAACAAAGCAGAAGCAGCTCGCTAGCCATCAGATAATTCCCAGAGCTTTGAAAGGGGAGGGGCACACGTTTGCAAGGCAGCAGACATCAAACACTGAGAGAGTCATGAGGGCAGGCATTGTGGGATACCGGCAGGACCCAGTTCTGCGCACAAAATAAACAGCAGAGTCTGTGCTAGCTCAGTAAAGGGAGGAGGAAGAAAAAAGTCTCTCTCAAGCATGGAAGTTTTTTGTCACCAAAAATGGGTGTTTCTCCTGACAAAGCTTCATTGAACTGTGAACTCTCTCACTGTTTGGTCACCAACAGGCAGTGCCTGGCAACAGAACTTGGTAGCGCAAACATAATGTACTAGTGTTACTTTGGCTAGCTAGGTAAAAACTAGCACGGGTATTTACCCACACGTTTACCTTGCAGCATACATATAGCCATAGTTTGTCCCTTGCCCAACTGTCTCACTGCATTCAGAACATTTTAATACAAGGGTACAGAAACATGCCCTGGTGTCAAAAACATGCCAGGTGCCTCTTACCCAGCATGCTAAGTGCTCTCAACTCTGTCCTGAAAATACAACTTGCAGCGTTTTGCAGGCTTAGCACCTAACACCACAACACCGTTATTCCTAAAGACTTGCTCACGTTAAATGCTAATTTCACGTTTACAGGCAAAGCCACCCCCAGAACTCAAGCAACCTTTATGCTCCTGGATGCCAGAAGCAATCTGACTCTTCTTTCTGTCATCGAAACACGATTGGAAAGTCACTCTCTCTCCTCAGTGTGGTAAAGATGGGAAACAACCTCTGCCCAGACTACAAGTTCTCATTATAAAGTGTGGCAGAGCCTATGCAGAACCACTCCAAGATAAAGATCGCCTTTAACAGACAGTACAGCACTTGTAGAATATTATAGGCATTATTATTCCCTCGCTCTCTGTTGAGAATTGACTTTGCTTGGCAATTCCTCCTCCTCCCACCGACACACGCACACACAGAGTGCAGAAGGGCTTTGGTCACAAAATATATCCTTTTAAAATCTATTTATTTTATATCTCTCTCTCAGAATTTGTTTGGAAATCTTTAATAAGTAAAGTTCTCTGTTTTGAGATGTAACAGCTGCTGCACTCTGCAGGAGAGGGAATCATGCAGTGGCTAAGAATTGCTTTCAAGGAAAAGAATCCACCCTCGACATTTTGCTTGAATTTGTAGTGTAGTCATTTACACTGCCACCAAGTTCTGCTTGTCAGTTAATGCACCTTCCTCTGAACACCACAATGCATAGGCCAGAGGCTCTATATTTTAATGTTTTCCTCAAATGCAGTCAATTGGTTTACAGCTGACCCTATTTATCATCTTATGAAATGGGCTACAAATGCAAAAAAAGTATTCAAAAGTTTGCTAAGATTGCTAAGATTTCTCAATTAAAACCCATTTACACATGCGCTTAAGGCTTGTGAGTCAACACGTATTATATTTATGACAAATTAACACCCCCAAAATTACAAATTAAATATTTTATGAGTCTCAATTTATTCAGATTTCCTTTTAAGAAAAGTGAATGTGGACACCAAATGAAGGAGCGCAGGAATATTTCTAATGTGATGTCCCTATAAAGTAAGAGTTGCTAATATAAGTAAAACTTGCCCATCTTTTTTTTTTTTTTTAGCATGTACCTCTGAACAGATGTTAACGTTCGATCTACTCTTAGCTCTGTTTTTCAGCATGTATTCTTTCCTCCTACCTTTAGCACAATCAGGGCCAGCTCTAAAACAAATGGTGCTCAAGACAAGGAGTATCTTCAGAGCACCTCCATCCACTCTAGTAACCTTTCAGTATCATATTTGTATTTTTCACAACTCTGATGCACAATTTGTATTTATATAAGATGATCAATGTGCCTGCTAGTGTAACCCACAACCTACATGTGGTTCATTGACCCATGTAGTGTTATCCACAGCCCTTCACTTAGAAAGAATAAGTGTCCTCTACAGCCTAAACTGAGACGCTGCTGGCTTTCAGCTCCAGCTGTAGTGGTACCCACACTAAGCTCCAGAATCCCAGGTTTGAGTCTGCCCGTGGGCAGTTATATTAGGACCTGTACATCTATATTTATTCATGCACAGTATACCCTAGCCTGGCACCTCCCATGCCTAGCATCCCCAGCAGTTGCCTGGACAACCTGCTCCTAAGTAAGGACCTGAGCACAATAGCCTTTAAAGAGAGGGATAAAATATTGTCTTCACTGAAATTCCAACCCAACAGGTTTTAATGGGGCCAGGATTTCACCCATAATGTTACAAAATTTGAAGCCCAATTCTGTAAGTTTTCTGAAGACCCTTAGAACCTGACAGAATCAGGCCCATAGCCAGTAGGTGTAACCAATATGGAATTAGTCACAAAACTTTATCAGCAATCTCAGAATGACAGGCCTGAAATTTACTTAAACTTTTTGCTTGTTTTCATTTTATTTTAAGTGTAACCTTAACATTCACTCTTCTCGCTGTCTGACTTGGAGTCTCTTTGTGTTTGGGTTTTTTGTTTTGTTTAACTATAACATTATTTTATCTTGGGTACAGTTACACGACAGAGATCTGTTGACGAAAATCACTGTCAGAAGAGATTTCCCCCCAAAACACTTCTGTCACCAGAGTGCAAGCACACACAAAAGCCAATCAGAAGAGTGCTCGGCTCTGTCGACAGAGCAGCTGGACTGCCCAGCCACTTTCCCCACGCAACAGGCACCTGGAAGCATGGCAGATAGGGCTACCCACTGTCCTGGAAGCCCCCAACCCCGAGCGTCCACACAGTCTTTCAGTCAACAGAACCTGTTGACAAAAGGCACTCTTCCTCACCTACGAGAGGCAGGAGGTTGTCGGTGGAAGTCCCAACTTTTGTCGACATGCTGTTGACAAAAACACATTTTGTGTGGACTTTCCATCAGTTTTGTCAACAAAACCAGGGGTTTGCTGGCAAAACCCGCTAGTGTAGCCGTATCTATAGTTTCCCACCTAAGCTACCAAAACCTATTTACACTCTTAGTTCTGTGTCATGAAGCTTTCATCTGGAAACACCCAATTTTTTTCACTAAACATCAGCTGCTGTTTGACGTATGAGTGTGCACGGTGGGCTGGGAAGAGGCATGAGTGCCAAGAGAGTCTCAGCACGTTAGCGATAACTCCTGCAGCATTCTTGGTTGTAACTCACAGAAATACATGGATCCCTTTATGATCTTTGAGAATCTTTGCACCATTTAAGATCTGTGGACATGAATCTGTGTTTCACAGCAAACAGAGATTTAAATACAACACATAAAATGTCTGGAAGGTTGCAATGCAGCACTACAGGTTGCACCTCCCTTATCCAGCATGTTCAGGACCCGACAGGTTCCAAACAAGACAATTTGCTAGACCAGGGGAGGTCCAGGGTTTTTGCACCCTGACAGCCCTGCACTCGGGGCTGCTGCAGCCCCAACCTCCAGCCCCCCCGGCCCATGACACTGGCTCCAGCCCAAGCTCCTGGGGCTGCCAAAAGGCAGGGGAGGCTCTGGCCTCAGCCCTCATGTTGCCATGGGGCAGAGGGGCCTCCGGTTCCTGGCCCCTACACTGTCACAGGGGAGGCAGGGGCTCTGCTCCCAGCTCCACTGAGCTCCCTGCACTGGCCTGGTACTCCCTCGTTCTGGAGCATCCATAGTTCTGCCAGACCTCGACTGTTGCTGGACAAGAGAGAACTGGATTTGAGATGTGCAACTTGTACTTTTATTCTTAGCAACCAGCTTGATAACATACAGTAGCCAAAATCAGAATGAGACAAAGCACTTTGGTCCTTAAGGTAGATAAGGACAACATACCTCCTCCCTGTTCCAGGCTGTCTATTTCCATACTGCCCTCTTTCTCTGAGACCCAGATCCCTTCCCTCACTACAGAGCCACTTTAGCCTATGATGAGGATCAGGAATCCCCTACCTCACCCTCTCACACACTCAACGTAACAGTTTGCAATTCTAACTCTGTCATCAGTACTGTACATCATAAGGACCCAATCCTGCAAAAACTATGAACATGTTTAATTTTAAGCACATGAAGTTAAGGTCAAAGTATGTACATGTGTCTTTGCAGGATCAGGGCCTTAGTTACATATATTTGGCCAGATTCAAAAAACAAGATTATAATGCCTGCAGCCTGTGACAAAGGAGATTTAAAACCTCATTTTTCTGGCTCAGCAAAATTTCCTTCTCATTGGTTTGGATCTAAAAACTTTCCTACTTAACTCATCAAACTACAGTACAATCCTTCCATAATTTCTGAAAACAAATAGTTAAATTAAGATAATATAAGGTAGACAATTTTAGCAAATTAAATTTTGCAGGTATTAATATTAAGCTTACAAAACACAGTCCCTTTTTACCCACAACTTTGTATTAATTTGTATTAATTAATTTCTGACTTTGTGTTGATTTTGTATAGGCGACCTTTCAAGTTATCCACTAGATAGTAATGTATTCGTGTTGTATATTTGGTTGAAGAAAATCAGAACAATGTCAGTAACCATGGAATTTATCCTCAGAATCAGAGGTCACTGATACGTCATACATCTATTCATTTTCAAAGAAAACATGGCTAGTTGGTACCAACCCAGGAAAGGTATTATACACATCCCCTCCCCTCACTCTAGAATTTCCATCTCTCTCTCTCCAGCAAAGCACAGCACCTGATTCAGGAAACACTTAAGCACATGCTTAAAATGCATTGAAATCAATGGCACTTAAGTGTGGCCTCATGTTTCACTTAACATAGCTTGAATTGCTGAGTCAGGACCACAGTCAATATCATCCATGTACGGTATTGACTGCATTCCGGGCTAGGAGATAAAGATGATCATGGAAAATAAGTTTTAAATAAATTGCAACATTACAATCTATTTTTAAATTAACTATCTTCCTGCAATGTCACTAACTGCTGTCTGAAAATCTATGTTGTGGTTTACTTTTTCATTTAACGATGTGTACCTAGGGGCTAAAAATGGCTTTGATGGGGATCTGCGAAAGGTTTGGTGGGGTGATTGGGGTTCTGCACTAGTGAAAAGGTCAGGAACCACTAACTGTTTCATGCGTGCACAAAATAAAACCCCAAAAGACTGACCCTGAGCAGGTCCATCTTACGCACAGGTACAAAACTAGTCTTAGGCTGAAGAGCACACTCATTCTGTCTCTGTGAATGGTCTAAGTGCCACTACATGGGACAGTGAACCGCATCCGTAGGTGTGTGGGTTACACTTGCAACCCCTCCCAGGTCAGGGTCTCCTGCAAATGTTATAAGCAGATTCTCCACCCCATTATCCAAGTCATTAATGAAAATATTGAATAGTATTGGACCGAAAACAAGAGAGTCGGGACCCGACCAGATATGTGCTGCCACTTCGACAGCAAAACCATGGACAGCCATTGATAAGTATGGTCTTTCCACCAGTTGTACACTCACCCTGCAGCAACACCATCTAGCCCCAGTGTGGGCAAAATACAGCCTGCTCACATTTCTATGCAGCATGCCCCCTGCAGGGAGATTCACGTGCCACCCAGCTAACCAACCCAGCACACAGAGCCAATGTTCAGCTGCACCTCCTGCCAGCTTGCTGCATCCTGCAGACGCTCTGAGGACCCTCCTGCTGGCCGTGCAAAGCGAGGGGGAAGGGGAGGACTGATGTCAGGGTGTCCTGTCCCTCTGCAGAGCAGGGGTCAGGGAGAGGGGATACAGCCCAGCTCAGGAGGGTTCTGAGCTGCTTTGAGCCGAAGTCGATTCTGAGGCGCGTGCCTTTCTTAAAGGGGCACTGCACTGTTTCTGAGCTTTCTCCTGCAGTCAGCTCACACAGTCTCTCCTGCTCTCGTTTTCTCTCACCCATGTAACTGACCTCTGTGCATGGTAGAGGGGAGACAAGAGGGCTCAGGAACAGAGCAGGAGAGCTTTCAGTTGAGTGTCTTAAAGAAATAGTGCATGGCATGTTGGAAACCAAGCAGACACACACTCTGTCAAGCACCCAAAGACAGTGTCGCACACTCCGTTCTCCGTGTGACATACCCATACAACCTGTCTGTGTCACACAGTGTGCCACATGCAGTGTCTGGCCACACACAGTCACACAAACACAATCTGTGTCAGAGATCTGAAGAAGTTGGTCTGTCCCACGAAAGCTCATCACCTAATGAATCATTTCGTTAGTCTTTAAATGCCACAGAACTGCTGTTTCGTTGTGTCACAGTCACACACACACACAAAGATCCGTGTCTCAAAATCTCTGTGTCTCACCCACACATACAGTCTCTACCTCTCACACACACTTGCCCTAGCCCCACCTCTTCCAGGGGCCCAGGGTCACACCATGACAAATTTGACAAAATTCATGGTGTTCCCCCCACCCAGCATAAATTATTGCTGCCCTCCCAATCTAGACCACATTTTCCTACTCTGCTAACGAGACTGTCACGCTGGACTGTATCCAAATCCTTACTAAACTAAGCATATCACATCTTCCGCTGCCCCACCTCATCTACTCGGCCAGTAACCCTTTCAAAGAAAGTAGGTTGGTTGGGCAAGGTTTATCTTAGGCAAATTCAGGTTAACTATTACTTATCACACTATTACTCTTGATTGTTTAATAATTTGTTCCAGTAGTTTTCCAGGACTCAAAAGTTAGGCTCACTGGTCTGTAGTTCCCACTCAGTACTCCTGGATGATTAACACAGTCCCACACATGCTCCCCACTGTTATTTTTGAGCACAGCTGCCCCACAGAAAGCATAGTTAGATGCCTTTGTTTTACTGAGCACATTGTTGATAACAAAGCACTTCGTCTCCAAGGGAAGGATGCATTCACAGAGCATAGTTTGCCTGAACTTGATTTAAATGCACTCCAGACAGCAGATAAGAAACAGAGTTAGCAAATGAAGGGAGAAAATGAACAAAAACCGAGGGAAACAATGAAGAGGTGGATGAAAAACAGATGAGGATCCTTGTAATTTGAAATCTAATTATATGTCACAGCTTTGGAATGAGGCAATGTAGCTAGGGCAGCAAGCAGAGAAACAAAAAAGAAAAAAGTATGTAATAAATATTTTATTACATTAATAATAATATGCTGCACTTTAGTCTTGGCCAAAACATATTCTTAAATCAGCTTTAGAATATGATTGCAATTTCAGGCTTAGGAGCATGAAGCCCCACATGACTGTAATTAATTCAATAAATCATGCTGGGAACTTGCTACAAAAACCTGACAGTGCTTAGTTGATATATTGCTTATTGGAGACCCGCAGAGATTCCCCCCGCCCCAGCCCCACATGCACACCCTCCATTTTATTATACTGCCAATGGTAGTGAATCAACAGTAGGTACCCTTTTCTGATCTGTCTGAACGATCATCTGCAGGTGTAGCACATAACATTCGTAGTGAGCTATTGCCATCACCTTCTGAAAACACAAAATTTGGTGCCACTTTTTTTTCCAAAGAATCTTTTTTAAACTCTCTGTCCCCCTTTAGTTTAGTGTATTAACAGAACCTACACAGCCTTGTTAAAGTATCTATGTGTTTGTGTAGAAGATTCTAGCTGGGAAGCATGAGTGGCTTAACCAATTTGCCTTGCCTTTCCTGACTGTTTATTATTTCATATGAACAGAGCAAATTATGCAGAACAAGAATGCAATATCCCAAGGCTTCACAATGCAGTAGAACTATTTTTAATGGACACTTATCAGCTGAATTTCCTTTGTGTCTATCAGGTTACATACCAATGTGCCTTTTAATTACATCCAGTATCCAGCTGTTTACAAGATTCTTTGTAATGTAGAAAATCTTTACGGGTAAAATATTGCACTTGACTCACCAAATCATTTTCAAAGATTCATTTTTTCTTTCCATCTTTAGATTCATATTTAAACCCATTTTATTGCAGTGGCATTGGTTTACATTAAGCTGAAGTTCCCAGTTTGCCACAGAGTCTGTTTAAATATGTTTGGGATTTTCACATTTTTTTCTCTCTAGTAATATGTGCACCCTTGCACACGCATGCATGTACACACACAAAACACACACACACACACACCCCTTGGAGCTCAGGATATTGTTCTCTCTTTGCCACAACTATATAGTGGAATTTTTGCTGTTTGTTTTGCTTTGTTATTTCCATATAAGGAATTTGTTATTCCCTAATAGCATATAAGTAATCTGCACCATGGCTACTAAATGAACTGAGAGCAGACACAACACTGAGTAATTCCTGCAAGGGCTAAGATGGGCTACAGTTTTATGTACATGATTATGGATGCATAGCTTACGTAGATATTCATAGTTCTCCTCATGCTAACTTAAGTTACTCAGATTTATTTAAGAACCACATTAATGGGAGGCGTGTTGAGCATGTTATTTGTCAACATGTGGCATCCCTTCCCCTGACAGTTAGCAGAAGCCAAGGGACAGGAAGAGGAAGGCAGTAAAAAGCGATTGAGAGAAAAATCAGGGACAGACAAAACAGACGACATCATGCGGCTCAGCAACTAGAATCGGGACACCAAGAATAATTCTTCCGTCCCAGAATTTGTTTCCTGAGGTCTAGTCAGAAACACAGGATGAGTTCCAATGAATGGGCAGGATGAGAGCTGAGTGAGAAAGGAAAAGACACATAGAGAGGCACATATATGATTGAAGGCATAAGCATACTACACTTTGGGAAAGAATGCCCAGACAAGTGGCCAGGAGAGAAAACTACACCAATTCATACAAGAAAATGACCCCATGTGTGTACTTCCTCCCTCTATCTGGTCTTACCAGCTATAATACAAAGGCAGTACATAGCTCATAGAATCAAGGAAGGCTGGGATGAGATGAAAAGAATAAAACAATCTAGGACAAAGATCATCGGGACATGAGCATATCCAGATTTTTTAAAGGTTAGATCTGTTGTCAAACCCTGAGCGGAACATTCAGCACAAAACCCAATGAAAATTTGTATTACAGTTGGGTGATCTAATTCAGAACAGATGCTCATTGGCCTCCTCGAGGACCTGGGTTTTCCCTTGAGTGCTTCTGTCCAAAGAATCTTTCCAGGGACCAGTGTTCCCGGTAAGCTGAGATGCCACCCAGCTGATTAGCACAGCACTCACAGCCACACACAGCAAGCAGCGTGTGTTTCTATTGGCGGTGCACAGTAGCACAGACCTTGGGGCGCATAAAATTTATTCCACCTACGGATGTCAAAAATGAGAAGGAACGCTGCCAAGGACCTTGGTTTCACCCGAGGTCTCTTATAGATTACAGATTACAAATCAGCTGTAGAAAATACAGAAGTGTTCACGGTTTCATTACCTCGGATCCAAACAATGCTAACTTTGTAAAATGCGCAACTACCTAAACACAGAACACTGGGGTGAGACTCACAAAAGTTCCCAGCATTCGTCTAATTCTACAGCCAACAGCAAAGCTCCCACTGGAGAAGAATTAGGCCGTCACTGAGCACTTCTGAAAGTCTCACCCTCGCTTCCTCAGTGGCTGCATAATCCCATCGTCTTGCTTCCTCCCTCTTTTCTACCCCCAATTCTATGCTGTCAAGAGTCTTAATCAGTGGCAGATTAAGAACAGGTGGGGCCCTGGGACCACACAGTCACAAGCCCCACAGAGGAGCTTCCCTGCAACAAGAGCTGCCTCATCAAGGCACGGGGTGCCAGGGAACAAGGCAGCCATGCCATAGAGGGGCTCCCTGGCAGTGGGAGCTGCCTCCCTTACATGTGGGGTGTCAGGGAATGGGGCAGCTGTCTCGTGGCAGAGCTTGCTGACAGCAGGGGCTGGCACCATAGGGTGCTAGAGAACCTACGCCAGGGAGGAGTTCCCCTGCAGCAGGATCTGCTGCTCGGAGGCACTGAACACCAGGAACTAGGGCGGCCTCCCAACAGAGGAGCTCCCAGACAGTGGGGATGCTGCCCCAAGGCAGAGGGTGCCAGGGAACTGAGCAACTGTGCTGCAGCAGAGACCCTGGGTGCCAGGGAACACAGCCCCACAAATTTGCCCATTTTCTTAAAGAAGTCAGGATGCCAGTGGGACAGCTTAAATAAGGGACTGTCCCAGGAAAAACAGGATGGATGGTCTCCCCACTCCAGCAGCGCCAACAGCCATTGCAAGCTCAGAGCTCCAGGTGCTGCTGCCAAAGTAGCAGCGGGAGTGGCCAAAGTTCAGAGCCCCTTTGATACACCAGACCTGGGACAACTAGCCCCTTTGCTGCCCTACTACCACCACAGACAGGCCTGGGTGATTCTTATGTATCATGGACCGCTTCCAAACCAGGACATACAGGGCAAAAATGGTGTACATTACAGTGAAAAGGAGACATGTGCAATAAATTAGGCCCTACTTGCCAAGCTTAACATTCATTACCATCTATCGAGAAAGTAATACCCATAAGGGGCATGGAGATGCTAATTTCCGTAAGTAGGCCAAAAGACATGATAGCATCATACCTTGGAAAATTGCTACTAATTAATGTAAAGTACCAGAGTAATTTTACATATGGCACTTGAGACTCCAAGAACCATGCGAAGGAAATGCGAAAATAGTGTCTGTTCTTTTCAAGAATAGGAAAGAGATTTGAACGTGATGTTTTGGTAATAGTCGTTAGAGAAGACAGCAAATATTTCAAGATAAATATTAAAAGCAAATGAGCTGTGTCATTTAAATCCCATTTAATGTTATGAGCTATAGGCACAATCCTAGTGATTGCGCTCCTGCTATGCACAATGCAATTAGTGCTAAGTTTTGCAGGTACAACTGCATACCTGACTTCTTTAAAAAAAATCAGGTCCCGTGTGTCAGTTGTGCAGGGAAGACTCTTTTCTCCAGAACGGGACGTAGTGACTATGATCAGTGTGTCCCCCGAAATCATTTTTTAAACTATTTTTATGAACACATGGCCAATTTCATCCTAGAAAGGGAGCAGTGTTAGCTGTCCCTGAATGCCAGTTTAGCCACACTGCAGCCACGAGCCTGGGAGAAAAACTAGATAAATTCATGTAGGATAGGTCCATTAGTGGCTATTAGCCAGGATAGGCAGGGATACAGTCCCCTAGCCTGTTCGTCAGAGGCTGGGAATAAGCAACAGGGGAGGGATCACTTCACCATTACCAGTTGTGGTCCCTCCTTCTGGGGAACCTGGCATTGGCCACTGTCAGAACACAAGACAGTGGGCTGGATGGACCTTTGTTCTGACACAGTGTGGCCGTTCTTACATCTTTAACCTTTCCCCCTTGAAATAAAAGGGAGCAGCCTCTGTAACTAACAGCGTTTTCATGAGTCACCAGCTCCAAAGGTTGTTTTCTGAACAGAACACTACCAGGCCCTCCCTAGAGGGCTGGTGGTGGGGCAGAGACAATCCCCACATCCTCGCCAGGCCCCACCCTGCTTCTTCCTGGTTCTCCACACCCTGGTTCCATCCCCACACGGTCCCCGCTCCATCCCTCAAGGTCCCTCCTCTGCTCTGCCATGTCCCACCCTCCCTGCACCTGTCCCACTCCCACTCCACCCCTTCCCCGAAGTCTCACCCCTGCTCTGCCCTCACCCCTTCCTGGTCCACCACTGACTGCAATACAGAGAGGATTTTACACACTATTATCAGAAAGGTAGCCGTGTTAGTCTGTATCTTCAAAAAGAAGAAGTCCTGGGGCACCTTATAGACGAACAGATATTTTAAAGCATAAGCTTTCCTGGGCGAAGACCCGCTTCAGCATCTGGGTCTTTGCCCATGAAAACTCATGCTCCAAAATATCTGTTAGTTTATAAGGTGCCACAGGACTTCTTGACACTTAATATTAGTATTTCAAGACACCAGATCACAACACAAGAGGGTATCAATGTTTAATTGCAAGGCTTTTGCAGCTACCTATATCTCTCAACCTAATGATGAAGTGCAAACCAATAACAAAAAGAAACTGGCCTTGCCCTTTACTGCCCATGGTGATGTTTGTAACAATCTTCAGATCTATTTTCTAGGGCCAGGGCTACACTAGCCCCCCACCCCTTTCAAAAGGGGGATGCTAATGAGCCACTTCAGCACATGCTAATGAGGTGCTGTCATGCATGTGCAGTGCCTTTAAGCATAATGGCAGCTGCACAAGTTTCGAAAGCGCCACTTCCGAAACGTGCGCTGCCCAGGTAGACAGGAGCCTTTTGAAAGGACCCCCCGGATTTTGAAAGCCCCTTCTTCCCAAGGCCAAATGGGAGGAAGGGGCTTTTGAAGTCAGGGGGGCCTTTCAAAAGGTCCCCTCTATATGAGTGGTGCACATTTCAAAAGTGGCACATTCTAAATGCACACGGATGCCATTCTGCTAATGAGGTGCCGAATATTCATGGCAGCACCTCATTAGCATACCCCTTTCAAAAGGTGGGGTCTAATGTAACCCACAGCCTGAGCGTGTTCATGTTGCAGATAATAACCTCATTACTGTTCAGCAGCACAATTGATCAAGATTAACTTTTTAATCTCTTGACAGCACTACTATTCTGCATGGTTTTGTTCATTCGAGTGGCCAGGTTCTCATTCTATCATATCATAGAACTGGAAGGGATCTTCCAAGGTCACCAAGTCCAATCCCCTGCACTTACGGCAGCAACCTATCACCTGCCCTGACAGTTTTGTTTTTTTTCAATCCTCCCTGCCCCAGACCGTTGAAAGCCCCTCCCATCAAGGTTTGGGCTCAAAACCCTCAATTAAAAGGCCAATGCTTTAACTACTGAGCTATCCCTGCCCATCTCTTGGTTAGAGGGTCTCGGCCTGATCTGTTGAGGACCTGGGATGGCATAAAGCCTGAGCTGCAGCTCTCTCTTCTCACAAGGACAAAAGAGGCAGCATCTTGCAGAACAAGCAAGACAAAAGAAAACATTGGGGGTGTGGCTACATTGCCCTTTCGGAACGGACATGCAAATACCGCTAATCCGACATGCAAATGAGATATGGATTTAAATATCGTGTGCCTCATTTACATACCTATGTGGGATCTCGATTCCAGAAGAGCTGATTTCGAAAGACAAAACCCCACTTTCGAAAGCACCCTTTTTCCTGAAAAAATTAGGAGGAAGGGCGCTATTGAAAGCAGGGATTCCTTTCGATTGAACCCTGTCTACATGGCTGTTTTGTCTTTTAAAATGAGCTCTTCCAGAATTGAGATCCCGCACAAGTATGCAAATTAGGTGTGAGATATTTAAATCCACACCTCATTTGAATTTCTGACCAGCCATATCAGCATGCCCCTTCTGAAAGGGAGGGGCAGTGTAGCCACAGCCTTGGTGAAAATCGTTCACCAGGTTGATTTTATAAGGATCAATTAATGAAACAAACAGTTCAATTTGTTTCTGCCTTGCAGTTCACACGCAATGCACAGTACAAGAGTTCAGCTCTATTTAGAAATTCTCTTAAGAGTGTGTTTTACACAAAGCATGCTTTGTGGAACAGGGATGCTTCATGTCCTTCAGCTCATGCTTAAATGCTTAATCACCACCACACTGGATAGTACCAGGGTGATAAAAAAAAAATCTCCTATCAGGTTTCAAGCAAGTGATAGCTTAATGGCTTCTGCACTGGCCTGCTCAACCCAGGGTTGTGAACTCAGTCCTTGAGGGCACCATTTAGGGGGCTGGGGCAAATACGTTTAAAAAAAAAAAAAATCTGTCAGGGATAGTGATAGGTCCTGCTATGAGAGCATGGGCTGGACTCAATAACCTCTGAAGGTCCCTTCCAGCTCTATGAGACAGTTGTTATCTCCCTATTACAAAACTCCCAAACAAATTTTCAAAATGTATATTTTCTCTCTTCAGCAAATCTTTTTCTTGCTAGCCCATATTCTGGGCAACACTGAGAACTCCATTTTATTTTGTAAGTGGGTTTCAGCATCACTGCGAAGGCACGAACAGGGAGCTGAGTTACTGCAAGCTCCCTAACAAGGAAAGTAAATTAATATTAAAAGGGACAACGCAGAATGAAAGGTCACTGTGCCCCTGCATTGTACAAGAGCCCTTATAAAAGTGGCATTCTCTTGCCCCTGAGAATGGCAAAAGCTTAGTCCCCTGGCACTCCATTGCTGTTGGCAATGTTAGGATTCCACGAGACCACCTCTTGAATGCAAACATTTACCAAAGTCTGGGCCTAATCCAAAACCCACAGACTTTAGTGCAAGTCCTTCCATTGATGGCAAGGGGCTTTGGGTCCAAACCTATGTGCAGTTCCTATTAGACTGACCCAGCCTTAGTAGAGAAGACAAGCAAGTAACTGCTAAAGAGCCCACATCAGCTTGGTGCCTCTTGCCTGCCCCTCTACTTCACTGGTGGTGAACCTCACGGCTCAGTCCCTCTCATCCTGCCTACAGCTTTGGCATCACCTCTAGGAGAAGAGTAGCTCCAATATTAAGGGGAACAATAGCAAGCACCTCACAGAATCCACAAACAAATGTCCACCCTGGAAACGTTTGCTCTTGACAGTGTTTTTTCTCGTGGTTTACAATGGAGCTGGAATTCATATGAGCTTTGTTGTCTTTCTGCATGTATTAGTATCACAAGAGACTTGACCTGTTACTAGCAATAACATTCATTAGCTAACCCTTTTGCAGAACTGAACGAGAGAAAGAGAACAAATTAGTTTACGTAGGTCCTGCAAAACTGGTTGCTGTCTACTACTCCTCTGCTCCGTTCTTTATCCCTCCCCCGTTCCTCTTCATTTTGGGCAGGAGAGAGGGTATTTTTGAGTTTATATTATGTGGCACTGCTACAAAAGTTATTGAAACGGCCTATTTTTCGACGCCATGTCATTATGTGCTGTAGCTTTCATCTGAAAAACCTTTATTTAAAAATTAATTTAGAAGATTCTCGGCTGGTTTTAAAACAATTCTTCTTACAACCCAGAGAACAACCCCCAGCAGAGAGTCACCATTTTGAATTGGAACTGAAAATTTAAGAAAATGCAGAAACTGTAGAAGACAATATATAATGCAGGGAACTTTATGACGTCACAGAGAGGTAGCTGTGTTAGTCTGTCTCTTCTCAAAAGATAGAAAAAAGAAAGAAAATCTTTCAGTAAAATTCTCATGATGTCAGTTTACTTTTATCAGAATTTTCTAGATCTAAAGAACTGGGTCTGTCTCACAAAAGCTCATCACCTAATAAATTACTTTGTTGGTCTTTAAAGTGCTCCAGGACTGCTTTTTTGTTTTATGAGGGTTTTCAATTCCCTTACAGGAAGGGAACCCTCATAAGTGACCATAGTAGCTGCTGTTACTGCACTTTCTACATCAGAGTTCTTGGCCACTGGATCTGTGTAATTACATATTCCATGGTCCCAATAAATCTCTAAGTTGCTCTTTTCCTTTGCTCAGACCCCAAGTAGGCTGGCATGTAGGCAGAATGGAAAGAAACCACTATATGTTTGTCTATTGCCATCTATTATACAGCCACTAGATGTCTCTGCTCTACATAGTTCCAGACAGGGTGTGGTCCATGGTAAACAAAGACGACAAAGGCAGAACTCAAGCAGCATAGAATATGGGGGATGTATCTGTAATTTGCAATTGCTTTCTTTCACAAATGCTTCCTTTTTGAAAGGTATGCTATGACTGTATGTATCATTCATGGCAACCTTTGCATGGGAACCCCACTGCTGGTCATCAGCATTGCAGAGGATTCTCTATGAACCATCCATACCTGGGGTGAATTTTGACCAAAGAGAATACACACGGAACTTTAACATTGAAATACATACCTTTGTAGAGTAAACTAACAAATTTTATGCTTGCGAAGGGATGAGCTCCAGGTTCTCTTGCAAACATTGATTACACCATAAATACCTATAACAGGAAGCATTTAATAATAATACATAATTATGTACTATTTGATTACAGGTTGAACCTTTCCAGTCCAGCACTCTCTTGTCCAGCAACATCTATAATCCAGCATGATTTTAGTTAGCCAGATGTCCACCTACCATGGGTGTGGCCAAGTTTCTTGTGGTTCCATAAGTTTGCTTATAGCCAAGAGTCATGGCTCTCAAGTATTCTCTGCTGTTATTTAACTGTAATTTACCCCTTAATGTCTTCTAAGAACCACATAAGCAGTGTAAGTGTTGGAAATACGGCTAGACCATATTGACCTCCTGTGGTCAAGTAAATTCTCTTGTTCAGCACTGGTCAGGTCCCGAGGGTGCTGGACTAGAGGGGTTCAACCTGTACTATTACTATTAAATTTCCCTGTTATGTTGTAGATGCTGAAGACCTAAACAACATATTAATACGACTATTCAAAAGTAAATGACATCTTCTTTAATATGATCCCATTTTCTCTTCAATTGTTCCTCCCTTCACAATATCTTACAAATTCAAATAATGTCTGCCTAAGAAGCAGAGCTTCGCAAATTGCAAATGGAAAAATAAATATAAATTTATATTGTTTGTTGTAGCGAAAATTCACGTATCAAAATTTGTAAATCGAGGTATAGGTGTAAGATAGGTGATTTTCAAAGATATATCCTTGCTATGGGTAGGACTCAAGCAGTGAAACAAGTCAGCAGATCAGTTGGCAATAATGTCTGCCTAAGAAGCAGACACTCAAATAATGTCTGCCTGTGAAGCACAGCTTCCAAATTTAAAGCCCCAGAACATTAATTTATCATTTGACTGCTTTGGGACATACAGCTAAACAGAGGTGCTTATAAGGATATACAGCCTGATATTCTGCTAAGGAATACACCTGTCCCTCAATTTATAAACATAATTTGTTCCATGAAAACTGTTCGTAAGGTAATAATTCATAAATCAAAATTGAAATTCCCATTAATTTCAATGTAATGTCAATGTTCCCAACTCCCAAAATAATCATCCAATATTCTTCCCACATGCTACAATACTATACAATCATAAAAATAAGAACAGAGCTTTATTGCTTTTTTGACAACATTTATGACCACTAGTCAGTTCTTAGATGGGGTGGAAAAGGTCGTGTCAACTTGAGTTCCATAGGATCATCTGTGTTGCCATTGGAAACAGCTCTGTAGTGACTTCAGCATCCTTAATTGAGTTTATCTCTTCAGCTTTTGAGATCAAGGATCAGCTGATGGTGATGAGAGTTTAGGAGAAGCTGATGAGGTTGAGAGTTGAAAAAATGATAGAATTGAAGTTTGGACTGCAGCCCTCTTCTTCCTGTTAGACAACTTCTCGTAGTATCAAATGGCTTCACGAATTTGTCACTTGCATGCTGAACTCCATTCTAAATTGGGGTTGTTGTCATCACGAATTTGTGTAATTGCCTCCAAAGCACTGAAGAATTTTGAGTGTTTTAGAATCCAGTGGTTTTTTTGTAGTTCATCCAATTCTTTCTCCACCTTTTCTGATAACTCTTCTGCATCCAGCTGAATTAATTCTTCATTAGTCAATTTTTCATTGTTTGACAACAACAGGTCTGGAACACCACTGTGTCTACCTCACTGAACCCTGCTCGAGTTGCTAGTTGCACGACAGAATTTGAATGTCTTTCAATTCACCCTCAAAACCACAGAAATCATGAACACATTTTGGCAATAGCTTTTTCCAAATACCATTCAGGATACTTTGACTAATTTTATTCCATGCAGTTGTGATACTTTCTATAGCCATCTTGATGTTGTAATTCTTCCACAACTGCTTAATTGTGGGTTTGTCTTCTCCATCTGATGCAGATACAAAATACCTCATCACCAGCTTCAGACAGTAAGCTTTAAATGTAGCAAAGATGCCTTGATCCATTGACTGAAGGATGGAAGGGGTATTTGGGGGGCATAAAAAACACTCAGCTGTCATTGCCATAGTCTTTGACATTGATAGGCTGACCGGGAGCATTATCGAGGATCAGCAGACATTTATTATCCAGATTATTTTCAGCACAGTATTTAGATATGAGTGATGAAAGGTAGTTTGTTATGTAATCAGCAAAAACCCGCTTTGTCACCCCGCCTTTCAATTAGAATACCAGACCACAGGTAATGATGCCCTGTTAAAGCCTTTAGCGCGCTCAGATTTTCCAAATGGTAAACAAGGAGAGGCTTCAATTTCACATCTCTTTCCAAATTTCTACCAAGAATAATGTCAGTCAATCCTTGGAGGCCTTGAAACCTGTTGCTTTTGTTTTATCCTTTGAAATAAATGCACTCTTTTCCAGAAAAGCACTGTTTCGTCAACATTAAAGATTTGTTTTGGAGAATATGCACCTTCATCAATTATTTGTTGCAATGTGTCTGGGAAAATGTTAGCTGCCTGAATATCAGCATATGCTTCTTTGCCTGTAACATGCAGACTATGATAATGTGAACGCACTTGAAAGCGCTCAAACCAACCGTGATTTGCTTTGAACATTACTTTGGCAGCCCCAACTTGCTTCTCCTCCTCAGCTTTCTTCTTTAGGTCCTCAAACAAAGACAGGGCTTTCACCTTATGATGAGGAAGTTCAAAGGCATTATGGTTATCAATCCAACATATCAAAAGTCTCCAATTCTTTTAATAACTTCAAGTTTGGTAGCCACGGATGTTGCTCTTCATGGTTTCTTGGTCTTCGTGACAGCTCCTGAAGAAACTTTTTCATGTCTAGGACCCATGACAATCACAAATAACAAAGATATTTGAAGGTTAATATCACTCACAGTCAAGATGATACAAACACAATGAAGCGTATGAACCAACTGGGAAGAGCTGGGCTGCTGAGCAAAATGAGTTAGCCTCACACTGCATTCTGCTGTATTCCTCTATGTTTGTTATTAAAAAGCAGATGCTCGGATGAAGGTTGGTTCTTCTTTATAGCGAAAATATGTTTGCAAATTGAAAAATACATATACATTTATATTGTTTGTTGTAGCGAAAATTCATAAATCAAAAGTTTGTAAATTGAGGGATAGGAGATTTTCAAAGGCATATCCTTGCTATGGGTAGGACTCAAGTCATGAAACAAGTCAGCACGTTAGTTGGCAATGGTAATGAAAAAGGAACGTAATTTAACTTACTGGATTTTCTAATGATTCAAGGATAATTATTTCATATTATTCTTCCATGAAAGCAAGGTCTTTGCATCTTTTAGAAAAATAGGGGTAAATTTTTAAATGGCTTATGTCCACTCACGTTATTTCTAGTTCAGCTATGGAGCTAGAATCAAAATAAATTATGATGTATAAAGAGTTGCCAGTGGCCTCTGATCTCTTTACTCTAAGGCCAAGAGAAAAATTGTCTCACTCATCTACAACAGTGGTTTCATTATTCATTTGACCACTTTCAGCAATATATGACCCCAGAGGCAGCCTTCAGCTACTGATTCAGCCAAAAGTCATCAGTTCTGCGATGTAAAATTGTAATTACAGAGATCTATTAACTAGGGCAAGAGGGGAGGTTGCATTCAAGGAAGATTTTAAATCAGGCTTTGCAACTTTCACATGATTGATAACTCTGTAGTACATCTACTGCTGGCATTAAATTCCACTGACTTCAACTGAGTTACATATGGATGAATTTGACCCTCTGTCTCCCAAAAGGGCTATCCATATGCATGTGTGCTTACCCAAGCCTGGAGGAAGCTTCTCTGCCTATTAGGAGCATTCGTATATGGATAATATCCTGATAAAATAGTATTTTCAGTGAAAAGGGAACCTGTGAGTAATTTAATGTCAGTCTGTGGCTGAATCCTGCTCTAGCATTGCCAGCTCCTGCAATTTTATCCCAAGTCTTGTGCTTTTTGGTGTCTCTCTGAAAGTCCCAGATCCCAAAGTCATGGGATTCTGCACTTTCCTTTAGTATAAAAAGGATGTTTGTGGGCCTTCTGGTTGCAGATAAAAGATTGAAAAGCTCAAAAAAAAAAACCCACCCAACAGAAGGCAAATACAAAGAATCAAAAATATATTATATTTTTATAAACCTCATGATATTGCGGGGAGGGGGAAGAGAAGAGACTTGGCAGCATAAGGTATGTAAGGCAAAAGAATGAAATAAAAAGCCTTTACCGCAGCTAGTTATGCCGCCAGCACCCTCTGGGATGTGAAGAAAGCAGCACCCCCGCTCCCCGGGATGCCAGGATTAGCTGAATGCACAACAAAAAGCTGTACAGGATGGCACAACAGGACACCTTCCCTGGAACCCCCAGGGCTGAGGCAGGATGTGTCTAACTTCCTAAGGGTCAGTGCAATTGCGCACAGGTCCAGCACAGGCTGTCACACTATCTGACCTCCTGTTTAATGTGTAAACCATTTCCAATAGCACATGAGAAGGAAGAATGGTTGAGACTGCTGGCAGAGGGAGGGACCGTGGCTGAAGGGCTCCTATTACTTGTCCTGATTCTACCTTCTTGGAAGAGCAGCACTTAGCTCCACTATGGCCAGCTATGGCTCTATAGTCACTACCACGCTGGTGAGGGATGGATAAGATTTCCCATGGGACTGACAAGTCTTACTGTCATGCTTAACATTCAGAGGTTTTTCTCTATTGCACACATTCCATCTCCCAAAGACTGCAAGGCCAGGTGGGACCTTTGTGATCAGCTGCTAGTCTGATGTCCTGCAAGACACAGGCCAGAGAGCCTCACCCAGGAATTCTTGGTGTCCTTCACCATCAGTGGGTGTGAATGTGTAAGACGCTCGATGGAACCCTCTGCTGCTGTAGGCATGTAGCTGCCAAAGAGATACATTAGGACTCCGCACTCTTGGCTCCTAGGACACGCTCCTCCCACACATTCAGCAGCACAGTATTGAAAACTAGTGCACTCATTTTAAGTGCCTTAGCAATGCTTCCTCCTTCCAAAGCCAGCTTCACCTTCCTGTGAGCTACAGCCCTCTCAGTGCCCTCCGACAAGTAAATAAAACTCACACCTATGCCCTCCCACATGGTACCCTGCCTTTCCATGCCTTGCCAGCTGAAAGCCTGATGCTCCCTAGTCACATTTGGTGCTGTGTCTACATTACTGCACTAAGTCAAACTGAAGTACGCCACTCCAGCTATGTGAATAATGCTGCTGGAGTCAACATACCTTAGGCTGTGTCCACACCATGCTGGGTTGATGGGAGACACTCTTCTTACTGTTCTCCTCCAGGGCAGAGTACCCAGGGTGACTGGAGCGTGATCGGCAGTTGATTTGGTGGGTCTTCATGAGATCCACAAAAGTAAGACCCAGTGCATCGATCCCAGCCATAGTGGAGAGACAGCCACAATTTTAGAAGGGCAATGGACTTTTTCCCTGCTGGGTCCTGGCTTGAAGGACATGCCAGGAGCTGGCACAGAAAAGGTGACAAAGATCATTCTGGGAGGATAAACTTCTCTCACATAGCCCCCTTAGTGGTGTGGAAGTATAACATTGTATAAGTATAACGTTGTATAAGGGGACATGCTGGATACATTGTATATGAGAGGGCATGCCAAAACATGTTACGAAGTATCTGAGGGAGCACACGTAGGGACAGTTAGCTTTTGAACGGAGAAGCAATTAAGATGGAGCCAGCACGTCTAAGAAGCAGGCATCAGAATGGAAGGTGTGAACGGCAATTAGTTAAGTTAACTGGAAGCTGTTAAAGGAGATTGTTAAGGGTGGCAGGTAACTGAAGATACGTGACTGGTCTCAGGGATCTCAAAGGGTGGTGACTAAAATCTTTTTCTTCTTTTGTCTGTAACTTGTTCTCCAAAAAACTGTATAAATTAAGAGACACAAGCCCCACTGGGCGGGGGGGGGGCTCACTTCTAAATGTATTAGCAGAGCGGCTTTGCTAATAAAACAGAGTGGTCTGATAAATTGTGAGTCTGAGTCAAACTTTGACAGTGGCTCCCTAACAAAAAGCCTAGATATTATCCAATTCTTGCAAGGCTTATGATGGGGAATTCAGCAGAGTAACTTGAAAATACATAGGGGCATTCCTATGTATTATGCTCAAAAAATGAGCTACAAATGTTAAGAAATTAATTTAGCTTAAGTCACTAGGCTCACCCTGAACCCTGACCTCATCCCAAATGATCACCTAGCACTTTTAAACACCCCAGTTAAGTGTCCACCTGTGTTTTCTTGGGCGCCTAAATACCTTTGCAAGTCGCACCTCTATCTGCATACAATGATGTACCTAGATCCCCCCTACCAACACCTAGAATTCTATGTGGACTCCCACTGACGGGCATGACGACAGTCTAGATTTCTATATACTACGCTTCCACAACTATGCGCAGACTCAAATTATACGCAAACACCACCATATGAAATACAATCTCACCTGTGCCGAATGCTATGCTGTCCAGTCTCAAAAATAACTCAGACATTATAATCAAGCCAGCTGACAAAGGGGGTGCTATTGTCATCATAAATAAGTCAGACTATGAACAGGAGGCAGCTAGACAACTATCCCACACCATATTTTACAGACCTCTTTCCTCAGATCCCACCTTAGAATTCCAAAAGAAACTGCACCATCTACTTAAAGAATTGCCTGCTTCTTCTCGAGACCAAATTCACTCAGACACAGTGTAAGCCCCGACCTGGATTATTCTATTTACTGCATAAAATCCACAAGCCTGGAAACCCAGGATGCCCTATCATTTCAGGTACCCGCACCCTTACTACTGGATTGTCCAGCTACATAGACTCCCTCCTCAAACCCTTTGCCACCAGCACTCCTAACTATCACCGAGATACCACTGACTTCCACGGGAAATTACAAAACATTGGAAACATTACTGACAATTCCATCCTTGCCACCATATTCCACATGGAGATGAATGACAGGATATCAGGAACACCATCCCTGATGTTACCACAGCAAATCTGGTGGCTGACCTATGTAACTTTGTTCTCACTCACAATTATTTCCAGTTTGGGGACAATTTATACCTCCAGATTAGCAGCACTGCTATGGGCACTCGCATGGCCCCACAGTATGCTAACATTTTTATGACTGACTTAGAACAACAATCCCTTAGCTCTTGTCCCCATTTCCCCTCCTTTACTTGGGCTACATCAATGACATCATCTTTATCATTTGGACCCACAGTAAAGAGAGACTCGGGAAGAATTCCACAGAGATTTTAACAACCTGCATCCTACCATCAATCTCAGCCTTGACTATTCCTCACAAGAAACACATTTCCTGGATACCACAGGAAATACTGGATATACTGGATACCATGGACTGCTACACTTACATACATGCCTCTAGCTTCCATCCAGCACACACCACACGATCCATCGTTTATAGTCAAGCCCTTAGATACAATCACATCTGCTCTGATCCTACTGATAGAAACCGAAAACTACCAGACCTCTACCAAGCATTCGTAAAATTTAGTTACCCACTGGGAGAAGAAAAAAAAACAAATTGACAGTGCCAGACAAATACCCAGAAACCAACTACTTCAAGATAGGCCCCAGAAGATCAATAACAGAACACCACTTATCATCTACAGCCCCCAACTCAAACCCCTGCAACGCATCATCTAAAACCTATAGCCTATTCTGGATCAGGATGCTACACTCCAGAAGGCCCAAGGTGACAGGCCTGTCCTTTCCTATAAACAACCTCTTAACCCGAGAAAGATTCTCGCCAGCAATCACACGCTACACCACAGTAATACTAATCCTGGAACTCTTTCTTGCAACCAACCCCACTGCCAACTTTGTCCACATATTTACTCTGGGGATACCATCACTGGACCTAACCATGTTAGTTACAAGACCAAAGGAACATTCTCCTGCACTTTCAGCAACATTATATATGCCATTATGTGCCAACAGTGCCCTGCCACTATGTACATTGGACAGACTGAGCAAAACCTCTGCCAAAGAATAAAGGGACACAGAGCAGACCTCTAGAAACTCTATACACATAAGCTGGTCAGTGAACACTTCAATGGAGTGGGCCATTTTGTTAAAGACTTGAGAACTTGTGTCCTGGCGCAAAAAGAATTTAAAAACAGATTAAAGTGAGAAATTTGAGTTGGAGTTCATAATCAATTTTAACACATTAACACATGGTATGAACAGAGACATCAATTACCTCACGCATTACAAGGACTGCTTCTCTTTCCTCTGATGCTCATAATTATCTCAGGCAGGACAATCAACATCCCAGCACCCCTCATCCCCTCCTCCAGTTCTGTGTATTTAATTTGTCAGTTTTTATTGCCATTTTTTTTTGGTCCTCTGTACTTATAAATGTCAGTCTGTATTGGAAATGAGATTGATCTGATAAAGTGGGTCTGTCCCACGAAAGCTCATCACCGAATAAACCATTTTGTTAGTCTTTAAAGTGCTACATTTCTGCTGCTTTATTTCATTTTAACTAAAAATCACTTTAGAATTAGGATTAAGTTAAACCAGTGCAAAACCCAGTGGACCAGTAGACACTCATCTTGATTTCAACCTGGCATATATCATTGCAACTTAAACCAATTCCTCAGCAACTTAAGGTAAATTGATTTAAGCTATTTTAAAACTGATTTAAGAGTTTCCAGGCTGGGGAGTGGAGGAGGGGGACAGTGTGAACTGATTTAACTAAGTATCACAGAGGTAGCCATGTTAGTCTGTATCTTCAAGAACAACAAGAAGTTCTGTGGCACCTTTGAGACTAATAGATATTTTGGAGCACCAGCTTTCATGGGCAGAGACCCTCTTCTTCACCCATGAAAGCTTATGCTCCAAAACATCTGTTAGTGTATAAGATGCCACAGGACTTCTGATCTAACGAAATCTGTTGAACAACACAGCTGTTGTTAAAGCAGAGACAAGTCTGAAGGCCTTCAAGGCATAAGAGTTGAATCCCACTTACAAGATACAAGCTCAAATACAAAGTCTTTCACTTTTCAACTCACCCCAGTCCGTCAATGGGAGGTTCAGCAGGAGGACGATACATTGCTCCAATTCTTGGCTGGCCTCCTGCTCCGTCTAGCTAGCTATTTTATGAGCAAGCAGAGAAGAGCAGGGGACAAGAATCTCATGCCCTGCCCTCTCAAGGTGGGAAGCAGGTAGGCGGGTGTGACAGATAATGTAGATAGGTAGAACAGTATGACCCATACCTGTCAGGGCCAGGGGAGGGGTGCCTCAGCTGTTCCCACTCCCACCAGCTGCTGCTGTCCTCACTCCTCCCACCCCCAACCAGCTGCTGCAGCTCTGCCAGGCCAGGAGCACCCCACTGCCAGCTGCATTTGCTCCAAGCTGGGGCTGGAGAAAGGGGGTACCCACCATGGTACCCAACCCAAAGCTGCTGCCAGGGGACAGGCATTCCTTCCCTGTCTCCCCTGACCCCAACCTAGCTTGGAGCTGCCCTGGCTGGGGGACAGGCGCCTCTCCCTCGGCTGTGCGGTGCCTCTCACCTGGCCTGCCCCATGCTGCTGCAGTGAGAGAGGCCTGGGGGCAACTGAGTCTCCCCGGGTTAGGCTTCATACTGAACCCCTCACCCCCAGCCCTATCCTAAAGCCCACACCTCCAGAGTTCTCACCCTGCACCCAATGCTCCGCCCAGCCCCGAGTCCCATCCCACACCCACACCCTCACCACATACTGTCTGTGTGGAACAACTTTGGTGCATGATATAGGTCCATACTGGTGCACATAATGAAACTCATCCTGCATACGGACATGAAAAATTAAAGGGCATACTGATCCTTCTTTGTAACGAGCTCAAGACAGAAAAATGTCCTGTATGATGGACAAAACTCTCATTTAGAGGAATTCAAATTCCACATGAAATCATTAGCAATTTTAGCAAATCTTTGTTAAGAAACCCAGCATGGGGACCTCCTAAAAAGTTTACAATAGATGCAGAATCTCTCTCTCTTTTCAGTTCCCCCCAGTCTGTTTTAAAGTTATTTTGGCAACTCAGTCATCTTTTCAGAATTATGTACTTGCAGTACAAACACTTATTAATAAAAATGTGTTGATCAAAACAAACATTTATTAGTCCAGCTACTCCTTTCCCACATGAGAAATCCCCATTGAAATCAGTGTGTTTATTGGCATGACTCAGGACTGCAGGATCAAGCCTTATATACACAGCAACACCTTTACCCCTTGCTGAAATGCAGCCACTTCTGGCATGGAACCCGGCAGTTGTTTAACAGCACACAGCAATATTACAGAAGAATTAAAGCAAGAAATACACTGTATCTTAGTTAAAGTGACCAGAGTTCTAAGATAACATTTGTAATAAATGCTGAGATCTTTAGCAAAAGCCTCGATTTTGGATCTTATCCCAGAGAAGACCTCTATATCTTTGGGACAGTAATTCAGAATTCATTCACCTGGAAGAACTCAACCTGAAGAAGCCTCCACCACCACTCCAGTGGCAGCATCCAGATTTTCATTAGCAGTCTCCCATCCAAGTAATAACCACGCCTAAGGGTGCTTAGTTTCTAAGAGCAGATGAGAACATTGCCCAAGGCAATACTGCAGTACCTCCGCTAACTGCTAGCTACAGCCTGAAATTATTTTTACTACCCTGTAGAAAACAAAGGAATCTCAGAGAAAACACACATATCAGAGTCAAATTCTGCTCTGGGTTATACCAATGCACTCACTGAAGTTTGTGACTCAGCAAGTAAAATGAAATGCCATTGATATCACTGGCAGCAGAACCTAGCTTGTTAACATATGTGAAGCTGACAGCTAGGTGGTGTACTGAAGAACTATGTGACACGAATTTACCAGGAACCTCTGAATACTGCATCTGGTCTCTGCTCCCGAATTCATCTCCCCAGGAATTAACCTCGCAGAATCGGGTCTTCCTTTAGCTGGGATTTTACAGAAGGATCTCCATCAAATACTTCACATATGAGAGGAGGAAAGTAAGGGAAGGAATGTCTAATGGACAGATCAACACAGACATGAGATTCCAGCTGAGCAGTCTGCACGCTGAACCCTTTCATTGGCTGCAAAATGGAAAACACTAACTTCTGCATTTTCTCTCCTATGGGGTGCTTTGCTGGGTTTTAATGAACAACATTGGACCTTTACATACAGCTAACGTTTCATTTGACAACAGTAGCAATCACAGTGTAACAGGTAATATCTAATTGTTCAATAACCTGGTGCCGAGAACTAGAATTCCCCCAATGCAAAGCATTTGATTCTCCCCCAGAATTGCTGGCATGAAAAGATTAATTGACAGAAATACATTGCTTTGAGAGATGTACGTTTCTGGATTTTTTTTTTTAAATCAGACTTAGTAAGCTGCCCTTATCTTTGCATTGAGGGCAGAGGGAGGCCCAAAGAAACACCAGGATAGGTTAAAAAGAAATTTGTCACTAGAAATGGAAAAGGATCTCTTTTGCTTCATTTAAAGAATGAGCACTATTCCTTTAAGATTTACAGGTATACGTGTCTTTGTTCTCTCCAGGCTGCTGTGATTTACGCGTTGTAGAAAACATGTAATAAAGATTTCTAATAAGACAAACTTCCTCTAGCCATTCCTGATACACCACTCCCCTGCTTCTGCATTTCAAATGTCAGTTCTCTTGATAGCAATAAGGAAAGGAGAGGAAAACACAGGCTACCACTACAGGCGGTTTTTACCAGGATTTTATCTTTCTGAATTAGCAAATGAAACAAACCAGCCACCATTTCTGTCTCAAAACTCCTTATATGTACCTAGATAATTGCATACTGTCCCATACAGATATTATTTCCCAGAACTATGGACTGTCCAATCTAATCTCTTTTGAGATCTCTCTCTTTTCGAGGAAAAAAAAAAGTCTACTGGTTCCTTTATGAAGCATCCCTAGATTAACATTATCCTACCTCAAGTGCTTCTGGGCTCTATTAAATGAAAGCTTTCAAAACAGCCTTCCAACGTAGAGTGCTTAGCTACTGATTTATCTAGTAATACCTTCCTGTAGCCGATGGTGACAATGATCAATACTTCACTTTCTCAGCTGCAATTCTTGGCTTAAAAATGTGACCTTTGGAATAACACTGAATTTCCTATGTGACAGTAGGAACTTTCCAAGGTTTCATACCTGGTATTGACTGTGCTGTGGCTTCAGCAGTGAGGGCAGGAGCGCTGTTAGGTTGCTGCTGACTGGAGCTGACTTCCGGCTCTGCACTAATTGAGGGAGATAATGCTACGTCGCAGGCTGGGACCTGATTTGGCACAGGTTGGAGGAGGTCTTCTGAGGCAGCTTGTGCCTCTTGTCCAGGGAGCTGCAAGGCTGATAAAGGAATGCTGATCTGTTTGCTGGTACTGGAAGTACTGACTGGCATCTGGAGTGCTACTTGTTGGTTGGTTGTAGGGGTGCTAGCTGGTCCCCTATTTGGGGAAGCCAGAGTTACTCTGGCTGGTTTCTGAGCTGCAGGCCTCGACAGGACAGGGGGAGAAGTAGACACGTTCCGTAAGTCTAGCTCAGCACTGACAGAAGGTGCTACAGGAGGAGTGGCCTTAGAGGGGCCAACATAGGAAGGTCCAGCATGGGTTTGTGGCTTAGGTTTTGACATCTGCGTCAGCGATAGTGTGGGTCCATCAATGCCCCCGGTAAGTTCTGCGTTAGCTACTATGTAATAATCTTCCGGGATTTCTTGCTTAATTTTTTTGACTATCACATTGTTACTGCTCTCATCGATGACCTGAGACTGCGAGCCTGAAAGAGACGAGGAGGACTGACCCGCTCCTGGCCTTTTGCGGGAAATGGTTTGAGATCTTTGGGTATGAGGTTCAAAGTCACTATCCTCGTCCGTCACTGAGGACTCGCAGACCATGTCAAAGAGCGTAGCCTCATCTTCATATTCTTCCACAGCTTCATCGAGCTCGGAAGGCTCACTGCAGTAAGAGAAATCACAAGAGTCCCTGGTTCGATTACAATCCAATTTTGCTTTTACTGGTCTCCCAGGGTACCGTTCTACTGGGCTGGTTTGTGTCTCTGAGGGCACACCGATGATGCTGGGACTGTCTGAGTTGAAGCTTCTGTTGTCCTGGAAACACACTCTTTCCTGGGACCCAGCCCTGCAGGTAGCAGTCAGTGGCCAATGATACGCATGACCAGCGCTACAGCCCCACATAGCTGTCAGGTTGCCATGGGAACCCTCAGAAAGCAAGTGCTTTAGATTTGGAATGAGGCTGCAGATGGTCCCATGGCTGTGGGCCCAGCTGACCAGTTTGGAAAGGTTTTCAGAAGACGTATGAAGGCAATCCTCCATGTTACAGGATCAACAACTCTTTTCCTAAAGAAAAGGAAATTAAAGGTAATCATGAGGTTACACGCTTTCAACAGCTGTAACTGTGTACTCGTCAATAAGATCATAGCACATATTTTCTACAAATAAAGGAGCTGAGATCTACATCTATATATTCCTTGTACAGAAAACGTAAAAGGCAAATAACCATACATAAATTAGAGGTAAACCATCTTGCTATCACATAACAGGCTTTAAAAGACATTTCTCACATAGCATTAATCTCTAAGCACCTATCAATCTACCTCTAAAATGCTGTCTTCAAACCAGCGGGGCGGGGGGGGGGAGGGAAATACCTTTCTACCCACCTCAAATCTACAGTGAGACAAAACAGTATTTTAAACAGGCAAGTTTGATATTATTGACAATCTAAGTTGAAACTCTGAAGCTGAAATGTAGAACAAGTGAATATATAAAATTTTGTATCGGCAAGGTTGAACGCAATAAACCTCTCACTGTAATTTTTAGCCTGAATTTGAAACTGGTATTACAGGCACTTGGCCTAATCTTCCACACACATTGACCAGCTGCAAGTCTTGCACTATTTTTCACATGCATCTTCGTGCCAAGTATCTGGTAGCTAACAGAAATTTGTTTTCTACTAGAAGAGCGATTCTAACGAATACTGAAAATTAAAACTTCTGTTGCTTTAAGTGCACCTTCCAAATTCATAGAGCCAAATCTTAATTCCATTGGCATCAAGAGCAAAACACAGCGTTTGTCCCTCTCACAAAAGTGTCTCTCTAGAAACCCATAACAAGAGGCATTGAAATCTGGGGCCAAGTTCATACATACTCAGTGTCCTTTCTGGCACTCCACACAGAGGACTAGAAATCGTTGAGTTTTCAGCCTTTTTCTTGCACCGGACTGCACGCCCTTAGCCTACAGACAAAGCTTCATCCTGCTAGTGAGAACTTTCAACTCCCATTGACTTCAGTGGGGATTGAGCCTGCTGAGCACCTTTCAGGATTAAGCCCAACAATGACTAAGGAACGGCAGCAGAGTTCACATCTGGCTAAGCAAGCATTAAACTGTCTAATAGGTTTTATAATGGTTTCTCAGCTGCTTGCAGCCATAAAAGAGACAATTGGAGTTGGGAGAGATGCTTCATTCACTTAAGCAAACAGAAAGATTCAATGAAGTGGTGAATTCAAAACCATGCAATGTTGACACAGATATGTTAAAGACAAGCCAGGAAGTGAAGCAGGGACCAGTCTCACACACCTTGTCTCTTTAATATGCCAGGACTGCTCTGGTTACAACCTCACTGTTTTACTCATGGCAGTTACATAGCAAATCTAGCCAAACTACGGGAATGCTAAGAACATAGTCTGAAGCAAAAACTCCGAAAAGTAGGTAAAACTAAAAAATTTAAATCCTTAAAATTTAAATCCTTAAAAAAACTAACTCCACCATATATTTATTTATTTATTTTACAATGCAGTTTTAAACAAAAGATTATTTCAATCCCAAGAAAGCTTTACCAAGAGGGAAAAAAATAACTTGAAATTTCACCTTCATATGATGCAATATTGAATTTAAATGTCCTGAGTCTTAGTTGTTCTTCGATAACAGGTAGTTCATGTTTATGTTCTCTGGAGTATCTCATGATATTCTCTATCTGCTACCTCCCCACAGATCACTTAAATCAGAATATACTAGTGAAATTATTACTCTGCAGAAGAAGAGACATATAGGGCCTGATTCGCTTCTCACTTATTCCATTGACTTCCCAACCTTCCAGTGGACTCAATCTTTACAGACTCGCAGGAAGGCATTCCCTTACTTTTTTCTTCCGGTGCTTTCTGAATCTTCGCAGACTGGTTTCTATGCTGAGCACCTGCAGATCCCATCGACGTTAGCTGGAGTCAAGGCTGTTTTGCACGTTTGAAAATCAGGCCATTTTAGTTTCATAAAACCAGTTTAAACGTGGAGCTCACTGTCACTTTATGTCCCATAACTCTATCCGTCCCCACACAAATATTTTAGAGGCAAAAATAATAATATTTGTTCCAAGTCAAGAGTATTGCTACTGATCTTTTGATAACACATCAAACTGACATTTATCCTAGTATCACAAACAGGTTAATACTTGGCTACTTCGCCCGTCTCAAAGCTAAAAAAATTGCTAAAAATGATATAAACGTCAAGTACATTTGGAAAAGGCTGGCTCCAATTTAACAGCTCTAACCATACCATACAAGAGTGTTTCTCAACTTTTTTTTTTTTTAAATATAAAGTACCCCTTTAAAATATAACTATTTAAAAGAGGTATTTTATATAAGTACCCACAATTTTCAGATATATAAACAGCTATAGATATCTAATATTTAATTTATAAATTCATTTTGATATAGCTATACAATCTCTCTTTCTTACTTGCACACACACACACACACACACACACACACACACACACAAAAAATACCACATTTTGCGGATTATTGGACCTCACCACCCCCACGCTCCTCCCACTTCATAGGGTGACAAACTGTTCTGGGCGCAATGGTCCTGTATTTGGGACACCACAAAGCTGTCCCTCATTTTTTTTTAAAAGGGATGAATTGTCCCATTTTCAGTTGCTGGGGGTGGGAGTGGGAGTGGGGCCAGGAGTGCCCGTGGCTCCCACCACTTCCCTGGGGCTCTGGCGCTGGGAGTGCCCATGGCTGTCGTTTCCCCAGGGCTCGGAGCCAGATTGCCCATGGCTGCCACTTTCCCAGGGCTCAGAGCAGGAGCACCCATGGCTGTCACCCTCTGCCCCCTGCAGCCCCAGCCCACCTCAGGTTTAAGCCCTCTGCTCCCCTCCCATGGTCCCAACCCACCACCCAAGCCCCCAACTTACATGAATTTCAAGGCACATATATCTCAGGGAACTTCTGTATGCTGGACCATCAAGTTTTTCTGGATTCTCTCTTTAAATGGGACTATTTTTGCAAGATGCCAGACCATAAGGATTTCCAGATAATCAGAGGCCAGATTAAAGGAATTTTACTGTATATATAATATGTGGCTCAATGCACTCCTCCTCCAGAACCTGGCATCCCCAGACCCACTTCCCCCCACCACACTCTAACCCAATGCCTGAGGACACATCGGAGCCACCACCATGCACTTCTCCCTCCAAGCGCTGGGGTGGAGCACATGCACAGAGCAGCAATAAGCACTCCCTGCATGCGGCTCTGAGCAGGAGCCATATTTCACTGCTTCAAAGAGCCAAATGCAGCTTGAGAGCCACGTACCGCCCAGACTTCTCTCGCGTACCCCTAATGGTACGCATACCACGCATTGAGAAACACTGCAATACAGAATACCGCTTTTGCAATATAGCATCTTTTATTTTGAACAAGCTTTGCAAACTGAGGCCCTGATGCCATAACCAACTCTGTGCACATAAAGAACATAAGAACGGCCACACTAGGTCAGACCAAAGGTCCATCTAGCCCAGTATCCTGTCTTCCAACTGTGGCCAATGCCAGCTGCCCAGAGGGAGTGAACAGAACAGGTAATCGTGGAGTGATCCATCCCGTCACCCATTCCCAGATTCTGACAGAGGCGAGGGACACCATCCCCGCCCATCCTGGCTCATACCCACTGATGTCCTCAGTGAATTAATCTAGATTTTTTTTGAGCCTTGTTATTATAGTCCTAGCCTTCACAACTTCATCTGCCAAAAAGTTCCACATTGACTATGTGTTGTGTGCAGAAAAACTTCCTTTTGTATGTTTGAAGCTTGTTGCCCAGCACGTCCCCAGAGGTCACTGCAGGACTGGGACCTACAGCAGAATAATAAATACAGTTACGGTCTTGATAATGACAAACCTGCTGGGCATATTCAGTTGAACAACCTCGTTGTTTTCAATGGCATTATTCATGCCAGTAACTCCCGTGCCTGGGACTAAGTATTTGTATCACATATTCCATTTTTTTTTAAAAGGTGAAGTTATTGGTATTTCCACTGGAGCGTGGATGCATGTTCTTGACATTTCAGGCCACATAAGTTTCACTGGCACAGTAGCAGAAAATTGTCTTCTGGAGAAAGCTGATTTAAAATAAATCTAAAAAAAAAAAAAAAGGGGCAAGGACAGCCTACTAAAAGTACAGCTCTCAGGCACTCTCTCTCCTCCTTGTTTCACACTGACAACCGGGACTTGTGCACTCCTTCCTGGTTCCTGAGGTCCCCAGGTGAAGTGGAACCAGTGCTTTACCATGTAGCCAAAGAGACATAACCACACACCTGTGACTCTGCACACTGGGTAGGCCAGTTCCACAAAGGCTCCAAGCTTTTCCCTGTGCAGGAAGTCTTGAAAGTCATTTTGCCGTGCAAAGCAATTACGTAAAAGCGGCACCTCCTTACTCCAGCATTCGCAGGATTCTGTCTGCTCACTTTATTGATAGAAATAAGCAGCTGCTACCTTTGGCTCCTGTCAACACTGCAGTCACACAAGGCGGAATGAGCTGTCAATTCTACTTCCACATCATCAGAAGAACTGGTCCTTGAGGTCCAATCAGCTGTTTGTGCAAATCCTCTGATGAGCCCAGGCTTCCAGAATTATTGCAATGGGCATAACTGGAGGGCAGTGCAGTTGCACAAATGCAGTTGAAACCCCCATATGACTGGCATGGCCTTTATTGCTACTGAAAAGGCATAAGATGGAAAGAACCCAGTTTGGCCATGAGAGCTCAAGTTGAGTGTGCTGGGCTGGAAGTTTGAAGAAAACAATACCTTTTTAGGCCTAAACTGAAAGCATTTGATACCAAAGTTCTTATGGGGATAAAACATGGGACCCCCAAATGCCACTTCTGCAGAGTAGAGCCTTGCTGGAAAAGATTATGCATGAATCTGCTGAAATCACCATAGAATCACAGAACACTAGAACTGGAAGGGACCTTGAGAGGTCATTGAGTTCAGCCCCCTGCCCTCACAACAGGACCAAGCACCAACTAGATCATCCCTGATAGATGCTATCTAACGTGCCCATGTTGCCAGCCGACGTGCCACAGCCTCCTGCAAACTGAAGGCACAGAAACAAGGAGGACTAGTTGCAATTCTGAAACTGCAGTAGTGTGCAGAGAAATCGCTTTGCCTACCACCCTGTGCCGAACCTCTCTCTTCTGTCGCCGAAAAGAGAAACAATTCAACCTTATAATCTTATTCTGGAAGCTTCACAAGATGAGGGGAAAGATTATATTCAGTTGCCACAAAAATGGTAAAAGGAATTGACTTCCCAAAGGGGCAGATTTTCTCTTTGTTCTGACTGCGCTTTGCTGGCTGACAGTCCAGTCTTACTTGCTAAATCGCATTGTGAGGGTTGTTTGAGTCTTTCTATCTAACTGGCCAGATTCAATAAGATGACTCATCTGTACAGCCTACTCACATGGGTACTCGGAAATCATATAGAAGCTGGCACAAATGAGCTAAGCCTCCCCTGTGAATAACGCTGGTATTTTAACTGCGTTACAAATGGCAAGCCCTCACTACTCCAGAGGGATTTTCCACTGGTTAGAGCCCAGGAATGTCTAATCCCATGTGAATCATCTCTAGGTGCTGAAAATTCAGTACAGTAATCTGGGCCCTAAATGAAGGCTCAGACTTGATCCCAGCATAGCTTGGCACATTTATCTTTTTTAACCTCATTTACGACTGGTGGCTATGGTGATTATTGGAGATTTTCATTTTACTACACACCACAAGCCTCTGCTAGCCTGTATTAAGGTCGCAGCCCCTTTCCCTCAAGGCAAAGGAGGACATTCAATAAGTTAACGTTTGACTGTACAACTCTAGAAAGTGCAGCCAAGAATGTCTCTTTTCACAGGACACAGTTAAGGACCCAACTATTTTAAATAATAGCACAGGGATCTCTTACAATCCCTCCTTCCCATTCTCACACGGGTCAGGCGGTGCCATGCAGGAAGGATGCCTGTTGAGTTCTGGCAGTCCAAAGATGGAAGAGTGCAGCCCCAAAGTGCTGTCTCCCAGAAGGTACACCAGTGCACCCTGTCCAATGGCTTGCCTCAATATCAGTAAGCAGCCTGACTTGAGTCCCTCCTTCGCTATCCCCAGAATGCGGCGGGTAAAGGTGACAGCCGTGTATAAAGTCCCTGGGGCTGCCCGCACACAGGCAATGCCTGTCTCGGAAAGCAAGTGCTGACCCGAGGGGAAAAGAAGAGAGAGTGCTGCCTGCATTACATCATTTCCCCTTCCTCTCAGCTCTCTGTGAGCTCTTCCAAAGGTGGTTTGCCGACTTAGGAATGACGAGTGAGTCAGACAGAGGCTAGAGAGGCCCAGGATGGGGAACAGCCAAGCCTGCCCTATTTTCTGCATCTATTCATGCTGACAACGTCAGTGTTATCTTAGCCCCAGCTCCCCTTCCTTGCATTGAAATCACCCCACGAATGGGTTCTGCAGACAGCAGTGAAACCAATGGGACCCCCCTCTCCATTGGACACACACTGGCAAGGAACTGGAGACAAGGCAGAGGCCCAGAAACTAGCTATGGATATTGGAGATGAAATGAAGCTCTCATGCCCTACAGTACCACCAGCACCCTCCACACCATCTACATGCCTGAAGCATGACCTAGGGAAATGGTGCGACTCAAAGAGATAGGAAATGGCAGCTGCATGCAACACTTTGCCCTCAAAAAACCGCCTAAGATAAGAATGGATTTCCTCCGAGGGCTAACTCTGTCCAAATCAGCCTCCACTCACACTGAGCTGCCCCATGTCACAGGAGCATCCGTTTAGCACTTCTGTCATATCTTTTTTGCCCTTTTCTGCATGGATTTGTGCCAAACACAATAGTGTGTCCCATGGCTCTATCAACGCAGATCCCAAACGTTTATGATGAGACTTTCAATACTTAGGGTTTTGCTTAAGGCCCAAGTTCCTGGAGCCATGTTATTACTCAAAAGCCAAGCTTTCATTAAAATGAACAAAGTTGTTAACCTTTCTGGTTGCAGAGAATAGTGTGGAAAACATGAACCCAGAAAGCAAATGTGAAAACGCCGTCACATTTTTAAGCCAATCTCTTTATATTTATGGCCAGAATCACGATTCCACCCCCCACCCCCCCAGATTTGAGACCGGTGATTCTGTATTAACTTCTAGATCAGTGGGTCTCAAATCACTGCTAAACGCTTGCTGGTTGGTCACACGGTGCTGTCATGTCTCATCTCTGGGCACCACATTTCAGGAAGGATGTGGAGAAATAGGAGAGGGTCCAGAGAAAAGCAACAAAAATGATTAAAGGTCTAGAAAATATGACCTATGAGGGAATACTGAAAGAAGTGGGTTCTTTTAGCTTGGAAAAGAGAAGGCAGAGAGGGGACATGACTGCATTTTTCGGGTACCTAAAAGGGCGTTACAAGAAGAAGGGAGAAAAATTATTGTCCTTCACTTCTGAGGACAGGACAAGAAGCAACTGGCTTACACGGCAGCAAGGGAGGTTTAGGCTGGACATTAGGAAAAAATTCCTAACTGTCAGGGTGGTTAAACATCAGAAAAAAAATTGCCAAGGGAGGTTGTGGAATCTCCATTACTAGAGATTTTTAAGAGCAGGCAGTGTCCAATACGCTCCCCATTTGCCACATGTGGCTCCAGTAGTGAGGCTCCAGCAAGTCACTGGGGGTCGAGGGGGTAGGGTGCCCGTTTGGGGGGGTGGGGGAGGGCACCTGGCTGGGGTGGGCAGTGCCTGGCTGAGGTGGAGGGACACGTGGCAATTGAATGTCTTCCTTTTGGACACCACTGATCTAGATTGTGCTTGTGCTGCCATGAGTGCAGGGGACAGGACTCAATGACCTCTCAAGGTCCCTTCGAGTTCTAGTATTCTAGGAGTGTATGATTTCCAGCTTCTAAATGACACTAAGAAGCAGCTTGAAATACTGAAATATTTAATTTACATAAAACTCTTCTGTGTGACTAAACACTGTGGCTGTCACTAGGATGTTATTCCATTGCCAGCAAGAAAGGAAGTAGCAGTTTTTATTTGCAAGTATATTTATTTTTATACTTATAGAGAAAGAAGGCAGCTCCCAACTTTTAAACCAGTAGTTCTACTGGTGTTATACAAACTTCTTGATGATTAAAAGTTTTGACCATTGGCCAATGATGCCAGCTTGTTTACTTTCTTAAGTGAAATTTGCAAAGCCTGTAGCACTGCTGAAATTTACAAGCCCTCTTCCCTTTATCTGCAAAGAGGGCAGCAGCTGTGCAAACTTCCCCCCTAGTGTCCTGCTGCTGCTGTCTCAGCCCACATCCTGAAGCAACCACCAAGGAGTCATGAGAGATCAGTATCCAGGCCACCCCCCCGCCCCCCCTGCAACATTTGACCTCTTTGTTAAAGTTGCCACAAAGATGTCAATTGTGATATGGACCCTGACCATCGGGACCTGGTCTAACAATGATTCAGTCATTTCCCACAGGCCACCAGTCAGTCATAAGATAGTAATAGCTAGGGCTGGGGAGATTTAATTTTCTCTAATTTCAAACCTGTTCAGATATTAGGGGGTTAAAAGTTGAACTCAGACTCAAGGGTTATTTACATTCTGCTTGAGACAGACTGTGGAGAGAGTCAGAGAGAGAGAAAAACATACTTAAAAGAGTTGCACCATGTGTAAGACACCCAAATGATGCAATTTTCATCCCTAATCAATCCAAAAAACTCACTTTTTATAGGTAAACTCTCTCTTTGGGAAATAAGAGGTATGACGTACAGGAGAAAGGGATGCAGAGTCAGGCTAGTTTTGCAAATCTCCAAAATAGCTTGGCAAGTTTCTGAGCCCTTGTACTACACAGAGAGTCCTCCACCCTAGTAATAAGTCACTAATTCCTATCAGCCTGGTACGGCTTCCAACTGGTAGCCTAGAAATAGCACTTCTCCATAAACAATCCATGTTAACAGCAACACATTTTGGGATCCTGTATCATTTGTTAATGTGGTGCCTTGCATGTTCTGCTGTTTCCTTTGTTCATGTGTTTAACAGTGCCCCAAGAAGTTATTTAGAAGCAAACAGTGACTAAGGTAGGGAAAAAAAAAACCCACCCACTTATCTCCACTTCAGCATTTCCAGGTGGGCCCAATTGTTTGGGTCTATCGAATCTTTCTGGGGACCAAGCAGAGTCTAAACACACAGGATGGACAAAACAAAAAGGCAACAAAAGTGACTAGTGGTTTATAATAGGTGCCATATGTACAAAGATTAAAAAGACCAGGACTTTTCAGCTGAGAAAAAAGGAGAGTAAGGGGGTATATGATAGATGTCTCCAAAATCAAGACTGGTGTGGAAAAAGTGAATAAAGAAAAGTTATTTATTTGTTTCCATAACAAAAGAACTAGCGGTCACCATGTGAAATTAAAAAGTAGCAGGTTTAAAATTAACAAAAGGAAGTTGCCAGAGGACGATGTGAAGACCAAGACTTTAAGCGGGTTCAAAGAAGAACTAGTTAAATGCATGGAGGTTGGGTCCATCAATGGCTGTTAGCCAGAACGGGCAAGGATGGTGTCCCTACCCCGTTTGTCACAGGCTGGAAATGGATGACGGGAAAGGGATCACTTGATGGTTACCTGTTCCGTTCACTCCCTCTGGAGCATCAGGCATTGGCCACTGTTGGAAAACAGGACACTGGGCTAGGGGAACCTTCGGTCTGACCCAGTGTGGCTGTTATGTTCTAAATCCTCACCCTGCTGAAGTCAATGGGCGCTGACTCCAACGGGACCAGAATTTCACCCATCATGAGTAACAACAACAATACTAGCAAACGATGCAATAAATGATACTAACAATTCCTCTTTTCCGGAGTGCGATATAAAAGTGGTGCATTTTAATGCACAATATAGTTTCCCATTCATTAACACACCCTGGCATTCTGCCACTCCCTTTTGATTGGCCTACAGTTATTCTTCAACTGACAGAACATCTTCAGGGAAGATTCTTCCCTGCCAAGTATGGTGTGGTTTCAACAACAGCTGCCAGCACAACAAGTGCCTAACAGGCAGCACACAGTTCTGCTGAGAAGATTATTTTAGCCTGCTGAGGAATAAGATGATTTATTGTGATGTACAAAATATCATCGGGTTATTAGCTCAAAAACATTTGGTATCTCTCACAAAATGAAACACTCTATAACCCACTAACTGAGCTTCCTGGAGATTTTTTTTCCCCCACCCTAATTTAAGATGTTATGCAACAATGTTGTTGCTGCTTGTATTTATTTCTAAATGGCTATCATCACTTCTCTCTGTTTATATCAAAACACTGACTGATAATTTAGGCCTGGAACCGGTGCAGCTGCAGGACTGTAGTAGTGTGGTGTGAGTGGAAGGCAAAAACAGGGTGAGCAGTTCATGAAGTGCAACGGAACAAATCCTGCATTAATGAGAGCAATGCTGCCGAGATGATACCAGTTATATCAAAGGGTACGTCTACACTACAGAGTTATTCCTGAATGGCTTATTCTGGAGTTATTATTCCCCAATAAACTATTCCAAAAACAACACATCCACACTACAGGGAAACTCCAAACCAAGAAAACTTATCAAACAGCGTGTCCACACACAATGGACCCCGTGTTGGGTTAGAACCCCCAGAAGCACTCTTTCCAAAGAGCTCGCAGGGTGTCCACACACAAAATGCCTGCAGTGCTTACAGGGGCTCTAATCCAAAGTATATGGTCACGTCTACACTACAGTGATCTTTTAAAAGATGATCTTCCAGAAGACATTCTTTCAAAAGAGTGCGTCTGCACACAAAAAAGCAGCTCAAAAGAGCAATTTCCTCTTTTGAAAGAAAGCATCCGCACAGCCCCCCCGGCTCTTTCAAACGAATGGGCCACAGATCGAAAAATCCGGCACCATGAGGACTGCTCTTTCGAAAAAAGGCTCCACAGAGCATCTACAGGTGCTTTTTTCTGAAAGAGTCTGTTGGAAAAGGGCACTCTTGCTCATCTCAGCGAGGAAGAGGGCCTCTGAAAGAAGTGCCGTGTTTTTTCATATTTCTTTCAAAAGAACGCATTGTGTGTGTGAATGCTCTGTGGGATCTTTCCAAAAAGCCCCGGCTAGTCTGAAAGATCTTGCTAGTGCAAACGCAGACTGTGTCTTCACAGCAGTGTTATTTTGGAATAAACTGTTCTGGAATAGCTAATTTTGAAATAGCCCCTACTCCAAAATATCCATTGAGGCGCTATTCCTCATAGAATGAGGTTTACAGAATTCGAAACGACCCATCCACTACTTTGAAATAATGGTTTTGCTGCGTAGATACTTGCAAACTTATTTTGGAAAAGCTGCCGTTATTCCAAAATAACTTTGCTGTGTAGGTGTACCCTAGGAGTGCAATGAAGGCCAAAGGAGAGCATAAGCCAAACTCCTTGGTGGGTGCTGTACACTGTGTTCTCAAAAGGCTCAGTGCAAGGTGAAGGAGGACTCACGTAGCTTCAGGTCATGTTTTGCAAGGGGTCCTGGTTAGGGCAGCAAACAGCTGTCCCTCACAATGGGTGCCAGCTGAACTCTAGGGCGTGAGACTCCCTTCTTGCATGTCAAGGTTCCACCGAAGGCCATGACTCCTCAGGCATGCCCATTCTCCACCTTTGACCCACCTTCCTTTGCTTTGGTGTTCCCATCCCAAGAGTATAGGTCTGCTGCTTTCAATGTGATCCCAAAAGCAAAGATCAGATTCTGCCACCCTCGATGATACCAAGTACAGGTTGAACCTCTCTAGTCCAGCGTTGTCAGGACCTGACCGGTGCTGAACAAGAGAATTTGCCAGACCATGGGAAGACAGTATTGTCTAGCAGCACTGCCACTGCTTACAGCACTCTTACAAGATGTTTAGCAGTAAATTAGAGCTAAATAACAGCACAAAACACATAGTCAGGTCCAGTGGCTGTAAACCAACTTTATGGGACCACACAAAACTTTTAGCCAGGTGTCCAGTTATCATGGATGTGACCAACTAAACTCACGCAGGACTGACAGCCATACTAGTGAGATTCAACGTGCAGTACCTATCTCCTCAAGCAGTCCTATCAAAACAAGTAGAATTGCTCAGTTACTACTCACTGTAGGGTGGCAAAATCTAACCCGAAGGGAATGGGCATGATAGGGTCTTTCGACATTCTACTGCTCTGTTTGGGTGACTGTGATTATGGACTAATTTGCAGAGCAGCTGCACCCAGAGCTGTTATTGACTTTCATGACTGTTGACACACTGGAGGAAAGAAAAAAAAAAACAAAACAAACCCACAGTGCTTAGCTTTACTTCACCCACAAGAACCCTCACAAGAAGGCACAAAACTTTTGTGCGCCTTGCTCTGCACTAAGCAAAGACTTGCAGGATCCTGGCAGTACTATAAAAGCTAACATTACTTTCTGAATGATAGGAAGAGTTAGAGTGAAAAGGCAAGATTTGAAGATTCATTTTTTAGAACACTGAGCTCTCAAATCATTAACAAAACATAAGTATAGACTGGAAAATGGAACCACATGAGTATTAAAGCAAACCCCAAATTGCTCATTATTTAATGTTATATTGATTGAATATGCTCAGACACACTCTAGGTGCATTTATATAATGTACCGGGCTTCCTCAAGATAGGTGACCCCACTGAAGTCCTCAAAAGCAAGACAGACTCTGTACCAGGCTCTGATGGCTACTAGCTGTTTCCAGAGAGATGGGCTCTGTATTCGAGATGTTCTAACTAAGGGACTATTACCAGAAGTGCCCAGGTGACCCCCTGTGCAACTATGATGCATAGACAATGAGGAGAGGAAGAAGGAGGACCTGATATGGAAATCATTTCTTCCTCTTTTTACAATCCGCTGTCTGCAGAGTTTTGTGTTTCCACCAGAGTCGAAAACATCACTAAAATGTAAATCAACCAGGATTTGCATCTACTTATCTTACCTAGGAAATTCAGCTTCTTTTTCTAGATCCCTGTATCACACCTCCTTGTATACCGCACAGTGCTTATTACAATGCTACTGTACCCATGTGAAACCTGGGCAACATACAAGCATCATCCTGAACAATATCATCAACGCTGCCTCAGGAAAATCCTAAATATCTCTTGGGAGGATGGGCGCACAAACACTAGCATCCTGGAAGAGTCAAACACGACCAGCATAGAAGCTGTTACCATTCACCAACAACTTTGTTGGACTGGTCACGTGGTTTGGACGTCTAATCTGTGTCTCCCAAAACAGATTGTTTTCTGAGGTGCAGGAAGGACAGAGTAGCATTGGGTGCCAGAGGAAGCAATATAGAAACATGCTGAAGGGACACATGAAAGAGTACAGCCTTGGTGTTGACACTTGGGAGAACCTTGCCCAGAACCGTCCCCAGTGGAGAGTGGCAATCTGTGAGCGGGTGGCACAATTTGAGAGGTCCCACCACAGTGCAGATGAGGAGAGGCGGAGAAGAAAAGAGCGGCATAAACTGTCCCACGCCCCTCCACCAGCTACCAACACCTGCCCTTTCTGCGATAAGACCTGCAGCTCTAGAATCGGGCTGATCAGCCATCAACGGACTCACGAATAAGAAGCTGACATGAAGACGTCCTACTCATTATCAAGTGACCGCTGAGATAGATACTGCTCCTAGCATTCTAGTGCCAACCATGCTTACAGAGAAACGTATGCCTGAAGCCCATTTACAGAACAGGTATTGTTCTTATGCACCCTTGTATCATCAGTGAATGTAATTCTGGCTTAAGTGCATGTGCTCAGACCTGCCACTGGGATAGGGTAGGGAGGGCAAGGGTGGCAGTTGCACTGAGATTCAAGAGAGGGCTGGAGCCAGGGAAGCACTTCTCCATGCAGCTCTAATGGCTGGGGGTGGGGCAGAGCCAGAGCTGCACTCCAGGCAGAGTTGAGGGCTCGCTACTCCTGCCATTTCTGCCCAAGGCTTTGCCCCTGGTGCCATCCCCTCCATCTTGCCCAGAGCCTGCTGCAGCTGTCAGCCCTGCTGCATGTTTGTTTATTTCTGAGCACGAGTTAGACGGGGAGTATAGAAAATGGGGCCTTTTAAGTCTTACCAATGTCATTAACCACTTGTGTTCTTATATATGGAGAAACACATCACATCTCTCAGAACTGGGAGGGACCTTGGGAGGTCATCAAGTCCAGCCCCCTGCCCTCTTGTGATAGCTTTTCAGTTCGGCCACAGCTACACGAGCGGCTTTTCCTGGCAAAACTGGGCTTTTGTCGGAAAAACTTGAAGAGCCTCTACATGCAAAATGTGCTTTGCCGACAGTTTGTGGACAAATACCGGCACATCCGCCAGCAGCATTATACCACACTCCACTTAGGTATAACGCCTTTGTCAACAACATTCGGTAGACAGAAGAGACAGGTCGAGGCTTTGGGGCCCTTTTTTCAAACAGACAGGGCTTCCAATTCACCAGGCAGCCCTGTTTCCAGAGCTTCCAGTCAGTCATTCTGTTGAGAGAGGGCCAGGCACTCTGGCTGCTCTCTGTCAACAGAACAGATTGCTCTTTCAATCTGCTTTTATGTGGAGACGCGACCTGTCGACAGAGGCCCTACAGAGAAATCTCTTCCAACAGCGACATCGATTGACAGAGGCTTCCCGTGTGGATGTGGCATTCATGTTTAAACAAAGAATGAATTTTGGGGTGGGGAGGAAATAGTGGTAATCTTGAGCTCCACCCACACACCAGGCTGCAAAGCAGAGCTCGGTGTACTTGATATGCCAAAGCAAGAAACCACTTCCAGTAGACCCAATTGAAATGGCTATGAACACTTCATACCTCTGTAAGGTATTCCAAACCTCTATTTACACATTTCAAAGAGCTTTGCTGCCACAAAGGCTGAAGATCACTCTTGAAAGAAAGAGGAAAAAAAAACAAATTCTGCAGAAGAAGATCGTTTCCAGGAGAAAAAGTATCCACCACCAACCAACTAAATTGAACTCCTGCATTTAACAATCAAAATGATGAACACTGCATAGTTCTGAAAGGGATATTAATTCACCAGCGATTTACTTTATATTATTTTTCTCCTTCCAGCACTCCTATACAATAGAAAACCAAGCCAGAAGAAGGCCAGCCTATATGACTGGATAGTCCCCTCGAAATGGCACCACTCTCCCTGTATATTCACTAACAAATGCTGTTGTTCATCAGGCTCATACTAGTGTCTCTGGAGAAAAAAAAAAAATCCATCCCTGGTGTAAGTCCCTGGAAACTAATTTCATTACAACACAGGCTAATTTGGTCCTTTGTAACCAAGACAGAATTCCACTAAAATCATTGGAGTTTCCTGGTACCACGAGATCAGAATGAGTCCATGTGTCCCCAGCTACTTCAGTCTAATCTGTTAAAGAAGAATTTTCAGTCTGCTCTAGAAAGAGAAGCTGCCGACCTCTCTTTCATATTCAAATTTGACACATTAACACGTGGTTTGAACAGGGATGCAAATCTTCTGGGACGTTATAGTGGCTCTTTGGCATACTTGGCTTAATCTAATTCTCGACTTACCCTCGCCCCCACCCCTCTGCTCTCTGATTTGCTCACCTTGATAATTTTTTTCTGATTTGTCAACTTTGATTCCTTTCTTTGGTTCTCTGTGCCTTAAATATTGAGTCTGTTCTGGTCTGGCTATGGTCTGAAGGAGTGGGTCTGTCCCACAAAAGCTCACCTAATAAATTATTTTGTTAGTCTTTAAAAGTGCTACTTGACTGCTTTTTTGTTTTGATAGCGTATAGACTAGCACAGCTCCCTCTCTGTTATCAGTGTGGGACTGAACGCCTCCTTCAGTGTCTCAGTCTTTGTAGATAATAGTAGAGCACTTTGTATTAAACATTCACTCCACCAACTGAAAGAGTGGTAATCAGTTACAAACACCAGTTGTGACATGACCAAATTACCAGGAGTAAAGTTCATTGTCCTAATCTCTGCCCACAAACGCTTATGCTCCAAAATATCTGTTAGTCTATAAGGTGCCACAGAACTTCTTGTTGTCTTAATCTCTAAAGTCCTGGGCCCAGATGGCCAAAAAGTAGGCCCCTAATTTTTCATCTGTGCCCTGATTCCAAGCCCACTGAAGCCCACAGGAGTCTTTCCATTAACTTTTCTGGTCTTGGGGTAGGGTTTCAAATGGTTTATTCACAAATCCCAGCCTGTGGACTAGCCAGGCTTATTACTGCTCCTGTCACTTGTCTAGTGCAATAAAAAAACCCTTCAAATACCCACCCAGGCACAGTTTCCATGGAAACACAAATGACCTGTTGTGAAAAAGCCCACCACAATACAGAATATTTCTAAAGGAATTCATTCATCTCCTGTAGGTGCTGACTCCTTTCCCCACCAAGTTCTGATAAGAATGGGAGAAATACACTGAGGGTTTATCAAGATCTTTTTCTTAGAATACTTCCCTGGAGAACTTGGCACATGCAGGTAACACCACTGTGTAATATGGTGTCTGATTGCTAGAAAAGGCTGTCACCTTCTCTTCACATTTCAAACCTCTTTCAGAAATTTCTAAATGACCTGTGAAAATGCAGACTAGGCTCCATCTTAGCTTTAGGAGTGTGTCATGGTGCAAGAAAAAATGACTCTTCTGGACTGGAAATAAACCCCCTCTAAAACTAGAAGAAATACCCTGGAAAGAAACACCACTGCTCCAGGCTCTTTTCAAGATTATCTAGGTCCCACAGGGGGATTCAGAATATTGGGTTTTGTTGGCAGGAGTCCCTCATAATGTTGACAATTTGCCAGGAAATAATGACTTTCCTTAGCAAGAGGGCCTGTGAGCTCACAGCCCAGCCACCAAGCTCCTTGCAAAGATCCTAGCTCTGATAGTTGTGAGGAGTGACAATTCTATGCTTTGGATTTTCCACATTTTTGGAGGTGGTGTCTGAAAACTGCTCCTTGTAAAGAGTACAACAAAGGCATCCAACCTGGGAGAGGAGAAAGACAGCCCAGGCTTCTGTGTGTGTTAGGATTTGGGATTGATTTGTTTGTTTACTTGCTTTCTTGGTTCACATTTTGTTGTGTAGGACTCTAAAATAAATACAGAACTCCAGAAAGTGGGGTAAATTTTGTTAAAGCAGGTGGTGTCTCATTTGCAAAGGGAAACACAAAAGGGGGAGAATGGGCCCCAGCCACTTTTAAAGACAGAGCAAAACCTTGTGCAACAGAAAACAAACCAGCTGTCCCGTAGCACTTTGAAGACTAACAAAATAATTTATTAGGTGATGAGCTTTCGTGGGGCAGCCCCACTTCCTCATATGGGTTTTGCAAATACAATGGAGAAACCAACATATAGTAAATCACAAGTGACAGTCACAAGCAAGGGAGCAACAGGCCTGAAACAGCCAGGGCATCGTATGTCAAAATGGAAGCATGTTGCTAAGATGGGTAAAGAACTCCATGGTAACCTCCATTCTGACCTACTAATGTTTCATTTTCATTAACACCAAGTTCACCTATGGACATTTTGATTAAGAGAACGTCCACAGTATTGATTTATAAGATCAATATGTTGAAAATAAAATTTAATATTTTAAGCATTCTAAAAAAAGTAGCTATCAAAAAGGGGTTTTGTGGACCAACTTTAAAAAAAAAAAAAAAAGCGCTCCTGAACGTCCTCTTTTTCACACAGTTTTTCAGCTTGAGCTGAACATAAAGTTGCACATTATGTGTTTGCTGGATCAAAGTTGTCAAGTTTGCCACAGCGTGTGCTTAAGGGTCATCCATAAATGATGAAAACATGAGACACGCTTGAAAGATTTTAAAATTTTATAATTTTCTGAGTCCTCAGTTGTCAGTGTAGGTTATCTCTAGCTTCATGTGAATGTGATAAGAGGGATCAAATTCAGAGCCTGAAATTGAGATATTTTGCTTCTCTTTCTTTTTTTCCTCCCAGACAATTTGCCTCCTAAGAGAAAGTCCATATGTAGTTTGTGAAAATGGAAAAAGAATGCTATTGTCAATATACACACAAAATTCCAAACGGCAAATTCTACCTTCAGTTCCACTTACTGATATTACGAGTTTTTACTAGACTATATAAACAATACACCACCAATGCAGTTTGCTCTTATGTAAGTGAGTATCATTTCTCGCAGAGAGATTTAATTTTTCATTGTTGTTTCGTCTCTTTGACTTGCAGGATTTCTCTGACTATAATACAATTGTCTACAAACTGGAAATCTGTTCAATGGTAACCAGGATGAATTTTGTTAAAATAGACAAATTCTCAGCGGAAAGGTCATCAGTATGTTCACAGGTTTGTGTTGCCATTCAGCAGCTATTCCATTAAATATAGAGTTAAGCTTTTACAGAAAGTTAAATATAGCAGAAATGTACCACTTTTCTGCATGAGGAAACTGCTCTACACTATTACTGTATTTAACATTTTTAAATCCATAATGTTATGTTTTTATTCACAGATATTTCAAAGCTGAGCAAGTGAATTTTTAAAACAGATCTCCATCAGCGTGAAATTCTAACTAAACAGTCTTTTAAGCCTTGTAACCTTCCAGTTTCTGAATAATGGCCAGTAATATTAGACTACTACTAGCAGAAACCATGTAGGCCATACACTACAGTTTACATACGTGTCTCTCTCTTTCAAATGTCAGCCTGGAAAAAGATTTTTTTTAAATTGCAGAAGAGTACAGAATTGCAAAAAGTACTGGACATAGACGATTAATTTGTGAGCAGGCTGGTATCCAGCAGTGCATAATAGATCATATGCAGTAAGTCCCTAAAATAGTTCCCAGACAAGACTCTGAAGTTACGTGAAAAAATTAACATAAAAGCTGTCCTAGAGATGAGCCAGGATGTGAAAAGATTTACCTCCAAATTTAAAGCCAGTTAGAAAGATTGTGTAATATACCATAATCAAGGCCTAATGGATAAAAAACACTTTTAAAATATCTTTTAAATTCCATGAACAACTCTTTACTTATTTCCCTCATTGAGAAAGTACTAACCTCATCATCAGCTGTGAAAGTCCTAAGCTTTAAATTATGGGACAAATAGGAGTATGATTAAAATTATTAAATTTGGTTCTGTGGAAGTGTACAAGGGCCACAGACAAGATTGAGACATTACTGTGATCCCTGCAGTCTAATCTACAGCCAATCTTGCTTTTGGCAGAATTCATTAAGGGAGAAACTCAGAACCCTGCACCACCATGAGCAGCACACACAAGTACCAGAAGTTTTTGGAAGGGTGGAGAATGCGTTGGCCTTTGTAGAAGGATCAGCAGAACCCAACACGGGCCTGTGTTAGTAAGTACAAATTTCAGTCTGTCGCAGATTATTTTACATTGGATCAAAAAGCTGTGGGTGCTCAGTAGCTGTGAAAGATCACACCACTTCAATGAGAACCTGATCCAGTGCCCACTGAAGTCAATGGAAATGCTCCCATTGATTTTAATGGGTGTTTGGTCTGGCACCAAAGGCCAAGGTTTTTTGAAGTATTTAGGCCCAGATTCTCAAAGGGATTTAAGCGACTAACTCCCATGAAACCAAAGTCCTTCTTGAGAATCTGGGGCTTAGACATCAAAAGATGCAATTAGGCTCTTAGTAGGCTTTTCAGAAGTGCACGTTGGGCCCACAATTCCCTGTAACGCCTGGTGCTAAAAATGACTAACTACAGATTTCAATCCAGAAAACCCTGTTTGAAAGATCTGGCCCAGGGAGCCAACAGGCCTGCCAACCCACTGGGCAAGGTGGGGGAGGTGCCTCCATACTCCCAGAAAGGGTGTGGCCTCACATGGAAGGGGCTGGTCTAGAGCAGGAAGCCCTCGGAGAGGCCGCAAGTAAACCATAGCAGTCCTCTGGCAGTGATTTAAAAGACCCAGCGCTCTGTCACCGCTAGGTCCCCGGGCAATTGTCACCTTCCTCCCTGCCCCCATCCCCCCATTGGGGAGCTTGGATCTGGCCAAAGGACGGCACCTTCAAATATTTATGCCCACAGAATTCCCATTTGAGTCACTGGGACATGTGGATGCACTAGGAATGCAGGGTTGGAACACATCCAAGATCAACCAATCCAGAGCCTCACCCAACGGACCCGACAACCACTCCAGACCCCTGGGCAAGTGGGAGGGAAGCCCTGGATACACACTCCGGGAAGGGGCAGGGCTGAGAGCAGTTGTTCCTCAGCACAGCCTGCCCCACGGTACTCCTCCCCACTCCCAGCACTGCCTGGAGCATACCACATAGTGCCCTAAAAGCAGTGCAGGGCACCACAGTATCAGTCTGCAGGCAATCTGAAGGGCTTGGGGCTCTGGGTGCTGCCACTGCCACTGGCCCCAGGTCCTCTGTAAATCACTGAGCCCCCTTCCACCCCCACAAGGCCCTAGCAGTGGGCCTGGCCTCACCCTATGTGCCTTTAACACCTGCATTTAACTGTGGTTAGCCATTTTATGATGGCCTGCAGAGCATGTCTACAATAGAGACTCAGGAATAGGAACACTAGTGAATAAAGCTCTAGTGACTCTTTGAAGATTTATTCTTCTCATAGGTGAGACAAATAGGACTCAGAATAACCCACAGCTTGTGCTGTTAAACTTACCATTTATCTTTCAGCAGCTCAGGTGAGGTAATTGTGCCCGACTGGCTAATCAGGTGCATTTGCACATATATTTACCCAATTTGTGCACACAGCTGGTGTAATTCTTCATGTAAATTAAATGGACAATTGAACATGCTTTTTGTGCAGCTAACCTGTCTGAATAGCTAATTAGGAATTAAATTTGAATCTGAGTCTTAAGTATTTTCCATGGATACACTAAAGAAAAAAAAAGAATCAGCGTCGTGTAAGTATCCACAGTGGTAGCAGTGCATAAGTGGAACACAAAATAGGTCCTGGCACTCTTCTCTACATTTTCTCAAACTTCTCCCTTTTTGTTTATTGGTTTTTCACAAGAATGTATATCTCCCCTCAGATTCCAGAGGGAAGCAGAGAAATCAGCACCCATAGTTACTGTTATAAAGGGGCATCAGCTATTATATATTTTAAAAGTTTTTACTGACACAAGGATGCACTGTCTTTCAATACACTATTTACTAGACCTCTAGTAAACCACATCAGTGGGCTCCGTTTGTGGGTGGGTGGAAAATCAGGTCAGTTTTCTTACAAATGCAGTTTCTCTGCACTGGAAGCCACTAGAAAACAGCAGATGGCAAAATTTCAATAGCGGTCCTTAAATGATGTTTGCAAAATGCATGTGTGTGTAGGTAAACAACAGGCACCGCACTGGGCATGCTGGCGTTCATGATGTGTCAGAAAATGTTTATTTGGTAATTACAACTCTCCATTGTGTGCCTGATCCTGCACATTTTAAAGTACAGGTTCAACCTCTCTACTCCCGCACCCTCGGGACCTGACTGGTGCTGAATGGCGAGAATTTGCCAAACCCCAGGAGGTCAGTATCACCTAGCACACTACGAAACACTTCCACTGCTTACCAGGCTCTTCAGATAGCTATCCTAGTCTATAGCTTCACAAAACAAAGCAAGCCGTCCTGTGGCACCTTAATGACTAATTTTATTTATTAGGTAATGAGCTTTCATGGATAAGACCCAATTCTGAGGAAGTGGGTCTTACTCATGAAAGTTCATTACCTAATAAATATAATTATTAGTCTTTGAGATGCTACAGGATGGCTTGCTTTGTTTTGTGGGCTCTTAGAAGACAGCTGGGGTACATTACAGCTAAACAACAGCACAGACCACAGAGAGCCAGGACTGGTGGTTGTCGACAAAATTTATGGGACCATGGGAAGGTGGTTGTCCAGCTAACTAAATTCAAGCTGGATTACAGATGTTGCTGGATGAGAGTGCGCCAGACTAGAGAGGTTCAACCTATGCTGCTGTATGTTCATTTTCCAGACAATTCAGCAGCTTACTTTTGAGCAACTTAAGTCTAATCACTCCCAGTGCCTCGCAAAATTATGGTTAGGGAGAATCATATTGCTCAAAAAGCAATAGAGATGAGGCCACTAAAATATACAGAGCCCATTTGTAGACATATAAATTTGAATATCTGGCAGCTGACCAGAATTCTGACTGGAGTCATCTCTGACCACTGAGCTCCCCCACTGGCATAGCAGCATCTTCACTGATGCACTGCAGCTGCGTCACTGGAACTTTAAGTACAGTCCTGCCCTTAAATTGTAAGCTCTTAGGGACAGGGTCTGTCTTCTTGTCCTATCTGTACAGCACCTAGGACAACAGAACCCTTGTCCATGACCGAGGCTCCCAAGTGCTGCAGCAGTATGAATAAATAATAAACACAATTGCAATGTATTGTTTTGTCTTAGAGTGTAGGCAGAGGCTTTGAAAAGTTCTTTAGCCACGTGAGCCCTGAGCATAAAAACTGTAAGAAATACCAAGTAGGATTCCTCACTGCCTTGTTCCTGCTACAGTCACTGACACCAGTGCAAAGGGGGGACAAAATGCTACAGAATTAGAATGGCATCATTTTACATCTACTTTCCATGAGTGTCAAGAGCCACGCAAGGGGCAATGTCTGGGAGAGACAGACCCACTCCATTTGACACCTGGCCTCCTCTCACCCCCACAAATTGCGATGAAAGTATTTATGCTGGTATTAAAGAGGAACCCGATTGGGATGGGCTATTACAATTCATACACCATGGCAGATGCCTCTAGCAAGGCTTTGTTTAGTTTCAGGGCAACACTGCCTTGTCAACATGTGCTAACATTCTGACAGCACGTGTGTGTTTTCAGTAGCATGTCACAGGACTGGGGAACCATTGCATCTTCAGTGGTGATCCTGTATGTCTAGGCAGTAAATGGCAAAATATGGTGCAGAGCTCAAAGCAGTGGTTTTGTTTTAAAAAAAAGGAACCAGTGCAGCTCCTTGCCTCCCTTCACTTCCCATGGCTGGGGCTGCCAGTGGAGCGGCGGGAGGCTCCCACCCCATTTTGCCGTGGGGTGTGGGGACTCTTTTGCCCAGCCCCATGGCAGCATCCCGGCCCCCATGCTGCTGCAGGACTGGGGAGGAGGGGGCTCTAGCTCCCAGCTCCCCTCTGCCATGGAGCTCAGACTCCAGCCCCCACGCTGCTGTAGGACTGGTGGAGGGTTTCCAGCTCCCAGCTCCCGCCTGCCATGGGGCTCAGAATCCCAGCCCCCACACTGCTGTGGGACTGGCGGAGGCTCCAGCTCCCAGCCCTGCTCTGAACAGTCCACTGAATCAGTGCATACCATCACAAAAAAGAGAACTGGTTTGAAGACATCACAGTTCCACAAAGTCTCTTCTCTCACAGTGGCTTTGCTGGAGTGCAGAATTTAAGAACTAATATCATTTCACAGCTAGATGAAAGAGCAATATGCCTCCCTCCAAAAGTTATATTGGAATTAATGACAATCTTTGTCATAGCATTAAAACAAAAAAGTAGTCAAGTATCACTCTAAAGACTAACAAAATAATTTATTAGGTGAGCTTTCGTGAGACAGACCCACTTCTTCAGACAATAGCCATACGAGAACAGAGAAGGGGGTCTGTCCCACGAAAGCTCGCCTACTAAATTATTTTGTTAGTCTTTAGAGTGATATTTGACTGCTTTTTTGTTTTGATAGTATATAGACTAGCACGGCTTTCTCTCTGTTACTAGTCATAGCATAAAGAGGGCCTAAGAAATTATGCTATAGAAACAGAGTTAGTACAAAACACAGCGAGAACACGTTTTGGTTTCCAGCCTTTTTAAAGCAAATTTTATTTTAAACTGGTGCGATCGGCAACTTCCACAAATCACCCTTTCAGATTAAACCACTTTGCTATGCCCCCCCCCACCACCACACACACACTCGTGTGCTCTGAGGCATTACTTCTGACAAAGTGCAAATGCTATTGTAATTACATCAGTTTGTCACTAAACTACTGATAATTATCAATGAAAACAACCCCGTTGAAACACTGCTCTGAAATGCTTTTTAAAATGCAATCCCAGTTGCCAAGTTCTGGCATCCTGAATACTGTTTGCAAACAACTAGAGCTGGCACAGGACATACGTGGCACATTTCCATGTGCCAGTCTAGCCTACTGCATTCCAAGGAGTCCTACTAAAGGCAACATCTTAGGACCCCACTGCCTCTTTCAGGACTGCCAAAGAGGCAGAGGAGGGAGGGGACAAATTTAAGCCCTGTTGGGGGTTCCTGTGGAGCCTTACCCAAGCAGGCCAAAAGAAAATATGAGCTGTCTTGTCCCTTTCCCAGCTGATACAGCTCACATTTTGGTCAATTAACTCCAACATGTCTCTGGTATGGAGGAATAATTCCACACACCCCATTGTTTTCTCTCTCTAGAGCCCTCTGCTGGCACACACCCTCAGGTGACTCTGTCCCACAAGGGCAGTTCCTCCAAACAAAGACTCACTGTAACTTCCTGTTTCTCATGCTCTGGATTGTCCCCTTGTCATGGTGAGCCGGTTTGCCTGTTCGTATGCACAGCACAGCAGATGAAAAGGAAGAGAAAGAACTGATCAATTGCCTGCTGCGTTCAAACTATGTTCATTCCCGCGCACCCCACCCTCGAGACAATCTGGATCCTGGTTTTTGGCCCCAAAGTGGAATCCGATCTCAGAGGGGTTTCTATGGCTTCTTCTTACACTCCCAAAGAACCCATTCTTGGTCATGCTTGCTAAAATGACACATTTAGAGAGCGGCCTTTACCAACCACCAGAGAGAGCCATTTAAAAAACTGGGCCCTTTCCACAAACGGAGACCTGCTAACTCAGCCACGCAGCGTGCTGCTTTCCCAACATGCAGAAAGTGGATCTCTCTTTACTGTCACTCCCATTGGTTTTCCTGCAGTAAGACTCCATGAAGCTTCTCCTGATTTAGCTGTCTGTAAGGGAGACTGGAATCAGCTCAACAGTTTCATTGACCATGTGAACCTTTCCTCACATTTCAGAGTCCAAATGTTCTCTAAATATCCTGCAACTGACTAGACCCCTCTCTGTTGGAGGGCACCTTCACTTCACACACTCCAACAATTAATTAGCCTGTACTGACCCTTGCATAGTTGCTTAGGCGCTGGATATACTTTAAGGCTTGCTGGTCTTACATTCTACTGTTCTCTATTTTATGACCTACTTTACTTTGACCTTTTGTAAATAGAGCAAACCATGTTAAACTCAGATCTAAAGTCACACCCTCATCCATCTGAGATTGGAACCCAATCCTAAAGTTTAAAGCAAGCACGCTTCTTGTTGAATTCAAGGGAAATTCAGCCTGCTTAATATGGCAGATAGGGACACAGGCCACAGGAGAAATGGTTCTAAAATGAACACGTGCAAAAATAAAGCCATGTAGAGCATTTTGAAAGGCTCTGGGTTTAGAATAACTGTTGAGCTGAAGATTAATTCACCAAAACCAAAAAGGCAACAAATTAAAAACTCTTGCCTGTTGACTTTTAGAAGACAATAGATAGGAAGGGTCTTTCTAACTGTCGTTATCCCTATCTACAACACAGCTGTGTGAGGTAAACACTTCACAGCTGAGAACAGCATGCTCAATAAACAAAAATACAGGAAAGGCTTCTCAATGTTGGCTTTCAGTATATAAACTAAATAAATGGGGTGAAGTAAGTGGGCTGCTTAGAGCAAACATTTTCTCAAACCAGCATATTCCAAAGGCAAGGATGTGGCCGGAGCGCACGGTTTCAAATGGTGCTGCATAGACCACTCTGGCCTGCCCTCCCCTGGAATGCTTGGACTCCACTGAAGTCAATGGAGCAGCCTTCATTTGCAGCTGGAGAAAGTGTGGCACATTGTTTTGAGTCCAGACTCACTGATAGGAGTAGCAATAGGAACAGTTGCCCCCATGTGTGGCCTTTCAAGGGGGCTGCCAAAATTACAGCGGCAGCAGCTGGAGCTTTCAGCCTCTTGGAATTGCCACAGCAACCAGCCCTGTGCTGCATGCCGTGGGAGGGAATGGGGTGGGGGACCTGGCACTGCCATGCTGAGGGCCAAAAGCCATGGACCCTGCCCCTTCTACCATTGGTCCCACCCCTTCCAGGGTGTGCATCCAGGCCCCTTCCTACTTTGCCTGTGGCTCTTGCTGGGAGTCGGAGCATAATCTACTGCTGGACAAAATGTGCAGTTGTAATTGAGAACCCAAAAGTAGAAGATGAGGTGATGGGGCATACCTTTATGAACAGGACACAAATGGACTATGCTTCATGAAAGATACTTTGTGAGACAGATCATGGGAAAAAAAGACTGTAATCCACTGAATATGATTATCCCACTTGTTAGCATGTATCATCCCTGGGTTTGAAGTTAGAAATATGAAATATACTAGTGTAGTCATGCTAAGTGAGGGCCACTAGTCATACTTGGGGAACGACAGCTTTGCTGGATCTGAGGGCAAGGTATTGGGGGGTGGAAGGGAGAGACACCACTCTGCACTTCCAGACAGCCCTTAGCACCTCCCCCTCCCCGTCAGCAGGCCTGGTAGCAGTCAAGGACCTTAATGGCTCAATACTCAGGACAACGATCTGTGAATAGACTTGTTTTCTCTGTAAGCTTGGAAGGAGGGGCTATGGTGGCTCTACCAAGACATGATGATATCACCTTATGCTGGGATACATCTTGGATACTGCATTTTTTCCACGAAAGAGCAGAAGGAAGGTATAGGTTGAACACAAAGGATTCCCACCTCTTACAAAACCCATTCAGGGATGGCAGGGGGTGAGATAATCCAGCTCCCACAGGAGACCTGATGATGCCAACCAAGTTGGCTGCTGGAAACATCTAAGACTGAAGTGGGGTAAGGGCTAGGCCCAAGCTGGAAGGCTTTCCAGTCTGTAAAAGAAGCTTATTAAGACAACTTTGAAGGTGAGCTATTACATGAAACCAGTTTCTCCATGTATTAATCTTTGCTTGCATGTTCCATTTTATTTTGTTTAGTAACCTACATTGTTTGGTCTGCTATCATTTATGACCACATAAATCTTACCTTTTATAGTAAACAAAACTGATGTTATCGAGCAATGCATCCAGGATGAGTAACTGTTACTGGGCACAGGGGAGTTAAGGAGTCTATGCACATCTTGCTCTACGTTGAGAAAGAGGACAAATTTAATGAGCTTATACTGTACAGATCTCAGACAGATTGATCTAGGGTTCCACTCCCACAGGGGTTGTGTACTTGAATGCTAGGAAAAGGTCTTGCGCTGTGCTGCTTTCAATGCGTTTGCAGACTGGAGAGGCAGGGGTCCTCTCCCTCAGTTTGTTTTGCAGAATGCTAGTTTGTCAGACTCTATAAGCAAGGTATGGCTGGGAGGGGGGCAAGCTGTCAGCATAAAGAGGCTCAGTGGGGTCTCTGGCAGAACAAGAAGCTTTCACAGCATATATCCACCCCACCACACTCTGATTCTCAAGCCTTCCACCCACATCTATTCCCATGTGGACTTTTAAAATGGATTTTCTTATTTGACGCGTGCAGTGCTGTTTTAGCCCTAACAATCCCAGGATATTAGTGAGAGAAGATGAGTGGAGTGATATCTTTTATTGGACCACTGCAGAATGACCCACCTTGTCTTCCTTATGCGCATAATTCAAAACAAATACAGAACCGCATTCCTGCCAAAGGAAAACTGTGCTACCACAAATCACAGTCATATCGCAGCTGTGCGCTCTATATGCTGAGCTAAACAAGGTTGTCTGTTTTTTTTATTACTCTGTATTTACATGTTTGTTTACCAACCCGATTGCTTCCTCTGACCAAGGATTTAATCAATGCTGAAGTCACAAGTTAAGGTTGTACCATATACTGAAGGAAAGTCAGGAAAATGAAACGTAAGGAAGGAATGTCAGCAGAAAGCCCCAAAACTGAACTTATTAAAATTACATCAAGCAAGAAAACAATGCTTATAGCATAGTGCTAAGTGCCTGCCAATGAAAACAGAGGACAGGATGATGTGTCTTGGTATAGTTTGTGTGACTACATACATATATGAATCCTATGGAAAAGCTGAACTTTTCTCTAACAATGAGCATATTGAAAAAAGTTCAAGAATCCACCTGAACATTCGTTAATCAGATTTCAGTGATGCTAATCCAAACTGACAATTCCTAAGTATCTTTATCATACCCTTCATCAGAGTGTTTGAGGGCATCAAATCACTATTGAGTTGATCATTCTACCTCTGAATGGGGAACTGAGGCATGGAGAGATTACATGAGCTGCCCAAAATGGCATTAAACACCTCTGCCAAAGGCAGGATGAAACTAGATCTCTTCTGTCCCAGCCCAATGCTTTAATAAAACACATCCTTCTTTTTGTAAAACCATCGCAGAATACTTTACTCCAGCCCCTGAGTGTCAGGGGCACAAGATGTGAGGAACTATCTGCCCCAGAACGTAGTGGGACTGAAACCTCTATGCTGAGGCTGCTCTGGTCCTACCAATCCCCCAGGGATGAATGGAGGATGAAAGTTAATGGAAACTTTGGCTGCCCTCTCCACTGCTCCCAATGCCAGGTCCCCCAAAAAGTCCTGGAGATGGGAGTGCTATGGCACACAGCAAGGGCACAAGTCAAGCCCCACGCAATCACAGCAGAATCACATTTGTTTCACTGCACACCTATGGAAGGAGAAAGGAATTATCTTTAGAGAGTAACAGGCGGTCCACAGAGATCTGCAGCTCGGTTGCCTTGTTGCATCCCAAGCATGCATGGCATGACCGAGCCTCAACTCGCAGAAAGCTCTCTTGTGAGCAAATAGATGTAACATACTTGAGCAGTGTGTAATATATTTGCTGCTTGAGTCACACTTGCTTCCCGAAGAACAAGAGCCCTGGCAAAACCTAATAAACACTGGGCCAAACCTGGTGCTAGTTCATACCCTATCGTATTCAGCTCTGTCATTTGATTGATGGCAGAGGTGCAAGTGAGGATAGAATTTGGCTAAAGACACATGAACAGGATTTGTCAATACCCCTCGCTTCACCCTGCAGAAGGTTAGTGTTTCTCTCAGAGCAGTATGTGCACAGCCATACTTAGGAATACCTTGGTATTACTTGCAGAATTTATCCAAGAAATTGCGTGTATGAAGACTTAATGATTGCCCTTGATGATTGTTTCCAGCTGAGCTTCTCCATTAATTCTGGCGAATAATCTGGCACCATGACTATTTTCACTCCTAGCAGCCAGGTCCACGGCCTCAAAACCTGTTCAACGGCAACCGTCGGCAAGAGTCTCTCAGCCTACTTCATCCTCTGCTTGTTCAACAGAGTCCCTTATGCACGTGTTAGACAAGTACTGAGGGGAAAATAGGACATGTGTTCTAACTTAACCATACTCCTTCCTTAGCACAGAGCCATTAGCTAGATAAGTTAGGATATGGTCTACTTTAACATTATGCATGAGTGTGCCCCATGCATTTAAAATTAATCCCCTCCTTCTCCTTCCCTGGCAGCAAACAGAAGCCTTTTCCTTTTCTCCAGCTGTCTCAGGTGTCTTACTGACTCACATACACTTGGCTGCTGGAGGATAAATGGCCAGGCATGACCCTCAGCTCAAAGGTGCCCGAGTTTAGCTGCACTCAATAAAGCATGTTATATAGTGGCGTTTTTGCTCACCTACCTGATGTGCCATTGTTTTTTCTGGGTTTGCCCCAAATCCACTTCACATACCCCTACTTCTTAATGATGTAGTTTCCTAGGCTACGTCTACACTAGAAGATAAATTCAAATTTATTAAAAATCGATTTTATCATGCCTTTTTTAAATTCGATTTTGAGTATCCTCACTTTCCACAGGCTCCCAACAAATTTGACATATTGCTTCCACACTGTAATCACCAAACATTGACTGTTGCAGCAGTGCATTGTGGGAACCCATCCCTCAGTCCCGCATTCTGCGCAGGGAGCCAAGTGGAGTAGCACTGTCAGTTTTCCGGGTCCCCGCAGCATGCAGGACCTGGGAAACTGACAGTGCAGCAGCCCTGGTCAGTTTCCTGGCTCCCACTAGTAGCGGGGAGCTGGGAGACAGGTGCAGCATGTAGCTTTGTGGGATACATACAGGACACTTGTGGAGGCTAATAAATTCGAATCAAAGACATGGCACTTCCACACTAGCCTTTATTCAACATTTTAAACTGAAGATTGATGCTATACCCATCCATTAATATTGACAATTTGTTATTGATATTAGGGCAGACTAAAATCGACCTAATGACATTTACAGTGAAAACGATGACATTTTAATTTCGAGCTAACTCCTTTAAATTCGATTTTATCTTGTAGTGTAGACACAGCCTTACGCACCTCTTCTCCAAAGAGAGAGCTGCACTTGGCCCCCAGGAGCCTGTGAATGTTACTTCATACTCTCACCAGAACAAGCCATCACGCCCAGCCTCAGGGCAAGGCAGTTTCATTGGACAGGCCGCCTTCAGGGCCCCACACACCAATCAATTTTAGTATCTGCCACCCACTAGTGGTGTCAGCTTGCAGCCTTGGGCCCTGCACCCTGGCCCAGTCCTGCTCAACTGGCTCTATGAGTTGCTAATGAGGTATTTAAGGTTACAATCTTCTCTGTTGTATGTTCTCTGCTTCCACAATGTTCCTAGCTTCCCTAAGCACTAGGGAAGGAGTGTGGATTTACGTGTGGCAAGTTATCACGAGACAGCTGGGGCACCACCCAGTAGCTGTTCACACACAACATGTATTACATTTTTGTACCACTTGTTCCTTCGCAGATGGTTTAAGGTTTTTCCACGTTTTTCATTGTTGTTGTTGATGTTACTGGAACCGCCCTCGTGATGGAGACAGACAGACTTGACCCACAAATCTGCCTGGCCGCATCTACACAAGCAAGTTCTTTTGGAAAATCAGGCCCTTTTTTGAAAAGGTATGCGGAGCATCCACACACAAAACGCGCTCTTTCAAGTTTTTTTTCTAACTTGTTTTGCTCTGTATGGAGCTGCACAAGTTTTACCAAGGCTTCCATAAATCACGCATTTTGAATTTGAGCCTGCCTGATGGCAGTGGCTCATATGGGAGAAGTCACACATATTTTTCCTGTGTCCGTCATTGGCTCAACCTACCCCTTGTGATTAGAAGTGTCAGCCTAGCTCTGCAGAAGTCATTTTCTGGTAATTATGGAGATCAGATGCAATTTAGTCGTGCTCTCTGATTCAGGTAGAAGAGCTAAAGGAAACTCGTTTTCTCTCGCCTTCATGTTTGTCTGGCTGGCCTAGTACATTGTCCCTTCTGCAATTCCCCATTTATAGGGAACTGTCTCGTTATTAATTTATATTTTAGTTCATGTAAGAATTCTAGCCCAGTTTTACAGGGGGAAATTGGTTTCCTTAAATCAGAGTTCCGTTCCATCAGTAAATCAGAAAACCAGTGTGTCAAAGCCAGGCTTCAACAGAGAGGCTCAGTCACAGGAAAAATGTTTATTAAAATGCAAACATTTTCACCGTTCTGAAGTGTGAACTTGGACAGGTTTGCACAGCGTAAAGAAAACGCATCACAGAACCACCTCGATTCCTGCCGTTACCTGATAGTACCTATTTTCTGACAGGTAGAAAGGAAAGGTAGCTTTGTGGTTACATGGTCTTGCAAGGCAAGTACTGATCGAATCCCCTACTCTGCCACATTTGACCTTGGGCAAGTCACTTTGTCTCTCTGAGCCTCTGGTCCCCATCTATAAAATAAGGGACATAGTTCTGTGTTACAAAGGGTACTGTGAGGATAAACACATTAATATAGATGATGTATGCCCATACTCTAATGAGAGAAGACATACAAAAACCTAGCTAGATAATTACGCATTAAATAATTTAGTAGAAAATGCTAGTATTTTGGTTATGAGAATCTGATTCAATATTTTTCTTTTGCACAAGGAAGATCTAAACCCCGGTACAATAAGTCTCTCTTCAAATGTCCTCTTCTGTTTGTGCTTTTGAGGTACAATCCCTGGAATTTTAAGCCCACACCTCCACTGGATACAGCCCAGAAGCATGTGCCTATGAAGAGGTCTTTACTCACACAACCTCTAACTTCCCTGCTGTTTCATGACTTATGTCTTCTGTTTTTGTTCATCATCCCCCAATGAATATTGACATTTATCAAGTCAAAATACACAAAGTATATTTCATAACTGTTAAAATCTCCCCCTTCCCTCTTTGACAGTTGATTGCACCTTCAGAACAGCTTGAAACTGAAATCTCTTATTGCAGATAATGTCCCTGCTTTTATCATACATGATTTCTGGTTTGTTATTGCAGGGCTGATCATAATTTCTAATTTTTTAAATACCATTAACCCCTACAGGATTAAAAAACACTAATTATAGTCTTTCCCTGAGAAACAATAGCTGACCCAAATATGCGCTAATGCAGCAGTAGAAGCGATTTTAAGGCAATTTCGCCTGCATCGGCTATCATGCTGAAAGTTAAAATAGCCCCCACTCCACCATGCCACACAGACAGGGAGTATCTGATATCATGCAGATGGTGGTAGTATCAAGTATCTGCTGTACACTTATATCAGATACAATAAATAATACACAACTGATGCAAAATATCAATTTCATTCTGTTCCTAGTTACTTGAGACCGCACCACAAGCATTACCTTATCTCTAACTCAGTGGAACACATCTGCCCAGACCCATCACTGAAGACTAAATTAAATTTCCTTGGCAGCAGCATTATTATATATGCAGCACATTTATCTATGGCTGTCTTTTCTATTTTCTGTCTTAAGTGTCTTGAAAATGTCAAAGCAATTCCATTTGTGCCTACTCAAATACTTGCCACTAAACATCCGAATGGGTCAAACCCAGGTAAAAAATGGTAACATTTTCTTTTGTCAATCCCCAGAACCTTCCCAAAACAAGACATTGTCGCTCTAATAAGATGTCGTATCAGCAAAAATCTTATGCTGACATCCTTTGAAGGTCCATACAGTGTAATTATAAACACAGGGAAAACGATATGCACATATTAGCTTTCAGAATCTGCAGTATATTACTCCACTGACTGAGAGGGTAATTAAGGTCAAAATAGTGCAACACTTGAAGAAACAGAACTGTTACGGTCAAACCTGCATGTCTTGTGAAAGGAAAAGTTCTTAGCGCTGCTGGCTTTAAGAGTTCTTAGAAACAGTTAATAAAGTAGTTAAAAAGTGGCTAAAATGGAGGAAGGTGAGTCACTTGGTCTTCTAGCTTTTAATGTTACCTTATGAAGAGACTAAGAAAAAAAAACAACCAACCACAGAAAAAAATTCAACTTTTTTTTTGGACTTAATTTGTTTTAAGTAATGGGACTATGCTATAGGAAGGACCACACTCGCAAGTAATCATCTGCGCTGGTTAAGGGTGTGTGGGTTCTAACTCTTCGTTTATGTCCAGTCTGCATGTAGAAAACATGTTGAGTCATGTATTACAGAACCAGGCTTAATATAGGTTCAAATGCAGTTCCACAATCATGTTTTGCTATCATTAACAGTAGTAGATGAAAGATCAACGTACAAATGTGGGAGCCCTTAGTGCATGTTGTTAGGCCATGGTTATCAGACAGACCCAAAGGGAAAAGGTGAAGAACAGCTCCTCAGCATGAGGAGACCTGCACACGTTACCAGTGGAAGGTACATGGAGGGTACTGGGTATTTATCCCCAAGGGCTCATCTTATCAGGGAGAGTTTACTCCTCCCCCACACCTAGCACCACAAGGCTGAGCCATAATTTCCTCAAACTCTGGAGGAACAGCCTGTTTCATCCACAGGGAAGGCCTCACTTTCTGTACTGCCAGGACGTCCCCACATAGCTAGAGGCAGGGCTGCTGACAGAACTGCTAGGCCCCTAAGCAAGGTATGGGAGGGCCCAGCTTCAGGCCCTAAGAAAGGGCAAGGCGAGGGCCTAGTGCTCCCCCGGCAGCCCTTCAGGTGCTGTCCAGACTGCACCACCTGGGGCTCTGGCCGTGATTTAACAAGCTCAGACCACCACTCTTGCTGCAGGAGCAGTGGTGAGGAGCTCCAGGCTCTTCTAAATCACCAGGCCCTGGGGCAGCTGCTCTTTTCCTGCCCTCTTTCCTTCTCCCCCACCCCCACCAACCTGGTCAGCAGCCACGTCTAGAGGCCACCCCAGGCACTCTCCTCAGAGGCCATTCCCCCTCTGGGGGTAGGGAAGGGCACAGGAAGTTCATACAGCCCAGAGCTGTTCTCACTGGCTGGGGGAATCTCTACAGCACTGGAGATAGGATAATGCATATGCCACAAGCCCACTCCCCCTTCAATAGTCCCAGACGGTTTGCTGATTTCCAAACCCACACAGTGCCTTCCGTGAGCTCTGTGCAGCAGAGACCAGTGACACCCCTTTCCACACTGGAGGCAGGTGACACACTAGTAGATGAAGAAAAAGTCTGAAGGGTTAACTTGGATAGGCTCAATGAAGCCATCCACACAGCTAAACACTTTTAAATACACTATCAGCTTTAAAAAGGGCATTAAAAGATGTAGGAAATACAATATTAAATTATACCAAGGCACACCTCAGATCATGCCAATGGCAAGATTTACTTCAAAAACAGGAAACACACCCACAATATTTGCCTTAAAAAAAAAAATAGAGAGAGACTGAGGAAGCTAGACTCAATGAGCAGGAACAAAAAAAAAAAAAAAAAAAAAATGGTTAGATGAATGGCAAAACCCTATAGCTATCTAGCGAGGACATGAACTAAAGTAGCTCATCTGCTTCGCCACTCACTCTGCCCAACAATACAAGAACAAGAGACCACCACATTCAAAACAAATTAAAAAAAACCCTGCTGTAAGCCGTATACAGTGCAGTTAACCTAGAGAACTGACAAATTTTACAGGCTACTCAGAGACATAGTGCAGCTAGATTTTTCCTGTATAAGTGTTTTATTAATCTTTGCAACTTTTTTAATGCACAGATGGGCATAGCAATAACAATACTAATATAATAAAATCCATAGCCCATTCTCCATAAATGTAAATAATTAGCGTGCTTCCTGTGGGTATCTAACCAATGCCCAGTTCAGACGCATAGGGAAGGAACTAGCATCTTGATTTTCCATATGGCTGAATCCTTAGACTGAAGGGCAAAGCTTCCACTGAAGCACTGAGTGTTGGCTTCTGCTTCAGGTTGGGCATCTGAGCAGATGAATAAACAAGTTCCATTTTATACTTTTTCCAAACAACAGAAAGCAAAGAGTTCTGGTAGAATATGTAACAATCCATCAGCAGTCATACTTTTTTTATTTCTCTCATTTTAATCTGCATAGTACTACCCTATTTAAATACTTTTTCATGATTTTTACAGGCCATTTAACTCTAGAGCTAATCTAAAAAAGCAGCACAATTTAATTAGTAGTTAGGCGGACAGTAGATATGAAAAAAGGAAACTAGGTCAGTTAGCTTTATGGGGTTAACTGGCCAGCAGGAAAGTAATGGATGTTAAAACACAAAAACAAATTTCCAGCCGTTAATAATGCATATCTTTGCTATATGGCCCTAAGCTGCTATTTCTGCCCAGTTTGCAGATGCACTGAAACAATTTTTAGTTCTCATTAGGAGGCTGTACATATGCATACAGTAAGAGCAGTCTATTAAAGCAGACCAAGTGTATCTAAAAGTGTTCAATTAACATTTGGAATGTTTCTTGTAAATTAATGCCCCATTGAATAACCAGCTTCCATACAGAACTGTCTGTTTCTGTGTTCCAACAGTGCTCTATTTTCATGCATAGCAGATTCAAAATACAGATTGTACCTCCCTAAATCAGGACTCTCTCATCTGGCAACATCCATGGACAAGCAGGACCAACAATGTTTTGGACCCAAGGGCCCCAGCACTGGGAGCCCAATGGCAAGAGGACTGGCATCTGCCAACTCAGCCTGGGCCAGAGCTGGCACCAGGAAGGTCAGGGCCAGAGTCTGGCAACCCGGCTGGGGCTGGAGCCAGCAGCAGTGGGGCTGGAGCTGGCAGTAAGGAGGCTGGCATCTGGTACCCTGGCTGGGGCCAGAACCAGCAGCGGAGGGGCAGCAGGCTGGTGGGGGCTAGTGGCCAGGAACCTCCCCTGGCCCAGCAATTTCCCTCGTTCGGAACCAGTCAAGTGTTGAGGGTCCCAAACCTGGGAGGTCCAACCTGCCTCAAACTCAACTGCAAGGCTCCGTATAATGAATATTCTCTCATTCCAACAGAGCAGGGAAGTGAATTCTATTTTTTGTGTGCGAGATTGCTTTTTGTGAGTGCTCTACTACCCAGACCTGCCTTACTCCCCCAGAGCATGATCAGGGCGCTCTGCCTTTCAGAGCTGACGAAACACAGAAGTTAACAGAATAATGAAAAAAATCACTCGGCAATTGACAGGAAAAATCATTCCCCGAGGACGTCGTTCACTAATATTGTTTGAACAGTTCTACTACATACACACACTGACAACTTCACTAGAACTACTCTCATACTTAGAGTTAAGCATGTCCTTAAGTGCTTTGCTGGATGGGGGCCAGCGTACTCAGCACATTGTAGGATCGAGCCATTTACAGATAGCCAAGTGAGTGAAACTGATTTATGGGGCAGGGGTGAGAGGGAAAACAGAGAAGCTAGGAAGTACTTTTACACTGGAAATCCAGAACGTCAATATTCATACAGCTAAGGTATCCAGCCAATTCCCTACAGCCACATAATCTTTAGTCTGCCGTTATCATCCAATTAGATTTACACAACCCATTCAACAAAGTTTTAACCACCCTGTTTGGTTGTTAGAGCGATACATGGTGTGGGATATATTTTGGGGATGTGTATGTAGTTTATTAATACAAAAATAAATGTCAAAGGTAGGAAAATCAGGAAACATATCATTAGTAAAATTCTTAGGGAGTGTTACTGCATGAAGGAAGTTGTGTAGACGGGGACAGTCTGGTACAATAAAAAAAAAATCAGTAGTATTTCTACACAATTAAATAAGGTATCTGAATGAAGGAGTTTGAATCTGTGTGTGTAAACCAGAGCTGAATGTCACCAGAGCAGCAGCAGCAGCAGCTGCTATCTCAGGCCCTGAGGCCAGGTGGGATGGGGGCCCAGTTCCGCACCCTGGATGGAGCCAAGAGCAGAAGGGGAGGAGCCAAGGACAGTCAGCTCGCAGCATGGCCCAGACAGCAGTACTGCCCCCCACCCCCGACTACTTCACAGCTGTGCACAGCTGGAGCAGCACTGCCATAGCATTTCAGTGGGGTCTGGAGCTCCAGCCACTGCCAAAGGAGCAGTGGTGGCAACCAAAGCTCTGGACCCCTTTGAAATGGAAGGCCTAGGGGAAATTATCCCCTTTACCACTTCCTCCGCCCCCCGCCCCCCCCCCCCCCCCCATCAGCAGGCACGCACCAGGGCCTGTCTTAACTGAAACGGAAGACTTCACTACGCTACACACGAACTGACTGCAATCTAGGTGAATCTACATGCACTAGCTTGCTGCGCTCTGTGAGCTGCCGCGCACGGTAACGCTGTCTCCATGAAGAGTGAGGGTCTGTCTACCCTACAACCACAACAGTAGCATCGAGGAGCCATTGCAGCTATGCTGCTGTAAGGCTCTAGTACAGACACGTGGTACTGTGACAAATTGCATTTTCCATCACAGAAGTAAATTCACTCCCTTGAGAGGAAGTAGTTCAGCTGACAGAAGAATTCATCTGGCAACCCAGAGCACCGCCACTCTTAACACCTTACACACAGGGCTCTGGCAGTGCTACAGCTTGAGTAAACACTGGCTATCCCAAAAGGGAGGCACTCGCCTGTTGATGGAGGGAATTCACCTCCCAAAGAGGAGGTTGCCAAGTCAACGAAAGGATTCTTCTGGCAACAAAATGACATCTACACTGGGGTTAAGTTGGCTGAACAACCTCTCACAGATGTGGATGTGTCACACTCCTGAGCCGTAGCTATGCTCAGGTCACTTCCCAGCTTAGATCAGCCCTTAATGTTATAGCCTGTTGAGTGCAGACAGTGACCCCAGTTTATATTCTAAGTTGGTTCCTTAGTGGTTCCTGTAGTGTTGAGTTCTGGAACTACAATTCCCAGGACGCACTGAGTAGGCTAGAGGGGATGGAAAGGAAGAATTTGAGCTCTGTGAAAGGGTGAGAAGAAAATAAACTTTATCTTTGCTATTTGGGCCCCTTTTGAGGGAGACTCAGGAAGCAAGGTACAGAACAAGTTGTCCACAAGCACAAAGAAACAGAAATTTAACTTAGGAACAGGAATCACGAGGCTCCGAGTTATCTCCTCCTGTTGCTACTCCCAGGAAAACTCCACAAGCCTAAAGCTGCTGCTATCTGCAAATACTGCTTGCTGAGAAGAGAAATTTAAAGGGGCCCGTGTCTGTGTTTTCAAATTGCTCCCTTTTCCCCAGCCAGCACATTCCTCTGCAATGCGGAGTACCCCAACTTCACTTCCACACTTAGAACCACGGCCTAAGTTTGGCCTCCGCTGTTCTCCATGAGATCTTCCACTCCCACAGGAATAACAGAAGTTTTATGTCAGCAACTGCACACTTGATACAGAATCTTCAACTTTCGCTCTAGAAAAGTGAAATGCCTTACTGTTGCATTGCCTTGGTTCTGAAGGGCAGTGAGTCGTCAAACGTCTGCCACAAGATTATCTGAGAGTCAATGGTTGAGTCAAGAGAATGAACAGACAAGCGAAACCATAGAAAGCTTTATGCAAAACACTGTTTGCTGACAGGACTACTTTACTTTCAACAAGAGTATGAATGTATTAAAAAAACAAACAAGAAATACTAAACAGGATGCACATCATGTGTCGGGGCTAAACCTTATACCGTTCAAATGGAAAGTTTTGTTTGTGTGAAGCTGCCATGAGTTAAAAGATGTTCAAGACATGCGTGTCCTATGCAGATAAAAATCTGAGGAAAGTCTGCTGTATTAATAGATGGAAAGAAATGAAACACTTCAGGATTGTCCATAGTTGATGAAAATCAGCAACTATGGAAGAGAAGAGAATGCTGATTCCCACCTTGGACCAGAAAGCATTAAGGACACTGACAGTAATGATGGATAATTTAGAGTAGCAGGAATTGCCTACTGCCTAATCTTGTTTCTAATATTTACATATTAGGAGAAGGATGAGGATAAAGGAGGATACTTAAAAGACTGGAAGACTGTTACCAGACTCAAGTGAAGATCTGGAAGTGACTGTATAAAGTATTATGATAATTCAAAAGGGCAAAGGTATTTTGTATCTAGCTTGGTGCAAATCAAAACACAAACTGGAATAGCTGTTTGTTTCTACAGCTTGGAGTCCAGGAACTACTGTTCCCAGCATGCAGCAGGAAAGGAAAAGGGAAGTGAGAATAGGAAATTAAGAATATGAGCTCTGTGGAAAAGTTGAATAAAACTTTTCTTTGCTGTTATCAAACTTCTTGAGTCTTCCTCAAAGGAGCTCAGGTACAAAATAGCACAATCTATATCAAGGTACAGGTCAATTTAACTAGATCCTGGCATGATTTTTCACAGCCAATCAATATAGCTAGGGAAACCTATCTACCTTTCAGGTGTAGATCAGGCCTTCGTGTGCGGTAAGATGAGGTGTTTCACAGCTGATTCGCAGCTTGGCTTGCTGCATAACTCACCATGCAGACAAGCCCAGAATAATTGTGGATTGCATGCCATTGTTGGTAGATGATAAACACTCAAACATTTGAAAAACAAACATTCTTTAATAGTTCATTGATTCCTTAATTGGTCAGTTTTTGCTCTTTTTTTTTGTAGATCTGAGACGACAAAGTTAATGTTGGGAGACTGAAGGCTAAAAGCAAGACCTCCACGACTTCGACCATGGTGTTCCAGTATGCAGACAACAACATGGGAGAAGGAGTGGCAATCACAGTCCTTCAGGCCATCTAAGAGCCTTTGCTGAAGCATATGAGAATCTCAGTCTCACACTGAACATCAAAAAGACCAAAGTGCTCCACCAATCCTTGCCAGTGGGAAAATCCCATGTATCTTCTATTGAAATCAATGGAGGACTGCTGGAAAATGTGGGTACTTCCCATACCTTGGCGGTCATCTTTCTGCTAAAGTCAACATTGATGCGGAAATCCAGCATCATCAGAGCCGTGAAAGCTCTGCTTTCGCCCACCTGAGACAAAGGGTCTTTGAGAACCAGGACATCTATCCCAAGACAACTCTCCTTACATACTGTGCAGTGGTGGTTCCAACACTACTATATGCTTGTGAAACCTGGACAACATACAAGCATCATTTGAAGGCACTTGAACAATATCAGCACTGTCTCAACTGAATCTTAAATATCTCTTGGGTGGATAGGTGCATGACCGCTAGTGTCTTTGAAGAGTCAAACATGACCAGCATTGAAGCCATTATCATTCATCAATAACTTCGCTGGACTGGTCACATGGTTCAGATGTCTGATCAGCACTTCCCAAAACAGATTCTGCTTCACAAATTGGAGGAAGGACTGAGAAGTGTTGGAGGCCAGCAGAATTAACGTAAGGATGTGTTTAAAGTACACATGAAAGTGCAGCCTTGGTGTCAGCACTTGGGAGAACCTTGCCCAGGATCGTCCCCACTGGCGAATGATAATCCAGGATAGGGTGACGCAATTTGAGAGGTCCCACCACAGTGGAGATAAGATGAGGCAGAGAAGAAAAAAGCATAAAACACTGCCCCATGCTTCTCCACCAGCTACCACCATCTGCCCCTTCTGTGATAAGATCTGAAGCTCCAGAATTGGGTGGATCAGCCATCAACAGACTCACAAATAGGAGGGTGACATGAAGACATCCTACTCATTATCAAGTGACCACCAAGAAGAAGAATGCAGGAGTTCATGGCAGCAGGAGTTTGGCTGGAAACCACGATATTGCATGATGGAGGCTAAATCTCTGCAAACCTGGTGCTGCAGGGTTGTTTGGGGGAGGGGTGTGGTCCAGTGGCAGATTAGGCCCAGGCACCCTAGATAATATGGGGCCCCCAGAAAAATCCCAGAGGGGGATGGCATGAAGGTGGGGCCACAGGAGAAGGGGCAGAATGAGTTGGAGCCACAGGCAAGGCTGTGGTCAGGAGGGGCAGAATAGGGAAGAGGCTCTAGCCTGGGTCCAGCAGGAGGAAGGGAGATCTGAGAGCAGCAAGTTGGGGGCATAGCCTTAGCCAGAAGAGGAAGGGCCTTGGTCAGCCAGACAAGAGCAGAGGCTTGCCTTCCCAAGGGGAGTCATCACCCACCACCCAGGCCTGACATGTCCACTGATAATTTCTATATTTTATTTTGCTTGGAGTTTGAAAATATTTTCAAAATTGTGGTGTGTTTTGGAAATAGAGCTTAATTTGCCATTAGCTCAACTAGGTCAGTTCACATCTTTGACCTTAATTCTTTTATAATTAATGTTTTTCTGTATGCAGCCTCTCTCTCCCACTCCCGCCTCTTGCCCCCATCTCAGGGTGGGAATGTCCACATGATAAGTTACACTACCAGACACACCTCCCTAAATACGTCTGAACCTCTAGGCCAGACTCTGGGCCACAGTGACTCGCAAAGCAGACAAATTAAGAAACATTACTGATGGCATAGACCAAGTCTGACTCTTCTTCCGACAGGCCTGAATTCAGGAAACCAGAGACATGTAGGCTGGAAGTGGTCTTCAGAGGTAATCTAGTCCGGCCCCCACCTTTGCTGAGGCAAAACAAAGTAAAACTAGTCCATCCCCGACAGGGATTTTACTAACCTGTTTATAAAAACATGCAGGGACAGGAATTCCACAACGTCCCTTGGAAGTGCTCTGTGGATATTCACCTTCAGTGTAGAAGGATAGCAACTAGGCCCATGCCAGCTGGCTCAAGCTAAGGGGTTGTTTAATTGTGATGCAGAGAATCACGCATGGTTAAAGACTAGGCTCTAGGACCCTGCAATGTGGGAAAGCCCCAGAGCCCAGGCTGTAGTCTGAGCAGCTACTCTGCAGATCAACAGCTCATTAGCCTCAGTCCCATGAGCCCAAGTCAGCTGACACCGGCCAACTGCAGGTGCCTAATTGCAGTGTAAATATACTCATAGTAGGGAAAGCTTTCCCTCATGTCTAACCTAACTCTCCTTTGCTGCTGCTTCTCATCCAACTCTGTGGGCACAGAAAACTGATAGCTACCCCCTCCATAACTAGAGCCCCAGAAATCTGCAGATATCTGCTTAATACTCACAGGTAGCCACACCCATGGATGTGGATGCAGAGATCCATGGCTCACGTTTGCAGCCACAGCTGCAGGCACAAATTTTATATCTAGAACCCTGAAAATGTGTGGCTCCTTTATAGCCACAGGTATCTGCATCTGCAGATGTCACTGGCGATATATGTAGCTCATTTTTGTGGATATTGACACAGATTTTGAATCTCTGGAGAGCTCTGTCTGTATCTGCTACTGGCATATTTGAAAACTGTTAACCAGTCCCCCCCATCATGCTTCTTTCCTTGAGCATAAGCACACTCAGGTTTGTAATATTTCCTCAGAAATCAGGTCGCTAAACCTTCTCTCATTTTTGTTGTTCTCCTCTGGACTCTCTCAAGTTTGTGCACATCCTTCTTGACTTGTGATGCCCCAGAGTGGAACATCCTGAAGCCTGAACAGAATACCCAGCTGAGGTCCGAAAAGAGCAGGAAGATTACCTCCCATATCGTACATATGATATACCTGTTAATAAACGTATGAATAATATTCACAATTGCATTTATACTGCACTCTCCAGATCCTTTTCTGCCATACAACTACCTGGCCAGTTATTCCTCATTTTGTAGTCATACTTCATAAGTGTAGTACTTTGCATTTGGCTTTATTGAACTTAATATTGTTGATTTCATACCAAATTCTCTAATTTATGAAGGTCATTTTATATTCTAATCCTGACCTCCACAGTGCTAGCAAGCCCTTCCATCCTGATGTCGCCTGCAAATTTTAGAAGTTTACTCTCTACTCCAGTATCCATGTCATTAATAAAAATATAGATTAGTATCAGAAGCAGGAGAGAATGTTGGGAAGACCCAACTAGACACATCCTTCCAATTTAAATGGCAAAACTACTGGTAACTACTCTCTAAAGTATGGTCTTTCAACCAGTTATGCACCTACCTTATAAACATTTCAACAAAAGCTCCCTGTTCCACAGAGGTGCTTAAGCACATGCACAATAGACATCACTAGAGCCTGTTTATGTTACACACGTACTTGGTTTTAAACAACAACGTGGTGCTTTCTGATAACTTTTACAGCCACTTTTGGCTTTGCAACCCAGTACCTCTGTTTCCATTTATTATTTGATTAATAGTAGTTACATTATAAAAATTAATTTCCTCTGCACTTCTACAGCAACACTCTTCCACAGAGCTCCAAATACCTTAGAGGCATTAATGAATTACTCCTCACAACATCCTTGGAAAAAGATAAGAACTATTTCTGTTTTATAGCCAGGAAAAATAATGAGGGTCAGATACTTGGGGCTTGTAACCCCTGCAAAGTTAATTAATTAGTGTCCTGGCCTATGCAAAAGGTCTTGACTCAAGTGCACTGGTGCTTTTAATTCGAGTTGGCTGACCTGTCAAAACATATAGCAGGGCAGTTAATAGATGAACTGTGGCCTAATCTGGACCACCACTGTCTTTTGAACAGACTGTGAAATTGACTTCTTATCCTTGCTGTTGTTGTTGGTTTTAGTTAAGGTTCAGCTTTCTCGATCAAGGTAGAGTCTAAGTCCAGATGCCAGAGGAAATCAATACAAAAAATAACTGATTACCACAATACAGGCTAAAACTGGAGTTAACACATCTTCTAAGCTCTTAGCAGCTCTGCAGTGTGGACTTGGGGCCACCAGCACATGCGTGGAGCTGGCCTCCAGTGCTTTCCCCCAATTCCCTCCACATGCCCAGGAAGAGGAAAAATTCATAGAGCAGTTTATTGCAATGCAACCCCAGGGCTGTGTCTACACTATCCCAAAACTTCAAAATGGCCACGCAAATGGCCATTTTGAAGTTTACTAACGAAGCGCTGAAATACACATTCAGCGCCTCATTAGAATGCCGGTAGCCGCAGCACTTCAAAGTTGATGTGGCTTGCAGCCGCGCGGCTTATCCAGACGGGGCTCCTTTTCAAAAGGACCCCACCAACTTCCAAATCCCCTTATTCCTATCAGCAGATTTCGAAGTTGCTGTATTTTAGTGCTTCATTAGTAAACTTCGAAATGGCCACTTCGAAGTTTTGAGCTCGTGTAGACACAGCCCAGAAGTCTTAGAGCACACCTACACTTTGAGCTGGAGACAGAATTTCCAGCTTGGGGAGACACGTGCTAAATTTGATGGAGATAACGCAATAAAAATAGAGGTGTGGCAACAAAGGCATGAGCACGAGGAGGTGTTAAGTCCCCCAAGGAGGTTTCCTTCCTAGACAGTGGGTGCATAGTTGGACAGCTAGCCCCTTCTACCATCCGCTCCACCATGGGCACTCCTCTCTTTTTAGAGTGCTCGCGTGATCTCAGTCACCTGGGTATATCTCCTCCATCTGGCAGGCACACCTGAACTCAAAATGTAGAGGTTACCAGTGCCACCACTGCATATAATACAAGTGTAGACACAGCAACTTGAATGTTATTTTGCTGCGTAGCCATGCTCATGTGATAGGCTAACGAACAGCTTGAGTGTAAAGCGGAGAGCAACGAAAAATGATAAAGGGGCTGGAGCACATGACCTATGCAGGAGAGGCTGAGGGATTTGGGCTTATTTAGTTCGCAGAAGAGAAGACTGACAGGTGATTTAATAGCAGCCTTCAACTTCCTGAAAGGGATGGGGAAAAACTGTTCTCAGTGGTGACAGACAGCACAACTAGGGGTAATGGTCTAAAGTTACAGGAGAGGAGAAGGTTGGATATTATGAAAAACTACTTCACCAGGAGGGTGGCGAAGCACTGGAATGCACTGCCTAGGGAGGTGGTGGAATCTCCATCACTAGAGGTTTTTAAGTCCCAGCTTGACATAGTTGTGGCTGGGATAACTTAGTTCCGGTTGATCCTGCTTGGGGCAGGGGGCTGGACTCAATGACCTCTTGAGGTCCCTTCCAGCTCTGTGATTCTATAATTCTATGAGTGTTAAGTTTACTCTACACAGCGGATATACACTAAGCATCTTGTCCAATGTTATATGCAAATCAGGGCAGAATCACCAGTTCGCTTTGGACAAAACAGACTAATCAGTTTGTTTTTTCCCCATGGCGTACCTAGTCAGTTTCAGTGGCTGTTTCTCATGTTCAGGTTGAGCTTCTCTTGTCCCATCCCCTTAGGGCATGACCTGTGCTGAACAAGAGAATTTGTTGGACCACAGGAAATCAGTATTGTGTAGCAGCATTACCAACACTGCTTATTGGGCTCTCAGAAGACATTTAGTGGGTAAATTAGAGATCAGCAACAGGACAGAACACTGAGACCCTGGAGTGGTGGCTGTAAACAAACTTGCTGGGACCACAGGAAACATGGCCACACCCATGGTATGTGGTCACCCGGCTAACTTAAATCATGCCAGATTACAGCTATTGCTGGATGAGAGTGCGCCAGATTAGAGCGGTTGAACCTGTACTAGCAACAGAACAAGATACAGTAAACTCTTTCATATCCAGCATTCTATCACCTGGAACTGTCAAAAAGCCCAGCATTTTATATCCAATATCAGAAAGTCAGTCACATCAGCTATAATTCAAAACTGCTTCTGGAAGTGGTGCTATACAGCACCAGAGAAAGATTTCAGTTTAATTGACTAAAATACTTTCTGGATCTACTTCTCCTTGGTATTACAATAGAATAACAGTCAAGTAAAATAAAAATCAACAAAAATTGCTGCAAAAATTCTATAGGTTTCGAATCAAGCCACCATAAGTCAGATTTTTGCAGTTTTTTTTTTTTTTTTTTGGGACCAAACTTTTGTTAAAAAGTCACTGGTTAAAGTTTGACCTGGAAAGTGGGAAACTAGAAAATAATTAAGGCTTTTGACATATGGTCTTGATCACAAGGACTATCTCATCAGCTTGAAATCCTGTCAATTTTAAAACAGTTTTAAAACGGTTACTACTCTTGCCCGTTTGTGGCTTCACATTTGATCTTATTTTTAAAAGAGGTTTTTCTCTCACCTAGTGCTGTATGAAAATCTCTCACAGACCTCCAGCGAAACTTCCTGATTTACTAATTCTATAGGAAAAATGATGGAATTGAACACAAAGACCTGCTGTCAAACGCAGAAAGTAAACAAACTTGTGGGAGAACAGCGCGCGCGCGCACACACACACACAGTTCTTTCAGTTACTGTAGGTGTTATGAATAAACAGGAGATTTTTTAAAAAAATCAGACTAATTTTAAAAATATCATCCTCTCTTCAGATCATATCAAAGCCCTGGCTGGGATGATTTAGTTAGGGTTGATCCTGCTTTAGGCAGGGGGTTGGACTAGATGACCTCCTGAGGTCCCTTCCAGCCCAAGGATTCTATGATCATAGGAAAGAAAAAGCAAAAAAAAGCAAGTATTTGCTATTGGGAACGATCACAGAATTAAACCTAAAATATTGTTTGGTCCAATCCTGTCAATTCCTGAAAGGTGCCAGATAACAGACAGAGAAAAGTAAGAGGACAGGGGACTGGATGAAGGAAGGAACTGTTCATCAGTGCCAACATGGAATTTTGATAATAAACGGACAGAAATGAGAGACCATACACTATTGAAAATGAGAACAACGTAGCAAGGATACAAAATAACTTATGCTTGCAAATGTAATGTCAGATGTGAGAGAGGCACCCAAGCTTGAGCAAGACAGTGAATTTTTAGGTTTATTCTTTTTACTAAAGACATTTTATATAGGACCAGCGTATAACTGTGTAACATTATTTATATAGAAACTCTCCTTTAGAGCTACATGTTACTTTAGATAGAACACAATCACTTCCCACAATGCAGAAGGTTTCCATTTTTCATTTCCATTTTGCTTTTGACAGTTTGTGTTTGGAGCAATCATATAAACATGACTTTATTTCAGGACTCGGATTTACTAAACAAGAAAATGTACACAGTAACTAGCCAACCAAGGGCCTCATTATGGAATCTGTGCAGTATACTTGTTACCTAGGAAACGAACTAGAGCACTGGTACACTGTAATTTCTGTCTTGCGACAGAATTCTTCAGTCCTGCGGGTAAATAAAGTTCATAAATCGACAAATCAGCATCAAGGTCAAATAATTTAATATGAAGCAGTCATTCTCCACAGGTCTTTTAAAAAAATTTTGCAAGTTGCTTTGGAGTATTTGACAGAAACATTAAGATAAAACACAACAAGTTAAAATTCTGGCTTAAATATTTTTCATTACAAATGTGAACTGTAAAAAACTGTTTAGAATTCACGCTCATTTAAAATAAATATACCTCTCTTTTTTCCCCCCCACATTCACCTCCCTCTACTTTACTTTGCAAAAAACATAAGTGATAGTGTTTGAAAGCAAAGCTTTGGCTCAACTAGTTACACTTGAATTATCGGACACATAACCCTATAGAGGATTCATTTCCACATGTTTCTTTGAAATATAACAAACACTAGTTAATCCTGACAATGCCCTTGTGAATTGGGTTATTAACCCCATTTCACAGATGTGGAGAAAAGAGTGACTCACTCAAAGGGTAAAAGTAAATCAGTGCCAAAACTGTGCTAGAATCTCCCTGGTTCCCCATGACATGTTCCAAGCATCAGACCAAGGTCCATCATCTATAGTAAAGTTAAAAGGCTTGCTTCAAGGTGAAGAATATTAAAAATGCTCTCTGGTTTTCCATTAGTGAAGATTACTCACAACACTACTCGCTTAAAATGTTCAATGACAGGAACATCAAGATGGGATTTAAGAAACTTTAATAAAAGGTGCATTCCTTGACTGTGAAATGTGAATGTCCAGCAACGTAAACTGATTTTGGTACTCCTCAAAGGCAGTCACAATGAGTCATTACTTAGTAACTGTACAAAGAGGTACCCAGCATATACATACTCATCCCTTGTTAAATATGTACTTCACTTACGAGAACTCACTTAAACGAGGGACAGGTTTACTTACCTTTGCTCACTCTATGAATGAGCAGCGCCCTGCTAATATGAGCCTTACCCCCGCTCAGTGGCTCCAACCCACCGCAGCCTGACCGCCCCACTCCACCAGTCCCACAGCCCAACCTGCCACAGCCTGATTCCCACCCCACCCCACAACCCCCACCCATAGCAGCCTGCCCTCTGCCAGTCTGGCAGCAGCCTGACACCCCACTTCCCCTCCCTGCCAGCCTGGTAGACCTAACCTGCCGGAGCCTGACCAACCCTCTCCACCCCCGCCCCACCACACACCCACCTTCAGCAGCCTGAATGCCCCACGCACCCCAGGGACCCAACTGGCCACCAGGTTTTAACCCTCCCTCCCACTCATGGCCCCAAACTGCCCCCAGCCTTTAACCTTTTCCAACCCCTCAACCCACGGTTTACTTCCCTTTCAAAAGCAGTGCCGCCTGCTGCCCCTCCTACCCCGAGCTCTAGGAACCCATCAGAAACTTTTCCGTATACTTTAATGAAAATGTAGTGTCCCTCTTACGAGTTTCCACCTACGAGCACAAAGTTGGGAACCAACTGTGCTCGAAGGAGTGAGGGATGAGTCTACAATCTATCCTCCTGAGAACTTCTTAGTGTACACACATCGGAAGATAAAATACTAATCTACATAATGCATTAATTGTAAAAGCATACAAGAGAAAATTGAAAAAAAGAGAGAAAATTAAGTACATACCTGCTCAATAAAGTAAAACAAGGTGACCAAATGAAAAAGTGTTAAAGATGTTACAAAAGTTGTTTACTGGTTTTCAACAACGTTTTGTTTACTCTGCAGAAATGCAGCTATTCTAAACAGAAAACAAAGAAGTCTGTTAATGCTGTTTAGCTGAGAACTTGGGTAAATGTCACTGTTACAAGGAATAACTAAACTACATATCTCACACGGACATTAAAAAGCACAAACACAATCCATTATCCACCCAACACTTTCTGTTAATATTAAGAGTATACAATACCTCAGTGTTAAATTTTAGCTCCACTACTGACAGAGTGTAAAATATGTAAACCACCAATTTGTTAGTTTACCTTTTACTGAAGGGCTGATAAACATTAGCACAATATTGAAAGACACATTTTGCTTAAAGCCCCAAAGAGAAAGGAGGCACTCCTGCATTTTACTCCAGGATGAGTGACAGAGTCATTGTAGAGGCCTGAGTAAATTATAAGTCTAGTTGTATTTTTTTGGCTGAAGAGTAGCTGTAAAATTAGGAAAAAGAGTAGCATCTACATGATTTCTAAAAAAAGAATAGAAGGGATCTAACACTCTAATTAACACTTTCAGGATATTTTGTTTCAAATCTCAAAAAAATAAAAAAAACTATAAGAAGAAACACAAGGAATGTGAAAGGGTTGTACAGTAGTTGTTTTTGCACATTGTTGTATAGATTAGCATGTACACTCAGAGCTTGCTCCTGCTCCCATTCAAATCAATAAAAAAACCTCCAATTAAGTTTAATGAGGCAAGATCTAATCCTGATTCTCTACAGTTCTAATTTGCCAGCACAACTAAGGATGATAATAAAGCTAAGAATAGAGAACAGGAGGAAAGAAGCAAGCATCCTGTGATAAAAGAATTCTATTATTGAAGGCAAACCTATACTGAGGTTTTTATTTTTATTTTTACCTATTGAACTTCCTATTGTCACTCATAACTCAGCTTGATTTTTGAGAAAATAATATGAATTTTCATGCAGTATTATTTAATATCCAGCCAAGTACAATTGATATTTATAGCCATTAACACCACATGTGAGGAAGGTGAGTTTTAACATATCCTACTAATTCCTTTCTGATGGAAAGAGGTTCTGGTTTTAACTGTTGAAGTTAAACCACAGAAGGCTCACTACAGCTTTCCACTACAACATGGTTCATTATTTTCCTTTGCTTCCCTCCTTGTTTTCCAGCACTTTGATTCCCTCTATCTCCTGATTTGGCTTGCTAACAAGCCAGGTTCAAGCAGGGTAATGGTTTTAAATGCTTCTACTGTTTGCTCATTACCAACCATTGGGTCTTCTGCATTTCCTGCAATAAGGCTATTGCACTCATCACAGGAGATGCTTCCAGCTTTTGATGTACAAGACTTACTACAAAAAAAAAAAAACAAAAAAAAAAAAAAAACACCAACCCCCTAATATGTTACAGAAGATTTCTGCTCCTCCATAAATCAGTGGAAACAATCGAGCTATGTAAAAGTTGCACCTTCCACACAATCAGAGCCCAAAACCTATACTAAAAAGGTGCGGGGTGGGAGGAAGAAATATCACAGTCTGAATTCAAACAAATAAGTCCAGTCCAGCTTCTACTCCTTTCTGCATATGTTCCAGGTACCATGATTAGCATCCAGCTGTTTACCAAACTGCACTAGCTCTCTAGGGAGAAAAGAGGCTTGCCCTAATAAAACCACCTCCAGACTTTCCGTCTCTCTCTAAAGATGGCCAGATAACACTTCACTGAACTTTTGATGCTTACAGGAACCAAGTTTGTTAAGATGTGCCAGGGTGGAGGCAGGATGCAGGGGTGGGTGTGTTATGTTACACCCCAAATCCTAAAAGAAACTGAGGGGCAGGACTTTTGTTTGAGAAGGGAGTGTGTCAGAAAGAAGGGACTGAAAAAGATCCCAGCCTGTCCAAAGCAAAGCCACCTCCCTCTGGCATCTGAAATAACCCCGGCACAGCACAGCACGTCGCCCCGCATCCTGCCAGCCAAACCCACCCCAGGGGGTGGGATCTCCTCCTGGCTGGCTTTGGTCCCAAACACCCGGCCCTGCATGCAGCCTCCAGGCCAGAGGCAATCAAAATCGCGCTGAGTCCAGGACCAGATGGGAAAACCCCATGCAAGCTGCATGCTGCCCCAGTGCCTGCCCTCCAGCGCTGTCCTGCACCATGCACTTCCTGGAGAAGCAGAGAGCTGGCGGTAACACCCCCCCACCCCCATAGGGCTCCTCAGATTTTAGGGTCAGAGAGCCAAGGAGAGATGGGTTTTCACATGAAGAAGTAGAAATAACAAAGGAATCAGCTCAGCTCCCCCCCCCCCCCTCGGTGTGAATTCATGGCTGTCTGCCCTACACACATGCCTCTCCACACAACCAGTCCACCTGCCATGCCTCTCCACACAACCAGTCCTGCCCCCCCCAGCCCTTTCCCACACAACCCACCCTCAAACATCCCTCACCACTGCAGACAACCATTGATCCCCAACACACTCACCCTTCTCCACACAACTATCCCCTCACACACAGCCTCTTCTCACAGCCCAGGCCACCCTCAATACAATCCCCTCCACGCAACCATCTGCGCCTAACACAATCCACTCATGTCACGCTCACCAGACCCCTCTCCACACAATCAATCACCCCCCCCACACACACACACACACAATCCCTTCACCCCTCGACCCCGGCCACCCTTACCATGCACCCTCACTCCTTGCAGGCATTCCACCCCAATACACACACCCTGTGTTTCACCAACCCCCTCCCAGTACACACCTTGCCACACAAGACTACACACACACACACACACACACTACCAGCCAGATACGGCGCAGGAACCAGCAGATGGGACGAAAGGTGGGTTTAGCTAATCCTTTGTGCACCGAAAACTTTGTTTTAAAAAAAAGAAGCCACTGATCTATGAGGAACCATCTAGTAGTGACTTATCTGAACCCCTAGCTGATACTTTCCTGATCTTCCTCCACTGACCTGGCAACACACAGCCACACTCACACACTAGGGACCCCATTCCCCTACACCTCTCCACTCATCCACAGCTGCCCTATCTCCTCATCACCCTCCAGTACAAAGGGGATGTTCTGGGCATAGGCACACCCACAGATCTCCATGCCCCCCCCACAGACCTCCATCCCCCCATCCACTCCCCACCCCCAGCCCCACAGATCTCCATCCCACCCCAAAACACTCCACCCCCCACAGACCTCCATCCCCCCATCCACTCCCCACCCCCAGCCCCACAGATCTCCATCCCACCCCAAAACACTCCACCCCCCACAGACCTCCATCCCCCCATCCACTCCCCACCCACACACAGATCTCCATCTCCCCCACAAACACTCCAGCCCCTACCCCCATGCTCCCCCATCCCCTAACTGCCCCACACAAAGAGAGAGGCGCTGGGCAGAGAGCCCCGCGGGTTTCGTGAGCCCCCTCCCTCCCCTGCACACACAAAGAGAGAGACACCGCCGTGCCCCCCGGCAGCCCCTACCTGCAGGTGTCTGTCCATAGGAATGCGGGGCGGGGGCGGCGGGAGGCTGTGCGCAGGGGGTGGCTGTGGGGAGGAGAAGGTGTCTCCCATCCCCGGCCACTGGCTTCTCCGTCCGTCTGTCCGTCCGTCCCCCCGCCACTCGGTGTGCGCGCCGCCCCCGCCCGCTGAGATTAAGCGCTCCGGGAGCGAGCGCCCCAGCCGGAGCGCCTATCAGCTACCGGAAATCGCAGCGCTGGTCATAAATACACCACAGGAAGTGTGCAATCACACACACACACACACCGGCCCGGCCCTGCCCGCCCCCCGCTGCGGCCGGCCCGACTCTGCCCTCCCTGGGCGGCGGCGGCCCCCAGGAGGCGAATGGCGCGCGCACCCCCGGCGCCCAGCCCCTGCCCGCGCTGCACGCAGGCCATTGCCTAACTCTGGCCGCGGCGCCGTGCCTTGCACCCCCGGCCGGAGAGACGCGTGCTCGAGGCGGGGGGGCGTGCGCAGGCACGTGCCCGGTGCGTTTACAGGCACCCGGGTGCAGCGCGGTGTAAGGCGACGGGCGGACTCCCGCCCTCAGCGCCGAGGCGGCACGTGTGTGGGTCCTGGCAGCCGGCGTTGCAGAGGAGCTATGGGCACAGCTTTGTAGTGCCCGGGGTAGGTGGGGAGCTACACGGCTGCAGGAGCGCGCGCGTGTGTGTGTGTGTGTGTGTGTGTCGAGGGCCTGATGGAGCTTTTAAGCCACTAGCTCCGAACCTGTGAATTTCACGGAGATATAAAATTGCCCCTCCCCCGGCTCATCAGGAGACAAGCAGCGGTCCCTGGGGCCGGGTCTGACCTCCCAACCTCGCCGCCCCCCCGCACGCTGCTGTCTTCAGGCTCTTGTATATTTCTGTTACACACACACACTCGTGAGATGTGTGTCACTAATCTGGGGCTTTGAAGGGCTCCTCGAAGTGGGCCAGGGCTCTTACCCCCTCCCCCAGCCCCATAGGACGTGTTGTTCCAGAGGAGCGGGGACAAAGCTTGCATTTGACCCCGGCTGCTATTGCTTTGGGCAGAAGCTCCCGCCCCTCTGCCAGCCAAAGGTGGGGGAGATCTCCTCCAGCCGGAGAAAGATGGAGGAGCCGGCGAGCTCTTGTTCAATGGCGAGGCAACAAACAGCTCTTTTAAACACTGTCAACAGCTAGGGAAGCTGCTCCGGCTCCAAGCGGCAGAACTGCACACCCGGGGGTGGGGGCGGGGGCGGGGCACGGCTGTGCCTCCCTCTTATTCAGTTCAAGCCGTTCTGGCCCTCGTCCTGGCGGTTTTTACTGGGGAGGGAGGGAGGGAGGGAGGTAAACGGATTAATTAAAGTGCTGGGCGAGTTCTCTCTTCCCGGTTGCGTTTTACGAGGCAGTGCTGCTGCTCTGTGGAGCTGTTGGAAATTGCACAGAATCCCTTCCTAGCTTCTTTAGCCGAGGGAGACGAAGCATCGCTGTAAACTCACGGGAAGACGGGAGAAAAGGGGAAATCTCGGAGAGGAGTGTAATTGGGGGGGGGGGGGGGTGTGGAAACCAGGATTATTTGTGGCACATTGCTGCCTTGAAGTTTACCGGGACCAAATAGCATGTCAAAACCACAGCGGCTTCGGCTACTCAAGCCTGTTAAAACACACCTTTTTCCTAGTGAAGCCAAGGCTTCTGCCTCGGAGTACGCAGCTTCTACATCTACTATAGCAAGCAAAGCTGCAAACATGCATTTAAACAAAATTTTTTCAGACTTCTTTAAAATCCTCTGCTAGGTTGCTGTCCGCTAACCCCGGACACAGCATGCCTGGTGCTGAATTGTGTGTGTGCCTGCTTGACTTCAGGCAAGCAAGTAGAATCATTGAAATAGTTGGGACTGAGTAGTGCTTAAAGTTAAGCATGTGCATAAATGCTGTGCTGAATCAGAACCGGCATGAGGAAGGAAACTGTAAATGACTTTGAAAGCCTGCGCTGGAAAAGCAACACTGGCCCCTGTACAGTTCTGTATTTGAAAATCATGTACAGCTACATGAAGTGTCATTCCAACTTTGGGATTTTCTCCAACCAGTAAGTGTAGCGTTTTTTTACAGGAAATTTTAAAAGGCAGGTTTATTGCTGACATGTTGAACGTACACAAGTCAATGGCATAAATTGTTATCGTGCCAATGGAATTATGCTGATCTACAGCAGCTGAGGTCTTGGCCAGTAGTTCCCACAGCTGCTGCTACTCAGCCATTGTAGATGTATATAAATATATATTTAACATGCATTTATAGTACAAAGATGTGTGTGAGTACATGATATGTGTATGCACACATACACATATATAGAACACTATATATAGAGTAGCAAACTGGTGGGAAGTGGAATGATGGGGCTGGGGGAGCAGAGCAACCTGGAGCCACTTTGCTCCACTTTCCCCACCGTGGCCAGTGAGTGCAGGGGAAGGGGCAGAACCCTGGCCCCACTAGTCCCCCAGGCTGTATTACTCAAGGGAGGGGAGCGGAGTGGGAGAACAGGCAGGTCAGGGGCAGAGCAAGTGTAAGAAAGAGGAGAGGGTAGAGCAGAGGTGGGGAGGGGTCAAGGCCTGGGGGGTTGGTCATCTGCCCCTTGAGCATGCAGGTCTCACTTCTGCCCACAAGAAATTCACAGCAGTGTTTAGATCAGAAACCAGAACAAAGGTTCCAAGTCAGGTTACACTCAAGTTATTTAGCCAAAAGTCCCTTTCTTGGTTGCTTATCTCTGGACCAAAATATAAAAGCCACCCCAGGAAATTGGTATCCCTCGGGACATCTTAAAACCTGGGTGATTAGCTCTGGTAACCCTCCTCACATGCAGCACATAAAACCCATGGCCCACACTGATACATAAACCATTTATATACTTAATGCAGTATGGTCTCCCAAAGACAGTGCAGGAAGTCGCTTTTATTGTCACAGGGTGTAATGAAAAATATCATGGAAACATTACACTGCTAGGGTTTTTTTGCGTGTAGTTATACATAGCTGAACAGGCCCTTTGCATTGCCATCTCTCTGTGTTTGGCTTCTCTTGCAATGAACAGCACTCTTTCCAAATTGTTGACTGGTCCATTTTTGAGTTGGGATTTTCTCCAGTCTTCATTCCTCACTCCAGAGAGAGAAAGGGAGAGGTGCTGCTGGGAAAAGAACTGTCTGCTCTGTACTCAGTGGTGTGGTCTTGTCTTCCTTGTGCCAGCTTTCAGGAAATTTGAATAGGCTAACACATTGCTAGCTTTAGGGGCAATATTGCTAAAACAAAAGTGTAATAGATGCAATCTGGTAACAGATTAATGCCAAAATGTTCATTCCAGGCTTGCCTTTGATGCAGTCATGTTATTTGATTATAAACTTAATCTTATTAATATTTATTATATACAGTAACGGGTTCTTTTCCTGTTACCGCAATTCTACTGAAGTCTTTAACATTTTAAAAGTCAAAGGCACAATCCTGCAACCTTAACACATGAAAGAAGTCCTTATTCAAAGGAATAAGACTGAATAATAATGAGCAATCATGTAACAGATCAAGAAATGGGACCCAAAAAAAAAATCTTTCTTCTTCCAGAGACTCCTATTTTTCATTAATTGACCTGCCATGTCCCCTCAATATCAGAATTATCCAAGTCTTGTAGTCTGTGGACGAAATCCAAGCCTCACTGAAGTCAACAGAAGTGTTGCCATTTACTTTAAAGGAGTCATGATTTCACCTGTGCAACAGAACTTTTTAAATTACACACTTCATATATTTAATTACACACTTAGCAGGGAAATGAAAGAGAAATTCCCAAAGCTATGAGCAGCAACCTTATAGCAGCCCTGAGTTCCATTCCCTCTAACATGCAGAGCTGTGAGACATCTAAATAATTATCTTCTGGAGCAATACAATGTAGGAAGCAATATATGCCAATATTAGACTGAAAGCAAAGTTTCTCATCCCATGCTTCCAGCAGCATTACTGACCAAACTGTAGATCAGGCTCTCTCCCAGCTGTTTTCCTTTGTCTTCTTAGATGCAATTTTGATGGAGAGAGGAGCTGTCTTGGAGCATTTGCCTCTCCTTTTATATTTTTAAATTTGCTCTTTGAAAAATATTTTAGGTAAGAATGAGGAGGCAGAAGGATGGAGACCTCATGCAGTTTTTTTCTAAAATTCAGATCTCTTTGTCCCCTTTTCTTGTCAAAGAATGGCCATTTGGAAGGTAACAGACCATCAGTTTTGTTGGTACCTAGCTGGGATGCTGGCTTGCACTTTTTCTTTGACAAACTGATACAGCCACTCCCCAGACTTATCTGGGAAACACACCGCACCCATGATTTCAGCTTAGGTTTGTAATTTTACATGCAAGTTTGCTATGTGCATGTTAGGCTCAATGTTCCATTTTTTCCATCCTTGAGCAAAATAAATTTTATGTGCACTGAGGCATATCACATGCACATCACCAGGGTGCACCAAGTCATGTGCAGATGTACACCATCAACAGAAACATGCTGGTGGCTGTGAGCGCTCTGCTAATCAGCTGGGTGACACCTGAGTTTCTTCTGGACAGCTGCCCAAGCATGCAGTTTCCAGAGAACACTGGCACCTAGCCCCACCACTTATCGGGGGCCCGGAGCTAAGCCACTCCCCACATTGCCCAGGGCCCTGCAAAGTCTGTTGCCAGACCTGTGGACCAATGTAACAACTGTGCTCTGTGCCTCTCAGAGCTTTGAAGCAATGTGAAAAGTAAGGGAAAGCTACTCACCTTGTGCAGTAACAGCTGTTCTCTGAGACGTGTCCCCCTGTGGGTGCCACTAGCCTCCCTCTATTCCAGTGCTTATTGCATGGTGTCTGCAGAAATTGTGCAAGATGGGGCCTCTGTGTGTGCGATCCAACCATGCACTGCCACAACAGATTTGGGTGATGAGCACAGGGGCGCACAGACACCTCAAGCGGAACAGCATGTGAAATGTATTTTGGAATTCCCACCACTCTGTTGGTAGAAGGAAAGCAGGAGAGCGGCTGTGCTGGCCGAATGGGAGAAAAGGAGACACTTGGGAAGAATAACAGAAATGGCTTGGACCCTACTTCCCTGGACATATGGGAAGGAGCAATCACAGGAGCAGTTGGGCTGAGACCAAAAAGAGCTGAGCAGCAAAAAATTAGTCTCCCAACTATAATTAGATTTTAATCAGGATGACTGCTCTTGGCTATTTTTAGAGCAAGCAGGACCTAATTTAGCCGCACAAAATTCAGCTCTGCTGAAATTAACAGAGCTTACACACAGCCTTAATAGGGATGCTTCAATGACTTAATTGGAACTAATCTCCAAATGCCATAAAGCATCTGTGCCAGAGAGGTCATCATGAAATCAATGGAGACAGCACTGATTCAGGACCCAATTCTGATCTTAACTATAAAAGGATTACACCAGCATATCTCCTTCCTCCAACCTCAGGGGTGGATTCCTATCTGACACAGGTACAACATATTACAACCAGGCCCCCAGATTTGATATAAATATTCCATCTTTTTCTTTGGAGCATTGCTCAGGTTCTTGATCCTTGCAAAAGTGATCTAATCACCCACCACCCAGAGCTACACAGATATGAACACAAAACTGGCTCAAGTTCCTAAGCACAAAGCATTGACATACTAGGATGTCATTTGATTTGGGAAACTGGCTTTGCACAAGCTGCAATCTCTTGCAGGATACAGGCCCTGTGAATGTGAGCTGAGCCAAAAGCATTTACAAGAATCCTTCTGTGCCACATCTCGTTTTCATTGTCACACTCGGACGTGGTTACATTATCATCAGCTGGTTTCTCTCTGGTAGGAGGGATATCCTGGCATCAAAGCTATCAAACAAATGTTAGTCACAGGTAGACAAACTCGCTTGAGTCTTCATCCTGGAACCTCAGAAAATGTTGCACTCTGTCTCATGCATCATGGTGGGTACTGTTCCATTCTCAAGCACCCAAATATACCTCCATCAGACTTTTGTCTCAGGATGGGCTGGCTCTTTAAGAGGGCTGGAGCTCAGCTGCACCTGTGCCAGACTTCATGCACCTTCCCAGGTAGGGGAAGTGAGTGACAAATAGTCAGGTAAGAACAGGTCTGTGGGTCAACCTACACAGATGAACCAAGAGGAGAGGAAACAAGAGCAGACCTGGAAGTCAGAGCTCACTAAAGCATGGAACAGGGTGATCAGGGAAAGTGCTGATATTTGGGGCTTTTTCTTACATAGGGGCCTGTTATCTCCTGCCCTGTCCCAATTTTTCACATGTTCTATCTGGTCAATCCAGCATGGGAGGACAGCCAGGAGGGATGGGAGCACAGGAAGGCACCTTGAGAAGAAAACAGAGCAGCTTTCAGCTACAAAAGAAGAACAAATATTCTGGTGGTTTGGAGTTCTCAAAGCTGGGAACCCACAGTAGAAGGTGAGTGCATGTTCCCCCTATGTTGCCATCTGTTCAAGGGGTGCAGCCAACCCTACTAACAAATGGAAAATGAATAGTGTGACTGAAGCCCAGGAGAACAGTAATTCATTTTAACTCTGTGGTTCACCAAGATGGAAGAGACCCTTTGGATTTAGCTGGAGATCATCACAGAATCTGACATTGCTGGGAGCCAATGGAGGGAGCAGGTATAGGCTGGGAAGTCCATGGCACCATGAGTGGGGATATCACCCAGGGGGCCCAGAGACAATACAGAAGCACACGATGCCAGTCTCTTGTTTGGGTTCCATGGGGCACTGGGATGGATACAAACCTCATCAGCTAGTAGAAGCAGCAGAGGAAACTCCAAGGGAAACCTCCCAGAGCTCTACCATACAGAAATCTGATCCAGCCCTGTAAGAGGGACTTGAAAGATTCTGTGGCATAATTTCAGTTAATATATTTTTCTTTATTAGTAACTTATAAAGACACTTCAGACTTTAATGCTCAGGTTCTCAGAGGCATCAAGGCTCCTAATTTCCATGGAAATTTTCACTAGAAGTTAAGCACCTATGGGCTTTTCCCACCCCCATGACATATGTCAGCAACTTGAGGTGCCCACAGGCCTCTAAAACATAGGCTTTTGACCCTCAGGAATCAAGACTGCACACCCATTCTCTATGCATGGTGAGGATTGACTTCAGTGAAAGACGGGGGTGTGGTGCAGCTACAGAACATCCCAAAGGTAAAGGTTAGGTGAAGGGCCTACATGGTTCTCCAGGTTTACAATGTCATCCAAGTGTCTCAGATCAAATGCAGTATTTGATTCATTTCTGCAGCTTCGCTTATGGTATTTAAGACCTCATGAAAGTAGCTGGAAACTCACCCATGAACATACAAAAGGAATTATTATAATGGCCAAATAAACCATGCAACATGGATTAAAAGACTTCCCATACCTTTGAAGGTTTACTTTCAAGACAAAGCCCTTCTGAACTCTCCTCCCTCCAAAAAAAAAAAATTTACAAATAAATTCATTCTATTTTAAATAAAATTTCCATATGCTAGGGAAATACCGCTTGCAAGCTGGGAAACAGTGATGGAGTCCAGCAGAAGAGACCCAGGAACAGGGGATAAATGTGTCACATAATGCACGGAGTCCTTGCAATTAAAGAGCCTATCCACCACAATTGCATTGAAACTGACCGGGAGAAGGCAGGAGTACAGCTCTGTTCTAAAGCCTATAGAAGGCAATGGAGAGTCTTTCCATGGACTTCAAAATTCAGTGAGTTCTGGATCAGGCCTCCCACTGGTTTCTGTAAGTCAGCTGTGGGTTCTTCTCTCCTCTCTTAGTCACTGGCGGGGCAGGGGTTCTTACTCTTTGCCTATGGATGTCCAGTTTGCCCTTTCTCAAGCTGCGCTGTGTGAGAGAAGTCTTCATCCAGTGACAGAAGGTCTACTGTCTCCTTTCCCCTATTCCCCATGCAGCTGCCTATAGGAAGACAACATTGCCAGTGGGTAATGAGGGGTACAGAGATAATATAGGGAAGAAAGCATCAAACAGCCACAATGATGCTAAAGCAGCCATCCTCTCCCTTCAGAGCTCTGTGCCATAAATCACAGGGAGAGCATCCCTCTCTGGGACAAGCCTTCTGCTTGCTGCTGCATGAAGAAGTTCAAATCTGCCTCCAAAGTTTTCGATAGCTGATTTCCATCTTGTAGCCACAGATTTGTTTAGATGAGATTACTCACAACCCAGCTATGCCCAGGGGAGCCGCATCCACCTGCATTCCAAAATACTATTATATTTACTTAGCAATATCCCTGGATGTGAATTGCTCTTTGTAAGAGCTCTAACTTCAATCTCATGAGCATAGTTTAATAGCTTTTCTAAATACTGGAGTCTTGTAGGAGACTAACAGGGGTGCTCACAGGATACATTTATTTTTCTGTGAGCTTCCACTTTTATTGCACGCAAAACTCTCACTCACTTTGAGGTATATTTTATATAACCCAATTAAAAAGCCTCTGGTCTGGGTACTTTTTCAATGATAAATCAGAATTGCATATAAAACTTACAATCAAAACCAATAAAACCCGCTTACTTTGCTTTATGCACCACCTGCCAGCTAAAACTAAACAAACTGTCTATCCTGCCATCCCCTGCCCAGATGCCTTATAGAACAGATGGGGTTTACTCCATGCCCACATTACCCAGTCTGGGCATTTCACAGAGTTTAATGAGCACATCACAGGAGTTACACTGGCTTATGGCACAGCAAGAGGAATCCCTAAAAAGAACAGTTTGTTGTCCCAGCTGTTTAAGGGGCAGAGACAATGAATGGAAGGGAGACAGACTAAGTCTGCCCTTCTCAATTCCCTTTGGACTAAGCCACCAGGACCTCCTGCAAACATACACACAGCTACCTAGGGCAGGAGCAGCAGAGTCACAATGGCCTTGGAGGCCAGAGACAGTAAAATGCCAGTTTGGCCCACAGGGAGAGCAGCCCTTTTAATTTAAAACATAGCTGCACAGTAAAACCCCAGCTGGTCCAACAGACTGTGATGGGCACTGCACTGTTGAGTGTATTCATGAGCTGAGCTCTATGTCAACTCTACATGTACTTTCCTGCTCTGTACTCAGACATAAGACCACCACACTGGATCACACCAGAGGTCCATCGAGCCCAGTATCCTGTCTTCCAACAGTAGCCAATGGATACAGAAAGTGAACAGAACAGGTAATCACTGAATGATCCCTTCCCTGCCACCCATTTCCAGCTTCTAACAGAGGCGAAGGACACCAGCCCTGCCCATCTTGACTCAGAGACATTGACGGACCTATCCTCCACATCATACTTCCTTTTGTTGGCTTTAAACCTGCTACCAAAGGTGAGAAAAGTACCCACAAAGTTACCTGAGTAAAAGTGCAGCTGCTTTCACTTCTGAGTATTTGAATTCAATCTCGATGCAACGCGTTTTTGTGCGCACACGCATGCATGTTTTTACTCAAGTTTTTTTTTATATTGGGAGGGGGCCACCAATAATTTGTACTTAATACACACACCCCAGCACCTGCACTTTTACTCAAGTAACTTTTTGGGTACTTTTTCCCCCTATTAGTCTCAGTTGGTGGCCCCTAGTTCATTACAGGAACGAGGAAAGAACTTCTCCTTGTTCATTTTCTCTACACCAGTCATGATTTTATATTCATATCCAGATTTTACATCCTTATCCCATCCAGAGCTGTAACTAGGTATTTTTGCACTTGGGGCAAATATTATTTGGGTGCCCCTTCTCTTCCAAATTAAAACATATCTCTGGTGAATATTATTTATGCACCTCCTGATTCCTGCGAGTTCCACCAGCCTCCCTCCAGCACTCCACTGCCCCGTGGCCATCTCCCATCCCCGCTCCTGCCCCCTTCCACATACCTGTGCCCCTTCTAACTCATGGGCTGGGGAGTTGCCAGTGTCTCTCTCACCATCCCCCCTTTCCTATGCCCTCTGGCTCTCCGCTCCCCAGCCAGGCTGTGCCCCCTCTCATAGTCTCCCTCCAGCCTCTCACAGCCCCTCTTTGCTTCCTTTTATCCCCTCCCTCAGCATTTCCCCCATCCCAGAATTCTCTGCCCCCACTCCCTGATGCCTAAGTTACCCCAGCCTCCCTCCAGTACCTCAGAGCCCTCCCACCTCCCTGTCCCCAACCCCACTGCACTCCCGCTCTCCAAGACCCCTGCTGCCTTTCTGCCTCACACCTCAGCAGATGGTGCCACTGCCCAGCCCAGCCCAGCCCTCTGCCAAGGGCCTCCCCATCTCACTTGCAGGCTGTGACTCCAGAGCTGGGGCAAGAACCCAGAGCCTCCTCCAGCCCTGGCTGGGCACAATGGGGTGCTGGGGAAGGGTTCTCCTTGCCAGCACTATCTGCACACACCCTGTATGTGGCTCAGCCTGAGCTCCCAATACACTATGCACACACTGGGAAGCCTAGCCTTGGATGTGTGGAGCAGCCCAGCCCTACCCCGGAACAGGGAACAGAGCCCTGCAGCAAGGGAGAGGGGGTAATCCTTCGCTCCCAGAAGCCTCCCACCCAGGCGAGGGTAAGGGGCAGCAAAGACAAACCAGAGACAGACGGGAAGGGGCCTTGCAATTTACTAGAGCCATGCTCTGATTATGCTTCCCCTGGAACAAGTGCCCCACTTGCCCTGCACTTGTTACACTGCTGCTCAGATTCCCTCCTTAGTCTTCTCTTTCCTGAGATGAAAAGTCCCAGTTTTTTTAATTTCTACTCATGTAGCAGCCATTCCAAACCCCCCATCATTTTTGTTGCCCTGGTCTCTTCCTCTGCTCTAGTTTAGTGAGTAGAGTTGAACCTCTCTAGTCTGGCACCCTCATGACTTGACAGGTGCCAAAACAAGAGAATTTGCCAAACCACGGGAAATCCTCTTTGAAGATGTTTAGGGGCAAATTCCAGCTAAATAACAGTGCAGAACACTGAAAGCCAGGACTGATGGCTGTAAACAAACTTTATGGGACCCAAGAAAACTAGGACTCATCCATGATAAGTGGATATCCATCTAACTAAAATCCTCCTGGACCACAGATGCTGCCAGATGAGAGTGTCAGACTAGAGAGGTTCAACCTTTGCTGCACTTTGCACAGCTCCTGTAACAAGTTTACCAATAATGCTACACATTTCTAAGCCTGACAATCCACATCTACCAAGCTGTGTAAGTACTTTCATTCTAGCCAGTAATGTTGCCCAGTCATCCTTGGTACATGTTAACCTTGTCAATCAGTAACTTTAAAAGCATGGAAGGTTTGGTAGAAAAGTACGTTCTCCTCATATGTTGTAACCACCGTACAAAATGCTCCCCGGCAGTGCCATAAAACCAAGCATAAATAAGCCACTCAGGCAGTGGTAGTAATCAGCTAGCAGTGACACCTGCTGTTAATGAGCAGCAAAAGTGAGCCACTGCATGATCAAAGTACTTCAAGAATAATTATATGTAGATTTTTACAAGAAACATCACCATTCTGGGAGCACCTGCTAGAAATATAGATCAAGGTGACGTTAATGGTATTAGTTTCCACATTCCATTCTAGATTCTTATTCAGTTAAATCGTTTATTTTTGTGATGCTTGCCCTGAAAGGAAGTTATGCTGAAGAGATGAGAGATATCTGATAAGTGTCAGAGGTAGCCATGTTAGTCTGTATCCACAAAAGCAATGAGAAGTCCCATGGCATCTTACAGGCTAACAGATTTTTTGGAGCATAATTTCATGGGCAAAGATCCACTTCATCAGATGCATCTACTTTGTAATATCCCTGGAAGTGAAATGTTCATTGTAAGGGCTCTAACTTCGATCTCCTGGAGCACAGTTTAATAGTTTTTCTAAATGCATCTGATGAAGCAGGCCTTTTGCCCATTGTTTTTGAGAGATATCTGAGTGGAAAATAGCAGAGGGCAGAGTCAAAAACTGTTTAAAATTTAGCAGATTTTTAAAAATGCAATCATAAAAGATAAAGATGTTGTTGAAAATATTGACTAGATTTAATTTGGGAGGATATGCCAGGCCCCATAGAAGAGACCTACATAACCACAATTTATATATGATCTTCAATCGTTTCTGGGAAGCAGAGCTTCTTAGTTTATGCACCATACCATGCTGAAAGCCTGAATGCTTGTGACTCATGAAGAAGTGCCCATTGCCATGTGCTTTTACATGTAATAAAGAGTTAATGAGGCTTTTATCTTTCAGGAAAAGAAAACAAAGAACACAAGATGTATTTAATCCTGCATTGAGGATATCATGACATTGTCTGGACTATCTGAAATGCACATCACATTGTGAATCTGTACATGTAGTCGAGCCAGTTGTAGTACGTCTCCAAAGGTCAAAGCTATTCTGTTGGAAACAAACGTAAAAGGTTAGAACACACAAACACCACATGCATAAGAAAGTTACAAAGGCTTTCGTGAAAATCTACCACTGCTCAGAGCACAGACAGTCCCTCTGAAGAGGTTTATTTCACAGCTTATTTGAAAATAAATGTATTCGCTTTTTTTTAAAGAAAAAGGTTTACAGACTGTGATGGATCAGGACCCCCTGGGACTATTATCTGATGTGCTGATACCCCACTGAGCCTGTTTTCCCTGACAGCCTGGGCAATCTGCAACCTTGCCTGGTTGAGCCTGAAGTGTTACCCTGCTGCAACCCAGGGACAGAAACAGGGCAACACAACCCCTACCTGCTAAGCCGTGGAGATACACTGTAAGCAGCGCTTTCTGTGAGACCTTTTCCAGCACTCAAGAACAAAGTCCCTCTAAGAACTGGACCCAAGATAAATCTGTCTTAGAGGTCTGTACAGTATAAGCTCATGAAATTCACCCTCTTCTGCAGGGTAAAGAGAGATATGCACAAACACCTTGGCTCCCACCTATTAACAATTATTTACACTGGGTTTATTAAGAAACAAAAGTGATTTTACAAAAGGTTTGGTTCAAACCAGTAAAATACAGCACACAGACCAAAGTAAGCAAATAAAAACAGAATATGGAAGCTCAGATTAATACAGTAAAAACAATTACATGTAATACCTCACCTTAAAACTTGTTCTAATAATCTTCACAAAGTAGACATCCTTCCAGCTTGGATGCAGTTCCTTTCCCCAGTTCAGTCTTGGTTATTTCCATCAGTCTTCTTGGGTGGGGTAGCCAGGGAGAACTGATGACCTAGATTGCCTCACTCACAACCCATAAATAGAATCACAGAATACTAGAACTGGGAGAGAAGTTCAGTTCCCTGCACTCATGACAGTACCAAGCACCAAGATCATCCCTGACATATGTTTATCTAAACTGCTCTAAAGTAACTCCAATGATGGAGATTCCACAACCTCCCTAGGCAATTTATTCATAGAATCATAAAGCTGGAAGGGTACATCTACACTACAGAGTTATTTCAAAATAAGCTACAGTCTTCCTCCACCTTACGAGGGTAATTCATTCCTGAAAAACTTCTCTTAGGGCGAATTCTTGCAAGTCAAAAACGTAATTACCATTAATTTCAACGAGAAAAAGTTTCCTGTGTTCCTGAGCCCCAAAATTTACACCCATTTACGCTAAAACACCACCAAATCCCATTAAAATGAACACAATTACTGCAATAGTTAACGTTAGTTATCATAACACAACCTAACAAGGCATTTTCCCTTCATTAATTACTCTACAATACGTCTGTTCACCTGCAGAGACAGGGGAACGGAAATCGAAGAGCACCTGGGAGGGGGGCGCAAAGCCAGGTAGCTGCCCATGGCTGCAGAAGCGGGGACGGTGCAAGGGGGAGGGCAGGGCAAAGCAAGGCACGGGGAGGTATGGGGAGGCAGCCCGGACTGAGAGCAGCTTAAGTTAATTGGGGAGGGGGCAGTGTCGGGGACTAGCCGCGTGGGGAGCTAGGCAGGCACAGGAGGCCCCCAGTTGGCATGGGGCGATGCCTCGCTCATGCAGGGCTGCACGGCGGAGAGGCCCCGAGAGCAGCAGCCGAGGCGCTACATGCAAGGGGACGCCACAGGCGGCAAGCAGTGCCCAAGGCACAGCTGCACAGGGCAGGCAGCAGCGGCCCCCTAGCCGCCCAAGGAGCGAGTAGCAGGGGCGGGGCAGGGCTGGGATGGGCTGTGCGCCCAGCAGCCACATATCGCGGGAGCACCTGGGAGCCCGCGGCTGCCAGCTGGGCTGGGGCACGCCGCTGCTGCAGAGCTGAGGTGGAGACCCAGAGCAGCCACAGGTAAAGGCTGAGCCAGGGGCCCTGGGAAACTGCCACCAGGCGCTGCGAAGAGACGTGCCGGGCGGGATGCAGCTGCGGGCAGCCGTTGCCTGGAGCCACAGCCTTTCTCCCGCTGCAGGGCATCTGTGTCCCACTGAGGCGCGCGAAATTGAAATCGGTCCTTAGGCACATTCCAGTCCAACACTCCAAGAGAAGTCTGGCAAATAAAAGAGCTTCTGCATGCACAATTATGGCCCAGTAAGGAAGAGATGTATGTAAAGGACATGGGATGGATCACGGAAAATAAATATGATTAAATATTCTTGATCTCGTAACTTAGACTCATTAATCTGTTCAACTCTCTGAAGGGTTCTACGAAAGGGTTTAGAAACATGCTCCAGTTACATGTGCACTCATCTGAAATCTTTTGAATTATTATTTTCTGATAATAGGAAATTTCAGAGTACACTTTTACATTTTTATTTTAACTGTGTTCTTTGTTAAGAAACAAGGCAAATTCACTAAGACAAATTTTCCATTAAGATCAGAATTTATTTCTTTTAATTATAACAAGATACTCAAAATAAACAAAAAATTGTTCTTTATTCAGCTCTTACAGACATGTTTGCTCAAGTAGTCTTATAAAAATACTTCTGTTTATTTCAACTAATTTGAGTACAGCTAGGCAGGATAGCGTTTGTATCAGCAATTCAATTATTGCTAAAGTGTTCTCTGTAAAACACTGCTATTTGAATTATTTAGGCACTTACCACAGAGGCTCGTAGTCTGTTTTTTTTAATTAATATAATTTTACTAAGAGTTCCTAAGTTTATCTTAGAAGTTTTAGTACTCCTTCACAGAAATCAGGTTCCACAATAAAAGGTTTAGCACGGAAAATTTCTTAAAAATGTCAGAGACACAAACCCCAAAACATCAATTAATATTTTTACAACTGGGAGCACAAGAAAAAAAGGATATATAATTTTGAATTGTCAGCTTACTAATCAAATAACACTGCAAGAGTATTACGTCAAACTGATTCCAATCCCTCAACAGCTCTAAATTTTTCTAGCACAAGAGTCAGACAGCTTATAGCTCCTGAAGAAAAGAGAACATTTCATGGTCACTCGGTGTGACCTTCACTTTATTTTATTGCTCCTGAGTGCACCTAACAAATCTGAAGAAAATCCACTATAAGCCTTTTGCAGAAAAAGAATTATTGGGATATGGAAGCGTCAAACCCAGGAAGGGGCCAAAAGAGTAAGAAATGGAAATACTTTTCAATACGAGATGAAGTTGCAGGACCCAGTAGAGAGGGTCCTGTGATGTCATATGACGGATCTGTTCTCTAGTTAGACTATCAAGTTATTATTCCTCTAACAATTCCCTACTCGATCAGGTCAAAAACACATTTTTCATAATACATCCAAAAATATCAAAGATTAGTGCTTTAAACATTGTTACACTTTTATTAAAGGCCAATGTTCCACACAGTAAGCCTTCCCATCACAGTTTGGGGCTGAACTGAACCATCACTTTTTCCAGCTTGATTGCTAAAGACATGTTACCTTTAATTTTCAGTTTTCCTGACATGAAGGCCATGGTTGGCTTTAGTTTACCTAAAAAAAGGGAATAAAATATTATTAGGAAAAAGAAAACTAGTATAGATATGCACTGGGGACAATACATCACTAAAAGATTTCTGATTCTCAGGTGCTGTAAAGATTTCTCTTCAATATAATTTTTGATATTTTTTAATTCATGCTAAGAACGTCAAATTGCTCTGTGATTGAATACCCCACCTCCCCCACTGAAGGCTCTTGTTTAGATAAGCCCTTCAGCACACTGCTTAACTTCAGGTATATGCTGAAGTGTTCTGCTGAACACAAGTTGATTGATTGATGAATGAAGACTTAGAATAGTTGACTCAAAAGAGTGAATTATCTCTATGGTGACTTTTTGTGGAGACTTTATCACAAAGCTGTCCATCAGTCATTATGTGTGTTGAATTTATGATTTTTGTGGTTTCTCTTTTGAATATCTACAGGTGTTAATGGCTATTTCAACAAGTAATAAAACCAGAGAAAGTACTACGTAATACAGAATCCCAATACAGTAAACCCTCAAGTTACGCGGAAGGGTTGTGTTCCTGCAAACACCCCCACCCCCACGTAACTCAAATTTTTGTGCAAGTTGGAGGGGAGATGGGAACCAGGCTGCCACTTGGTTCTCCGCTCCCCTCTGCTTGTGGACCTGGGAAACTGAGCAGTCCACCAGGGCTGGTCAGTTTCCTGGCTGCTTCTCCCTGCCTTCCCCTATCAGTGCAGCTGTCAAGCTGACAGCCGCAGCACTGGGGGCAGGCAGGGGGAGGGCTTTTAGCTCACCTAGCTGCCTGCAGCTGCCGGCAGCTAGGTGAGCTAAAAGCTCCTTCCCCCGCCTTCTCCGAGCCGTGTGGCTGCCAACCTGACAGCCACACTGCTAGGGGATGGCAGGGGGGAGGCTTTCAGCTTGCCTAGAAGCCCCTTCCCCCTGCCTTCTCCAAGCCGCGTATGTTGAGGCTTTACAGCATAATTTTAAAAGACTGAAGATGTGTTTTCCTTTTCAAAAACGCCTCCAATTCCTTCTCATCAATGCACTTCCTGTTAGCACCATTCTAGACCTGCTAACAATGCCAGACTGCACCTGAATATTGTGGCTTTGACTTCGCAAGGACTAGATTGAGAATAGCAGTCTGACTTTAGAGTATTTTGAACTCATGTCTCGTAGGGTGAGAGGAATGCTTATTTTGCTACCCAGCTCTATAGTTAAAATTGTTCTCAATTATTCAGTGTTAGCAAAAGTTTAGTTTTAAATTACAAAACTTAAAAGAAACTACTTTTTAATCACTGAACCAAGCTTATAAACAAGTGCTGGAGTATGTAGTTTGTTATCAGTGCATGTGAACAAATCTAATAGTTTGTGCAATCTGCAGATGCATTATATCCTTTTTCAAACATCTTAAAAATTGGGAAGAAAAGTGAATGTCTCAACTAACTGAAGATTTCAATGATATGACAATGATACAAAAACAACTGAAGAGATGAAGAGAGATCAAGGAAATAATATTCTTTCACTAGAGTCACCAAAAGCCCAAGATTACTCTGGTTATAAGAATATATAACAGAAGAAATATCTAATTATCAATTAGTTATCTGAATAATCCTAAACATGGATAATCAGATTCAGGTTTGGTAAAAATGTTTGCTGTTCACCTGAAAACATTTTCACAAAATCACTGCTAGACATGCTCATAACCACATCTGCTTTCACAGGGGGCTCTCCAAATCCTGCACTTCCACTTTTGTTCTTAAGATCAATGTACCAAGTTCCTCCTCCATCACCTACAAACAAGAACAATGGATAGTTTATCGCACATCAAATAAGAGGTTTGTACCTAAGTCCTAACTATCTATGAGGTAACTTTTCCTGATGTCAACTGTGCAATGAGACAGTAATTATGATTAGGGCTTCTTTTCTGCTGGAATGCAGCGGAACCACGTTCCAGCATCATTTTTTCCCTGGGTTGGGGATCCCACAGCTGGTGCTGCTGGCGAAGGCTCCAAGCCCCAGCCAGGTCCTCCCTTGCTGGAGTTCCCGTGGCTGAGGCTACCAGCCAGGGCCCCACACCCCAGCTGGCCTCCAGTTGCAGGGCTGTGGGGTCCCCCTATTCCTCAGACAGTGTTGCCACAGCTAAGGCTGCTGGCCAGAGCTCTGTGCCCAGCTGTGGGGTTCCCAAGGCTGAGACTGCCAGCCAGGGCTCCGTGCCACAGCTGGTTCCCGGCTGTGGGATCCTACCCACCCCCAGACGGGGATCCCATGTCTGGTACTGCTGGAAGGGCTCCACACCCCTTCCAGCTCCCAGCCATGGGGCTGCAGGGTCCCTCAACTTCCGGGGATTCCACGGCTGAGGCTGCCGGTGGGACTTGAGTTCTGGCACCCTTTTTTCCCAGGAAAAAAAGTACAGATTATGAATAGAGTTATGTTAATTTATATGATTGAGTGTTTCATGCAAACACAGGTAAGCTGTTTTGTGTCCACATTCTTCAAGAAGGTGTCAAACAAAAATCGTCATTGTACCTTTGAATAAACTAAGAATGACGTATTTTTTTTTGGCACAAATACTGACTGTATTCACTGTTAATTTGGATCTGACGATTTAATAGAAGAAAGTTTTCCTTACCCAACAGTTCAAACATATAAACAGCTTGGGTAGTCTTCACAATATCTTCATTGATTAGTCCTTGAATTATTTTAAATGTTTCTGCAACAGGTCCCAAAGGCTTGACAGTAGCAGACTCGGCTCCATCAGGGCCTTCAGGCTTGGCTCCATCTAATTTCTTCCCCTCTTTGAATGCTGGAGTAGCACCTAGAGATGGGGTTTGTTTCACTGAATGAAGTACGTACCTTTGGACAATGGAGTGCTATAAAATTCATTTAAAAGTACACATAGTGCATTTTAAAACATCAACAGTGTTCTAGATCTTAAGGCTGAGGAAATACATCATCAAGGGCCAAACAAAAGAAAAGCCTTTATAATTTAGGGGAAGAAATAGTATTTCAGTCAATGTGAATACTAAAAAGAAAGGGAATAAAGAACTAATGACCCTTACTCCACTGAAAGACAGTGTAGTTATATTGGTCCTGCTTCAGAATAGGATGTGCATAAAGAGGAGATGGACTACATCCGGGTTTCTCAACCCATAGGATAGGACCCAAAATTGGGCTGTCAAAATGTTTCAAAGGGTGGTGGCTTCAATCCCACTGAGCTTGCTGGGCTCACTGCACTGCACTCTCTGGGTCCCTGCAGCTCTCAGGTTTGGCCCATCTATCAGGATGACGGGAGTCTGGGTTGGCCAAATGTCAGTGATTGGTATTGAAACCCCATTAAGCCAGGTCACAACTCCACTCACACAAATTTAGACCAATCCAGGGACAGGGACTAATGTGAACAATGCTGCAACCCTGGAGGTTGCAATGCCTGGAGGACAGAGCAAATCCCTGCCAGTCCCACACAGCACAGGAGCTGCCCACCAGAGCCTCTTCCTCCAGATTATTTACACAATCACAGCACTTACAAATAGATTCTGATCTCAAAAGGTTGAGAACTGCTGACCTAGATGACCTCTTAAGGACTCTGTCAGCCCTACGTTACTATGATGCTATGGTTCATATTTTGCCTCCTATACCGGCATACAGAAAATCCCACAGTAACAAATTTAATCAAATCTTAATTCTGAGTTTTTGTACAATTGATTTACACTGAACATTTTACATGGTATACAACATTATATTAAAATTATTTTTATTCTTCCTTTAAAATGGTTATGTATGTGTTAAATAAGGTCAATTATTGCAACACAGCAAAACAGTAATGTATTGTAAAAAGAATGTGGGCACGTCTTCACTGTGGGCCAAACAAGGCAACAATAGAGCCAGAAGGGATCGATTTATCATGTCTAGTATAGACACAATAAATTGACTGCTAATTGCTCTCCCGTCAACATATCACAGCAAAGACACTGCAGTAACCAGATCTGAGTATGCTGCATTCAGCTACATTATTCATGTAGCTGACACTGCGTAACTTGATCTCGTCCGGTAGCGTAGGCTAGCCCTGTGTGGGAATAGTCAGTTTCAGCTGTTAGTTATCCAAAAGGCTTGTAAGATGTAAATTGATCTACTCTCCTACCATATTTATAGTCAGAGTTTTAATTAACTGATACGTACACATTAAGCACAGTGTGTTTAAAAATGAAGATTTTATTTGTAATTTAAAATGAAGATTAGGTTGTATGTTTTTAAAATATTTTTAAAAATTTATTCCAAGTTAGGTTAACAGAGTGTTAAAATAGTTTTGAATATTCTAAATTGATTTGTTCTTGCCCATCGTTTTCTTATGTAAAGTTTGCTTTTCTTAAAAGCACATATACAACATTTTAATCATTTTTAGGTTATTCAGATAACAAAACCAACTAAAATCTAACAATAATACTGCTTCTGAAAACTGTGGCTTAAATGACTATCTGAGAGGTGTCTGTGGTAGAGTCAGGGAAAAGTAAAACAAAAAAAACAAATCACACAATTATCCTGCATTCCACTCCAGTGTCTTAACCATAAGATCATTCTGCAGAAACATCAGGTAATCATAATTTTATAGACTGAATTAGTCACCTGCATGTCTTGCATTGCTTTACACAGCTCAGACTCAAATTTTATAAACCGTATAAGCAAGCAAATAGATTTGGCCTAATTTTTCTGAGAGGCAATATAACATAAGCGGATGACACTTCATTCCACTAGAATATGGACTTGGATTCTACTCCCAGCTCTGCCCGAAGTGATCATTTTAAAGCAACTTCTCAGATATTCAATTATCTCATCTGTTAATGATGAGCAGGGAAATGATACCTGAGGTCTGAGTCCATGAAAAGGGCTGTGAAAGCCACAGAATTATGACATGTAGGAGAGAGGTTGAATGAATCATCTTCTGAGCACCTGCCCCAAACCCAAACAGTATTTCTGAGGGAAAGGAAGATCACTTCTCTCACCTTTTCCTCTTTGCACTGTTCCCCTGACCCTTTCTTGACACTGCTGCAGAAATGACATCTCCACTTTGGTGATTTTATTTTGTTTAAGCAAGTAAAATGTCAGTTTTTAAAAACGGTGAAATACTTCCCAAAAAGAGGGTTGCAGGTCCAACCCAGGTGACGTTTACATCAGTGTGAATGTGAAAGTTACATGTAATTATTGTACAGAATGTTATACAGTTAGGCAAGTAATATATCAATGACTCCCAACATTCAGACTTATGAAGAGTGTTTCCCACTTTAAAGTTTTAAAGCAAGGTACTATTTCTGACCTAAAAAATTTTCAAAATCCTGTCAAAGGCAAAACTTTTTTGACCCAACCTTACCTCAGGAGCCATTGGCAGTGCTTCCATACACACACAATGTTTTTCATCCTAATATCTTCCATTAAACCAAGTTATTGGGAGAAAATATATTTAACAACCTTTATATTTCACCTTCTTGATTGGAAATTAGGTTCAATGAATTAATTTGATGTAAGTACTTAATTTCTTACCATGTGCTTCCATTTGCATAGCTAGGGTATTAGGATCTACATCTAGAAAGAAATCTGGAAGTAAAGGGTGACCTAAAAAATAAACAACCAGAAATAAAACATGAGTAGAGTGAAGGTAAATGGCAAAAATTATAATCTATTCTGTAACAGTAGTAAACAAAGCCTAGGCTTCTAAACAGATATTGCAGTTTCTTCAAAGCAAAGGTCAGTACTGGAGAAAGCCAGTTATCTAATATTTCATTTTAGAAACAGATTTTAATTAGAGATGTAAAATAGAATCAAAAACCTTGTGAAGTCACAATGGAAAAATTTTCACTGAAAAACAGCAGTAAACAGGGTTTAACCAAGGAAGGGGGGAAGAGAAATCACAGGCCGAGAAGTAACAGTGTGTATAAGTCAGTGAGACAAAGGAAAAAACATTTTCCTTTCGTTAACGGATATTTAGTTGGTAGAAGTTTCACAAGGGGAGGCTCTGGAAGACAGGGCCAAATCTTTCTGGGAATGCAGAAGGGTACTATGGGACAGAGCATCCCAAGGTCTTTAGCAGAAGAACAGATTATAAACTTAATTGTTGCTTATTTCCTAACATCTGTTTTACCTGGTGCAACTGCATATACATCAAAATTCTTAATTCCTTCTTCTCTCAGCAGATTTTCATCAATAACAAAGTTTCCTGTGAAACTTTTTGGTTTTGTTAAAATGCAATATGCAGCATCTGCAAGAATATCAGTTCTTCTGCATTGCTTTTCCACACCAGCTCCTCCCAGCATATCCATAGCAGCCGTATGTATAGCTAAAGTTTAGGGAAAAAAATAAAATCTGGTGGTCAGCCCTGAGTTTTAATGTTCTTCTCAGTTCTTTTACTGCATACAGACACAATGTACTACTGTGACTTTACACACAAGCATATGTTTCCAACACAACTCCAGGGGCCTGATCCTATGAAATTCCATCCAATACAACAGAGTTCAATTGCTTTAACTGTTCAGGCACAGTAGTGAAAAGTGACCCTGATTTCCAACTACAGTACCGAGAAAAAAATCTGGGCTATTACAGCTACAAATGACACGTCTTTTCCAGTAAGTATATAAACCCATTCATCCCTCTTGGTGGGGAAGTCTTATCCATATGTCTGGTGAAAGTCTGATCAGTATCCCCAATTTGTTTTTAAATAGTTGAACCCCTCCAAATATACCCTAAAGAATAAACAGCAAGCAGAGGTACTGTACATAAAGTGTTAATAAGTTACTTGTTCTGTTTTTAGTGCTATAAAGTCAGGACTGGTGGCTACAACAGAGTGGGAAAAGGCAGCCCAAGCACAATAAAAAGCCCACTCCCCTATTAACTATTTACTGCAGGTCAATCATGATCAGTAAAAAAGGGGTTGTCTCAGGAAGATGAGGATCTGCTGAGATAGGACACCTTTGAACCAACTAGGATCAGCTGATTCCAAATCAGGGCTACTTGAGACCTTTCAAAAACACTCCTCTTCTGGTAAGAGAGAGACATGCATACATTCAAGCAGCTGCTAAGCTAGACAGAGCAGGGGAGTTAGCTCCATGAAGAGAGGCTGGGGTCCTCCCCACCATAAAAGAAGACGGCCAGCCTAAACCTCTACTAAGGGGAAGGCTGAATGCCCCCCGGCTTTATCTGAGGCACCTTTCACCAGGGGGGTAAGTTCAGAGGCCGGCAAGAGAAAGGAGGGTCACTGCTACCTTAGGTAACAGCGACCTGAATGTGCGTATCTATCCACTTTGAAATGCTAAACTTTTTGCAAACCTATTTACAAGCAAATTCCTTATGTGAAAGCTACCTAAATATGCCAATAATTGTGGCTTATCTAAACACCATTTGTATTATTTATATGCACTCATGGCACTGTAAAAATATTAAACATTTTGCATGCATCATTTACTTCTATGTGGTACAAAGACAAGTTGTGTTTCTCAAGTTCTAGCCATGTTGCTAGCATTAAAATGTTTTGAAATATTATTATCATTTTTCAGTCTGAGGCTGTGTCTACACTAGCCCCAAACTTCGAAATGGCCACGCAAATGGCCATTTCGAAGTTTACTAATGAAGTGCTAAAATACATATTCAGCGCCTCATTAGCATGCGGACGGCCGCAGCACTTCGAAATTGACGCGCCTCGCCGCCATGCAGCTCGTCCCGATGGGACTCCTTTTTGAAAGGCCCCGCCTACTTCGAAGTCCCCTTATTCCCATCTGCTCATGGGAATAAGGGGACTTCGAAGTAGGCAGGGTCCTTCCGAAAAGGAGCCCCATCGGGATGAGCTGCGCGGTGGCGAGGCGCGTCAATTTCAAAGTGCTGCGGCCGCCCACATGCTAATGAGCAAAGATGGAGTGAGATGAAAATGAAGGAGTGTAACCTCTCTGTCGGAAGCTGATCTTTCATTCAGCACCAGAGAAGGCAATACAGACCGCAGAATCGGGAATGAAGATTTTAACTTAGTACTCCAAGAACTGAAAGTTCCTCTATTGGAAATGGACAATTTCCCTAGTGAATTCACCAAACATAGATCTCTTGCACCCAGAACTGGAACTCAAGAGGCAGGAAAGGCTCCATCCAGAACAGACTTAAAAACATTTTTAAAAATCATTTTTTCAAATTGTCAAAAAATTTAAAAACTGGTTTGACAAACATTTTTCTTTAAAAATAAAAATACTTAAATTTGAAATTCTGGCAACACGTTAAATCCTAGACTTGCTATTTTACTTATTATATAAAAATAATTCAGATTGAAAAATATTCAAACAGTACATATTGGTTGACAAGGTTTTTATAAAAAGTCAGAGTACTTGGTTGGTAGAAGTCACTGACTAAGCACCTGGACTCAGAGTTTGCTGAAGTGCAGAGAGAATATCTTCATTTCATCTTACTCAACTAAATTTAATTCACTGACTAGTTTGTTAACTTTTAAATACTCAACCATAACATCAATTCACTTTACATTTCTAAAATTATTTCTTGTTAGCAGAGCTGGAATGGACCTCATGAAGTAATCTAACACATCCCTCCACCAATGAAGAATTATATATAATGTATAATATGTTTAAAATCTCTTCAAAATGCAAGACATACTTAGATTAAAAACTACTTTCTCTCATGTATCCTACTCATTTGAGGCAGTTTTACTTAGTCCAATAAAAGAACCTAAAAAGATCCATTTACTACAATTTCACTTTCCATCCAAGTAGAGCTTCACACAAAACAAAGACAAAAAAGAGATTAATTCTCTAATAAATAAGAAATGTCAATTTCCATTTGGTAGAAAAAGGTAAAGTTAGGCCTCTGAGCAAATAGATGTTAAACTATACAATTATTTAAATGAATATCTCAGAGGAGCAGCCGTGTTAGTCTGTACAGTAATCCCTCAATTTACACAGAGGGCAACGTCTGCGAAAATCAAATTTTGCGTAAATTGGGGGGGGGGGGAATCCCTGAAATTCCCCTGGCTGGGGGGAGTGGGCAGCTGGGGGAAGTGGATGGGGGCAACCACACAGCCCCTGGCTTCTGCCAACTGGCGGGGAATACAGCTGCTTGAGCTGCAGTTTCTCCCAGATGAGGAGCCTAGTGCGCAGACATCGGCTTGTGGCAGTTTCTCCCAGCTGGGAGAAACCACACCACAAGCAGCTGTGTGCCCACTGGGCTCTCCCAGCTGGGGGAGGTAGGAGTGGGGGCAGGAGGCAGTTTCAATTTGGAATCATGCTTCTTGAGGGTTTACCGTAACTTCAAAAACAACAAGCAGTCTTGTGGCACCTTAGAGACTAACATTCATTTGCTTTAAATCACTGACATGTAGACATCTGTTTTTACAGGGATAATTTAATTTATTGTGCAGGTGGAACAGAAAGAAAATATCCTTCAAAAGAAAAGACTAGAATAAAGCATATTGTAGCACACACCACTGATTCTCAAGATAATGTTACTTGATTTAATTACAGTGTTTTTCAGAGTGAGAGAGTAAGACCTAGTCTACATATAGTTTTTGTACCAGCGTAATTATTTCAATTGGGTGTGGGACTTCTTCAAAATCAAAACTGCAGAGCCAGTACAATCTCATCTAATCTGTAACTCCATGCTGAGGCAGGACCAAGTATAGACCATCACTGAAAGTTTTCCTAATCTTCTTTTTAAAAACTTCCAGTGAGGAGGATTCCAGAAATTCCTTGGGTTTCCTATGTTCCAGTTCCAAACATCCAACCTAAATCTTTCGTGCTGCAAAATAAGCTGATCATTTCTTGTCCTAACTTCAGTGGGCATACACACTCCTGAAATTAATCCTCCTTATAAACAACCTATTGTTTGGAGGATAAGATTAGAGTTCAGAACAACCCCGACAAATTGGAGAAGTGCTCTGAAATCAACAAGATGAAATTCTACAACAAGCACAGTACTTTGCTTAGAAAGGAAGGAAAAAAAATCAAGAGCTCACCTACATAAAGGGAAATAAATGATGAGAAGACGTTACTACTGAAAAGGATATGGGAATTACAGTGGATCATAAATTGACTATCAGTGATCAACATGATGCAGCTGCACAAAAGGCTAATATGTGGGGTGTAGTAAAATGAGCGCTGCATGCAAAACATTGGGAGGTAAATGCCCCACTCTACTTGGTTCTTAATCAGTAGTACTGCGTCCAGTTTTGGAAACTACACTAAGATGTGAACAAATTAAAGTGCAGACGAAAGCAACAAAAATCAGAGGTTTAGAAAACATGACCAATGGGAAAAGCTGAAATGACTAGGCACATTTATTCCAAAGAAGAAAAGGCTGAGAGGGATCTGGTAAGAATTTAAATTCAAGTTCAACCTCTGTAATCCAGAATTGTCTCATCCAGCAACATCTGCAATCCAGCATGATTTTAGCCACCCAGATGACCACTTGTCATAGGTGTTGCCAAGTTTCCTGTGGTCCCATAAAGCTTATAAACAGCCACCAGTCCTGGCTATCCATGTCCTGTGCTGTTACTTAGCTCTAATTTACTTCTAAATGTCTTCTCAGAGCCCAGTAAGCAGTGAAAGTGTTGGTAATGCTGCTAGACAATACTGACACCTCATAGTCTGGCAAATTCGCTCACTTGCGACCAGTCAGTTCCTGAGGGTGCTGGACCAGAGAGATTCAACCTGTATAATGGAATCATGAAAATGTAGGGCTGAAAGGGATCACAAGAAGTCCTCATGTCCAATCCCCACTGCTAAGGCAGAACAAAGTAGTCAAAAATTCCAAATACAATCAGGAATTGCTTCTTGTCAAGTATTTTCTCAGAGGCACAGATGAACAGCACATAGTAAAGATAACATAACAAATGATAATCTCTTTGTGATGTTCACATCAGAGTCCTGCGGGCACATTAAAAAGGGAACAGAGTAAATTAATTTCAGAAAAGCAATTGGCAAATGAAATCTTTAAAATATTTTTAAATAAAATGGGTCAGGGAGTCAAACAGTCAATAGGTTACTTCAGTCAAATGAATAGCATAAATAAGCTGCTAATTACATGAAACGGCTAGCAAGCAGCCACTGTTTTCAGTCCATGCAATCAGCCATTTGATTAAAGTCACAGTGGCCTATAAACTTATAACTATGAAACAACAGGGGATCTGCCAGACACCAGTTTTTGTAGGAGAAACACTGAATATGAGCAACAAAGAACAAAAAACAACCTTCATTAAACTCATTTTCAAATACCTGCTTAGAACAATGTTAAGAAAGCCTTTTCTAAGTGACATACATGAGGTTTGCAGGATGGAAGGCTGAGCAGAGGAAAAAAAAAACTACTAACATCAAAGAGAACATTACAGTAATTTAAACAAAAGTCACCTGTTTGAGGCCATAATGCATTCACTGCAACTTCTCCTCTAAATTCTTCTGCCATCCCCAGCACACACATGGACATGCCATATTTAGAAATGGTATAAGCTAAGACAAAGTAAAAATTTTATTAAGATAAAAATGTATCTGTGATTAAATTTTAAAATCCACTGATTTAATTCATTACTCCGTGATGTACTGTAATTATTTATTAAAAAGAAGAGGTTCCTTAGGGTAGAACAATCTGCATAAAAAAGAACTGGGAAGAGAACGAGTCTACACTGAAATTTTATTAACTAAATGTTTTCAACAGATTAATTTCTTTATGATGCCATTTATTACTATTTCACCTTCATTAAAATGGCAACCATTAAAACTTCTGAAAGGCAAAGAATATGATCTAATTTTATTGTAGATTTGAAAAATTAAGTTTTCACCATCCTTTGACACAAATTATTTTGAAGAGCACAGAGGCAGCAAAATTGTCATCAAGCTATTCTGCACCTATAGGGTCTCTGACTTGCCTCTGGCCCATATGACTAGAAATATTTTTTTTCATTATTCCTATAAAATAATGCCAAATCAGGGGGTGGTTTTGTCTGCATTTCATTAAAGAAATGATGTTCCACGGATTTACCTCAATAGTATTCCTTATATGGGAAAGGACTGACAAGGCCACAGAGACTGAATTACTCTGACCATTGAAATAATCATAAGGCATATTACTGGGGAACCCTAGAATTCCTCAGCCTGTACCTTATCTGTGGTCAATTAAGGGCTTCAATATTCAGGCCTGTCACTCTTGTACTGTTCATAATTAATTATTCATTTTAAAAACATTATTAAAATAAGTAAATATAATACCACCTACCACAATGATTTTTGAACCACATGGGATTCAGATTAATTGGTGGGCTAATGTTAAGGATATGAGCAATGTTACTCTTCTTTAAGTAAGGAAGGCATATTTTAGATCTGAAAACAAAACAAAAATTAGACACATTAGTAGTTGTCAAGAGCATCTCTTTTATTCAAAAAAAGTATAATTTTGGCAAAGCCACTATGTTTTAAAGATACAAGTGGGAACACGGATTCTTTTAAAAGAAAAAAAATTCAAGGTAATCTACTACAATCTCATTTCTCTGGACCTCCCACAGCTCAGTATTCTGTTCAACCTAAACAGAAAACCAACTTCATGTCATCTTATCTAACATAAAGGTCCTTCCTAATATTTATTCATGCACATTCAGCCAAATTTTCCAAAACAACTTAAAATCCTCAAATGGACACAGATTTTCAGAAGTGCTCAGCATCCAGCAGCTCCATTTGTAACACTTCTAGCTAGATTTTTTTCAGACTGTTAAATCATTTCTCCAACATAGTAAGCAGAGAGATTTTTCTTCCGCCTTAGTCATACACATCACCTTTCAAGTATTTTTTCTTTCAGAAAAGCTCACTATAGGGAAAATTCCATTCTCCATTAAAAAGAAATATGCACCCATTTTATTCAGTTCAAAAATCCAAAGACTTTTCACACTGTGTAAGGCACCTGTCACCATAAATAAGATGCAAACAATATTTTATATAACACTGGTCAACACAATTGTCATTTCTAAACCTTGTGCTGCAAATGGATATCTGCTGGTACATGATGTAATTTATGGTACTCAGTACAGAGTACCTCGCATAAGCTTTTAGAACACAATTGGCTACATGCAGTTATGTGGAGTCAATTGCAAGGGCGTGGTTTGAGATATTTACTTCTTTGAGAGAAGAGATTTTCATTTATTTTATTTCTGAAGAGTAACCACCACAATAGGACCTGAACCTGGTTAAAGATCTCTACGGTATGCTACAATAAAGTATTAAAATATTAAGTAGCATTAAACTAATTTCCAGTCTACTTTAATAAATGCTTCGTAGTCAACCAGAGTTCAAATATAAAACCAAAATGTTTAATTTTTATATTATCAGTCATTAAATTACTTCTTATCTGAAGAAAAACAGCATTTGCTTTCAATTCCATACGCTAGAGCCATGATTCTGATATTTGCTGCTTCTTCTGATCCAACAAGTACAAGTACTGTCAACTTCTGGGCACTTCAGTAAGGTACAGATGTGCAATCCATTATATTTCTCAGTTGAAGGCTAGGCAAGAATGGTTTTGCTCAGGATGGAGAGTGCCTTTCAATGCAATTTTTGACTCTGTATAACTCAAATTAACGTATGCTTTAATTTTCTCCAAGTTTATGAACCAAGAATATGTTGATAAGAGTGTGAAGAAAACAGAACATTTAAGAATCACACACAAGAATGCTACTAATCTTAAATTCAGTCTTCTGCAGAAAAGAAGAAGAAAAATGGGAGGAAATGTGTGGATAAGTTATGTCTTAGGTCTTCTGAACTGACAGTTATAGTGGTAATAACAAAGAACATTCCCCTGTTGCAGGAGGCAGAGAGAGAGAGAGAGGCCGCGTCTACACGTGCCGGCTACTTCGAAGTAGTGGCGCCAACTTCGAAATAGCGCCCGTCACGGCCACACGTGTTGGGCGCTATTTCGAAGTTGACATCGACGTTAGGCGGCAAGACGTCGAAATCGCTAACCTCATGAGGGGATGGGAATAGCGCCCTACTTCGACGTTCAACGTCGAAGTAGGGAACGTGTAGTCGTTGCGCATCCCGCAACATCGAAAAACCGGGGTCCTCCATGGCGGCCATCAGCTGAGGGGTTAAGAGACGCTCTGCCCAGCCCCTGAGCTCGATGGTCACCGCGTGCAGCAGCCCCTTAAAGCTCCCCACCCCCTGCCTTCCTGTACAGGAAGCTGAGAGAGCGTGCAGGCAGCAGCACAGCCACGCGGCCAGCCTGCACGCTTCTCTGCGCCCACACACCCCCACCCGCCGCGATGGCCGCCCCCCAGCCCTCCAAGCGCCCCCAGGGGACCCCCCCAAAGGGGAGCCAGGGCTCCCAGCCCAGCAGCCAGGCGGGGAAGCGGCAGCGGGGCCCCTCCTGGACAGAGGCCGAGCTTCAGGACCTGCTGGGGCTCTGGAATGAGGAAGAGGTGCTCCAGGTAATGGGGAGCAAGAGGCAGAACGCGGATGCGTTCGCTTGGCTGGCCGAGGGCCTGGCCGCCCGGGGTCACCCTAACCGCACTCCGGATCATGTCCGGAGTAAAGTGAAGGAGCTGCAGCAGGGTTACACCCGGCCGATCTGGGGCCGCCCCCGTCACTTGCCCCTTTTACAGGGAGCTCAGGACATCCTGCACCCCCGGCACACCTCCTCCCCTCCAGCCACGCTTGATACCTCGGCCGATGAGCCCCAGCAGGCCCCGGAGGCGGAGTCCGCCCTGGAGGCAAGCCCCGCACCCCGGGGCACCAGAGGAGGAGGAGGAGGAGGGGGAGTCCTCCTCCAGCAACACCGGCCTGCGGATCGCCATTCCCTCCCGGAGCTCCAGTAGAGCGTCCGCCAGCCGGGTGTCCCCCGACCGTGGGAGTGGACCATCAGGTATGTACCCCCCCGGTGCACACCCCCGGGGTTGAGGGGCAGGGGAAATAGATATGACCAGGGCCCTCCACATGCCCAGATGACCATGGCCCCAAGGACAGCAGTGGCATGTCTCTCAGAAGAGTGCATCAGCCCCTGCCCCCCAGCATGACAGTGCCATGCCCCATTCCCGGGGCTGGGGGGCGTGGAACCTCCAGGGTCCCCAGGGGGTAGGAGGTGGGAAACCCATCAGCAGCAGCAGCAGCATCTCCCGGGGACAGGGATGGGGAACCAGCAGCAGTGGGGTGGTGGGACAAGGGCCACGGCTCGGGGCCCACACTAACGGCCGTCTCCACTCTTCTTCCCCCCCTCCTGTGTTCCGCAGCTGCACCATCAGAAGGACCAGAGAGCGCCGGCGAGGTGTCAGTGGTCCCAGACAACCCACCGGGGCCATCACTCCAGGCCAGCCCCTCAGCGGAGGACCGACCAGCCCCACGGCAGGGACGATGGCGGACCCAGCACCACCACCCGACGGCGACGGACCCCCAGCTGCTGGCCATCCATCGTCGGCAGCTGGAGGTCGCTGAGCAGCGGCTGCAGGTGGAGGAGCGCCGCCTCCAGCTGCAGGAGCAGGCGCTGGCCTGGCACCAGGAGGCATGGGGGGCCTTCACGTGGACATTCAACCGTATCGCCAACTACCTGGCCCCCCATGCCGCGCCGGTCGCCGCTGCGCCCGCCCTGCCTGCTCCACCCACTGCACCACCCGCCGTCGCACCGCCACCCGCCACTGAGGGCCCTTCCACCAAGGGGGACCTGGGGCCAGCTGACACCCGCCAGCCATATCTACCGGTCCGCCCAGCCCCCAGCCAGCCCCGGCCAGGGCTGAGGCCGAGGCGTGGGTCACGGCCACCCACCCCCAGCGCTGGACATTAGGGGATGTGGGGCCCAGGACATGCTCCCTCCCTTTGTCTATATTCCCCCCAGTTTAATGTTCTTTTGTAAATAGTTTTTATATTAGACCCCTGTTGTTATGCTGATCCTTGCCCCCCCATATATATAGTTCTCCCCTTCCTTGTCTTCCCCTTTCATCTTATTTATAATACATATATGTAATTTTGATTTTGCCTGTAAATAGTTAGTCTTGATAATAATAATAAGAGTTCTACAGATATTTGATTTGACGAACAAATGTCTGCTTTTATTTACAAGAAAAGTGAGGGGGTGTGCTCTTGGGTGCTCTGTGGTGTGGGCGTAGGGGCAGGGAGTGTTGTGGAGGATGGGGGGGGTGCAGTGGGGGGTCTGCCAGCGTTCACCTGGCGGCCTCATCGAACTGGGCCTGCACGGCCTCCCGGACCCGGGTCCCTTCGGGGTCCACCCGGCGACTGGGGGCAGCAGGTGGCTGCACAATCGGCCCTGCCAGCCTCCACAGCCCAGCCCTGAAAGAAGGCCTCCCCCTTGCTCTCCACCAGGTTGTGGAGGGCGCTGCACGCGCCCACAATCTGGGGGATGTTGGTGGGGCCCACATCAAGGCGGGTGAGGAGACATCTCCAGCGCCCTTTGAGGCGCCCAAATGTGCGCTCTACCACCTGGCGCGTGTGGTTCAGGCGCTGGTTGAAGCGCTCCTGGCTGGCTGACAGATGGCCCGTGTAAGGGTGCATGAGCCAGGGCCGGAGTGGGTATGCCGTATCTGCGATGACACAGAGGGGCATGGTGGTGTCCCCCAAAGGGATCTCCCGCTGGGGGATGTAGGTCCCCGCCTCCAGCCAGAGGCACAGGCCCAAGTTCCGGAATACCCGGGCATCGTGGGTGCTGCCAGGCCAGCCCACATGAATGTCCAAGAAACGGCCCCAGCTGTCCACCAAGGCGTGGAGGACCACAGAATGGTAGCCCTTCCTGTTTAAGTAGCATCCTCCACTGTGCTCCAGGGCGCGGATGGGGATGTGGGTCCCATCCAGAGCCCCGAAGCAATTGGGGAAGCCCAGGGTGGCAAAGCCCACAATGGCGGCTTCCAGGTCCCCAAGCCTCACGAGCCTGTGGAGGAGCAGGGCATTGATAGCGCGGACGACCTGCAGGGGAAGCACATGGTAGAGCACCAATGAGGGGTGTGCAGGGTGTATGTGGCCCTCCCCTGCCAGGGCCCCCCTCCCCTCCCCTTCCCTCCCCTGCCAGGGCCCCCCTCCCCTGCCAGGGTCCCCCTCCCCTGCCAGGGCTGCCTCCCCCTCCCCCCGTGGATCCTCTTACCTCCATGAGGACAGCCCCGACGGTTGCCTTGCCGATGCCAAACTGCTGGCCCACGGATCGGTAGCTGTCTGGAGTGGCCAGCTTCCAGACAGCAATGCTGACCCGTTTCTCGACACTGAAGGCATGCCGCATGGCGGTGTCCTGGTGCCTGAGTGCGGGGGTGAGCCACTGGCATAGCTCCAGAAATGTCTGCCGGCTCATGCGAAAGTTCTGGAGCCAGCGGTCGTCGTCCCACTCTCCGAGCACCAGCCGCTCCCACCAGTCGGTGCTGGTGGGGTAGCCCCACAGCCGGCGGCGTATGAGGCGGTGGGGGTGGGGGGTGCTGCAGGGTTGGGGGTTGCGTCCTCCTCCCCTGCGGGCAGCTCCTCCTCAGTGGCAAGGATGTGCTCAGCTGCCTCCTGCATGGCATGGAGCAGGGCGAGCACTGCTCCTACAGGGGCGGCTGGGTGGACCTCTGGCTGCTGCTGCTGCTGCTGCTGCTGCTGCTGGGGGTCCATGACTGCGTCGCTCGAGGTGTGCGTCCCTATGGCTCTGCAGACCGCGTGGTGTGCAGGCTGCGTGTGTCTGGGAGGGGCCCTTTAACGGAGCGGCTAGCTGTTGCCCCGGAAGCACTAGTCCGCCCTGTGACCCTGTCTGCAGCTGTTCCTGGCACCCTTATTTCGATGTGTGCTACTTTGGCACGTAGACGTTCCCTCGCAGCGCCTATTTCGATGTGGTGCTGCCCAACGTCAACACTGAACGTCGACGTTGCCAGCCCTGGAGGACGTGTAGACGTTATTCATCGAAATAGCCTATTTCGATGTCGCTATATCGAAATAAGCTATTTCGATGTAGTGTGCACGTGTAGACGTAGCCAGAGAGAGATATCCCGGAGCACTAGACATGGTGTAAGATCTAAGGCATGAATCCGACATCAAAGTTAGGCCATGTATTAAAGCAGATGTTACAAGTTTACAGTCTGACACATAACTTTGGAAAGTAACAAAGAGGAAGCCGTGCTAGCCTATACACTATCAAAACAAAAAGCAGTCAAGTAGCACTTTAAAGACTAGCAAAATGGTTTATTAGGTGAGCTTTCGTGGGACAGACCCACTTCTTCAGACCATAGCCAGACCAGAACAGACTCAATATTTAAGGCACAGAGAACCAAAAACAGTAAGCAAGGAGGACAAATCAGAAAACGATAATCAAGGTGATTTGTCCTCCTTACTTACTGTTTTTGGTTCTCTGTGCCTTAAATATTGAGTCTGTTCTGGTCTGGCTATGGTCTGAAGAAGTGGGTCTGTCCCACGAAAGCTCACCTAACAAACCATTTTGCTAGTCTTTAAAGTGCTACTTGACTGCTTTTTGTTTTGATAACTTTGGAAAGTTATTGCTAGTGTTGCTAGAACACAGGCACTCTTCAGAAGCAACAGGTACTGGGTATGCATGTGGACACTCTCCAAAAGATTAGTCCAGGTGCACCCTAACATAACACCAGATAATAGGACTGACAGCATAAATGCCTGGAGCAAGATACAAAGGGAGATCATGAATCACGTAAGGTTCTGTACAGGTAGTTTTTCTGAGTCTATAAATGTTGGGGATACATCACCGTAACCATTTGTGACGCCAAGGAGACAGCAGAAATTCCTCCTGCTTATTGAGCTGTTCCTTGACGCTGGGCATTCATGTGTTAATGTACCGGTAACCACAGAGGGCTCCCATACTGTGTCTTGAGAGCAATAAACCTGGCTGAGTGCCTCTGTCACTAAACTATGCCTGTGATCTTTCTTTATGGGTAGTAGTATGATGGGGTTTGGCTGAAGTAATTATCTGTGCAGGGCTAGGTCAACATATATAAAAATAAATATATAATATGTGGCTCAATGCCCTCTCCCTCCTCCAGAGTCAGGCACTCCCAGCCTCCCTGCTCTAACCCAGTACCCTGCCCCTCCCCTGAGAGCCAGGAACCCCAGCCTCCCTGTTCTAACTCAATGATCTTCCCCTCCCACACAGTCAGGCACTCCCAGCTCTACTCCTCACTCTAACCCAATACCATTGCTACCACAGCCACCTGCCACTCACGCCTCTCTCCAGGCAGTGGGGTGCATGCACAGAGCAGCACTAAGCACCCCAAGCATGCGTCTCTGAGCAGGAGCTGCATTTCATTCATCAAATGAGAGCCATAGGTTGGCCACCCCTGTTCTACAGGATGTTTTTCCCTAAAGAACTGTGGAACTTTACCCAAAGTTAACTAATATCTAGAACTACATTAGCAAGAAACAAAAAACACCTTCTTAAGTATAGCTTCTTTAGTACAACATATGGTATGCATATCTGTCTAGCTCAGAAAAGCATTCTTGTTTACCATTTTTAAACTATTTTTGTATCAAACCCTGTCCTCCCTCTCCACCTCCACAATTTTATGCTATTAAAAAAAAATAGAATCTTTTCAAACATATATGCAACTCCTTTTCACTAGGCCAGGCTCATTACTCAAACAATATGACTTAAAAAATCATCTTCATAATGCAGCACAACAGATGTTGCTCTAGGAATAGAATTCAAAAGATCAAAAAGCACCTTGATCATTGCAAGTATTACCGAATGAAAGCCTCAAAATTAAGGTTTTAAGTCTGTTTAGTATTTTTAAAAACGATACACTAAGGGCTAATCTACACGAGCCCCCTCCTTCGAAGGGGGCATGTAAACAAGCCTGCTCAGTTTTGGGAGTAAGGGCACTTCAAAGTTGCACGGCCACTTTGAAGTGCCGGGGGCTAGCCTGCTTGCCGGCGCTTCCAAGTTAGCAACATCAAAGTTCACGTGGCAAGAATTATGCTAATGAGGTGCTGCATATACAGCTATTCTCCAAGGCTACGTCTACACGTGCCCCAAACTTCAAAATGGCCATTTGCATTTCGAAGTTTACTAATGAAGAGCTGAAATGCATATTCAACGCTTCATTAGCATGTGGGCCGCCGCGGCACTTCGAAATTGACACTCCTTGCTCCTTCCGAAATTGAGCTCATGGGAATAAGGGGACTTCGAAGTAGGCGGCGTCCTTTCGAAAAGGAGCCCCGTCTGGACGCACAGCACGGCAGCAAGGCACATCAATTTCGAAGCGCCGCGGCAGCCCGCATGCTAATGAAGCGCTGAATATGCATTTCAGCGCTACATTAGTAAACTTCGAAATGGCCATTTGCATGGCCATTTCGAAGTTTGGGGCACGTGTAGACATGGCCCAAGTGGGCTCATTTATATGCCCCCTTCAAAGGAGGGGGCTAGTACAGACGAGCCCTAAGTGTCTAAAAAATATAAGATTTCATTTTAGTGTAACATTAATTTGGAAAAATGAATAAAATATAGTAAGGGCCATAAAACTACGGAGTCAACTCTCAGAGATATTTCAGGAAGAAATGAAACCAATATTTTTATGATGGAATTGTAAACCTCATTTTCGTTCACTAACAATGGACCTTCTTCTTAATGCTTCTGATTTATTTACTGTAAATCGTGTGGCAGGCAATTTTCCTACACAGTGCTGAAAAGAAACGCTGGTAAGAAGGCAATTTCTAATTAAGATACAAAGTGTTTATGTTGTGGGGGTATGAGTTAACTTTCTACTTACCACAAAAGAACAGGAAAGTTTTAGCAAAACTTCGGTCTTATGATCTTAAACTGCATTAACTTAGCTGTTTGTTATGTGTATGGGAAACCTGAATATTTTTGTGTCACAAAGTCACCAATCACCAGCATTCAAGATCAGACACTGAAGACTAGAACCACAAATGTACATATGCGCCTTACTTTCATTGCTTTCAGAGGAAGTAGGCATCTAAACGTCTTTGCAGATATGAGAGCTAGAGCTGACTGCAAAATTAGAAGAAAACCTTTCCAAAGACACATGGCATATCCTCTAGTCTTCCAATCTACAATTTAAATCATTTATTCAGAACATCCCAATTATCCATTCATCATGTATGTATGCATGTGTTTACACAAACACATGCATGCAACTTGCACCTTGAACTTTACCCTTAAATTAAAAAGTTATCATAATAACTACAAAAGATACAGGGTGAAGTGATATTAACTAAGTTGAAAATTCTGTAATTAAATCTACAGAAGTATTTAAATAATTCAGTGTTCCTGGTACAGTACTTACGCAAGGTATGTTCCTCTTGTGTTAGCGCTCATCATAAGATCCACTTTCTTTGTAGGAGTTTCCAAGGTGCCAGCCAACGAGATAGCACTTGCGTTGTTCACCAAAATGTCTATTCCTGTTTTTTAAATAATTCATTTTGCATTAATATTTTAAACTCTACCATTTAAAACAAAAAGCGGAGTGGGGGGTGACAAATATACTACTCAAGTTTATTCAATTTCTTCAGCTAATGTTTTGATGACTCTGATTGTAAATTTAGATAGTTTTTCATTAACATAGAGAACTCCCTTTATCATCACTCTACTATACCTCCAAATTTCTGGACAGCTTTCGTCACTGCTTCAACAATTTGCTCTTCTTCTCTCACATTAACAATGCATGGCAAAGCCTTTCCTCCAGCAGCTTCAACTGCACAGTTGGGGGAAAAAGAAAAAAAAAAGACACTTCATTTTAAACTTGCACTTACATTGAGCAGCTGATATGAAGTAAAATATTTTTGGTGAGTTAATGATTACCATCAAACAGATTTCAAAGACATGATGCAATCTTTACAGGTAATGAGCACCCTCAACTGGTACTGTCTTCGATGGGAGTCGAAGCAGCTCAGCACCTCAAAGTAATAAATTAATGACTGCTACAACCAGAAAATTTACGGGCTGCAAAGGATCACAGGTCTCCGCAGTGGTATGAGGGGCCAACACATTTAGACGCATTCATTCTTAAGAAAAGACTATCTTTCCTATAAAGCAACATCTTCTATTATTTGACCATGAAAGGTCAAGGGGAATCTGCAACCATAAATTCCTTAGTGAAACTTCCTTGGAAAAAGATGATAAAAAAGCTAAAAATTGAAAAACAGTCTGTTCTTCAACCATTATATGTTTATAGTGCTCCAAATGCATCTTAAAATGAAATATTTGTTTTAAAATAACAAAAACTACTGCTTAAACTGACTGGGAAGAGGCCAGTCAGTCCAGAAGTAAATATTGCTCATCCCGAGCTTCATGCCAGACTAATCTGTGGGACTAGAGAGAGGAATTCTACACTTTGGAGCAGGAAGAATGAAAAGAAAGTGTTTCCTGAGCATTACTATCTAATTTATTTATTTAAAGACCAGGGTAAGTGCTAGTGTGCAGAGGTCTCTCTGTTCTCAGCCCTATGCAACATTCCCTATTTTTATATGCGAAAGAAATGGGAACATGGGCAGAAAATCTATTTTGTCTGTGTTCTATCCAGATACTTTTTGAGAGAATCAGGATGGGGCATCACATGTACAAAGTCTGTGGCAACATGGGGGTATGAGTGGGCAACACATTGGTAACAAATCAATAGCAAGATGTGGTGAATAAAACAGATGAGAAGTGGCTCATAAGTCTACCAAACCTACATGGATTGACACGGCTCCTGACCTCCAAACTATTCCCCTGGCAAACTGTGAAGACCTTCTGCAAAATACATTAAGTATCGCACACTTGAAAAATGGTTTGAAGAATTTTTATCATGAAAAATTCTGGCAACCTAACTACAAGGATTGCTACTGCACACTCCATCACATTGCTGTCCCAAACATATTATGGAGACTACAGCATACCACTATTTAAAACATACAGGAGTAATTCAACTCACACCTTCCTTTTTTGAAAATGCTTTAAAGCACTAACCAAACTAAATACTGTTTTAAAGGTAAAGCCTACAAATGACATGTGGAGGCAGGGGTGCACTTGGTTTGTCTGTTCTAACGCTGAAAATTAGCACACATTATCTTGACAACTAATAGCTTGGTGTGAAGAAAGCAAACACTTGAAGAGGAGATACTTCTTTAAAATAAATTGTGCATGTTTGTTATAAGGTGAGGCACATGTCAAAGTAATGGTTCAATGAAGATTTTTAATTCTAGAAAACTAGAACTTAAACTCAAAGTTATATCAAATTGACTATTGTTACATTACTACAGCAACATTATTCTAATAAGACTTTTTCAGGACAGGAATATCACACAACATTCTTTAAACACCACTTAATACACACTGAAAAGAAACTTTTAAATACTGAACAGGATGTGCCAACACTGTAATCTCTTTACCCACATCTCTCTCTATATACACATGCACACACAACACAAATCCAGTCTCCATCACCACAGTATCTTCACACCTCATACACATTAATACATTTACCTTGACAACACTCCTGTAACACAGAGCACGTATTATCCCTAGTTTACATGTGAGTGACTGGGGCTGTGACAGAAGCTACATGATGTGCCCCGGTCACAAAGGGTACATCTATCGACACTAGCAAGTACATTCAAAACTAGGATTGGAAGACCAAGTTCTTTTGAAAGAAGCCCCGGAGCTGACACAGCGCTCTTTTGAAATTAATTTCGAAAGAACTCTCCCCCGTTCTTTTGAAGTCACTCCTGCATTCCCAGGATGGGAAAAGCGCCCTCTCTTGAAAGACAATTTCGAAAAAGAGCAAGTACAGATGCTCCATGGCCTGTTCTTTCGAAAGAGCGGGTCCTCCATCGCCGTGATCAGCTGACAGGCAGCGGCGCCGCTCACAGCACAAGCGGAGCTCTATGGCGCCAGCGTCCAGCTGCGTTTCAGCACACAGGCTCAGAAGCCCTCAGGCAGGAAGCTGAGAGCGTGCAGGCAGCAGGGAGCCCACATGGCCACTCCAACCACTCCTAGATGCGACGCCCTGGGGGAAGCTGCAGCACCTCTGGCATCATGGCCAACAGCTGGGACTCCCGCCCACCCCAGGAGCCATTCAGGGACTCGGGGGAGTCCTCCAAGGAGGGGAGCCAGCCCCCCAAGTGCCGAGCCCCCTCCTGGACACAGGCCAAGCTGCAGGACCTCCTTGCCCTGTGGGAAGGCGAGGAGGTCCTGCAGCAGACGGGGATCCGGTGCCGTTCAAGAGCCTGGCCAAGGGCCCCACTGGCTGGGGTCACCCCGCCCAGATCCCGGACCTGGTGAGGTCCAAGGTCAAGGAGCTCCAGAAGGCGTACTGCTGGGCTTGGGACACGGCCGAGTGGTCAGGGGCAGCGTCCACCAGCTGCCCCTACTTTCAAGAACTCGACTGCCTCCTTGGGCCTGCCTTCGGCCATGCACTTGGACACTGCTGACCCCCGCCCCCGACCGAGCCGGAGGAGACGGCGACAGGGACCAAGGGGGAGGACTGCCCCAGACCACCAGCCACCCGGAGGCGCCCCCCACGGATCCAGGACACCAGCCATGAGGAGGGCTCGAGCGAGGGGGCCCTCGTCATCAACGTCCCCTCAGGCCCAACCAGCCTGGCCTCCTCCGACCGCACCTCACCCGAGTTCCTGGAAGGACCCACAGGTAGGTACTCTGCATGCCAGTGGCCGCAGGGCTGGGGGAGGGGGCATGCAGTCCTGCCCAGGGTGCCTGCAGCCCACCCACAGGGACATCAGCCCCAGGGCACAGGCAGGCCAGACAGCCCCACCACCCCGACCCCACAGGGCTGACATGTGGCACCCAGCACCATGCGGCCTGGACAGCACCATGGGCCGCCAGGCTGCAGAGGGACCAAGGGAGGCAGAGGAGAGCCAGTGCTCCCATAGCCCAGGTGGGGAACCCTGGATGTGATCCCTGCAGGGCCCCTGGGATGGGAGAGGGATCACAGGGTCCCTCACAGGAACTAGTGGCCCATTCCTCTTCCTTTTTGCCTCCACAGCTCCAGCTGTTGGACCAGCCCCACGATGAGCCCGGGGAACCCAACTACCGAGGGCGATGGGGAGCAGCCCAGGCCTCAGTCCGGGACAGTGCGGGGCCGCTGCTGGTCCCTCCACCGGTGCCACCAGGCTGGAAAGGATGAGGCAGAGGACACGGCCCACATGGCTGCCCTCAGGGAGCTGACAGGCGTCATGTGTGAGTGGCTTGCCATGGAGCGTTCAACCTGGATGCCCTCACCCAGGCTGCAGTCGGCCACCTGGCCCCTGCCGCCGCTCCATCGTGGGCCACTCCTGCACCCAAACCCCCCCACCATCCCCCACGCCCCCCGCATCCCCTCCCCGCCCTCCCAGCTGTTTCCCCCCCCACAATCCCCCATCCCCCTGCCTCCCCCACAACGCCCCCCCACAAGAGGCCGACCTTGAGACCCTGCTCCTTCCCCACCTCCCCCTGGCCAGCCTCATCGGCCTGGCCCACACCATGCTGGCCAGATGGAGGCTGAGCCCCCGCCCCCCGACCCCCGTGCCGAGCCTGGCACAGGCATGGGGAGCACGCCTGAGCCACACGCCTTCCTCCCTGTGCCACCAGCCTCGGTTTGGCCCCAGCGGGGCCCCTGGACACACGGAGAAAGGGGTGGGCGCAGGCCACGGGGCTCCTGGCCACGAAGCCCTGTGGCGGGGTGAGGGCCCTCCACCCCGGCTGCCCATTCACCCTCCCCGCACACATGTAAATAGTTCTCCCGCTCAACCTCACCACACGTAAATATTTCCCCCTAGAAAATGAGGGGCACAGTTTTGTCTAGTGAATAGTTTATTTTTATGGTTTAACCTGTGTCCCCCGTGCATGTGTGCTGGTGGGTGTGCATGTGTGTGCAGGGTGCAGGGATTACCATGGCCCCTGCTGAAAGGCCTGGCGCAGGGGAGCTCCCTTACAGGCACTCCGTCCTGCTGGGGCTGATGGCACTGGGCAGCAGGGCGCTGTTCATACCCGTGCCCCGCCTCAGCGGCTCACCCCGCATATAGGGCTCGTGTTTCACCTCCACCAGGTCATGAAGGGTGCAGCAGGCCCCGACCACCGCGCGGACGTTGGGGAGGCCCACCTCCAGCCTGGTGCAGAGGCATCTAAAACGACCCTTGAGGTAGCTAAACTCCCGCTCCACAATGTTCCAGGTGCAGTTCAGCTGCTCATTAAAAAGGTCCTGGCTCGGCTGGGTGAACCTGATGTATGGCCGCATCAGCCAGGCCTGCAGGGGTAGGCCGCATCGGCCACGATGCAGGGCGGCATCGTCGCATCCCTGATGGGGAGCTCCCGCCACGGGATGAAGGTCCCCTCAGCCATATGACGTCCCAGCCCTGAGTTCCAGAAGACCCTCGCATCGTGTGCGCGGCCAGACCAGCCCACGTAGATGTCCTGGAACCGGCCATTGGCGTCGACCAGGGCCTACATGACCACTGAGTGGTAGCCCTTGTGATTAACGTAGGCCCCGCGGCTGTGCTCCAGGGCCCGGATAGCGATGTGGTTGCCATCCAGGGCCCCGAAGCAGTTGGGGAAGCCCAGCTCCTGGAATCCCTGGATGGCATCATTCAGGTCCCCGACGCGAACCAGCTGCCTCAGGAGCACCTTGTTGATTGCCCAGATGACCTGCAGGGCATAGAGGGGCGCACTCATGGGCGTGGGGTTGGGTGCGCCTTGCCCACACATGCCCGTCCCCATCCCCACTCCTGTCCCCAGGGTGCCTGCCCGTGCCCGTCCCCATCTCTGCCCCTGTCCCCGGGGTGCCTGCCCGTGCCCGTCCCCATCCCTGCCCCCATCCCCAGGGTGCCCACTCTTCTCCCGACAGTGGCTGTCACCAGGCTGGCCCCCGCCCCTCGCATGCAGTCTAGGTGTGAGCTGGGCACGGCTTACCTTGATGAGGACAGCCCTGACAGTGGCTTTGCTCACCCCAAACTGGTGGCCGATGGATCAGTAACTGTCCGAGGTGGCCAGCTTCCATAGGATGATGGCCACCCTTTTGTGCAGGGGGAGCACCAGCCTCAAGTGTGTGTCCCAGTGCTGGAGGACTAGGGTGAGCCAGTAGCACAGCTCCAGGAATGTCCCCTTGGTCATCCTGAAGTTCTGTAGCCACTGGTCGTCACCCCAGTCCTCCAGCACCAGCCGATCCAAACCAGTCGCTGCTTGTGGGGAAGCTCCACAGGCAGTGCATTACCCAGGGGACAGGCTGGGGATGTTGCACCCTGAGGATGGCATCCAGGAGGGTGGCTATTGTGCTGGCCACCTGGAGCCACTGCAGCACAGTGGCCAGCAGTGCAGCCAGGACGCTGGCCACGGCTGTGATGGGGGTGGGGGCTGCTGCTCGGGGTCCATGGGAGCTCGGGATGCCACCGCCGATGTCTCTCTCACTCTCTCCCTGCCTGGGGACAGGGTTGCTGGCCCCCGGCATGTGCATGCTGAGGCACTGGGAGAGCCCTTTAAGGGGATGGCAGGCAGCGGCCCCGGAAGGGCTCATCCACCACGCAACCCTGCCTGTGGTGCTTCCTGCCCCTGCTCTTTCAAAAGAGCTCCCTGGCATGTGTGGACGCTCTCTTTCGAAATTGTGCTGGAGGCCTTCCAAAAGAACGGACTGGACCTTTGGTCCCCGCTGGTGTGTGTGGACACTCCGTTTTGAAAGACCATCTTTCGATGTTCTCTTTCGAAAGACGTTCTTTCAAAACAGAACTGTAGTGTAGATGCAGCCAGACTGTAGCAGAGCCAGGACTCAAACTCAGGGCTCCAGAGTCCCAGATAAGCATCTTTACAAGACCATCCTGTCTCTTTAAAACTTACTCTCTTCTGCAGCAGTGTAGATTGTTCCCGGGAGAGTACGATGAGGCTCTGCTGTTTTAGCAGCTATCACAATGTTTGCACCGTCCTTTGCAGCCTTCAAAGCAATTGCTTTGCCAATGCCTCGGCTGGCACCCGTGATGAAGAGAGTACATCCTGCTAATTTCCTAAAATCCGGGAACAAAAAAAAGATCTAAATTTTCCCATGTGCACAAATCCATGTGAGGTGCAACACCAATTTGCATGCGTACACATACATTCTGAAGCACATGTACTTCAGAATACATACTGTTGAAAATACGGGCTGGTCTTTACTCATAATTCTTCTCTGTGTCTCAGACAGCCCTCTGCAAACTCTGAGCATGCTATTTCAAATGCAGTCTAAAAGACAAAATCCTCAAGCCTTGAAAAGGCAAAACCGCAGCTCAGTAGTTGTTCCAGCAACTGAATCTATGAACACTGATCTGTATGCCCCTGCAGAGGTTCCACTGAAGTCAGCAGAGTGGGTCAACCAAATCCCACTATAGGCTGAGGTCAATGTGTGAACAGCCAGCTACAGGATCAAGAGAACCCAAATAAAGCTCAAAACTTACTTGACTAAATTCGAATCTCAGTCACCTGTAAAAACTCACTGTTCACAGATCATCTGAATTGATTAGTTATTTTACCCTCAGAGGAGTAGCCATGTTAGTCTGTGTCTGCGAAAACAACAAGCCCTGTTCCACCATAAATACTAACAAATTTATTTGAGCATAACCTTTTGTGGGTAAAACCCACTTCATCAGATGCATCTAATGAATTCGTTCCTCGTTGTTCTTACAGTCACTTCAACGTAGCAAGTGTTTCAAGACAGAATATTTGTAGAGGGCCACTCAGGATATTTCCCCCCCCAAAAAAAAAAAGAACATTTACAACTAAAGAACCACAGCCAGAGAATGTGTGTATTTAATTCATGTAAGTTCTACATTGTGAGGTGTGTGCCTCACCTCTTAAAAATCTCTCCTCACATCACAGACACAGAAGCTTCTCATCTACGCGGGGTCCTTGTTATAAGTCACTTTGCATATATGTCATTCAGTAATTCCGGACAGCAGATTCATTATAAGTCGCACTGATCCACTCATACGTTGTTTAGGGGCCAAAGGACCAAAAACCAGGAACATTCAGGAGCTTTGTGGTGGCTGGGCAGGAGGCACTGTAGTGCAGGGGCCCTGGAAGTGAGCCCTGAAGTTATGGGGGACCGGCAGGCAGCTCACTTCCAGAGCCCCTGCACTACACTGCCTCGTGCCCAGCCACCACAAAGCTCCTGAATTATATGTACCACACGTGTATGAATTGTATGTGTTAGAAATGCATCTCAAGCTAATTATATTATTCCTTATGGATATTAAATTCCCCTTTATAAGTCGTTTCACTGTAAGTTGCATTAATTAGGAACACAACCTGGACTTATAACAAGGACCTCTCCTCCTACCTATACCGCCAATTGCTTTCTTTGGCATCTGGCTTGGAAGATCTTCCTCATCACTCCTCCAGTTTTCTACGGTTGCCCCACAGGACCACATCTATGGGTCCCCTACTCTTCTCCTTCTATAGGTCTCTGGATAATCTCATTCATAAACACAAATTCAATGATCACCTCTATGCTGACCAATCACAGATTGCTCCACTCTGGATTTCCAACCATGAGTTTAAATCAGGTTGGCCAATCATTTTTTATGGGGAGAGAGGAAGGAGGGGGTAATCCAGGAATTTGGAAAGTGGTCAAGGGTCGCATTCTTCCATGGTATTAATGGAGGAGTTGTGGGGTCTGTGATAGAGGTTGGATGCAGAAGGGAGCTTGGAGTAATGGACTGGAGTGCAAGAGGGGTTATGAGGTGCAGGAGGGAGCCTGGGTGGAAGAGGCTGTGACCTGGGGCAGGAGACTGGGATGCAGGATCTGGGAGGGGAATGGGTGCAGGAGATGATTCTGACCAGGAGAAGAGGTGTAGGAAGGGATGCAGGGTCCGGGAGGAAATAGTGACCTGGAGGCAGGGTGGAGGAGAGGATGCAGAGATTTGGGTTGTGACCTGGGGCAGGAGATTGGGGGGCAGGATCTGGGAGATGATTGTAACCTGAGGGAGGGGTGCAAGGTCTTGGAGGTGTGGAAGAGGGGGACAGAGGGTTGGGGGAGACAGGGGCTGTGGTGCCAGAGGCAGATTCTGGCCAGGAGGCACTTATCTGGGCAGCCTTCAAGCCAGCAGCCTCACAGCTTCCTCAGCCAGGCTCCCTACCTTCCATGCCCCACCCTACAACAGGCCACGCAGAGCAGCTTGAAGGGCCACGTCCTGCTCTGAATGCTGTGAGCCCAGAGGGATGGGGATACTTTGTGTTCTGCCTATCCTGCAAACAGAAACCGGACAATGGGAGCTGCAAGATTATGCTGGGGGCAGAAGTAGCATGCAAACCCTCAATTTCCTCCCTTTTTCTTGGGTTTGCCGCATTCAGAGAGATGCTCTGAGCAGTGTGCAGGGCAGCCAAGGAGCCTTGCTGAGGCTCCCATTAGGCTGCAAGCCAGATTCTGTGGCTTGGCAGGCTGGATCCAGCCCACACTGTACTTTGCCAATTCCTAGTTTAAGATCACATTACCTAAACAGAGTTCTTAATCTTTCCGCATTCCCAATCACTACCCTTCCTCTGCTTTCTTAATCACTGTAGACACCATCATCCTACCTGGCACTTGGTCTCAGCTTAAACTCTGATCTCTCTTTAGGTCCTTATATACAGGCCATGTCTAAATTTAGCCCATTTTTTCTGCACATCACTAATACACAGCACAGTAAACCCTCAAGTTATGTGGGAGGGGGCGGGGGTTGTGTTCCTGCAACCCCTGCATAACTCAAATTTTTGCACAAGTCGCAGGGGAGATGGGAACCAGGCTGCCACTTGGTTCCCAGCTCCGCTCTGCTTGCGGACCTGGGAAACTGGCTGCTTCTCCTTGACTGTCAGCCTGACAGCCACACCACTGGGGGAAGGCAAGGAGAAGGCTTTTAGCTGCAGAGCAGCATCAAGTTGTGCTTAACTTGTGTTAAAGTGCATTATGCACAAACTGAAGTTACGTATGTAGAGGGTTTGCTGTACAGACTCTCTCTTCCAGACCTTCATCATTTGTCAAGTACTGCAACATTATCTTCTTGGCTTCGACAAATGCAATCTTGCCACATTTGTAACTGTTGCTGCAAAGACGATTTTCCTTAACATTTGGGCAGCTAATGTGCTGAGACCAAAGCCATACAAATAAACTCTTCACCTAATTTTAGATAGACCAGAACCCACAATAGTTCTATCTGCTCAATGAAACAAAACAAATGAAAATTATTTCACTCCAAAAGAAACATTTATTTCAATCAAAAAATAAAATTGTTTTTTATTTGGACCACCCATTGGTTAGAGAAGCAACACAGCATGTGGGAGAACCAGGCTCAAATCCACACTCCAAACAGGGACCTGAATATGCCCCTCTCCCCTACTTTAGAGGGCTCAGCAATAGGTCTGGGTCTCTACTTTTACAAGTGTCATCCTTTATGTTCTGAAAAGACTGTTTCATGGCACTGTGCGATTCCATTTTTGGTTTTCAATCATTTCCATACAAGATATGTTTCCAAGTAAAACAACTTTGACTAGCTGCCTGCTCTTCCAACTCAACTTGAGAGGTAGAAATAAAACTGAGGTTTTTTAACTTTTCTAGCACCACCAGACCAAATCAGTGGCCTCTTTACTATTTACTTAATATTTACCAACCCTGCTGATGATAGGGAGCAACCAAAAGATTCTAAATTCACTGCCATTTGACCCTGCACAGTCTCCAAAACCAATAAAAGGAAAAAACAGTAGTTTTCCCTAAATTCAAAAGATATACATAGATAAAGCTAACCCACTTTTTAGAGCAGAATTACACTAAATAATCGGATTATTTTCATTGCAAAAGCTTCTGTCATACGAAACTCCCCATAGCACTCTCGTTGCTGACAATTCTGTATTCACCAATGCTCTCGTGCCCTTTGCCCTACTGAAACTCCTCTCCTGGCCACTTCCTTTTGATTCCACTGACAGTGCTGTTACAATTTCAGGATGGAAGTGACAACACAGATGTGTTAGTCAGGATCAAAGTTACAACACAGATGTAACAGCATAATTTTGTAATGTGTTTTGGTCTACACAAACAAAATCAACGATAAAGGGAAAACAGTATCATGATGATCCTTTTAGGTCTATAATATAGCAAATATTGAATACATTTTAATTATGCAGTATAAAGGTTATGCATAGGACTGGTAGCACTAACTGCTATTAAATGGTACCTGACACATCCTATTATAAAATGTTGTTTTCAGTTGCTTACATCTTTGCCAAACTTTAAGTGTGTCGGGACAAAAATTCTATATTAGGTGTCTGCCTCAGGCTGTTTTTTGGAAAGCTTCCAAGTGGTTTAGCAATTTCTGAAAACAAGACTATAGAAAAGTGCAATTTTTGCTCACGTTAAAACAATTCTTCTCCTTCTTCCTCTCCTCTTCAAGATCTAGCTTTCCCAGGCTTTAGACTCTTGAGCATGGATTGAAAACTCACCAGGCACAAGGGCAAATGCTAACCACCGACTTCACACCCCACAACACAAACACTAACTCTGGAACCAGTCCCTGCAACAAACCCAGTTACCAGCTTTGTCCACGTATCTACCCTAATTAAATCATCAAAGGACCTAACCACATCAACCATACCATTTGAGGTTTGTTCACTCATACATCAACTGTGATATACGCCATTAGCTGTGTCTACACGTGCACGCTACTTCGAAGTAGCGGCACTAACTTCGAAATAGCACCCGTCGCGGCTACACGCGTCGGGCGCTATTTCGAAGTTAACTTCGACGTTAGGCAGCGAGACGTCGAAGTCGCTAACCTCATGAGGGGATCGGAATAGCGCCCTACTTCGACGTTCAACGTCGAAGTAGGGACCGTGTAGACGATCCGCGTCCCGCAACGTCAAAATTGTGGGGTCCTCCATGGCAGCCATCAGCTGGGGGGTTGAGAGACGCTGTCTCTCCAGCCCGTGCGGTGCTCTATGGTCACCGTGTGCAGCAGCCCTTAGCCCAGGGCTTCTGGCTGCTGCTGCTGCAGCGAGGGATTCATGCTGCATGCACAGGGTCTGCAACTCGTTGTCGGCTCTGTGTATCTTGTGCTGTTTAGTGCAAGTGTGTCTGGGAGGGGCCCTTTAAGGGAGCGGCTGGCTGTTGAGTCCGCCCTGTGACCCTGTCTGCAGCTGTGCCTGGCACCCTTATTTCGATGTGTGCTACTGTGGCGTGTAGACGTTCCCTCGCTGCGCCTATTTCGATGTGGTGCTGCACAACGTCGATGTTCAACATCGACGTTGCCAGCCCTGGAGGACGTGTAGACGTTATTCATCGAAATAGCCTATTTCGATGTCGCCACATCAAAATAGGCTACTTCGATGTAGGCTTCACGTGTAGACGTAGCCATTATGTGCCAGTAATGCCCCTCTGACATGTACTGGACAAACCTAATAAACCAAAAGAATAAATGAACACGTATCAGACATCAAGAATGGTAACATACAAAACCCAGTAGGCAGGCACTCTAACCTCCTTGGACACACAGTTACTGACTTCCAAGTTGTCATTCTTCAGGAAAAAACTTCAAAAACAGACTGCAACGTGAAGCTACTGAGCTGGACTGTATATACAGGCGGTCCCTGACTCACGAACATTGACTTGGAACCATTCATACTTATGACCAACCTCCAGCTCACCCCGTCACGTGCCCCAGCAGGGTGCTCCAGCTGCATGCCTGGGGCTCGCCTTCAATCCCTGGGGACCCAGCTCCACTCCTCACAGACCCAACCCCCACCAACTGTGTGTGGCCCCAGATCACCCCCCACACACAGCTGGTTCAGCTAGCATGGGACTCCAACCTGCCCCCCCCAAACACCCCGCCCCAGTGCATCCCCATTCAACCCCTCCCTCCACCAACTGGCTCAATCCACACTCCCCTGTGCTTGGGGCTCTGGCCGTCAGCCACCACCAGTGTGCGGCAGGGCTCCATCCCCTCTGCCAGCTCAACCCACCCCTGTCCTGGTTTACCCCCATTCAGTCCCCCCTCCGTCTCTAGCTGACCCAACCGCCAGCACATGCAGGGCTCCAGCTGTCAACTGCTACAGGTGCATGAGGCTCTACCCCCGCAGCTAATCCCCCAAACCCCAACAGCTCCAGCTCACACTCCCCAGCACACAGGGCTCCAGCTTCAAACTGCTCGTGGGGCACCAGCTCCAACCTCTTGGCCAGGACCAACCTCTGCCCCAACCTTGCAGCCTGGGACCAACCCCTGTAAGCCCCAGCTCAACTGCAACCTCCCACCACTCCTGCCATGCTAACCCACCCCAGCCTTAACCTCCGTCCCCCCTCCCAGGCCCCCAACCCAAACCCTCACCCACTATGCAAAATTCAAGTACCTTGAGGGATTACCATATGAGGGTATTTCCAACTTATGACCAAATCGAGTTACGACCAGGTGTTTGGAATGTAACCCATTCATACGTCAGGGACTATCTGTATACAATATTGACCCTGTCAGAAGAGGCTTAAATAGATAGATGGACTCTCTCTTTCATTACAATAAGTAATGTTGGCTTCAGTAACTCCCACCTTCGCACTTCTCTTGCAGGTAAGCCACCTCCACTCTAATTAGAACTGATGTCACACTCCCACCTCTGTACCTCTTCCTTTTGTCCTCTTCAAGTATCTGAAGGATCAAGTTGTATCTCACAAAAGCCTATGTCCTAATAAATGAGTTAGTTTAAGGTACCACCAGACTCCTTGTTATTGTCACTATAGGTTCCATCTCCCTGGTCCAGCATAGTCAGGACCTGACTGGTCGCAGACAACAGAATTTGTCAGACCAGGGAAAGTTCCTTCCCACAGCCCCACAAGCCATGACACCCCACACTACCCTCCTCCCACCAGAAGGCTGCTCTTCTACCTTCTGACCTGGGGCTGCCTGAAGAAGCTGGCTCAGGCCCACACTGGGGATGCATCTCCAGCCCTGTATACTTACAATACCTCTCTTTGTTTTTTAATACCTCTCTTCCTTTCCATCAAGACTTTTTGGGGGTTATCTAGTCACTAAGGCACTTACCTGTATGTTATATCCCTTTCTCCTTCCCTCCATCTTTCACATCTTATTTAGATTGTAAACTCTTCAAAGCAGGGACTGTCAACTATTCTATATTTGTACAGTCCCTATCATAATAAGATTCCTTTCTTGGTTGGTCCTTAGGCACTACAGTAATAAATATGAATAAAACTGAATCACTTAAACCCAACTCGCACACTCTGCACTACAGATGGTAGTAGTTAACAAGTAAGTAAGCCTCTCGCTAAATGGATGAGGCTTACTACTTAACTGGTTGGGGCTGATGCAGCCCCTCACTCACCATGGGCACAGAGATGCTCCAGCCCCACAGGGCCCGCCCTGGGCAGAGGGCGCTCCAGCCCAGACAGCAGCCCTTGTCCATAGCAGGCCCATCCAAGAGCACAGCAGAAAAGAGTGCTCCAGACCATCCAGAGCAGGCCCCAGCTCCCTCCCTGTTTAATCAGTTAACTAAACAGGATTTTAAATCTCTACTCTGCACTTTACTATTAAGTCCAATTGTGCAAAAAGGAGCCTATGTATTTCAAAAAACAAGCAGATAATAAGAATCCAGGTTACATAAATCTGTTAGTCTGTAAGGTGCTACAGGCCTGCTTGTTTTTTGTGAAGCTACAGACTAACACAGCTACCCCTTGGAGATTATATATTTCAAGTCCTTTGGACAGTGACTCACACTGTACGGTTGCAGTGAATAATGATCCAGTAAATTACTGTGAGAAACAAGAAATATTCATGTTAACGCTATCCAAAAAGTGAAACCATCAAGAATAATTTTAGGTGACTGCTTTGTCCAGAGGGAACCAGGGTTGATTAGAGCAGGGGTAAGCAAACTTTTTACTGCCAGCTCCACTTTTCGACCCTGCAATTAGCAGGGACCTCCCAACTGGCTAATATGATCCAAATTGATGGAAATTTTGGCTATGTTCATATGGAAAAAAAACAAAAAGCTTTTTACACATGTAACAAAATAAGTATGTTGAATATTAAAACCTTATTAAGCGGTATGCAAATATGAATAAACATGCATAAAACAGTAACATATATCAACATTTGTAATGAGATGGGTGAGCCTGAGGCCCAACAGCCAATCGTGCTGTGCCCTCCTTACAAAATTTCATGCTTCCCCGAGGCCCCCCTTTGGGCTCCCCTGGAACAGAGCACCCACAAAGCGGAGTCCGGAAAGCACAAAGTACGCCACGAAAAAACAGATCTCACTTCCCAGCTGCGCCCGCACCCCCGGCTCACAGCTCGAGAAAACTGGGTGCATTTGGGGGGGGAGCATAAACTGGCGTGCGGGAAGGGGGTCCCCAAAGGGAGAAATCCAAAAAGGTCACAAAGGGGGCAAAAAAAAATACAAGGGGCGAGTGTCTTTACTTTCTCTCCTCACCAAAGCTGCTACCCCCGATTGTAATGCACCCCCGCTTCAGACCCGTTTAAGCACCCTGGAGAGAGGGCGGGAGAGCTGCAGTCACACTGGCGGGGGCGGGGGGCGCATATACACAAGGAAACACGGCCGGGCAAAGGCCAGAGAGGGGGACTGGCGCAGACAGACCGACGGACATTGGCGGGTTGGGCAGCGCAGACAGGCCGGGCGGACACGCTGAGGCGCGGAGGTCCCGCTTACCCGGTGTTGGGCAGCATGGTCGACAGCCGCGTGCTCCGGCAGGTGACCGAGCCCGCGGGCGTTGAGAGTGGCTGCGCGGGGGCGATGGAAGGGGGAGCCCCGAGGCCGACGCGCGGCGCTTGTTTCGCAGGCTCGGGCAGAGCGCGCCGGATTCCAACGGTCTAGCGCCACTAGGTGAAAGGGCATAACAATGGAGGCGCTCGTCACCGCTAGCCCCGCCCCCTGCCCCTCACTAAACCCGCCCCCCTTCTAGTTACTTAGTCCCGCCCCACAGCAACCTGGACTCGAGCTGTAGCCTCGTCAGATTCCGGCCACGTGATGGGCGGAGCCGAGATCGTGAGGGGGCGGGGCCAAGCCTGGGCTGTTCCTCTGAAGCCAAGCTGGTGGGGGGGTTTGCCATTCGTCCCGGTTTAGCACGTGACGTGGGGGCTGCCTGGCCAAAGTTGGTGCCGCGGCCGCCCGCCCGCCCTGGTCCGAGCCCAGACCCCTTCCCCAGCAGACTGGGAGGCGCTGGGGGACAACTCTGTGCCCCTGGCACGACGGGGTCGAGGGCTGTCAGCCCTTAGCACTGACTGATGCATGGCGCTGCTTTGCCTGGACTCCTTAGAAGCCCCTCAGAGTGACGCTCCGGAAGCATTTGAAACACTGAGCCCTTATGCACTTGTCCTTGGGGCCCCCCCCCATCTGCAGCCCTGCCCTTTCCAGAGCCTGCACCCATATGCTCTCCTGCACTGTGAGTCTCTCTGCAAGAGACTTCACCCCAGAAACTCACCTTTGCCTGTACCAGAGCCCCCTCTCAGAGCCAGTACTCTGGACACTCACCCCCTCCTGCAACAGACACCCCTGCTCCAAGCCTGAGCCACCTCCGAGAGTCCAGGCTGCAACCCCTAATCCCCCCTCCACACTAGGCCCTAGCCACTCACCCCTTCCTACACACAAACTCTGTCCCACAGTCTACACCCCACATGCCCTCCTGTACCCTAACTGTCTCAGATTTCAGCAGTTAAATTTCTGAAATTTCTTTCCACAGTAAGTATGCTCCCAACTTGGGGCTGAGCAGGACTTTCAGTGCAGTTGCAGGTAGTAAACAGGAGACTTTTGAGACAATCTAGAGGAGAAGTTTGAAGGGGGCTAGATACACTTAAAAGTCCTTTAAACTAAACTAAAACCAATCCACCCCCCAAAAAAACAGAAGAAAAAAAAACCCTTTTATCAAGAAGGGACTAAGCTCCAGAAGTAAAAAGAGAATGCAGGCAGAAGCCGAGCAACAGAGTGCGGGCTATCCAGTTTATTGTGCCAACGTTCTTGCCCTGTAGAAAGGTGGCATGTTTGTACATTTGGCACAAGGAGCGCCTGACCCTCAGAAACTGCATACAGGTTTTAGAGATCAGGGTGGCTGAACTGGAGGAGCTAAGGAAGACAAAGAGGTACCTAGATGAGACTTTCTGGGACATGGTAGAATGGTCTCATGCCTGGTCAGACAGCCTCTGTGCTGTTGAGGAGGGTGAAAGTCTCAAGTAAAGAGAACATACAACTAGGTCAAAGGGGAATGATCTCATAATCGAGACAGGTATTAGTAATGGAGCACTGGAAACATAGCTCGGTTTGTGATGGCTTGGAGACTCCTATATTGATTTGCCTGCCTGGTGCAAAGGTTGTGGCTCTCTCAAGACATCTAAATAGACTTGTGGGAAGTGCTGGATTGGAGCTTGTGGTTATGGTACATGTATGTACATATAGAAGAGAAGCCCTGGAGACAAAATTTAGACTGTTAGGTAAAATATTGGAATCAAAGACCTCAATGTAATCATTCTCTGAAATGCTTCCTGTTCCACATAACGGGCCATGTAAACAGATAGAACTGTAGGGTCTCAATGTGTGGAAGAGGTGATGGGGTGGGGGTTAAATTTATTAGGAACCAAGGAAACTTGGAAAAGGGATGGGCTCTACCTGAACAACAACAAAATTGCATGCCCTTAAAATTAAGAAGGTCATAGAACAGTTTTTAAACTAAGAGCTAGGAGAAAGCAGACAGGTGCGAAGGAGCACATGGATCAGACAGAGACATCCCTTAAGGGAGGGTCTATTAATAGAGATTCTCTGTTTCCTAATAGAAGAGAGGGTGGAAGAAGATAAAATATGGGTAGGATCTAATGAGAAACAGTCAAGTGAAAAGAGAATCCCATTTGGTTGCATCATGTTATGGCAGACGGTTAAATAGTGATGTGTTCAAAGGGTTTATATACACACACTAAAAATCTAATTAATAAGATGGGTGAACTAGAATAGCTTGTACTGAATGAGGACATTGAGAAAGAAGCATCACAGAATCTTGGTGGAATGTGGATAATCAATGGGACACAGGAATATGAAAACAGGCCCTTCCAGAGAGGCCTGGGCCACTTCCAACTTTTGAGGCCCCTAGCCATAATAAAAATTAAAAAATAAAGAGACATGAAAACAAAAGAATGCACAAAAAAGTGAGACATAATTTGATTTTTAACAAATGTTTTTCTAGTTTTTTCTGTGCAAATATACTGATTATTGAGGAATGCCCATAAAAACGTGCTAAATTTATCAGGTGCCAAAAAGTTAGCAAGCGTCTAAAATTTGAGGCCCCCTTTGATCTTGCTGCCTCCTGCCCTGCTCTCCCCCCAGCTCTGAACAAAATATATCAGACGGACAGAATAGGTGGTGCTGTTTGGTGAGTGGGACTACATGTGAAAGAAAATACAGAATCAAATGAAGTAAAAATCTTAAATGAACCAAACTGTTCCATAGAATCTCTGTGGACAGTAATTCCATGCTCTAATAATATGAATATAACAGTAGAGATGTGTTACTGACCAACTGACCATGATGGTTATAGTGACTGTGAAATGCTAAGGGAGATAAGAGACTATAAAAATAAAAATCCCAATAATAATAGGGGATTTCAACAATCCCCATATTAAATGGATACACATCATCTTAGGACTGGATGTAGAGAGAAAGATTCTGGATACCTTAAATGACTACTTTTTGGAGCAGCTGGTTCTGGAACCTATAAGAGATGCAGTTCCTGATTTAGTCCTAAGTGGAGCATAACATCTCATACAGGAGGTGAATATAGCTGGACTGCTTGGAAATAGTGACCATATAAAATATAACACCCCTGCGGTGGAAACACATGTCAGCCTGGCATTATTACATTTAATTTCATACAGGGGAACTACATAAAAATTAGAATAAACAGAAATGAAATGATATACTATCAAAAGTGATATCCCTGCAACTTGCATGGAAACTTTTCAAAGACACCATATTAGAGACTCAACATAAATATATACCTCAAATTAAAAAACACAGTAAGGCTGCATCTACACTAGCCCCCTCCTTTTGGAAGGGGCATGTTAATGAGGGATTTCAGCAGATGCTAATGAGGCACTACCATGAATACGCAGCACCTCATAGGCATCATGGAGGCCACGTGATTTGAAAGTGTCGCTTTCTAAATGAATGCCACTCATGTACACAGGAGCCTTTCAAAAGGACCCCCTGATTTTAAAAGTTCTTCCTTCCCAAAACCAAATGATTCTGACTAACCCTGGAAACATTCTGACCTATATGGGCTAGTTCACCGCAGGAGCCATTCACGTTCTGAATGCCTAGCTTTTACCTTTGTCTGTGATCAAAGTATCAAAGAGAACTAGCTTTCTCAGCCACAGTATGACAGCCATGATAGGCATAGTGAAAAAGTTTGAAGAATTTGTGGAGCATTTGATGATTTTGGCCTCTGGAAAAAAATATCCTGTACAAATGCTCTTAACCAGAGACACCTTGGAAAAAATTAACTGCAAATGTGTGATTCAAAGGACACTCTTACTTGGTCATAGTGTGCTGTTTTTCCGGGTATATGGAAATAATGTATTTGAAAGACACATAAAAAGTTGTGGCATTATCAATACACTGAAGTGCACCTTGACTCTTTTTGATATTCCAGAACACCTAGTGATGTGCAATGAACTACAATTCAGTGCAACAAAATTTATGTAATTCCAAATGAAATACGATTATTTTCATATTAGTAGTAGCCCACATTACCCACATGTGAATGGAGAACCTGAGAGGGTTGTACAGACAGCTAAGAAATCAAGCATCGGGAAGATTCATTCCTTGTTCTTTTGAGTTACAGGTCAATACCAATAGCAGCTACTGGATATAATCCAGCTCAATTCCTGACGGGCAGACCACTGAGAGCTGTTCCACCTTTGGAAAAGAATCTATCTCCAAAGTGGCTAGCCATGAAGTGTAGCTAAATTGATTTAAAAGAAAAAAAAGAGCTTAGAAACACTATTAAAACAGACATCACTCAGTTAAAAGAACACTGGGTCTATAACCTGGTGACCATGTTCATGTCAAAATGGCTTGAGGAAATAAAGATGGACAATCCCAGTTGTAAAGAAGAAATTCAGCACCATGGCCATGTGTGATCAACACCGGCAGCAGAGAGTTTAGCAAAAACCATTGACAGCTACCATTTGTTCCTTCGGAAGAACTATAAGCAGAGCACAGATACAGAACAAGACCACTCCAAACAGACCAAACTAAGTCTTTGCAACTAACAGGCAACCAGAGGACCAAGCTGGTAAGCATTCAGGTCACGCTATTGTAAAAACAATACAATTCAGAGATTCTTAACAGACTGATATGTACTAAACAGCAAAGACAGCATAAGCATGTAAATGGCAAGAATGTAGAACTTAAAATGGGAGATGTAATGGAGCCACTTGGTGATAATGTGTGTAAAATACCTTATTTATATGAGGCTATTTATGACAGAGCAGTAAACGATCCTATGATGAACATATCTGATATGTTTTAAACAAGCTCTGTAATCAGTCCATGTTTGTTTACCATAGAGGATTCAAACCCATGGTCTGGAGGCCATCTATGGCCTGAGCAGTTCCACAGTCTGGTCTGTGTGCAGCTGCCAGCACGAGTGTCCCTGCAGCCCTGGAAGGAGGGGTGTCCCTGCCCTGTCCCTTCCCCCTTCTAAATGCAACTCGTCTGCCCACCCCTGCCCCCATTGCATCTTTACTCCCTTTTGGACAGTGTCTGTGATGGAGAAGACTGTCCAGTGTGCATTAGCAGTGAGGCTTCACCTCTAACAGCTGAAATCACTGAAACTTGTGTTAAGTGGTAAGAACTGAAGACATCCTCTGGAGAGGAGCCACAAGGAGGGACCTGGATAACAGAGCAAGCAAAGTACTTTCTTGCCCCTATCCCCAGCTAGGGTAGGAGATGTTCTTGGTCAGTGAGGACCACAGAGGTGCATGTGCAGAGTTCAAAAACTGTGCCTGGAGTGTGGAGAAGGAAGAGTCATGTTAAAAGAACTTTTGGGTGCTGGATTTCAGAACCTTTGGTAAGATACGTTGCTATACAAATTTTGGGATGGGTCTTTTGCTCAAGATGGTTTCATGTTTATGAATCCTGCTTGTGGTGATTTCCCAAATCAATGCCAGATTACTTACCTCCTTTTATCAAAAGCTTCTTTTCTACACTCAGACTCTGTAATTGTGAAAGAGGAAGTACTGCCTCTCAGAGGCATCTGGGGGAGGTATGTAACTGTTCCAGGTTACTGGATTGGAGCTTGAGTCGGTTTTGTGTTGTATCGTTGAAAAGGAGGCCCCAGATATTGAACGTGGTCCTGGTACAAACTCCACCTAGCAGAGGGGGTTACATGAGTGGTTTGATATTTTATGGGTGAGGAAATTAAGTTTGGATATGGAAGGTGGACACTCAGTTGTCAGGCTGTATAAGAGAAGTAACTTTTAGTCAAGTTTTACATTAGTCTCTGTAGTCTTTCTATAGCTTTCTAGTTTTTCTTAAATTCTTCATTTTCCACTCCCAAATTAAGGAATTTGGACTATTAGATACTTTTGACATCCATTTGCTTAAAACACTTGGGCTACGTCTACACGTGAACGCTACATCAAAATAGCTTATTTCGATGTAGTGACATCGAAATAGGCTATTTCGATGAATAACGTCTACACGTCCTCCAGGGCTGGCAACGTTGACGTTCAACATCGACGTTGCACAGCACCACATCGAAATAGGCGCTGCGAGGGAACATCTGCACGCCACAGTAGCACACATTGAAATAAGGGTGCCAGGCACAGCTGCAGACAGGGTCACAGGGCCGACTCAACAGCAAGCCGCTCCCTTAAAGGGCCCCTCCCAGACACAGTTGCACTAAACAACACAAGATCCACAGAGCCGACAACTGGTTGCAGACCCTGTGCCTGCAGCATGGATCCCCAGCTGCAGCAGCAGCAGCCAGAAGCCCTGGGCTAAGAGCTGCTGCACACGGTGACCATGGAGCCCTGCAGGGGCTGGAGAGAGAGCGTCTCTCAACCCCTCAGCTGATGGCCGCCATGGAGGACCCCGCAATTTTGATGTTGCGGGACGCGCAACGACTACACGGTCCCTACTTCAACGTTGAACGTCGAAGTAGGGCGCTATTCCTATCCCCTCATGGGGTTAGCGGCTTCGACGTCTCGCCGCTTAATGTCGATGTTAACATCGAAATAGCGCCCAACACGTGTAGCCGTGACGGGCGCTATTTCGAAGTTAGTGCCGCTACTTCGAAGTAGCGTGCACGTGTAGACACGGCTTTGGAGTGGGAGAGACATATACCCCATGCTCATTTTAATAATCTTTCCATCTCTCTTCTAACCTTTCCTCAAGGCTTCCACAGCAGTCCATTGCAGCTTGCAAACTGGTTATTCTTCCCAGCTAGGTGGATCTGTAAATTTAAAAGCGCAAAGCCTTCAGCTTGCCAGACCTACTAGTATAAAACTAAACTTGTGCAAGAGCCATTAAGTGGTAACAAAACTGTTTAACAGGCATGTGCCAACCCCATTTACTGACAAAAACAGTTTTGCATTACTGTGTCTTCAGTAGCTTAGTTTAAAATTTGCTTTAAGTATTTCATTATTTTGCTGCTGAAGTTGATAAAGTCACATTTCTAAAAAAAACACGTATAGATATTTAGATAATCTGAGTATTCAGCTTTAGTTTTAAATACTTGGATTTTCAGATGTATAGTTTTTTAAATAAATTCTTCAAAAAAAACAAACCACCCTTATGTAAAATGCACAATTTTAATTAGTACAATACAAAAACCTGCTTCTAAAGTCTTCCTGTCCTTTCTTTCCATCCCTACTCTCCTTTCATTCCCCCATTGAAGAGAGACCTTATAGGGATAATATGCCTTTTTCTTCCAAATAGCTGGGCAAACGAGTTTCCCTTTTACTTCTGACTATTTGATGAAGTAGTTTTAAGAGACCTCTCCATCAAATTTAGCAGCTTACTAAGACGTTAAATCCTTTGAGATGCTTAAAATCTTTGGAAACATTTTTTAATATAAACACAGTGGACTTTCGTAAACATACCTAGTTATGAAAATCACACAATAAATTAGTGTTCCCTTTTTCTAAAAGCAATAAAAAGCAATAACACACTAAATTTTTCTGATTAATTTGAAGTAATGTCTTTGTTTCAGTGAGTTTAAGTGAGTAGCAATCAAATGATTCTGAAGGCCTAAGAGGACATTTAAAATATAAAATTAGCTTAGAACTACTGATGAAGAAAATGTAAAGCAGAAGAGCCGCATTATATATTCCATAACATTTAATGTCATATTCAGCAGGACAGATGACTTGCCCTTACTAAATTTTTGCAAACTCATCTCTGACAAATGTCAGGGTATATAAAAAATGAACCTGCGGCTGACATTTTTTATTCCCAAATTTAGTGCTTTTAATTAAGCACCTTCTGCACATCCACTGCACGATCTGGAATGCTCCATTAGAAAGAAAGATGAGTGTTATTTTTTTCCAAGTGTCATTTGCTACATTTGGATCCAGAAATTTGGTCGCTGAGCAGAGAGAAAAGGGAAACAGTGTGGGGAGGGTGAGCCGGGGCAGAGTATGGGTGGGGCCACAGGTTGCGGAGTTTGCTTCCCCAAGCAGCAGTTTCACCCAGTGTCCATGAACAATAGTATTGATCTCATAATAATCAAACAATAACCCCAATATACAGCAATCGCCACTTCCTGTCCAGGTCACACATAGGAGTCATCAAATTGTTACCTTTCAATATTCTTAACATTATTACAGAGCATTATGTAACCGATCTACTTCTGTTCTAGATGGGACAAAGTCTCTTTTCAAGAGCTGTCCACTTACATTCATTGTTGCTGTAGTCCTGTGAGCCTGCGATTAGACAATTATGTTAAAGCTCAAATGAGTAGAGCAGCTACCTTTTGTCAGCTGCAAGGTTGTTTTGTTTATAGTTAGGTATGCTCTAGTCCAGCAGTTCCCAACCTTTTCCAGACGGCAAACCATTTTGACAATTCAGGAAGACTTGGTGACCCAAGGCAATTTGAAAGCCGGAGGCAGGCAGTGCCGTAACTAGCTAATTTTGCACCTCAGGCAAGAATAGAAAATTGTGCCCATTCATGTTTATATATTCATAATAGTTATTTCATAGAAAAGGGAAAATATATTGATAAAATCACACTAAATTTACTATAATCAGAGTTGTGGTAGTAGAAAGACACTCATCCCCAAACTGCTCCCCCGAGCTTAAACCCCCCAATCAAGGGCTTGGGGAGTCATGCTCAGGGCCTAGAGGCGATTAGGCGAGTCACACTGAGGGGCTAGGAGAGTCACACTCAGAGTCTGGAGTGGGCTGGGGGGAGTCACATTCAGGGGCTAGGAGTCACTCAGGGTCTTCAGGTGGCTAGAAGAGTCACACTCGGGCTGGGGAGTCACACTCAGGCTAGGAGTGACTTGGGCTGCAGGGGGCTAGGGGAGTCACACTCAGTAGCTAGGAGTCACTCAGGGGCTGGAGAGTGCTAGGGAAGTCACACTCAGGGGCTAGGAGTCACCCAGGATCTGAAGAGTGCTAAGGGTGTCTCACTCACGGGCTAGGGGGAGTCACACTCGGGCTGCAGGGGGCTAGGGCAGTCACACTCAGGGGTTAGAGGAGTCACACTCGGGCTGGAGCAGGCTAGAGGAGTCACACTCAGGGGCTGGAGGGGGCTAAGGGAGGTGCAGGGACCCCCGTGGCTAGAAGCCAGCTTAGGCTTGGAACTCCAGCCAACAGCACCAGCCTCCTGGATGCAGGGGGAACCCCGACCCCAACCAGCAGCATCAACCATGGGAACCCTGCTGGGAATTGAGGGGACTCCACCTCCTACAGAGGCTGGAAGCCAGGGAGCTGATCAGCTCTGCCCTCCCTCCCAGACTCAGCCCTAGGCCCCTACCTTACCTAAGCTGGGTGCTGCTTCTCAGGTATGCAGTTCTCTGCCCTGCAGCTGAAATGGTTCTCAATTTAATTGATTGCCTTAACTGTCTGATGGCAGTAAATACAATTAAGAGTTGAGAACCACTTCAGGCATGTGAATGGCTTCTTAAGAGCCACCTGTGGAACTGCCCAGCCCAGCCAGTGACCTTTTGAAATGTAATCGCAACCCATGTTTTGGTCCTGATCCATAGGTTGGGAAACCCTGTTCTAGTCTCAGTATGAAGCATTACTAAGAGGGGATTCCACTTCAGTCCCTCTATTCTATAATAGAATCAAATCTGTGCATCTTTAGGATATCTCTTACCTTAATTGCCCATGTTTGGTGTTTTCTAGGGATGTAAAAGTCCATTTAATTGGTTAACCCAGCATTTCCCAAAGTGTGGTCCATGGCCCTGTACCAGTCCTTGGAAAAAAATACAGGTCCTTAGAAAATACACAAATTATCGTCCACAAGCCTATTAATTTAAATATTTTATATCAAGAATTATTCGTTTACCTCGGGTCCACCATCACTGACACCCTGTTGTTGGACACTGAGCTAAATAGGAGGATCGGAAAAGCGGCCACAACTCTGTCCAGACTCAGCAAGAGAGTGTGGAATAACAACAAGCTGTACACTCACACCAAAATGCAAGTCTACAGAGCCTGCATCCTCAGCACCCTCCTTTATGGCAGCGACACTTGGACCCTGTATGCCCGCCAGGAAAAGAGGCTGAACGTCTTCCACTTGCGCTGCCTCAGGCGCATCCTTGGAATATCATGGAAGGACAGAGTGACCAACACCGCCATCCTCGAGCAAGCTGGAATCCCAACCATGCACACCGTCCTCAGGCAGCATCAGCTCCGCTGGCTTGGCCACATCCACAGGATGAATGATGGAAGGATTCCAAAAGACATCCTGTATGGTGAGCTAGCCTCTGGCAAAAGACCTCCCGGACACCCCCAGTTGCGCTACAAAGATGTCTGCAAGAGAGACCTCAGAGAGGTAGACATCAAGCTGGACAACTGGGAAGAACTAGCAGACGACCGCAGCAGATGGAGGCAGGGGTTACACAAGGGCCTTCAGAAGGGCGAGTTGAAGATCAGACAGCTAGCAGAGGAGAAGCGAGCGCACAGAAAGCACACTAAGGACTTGCCAGACACCCACCACATCTGCAAGAGATGCAGCAAGGACTGTCACTCTCGTGTGGGTCTTCATAGTCACAGTAGACACTGTAAATGAAGTCCTCAGTTGAAACTATACAGGGCGCGATCCATAGTCTATGCAGACTGAAGGATGCCTACTACTACTACTGTTATATCAAGAATTATATTATTATTATGTACTACTATTACTGTGAATAAATAATAAACAGTGAAAATTTATTAATTTTTCATTCCTTTTTTTTAATATGCATTTATATTTCTGGGCCGCAAAAACAGGTACTGAAAAAAACTGGGTCCCAATTATATAAAGTTTGGGAAACCCTGGTTAACCGGTTAAATGTAGGTTTAACCAGTTAACCAATTAACAGGGGGCAGCTGAAGAAATATCAATCCTGAGTGTGCCATGGGCAGCGATGTTCCAGCTGAGCAGTACAGCCCTGCTCCCTGGAGGGCCCACCCTGTCCAGCCGCCACTTTCTTGCCCCAACCAACCACTGTGATCAGGTGCTGCTCTGGTTGGGCTGAAACACCCCCACCTACCGCCGCACCACAGTGCTGGAGCAACCCTCTACCTGCGGTGGGCTGCTCCGGCCCCAGCTAGTTAGCAATAACTGGCAAGCATCATCCCTGGATGAGGTTTACTGGTTAACCATTAACTACCCTTATGTTTTCATCTACAAAAGCCATCTTAGAAGTGGCTGGTGCACCACACCACAATAAAACAGCCAAAAGCCTCTCTGTTTGGATCTGGAGATGGTTTTGTGGTTTTTGGTAACAATGTACTCTCAATTCTATTTAGGCTCTCCCTCGAGCTACTTATTCTCCCAGAGTGAACATTGATCTCTTCAGAGAAGGAAAACCTTTTTCTCTGAAGAAAGGAATCTCACTGAACTACTTATCCCTCCAGTTAAAGGTCACATTCTTGAGCTGCATTACTCACCTGTCTTTCTTGCATTCCTCAGGGAATTAAGAAAGAAAGTGATGAAAAGACATAGGACAGCTGATAGAAAAGTGCTTGTTATCTGAAGCTCTGGACTCACATGGCTCTCCCTCCGAGAAAAGTGCTAGTTCATCTGGGCTCATAGTATCTTGTGGCTGGGGTGTTTTTTTCTTCTCACTCTTGAGAAGAACTGACTGGAGTACTCCAAAGCCCCTGACGGATGTATGTTCTTGAATGGTCAGTATGCAGAGACCTCCAGAAGGCCTACAGTTGGCTTGGATCTTCAAAGTTAAGGGAGTTCTTGCCCTGACAGATGAAAGTACGTTTCTCTTGGGTTGCATGATCCATCCCTATTTCTTAGTGTTTGTGGCATGAATGTGCCTTACAGTTTCTTCTTTAGTGTTTCCACCAGTCGACCGTTAAAAGTACCAGGTAATAGATCTCCTACCTATTCTGCAGGGGAGGTGATTCCAAAGCCTGAAAATTGACTTCTTACCCTCTGACCCCCTTGGGAATTGTTATTCTGCTCTTTTTTGCTTTGTTTCTCTGTTTGTCTTTCTCTTCCAGCCTCCCCTCTGTTGCAATAAAGTCTGGATACTGTATGTGAAGCAACAAAGGTTTATTACAACCAGCTGGAGGAGTGATTCTGAACTTGGATGAGTTTCAGAATGCACTGACAGGCACCAAGTTGTGATTGGTTATATAGAGAGCTGATAGAGGAAAGAATAGAAGCAGACAATAAGGAAATGAGTGTAATCAATGAGCAGTCCAGATGAATGAACAAACAATCTGGGAGTTACAAAGAGTATCCATGTGCAGTTTACGGAACATTTTATCTATAAACAACAAGTCCTTTGAAGAGTGCAGTCCTCAGCACCTGTTACCAATCTATAAAGTGGTGATATCTCGCCTGTAATACACTGATGTGTAAAGCAGTGATGTCCTGTCTGGCATCCTGATGTAATCTTTGCAGGGACATGATCATTCTTGTTATCTCTACAGAATCAAGGCAAGTGGGGAATGCAGAATCAAAGCAGAAGTTAGTGAAAGAATCACGTCAGTCACCCTTAACTATAGTCCAATTCCCCTCCCCGCAGGGTCCCTTCCTGGAACGCGGCTGCCTAGGGACTCATTTACATCGGCTTGGATGCCCTCCCCAGATGGCTGGCATGGGGAGGCTTTCAGACTCCATTTTGGAACAGTGGTTCTTAGCACATATCATGGCCTACTTCAGAATTTTATCCTATACCTCCAATCTCCTCCACACAATTCTTCAGTCCTTTGAGGCTCATGCTCCTAGATGTGTCAGACTACAATAAAAGTGTAGTTAACTACCTGTCTCTGGAACCTCCCTTAAATAATTGAAGGGAGTGAGCTCCTCATGAGTGGATGCTGGCGCCTTTCTAATGTTCCACTGACTTCAAGAATGCAAGGCCTCGATCCTGCGATGAGATGCCATTTGAAGAAGGGATTTTTAGATGTTAACAGCGTAAGCCTTCCACCCAGCAGCGGGTGGATATGCTAAAGTTCCGTGTAGGATATTAATCTATGGGATGGGGCCCATAGCTGCTTTTTTTGGCCGGGGGAAGGGCTGAGGGGGGCAAGTGCTTATATGCCACTTAATATGGGTAAGAAGCAGTCCTTTCATGTGGAGACAAAAAAGGTATACAAATTAATTATGTGCATGTGGTGCACTGTAAGGACCCAGTATACAATTTGAGCTGATCGCTGTACCATGTTCTCTAATGCTTCCCTTGAAAAATGGCAGCGTAGAACAGAAACAATACAGTAATGAGCTGCTTCTGCTAGTTATGGTTTTTTATGCCAGCTTTTCACAAAAAGATCAAAACACCTCTCTTTTTAAAGCTGCTTATTTCTCTTTGCAGTTGTCAAATCCTCTTGCAGAGGAGATCTCTAATATACAGACTGGATGCCTCTATTTACACAAGATGTTTCCAGAGAAAATTTTCTTTGTTTGTGATTAAACTTTCTGTCCCAAGGGTGCATATGTTTGTAGAGAAGGGATCTAACTGAAATCACTGCATTTCTTTTCCATGTAAGAAAAAATGCTTTCTCACATCCAAGGAGAGAAGCAACACTGCTTAGCAAATAGCACTAAGTACCTTTTAATTAAATATTTTAGTCTGATTCTGAGAATTCTACTGACTATATTCTTGGTATTGTTCAGATTGTGTACTATTTAGAGAGGAGTGAATGTGGGTGAAGTTCTTACCTACAATTTTTAAGAGTAATTTGATGCAGTCTGCTCCATTTGGAAGACAACAGCAGTGCTCTTCAGAGACTTTTGCAAGTCCTTAAAATAGGTCAGTGCTGACAGAAGTGATTCAACAGTTCATGCTGGGACAGAAGGGAGGGGACATGACTGCCGCAGAGGCAGGGAACTCACTTACAACTTTCTCATTAGCTTCATGGCATGATTTTTAATACGCTGGGCTAAAGCACTGCAGATTTTTAAAACGAGCATGGGGGATATGTTTTTCCCACTCCAAAGCTACATCTACATTAGAAGCATCTGTTGACAGTAACATCTGTCAACAGGTTTGTGTCAACGGAAACAACAAGAAGTCTTGTGGCACCTTACAGACCAACAGATATTTTGGAGCATAAGCTTTCATGGGCAAAGACCCGCTTCATCAGATGCACGAGCGCGGGGGGGTTTCAGAGGAGGACTTAAAGAGGCAGTGTCAGTAAAGGGGAGGGCCAGAGCTGACAAGGTCTATTCAGTCAGGGTGGATGTGGCCCATTATTGGCAGTTAACGTGGAGGTATGAACATCAAGAGAGGAGAAATCAAGTCAGTTCAGTCTGTCAACAGAATGCATCCATTCACAAAAGTTATTTAGTTATAGGAATAAGGGGGTTTCAAAGTGTGCAGGGTCCTTTCAAAAAGGACCCCATGTAGATGAGCCATGCGCAATCAAAAGTGGCACTTTCAAAGTGCCGCTGCCGTTATGCTAATGAGGGACTGCATATTCATTGAAGTGCCTCATTAGCATATTCCGAAGTGTCTCATGAGCATCCCCCTTTTGAAAGGGTGGTGATAGTGTAGACATAGCCCCAATTTTCCAGGGATAACACTGTTAAGACACATGTAGAGTTCTGTTGAGACTTGGTTGACAGAATGCTTTATGTGTGTAGATGCTCTCTGAGTTCTGGTAACAGAAGGCCCCTTCTGTCGACAAAACACTCTAGCATAGACACAGCCCAAGTGTTTTAAGCTAACAGATGTGAAGTTGTTTTGAATGCATCCTGTGTCTGCTATTTTATTTTGTAGTGTGACTCCGCTATTACCGTGTGTTTCATATTACAGCGTACAGGAGATCTTCAAACTATCTTTTATCAATTGTCAACTCATCATAGATGAAGTGTTATCAAAGATTGGGCTGTGTAAAGATTTCTGTGGTGTTTACTGTCACTTAAATTAAAACATTAGCTTTCCTGTTCCTGGGTAAATTGTACTTGGATTGTAAGCTCTTTGGGGTACAGACTGTCTTTTTTTACTCGCTCTGTACAGCACCTAGCACAATGGAGTCCTGGTCCATCATTCGGGCTCCTATGTCTATAATACAAATATTATATTGCCTAGCAAGAAAATGTGTTACCGAAGAACTGATCAGTACTTACCTGTCAAGATTTATTTAGGCAAAGATATGTAGATGTGAGCATGAGATTAAAGACTGTTGTGACTGATATGGCTAACACAGGCATATCTTTGAGACTACTGTATGAACTTAAAAAATGTTATCTTCATCTTTTTGAGCCATTAATGTAGAGATTGTATTCTAACTCCAGTGGCTGAGTTTACCAAGCTTTCTCTCAGTAACTACAATCAGTGGAAAGTGATTGCTGCAAATCACTGGACAGGAACTCCAGTTGACTAGTAATCAGTGCAGCAGAAAAATTACTTCTCGTGTCTTGCTTACAACACTTCTGTTAATACAACTCAGATTGTCATGGTTGCAAAAAAAGCAAACCCACTGTTGACTCATGTTTAGGTTGTGGTTCTTTATGACCCATAGATCCATTTCTGCCGTACTCCTTCCTAGATAGCCATTTCCCATTTTGTATGCATGCAACTGATTGGTCTTTGCTAAGTGCAGTACTTTGCATTTGTTGAATTTCATCCCACTTACTTCAGATAGTTTCTCCTGTTTGTCCAAATCACTCTTAATCATCTCCTCCAAAGCACTTTCAACCCTTCCAACACTGATATCATCCACAAACTTAAGAAGGGTACTCTCTATGCAAAATCAGTGACTGGGATGATGTGTGGGAAGGACAAAGGAGGCACGTGACACCCCAAAAGCCATAGACAGGAGGGGCAAGGGACCAGGGACTCTGGGCAGCCTGAAGGACTCGTGGGGGAACCTGAGACCTGCAGCAGGGGTCAGCACCTCCCCACATACACACACACTCACAAGCAGCAGCAGGAGGGAAACGGAGCAATGTGGCTCTGCTCCCTGACTCCTGGCCACATCACTTGGCTGAGAGGCAGGACGCCCCTCCCAGCACTCACCCAGGGGGGAAGCATGGTGAGGCAGTGGGAGCTGGAGGAGCAGAGTGAGGTAGGGCTGCATTACTCCCATTTCCTGCCATCAGTGAGTGCATGGGGCCTGACCCACCTCCAGCCGCCTGAGAGTCTCCAGGGCCATGTCACTTGAGAGTGAGGAGAGAGCAGGAAGTGGGGAAGAGGTGAGATGGAGCAGGGATGGAGTCTGGGATGGAAGGGCTCAGTCCTAGCCCTTCTCTGGGCAAGGGGGGTGGGGGAGGAGTCAGATTGGGGGGGGTAGTCATGTGACTGGCATCCCTCCCCCCCGTCCTTCTTCACCAGCTGCCCTTGTCAGTGACGAAGACACTGAAGAGAAATGGAACCAGAACTGGTCCCTTGGGGCCCCATTTGTTGTGCCCTGTCCATCTGGACTGTGAACCATTGATAGCTACTCTCTGGGACTGATACAGGGAGCTGCTGGTCAAGAAAGATAGAAATAAAATCAAAGGGGGCAGAGTAGAGTTATATGGTAATATGAGAGTTTGAACAGGTAAGGCAGTCTGTTGGGCCCAAAGTCACTTTGGGAAAGACAGTTGCTAGAGATTCACCAGATATAACCCTTGCCATGTGCTACAGACCACAAGGATCTGATTTCAATATGAATAGATACCTCTCTACTGTTTTTAATTAAATAAATAGGATAGCGTGATTAATGGAGACTTTCCAGACACAGATTAGAGGACAAGTGCTCCTAATAAGGCCCACATTTTTCTGGAGGTGGTACCTGACAGATTTCTTCATCAACTAGTTGCTGAACCAAAAAAAGGTGATGACATTTTAAAGCTGGTATTTGTAAGTAGTGAGATCCTCCTGGAATAACTGGTTTTAGAGGATAACCTTGGCTTGAGTCATCATGAGCTAATTCAATGTAAGCTAGACGAAAGGAGGAACAAAAACAGATCTGTAACAAAATTCCTCAGTTTCAAAAGAGCTAATTTTAAAAAATTAAGGGTATTAGGGAAGTGGACTGTACTGAAGAACTCAAGAAGCTGAGTGTAGAAGAGGCTTGGAATTACTTTAAGAGAAAGTTGCAGAATTTGTCTGAAGCCTGCACCTCTAGCAATGGGGTAAATATAAGGAAGGGTCGCAGACCAAGCTGGATGAGTAAGCATCTCGAAAAGATGATTAAGAGAAAGCAGAAGCCCTGCAAGGAATGGAAGATAGGAACAGATCAGCAAAGAAAACTATTTTTTGGAGGTCAGAAGATGTAGGGTTTGAAGAAAGAACTGCCAAAATCCAAGTAGAGCTGGACCCTGCAAAGGGAATTAAACCAATAGTGTAAGGTTCTACAGCCATACGAATAAGAAGTAACTGTCAGCAACAGTTCTAATTAAGGTTAATTCCGTTTCCATCCTGAAGCCATGGTTTTTTGTCACTCATAATTCTCTGATACTTACATAAATGAGAATGAAACTTAACAGGACTTTTTCTGCCTTATGGTGAGTATTTTTTGAAAGGGTAGTATGCTTTTAGTGTAGAAAAATCCTCTTCTGAGGTGATTTATATGTCCCTGTCCATGAGCTGTGGTGTCTGTATGGTTGCCCTGCATCCTGACCAAATAGCTCTTAAGCTAAGCATTTTAAACTTATAACCTGCTTTACCAGCAGTGGTGACATATTTCCCTCACAAACCACATCAAAATTAGATAAATTAAAAAACCATATTCACTGTTAAAATGGAGTTTTAGAAATCCAAAATGGCCACCAGAGAATGACAGTTAGAAAATGACAGTTGTAATTAATATTCGGCGAGCTATGAATATGTATGAAGTTATGGTTTGAAAAGTTTCAAACTGATTGGTTACTTTAGGATCCTCATACATATGTAATAGTCAAATGCCCCTTTGATACATTGTGGCACTGAGGAGGACCTAGCAGGCAGAGGTTGTCAAACAGGTCCACCCAGGCTGCATATATTCAGGAGAGCAGCCCTGCTTGGGGCATTCCGGACCAGACCTCGGAGGAGAGCAAAAGAAGAAAGAAGACTACAGAAGGACTGAGCTAAGAGCTGGACTGAGCCTGTAGCTGAACATCGCTGGCAGAAGAGCCGAAGCTGACCTGCGTGTCAGTCATCGCTCTCTAGCCGCCGTGGGCCGTCAAAGAACAGAAGAGCTCCAGCCTGAAGACCAGAAGAGCTCCAGTCTCCATAGAGCTAAATCACTAGTAAGGCTCCGGTTCTTTTATCCGGAGGGTTTGCCCGGCAGACCGCACCGCCCAAACAACGGTGCCCTGCATGGGAAAACCGCAGCAGCGACCCTGCCCTTCCAGTCACCGACCTTAGCTCGGGCCGGTGTCTGAAATATCACAGTCGTTCCTAAAAACACAGGAGGTTTTTGTTAACCAAGCTGGTTCTTCCTCCTGGCTCTCTTTTTCTCCCTCCTTTACTATCTGACCTGACGCGGCTGCCGTACAAGCGCGCCGTGAGGGTCATAACTTCCTAGCTCGAAGAGAACTACAGGCCCAGCGCCTGAATCACAGAGCAGGAATAAGGAGGTATTTATGGTCTGGGTTTAGAGTTAAATAATTAGGTGAGCAGTTAATGTTTTTATATAGCTTTGTAATAGAGGGTGGATTGGGACTTCCCCAAGTCCATGATCTGCGCCTTATATTTTGTATTCCTTGTCCTTCTGTAAAGGCACAGGAGGCCAATGCTATTGGTCTAGCTTAAAACTATTGCATGCACACAGGAGGGTAGTTAGGTAAACTGCTTGGTTATTATAATCCAGAGCTATAAGCTCCCCCCTATTTAGGAGGGTAGAGCGGTCAGGAATAACCCAATAAAGGGAAAACCCTGGTATTCTTAGTAACCCTTTAAGGGTAATGAAGGTCTGCAATAAAGGGCTACCATAACAAGGTGGTCGAAATAGGCAGTACCATTTTTTGAGGGGATAACCTTTAACTAGGAAAACCCCTCCACTTAACTAAGGGGAAAACCTCTCAGTAGGAAACCCCGCATATACTGGGCTCTCCCCTGCTTGGCCAGCAGGGCAACCCATTTAACTAGATAATTGACCTAGCTTAGTGCAGGCAAATTCTTATAAGATCTGCTCCCCGCGGTAGTCGGCCAAGGGTTGAGCGACCTGGTGAACCTCAGGAAGATCCAGGAATAAATAAATAAATATAACTCAGCTCTGAAGTTAATCTTTCCATTTTACAGCACGCATCAAAGGCTGCACGGTCCGTCCCGGAAGCACAGTAAGTAGCTGAGGAATTAGATAGTAGTGCTGTTACAGCAGTTACCTATTGTTTAAGGCTACAAGCCATAGTATTCAAATCCTGTGCCTATTCCACAAAAACAAGGGCTTACATATTTTGTGCAACTTAGCTTACCAAAATTCATACTTTTGAGTTATAAAATAAACCCTGTCTCCCTGTTTGAACCTGACATCTTGTTTGTATCTTCTTCCTTGGGTAAACACACCGCAGCAGCGCAGTTCACACACCCTGAAACCCCGTTGTAATTAGACCCACCGTAGACGGCGAGCAGGGTCGCGGGGTAAAATCCTGGGAGCATTGGTAAGGACTCAGTTTTAGTCCAGTCCATTGCTCTGGTGTAATTGACTTGACCTAATCAATATTCAAATTTATTCATACGTCACCGCATCCTCAATATGGCGTCACGGACAGGATGTGTGATGTTAGACGCTGCGTGTTGCCCCTGGAAGAACGGTCAGGTTCAGGGCAGAGAGCTGAGCCACTTAGTATTTCATGCCCAAGAAAAGGGAGAAAAAAATGAATATACTTTTGCTTTCGAGGGTAGTGAGACCATAAGGAACACCATAGAGAAGGTCACGTGGTCTGGGTTGGCTTGCCTGATTAGCTGCCACCAGAACCTAACGTTCTACCCAGTAGATAAAGACCCACAAAAAGTGGAATATGATAAAAAGCCCCAAGCAGGGACTCCTGAAGAGACCCTGCAACAAATCAAAGAAATGATAAAGAAAAGTGGGATAGATTATTCTATCCTAAAAACTCCAACTTTACTTAGGCCTGGAGCTAGGGGGACCACGATTTTAAATGAATGGAAGGGGACCTTAGCAGGTGCAGGAACAAGGGGTCTGTTTGGCCGGATTAATTATGACACAAAAGTCATGGCCGGGACCCTCCTTAATTGTCTAGTGGAGACTCTCAACAAGTTTACTAGGTTGGAGTCCACACTAGACAAAACTCTGTGTATGGCTGGGAGTGAAACATCCTCCCTCAGCACAGTGAAACCAGCCCAAGATATCCAGGATGTTAGTGAACAAGCTGAAGCTTGCCCTGCTGACGCTTGCCCTGTCACTGTGACAAAACGTGTCACAGACGTGGCAGGCAATGTTCACAGCACTGTAACAGACAGGAGTAAAACACAAGCGGAGATGAAGTCCTTAATGGACGACACCCGCAAAAAAGACAAAGAGCCAATTATGGTATGGTTAGGGAGGCTAATACTAGAATATGGTCAGGAATGGGTGGATCAGAGAGAAGCCTATTTTCTGGCCAGAAACGCTAGCTGGCGTGGTGGCGCGGGATCCACCACGGAGTTGGATCGCAACACGCATTGGCCCATCCTGGTTCCAAGCCTTGCCTTATTGATAGTTAGATCCACTTGGCAGGCATATTCGCTCCCTCAGGGAGCGATTACTACTACCAAGGATCTAATTAGAGCCATAGCTGGTGTAGCAGTGGCCAGCTGGAGGGCAGAGCAGGGAGGACCGGTAGGGCTCACTACAGACCAGGCAAGGCGACCTAACTTTTTCTGTTATATATATGATTACTCTGCCATCCCAGTTTCCAACCTAGCCATAGAGGCAGGAGCATCAGGGCTTCCTTATAAATCCCCAACCATAAAAATCTGGCTACGGTCAGTAGAAGGGAGGCCGGTAGGAGCCCTCTACGATGTAGAGGGAGAACTGCCAGCGACCTTCCAGCAAGGAGACCAATATGACGGGTTTGACCACGACAAACCCAGTAAGAACCCCAACCATAAAAATGCCAAAAAACAGGCATACCCGGTGGACACTAAGCCCAGGTACCAAAAACAAGAGAAAAATAGACAACAAAAGCCTTGGTTTAGGTTTAAGCCCAAATTTCCCCAACAGGAAAGGGAGAAGGAGAAAAGGTCTGGGAATGATGAAGAGGCATCAGTTGTAACAAAATACAGGCAGGCTATTACTAGATACCTGTTCAATAAGGGGACGGATCTTACCGACATGCAGGGCAAATCTGATGCCCAACTTGAAAAGCAGGCAATAAAGTTAGGGTGGCGTCCGAAATGGTGGTCGTATAGCTCCAATGGACCTAGGCGACCAGCCCCCCCCTCGCCAAAAAACGCCTAACTGTCCCCGGGTGGTGCCGCTCCCGGGGGCGTAAGAAAAAGCGGCAAGACGCAACCAATGCCCTGGTCGAGCAAAACAATATTCAAGAGACAGATACCAGACCTTATATTACTCTGTTAGATGAAACAAATCAGTCCCACCAATTTCTAATAGACACGGGAGCCCAAATAAATGTTATCTCCCCTAACGTTGCCCATAAAACAACAAACGCAAAGTTGTGGGTACAAGGGGTAAATAAATTAAAAGAAGCCCCGGTAGTAAAAGTCACTTTAAAGCTACCAGACGGGGAAAGAAAAAAAACAAGGGCTATATTGGGCGCCCGGAACTTGATTGGAGTGGACTCCATCCGGGAATTTCAGTTGCAGCACATCTTGTCAACACTCCCGGTGGAGATTACTGCTCCAAAAATATTAAATGTACACACACCTCAATTAACAAATCCCCAAAATTGGAAATCTAATGTAATCCCAACCAAAGGGAAAGATGGCATAGAAGCTATAAATACCCTCCTAAAAGACCTAACAAAGGAGGATAAAATAGCTAGAATTCATAAAACCAAATACATCAGTAGCGCCTGGGGGATTCTAAAACCCGGTTCAGACCCTAGTAATAAGAAATATAGAATGGTCATAGATTACCGTAAGGCCAATAACCATATTGCTGAAACACCCTACGTTGTAAAGTGGAACAGACCACATATAGAGGAAGTTATCAGCAATAAAAACTATCTTTGGGGGTGCACGTTGGACCTCAAAGATATGTTTTATCAGGTACCCATGCATGACCCGCAGGGTGTCCTGAATTTTCAATTCAATGGGCAAATGTTCCGGTGGAAGGTTCTTCCCCAGGGATATAAAAACTCACCAGCAGTCGCTACACAACACCTAGCTAAAATGCTACAAAAGGTGGTTGTCCCTCAAACTTGTGAGGTGATGTATTATGTGGATGACGTTGCCATAGTGGGGAAAGAGGAACACGCTGTCAAAAAGCTTACCCAAGAGGTAATTACCCAGCTAAAAACAGACGGCTGGAAAATAAATGAGGAAAAGTCTCAGTTAGCCCCCAAAACTGAGTTTAGTTTCCTAGGGATTAAAACAAATCCTACCAACTGGTGTACAGAAATTGAAAAAGAAAAATTAAATAAATGGATTGCACGTCCTCCAGAAACCAAAAAACAGTTACAGAAGGTGCTAGGGTATTTAAATTACCACCGTTTTTTAATACCCATAAAAATGGCTCCAAACTTAGCCGTTCTACAAAGAAAATTAAAGAAAGGGGACAAAATAAAATGGACTCCAGGTCAAAAAATAGCATATGAAATGCTCCTGGAGGCTCTAAAAAATCCCCAGCCATTGGCGCGGATAGATCCGCAAAAACCTATAACTATTACTATAAATTATACACCTGACCAGATAACAATAGAAGCTGCCCAACAAAATCAGCCTGTTGGCTGTATAGTTAAAAAACTGCAGCCTAGTCAGCTAAACTATGGGCCATATGGGAAGGTACTTCTTGCACTAAAAGAAGCCAGGATTTGGAACCATTACCATGGGACGGTAAAGGGACCAGCAGTTAAGTCATTGCAGTGGTTAAAATCAGAGTATCCCTTGAAGTTTGGGGGAGAAAGCACCACTTGGGCACAGTTGCTTTACGAGGCACATTCCTCGTGGATGTCTTGGACCCTGGTTAACACTCCTATACCTGCTAAGAACAAGCCAAGGTCATTGGTTATACAAACAGATAGCCAAGAGCCTTGGTTGTTCTGCGATGGGTCTACCAAGCATTACCCTAAAGCAGGAATTTATTGCTCCAAGTGTCACTATTTGAAGATTGTGACGGAGCCATCAAAAATATCTGCTCAAGAGGCAGAAGTAAAGGGAGTGCTCTATGCAATCCAGCATGCTAACGACAAGCATAAGCTGGAGGCTCCAGTCTTAGGAATAGACTCGGAGTATGTGATTAAAGTCTTGTCCAAAGAGGCAAAACCCACTGCTTATTCTCACCACTGGGACCAAATCTTTCAAAGAATCAAACAAAAGCCAAGACCCTGGTATTTGGTCCATTGTCCTTCCCATAAACCAGACTCCAATCCTTTGCATGAATTCTTAAATCACCATCTTCAAAAAGAGAATGGTTTGGCTCCAGAAGTTGGTCTGGCAGACAACTCTGGAAATTCCCTAAATGTGGCGCAGTGGTTCCACCAAAAATGGGGTCACTGGGGCCCAAAAACATGCGAGAAGATCTGGAAAAGAGAGATGGGAAGCCCATATGTGTCTCATAAAACTTGGCAACAGATTGCCAAAGGCTGCTTAACCTGTAATGTCAACAAAAGAATGAATCGACCAAGGTCACAGGTTAGCGTGTTAAATCCGGCTTATTTCAAACCAGGTTCTACCTGGCAGGTGGACCTAATGGGCCCGCTGCCGGGGGCAAAGCTATTCCCAAAAGCTTTAGTGGTTGTTGATTTGGGATCTCGTCAAGTCTGGGCGGTTCCCACAAAAAAGTCTACAGCCAAAAATGTAATTCGGCTTTTGTCTAAGTGTGCAGCCAGCTGGTCTGTACCTACCAAGATCCAGTCTAACAATGGACCTCCCTTCAATTCAAAAGAAGTTAAACAACAAATGAAGGCATGAAATACTCGGTGGCATTTCCACACTCCTTACCATCCACAAAGTAATGGGGTAGTGGAAAGAAAAATTGGGGTATTAAAAACTCAACTAAAAATTTTAAACCCCAATGCAAACTATAAGGGCTGGCATGCATATTTAGACACAGCCTTGTTAAACATAAATCGGGCGGTGTCTAGATGGCCGGACATACAGCCCAAACAAAAAGAACCTTGGCGGCCGGTCTATGCCAAAGGCCAAAAAGTATGGGTAACGCTTCCCGGCAAAGGAGCGAAAAAACCTTTCGCTGACACTATTCAAAGGGTCGGTAAACACCCTAATACCTATTATTTGGGTCCACCAAAAAACATGCTGGTACACCACAACTGGCTAAATAAAAGGGAATAGGCTACAACTCACACTTGCATAATTTTATAAAATAATAATGTTAATTTTTCTCGTTTTAGGTTTGCATTATGCTGTTGTTACTACTGGCCATGACCTGTGTTGTAAATGGTAAACTACAAAATTGGGAAAACAATGCATTTATTAGAACCGCAACCTTGGTGGCAAAAGCTCTAAACAAAACCAACTGCTGGATATGCAGTGTCTTCCCTGCCACCAGCAGAGTTGGAATTCCCATAATACCTATTCCTCTGACCACTCAAAACATGACAAAATGTATTGGTCAGAGGAAAAACGCTTGGGAAGGAGCACAAGCCAAACGTCCTAACTATTTGATAGTGGAAAGAAAACAGGGACTTTGGTGTTTTGTATGTAATGGTTCTAATTTGTATAAGCAAAAGGTAGTTAAGGTACCCGGCACATCTAAATCACGTGCAAAATGGCGGTTTAAAAAACACAAAAATGTTTTTGTTGGCAAAAGCAAATGCGGAACCTATATTTTAAGTAAGGGTATGGCACTCCCACAATCTTGGGGAACCATGTATTTCCCACGTGTTAAGTCATACTGGTCTGAAAACAACGACCAGGGAGAAAATTGTGCACGAACAAATGCTTCTATGCTCTGGAAGTGTACACCTTCAGGGGGAGCCCTATGGCCTTTCTCTGGCTACTATCAAGAAGCTGCGGCTTCATTACAATCCAACCTTCGACAGGGTAAGGGAAGCTGCAACCAGCCGCTCTATGCTATTACCGGCCATTACTGGGTGTGCGGTGACAAAGCATATAAGGTACTCCCAGCATATTGGCATGGCTCCTGCTATTTAGCCTACCTGTTGCCTTCCCTGCACATCCGTAAAACCTTACCGCAGGGGGGTATAGGTAACGCTTTTCCCTACGCTTTAGGGATAAATTTTGATTTTGAGGTTAAAACCAATGGAGTCCCTGGTACAAGTGACCAGGAGGACAACAAAGTAGTGCCTGACGAATCCTGTTCTCAGGATATCATCCCCAAGCCTAAACCTAACCAAAAAACATTTTGGGGTCGGGGCCCCTTGGCTAGGCAAAAGAAAGATTTGGAGCAAGCACAACAAGATATAAAAAACAGAAAGCCTCTAACTATGCAGGAAACAATAGGCTGGGCCCTATTACCACCAGTTGGCATTGCAAAAGTTGGTGGAGCAGTCCTCAGACTACAATCAGTCTTAGAGGTTGTGGCCAATAAAACAGGGCAATCCCTCAAAAAGTTAGCTAATAAACAACATCAGATCCGTCAGGCTGTGATCCAAAATCAAATAGCATTAAATATAATCCTCGCCAACAAGGGAGGTGTCTGTGCAATTTTTGGAAAACAGTGCTGTGTATATATTCCAGATAATGCAACTAAGGTTTTTAACAAAGCAAACCATATAATGCGTGTGGCCTATGTTCCGCCGGCACCACCTGTGTGGGATCTGTGGTCATGGGTCACCGACAAACTGGGATATGTGGGTACCCAAATATTTAAGGAAATTGCTTTATTTTTTATAATTATAATAGCAGTCTTGATCATATACCTTGTAGTAAGACTTGTGTTAGCATGTGTAGCCTATATCAAATCAGGGTAATAAAATAAGCCTAAAGAATAAATGTAAATGTGCTTTGTGCGGGAACTATAGTTGTCTAATTTGGCGCATAGTTGTTTAACTATTAAGTCTTAGCTTATAGGCTGGATGATTGGGTAAGGAGTAAACCGCTCCGCCTCTATCAAGGTCACGGGGGCATGGCGCAATATCCCTAACATGGGGTGAGTGTTGTGTCCGCGTGTCCTGTTATGTGGTCCCGGTTGTGTCCATATCCTCTAACATCAAACCATCGTTTGGGCTTAGAATGGACCGTAGGTGGCCCAGGATGGGTGGCACTGGCTTGCTGGGGTCACTGTACCTGTCTCCCACTACGGGTTCCAGGACGGGTGGCGCCATCTGCTGTTGGCGGCCGTTCCTAAGTTCTTGTAAGGGAAGTACAGAATAAGTGGGTCCACTGGTCAGTGTGATCGTACCTGGGGCACCATGGGTCGTACCTAAGTGGATGCAGTCATCATGCAGCTCCTGGCCATGGCCACGGGGGCATGTAGAAAAATCCTCTTCTGAGGTGATTTATATGTCCCTGTCCATGAGCTGTGGTGTCTGTATGGTTGCCCTGCATCCTGACCAAATAGCTCTTAAGCTAAGCATTTTAAACTTATAACCTGCTTTACCAGCAGTGGTGACATATTTCCCTCACAAACCACATCAAAATTAGATAAATTAAAAAACCATATTCACTGTTAAAATGGAGTTTTAGAAATCCAAAATGGCCGCCGGAGAATGACAGTTAGAAAATGACAGTTGTAATTAATATTCGGCGAGCTATGAATATGTATGAAGTTATGGTTTGAAAAGTTTCAAACTGATTGGTTACTTTAGGATCCTCATACATATGTAATAGTCAAATGCCCCTTTAATACATTGTGGCACTGAGGAGGACCTAGCAGGCAAAGGTTGTCAAACAGGTCCACCCAGGCTGCATATATTCAGGAGAGCAGCCCTGCTTGGGGCATTCCGGACCAGACCTTGGAGAAGAGCAAAAGAAGAAAGAAGACTACAGAAGGACTGAGCTAAAAGCTGGACTGAGCCTGTAGCTGAACATCGCTGGCAGAAGAGCCGAAGCTGACCTGCGTGTCAGTCATCGCTCTCTAGCCGCCGTGGGCCGTCAAAGAACAGAAGAGCTCCAGCCTGAAGACCAGAAGAGCTCCAGTCTCCATAGAGCTAAATCACTAGTAAGGCTCCGATTCTTTTATCCGGAGGGTTTGCCCGGCAGACTGCACCGCCCAAACAACGGTGCCCTGCATGGGAAAACCGCAGCAGCGACCCTGCCCTTCCAGTCACCGACCTTAGCTCGGGCCGGTGTCTGAAATATCATGGTCGTTCCTAAAAACACAGGAGGTTTTTGTTAACCAAGCTGGTTTTTCCTCCTGGCTCTCTTTTTCTCCCTCCTTTACTATCTGACCTGACGCGGCTGCCGTACAAGCGCGCCGTGAGGGTCATAACTTCCTAGCTCAAAGAGAACTACAGGCCCAGCGCCTGAATCACAGAGCAGGAATAAGAAGGTATTTATGGTCTGGGTTTAGAGTTAAATAATTAGGTGAGCAGTTAATGTTTTTATATAGCTTTGTAATAGAGGGTGAATTGGGACTTCCCCAAGTCCATGATCTGCGCCTTATATTTTGTATTCCTTGTCCTTCTGTAAAGGCACAGGAGGCCAATGCTATTGGTCTAGCTTAAAACTATTGCATGCACACAGGAGAGTAGTTAGGTAAACTGCTTGGTTATTATAATCCAGAGCTATAAGCTCCCCCCTATTTAGGAGGGTAGAGCGGTCAGGAATAACCCAATAAAGGAAAAACCCTGGTATTCTTAGTAACCCTTTAAGGGTAATGAAGGTCTGCAATAAAGGGCTACCATAACAAGGTGGTCAAAATAGGCAGTACCATTTTTTAAGGGAATAACCTTTAACTAGGAAAACCCCTCCACTTAACTAAGGGGAAAACCTCTCAGTAGGAAACCCCGCATATACTGGGCTCTCCCCTGCTTGGCCAGCAGGGCAACCCATTTAACTAGAGAATTGACCTAGCTTAGTGCAGGCAAATTCTTATAAGATCTGCTCCCCGCGGTAGTCGGCCAAGGGTTAAGCGACCTGGTAAACCTCAGGAAGATCCAGGAATAAATAAATAAATATAACTCAGCTCTGAAGTTAATCTTTCCATTTTACAGCACGCATCAAAGGCTGCACGGTCCGTCCCGGAAGCACAGTAAGTAGCTAAGGAATTAGATAGTAGTGCTGTTACAGCAGTTACCTATTGTTTAAGGCTACAAGCCATAGTATTCAAATCCTGTGCCTATTCCACAAAAACAAGGGCTTACATATTTTGTGCAACTTAGCTTACCAAAATTCATACTTTTAAGTTATAAAATAAACCCTGTCTCCCTGTTTGAACCTGACATCTTGTTTGTATCTTCTTCCTTGGGTAAACACACCGCAGCAGCGCAGTTCACACACCCTGAAACCCCGTTGTAATTAGACCCACCGTAGACGGCGAGCAGGGTCGCGGGGTAAAATCTTGGGAGCATTGGTAAGGACTCAGTTTTAGTCCAGTCCATTGCTCTGGTGTAATTGACTTGACCTAATCAATATTCAAATTTATTCATACGTCACTCGCATCCTCGATATTTAGGTGTGGTAAAAGGAAACAGGTAGTTTCTGTCATGCCAATTGTTTCAATTTGTTTTGATCAACTTTAGTATGAGGCTAGAATGTTTAAAAATGGCAGGGAAATAGCAAAGTGCTTTTCAGCAATGAAAAATATTCTCTGACTTGAGAAAGAACTTTATAACTTAGAGCTCTGCTTGTTCCTTTGAAGCCTCTTGGGATACTTGCTGTTCCACATTTTACTTATACAATAATAATCACAGCTGTCACCTGAGATGGAGCCAACTGTTGTTGAGACAGAGAAAACAACCTGTCTTGGCAACAGTTACTCCAGAGTGAAAGAAGATATTAATCCATCTCACACTGCTGAGCAGGACTGGGGCAAGGTGGTCAACACTGTGAGTTTTGGTTTGAAGGGGTCTGTGAAGAAATCACAATTCCAGCTGTAAAGATGGGGCAGTAGGCAGTCTGGACCCCTTTCAGAATAATGCAACCAATTCCAGAGAGCATAAAACACATGTTAAATGGTCTTGTTTGGCTCATGTCTTGCTTGTAAGACAAAATTACTGATTAGTGTGCCTCTCAGGGTTTGTCTTGACTTGACTTAAACTCTTATACTCCAGGTGGAGCATAGACTATCTACAAGTCTCCTCCACTTCGCTCTGTCTCAGGACAAAACTTCTAGCTGACTCCAGGAGTACCCCAGTTGTTGTCCTTCAATCTCAGTAGATCTTCCCCGCAATGTCCAACATCTTCCTCTTTTGCATTTTTCCTTAACAGTTCTTCAAAATGTTCCTTCCATCTGGCTTAGCTGCTCATCCACTAGGGTAAGGAGCTGACCATCTTTGTTTTTGACTTGTCTGTTTGGTTTTCTTTTCCTTCCACTCAAGACTTGCATTTATTATATAGGGTTTTCAAGTCTCCTTGTTTAGATGCTACCTCTGCTTTTTTCTGCAATCTCATTTATGAAATTTCTCTTAACCCTGCGAAGTCTTTTCTTTACTTCCCCAGCAATTTCATGGTATTTGGATGATGCACTTCCTGGCCTCTTGTTTTTGCTTGGTTGGCTTGTTGTTTGAGTGCCTTCCGTTCTTCGATCATTCCCCTTGTCTGATCCATGATCCTTTCCTTCTGGTTAGTGGGAAGTTGCCCTAACACCACAGTGCATGTTTCCACTAGAGCTTCCTTCATTGAGTTCCAGACTTCCTCAGCAGTTTGTTCTCCTCCTTCCTCGATTTGCAGTGCCTCAAAGCAGTTGTTCAAGGTAATGTGGATGGCTTCTTTCATTTCTTGTATCCGCAGTTTCCCCACATTGAAGTTGGTTCTTGTGCTGGGCTGTCATTTTCTTGTCACAAGTTTCATTTTGAGTTTAGCAACTACTAAGTGTTGGTCTGATCTGATGTCTGCTCCATGCCTAGCACACACATCTTCCAGGGATTTTCACCATCTCCTTTAAACTGGAAGTGGTCATTTTGGTTTTGTGTATGATTGTCAGGTGATACACAAGTTGCTTTATGGCAGTTTTTGTGTGGAAAAAGTGTGCCTCCAATTACAAGTTCATTAAAGGCACACATGTCTGCAAAGAGTTCGCCATTTTCATTCATCTGGCCCAGATTGCGTGTTGCCATTTCTTTTTCCCTGACGATGTTGTCACTGCCTACCTTGGCATTCGTGTCTCCCATCAGGATCAGCATATTGTGCCTGGGTGACTTGTTGAGCACTGATTGCAGTTGTGTATAAAACTGTTCTCTTTTTCTTCTGCTGTATTAGCTGGGGCATAGCATATTATGATGGTGACCTACTGGCATTGGAATTCAAACCAAATGTATCTCTCGCATTGAGTAACTGAAGCATATGTTGATGGTGGGGTGCAGATTGTTAAAGACTCAGTGGAATTCTTCTAGAGTCTCTATACCATGGGCCCAAATCACAAATCCACAGAGACTTTAACAATCTGCACCCCACCACCAACTTATGCCTCGATTACTCCACACGAGAGATACATTTCCGGGACACTACAGTACAAATCAAGGATGGCCTGATCGGTACCACATACTACCAGAAACCCACTGATCATTATACTTACCTACATGCTTCTAGCTTCCATCCTGTACACATAACTAGATCCATTGTTTACAGTCAAGCCCTTAGGTACAATTGCATTTGCTCTGATCCTACTGACAGAGACCAAAAACTACAAGATCTTTACCAAATATTCATAAACCTGAATTACCTACCAGGAGCAATAAAAAAACAAATCAACAGGGCCAGACGAATACCCGAAGACCAGCTACTCCAAGATAGGCCCAAAAAAGCCAAGAACAGAACACCACTGGTCATTACTTACAGCCCCCAACTCAAACCACTGCGATGCATTATTAAAGACCTACAACCTATCCTTTATCAGGATGCCACACTCCAGAAGGCCCTAGGTGACAGGCCTGTTCTCTCCTACAGACAACCTTCCAACCTTATGAGTATTCTCACTAACAGCCACAGTCTATACCACAGGAACACCAGTCCTGGAACTTTTCCTTGCAACAAAGCCTGCTGCCAGCTTTGTCCACATATCTATTCTGGGTATACCATCACTGGACCTAACCAGGTTAGTCACAGAATCATGGGCACATTCTCATATTCCTCAAGTAACATCATATATGCCATCATGTGCCAACAATGCCCAGAAGCTTTGCATATTGGACAGACTTCAAACTCTCTTAGACAAAGAGTTAATGGGCACAAAACAGAAGTAAAACCACTCCTAATCCACAAACCGGTCAGCCAACGTTTTAATGGAGTGGGCCATTCTGTTAATGACTTAAGAGTTTGCGTCTTACTGAAGAGAAATTTTCACACTACTTTGGAAAGAGAGGCTGCTGAACTCTCTTTTATATTCAAATTTGACACATTAACATGTGGTTTGAACCAGGATGGGAATTTTCTGGGACATTATAGGGGCTCTTTTGCATACTTGGCTTAATCTAATTCTTGACTTCCCCTCCCCCAGCCCTTCTAGTCTCTGATTTGCTCACCTTGATCATATTTTTTCTGATTTGTCAACCCTGATTACTGTTTTTGGTTCTCTCTGCCTTAAATATTGAATCTGTTCTGGTATGGGTATGGTCTGAAGAAGTAGGTCTGTCCCACCAAAGCTCACCTAATAAATTATTTTGTTCGTCTTTAAAGTGCAACTTTACTGCTTTTTTGTTTTGCTAGGATGGAGAGTTTGTACACTTGCATTTCTTTTGCTGCTTATGTGCATCTCCCTTGTTCTCTCGGCATTCCTACATTCCATGTGCCAATCCTCATGCATTTCTTACATGAAAGCAGCTTGCTCTCTAGGGGCGTCTGGGATTGACTATGGGTCATAGGTATGACAGCGTCCTTTCGGGTTTGACTGTTGCATGTCATAAGTCCCCGCTGAGGAGCTCTTGGTCTTCCCTGGACTGAGGTGATTTCAATTTTGAACAATGTAGAGATTTCCCTAACATTATTTTTTACAGGGATGTGTTGATAGCTCATCGCCCAACCTGGAGGACCCGGGACTCGCTTTTTGTCTGCCTTCGGCAGCCCTACCAGGAGTGCTAGGTTCCTTCCGGCATAGCTCTGAGGGTCCCTGAGACATGCAACCCCCCCACCACATTAAGGTAGCGATCCGATTGAGCACGATAGAAGTGGTCAAAAGATAGTGCCCTCCCCCCCGCCCATGAAACACTGGTCTCCCCCAAGAAATTTGTATAGCATAGGAGGAAAGCACACAAAAGACCAGATTTCATGGTCTGCAATGTGTTTTCCATGGCTGTGAATTTGGGTAGAGCCATACTTCTGAAAAATGCCCAAAGAGCTTAGAATCTAAAAGAATAGCAGCTGCAGAAGCCCTCAGCCATGTAACATGCTTTGTGTTAACAATAGGTACAACTAGAAGAGCACAGTTTAGTGGGAACACTACACAAAAGTTAACCCACAGCTGACATTCACCCTGCCCTCTTAAAACAGTTAACAATATATGTTGCGACTTATAAAAACTGGGCAAATGGATACCTGGCAGTGAAAAGCAGACTGAAAAACAAAACCCAAACAGGGAATTAGAGCTGCTCTGGCACCAGAGGATGATAAGAAAATACTCGTTGGCACTAATCTAATCACTGAAAGATGTTTGGACCAGCTTGAAAATTAGGTAAGGTCAAGGAGCTTTAAAACTGTGGAAGCACTTGTTTTGCTAGAGCCTACTGAGTTGGAGTGCGCTGCTCAAATTGCAAAACAAAAACTAACTGTTCTGTTAGGGCCATGATACAAAGTCCTGTCAAGCTGTCTAACAAGAGTGTGATTCTGGTGCACTAATGTCTTCAGTTGTCCTTCAGGATAAGAAAAGAATCTGAAGGAAAACGAGCAACAACAGAGAATTGTTTCTCAAAGATGGGAAAAATTTAATTCTCCCTGAACTGAGCTTTCACAATCAGGTCAAGAGACATGAGATAAATGTTAAAACAATTCCAAGAATAGGGCATCAAAGCTTTCTCTGTTCCCAGCAAATATTCAAGGGCATCACCAAAAAAAAACCCCCATTATTTCTGGGCTTGCTTTTTTTTTCTTTTTTCAAATTTAACCATGAGGAATGTACTACCTTCAAAAGAAACAGAACAAAACTCTAACAAGTGAACTAGGACTTAGAATGTGAGCCACAGGCTTTTTATCATCTGGATATGTATTTGGTAAAACCATTTAACAATTACTCAGAGTGACTCATGAGACAGAAGGAAGTTTAATTACGCAAATAATCTTGCTGGACTCCTGTATTCCATGCCTTTTTGAAACTCATTTTAATACACTAAAAAATAATCCTTATGGTTCCTACGCACCAGCAAATGCCCCAATGCTTGGACACAGGGTTTGTTTCCTCCTTTAACAGTTATGTCCCTGGTCTGACATACGAAAGCCAAGCTCTCAGATAAGCTACTGACAAAGGAATCAGTGTAATACTCAAGGCTTTTTTTCACTACTAAAAAAAAGCTGCAACTTTTATGGTGGGGTACCTACCACACATGAGCTATCCTCCAGCAAAATAATAGTGAAGACAAGGCACTTTAGTTTTACTGTTAACTCACCAAGGTCAGTCCCAGGAGGGGATACAGGGATGACCTCCACAAGTTTACCTTCTGATAACCCTGAAGTTCCTTGTCCTCACTGCGTATTTACCTTGGGATAGCACAAGCCATAATTACCCAGGTGAAAAATGTACCAGTTTGTAGCATGGAAACCAAGGCCTTTGATGGGAACAAAGGACAAAGCTGAGGGAATGTGAGAGATGAGATGATGAGGTGAATGAGGAAGACTCAGTTCATTGTAGACATGAAAAGCTGCTTTTGTTCAGAATATTGCAAAACCACATTAAAATAAAGTATCTTTTAGCCCCCACCCCAGGAATTTTTACTTTCTGTATATAGTCTTGATATTAACTTGCAGTGTAACAACACCAGTGCCATTGCATGTCTGCCCCTTGTGCAGGCAGGCAGGCAGGCAGGGAAGAGGACACAAAAAGCCTTCCCCTTACCTCCTACTCCACACCAGGGTTAGAACTATGCGTGGGAGAAAAATCAAAGGAACTGTGTCTCTCTAATCACTAATCTCAAGCATCTGACAAAGTGGGTCTTTTCCCACGAAAGCTTATGCTTCTAAACACCTGTTAGTCTATAAGGTGCCCCAGGACTTCTTGTTGTTCTCGAAGATACAGAGTAACACGGCTACCTCTCTGATAATTTCAAGTCAGTATTTAACTTGCCATCATCAACAACCGTGGGCTCAGTAGCCACTGGTGTCCAATGCCTCCCTCGCTATAAATATTTAACTGGCAATCAACAAATCGTCTGCTTTTCTCTTTTCTTAATAAAGGTGAACATGAGAATTAGAAAGATGAAAGAAAAATGTGGATATTATATTATTAACAATTGAGGTCAATACATTTTTAACACGTGAGGCAAAATCATGTATTACCCTTAGAGGATGTTAATATTTTCAATAGCAGCAGATTGTAATCCAGTTACCTAGAAAAACAAGGGTAAGAGAACCCTTAAATACCCAGGAATATCTAATGGTTGTTAACATCCCCCCACCTCTCACCCCCTTCCATCTATCCTATTTGATTTGTCAGTTTTTCTTGCAATTTTTTTTCTTTTTGGTCCTCTGTACTGATATATGTCAGTCTGTATTGGAAATGAAATTGATCTGAAGAAGTGGGTCTGTCCAACGAAAAGCTCATCACCAAATAAATCATTTTGTTAGTCTTTAAAGTGCCACATTTCTACTGCGTTGTTTTGTTCTTAGGAGGATATAAGAGGGAAATGTAGTATTATACACACCAGTCTATGGATAGAATGTCTGTCAACAGTAATGCTGAGGTAAGTTACAAGCTGTCAGACGTGGGACAAGAAATCCCATCAATGTTATGTTTCCAGTAAAAAAAAAAAAAAAAAAGCAGAGACAACAAATTGCTGCCCTCAAGCATATTTCACTTCCTTGAAAACCTTAATGTTGGTTTGGCCTATGGCCAGAGCTGGAGGGTCAGTGCCCAAAACACCACAGCTGCAGCCAGGTGTTAGTGCCCAAAGCCCTATGGCTATGAAAGAAATTTGAAGCAAATGATCCCACCTGAATATCAGTCCAGAAGGGAATGAGGCAGAGACTGTAGGGTTTCCAAATTTTCAGGGGAACAAGTGGTATGGACACATTGAAGAGAGTAAAATCCTCCACACTGTGACAATGTCATATAACTGCTCTGAATAGCTAACGACCAGCTCAGTATCCAGCTCAAATCAAGGCTGTAAGAAAAAGGCCTTGCCATTGAAGCAGTGGGTATTTGCAGGACTTTTGAGAACTGTGCTTTGCAGGGGATGTGGGAGTCTAAACAAAGTAGTAAAACTGAAGTTCACTAAATGGAAATTCAGAAAAAACAATACAAGGGAAAACAAGTGGAAGAGATCATATTTGTTTGCAATAAGTATAAGGGCAATCAGAAAACAACGAAAGAATAGTCAAGAGAAGAAGGCCAGGATCACACATGCAACAAAAGCAAATACAAGTTGAACCTCCCTGGTCTGGCACCCTCAGGACCTGATTGACTCTGGGCTCGCCTGGACCTATCAGCAGACAGGGCTGGGCTCCCCTCCGAGATCCGCACCCCTAATCTATCTCTGCTGTGGGACATGGGTGCCTGTCTGGCTCCCTTCATGGCTGCTGCAAAGCTGGCCCCAGTCGCTGGGTTTTGCATCCCTGGCTGGGTTGTGATGGCGTCCCCAGCCACTGGGCTTTGTGCCCCCAGCTGGGCTCTGGTTCCAGTCCCAGCTCTAACTCACAGGGGATCCTGCCTCCTCTGATGCCACCTCAACCCATGGGCTCTTTGTCCCCAGCCACCAGCCCCTCTCCAAGCAGCTGGTACCCAGCATTTTCTGATCAAGGAGCTCAATGGTCCAGCAATGACCAGGGATGTTGCTGAACCAGAGTCCCAGATAAGAGAGGTTTACCCTGTACTCTGCAAAAGTGTATTGCACTCAGTAAAATTTGCAAAGAAATTAAAATGCAAAAGACATCATGAATGTCTAGTTAGATGCTAAGCTCTGATAATACAGAAGCAGTTGTGTGAGTCAATCAATACATTTTCCAAAGAAAGGTTTTACAAACTTTGGTTCACGTGACTTTGGAAATAAGAATTTCAAAATAGACACTGGTGTGTGATGTAGAATAATCTCAACAAAACTAAACTGAAACATCTAGCAGTTACATCACTCATATTTTTGAAAGAGCAGAACCCAAGCCAGGTGTGTGCTTGACTTGAGCAGCAGTATTCAAACACAGAGGATGAAATGGGTTTGATGAACTTGTTTACCAAAAAGACTGTGCTGTTAAGAGTTTCTTTGCTTCCTGTCCTTTAACATACAATGGCTACATCTACACTAGCCCCAAACTTCAAAATGGCCATGTAAATGGCCATTTCAAAGTTTACTCATGAAGCACTGAAATACATATTGAGCGCCTCATTAGCATGTGGGTGGCCGCGGCACTTCGAAATTGACGCGGCTCACTGCCATGCAGCTCATCCCGACGGGGCTCCTTTTCGAAAGGACCCCGCCTACTTCAAAGTCCCCTTATTTCTATGAGCAGATGGGAATAAGGGGACTTTGAAGTAGGCGGGGTCCTTTCGAAAAGGAGCCCCGTTGGGACGAGCCGCGCGGCGGTGAACCGCGTCAATTTCGAAGTGCCGCGGCCGCCCGCATGCTAATGAGGCGCTGAATATGTATTTCAGTGCTTCATTAGTAAACTATGAAATGGCCATTTACATGGCCATTTTGAAGTTTGGGGCTAGTGTAGACGTAGCCATTGTATGTTAAAGGGCAGGAAGCAAAGAAACTCTTAACAGCACAGTCTTTTTGGTAAACAAGTTCTTTTTGGTAAACAATGTAAATGGCCATTTCAAAGTTTGGGGCTCGTGTAGACACGGCCCATATGTTTCAAGATTATAGAATACTCCTCACACAGCAGAGGCCAACATCCACTGACTACAGTAGCTATTGAATAGTGACAGAGAGATAGCCATGTTAGTCTGTATTCTATCAAAACCAAAAAGCAGTCAAGTAGCACTTTAAAGACTAACAAATAATTGATTAGGTGATCAGCTTTCATATTTTGTTAGGGAAGAAATGTGTCTGTCCCATGAAAGCTCATCACCTTATAAATTATTTTGTTAGTCTTTGAAGTGTGACGACTGTTTTTTTGTTGTGATACAATAGCTATTGTTACTATCCCATAAGAGACTTCAAGCTATGCAGTGACTTTAATGGCGCTCCAAGAGGAGAGAGAGTCTGCCAGGCAGATCTGATTGTTTGTTTAATTTCAGATTTTTCTTCTGTGGGAAGTCAGTAATGAAGAAGGTGTCCTTACCTGCAGACAGCAAACAATCAAAGAACAGAATGCTGCATTCCTAAATGCATTTTGTTAATCCTTTTTGACAATGACAGTTGAATGTCAGCTGATGGAGCACTGTGTAGTACTATGAAGTGTTCTGTTGATTTGTAAAAGTAATGCAGTCTTAGTAAACAACAAGAAGCCCTGTCACACCTTATACATTAACATATATGTTGGAGCATAAGCTTTTGTAGGCAAAGACCCGCTTCATCAGATGCGCGTGCATCTTGCATCTGATGAAGCGAGTCTTTGCCCAACAAAGCTTATGCTCCAAAATATCTGTTCGTCTATAAGGTGCCCCAGGACTTTTTTTTGTTTTTAAAGATACAGACCGACTCACCTACCTCTCTGATACTTGAGTCTAAGTAGAAGCAGGGTGGTGCCATTACAGTGTTGTTCTCCTCTGAATGTAGCGTGCAGATTAGGAAATCTATATTGTAAATAAGAGACTAAGCAAAGAAATATCTAACACATAACCTTCAGTATCAGAATCTAGATAGTAGAGATAGATAAGAGACTGTGTCCTCTTATGACATACAAACACCTAATGCCTCACTTTCAGAAGTTTTTAGTTTTTATTTTAAAAGAGACCTCTTGGTAGCCATTATCGTAATCTTCAAGATTAGTTTCTTAATAACATTGCAATAAATCATCAGTCAATGCAACCACCATAAAAGCAAAGCTAACAAGAAAAGCACAGCCTCAGTAAATCACACATTAACCAAGGTGGCAGCCCCCTACCCTTCCCACACATGAACAAAGAGCCAGACACCAATGTAAACATGCAGACTAATTAAAAAGACTCCCCCTGCTGCATTCTTTACTCGCTGGATGAGATAAAGCTAACTACAGATATTCAAACCATTCCTCCAAAGATAGCAAAACTCTAAGTCTTTCCCTCTCACTTTACTGTCCAAGAAGGGATACCCCTTTAAACCCAATTTTTTTAAACCCAAATTTGCTCTTCAGCGCATTGGGCTTCTCACACTCCTATTACAAGTTATTTAAATTAGATATGTGAATGGGGACAATGAAATGACTGTGAGCTTTATTTATGTAAATTAAACATACATTATCTAAAGCATTGTATGTTGCTCCTTCATTAGGGTCTTCATATCACTATGTCCTTCAGAAGGCTGACACAAAAGGGATATATACAATGCACATTTTACATTGGGAATGTTGTACCAGTGAGATGTATAGAACCAGATTTTAAAATTTCATAGACTTGCTGTACTATTAAACATGGATATTTGACATACACTGAATGAGGAATTAGCCATAGACAGAATTTTCAAAAGAGTGAAAATTTTCGTAGGCAATACTGAGCAATAGTATTTGTTAAGCCTTTCAGTACAGGTGGTGTGGCCAAGTTTCCCATGGGCCCATAAAGTTTGTTTCCAGCCATCAGTCCTGGCTCTCATTGTTTGGTGCTGTTATTTAGCTGTAATTTACCCCAAATGTCTTCTAAGAGCCCAGTGAGCAGTGGAAGTGTTAGTAATGTGCTAGAAAATATTGACCTCCTATCATCTGGCAAATTCTCTCATCCCGCACCAGTCAGGTCTTGAGGATGATGGACAAAAGAGGTTCAACCTATATTGAATAGAACAGAGGTCGGGGTCAGCAACCCCCGACATATGTGTCAAGAGTTACATGAGAGACAATTTTGATGAAGCTCAGGCCCACACACCCTCCCCCATGTAGCCAGGAGCACGCTCAAAGCCAGGCTGCCTGTGGATTAACTAAAAACCAGCTAATGCTACCAACCACCACCTAAACGGTAATGCTCTGCATGTTAATTTATGCATTACTGAAGCTGTTGTAAGTAGGACTGCTAGTGACTTTAAAAAGGATCCCCAGTGCTCAGACCATACATAGAGGTCAAAAGGTCAAATTTCCCCACTCCGCCTTGGAAAGGTCGCTGACCCTGGATTAAAAGAGGGACAAAAACATCATGTACAGTACAATTTTGATTAACAACATGTCACTGGGGATGCACAATTAGGGCTGACAAGAGTCTTTACCAGGCTCTGTGGGAAGCTGGATCCAGGACCTCCGGAAGGGATGGGGCCTCAGGCAGAAGTGGCAGGGTAAGGGGCTAGCTTCTCCCAGCCAGCCCTTCATTGCCATCAGGGCTGCAGAGCACTTGCCGTCGTGGGCCCCGACAGTGATTTAAAGGGTTTGACACTGCTGCCACTGAGATCGGAGTGGTGGTGGCTGGGAGCCCCACACCCTTTTAAAGCACTAGGCCCTGGAACAGCTGCCCTTTTGCCCTTCCCCCGGCTCCCTCCTTGGCAACCCTGTGCACAATCCTGCAAACATTTCAGCACGTTTACAACTTTACTGACATTCAATGGGACTTCCTCATGGGGGTAGAGTTGAGGCAGTATATCCAGTAAAAGGGCATTAGATTGGGACTCAGAAGGTCCCAAGCTCCACCTCGATGACCCTGGACAACTCACTTTGCCTCTGGGCTAATTTTCCCTTTTTCCCTTTGTCTGCCTTGCCTACTAAGATTGTTGTTAGGACAGAGACTTTCTCCAGATATGATTGTAAACAGTGACTATTGCAATGGGGCCCCGGTCTCGGTTGGGGTCTATTGTGTTATAATAAAATATAATAATGTACATACAATACAATATATAAATACGATACAAATAATAGCACACGCCTGTTTAGGTTTTTACAGAATCAGGGCAAAGTTTGGAGAAGAGAATGTGAATATTCAGTGTACTATGTCAAGGGCAGTTTGATGCTCTTTTGAGTAACAGGAAATGTACAAAAACTCGCACTCAAGAGAGTCAGTAATGTGCTTTAAAAGTACGTGTGTAGCTTCAAACTCAAATGCATAACTGAGAAAAAATACTTAAGAAACACCAGCAGGGTTGCCATTACTCTCTTAGTCCTGCTGCTCCGTACAATTGATTGCAGCAGTCTGCCTCAACAGGGTATGCATTAGATGGCCACAGGCACACACCTCAGTGCATTGTTAGGAAATAGGCTGAAGACTAAATAGGTCTTCAACACTGTGAGAAGCGCTCTGGCAGTCTAACAATACATCCCCTGCTGGGACGTACTGTTACCAGACTAAGGCACCTTCTATTTATCTTTCAATAACCTTTTTATAATTCAGAGATTTATGAGTGGGAAAAAGAGTTTTTATTGCATATCCTTCCGCTATGAAGTACCGTGCCAAGTGGTAAGTGCATGCCCCTTTCTCCTCTATGAAAAGAATTTTATGGTTAAACAGTAACAAACTGTTGTTAAGATTGCTTGATCTATTCACACCCTCTCTCCTTCCCTAAGCTCCTCTGCACTTTCAGCAACACAACAGCTTTTATTCCAACATTCACTCTTAATTCTTCTGTTGTATCTAAAAAAATATCAGTTAGGAATTTAGGTCTTGATCCTGCAAAGAGATCCACCCATCTATGTAGGCAGGCCATTATGCTCCCACTGTATCATCCATTGGTAGTAAAAGGAACCTTCATATTGGTGTCTGGGGTCTTCATTGCCTGTTAGAATGTGTGTAGGACATGTGTGCGGGGTTCGTGGTGGTGTCACGCAATTATTCAATGGCAGTAGATGTTGCGATTCAAAAATTACATCTTTATGATTATTAAAACACGAACTGCCAACATCATATATCACATATGCAAAGTAAATATCCTTACATCCAACTAGCACTCTAGCATCAATTTTCTTACTCTGTCTATCTGTAAATTTGCATTACTGTCAATGGAAATATTTTTCTGCTTTAGTGAAATTGGCTTTTAGGCTTGATGAGATCAGATTTTTACTTGTAATTATAATAGGAGGCTATGTAAAGGGGCAAGAACAACCAAAGACCAAATCCTACTCAACTAACTCCCATGAATGGTCCCAGTGTGATTTAAAAAAAAAAAAAAAGAACATGATTTGGTCCTAAGAATATATTGGGAAAAGAACAAGAATCCTGGGTATCCAGATTCTGTAAGGGAGAGATGTGCATGTGAGGTCTGGAGGGATAGCAGGAAATTTGTGACTCAGGCTATGACTATAGTAGAGGGCTTACAGCTTACATAGCTGCTCTAAGCTGGTGGGAAAGAGCTGTCCCATCCACTTCATTACTCCTGCCGCTGCGAGTGGCAGTAGCTATGTCAGCTCCTAAACATTCGTGTCCACACTGCAGGTCTTTCCCTAGGCACACCTGGCTGTGTACAGCACCACTACATTTGGGGCATCACTTTGTCCCCAAATTAAATAGTGCCCTATGCTGCGCCTGTGTATGCCCAGCACAGCCAAATGCCAGTGCTGCCTCAAGCAGCCCCAGTCTCCTGTCATCTGCTCTGCCTCCTGAATGCGGCCACCCAATTCCCTGGCCCCTGGGCCTCTTCTCCATCTCCTGGCCCTGCAGCCCAATCCCCCGACCCCTCAGCCCTCTGCTCTGCCTCCCAACTCAATCCCCCAGCCCCTTGCTCTGCCTCTCAGCCCCAGCAGCTGAATCCCTCAGCCCCCCACACCCTGCTTTGATGGCCCCCCAGCTCTGACATCCCACCCCTGGCCCCCTGCTCTGCGTCCTTAACCACAACGCTGATGGGCTGCACCGCTCTCCCTTCCACCTGCTCCCCCACCAGCCTCCTGGTCCTGCTCCTACCCTGACAGCCCTGAGCACAGCCCCTGACCTGCAGAGCTGCTGTTCAGCTCCCCAGCAGGGAGGGAGGGTGCAGGCGCTCAGGCTGTGTAGGCACTTAAATCAGTATAAATTAGGTTGCTTTGGGGTGGAGAGTGGCTAATTCACATACCCCTGAGTGACAAAACTGAGGTTGACTTAGGCTGCATGTAGCATCAGAGACTGTGGCTAATGAGAAGACCTGCCGTAGACCTGTACGATTTGCTCTGGTTGTAAATTCTGATTACGCTTTTCTCTTACATTCTCCTATTTCTCAGTATGTGATTTACAGAATTGTAACATCGCAGACCAACCCTAGGAAGACAGCAGAGTGTGGGAGGTGCCAGGAGGGATGCTTTCAAAGCCATTCACGTATAGTGAATGGAAATACTGGTTTTGAAGTGGAATATGAAGACAAGTTGTTATTGTTCCACCCAAGTACTTGGGGTTGGAATGCTTCAAAAGCCTTTTCTTCACATTATCCTTTCGAAAACTGGCATTTTTATGTCAGTTTCGAATGATTAAAACAGATACAAGTTAGCCTTCATCATTCCAGATGGAGTTAGTCTAATAACTATAGTCCTATGTCACAGTTTTAGGGTGAAAATGGTATAAGGTTTGTTTTCCATGCAATCTAGATGTATTAGCAGAGCCTATTCTGGCAAAACTGGCACAGTCAATAGGGAGGACAAAACACTTATAAAAATGATTATTGGTAGGGTCTGAGGCTCAGAAAACCATCATCCAGCATAGTCCATCAAGTTCTCACGTGCTACCCGCAAGGAAAACACAAAAGAGGAAGACCTCAGAGAGCGCGGAGAACATCTACTGAGACTGAAGTACAACAACTGGGGTACTTCTGAAGTCAGCTAGAAGTTTTGTCTGAAGACGGAATGAAGTGGAGCAGTCTTGTAGATGACCTACACTCCATTTGGAGTACAAAGGTTTAAGTTAAGTCTGGAGCTTTCTTCTTCATTCATAAGTTACAGCATTAGGTATATATCTGACAAATCACAGAAGTACTCATCATATTGGCAGCAAAAGACTACATACATGGGTAACCAGATGAATTAGTGCCTGCTGTACGTTCCCACACTGGCACAGGAAAATTAGCGTAACTTCCTGTCATACCTATCTCTCCCCTACATGAATACAATTGCAGGGCTCCTTGTTGGCAAATGTTTTCAAAATATGCCAAACATTTGCTGAGTGCATAGTCTCAGAGGGGTAGCCCTGTTAGTCTGTAGCTTTACAAATAACAAGCAGTCCGTTGGCACCTTAAAACAAAGAAATCTATTAAGTCATGTGTTTTCATAGGTAAAACCCACTTCATCAGATGAAAGCTCAGGACCTAATAAATTTCTTTGGCCTGATCTACACTAGGGATCAAAGTCAATCCCAGATACACTATTCTAGCCATGCTATTAGCGCAGCTAGAATCGACGTATCAGGATTGACTTTGTACCCTGGTGTAGATTGGGATCAACGGCCAAGCCCAGAGAGATTGATTTTGCCACATCTTACTGACATGATAAAATTGAATTCCAGCAGATCGCTTGTGGCACATCAAATCCACAGTAAGTAGAGACATAACCTGAGTCTCTGAGGTGCCACAGGATTGCTTGTTATTTCCTGGGCACGTTTACAATATTCATAATACAGGGTGATGCCCTTACAGTGAAGTTGGTTATAATGAAACTCCACTTAAGTCCTGTCTACATTAGCGAAATGCTGCAAAAAATGTTCACTGCTGCAATTTTGGGAACCCTAATGCAGAATGATCATGAAGTGTCCATTTGACCTGCTCTGAGAAGGGCTCCAGATGATATAACCCCCAAGTTGGCAATGTAGTTAGATTCCCGCATGGATATCAAGGGGGCTTCCCAAAGAGTTTAAGAGGTGGGGGCTGTAGTGCATAAAACTCCAGTGGATAGTATGCTAGGGTTCACCCACAGCTTCAAGCAGTGGTGGACTGAACTAGTCTCCTAGCAACCGTGGGAAATCTCTGCAAATTTTCCGATGGGTAGAGAAGGTTTAAGTGGGTCGCACTTTGCTAATCCCTTTGGCATGCAGCAATTATCACCTTCCAGAGAGGTTAACTGCTGCATTCCAAGGCAATTATCTCCCCCTCCTCTGCTCTGGTGGTGCAAAGGAGGTGGGAGTAAAGAAAATAGAAGCTGCGATTGCCACACAATTAAGGAAAAATCCTTGGCTCCCAGTCTGGCCAGAACAGCTCCAGGCTTGGAGTGAGTATGTGGCTTTTCACTCTGTACCTCCCCCACTCCCATTGTCTGAAAACAAACAAAAAGTTTGCCAGCTGCAGGGCATGAGGAGCAGACTGTTTTCCAGGTAGGCCACTTCTTCTTGCAGTGAAGTCCTGCTATAGTAATCTCTTCCTCTGTGAAATAAAACATTCTGTCTCCAGGCAAAACCAGGCTGCTTACAAACACTGGCTCTGCAGAGGTTTTCCATGCATGAGAAGGCTTGGTGCCCGGGAGGGCACAGAGGGCAGTTGCCCTGAGACGCAGTGATACAAAATGACCTAGAGTTCCTGGCCACCACCTGGTCACTTTGCATGTGTGACATATGATGTTGGCAGTTTGTGTTGTAATAATCATAAAGATGTAATTTTTGAATCACGACACCTACAGCCATTGAACAATTGCCTGACACCACCAAGAACCCAGCTGCTCTTCAGTGTGTAGTCCTACACACATTCCAACAGGCAATGAAGACCCCAGACACCCACATGGAGATTCCTACTGTGGCAGGACTGGCAGATGGAGCCCTGGGACCTTTAATTCACTGCCAGAGGTCCAGGCAGCACCAACGGCTGGAGGCAGAGGTGCAGGAGGTTGCTGTGGTCTGGATGGCACTGAGGACTGGCTGCCCCAGCCACATCCCTTCTGAGGCCCTGCCCCTTCCTGGGACAAGAGCAGGGTCTCCTTCCCTGTCTTGCTCAGCGGCCTGGTGAGGCTGACAACCCTGCTGTGCCTGAGTATGTAAGGGGTGGATTCAGAGGGTCTATTCTTGCAGGAATCTGTATTCTCTTTTGCTGGTGCACTGCCAGTATAGATGAGAAAACAATGAGGAGTGTAATAGCTCCTTAGATACGAATGGATTTATTAGGGCATAAGCTCCTGTGGGTAAAGCTTCATCAGATGAAGTGGAATGGAACTGCAAAAGAAAGAAGTTACTCTCCATTATACGTTAAAATAATCAACCAGGGTGCTTGTGGCCATTCAGTGTAGCCTAAGGGGAAATGTTGAATGTTCATTGAGGGGAAGTTGCCTCTGCAGAGGCAGCCAATTTAGATCCTTACTGAGGCCTAGGTTTATAGTTTGGAATTTGAAAATGAGCTCCAATTCAGCTATGTCCCTTTGTAATCAAGTTCTGAGGTTTCATTTTCTGTTTTTTTCTTTTAGAAGGATGGCACCTTTTAAAGCCTTTACTGAATGTCCAGGGAAGCTGAAGTGTTCCCCGATAGATTTATGTGTGTTACCATCCCTGATGTCTGATTTGTGCCTCTGTCCTTTGGAGCAGAGATTGTCTGGTTTGTCCAATGTACATGGCAGAGGGGCACTGCTGGCATATATCACATTAGTGGATGTGCAGGTGTCTGAGCCCCTGATGGTGTGGTTTATGTGGTTAGGTCCTGTGATGGGTGTCACTTGTATAGATACGTAGACAGAGCTGGCAAGGGGGTTTGTTTTGGGGACAGATCTTACATCAGCCTTTGTTTGTTTACAGCAGAGGTGTTTTGAAGAGCACAACCTTCAAACAGACACCAAGCTGTTATTCTCCAGTATTAGTGTATGGGTCTTGAACAGGGACAACCTACAGGCATCACTTGAAAGTCCTTGCGTGGCATCACCCACACTGCCTCCACAGTACCTCGAATATCAGATGGGAAGACCGACACACCAACATTAGTGTTCTGGAAGAGGCAAAGACCACCAGTATTGAGGCAACAATCATCCATCAGCAACACCATCAGACTGGTCACACTGTCCAGATGCCAGACCATCGCCTCCCAAAACACGTACTGTTCTTTCAGCTGTAAGAAGTGTACCATAACATAGGAGGACAATGGAAGAGTTATAAGGACTTGCTGAAGGATAGTTTATAGAAGTAGAATTGACACTTGGGAGACACTCACCTGGAAACATTTACCTTCACTGAAGTAGAACTTGTGGTTCAAGGATAGGCCTTATCAGCCACCTGAGGATACACAGCTCCCATGGAAGATGCTCATACTCAGCAACAAGTGATTGTCATCAAGTTCCTGGGTACGTGTTTCTTTCTGTGTAGTGTGGCTGTAGGTGAGTTCATGCTTCAGGTTGGGGGTCTGTCTGTAGGCAAGGACTGGACTGTTTCCCAAGGTCTGTGAAAGTGAGGAATTGTTTTCCAGGGTAGGGTGGAGATTGTCAATGTTGCACTGGAGGTGTTTTAGCTGGGGGCTGTTGGTGATAACCAGTGGTGTTCTGTTATTTTCCCTGTCGAGCTTGTCCTGAGAGGTGAGTTCTGGGTACTCGTCTGGCTCTGTCAAGGTGTTCATTCACTTCCCCAGGTCGATGGTTAAGTTCTAAGAATGCTTGCTAAAGACCTTGCAGGGCTGCATTTGCACTAGCAAGTTCTTTTGAAAGATTTTTCAAAAGAAGGGCCCGCCGAGCATCTACACACATTTTCTTTCAAAAAAAGCTTTCGAAAGGAGGCGTTCTTCCTGAGACGGGAAAGGAAGAGCGCTTTCGAAAGGACGGATGTGTTCTTTCGATTTACTTTAGAAAGAACACTTTTTGTGTGTAAAAACAAAAAAGCAGTCAAGTAGCACTTTAAAGACTAATAAAATAATTTATGAGGTGAGCTTTCGTGGGACAGACCCACTTCTTCAGACCATAGCCAGACCAGAACAGACTCGATATTTAAGGCACAGAGAACCAAAACACTAACCCGGGGGACAAATCATTCTGCAGAATCTTCTGTGAAAGAGCCCCCTTCTTTTGAAAGATTTTTGCTCGAAGCACCCTTCTGTGACCAGCTTTGAAAAGCATTCCTCAGCTCTCCCCAGCCCCGGGGCACCAGCAAAGGAAGGGCACAAGCATCAGACATAAACTACAGTTTGGTTCATATTTATAAAGCAGGCAGCTACTTTCCTTATGTATTCCCAGGAGGGTTCTCATTCAAAAAACCAAAACCATACCAAGCCCTTTTAGTCAGCAGCCGTCAGTCACATGCACACACACCAGACTCAGCTCGGCTGGTCACAGTAGCAACTCCGACAAAACACTCATGAGGCCTTGACAAAGAGAAAGGGACATTGGTTAAAAGCTACAGATCTTCCCACTGATAGGCTTGTACCCTGCCCCCATCACCCACCCGTTCCCCTCCAGGAGTGATGCATGAAACCCCAGAGGAGCTCCACTGCAGTAAGTAGGGGAGGGGAGGACAGATGAGGTGGGGCTGGGGAAGCCCTGAGGAGTGGCCATTCTTGGGTCAGCAGCTCCTGCATCTATGGCTGGTCTCTGCTGGTGGCAGTCTGGCACAGCATCTCTAACGGGCCAGTGAGGGAGCAGCACCACAAAGCCCATTGCTGCTAGCCTCCGGAGATCAGACATTCTACAAAACATTTTTTAGAAGGATGAATACATCTTAGATTGGTGGTCTCCAGCCTTTCTATGCCCAAGATCTACCCCACCCCTTCGCCGAGGCCCTGCCCCTTCCCAAAGCCCGGACTTTCTCACTCCACCCCAACGTCTCCTCTGATTTCTCTACAATGGGTGGAACACATCTTGCTGTAGGCGATGAGGCATGTGTGGATGTGCACCACCAGTAGAAGTACATGCTGCTGGCTGTGGGAGCTCTGCCAATCATCTGGGCAGCATCTGAGTCTCTCCCCAGGGGGCTGCCCAAGCGCTCAGCTTACCAGGAATACTGCTCCATCCCTCCTCTCTCACTCACTTTACCAGTCTGAGGCAGGGTGCTTGGGTACAGTAGGGGTTACAGGTACTGGCTTTGGGTGGGAGCTATGGGCTGGGGCTGCAAGGGGTTTATGGTTCTGGAGGGGGTGTGGTGCTGCTTCTAGGAGAGGGGTCAGACCAGGAACAATGGGGTTCTGGCTCTAAGTGGGGGACAGGGGACTGAAGTGCAGGAGAGGTTCAGTTTGGAGGCGGGGTTGGGGTGCTGGCTCTGAGAGTGGTCAGGGCTAAGGCTTGGGGGGCAGAAGGGGGTTTGGGGTGCTGCTGGCTTTGGGAAGGGGCTTAGGGCTGGGGGGCATGCAGGGGGGAGTATGGAGTACTGGCTAAAAGAAGGTGCTGGGGGTTGGTATGTGGCCTCCAGCTTGGTGGCACTTACCATTGGCAGCTCCCAGTCTGTGGCACAGTGAGGCTGAGGCAGGCTCCCTGCCTGCCCCAGGACCACACCACTCCTGGAATGTGGCTCTGCATGCTGCCATTCTCAGCTGGCACCACCCCCTGAGTTCCCATTGGCCTGAGTTCTCCACTCACAGCCAGCACAAGCTGTGTGGGGCAATGCTTGGAGGCAGACGCAGTGTGCCAAGACTTCTGCCCCACCCGCAGGGCTGCACTGGCTGCTTTCAAGAGTAGGCCAGTGGTGTGGGACCAGGCAGACTCCCCAGAACTGGCTGGTCAATTTCAATTAACCGGCTGGTGATCACTGTTTCAGATACTTGAGCTTTGCTTTCTGAACCCCAGGATGCACTCGTGTCAAAATTTCCTCTGCAGCGTTGGGAATTAGAAGGTTCCTTTCCTCACAAATAAAAGCTGCAATTCTTCCCTGACCACATGCCTTCAGAAGCAGGGCCTTTGCAAACCCACCAAACATCAGGAGTAGGCCTCTACCAAATTCACAGCCATGAAAAACATGTCCCGGACGATGAAATCTGCTCTTTTCTGTCCTTTTAACCTGTATTATGCAGATTTCACAGGGCAGACCAGCATTTCTCAAACTGAAGGTCCTGACCCAAAAGGGGGTTGCAGGAGGTCTCAAGATTATTTTAGGGCAGTTGCAGTATTGCCACCCTCCCTTCTGTGCTGCCTCCAAAACTGGGTGGCCAGAGAGGTTGTTCTCAAAGCTACAGACTAACACGGCTACCTCTCTGATACTTGTCACCAGAGAGGGATGGTTGTTGGACGGGTGCCCAGCTATGAAGACAGCATCCTGCTCAGTTTAAGTTATTTTAACTGGCTATAAAAGCAGAGCTCCAGACAGAGACATGAATTTGGGCACTAAACTACTGTGTGTGGGTTCTGCGCTAAAGCCATTGAAGGACTAGCCTGTTTACAGTCATGTAATTTCTGCATGCTAGATAAGGGAACTACGGCCTCCTGCCTCTGAAGAAACTGTCAAGGTAGTGGTAGCAAAGTTCACAGCAGTGATATGTATTTTGGCTCAGATCCGTTCAATATTGTCAACGGGGCTGATGTGCAGCAGGGAAACAACTGTGTGGGGCCCAAAGCTCAGGGCCTCCTCAAATATCTATAATGTGTGTGTAAATAAAATGAAATGGGAGAGGCGGGTCCCCAATGAATATGATGTACGGGCCCCACAAATTTATGTAACGAGTCTGATTGCCAATAAGTAGGGCCCTACCAAATTCATAGTCCATTTTAGTCAGTTTCAGGATTTTAAAATTATATGATTTTATCTATTTAGAGCTGAAATTTCATAATCTTGTCATTGTAGGGATCCTGACTCAAAAAGGAGTTATTGCGGGGTGGGAGGGAGATTGTAGGGGGTTTGCTGTACTGCTTGCTTATTCTGTACTTACTTTTGTACTGCCTTCAGAGCTGGGCAGCTGGAGAGTGCATGCTGCTGGCTGGGAACCAGCTCTGAAGGCAGAGCCTCCACCTGCGGCAGTGGAGAAGGATTGCGTGGTATGGTATTGCTTCCCTTACATCTGTGCTGCCACTGGCAGGGTGTTCACTTCAGAGCTGGGTGCCCAGCCAACAGCCACCACTGTCCAGCCGCCCAGCTCTAAAAGCAGCACAATATCATGACTCTTCTAAAATAACCTTGTGACTCCCCTGCAATTCCCTTTTGGGTCAGGAGGCCCTTCAATTTGAGAAATGTTGTTCTCACTCATGAAATCTCTATCGTATGAGGTAAAAGCACCCAAAAGACCTGGTCCATGGCTGTGAATTTGGTAGGGCCCTACCACTACAAGTACACTATTACACACTCCTAGGGTATGGGAAGGTATGTCGAAGACCACTACATCCAGCAACATCTGTTATTACTATAGAGTTGTGCTCCTAAAAACGTTGATGGTGTCCAGCACACTCCACTTAATAATGCACATTAAGTAAAATAAGCTATGTTGCTAGCACCCTGGATATTAACTACAGGCAAAGAGTCAATGGAAGTTGTGTCTGGTGTCAAAGTTAAACTCGAGACTCACAATTTGTCAGATCGCTCTGTTTATTAGCAAAGCTGCTCTGCTAATACATTCAGAAAAAGGTGAGCCGCCCACCTAGGGCTCAGGTCTCTCAATTCATACAGACAAAAGAAGGCAAGTTAATAAACAAAGAAAAACCAAACACACACACACCCCACATAGCCCCTGAGACCAGTCAGGTATCTTCATTTCCATATCACCTTCAGCAGTCTCCTGTTTGACTCTCTGGTTACCTTAATTAATTACCGTCTAGCACCTACTGCTCCGGGTCCTGCTTTCCCAGGCACACCTGGCTCCATCCAAACCCACCCTACATTCCTACACCCAGAATAACTTCCCCCTCTTGAACTCAGAAGCAACCTTGTATCATAGTGTGATTTTCACAATGTAACTCTTATACTTCCACATTACAATGTAACTCTTATACTTCCAATGGACTTTGGCTCTATGTGGTGATTTAAAAAAATAAATTGCAATTCCCATGTATTATAGCTGAAGTACTAGCAAGAGCTTAGTTACACCTAAATAAGCTAAACATTTTCATTAGAACCCCTTGTTTTCAGTCACACACAGTTTTCTAAAATTTTTTACCTATTAGTGTTAAATTTTCCAGCCCTGGTGTCTGCATAACAGCTTATATATTTAGAGAGCATAAAATGACTCAGTCATTTCAGAGACTGAAGAAAGTGTGGGGTCGGGAACACTTTTATTATTATACATAATGGTTTTGAGCAATGTTTCCTCTGATTTTTTCTGTCCATGGGTGGAATAAATTTTACATGCATTGAAGCACGTGGAGAGGTGCTCCACCAATAGAAGAAACGCATGCTGCTGGTTGTGGGCGGCTGTGGGCACTCTCCCAGTCAGCTGGGCCACACCTGAACCTCTCCGGAGCAGCTGCTCAAGTGCACAGCTTTCAGAAAACACTGGTTTTGAGCGTGACTGTGTTTAGAAAGTTGCATGCAGTGTTGTTGAAGCTGTGTTGGTCTCAGTCTAGTAGTGAGACAATATCTTTTATTGGACCCAACTTCTTTCGGGGAGAAAGACAAGCTTTGGAGTGACAGAGGCAGCTTGTCTCCCTCACCAGCAGAAGCTGGTCCACTACAAACATTACCTCACCCACCTTCTCTGTATTGAAATTTGAAGAGGAAAATTTGACAGGGAAATAGCCTTCCCTAAGGGAGGATGGGAGGGGGTTAAATATTTCAGTGGGAATTTAATTCCTTTTTCATGGAGTTATTAGGGGTTGGAAAAACATACAGGTTACCGATTCATAGCACTTTGAGTATTGATTCATTTAGGCACTGATCCAGCACTGTAACATGCACCGAATTGTTCTCATGTGATTAGTCCCAGTGCTCACCTACCTGAAGACAAAGGGACTATTGTAGGCTTAACTTTAAGCATGTGCTTAAGTGCTTCACCCTGCTAAGGCCTTATTTACTTTACCAAGACTCTAAATGAAAGAAGGCTCCATTGGACCCGCATGAATTTTTTATTTAAATGCACAGTGAAGGCATGTATCTTCTATTGTGCACATGCAAGGAGGCAATGTACTGCAGGATCCTGATTTGATTAAACTACTGTAATGCAATTTAAAACTACGGGGTTATGCAACCACTAAAGATTATATATCCTCTTGATCTCTCCAGAAAAGTGTGGTTAACAGTAGACAGCAATGTTTTCAGCATGGGGTTTAATGGCAGTCCTACCAAAAAAAACTGACTGGGCCTGGTGCTGATGGAACAAGATGAACATAATCAAAGTATAGTGAAAATGAAAAAAAGTTGTCTAGACTAGGTCTTTCAACATCCTGGTCTAAGTTAATCGATTAAGAACTCTGCAATAGTCACTAAACTCTCCACAAATTGCATTCAGATATCTATAGATTACGGTAGCAAGTCTCAGCAAACAACATGCACAGAACAAAAAAGCAGTCCAATAGCACTTTAAAGACTAACAAAATAATTTATTAGGTGATGAGCTTTCGTGGGACAGACCTGCTTCTTCAGACTATAGCCATACCAGAACAGACTCAATATTTAAGGCATAGAGAACCAAAAACAGTAATCAAGGTTGACAAATCAGAAAAAAATTATCAAGGTGAGAAAATCAGAGAGCAGAGGGGCGGGGGGCGGGAGTCAAGAATTAGATTAAGCCAAGTATGCAAAAGAGCCCCTATAATGACCTAAAAAATTCCCATCCCAGTTCAAACCATGTGTTAATGTGTTGAATTTGAATATAAATATTCAATATATTCAATTTGAACATATTCAGCAGCCTCTCTTTCCAAAGTGTTGTGAAAAGTTGTCTTCAGTAAGATGCAAACTTTCAGGTCATTAACAGAATGGCCCAATCCATTAAAGTGGCGCTTGACCGGTTAGTGGATCAGGAGTGTCTTTATGTCTGTTTTATGTCCATTAACTCTTTGTCTGAGAGAGTTTGAAGTCTGTCCAATATACAAAGCTTCTGGGCATTGTTGGCACATGATGGCATATATGATGTTACTTGAGGAATATGAGAATGTGCCCGTGATTCTGTGACTGACCTGGTTAGGTCCAGTGTTGGTATCCCCAGAGAAGATATGTGGACAAAGCTGGCAGTGGGCTTTGTTGCAAGGAAAAGTTGCAGGACTGGTGTTCCTGTGGTATAGACTGTGGTTGTAGGTGAGAATCCTCATAAGGTTGGGAGGTTGGTTGTAGGAGAGAACAGACCTGTCACCTAGGGCCTTCTGGAGTGTGGCATCCTGATTAAGGATAGGTTGTAGGTCTTTAATAATGCGTCACAGTGGTTTGAGTTGAGGGCTGTAGGTGATAACCAGTGGTGTTCTGTCTTGGCTTTTTTGGGCCTATTTTGGAGTAGCTGGTCTCTGGGTATTTGTCTGGCCCTGTTGATTTGTTTTTTTATTTCTCCTGGTAGGTAATTCAGGTTTATGAATATTTGGTAAAGATCTTGTAGTTTTTGGCCTCTGTCAGTAGGATCAGAGCAAATGCAATTGTACCTAAGGGCTTGCCTGTAAACAACGGATCTAGCTGAAGATCAAACATCAACATGTAACACAGGGCCAATCAGATATCTCTGGGTATAAAAGAATTGTATAATGGGAATGGTGACATGGAAAATAAGTCAAATTATGTATGTGTATATATATATATATATATATATATATACACCATTAAAAGAAAAAGTTATGTCACAACAAAAGCAAAATTAATGGTACCTAAATTGCTCAGATAAGAAAGAATAGTTTAAATGTAATTAGAAGGAAAGGAAAATACTAGAAGAAAAGTTGTCCCACTGCAAAATGATGGAAGGGGTGCGCTATGTATTCAATACTGGAGGTATGCTTAGAGCACACTAATCAAATTTATGGACTGTAAGAGGCCTTTAAGTCTTATTGAGAATAGAACTAAACGCACCATGAGTTTGATAAATGACAAAGATGGTCTGAAATTCAATTCAGCTCAATTAAGAAAAATATGAAGTACTTTAAAAAGAAACAAATGATGAAATATAGAAATACAGAGTAAGTGAATTCTGGGTAAGCAGAAGTTCTACGGAGTAACAACATTGTAGGCTGGCAGAGCAAGAAATGGACAGGAATTTGGAAATGAGTTCAGAGGCATATTTCAGTACAAAAAATTGTTGCCTAACTAAGTGGCCATCTTGAAAATTGTGCTCCTCTCAAACTCCCATCCATATAAAAACCCAGAAATGACCATAATATGGTACTATAATTTCAAACTGTAAGGCTGTGGCCACACTAGCAGCTCATTTTGAAAATAATTTTGAAATGAGGGGCAATTTCGAAATGAGCAGAGAGCGACTACACAGCAATTGCTCGTTTTGAAATTAATTTCGAAATTAAAAGGCGTTCATTTTGAAATCGTTATTCTACTCCCATGTTGGGAGTAACGCCTCCTTTCCATGTTAATTTCAAAATTAAATGTGTGTAGCCACTCCCTGGCTGCCACTTCAAAAACGAAAAGTCCTCCACAGAGCTGGCCCCTCCCACCAGCAGCCAGAGCTCTATGGCTGTCAGCTGTGGGTGCCTTAAAGCTGCAGGGACACAGAAACCCCATGCAGGAAGCTGAGAGTGTGCTGGCAGCCATAGGAGCACGAGGTGGCCAGACGACACTCCCTAGCACCCCCAGAAAGTGACACCCCTCCATGGCTGGATGGATGGCCAGCAGCCAAGACCCCCAGGATCCCCGTGGAGCCAAGGGGTCCGGGTGGCAGGGCTCCCAGGGCTCTGGGCAGCCCCCAAAGAGGAGGGGGCCCTCTGGCTGGAAGCTGAAGTCCGGGGCCTGCTGGCTATCCATGGGGAGGAAGACATCCTGCTCAGGACAGAGGGGTGGAAAAGAAACGCAGACATCTTTGCCCGCCTCACCAGCAACCTTGCTGCAAGGGGCTGCCTCCTCCAGGCCCCAGACCAGGTCCACTCCAAAGTGAAGGAGCTGTGGCAGGGCTATGTCCGAGCAAGGGACTCAGCCCAGCAGTCAGGGGCAGTGCTGGCCACCTGCCCCTACTTCAGGGAACTCCACCAGCTGCTGGGACCCAGGGAGCTGAACCACTCGAGGAGACCCTGGACATGAGGGAGCCAGAGGGGCAGGGCAAGAAGCCCCAGCCAGGACCCTCGATGCGCCCCCCTACTGCAGACCCCGAAGTACCTGGTGGCACCGGGGACAGCAACAGTGGGAGCGAGGGACTGCTGTGCATTGTCGAGCTCTCTGGGCTAGCCGGGCTACCTCCACCCAGGCCTCCCCTGAACCACCCGAGGAACCCTCAGGTAGGACTGGGCATGGGGTGCCCTGGTCATGTGCGGGGGGGAGCGGGGAGCAGTCCCTGACGCAGCCGGTACAGGTCTGGGCACACGGCCACGAGCCGGGACCTAGGGATGGCCATCATCACTGCCGGGGGGGGGCCCACATGGGGCCATGGGCTGCCATGAGGGTCAGAAACCCAGGAGGGCTGGGCAGCCATTCTAACAGCCCCACGTTGACGGACCCCACAGAAGACAGGCCACCCCAGAGCCTCTCATCACAAGCAGGGTGGGATGGCAGTGGGGACAAGCCCACTGGCCCATGGTACCCAGGCTCATGACTGACAGGGCACCACCCTCTCCCCTTATGTCTTCACAGCCTTGGCATCTGCCAGCCATCCCCACCCCCCTGGACATGCCCAGGAGCCCCACAGCAGCAGAGAATGCCTTCCTGGACCAGGCACTGTGGCGGGAGGAGCCGCTGCTGCAGCTGGGCAGACGATCTGGCGGCAGCCCACACAGCTGCATGGTGGGAGCAGAACCGCTTGCTGTGGGAATGGCTCTCCATGGAGCAGGTGGCCTGGGACTGGGTATCTCGACACCCTGACCCAGGCTGTCGCCAACCGCCCGGCACAGCCACCCGCCCCATGGATGGCCTTTGCCACAGCACCCCCCTCTTCCCCAGCCCCCCACCCCCCTTCCAAACCCGTCCCCCCACCCTTGCAGCTCTGCGCACTGGCTGTGGCTGGGTGAACCCTGCCCATCCATGGCTCCCCCCTCCTCCCTGCAAATCCGAGCCCCTAGACACCCCGGTCCAGACCTACCTCCCCGTTCCACCTGTCCCATCCCAGCCCTGGTGTGGTCCCCAGACCCGGGGTGGTCGCAGCTCCAGGGGCCGTCGTGGCTCCCAACCAGCCACTCCGACAGAGGATTGAGGCCCCCCGCCTCCCCATGTATATAGTTCACCCCCGCCCCCTGCATAAATAGTCACACGTTCTTTGTGTTCCAAAAATAGCAGTTGAATTTATTTAATGGTGCTATCTGTCCTGCCTCAGGTGGGGATGGCAACGGGGGTGCTCATGGGGCAGGGGTGACAACGGAGGGGGGGTTGTGTGGAGTGAGCCAGGCCAGGTCATGGGGGCCCCCAGTCAAATGTCTCCCAGAGGGTCTCCCGCACGCGCACCCCTGGTGACATGGGACTGCACCTGGGTGCTGATAGTGCGGCACGGCCTCGGCTGCCCTGCTTGCTCTGCACGAGGTTGTGGAATGCACAGCAGGTGCCCACGACCGCAGGCACGCTGGGCAGGCCTACCTCCAGGTGCATCAGGAGGCACCTGAAACGCGCCTTCAGACAGCCGAATGCCTGCTGTACGGTGTTCCTGGCCTGGTTGAGGTGGGCGTTGAAGAGGTCCTGGCTCTCATTGGTGTGTCCCACGTAGAGGTGCATGAGCCAGGCCTGGAATGGGTAGGCAGCATCGGCAATGATGCACGGGGGCATGGTCACGTCCCCCACCGGCAGCTCCTGTCTGGGGATGTTGGTGCCCTCTGCCATCCTGCGGCTGAGCCACGAGTTCCACAGGATGCAGGAATCATGGGCCCTGCCCAGCCAACCCACACAGATGTCCCGTGAAACGTCCGCAGGCATCCACGAGCGCCTGGAGGACGACAGAGTGGTAGCCCTTTCAATTGATGTACCATCCCCGGCTGTGTGGTGGGGCCCAGATGGCAATGTGGGTGCTGTCCAATGCACCGATGCCGTTGGGGAATCCCAGCTGTTGGAAGCCAGCCATGGCAGCATCCACGTCCCCAAGGTGGATCAGGCGGCATAGGAAGATCCTGTTGATGGTGGCGACAGCCTGTAGGGGTAGAGGGCACAGGCGACCGTGAGTGCGTGGTAGCATATGGAGGACCCCATCCCCAGGGCCCTGCTCCCTGGTACCTCTCTCCTAGGGACCCCACTCCCCAGGGCCCTACTCCCTGGGACCCCACCTCCCCAAGACCCCGCCATGGATGTGTGGCCCCAGGTGCCTTACCTCAAGGAGGACGACCCTGATGGTGGCCTTCCCCACCTGAATTGGTGGCTGACTGAGCAATGCTGTCCAGGGTGGCCACCTTCCACAGGGCAATGGCTACTCATTTCTCCAGGGGGAGCGTGAGCCGCATGTAGGTGTCCTGGTGGCGAAGTGCTGGTGCCAGCCAATGGCACAGCTCCATGTAGGTGGCCCGAGTCATCCGAGTCACGCAGAGCCATTGGTCATCGTCCTACTCTCCGAGGATGATGTCGTCCCACCATTCCCCACCGGTGGGGTACTGCCAGAGGCGACGGCGTGGCTGGAACAGGGGGTGCTCTGGATGCACTGTGCGGGGAGCCTGCAGGAGGCTGGCCATGTGTCGGGCAGCACGTACCCTCATATGGCATGCTGTGAGGATGGCCATCAGGCTGGCCATGATGTCCAGGGTGTCTCTGTCAGTGAAGTGCTGCGAGTCCATGGCAGGCTGCGGTGTGGTGGCTAACCAAGGCTCTGCCAACTGCTATGCTGGAGGTTGTGTGCTGCAAGCAGCCAGGGTCCTCAGCATGTGCATGGGGGATGTGTTTGGGAGGGACCCTTTAAGGGGTTGACTTGCCCGTGCTCCAGGAAGGGCTTGTCGGCCATCCGACACTGCCCTCGCCATTTCCTGCCCCGTTATTTCGAAAGGAAGCTGGGGCTGTGTAGCCGCTCCATTTCAAAACGACTGGGAGTCCTTTCGTTGTGATCCGCGTCTCATGTGAAGTTGCTTCCATAGCACTTATTTAGAAATAGCTCATTTCGAAATGACGGATAGGGATAAGCCATTTCGATGTCACTCCCTAGCGTGGCCACAGCCTAACAGTAATAAATATAAGATACATCAGCAGGGTTATGGAGGATAACAAACTGAACACAAAAAAAATGCAAGTACTACATAGAAGTATAAGGGCAGTTGACGATGTGCTGACCTACTCCGGGTCCCGTGGGCATGCGTGGGGTTTGATACAGCGGGGGGAGTCGGGTGGCCTGGGACCGGCCACCCCACCTTTATAGCAGCCTTATATGGTGTAGCAGCAATATGTGATTCAGTGTATCTACTTTAAAACCTGGGTTTCCACAGTATTATGAGTACCAGGAACAATAACACTCCAATTGTGAACACCACAATGCCCTGTGGCAGCTGTTCTAAGTCCCAATAATTCTCTCTACAGCCCCAGCTAGTCCAGCTAGTGGTATTTACCAATAGTGATTGATTCATTTATTCGTTACTACAATTACTTAACACTTGTCTTATATATATATATATATATATATTTGGCATAGGCTAAACACTTGGCATATAGCTGTACATAATTAGATGTGACTTACCAATAACATCCAGTGCTCCCACATCTCACCAACAACTACGTTACAGCGGCCCTTGAAGTCAGAGATACGGCTTGGTTGGGACCTTTAGTGGTGGTGACGTCCGGGTGATCAGGCCGGGGTCTGCTGTCTGGACTGGAAGTTGCTGGCCTCCGCCTAGTGTCCAGGAGCCCACACCCTTGTCCCTGCTAAATCACCTTTTATACTGTTTCTTACTTGGGGGTTCAATACCCGGCCAATTAAAGCGTTTGTTACCTAATTTGGGCTTTCTATCCTCCCGGCCTGTCAGAACATGTTACAAGATTTCCTCTGTCCTTGGTCATTTTCTGAACCTCCCCCCGGGACCCTCTGATGTTGCACAACCAAGATGTTCTCTTTGGGTGGGCTTCCAGCTACTTGCCCCAGCTGTTCTCTTTGGGGACTTACTATCTGCTTGTCAGGATGTTCTCTTTGGGGACTCTCCCACTACTTGTCAACTTTCTGATTTCTTTCTCCTGGCCTGGCTTCAGACCTTCCTGCCATTGTATGATAGCATTCCAAGATGGAGTGTATGGTCATTCTGCCTTGCGAGTGAGGCCCGGCCACCAGGTGCTCGTGCTCCCACAGCAGTCATGCGAAACAAAGGAGATCGTTATTCCTTGTTACTCAGCACTGGCTAAGTCTGCTGGAGAAGTCCTTAATTTCTAAGGGTTCCATTTCCTGGACCCAGGATATCTAAAAGACTATCTAAAGCTCCAGGGTGATGACCAGGGTCAACAACTATGCTCCTCTGGCACAATGAAACTCTCAACAGTAGGAGTACAGCACATTTGTGCAGGAGGAAGAACTTTTTCTGGAGGTAGCTGGAAACTGTGATGTGAACTCCTCCACAAAGAACCACCACAAACCTCACCACCTTCTGCTCCAAGTGCAAGGGCCATTTCTTTGATCTTGCCCTCTAGAATATAAAGACGTAGTAACATATATATTTATTTAATAATAAAAATAACAGTAATAAAAACCCAGCTTAGCAAAACAAGACATTTGACTGCACATGGGCCTGCTGGGGCAATAATGAGGAAGCAGTCACCACATGCCAGCTGTGTAGTCATATTACTCAGTGTGCTACTGGAAGATATTCAAATACTGTGATGAGGAGTGTAGAATAGAAGCCTCTATTGAACAGGCTAGACTAAAAAGTTAAGTTCTTTGCTCAACATTTTAAAGGAAAGGGGAAAAAATCAAGAACGGGCATAAAACTGCAAGATAAAACACCTGCCAAATTAGACATATGAGGAACGGTTGAAATAACTGTGGATGTTCCTTCCAAATAAAAGACTCAGGGAAAAATGCCAATGGTCTTCAAGTTGGCAAATGAACACGAGGAAGAGGTAGTTTTATGCCTTGCATTACTCTAATATGGACAGGCCCTAATGGAGCTCAAGAACCCATTGTGTTACATATAGTAAGAGTCAGTCTCTGTCCTTTAATGAAAAATCCTACCTTTGTCTGTCTTATCTATTTATACTCTAAGCTCTAAAGGCAGGATTTTTCATTAGTCAGTCAGGATAAAAGCTGAAGGTATGGAGTTAAGTTATATTAGGAAAAATTTGGATAAAATATTGTTGCCCCTTTTGGACCCAAGGTTGGCCACTACAGATGGCTCCCTGTGTTGTTTCAGAGAGGTATCCAGGCTAGTCTGCACTCAGACAAAACAAAGCAGCAGAAATCATTTTGTTTGTCTTTAACTGCTACAATTCTGCTGTTTTGTTGTGTTGTTTCTAATAGGAGAAATTAAGGACACCAGTCACGTATTTCTTTGATACAATGACAGTTATTTACAAGGAATATATACAAAGTGCTCTTTCCATAAACACCATCAAAACAAACACTAGAAGGGAGTTTCCTTGTTCAGAAATCCAAGTTTGCCTTTCCAGTAAGTACCCTCTGTCCAAAAGGAACTTTGGCTTTCAGCTTCCTCTCACAACCATGCTTGCAACTTCAGCTCTCGCTGTCTGCTCCATTTCCCCCTCTGACACACACAGACCCACACGCAGCTGCAATCAATCAGTCAATCAATCCCAGAAAAACCCATTAGCCCGAGTCTGCAGGTCCACTTCTGATTGGCCTTGTACATGTCCTACTGCCTTGGGTATTGGCTTCCATTGTTGCCAGCCATCTTATGCCCTAAAGCAGTTTAATTGCTTCTTCTATTTATCGTGAATGAATGGTGGTTATCATGTCCGTCAGCTTTGTCTAGGTCTGTGACTGATTTACAGATCACTTACTTGATAGTGGTCCTTAATACCTTTCAGCATAACAGTATTATGGAAAACTTGATATGATGAGAACGAGCTAATATAAATGAGACTGATACCAAGCAGTAATTTCAAAGAGATCGCCCAACAGCCATCAAATAACGATTTTCATTCCTGACCTGCCAGATTCAAATTACCTGATTCAGAGGTAGAAATAATCATGGGCCAAATCTTGTTTGCTTGCTCAGGGGACTAATCAAAATAAAGTCATATTTTACCTTTACAGAGTGCCTTCCATTCGGTGATTTCAGAGTAGATAATCAGGCAGCAGCAGAGATCTGCAGCGAACAAACAAAACCTAAACAAACAAACCAAAAAGCAGATACAACGTGTTACTGCATAAAATGTAAACTATTTTCAACATAAGTTCATTAAGCAAGTTCCGCCCTGCGGCAACTCCGAAGTACCGGCACACATCGAGCTGCGGCTCACCTGCTGGTACTTCGAAGTGCTGGGGCAACTTTGAAGTCCCCTTACTCTGATTTTCTCTTGATGGGGCCTCTTTCTCTTTCTTGGGTGGGTTCTTTTGCAGGGCTCAGCTCCTATTATTCTCTGGCCAAAAAGGTGCTGCTGGCAGCTGGTCATCCCCAATCTCCCATATTTTTGAACCACTCCTCAATGTTTGGGCTTTTTTTCTTTTTTCCAATGTGGCACCGCTGAGGATTTCTTGACTTCCTCTGTAGCACAGGATGTGGGTTACTTGCCAGGATTAACTGGGTATCAGTCACTCAGGGGTGACTGGTGAGGCCACTGGACATTTAACACCCTCAGGCTAGGGAAGAGACAGGATAAGCCCCCTCTGCTTCAGGCCGCCCTCTTCCTTGGCCTTACTCTGCCCCGCTCTACCTCTTCTCCCTAACCAAAGCAGCCCAGGGACCAGCAGGGCTATGGGGGGCCCAGTACCAGCAAGAGGGGTTCAGTCCCCCTGCACACACCATCAGCAGAGGGGGAAGTGGAGCAATGCAGCCCTAGCTTGCTCTGCTTCCCTGGCCAGATTGCTCCACTTTCTGTTGCTGAGTGCAGGGACCGTCCTGTACCGTCCCATGAGTGGTGTACTGGGAATGCAAAGTGAGCTGGGATGTGTTGCTCTGCTTCCCCTGCCAGTGAATGGGGAGGTGGGCAAATCCCTGCTGTGGCCAACTGGCCCCTCTGCTAACCAGCTGTTCCTTTATATAAATATTTAGTCATTGGAGCAGGTGGATTGTACCGTACGTCTACCCCTCAACACTCACAAGGCGACACAGTAATTCTTTTGTTCTCGCTAGCTCTACAACTCTTCTAAGTATTTATACACAGCGGGACAGCTTCACTAGGAGCAACTGAGGGAACCCTACATCAGACAGTCCTGTAGTTCAATGGTGACTCTCCTTGGCGATCCCTGTTCAGATCCTTTCTTCCCTTCTGCCTGATGGGTGGTTCAGCCTGGGTCTCTCAGAACCCAGCAGAGAGCTTTAACCAGAAGGGTAAAAGTAATACAATTAGATCATCCTCCAGACATTTTATGCAGTGTGCCAGGAGCCTAATTAATTCTCGTAAGAAACAACATAGGTGCCCAAGCCCCCAGAAGAGAGGAGCTGTCCCAACAGAGGGCAGGGCCCAGGCAACGCCCCCACTCCATGCAGCAGACCCTGTCCCTTCCCCACCAAGACCCTGTCCCCCTCCCCAACTAGCCTGGGGCTAGGAGCAGGTGGACCCCAGCAGCTGGCAGGGATTACCTCCCCCTGGCCTCCCTTCCCACCATATTCACCATGTGGTGTGAGTGTCAGCTTGCTCCACCATGTCTTCCTGGCCCACTGAGCCCTGCTGCTCCATGGGTCAGGGACTGGGGAGAGGAGGCCACTTCCCTCTGCCATGGAGAAGCAGGGATCAGCAGGCCAGGAGGCTGTGGTGGAGCAAGCAGCTGCTTGCACTCTGTTGTGAGTGTGGGGTTCAGAGGCAAGAAAATGGGAGATAATCCCTACTGCTGCCTCTGCCTGAACCCACTACCCATGACCTGCCCCAGGTGTTCTCCCCACTCCCATCCATAGGACGGATGGGGAAGCCACCAGAGGAGCCGCAAAAGCACAGACTTCGGGTGACCACCCCACCTCGTTGCATGGACGGGACAGTTCTGCTCAAGCTGCATTATGTCTGTGATTCTGGTGGAGCCTAAAAGTTAGGTATTGCAACATTAAGCACTGCAACAGCCCAGAGAGATTAGTCATTTGTTGAAGGCCACTTTGAGTCAATTCAAACAGCCAGACTAGAAATTTGAGGAGTCCCAAGTCCCAGCTCTGGACTCTAAATGGACATAGAATGTTATTTTAGCGGGAAATATTGATGATTACAACTTAACCTGAAAATAACTTAATAATTGTTTGTCAATCAAACACAAAACTGATCTCCTAAATGTACATCTTGACATTGTTGGAGAACAGATTATACAAATCACAAACGTTATGGCTGATCCATAAACCTTTAATCTGAACAATGCTAGATTATTCTTTTTAAAAAAATTAACATCCAATCTACAACATAACCTGCCAAGTGTTTGCTTAGGAAAAAAGAACTCCTTTATGGTGACAAGAACTTTGTGATAACAGGACTGCTAGGTTCTTTAATGACCTTATATCTAAGTGTGGCAGGTTAATATGGTAGATCAGAAGCAAAATGAGAAAATGGGACAGATACATATAGAGGAATGGAGCATGTTAGTTTATAGACTATTAGCATATGTATTATATGTATGATCAGAATATATGAGTGTTAGTTCATTTAAACTTAATATAAGTATGCTCAACAAAAGTCCTCCACTGTAAACTTCTTTTGCCTAACTAAATTACAAAGAAAACATTGGGCTTCTGAAACAAGGGAACAATAGTTTGACTATAAGAGAGTGTCTTGACTAACCATTGTTTGTTTGTTGAATAGGTTAATTATTATACAAATAGACCCGGATCATGAAATTAGATCTGTGCCCAAAGACCTTTGTGCTTGCTTAAAGCCCCATTTAAGTATCCCACATACATGCTGAACCTCTCTCATTTGGGACTCACTAGTCTCACAACATTCATGGTCTGGTAGGATGACTGGTAGGTAGGCTGGAAGATGGGCTGGGAGCACTGCCAAGCTAGCAGCAGAGGTGCCAGCAGCCAGGCCAAGGCTGGCAACAGAGCTGGGCTGGTTCCCAGGAGCCTGGTGGCAGGGAGCCGGGCCAGAGCAAGGAGCAGAGTCAGTGGCCAGGAGGGGAGCCTACTGACCTATTGTGAGAACCCAGAGGCTAGCCACCTCCCAGGAGAGCCTGGAGGCTGGAAGCAAAGGGCCAGCATTGGCCTTGCCTGGTCCAGCAGACTCCCTAGTTTGAGACTGGTCAGGTCTCCAAGCTGCCAGACCAGGGAGGTCCAACCTGTATCGCATTTCAGCATATTATATACCACTTTTAAGCAACCATATCATCTTCCAATTCATCTACCTTTATAAAAGAGTTGAGTGGAATGCAATCAGCTTGCATCTCTATAATATAACCAATGGCTAATTTTGACCTCAATGAACACCACACTTCTACAGAAATGGTCCATTGTTGGATTTGAAAGAAAAACAGAAGCTAGGTGGCCACTGAAAGCCAATGGAAACATGGCACAGAGGTTGGGAATTCTACTTTCAAAGCACAAGCTTGTTTTCTACCAAACTTACAGAAAGATGAAAAATAATTTCTTCTCTCTTTCAATTTTTTTAACAGCGAGGGGGTTCTCCTAAACTGCCTTTGCTTTCTTCTCTTCCCTATTAATATAATAGGCAGGGTTACCTGTCCTTTCCTTTTCTCCTCTTGTGCAGCAATAAAACGAGGTAATTAATATTTGTTCCACATCTCTATTGGCCTTGGATACCAACTGGGAATAGAAATGAATTTACATTTTTGCATGGCAGTTCAGACTAGAATATTGTTGATGAGGCTGACCTACTTCTATTTTTATACCAATTGTAAGAATAAACTCCATAGTATTTTAGAATCAGACTTCAAATTTAGCTTGTAATAAGCAACATCTGTATTCTGCCATAAAACTGTTTTTTTTTAACATAACCTCTAAGGAAAAGACTTTTTAAGGACTTGGAAATGCGTTATTAATACTTCCTTCTCCCTAGTGATGGTGTTTTATCATAAACTTTGAGGAAGAGGCCTTGGTTAAAGTTCAGGAGGAGGAGGCACACTTTCAAATTCATTTTCTACCAAGAATCCGTGGATCCTACTTCAATGGCCTGTAATGTGGCTTTTTGTTTGTTTTGGTTTTTTGCTTCTGTATTTTGGGAGAATAATATAAAACAAATCTTACAAACTCTCCTTTATTATTAACAAAATCTTGTCTCTTTTCAAGAGTTTATTTTTGGGAATGCCATTTAGATTCCAATTAAGCCCTCAACCATCCTCTTCGTGTTGAAGGGTAATCCTTATTTTATAAACCCATATTTCTCTCTGATCTGCACAAACCTGCTGTCATTTTACTTTCTCTTCTCCACAATGCTTACATGAAATTTTAAAAAACCCTTAAACTTACAGGAAATATTGTAATGCTGACATTAGCTCATTTTAATCTTCCTGCAGTAAAAATGCTATCATATCTCCCATTGAGTAGACTCAGTCAGATCAGAATACTGGGAAGCTTGTTAGTGTTAGTTTGTATGGTGGTTCCAACAAATGCCTTGTCTTTTTCTTCCATTTTATTTACTTTACACACCCTCAATTTTGCCTTCATTTGGAAGCAACTAACCATAACCTGGTTATGGTGGAAACCATCTGAAATCACAGACTTTTGCATGTTTTCCATGAGACACCATAACTCTGCACTAGTCTGTGAATGCAGACGGAGTTTAAAAGGCTTGCTCAGCATCAGAAGACTTGAGAAAGTCACATAACACTTTGAGTCAGCATGTGATATACAGTGAATCCAAGTGGCCCCAGCAACAGCCACCATTGTTATTTGTACTGTACTGTGGTAGTTCCCAGATGACGCTGGCAGGGTTAAGCTGCTATTACACTGCATTATGAACAAATATAGATAGGGACATTATCAGTTATATAAATGACATTTTGAGGACCTCCCCGCCCACAATCTACACCTGAATCCACACAGAGTAGTAACCAATAGGACTCTCAAAGGTGTGAGGGACTGGTTTCCATCATGTGTAAGAGGAATGTATATGAGAAAGGGAACATTGAAACACCTTTATATAGCTATGATACAAATATACAATACAATGTATTTTGTTACTTTTCCTACTTATTTATAAACTTTTCACATGAGCCAACACTCAATGCTAACTGTGACAGTGATGGGACAAGTAACACACACAGCCATCCCCAATGAGGCCATGAATTCCCCTTGCTCATAAGAGTCCTTTGCAGCCTGTGCACACATGCGTGCAGCACAGAAAAGGTAGTAGGTTCACTGTAGAACACACTGCATGCAACAAAGGCAGAGCCTGGACTTCAGCAGAGTGAAGAACACCTCCCCTGCCACCCATCAGACTCACTGCTTCTGAAGCACAGGGGAGTCACTGTGCCTGGCCTAGGGCTGAGCTGGGTTCCTGATGCCCTCGAGCAGGGGAGAGCAAACTTTTTATACCGTCTCCCTTTTTATCCCTGCAATTAGCAGGGCCCCCAGCCTGGAAGCGAGCACCAGTCTCCTGAAGAGCCACACTGTGCTCCCTTGGCAGTGGAGGCCACTGGAGGTGTGTGTGGGAGAAATGGAAAAGATCAGGACAGGAGCAGTTCCTCTGGGGCACCATGGGTGCAGCCAGGTGGCACAGGGGGTCAGAGGAGGCAGCCACACTGCCCAGCAAATGGCAGTGCAGAGACAGCTGGAGGACTCGCAGGGGCAAGCTGCATGTCAGGCTTTGTCCTTGCATGGAGCAGGAACTGGGTCCACTGCCAGGCTGAAGGGAGGCAGCAGTGGTATACGTGCTCACGTGGCGCACAGGGGGAGTGTCTTATTGCGAGTGAGAACAGCTAGGGCATGTGCATTTCCTGCACTCTCTCCTGCAGAGCCCGTTTTTTCCCCGTTAATGATATTGCAGCTGCAGGAAGTGGGATTTTGCAGCACACCCCAGAAAAATTTTTGTTACTCCCCCAGGGCACAGACGAGCAAATTTTTTACATTGGGCCCACTTTTCGTCCCTGCAAGTAGTAGCCCTGACAACCTGCCTAATGTAATCCAACTGGACAGCAATTTCAGTTATGTTCATAGGGGGGAAAAAAAAATCCTTTCAGCATGTGAAAGAAAATAAGTACACAGAATATGAAAACTTTATTAATTGGTATATAAATGTGAATACACAAACATAAAAATGGAACTACATTTCAATATTTTTAATTAGATGGATGAAACTAAGACCCAGCAGCCAATCATGCTGCGCCCCCTCCCTAACAAAATTTCACACACTCCCTGATTTCGTGCAACCCTGCCTTAGGGTTGATAAGACTGAAGATGAGGAGACAAATGTACCAGACCTAGAGCTAGGGTGACCATATTTCCCTATGTGAAATAAGGAATACCTGGTAAAATTTCTTAGAGTTAAGCAAGTTCAATGATAACAAGAAGTCCTGTGGCACCTTATAGACTAACAGATATTTTGGAGCATAAGCATTCGTGGGCAAAGACCCGCTCCATCAGATGGCAATCCATCAGATCTATGCAGCACAAACATTCAAAATAGCATAAAGTTGATTGATCACCCATTTAAAAGATATACTGCATTAGTATAACAGATACAAATTTATAATATATACCTATAATTAAGTGGTTATTGCTCTACAGAAATTCGTGCCTTGTCCTCATCTTGCTGTCCTCCAGAGTGTGGGCTTCTCATGAGAGAGAGAGATGCAGGAGCCAGGGCAGGGGGCTGGGATGTTTGTGGAGGAGGGCTAGGGTATGTGAATAAGCTGCTGGAAATCATGTCTGTCTGTCTGTCTCTCTCTCTCTCTCTCTCTGTGTGCACGCGCGCTGTAGGTCAAGAGTCAGGGATACGGGTCAGGAGTCAAGACAGGAGGCTGAGAGTGGGGAGGAGCCCTGGGGCTGGGTTCTGGAACAGTGTAAATCATGTATCAGAGATGTAGCCAAGTTAGTCTGTATCTTCAGAAGCACCAAGAAGTCCTGTGGCACCCTACTAACAGATATGTTGGAGCATAAGCTTTCACGGGCAAAGACCCGCTTCATCAGACACATCACAAAAGCTTATGCTCCAAAATATCTGTAGTCTATAAGGTGCCACAGGATTTCTTGTTGCAGTGTAAGTCATGAGTTATTTCTGCAGCAGTATAAAACGAGAATGAAACCTACTAGGCCAGTTTCCCCCTCAACCCTATTTAATTTAACTGGAGTAAGTGGACTTACAGATAAATTATAAACCTAGGTTCCAAGCCTTCTGATCGAAGCACAGCCCATGGACGGTGTGAGGCCAGTAGCGGCCCCCGGCACACTGGGACTGGATCTTCTTGGAGTCGGGTTGCTTGGGAATGCGGCCCAAAGCGGGTGGTAAACTCCATCTAAGGCTAAATATTGGCATGAGACCGATAGTCAACAAGTACCATAAGGGAAGGCTGAAAAGAACTTTGAAGAGAGAGTTCCTAGCTTTCAAAGTGAAACAATATATTATTTCATACGATACCTTGCAATATCTCACTGTACTCAATACAGCACGGCATACCTTCTAATAGCCATACACACTGTGCCAAGCCCATTGCCAACCTTCCAACCTGTCTGTATACAATAAACCTACATTCTAATATCCCACTCTGTAAACAGGATTTTCAGTGCTTGTAACTTGTAAGTCTCCTTGAGAGGTACAGCATGGATAGGCTTGGAAATCCTCACCCCTTGCCCTAATGCTACCTCCTGCAGTCTCCCACTGAACTCTCCCATCACAGGTTTCTCCCTCCCAAATAGTGACTTGATCTCCCATCTAACCACTGGGCCCAGCTGCCCCTCTCCACCCCAGACATGCCTAGGCCACATGGTGCCTGTTTGTTTCCTAGTTGCTGCCTGTGGCCACCCTTTTCTTCTCCCAACCCCCGCTTCACTGCCGGTGTAGCTGGTTCTCCCATTCCCCAGGGCAGGGCCAATTAAGATAAGGGCTGCACCCTCATGATTCAAATACCCCTTCCCAAACAAACACTAAAACTTGATGGAAATCACTTATCTGGCTATCCAATTCTAATTGAAAAGTCATGTAAACAGGATCTACGGTAAAGTTCTTCCAGTTTTTAATTTACCATACAGTTAGTAAAGCAACGCAGGATATATTTTTTTTAAAAATATTGATCAGTTTCAGCTAGCCATAAAATTCCTAAAGAATTTTGTTGTAAAAAGAGTTATTTCCCTTCTAAACCATTAACACCTATAAAAAGTGGAGCAGCCAACCTACCCACCCCCCATTTTTCCCATCACCTCACCTTTTTTCACCACCTCTAGCAGGGTGGCTGGCTGTGGCTCTAGCCTTTGAGGCGAAAACAAAAAGAATGAAGCAGGGGGTTAACCTGCTGTTATTTCCACCCCCCCCCACAACACTTACTGAGAAATTTAAATGGGTCTGGGGCTCCTAGGCCCTTTAAAATTGCCTGTCCTGGGCACTTGCCCCCTTTGCCTCCCCACCCATCAGTGGGCCAGGCTAAGCCCCTCCCCCACACTCCAATCCCCTGGTCCCAGCCTTGAGTCCCCTCCTGCTGCACCCCAAACCCTTCATCCCAGGCTCTACCTCAGACCAGGCACTCCTAGCTGGAGCAACACTCCATATTCTGAGCCCATTATTTTTGTGCTTACCCCAGCTCTTAAGGGGCCCCACAAAATCTAATAGCCCTGGCTTCTGGAAGAGTTAATCCAGCTCAACCCTCCTCCATGATTTACCTTCCTTGTTCCCTCCATCCTGTCTCTGCTCTTCCCTGTCCACCATCCTTAATGGGACTCCTACAAAACCACAATCCCCCATCTAACCCCTAGTCTGGGTCTAACTGCCCTTCACTCCAGAAACTTGCCTGTTTGTGCTGCCTGTGCACTACCAAGCTAAGTGTAACCCCCATGGGTGCCCCCCATTTCCTGCCATAGGGTCCTACCCTCCCTATCCCAATCCTATTACCTGCCAGCAATGTTTGTGGTTGGGGGGTGTGGGTGGGGGAATAAATATCTTGGACACAACAGCCTAGGTCTTTCCCAAGCAGAGTGCACAGCAGCCCTGTAGCCTGATCCTTATCCCTGCTCCATCCCCCTCTCCCCTGGCCAGGGGTGTACGTGTGTTTAAATATGCTGTTGCCAGCAAGCTGTTTAAAGAGCCCACACCGCTCCTCCAGCCAGCTCCTGAAAGAGACAGCCCCTGCTGTATAAGGAGCTGTGTCTTTACCATTCAGGTCCCCATAAGCCTGTTTTTTAAAAAAAGTCGGATGCTCTCCAGGGAGCTAAAAGGAGCAGTCCCGGCTAACACGGGACCATGGTCCCCCTAATCTGCAGCTCAAAGAGTGGCACCAACATGTGGCGTAATTAAGTGAAATGGGGGTAGGAAACCACACTTACATTTCTCCACTCGAGCCCAGCTTTCCACTTGCACAAAACCCCGAGCACCCTCCGCCTGCCCCTTCTGAATCCCCCCCTCACCCCGCTTACTCCCCCCAGCCACTCGCTCTCCACAGCCTCCCTGGGCTGGGGCAGGGCGGGACGGCTGGAGCCCTGGCCATGGGGTGGGGCTCTAGTGCATGGGATGCGCCAGGCCGGGAGGGAGGCGGCCCCAAGTCTCAGACTCCAGGCGGCCCTCGCTCGAGCAGCACCACCACAAGCACCGCCCCGCCGTTCCCATTTGCCCAGCTCCTGCCTCAGCCCCGCTGCCAGGTCGCAGAGTCCCTCTGCCCGTAGCGCGGCTACTCAGAGCCCGGCGCTCCCAACGCGAAAGCCACCCGCCAGGGCGCCGCGGAGGGGTCACACCCACAGGGGCAGGGGCTGCCCGGCCCCCCGACTCCGCCTGCCAGCGCCTCTCCGGCCAGAGCGCGCCCCAAACTCGGGAGCGCGCACTGCGCCTGCGCCGAGGCGGCGCTGGGGAGAGGCAGGAAGAGGAGCCGAGGGGGCGGTCTCAGGCTGAGGGTTCCGGTGGCGTGTGTGGCGAGCGCTGAGCGGCCCTGCAAGGACCGATGGGGCGGGGCGAGTCCGGCGCGCGCCTGAGTGCACGCCTCCCGCCGGCGACGTTGTGCACGCGGGACCGAGGCGCGCACGCGCGCGCTAGGTCCCCCGTCAGGTTGGGCTTGGGTGTGGCGCCAGAAAGAGGAAGCTCCCCCCCGTCCGCTCTCACTGAGCGCATGCGCAGAACGGGGCGGCCCCGCCCCTGCCCCGTCCCTCCCTACCCCGGCTCCTCACCCATCCTTCTCGCGCTCCCCTCCTGTGGCACCGCCGCGCTGCTCCCCCACCCGCCCCTCACCGCTCCCTCCTGTCTGTGCCATGGATGGGTGAGTACCTGCCTTGCCCCCAGCCGCGCGGCCGGCCCTGTGGGGGGGGAGCCCCGTCTCCGCGCCCCCCCCACGCCGGTCCGGGCGGCCGCTTTGTAGCCGTGGAGCCGGGCGGGGGGCAGGTAGAGGGGACCCGGGGCGATCTCGTGTCCGAGGTGCCTGGCGGGGGTCCCGCTGTCGGCGGAGGGGAGAGTCGCGGCGGCAGGGGGGAGGCGCCAACTTTTCTCCGGCTCTTCCCTGGCCCCTGGTGAGCCCGGAACTTGGTGCGGAGCCTAGGCGAGCCCGCGAGGCCCCTGCGCGAGCCGCGGCTTGCCCCGCTGCCGGCCTCCCTCGCGCCCGCCTCGTAGGTAACGCTGTTGCGCCACCGGGTCACCCGCCCCACGCGGGGGAGTTTCGCTTTGCGGCGGGAGCGGCTGCCGGGCCGGGGAAGTGCCCGGGGAGCTCTGGCCCGGCCCCGGGCTGCCTACCCCCCCGCGCCCCGCAGGAGGAGGCGGCGGCGTGCGCCGTGCTAGGGAAACCAGCCGCCCCGGACAGGCTACACTGGCTGCTGGGAGGGGCGGTGCTGCGAGACGGTAACGCCGAGACGTGGAGCCGCCCAGGCTGCGGGGCATTGTCGGAGCGCGTGATGGTGTCTCGGAGCAGCCTCCCTGCCGCGCGGGAGGTGAAAAGGGTTGAACGCGACAGCGAGACGCTTGGAGTGGCAGGGACGTGTCTGTGCGTCGGAGTTTTCTCTGTTGCAGGCGCTTCGCCGTATGTTTGTCTGCCGTAAACAGCCGTGGGGGGCGGCTGGGGGGGCGGGACCCGCACAGCTGTCAGAGGCACGGCTTAGATTTTGGTGGGCATAGTGCCACTGAATCGGGCGTTGTTGTTCCTGATTTCCAGTGGTGATCAGACTTCCTAGAATCTCTCTCTCCTTTCAAGGAAGATGTGGTCGACTGCGCGAGTGTTTTTAAACGTTCCCAGCAGTGCTCCGTCTCCTCCCCACCCCTGGGCTCTTGACGGACGTAGGGCAGAGACCGATCGCGAGATACCTTCTTGACACTTCTGCATAAACGTGATTAAACCAAATCTATAGATGATGTTTTGAATTCACAGTTCTGAACTGCTTAGTGACAGGTTTTTGAAAACTGTAATTCAAAGCTGCAGTTTGTTTACATCTTTATGGTAGTAAATTTTTGTATGAAGCATGAAACTTCTGGTTTCTGGTAAGCTGGACTACAATCACCACGTTACTGGAACAGGATAGGAGATGCTGCTGTGAAGTTCTGTGTTTGAATGAAGCATAATTGGTTCTCCTCATTTCATTAAGTTAAACCGTATTTGTATCTGCTGTATACCTTAAATACCATTTTATAAAAGCATTGAAGCCATGATCCTGCAAAAACTTGTGTGTTTAACACTTTTTGTGCAGCAAATAGTCCTGTAGACTTCAGTGGACCTCAGACTCATGTCTAATTAAGCACATAACGTATATGTTAACAGAATTGGAATGTTAATCTGTACACTTTGTTCTACAACAAATTTTAAAGGGGGACTATTGATTCAAAACCTAGCTGGTTTAAAATTAAAATGAAAGCCTATCCTATTCCTTTGTTAATTCAAAATCACATCTGAATTTTTTACTTTTGGTATGTACAGGTAACACTTGAATATTGAAACAAATTATGGAACATTTGTATTTCTATAGCACCTAACACAAAGGAACCCAAACTGATCATTGTTTTGTGACACTATAGCCAATAGTAGTACATTCGTGAGGGAATGTGAAATATTCTGTGCACAGTATTTTAAAATTCCGCATATTTCATCAAAATAACAAAACATTTTCAGTTATTTGACAAGTGTTTTGAAATTATCAAAATAATTGAAAATGTTCTGATTAGTGTTTTACTGTTTGACAATTAAAACGTACAGAACTTTGTAGAACTTTAACTTTTTAATTCTTTCTTTCTTTTTTATTTATTTTTGGTGCTGAATACTCTCAAGCATTCCAGGGTTCTCTGTGGGTTAGGGTTAGGTCTGGTGTGGATAGCTTGGTGGGAGATCTGGGTGCAGAGGGAGGAGGAGGGAGATGGTGCACAAGAGGTGCTAGGGCAGTGGCACTCTGCAGTGGGCAGGGGCGAGATGAAAGTGGTTAGGAGTCAGTACAGAGGGCAGTGGGGCTTGGTGGGATGGGAGGGGCAAAGTATGGGTTGCTCCTGATGCAGGGAGTCAGGCTTTGGTGTGTTGGTTTTAGTGGCTGGGGGGGTGTTTCCAGATGCCTGGGTTAGGGAATGAGATCATTGTACAGGGAGCTGCTCTACCTTTCCTTCCAGACCCCCTTCTCCCTGCCCTGGAATCCACCCAAAACCTCTCAACCTCTTTCTCCCCTCCACCCTAGTTCAGAGCTTTCTGCGGTCATAGGAAGCTTCTGGGGCTTAATATGACCCAGTCCCGGCTGTTCCATGCAGAGAAGGGAAAGGTGAACTCCCTTTCCACCCTCCCCAGTCTGGGACTAGTGTCCCTGTGTGCTCAGGGGATGCTCAAACCCCTCTCCCGGGTTTATCAGAGCTGCTGGGAGAGGTGATTGAGCGCTGACTGGTGCAGTTTCGCTTTGCTTCCCCCCAGAAACCATTTTCTGCGGTGAAGAAAAGGGATTCTGTGGGGAGGCATTTTTCTGCTGAGCTGCACGTGTGCAGAATTTCCTCAGAGGTAAATAGGGTTGTTAATTTTCCAGTGGAACATGCTTTTGGAAAATTCTGATTCATTTAAAGCTAAATGTTTTCCAGAAATGCTTGGGTTTTGACAAAATATTGTTAATGGGAACTGATGGTTTTTACCGTCTTAGTATAGAAGTTTGTTTTTTTTTAAACCATTGTTTAAAAACTGCAACAGGTTTATATTCTTAAATATAAAAAAAATTCAAGTCTATCAGAACAAAATATTTGCTGTATCAGAATGAGTAATTTAAAAATTTTATTTCACAGGGAAATTGGGTGTGTTTTTTGTCCTCTTCCAGAACAGATCCCCCCGGCTGCAAAGTAACAGAATTTCATGAGACAAAAATTCTGGTTCCCACCCAAGTCCGGGGAATTCCTCTTTCAGTTTCACTTTTCATAGTTTGTTTTTCCAGGAATAATCATTTTTTTTCCTATTTTAAAGATAGATTGAAATGGTATAATGGGCAGGGGCAGGAGTGGGGAATGGAAGTGATAGGTGGTGCATGTATAAGATCTGAAAAAACTTTACTTTTTGTTGAGTGACAAGATTTTAAATTGAACAGCATCCTTTTCTGTGTATAAATAGTGAAGAGTATACAAACTGAATGGGTGTCTACACTTCCATTTCCCTTTCGAATGAGGTAGAAATTTGCATGTTTGGCACCTCATTTGCATGTTCTAATTTCGAAAGAAGAAAGCCAGTGTAGACGCTGCTCTTTCGAAAGTAAACTGCATCTTCGAAAGAATCTTTCTTCCCTTTATTTAATGGGAAGAAGGATTCTTTCAAAGATGGGGTTTACTTTCGAAACAGTAGCGTCTACACTGGCTTTCTTCTTTCGATAGAAGCTCTTGAAATTCAAATATGCAAATGAGGTGCCAAATACATAAATTTCTACCTCATTTATAGTTTCGATTTACTTCATTTGCATACCTCTTTTGAAAAAGGAATGCAAGTGTAGATGTACCCTATGGGTTTGAATACTTTTTAATTGTATTTGTGTAACTATTTTCAAGTTACTAGTGAAATAAAGATTTTCTTTTGCAGATGGTATTCTTTTAGGATAGTGTGAGACATACTACAAAGTTTTGGTAGCCAAGTACAGCCAGAATACGTAAAGATGGATTACTATTTTTGCCTCTAAATGAGGCTGTGAAAAACAGGAATTTGTCTTTAGTAAAGGATCTTAGGTTTGTTGGTATCTGTTCAGATTTTCAAAACCAACGTGACTTTGTGTCCAGTTTTTGGGATGACCATTTGAGACTTTAAGGAATTCTTCTTTTAGGTGAGCGGCTACTAAACACTCTGAAAATTTGGCACTTCGTAGGTTTCTCAACTTGCACTCCCAAAATAGTTAGTTTTAAAAATTTACAGGCTTAAAAGTCAAGCTTCTTTCAAGGAAGGCATAATAAAAATGTAAATTTTAAACTAAATTCAAATTTTGAGTTTTAATTTTTGAGCTGGTTTTATAACAAAAACATTTTATACCACTTTTTAAGAAAAAGTTCTATTCTGTTTATTGACATTATGTAAACTATATACATGAGGAATTTCATTTTTTTCTGGTATGCTAAGGTTAATTTATACCTAAAAGGAAGGCTTAGTGAATATAAAACTTAATTGGAGAGGATTGATATTTTCCTGTATAAATTTTGGAATTTGAACTTCGCAACATTGTTCTTATGTGTGACAGCCAGAAGGAGAAACAAATGCCCTCTTCATTGTCCCAGGTGAATGTAGTGAAGGGGAAATTGCATTTTAATTAATTTAGATTCTGTGCCAAGATAAAAAGAAAAGTCATGTTATCAGTATTTTTTGTCAACTAAAAGCAGCAGAAAAACTATATCAAATAAACTTAGTTTAGTTGCAACAACTGCAGGAAATACTGGAACAATAAAAATTAACTGAGTAAATGCACTTGAGTATTTGTTTACAATCTATCCAGCCAGTTTATTACTGCATTTAGTCTCTAGTTGCAAGTACTTCCAGCTGACAAGGCTATGAACTCTGCTACAGAATGTTCTAGCCTTTAAAGGTACAGTAATCTCTTGCTCACCTTAATTCTTGGAGCTTCACAGGCCACAACTTTTGGTTAGATTTATAATGCACTTCAGCATTACTTAAGCAGTTCATGCGCCAGTGTAACTACGTTTCTAAAGCAGTGTACTTAAATAGTGCAAAAAGAGTGTAAACAAAATCTGTTATGAAAAAACAAAAAGCAGTCAAGTAGCACTTTAAAGACTAGCAAAATAGTTTATTAGGTGAGCTTTCAAAAGAGCACCTATCCCAAGATCTGGATGTTTCTTGACAAAATGTTATATGTTTTTACTACGTAATCTTTGTCACTTACTGACAATATACCAGCAACGTTTTCCTACAACAGAAAATAAACCAACGTTATTTCCCCTGCCTTGCCCTTCTTCTAGCTTCTGATGGATCATATTCCCCTGAAGGTTAACCAACTCTGGTTGTTAAAGAACTGCGTGGGACTCTTAACTCTGATACCAGTCTCTCGATGTCTTACAAGTTTCAGCTGTAGCTCAGGCACCTTCAGTGATTGCAAATTACTAATCACATAAAATAATGATCTTCTGTATGCTTATTTTAACCAGATAAAAGTGTATCTATGCCATAATTGCGATAGGATATGATATGGTTGGATTTAGTTGTGTAATTAAAAATGGCTAGAATGTATTTGTAATTCTTAGTGTACGCTGGATGATTCAACAGTTGCACAATATCTGTATCCTTGGTTTCGTTTTGTCTGTGTGACTGAAGTGGAACACCGATAATTTTTTCTCAGTAAATTCCCAAGGGACTAGGTGTTTGGTGTGTGATTGAGTGTACTAGAATTTAAAACTTTGGAGGGATAGCCTGTTAATTGGAGTTGAACAAATCTCATAGAGCCTTCATCTTATGCTGAGGAAGAAAGAAGCTAGTAGCTTAATTCTTGAATGCTTGAAAAGTATAGCTCAGGAAATTGTTTCTGCACAATATAATCATAATAGTCTCACTCTTAAAAGGTGTGGCTATGGATGCAGACGTGTGTCTCAACTTTTTCCCATGGTCTAAGAATTCCCATCTGACACATATCACAACTAAGTGTTTTTAGAGCATAGGTCAATGAAAAGTAATACAACTTTTTGTTTAAATGTTCACTGTTCTGTGTTGGGTGGCCTTGTGTTCCAGAAGGTTAATTCTTCACAATGACTGAAGAAAATGGTGAAAATAGTCTGCCTTTTCATGAGTGTGAAAATAAAACCGTTTCTCAACAGAAGTAGCCAGTAAAGCAGGATAAAAGGGAAAAAAGTTTCCTTGGTTACTACTATTAGTACAGTTTCCCAAGCTTCTGTTCCAAAAGCTGGTGGAATGAACACTTATCCATGAAGTCAATGGTCTAATCATTGATCTAGCTGCTAAGATGAATTTTCTTAATCGTAGCACTTCGTCTCTTCAACTTTCTGCCATGCTTATTCATTAAAAGACATGATGCATGCACAATGGAATTTAGACTGGTTAGAGAGGACTCAGATCATCATGGTTCAGCAGTAAATTCTAGGAGCAATTGGATCAGAAGAATGGGATTTTTTTTTTTTCAAACTAAGTGTTTGCACAATTGCCCACATCTATGATCTCATCAATAATCCCTATTAGGACCCCGCAATTTAACCAAAGCATTACATTTTTTTTTAAATATATGCAGCATACATACTCATAAGAATGAAAGTGATACAAAACTAGTATTACATTGAGATATGAACAACAAAGTTTCTGGTCTGTTTCCAAAGCAGGATCCTTTCTGAAGAGTCACTGATAGGTAACTTCTACCTTCTTTAGATCCAAGATGTGCATATCCTTTGGTGGTCACTCGTAGGATGGTCTTTGGTGGGCTCATGAAATACAGTCCCCTTCCATGTGCCGTAGGCAAAAGCTATACAGTAGACCTTCGAGTTACATGAGGGTTGCATTCCCATGCACCTTCATGTAAGTCGGGGGGGCGGGATGGGGGCAATTTTTTCCCCCAGTGAAACGCATATTCTGCAGCTGGGGAAACATCAGGAGCACCTGAAGCTTCTTTGAAAGGTAAGTCCTGAGGTGAGGCGGGGCAGTTGGGGATGGTTAAGCCTGGGGTGGGTTAGGGCTGCAGGAGGGGCCGGGGGGTGGAGTTGAGCTGGGGCCATGTGGCCCTGAAGGAAGTGGGGTTGAGCCAGGGCTGCGCAGGGGTTTGAGCCGGGGTGGTCTGAACTAGGGCCTGACGGTGGGGTTTAGAAAGGGCCTGGGAGAGCAGGATTTTGAGTTGCACTTCACTTGTGTTAATGAGAGTTCAGGGCAACTTGAAATCGCACATTTTGAAGGTTTACTGTATAGAGCTGTTCTGCAGCTGGTTATAATGGTCTGAGGCAGTTTTCTTTTGAACCCTTATTTTAATACTCTTAACACCAAGAATGTGGTTCAGTGCCTCATCTGCCTGATATCTGCATACAAGTCATTTACTTTGCGGGTGCCTGCCTTACCCATGGAACTTATTTTCTTTCTGGCACAAGTTAATGATTTATACACACTGAGACAGCTTCAACAAGAGAGATTGGCCCACCTTAGAATCCCCCATAGGCTGATAGTGTACAGTATTCTCTCAGCTGCAAGTTGTATGTGCTATGGTTCTGTGGATACCCTACAGCACATCATCTGGTGCACTAATGGTCCAGCTTTTGTCTTGTATCAGCATTACATCTATTTAAATCTTAATTTTTAAGGAACAGTTTTACTCCAGTTTTTGTCTTGTAATTGTGGCCCAGTGTGTAGACTAGAATCTGGCATGGATCTGTAGAACACTTATCTGTTGCTTAGTTCATACTGCACAGTGGTGCACATGTTTACCAAGTGAGGATGGGGACTTGTGGAAGAAATAAATGAATATACAATTGAGAACAATAACAACATGATTGTCATCAAGAAGAGGGCATGTCAAGGCTGCAAAGCAAAGCATTCAAAATTTTTTTGTAACTGCCTTTCAAAAACAATGAGAAGGCCTGAAACACCTTGGGGTTAACAGGTTTACTCAGGCATAATCTTTCATGGGTGAAACTCACTTAATCAAATGAACTGAAGTGGAAATACAAAGATGGGTGAATATATAAGAAAATTATGGCAAAAGAAAGATTTTACCATCCATTGTAAATAAAAACTTCAAAACTCGATTACAAAGGGAAACAGCTGAATTGGAGCTCACTTGCAAATTTTAAAGTGTATACACTCATCTCTCATTTAACAAGTACTTTACTAATGAGTACTTGCTAAAACGAGGAACATATATACCTACCTTTATACTAGCCAAAAACTTCGAAATGGCCATGCAAATGGCCATTTCGAAGTTTACTAATGAAGCGCTGAAATACATATTCAGTGCCTCGTTAGCATGCGGGAGGCCGCAGCACTTCGAAATTGACGTGGCTCGCCGCCGTGCAGCTCGTCCAGACAGGGCTCTTTTTTGAAAGGACCCGCCTACTTCGAAGTCCCCTTATTCCTATGAGCACATAGGAATAAGGGGACTTCGAAGTAGGTGGGGTCCTTTTGAAAAGGAGTCCCATCTGGACGAGCCGCGTCAATTTTGAAGTGCCGCGGCCTCCCGCATGCTAATGAGGCGCTGAATATGTATTTCAGCGCTTCATTAGTAAACTTCGAAATGGCCATTTGCATGGCCATTTCGAAGTTTTTGGCCAGTGTAGACACGGCCTATATGAGTGAACTTCCCCCGCTTATGTGAGCAGGGTCCCTGGCCGGGGGCAGGGAGACCTGCAGCCCCAGGCTGAAGCCTTCTCCCTTCCTTCCCTCAGACATGCGGCTGTCTGATAGACCTGCGGCTGGGGGAAGAGAGGGAGAAGGCTCTTAGACTGGTTCACTCCCCTGCAGTGGCAGGAACGTGGAACTGACCAGCCATGAGCTGATCAGTTTCCCTGCCCCGCAAGCCATGGGGAGACTGGAACCAGCCTGCCCCAGGTTCCCAGCGTCTGTCACTCTGAAAGCCAGGAAACTGACCAGCCCTGGTGGTTCCTGGTTCCCCTCCCCTTGCAGGAAAACTCAAGCTATGCAGGGGTTGCAGGCACAACCCCTGGGTAACTCACAGGTTAACTGTATTAGACCCCTCTCCCCACCTGCCCGGCAGACCTCACCCTCAGCCAGGTTTTAACCCCTCCCCCGAGCAGCCCCAAACTACCCCCAGCCTTAGAGACCCCCCAGCAGCCCCACTCTGCCCCCAGCTTTACACCTCCCCAAGAGCCCCAAACTTCCCCCAGTCTTAGACTGCCCCTGCATCCCTCAACAGCCCCAGCCTTAGACATGCCTCTTCCTCCTGCAGCCTCTTCGTTAGGGTTGCTAGGCTGGGTGGCTCCCCTAGCCCTTCTGCTGCCAGCAGTGAACTCAAGTGTTAAGGTTTCAGCACCTTGGCATAAGGTAATTGCTATCTCTAGTGATGGAGATAGCTGCCATCTCCAGCAACTCTCTCTATTGATAGATAGCTGCCTGAGGCAGCAGTATTAAGAAACTGCAAAGAGCTTCTTTAACAGTTACATGCAGCTGGGAACTGCCCAGCTGGCAACCTTTAACAAATCTGGTGGGACCCATGTTTGGGTCCTGACTCACAGGGTGGGAATCCCTGCTATACATACATACAGTACATTATATTTCTGGTGCCAAACTATTCAAATACATTAGATAATTACCTACATTCAGTTAGTTTATGGCAAGTTACAGGCCCTTAGAACAAATTTGAGACTTTTACAGGTATTTTAATGGGAATTTAGTGTTGCTCTTATGAGTTTTCACCTATGAGTAGAAATTTGCGAACTAATTGTGCTTGTATAGTGAGGGATAAGTTGTAATTAGGCCTCACTAGGGATCTAAATTGGCTAACTGTACAGCGGCAACTTCCCCTCACTAGATGGATGTTTTCCCATCAGCTAGATTGAATGGCCACAATCATAACCATAATTTACAGTGGATAGTATCATCTTCCTTTTTCATTCACTGTAGTTCCACTTTAGTTCATCTGATGAGGTGGGTATTACCCATGAAAGTTAACGCCCTAATAAATCTGTTATACTGTAAGGGGCTACAGGACTCCTCATTGTTTTTACAGATACAGACAAATATGGCCCTTCCTCTGTGCCTCTTAAAAATGTTGTAGAAAATAAATAATGTAGAACTAGTTGCAAGATCATTTTATGATGCTATGTCATACATAAAATGTACACTCATTGTGGCAAGGGTTTCTGCAGAAACTTATGTTCTAATATGCCTTTTAAACATATGACAACATACAGGATGCTTTAATATGCAGATGGTTTCAAACTAAAATATTTTTAACCTCTTCAAGTTCTACATGCATACATAAACATATACCTCCTACTTTTAGAAAATTGATTTTTGTTTATATTAAAAGAATAACTGTTTAGATTAAAACTTCCTCATTAAAAATAATTAATAGTATGTGGTCGTAAATGTTATATCTCTGTACAGTTACCAAAACTCAATCTTTTTACTTAACTTATGAGAACATTAGTGTCTTCTGGGGAGCAGTGGGATCATAAGTATTCATTTAAATAAAATAGTAAGATTCCAGGCTTTGTTGTTGTGAGGAAAATTTCTCAAATTGTAAACAACGTATTAATCCACTGTTGGTTATCTGAGACTCCCAAGTAGCTTGAAACAGTTAATGTTAGAGGTAGTGGCTTCTTGGCTCCCCATTTATTTGTATAGTGGTGTTGAGAACTCTAAAGCTTGTATTGGTACAAGTACAGTTTGAACCCCTATAGTGTGGCACCTTGAGGCCTGACCAGTGCTGAATTAGAGAATTTGCCCCAAACCAAAGGAGGTCAGTGTTGTCTAGCAGTATTATCAACACTTTACACTGCTTACTGTGCTCTTTAGAACAGTGTTTTTCAACCAGAGTGCTGTGGGTACTGTCCAAGTTTGCCATGAAATGTCATCAGTTTCCCTTCACTGTAGCTCTTTGCAGTGCCGACGTCGGGGGGAGGGGCTGGGGGTGGGAATTGATGACCCTGTGCCAGCTGGAGCTCAAGCAGCGTGGCTGTCAGAGCATGTATGCTGTGGAGGATTTGAAATCTTAATGCGTTTGATCCTAATTTAGCTTGTTGTACGCACTACTATATTGCAAACCTCTTGAGTCAGACCATAACCATAGTAAATGCAAGTAGATGTGACATTTATGAGCAATCAGTTCAGCTGAAAAAAGTGGTGTGCCATAGAATTGTTTCTCATTGACGTGTGACCTATACGTGAAAGGTTGGGAACCACTGTCTTAGAAGACAAGTAGGGATAATTTAGAGTTTAACAGCAGCATAGAACAACTGAGAGCCAGGCCCAGTGGCTGTAAACAAACTTTATGGGACCCACAGGAAACTTGGTGACACCCATGGCTATCTAAAATCATGACAGATTATAGATGCTGCAGGATGAGTGTGTGCTGGTCTACAGAGGTTCATCCTGTACTGTCTGTTAAGGCCTGGTCTACACCTACAACTTAGATTTACTTTGCTACATAGCTTAGGGTGGAACAATTTGTTCCCCTCTGTGATCTAGACAAGTGTACCAAATTTTCACTTTTGGCACAGCTAGGTCATTGGAAATATTATTGTATCAACCTAGTTACAGCCTCTCAGTGGAGGAAGCATCTAATGTACAAAACAAAAATCAGTCATGTAGCACTTCAACAGAATAATTTATTAGGTGATGAGCTTTCGTGGGGCAGATCCACTTCTTCAGGTCCTAGCCATGCCAGCAAGTGAGTCTGTCCCACGAAAGTTCATCACCTAATAAATTGTTACTCTTTAAAGTGCTACATGACTGTTTTTTTTTATATTAGAATACAGACTAACCCAGCTATCTCTCTGTCACCAATGTACAAAGTTACAGTAGGAAAGCTGCAATAGTTGTGCTGCACTTCTGTAGTGTAGACACATCCATAAGTATTTTATTGCTACTCATTGGGTGGAACTGGAAGTGGGAGTTGGAAGTTGCAGGGAAGGGTATGCAGGGGAAGGAACACAGAGGGAGAGTCATGCTTGAAAAATAGAGGAGAGAGAATAGAAAGAAAAACAGACAAGAACAGTGCATGTCATAATTGTAAACTTTCATTACTGAGTGAAGCTGGATATTGAAAAGCAGTGAACAAATGCTAACAATTCTCTTAGTATATTCAGAATATAGTCTGTTATCCATCTCTATTATGTAATATTTTTATTGAAATCAGTGGGACTGAGATTGATGTGTAGATCTAAATTTATATCACAACCCCAGTCTTGCAAACTCTCATGCTTTTATTGCCACTCTTGCAACATATGGTATCTTCTTAAAAGCTTCTGCTCTTGGAATTGTGGTTAGGTGAGAATCTAGCTTTAGTTTTAGAAATTCATTTGTGACCCTCATGATTGCAGAGAGAAGCTTAAAAACGTTACTCCAAAAACACAAAATTAAAAGATGCATACTGCCCCCACCCCATTTTTATCCTCAATATTTTGGAGGCCTGACTTAACATCTTTGTCCTTTTGGGGTTGTCGTTGCTGAAACAGTATTGAAAAGGTTGAATTCTTTCTACAGATGAGTTTGATATGCCAGCCTAGCATCTGGTGAAGAAGTTAATGGTAGGGAAGGGCAGATGAAATTGAGATCCTTTTGATAGTTGACGTACGTTAATGACATTTTCCTGAATATGTAGAAGGAAGTGATTTTTAAAATGTAACTTTCAGTGCTGCTGCAAAATCCATACAGATAAATTCAGTTTTGAAAAAACAGTGGAAATTTGGGTTTCGCAAATAGACTTGGTGTGCCCTCAGGGGAAAGAAAAATAAATACTGCTGTCTAGCTTTCTTTTTAGGTTTCTTTATTGTGAAGGAATTAAGTCCAGAATGAAAAAATATGTAATTGTATGTGCCCTTTCCACAGTGAGTGAGAGGAATTGCTATCACTTCTGTTTTCCCATCATCTGAAACTTTGCTTTATTCCATGCTGTACATTACTAGATTATCCAGTGTCCTTTGTGCAAAAAAAGAAATATCCACAGCTCATCACATTCTTTCTTTCATAACAATGTTTTTCTTTCTTCGTTTAACCTTATTTATCACTGCCTTTGCAATAACTTGCTCTAACTTTTTCCATTTTTCTCTTCATTTTTTTCATACAGTGTTGTTACAGATCTTATAGCAGTCGGTTTAAAGGTAGGAATCTTTTTCTGTCCTTTTGTATGCACTTGTTACACTCTTTATAGCACATTTTATTTCTTGCTGATACCATGTTGATGTTTATATAAATCATGTTTTGTCCTGTTTGTCAGTAACGTTCCTGTATCTGTATTTCAGCCTTTAATTTTTTTTTAAATGAGCATTCAGCAATCAATCTCCGCCTGTCTTTTACAAGTCCATATGAGGTATTTTTTTGACCAAACTTTAAAAAGTGTTTTTACTGGAGCTAGAATTTAGTGTTACAAACAGCAGCACTAGCTTATACTCTGCGCTGAGGACCAGGGACACAAATTCCAAATTATAACTGAGACAGAGACAATTAGTGTGAATTGTTTTGCTTCTATTTAAGGCCTGTTACATATGTTTTCTGTCTGAGAATCTAGTTCTCAGATCCCTTTCGTTTAGATTTTGTGTGCTATATTAAAAAACTGGAGTAATATGATTTCATTGAAAAATGCCAAATGTTTTAACATTTATTTGTATTGTGGTAGTACCTAGAGATATCAGCCTCTTTGTACTAGGCACTCTACATCTTATAGGCTTGCATGCATATTTTATTATTGACTTGTTATATATTTATCAAGATTTGTATGTAGACAGACTTGTGATTAAAATTAGGACTGTCTCACAGACTTCTAAAATCTTGTTAGTGTATGTAAAACCTGACATTTTGGCATGTAAATATTTTTAGGCTTATGCACAATGATTCTAAATGATCGTATGTGCAGTACCACACCATCAGATCACTTAAAATGTTTGTCGGGTTTAATAGGAATCTTGTAATTAAACAAAAGATATAAATTTGGTGACTGTGAGTACCAGCTCAGCTGATCAGCTCTACAATGAAATCTCATGGCAAAAAACTAGACAGATGGGTGGGGAACTATGTTACATTAGATAATATTTCCCCTTAGGGGTTTGGAAGCAAACACTAATGAGCACTGAAATCAATGTTTCCGTCAACAGGGGGTATTCTTCCATACCCCTTTAGGAATATATTCTACTTATCTTTCTTCCTTCTAAAATATCATATTTCTTCCCCTAGCCCTCCACACACACACACACACACACACACACACACACACACACACACACACACACACACACACACACACACACACACACACACACACACACACACACACACACACACACACACACACACACACAGTCTCTCAGGGCAAAAGTATGAGGAAAAGACAATTTTACTTTTAGTAGGCACATTTGATGAGTTAAACTAGGTGTTCAAATAATCTTTTGTATAAATAAATCTTTCATAACCATGAAGCAACAGGCTCATTGAGCACAGTATAAATTCAGAGAATACTACGAATGGTCACAATATTTTTGTCCTTTTTGATATAGAGCTTCGAACGGAATGATTGCCTATAGGTCTTGATGTCTTCCTCGTTTCAAGTGCTGTTGTGAGAATCCATATAGATAAGTGTGTCAGCCTTTAAGTTAAGCATAGTTGGCTACAATTTTTTTAGTTGCTTAAGAATTAAAAGAAACTTTTTTACTCTGTCTTCTGGTGCCTGTATAAATTCTTTGTTTTGATTATCCACATTAATAGCCTGTCTTGATTCTGTAATATAGTTACACATAGGCAGAGAACCACAAAACAGTTTTGCTGGGCATGTGTAGAATTTCTTGTAGGTATTATTAAATAGAAATAGTGTGTTAGTTGTACAAAATTTAAAGTCTTCTCTTATTTCATATTAATGATTTGTATTTACCTTAAGCACTTTGAGGAACAGTGAATATGATATAACAAATTTTAAATCTCAAAAAGCACGTGTTCCAATATAAGGCCACCCCAAGGATAGAGACTTGTGCTCTATGGTTGTAAGCCTTATTGTATAGCTACGCTGGGAAGAAGTGTGTTCAATTATCAATTTCTTTAATCTAAATATAATTTTGTTAACTTCTTGGCCAGCTTTGGGGGGGCGGGATAGCTCAGTGATTAGAGCATTGATCTTATCAACCTAAGGTTGTGAGTTCAATCCTTGAAGTGGGGGAGTGGCTTTCAAGGGTTTGGGACAGGTTGGATTTAAAAAAAAAAGTCAGGCATGGTGGTACATCACTGCTGTGAGTGCAGGGAACTGAACTTGATAACCTCTCAAGGTTCCTTCCAGTTCTGTGATATGTGTAGAGAGAGAGAACAAGCTCAAAAATGGCATTTTTTTAGTGGCAATTACTTACGTGCAGACGTCCAAGCTCTTATAGCCAGCCCTCCTTTCATGGCCAGGGCTCCTGAGGTGCCGATACACAGTAGTGGCAAGTACTGGCGAAAAAAACACTGCTTATATGCAATCATTTTATAACCTTGTGGGTGTCTTCTTTATCTCATAGTCCTGAAATATGTTCCACCAGGTCAAAAACAATATCTGAGGAATGTGTCTGAGAGATGTGCAAGGTTGTTAGCTTGAGTTCAGTTTAAGCATTTATGCAGCATTATTCTCTAGACTTGGCAAATAAGATATGCTGTCTAGATTGGGAGAATAGTCCACCAATTTTCAACTATCTCTTTACAGGCCATGTTGTTAGAGTTCCACTCTCCAAAGTGGGAAGCCGCCTTGATATCTGAAAGAACTAGATGCAGAAGAGTAACTCTAGTACTCCCTCAAATTTTATCTCTATAGTAGTGAGTGGGAGAATGCGAGATTCTTTCACTTTCAGTCCCAGTTTTGCTCAGTTAATTTTTAAAGAAACTGTTCCATAACCTACTAGATTAAAGAAACAACTGCAGAATCCAGTCTGTTCTGCTTTTATATTCTCAGTGAACTAACCTTGGACAATGTTGTGGAAGGTCATGGGGGAGAATAGAAGAAAATGCGATTTCCTTTACAGATGACACCTTTTATTTATGTATTTATCCCTTGTGTCATATACAGCAAGGTAATACATTTATGGGTGAGGGCTAGCACTGGAGACAGGCAAACTGGAAATTTGCAGAGTATCCAGAAAAGCAATTTATTTTTGTTGAGAGGAAATAACTATTGAAATGTAGTTTTCCACAGTTTTGGGGACCAAAGGCAACCAAATAAATGTAGTGAATTTTTGGTTCAATGTAATAAAATGTAGGAAATATTGAGTGTTTTTTTTCCCCCTTAAAACTGTGTAATTCTTACATCATTTTTGCAGAATGGTTGAGACCTTATTAGCGTGATCAGAAATCTGCTAAATCACCTTTAATTGTGTCTGAGCAACACTGCATACTCTAAAATTTGTGCTGTTTTCCTATTTCTTACCCTCTTCACTCTGATCAAGTCAGTTAGTCTTTGACAAGTCCCATTAGTGTTGTTAACACAGAGACCCCTTCCATTTTTGTGTCTGACACATCAGTTATCTCCCCTTTCCCACCATATCCATTACATCTCAGCAGAATCACTTCAGAACCACAGTCGCATACTCACTCATCTGTTTCACTACTGCTATGTGCCTGACCTGGGTTCTTGAATGCGTCTTTAGTAGTATCATACTTTGTATCTTCCACGGGGACTGAGGGTTCTGCCACATTTCTTGCATGCTTGTGGAAGGGAGACACTAGAGCTTTTGGGTCTTGGACCCTTCTCTAGATGGAGCTGTAAGGAACTAAAGCTATAGCTATGCAGTAGGCAATAAGTTTTGATGTGGGGAGGAGACTCCAGGAGTTTGGTAAGTGGTGAAGGGCTGTACTCTTCCATGATATTAATGGAGGTGGGGTGAAAAAGGAAGCTTGGGGTAGGGCATTGGGCTGCAGGGTCCTGGTGGGGGAGGGGTTGTGACCTGTGGCAGGGGATTGGGAGGTGGAGTGGGGCGGGGTGGCCTAGGGCCTGGGGTGCAGTATGAGTGCAGGAGAGGATTGTGGCCTGGAGGAAGGTGTAGGAAGGAGTGCAGATCTGAGAGGTGTTTATGAAATGGGGGGAAGGTGCAGGGGATTGGTGTGTGACCTGGAGCAGGGATTTGGGAAGAAGGGGTAGGAGGCCAGGTGCAGGCGCTGGCCAGGTGGTGTTTGCTTTTGGCAGCTCCCATCCAGCAGCCCAACGGAACCTTCGGGTAGGCTCCCTGCCTGCCACATCCTTGCAAGCTATTCAAAGCAGCTGTCTTTGAGACTGTTTATGTGAAATTTAAGATGCTGTATAAGCTGATGAAGATAATTCAGTTTCTATTGAACACATATTTGCCATGGATGTGTACATTTTCTCACGGCTGGTTTCTATGATTAGAATTCTGGGCAGCTCATAGGGTGGACCAGGGGGTCGGCAACCTGCAGTTCTAGAGCAGCATGCAGCTCCTTAAGGAATCAGTTGTGGGTCTGGGTGCTGCTGCCGCTGACTCCTCTGAGGCTCTCTGCCCTGCTGCTGCTGAAATAATGGAAGTAAATTGAATTAGTTTAATGGCCTGCAGGATGGCAGGAGGGATCTGGCTGTTAAACCAATTCAATTAGTTCCATTATTTCAGGGGTAGCAGGGCAGGAAGCCGCCCACACTGCAGGTGAAGGAAGTGCGAAGTCCGTAGGAGAGCTGGGGGGAAGGGGCAACCAAGTCTGCCCCTGTTGGAGCTGCACAGCACCACTAAGGATGTGGTACCGGCAGTGGAGAACCAGTGGGAATATGTGCAGCTGGAGACACTTGTCAGCTGAGGCGGGTGAATCCTGGGGATGGAGGCCGTGGGTTTAGGGCTGAGAGGGATTAAGCCTGGGGATGGGGGGGGCGGGTTTGGGGGATGGGGGACAGGTTTGTGGGCTGAGGTGGGTAAAGCCTGGAGATGGGGGATGGGTTTGTGTGCTGAGGTGGATAAAACCTGGAGATGGGGGATGGATTTGTGGGCTGAGGAAGATAGAGAGGCTGGGAATGGGGATGAGGCGTGGAGGGTTGATGTGAACATTGCTCCTTCCTGCTGAAGAGCCTATCCCCAGGCGGAGCATTTTTCTTTTCCTCATTATTTTCCAATTCAGGGGTGAAAGTAACAAACTTTGTTTAACTGGTAAATCTTTTGTGTGTGCTGTCCTTAAAAAAGCAGTTACAGAAAGTACAGTTTGATATTATTTATTACAGACTGTCTCATATTCCCATGCATTACAGCTCTTGAAGCATTGATTTTGTAACTGAATTTGAAAAAATGGCTGCTCTTGCTATTTTGGTTGCAGACCCCTGGTATTGACAGTTTGCATGGCTTTTCATTCCACAGTAGAAATTTTCTGTTTCCTTCCAAAAATGCTGCTACTTAAGTGTGTGTAGCAAGTCAATTTGGAATGTCAAATATTATAAAAGAAAAGTGACAAAGGTCAGCATGAGTCACACACTGCAGATTGCCACATCTTTTTAAAAAATACGATTGTTTGCTTAATATGTTTCTCAGCAGTCGGGGGAATCCATGAAGTTATCCACAGCAACCAAGTTTCTGATAAATTCAATTAATACTTCTAGCTAATTTTTCATATTATTTTTCTTAATGTCATTGCAGAATCAGAAACTTTTTCCTTACTTTGGTGAAAAAGATTAAAATTTTGATATTTGATGACTTCAGAAGTGAAAGTTTTAGATAAACTAATTTATAAGAATCTATTAAATTGTATAAAGTCAGGAAGTTGGGCAGTATTTGAACTTGATCTATATTGAGGATGACCAAACGTACTGACGGTTCTGAGCCGCATAAGACAATCTTCAGAACTTCACAAGCTGGGGAAAGCCTGCTGGAGTGGCTTCAGCTTTTGCTCAAACCTCAAATGCTGACAGCGACACTTTACAGGGCTGAAATCCTGAGATCTTCTCTCTACTTGGCAGAAGCCCTTCCCCCATGATCAGGCTGTAAAGCGGGCATCCTGAGAACCTGTGTCCCCAGTCAGGGAGGTTAAGAGTGGGGGCAGGGGGCTCCATGAGCCACACTTTAATAATAATAATAATAATAATAATAATAGCTTCATGTGGCTCACACACCACAGTTCGGCCGCCTGATCTATATTAAAATGATATAATTTATAGATATGTCATCTTAAATTGCATTGAAACTTTGTCAAAGCTATAGTGATAGAATGCTGAGAGCCAATGATCTAATTATCCCATTAACTGAAACAGTAAAAAGGTGCAGAGGAACCAAGGGGGTAAGATGGGGATGTTATGGACGGATGAGGATGAGGTTTACTGGTTATGGTTAAGGGTATGGTCTGGAGCAGCTCACTGCAGCCAGGGGTTTGCTCCAGCCCTGCAGGGCTGCCATGGACAGAGGTGTGCCAACTGGGCCAGAGTAGTCCTATCTGGGGCAGCCCTGGGGGGGAGGGGTAGGTAGGAAGGTGCGGGGCTGCTGGGGCCACTGTGGGCAGAAATGCTTCAGCTGGGTCTGAGTATCCCTGGTCCCCAGCGCACCCCAAGTGGAAGCTCTCTAGTCGGCCTGAAGCAGCCCCAGTCCCTGGCAGCCTGGCCCAGGAGTACTGTGGGCCAGGGTACTGTGGCCCGGCCTGAGCAGCCTTGTCCACTGTAGGGGGCTGCTCCAGCCCAGCTTCCCTCTCCTCCCCATTTAATTGGTTAACTGGTTAAATGGCATGTTTAGCCGGTTAATCAATTAAATAGGATTTTACATCCCTAGTATAAGAGGCAATGAGAGAGACAGAGTAGAAGTAAAATAGACAAGATTAAGGGAATTCTGTTGGAAGAGATGGTTTCCATCTTGCAAAAGGGGATGATGATTGTTGTCAGATGCTACCAGCATGGTGCTCTGCTCTCTCCAATGTTGGTATCACTTGGCTGCGTGCGTGTTCCCTCTGTGCGCTGCCCCAGCTCTGCAGATAGCTGACACAGCAGACCTGAAGAGAACACCCAATGACCACAGAGTCTAGTAAGGTGCGAAGGCACGTCGGCCAGGTTTATTGCCATATTGGACTCAATAGTAGATCCCTGTAGACTTCTTAGTCTAAGTCAGGGCATACTACAAATATGCATCCACGATCAATGGACTCGGCTTAGTCAGTGGCAGGACTTTCCACTGCCCCCTCGGCCAGACCCAGACCACACCCCAGGAGTACATTCTTATACACAGGTACAAACAATTTACACATCACTCCTGACGTATTGAGGTACAACCCTTGTACGTAGTCAGGTGCCGCCTTCGAACAAAACAACTCTATCCATCATATTACCCTTTTGCCCCTGTCATTGGGATGGGTCGGCCTGTTCTTATCTGTGGAATGTTCCAGGGTAGGGTGTTCTGGTACCATGTCCATACTTCAGTATGCTAGGTAGATATGTTTATGCACCATCAACCCTCTTCTTGCCAACTTCTGTGAGCAATGCATTCCTTTAGCTCACAGCTGAACTTTGCTTTCTGTTAGCAAAGTCTTGACCATTACTTTAGTTCAGGCCTAAGTCCTCATACTGGGCCTGTACTTACTACATTGGTTGTGTTTCGTTGTACATGAAGTTGCTGCAAACAGTGGGAAAGGGTTGGTGGTTAACATAAGAACTCCCTTACAGGATCCGACCAAAGGTGCAGCTAGCCCATTATCCTGTCATTTGACAGTGCCCAGTGCCAGATGCCCCAGTGGGAATGAAGAGCAGGAAATCAAGTGATCCATCCCATGTTGCTCATTGCCAGCGCTGGCAAATAAGGACTGCGGACAGCATCCCTGTCCACCCTAGCTTGCACGCTGGTATTCCAAAAAGGCTTCTCTATGTCCGACATGGGCCTATCATTTTGAAATAGTTTTCGACATAACAGCTGTGCTATTTCGGCATCCCTGTACCCCTCGTTGCAGGAGGCATAAGGGATACTTGAAAATAGTGCATGGTTTTTGGTATTTGGCACTGCCGAAATAACCTATTTCGAACTATACTCAAAATAAGCTACACAGTTTGCATAGCTTATTTTGAATTTAGGCTGCCGTGTGGTTGTAGCCAGACTGTCCTTGAAGAAATCCTCATGACCCTTACTGTTGATATACTTCCAGTGGGTCTGCTGATTTTGGAGAATCATGTTATGTCTTTGCTACTTGCATCAAGTTATGCAGAGTCTGTGGGATTGTGCAAATATAAAAAAGTGACAGTTTTGGGATATAGATGGCATTATAAGATGGAGAAGGCTGCATGCCGTGAACCCTAGTTCTGAAAGGCTGCTGCACAAGTAATTTCTACACCACAGTGTGTTGCAAAAATGTCTCAAAAGTCATTGCACTGGCCAGCAGTACATGGTATACAGGGGTAGCTATTCATGGTGTACTGCCCTTTGCATCCACAGAGGGCACTTCTGTCGAGTATCTGCAGTTCCAAAGCAGGCAACCAAATGTGTCTTCCCGAGAAATATACAAACTTTGATTGCTTTACTCTGATATAATTTGCTTCACCCAAAGTTAGTAATGTAGATGTGGCCATTCTGTTCTTCCATTGGTTTCTAGAATACTGCTAGTAAGAGACTTTGTGATGGTGAAGTATTCAACCAGCAAGAGAAATGGCATTTATTCCATTCTTCAGCTGCTTGCTTATCAAAAACTGCTGCTAGGTTTTCATTGGAGTATGTCTAATTGCCCTTGTCTTTATACCATTAAACGAATGCATCACATTTCTGTATTGAAATAAAAATCTTTCCAGAAGAGAGGACTATTTAGTTTACTTTTTAAACTTGAAACGGATCACTTCAAAAACAATCCTTTCAGTTTCCTGCTACCACAAATGTAAAATGGCATTATCAACTTTGATTTTTAAAAACTGAGTAGAGTAAAAATATATATTTTTGTAGGGAATCCTTCTAATAGTATGCCCTGAATCTTTAAAAGAAAATATACTCTTTGTGGGTAAAAGGATCTGTTCAGCAGGGAAGAACCTGCTTCTGGAGAAGCAATCAAGAAGATGATACACAAAGTTCTATCAACTACATGATGATTTTTTTCAGTAGTTCTTTTTCTAAAGACATCTTGATTTACTAGCCTGTTAGGTGACCTTGGGCGAGTCAGTTCCCCAATGGAAAACGGAACTAATAATAGTGACTTCCTCTGTTTATAAGAACTAGATATTATTGTAACTAGTAGGTGTACAGGTTTCTGACATTTGTGCTTATCAGTTTGACCTTTTGTTTATTACCAGAAAACAGTGTGTCTCAACCTTTTATAAATTTTTTTAAAAAGGGATAAAGTACCCCCAGATCTATGTTGCATACCGTGAAGGGTACACAGACCACCGGTTGAGAAACATGGTGCTAAAATAATCTGAGGTCTTGAAACAAGTGCCATTCAACCTTTCTGGATTACTGTACCCTTTTCGGGAGTCAGATTTGTTTTACATACCACCAAATTAAACCTCCCGAAAATTACTTATAGTAAACTGTTTCATATCTGACAGCCCCAGGACCAGGAGGTTACCAGATATTGAGGTATTCTGGTTAATAGAGAGATACAGTAAACCCCCAAAATACGTGGTTTCAGTTTGCTCGTAACTCGCTTTAACACCAGTTAAGCACAACTTGAAGCTGCTCTGCTGCTGTCAGCCTGCCTAGCTGCCAACAGCTGCGGGCAGCTATGTGGGTTTAAGAGCCCCTTCTCCCTGCCTTCTCCCAGCTGTGTGGCTGTCTGCTTGACAGCAGTGCCACTGGAGGAAGGTGGGGAGAAGCAGCCAGGAAACTGACCAACCCTGCTGGGCTGTTCAGTTTCATGGGTCCCCCAAGGGCGAGGAGCTGGGAACCAAGTGGCCGCATGGTTCCTGGCTCTTCAGCCCAACTTGAGCAAAAATTGGGAGTTACATGGGGTTTGCAGGAACGCAATGCACTGCATAACTCGGGGTTTAACTATATACTTAGCAATGCATAACACTAAAGAAAAGCAAGATAAGATATTAAGAAACAAACAGATGTATGCGGAGTACTTTATTTACCAACAATGGTATTGTATTTGATGTATTTATTGGTATTTACTTTCACTATATAAAGTTATGGAGAATGTAACAAAAATATACTTATGGTTAAAATGCTGGTTATTTGGGAGTTCCAGATGATAGAATGCTGGGTAAGAAAGAGTTAACTGTACGTACAAAAGCATGCAAAAATATCACAAAAGGCTACTACTGAAAACTTGCTGACTTTCTACCATCTTATTTTCAAGTAAATGAACTGGAACTTACATTTCAGCATAAACTTATGAAGCAGTAGAAACAAGTCATTGAATGAATGAATTTTTAGTTCGTATTGACTTTGCTAGTGTTTTTTATGTAGCCTGTTGTAAAACTAGGCAGATATCCAGATAAGTTGATGTACCCCTGGAAGAGCTCTTTGTACCCCCAAAGGTACATGTACCCCTGGCTGAGAGACACTGATCTAAAGAAATAAAATCCATCCAGTCTTGAGTGTGTTTGCTTTTTCTGACTTTATGAATAGGACTTTCTGTGGTAAATCAAATAAATTACATTTGATTAAATTTTTATTGTATATTTCAAGTCCTCCAAGGTAACTATGTGAGCATTTTTAAAATAGTTTTTCCCACCATTTAAAATTGTAATATCAAGACCCACTTCACTAGTTAATTACAGATAGAGGTTTATGGTAATAAATGTAATTTTGAAAATGATTCATGCTAGTTTTAAGTATTTGAATGCTCATCTATTTCAGTATGATCAAGTAGTCTTAAAATGAGTAGGTACTCAAGATCATGTGAAATTAGAATAGCAGTTAATTATCCTCTCCACTTTCTTGCCTTTTAAAGGTCTGTATGATATTGGATGCTTTGTAGCTACTGGTTCACCATTGCACACTGATTTATTTGCATTTTTTGTTCCTGTGATAGACTCTTCAGGAAAGTATGGTAGGAAACACTATAAATATTGATCCCGCTATGAGCCACATGTAAACCAGCCATACAGTAACATCCGATGAATATTGCAGCAATTGGGTTTTCTGGTTGTGTTATACATAAATCTGTGTCAAGAAATATTTTATTTAAATCTGCTTATTTTTAAGATCAGAAATAAAGTTCCTTTGGTTCAGGTTTGACTCATAGTTGTCTTGTTACAAAATTGCTAAAAGGGGGGAAATAAAGTTCTTTTAGGTTCAGTATGCTTTTAAAGAACAATAGCTTTGTGTTTGAAAAGCTATTTTTAAGCCACTGTATCTGAAAAGCCTGGGAATAAGTGACTGTTTTTATTCACAAATATGTTTGAAAGAATATCAATTTTTTTTCTACCGTGTTGAATATGAAATGGGAATAAGATGGCAAACATTTTGTAGCAAGAGAGAAACTCCTATATCTTGGCCATTTTAAAAATCTTAATGAAGTGGGATAATGGTTTATCTTCTATCTCTAAATGCATCCACCAGAACTTCATAAGGATGAAATAATAGTTGAGCGGAAAACAAGACAACTGACTATATTTCATTGACTTCAATGTTGCTGAGGCAATGTGGGAGGATAGGGCACCCCCTTATGTTTTGTCTATGTTTAAAATCTTAAAATAGCAGTCTGTTTTATAGTAGTGCCCTGAAGATCTAAACAAATGTGGACTCCATTCTATTTTTGATGCTGCACACACACACAGCCAGAGTCTTTGTCCCCTAGCAGCCTCATCTACAAGTCCAGCAATATGTGTCAAACCAGCAAGTGGAGTGGGAGAAATGCAACAAACATGTTGTAGTATAGAATGACATAATACTCTTAGATGCGATAAGACAGTTAGTAGACTCAGGCACAACTCCCCATGTGCAAAGCTGTTGTCTGCTGCAGTGCCACCAGAACACTGCTTCTGAGGTGACTATTAAAGTGCTAAAGGAGAATAAGGAGGTCATTTTACAAATTCTACTGGACACATTTTCCCTTGTGTATAGGTTAATGTGCAGATGAATGCTAAATACCAAGTTCATAGTGAATCTGCATAGGTATAATGAATTCAACATAGAATATTTCTGTAGAGTCAGGCTCTGATACAGGCCATTTAACAGGATCTATGAAAAAGAGTAATTGATTCAAATCACCTATCAGAAGCCTTTGCTCTCTGTTTATTAGTCGCATATACCTTTTTTTTTTTATACCATCTTTTTTTAGCAACAAAAGAAGATGAATTTGCTTTAGGTCTTTTCTGAATTGGAAAGCTGAAAATGTTAGTGCAGAGTGCTCTCTTTTTCTTGCTTAGTGCTTCATGCACATATGTCTTAAGTCTGAGCTCATCTGTACTGTAGACAGAGCTGGTCACATGGTGGGATGAAACCTGTGGGAACTAAGGACCATTGCAAACTTCATCATCATCTGCTCCAAGTCCAAGGCGTAATTCTTCAGCATGCCTTCTCAAATATAATCAAGTAACAATGTGCACATTTTAAAACAAACACGAAACTCTTCCAAAACATACTGCAATGCATGAAGATTCCTTGGACAGGGTATGAAGAAGTGAAAGAAGCATGCTAGACCAGTGTTTCTCAACTTTTTATAAAGCACCTTGGAAAAAAAAAATTAAGTACCCCCAGATTTTTCTTGCATACCCCTAAAGGTATATGTCTTTGTCCACGAATGCTTGTGCTCCAAATAAATCTGTTAGCCTGTAAGGTGCCATAGTTGTTTTTACGGATACAGACTAACATGGATACCCCTCTGATAAGGGTTTTAAGGTAATCTGAGGGTTTGAACCAGGTGCCATTCAGCCTTTCCAGATTACTGTACACTTTTCAGGAGTCAGATTTGTTTTGCATTTCACCAAGTTACACCTCACTTAAAAACTACTTACAAAAACATGCAAAATGTTCGCTCCAAACAAAATATCACAGAAGACTACTACTGAAAACTTGCTTTCTACCGTCTTATTAAAGAAATAGTGTGCTTAGATTTCAGTGTAAGGCATATGAAGTAGTAGAAACAAGTCAAAACAAAAAGACAGTCCAGAATGTAGTGCCTTGCATGTTGGTTAGTAACAGAATAGATAGAATATAGACTAACATGACTGTTACTAGAAACAAGTCATTGTCGGAATGAACTTTTACATTGTATTGACTTTACTGCTTTTTTTTTTTAATGTAGCTTGTAAAACTAGGCAAATATCTAAATGAGTTGATGTATCTGCTGAAACTGGCAGGGATAGACACACCTAAATCCCATCAGTGAGTGATTGCGTTAAGGAAACACCCCCCTTGCCTGATCTGCATTGTAGATAAAACAGAAGGACATTGCCATTAGCATACTGAATGGAGAACAGCTTTTCTGAAGCAGAAACCTCACTGAACTATGGAATACTGAAAGCAGAGAAGCACTTTCTTGTGTGAAATCTCTGCTCCAGATGATAAAGATCCCAGGGCTGCTCACACCCAAATTAGTCATTATCAGATGGATTCTAGTAATGGATCCTATTGATATGCAAAATACTGAAACTGCCTTGTTGCACTGTGAGCTCCTTCAAAGAGCACCACCCATAGCTGGGCATGCCTCCATTTACCCATAAACAAATCCAGTGTTGCATGATCATGCTGGGGCCACTGCTTGGCTCCTGCTCTCTGAACCCTTGGCTACCATCACTATCTGGGACACCCGATCAGTGCAAGCTCCACAGAGTGGTGAGCTCTCTCTCGGTATAGCCTGCTGACCTTGACTTATGTAATCACCTATTGGGTTTGCTAGCTATAGCATTTGTAAATACATATTAACTACCCAGAAATAAAACTGGTGGCTTCTCTCTCTTGCTCACTCTTCGTCAGGGGTGTTCTTTTGGCTTTCTCATTTACTCTGCAACAACGCTTCTTGTACCCCTGTTAAAGGTCCCTGTAGTGCCCAGAAATCCTTTGGGTTTGCCCATCGAGTGGGTTACTAGTAGAACTGCTGTTCTGTGAAAGTAGGGTTGGGGGGGTGCTGAACTGGGGTGGCATATGAGGGTGGCAGCTGAAGGTGATGTTTAACCCAGCCACTGAGTCCAAGGGCACATAAGTAACAGAAGCAGCACACTGATAGAATTATTCAACCCACCGAACTCCAAATAAATTAGCATACGCCAGGGTAGCAGGCAAATCTGGTATCAACGCCCAAGGGTATTTATACTAAACTGCACAAGACAGATAAGTCGAAAGCATACTGTAAAGAGCTTCAAAAGGATCTCACAAAAGTAGGTGACCTGGGTAATAAAATTGTAGATGAATTTTAATGTTAAACACAATACATATTGGAAAATATAATCCCAACTATTCATATAAAATTTTGGGGAGTAAATTAGCTGTTACCGTTCAAGAGAGAGATCTTGAAGTCACTGAAAACATGCACTCAATGTGCAATAAAAATCAAAAAAGCAAACAATAGTAGGAATCATTGAGAAAGGGATAGGAATAAGACTTGAGAGTATCTTATTACCTGTATATAAATCCATGTTATGTTCACATACTGAATACTGTGTTCAAATGTGCTCATCTCATCTCATAAAAGACAGGTTGATACTGGAAAAAGTTCAGAGCAGGGCAACAAAAATGATTAGGGGTTTGGAACAGCTGCCATCTGAGGAGAGATTAATAAGACCTGGGACTTTTCAGCATAGAAAATTGTAGGCTGGGGGAGGATATGATAGAGCTCTATACAATCGTTGACTGGTGTGGAGAAGGTAAATCAGAGATTTTACTTACTCATTCCCATAACGGAGCTAGAAGCCACTAAGGCTATGTCTACACTAGCCCCAGCCTTTTGAAAGGGGGATGCTAATGAGACACTCCAGCATATGCTAATGAAGCACTTCTATGAATATGCAGTGCCTCATTAGCATAATGCTGGCCACAGCAATTCGAAAGTGCCATTTTCAAATTGTGTGCCGCCCATGTAGATTTAGGGTGGGGGGGCTTTCCAAAGGACCCCCGGCATTTCAAAAGGCCCTTCTTCCCATTTGGTTTTGGGAAGAAGGGGCTTTCAAAATCCGGTGGGGTCCTTTTGAAAGGCCCTGTCTGCGCGAGTGGCGTGCGTTTCAAAAGTGGCACTTCCGAATCGCCGCAGCTGGCATTATACTAATGAGGCAATATGCAGCATCTCATTAGCATCTGCTGAAGAGTCTCATTAGCATCCCTCTTTCGAAAGGCGGGGGCTAGTGTAGATATGCTTAGGTAAAATTGATGACAGGTTTAAAACCTTTAAAAAGAAGTATTCACTCAATGTCCAGTCAACCTGTAGAACTCTTTGCTAGAAGATACGGTGAAGGCCAAGAGTGTAACAGGATTAAAAAACGAGTTAGATAAATTCATGGAGGATAGGTCTATTAATGAATATTAGCTAGGATGGGCAGGAATGGAGTTCCTAGCCACAATTGTCAGAAGCTGGAAATGGGTAATGGGATAGATCTGTTCATTTCCTATGGAACACTTGCATTGGCCGCTGTTAGAAGACCAGATACTAGAGTAAATGGACTTTTGGTCTGACCCAGTAGGCCATTCTTACGTTCTTAACACTTAGGCCAAGATATTCAAAACTGTGATTGGGCTATGAAGTCCATATTTAGATGCCTAAAGGAAGCTAATGGTTGCCTCCAGAAAAACGGTGAATTCCATGACTAAGCTTCATGAACGGAGAATTTCTGAGAAATGCTGAATTCCATAACTACTGTATTGCAGAAACCCTTAGGGCCTTGATTGAGAGAGTGTGGTTTACGTCTTAGATCTGTTACATTCAGGCCGTCCTATGGATTTCATCTGGGCATTACTGCATCTGTTGATATTTGCTTCACTGTTTTAAAAATATCTCCGTAACCAAAAGCAATAGAAATGTTGTCCTTTAACTGAAAAGGAGCAAAGGGGAGTGGTGTTGTAGTCTCTTGCTAAAATCTGCTCATGATGCATGGACTGAAAATCTTTGTAGTGGATTGCAGAATGTAAAGAAAATTTCTAAATTCAGTTACTAAACAAATGATTTCTTTTCAGAAGGTCTCCTGTATTGTTAGTTAACTTTTGCAAACTGATGCTTAAAATTATCTCACACTGTACGAGTGTATTCAGATTTAAGAATATAGTTTGTGTACGTTGCAGTGAAGTGGTCAAGGTAAAAATAGCAATCACCAGGGGGCTGTCCAGATTTCACTGGTGGATGAGTGTCTGTCAGTAAATGAGCTAGTGCTGATTGAGATTGATGCTGCAAGATCTGTGTTCAAGATCTGGATGTGAGTAGTGTAGTGGTTCAAAAGTTGTAGGTGGGTGCAGTATTGCCAATCATAAGCTAGCCAGTACACCAAAATAAAACACCAAACATCAAGAGACTTGTGGTATAAATGTAATTGGTGAGAATTTAATTATAAAGGGATTTGCAGCATTTCAGAAAGACTATTTGATACATCAGTCTCAATCAGCAGTTTCCTCCATGCTTTCACTCTTTTGAAATGAAGGCAATTTTTTTACCACAGTTTTGAGGTAGGAAAGGGGACTTTTGATTTTAAATCGTAGAAGAATTCAGTGTATGGTAAAACAAATAATCATATAGGCAAAATACTGGAATAGCTATCTTTTATGAATCTCTTTATTTTGTGCTTGTATGGGTCTGTTTCTTTGAGTTGAATCAAATTAAATTTCCAGAGTGCTTGCAATGGTAGTATCATTGGTACATATTGGCCGTGTCACTAGCCCCAAACTTCGAAACTGAGCTCATGGGAATAAGGGGACTTCGAAGTAGGCGGGTCCTTTCGAAAAGGAGCCCTGTCGGGATGAGCCGCGCGGCGGTGAGGCGCATCAATTTCGAAGTGCTGTGGCCGCCTGCATGCTAATGAAGCGCTGAATATGCATTTCAGCGCTTCATTAGTAAACTTCGAAATGGCCATTTGCGTGGCCATTTCAAAGTTTGGGGCTAGTGTAGACATAGCTATTCTGTTAAAATCCTCAAACTTCTTTCAGTTATGTTTGTTAATTTAGTATCTCTTTGTAGTTTTATGTTGTAAGATGCTGTATGTTTTGATCAGTCATCTTCTCACTTGTCTGCAAATTTGAATACCCAATTTAAGTGTTTGCTGGGAGTAGCTAGATTAAGTGTTTTCATTTTTCTTTAAAGTACTCGTTTTATGCTATTCTGAAAGTAGTTTTTAGCATACTTTTGCCATAATCATACCTTTGTTTCTCTATTCCTTTTATGGCATTTTCCCTCTTGAGTTTTGATGTATTTGCTGCTTAAGACTACCAGACTAATGAATGAAACCGATAAAGATGAAAACAGATTGTCATCCTATGTTTTGAGGATGTTGATGGCATCAAAATGAAACTCTTGTAGCATTGAATTCTTTCACTTCAATACTCCAGATCATTCAGTAGCAAATATAATCTTGAAGACTCTTAAGAAACTGATTACAGTTTAGTTCTTGACATACCTGTGTTTTTATATTTTCGTTTGGTCACTTGTGTCCTTCTCCTTGTTTATTGCTTTAGGCACATTGAGTTGGATGAATTCATCATATACAAGTCACTTGTCTGCAGTATTGATGGGAAGCTTTCTCATTTATTACTGTTATAAGAAAATTCACCTTGTGAGCTGAATATTATAAAGACTGGAAACATAAAATAAGCTAGCTTTTATGGAACTAAATTATTCTATTTCTTGCTCACTTGATGTAGTTTCTAGATGGTAGCAAACCAGTCTCTCACAGTGCATCACAACTACACCCTCTCCCCACAACTAAATAAATACCTAAGTGAAATAAGTAAATCGCAGAAAAGGGTGAGGAAGTGAGGTGTGTTTTGTTTTTTTCCTCCTCCTCTCTGTCTGTGTCTGCTTGCCTTCCTCCTTCACCAAGCTCTCAATGGAGGGGACGTTGGTTTCATTTTTTAGCAGCCTGTAGGAGTCTTATGATGTTTGAACAAGAACAGGTCCCTTAGAAGTTCACAAACACTCATGGACATAGCCGTGTGATCGCTAGTAAGAGATGCAATTGCTTCTTGTTGACCCACTACAAAATGGAGAGAGAGGGTGAATCTTTTTATTTTATTTTTTTTTGAGATGATGGAATTGGACTCCCATGTTGACAAAGTTAAAAGAGCAGGTAATATGGTATTCAAGGTCATTTTTTCATCCAAATTTCTACATATAGGCATGCTAAAGAAAGATAAGGGAAGGCCCTAGCTAAGAGCTCAGTATGTAGAAGTAGTTATGGTTTCAGAGGTGCACAGTACCAACAAACAGAGCACGAAGCACTGAGGTTCTACATGACCACGCATAAAATAGCAAAAATCCATCTTTGTCTAATGTCCAAGCAAATGTATCTGCCAGCATTTTTCTGCCCATATATTTCCCTATGCAATGAAGTGGTGTTTGTGTAGATTTTATTCCCTTATTATGTTACATGCACTTTCTACTGTCCTGTAGTAAATCCATGTTTGTGCCTTAGTTTCCCTAGGCACAGCATCAGTGTACAGTGGGTGATGGGAGTTTTGGGTGTGAAGACTTCTTGCGCGTACTCAGTGGCCATGTGCTTTGTAACATGTGCAACCAGGTGACATCTTTTGCTATGGAAGCAGAACAAAGGCTGGAGGAGGTGCTTGGGTTTTGAACTTGGCATTTGGGGAGTGGGGCGGTCTCAGATGGCTGGAGAGGACAGGGGAAAGGCCAGGACCCTGGCTCTGACTCCTCTGGGCTCCTCTCTTCTCCGGATGGATTGCACTGACTACTTCTGTTTTCTGTGCTGACAAGTTTGTTCCACACTGTGTCCTTATTACCTAATAAACCTTCTGTTCTATCTGCTGGCTGAGAGTCTGACTACAGATGGGAGTGTAGGGCCTGCTGACTCAGAATACTCCTTGACACACTGTGAGAAGATTTACAACATCCAACTATTGGTTGCCCTAGCCCTGTGATGTCAAGTGCTTATTGAGCAAGTATGGCCGCTCACTGCTCCGACCGGTTGCACGTCATTTTTCCCAAGCAATGGAAGCTGCGGAAAGTGGTGTCCCAATTCATGCTGCTTTCTGCAGCTCCCACTGACTGGGAATGGTGATCCACAGCTGAAGGGAGCTATGAGCTGTGCAGGTATATAGTGCCCAGTAGCCTGTTAGGTTATTTATTTATTTATTTATTTTAAAACTACTTCTGTTATAATAAATTCTTGAAGGAACATCATCCTTTGGGAAAAGAGAACTTTCTCCAAAGTTAGGTAATGCTTGTTCCATGGCAGGGCAGCATAAGCAACAGTGTGACTTTACTTTGAGCTCATGGCAAAGCTTAACTTTAACCCACTATTGGAAGTAATTAGGAACTGTGCTGGTTTCAAATGAAGAAAACCTGCCTTCCATGTTTACAGTAATAATTGTGAACTTAAGACATTGATAACATGAGAGAAAAAACTTGCATTGTTTCCAGGCATCCAATAAATGAATTTTTTCTACTGAATTGGTTTGGCTTTCTAGTGGTTGGAAGTCTGGAAAAGGGAGTGATTCCTTCCAGTGCTGTCATAGCTTTGTTAAGGAACCAAACGGGTGCCAAATTCATTTGCCAGGTGAAAAAAAGTAATATGCAAGTCAATAGTCAGCTAATTTGCGCCTAAATGCAGCAAGGTATAAAACGCATGCGTAACTTTAAGCACATGAGTAGTTCTGAACTGCTGAAATGGAGCCTTATTGTTTGGGTGATGTAAAATTTAAATGAAGTGGAGATCAAAAACTTTATACGTCTCTCACAACTCTGCAGAGATAGGAAACGGCGTAAAGCCTGTATCCAGTGTAGCATATTTTCCCTTTCACATCTGCACTGAGTGGCATTTTGAAGGGGAGAATGAAGGATCTATACAGTCCCTATCCTGTTTGTCTTTTTCTAGCTATGTGAGTGAGGAGAAAACATGATGTTTGCAGAGTTGTTAACTTTCCTCCAGTACTGCTATTTGTGAAATGGGCATCAAGGAGATGGGCTAAAAGGTGCACTTTGTGTCTCCTTACATCCCTGTGACGCTAACTGGGTGCTAGTTTGGCTCCATTCTTTGAGTGATTGCTTACATCCATTCAACATAGTTGTGTGTTCTCACCACTTGCACCAGTGCCGGAAACAGGTAACTGTCTTTTTGAGTAATATGCGAGATTGTAAGACTTGCCCTTGGACTATACAATTACTTGTATTGAGTTAATGTGGGGCGGGGGGAGGGGAATGGGGTGGATTATACCTCTGCCTGAATTTTCAACTTCTTGCTATTGCAGTTCACACCGAATCCTGTTTGTTACCACAGTCTTGGGGAAATGTTTTCGTCTTTTTTTTTTTAACCTCGTGCCTTGCATATTACCATTTCCCTTATATTTTTTCTCTTTGGTGGCCTTTTATATAGAAATAGGTGAAGATGTGATCTATTTAAAAATTGTGAAACCAAATAAATTGACAAATGGTATTGTGTAAGAGGAGCATCTAAAATTGCTTTGAACTCATGGAAATTGACTGGATTTCAGTTTGACACTGTCTTTTAGAGCTCCTGTCAAGGAGTTTTTTTTCCCCCCAATATGGAACTATACACAGTTACAAAATCTATTTAGTGTACTTTGAAATTTACAGAGGCTTTATTTTTTGAGAACGGTCCATTTGTTCTTTCCCTCAAAGAGAAAGATGCTGTAATTTATGTACATGAAAAGATGCTGTTTAAAGGCACAGTTCTGAAAAAGTCTGGTGTAATATGGCAGAGGGGTTTAACCTTGTCAGTTCCATTTGTTTCTAATTTTTGCATAAAATGAGTTTTTTATTGAGGGAGTGTTACTGCATTTAAAAACTTCTTTTTCAATATTAAAAATCCCTTCCTTTCCCTTTTCTGTGGCTTTTTAATTACAATGTTGTGCGGCTTTTGTTAGGTGCCCAGTATCTTGTTACTGATCTAGCAGAGAGCCTCAATAATTGATACATGAGACAATAGTGTTGCCTACATGCAAACTGAGCCAATGAGCAAGCAGGCTTATGGGACAGCTGCTCTCTGTGTTAAACCAACAGAAGTGTTTCTAGGGAGATTGCTGATTAACCTGTTAAGCCACTGTGTGTTTTTTCTTTGCTTATGATGCTTGCCTTCAATTCATTTGGGCAGTTTGGTTGCATATTGACATGACAGCCTTCTTTGTCTAAGGTTAATTTTGTTTATCTACAATGCCAGACTTATATGGATTCATATTGTCTCTTTTACCTCCAGCCTTTCTGGAAGATATTTCATTTTGTTCTAAATGGCTTCATTATCTATTGTGTATATTATTCTCATTTACGGAAATAGGATTTTTCTCTGCATTTGTACATATGATTACTGGAGGAAAAAGTAAAGTGCAACAGGTATTTAGTGTTTCAAGATGAGAAAAGTATGCTAGGAAACTGCCTCCTCACCCTCTATTCTGCCTCCATTCTTATTTCCTGAGTTAAATAGAGAATTACTTTTTCTCCATTTTGTATGTTCTGAATATTTAATAGTTATGTTTTCAGTATTCCTTGAAAGGAAAAAGATTGTTTACAATGTACTTTTTGTTATGGCAGTTCTTATATTTTTGGGTAAAAATCCTGCAGAACAGCAGTCTGAAATTTAGAGGGTCTATGTGGAAAGAGAAGCTTTATGAAAGGAGAAAACTTCTATTACTCAAAACTAGTCCTTCATTATTGTTTGGGCGGGGGGGTGGCTCTGTGGTTAGAGCACTGTCCTTGTAAATACAGGGTTTTGAGTACAATCCTCAAGGGGGCCATACAAGTGTCCAGGGCAGGTTAGATTAAAAAATGTCAGGGATGGTGACAGGTCCTTCTCTGAGTGCTGGGGACTTGACTTTGATGACCTCTTAGGGTCCCTTCCAGTTCCGCAGGATATGTATATCTCCATGTTTCATTGCAATTATGCTCACTATTTAGAGCAATAGTAACTTACAATTTTTCTTTGTTTAAATTCTGAAGAATGTTAGGCTTGAGAACAGACTCAGTTTCTACTTTTTAAAACTGTTTATATAGCTTTTATATGCCTAATTTCTTCAGTATTGTAGCTGTCTTAGCAATGGTGCCACTTTTAGGCTATGCCTAAAGGACAGTATATGTTGTTGGTTTTCAAGGAATGTAATTATGTATATCTAATTTGTACTGTTTTATTTTCTTCTTTTGATCCTGAAGTTCCATTGATTGATTGATCACATTTGTATTGAGAGTGGTACTTGGTTACTTGATTTGAACACCCAGTAGCATCATGGAACAAAAAGTTTGTTCCCGGAACACTTGGCAACACCTCCTTTTGACTTTGAGAAAGTTCAACCCCCTTGCAATGGGGCAGTTCTGTTCTTTGTACTTCATGTTCCTGTGATTTGTGAGTCTTTCCTCTCTTATGTACAGGAACTCAACATTCAATTGTTTTCATTGCATCTTCTGTAATCTGTTACGGACCTCATATTCATGTTGAATATGTTGTGGTATAAAACATGAGCTTTCTCAAAATCAAAAGGAGGTGTTTGCAAGTGTTCTGGGAACAAACTTTTTGTTCCATGATGCTACTGGGTGTTCAAGTCAAGTAGCCAAGAATGCGAAGATTCTTCAACATGCCTGTATTATATTTTAACACTAGGAAATCTGGTACGAAGGGCTACATTCGCTCTCAGATTCTCCTAACTTTGATTTTTTTTCTTGGAGACAGCGATGGGCTTTTTTCAGCTGATGACTATAAGGCAGGGATCTCAAACTCATGGCCTGCTGGCCATGTGCAGCCCAAGCTGTTCTGCAGTCTGGCCAATGTGCAGCTGCTGGCACAAGTCCCTGCAAGGTTCATACCCAACTCTGTCCACTAACTCTACTACACCACTTCTCCCTAGCCACCTCCCTTGAGGGATGCAGCCTTAGGGATTACTGGGGTGGGGGGAGGGAGGGGTCTGATGTGGAAAGGCAGAAGGGTTCATACCCATTTTATGCATTTACTGTGGCAGCAGAAGCTGTGGGGGAGTAGTGTGATGTGGCTACTTTCCTAGGCCAGTCCGGTTGCTTTGCTTTACCGTGAAAGTAGGAAACAGAGCATCCCAACCCCAGCCCTTTTGGCTGGAGGGCTCTACACATGCTTTCCCTGGTCTACAGGGGTATGCTGGCTGTGGTGTCTAGCTAGCATTTGAAAGGCACTGCTGTGCTGGTGGTGGTGGAGACTAGGGGGTGGGGTGGGTGTTAAATCTGCCAGGTGGTGCATGCAGGCTGGCAGATGGGGCTGATAAATGCATGTGGTGGACGTGGGAAAAAAGGCAGAGGGGTGTTTGAAGGGCTGCTAGGAGGATTTGAGGACTGGCCCTGACCCTAAGCTAAATTGAGTTTGAGGCCCCTGCTGTAAGGTATGTTTAGTGCTGGGTAGTTCTGGGTTCTTTTGTGTAACTTTTGTCACATTCCAGGGTTACGTTTTGATAATGAGCACTAAAAACAGTTTTGTAAACAGGATTTTCTTGGGGATCTGTTTAGTTGTATACCTTGATTTTCTAGGGCAGTGGTGTCCAAAAGCAAGACTCCTGATTGCCACGATGTCCCCACTCACCAGCCAGGTGCCGTCCCCACAGCCAGCCCCCCATTCCCCCGCCTCCACATCCAAGCACCCCTACCCCCAGTGACTCACCGGAGCTACGCAGCCCCAAGAGCCATGCAATGCGGCACCCCCAAGCTCCCAAGCCACTGCTTTGTGCCAGAGGAGCTGCCACACCAGCCCACTGAGCCGCATTCACCACAAGACACTTCAGCAAATGGGGAGCATATTGGACACCACAGTTCTAGGGGAAAGATTCACGAGCTATGTTCTCCCTCACTCAGCCTTATTCAGTACAGTTTGTTATCCTCATTCTCTGTAGTGTGGATCCAGATGGAGTTCTTTTTCAGATCTGTTACCAAATAATTTACCAGACCACGTTATCAGACTACATTCTTCTAGTAGCCTTCCGTTCTCCTAATTAAGGAGCTAGCAGGTTTGAGGTCGTCTTCTATGCTTACTTGACACTGTATACTTTATATGGTATAACGGTGCCACACAGGACTGTAAAGAATCCTTACATTTGAGTGATGTAGTTATGCTGACCTTAAAAGCCCGCCCATATAGACAGCATTGTGCATGTGAGAGAGCATCTTCTATCAACATAGCAATCTCTTATGGAGATGGAGTTAGAGTTCTTTCCTGGTGGCTTAGAGAGTCTTCACCAGGTACACTCCAGTAGCACAGCTACATTGGTACAACTGCACTAATACAAATTTGTAGTGTAGCTCAACAGCAGGTCTACGCCTAGTTAATCTAATTAATACAATGGATAGTTTTTTACTGCTGGCTAAAAGAAAAGCTAGTCATCCTACTGTACTCTTAATGTAAGACTATGGGTATCTAATTTAATATTGCTATAAAATTACAAAATAGGCTCAGCAGAATATACAAGCATTTATAAATACTATAATAAAGTCCTGTGTTGTCTACAGGGAGCTGGATTTAAATGCTGCAGTAAGGTCCCTAGAGTCAGTGAAATTCTTAATTCTTCGCTCAGCCTTATTTCCTATGAAAATGTCTCTATATATGAAAATCTATTGTCTAAATACTCCCCCATTTATTTTACATGAAACAGTGTATTTTACTTCAGTTTTTGATGCTCTGCAGATTTTTGTACTAACAAAGTGTGCCTGTATAGTAGAAGTTTTATGAGGAAGCTGGAAGTTTTTGGTTACTGCATAGCACACAGTTGGACAGCTGTAAAAAGCAGCTTAGGTTCATGAGAAATATTATATGGATGTTTTAGTCAATATGACTAAAGATTTAAGTAGTTCTTATTTCAGTCTGTCTTCAGGCTCCTTAAGATGGCACCGCCTCAGTCCAGTGAGACAAGAGACATTGTTATGGGATAAATGAACCTTTTTCACAGTAATCATAAATTTGAAAGCAATTGTAACCTTACTAAACAGGGACAGCTCAGCACTTTTAATATGCAAATCTTTGGCTGGCTTTTTTTTTTTTTTTGTAGATTTGGGGGCACATTTATTGGAAACTGCTCCTTTCTCAAAGTATTTTTGACTGAATTATTTGTCATTAAGTGCCTTCTGCAAAATAGTCTTGCTCTGGATGTTGCAGGAAGAATATTGTCTCAAAAGAAGCCTGATTTGGGGCCACTGGATGTGTAGATTTCTGAAGGTAAGGGAGAACTTCACATTATGTTTGGCAGGCCTCATTCTGTGTTAGGCTTTTAGTAATGCAGTACAAATCATTGAGCATTACTAATTTTGTTTGTGAAGCTGTGGTAGTTGTTTGAGTGAAGGTGCCCATGTCTATTCCACATGTGGGTATGTGTGTGTTGCATGACCCCAAGTCCAGAAATTCTTCAAAGCATTGTTTGTTGACATGCACATACAAAGTCATTCCTGCTCCTTTTCCTGACCCAGGGCATAATCCTCCTCAGTTCCTTTTGAACACCTCATGGTCTGAGTTGGAATTGTGTCCTCCTTCATTTGCTAGAGGCCTTGACCTGTTCTACCGTCCCTGGGAATTTACACTTTAACCCCCCTGACAAAATACCAGACAAGACTGCTCCCTCTTACCAGTATCCACCTGAGTGTGTGCAAAAGCCAAATGTTTCCGAGGTCCTGCTGTTTCTCAGCCTCCTGTGTTGCCACAGCCCCCACTCACTCCGAACAGGCTAAGAGCCATTTTTTGACATACAAGTTGAGATCTACATACCACCACTGCTGCCGCCCACTTCTCCTGTCCTCTTTGGGTGGGACAGCTTACTCTCTCTGCCCACACGTGGAATAAAATCAAAATGGACATCTAGGTCCTGGAGATCATCAGTCAGGGATACTCTTTTCCTTCTCCCAAACTCCATTCTCAATCACTTTTTTCAGGGATCACTCCTTGAATCTCTGTTATGTGAAATCTCTTTTAGATGGGGTTGTGGAGGTCAGGGGTCATAGAACGTGCTCTGCTTCAGTATGAAGGGAGAGATGGTATTACTCCCCATGTTTCTGAATATCCCCAGAAAGATGGTGGGAGGAGTGCATGGTGGCTCCGGCGGTGATGAGAGCTCCTGCAGCTGTGGTGGCAACCCCAATAGCAGCGATGGCTGTGGTGAGTCGCTGGCATTTACAGTACTTTCTTGAGGATGTGAGAGGGGCCTGGTGGACATTTGGTATTCCTGAAGTCCACAAAATTGGCATCTGATAATTTGAGGGTTTACTGTACTTCAGGGGGTGGGGGAGGGAACTTCAACAGACTGTAGTGTGAAAGAGCAGAGCTGGAATTAATATGCAAGCTTGTCATTGTGACAGTCTGAATGGAGATGGGGAGTGGCTAGCTTACTACAAAAAATAATTTTCTCCCTGTTCATACAAACATTCTCATCAACTGTTGGAAGTGATCCACATCCACCTTGATTGAATTGGCCTCATTTAGTAGTGGTCTGGCTATGGTCTGAAGAAGTGGGTCTGTCACATGAAAGCTCACCTAAAAACTATTTTGCTAGTCTTTAAAGTGCTACTTGACCGCTTTTTGTTTTGATAGTGTATAGACTAGCGTGGCTCCCTCTCTCTTACTATTAAAATTCCTCAGTTTATTTTTCAAATATGGAAGTTCTGGCATTGCACTGGAGAGCACAGGCCATGATTGCACATAGGTGGGAGTTCACTGTGCAGTTGTATTCACCCTCTACCCCCGCCCCCCAACATGCACTCAACACCAAGGCTGCATCCAACCCTGATGTAGTGCAAGGATTGTCCCTCCCCAGAAACACTCCAGGGACCCCTGTCTCCTAGTCAGGTGCACCAGGTGTGGCCAAGCAGACTTAGCATGCCAGGAACCAAGTGTGGCATAGCTTAAGATTTGGGGGCCGGGGGGGGATGGTGGGGGGTGGGAAGCCAAGTGTATATTGAGGGATGCTGTGTGTGGCAGTATAGGTGCAAGCAGCTTATTGTGGGATCTGGGTGCAGGGAGATTGGTATGCACAGGAGCACATTAGGCAGGTTCTGGGTGCAATGGTAACAGAACTCTGTAGGGAATCCAGGTGAAAGTGATTGCAACTTAGCAGGAGGGATATGGATGTTGGGGGATAGAGCTTGGTGGGGAGTGTCTTGGTGTGGGATGTGTAGGTGGTGTAGGCATAGGTCCAGATGCTGGAGAAGGGGGATTCAACAGGGTGGGGATTCAGGTGCAGCTGGTTGGGGCTCAAAAGTTTGGGGATCCTGGGTATGTCTGGCTTGTTGGGTTGGTCTGGATGCAGGTAGAGTGGGGCTCATTGTGGGGTGTTCTGAGTGTGGGAAGGTGACACTTGTTAGTTCCTTTACTTCCCTTTCAGAAGTCATTTTTCGTTAGGGAAGCAAAGAAATATGCAGAGGACATAGATTCTCCATGTGAAAAGGGATGCAAGATTCCACCAGGAGTAACGTCACTGTTCCTGTTTTTCTTTCAAGATTTATTACTTTTCTCAAATTGAAGGTCATTGTGGCTACGTCTACACGTGCACCCAACTTCGAAATAGCTTATTTCGATGTTGCGACATCGAAATAGGCTATTTCGATGAATAACGTCTACACGTCCTCCAGGGCTGGCAACGTCGATGTTCAACTTCGACGTTGCTCAGCCCAACATCGAAATAGGCACAGCGAGGGAACGTCTACACGCCAAAGTAGCACACATCGAAATAAGGGAGCCAGGCACAGCTGCAGACAGGGTCACGGGGCGGACTCAACAGCAAGTCGCTCCCTTAAAGGGCCCCTCCCAGACACACTTTCATTAAACAGTGCAAGATACACAGAGCCAACAACTAGTTGCAGACCCTGTATATGCAGCACGGACCCCCAGCTGCAGCAGCAGCAGCCAGAAGCCCTGGGCTAAGGGCTGCTGCCCACGGTGACCACAGAGCCCCGCAAGGGCTGGAGAGAGAGTATCTCTCAACCCCCCAGCTGATGGCCGCCATGGAGGACCCCGCTATTTCGATGTTGCGGGACGCGGATCGTCTACACGTCCCTACTTCGATGTTGAACGTCAAAGTAGGGCGCTATTCCCATCCGCTCATGGGGTTAGCGACTTCGACGTCTCGCCGCCTAACGTCGATTTCAACTTCGAAATAGCGCCCAACACGTGTAGACGTGACGGGCGCTATTTCGAAGTTGGTGCCGCTACTTCGAAGTAGCGTGCACGTGTAGACGCAGCCTGTGTCCAGTTTACGATTATAAGGCAAGCAAATACATGGAGCTAGGTAGCCTGCCTGCTTGCTTTATTGTATCCTTTCTTATGTAGTTGTTTGTTTTTATTATACAAGATAATAGATTGATAGCTTATCATTGAAGTTTTGGCAGTATGGGTTGAACCTCTCTAGTCTGGCACTCTTATCTGAAAACATCCATTATCTGAGGGTGCCAGACTAGAAAGGTTCAACCAGTACTACAAAACTTACAGTCCCCATCTTGCGTGATGGGATATGATATGTTTGTGTCCTTTAGCACAGATAAGTGGCCTGCTCATTTGCCGTCTGTAAACTTAAGATGCATACCACAAAGAACCTGGAAATAACCACCAAACTGATTCAGATGAGAAATAACAGATATGACAAGGGGATGATTGCCATTAATATGTGTGAATATGCTAGCCCAGGGGTTTGTAACCTGTGGCTCTGGACTTGCATGCAGCTAGCTTTTTGAGGACTTCTTTGTGGCTCCCAACTCTGTAATTGCGAAGTTAAAAAAAAAAAAAAAAAGGGGGGGGGGAGGGAAGCGTCCTGATTATTTTCAATGAATGGGGAACGTCTGAAAGCCCAGATATGAATAACTCCTGTCTGAATAGCAAACAATGTGTTCTTGAAACATTGGATAACTCCCATAATGTCCTCCAGGGAGTGAAAGTCTGGCACACAAGAAGAAATAGAATATGTAAAAGTTTGCGAACATCCTGCAGTAAACATGTATCACGCTACAAATCATTGTGTGCGCTCTTCCTAAAATGGGAGTTCCAAAAAGTAAGTGTGGTGGTGTTTATTAAGGACCATCTTGTATGTATTCACATGCATTGCAGTTCTTGAATTACTGAGTTGTTGTTGTGTGTTTTTAAAAAACAAGTTCGGAAGAAAAAATGTCTCTTGCTATTTTGGTTGCTGACCCCTGCTCTAGTCTATAGAGAAAGCATGCTCCTGATATAATGTGGGCGAAGAAACTACGTTTGGACGTGCAGGTTGGCAACGTAGAGAACGAGCTGTAAAAAAGAGTATCCCAGTATGTTCATTAAGTGTCTTAGATTTTTTCTTGTCTTTCTTAGCTTTATTTTGTGGCTTTATAGCTTTTAAGTTTTTTGTCTTCCACTTGAGCGTTAAGGAGATGTTGGACTTTTTTGGCAAGCCAGAGGTAAGGCTGGTTATTTTGTCTCTTACCACTAGAGTCTCAAGGAAGAGGGTACAGGACTCTAGTCTAGAGGTTTTAGATGAACCTCTGGAATAGTACTGTTTCCTTTTTAATTCTTGTTGGTTATTCTTCCATTTATATCGATAAAAGTCTTTTAAGGCTTTATTTTATTCTCGGCATGAGCATCGTTGTCATGTATTCTGAGGGTCCTTGCAAGGCTGAGTGTAGTTTGACTCTGGGACAAGAACCTTATTTTCTGATTGGATCAATTGGCTAACTTATAACCTTTATCAGCCACAGTGTTCTGCCATGAAGCATACAAATAACTCGCTAATGCAGACATATAGCTTTTTCACATGAACATTTACACTGGAACACATCATATGCTAATTTGTACTAGCAGGATCTTGAAAATTTTGTAACCGCTTAATGAAGCTGCAGATATACACGGTAGACCCCCAACTTACGCAGAGATTGCGTTCCTGCGCAACACCACATAAGTCAAATGTCATGTTACTTGGGGGAGCTAGGAAATTGATCAGTGCTGCAGCACTGGTCAGTTTTCTTGCTCCTGTGGGAGCCCAACTCCCCGCTGCTCACAGGAGACAGAAAACTGAAGGGTACTGCAGCACTGGTCAGTTTCCCCACTCCTGTGAGTGGCGGGCAGCTGAGAGCCAGGCTCTGGTCTGCCCACCACTCACAATAGACAGAAAAATGACCAGCATTGCTGCTCTGGTCAGTTTCCCCGCTCCTGTGGGAGCTGAAGCATGGCTCCCTCATTCCCTGCTCACAAGAGACAGGAAACTGACCAGCACTTCAGTGCTGGTCAGTTTCCCAGCTCCCCTGAGTGGCTGGCAGGCAGGCAGCCTGGAGCCAGGTACCAGCTCCCCACCACGCTGAGTCCTGGTAAACCGAGATGTGTGCAATGTGCACTCAGGGTTCTACTGTACATGTTGGCAAAACTATCATTATCACTGTTCGCTGTAAACTGTGCACTTAGGTGGCCATTTCCTAGGGCTGCTGTCCAGCTGATTGCCCACAGCTAGGTTTTTTGTTTCTGCTGGTGATGCACTTATTTACACGTCCCTCAGTGCACAGACAAATTTTATTCTGTACGTGGATGGAAAAAAAATCCACTGATGGAAAATATTAGAGGGAACATTGATAACTACTGGTCTCTTTCCTGATAAGCTTGCCTGATTCTACATCTAAAGAGCAGCCAGTTCTGTGGTATAAAATGCATTTGAGTATTCCCTGCATTATGTGACTGTAATGGTGACCTTTCAATCCATTTTCAGTGAAACAGCATTGAAACGTAGTTTTGTTGGAATCTTGTCATACCAGTTCTTTGCGCTTCCTCTCATGTTCCAGGCCTCTGTTCATATGTACACTTAAAGAATATGCATAATATTAAACATATATTTAAAAGCTCTTACTAATTCAGACAGACTGTTCTCCACAAGACTCTGGAAGCTTTGTGGAACAGCAGATGTTTGTGCAAATTTGAAGATACGTATTTGTCCCATTGATTTGAATGGAACTTGAATGTGTGCTTTAAGTGAAATAGGAACTTAAGTTATCAAAGTCTCTCTGTCATCTTCTCTCTCTCTGCCCTGATTGTGCCACTTCCCTAGGGGACCTTAGGCCTGGCCTCTACTCCAGGTGCGAGCTCAGGTACCTTCTAATCAGGTAAAATCTGTGAGGTTCCATTTTCTGCCATTTCCCTGAAACTTGTGCTAGTCCACAAATCTCAGGTGGTCATTCCACCACTGTTCTGGATATACCTTTATTTCAGGGCCTGGAGTCCAAGGTTTTATTCATCCCCAGGGGGTTTCCTTCCCTCCCTCCCTGGAAATCAGAGTGGCTGTGGGCTGTCTGTGCAACCTTTTTTTTTCTGCCAAACTTCTGGCTTTACAGTAGCTTTTTTCTGTTCCTTCGCAGCTGGGGTCCTTCATCAGTATGGGATGACTTAGGCTAGTGGTGTCCAGTAGGAGCTCAAAGATGCCACACTTGTGGTAGTCATCTTTCCCTATTTGCCACATTCATCCCCCCCCCTTAAATAAATGCCCTGCCCCTCCCCCTGAGCCAGGCACCCCTAGCCCAGGGGTCAGCAACCTTTCTGAGGTGGAGTGCCTGTCAAGGCCGCCTGCCTAGGTCTCCCTATTCTTCTGCCCTGCATCCCCATTACTGGTGGGGGATCCACTGCAGGGGGCAACGGCCCTGGCCCAGTCCTCCAGCAGAGCCCCATGTTGGGGGCTTGGGCTCCGGCACCATGAGCTGGCAGGGGGCCCTGTGGCAGAGGCTCAAGCTCTGACCCCACACTCCAGAGGAGGGCCCTCCCCAGCCCCACAGCCAGGGCTTGGGCTCCAGCCCCGTGCTCTGGCAGGGGCCCCACAGCAGGGGCTCGGGTTCTGGCCTTTCCCCACACTCTCTGGTGGGGGCCCCACAGCAGGGGCATGGGCTCCAAAAGCCCCATTCACCACAATGCTGTGAGTGGAGACCATATTGGACACCACAGACTTAGGCTGCCTAGTTCTCATGAGCTATGACTGGTCTGCTTAATGGGCTCTTTCTCAATCTCCATAATCTTTCCATTCTAGTGTGGTTGAAACTCCACCACACTTTCTTCCAAAAGTCTTTTTTTAAAAAGAAATATAACTTTTGACGGGCTTGGTCCCAAAAAAAAAGACTCAAAAGACATGTCACCCACTAATGTTGACAGTTTGAGTCAATTTTAAGGTGACTACTGGAAATTTAAGTCTTCATAACGAATTTTTTTCACATACTCTGTTACTATGGTAACAGACATGATGGTTGGTTTGCCTAGTGACTTTTACAACTAAATATGGTATCATTTCAAAATGTGTTTGTTTTTGTGTTGCTTAAATCAATATTTAGTTGACTCCTTGGATATCTGTTGGTAGCAAGGTCTGTTCAAATAAATCTGCATGTGGTTAAATGCTGGTTATCGCAAGACATTAAATATTAATTGTATTATAAGCAATAGATTAAGCAATAGATTCCTCAGTCTTCAGTTTAATATAGCTAAGCTCATTTTCAGAAAACAGTAGCACCTTGAAATACAATTGCCAACCAGTGTGACATGGCTGACTTTTTGCATTTTTTCTTCTTGTTGCTGAAATATTAGTGCGTGTTCTTCAAGATTTCGCAAAAATGTGTGATGGGTTATGTTTTAAAAAGTAAAAGGTAAAATAATCTCAAAGTCCCTGACTGAAGTCATTCATTAATTATTTTAAAAGGGGGACAGTTGCCTAGAAATGCTCTTGCTGATAAACTTGCATTTTATCTTTCAGCGTGGATCTGACGAGCTTCTTTCTTCAAGTATCACTAACGGGCCTTTTACCATGAGCAGTTCTACTCAAGCTACAGGTATATTTAAGAAATGTTAGTTTACTGTGGTTTTATAGGTTATCAGTGTTAGGAAAGTTTTTCAGAAATCTAATTCTTTTTTACTGTGATACTGTGATAATAGTTATGGATTCTAAACCCATTATATCATTCAGTAAACCCTCAAGTTACACGGGGTTGCTTTCCTGCAACCCCCATGTAACTCAAATTTTTATGCAAGTCGGGGAGGGAAGACAGGAACCAGAGTGGCAGGTATTGAGGTCAGCCTGATTCCTGGCTTCCTGTTGCTTGCGAGACCTAGAAAACTGACCTGCATGTGCTGGTCGATTTCCCGGGTCCCACAAGCAGCAGCAGGAAAACAGGAACCAAGTAGCAGCTTGTCGGATTTTTGAATGAGTTTGAATATTAGAAATCTGTGGTTCGCTGCTGAGAAAAATTTTTGAGGTATATAAAAGTCCAGTATTAACACTGTTCCAGGGATTGGCAAATGCAATAGCAAGAAGAGCCATTTTTTTCAAATTCAGTAAAAAACTCAATAATTCAAAAGCTGCAATGCATATGAATTATGAGACAGCCCTTAAATGTCAGACCATGTTTTTGTAACCCCTATTTTAAGAACTGCGCACACACGATTAGTAATTCCATACATGTTTACTGCAGGATGTTCACAAACTTCTTACATATCTATTTCCTTACGCTTTACATGTGTGTTTGTACCACTGTGCTCTGCTGGGGCTCTGACATCTGTAGGTTGCTTTTGGGAAATCCCTATTTTTGTGTTCTGTAGTACGACCGCTTAAAGTTTTTCGTATTTAATAATCACTACTCTGTTTTCAGTTTCTAGGTCAGAAGTCCGGTTTGTAAGGACTGTCCTATAGTAGTTACTTAAATTAGATTCCTATAGCACACCTACTTGAGAGGTAATTGCTAATTACACCCATGCAATGGGATGCCTTTGGTCTCCTCAGAGTTTACTTATTTTACAGTAACAAGTTTCTCAAGATGCTTTTGTACATGTAGATCCCATGACTCTCCTTTGTTATCCATGGGTATGCCATTCTTATCAGATTTCTGTCTTAGTAAAGAACTGAATAATGTCTGCTTCACCCTGCTACCCTTGATATGGGAGGGCACAGGTGTGTAGGATATGTACGTAGTCCCAACAGGCACTAGGGGCTGAAAGATTCCAGGACTGTGCACAGCTAAGGTGGGATCATTGTGGACAAAACGTCTTGTACTCCAATTACTGTAACCACTTTTTTCTTTTGGCAGACAAGTTCTGTAAACTTGGACAAAGATCCTTTGGTTTATGGTGACACAGATGTCCATTTATTGCAATATCCTTGAAAAACCTGACTGAATTCAATGTAAACATTTTGGAGTATGTTGTACTAAATGCTAAGGTTATGTATTTCCATGGGCTGTGATTGATTGTAACTTCTCTGAGGGGGGATATATTACATGACCCCTGGAAAATATTCGGTACAGTCCTTCTGCAGGTCATAACAGTATACCAAACAAGAATGAAGTATTGAGATAAACGGTCAGGTGGTTTGCCTGGAGAATCTCTGCCCAAGAGGGGATAGCTAGAAGCCAGAAGCCTAAAAGTAGGGTGCCCTTGTTAGGCCATGGAAGGGGAATACAGGTACAGTTGCCCTGAACTGTGACATACAAAATGGGAAGAAAGTTTTGTAGTTACAGCTTTTTTCTGCGGATTACAATGTGGTAAGGTATGGCTCCTTATTATGCAACAGGATATAAATAAAAGCACAAAAATATACTTTGTCAGCTAGTCTCACCAGACATTCTGAGGGGTCAGCTTTCTAACCTTATCAGTAACTTAAATGAAAACTATAAACGTAAAAATCATTTTGAATTGTTGTCTATCTCTAATGTAAGATTAAAGAATAAAATATTTCTTATTTAGAAGTGCATTTGATCACACTTGTTAATTGTTTCTGATTATTTTTACCCATGAACATGGGTGGGAGGTGGATTTTTTTTTAAAAAAAATAATTACTTCTATTCATACCCACGGTTTTACTGGTGGTTTTAGTCACATTAGACTCTATCATAATGATTTTACAATCAAAGAATGTAAGCAACAGAAAAAGGGTGACAGAGAAAAACAGAACATAGAGTAAATTTTTATTTATCTGCTATCTCCAGGATCAGCTTTAAAATAGTAAAGGTAACTATTGGACTTTTTCATAATTATAAAGACACCATAATTTCATAATTTAAAGACACCATACTAGAGGCCCAACTTAAATGTATACCCCAAATAAAAAAACACAGTAAGAGACCTAACAAAGAACCACCATGGCTAAACAGCCATGTTAAAAAGGCAGTGAGAGAGAAAAGGGCAGCTTTTAAAAAGTGGAAGTCAAATCCTAGTGAGGAAAATAGAAAGGAACATAAACACTCCCAAATTAAGTGTCATAATGTAGTGAGAAAAGCCAAAAAAGAGTTTGAGGAACAGCTAGCCAAAAATTCAAAAAACGATAGTAAAATGTTTTTTAAATACATTAGAAGCAGGAAGCCCGCTAAAAAAGCAGTGGGGCCCTTGGATGATAAAGATATAAAAGGAGCGATCAGGGAAGACAGTGCCATTGCAGAGCGATTAAATGATTTCTTTGCTTCAGTCTTCACGGCTGAGGATGTTACAGAGGTTCCTAAATCTGAGCCAGCCTTTTTAGGTGACAAATCTGAGGAACTCACTCAGAATGAAGTGACATTAGAGGAGGTTTTGGAATTAATTGATAAGCTGAATAGTAACAAGTCTCCAGGACCGGACGGCATTCACCCAAGGGTTCTGAAAGAACTCAAATGTGAAATTGCGGAGTTATTAACAGTGGTTTGTAACCTATCCTTTAAATCCACTTTGGTACCAAATGACTGGAAGACGGCCAATATAACACCAATATTTAAAAAAGGCTCTAGAGGAGATCCTGGCAATTATAGACCGATAAGTTTAACATCAGTACCAGGCAAATTAGTAGAAACACTAGTAAAGAGTAAAATTGCAAGGCACATAGAAGAGCACGAATTGTTGGGCAAAAGTCAGCATGGTTTCTGCAGAGGGAAGTCGTGTCTAACTAATCTACTAGAATTCTTTGAAGGGGTTAATAAACATGCGGACAAGGGGCACCCAGTGGACATAATATACCTAGATTTCCAGAAGGCCTTTGACACGGTCCCACACCAAAGGCTTTTATGTAAATTAGGTGGTCATGGGATAGGAGGAAAGGTCCTTTCATGGATCGGGAATTGGTTAAAAGACAGAAAACAAAGGGTGGGAATAAATGGTAAATTTTCACAATGGAGGAGGGTAACTAGTGGTGTTCCCCAGGGGTCAGTCCTGGGACCGATCCTGTTCAACTTGTTCATCAATGATCTAGAAAATGAGGTAAGCAGTGAGGTGGCAAAGTTTGCAGATGACACCAAGTTGTTCAGGACAGTCAAAAGCAAAAGGGATTGTGAAGAACTACAAAAAGATCTCAGTAAACTGAGTGATTGGGCAGCAAAATGGCAAATGAAATTTAATGTGGGTAAGTGTAAGGTAATGCATGTTGGAAAAAATAACCCAAATTACACGTACTACATGATGGGGTCAAATTTAGCTACGACAGATCAGGAAAGGGATCTTGGAGTTATAGTGGATAGTTCTCTGAAGACATCCATGCAGTGTGCAGCGGCAGTTAGTAAGGCAAATAGGATGTTAGGAATTATTAAAAAAGGGATCGATAATAAGACAAAAGAGATCATACTTCCCCTATATAAAACTATGGTACGCCCACATCTCGAGTACTGCGTGCAGATGTGGTCTCCTCACCTCAAAAAAGATATATTGGCATTAGAAAAGGTTCAGAAAAGGGCGACTAAGATGATTAGGGGCTTGGAAAGGGTCCCATATGGGGAGAGGCTAGAGAGACTGGGACTTTTCAGTTTGGAAAAAAGGCGATTGAGGGGCGATATGATAGAGGTATATAAAATCATGAATGATGTGGAGAAAGTGAATATAGAAAAATTATTTACCTTTTCCCATAATACAAGAACTAGGGGACACCAAATGAAATTGATGGGTAGTAGGTTCAAAACTAATAAAAGGAAATTTTTCTTCACACAGCGCACAGTCAACCTGTGGAACTCCTTGCCCGAGGAGGCTGTGAAGGCCAGGACTCTATTAGGGTTTAAAAAAGAGCTTGATAAATTTTTGCAGGTTAGGTCCATAAATGGCTATTAGCCAGGGATAAAGTATGGTGCCCTAGCCTTCATAACAAGGGCAGGAGATGGATGGCAGGAGATAAATCACTTGATCATTGTCTTCTGTTCTCCTTCTCTGGGGCACCTGGCATTGGCCACCGTCGGCAGATGGGATGCTGGGCTCGATGGACCTTTGGTCTGACCCAGTATGGCCATTCTTATGTTCTTATGTGTATTGTAGTAATTGTTCTTTCTGTAATATTTTAGCTAATGGGAATGACAACAAGAAATTCAAAGGAGACAGATCTCCCTGCTCCCCTTCTCGTGTCCTTCATCTTCGTAAAATTCCAAGTGATGTCACTGAAGCAGAGGTCATTTCATTAGGTCTCCCTTTTGGCAAAGTAACAAATCTCTTGATGTTGAAAGGAAAAAGCCAGGTATGTAGTTATTTGCAGAACACAGGAGAACACTATGTACAAGTTTACTACTTTGATATTGCATATGGTTGAAGTATTGTAAGACTAATTATTATAGATTTGAGACCTGAACACATCAGTTTTAAAAGACTATTAAACAGTGCAGAGGTATTGCTCACAAAATCTGTGTAAATGCTTAGCATAATATTCCATTTTTTATAGTATTTGAAGAGATACAATAGAATTATCCTGTTACTTAATATGCACTATGGAGAGTAATGCTCCCTATTGCCTGTCTTGTACAAGAGTAATTATACACTGGTAGAGAAATACATTGATGTGGACAGCTGTTCTCAAACATCCTGCTAAGGATAAATAAATATGGTTACTTCCATTTTTGGGGGGGCTGACGGGGGGTGGGCTGGGGTGTTTAAAGAAAAGTCTAAGGCTGTGTCTATACTAGCCCAAAACTTTGAAATGGCCATGCAAATGGCCATTTCGAAGTTTGCTAATGAAGCGCTGAAATACATGTTCAGCGCCTCATTAGAATGCTGAAATTACATGTTCAGCGCCTCATTAGAATGCCAGCAGCCGCGGCACTTTGAAATTGATGTGGCTCGCCGCCGCGTGGCTCATCCAGACAGGGCTCCTTTTTGAAAAGACCCCCACCAACTTTGAAATCCCCTTATTCCTATCTGCTGTTAGGAATAAGGGGATTTGGAAGTTGGTGGGATCCTTTTGAAAAGGAGCCCCATCTGGATAAGCCACGTGGCGGTGAGCCGCGTCAATTTCAAAGTGCCGCGGCTGCTGGCATTCTAATGAGGCGCTGAATATGTATTTCAGTGCTTCATTAGTAAACTTCAGAATGGTCATTTCGAAGTTTTGGGCTAGTGTAGACACAGCCTAACTGTTTTTGCTTAGCTAAGTAAACTCAATTGTTACGTTGTGTAAGTGGAGAAAGCTTTATTTTTAAATTTCATATATTTGGTATTTATTAAGCCAGTATTTTAGGCATTTGTTCTGGTGATACCATTTGACACTAACCAGGTGGTAGTGTGTGCTCTAGCATACTGCTTAACTGAGTACATCTACTCTCCAGTTTGGATGATGGGGTAGTTTGGGACAGCATCTACATTCATGGAATCTATAAAACCAGGGTGCTGTAGTCACTAAAGTTCAGTATAACATGTTTGTTCTTGCAGCACATTGGGGAAATAGCTATCACCAACCATCAGTGGATTATTCTGTTGGCTGCTGTGATGCATTTATTTTGTGTCACAACCACCATCCCTGTGTAGCCCTCAGATTTACTACATGGGTAAAACAGGGCTGGTTTTTTCCAACATGATTGGTTTTGCAAAGTTTAATAATTGTATCCAGAATAACAAATGCTGCAAAATAGTGGGACAAAAATGAACTTGTCCTTATGCCATTTGGCAGTCTATAGGCAGACAAGGCAGCTAGGGTCATGGCTTCCACCATGGTTATGAGGCGCATGTCATGGCTTCAGCTCTTGGGGGTCCCCAATGACCCACAGCAAAAAGTGGAGGACCTCCCCTTAGACGAGCAGAATATGTTCACTGAGAAGACAGACAAGGTCCTTCACTCTGTGAAGGAGTCTCACGCCAGGCTGCATAAAATAGGGATGTGTACACATACACGCACACACCCATTCACAGGCCCTCTACTTTCCCTGTGAGAGTCCATGGGAGCAGTTTCAACAGCAACTGCAATGCTCTGAACCTTGCCAACAGCACAGGTCCCAGAACCAAAGACCCCACAGGCAACAGCGCAGAGCGTCCCACCCTCAACAATCCAAACAGCAGTTTTGAGGATGTGGTTGGGAGTTTGAGAGATCTTTCTACTCCTGCCACAGTACAGTATGGGCTCCATCTCTTCCGCCACAGTCTATGCCCTTTTTTCCCAACGCTGGGCTGCCATTACCTGTCCCATCTACCTCTACCCCCCAACTGCCCCTCTACCTCATTCCTCTTCAGGGATCCCCTTCATGAGCATCTCCTTGAGCAAGAGGTTCAGCACTTCCTACATCTGGGCACCATCAAGCCGTTCCCCACAGAGTTTCAGGGCAGGGGATTTTACTCCACGTACTTCCTAACTCAGAAGAAAAGATGGGGAGGGGGGCTATGTGGAAGCCCATCTTCCCCTCAGGAGGCTCAACAAATACGATCTCTCTTGATGGTTTTCGATGGTGAATCTTGAAACCATTATTCTGGCCCTAGACAGAAATGATTGGCTCTCAGCTCTCAGCCTATGAGATGCTTATTTCTACATCACAATCCACCCAGCACACAGGCATTTCCTTTGGCTTACAGTGGGGTCCCTCCATTATTAATACCACGTCCTCCAGTTTAGGCTGTCCACCGTACCCAGGGTATTCTCCAAAACTCTGGCGGTTGTGTCTGCCCAGCTGCATTGGACAGGGTCATCATCTCCTCCACCTATCTAGATTATCTCATAAAAGGGAAATCATTTCCGGAGGGCTCTCACATGGTGTGGGTCACCACGGACCCCCTGTTAAATTTCCACTTCCACATAAACTACAAGAAGTCCATGCTTCTACCCACACAGTCCCTAGGGTTTATCAGGGCTCTCATAAACACTATCGCTGACAGGACCACTCTGCCCCTCCAGAGATTCCAGGCCCTGTGCAATTTCATCCGGCTGGTGTGACTGTCCCCCACTATCCCAGTGCACCTCAGCCTCAAGCTGCTGCACCACATGGCCGTTACTATGTATGTGGCCAAACTAGTCAGTCTTCACATGCAGTCATGGCCATCCAAATGCTATGTCCCGCCCTGGAACCTGCTGTCCAAGATTGTGGTGGTACCGTCGTGGGTTGTTGCCTTCCTCTAGTGGTACACACGTCCAAACAGTGTTCTTACTGGGGTGCAGTTCCACCAGCCATTCCCATCTCTCACCCTTATTATGGATGCCTTCCTTATGGGATGACGAGGGGTCCCATTTGGGTTCTCGCATGGTCCAGGGCAAATTGTCCATCACTGAGCAAGCGCTCTACATAAGCCTCCCAGAACTCAGAGCAGTCTGCTATGCATGCAGGCATTTCCAGTATCATCTTGCACACGGGTTGGTCAACATTCTCTCAGACAATGCCACCTGTGTGTATTACATCAACTGTCAGGGCAGGATTTGGTCCCCATGCCTGAGTGCAGAGGCCATAAAAGTGTCAACTTGGTGCCTTTGGCATCACATCATTCTGGTGGCCACATATCTCCGTGGGGTGCTGCATGTGATCAGGGACGCCCTTGGTCGCTCATTCGGCAATCTCAATAAGTGGGAGATTGACACAGTGGCCCTCAATCATGTGTTTCAGCTTTGGGCCAGCTGTGAATAGACCTATTTGCAACCATAGTCAACAGAATCTCACCAGTATTGCTCCAGACTGGGTCTGGGGAGACTCTCCCTTGGGGACACCTTCTCCATCAAGTGGGGTGCACCCCTTCTTTATGCATTTCTTCCCCTTTCCTTGGTTCAAAGGCTACTGGTCAAGGTTAGACTAGATCGGGCTTGCCTCATCCTGACAGCCCCGGCATGGCCAAGACAAACTTAGTATCCTTTCCTTTACCGGATGGTAGTGGCCACTCCTTATCCCTTGCAACAACCTTCTGTCTCAGAACTTTGGCCACACCCTTCACCCCGATGCATTCAGGTTGAGCCTTCTTGTATGATTCCTTCATGGCTCCAGAATGCCAAAATTGCATGCTCTGAGGAGGTAAAGACGGATCTTGGTAACAGCAGATGGGAGTCCACACATAAGTCTTGCCTCTGCGAACGTAAGTGGTTCTCATTGGTTGGGCGCTAACCATCCTTTATGTCACAGCACACCCCTTCCTGTCCACCTCAACGACCTGCTACATGTACGTGATTCTGGCCTAGCCCTCGGTATTGTCTGGGTTCATGCCTCAGGATATCCTTTAATGCCCATCCCATCACCAAATGTTTTCTTGATGGGTCTGCAAAACACCTTCCCGTCAGTACGTTCTTCGTTCCCTGTTTGGGACGTTACTCATATACTCAATTTCCTCATGAAACTGCCCTTTGAATGCCTGGCGACACGTTCCTTGCTCTATATGTTGATGAAGGTCTCATTTTTAGTTGCCATCACGTCAACCAGGAGGGTTGGGTAGCTTACTGCTCACATGGTTGAATGTTCTTGTGCCATACCAAGAAAGGGTCACTCTTTGACCTCATCCTAAGTTTCTTCCTAAGGTTCCTTCTCCATTTTGCATCAACGAACTTCTCCCGTTACCTGTGTTCTTACTGAAGCTGCGCTCTGATCCTGCGCATGCAGTGTGGCGCACACTGAACATGTGGCAGGTGTTGGCCTTCTACATCGACTGCACGAGGCCTTGGCGCAAGTCTCCTAGGCTCTTCCTCTCTTTCATGGAGCACTCCAACGGTTTGCCCATTTCGTCTCAATGGCTGTCCCAAGTGAATCTCCACCTGTATTCAGGCTTGCTATGCGCCTCACAGAAGGGAGCTTCTGGGTGCTGTCACCTCACTGCTCATTCTACCTGTGCTGTGTCCTCCATTACTGCCTTTCTTGAGAACATAGCCCTTACAGGCATGTGCAAGGCAGTGACATGGTCTTGCAACAAAATGTTTGCAAAGCAATACACTCTCTCATCTTCCATTTCTTCCTCCATTCAAGTGGGACAAGCAGTTCTGTCGACTGTAATTGTTACTGGGCACTACTCAAAGAAGAGGAAGTTTCCTTGTGGTGGAATGCTGGTTCTTAGAGATGTGTCCCCTGTGGGTGCTCCACTTCCCCTCCCTCTTTCCCCTGGTTTGAAACATCCTGCTCTATTTGCTTAGGTAGAGAAGGATGGGAGGGACATGCGCACCAGATAGCACGGTGAGGTGCTAACACGCATACGTGGCATTGGAAACCACAGCTATAGAAGAATCTGAGTGCCAGTGCAAGGATGCACCGGCCCCCAGAATGAGGCACCCACGAGGATACTCACCTCGAAGAACCATCATTACTGCAAGAGGGACGTAACTCCCTCTTCTGTTGGGTGGTGAGAACATACCATGCATCATATGTTAAGTGTCTCTTTGGAAACATGATCTGGTTGTAGGCTCTTTACCTGTAATATAAATTAAAAAAAGAAACTCGATAACTGCAAATCTCAAATGTTTTGAAAAAATAAATTGTGAATTATATTTGTTGCTAAATGCTGAGGAAATATGTCTGTACTTTTAGTTTACATGAATTTTTCAGGTAAGGTGAATTTTGTACATAAATGATTCTTCAGTCTGTTATGCAAACAATAAAATGTAATATTGCTGTTGATTTTTAGGCTTTCTTGGAAATGGCTTCTGAAGAAGCTGCTGTTACTATGGTGAACTACTACACTCCAGTTACACCTCACCTCCGCAGTCAGCCTGTTTATATTCAGTATTCCAATCACAGAGAACTTAAGACTGACAATCTGCCTAATCAGGCTGTAAGTATAATACTTGCATTTTAAAAAGTGAATACAATAGTACTTTATTTACATTAGTGAACATTAACAAACTGCTTTCTGATCATATAAAATGAGTTGTCAGAGTTGATAGGATATTTCTTCATTCAATCACATTTTAGTCAAGTCAGCTTTTCTAAAAGGGAATTATGTCTGTGACTGAGTCAACAAGTACCTGGGCAAGAATAACCTGATGGTTATAGTGTACTTGGACTTTCAGAAAGTTTTTGACAACATACCTCACCAAATGCTCTTAAGCAAACTAAACAATTGTGGGATAAGAGGGAAGATTATTGCATGGATCAGTAATTAGGTAAAATATAGGAAACAAAACATAGGAATATATGTTCAGTGCTCATAATCAAGAGAGAACAACAAGAAGTCCTGTGGCACCTTATAGACAAACAGGTGTTTTGGAGCATAAGCTTTCATGGGCAAAGACCCGCTTCATCAGGGTCAAGAATTTGTTCCAGAACCAGTGCTGGTTAGCATAGTAATAAATTATCTGAAAAAAGACAGGAGCACTGACATGGCTAAATTTTCAAATGATCAAAAAAAAAAAAACTCGATCATTAAGTTCAGATTTCACTTTGAAAAGTAACAAAGGGATCAGTGTGCAAACGAATAGTGGCATCTGAATTAACTATTACCAATTCAGGAAAAGATCTTTCAGTCTTTGTGGATAGTCCGCGGAAAATATCCATTCAGTGTACAGAAAGTTAGGAATCATTAAGAAAGGGATAAGTAACAAAATAAAAAAATGCCATTATAGAAATCATTGATAAGCAGCATTATGATATATTTTATTTGCATGAGAATAGTTTGTGTCAGTTAGCATGTGTCTTTCTCCTTTTTCAGAGAACCCAAGCTGCATTGCAAGCAGTGAATGCTGTGCAGTCTGGAACCCTAGCCCTTACAGGTGCTCCTGCTACTGAGGGTGGTCTCCTTCCAGGTCAAAGTTCTGTTCTGCGAATTATTGTTGAAAATCTTTTCTACCCTGTCACTTTGGAAGTGCTATATCAGGTAATGAGGTGTGGGGACAAAGAAGAGAAAAATGACTGTTAAATATTACCTTGAGTGTTAGTGTCAGTCTAATAATTGTCTAAAAATTTTACGTTTAACTTGTGTGAGAATAACCACTTCAAGATGAACTGTGGTCATTTTGTCTACCACATGTTTGAATGGATTTAATTAAAATGACCAATTAGTTATTTTTGTTGTTACTAGTGATTCCCATTCTTTGGGTGCTTAGGAAAGATTCTCTGTTACACAGCCTGTAGAATTCATCAAGATTTGCACTTCTTCGAGTTGTCCTCAGAGACAGATTTATGAATCCCTGATCTCAACGGGTTTGTGAAACTCCACTTTTTTCAAATGTTTGCTCATGTCCATTCCATTTTAGGGGTGTGTGTGTGCCATGTGTACTGGTTTTGTTAGTTTTTCCCTCAGTGGTATCTGTAGGGACCCAAGTCAGGCATCCTCTGTAGTGGTGTGGGTTAGACGGGGACTGTGGCCTCCTCATCCCTCAGTTCATTCTTAACCACCCCCACCCCCTGTGATGGTGCTGGAACATCTGCTTGCCTTAGCAAGCTTTGCTTTCTCAAATGTGACAGTATGTCAGTTCTTTTGCTCCCAGTCTGCACAGCAGCACCACTTTCAAAGCATGAGGCATGAATCACCGGGGTACTGTTGCTTATCCACTGAACGTCACCACCAGTCACTAGAGTTGCAGTATGAAGAGCCATTATCCCAATGGGGGTCCCCAGTGGAGGTTTGCAGACAGGGCGCAGGTTCACATCTCTTTATGTCTTCACTCAGAAGGCCAGAGATGATACTGGCTTTGGCAGAGCTGTGTTGCCAGTTAACACATCCATGAACTCATAGCTGCCTCTATTGCTACTGCTTGGGGATCGCCTACTCGGGAATGGACATCAGCAAGCACTCAAAACAAAACACAACAAAAAACCACCCTTCTATAACTGTTATTCTTCAAGACATCTTGCTCATGTCCATTCCAGAGGTGGGGGGTGGGGTGGGGAGCTTGCCATCCTTTTATCCCAATGCTTACGTTGCACCCCTCCAGAGGGTGCCAGAGGCAGTTCCCCTAAAGATGTCCCTAAGGGAAAATCTTTGAACGCATGCATGCGTGAACACACACACACTCACAGACATAGATCTACAATGGAGTGGACGTAAGCAGTGTATCCTAAAGAACAACAGTTACAGAAGGTAACTGTCTTTTTTTCAAACTAAAACTCCCATGCGTTCCATCTTCTGTGGAGACCTAGGACTAAGGCCCTGTCTCTTTATGCCAGTTCTGAGCAAGATTTGTGGCATGTGGCTTGCTAGTTCTCTTGTTATTGGAGAGGACTAGCTAACTTTTGATATTTTATTTATTATTATTTTGGCAGGCAGGGTGGAAGCTGCATGGCTAGTAGAAACTATATTTTCTGAACGATCCTCCAAAACATGGAGTATTAATGGAACTGAGAATTATTTTGTTTGGTGCTGAAATAATATTTTTCAAGAATAATTTTATATCAAGAGATAAAATTGGGTATTAAAGCTGAATTTTTGATACAGTTTTAAAAGTCCCAATTATTCTTGGTTTTAGATTTTCTCCAAGTTTGGAACTGTCTTGAAGATTATCACCTTCACAAAAAACAATCAGTTTCAGGCCTTGCTTCAGTATGCTGATCCAATGAATGCACATTATGCCAAAATGGTAAGTGTAAAGGAACTTTTTGCTTGCTGTGTCAGGTTTAAACAAGAAGACAAAGATATGCTTACTAAAGGCATATAGAGTTTCTCCAAAAAAATTTAAACATTTGCAATACCTGGAAGGTAATGTGCTATTTCACAGCCTGTATTTGTAAGAACAAACCATGTCAGACCAAACTGATAGCTTTCTTCAGTAGGGTAAAATGCCTTGTGGGTAAGGGGAAGTGATAGATGTAGTGTACATAGACTTTAGTAAAGCATGTGATACAGCCTCTCATGACCTTTTTATAAATAAACTAAGGAAATACAAGTTAGATAGGGCTACTGTTAAGTGGGTGGCATATCTGATTGGATAATCATTCCCAGAGAGTAGTTATCAATGATTCATAGTGAAGCTGGAAGGGCAAAACGAGGGCTACTGCAGGGATCACTACTGGGGCCAGTTTTGTTCAATATCACCAACTGTTGAGAAAATTGCATAGAGAGTAAGCTTGTGAACTTTGCAGACAATACTAAGCTGAAAGGGTTGCAAGTACTTTGGAGGATAGGGTTATAATTAAAAATTATCTGGACAAACTAGTGAAATAGTTTGAGATAAATGGATGAAATTCAGTAAGGACAAATAGAAAGTGTGTTTTCCTTAGGAATCAGTTGCATGCTTACAAAATTGGAAATGATTGTTTATGCAGAAAAGGACCTTCCTTATTTGTAGGTAACACCAGCATATTAATGAGTAAAAAGAGAAGGAACAATTGGGAAAGCATATTTAGTTTCTGTATATATCTTGTTGAGTTTACTGAAAAATGTTTGGTACATTATTTGCTACTTTTGATGATGATCACAAAAAGATTAACATTTAAATCAATTTGTATTTGCAGGAGGGTCCTCGTTATAAATTGCTACTATAAGTTATTTTTCATGTAAGTTAAGTCAGGAAAGCAGATTCTTTGCAAATTGCACAGATCCACACTTATGTTGTTTAGGGGCCAAGGGACCAAAAGCCAGAAACATAGCAGAGCTCTGTGGTGGCCAGGTGGCAGGCATTGTAGTGCAGCGGCCCTGGAAGTGAGCCCTGAGGTCATGGTGGACTGGTGGGGAGCCGTGGGGAGCCAGGAGGAGTTGGCGGGGGCTGGCAGATAGCCAGGTGAGCTGGTGGGGATCTGCGGGGACAGACTGGGAGCTAACAGGAAGCTGCAGAGAGCCAGCAAGGCACTGCCAGGGACAGGCAGGGAGCCGCGGGGACAGGCGGGGAGCCACAAGGACAGGTGGAGAGGTGGCAGGCAGCCGGCGGGGAGCTGTTGGGGACCTGGCTTATCTTTTTCTATTTATTAATATATTCTATTTATTCCTATTCTATTTCTATTATTTTTTCTGGGTTATAGGTACGTTATATGTACCACACGTGTGTGAACTGTATGTGTTGGGAATGTATCTCAAGCTAATTACGTTATTTCTTAGGGATATTAATTTCCCTTCATATGCTGAGTAGTAACAGAGAAGGAGCTGTGTTACTCTATATAGTATCAAAACAAAAAACCAGTCAAGTAGCACTTCAAAGACTAACAAAATAATTTATTAGGTGAGCTTTCATGGGACAGACCCACTTCTTCAGACCATAGCCGTACCAGAATATTGGGACCTCTTACTCACTTTAAGACCTCTTTGGCTGGGTGGAATGGTCACACATTGAATGAGAGTCTGATCTGAGAGACTGATGATTAACTGGTAGCCATTTTGTAGTAATGTTTCTGCTTTCTTCATTTAACTTGTAAATGATTAAGGGTGCGTCTACACTTACATTCCTCTGTTGAAAGAGGTATTCAAATGAGGCAAATTGTAAATGCAAACGAGGTATAAATTTGTGTATTTGAAACCTCATTTGCATATTCTAATTTTGAAAGAAGAAAGCCAGTGTAGACGCCGCTCTTTTTGAAGAAAACCCATCTTCGAAAGAATCCTTCTTCCTTTATTCTTCTTTTGAACTAGAATATGCAAATGAGGTCAAATATGCAAATTTATACATCATTTCCGTTTTCAATTTACCTCCTTTGCAGACCTCTCTCGTAAGAGGAATGCAAATGTAGACGCACCTTATGAGTGAAAGAAGTTTTCAATACCAAGAGAATGTTCTATTTGAGGCTAAGTTGGCTGACTGGTAAAAATGTTTGCTACAGATTTGTGGATCATTATTCCTATATACATATCACAAAATCTGAAGTTGTAACTGTTAGTCTGTGGGAAATGTGTTGCCTATGGTTGGTTTTTTTTAAAAACCTTTTGTTTTTTATGATGAAGTGGTATGAGAGTATCCAGGTGTGCTTGTGCAGAAAAGATTTTGATGATACTTCAAAATAGCATTATCAAGACAAATTTGGAAGACAAAATTCAGTTAATACATCCTTTCTGGGTGCAGTGGAGGTAGTTCTATAATGAGTAACTAATTTATTGCTCTTGAGCCACTTTCTAGAAATTCCTATTGTTTGTTGTTCCAGAAAGCCCAAAATGAGTACCACTGCCACTATTTATTTTATAGTACAGTTTAAATAGGGAAGATTTCCAAGGCTTAAGAGCGTGAGCCTTTGGCTTCCTTTAAGGAGACCAGGCTCTGTAGCAATGGACTATGCAAGGTCTCATTCCCTGTGGCTTGGCACAGAGAGATGTAACATATGATGAACCACTAGGTTACACTAATATTTTGGAAGGTAAAGCTGTTTGGCTAAGGCTTAGGGTGCGGCAGTGGTCAGTCTGGAATGAGTCATCAACTTCTGAAAGGTTGCTGAAATTGTGGATTTTCAATACAAATTTGTAAGAAAAGTGATGTGTGACCAGATAACATGGTTTGCCTTTTTAAACTTTACAACCACTTTTTCTATAGGCTCTGGATGGCCAGAATATCTACAATGCATGCTGCACTCTGCGCATTGATTTCTCCAAGTTAACAAGCCTTAATGTAAAATACAACAATGACAAAAGCAGAGACTTCACTCGCCTTGACCTTCCTTCTGGTGATGGCCAGCCTTCCCTTGACCCCACCGTGACTGCTGCTTTTGGTAAGGAAACTCCTCTTCTGGGTAAATATAATGGACCAACTAACTCTGCTTTAATGTTGTGCTGCCCTTTGGGAATGGCCACCCTTGTTTTCCAAGGTTCCTAAAGGAGAGTCCAAAGTACTCAGAGCCATTAAAGTATGTGTATATTCATCATCATCATCATCATCAATGAATATGCAGCGCCTCATTAGCGTAATGGTGGCCACGGTGATTCGAAAGTGTGGCTTTTCGAATCATGTGCCGCCTGTGGAGATGGGACCTTCCAAAAAGACCCTCCCACCGCCCCAGTTTTTGAAAGCCCTTCTTCGATCACCAGGTAGGAAGAATGGCTTTCGAAAACTTGGGGGTGCTTTTGAAAGGTCCTGTCTCCACGGGCGGCGCATGATTAGAAAAGCCACACTTTCGAATTGCCCCGGCCCCCGTTATTCTAATGAGTCACTGCATATTCATTGCAGCGCCTCATTAGCATCTTTCAAACCTGCTCAGTTAACATGCCCATTTCGAAAGGAAGGGGCACGTGTAGACCCAGCCTTTGAGTGTTACAGTTCTGGTAAGTTGACTCAGGTTTTACTAAGTTGCCTAAAACAGTTACAGGGAAAGAATGATTATGGTACAGCAGATATAGTAAAGACTTGGATATGATGCAGAGTTTACATTACACATTTGCGTGCTGTGGCTAGTGTATGCAGCATCTACTTACCTTGCCAGGTCCTGTCTAAATTAGCAAATAATTCTCCACCAGTGCAGCAAAAGGGTGGAACTGATTGTAGATAGTGGTAAAGATGCCATAATCCTGCCATCTAATCCTCAGGGTTAAGATGTCCACAATCATAAGAAGCCTAACCACCTCGGGCAGTAAAAAGTTTTAAAAAATCACATTTCTAGCATCTGGCACAGAGAACTTGATTGGACAAGAGTGATGAGAATTAGATGTGCATATGAAATGTAATAGTTGAGATGTTCTTGTCTTTGGGAGACAATATGTTTCAGGTTAGTCTCTATCTGCAAGTCTGAACTGGAGAACTAGGGGTTCGTTGTTTCCAACAGGAGTAGAAGTATGAGTGCAGATAGGGCTCTAGGGTCAGAGGTTAAGATGACATGATAGTGAAGAAGCTGGAATGCTGGGCTTTCAATTTAGTTATAACCAGTAGAAGCTACAATGATGGAGAATGCAGCTAAAGCAAACAACAGGCTTTGGATATTGGAGCCTTTTAAAGTAATTACTAAAACTCACAGCTGTATTTAAAACCATTTAAATGTTAAAATATTTTTGTAAATATTTAAAAACTTCGCATGCATTTTGGAATAATTTTGATTTGAAAAAGCTTTTTCCCATAAGGCATAATAGATTTTCTGAGTTTGCTTAAAATCTTCAGTCAGCGACAAGCAGAGGATTTTGTAGGGATGCTAAAATTCCTGATTGTCCTGTATTAGCTGTAATCTATTCTCACATGTCTGTGTGGTATCGGTGTTCAACATGCAAATCCCATCTGGCAAAATAAAAGCCCTTTGTCATTGCTTCTTCAGTAATGAATGATGATAGAAACTAGAACTGTGAATAAATGATTAGTATCCATATTGTTTAAACTTGTCAGTATAATACATCAGTGAGTGTTTTACAAGTGTAAAATGTGCTGTGATTAATGCTTGGAATTGTTTGTATAAGGGATACTTTGTGACTACAGATAAGAGAGGTATCAAGGTGCCAAAATCATTTGTCAGAGCAAAGGTGTCTGCTTCTGTTATTAATGTTGCAGTTCCAACAGTATTGATATACCAGCTAATATCCAGGTTATTTTAGAAAATGTATCTGATTCATTGTATCATTTTTGACTTTAAGTATTAAAATATGAGCATACCAGGATCATGTTATTGTTATTACATATGTTATTTATTGATACATTTACATGTTGTGTAGATAAGCCCCTTCATTTAAACAGATTAAAAAAATCCTAGATTTTACAAAAAGTATTACTATTTTGAGAGATGTGGATACTCCACACTAGGTGTCTGTATGCTCCTGTGCTGTTGATCAGTGTCTTTCAGAGCACTGTCCCTGGGGCTGTGCCCTCAGTGGCTCACTGTCATACATGTATCCCTGCCCCTTCCTTCTTTCCCATCCCTGGCCAGAAAGAGAGAGCTCTGCCGTATTCTTCAGAGTTTTTCTATTAATTTTTTCTCTTGCTGTTAGATAAGTACTTGTCCTCCCCTATTCTTTAGATAGTACATCCACTTTTTTGTCTTTAAGTGTTTTTTCGTCTCTCCTTCCCTCTCATAGTTAGCCATTACAATCCCTGGCTCTCCAGATTTTAAACATTGTAATTCATGCAATTATGATGGGTAGTCACAATGCATGTGTTGCCATGGGGAAGCCCAAATTCCCCAAAAATGCCCACATTGCTCCAGGCTCAAAGTACGAGCTCATGGGGACATGGGTACACACCTAAAATTGATTTTCCTTGGAAATCTTCATCCTGCCTCAGACCTGGGTCCCGACTGAGTTGGAACAAAGCAGTCTCTTAAAGGCAAAAGGTCTTCCCAAAAAAGCACCTCATCAGCGCTGCAAAAAGTCATGCCAGCAAAATGGCACTGTCAGACCACCTTGGTGAAGAGCCCATCACCAGCGCCATGCCTCAGTACTTGTGACACTCTGTGAGTCAATGGCATCTCCAGCACTGCCCAGAAATCCAGTTCACAGTAATCCCATGCTGATGCAACACACTTCAAGTTGTCGGCCACATACATTACAGCACCGCCTGGCACTGAAACTGCTGCACTGGCAGCAAAGGCACTGATGCTGGCATTGACCATTCCATTGGTGCTGACTTTCAACACTATCATGGCACTGCATTCATCATTGCTATCATGGGCACCGATAGAGCCGACGGTATCACAGTCTGCTCCACCAGAACCTCCTATGGCACTGTCTACCCCTGCACCGCAATTCATTCACCACAGAGATCTTTTAGTGTCCTCTAATTTTAACAACCCCTTCGTCAACATCGACTTTTCTCCATCAACAGCAGCACTGCTTCAAAACCTCTCTCCTGCTAAATTCACCAGCGAAGATGAGGATGTCGAAGTGACTTCAGACCTCCGGGAGTCAGAGATTTGTGCCCAGGGTATAGACACCCCTGGATTCTATCCCCAATGCTATACCCACCACAGTGGCAATATTGGAATTCATGGGCTCCTCATCGTGAACACCGGTCACATAAACACCACTTTGCTCCTTAAGAGTCATCCTCATTCCTCTGTAGCCAAACAGGCAGAAACAGATGACGTTCCACCTCAGCCAACCCCCGCAGACACATCACCAGACACTGACTGTTCTTCTCCAGACACAGCAATCATGCTACTCCCTGGCCCCACGCAGATAACGTCACCTCTTCCAAGAACTTAATTGGGTGGCAATGGACCCCAGCATCACCTTGGAGGAGGTACCTGAGAAAGAGGCCCCAAAGGCCTTATGGATGAGGCAGTGGCTTTCTAAGCCAGGAATTGTGGGTTCAAGTCCCACCTGAGGTGAAGGCTGTTCTCATTACAAACTTATGGATACATTGTGAACCGAACTTCTTCTAAACCCCCTCTACCTATCAACACCTCAGTCATGGATCCAGCTGGGAATATTTGGGAAAGGCTGGCCATGGTACCACCCTACATGTAAGTGAGCGGACAGAAAGCATTATGTTCTTCCCCAAGGATCTGAATTCCTCTTAATTCATTCCATTCCAAATTCTCTCATTGACGCTGCTCACCAGAGTAATAAACAATTTTGATCAACATGATCAGATTGTGTTAGTTACCACCTGGACCTTCTTGGCCACAACGTGTACACATCATCCATGCTTCAATTTTATGTAGCTTACCACACTGCACTTCTTGATAAATACAACCATAGGAACTATTTAAAATTTAATGATTTTATTAATGACATTCTGAGTGCCAAAAAACCCCAACAATTTAAAGCGGTTATAGCTGAGGGTCCCACAAACTCTCAAATGGCCTTAAAAGTTGCTCTTGATGCTACAGGCCCAACTGCAAGATCAGCTGCCATGGTATTTATGAGGTGAGCGGCCTTCCCACATAAAATCCAATCAACAGTGGAAGAGCTCCCCTTAGAAAGAGAGAAGATATTCTCAGCAAATACCAACAATGTCCTACACGCGGTGAAGGACTCCAGAGCCAGAATCCTTTCTCTGCAATTCATATACCTGCAACTAGAAGAACACAGGACAGATACTGCCCCTTATTCAAGGCCAAGATTCCTACCATACCCACAATACAACCAGAGACAAGTCCACCAACAGTACCAATGCAACAGAAGCAGGTCCCAAAGTCACTGTTCTCCTTCAGATAATATGTACCAAACCTCTCTGCCTAATGAGCAAATTTTAAGGGCATTGTCAAGGGATTGGAAAACCGTTCATGCTCTCCAACATCACCATTGGTCAGAATGGCATATCAACAAAGCCATTAATTACATTTTCCAACAATGTGGTCACCTTTCAATAGACCTTTTTTGCGACCTACAACAACAAAATGCAAAACTTCCTGTTCCAGAGTGGGAATAGACAAAGGTCTCTCAGAGATGGTTTTTCTCATCAAATGGAATTCTGGCCTTCCCTGCACATTTCCACTAAGCCCCTTGCTCAACAGAGTAGGGCAAAAAATGAGAGCGCTCACATGATACTTATAGCTTCTTCATGGCTCAGACAACCCCAGTTCCTGCTTCTCACCAGATAGTCAGTCTCCCAGCCACTCACTCTGCTGCCCATCCCCACCGTCCAGTACAAAACAAGACTGCGGTTACAACATCCCCACCTCAAAGGCTGGCATGTCAGTGGTTCTCAGCTCAAGATCTAGAATGCTCAGAGGACGTCCAACAGGTACTACTTCACGGCAGAGCCTAGACCATTTTTAAAACATACATGCAAAAACCGAAGAGATTTTTCCCATTGATGCACCTCACCCAACCATTCTAGACTCTCTTCTACCTCTGAAACAGTCAGGCCTCTCTGAGTTCCGTTACAGTGCATGTTGCAGCCACAACAGCGTTGCATAGCAGATTAGATGACAGATCCTCGCTTGCGCACCCAAAGACCAAGAGATTTTTAAAAGGTCTCCAAGAGTTCTACCCTGATGTCAGACCACCTCTGTACCCATATGATCTCCACCTAGTGCTGAATGCCCCTTACTCGCCAGCCTTTTGAACTAGTGGCTACTTGTTCCCTTCTGCATCTTTCCATGAAGACCATGTTTATTGTTTCCATTACAACTGCTTGGTGGGTTGGAGAAGTCGCTGCATGTATGGCTGGGCTGCCGTATACTATTTTTTGAAGGATAAGGTCGTGTTACAAACTCACCTAAAGTTCCCACCAAAGATGTGATCCTCTTTCCTTATATACCAAACCGTTCAACTTTCTGTGTTTTTCCCAAAGTCACATGCTAACACCTTCAAGGCAACTGTGTGCATCTAGATGCTTGAAGAAAACTTTCCTTTTGCCTCTAAAGAACTGAACCATTCAGATCCTCACCCCGGTTGTCTTATGCATAGCAGACAGTGAAAAGGGAGAGCCATCTCCTCAGATTTTTGCACTGGATTTCGGACCTTACTCGACTCTGCTATGCCTCTGACACTAATTCCCCCACCAACATAAGTGTGTGTTCCTCCAGAGCTGCAGCAGCTTCCATAGCCTCTTATAAGGTCCCAACGTCTGACGTGTGCACCTGCCCACTTAGTTCTCTGACCAGTCTTCTGCTAGATACTATAGCCTCACACAAGGACCACTCTGACCTTAAATGAACTAAGCTGTTCTATCCACTGCTTTTCTTCCAGATCTGAAGTCCTGCTTCCTTAAATGTACATACTGCTTTACAGTCACGTACTGTGGATGAACGATGGGGACGTGACTCAAAGAAGAGGTTACTCATCTTGTGCAATAACTGATGCTCTTCAAGATGAGTGTCCCTGTGGGTGCTCCATGACCCTCCCTTCCTCCCCTCTACTTTGAACTTCCCTGCCTACCTCTCTCTCCAAATTAGAGTGTGACTGAAAAGGGGGATGTGGGGGGCAGGGCACATGTGCATGACAGCAAGCCAGCAAGGGTGTGCTGTGCACACATCATGCCTGCACAGTCCCAGGGCCAGTGCTCTGGAAGACTCTGATCAGCAGCACAGGGGCACACCAACACCCACTGTGGAGCACCCAGAGAGACGCTCATCTCAAAGTGCATCAGTTACAGCGCAAGCTGAGTATCCACCTCTTATTTAACCACCATCACTTCATTAGGCTAAATCTCCCCCGCAGCAACTTCGAAGCATGAAACTTTGAAGCGCTGGCTTGCGTGTAGCCATGGGTCAGTTGTGGGTACTTCAAAGTGCCTGCGCTACTTCAAAGTCTTTTTAGTCCAAAATTTCGAGGTGTAAAGGGACTTCGAAGTAGCATGGGCACTTCAGAGTACCTGCGGCTGAACTGGAGCTAAACACAAGCTGGCGCTTCGAAGTTGCTGTGGGGGGAGGTTTAGCCTAATGAAGTGCTGCATATGCACCACAGAACTTCATTAGTAAATTCCCAACACCCTAATTACCATGCCCTTCTGAATCTGGGGCTAGACTGGACGTAGCCTATGAGACTGATACGAATGTCTGTGTATACGCAGAGATGCCTGTTGACATAAGGCTGTGTATTCATCTAAAAGATAAGCATGAGAAACAAGCATGCAAGCTCTGAAGTGCATGCACATCTGGGCTACGTCTACACGTGCAGCCAACATCGAAATAGTCTATTTCGATGAATAACGTCTACACGTCCTCCAGGGCCGGCAACGTCGATGTTCAACTTCGACGTTGCTCAGCCCAACATCGAAATAGGCGCAGCGAGGGAACGTCTACACGTCAAAGTAGCACACATCGAAATAGGGATGCCAGGCACAGCTGCAGACAGGGTCACAGGGCGGACTCAACAGCAAGCCGCTCCCTTAAAGGGCCCCTCCCAGACACAGTTGCACTAAACAACACAAGATACACAGAGCCGACAACTGGTTGCAGACCCTGTGCCTGCAGCATAGATCTCCAGCTGCCGCAGAAGCAGCCAGAAGCCCTGGGCTAAGGGCTGCTGCCCACGGTGACCATAGAGCCCCGCAGGGGCTGGAGAGAGAGCATCTCTCAACCCCCCAGCTGATGGCCGCCATGGAGGACCCGGCAATTTCGACGTTGCGGGACGCGGATCGTCTACACGGTCCCTACTTCGACGTTGAACGTCGAAGTAGGGCGCTATTCCTATCTCCTCATGAGGTTAGCGACTTCGACATCTCGCCGCCTAACGTCGAAGTTAACTTCGAAATAGCTCCCGACGCGTGTAGATGCGACGGGCGCTATTTCGAAGTTGGTGCCGCTACTTCGAAGTAGCGTGCACGTGTAGACGCAGCTCTGAAGAAACTGATGAACCACATACTCATTTCAAGATGTTAGCAGATAAAGGTTTAAAGATCTGACACATTCAAGTGGAAAGAAAATAAACCTGCACCACAATACATTTCAGAACAGAAGGGAGTATTTAAATTTTTAAAAAACAAAACAAAATTGAATGTAAATAGTTATAGACTAATAATATTGAGTCTACAAGAGTAAACTATTTATTCAAATGAAAAGTTTTATTTGTAGGTTAGAATTATATTGTTTTTCTAAACTCAGATGGCATTTGTTTTGAATTTATTTTAGTTGTGCATGAGGCATTGAATGTCATTCATTAAAGCATTAATCCACTGAATATTTCTCCCCATTCTTCTGTCCACCAAAATAAACATGGATGTTTACCCTGAAACAGTTTTTTCCAAAGATTTTCACCATTTTTTTTGGTTAGGGGTAATTAACATCAATAAATTCCCAGGGAAATTTAAATAATTGAACAAAAATGATGGGCCGTATGTGCAGACTACATCTCTCTGAAGTGGTGGATTAAAATGTGGATGTGTATAAATAGGCAAGCCCAATTTAATATTTCATTTTAAAAAGGGGGAGGGATTGTGTATGCATGCTTGGGTGGTTTTTAAATTAGATTTAAAAGAAAAGAAAATAAGTTAAGTAAGCAATCTTTATTATAGCTCAGCTCTGACACACACATACATACATCCCTGCCCCCGTGCATTTGAGCCAGTGGGGCTCACGCTTTAGCTTTTTTGTCCTCCTGCCCAGAATGAAAAGGCTTGCATGGGTTCAGGCTTTGCTTTCCCATCCTGGGGTTGTGTAATAATTTTTGTTGTCATAGGGTCAGGGGAATTGGGGGAAGGAGGTGGCGGGGCATCATCACAGTGCAATGAAGTTTGAGCTCTTCCATGCTATGGTGTTTGAACTTAGATGGACACTGCTTTACCCCTCTGCTTTTTCTGCCTCATAACTCTCTAGAAGAGTAACCTTTGCCCCAGACTAGTTGATGAAGAGCTGGGAAGGCTGATGCAGAGAAAAAGATATAAAATTCTAAAGATGTTTTAAAAAAAAAAAAAAAAAAGAAAAGAAAAGAAAAGTTCAACTAGAGAGTTCATTGAATAGGGGCCTGGTGTGAGAAGGTAGAATCTAGTCACTGCTTACTGAAAAATGCTTGCATAATAAACATCTTCTGAAATATTTAGTGTTCACCGTATCTTGAGATTTTTGTTGTAGACAAACCAGTGTAAATTCTGATTGCATCTTTTAGCCTTGTAAATACAATGGTTTCCTTAATTATCATCTTTGGTTGCTGAATCTGAGTTCTGTGAAATACAGCAAAACCTTTGGGTGAGCATTCTTCTGAAATTTCAGTGACATGAAACATCTCTCTGATAGTCTTTCTACTTGCTAAGTATATTTAAAATAGATTTTAATTGGATATGTCTGAATTCTAGGCACCACAGGAATAATCTCTTCGCCATATGCAGGGGCTGCTGGATTTGCCCCAGCTATTGGTTTTCCTCAAGCTGCAGGTAACTTTTCTTTTTTTTTTTTTTTTTTTTTTCCTTTGGTCTGGTTAATCAGAAGACTGACTTTAATTGTTGAAATTCAGCTATTTAAACAGAATGATAATGTAGCAATATTAGGATATATTTGTTTATAAAGAGCAGTGTAGCTATTGTTGGTTTCCGCTAAGAAATTAAACATAGCAAAAAGGGATGCTTAAAAGAGACAAAACTGTAGATGACAGTAATTCTAAAAAATTAAGTTTACTCTGGCACTTTTGCCACTCAACTTTTTATTTGTAAAATATGCTTACAACTTTATTACTCAATATCTACTTGCAATGTTACTGGCACTTAATTTTGAGATTTGTATTTTGGAGTGACTCTCATGAAAAGTGTAAAATCCAAAAGTCTACAGTTAAAAATCAAGCTCAACTAAACACTCGTTTGATCCTCAGAATCGCTCACTTACCCATGGGTCCCCCTTCTTCTCCCATCCCACTGATCTAGCCCTGTTTTTGCCTGACAGGATTATGTGACAGAAGAGACTAAACCAAGAAAATGTGGGTGGATTTCTATTGGATTTGGATGTATTGTCCCAGGGAAGGAGCTAGGAGCCATTGGTCTATATTGTTAATGGTCTTTTAGGAGAACCAACTAAAATATATCTTGAGAGCATTTTATTATTGAACTTATTTTTATATAAATCAGTATCACATAATTTGAATTGGTTTTTAGCCTTTTGTTTTCCACTTCTTTTGGGGTTTATATTAAGTGTTATTTTTCAGGTCTTTCAGTCCCAGCTGTTCCTGGAGCACTTGGTCCTCTCACAATTACCACCTCTGCAATGACTGGACGGATGGCTATTCCCGGAGTTACTGGTGTTCCAGGAAATTCTGTTTTGCTTGTCAGCAATCTCAATCCTGATGTAAGCGGTGATGGGGGTGGGGGAGTCGAACCATACAAGTAGTTGATAGTTAGATGTTAGCATAGAATGCATATTAAAATATGTCCTAAAGTCTAAATTGGACAGAGGAGAGAAGATAAACTTTTTTTTACCTTGTTCGTGTCAAAAAGGGCACAGCAACCATAGTGCTCACTGTAAGGAATTTGCAATATCAGCAAACATCAGATCCACAATCTAGCTTCGGAGACCCTTATAAGAGCACAGTCATCCTCATTAGAAACAAGTATAATGTTGAGGTATAACAATGGACATACCATTGGACTTTCTAATTGGAAGAAACAACGTCTTGAGAGGCTGCAGCTCTTCTAGTCAGTAGACCTCTAAAGTGAAGAGCATATACATCTAGATACTGTCAAATGCACTGAAAGAAAAAGTCAAAATATTTTAAAAGACAGGCAGCTGTCAATTAATGAAAATAGGTGTGGTCTCTTTAGGTAGGGAGGAGCCTCTTGGTGCCACTCCCACCCTTAGAGAGGATTCTCCACAAAAGAGATGGGTGGGAGATGATGAGATAGTAAGGTGACCCTTCGAAACTCTAACAGGTTCTTTTCAAGCTTTGTCATTTTTCTCTGTGGAAAAAAAATTGCAGGTGGTTTAGAGTCCAACAGTAACATACAGGCTTATGAGTGCCCTTTGACATACATTTTTAGAAAACACTTTTTGAAATGAATTGATACATGCTACCCTGTAAAATCATTGTGTGTTTATAAATATGCCTACCTTGTAATTATTGTTTACTTCGGTACATTTGTAAAATTACTAGACAACCAAAATGTTATTTAAATATACGGAGATATGCATCTCATAGAGCTGGAAGGGACGTGGGAGCTTAAGTTCAGTCCCCTGCCCTGTTGGCAGGACCAAGCACCATCCCCCCCTCCCAGCCCCTCCCTATTTTTTTTTTTTTTTTAAATTAATCTGTTTACCTCAGATCCCTAAATGGCCACCTGAAGGACTGCATTCATGACCCTGGGTTTAGCGGGCCAGTGCTCAAACCACTGAACTCTCCTTCCCCAGTCACAGCTATATGACTTCAGTATTTGTTTTATATAGCAAATGTGAATGTGCCATGGGCAGAATTTCTCACTACCTTTCCTCAGGTTTTCTTGAAACTTAGCTAAAATATGTATGAGGAAGAGGCGTCTGATATTATTTACAAGTTTCTTCACTGAGTCTTAATTTTGATAGTGTTTGTGGCTGTTCAGAGTTACTTTGTCACAGATATGTAAAATAGCTGCTTGCTATTTCATACAGGTCTTTCAGGTTCCCATAACTTACTGTACCTCTAGAATTCTCTAATGGATGTCACTGAAATATAAGCACTCTATTTCACATTTCCAGTATTTCAAAATCTTCATTTGCAAAGTTCTGATTGTATGCATGTAATACCTGAAATGACACAATGATGCAATTGTGAAAAAAGCAAAGAAAAATCAGTATATATTATCTTCCTAACCTCTTGCTAGTTACTTTCTTAGCTTGAAAGTAAATGTTGTCACAGTTAAAAAGTTTAAAAAACAAAAAAACAAAACCAAAGAAACAAAAAAAAAGAACCACACAACCACCTTTTATGCTGTAGTGTCCAGAATAAACTTTTCCTACGGCCTTGTGGGCTGGCCGGCGTCTGGCTTATTACAAATATTGGCTTCACAGTTGGGATAATCTTATTCTTCGAAAAGATCAGTCTACCGTACAAGGCCAGATAAAATTCTCACTCCCAGGATCTTTACAGAGGAGCTTAAGAGCTTTTTGGGTACAAAAGGGACCAGGTTATGAAAGCTAGCTTTCTTTTTCTCTCTTGCCTCTAAAATTTATGTATAATTTAGTTCTGTGCTAATTCTCCTTGCATACGTAAGCCACAGAAGTTATCACATCCGTTATATACAACCCCAGTAAGTTGGAACAGGGAATAAAGGAGATAGGTTTTAAGGTTATCTTTCTAACTTTTTCAAACAAATGTTGGGTTGTACCCTGGTTACTGTAGTAGAAGGCTGGGAGTGCCTCCTGCTGGTGACTAAAGATGACACTCTCATTCCTAAGTAAGCATATACTACTAAACCACATGCATATGTGAAACATAGATCAAATGTATTTGTGGCACTGCTGTTTTGTTAGCTACTCACTGCAATTCTAAAAAACTAATGCAAAGAACATTGAATGCATGCTACAGTGTAAGCTAACCAGATGATGCCAAGCCTTTGGACAGGGAATCCAATACTGGGAATGCTGGACATGTGCTAGTTGTAGAGTACCCCTGTTAGTGACTTTGATGTAAGGGTACAGTTCTGCTTCCATAGCTACTGTGTTTGGGATGCATGCTTCTTGTAGTTTCACGTGTATGATTCAGCTTCCTCTGCTTCCTGCATTTAGCTCTTAGCCATGCTGTTGAGCCTGCAATACAAGCTCCATCATGATACCTGAATTCAGGAACCTCGCCTTGCCCTCTCACACTACATAGCTATTTATTTTTAGTGACAAATGGCAAGCCTGTATGGCTGAAATTGGAGCTTGCTTCAAGATAAGCTGAAGGAAAAGGCCTTAGTTTCCTTGGGCAGTCTGTTGTTACACTGTATCTTAAACTGGCAGATGTGGAATGTGTTTTGTCTTCTGATTTAAAAATAAGTTTATTCTTTTAAAATTTAGAGAAATAGTTTTGTTTTGGTCTCCCTCAGTTTTGTACATGAGCCTTGTTTTTATAATTAGGCATCATTTATAAATTAACACCATTTTATAATAGTAATAGACATAATTTACTAGATATTTTGTTTTGAATGGACTTTGTAGACTCTTGGTATAAAATATCTCACTAGAAAGCTGTAATTTTTGAGGATAGCATTAGGTTGAGATGGGGAATAGTTGAGAGAAAGCAAATGGGTAGCCCAAATAATTTTGCAGCTGTCTTCTTTCTGGTCTATAGGAAATAATGCTTAGAATTGTGTCCTTAAGGCTTGTTTCTCTAGATTCTAATTCAACAAACCATCCCTATTAAGAAAACACTGAAGCTCTACGACCCTGGGGGTTTGGGGGTGTGCATGGGAGAGCAAAGCCAACCCACAAGGTTTTGTGGGTGGATGCGGGGGACTGTACCCTGAGCCCTGCTCGCTACGGCTAAAACTTGAGTCATGCTGCTCACAGCAGAATCCTTTGGGCTGTGGTCCCAGGCAGTGGGGCTTGGTCTTTGGCTTCAGCCTTGGGCCCCTCTAAGTCTTAACCCCAGCTCTGGCAACCCTATTAAAAACAGGGTCACGACCCACTCTGAGGTCCTAGCCTACAATTTGGTAACAGCTTCTCTATAGAAGGTAAGTTCTTACTATATCATATGAAGAAGAATGCAGCATATTAGGGTTGTGAACTTCTGCAAATTTTATGTCTGTTGCAAACATTTTGCACGTGCTTAGAAAATGCATGTTAAAAGAAGCCTAATGCTGCATCCTTTGGGGGTGAACAGATGAAGTTATTGGGTCAAAATATGAAAAGAATTAGTCTTTTTTTTTTTTAAATAAACATCATGCTTTTACCAGTTTAAAGTAGTAGTTACTGACCAAAATAGTTGACTATAATTACTTACTGCATGGTGAATAGTCTCAGAGGTGTTAGTCTTTAGCTTCAAAAGTAATAAGCAGTGCTGTAGCACCTTGCAGAGTAACAGATTTATTGGGTCATGAGCTTTCATGGGTAAGGTCTACTTCTTTAGAGTTCTTAAAATCCATGGATGGCATGATCCTAAAATTTGTTTTTTGTTTTGTCATTTATACAGGCTATCACACCCCATGGACTTTTTATCCTGTTTGGTAAGGTTTTTATTGTCTCTATTTTTACAGGATATTTTTGAAATGTACTCTTGAGAAACTGTAGCATCAGTGTTGTTCATCTAAAAAACTGATTTAATTAATATTTCATTTTTGTTCCTTATCCAGAGAAACATAGTTACCTGTCACATCAAATCACTTTACGTATGAGTCAGACTTGCATGTTTTCAAACAGGAGATATCAAAAGAACATGCTGGGTTTAAGATGACAATAACTTGGATCAGTAGGAGAACAAAAGAGAAAAAACTTTCAGAGCAGGAAGGCCCAGCCTAGATATGATGCCTTAGTAGGTTCTGAATATATGTTCCCTTTCATTTTTGCCTCCCCTTGTTATATGTCACCATAGTGTTGGGGAGAGAGGCAGCACTAGAAGAAATAAATTGGTGGGTTCATGCATGCACAGATTCTTGTTCATTTTTTATTGGTGTCTTGGGTCTGTTCTATATGTTGTCCTAAGACCCTGCCTTAATATTGTTGTCAGATTTGGCCACTAAAATAACTGTCCATGGGGTTAGTACTGAAAGAGATGCCACACAGTTCCTAGTTTCTTCAGAAAAATGCCTGCAGCGACATAACTTTGAAAGCTCTTCATCCAAAGATCCTTGCCAAACTGTTTTAAACTGATTGATTTTTTTTCTCCATTTTTGCTGTTGAACTTCAGTGACACAAGTTTGACACATGACTGTTTTGCACTGTAGATAATCAAATGCTTCAGGCAAGTTAATACACTGAAAGTACCTTTTCTCAATGTCCACAGGGGTGTATGGTGATGTACATCGAGTGAAGATCATGTTTAACAAAAAAGAAAATGCTTTAGTTCAGATGGCGGATGCAACCCAGGCTCAACTAGGTACTAATAAGCACATTTTCATTGGCGTGTTTGTTGTGCTGATACCTGCAGTTTCCATTTCAACAATTAATTTCACAATTGATTAGATTTTCAGAAGAGCTATAGGGGTTTGCCACTCCTCAATGTGCTATTCAGAATTACTATTCAATTATTGCTTTATACATTGTAAATGGCTACAGATCAAAACTTTTTTCAGTAAATTATTCTGTTACTTCAGGCAATTCAGATAACTTACAAGGGAAAAAATTAAAATAGTAGTAAAACCCACTAGCAAAATCCAACCTCCTGTTAGTACAAAATGAGTTTAAAACTTTGCTTGCTCAGGATTTTGCCAAAGTAATAAGAGTAAAGCATTATCTGAAATATCGGTTGACAACTATGAGTTGTAGGCATTAATAATTTTAGTGTATGCACTCTATCACAGTGATTGGCACAGGAATATCAAACACGTAATTTAGTGCGTTACTGAGCTGTTTGTCCTAAAGTATGAAGTAAATCTCTTTTGGGTGAGATGAACTTATTTAGACACAAGACTCCTAAAGATTTTGAAAGCATTTTCCTTTATTTTAATTATTCAAATATTCAATCAAAATAAACAGAACTAAAAAATAAAAAGACTTAGAAATTTTTGTTGTTAAATTTAGAGGTTGTATTACATCCCTTATGGTTATGTTTAGAATGCTAACATTGTGCTGTCAAAGATGGAAGCTTTGCTTAATGATAATAGCAATTACTATTACATTTGAATGTGATGTCCAGTTGAATAAACTGGTAAACGTGAAGTTTTAGTCATTCAAACAGGACAGGGATTTTTTTTCTCAGTTTGTTTTTCTGTTCAGATAGTACTTTTCACATTTGTGTTCTAGCAATGAGTCACTTAAATGGGCAGAGACTTTATGGAAAGGTGCTCCGTGCCACTCTTTCAAAGCATCAGACTGTTCAGCTTCCTCGTGAGGGACAAGAGGACCAAGGTCTGACTAAGGACTATAGCAATAGCCCTTTACATCGCTTCAAGAAGCCTGGCTCTAAGAATTTCCAAAATATTTTCCCTCCATCTGCTACTCTGCATCTCTCCAACATTCCGTAAGTATCCACATATGTGCAACTTGGTTTGCAAAGAAACTTGTCAAAAATGAGGCTCTTCTTAAAACATCTGTAGTTTGGCACACGTCTAAATATTTTTCTTTGCCTTTTTCAATTTGCTAACATTTAGTGATTCTTTCCTGTTGGTCAAAAACCATAATAATGGGTTTCCATGTCTGTATTCTTTTTTAACTAGAGAATTAGCAGTGTATTCATTTGCAAACATAACTCTCAGTGACCACGTCCTGAGACAGTTATTGTGTTGCACCTTAAAGAGACAAACTGAGTTTTTAAAAGACAAAGTTCTTATACAGCTTGTGCCTTCCTGGTCTGGCACCCTCAGGATGTGATCGCTCTGGAACCAGGGAATTTACTGGACCAGGGATGTAAGTACCAACAACAATAGACAGTTTGGGATTGACCATGTTGGGTACACAGGGGGTGAAGGTGGTGGAAGGAAGGAAGGTACTCAGGAGAAGCAGGGTGGCTGCAGAAACCTGTGGGTGGGGACCAGAAGTGCAGCCCCACGGGAATGCACGAAGTCCTGTGGCCATTGGGCTGTGTTCCTGGCTGTGGGGCTTCACAACTGTCTGCCTCTCTTTTCTCTCTTCCCCTCACCTCGCCCCTGCTTCAGCTTTTCCTCCTTGAATGCAGCTGATGAGTTACTTGGGAGGTTGCTGTGCAGGGGGACTCCTCAGCTTTTCCCTGTGAGTGCTCCAACCCAGGAACACTGATGGGGGATGCAGGACCACAGATGTTGTTGAACTAAAGTGCATATTTTAGTGTTCCAACCCGTTGTGTTCCCAGCAGTGACTATGTGGATACAGCCCATTTCTCTGTTTGTCTGCGGCACGGATTTTTTTGCACATCCTACCCCTCATTACACAGGGCTCAGATGGCTCGGGCTGGCAGGTGGGCAGCTGGCCCCAGCAGCGTGGGGCTTGGGTGGCTGGCTCTGCCAGTGTGGGGCTTAGGTGGGTGGCTGGTGGTTGAGTGGCTGGCCCTAGCAGCAGGGAGGAGGCTCGGGTGGGCAGCTCTGGCAGGGCAGGTCTTGAGCTGGCCAGGTGGCTGACATGGGCAGTTCTGGTGGCTCGCATAGCGCTCAGGCAGCTGGCCAGCTGGGGCTGCACCAGGCACCTGCAAGGGGCCAAGAAAAAATATTTGTACTTTTTTTAATTTCAAATAACATTTTTATATCAAGTTTTTGTGTTCATTTGAAATTATGTATTGCATTTTTTGTTAAAAGGGGGTTGGATGATAAGGGTAAAGAAGAGGTTGGGGAGGTGTGAAGGTTTCTAAAAAATCTGAAGGGGGGGGTGATGCCAGAAAGTTTGGGAACCACTGGTCTAGACACTTGGTCTACATCTAGATTACAGGGATTTGTCGGCAGAAGCTTTTGTTGGAAGGTATCTTCTGTCGGCACATTGTGGCCAAACTGCCAAGTGGATCACAATAGCAGTCCGCTCCGTCAGCAGAGAGTGGCCAGACTGCCCGGCCGATCTATCAGAAAAACAGCCAACCATATGCACAGCAGACAGGGCTCCCCAGTGTACCAGAAGCCCTGTCTGTCAATGGAGGGCACCCCTAGAATGTCCAGACCGGCTTTCTGACGACAGAGACGACATTCCTCATGGGGATTGGGGTACAGCTGTTGACGACAAAAGTCCTGCATTCTGTCAACTTACTGTTGACAGAACACCTTGGGAATCTGGACACTGTGTGGGTTTTGCTGACAAAACCTCTAGTGTAGACATTGCCTGGGAGACTGAGTCTGCATGGAGTTAAGTTGGTCAAGGTAAAATTTGGGCCTCAGGTTTTACATGGGAAGCTTGAAATGGAAGCTCAGAAGAACAGAGTATAAAATCAATAACAGGATTATATTTAGTATAAGGTTTTTTGGTGCCATTTTTTGTTTTACAGACCTTCAGTTACTGTTGATGACCTGAAGAGCCTTTTTGCAGATACTGGATGTACTGTGAAAGCCTTCAAATTCTTCCAGTAAGTTTTCTCAGAGCATTTAATATTTTTTTCTATAGAAACTTGACTATTAAAGGATAGTGAACTTTTTTAACGTATAGAAAATGTGTACCCAAAGAAATTTTATAGATAAAGGTATAACTACCATAGCATCACTGTATTATGAAGTATAATATAGTATGCAGTTGTTGTTGTTGCCTGGAATTTTTAAGGTGATGGGATATAGATCCCCAAATTAAAATTTAGACAGAGAACTGCAGCATCTTCCCTTTTATTCAAAGAGAGCGCTGATTCCTAAAATCTTATCTGAAAGATGGCATTTGCAGCAGTATAGTGTTCTGAAGCACTATTTGGGGGTATCAGTTGAATACAGATTCAGGGATTTTTGAAAGGCCAACACACAAACTCTCCTTAGAGGCTCGCCAGCCATATGTATCTGTCCTTTTTAGCTTTGAGATGCAACAGGATCATGGAAGAAAGTGGAACCACGGCAGACGTAGAGATTTATTTATTTCTGTCATCTTCATTGCTTGTTCAGATTCTTGTATTATACAGAATTTCAGTGGATAACACCGTGTGTGAAAAACTGTAGCATAAGTTCTGGAGGGTATTAGTGTAATCAAGAATTGCTTAGAATTAATTTTGTTTTTCTGTTGAACTTCAGGAAAGATCGCAAAATGGCTCTCATCCAGTTGGGCTCTGTGGAAGAAGCAATCCAGGCTCTCATTGAACTTCATAATCATGACCTTGGAGAAAACCATCACCTCAGAGTTTCTTTCTCCAAATCTACAATCTGATTTTCTGTGAACTTTCCTATTAAGACTGCATCACAGTTTCAGTAAAACCTTCAGAGAGAGACTGAAACAGCTAAGACCAACTCTGCCTCTTAAAAAAAAGAATATGAAACTCATGCTGAGTTTGATGTTCATGTGTATTCACGTACACAGTAAAGAAACAAGGGATGATCTTTCAATTTTTTTTCTGCTGGTTGTGCGATCATAGGTTTAATATTCCTCCAGAAACAGTCTATTCTATGGAATTAATCTTTAGCAACTATATTTACAACCAAATTCCCTCCTTTGAATTATATTTCAGGAACACTCTTTTAGTTTTTGTTCCAAATTAGTGTTACACAACATTTCAAAGCCACTTTAAAATATGCCATTCAAAGAATGCTTCAGATGAAATACCTAATCTTCTTTTCCTCTTTATGGATTAGACACTAATTTGAATGTGGAAGAGTGCTTGAATTTCCCAGTTAAAAGCAAGCTTAAATAATATTTATTGTTGAACGGTGTATCCATATTTTGGATAACTTTTCTGAATATGTCATGTGTTTAAAAAAAAACTGCAGTTGTTTATAGGCATGAAATTATTGACAGAAAAGGCAGTGCCTTGGTCTCCCCTTGGAGTAAAATAAAATCAAAATAAGATCTTTTGAAATGTGATACCAATGACACTAGAATAATGGAATAAAATCATGGAATGACAGCGTCAGATATTTGGGTTTTTTGATTATGAAATGATGTTGTGTAATATGACTTTGGAGCAATTGAAAGGAGAAAATAGTCCTGATTCAAACAGTTTTTTACATTTCTTTTCAGAAAAAAAGTTTACAGTTTTAAGGAAAATATTCAGGTCTATCATATGGTTTGGCAAATTTTTAAGAAGTTATTTTTGGTAAGGTTGTCTTTAAAAGAAAAATAAATTAAAGTCGGGATTTTTGTACCACTATAATCTCTATTACTTAAATCAGAATTACTGTGTATTTACTTAATTTCTTATTACGTGCCTTATTATGTGCTTATGATACAGTAGCTTAGAGTTTTACCTAAGGTATCTTGAAAACTGTATTGTGGGCTTGGTGAGAGATTTTTTTCTTGTTCTATTAGTTTTTAAATGTTTTCATTGTGATTTTTTAAAAAAAATTTTGAATAAGTAATAGTCTGAATTCAAATTTTTGGTGCTTTGGTGTAGCAATGGGAAGGTGGGAATTAGGGTAACTCAGTGCACATCTTGTAGGCCTCTTAAATTTTACCTGGTTATGGTTAGCTGACACCTATATTTGTAAAAATGAATTTGTGTCTAGATTTTATCTAATTTTTCATAATATTTTGTCTCAGGATGCCTTTTTTTCCCCTTAGTACTGTGTTTATGTACCAAAAGTTGACTTGCTCTCCTTTATAAATATCATAACTTCAATATTGAATGTCCACTTCTGTTTGGAGAACAAGTTGAGAAGCAATTCTTACTAATTTTGTTGAATGTAGGTATGAATTTTAGAGTTATTTCTGTGATTGTGTTACACAATGTTATGGTTTTCTAAAGAAATATCCTTTTCAGAAGTTATGTCCGCTGAAATTTGATGAAGTTTTAAGAGATATTTCTCTCAAACATAAATGGTTGTTTATTTCTGCTTTTATAACTGCTATGAAAGAAGGAAATATGTAATTTTTTTTCTGCTGTAATGGTCTGTGGGACACATTCATCTGTGTTTCTCATTAATCTGTATGTTTCTTTCCCTAATCCCAGTTGAGGATTGGCAGACTGGGAGAATTCTGCAAATTGTAAAGATCCACATTTATATGAGGGTGATGGTCTCTGTAGGAAAAACTGAGTAATTACCCTGACACAGAAGTTAGATAACATTGTTTTAAACATTTCTGCAGAATGATAGGATAAGGAGCAGGGTACTGATTTGCCTTCCTAAATTATAGCTTTTTAGGAAGTACAATTGGCTTTTCAGAATGAAGTTGGCAAAACTCTATACATTTTATTGTAATATAAATGTCATTTGACAGCTGACATCACGTTTGTCTAGATAGTTATGATACTGTGGTTTCACTGAAAGGTTTAATGAGATAGGGGGAATTATGAAGGGTAATTTTTGGCACCTGTGATCATCTCTCTTCACCACCTTCAAATAGCTGGTCCTTTATGGGAAAACGTCAAACTAGTTTCATAATTCAGTTATGTGCGGAATTCCTTGGTTTCATAACAATCTGAAAACAAAAGAATGCATAATGTTGATTTTTCTAGCACAATCTAGCACCTTTCATTTGCAGATAGGTTCTGCTTCAGCAAGGTACTTAATTCACCTTACATCACAAGTAGTTTCACCGATATCAGTGGGACTATTCATACAGCTTTTAGGCATGTGTGCATTGCTGCATTTGGGCAGTAATTAATATGCCTCCCTACTGCACTTATCAGTGACAGCTGCATAATTTATTAAGACTTTGCCCATGTAACGTGGCCAACACATTGTTTTTTCTTTTTGTTTTTTGGTGGTGTTTAAGAATTGCTGCTAAAAGGGAAAGGAATTATACTGCAGATGAATGTAATGGAAGCTGAGAAAAGCAACCTTTTACGTTTTGAGTATTGGCATTGGCATGTATAATATTGAGTGGATGTGTGTGAATACTGTGTGTATAATATGCTATGTGTGTATACAAATATACACAACATGCATTTTAATTTATTGACTGTAACAGAAGATGGGAATGCTTGAACTAATCTAAAAAGATGAGGGATTTTTTTGTGTGATTACAAATGGGGAGAACATGTTTGATTTGTGAACTTAAAAAATGTAGCAAAGCTTAGTATCTGGAAAAAGTCAGTTTTGGACAACTTGCAGTTTCAGTTGTAGGGGTCTACAGATTATAGGTTGGTACAGATATCTGACCTTTAGTTTCTTTAAAAGAAAAAAAATCTGTGGTGGTGGATATTTTGAATCTTCCATATGCCTTTGTTTCATCAGACATTTATCCCGTGTCTTCAGTAATCCACTTTTGCTGATGATCTGTAGTGTGTTATTCCTGCCAACTTACTTTTAATTTTGTTACTTCGTTAAGGATTCTGTCTCCCTGGGAGGATTCTTACATAAGATGCAGACAGCTCACAAATTTCAAAAATAGCATTTTAATGTGTTTGCTTTTAAACTGAGAGTTCTCATTAAAGCTCCATCGGTTTTAATTTGTTTCCTTGTATAACAAAAATAGTCCCTCACTTAGATATTTCTTTGGGGAAAGATCAGGCCAAAACTGAGAGAGTCACTTACACAGCTAAATCCTTAATTTGACAAAGAGCAGCTCTCTCTGTGCAGGCAGGCAATTTGCATAAAAACCTTGTATGAGCAAGGTTTATTAGAGATGATGAGCTTTGGAATATACACTCTGAACTGGAAGATAATTTAAGCCCCACATTTCTAATACAGAATATTCAAATTTAGTTTGTATTGATCATATCCTGAAGACAGGTACCAAAAACATTCAGATACAGATTTTTTTCCCATTTCGATTTAAGCACAAATAAATTGCAGTAAGCAAAAGCCACTCTGTAGGGATTAAGCAGAACAAAACTACTCCCTATCCTCTATTCTTACATTCAGCGTGCTTAGAGTATGTTTTCTGCCAGTCCAAATATTTTTGTAAATTAACTGAAATTCACAGCAACTTCTGCAACTTTTAAAGTTTTCAATTTTTTATGCTTTCTTAATTTGACTGTATCTTGTACCCATGCCCCTTCAACAGCACTCTTCTTTCTGCACTGACACACTGTGAGGTCCATTCTGTACCTACATGTTGAAAGTGTCACCTAACGAGAGTTGCCCATCTGGCATTTCCTGTTCTTCAGATTGAAAAATGTCGATCTGTGTGCAGAAGTAAATTCTTGATGCTGCTGGAAAAGTATACCAGTTTAGTGTCTCGCTGTGTTCCTTCTGCTATACATTTAATTAGTTTGTGTGGAGCTTTCTTGTAAGAGTCTCTTGAGAATTTTTTTTTAAACTTCTGGTATACCTGCTAACATGTACTGCTGTTTTTTAAACTAGAAAGAAAGGAAAAAAGTTACAGCCGTTTTTGTTTGCCTTTACCCTTTGTCTTGGTGTGTTAACAAGAGCAAAGCTGCCAGACTTAAAAACATTCTACTGTTGTGATAAAACACTTGAGATTGCACAGGGCTTTTTCTTTAAATGAACTTCAACTCATGTTGTTTTCTGATGAGCTGTGTGTTGTATACAAGACTGTTTTCAACCTTTTTTCAGAGCAAACTGTAACAATTTGGAATTGTGAATTATTTCAGAAGAATTGAAAATTTCTAAAATACTTAATTTCAGGGTTTAAGGAGGAAAAAAATGGGACCAAAGTTTATGTGCCTTCAGTACTCTTAATTGTCTTTTTTTCTTATCTATTTCAGTCTTAAGTGGAAACAATGCTCTTGTTTTCAGGAAAATGTGTATTTATATAATTAAAAATAATGTTGTTCCACTCCTTGTCCATACATGCATCAAATTGCAAGTGTTTCAGGAAGGTTGCAGTTATCCCTCTGCCTCTGCTGTTGCTATATTCATTGTACTGCAGTATACAGAAATCCAAAAATAATCTGCTTGTGGTGGTTATAACAGCTTTTACCTGGGGAAGTCCCTTACAAATGGGGGTGCTTGGATAGCTGAAAGTCTTCATTAATAGCATACAGGTGAAGGAAAGCTCTTGTACCTTTTACCAAGCTACTTATCGGCACCATGAACAGTTTTTCAGTTCTTAGATTTGTGCACACTGTGTGTGATATTTATGGTAGTCTGATCAGCTACATGTTTGTGATTAGTCTTTTTAACCACATTCAAATTCTTCTTGGTATGTTACTCAGTTTCTGCAGAAGTTCATCCCAGACCCACAGCAGCACAAGTCATAAAAGTTGCTGACCAAGCAAATTCTTGTATCAGAATGTCACCTCATTGCTCTGACCAAAGACTGTCTGTTCTGGTTTTACTGAGACACTTTGTGAAAACTTGTGTTTTCTCTCAAGCTCCTCTCTGAAACAAGACCCAGTGCAAAGTGACCTTTTATTTGAATCTACTATTGGTGAATGGACCACTTAGTAGAAAATGGGATTTTAATGTGAACCAAATGATATGGGATAAAGCAAGGGTTTAATGGACTATTTTAGTACTGTATTCAAGAAAAAATAGCTAGGAGTTACTGGCATTCATTCATTTTACATGATCTGTTCAGAAAGGTCCCTTTTTCAGCTTACAAGAATGTTCATCTAACACAAAAAAATGCTGTAAATATTTGTAACAACTTTTTTTACCAGGCAAAAAAAGGTTTTTGGGAACAAGTTAAAGTGTAAAATGGTTTTTATAAAAACATCAATTGTCTTGTATATTTTGATAAGCAACAGTACCAGCTTTCATTTGTAAAGCAGTTTGTGGTGTTGGTGGAAAAGGATTCCATGTCTGTTGAGATGACTTGTTATAAATGCAAAGAAGATGAAATATTAAAAAAACTATTTTCTAATTGCGTAGTGCATGATTAATTTGAACTTGTGTACATACAATATATTCCATTTATTTTAAGTTTGTGTATTTGCTGATTATTACTTGAGTATCTCTACTTAACTCTTTTCTTAACGCTAGTTGTTGTAGCATGCCTTTTAATAAATGTCATTACATCTGTTCTCTCCTAAATTTTTCTGCGTTCTCGTCTATTGCTTTAGGTTTCCCTTGTTTTTAATTGTAAAGCTAATGATGTCTTATTTTCCTTTTTTCATTCCTCCCACCCCCAGCTGCCTATTCGTCTGTCTAGACTTAACTTCTTTATTTAAAAAGTGTTTTAATAGGATCAGAGCTTATTTTAAAAGAGAAAATACTCATGCTATAGGAATGTCATAACATTTATATGCAAGAAGGGTGAAACACCTTGTTTCCAATACAGTGGAAAAGGGTTTTTTTTCCATTGCAGTTGCTAATCCACCTCTGCTGGTAGAGCATTCTGCTGTGACCTAGCCATGTCTTCACCTGGGTTTAGGTCAGCGTAGGAATGGCTCTGAGGGGTAATTTTTTTTCCCCACATCCTTAGGGGATGTAGCTATGTCAATGAAACTGTTAAGGTAGGCCAGGCATTGGACTCCCTTATGTTCACCTTCACCAATTTACTGCAAGAGTGACTAAGCTGGTGTAACTTAGATGGCAAGGTTCCAAAATGTGGCCTGCTTTAACGTATACCTTTCTAAATCCTTATGTTAGTTGCTTTTCTCACTGTGCTCCTGTCTGCTAGCCTGTTGGTATGTGTTGCACTTGCATTAGATTCTGACGCATTAGGCCAAATTCAAAGGTGATTTGTGGCGGCTTCTTTACGCAGGGAAGTTGGTGTAAAATAATGTAAAGCACAAAAGTTATTGTAAAGGAACTACCCACATGGACACTTATTTCACACTAAAAGGGGCACTTTCTGCACTTAAAATCTTAGCTATTAAAAAGCATAGCAGCAGAGATGTAGCTATTCAAAGACTAACAAAATGACTTATTTGGTGGTGAGCTTTCGTGGGGCAAACCCACTTCTTGAGATCAGTTTCATTTCCAATACAGACATAAGTACAGAGGACCAAAAAGGAAAAAAAATGAAATAAAAACTAACAAATCAAATACGATTGAAGGAAGCGGGGGGGGGGATAGTTACGAGCATCAAAGGAAGGGAAGCAGCCCTTGTAATGCGTGAGGTGGTTGATGTCTCACGATGATAAACATAGATCTCAACTACCTCACGCATTACAAGGACTGCTTCCCTTCCTTTGGTGCTCGTAATTATCTCAGACAGGACAACTGGAAATGAAACTGATCTGAAGAAGTGGGTCTGTCCCACGAAAGCTCATCAATGAATAAATCATTTTGTTAGTATTTAAAGTGCTACATTTCTGCTGCTTTGTTTTGTTGGAGTACAAACTAACATGCCTACCTCTCTCTTACTATAAAAAAGCATGTTTAGTGTAGACTTGGGCCATGTCTACACAGCAGTGCTATTCTGAAATAAGCTGTTCTGGAAGAGTCATTCTGGAATAGCTTATTTCAAAATAACACTGCTACGCACAAGAGCACTTAGCAATTTTGAAATGCAGCGTCTACCCACAATGAGCCTATTCCAAAGCAGAGCCATTGGGTGCACTATGGCTTATTTTGAAATTGGTGCTGCTCCTTATAGAATGAGGTCTGCCTATTTCAAAATGAGCCAGTAAGCATTGTGTAGACCAGGCATGTCCAACGCGCAGCCCACTGGCCGCATGTGGCCCTGGACAGCTAGTAATGCGGCCCCACAAGATCGTAAACTTTTAACATTATTATGTGAGTTATATACATTAACTATATTATATATATTATGTGCGGCCCAGGCAAGCCAAAAGTTTGGACACCTATGGTGTAGACACTAGGAAAGCTATTTTAAAATAACTGTTGTTTTGAAATATCTTTGCTGAGTAGATGTATCTCAAAGCTGCATCTACATGCCCCTCTCTTTCAGAAGGGGCATGCAAATACAGCTGATCAGAAATACAAATGAGGTGCAGATTTAAATATCTCACACCTTATTTGCATATTCCTGTGTGATCCAGTTTCGGGAAGAGTCATTTCCAAAAGCCAAAGCAGCAATGTGGATGGGGTTCCTTTGAAAGGAAACCTCCCCGCTTTTGAAAGCACCCTTCTTCCTAATTTTTTTCAGAAGCCAGCTCGTGGGAATATGCCAATGAGGCATGAGATATTTAAATCCTCACCTCATTTGCATTTCTGATTGCATTTCTCCCTTCCAAAAGGGAGGGGCCAAGTAGAAGTAGGTCAATTGCCTAGATGGAATATTAGTGCAAAATAGCTGTTCAGCCATTGTTGTTCTGAATTCAGCTATAGGTACAAGCTCTAAATTACATATTGGTAGTTGGACATGAATGTTAACAAACACCAAAGTAAGAGGAATCCAAAAGGAGTGCTAAAAGCATCCCTTAGCTGGTGTGGTCAGTGCTCAATTTACTTAGCTCTGTGGTTCAAATAGGCAACTGAGTGTAGAAATTTAATTTTAAATTAAAATGTCACTTAAAACTCTACAGATATCCGACATCTAGTGCTAAGAACACGCACAGCAGTAGTAGTGAAGTCTAATGGAAGTATTGCTAATAATTCCTGATACATTAAATGAAGTCCTCCAGGGTGACAAAAAATCAAGCACAGTTGGCTTGGGATGTATTGAACTTCGCTAGGGTAAAATGCTGCTTGCCCAGTTGGTTAGACTTAACTAATCTTGTATGAGTCTTAATTTTGTATGCAACCCTTAAATGAGCCCTGGGGGGCCGGGAGGAGGGGAAGTACTTTGTTTCCACCAAGATAGAACTCTCTTAATGATTATATTTTGGGCAGAGCAGTCCTGTGAATGATTAATCCACTTTCTTCCCCTAAATTGCAGAATAGTTGTATGTCCCTGAAAATGAGGAGTATCCGTGCTGCTAAACAGAAAAACCTGTCCTCAGTGTCACTGTGCTTTTCAGTGGATTTGGCAAAGTAACAGAAAATGGGGCAATCGCTTACAGCAGGTGTGGACACATCTGTGCCTCAGGACCACCCCCAGCATTATCGTGATGTAATGTTACCACTCTGCTCTCCATGAAGTTTCCCAGTGAGCCCCACTCTTAGAGCACTCCCACACAGCTCTGCAGGGAGTTGGACAGCAAAGAGATCTGCATGTGGTGAGCCTTCTGGTAGCTCGATTTCACCACTATATATGGGCAGCTACTGACCCTGGCTGAGGAGCAGAAGCCACTTTGTTACACACCACAGGTAAGCAGTGGGGCGGAGAAGCAAAGAATGAAATTTTACGTAATAAACTAGTATGACAAAGCATGGAATGAGAGCAGAGTGTAAGGGGAGAAAGTGAGCAGGCTAAATGCAGAGCTTTAACATGTCGGTGGTACTTGGTAGCATTAGCTGGTCTGTTGTTCTGCTGGTGGCATGGCTTTGTGCAAGCTTCCAGCTGCATGGGGAAGGGGGCGTGGAGCTGAGCTCCCGCCTTGCATCCCAATGAAAATCAGCTTGCGTGCCACTCTTGGTACCCTCGCCAGGGGTTGCTGCCCCTGGTCTACACTGTTCTTTCAGAAGTCTCATGGCATACACCCAGGGTTTTACTGCAGGGGGTGGGGATTGCAGCTTTGGTGCATTGCCTGCCCTCATATTGCTTCTGGCTGAAATCTGCAGAGCTGCCAGTTGGAATTCAAATCACACTTTTAAAAGTATTCCTCTCTTAATTCTGAAAGTTCTGCAAGCATGACATCAGTGCTTCATTCCCCTGTTGAGGATTGTCCCTGCTTGTTAGTAGGAATCTGCAGAGGACATTTCGAACATTTATTTGCTGGTAACAAAAATTTTCTGGGTATGTTGTCTACTGTTTCAAAATGAACCCAGGTGCTGTTTTTATCTTGCGTTACTTGAGGTAAGAGCATTTGAGGAGCATTTACACAAAAGTAAAGAGTAGCATGTGCAGTGGTCCCCAATAAATTTTTTGTTTTTAAGGTTATGCACTTTGCTTCCTGAGCTAAATATCACCTACAACATGTGTCTCTAGAAACTATGGCTATGCCTACCCCAGAGCTTTGGGTAGCTATGTACTGCTCTAAACCTGCTGGAAGGCCCCACATTGACACCAGAAAGATGGCAAACTCGGAGAAAGCTGAAAAGTTCAGAGAGACCCTCCAGGAAATCTGCGTAGCGGCCCTGGGGGTGCCGATGTGACATCCAAATGGCAACATCTGAGGGATACAGTTTACAACATGGCCTTGTCGGTGTTTGGAAGAAGAGCTTGAAACACGAACGACTGGTTCGAAGCTAACTCCGATGAGATGATTCCAGTCATTGAAAAGAAGCGCGCTGCACTCCTGGAGTACAAACGCTCACCGAGCCAGAGTACCCAGCAAGCACTCAGAGCGGCCAGAAGAACAGTACAGCAGACAGCCAGGCGCTGTGCCAACAACCACTGGCTCCAGCTATGCAGCAGCATCCAGACCTGTGCTGACTTTGGTAATCTCAGAGGAATGTATGAGGGTATGAAGAAGGCATTAGGACCCACCCAGAACAAGATGGCACCTCTGAAATCCAAATCTGGTGAAGTCATCGCTGACAAAGCCAAACAGATGGAGCGCTGGGTTGAGCACTACTCCGAGCTGTACTCACGCGAGAACGTTGTGGTTGACACAGCCCTTGATGCCGTCGAGCTCCTACCAGTAATGGACAAACTGGATCAGGAACCAACTGTGGATGAACTGAAGAGAGCCATCGACAGCATTGCAGCAGGAAAGGCCCCTGGCCAGGATGGTATACCACCAGAAGTAATCAAGTGTGCCACGGACACACTCCTGGAACCCCTACGTGAGCTACTGTGCCTGTTCTGGAAAGAGGGTGAGGTTCCACAGGATATGCACGACGCTAACATTGTAACGTTGTATAAGAACAAAGGAGACAGAAGTGACTGCAACAACTACCGTGGAATCTCCCTCCTAAGCGTCACTGGTAAACTTCGCTTGTGTCATCCTTGGCAGACTCCAGAAGATTGCTGAGAGGGTGTACCCCGAATCGCAGTGCAGATTCCGCACAGAGAGGTCTACCGTTGACATGGTCTTCTCTCTAAGGCAGCTGCAGAAGAAGTGCAGGGAGCAGAGGAAGCCACTCTACATAGCCTTCATCGACCTGACCAAGGCCTTTGACTTTGGTCAGCAGGGATGGTCTGTTCAAACTGCTCCACAAGATAGGCTGTCCTCCACGGTTACTCAAGATGATCCAGTCGTTCCACGAAGACACAAGAGGAACCATCCAATATGACGGCGCATTATCGGATGCTTTCAGAATCAGGAGCGGCATCAAACAAGGATGCGTGCTTGCTCCGATGTTGTTCGGGATCTTCTTCGCACTCCTCCTGAAGCATGCCTTTGGATCTTCAACAGAGGGCATCTTGCTGCACACAAGATCTGACGGGAAACTGTTTAACCTTGCAAGGCTGAAAGCTAAGTCTAAGGTGCGGGAAGTCCTCATCAGAGACATGCTGTTTGCAGACGATGCTGCTGTAGTGTCTCACACAGAAGACCAGCTTCAAAAACTGCTGGATTAGTTCTCCAAAGCATGCAAGGACTTTGGGCTTACCATCAGCCTAAAGAAGACAAACGTACTTGGTCAGGATGTTGCGGAATCCCCATCAATCAGCATTGACAACTATACGTTAGAGGTCGTCCACGCGTTCGTTTACCTCGGGTCCACCATCACTGACACGCTGTCATTGGACACTGAGCTAAATAGGAGGATCGGAAAAGCGGCCACAACTCTGTCCAGACTCAGCAAGAGAGTGTGGAATAACAACAAGCTGTACACTCACACCAAAATGCAAGTCTACAGAGCCTGCATCCTCAGCACCCTCCTTTATGGCAGTGAGACTTGGACCCTGTATGCCTGCCAGGAAAAGAGGCTGAACGTCTTCCACTTGCGCTGCCTCAGGAGCATCCTTGGAATATCGTGGAAGGACAGAGTGACCAACACCGCCGTCCTCGAGCAAGCTGGAATCCCAACCATGCACACCCTCCTCAGGCAGCGTCGGCTCTGCTGGCTTGGCCACGTCCACAGGATGAATGATGGAAGGATTCCAAAAGATATCCTGTATGGTGAGCTAGCCTCTGGCAAAAGACCTCCCGGACGCCCCCAGTTGCGCTACAAAGATGTCTGCAAAAGAGACCTCAGAGAGGTAGACATCGAGCTGGACAACTGGGAAGAACTAGCAGACGACCGCAGCAGATGGAGGCAGGGGTTACACAAGGGCCTTCAGAAGGGCGAGATGAGGATCAGACAGCTAGCAGAGGAGAAGCGAGCGCACAGAAAGCACACTAAGGACTTGCCAGACACCCACCACATCTGCAAGAGATGCAGCAAGGACTGTCACTCATGTGGGTCTTCACAGTCACAGTAGATGCTGTAAATGAAGTCCTCAATTGAAGCTATAAAGGGCGCGATCCATAGTCTATGCAGACTGAAGGATGCCTACTACAGGCCTACCCCAGAGAGTTTTGTCGACAAAACTTGTGGAGTGTCTACACACACAATGCCTTTTGTCAACACAACTCAGCACTTCTGCTGACAGCGTTCTGCTTCTCCAATAAGGACTAATGCCTTTGCCCTCCCACCCCCTGTTAGTAGACAGGGCTTCCAGTTCACTAAATCGTAGGGCTGGAAGGGACCTTAGGAGGTCATGTGGTCAAGGCCCTCCTTCAAGCAGGATCAACCCCTGCTCAGTCATCCCCAACAGGACGTTGTCCAGCCAGGACTTACAAACCTCAAGGGATGGAGAATCCACCACCTGTCTTGGCAACGCCTACACCTCTTCCTCTTCAACTTCTGACCATTACTCCTTGTTCTACCATCTGACACCACTGAGAACAGTTTCTCACCCTCCTCGTTAGAGCTCCCCTTCAGGAAGTTGAAGGCTGCTATTAAAACACCCTTACGTCTTCTCTTCTGTAAACTAAAGCCCAAATCCCTCAGCCTATCATCATAAGTATTGTGCACCAGCCCCTTAATCATTTTTGTTGCCCTCCACTGAACCTGTTCCAGCAAATCCACATCCTTTTTATACCGGGGGGCCCAAAACTGGACACAATATTCCAGATGTGGCCTCACCAGTGCACAACAGAGGGGAATAACTACTTCTCTAGATCTGTTCGAAATGCTCCTCCTAATGCACCCTAGTATGCCGTTAACCTTCTTGGCTTCAAGGGCACACTGTTTACTCATACCCAGTCTTTCATCTACCATAACCCCTAGGCCCCTTTCCACCATACTGCTGCTGAGCCAGTCAGTCCCCAGCCTATAACAATGCTGTGATGGGGTTCAGGGGGTCCCCAAGCTCTGCACTCCATCCACAGGCAGGAGTGTTTGGGGTTCTGGGGTCCCCAAGCTCTGCACCCCGTCCACAGGCAGGAGTGACTTCCACTCAGCAGAACAGCAGGTTTATTAGCCAACAGGGCACAGCATCATACAGAGGAGTCAGTACAGCAGGCAGAGACAGTCAGTCCAATTCATACTGGGGAGAGTAGGCCCCGAGGGTCCCCCCAAGCTGGGGCCTTGCCCCCTCCTTTGTCCGTCTCTCTCACAGCCCAGACTGACTGCTTTCCAACTCCCAGTTGCAATTCAAACCCCTGAGGCTCCACCTCCTCCTTTGTCTGCAGCCCAGAGGTGTCACCTCAGCAGGAGCCCCACACCTTCTGTGAGCCACTCACATACACACGTATGTCCCACTACATCACAAATGCTTGGGATTTTTCTGCACCAGGTGCAGGACTTTACACGTCTTGTTGAGCCACATCAGATTGCTTTTGGCCCAGTCCTCCAATTTATCCAGGTCACTCTGGATTCTCTTTCTACCCTCCAACGTATCTACCTCTCCCACAAGTTTTGTGTCATCTGCAAACTTGCTGATGGTACAATCCAGTGCCTCATCCAGGTCATTAATAAAGATGTTGAATAACACCGGCCCCAGAATCGAGCCTTGTGGCACTCCGCTTGCAACTGACCGCCATCCAGATATTGAGCCATCGACCACTACCCATTGGGCCCAACCACCAAGCCAGCTTTCTATCCATCTTATAGTCCAAGGATCCAATCCATATTTCCTTAACTTATGGACAAGAATGATGTGGGAGACCGTATCAAAAGCTTTGCTGAAGTAAAAGTATATCATTTCCACTGACTTCCCCATGTCCACAGAGCCTGTTACCTTGTTATAGAAGCTAATCAGATTGGTCAGGCAGGACTTGCCCCTGGTGAGTGCATGTTGGCTACTTTTGATCACTTTCCCCTCTTCCAAGTGCTCCGTAATGGATTCCTTGAGGATCCCCTCCATTATTTTCCCAGGGATTGAGGTAAGGCTGACTGATCTATATTCTCCTGGATTGTCGTCGTTTCCTTTTTTAAAGATGAGCACTCCATTTGCCCTTTTCCAGTCATCCAGGATCTCCCCTGATCTCCAAGAGTCTTCAAAGATAATGGCCAAAGGTTCAGCAATGACCTCTACCAATTCCCTCAGTACCCTTGGGTGCATTAAATCCAGACCCATGGATTTGTGTACATCTAGTTTTTCTAGATAGCTCAGAACTTGTTCCTTCCCCACAGATGGCTGCCCTCCACCTTCCCATACTGCCTTGTCTAGGCCTGTCGTGTGGTAATTGACTTCGTCCGTGAAGACTGAGGCAAAAAAAGCATTGAGTACTTCAGCTTTTCCTGCATCATCTGTCACTAGGTTACCTGCCTCATCCAGTAATGGCCCCACACCTTCTCTGATAACCCGTTTATTGTTAACATGCCTGCAGAAATCCTTCTTGTTACTCTTCACATCCCTTGCCTGCTGCAGTTCCAATTGTGCATTCACTTTCCTGATTACTCCCCGGCATTCTCCAGCCATTTATTTATACTCCTCCTTAGTCAACTGTCCGTTTCCATTTCTTATATGCATCCTTTTTGAGTTTAAACTGCCTAAGGATTTTCCTGTTAAGCCAAGCTGGTGGCCTACCATGTTTCCATTTCTTACCAATTTCTTCACCAGGCAGCCCTGTTTGCTTTAGCTTCCAGTTGTCCATTCTGTCCAGAGAGCAGCAGGACAGTCTGGTCTTTTTCTGCCGATGGAGCAGATTGCTCTTTCAATCCACTTTTGTGTGTGGAAATGGTCAGTTGACAGAAGTATTGCTGGAAGAGCTCTTCCGACATAACTTCTGTTAACAGATTGCTGTAGTGTAGACATAGCCCAACTGTTTGGAGTGTTCCGATTATGGGTAACTATATTTATCTTCTTTAGTTGGCACAAACCTTTCATGACACAGAAGCAATTTTAAAAGTTTTTTTGCCGAGAGTTCCTGTGAAAGATTTTTTCACTCTAGATGATCACACCAACCTCAAAAGCCATTTGTATAGCATGCTACAACCCACTAATTTAGTATATAAGTATTATTGTCCCATTTTTAAAGATAGAGAAATTCAGGCTTACTTTTAAATAGCAATACTTTGGCCACAGTAAACCTGTGACTACTTAGAGCTGTGTAGGAACTAACGAAAGTTTAGCATTACAGCTCTTGTTAAACGGAAAACACCCTCGCTACGTGCCAGATCGGAAAACAGCAGTGCTGCAGCATCTAATTTAATGCTTCTGTAAATATCAGGGTAATGTGCACTAAGGGGTGGGCATACTTCTAAACTGCAGTAAGGTCAAGCACATTAATTGGTCAGTGCAGATTGTGTTGCTGCACTTGAATGCAGCACTGTTTAAAAAAAAAAGAGAGAGTGGGCATTTTTAGTGCTCATGAGAAGGAACGATGTGCAACACATTTGTGCCCTTTTGAAATCATACGGCTGTGGAGCACATGACTCCACATTTAGCTGGTACATGAGAATCTCCCTGAACTCTTTTAGCCACCTAAAACACGATCACTATGAGGCTTTTGGTAAACTTTTTTTTTTTTTTTTTTTTTTAAACGTTTAAGGGCTGGTTTGGGTGTGTAGGGGAAAAATGGTGACAACAAGCCCTAAGTGGGGAAGATAGGATCTTATCAAAGAACCCATATTTACATCACTTGCTAGTTCTCAGCATGTCTAACCAGCTTTCCTTTTATCTTCCAACTGTTTTCTACAGCCAAGCCCTTAACAGGAGTTTGAGTATCAGTGGCCTAACAGAACCTAGCAAAATTTCACCCCCTCTCTGCACAGTTGTACTCAGCTGCTTCCTCTGTAATCATCTGATTTGGAAACACTTAGTAAATGATGTAGCTAAGGTTCCTCCTTTAACTTGTAATCATAAAAATAGCTTTGTTTGCGTGGCGAGTTCTAAAATATTTTCTCTTGAATTGCTTATGCTAGTATGCTGGTAATAAACAAGTGAGGTAAAGGCAGGACTATAAGGAATCATGGAAATTGGTATCCTTGTTGTCAAAGCCTGGTGGCGTTACGTATGTGGGGGGAAAATGTATCCTATATTTGCATTTTCTTGCTGTGAATTGGTGATTTGAATCCATCTTTGGCAATCCATTTGCAGTGAAGTCTTGGTCCACCTTTTCCCCCACCTCCAGAAAGACTGTAAAGAGAACAAAGAGCAACCGGGCACCTAACTGCCATTTGTGCACCAGAAACGTCAGTTTCGATGTCCAGAGTTGCTCTGATTTAATTCCCAGTTCCTACAGATTCACCCAAGACTCACTCTCAGTCTTGAGAGTTCTGTGTCCACTACAGATCGGTCTTAAGGGGAGATTCTGGGAAGTAGAAGCTTCTTTTCACTTCTCTAGTAAACAAAATGCAACGAGCTATTTGAACATTTTGTTTCAACATTAACTGTACTTCTGACACCCATCCTTTGCCTTCCTCAAGGGCATCCACAAGATTTCAGGATCCCAGTCCTCACCACTCCTGTGAGGCAGATCTTGTGTCTCCCCCTCCAGACCAGGATTTAGCGGTGGAGTCACTGTATCTGTGATTTTCCCCAGCAGGTCTGCCCAGATTCCAGCACCATGTGGTTGACCTTCCTCCAGAGGTATAACAGTTAATGACAAATGCTACGCTAGATGTGTAAGATTTAAAGTACTGCCCAGGATTATACCTCGCACTTATTACATGTTGATTGCACAGTTATTAAATACAGTTCTGATAGTGACAGAATAAGAGAACAAAAGAATGTGAAAATACACGCCTTCCCCCACACCACCACGTCTTCAATCTCTTGCAACAGTGACTATACAGTAAATTATTTCTGAAAAGTCTGGCAGCCACATCAGGTGTTTAGCAATGAACATCCTGTGTTGCCCTGGGATATTTCAACCACTTAAGTTCCTCTTTAGACAAACGGAAAAGTAGCAAATGAGTTCGCTTGAGATTCATTGAATACTGTCATGACCCTGGTTCTGAAAGGTGTGGAGTAATTTTTGACTCCCATTAAGTTAGATGGGAACACTTGCTAGGCCCAGACTGGGTAATTGTATGGTTAAATCCAAATGTACGTAGATCCCTGTGCGAATTATTCCATGTCCAACATGCGGCATGTTTCCTTTCAGCCTAATTTGCTCAGGAGATTCTTCTAGTTTCTCTCTAAAAAGAAATCTGTAGTGTGATATATCTCATACAGCCACACCAGACTGAGAAAAGCTAATCCCTTAAAGTCTAAATTGTGACCAAAATATCACTTAAAATATATTGTCACAAGGGCAGTTTTCTTTATTGTGATATCCAGCAGGATTTTGCAAGAACTGAAGTTGGCATCCCAGATCCGCTATTGGTGTAAGGAGGAGCAGAACCGTTGGTTCAATGGTTAGCACCCAATTACACCAGCAGTGGATCTAGTCTATAGAAGGCAAATCTTAGTTGAAAGGGAACAAAAGCAGAAGGAAACCATGAAATTGCATTTGCAGGCATAAGCAAATAAAGACCAGCTGTCCTTATTTCAAGATGATCACAAGGTTTTCAAATAGTGGAAGTCCATTGGGCAGCAACGCAGAGCGATTGTGCCTTGCTTAGATATAGGGTATTTTCATGAAACAGCTCAGAGATGTAAAGGCCTGGGCAAATCTGTTTATAGGAGGTAACTATTGTTTGCTCCTGCTGCTTGCATTGCTTAGGATAATTATATCTTTTGCAAATAACCGTTTAAGATATCTAGGCTTCTCTAGTCCATCATTTGATCCATTGACCTTCAGAGGTTCAGCTACCTGGCTTGCCCTGCCTCACCAGGATGGGTCTCTACTTTTCTTAATTAAGCAACACTTTTCTGACCTAAAGCCAGTGTTCACTATAATATTTTCCATCCCTGGGCAGAATACATTTTGTTATGTGCACTAATCAGTTGCGTGGTGCCTGAATTTCTCCTGGGTGGCTGCCCAAGAGCTAGCTTACAGGGAACGCCCCCTAACCACGATTTTCTTGCAGAAAACTGTCCTTGTGCAACTGGCGTAATCTCTCAATTCCCCTCTCTAATACCTGAGCAGGGAAGTTCAGGGTTCAGTCACATTTGGGTACATGTGTGAAGACAATACAGTAAAGCAGTGTTAATACAAATGAGAATCAAGCCCATGTAAGTAAAAATAGGCCTGAGCTTCCAAGTTGGATCCAAACACTCCCAAAACTTGAGAGAGATTCAGCTCTATAGTTTTGGTTCAAGTTAATATGTAGTTTTGCTTTTGCTGAAAATCTTTGAATTAATCTGTCCCTTTTTTTTTCTTTTTCACTTCTTTAAAAGATGTATTTTTAAGTAGTTGCATTCACCAAATAGTTGCACGAGGCAGGTACGAATCAATGCCTCAGCTCCATACTTTATGCATCCAAGGACACATGTAATTATGTTTAGTCACATGATAATGCTAATATTGCCTCTTTCTTTTTGCACCCAACTACATCACCCAACCTGAGCGTGTGATAGCAACTTTGACCAAAAGTAGGGCCCATTGCAACCAGCTGTACTATGATAGTGCTTCTAGATTATTTTATAGCATGTTTACCTGTTGGAAGGTGCCACAGTTTCCCAAGGGTTCTGCTGGTTCATATTCAGTTTGTTTTCAGAACCAAACAGAAATTTACCTTGAGAAGTGAAATTCCACAATTTGAGGGTGAGTCCCATTTTTGTGGATGTATCTGTAATTGAATCTTTGTATGCAACATGACTAATGAGAGAGAGAGACAGGGAGGGTGAGGTAATCTCCTTTATTGGACCAACTTCTGCTGGTGAGAGAGACAAGCTTGTTTCTCATCAATAGTAGTTGGTCCAATAAAAGAGATCACCTCACTCACCTTGTCTCTCTAATATCCCGGGAATAATATGGCTACACCAATGCGGCATCTATTTGCATCCAGTTCTGGGCCCTCCAGTATAGAAAGATGTGGATGCACTGGAGCAGGTTTAGCGGAGGGCAACCAAAATGATTAGGGGGTTGTAGCACATGACCTATGAGAACAGGCTGAGATATTTGGGCTTATTTAATTTGCAGAAGAGAAGAATGAAAGGCGATTTGATAGCAGCGTTCAGCTTTACTGAAGAGGGGCTCAAAAGAGGATGGAGAGAGGCTGTTGTCAGTAGTGACGGATGGCAGAATAAGGAGCAAAGATCTTAAGTCACAGTGGGGGAAGTCTAGGATGGATTTTAAGAAAAACTTTCACAAGGAGGGTGGTGAAGGATTGGAATGCATTACCTACAGATGTGGTGGAATCTCCATCCCTAGAAAGTCCTGGTTTGACAAAGTCCTGGCTGGAATCATTTAGTTAGGGTTGATCCTGCTTTGGGCCGGGAGCTGGACTTGATGGCTTCCTGAGGTCTCTTCTCAGCACTAAGAGTCTGTGATATAACAACAGAGAAGCTTTTCCTTGATCTCTAGCTTATTATGGAAGCAAATAAGAACTACATATCTTGTAACTTTTGTGCCTGAATATTTTGCAAATAAAGCTAGTGTAGAAGTCTTTAAAATATGGTATGTCTAAAGTCTCTTTCTTAATATTAAATACATTAAATTCTCTAAAACATCTTACTACAAATATCAAAACTTCTATGTGTGTTGATACAAAAGATTAGCAAGGATATGCCCTAAGGGTGCTGCAAAATATGCCAGGTTATATTTTGACACTGAAATGCTTGAGCCATGTGTAAGTGAATCTCTTTTGTATTAATTCTGAGCATGGAGAAAATAGTTAAGACTGGATTGGCTGATAGGGACCTCATGTTAAAGGAGGTCCCGTTTTTGAGCAAAGCACTACACATTTTGCCCATAATCCTGGTAACTTTTCCTTTTTGCTCATAAGTTTCCCTTTTGTGTGACCATTTTGATCACTACTTTTCAGCCTAGACCATCTTCCGCTGGTAGGAGGAGGCAAATACTGGGAAAATATTTATATAAGTGAATCTGCAAAGGCCAATGATTCTTCCATTAAACAATTGTGTGTCTGCTCAGCAAGAAAGCACTTGTACAGTGCTAGAAATCATTCCAGGCTCTAAGTGTGGAAAACTCTTCCATTGCCACTCTTTCTCTCCCTGCCAGTATATTTAGACCCACTGTTGACAGAAGGGAAGAGTCTTGTAGGAATACTGTAAACTATCTCAAGATAAACAAGTATTGTCAGCACTGCAATTAATAACAAAAGAAGACTGGGTGACCTTTTCTTTCACTAGCAACTTGACTCTTGTCTTATGACTGTGTGTGAATGTCATCGCTCACAATCTCCCCATTAGATTACCAGTAAATGTATAAATAATATAGTTATACATAATTGAATTTGAAAAGACTAAAGCGCATGTGCACAGAGCTTGTGCTTCATTTGTAATCATCCAGCCAAATAAGGGATGGCTTTCTCCCCTCCCCCTTCCCTGCCCCCCAAAAAGGCATGATGTTCTTAAAAAGCTCTGCTCAGCCTTCTGGCTAACACTGTGTGTAGAATCAGTCTAATGGAGTAACAAGTGGAGGGTGCTTCCTCTTTAAGAGGTAATAACTGTATCCTGAGCAGAATAAAGTGAGGGTGAAGGCTGAGCTGTTTATGCAGCACAAACTCTCACCAGAAGTCAAAAAGGTTTATTGTTGCAGGATACGAGTATTACAGTGTTAATATAAAACACTTTTCCTCCTTCCTTATGTCTTCCTTCTCTTCTCCCCCTTTTTCCCAGAAAGTTGTCGTGTTCTTGCTCACCTACTAACAATAACACCCATTTCCTATATAGTGCTTTTCTTCAGTAGATCTCAACACAGTTCCCAATCTTTTAAAGGATTTATCTTCACAACCTCTCCAGCTATGTCTAGATTACAGGGATTTGTCAACAGAAGATTTTGTTGATAGATCGCTGCCACTCTCTCAACAAAACGGCCAACCAGAAGCACAGCAGACAAGGCTACCCAGTGTCCCAGAAGCCGTTTGTTGACAGAGGACCCTCCAGAGCAGCCAGACAGGCTGTCTGTTGACAGAGGCATTATTCCTTGTGGGATATGATATAGCATATGATTGTCAGCAAAAGTTCAGCATTTTGTTGACTTACAGGCAATAGAACGCCTTGGGAAGCTGGCTGCTCCCCGGGTTTTGTCAACAAAATGCCAGTTTTGCCAACAAAACCCTTTAGTCTAATCATAGCCCCAGTGCGGTAGGGATCTCCATTAACCCCATGTTACACATGGGGAACTGAGACACAGAGAGGTGAGGTGACTTGCCCAAGATCACACAGGAATTTTGTGACAGAGCTCAGAAATGAACCCAGGGCTCTCAAGTCTTCCTCTCACAACTTTTCTTACATTTCATTGTTGGGTTTCAGAACTGAACAGGAACTAGAGACAGGGATTCTACCACTGTTCTGTTATTTTTTTAAAAATGTGAAGCAAATATGAGTGTTAGCAACCTTACTGTCTTGGAGGAAAAAAAGCAGGATGGGAAAACAGCTCTGTTAATTAAATAGCCCTAAGGTACAGGCTGTTGAGTCTTCATATGGATTATTTTGCTTTTAATTGTCTGAACTCTCAATCTACACAGGCAACATAGTTGCAGAGCTCCAGTGATACAGGAACAAATTCTTTCTCTCTTTAATATTATCACCTGCGAAGGGGAGCCATCACCTGCCAAGGCTCCTCATACATTGTTAAAGTCTCTTCCCCGAAGAGCATCTAAAGAAAACAAGACAGTAAAAAAGTAGGAGAGGGATAAGAGATACAGTAGATGTTCTCTTCAGCCTCATATGCATCACATAATGATCAATTGCACTTGTCCTAGCTATGAATGTATTGACAAATTTTTATGGACATGATTGCACAGGCAAGGCTTGGAGAAGAAAAGTTAGTGGTCTTGGGGACTGGCATGAAGATGGGTGTGCAAGAAAGCATGAACAGGGTATGGCAGACATGTTCAGAGTTTGTGAAGGTTTGGCATGTTCATTTTTGTCCTAGATATAGCACAGTGGGACCAACAGCAGATAGTGACGAGACAGTAGTGTTGCAGTTTAGGGTATTTGAAAGGTGATGGTGATGAAGCTATTCTATGAAACTATTCTAAGAGTTGACAACTTTTGTATGGGTAGTGCCCAGAAACAATTGATGTCAAGACTCAGTCCCTTCACTTACACAGTTTGAGAAGAACTTTCCTCAGTTGCATTTTAGACTGGCATCTGAACTTTAAAATATTTTATTCTTTTGATCCTGCTGCATTATTCTTCAGTTATTGGGCATGGAAACACCCATATGAAAACTAAATAATTCCTATCAAAACAAAAAAGCATAAAGTAGCACTTTAAAGACTAACAAAATAATTTATTAGGTGAGCGTGGGGGGGGCAGACCCACTTCTTCAGACCATAGCCATACCAGAACAGACTCAATATTTAAGGCATAGAGAACCAAAAATAGTAATCAAGGTTGACAAATCAGAAAAAAATTATCAAGGTGAGCAGAACAGAGAGGCGGGTGGGGGAGTCAAGAATTAGATGAAGCCAAGAATGCAAAAGAGCACCTATAGTGTCCCAGAAAATTTGCATCCTGGTTCAAACCACGTGTTAATGTGTCAAATTTGAATATGAAAGAGAGTTCAGCCTTTACTCAAATAATTCCTATTTTCACAGCTGGGTAAACTGAGACTCATATTTTATCAATCTAAGATTGCAGTGGATCACTGGCAAAGCCACCTTCTCTTGTGGTACAGCTGGTGTTCTCCCATTTTTCAGAACTGTGTCCCTGATTACCAGAAACTACAACTTAGCATGGCAGGGGATTGCTCAGTGGTTTGAGCATTGGCTTTGTAAACCCAGGTTCGTAAATTCAATTCTTGAGGAGGCCATTTAGGGGTCTGGGATCAATAGATTAAAAAAATTGGTTAGGGATGGTGCTTGGTCCTGCTGTGAGGGCAGGGAATGGACTTGATGACCTCTCAACATCCCTTCCAGTTCTATGAAGTATGTATGTATGATTGTTGAGAATATTTGACAGGGGCCTTGTTCCAGGAACATTCTAACATCCTCCTTTATCTGTAGGAATACACTGCAGAAGTCTTGAGAAGCAAAGGAGTTAATCAAATGTATAATTTTCTAATTTACTCCTACTTTCGCTGCAAAGGTGTTTCATTTTTTTCCATCGTGACTTAATTTGTCAGTAGCTGACAGGCGGGGATATGGATAACTATAGAAAATTGCCTCTGAGTGTGGAAGAGAAATACTGCAAACGCAAGAGGTGATATATCCTCTGTAGTGGAAGTTATGATAAAAAAAAAAAAAACAACTTTCCACTTCACAATAATTATTGAAGCATTTAGATTACAAGCTGAAGGGGGGCAACCGTTTTTCATGCATTACTTCCAGTTCAACAAGCATTTTTGCTTACCCTGCTACATAAGGGGAGAGCCAGAAGCCAATTCTTAATTCAGCTGATTTTGAATAGACCAGGAGGGCATTGTTTGGTCTCCCTGTGAGATGTGCAGAGTGCCAGCCATCAGGTTATCCTTTTTTTACTTCTCAGCTGCTTGGAAAGCAATAATTTGCTACCACAACGTATAAAAGGCAAATGATCCACTCTCAGAGGCAAATACATTTATTCAAATATTTGCCATGTCTTACATAAAAATTGCTGCAATAGCCATCGGGATGCATTCAATATTTTAGATCTTCATGGCTACATCTACAGTAGCACGCTACGTCGAAGTAGCCTATTTCGAAGTAAGAACATTGAAATAGGCCTCTTCAACGTGTATCATCTACACATCCTCCAGTGCTGGTGCTGTCGACGTTCAACATTGAAGTAGCGACAGGGAATGTCGAAAGGAGCCGCTCCAGAAGGAAATGCAGAGCATTCACACACACAAAGCGCTCCCCGTCGAAATAAGGGACCAGCAAAGCCTGTGGACAGGGTCACAGGCTGGACTAACCCTTATGGGACAACAGCAGGCCGCTCCCTTAAATGGCCCCTCCCAGACACACTTGGCCTGCACAGCAGGAGGTCCGCAGAGCTGACAACTGGTTACAGACCCCGTGAACACAGCATGGACCCCCAGCTGCAGCAGCAGCAGCCAGAAGCCCTAGGCTAGGGTCTGCTGCACACAGCAACCATAGAGCCCTGCAGGGGCAGGGCAGAGCGTCTCTCAACCCCTCAGCTGATGACCACCATGGAGAACCCTGCTATTTTGATTGTAGCAGGATGCGGATCGTCTACACACGCCCTACTTCGAACACCGAAGTAGGGAGCTATTCCCATCTTTGGATAGGAATAACAATTTCGACGTCTTGCCACCTGATGTTGATTCAACATTGAAATAGCACATGGTGTGTGTAGACGCAACATGTGCTATTTCAACGTTGTGCCAGCTACTTCGAAGTAGCCGGCTAGTGTAGACGCACCCCATCTGTCAAAATACGTGGCATAATCTGTACAAGGCATTCTTAAAGAAAGAATGTGATTTATCTGCTAAGTGACAATTTCTGGGAAGGAACTGAAGAGTGAACACAAACTGCTAAGGATGTGTTTACTTTTGCCTGCCTTTTTGAGTTTCAATATCTCCACTTAGAAAGCTGTAGGGAGGCTGCACAGAGAAGTTCCAAGAGCATCTCAGAATGAATTTACTCTGACCATCATGATTGGTTTCTGATCATAGGGAAGAAAGAAATAGAAGGCAAGTGATGTAGATGCCTTCTGGGTAGTGGGGTTTAATGCTATTAGGAAAAAAGGGAAATGTATTTACAAATTAGCTTTGTTAAATATGGTGAAATCGTAACATCCATATCCTGTCCCAATCAGACAAAAACATCTGCATGAATTTTCTGAACTGTTATTGGGTAGCTTTAGAGATGGATTTTAGGCTGTACAGGAACTGAATCCACCTAGATGTTGAGGTTCCCTCAGCTGGGAGTGAGAGAAAGATAAGAGTCCTGAGACACAGAATACAGAAACATAAGACTGGAAGGCTGCGTCTACACGTGCACGCTACTTCGAAGTAGCGGCAGTAACTTCGAAATAGCGCCCGTCACGTCTACACGTGTTGGGCGCTATTTCGAAGTTGAAATCGACGTTAGGTGGCGAGACGTCGAAGTCGCTAACCCCATGAGCGGATGGGAATAGCGCCCTACTTCGACGTTCAACATCGAAGTAGGGACGTGTAGACGATCCGCGTCCCGCAACATCAAAATAGCGGGGTCCTCCATGGCGGCCATCAGCTGGGGGGTTGAGAGATACTCTCTCTCCAGCCCTTGCGGGGCTCTGTGGTCACCGTGTGCAGCAGCCCTTAGCCCAGGGCTTCTGGCTGCTGCTGCTGCAGCTGGGGGTCCGTGCTGCATATACAGGGTCTGCAACTAGTTGTTGGCTCTGTGTATCTTGCACTGTTTAATGAAAGTGTGTCTGGGAGGGGCCCTTTAAGGGAGCGACTTGCTGTTGAGTCCGCCCCGTGACCCTGTCTGCAGCTGTGCCTGGCTCCCTTATTTCGATGTGTGCTACTTTGGCGTGTAGACGTTCCCTCGCTGTGCCTATTTCGATGTTGGGCTGAGCAACGTCGAAGTTGAACATCGACGTTGCCAGCCCTGGAGGACGTGTAGACGTTATTCATCGAAATAGCCTATTTCGATGTCGCAACATCGAAATAAGCTATTTCGAAGTTGGGTGCACGTGTAGACGTAGCCGAAAGGACTTTGAGAAACTAGTTAGTCCAGCCCCCTTTACTGAGCCAGGACCAAGTACGCCTCGCTTATAGGAACTACCTGTGCACTCTGATGCCAAAATGGACCCCAAAGGTGAAGTTACTTCTTTCAGTTTGCTCATGGCTGGATCACAGATCTAATCTAAAGTAGATTCCCTCTGCCTAGTTTGAACATCCTCCACCTAGCTACATCCGAAATGCCATCTGTTCAATCCCCACTGATCTTATTCCTGGCTTGGCTGTTTGCTTAAATCTCATTTAATTAAATTTCTTTAGAGACTATTCCCAGAAAATAAGTAGGAAAACGAGTGAGGCTAGCAATAGGTTCATAGTTTTGCGGATATCCTGGCAAACAGTATTTCCCCGTTTGTTAGACTGTTTCTAATTTCACTTTCATAATAGTTATCCATTTGAAGAAGGAAAAGGTGGAGATTGTTGGTGCACTTACATCCTGCATAAATACAGGGGTGCAACTAACATTTTAATCTAAGTAAGTAGTACAGTTCTGTTAAAATACTACATTTTTTTCATTGGTTTTCAGTATTTATTCAGCTGATAATTGCATAGCACTGTGCAAAATGCAGAAAACATTGTCTCCTCTCATGAAATGTATGTGAAAACATAATGAAAGGACTAATTGCTAGACCCACATCTTGAGTAGCGCCTTATCCTGTAACTAGTCCTAATGAGGTACAGCGCTATTCAAGATGAAAGTTTCAGCGGGCAGCCATGTTAGTCTGTAGCTCCACAAAAACCAGCAGTCCTGTAACATCTTAAAGACTAACAAATTTATTTATTAGGCAATGAGCTTTCGTGGGTAAGTCTCACAGCAGAATGTGATCCTATCAAAAGGAATAGCAATACTGTAGTTTAGCAACAGCTGCTTCAGTGATTTAAGTCAACATGTTACCAATTTTGTATTGCAACTATATTTACGAGACCCAGCAGGAAATCAAACCAATGAACTGCCTGCTTATTCTGGAAACTGGATTTTCTTTGGACAATCTGGGGTTCAGTTGAAATGCAATCTTCACTATTACAAAAGTATCTTTTTGTGAGGACACCATAGAGAATCGGGCTAGGTTATGTCACTTGAACTGAACACTAGTGGTAGATTTGATGATATTGACTTTAATTTTAGATGATTTAATAGTAATGTATTTAGAACTTTGAACACTTCCATTAAGAAAGTCACCTGTGAAAAAACAGAAAAAACAATTCCTACATTCTATTTATAATGTCCCTACTCAGTCTGCTCTTTCTTCAGCATTGCTGATGTAGTGGTAGCATTGGAAAGCTAGTACCTTGTAGACGTGCCAAACAAGTTTCAGATGTGTTTTCATCAGTATCCAAAGGCAAATGGACTTAAGCAGGGCCAATGCTAAATCTCACTAGCACCTTCCTCTAAAAATGTCTCTCAATTACATTAGCACCAGTGGGTTATATAATACAGAGATTTAAAAAAAAATTGAAATAAAAGGTTTTCTTTCTTTTCCTTTTTTTCTCCCTTTCTTCCTTCTGTGTTATAAAACTGTCAGTGCTGTGGGCATATCTCCAGAGCTGGAGAAGTGGGTCTGCCCTACAAAAGCTCATCACGTAATAAATTAGGCTTTAAGGTGCTACAGGACTGGTTGGTTGTTTTGTTAGAGTACAGACTAACACAACTACCTCTCTGTTACTGAAGTTAGAGACTTTATCTGAACGCTCAAAACTAAGCACAGGCAACAATGCTTTTCTTAATTGGGGCCTAAGCGATAAGACCAGCCGTTCCTGGAATAGTCACTCTGCCCCAGCACCCTCTCCTCAATGTTTTGGGGCCTTTTGCATCACCTAGCTGTACTTTACCAATGAACATGTATGTGGCTTTTCGCCTTGTGTGCAGAAGGGGTGAGAGAAGCCAAAGCCAGATGTTCTAAGTGGCACAACGAGCAGCTGCTTCCAATTGTACATAAGAAAAACAATTGTTTGGTCTTCCCCTTCCTGCCAGTAACAAATAATCCCTCTGAAACCACCAGTGAGGCCAAATATAGCCCTTATCAGCTGGGCCACTTGTGCGACTCTGGGAGGGAGGCCATGCAGTGGGGAAGGAGGAGGGAGCCAGGAATGTGGGTGATTTAGGAGCCAGGGTGCTCAGGGGGAGGCTGGAGGGGAGGTCGGGAGCTGTCCAGGGAGAATGGTGTGGTGGGGGACCGGAGGAGCCTGTGGAGGGCTGTGAGAGGGAGCCCTAGAAGTGCAGCTGTGAGGATTTGGAGTGTGGGTGAGGGATGGAGAGCGGCCGAGAGGCTGCGGGGTGTGGGCGCTGGAAGGGGGATGGGGGAGCACAGAGGCGGTCTGAGGGGTGCGGGGGTCGCACAGCCGCCCCTGGGCGGAGGGGGGGGTGAGGGCGGAAGGGGTGTGAGGTGGGGCAGGCTCTGGCCGGCCGGCGGGTGGGCGGGGCCGCCCGGCAGAGGGGCCCGGCGCAGCGCGTCTGTTCCCGCCGCCCCGCGGGGCATGCGGCGCGCGACCGGCAGGGACATGAGCCCGGCGGGCGGCGGCCGCCTCCCGCCTCGGCCGCACCGGCCCCCCGTCGGGCGGCTGCTGCTCCTGCTCCTGCTCCTGCTCCTGCTCCACGCCGCCCGCCCTGCGCAGGGGCCGCGGGGTAAGTGGGGAGGGGGCCGGTCCGGGGCGGGGGCTCCCCTGCGCGCCCCCTTTGGGTGCTCGTCTGTGGGCTGCTCTGCGCCCCCGGGCGCACGTAGGCACCTCTCCTTTCTTCTCCCCCACCCTGCAGGCTGCCCTGCGCACCCCGCCTCCGCCCCTGGGGTGCCTGTGCGCTCCCCTCTCTCCTGCACCCCCGCAGGGCCTTGCCACACGCCCTGCGGGCTCCCTTCAGCACACTCCCTGCAGGCTCCCCACCTCCTGGGGGCTCCCCTAGGCGCCCCCAGCCCCACCCCTTCTTATACCTGTGTCCTCTGGGGCTCCCCACTCCCCCTCTGAACTTTCTTTAGCTCACCCGTCTCTCATGGCTACCCTTTTGGGTAGGCATAAGCAGCGGGCGTGCTAGCTAGCAAATCTAAAATATACCCCAAAACCAAAAGGAAGCACCCATACAAGACAAGCACGAGGAAAGCACCTTATTGAGTGTTTCTATTCTGTCCAGGGCTGGTAAAGAACAACGGCATGGTGGTGTTTGTCGAGGTTGGGGGGAAAAAAATCTTCCAGACATAAATTAAAATGATTTGGCAATAGGTGCATATATATTTGTTTGGCCTAAAGTTAATTTAAATTAACATATTTTAGGAAAAATTGTCAGAGTGGCTACCAGGAAGAGTCTGGGATCCTGCGTACACCCCCACTTCTCCTGTAAAAAGACCTCGAAGGTGCTTACTTTCAAGTGTAACTTTGAAGCTGAGAGTCAACACACACCCTGCTTCGACGTTAAACTTCAAAGCCGGGCACTACTCCATTCCCAGGGATGGAGTAAGGACTTCAAAGTTGGGCTCCCTACTTCAAAGTTAACTTCCCTTTGAAGTAAGGGAAAATGTGTGTAGACTCTGGTGGCTACTTAGAAGTAGTCCCTAACTTCAAAGTTAGTTCCTAGTGTAGACCTACCCCTTATGTATACTACAGAGTCTTCCCTTAATATACAGGGTCTCTCAGAGCCTCTAATGTATAAAACTCCCTCAACCATAGATACTTTCCCTCAGTAAACTCCTTACACACACTCTAGACATATCCCTGTAACCCTATAGAAATCTCCCTCCCTCCCTGGCACTCAATCCTAGAGAAACCTATTGATTCACCACCTTCCTTGATATACAGCCTCAAACTTCCTTACACACTGAATAGGTTGTATACACAATCCAAATATAGATGCCCCACAAGCATGCCTGTTATGTGTGCTTGTCATAAACTGAACAACTATACCCATGCATACACCCCACTCAACTCACTATCATACTTGATATCAGTGTGTCTCATATATGGCAAGCAAGAGCTTTCCTTGCAGTCAAACCTTTTGGGTGGTAGTTGGGGGCAGCGTGGTGGAGTGGTGGTGCCTCTCCTGGGGTCCTATCCCCCCTGGAGCTAGAAACGCTGTAGGAGAAGGCAGCTGGTGTGAGTTCCCTACCTTCCTGGGGTTGGTGGGGTTTGGACTTCCAGCTTCAGCTCTGTAATGACAGGTGGCAGGCTCCAAGTGTGGGGCTTCACACTGCAGCTGTGCAGTGGCAGGTGCTATTCCCTAGTCCCGGCCCTGACCCCATCGCCTCTGGACCCGCATCTGTCACCCCTGGTCCCTGCTGCCTCCCTGTCCACCTCCCCCATCTAGGGTGTAATTTGTTTCCCAGCTTGCCCGAGCTGAGTAAATGTGCAGTGCAAAGTGATAAAATATGTACGTACGTTTGTTAATATCTCTTGCCACTCATTGCCTCTTAGCTAGCTAGACAGTCAGATTTTGTGAAAATGATAACATATAAATATAACTTTTCACAGCAGCAGACTTACTAGCTAGCAAATCTAAAATATTCCCCAAAAGCAAAAGGAAACACCAACACAAGACAAGAACAAGCAAAGCACCTTATTGTTGTTACTATTCTGTTCAGGTCCAGTAAAGAATAGAGATAACAACTGTGTGGTGTTGTTGTTGAGGTTGGGGGAAAAAATCTTCCATACATAAATTAAAATGATTTGGTGATATGTGCATATATCACATTTGTTTTTCCTAAAGCTAATTTAAATATTTTAGGAAAAATTGTCAGAGTGGCCTCCAGTAAGAGTTTGTGGCTGTACTTTGAGGCCATCAGAATAAATTGTTGCGAGAACCTCTTGTCTATATAGTAACAGAGAGGAAGCCATGCTAGTCTATACACTATCAAAACAAAAAGCAGTCAAGTAGCACTTTCAAGACTAGCAAAATAGTTTATTAGGTGAGCTTTGGTGGGACAGACCCACTTCTTTTGTCTATATAGTGATAACTTATATACATGTTGGCAAAATATAAAAGAGACTCTCCTTCCTGTATTTGTCAGGCATTCACTTCTGGCTGTGCTTCCTTCATATGAAGTTGTAAGAAATGAAACTTCCTAACTTTTCCAAGTTCTAAACTATATTTCTCCACTCCCATAGGATTTTTATTGTATACATTTTTTGCTTAACTTGTCTTGGTTGTTTGGAGAGTTTATATAGTGGAGGAGATTAGGTCAGAGAATAGAAACCCCAACAAGCTAGTGAAGACACAGGGTCATGAGACTGTAATAACAATACTTAGCTGTCTTGAAACATAGATCTTAACGCACTTTGGTAACAGACTGCACCTTCCTAAACTGGGACTCAGTAGTCCGGTGACGTCTGTGATCCAGCTGGACCACAGATGTTCCCCAGACTTGAGAGCCTCTGTGGCCAAGAGTGAGGAAGCAGGAGGGCTAGCAGCTCAAAGGTCAGTTGGCCTGGGAACCGGGCCTGCAGCAGCCTGGCAGGAGAGCTGGGGCAGGCCCCCCCCCCCGCAGCAAGAGAGCTGGGACTGCCTCAGACTGGCTGGGGAGTCTAGAGCCGTGGCAGCCCAGTAGCGTGGTCAGCCAGTGTTGGAAGTGGAGCTGGCGGCAGGCTAGGAGGCTGGTGGCAGGGGACCTTCTCTGATCCAGCAAATTCCCATGTTTAGGAGTGGTCAGGTCCCGAGCATGCTGGAGCAGGGTGGTCTGGCACATAGTCGACAGTCATAATCTGGGTAAGAGCAAGTCTGGTTTTGCAAAAATTTTCTGATACAATGTCAGACAAAACATTGTGTTCACCTTTCGAGGAGGGGAAAGACCGTATTTGGACACAGACTGGCTAACCTAGTGAGGAGGACTTTAAACTAGGTTCGATGGGGGCACAGGAGCCAAGCCCACAGGTGAGTGGAGAACATGGAAACTTGGGTGATGGGTCAGAAATGGGAGGCAGCATGGGCAACAATGTCAGAGTAAAAATAGGGTCAGGGCAAAACAGGGAGGCAAGATCAAATCAGTATCTTAGATGCCTGTATACAAATGCAAGAAGTATGGGTAATAAGCAGGAAGAACTGGAAGTGCTAGTAAATAAATATAACTATGACATCGTTGGCATCACAGAAACTTGGTGGGATAATACACATGATTGGAATGTTGGTATTGAAGGGTACAGCCTGCTTAGGAAGGATAGACAGGGAAGAACGGGGGGAGGTGTTGCCTTATATATTAAAAATGTATACACTTGGACTGAGGTGGACATGGACATGTTGAGAGTCTCTGGGTTAGACTAAGAGGGGTAAAAAACAAGGGTGATGTCCTGATAGGCGTCTACTACAGGCCGCCTAGCCAGGTGGAAGAGGTGGATGAAACTTTTTTCAAACAACTAGCAAAGTCAAGCAGGGCCCCAGATTTGGTGGTGATGGGGGACTTCAACTATCCAGATATATGTTGGGAAACTAATACAGCGGGGCACAGACTATCCAGTAAGTTCTTGGATTGTATTGGAGACAATTTTTTATTCCAAAAGGTTGAAAAAGCTACTGGGGGGAAGCTGTTTTAGATTTGATTTTAACAAATAGGGAGGAATTGGTAGAGAACTTCAAGGTGGAAGGCAGCTTGGGTGAAAGTGATCACGAAATCATAGAGTTCACAATCCTAAGGAAGGGTAGAACAGAAAACAGCAAAATAGAGATAATGAATTTCAGGAGGGCAGATTTTGGTAAACTCAGAGAGCTGGTAGGTAAGGTCCCATGGGAAGCAAAGCTGAGGGGAAAAACAGCTGAGGAGAGTTGGCAGTTTTTCAAAGGGACATTATTAAGGGCCCAAAAGCAAGCTATCCCGCTGTGCAGGAAAGATAGAAAATATGGAAAAAGACCGCCTTGGCTTAACCAGGAGATCTTGCATGATCTCAAAATAAAAAAGGAATTGTATAAAAAATGGAAACAAGGAAAAATTACGAAGGATGAATATAGGCAAACAACACAAGAATGCAGGAGAAAGATTAGAAAGGCTAAGGCACAAAATGAGCTCAAACTAGCTACAGGCATAAAGGGAAACAAGAAGGCTTTTTATAAATATGTTAGAAACAAGAGGAAGACCTGGGACAGGGTAGGGCCATTGCTCAGTGAGGAGGGAGAAACAGTAACAGGGAACTTAGAAATGGCAGAGATGCTCAATGACTTCTTTGTTTCGGTCTTCACTGAGAAGTCTGATGAAAGAATGCCCAACATAGTGAATGCTAGTGGGAAAGGGGTAGGGTTAGAAGTTGAAATAAAAAAAGAACAAAAAATCACTTAGGAAAATTAGATGTCTGCAAGTCACCAGGGCCTGATGAAATGCACCCTAGAATACTCAAGGAGCTGATAGAGGAGGTTTCTGAGCCTTTATCAATCATCTTTGGAAAATCATGGGAGACAGGAGAGATTCCAGAAGACTGGAAAAGGGCAAATATAGTGCCCATCTATAAAAAGGGAAATAAGAATAACCCAGGAAACTACAGGCCAGTCAGCTTAACTTCAGTGCCAGGAAAGATGATGGAGCAGGTAATTAAAGAAATCATCTGCAAGCACTTGGAACATGGTAAGGTAATAGGAAACAGCCAGCATGGGTTTGTAAAGAATAAATCTTGTCAAGCTAATCTGATAGCTTTCTTTGATAGGATAATGAGCCTTGTGGATAGGGGAGAAGCGGTAGATGTGGTTGACCTAAACTTTAGTCAAGCATTTGATACGGTCTCTAATGATATTCTTATAAAAAAACGAGGCAAACACAATTTAGATGAGGCTAATGTAAGGTGGGTGCATAACTGGCTGGATAACTGTACCCAGAGAGTAGTTCTTAATGGTTCTCAATCCTGCTGGAAAAGTATAACAAGTGGGGTTCCGCAGGGGTCTGTGTTAGGACCGGTTCTGTTCAATGTCTTCATCAGTGATTTAGATCTTGGCATAGAAAGTACGCTTATTAAGTTTGCAGATGATACCAAGTTGGGAGGGGTTGCGACTACTTTGGAGGATAGGGTCATAATTCAAAATGATCTGGATAAATTGGAGAAATGGTCTGAGCTAAACATGATGAAGTTTAGTAAGGACAAATGCAAAGTGCTCTGCTTAGGAAGGAACAATCAGTTTCACACATACAGAATGGGGAGAGACTGTCTAGGAATGACTATAGCAGAAAGGGATCTAGGGATTATAGTGGACCACAAGCTAAATATGAGTCAACGGTGTGATGCTGTTGCAAAAAAAGCAAACATGATTCTGGGGTGCATTAACGGGTGTTGTGAACAAGACACGAGAAGTCATTCTTCCGCTCTACTCTACACTGGTTAGGCCTCAGCTGGAGTATTGTGTCCAGTTCTGGGCATCGCACTTCAAAAAAGATGTGGAGAAACTAGAGAGGGTCCAGAAAAGAGTGACAAGAATGATTAAAGGTCTAGAGAATGTGACCTGTGAAAAAAGGTTGAAAGAACTGGGCTTGTTTAGTTTGGAAAAGAGAAGATTGAGGGGAGACATAGTGGTTTTCAGGTATCTAAAAGGGAGTCATAAGGAGGAAGGAGACAACTTGTTCTTCTTGGCCTCTGGGGATAGAACAAGAGGCAACAGGCTTAAACTGCAGCAAGGGAGGTTTAGGTTGGACATTAGGAAAAAGTTCCTGTCAGGGCGGTCAAACAGTGGAATAAATTGCCAAGGGAGGTTGTGGAATCTCCATCGCTGGAGATATTTAAGAACAGGTTAGACAGACATCTATCAGGGATGGTTTAGATAGTACTTGGTCCTGCCATTGGGGCAGGGGGCTGGACTTGATGGCCTCTCGAGGTCCCTTCCAGTCCTAGTGTTCTATGATTCTATGAAAACTTAATTTTAGTTAGATATTTTAAAATACTTGTTTTTGGGAGGAAGGCAGTAGAAGGAAGGAATCTTCTGAAATAGTTTAGCAGTAGTAAAAAAGACAGTATATTTATCTGGGTAATGAGCCCCTCTGCATATATATTAAATAAAACAACCTTACAGGAATCGATTTAGGAAAAAGATCTAATTTTGTGCCACTGCTCATTGTTTCCAACTCATTTTCTTTCTATTAACTCCTGTAGTAGGACTTTTAATTCTCACCCATAAAAGCATGTAGGTAACTTTCTGATTTCATGTTTATGATTTTGTATTGGTGTTGCTGCCCCCATGTACTTTTTATTCCATTGTCTTTCTTTGTTTTAGAAGAAAAATAGCGGTGTGCTAACATTTTTCCTTATTGAAAATTTGCATTCATATCATAGTTTCTAAACATCAAGGATGTTTTTGATACTCAGAGTCCCTTTGGGGACTTGCTTCTGCATCAAGGACAGCTGGTGCTGCTACAGTTAAAATAAGACAGCAGGTTACTTATACAAGGCATTTCTCAGTGCTGATTGTAATACTAATATAAAAACATAAAGCCTGAAGATAAAAGCACAGGAACAAACAAACAAACAATGCCCCACCCCCACTGCTGTGCTGCACTTGCCACCTTCTACACACAGTTTGCAATGTAAAGTAGGGTGGCCAGATTTCCTCTTCCAGAAGAGGATGAGTTTGGGTAAATTAGCCTAGGGACGTTTGAATGGAGGAGTTGTGACAATGACATGACAGGATTGATTTCAATACCATGAAAATATACACAGAAGACATTAGCTGTGTGCAATCACGTATTATAGTATAGGACCAAAATTAGCCCAAGTGTAAATATTCTTAATTCTGTCAAGGGTGTGTCTTTACATCTGGCTTACGTTTGGCCCATTTGAACATTCCCCCCCACCCCAGCCCCAGGGTTTAGTGGCTGTTTAAGGTTTTCAGTTTGTCTGGTCTGTGACTTTCGATCAGACTGAACTCTGGGGTTTCAATACAGTGTAGACTGCTGAAAAGCCGAAGTGTTTTTTAAACTGTGAGAAGGGCAAGTGTGTTACTGATTTTCATTATTTTAAAAACACCTTCCCAGTCCTTGTGAGGTTCTTAATGCTATGCAGTGGAAGTACATCAATAGATGTGTTTCAGTTTGTAATGTGTTTCATAGCAATCGATATATAGCGAATGGTGTATGTTTGACGTCAGGACAGCTAACTTAGTTGGTGGTGGTTTCCTAATGACATTTAGATGTGTTTCATTAATCTCATTGTGTTCCAGATCTCTTTGGTACTGTTCTAGCTTCTGCTGCTGAAGCCAAGGGGAGTCTTTGTATTAACTGCAGTAGGGACTGGATTAAGTTTTATAGCCATCTGATTTTAAGAGAGATCATTGACGGAATTGAAGTAAAAAGTTGATTGTTTTTTTGAGAGAGAGAGTATATGGATATTGTAAGGGGTGAGTAAGTGATAAAACTTTATCTGATAAAGAGAATGAGAAAATAAGCAGTTTTATCTCCTGTGACAGTAAACTGAGGAAGAAACTCCCCGTTTCTTATCAGCAGATTGAGCTGTTGTAGAGAGTTTGTGCTATCGCTGTTTCTAACTTCATTCAGTTTTCTAATGCACATTGGTTGCAAATGCATATTTTAAATGTTTTTGAAATGCATTGAATGAAAAAACCCACTCTTCAGCTGAAAAGGCACTTTTTGTATTGCATTATATGATAATATACAAAACCCATGGAAAACCAGTTACATTTTACATATGCCTTCCTCTTGAAGCTATCTTTATGTGTTTAGCAACTGTACACAGAAAAAATTCTTAAACCATACATTCAGCCTATCCTTTCAAAAGAACAATACTACCACTCAGAGCAAGGGATTTCGTGTATCTAATAAGCAAATACAATTAAGCTTTCAGTGTATTAACGGTATCTTGAGAAAATATCAACACGTGTGTTCTCTGAGTTATTTTAAAAATATTAAACATGCCTGTGTACATGCAACCTGGTTGTCATGATTTTAATCGGATAGAAAACCAATGATATGTATATTAAAATAATGAAAAAGTCATGCAAGAAAGAGAAATACATAAAATTGTTCTGAATAAAAGAAAAGGCAAGGGGCTGAATTACATTAGTCTCAGTTCAAATATATATGCAATTCATATTGAATTATGGTAAATAGTCTGTGTCCTGTACCTCTGAGCCATCTGGATGATTCAGAAATTAGGACTGCATTTCTGGAACAGCTTTATTACAAGATATTTTCCTAGGGGCTCTATTGTCAAAGTTATTTTTATGAATGACATAAATAATGAATCTTTACATATTAAGTATACTGAAATATTTATAGCTTAAACATTCCAGCCATCTATATTCAAATGAAGATGTGGGAATATTAGAATGTATATGTTAATGTTGTAAGACTGCCCTTCTGAAGGTATGTATGGCCATGCTTGAGAAACAATACAATTAAAATAAAATAAATAGGCAGAATGTAGAAAAGGAGGCAAGAAACGAAACACAAAGAAATGTACTAGCTCTGGCTAACAGCATTAGTGCATTGACAGTTGGTCAGTAACACAAAGTGCTGCAGGTTTATTTGGGAGCGGATGAAGTACAGTAATAATGGCTGTTATAATCTAGTCATTGTAAGGGTGATGGTTAGCTATATGGAAGCTTATCTTCTTTTGGTCCCTATACCTGGGCCATTTAGTAGTAGTAGGCATCCTTCAGTCTACGTAGACTATGGATCGTGCCCTTCGTAGTTCCATTTGGGATCATCATTTGCAGCGTCGACTGTGACTGTGAAGGCCCACATGAGAGTGACAGTCCTTGCTGCATCTGTTGTATGTGTAATGGGTGTCTGCAAAAAAAAAAAAAAAAAAATCTTTAAATCAGTTTACCAAAAAAGTGAAGACTGAGGCTAAGGCCACACAGCCAAGTTATTTTGACATAACAGCTGTCGTCTGCGCTATGCACAGGCTATTGTGAAATAAATTCAACATAGCAGGTGCATTATTTCAAAATCGGTAACCCTCGTTGCAGAAGGAATAGCATTTATTTCAAATTGATCTCGAAACATAGATGCCGAACAGGACAGGAGTAAAGACACGTCCTTGCTTTATATAATTTGGTACTTTAAGATACCGATGCCTCTCCATTATTAGAGACACGACCCAGCATACCATCATGAAAGGGCTGAACTATATTGATACTTTTTCAGGACAGCTGATTTGCCCAAGTATCTTCCAAAGCTTATGTCTGCTGCCCACGTTGAATGCCTTGGTAAGGTCAATGAGAAGCACATAGTGATCCTTATGTTGCACTCTACACTTTTCTTGGATTTGTCTGGCTGTGACTATCATGTTAGCAGTGCTTCAGCTGGCTGGAAATCTGCACAGACATTCATGAATGATGAACACTTCTAATGACAATTGGGTTTAAAAGATGAAAACCAGGATCTTGCTAGCTATAGACAGCAGTGCGATGACTGAGTGGTCATCAAAATGTAACGCCAACAGACCTGGGCTACTGGCTCTAGAGGTAGAACCTGGGAGCATAGGGTCTAAAGCCCTGCACTCTACCACATGAGCTAAAGGCCAGCTGGCTCTCAGCTGAGGCTGTAGAGCGGAGACTTCACTCATCCCAGATGTGGTCTCAGTGCCTCTGGGTGCTACAAAAGCATGCACAATTACCTTTTCTCTTGTGCATGGGTATGATCGAGGCATCTTTGAAATGCTGTGGAATGTGCTCTTTCACCCGCGGTGATAAACAAACAGGCGAGACAGCACATCAGCTGGCCATGAGCAGCTTTGTAAATCTCGAACAGAATTGCATCGCCACCAGGTGCCTTTCCAGATTTCATATGCTTGACAGTTTTTTAAAAATTAGCAGTATAGCCGGCTGTATATCATTAGCCCACTGAGGAATCTCTTCAAAGACATTGCTGTAAAAAAATCGGTATCTGGTTTAATATATTGTGACAATGTTTAGCCCTGAAGTCAAGGATTTTAGTGCTGTCTGTAAAGAGTATTAAGGGTGGATAGAAATCAATGATTTTTCTTTAAGTAAAAAAAATTCAGATTTGTCTAAATCAGTTAGTTTTATTTTTTTTAAATCCATAAAATACTAAATTTTCATTTAAAAATAACAGTTACAATTAAATCTCCTTACAAACATGCTATTTCTACCCTTATAGTCTCATAAAAAGGAATGAATGGCTCTAGTATGTCAAACATAATTACTAGCTTTTGCTTCTTGAAAGTTCTGTGCTTTTAATTTCTGTTTTTCAACAGAGTAAAAAGTAACATGCAAAGAAAGACAAGCTGGATAGGATTGTTTTCGTTCTGTTTCCTGACTCCCCTGACTTATGCGAAATTTGACTTAACGTGGGGTTGCACAAAAACCCAACCTCCATGTAAGTCAGTGGGGTCTACTGTACTGTTGTTAGGGCTGTCGATAAGTTTTGCTACCTTGGAAGTGTACTAACCGCCAGTATAAATGCTGGTGACAATGTAACGCCTCAACTAGCCAAAGCCAGTGTTGCCTTTGGAAGATTGACCAAATGCTTATGGAACGACCATGGTGTTAAACTTCATGAGAAGATAACAGTGTATAAAGGCAGATGATCTGGCTATCGTGCTGTGAATTGCCCAGAGTAATGGACTGTATATCACCACCATGTTTCACGGAGACACATTGCTTTCATATTGCCCACAAGATGTAAGCCAAAAATATGAACCAAATGAAAACAAACCAAATACTAGTTTTCTCTCTTCTGTAGCCTTTCCTGTGTGTTCAGTCTTTTCTCAGTGTTCTGTCTTGCTTGGATTATTGTTAGCTCCATGTTTTTAACAGTGGTTTGGGTCAAAATCTGTGTAGATTTCATCCTAATTAATTTTTCCAGACATGATAGAATAAAAATCAAGATGATCTCAAAGAGGTCAGTATCCTTTGAATCTCCTGGATATCTCCAATATCAAAACCTCCCGGGCATTCAAATTCTTTAGACCGCAATTTTCCATCTATAAAATAGAGATAATACTTCCTGAGTTCTCAGAACTGTTGGGAAATAAAGTCTACTTGGGAGACACTAACAGCCAAGGTCAGGACTGGCATTTGCAATTGCTAAGTGGGTTCGCTTTATGCAGGTAGGAGGCATAAGGACAAATTGGACTCTGAATGCAAGTCCTCCAAAGAGAAGATGTGAAGTTTGCCCTCCTGGGACCTGGCTGCAAGGCTTCAGAGGACTACCAGGCTGCTGAATGTGGATGTTGCCCCCAGAGCTTCAGAGAAGCTCCCTAGGAACTGAAGCTATTACAGACCCCACCATAAAAGAGGTCACGTACACCATAGCAGTGTCTGTGTTAGCCTCCTTGGTGCTGAAGTAAGGACCAGTCACTGTGGCTATGTCTACATGATGGGGGTTTTTTCGAGGTACTCCAGTATCCCAAAATAGCTGCCCCACATCTATGCAATGCATATGTCATGTCAAAATATTTTTAGAAATAATGCGCTTGCTATTTCAACATCCCTGTACGCCTCCATCGGAGGTTGAGTAAAGGGTGCCTCGAAATATCATTTTATTTTGATGCATGGTGCCCTGTAGACACATGCTGAAATTGCCTATTTCAAAGTATGTAGCTTAGTTCGAGTTTAGGCTGCCATGTAGACACAGTCTGTCTGAAGTGGCACCAGTAGGAGCCTCACTTCAGCATTGGCTGCCTTATTACCTCCAACTCTAGGGTCTGTTGGAGTCTCTGCGGCAATCACCTGGTACGCACTCCACCTCTTTGGAGCATATTGCTGGAACTCAGTCAGCTGTTAGTCTTGGTTACTCTGAGGCTTCCTCCCTGCTCCTGGTTCAAACTCCCTCCAACCCCCATGTACTCTTAAGGCAGGGAGGTTGGGTTCTGAAGGGAGCTCAGGGTCAGGGACTAGGATGCAGGAGAAAGTAAATGGGGGGGATCTGAGAGGGAGTTCGGGTGAAGCAGGAGGTTGTGACCTGGGGCAGTACCTTGTGAGGCAGGGTTTGGGAGGGGGTCTGGGTGCAGGAGAGGATTCTATCTTAGGGGAGGGGCATGGGAGGAGGTGCTGGGTCTGGGAGGTGACCTAGGGTGGGGAGTGGGGTGCAGAGGGTTTGGGTGGTGCCCTGGGGCAAGGAGTTGGGGGGAGATGGGGCAGGGTTCTAGAAGCTGGCTGTGGGCAGGAGATGCTTTCCCTCTGAGGCAGACTCCTTGCCTGCTCCAAGTTCCTCTGTGCTCCAGAGGGGGAGGCGTTGTGAGCTGCTCCCTCCCCCAGCAAAATCTCTGAACTCTTGTTGGCCAGAAACTAGCCAATGGGAGCTTACAGATTTTTGCTGGGTGGGGGGGGTAGGAGCGGGCTAGGGTCTGGAGCAGAGAGTTACATGGAGCAGGAAGCTGCTTAAAGCAGCGTGAGCAGCTTTAAACAGCTTCATGCTCTGTGCTTGAGAGTCCCAGTGGGACAGTTCACGGACTGGATTTGGTAGCCTGGATCTGGCCTGCAGGTCGTATATTGCCCACCCCTGACTTATAGGGTGAGTACCAGCCCTGCTAGAGAACTGTTCCTTATCAGTTTTCTGGGGCAGCAGTTAGTCTTCTTCATGTTAGCTTTCTGGGTCATCAGTTATTAGTTCTCCTTCCCCACTAAGTAAAAGACCATCCTACATTTTTCTTTCTCTTCTAATCTATTTATAGAGCCACTTCTCGTTGCTTTTTATTTTCCTCTCTAGGTATAACTCAGTCTGTAGCTTCGTCTTTCTGAATTTGTTCTTTTGTACTCCTCAGTGATTTGTCCATGTTGTCACTTTTTTTTAAGATTCCTTTTTTCATTTTCAGGTCTGGATTAATCCATTTTGGCCTCTTACTGTTCATCCTACCTTTCCTTTGTGTCAGAATAGTTTACTACTGTGCCTTCAGTATCATCATTAATACTGTGCCTTACCTACTAGTTCTTGGAGTTTGTTGAAGTCAGTTTTTTTTTTAAAGTCCTTTGTTCTTATTCTGCTGCTCTAATGCCTTTCTTTCTTCAGTTCATGGAATCTGTTGTTTTATTAGCGCTTTCACCCAAATTGCTCTCCGTCTCCAGATTCATAACCAATCCTTCCTGGTCAGTCAGAATCAAGTCTAAAAAGTCTGTGTTCTTGGTTACCTTCCTCCACCTTCTGAAACCAAAAGTAATACAGCTCTGTGGATTCATTTTGTAACATGACTGGTTTGCACAGCTTAGTGTAAATGTGAAATTCATCAACATTGTTAATTGGATTGTACAACTAGTCCTGTTTAGCACTGACTACATAATGCCATGCTCCTTGTTCTGTTATGTTCAATTCACTTCCATGTCTCCAAGTTTTCTTAAGTCTGAGCTCTTTATTATAGCCCCACCCCCACGAACTAGTTTATGATTTGGGACTTTATTTCCATTCGAAAGATTTCAGTCTAAAGTTTTGACTATATGTTAAATTCTAAATGCTGCGTGCGTGCATTGTGTTGATTAGCACACTGAATTTTTGGCTTATTTTGGGTAATTATTTTTGTTTTCTTCAAGTTGCAACAAATAGCTCAGCCCCAGATGTCTGTGCCACATGCCATGCTCATGCCACGTGTCATCAAAAAGAAGGCAAAAACGTATGCATCTGTAACTATGGATTCGTGGGCAATGGGAGGACTCATTGTCAAGGTAGGCTATGCTTTCTGACCACGTGCAATTTCTAACAGGGTTTGTCTACATGCTGTGTTACTGCGCATCAGTCTAGGGTGCCAATCTACAGCGCTCTAGCTCATCCAACACTAAGGCTACATCTACACTAGCACACCACATCGAAGTAGTCTATTTCGACATAAGAACATCGAAATAGGCTACTTCGACGCGTATTGCCTACATTTCCTCCAGGGCTGGTGCCGTCGACATTCAACGTCAAAGTAGCGACGGAGAATGTCGAAAGGAGCCGCCCTGGAAGGAAATGCAGAGCGTCCACACACACACAAGTGCTCCCCATCGAAATAAGGGACCAGCAAAGCCCCAAGCCATTCCCTTAAAGGGCCCCTCCTAGACACACTCGGCCTACACAGCAGGAGATCCACAGAGCTGACAACCGGTTACAGACCCTGTGAATGCAGCATGGACCCCCCCCCCAGCTGCAGCAGCATCCAGAAGCCCTGGGCTAAGGGCTGCTGCGTACGGTGACCATAGAGCCCCACAGGGCTGGACAGAGTGTCTCTCAACCCCTCAGCTGATGGCCGCCATGGAGGACCCCGCTATTTTGAAGTAGCGGGACGCTGATCATCTACACACGCCCTACTTCGACATTGAACGTTGAAGCAGGGCCCTATTCACATCTTTGGATGGGAATAGCAATTTCGATGTCTAGCCGCCTAATGTCGATTTCAACGTCGAAATAGCACACGGCGCGTGTAGACGTGACACGTGCTATTTCGACGTTGTGCCGACTACTTCGAAGTAGCCGGCTGGTGTAGACGTACCCTAAGTGGCTAGATGGAGACTGCTACAAAGCACTAAAAGACCCCCCATGTACTTGGGTGAGCTGTTGTGCGGTCAAAGTGTACCATGGAACTTTCAGCATGTGGCAGTGGGGTGGTCTACATGGTTACTTAAAGTGCAGCAGGCTAAACCAGTGACCCTTTAAATTCTGCGGTTCCACACACAAACAAACAATGTGGACAAAACCTTACCAAAATTTTTGGTCCTGGATGATGACACCAAGTTCTTCACGTAAGGCCTGTGGTCTTACTGGACAATGGCTCCAAAACTAAGAATGCGGTCAGCTGCTTTTGTTCATAATGGTTAAGTGGCAGGGATGGGGGAGGATGTTTTCTGTAGTTTCATCAGTTGCATTTAAAGTAAGTGGGTGTTGATTTGTAGACAGTAAACTATCAAAACAGATATTGGGGACATTCCATTTACCTCATTTTTTTTAATTAGAACATAAGAATGGCCATACTGGGTCAGACCAAAGGTCCATCCAGCCCAGCATCCCATCTGCCGACGGTGGCCAATGCCAGGTGCCCCAGAGAAGGAGAACAGAAGACAATGATCAAGTGATTTATCTCCTGCCATCCATCTCCTGCCCTTGTTCAGAAGGCTAGGGCACCATACTTTATCCCTGGCTAATAGCCATTTATGGACCTAACCTGCAAAAATTTATCAAGCTCTTTTTTAAACCCTAATAGAGTCCTGGCCTTCACAGCCTCCTCGGGCAAGGAGTTCCACAGGTTGACTGTGCGCTGTGTGAAGAAAAATTTCCTTTTATTAGTTTTGAACCTACTACCCATCAATTTCATTTGGTGTCCCCTAGTTCTTGTATTATGGGAAAAGGTAAATAATTTTTCTATATTCACTTTCTCCACACCATTCATGATTTTATATACCTCTATCATATCGCCCCTCAATCGCCTCTTTTCCAAACTGAAAAGTCCCAGTCTCTCTAGCCTCTCCCCATATGGGACCCGTTCCAAACCCCTAATCATCTTAGTCGCCCTTTTCTGAACCTTTTCTAATGCCAATATATCTTTTTTGAGGTGAGGAGACCACATCTGCACGCAGTACTCAAGATGTGGGCGTACCATAGTTTTATATAGGGGAAGTATGATATCTTTTGTCTTATTATCGATCCCTTTTTTAATAATTCCTAACATCCTATTTGCCTTACTAACTGCCGCTGCACACTGCGTGGATGTCTTCAGAGAACTATCCACTATAACTCCAAGATCCCTTTCCTGATCTGTCGTAGCTAAATTTGACCCCATCATGTAGTATGTGTAATTTGGGTTATTTTTTCCAACATGTATTACCTTTCATTTACCCACATTAAATTTCATTTGCCATTTTGCTGCCCAATCACTCAGTTTGCTGAGATCTTTTTGTAGTTCTTCACAATCCCTTTTGGTTTTGACTGTCCTGAACAACTTGGTGTCATCTGCAAACTTCTAATTCTAAGATGTTTGACTCAGAGACTGTCAAGTCAAACTCAAGCCAAAATCTATTTTGTTTAAAACATACAAATATTTTTTACAAAACCTAAAGGCTTTGTAAATGTTCATGTGATATTTAAAAAAAAATATATAATTTTAGTGGAATTTTTAAAAACAAACAGCCCATTCATCATTTGTATCCTAATCATTACATGACCGAGCACCAGCAAATGGGTGACTGTAAACAAAATTGAGATGGATTTTACTGATTATCCAGCTCTCTCACCTTGAATAATTTTTGAATAGTGACAGAGAGGTAGCCGTGTTAATCTGTATTCTATCAAAACAAAAAAGCAGTCAAGTAGCACTTCAAAGACTAACAAAATAATTTATTAGGTGTTGAGCTTGCGTGGGACCGACCCACTGCTTCAGATCAGACTGTCGACACGATCTGAAGAAGTGGATCTGTCCCACGCAAGCTCATCACCTAATAAATTATTTTGTTAGTCTTTGAAGTGCTACTTGACTGCTTTTTTGTTTTGAATAATTTTTTATATTCTTTCACTTGTAATATTCATAGACGGTGTTAATAGCATATGTTGTGTGTTTTCAGTACATAGTTTTTAAGATGGCACTGTCTCTTTAATATTTGCAGTGGTTCTAGCAGCGTTGGTCCCAGTATGTGAGAGAGAAACAAGCTGGTAAAGATAATATCTTTTATTGAACCAACTGCTGCTGTGAAAGGAGCTGTACAGACCTGAAGAAGAACTCTGTGCAGCTCAAAAGCTTGTCTCTCTCAGCAATGGCCAATAAAAGATATTTCCTGACACATCGTGGCTTCCATTTAGTACTGTGCATCATATATGAATGGAGCTGTAAGTGAAGCAGTGATGACCAATGGCAGTGGTCATAGCCTGGACTAGAACAGGTGCAAAGTGTTGTGGCTAATGGGTGATTATTTACAGAGTTAGCAAATGATGTTTAAAAAAACATAGTAAGGAGAAGTCTGCTTGGCCATGAAAGATTCAGTTTGATTTTTCATCTCTGTTGTGTTTTGAATTTACCAAAGATAAAGATGAATGCCAGATTGGCGCGAGCAAGATCTGTGGTGAGCACACATCATGTCATAATACACATGGAAGTTTCTACTGCATTTGTCTTGAAGGATACTATCCTTCTAACAACAACAAGACATTTATTCCCAATGACGGCACGTACTGTACAGGTAATACAGAAGCTAGGCTCATATGCTAGGGATCTGGGATTCATAATTTATTTTCTGCGACAAACATGAATGTTTCTTTGCAATCACATCAAGATTTTATTTTTGAAAGTGTTCACTTGCGCCTTACCTACATCTCAATCTTGTGATCACTTGCAATCATATCTAGCTCTTATTACTGCATTATGTTTTCTGCTGTCTTCCGCTCATTCTTGTTCTGTTAATGTAAATTATTGCTATAAAGCTCTGTTTGTAGAAAAACCATACTGGCAAAATGATGGCAGATATAAGATGAGTGTGTGTGTGTGTGTGTGTGTGTGTGAGAGTGTGTGTGTGTGTGTGTGTGTGTGTGTGTGAGAGAGAGAGAGAGAGAGAGAGAGAGATTCCTTCTATCCATTTCCATGTTTTTCTTTGCATGCCAGTTTTGTTTACTATGGAATATTTTGCTTCAGAGGAAGTGTTGCTATTTTGACACAAAGATTTTAGTCAATTAAAAATACAAGTGCTGCTGGGTATTTCCAGGTCAGTACTATGAAGTAGACTAGAAACTACAGGTTGAACCTCTCTAGTATGGTTCTCTTGGGACCTGACCTGTGCCGAATGAGAGAATTTGCTGGCCCGCAGGGAGTCAGTATTGTCTAGCAGCATTACTAGCATTTCCACTGCTTACTGGGCTCTTAGAAGATGTTTAGGGGTACGTTACAGCTAAATAACAGCACACAGCACTGAGACCCAGGACTGGTGGCTGTGAACAGACTTTATGAGACCATGAGAAACTTGGCTACGCCTGAGATAACTGAAATCATGCTGGATTACAGATGTTGCCAGATGGGAGAGTGCTGGACTAGAGAGGTTCAACTTGTATAATGTCTGTTTTCCATGTACTAATTAAAACTAGTTTTAAAGATACAGATTTTTTTGTGTGTGTGTTAGGGCGTAATCTTCTGTGGAGTGGAGTGTCTGTTAGAAGCTGGTATGTCCCTTTGTCTCCCAGTGAGGCTAATGGAGTCGAGGGTGTTTCACATCTTTAAGGTACACTTGATACATTACAGGATTTGGCCCTAAGAGTAAATCCACTTAAAACATTTGTAATATTTGCTCTGGATTTCTAGATATAGATGAATGCCAGGTGTCAGGTCTGTGTGGTGCTGGGGGTCGCTGCATGAACACTGTTGGAAGCTACAAGTGCTACTGTATGGAAGGGTACAGACCAGAAAACGGAGCAGAATTTTTCCACCCTGCTGGCAACACTGTTTCGTGCAAAGGTGAGAGTCTGTGGATGTTCAGGCTAAAAGATACAATCAGATCCATCATGGTACTTTCTCTTACCTGTGGTTCTGAGTATCCAGAACTGGAGTCCTCTGTGTTACTTTTTGTTTTTGCAAATTCAAGATGTCTCATTGATGCTTGGATGGTAGGGTTGACAATGGCTATAGATCACCGTGGGCCAGGGTGGGCAAACTCTTTGGCACAAGGACCATGTCTTGGTAGGGAAATTGTATGCTGGGCCATGAATACAGAGTCAGGGCAGGGGATGGAAGGTGTAAAGGGGCTCAGTGAATGGGGTTTGCGTGCCCACCACTGCTACAGGCTCTCGGCAGCGGTTTGACCATGTGAGGTCAGTGGAATTAAATATGCCTTGGAGGTGGTATAGTTAGTTTTGGGGTAAAGGAGAAATCTGCCATCTCCTATTTGCACAATCGTCTTGCTTTTGGGAAAGGGAAAAGGGGGAGAAATAGCTGGTGAATAAGATCAAGTGAATGCAATAAGCCACAGAAGCTACGTCTACACTGGAACGCTACATCAAAGAAGTTTATTTTGAAGCAGTGACATGGAAATAAGCTACCTTGATGCGTCGCATCCGCACATCCTCCAGGGCTGGTACCGTTGACGTTCAACATTGATGTAGCAATGTGCTACATTGAAAGGGGCCCCGCAGGGGAGCCTCTACACACAAAAGCTACCCCAAACGAAATAAGGGCCCTAGGAAAGCCTGCGGATGGGGTCACAGAGCGGACTAGCCCTTCCGGGGCTGCAGCAAGCCGCTCCTTTAAAGGGCCCCTCCCAAACACACCTGGCCCCCACGACAGGAGGTATGCAGAGCCGACACATTGTTGCAGACCTCATGCAGGCATCATGGACCAGCAGCAGCAGCAGCAGCAGCCAGAGGTCCTCAGGGCCATCTCTGAGGCAGGGGACGCCCTGCTTGGTGCCGTGCAGGAGACCGCCCAGCCCCTCCTAGAAGATGAGCCCTCCTCGGGGGATGACGGGGCCTCCCCAGACCATCATGGGGCCCTCCTGACCCCGCCACCCCGCCGGGCGCTCCGCCGGCTATGGAGGTACCCCACCAGTACGGAGTGGTGGGAGCGGCTGGTGCTTCAGGAGTGGGACAACGACCACTGGCTCTGAAATTTCCAGATGAGCCGGCAGACATTCATCGAGCTCTGCCAGTGGCTCACACCTGCCCTGTGGCGCTAGGACACCCCATGCGACGTGCCCTCACCGTCGAGAAGTGGGTCGGCATCACTGTCTGGAAGCTGGCCACTCCAGACAGCTACCGATCCATAGGACAGAAGTTCGGCGTTGGCAAGGCCACCGTTGGGGCCATCATCATGGAGGTAAGGAGGCCTAGGAGGGGACCCCAGGGGAGGGGGGGAGACCGGAAGGCAGATGGGGCGACCCCAGGGGGGTGGATTGGAGCCCAGGAGGCTGGGGGAGACCTGGGGCAGCTCGGGGGGCGGGGCAGGCACACCCTGCACACCCCTCAGGGGTGCTCATGTCCTCCCTTGGCAGATGGTCCGCGCGCTGAACACTACAGCTACACAGGCTCGTGTGGATCGGGGACCTGGATGCGGCCATTGCAGGGTTTCCCAACTGCTTAGGGGCACTGGACAGGACCCACATCCCCACCTGCGCCCCGGAGCACAGTGGAGGACACTTCCTGAACAGGAAGGGCTACCACTCGATGGTCCTCCAGGCCATGGTGGACAGCCAGGGCCACTTCCAGGACATATGTTGGCTGACCTGGCAGCACCCACAATGCCCACGTTTTTAGGAACTAGGGCCTGTGCCACTGGCTGGAGGCGGGGACCTACATCCCCCAGAGGGAGATCCCGCTGGGAGACACTACCGTGCCCCTCTGCCTCATGGCAGATGCAGCCTACCCTCTCCAGCCCTGGCTTATGCGCCCCTACACAGGCCACCTGAGTGCCAGCCAGGAGGGGTTCAACACCCGCCTGAAACGTGCACGCCCGGTGGTCGAACGGACTTTTGGCTGCCTCAAAGGCCGCTGGAGGTGCCGCCTCACCCGCCTGGATGTGGGGCTTCCCAACATCCCCCAGGTTGTGGGCACGTGCTGTCCACTCCACAACGTGGTGGAGAGCAAGGGGAAGGCCTTCGTGCAGGGCCGGGCTCTGGAGGCTGGCACGGCCTACCCCCAGCCAGCCACTGCCCCTAGCTGCCAAGCTGACTACGAGGGGATTCGGGTCTGGGAGGCCCTGCGGACCCATTTTGACCAGGCTGTGGGGTGAGTGCCAGCGTGGCCATCCCTGGTGGGCTGCTCCCAGCCCCCCACCATTCATAACACACTACTGCCCCTACCACCCACACAACTGTGCCCTAAGAGCACACGAAAACACTTTTTAAAAAAAAAAAACAACCTGAATAATTATTTAAACCAACAAAAACAATGCAATATGTTTAAACAGGAATGGGGGAACTATGTACATTGGGGGGAAAGCTACTAAAGCGTGGGCGTGGGATGCAACTATTTACAACGAGGTGGGGGGAACTATGTACAAAGGAAAGAAGCCTGAGTCGCCCAGTCCTTGGCCCCCTTACTACTGTCCATCTCCTGGCATGGGGGGTGCGACCCACGCCTGGGCCAGAGGCCCCATCGAGGCCTGGTGAGGGTTGGGAGGACCGGCAAGTATGGCTGGGCTGGCTCCTGAGCCCCGCGGTCCTCCTTCTCAGTGGGCTCCAGGGCAGGAGAAGGGCAGCTGGAAGGGACGGTGGCCAGAGCAGTGGGGGGGAATAGCCGATCGGCAATCTGCTCCAGAGTTCCGGCGATTCGATTGAATGTCCGCATGAAGGACTCGTAGGCCTCCTGGCGCCAGGCCAGCGCTCGATCCTGCAAGTGGAGGCGGCGCTCTGCCACCTCCACCAGGCACTGGAGGATGGCGAGGAGCTGGGGGTCAGCAGATGCCCACGGCTGGCTCCTGCAGTGTTGGGCTCATCCCGGGGCCAGTCCCTGCTCTATTGCCTGACTGTCGTGGTGTGACGTTCCCGGCGGGCTGTCCGGCATGACGGACACGGCACCAGCACTGTTGTGGCCCTCGGATGGTGTGGCTGCAGAAAAGAGCGGGGAAGAGAGAGGACAGCCGTTAGTTTGGGCCCTGACGCATGGCCCACACCCTCCACACCCCATGCTGCTGGGTCCCCATCCCGTGTCCCTGTGGTGACCCCCTTTGGGGGTTCCGCTCCCCCCAGCCCCCAGGGATGGGGCATGGTGCTGTCCGTGGGGGTGGGTGCTGACAGGCTCTGGGGGCTGTGCTGCTGCTGTTCTGGGGCCGTGGTTTGGCTGGGCCGTGGTGGGCCGGAGTCATCTGGGTGTGTGGGGGGCCCTGGTCGTGTCCCTTGCCCCCACCCCTTCACCCAGGGGTGTGCGCCTGTGGGGTACATACCTGACAGTCCGCTCCCATGGTTGGGGAACACCCGTCGGGCAGACGTCCTGCTGGAGCTGCAGGAGGGGAGGTCTATGTGGAGCTCCCCATTGCTGGAGCCCTCCTCCTCCTCCGCTGTCCCAGGGATGGGCTCCTCTGGGGACTCCTGGGGTGCAGGGCTGGCCTCTGGGCTGGCCTCCAGCTCCAAGGCCTGCTAGGGCTCCTCCTCGGCTGGGGTGTCAAGGGTGGCCAGGGGGGAGGACGTGTACCAGGGGCCCAGGTGTCCCTGAGCTCCCTTTAACAGGGGCAAGTGATGGGGGTGGTCCCAGACCAGCTGGCCATGTCCCAGGCCTGGGCATAACCCTGCTGCAGCTCCTTCACCTTACTCCTGACGTGGTCAGGAGTGCAGACAGGGTGACCTGAGGCGGCCAGGCCTTCGGCCAGCTGGGCGAATGCATCTGCATTCCGCCGCTTGCTCCCCATTACCTGGAGCACCTCCTCCTTGCCCCAAAGCCCCAGCAGGTCCCGGATGTCAGAGTCCATCCAGGAGGGGCTCCGCCACCTCTTCCCCCGTGGCTGGACAGCTGGGAGCCCTGAGTGACCCTGGGGGGTGTGCCCTGTGGGCACGCAGGGGGCTGGCTGGCTGCCATGGGTTGGGATTGGGGCCTATCAGGGTGGCCGTGTGTCTGTGCTGCTGCCTGCATGCTCTCAGCTTCCTGCCACATGATATCTGGGTGCATGGTGCTTTAAGGGCTCCTTTAGGGGGTGACCATAGAGCCCCACAGGGGCTGCACAGTGCGTCTCAACCCCTGAGCTGATTCCCGCCATGGAGGACCCCACTATTTTGAAGTAGCGGGACACGGATTGTCTACACATGCTCTACTTCAATGTTGAACGTTGACGATGAGGCTAGAGAGAGGAATAAAGTTATAACTTAGCCATTTGCTACCATACTGTTTTGTATGCAAAACTAAACTACTGTTTTTTCCTTTTTCTTTTTTTTTTTTTGCCATAAATATAACATTATCCTGGACTTGAAATAAATACTTCTTTGTCTTCCCTCATGTTCTTTTCTTCTCCATCAAAAATTAAAATTACAGTTCCTTATCTGATAGACTCACAGCACTAACAATCTACAATATAGCTGTCATGCACTCGTGTATCCAAGGTGAAGTTAGCAGCTAGTGATTATGAAACTAACTTGCCACTATCTAAGTCTCTCATTTACATACTGTTATAATAGTGTGTTGAGTTAGGCTAACATCTCCTTGGGTATTTCAAGTTAGACACCTCAATGAATTGCCTGATTTTCAGAGGTGCGGATAACCTTCATATCCCAGTGACATCACAGGTGCCTTGTCCGAATAAACTTAACTATATAGCTTATATTTTTATAAAAGCAGTAAATATATTCCTCATATTCCACCACTGGGCCCTCTCACAGGAAGGGAGGGTCACTCAAAAGACTGTAACAAAGAAATATAACCATTACAAGCAAGTAGGACCAAGGAGCTTTCATTGAAGGGCACGTCATTTAACTTTAACCTTTCTACAATAAGGTTTCTAACCTTAACTAATGCTGCTGCTTCTGTCACATGCCTCGGGAACCACAGCCATTCAGTATTTTTATTTTTGTGGTTGATTAATCTTTGGTGGGAGAGACTGGGAGAATATCGTTGATTAACAGTCAGTCAGCACTTGAATATGGGCTGTGGCAAAATTAAAAACATCAGCCAGCTATATTGTGGGCCTGAAATCTCTTCCTCCCTTCGAAGACAGCTCTGTTATCCCTGCGACAAAACCAACGTGCGGACAAAGTATAACAAGATCTAGTTATCGGCAGCTGAAGCTGGACAAATTCAGACTAGAAACAAGATACAATTTTCAACAGTCAGGGCAGCTAATAATTGGGAAAATTTACCAAGGGTTGCAGAGGAGCCTCCATTGCTGGAAATCTATAAACTGGAGTTAGATATTTTATCTAAAACCGGTGCTGTTGTTCAGACAAGAATTACTTGAGGCAAGTTCTGTGGCCTCCATTATATGGGAAGTCAGACTTGATCACAGTGTACCCTTCTGGCCTTAGACTCAGATTCTATGAACCATCATTGGCCAAAGGCACGTTGCAGCACCTCACCCATAGCCTGTGTTCATAAAGATACGTCTTGATAACTGAATCACAGTTTCCCTCATTTTGTGGCCAAGCCATCCAGCTGGCCCCAGATTCCTCCTCCTCCTCTACCGATACCTGAGATTCCCATGCTGTCCTCAAGCTTCGCTGGTTCTATGTGCTCGTGTCCAGTTCTGATCTCTGTCCCTTTTTTGAGGGGTGGGAATGTAAAATGGTAACTGATTAACCAATAAGCATTAGTTTTATCACTAAGGTTTCTAGTTCATGTTTAAACTCTGTGGCAGGACCCAGTGCCAGCCCGGCAACCTGAGGCCCAGCTGCTGCTTCCACCACTAAAACCGCCACCCTGGATCTTGGCTGCCGGCCTTGTGCTGCCACCTGTGCAGGCAGTAGAGCCTTGGGTGTGTGGAGAGAGCTGGGACCCCGGGCACAGGGCTGACAGCAAGTAAAGTCTTCCAGCACACCGAAGCGGCAGCTAGGACCCTGGGCATGTGAGTGGTGGCAGTGGAGCTTAAGGGTTCAATGTTTAATTGGTAACATTTTAATAGTTTACACATTTCCTTTCCTATAGACAACTTCCTAACCAGCAATCACAGACTGCACCACCATAATACTAATCCTGGATCTTTTCCTTGCAGCAAACCCTGCTGCCAACTTTGTCCACATATTTATTCTGGGGATACCATCGCTGGACCTAACCATGTTACTTACAGATCAAAAGCACATTCTTGTGCACTTCCAGCAACATTATATATGCTATTATGTATCAGCAATGCCCTGCCACTATGTACAGACTGGACAAAACCTTCTCCAAAGTATAAATGGACACAGAGCAGACATCAAGAAACTCAATGCACATAAGCCGGTCAGTGAACACTTCAACGGAGTGGGCCATTCTGTTAAAGACCTGAGAATTTGTGTCCTAGAGTATAAAGAATTTAAAAACAGATTAGAGCGAGAAGTTTGTGAGTTGGAGTTCACATTCAAATTTGACACATTAACACGTGGACGAACAGAGACATCAGTTACGTCACACATTACAAGAACTGCTTCCCTTCCTTTGATGCTTGTAATTATCTCAGACAGGACACTTAATATCCCCCCCACCCCTCACCCCCCTCCTTCAATACTATTTGATTTGTCAGTTTTTATTGCAATTTTTTTTTGGCCTCTGTACTTATAAATGTCAGTCTGTATTGGAAATGAGATTGATCTGATGAATTGTGTCTGTCCCACGAAAGCTCATCAACTTAAGATGACCATATATGGCCCCAAATAGATTATTTTTAAGTCTGTGCTTTTGCAGCAATTACTTTCTCTCTTTTGTTTGCCTGCAGAAATAAGCTGTGGTTCTGCTCCAGAGATTGTGCATGGACATATCATAGGGAATTACTCCTCCAGGCTGGGGAGTGAAGTTTATTATGAGTGTGAAGAAGGGTTTTACAGTGAAGGAGGAAATGTTTCTGTTTGCACCAAAGAGGAAGTCTGGGAACCTTCTGTGTTAATCTGTAAAGGTGAGATGGACTCCACAGGTTTGCAATCTTTCATTGACAAATGAATTAAAAAAGAAGAAGTATAATGTATGTGAGTGACAACAGAGCAACACACCACCTAGCATGAAACAAATATTCTCCTAAATTGTTGGCTGGTCTCAAAAAAGCATGATCAGTTACAGGTTGTACATCCCTAGTCTGGCATCCTCAGGACCTGAGTGGTCCTGAATGAGGCAATTTGCTGGACTGGGGAGATTGGGCTCCCCTCCTGGCTCCTGTCCCACTCCCTGCCCATGTACAGTGATAGGGAGGTGTTCCACCCTGGTCCCAGTGCCCCTTGGCAAGGGGGGATGGGGGACAAGCTTGGCCACTTGACCTTTAGTCTGGCTCCCAGTGACAGGGCTGCTGGGCAAGAGGGCTCTGCTCCTGTCCCACTGGCTTAGCTGTACACAGCGGGGCTGTCAGTGGGGCTCCCTCCAACCAGCCCACTGGCAGAGCTCCTCTCACAGCCTGCCAGCCTGACTGGCTCAGTGTGTCTGCGACTTTCTGGTCCAGGGACTCTCTTGTCCAACAATATTCACGGTTCTGCTGGATCACAGATGTTGCCAGACAAGAGAGCTTCAACCTGTATTCCTTTTCCTAATCTGTATGTGGCTATGTCTGAACTTGAAACTCTTCACAAGGCTACCCTAAGATGTTATGAAGTTCACTGATGTATGTAACATGCAATGCAGCCAGTGAATTATTCTGTTTTTGTCTGGATATTCGAGGAGCAGCTCTTTCTAGTGTTCTCTTCTGGCTCATGTATGTGAGGCTGTGTCAATGGCAGGTTTATGTAATTATGGAAATAAAAGGGCCATCACTTGATGTTAACACAAAGTGCTTTTGAGTGATGACGCTGCCCCTGTGTTCATACGTTAACACATTGAGGACTGGGCTTCTGCTATCTATAGCTTAGAAGGTATTCAAGATATCTGTGGTGTTTTGCACAGACTCGTCACAAATGTTCTTGTCTGAGGAAGAGGCTGTCACATGAAAAGATACTATGGATTTAATGGGAAGCTGCTAATTTTTCTGAAGATATGTGGGGGCTTCATCTAATTAGCTCTGCAACTCTTACTGGGTGTCAGGCCATCTGTGATCTCCCCTAATAGCTCCACTGGCTCCAAGAAGGAGAGAGACTCTGAGCAACCTCCTACAAAAAAGATTTTTGTTGGATCTGCGCAGTCATCAAATCCCGTTAACAAATGGCATCTCATGGAGCTCAGTAGCCTTTCTACTTGGCACTGGTGACAGAATATCAGATTTCACACTAAAATACCATGGCTTACTCATGCAGAATTCTTTATTTCCTGGGATAACTTGAGCACCCTTTCACTGAATATGTGAAAAGTAATGTGCTCATTGGCAGCAAATAGGAAGAGAGCAGAAGGCTGAGTTTCTAAAAAGTCAGTTAACGTAGGTAAGATTTTTACCTCCAAACAGAGCAGATTTCGGTTTCTGAGGCAATTTGTTGGCATCCTAAGAAAAAAAGATGCTAATAGTCATGTGGCTGGGAAAAGTTAGTAATAAACACCGAAGGTAATTAACAGGAGAGAAAAAGAACTCCAGACAAGTGAAGATAAAATTGTTCTTGATTTTTATGGGTCACAAAATGCATGGTGGTGGTATCTCATGGGAAATCTCTAATCATGGCTCGCGCTTCAGAAAAAGAAAATAGCATAGCCTGGTCCCATATTAGTCTGCTCAAAGAAAGCCCCATTTCTAAGAGGCAGCACAGATGAAATGCCAGTGTATTTGGCTTTTTTTAATACCAGTGGATGGCATTTTTGACACATCTAGTGTCTTGCTTTCAGTTTCAGGTCTTATTTTCCTCTAATTTTTGGAATCTAACAGAATATCAGCTTAGGTTGGGGTTGACACCTAATGATCAACAGAGATAAAATAGCACTACAACAACTGAGGTCCTACCACTGAAAACCTGAGTAATAGACAAAAAGTGGAGTACCTTGAGCATACATTTTAAGTTCCGGATCCTTCAATGAAGCTGTGCACCTGTGGGCTCCTGACAGTCTCAAAGTGCTCAGTCCTGGGTTGGAGCCTAAAGCAATAAATGGCTTTTAACTGTGAGAAATGTGCATATTACTCCAATTAATGTATTCCAGCTGAGCTCCTTCCCACTTACTTAGAATATGTTGGTTTTTTCCCCTAGTACATTTCTGTCATTGCTCCTGCCATTTCCAAAATAAATTGTTTTCCATATAGTCTATCCATGGACTACAAACTTGTGTCCCTTTCCTGCTAGAGACTAGTTTCACTAGCAGAAGCTGCCCTCTTGGCATAGCTGTTCAAAATCCAAAAAGGTGAACTATTTCCCCTTTTTATCACCAGTGTCCTTTCCTGGACCATCAGTAGAAATTTGATAGACAAATCAGCAAGTCTGCAAAGAGCAGCTATGGTGGCTTCTTTGTTTGTAACAGAGCCATTTAAAACATTCTTTAGATCCTGAAAACTCCACTGATGACTTCACAGTTTTATTTTCTCTGGTTGATTTGATAGTGGATGGTACTTCAGCCACTCACCAGATCTCACGCTGAAGGAGGCTGTGATCCCATCCTGCTGCTGCTGTTATTTTATTATTAATTATTTGGATAACTGTGATGTTGAGTGGGAGTCCTAGTAGACGAGCAACACTCCATTCTGCAAGGTGCTGTACAAACACAGAATGAAGTTTCACATCAGGATAATTTTAAATGACACCATTCCTTTTTTTTTCTTTTCTGATTTAAACACATGGATGATGATGTAATTGGTCTTGGAAGTCTATAACTTCCCTTTGGAGTTAATGTTCAGGATTGATCTGAAACTACAGCGTAGCTCTTTGAGGGGAGGAGGTGTTTTTTGTATGTGATGGTAGGGTCTGGGAAGAAATGAGGGCAGTCTGTTAACACTCTAACACAGGAGGGAGCAAAGGGGGAGCAGCCCCCCTCAGGTGGGCATGAAATTTCATAAGTGGAGTACAGCACAATCAGCTGCTGGGTCTCAGGCTCATTCATTTCTTTAAAAAATGTTGAAATACGTTACTGATTTTCTGTCTGCATATTTACATTTATATACTGATTAATAAAGTTTTTACATTCTACAGACTTATTTTCTTACATGTGCCAAAAGGGGTTTTTTTAATATGAACTTAACTGAAATTTCTGTCGGTTTGGATAACATTAGACAGGTTGGGGCAAGGGTCCTGCTAATTGCAGGGACAAAAAGTAAGACCCAACGTCTAAAGCTTGCTTGCTCCTACTCTAACAGATCCAAACCTAAATAAGGTGGTGTCTTTTTTTTTTTTAAAGGCTTACACTAAAAGCCAATTAAGTGCAGGGCATTGATCAAAGAGATGGACTCTTTTGTGCCACCTTCTGCTGTATTTTATGGTTTGTGTAATACAGATTGAGGACAATGGAGTTGTTTTACACTACAAACAACATGTATCAGAGGATAGTTTTTGTAAACTTGAACTCATAGATATTCATGTTTTAAATGGAAAGGCTTCTTGATGTAGCCATGAACCTCTTATGTTCTCGCATTTCTCATGTCCTTGGGTGGTTTTTCTCCCCACCCGCTTTTCATCTTTGTAGATGTGGATTGTGGGGTCCCACCCTCTGTCTTGAATGCATATTCAGCTCCTATAAAGGGGACCACGTACAGAAGTGAAGTTGCTTACATTTGCCTAGATGGTTATGTTATTGAAAGTGGTAACCAGACTGCAGTTTGTAATGCCAAAGGACAATGGGAAGGAGCTGATCTCATATGCAAAGGTAAAGTAAATATATGTACAGATTTCTGGATGCTAGAAATTATTTCAGAAATAGCCTGCAGTAGCTGTCACCACTTAGAGACAATAAGACTAGAATTCTCAATTGGCTGGTTGAAAATTTCACCTGTAGGCTTTAGCAACATGTAAAGGGCACTCACAATATAAAAGTTGTCTGTTAAATAGTTTTCTTATTTGTGTTGTGTTAGTAAGATCATAAGATATAAAAAGTAAAGGACTTTATAAAATGAGCGTTGCTTTCTCGGTCAGTGTAAATCTCTGTAGGCCCAGAACTCCACTGTGTTAGGATCTGACACTATGGCTAATAGAGTTAAGAGCCTACGTCTCAATATTGGAAGAGATTTAGGCACTTAAAGAGTCTCAATCCCATTATCAATGGAATTTAGATGGCTAAATGTGTAGGTTCTTTCTGAAAACAAGAATTAGGCTCCTAAATCAGTTAAGCTTTGCAAAACTGTGCCCAGAAGAGCCGAAATATTATTTTAATTTAGGCCTAAATCTACTTTTGCTACTGTTCTTTGTATTTTGTTCAGCTTGGTAGTTAAACTAGACTGGTTGTTTTCACTTTTTGATTCTTTGGCACCTAAATATTGATTTTTGTTTGGATTTGCTAAGGATAAAATAAACTATTTTCATGGCATATACAGGCAAATATAACTGTGGCACACTCTGGTCCAGCAACGTATGTGATTTAAGTTAGCTGGATGTCTACTTATCATGGTGTGGCCAAGTTTCCAGTGGTCCCATAAAGTTTGTTTACAGTTTACAGTCCCCAGTCCTGTCTCTCAGTGTTCTGTGTTGTTATTTAACCCTAATTTACCCCTAGATGTCTTCCAAGAGCCCAGTGCTGGTAATGCTGCTAGACAATATTAACCTCCTGAAGTTTGGCAAATTCTCTGTCTCAGCACCAGTCAAGTCCCCACGGTGCCATCCTAGAGAGGTTCAACCTGTATAAGATAAGGGTCTGATGTGGCTTAGAACCAGATGTTGCAGCTGGTTATGTCTGTGAGTAAAGTTATGTGAGAAGTTCCATTGACTTATATAGGGCTGTTCATGTGAGTGAAGCTATTCTCATGCCTAAGCATTTGCAAAATCTTGTTGTAAACCTGGTTGATATCCTATCCTCCTCCCACATCAATCTGTTAATGGGAATCACTCAGCCTCCCTCTAGCTAATCCTGGAACCTTTTTACAATGTCTTCACTGTTATATTCTCTTTCTCTCTTTCCCATCCAGTCCCCATCCCACCCTGCTAGCTATCTCCATGCCAACACCTGTTGCTGGCAATCCTCCTCCTACTTTTTTCCATCCATTTGTGGAATAAATTTTCTTATGTGCACCACAGCACCCTGTAGAAGGATGTGCTGTGAGCTGTGGGAGCTCTGCTAATCAGCTGGGCAGCACCTGAATCTCTCCTGAGTGGCTGCCCAAGTGCTCAGCTTACAGGGAACACTGACTACAGGTAGGCAAGGCATGGTTTTACCTTGATGTAGATAGTTCAGTTCATGAACTTGAGTAGCTACATCAAAGGAAAAGTCTGTGCTTTATCCCCACTAGAATTTTACATGAAGGTGAGTATCAGAGAGATAGCCATGTTAGTCTGTATCTTTGAGACGAACAAGAAGTCCTGTGGCACCTTATAGACTAAATATCTGTTAGTCTATAAGGTGCCGTGGGACTTCTTGTTGTACATGAAGATGAGTTGTTTGATTAAGAAAACACCTCCTTTGTCATTCAAAATTAGCCTCTTGGTACATCTACACTGGAATAAAAGACTCAGGCTTTGCAGGGCTAAAAATGATGGTGTAGTTTCAGACTGGAACCTGAGCTGCAAGGCCCTCTTCTCATGCCTGGGGAGCCCAACTCAGCTGATACTGGCCAGTTGTGGGTGTTTAACTGCTGTGTAGACACATCCTAAGTCTGATGCCTAGCAGCCCTCCTAAGTATGCTGCCCCCTGGAAGGTGCTGCTACTCCAGCCTGCGGTTATAGGTCACCCTACCGACGCCGCCTTACAATCGTACACTAATACTACTTGGACATTTAAGCATCATTATCTGTTGTGATCCTTTCGAAAGTCACAGTTCGAGCCTGCTGTCAATAACAGTAACGATGTGAGAATTTTATTAGTCATCATTTGACATACACCATTAAACTTGTGTTTTTATGGGTCAGGGGATGTGGCCTCTCAAGTTCCTACTCAGACGAAAAACACGAATAAACAAAAAAGTTATTGACAGAATTCCAGTTTAGAGTCACTAGGTCTCTATTAACTGGAATTCCCTTATGCTTCATTATCATCTTTTCTCATTCTTTAACTTGGCCCAGTTACACCTTCTTAATCACTCCATGGTTAGTATCTCTTGAAACTGATTCCATGTGGCTCGTTCTTCTGTTCTTTTGGTATCAAGTTTAGTCTGCATGAGTGCACTTTGGCAGCATCAGTCAGACTGTCTGAAAGTGCCTCTAATTTTGGAGCCTGCCTCAATGCGTATGTTTTTTAATTCAGGGTTTGGATACCTAAAAAGCTTTTGATTGGTTACATAAACTGACAAAAAGTCCTCTCTCACACTTCTGTATTTCAGTCTTGGTGGGTATGGCAGATAACTGTGAGTAGATGGCTTGAGGCAAGGTTTGCTTATGGTTCCTCATTTCCCCTCCTCACTTACCACTCTGCTTCAGTAATGTAGTTTTAAACTGAACATTTGCTTATACGGGTTGAATACCCTTGTCCGGCATCCTCAGGACCTGAGCCAGGGATTTTGCTGGTCAATGCCCCCCTGCTGGCATTCTAACCCCTGCTCCTGGGCTCCCCTCCCAGCTGTCTCCTGACCCCTGCAGGCTCCCCAGCCACAGGTCAGCCACAGTTTCCTGTCCTCCTGTCCCCAGCTTCTCCCTAGGCCCAGCCACAACTTCCCCAGGCCATGGCTTCCTGCCCAGCCCCAGCCATAAGCTGCCTTAAGCTTCTGCTCTGTGACCTGGGCTGCTGGTATCCCAGCCTGGGCCATTGCTCCCAGGATGAGGGAAGCTCACTGTTGCTCCCAGCCCAGGCTCCCTGGCTGCTGCTGGTCCCTGCCCCTTGCCACCAGAGTAACTGTGTCTGCACTACTGTTGGGTCCGGCTGCTAATCTAGCTGGACCCTCCTGCTCCCAGCCCCGGGACTCTCTACTCTGGGAATATACATGGTCCTGCTGGACCATAGATGCTGCTGGGTAAGAGAATTCTGGATTTCAGAGGAGGTCTGGAAGAGATGCTTATTCCAGTTTCATGGTACATACATGCTTACCAATGTAGACATGGGAGGAAAATTGTCATAGTGGGGTTGTTCACCATTGTTAAGTTTTTTTTTTTACATGTTCACTTACAAATTTTATGCTGTATGTTGTGTCGATTGCAATTCTGTAAACTTAAGACTTACCTGTTTCTGGGTACAACTTCAAAATAATTTTAAGTCCATTTTTCATCTAATAGCTTAAGCTTTCTCCTTACCTCTACCTGTCAGCCTTCTGAAAAATAGGATTAATTCTTAATATAGCTTCCCATTCTTGATTTTTCTTTAACAAAGTGAAGTGCAACCCTGAATAGTAGTGTTGGATTTATTCTGGTTTAAAACTCTACTCCAGCTTCAAATTATATTCTTCCATTAACTCAATATTTTCTTTTTATTTTAATTCTATAATTGTATCATGAAACTCCACAAAACTACTCAGTAAGTGAACCGATTTCAGTTAATCACCACATTTATTTTCTAATGTTTTCTGTCTTGGTAGCGACTTGCATAACCCATAGAAATTTTCCAACAGGGTTTCTTCTTGTCCTGGTTCAGAACAACTCTTCCATTTTCGAAGCCTGAATGAAATGCAGTGTCAGTGGAAAGCAAACCTCTGAATGCTTTTATAATTTTTCTGATGGTGGGATCATCAAAACATGTTGAATAGAATGGAAAATTTCTCTTTCACTGTCTGAAATAAAAGTAATAATATATCCCAAGAGCTAGAGTCTGAGTCCTGTCCCTGCTGCCTTTGTGCTGCTCAGTGGTACGTAGGGAGCGGAGTCTAACTACATCTCCTAGGTAAAGATTCCCTGTATGCAGAGCTGTCATATCTGCGTCCTGCATCTCCTCCAGCCTCTGGTGGAGAAGATGCAGTGGGAACAAACGCTTTGAGCATCTTTGCCGGCATTTGTAGATTAGTGAGTAGGTTATTCAAATGTGAACTGGTGTAGAGAATCTGTATGCTGTAACCACTGTTGCTTACAGCAGAAATATCTAAAAGAACAAATACCTTGTCGGGGGACGAGAGAATATTATCGGAAGATGGCAGTGATAGATCCAACTGTTAAACATCACTTGGTGATCCTTTGTTAATGGGTAATACTCTGCTTCTCACCTTCCCTCTCATTCTATCACAGGATTTTTTTCCCCTCTTTCCTGTATTTACTTAGGATGCATCAACAGGTTTACACATCCTTGCCCATATAAATATCAGAAACAAAATAATACTTAAACAGTGACCTTTTCTTTAGAGAGACATCCTACGGGAGCATAGTCATCAGGTCTCTTTCTTTAACAGTATTATGTTACAGGGTGAGCTTCATTATGAAGTGAGTCTGTGCTCGCGAAAGCTCATGCTCAAAACTTTTCTGTTAGTCTACAAGGTGCCACAGGACCCTTCGTTGCTATTACAGCACCTGTGTCCTGTTATTTCTAGTCCTTCCTGGAATATTGTATTGTTATTTATTACGTGTATTGCAGTAGCACCGATAAGCCATAATCTAGGATTACGATCCACTGGGCTAGAAACTGTACAAACTAAATTTCTGCATCCCAAATGCTGATGCTGTTGTTTGTCCACACAGCACCTAGCACAGTGAGGTCCTGCACCTGCGGATTCTTGGTGCTTTGAGAATGCAAATAGTAATGGTAATATTAAGGAGCAAACAAATGAAATGACATTTTATGAAACAGTTATCATCTCTTCTTTTAACCCCATGATATGACTTCACTTGTTTCCATTGTCAGTTTTACTTCTCTTTTTTTCCCCCCAGAAATAGACTGTGGCAGACCTTTGTGGATTCCAAATGCAGAAATGATCTGGGATAACTCCACAACTTTAGGGAGTACAGTGTACTATAAATGTCGTGAAGGGTTTCATTTTACTGGGGACAAGAATTTTTCACAATGCACAGAAATTCAGGAATGGGAAAACATCACTGGTACATGCAAAGGTAAATATGTTTCAGTGCATGTTTATATTCTTTTCCTTCAGATTTAAAGACCCTTCATTTCAAATTCGCACTAGAATTTCTTAAAATAAGATTTATTCTGAAAAGTGACTGATAAATAGCCTTGGAAGAATTCAGTTAATAGTGGCAAATAATATCAATGTTAATTTTTAAGTGGTTATTTTTAATTTTTTTTATTTTAAATATTCACTGTTGTGTGACATTATGGAAGGGCCACATAATTATCTAATAGTAACAGAGAGTAAGCTGTGCTAGTCTATACACTATCAAAACAAAAAGCAGAACAGCTGTTCTGGTCTGGATATGGTCTGAAGAAGTGGGTCTGTCCCACGAAAGCTCACCTAATAAACTATTTTGCTAGTCTTTAAAATGCTACTTGACTGCTTTTTGTTTTGATAATTATCTAATGATAGATTTGAGATCCAAAAAGTTAAAAGATTTGTAAACTGCTAAAACACAAAATATTAATATCACATGTCAAATTATACATAGTATATATCCTTAAATCAACATATTATGCCTGTTTTTACCATTCATTCTCAGTGTCTTTCATTCACAGGCACATGTAGTCCTGGGGGGTATGCAAAGAACTTGCAAGGAGCATATCAACTCATCTAGATAATTCACCTAGTTTTACAACTTAAAAGGACTACATAAAAAGCACTAGCAAAGTCAGTACAAATTAGAATTTCATGCAGTTAATTTGCGTGTACTGGTCTACATAGTATACACTGAAGTAAAAGAACAATGTTTACATTCCATTTGATTTATTTCAAAATTGTGTGGTAAAAATGAGAAAGTAAGCCATTTTTCAGTAATAGTGTGCTGTGAACACTTGTGTTTCTATATCTGGTTTTGTAAGCAAGTATTTTTTCAGAGAGATGAAATTTGGGGTACTCAGGTAAATTGGACTCCTGAAAGTGGTACGGTCATTTGGAAAGTTTGAGAATCATTGCTCAGTCTGTTTGAAGCAAACTTATTTCCAAAGTCTGAATCCCTGGATTTTGTTTCTAATAATTTCTCAAGTAGCATTTTTCTTATGTTGTCTTTGAATTTCGATTATCCTTGATGGAAATAGATTTTGTTTGGTTTATGTATGTACAGTGAAACTGATGTTTAGTGACATTTACCAATACAAATCTTAGCCTTCCAAACCTACTAATAATTGAATTGTTAACAGAACTTTTTCTGGAGTAGCATCAAGTCAGTATCTGCTGACATTAACAACAAAAATAAGTTTTTGTTTTACTACCTTTTGCCCTGGATATGATATGGGAACCACAAAAGCTGTGGCACGAGGAACAGGATTCTTTTTGTGGTTTACATATCAGCTGACTTGTTCATGAGGTTTCAATTGCAGTGACCTATTGCAAAGGCACTGGGGTTGCAAAGATGTTACTGAGGGCAGAAGGCAGCCTCAGTTAACTAAGCTCTCAACACTGACTAGCAAACACTTTTTCATGAAAATGATTTTCTGATCTTTTTCAGTAACAGACTGTGGCAGACCTCCTTCAGTCCCCAACACAGACATGATCTGGAACAACATTTCCCAGCTAGGGAGCACAGCGCACTACCGATGTATAAAGGGATTCAGCACTATAAATGGCAGAAATATGTCGCGTTGTACTTACAACGGATCCTGGGAAATTCCAGCTCTTACATGCAAAGGTAAAAGAGTAATGAAATCCTCTGCCTTTTAATTATAGACATGTTTTCAATTTAGTTTCCGACTTGTATCCTGAAACTAGAAAGGCCAAAAAAATGCCTGTTTCAGTTTACCTGATAGAGGTTAATCCACAGCACAACAAGTTGTGTTGTCAGGCTAACATGACTATAAAAAAATGTGGACACCAGGGTAGCATGCAGCAAGATGTCAAGGCTACAGTCTTCCTTTACCTTCAAATCAGTTTTTCTTTTTATTTAAAAACAGAAGTTGTCAAACAACTGGTCTGCATAATGAATTTATGACCTGAAAAATGTAATTTGAAAAGCCAAAAAAATTTTTTAGCATGTAGATCAGACAGATACCCTTAGTGTGGGCTCCAGAGCGGGAGTCTTCTGTCAGGAGACCTCTGCAGGATCAAGCTTAACTGTGACTGAAGGAGCCTGTGTCTGTGTCTGTGTGTATGTATAAAATGTATTTTTATATATTTATTTTTATATAAGCACACATGCAGGGGTGTAATCAGGAAGGCCAAAGATAATCGGTGTTGTAGCTAGCAAGGGATGTGAAGGATAACAAGAAGGGTTTCTACAGATATGTTAGCAACAAGAAGGTCAAGAAAAGTGTGGGACCCTTATTGAATGGGAAAGGCCAGCTAATGAGAGATGGTGTGGAAAAGCTGAAATAGTCAATGCTTTTTTTGTCTTGGTCTTCTTCAGAAGTGTCAGGTTCCAGCCAGCTGCACTGGGCAGCACCGTATGGGAGGAGGTGCAGTGGTGAAAAGAATGTATTAAGGCCTATTTAGAAAAATTGGACTTGCACAGGTCCATGGGGCTGGATCTAACTCATTTGAGAGTGCAGAAAGAACTCCCTGTTTTAATTGCAGGGCCACTGGTCATTATCTTTGAAAACTCTTGGTGATAAGGGGGTGTTCAAAATGATTGGGAAAAGGCAAACGTAGGGCCCATCTTTCAAAAAAGAAAAGAAGGAGAATCCCAGGAGCCACAGACTGGTCAGCCTCACCTCAGTTCCTGGAAAAATCATGGAGCAGGTCCTCAAGGAATCCAGTGGAAGAAAATGACCAGGAACAGTCAACATGAATTTACCAAGGGCGAGTAATGCCTGACCAGCCTCATGACCCTATGTATATGGGGAAATCAGCATACTTGATACACCTTGACTTTAGCAAAGCTTTTGATAGTGTCCCACGGTATTTCTTGCCAGCAAATTAAAGAAGTATGGCTTTGATGGCTGAACTATTAGATGTGCAGGGAATGTGGCAGCAGGAACACAAGGTTACTGAGGCTGGGAGGAATGTGTCTCCCAGAGGTCATCTGCATGAGAATGCAAAGGGAGGCATGTGTGATACTGAGGCTGGGAGGAATGTGCCTCCCAGAGATCATTTGCATGAGAATGCAAAGGTGTGCATGTGTGATACCTTTCAGGCAAAGCCTAATGGGTAGCAAGTAAGCCATGAGATTTGGTTTATTGTAAACATGTTGTTGTAGAATCACAATTTAAGCTGACACTCAGTGTGGGAGTTGTGAGATCTCACCAATGCTCTGGGTTGTTGTGGGGGGACAGGGCAGTTGCCATAGCTGCGTAAGACATTGATTGCACAGGGCTCCCTGGCTTAAAGCATTGTAAAGGAAGAGGGGATGGGTACTAGCTCAGCCTGCTTGCTGAATGCCTTGGCCCTGCCTATGCCTTGGCTATATAGGTATTAGCCTGGCTTGACTAGCCCTCCCCACCTGTTAAAAGATAGAGCTGGATACTAGGGTGTTCGTGAAATCATACTGGAAATATTAAGAGCTGAAATCACAAAGTGGCAGCGGAGGCCATGCAGAGCTGAAATCACAGGGTTCTGCCTCAGGGCGATCTGTAGCAGTGTGATTGGTAAGGGAGCGATGATGGCGACCGGTGGGTGGCCGGTAGGAGGAGCCGCCAGCAGGTGGCAGCAAGGGGATGCTGCAGACAAGTGGACAACTAGTACTGCTCGGGTGATGTATCTGGGCTCTGGGTTCAGGACTGCACCGCGGGAGGTACACCCAGTAACTGTGTGTGGGGTAAAGGGCTAAGAGCCCCAGCAAGAGACTTGGTTCTTCTGCATATGGGGATGGTATCTTGGTAAAGGGGTTTGTCTCTTCTTTGCTTAGATATACGGCATCTGTCACTGTAACCTTGGGGTAGGTTATGGTCATTAAACAAGCTGTTTCTATCTCAGACTCTGTGCTTGCGAGGGGGGAGAACTGCTTTACAGGCACCCAGCACGTGGGGTGAAATTGTCCCAGGCCACTGGGTGGGGGCTCAAGCTGGTTGGTTGTATCCTTGATAGGAAACCCCCCAGGAGTTAAACCCGGCCCTTCTGGCATTAATAGAAGGGTTACAGATGGATGGATGGATAGCTAGTTTGTCATTAAGGGGTAGTGATCAATATCTAGTTGGCAGCTGTCATCAAGCAAAGTGCCCTGGGTGTCAGTCCTGGGTCTGATTTTATTCAACATCTTCATTAATGATCTGGATGATGGGACGCATCGCACCTTTAGCAAGCTGATGGACGACCCTATGCTGTGGGAAGAGGTGATACAAGGGAAGGGTGGAGTAGGGTCCAGAGTGACCTAGACAAATTGAAGGATTGGGTCACAAGAAATCTGGTGAGACAAAAGTCACCCCTACTAGTTCTTCCAGAGAGACAAAGGATTTCATACATACAGGTTGTTCTTTAGTTAAAAGCCTTTGTCCCTGCCAGAACAAAGGGCTGTTACAATTTGACAAAAGCCCTTTTTCCTATTGGTTTGGCCATGCTGGCGTAGTGTCTGTGAGTCATCCATGTTGGAATCTGTCAGACTTCAATCTATGGTGAACGACTGAGCTCTCTCCCAACCATGATGGCTTCGCTGTGTCACCTCCCACAATAGGATTCCATCAAAATCCTCTTTGATCCCTGAAGCAGACATTCCTTCCCTGACAGTGTTCTCCTGTGTACCTACTTTTGGTGGCCTTACATGCCCCCTAGTAGCCAGCCAAATTCTTTGGTCCTGGTTGCAACCCTCCACCTTCCTAGCAGATAGGGGTTTGCCTGGTAGCTGAAATCCTTAAACATCTGGGATGTCTATTCCAGGTCACAAGGTGAGTTACTTCTTAAAAATTGAGTAAAATATCACTACAGGTTGAACGTCTCTCATCTGACATCTTCGGGACCTGACCAGTGCTGAATGAGAGAATTTGCTGGACCAAGGGAGGCAAATATTCTCTAGAAGTATTATCAACACTTCCACTGCTTACTAGGCTCTTAGAAAACAGCAGAAATTTAGCACTTTAAAGACTAACAGAATTATTTATTCGGTGATGAGCTTTTGTGGGACAGATCCACTTCACCAGATCAATCTCATTTCCAATACAGATTGACATTTATAAGTACAGAGGACAACAAAAAAAACTGCAATAAAAACTGACAAATTAAATACATAGAATCATTTTGTTAGTCTTTAAAGTGCTACCTTTCTGCTGTTTTGTTTTGTTGGAGTACAGACTACAACAACCACCTCTTTGTTACAATTAGATATATTGGGGGTAAGTTACAGGTAAATTGCAGCACAGAACACTGAGAGCCAGGACTGGTGGCTGTGAACAAACTTTATGGCACTGTGGGAAACTTGGCCACACTCGTGATAAGTGGCTGTCTGGTTAACGAAAATCATGCTGAATTAGTGATGTTGCTGGATGAGAGAGTTCTGGATTAGAGAGGTTCAACCTGTAGTTGCATATTGGCATCTATGATTATCGTATTTTTCATGGCAGTTTTGCAAGGCTGTTTGTGGTGGTTTCTAATCCATAATGAAGGGGTTAGTTTTCCATATTCCTATTCAGATCCTTCTGTGAGCCTCTTGCTGCATGCTTAATTTTTAATCTCAGCTGCGAATAAATAATTCATCCACATCAGTACAGAATCCAATTAAAAAAGGTGTCGCTCATCTGTGAGTGCTGATTCCACAGTCCTAGCCCTTTCAGTCATCAACCCCCCCGAGATTACTATATTCTCATAAGAAGTCCCAGTTTTCATAGAGGGCTAATGTGAAATATTAAATTGAGACATTTTGTTATCTGGTAACTTCTTTAGTGGTCTGCGAAATCAGAGGGTAGGATTTTCATTCATGCAGCAATCATTTCTTAGATCAGAGAGACTTTCATCCTCTGTTACATTGGTTCTCTCTTTGTTCAGCAGTTACTTTTAAAAATAGTTGACCCCAAGTTAATGATTACAGAATTTCTGATTGCGTATATCAATTCTTAACTCAGAAATCTCTTTCGCATGGAAGGAGGCCATGCATGGTAGGCCAGGCAGTTCCAGCCTGCTTAATCTAGTCCACTCTGATTTTTTGTGTGATTAATATATCTTTGCATTGTGAACATAGTCACAATTGCATCTTCTTTTCCTATATTTTAGTTGCTTTGCACCAAACTATGAATTATTTTGCCCCTATTGTATTCTGGTAACATTTTTAGGCCAAAGAAAATAGTAAATTATTAGTTGTCCCTCTGTTTCTTCCTGCATGACTGCTTCTCTGTCTAACTTTGCAGTTCTTCTGTGAGCTGTCTGCGTATTTAGTTTGTGGAGGGGGAAGTTCAGCTGAATTGTGGCAATCCCCTTCATAATTAAGGTTGGGTTGAAGTTTTACAAGTAATAATTATTTAAACCTGAAAAGGCTTGTGAACACTTCTCATAATATACTAAAAAAGTTATGGAGAACATATCCTATTCATACACACACAAAAAATAGAGATGAAAACTATGGAGAAGAAAGTGTCAGGGTTCTATGGTAATAGGTGCATTAGCTCAGTGTTTCTTAAACTTTTTGAGACCACAGAACACCTACGAAAATTTTCTTCAGAAAAAAGTTGTCAGACCAAAACAAAACAAAACAAAACAAAAACCCAAACAGCAACATATGCAACAAAAACAAAATGAACCAATTTAATCTGGTGTCACAGCAGTGAAGAAGTAACACTGTATCTGGTTTTAATCACATAAAATATATCCCATCAGAGTATGATATCAAAGTGTCAGATGCAAGTGACACACCTGTGCATTGGTCATGGAACACCAGTGTTCCACAGAACCTAGTTTAAGAAACACTGCAGTAGAGAAGCATGGGTGAAAGCTATCACTGAACTGCTATTTTCTGTAATTCTGATTATCTTCCTTGAATATATGTGTAGATAGCATCTATTGTATATCATTTGCAGATGTCGCTGCAATGGAAAAAAAGCGAGTTAGAAGCATAGGGGAAGAAATTATTTTTCCTGTGTCCTAAATCCTGTAAACATGTGGAAGTGTTTGAAGGAAGGCTGTCTTTTTTTGTCATTTGGTTGTATAGATGTTCTTTTAGCTACTTTTAGAGGGGAATGTAATTGAAGTGGAGCCTGTTTCATGCAGGTATTTCTGACTGGAAGGGGCCAACGTCTTTTACTGGGCAGTCATGGCCGTAAATTGCTGCTATCTGTGGGCTGACTGGTGACACGCATGAAAGAAGTTCGTGGTCTTTTGCGTGCTTCTAATAGACCATTCACTGCACCACAAATCCATCAGTCACTATGAATGGTACTAGTTCAGCAGGGTCATTGATGGTCTCAGCAGTAGAGAATTCAAGGATCATATTCAGGGAAACTGAGTGGCTCTCAGGCGAATTGTTCCCTGTAACCTGAGCGCTTGGGTGGCCACCCAGGGGAGGTTCAGGTGCCCAGAGTGGGCAACATGCATTTCTATTGGTGGTGCACATCCACATATGCCTTGGTGCATATAAAAATTATTCCACCCATATATGGGAAAAATAGGGAGAACATTGCTCAGGCGTAAAATCAGTCACTTTAGAGCATGGCAGTCATGGTGCTTGCAGTCGTGCTATACCCGTTGTTTGGTGGAGGCAGTGTTTGAGTTGGAAGCCAGTGAGTGGAGAGAATGCTGATATGCCCACAGTGGATCGTTATCTGGATGAGGACTTAAGCTATGTCTACTGCGATCAAAGCACCAGGGTTGATTTAACAGGTCTGGTAAAGACCCACTAAATCAACAGCAGAGAGCTCCCTGGTACTTCTCTAGGTAGAAGAGGAGTAAAGAAAGTCAACAGGAGAGCATCTCCCACCCACCCAGCATGGTGGAGATACCACAGTAAATTAACCTAAGCTACATTTACTCCAGTTACATTATGCCTGTAGCTGGTGTAGCATAACATAGGTCGAATTACTGTGGTAGTGTAGACCTAGCTTCAGTCTTTCCACTGGGTTAGGCGGTGCTGGAACAATTTGTATTTATGGGGTCTGCGAGGGTGGTGGGTGCCATTGAATCAGAATATGAACCCTGTATATCATGGAAACCACTTCAAGCCAGGAGTGCTACTGCATCCCTCGTACCAGCAACTATGACTGGGTTGGCCATATTTAGCTTGAAGGTTCCACTCTGCATGCTGGTTTAAAGCGAGCTCTCTGCTTTCTGCCAGAGAATTAAAAATTGCTGGAAAATGAGTTGATAAGTTAAGTCTTAGAATCAAATTTATCTTTATTTTTCCTCTTCATTTTCCTGCTTTCTCTTATTCTTGCACCATTTCTCTTTTTCCAGTGCCTCATTTCATCTGCAGGTCATTTTTCTTTCCATTTTGTTTTCCTCCCTCTTATCTCTTCCCACCAGCACCCTTCCCTGGCTTTTACCAGCCTTTATGACACTTCCCCTCCTTTCCCTCCTCCGGTATTATCTGGTGACCTCTGACTCCTCCAGTACTTGCTTCCATGCCTTTTACCTCCTGTTTTCAGAAAGCTTTCACTGGAGATGGATGCCTGGCAGGTTGCAATGAATAGTATGAGGTTTACAGTGCTTTTGAGCTTCTATTTTATGCAACAACACTGTCATCCAGTGGCCTGCTACGTCAAGAACAAGTTCAAGTTCCTTTTCTTAAAGGAAATAATTCCTTTCAACTTATCCTATTTCACGTGGGAGTCTGAACTGAAGTGAAGATTGAGCATGTTAAGGCCTTACTTTACTGCTACAGCCCACTATGTTTTGTTAATCACAGTACATACACTCGGCTCAGGCCCAAGTGTGGCCCATGCAGTTGGAGGTGCCTGGTCCTGGTGGAGGACATTTATTTAGCACTGGTGGGGGGCAAGAGGGGGGCCTGTGGTGAATATGGAAGGGTGACAACCAGAAGTGTAGTGATCCTTGAATCACTGTTGGACATCACAGGTCTAGTGTCGACATTGTCTTTGTTACTTCACTTCCTTGTGCCTCACTTTCCCCTCCATCGGCTTTGTCTGTTTGGATTGTTGTCTCTTCACTGCAGGACCTCTCTCTTATTGTGCTAGTATTCTGCCTGCTGCGGTGGACCTGATGACCGGAATTGCAAACAATCAGTTATAAATCACAAGAACACTGATGTACCTTTTCAATGCAGCAAGGGGGAAATGTGCCTCAACGTAGGAACAATGTTTTTGAGAAACAGTAACTTTTCCTTTTGTTTTGCTCTGTAGAAGAGGAAGGATTCAGCAGTGTTTCAGTGTTTAATGATACCTGTTTGGAGTGGAGGAGACATTCTGGAAGAGTTGGGGTACAGGAAACCTACCTAGTGAGTGAGATGTGATTGTTTGTTTGTCTGTCTGTCTGTCTATTTGTTTTTAATAGGTGAAGAGAAAAGAAGGATTTGGGATTAAAGATTTTAGTGGAAGGGTTAATAATCCTTAGAAAATGAAGTGTAAAAAGTTAGTAATTTGACATGAGTTTTAAACAGCTGTGTGAAGTTCTGAGATTTTCTGAAGATCTTATTAAAAATTTTTTGCTTGTTTTATTTCAATGATAGTTTCACGTACAAGAACAACAGAGATACATAGGGAAATCCTCCCATGAAATGATGATTAACTTCACGACCAAGGAAGAAAACCCTGCGTTGTGCCTGCCTCTATCCCTGGGTGTAAACTATACTGTCAGTATCACTGAGGCATCTACCAAGCTTGTTTTACAGGTGCCCATAGTATTCCCAGTGACTGGTGAGTGCTGTTTTTCTCATCATTGTCTTGTTGTTCCCTTGTGCTCATCCATTGGTTTGTTAGTGCCCATCTGGTATTTCTTATCTTATGCTTTTGTTGTAAACTCTAAAATTCTTGAGGGCCGAGACTGCCTTTTGTTCTGTGTTTGTACAGCGCCAAGCACAATGGGACCTGGCTCTCAACTGGGGCCCATAGGTGCCATAATTGTACAAATAAATTATAATAAGAGGAGCAGGTTAAGTTTCTAGTGCAGTGACTATGTAATAACAGGCTTTCTTGGTTTGAATTCTGACTATTCCCATGAGAGACATTACAGGTCAGGAGAAGATGAGGAGAGGAGCAAATCTATGAGGTAGTTGGTCTTGAATTGTCACATGACAGAGCACGTTCCTCTCTTCTCGATGTGTCTCAAAATCCATCACAGATGTGCAGGAGCATTAAGAAGTTGTCTGGTTGTCTTGTCTAATTTAGAGACAAACACTTTACAGTCTGTGTTCAGACAAAATGCCAACTGACTGTTACAAGAGAATTGTCTGACCAAATACTGAACAACTTGTTCTTTTTGGTTGTTTTTCCTTTGGGGGAATAAAACATCTTTTGCATGATATGCAAAATGTTTCATGAATTTGCAGTGTTGTAGAAGTGTGACTTTTAATAACAACACATCAAAGTGTATTGCCTTGCACACTTGAGGGGCTTTTCAGTGGAAAGTCTGTTCATAAAGAGAGCTTTTATTTTGAACCGTGTGCTATTTATTTATTTCAAGTTAAAAAATAATGGAGAAGGGTGCTTTAAAAAACAGTGAGTGAGTGAGCCCAGACCACAAGCACTCTTTCAAATCTAGATATTGCCCTATGAGCCTTCCTAAAGTGATTTCATAAGGGTTGTTTCCAAGACCATCTCTTTCCTTTTCACAAATGCTCCTTGTGAATTCACCTTTTCCTAATCCAGTCTTTATTTATTGTCATGTAACTTGCTGTAAACTGATGCGGTTCTCCCCGTTGCAGAGCAGCTTCACACACCAATTTAAAGAGCTATAAACCAATCAGTCTAGTGAGATCCAAGAATGGTTACTCTGCAGCCTGAGCTCCAGGGGCCTCTCTCCTCACGATGTCAGTACTTGTAGAACAGACATGTTTGTCTTCACATTCCGACTTCTAGAGAACAGTGTTGTTACATGCACACCTGCGCTTCAGTGAAGCGCATTTCCACAAATACAGAAACACAGGTTTATTCCTGTGCAGTAGGCAAATTACATACATGGTGCACTAGCAGGAATGCTCAAGGCAGAGCTAGATATATTCCCAAAGACTATTCAAACTGGATTGTACAAAATACCACGGTATAAATACCTCAATAGAAGTAGTGTCTACTTCTTGTGAAATGAATTGGCTTTAATATCCTCTTTCAGAACTTTCCAATCAATGAAGGTGAAACTGTTGCCCACGACCTACCAAAACCTAGCAGTTTGTTTTTGTTATTCATGGCGTTCCATGCCCACTTGGTACTCAGCAAAATAATATGTAGCGCTTCTACTTACTTGTCCTTCACTTTGATATTGTCTGCATGACTTTGGGAGTCTACAGAGTGGAATTAGAAAAACCCTTTGGTTTTTTTTTTTTTTTTAAATCCATAATGAGAGGCATGTTGCAGAGCACATTAAAAGGGAGAGATGGGTGACTGAGATAAATGGTACTTACAGTTTATTGTAAAAGTAACAGCAGAAATTTCCCTTCTGTGTTAATTTTTCTACATGAAGAAGAGGAATTGCTCAGCAATGTGTCCGTATTTAATGAAACCTGTGTGAAGTGGCAGAGAAAAATTTCAAGAGCTGGGCCAGAGGAAACGTACACAGTAAGTGACACAATTTCTGTGTGTGCTTTGGAACTAAACTGGGTAACTGAACAGCTTTGAAGATCTTTTTTTATTTTTGTACCTGTGTCTGCTAAAATGTTGGATGAAGGGTAAATTGTTTGCTCTTTTCTTCCAGTAAAAACTGTCTATCACTTTCAGCAGGGCTGGGAGGGTGAGAGGGCTGTGGCAATACTTTCCCGGCATCAGGTAGGTTAAAAGGTTCACCAGCCTTTGAATGAATCCCTAATTCAGCAAAATACTTAAGCATTTACTTGCACCCACTTCTGTTCAAATATGAAAAGCTACAGGAAAATTAACAGATATCATAATAATACCATTACATACTATAGAGTTGGGAGAGAGTCACTCATTGTATATCTTGCACTGCAGAAGTGAAATATGAAGGAATATACTGGAAGTTCACATCTACATCAGTAAATTAATCTAAAGAACCTGGTTTAGTGTGGTACATTTTGTTTGTGTGACTTTTTGAAAGGTCTTGCCTTTGGTTCTAGGTACTTCTGTGATATTTAAATATCTAAAACAAATACTACAGCATTGGGAAAAAGGTGTTCATTCTATATCTTGTGTTCAGAAGTGCATAGGAAAACCCAGTCATGGACTATGGCCCCGTCGTGCTGGGAGCTGTACAAATACATGACAATAATTTTGATCAGTTCAATAAGTGGGAAGGAATTAAAGCTCTGGTTCAGAAAATTGTCTGTATTCAGCAGAGCACTGACGCATGCTAAGGTCTCACTGAAGTCACAGAAAGACCAAGTGACTTGCTCATGGTCACACAATACACTTGTGGCAGAATCAGAGACAGAGCCCAAGTCTTCTAACTCCCAGTCCACAGCTGTAAGTACCGGATTGTATTTCTGGCCGCACAAGAATGCTGGGGAAATTCATTTCGAACAATGAAATATATATTGGAAGCTCACATCCACTTCAGTAGATTACTCTAAAGAACCTGTTATAGCATGCTGCCTTTTATTAATACGACTTCTTGAAAGAGCTTGACTTTGGCTCTAGGTACTTTTTTATTATTTAAATATGCAAAAATAAGAATAAAATAGGAAACAAAAAGCCACAGAAATGAGTCACTGAACTAGGATAACCCAGGCGAATATTATAATCATGACAATTCCCAGCATCAGCCAATGATGACACTATAGGGTAAAAAGTAACAGAGAGTAAGCCGTGCTGGTCTAGATACTATCAAAACAAAAAGCAGTCAAGTAGCACTTTAAAGACTAGCAAAATAGTTTATTAGGTGAGCTTTCGTGGGACAGACCCACTTCTTCAGACCATAGCCAGACCAGAACAGACTCAATATTTAAGACACAGAGAACCCAAAACAGTAAGGAAGGAGGACAAATCAGAAAAAGATAATCAAGGTGAGCAAATCAGAGAGAGTGGAGGGGTGGGGGGGAAGATCAAGAATTAGATTGAGTTAAGTATGCAGACAAGCCCCTATAGTGACCAAGGAAGCTCCCATCCCATCTAGGGTAAAAAGTTTGACTTACAAAATCGGGGACTAATCCTGGAAAATGAACGGCTGCTGTCCTCTGACGCACCAGAAGGACCATTAACTACTTGAGTCCTTTTGCTGCTCAGCGCTCAGGTGGGGAAGGGGTAGTCTCCAGAGTAGTACTCCCTGAAATAATTTACAGTTTTACTGGAAAAAAAAACAACAACCCCGGCACCTTTATGCACTAGCAGTGCGAGCAAACTAACGACCAGTGTGATAATGTGCTTCGTACACTTAACTGAGCACTTCTGTTTTGCACTAAATTTATCTTCCACACAGTTTACTTTGTGGAAGTCTGATGACAAAGGCTTTAGTTAAGTGTTACAGGGTCTAGAGTCTTGTCTGTGTTGAGTCTCCTTCAGATCACCTTCATCCATGCCCTAATCTCAAACCCTGGCCATTCATTTCACTGCATCAGGCAGGTCTAATGAGATGGAAGCTTGGAGTTCACCAGCTGCTAATGCCACTGTGGATTAAAACATGCAGAAATACAGGAAAATTAATAGTAGATATATAAGAGAGCATAGCAAGAGAATGGCATATTCTGATTTGTATTGTGGTGGGGTCCAGGACAAGTGCTAATTATTCTGATACTCATTTTATTAGGTGGGAACAAATTAAGGCTCTTAGGCTACGTCTGCACTTGGGGCATGGTAATCAGGGTGATGGGAGATTACTGATGAAGTGCTGCGATGCACATGCAGCACTTTATAAGGCAAATTCTCCCCTGCGGCAACTTTGAAGCGTCCAGCTTCGAAGTGCCGACACGCATGTAGCCACGGGCACTTCAAAGTGTCCACACTACTTCGAAGTCCCTTTACTCCTCAAAATTTTGAGGAGTAAAGGGACTTCAGAGTAGTGTAGGCACTTCAGAGTGCTCTCAGCTACACGCATGCTGGCACTTCAAAGTTGGACACTTTGAAGTTGCTGCGTGGGAGCGGAGAATTAGCCTAATGAAGTTCTGAGTATTCACCGCAGCACTTCATTAGTACTCTCCTGTGGCCCTGATTACCATGCCCCCTTAGAAGTTGGGGGCAAGTGTAGACAAGCCCTTACTGAGCCAATCATCTCTGCTCAACAAAGCTCTTCAGCACATGCTTACATCCCATTAATGCAGAAATAAGGAGGCTGCTTTGATTTTAGTGAATCAGCATTCTGAATTTTAGCACTCTACAGCTAATTTAATCATTTTTAACTCCCACAACAGTTTCATATATCAGGACGAAGATGGTACCAGAAGGAATTCTCACGTGAAATAATATTTAACTTCACTACAGATGAAGAGACCCCAGAGGTGTGTTTAGAGCTCAACTCTGGCACTAACTACATGGTGAACATTACTACAGCATCCTCTAAGGGGCCCTCCGCCCTAATTACCATAGCAATTAAGACAGAGGGTAGGTGTGATGCTTTGGAACCTTTATAACTCCTAGGAGTAAGTCAGTGTGTGAGACTCATTTCATTATTTGGAGCCCAGAAGGTAAATCAGAAAACATTTTCTCTTGCTTTCACGTATTTTGTACCCCTCCACCTCTCAAGGCCCAAATGTGAGATGCAAATGTTGGACAGCTAAAAATTAAAATGAAATGGTGAATGGTCCAGGAAGCTTAAAAGAAAATGAGATTTAAATCCAATAACATAAATTACACTGCTTACAACCTTGAGCTTCTGATGGAAATAATTACTGTTGATCATACATGTCACTTATAAAACGCCTTGTAACCAGGGGCATCAAAACACTCAGCAAATAATGAACAGGTCTCCTTGTTTGGAGTTTTAGTCACAGTGTTGTTCCTTTTCATGAAGAGACTGAAAAAGGAACGTTTTTTGCCTGGTGCATTAATCTCACTCTTTGAAAAATGTTTGTGGGAAGGACAGTGGAAACCCAGGAGGCTTTAGTATTGGTTAGCTGCTAAGCCTCTCTGCAATTGTGGAGCTTGTCTACATGATGCAGTAGTTCACTTCACACCGGAGGGGAGTAAATTCTAGTGCCCAATAGTGTGCTGCACGTTAATTAGCCCATCAGGCTGCTTTTGGTGTACACTAAGAGCTCCCTCTAGACATGATCAGCACAAACTAGGGAATGGATTAGCATGCGCACACAGGCCAGTTAGGGCACAGGAGCCTTTATACCTCTCTGGTGTGGACAAATGCAGAACATAGACAACCCTATAAAGAAACATACCCTGTGCCCCCACATGATCTTTAGAAAAGAGAAAATAACGTGCAAGAATTTAAATCAGTCTACTGTTTTGCAGAAGCTATGGCTACACAGCAGTAAATACTTGGGTCCTGGAGCTTGGGTTCCATGGGCCTTTTATTTCTGTGTAGATGTTTCCAACACTTTCTGGCCATGACCTTGTAACATGAGCTGCTTTGCCATGTCAGCTTCTATCATACGAGTGTACTAATGAAGAAATAAATAAATACGTAAATAAATAAATAAATAAATACATTTAAAAAAGTCAGGGTAAGACGTTGTGTTCAGAAGAGACACCTTTTTTTCGTGGTGCGCGTTCTCTTGTGCTCTCCCCTGCTCTTGATGGATTCAGGAGAGTACTTTTACATGCGGCAACTGCCATTTAAGACTCAACAAACTTGCTTCTCTTCAGGTTTGGCTCTGGTCCAGGAGACTGCTGGCTGAACTCAGCTAGGCAACTGGCACCATTTCAGTCTGTGGCTGAGAGCTGTTTTTGGTTTCCATGCCCTGCTCTGATTGTCCGTCTGCCTGCCTGCCTGCCTATGGGTGTGCTCTTTGCTGCTCAGCTATATGCAGCCTGTTGGGAGATGAGCTTTGCTGATACTATCCTTATATTTAACGAGGGATGAGCTGTTCTCTGGCAGCCATTCATCAGTCATGGAAGGGGGCAGCTGGGTGTGTGTGTTCTAAAGCCAGATAACCAATTTGTGATGCCTAGGCCTCATCATGCTTATAGCTTGCTCCATTTCTAGGGACGCTGCACTTGTCTGCCTGTAGCAGTGTGGTGGAGTGAGGATGTGTGTATGTGCGGATGTATTTTTCCTCCTTAATGTTTTCAGGCTGGGGGCAGGTGGTTAGGCAATGGCTTTGCTCTATCAGCAGTTGGGGGACGCTGTAGAAGTAGATTGTTCTTTGTCCAACTCAGCCAACCTATCTGGTGAAAGATGTGAGAGAAGCTTTGGAGAGTGTAGCAGGAATGACCAGAAGTACCATGTGTCATGGATGCTGGAACTAGGGGTGTGAAGCGTTTTGCAGCACTCGTGACTTTAAGTGGTTTCCATTCCACACAGGATTCGTGGTTTGGTTCAGTGGCACTCGGCAACCCCACTATAAAAGTTGTTCCGGTTCCCCTGCTTTGTGTGGTACTTGACTAGCAATACATATGTGTGCAGTGCCACATTTTTAAGCAGCCTGGATTAAGTAATCAAAGAGGAGGTATGGTAGAACCCCAGAGTTACAAACTGACCAGTCAGCCACACCACGGCTACATCTACACGTGCCCCAAACTTCGACATGGCCACGCAAATGGCCATTTCGAAGTTTACTAATGAAGTGCTGAAATGCTTATTCAGCGCTTCATTAGCATGCGAGTGGCAGCGGCGCTTCGAAATTGACGCGGCTTGCCGCCTCGCGGCTCATCCAGACAGGGCTCCTTTTCGAAAGGACCCCGCCTACTTCAAAGTCCCCTTATTCCCATCTGCTCATAGGAATAAGGGGACTTCGAAGTAGGCGGGGTCCTTTCGAAAAGGAGCCCCGTTGGGACGAGCCGCGCTGCGGTGAGCCACGTCAATTTCGAAGTGCCACGGCTGCCTGCATGCTAATGAGGCGCTGAATATGCATTTCGGAACTTCATTAGTAAACTTCGAAATGGCCATTTGCGTGCCCATTTCAAAGTTTGGGGCACGTGTAGACACAGCCCACTTGTGTGGAATCTTAAGAATGCAATCAGGCAACAGAATCAGGGGGAGCAAATACAGGACAATATAGTAAACTCTCTCTTAACTGTCATCTGGAACTCTCAAATAACCAGCATTTAATCCTAAGTAATGTTAGTTACATGTTCCATAAGTACAGTATAGTGAAAGTAAGTACAAATTAATACAGCAAATACAGTATGGCTATGTCTACACTAGCCAAAAAGTTCGAAATGGCCATGTACATGTACATGGCCATTTCGAAATTTACTAATGAAGCAGTGAAATGCATATTCAGCACCTCATTAGCATGCAGGTGGCCGTGGCACTTCGAAATTGACACGGCTCACCGCAGCGCGGCTCGTCCCGACGGGGCTCCTTTTCGAAAGGACCCCACCTACTTCGAAGTCCCCTTATTCCTATGAGCAGACATGTCCTTTCGAAAAGGGGTCCCGTCTGGTGAGCCGCGTCAATTTTAAAGTGCTGCGGCCGCCCGCATGCTAATGAGGCGCTGAATATGTATTTTAGCGCTTAATTAATAAACTTCAAAATGGCCATTTGCATGGCCATTTTGAAGTTTTTAGCTAGTGTGGACGTGGCCTATGTGTACAATACTATGGTTGTTGGTAAATAAAGTACTCTGCATACATTTTTGTTTGTTTCTTAATATTTAATTTTGTTTTTCTTTAGTCCTATGCATTGCTACGTATGCCTCTCTATTATCCAGAATATTTGAATATCCATCAGCTTCCCGATCCTGGGACTGCTGGATATGAAAGAGTTTATTGTATGCTGTTAAGTGTAAACTGCTACAAAAGTAAAAGGAAAGGTTTTTTTTTTTTTGTTTTGATTTTAAATTGACCATGTAAAAACTGTTTCTGTGCTTGTTTCATTTACATTAAAATGGCTAAAAGCAGCATTTTTCTTCTGCATGGTAAAGTTTCAGAGTTGCATTAAATCAGTGTTCAGTTGTTAACTTTGGAAAGAGCAGCCATAATGTTTTGTTCAGAGTTAGGAACAAGCTCCATTCTGAGGAGTTTGTCCTCGCTTACATCTTCCTGCTTAAGAGTTGCAACAGTGCATCGTTTTTTCATAGTGTATGTTCTGCAGTGGCTGAGCATAACTCTACTCATATAGGGATTTCTTTGCCCTTGTCAGTTTAAGTGGCATCCTTAGAAAGCTAAGGCTATGTCTACACAAGAAGCAGTTGTCGACAGAAGTTAATGGTGACAGAGAAATCTCGATGGAGCCACTGTCAACACATTTCTGCAATGCACAACTTGCTCTGTTGACAGAGAACTGCCAGGCTGCACTGCCCTCTGGTGACGGAAAGCAGAATGGCAGTTCTGCAAACAGGGCTGCCTGGCAACTGAAAGTACGCTCTGTCGACAGAAGCGTCTACAAGGCATTTGTGTCGGTAGTAGTCTGTCAACAGAGAGTTATACTCGTCTCATAGAAACTGGAAGGGATCTTCCGAGGTCATCGAGTCCAGTCCCCTGCGCTCACAGTAGGACTCACACCATCCCTGAAATTTTTTTTTTAATCTATTTGCCCCAGATCCCTAAATGATCCCCTCAAGGGCTGAACTCACAATCCTGGGTTTAGCAGGTCAATGCTCAAAACAGTGTTGCCTCAAATTTTTGAGGGGTAACTCTATGGAGGCAAAAGCAGAGTTCTATCTAGAGTCTATCGACAGAAGGCTTTCTGAGTGTAGATTCTCCCTGAGTTCTGTAGCCAGAACTCTCCAGTGTAGACACAGACTTGAGGTTTAATATTTTGTTTATTCAGTAAAAGGACGATTTTTTTTTTGAGGGGGCAGGGAGGCAGGGTTGGAATACACGTATGAGGAATCTCCGCTCCAGCCCCATATTTTATGAAAAATGTCGATAAAGCCAGATTTTCAAAATTCCTCATCATTCCACAGCTCTCACTTAGGCACTTAAAAATTGCCGAATTTTCAAGGTGTGGAGCTACTGAGCATAGCTGGTACTGAGCATTTTTTAAAATATGACCCCACTTGTGGGTGATGAGCAGTCTTGAAAATCTGGCTCATAATGTTCACATCTGCATAAGAGTTGCAGAGATGATACGGCCTGAAAGTGCAATACTTGTACTCCAGTACCTACCCATTTGTGCCTCTGGGAAGCTATCTCCAAGTACCCAATGCCCTGTGCCACAGCAGCAGCCGACTGGCACTTTCAGTTCTGCGGTAACACACATAGAACTGACCCTTGCCAGTAGCAATTCTTGTTGGAAATGACATCAGAATCCTTGGTGTAGTTTGCCAAGAAGCCAGGTGTCCCTCCTTCCCTTCTGCTGGTTAGAGGAGAATTTTCCTATCATCTGTGTCTTTTTGACCTGTACATAGCAGGGAGCAGGTTTTGAAACAAATATTTGACTTGTGGTATACACTATTTTCCCAAAGACATCACTTTACCAATATTATTTTGATTGTAAGTCACTCTTCCAAACCTAAATCCTCTCCTAGACTTCAGGCAGCTGAGGTTTGCCTTAATTTGTGGGGAGGCCTTAAAATTCTCTTTCATGCCATGCTTGGTTTTGTTTTTAACAATAATTCATTTTAAAACATATCCCCTTTTACAGTACTTGGTCACTCAAAAAGCAATGAGGTTACATTCCCTTTTAATCCTCTAAAGTAAAAACCAACTCAGACTTTGTCGTTTTCAGCCAGTCATGATCAATAATATTATAGAAAGGTTTTAAAAACATTTTTAATTATGAGGCTTTCCTCTTTCTCACTCTCTTTGCAGTAAAGGAAGCCTTCAGCAATATGCTGATAGTGAACGACACCTGCTTGACATGGAGACGAAGCATCAGGAGAGGGGATAGTGAGGAAATCTATTCAGTAAGTGATACATAGTGAAAAAAATCAAGCAAGTACTGGCAAACCACAGTCGTCATTCATTGTTGCTTTTGGGGGTTTCCACACTTCTTCATGGCCTTGAGTCGCAGTTACAGTGAACGCTAACCTGCAGCCTCTTAAGAAAACTGAAAGGGCCAGTGGTCTGTTGTTTGAAAAAGAATCCGTGCAGCCATGCTTTTTGTTGTTTCTTGCTCACCTCTGTTTCAGGCTTGTTTGTTTCTTCGTTTATGTAGTTCTGTTCGTCTCCAGCGTTCAGAAATCCCTCATTCTTTTCACAGACTCCGACAGGCCCATGTTCCTTGCCGTGTACTCTCAATGATCCCCTGGTTCTGGTCCCTAGAATGGCTGCTCTTACTTAGTGTCCATCATTTAGAGATTATTCACTGTTAATTGCATACCTCTAGCTGAGGAACCGCCTCGGAGATTTATACAGCGCCCGCAGTCTATTTGCTCTTTCTCAAATAACTGAGAATTGATAAGTGTGAAAATTATGAGTTATTAACAACCTATTTGGCATCAGAGCAGTAGAAAATACACATGACTACAAGTGTGCGTACAATTCCAGCTGTCTATAACTTGATCCTGAGAGGTACTCAGCATTCATGTTTCATGTGGATGTACTTGGACTTTCAGAAGGCCTTTTACAAGGGACCTCATCAAAGGCTTTGGAGCAAACTAAGCAGGCATGGGATAAAAGAGAAGGTCCTCTCATGGATCAGGAACTGGTTAAAAGGCAGGAAACAAAGGGTAGGAATAAACAGTCAGTTTTCAAAATGGGAGTAAATAGTGATGTTCCTCAGGAGTTTGTACTGGGACATGTACTGTTAAACATATTTATAAATGATCTGGAAAAAAGGGTACAAAGAGAAGTGGCAAATTTGCAGACCATTACCAACTTAAGACAGATCAGTCCAAAGAGACTGCAAAAAGACTCAGCATCAAAATTGCAGATGAAAGTCAGTGCTGATAAATGCAAAGTAATTCACATTGGAAAATATAATCTTAGCTACTTATACAAAAAGACAGGGTTCAAACTGGCTATTACCATGCAGGAAAGAGGTCTTGGAGCCTTTGTGGATAGTTTATTGAAAAAAAATCCACTCGATGGGCTCTGCTGGTCAAAGAAGCAAACAATTTTAGGAACAATTAGGAAAGGTGTAGAAAAATCTCATTATGCTTCTATCTTAATTCATGGTATATGCCAACAGCTTGAGTACTGAATGCAGTCTTGGTGACCCCTCTCAAGGGAAGATATATTGGAATTGGCAAAGGTACAGAGAAAGACAAGAAAAATGATTAAGGGGATGGAACAGCTTCTGTATGAGAAGAGATTAAAAAGACTGGGACTTTTCAGCTTAGAAAAGAGTTGCCTAATGAGGGGATATGATAGAGGTCTATAAAATCTTGACCGATGTGGAAAAATTGAATAAGGAAATGTTATAGACTCCTTCACATAACATAAGAATCTGGGGAACTCAATCAAATTAACCAGCAACAGGTTCAAAACAAACAAGAAAAAGTACTTCTTCACATAATGCACAAGCAACTTTTGGAACTTGTTATATATGGAGATACACATCTCATAGAGCTGGAAGGGACCTCAGGAGGTCATTGAGTCCAGTCCCCTGCCCTCTTGGCAGGACCAAGCACCCCCCACCCCGCCTTTTTTTTTTTTTTTTTTTTTGGCCCAAATCCCAAAATGGGCTCCTGAAGGACTGAACTCACCCCCGTGGGTTTAGCAGGCCAGTGCTCAAACCACTGAATTATCCCTCCCCCCTGTGGATCTGTGGTGGTGGTTTGAAAGCCCATAATTTAAAAAATAAAAAAAGATTGGTTCCTCAAGAATAGGTCAGTTAGCTAAGGTGGTCAGTGGTGTAACCACATACTGTGAGCGTCCCTAGCCTCTGATTGACAAAAGCTGGGAGGGGACAATGAGATGGATCACTAAATGATTGCCTGTTCATTCTATCTGAAGCACCTGGTATTGGCCACTGTCACAAGACAGGGTACTGGACTAAATGGACCATTGGTCTGACTCCGTAAGTCTGTTCTTATGTTGATTTCAGTAGGATCTGATAGTAACAAACACCTTCTAGGATCAAATAACAACTGCCGAGCAGGCAAATGGGTTCACTTTTGTAAACTCACTGTTCTTACAATGAAGATACAAGAGTAGGCTGCAGGTTCCTCTTAGCTGGCAAACTAACAGTATGGGTTTTGGTAAATTTGGTAAAACAGGATTTGGTAAATTACCTTTTTGTAACATTTATGATCAATGATTTAGTGTATCCCACACATTGAATCTGTGTGAAGCGTCAACACCTTTCATTTACAGCACTGTGATTGTGTCCTTACAGTTTCACATACAGGGCCGACGACAGTATCAGAAGGAGTTCTTCCATGAAATGGCCTTCAACCTCACCACTTACAGACAGACTCCAGAGGTGTGTCTCGATTTGCGCCCAGGCACCAATTACACAGTGAATATCTCCTCATCAGCTTTGGATCTTTCTGTGCTAGTTTCCATGACCACACCGATTACTGGTATGTCCTGTTTTTTGTTTTTGTTTTTTTCCTAAACAAAATGATGATTTGAGCATGAGCACTTAGCCTAAGTAGCATTATTGACAACTTTGAATGGTGTTGCAGCGTGGATGGTTGAAAAACTGACTTGTGCTCAAACACTGTAATCCTGTTGCTTTAGATTGGTGTTTCTCAACCTTTTCTTTTCTATAAATAAGCTGTTTTAAAAAAAATTACAAATACTCTCAGACTTCTCTTGCATGTACCACCGGTTGAGAAACGTGGTCCTAAGGTAATCTGAGGTCTTTTAACAAGTGCCATTCAACATTTCCAGATTACTGTACCCTTTTTAGAAGTCAGATTTGTTTTGCATGCCACCAAGTTACACCTCACTTAAAAACTACTTACAAAAACATGCAAAAATAGCACAGAAGACTACCACTGAAAACTCGCTGACTTTCTACCATCTTATTATCAACTAAATGAATTGGAACAGAAATATTGTACTTACATTTCAGCATGAGGTAGATGAAGCAGTAGAAACAAGTCACTGTCTGAATAAGCTTTTAGATTGTACTGCCTTTACCAGCATTTTTTGTGTCGTCTGTTGAAAAATTAGGCAAATATCTAGATGAGCTGATGTATCCCGTGGAAGAATTTGGTGTGCCCCCAAGGGTATGTGTACTGGTGATTGAGAAATGCTGCTGTAGATTTCATGTTTCTCATTGAGTCAGCAAGTCCCAAAGCCTGGAGGCAGTGGCTATCATGTGTTTTTTAAATGTCACTTCAGCATCAAAGGGTAGCTGAGGAGGAAGGATGTGCCAGCCATTAGGATTCTAGTCTGGAACTCTGGATACCTTCTTCAATCATCTGCTCTGCCACAGACATCCTGTGTGGCCTTGGACAAGTCGCTTTGTCTCTGTGTAGCTCACTTCCTCATCTGTACAATAGAGATAATGACACTTTCCTACCTCTTGGGGACTGAAAGGTTGTAAGGTTCTGCGATACTGTTGTAACTGCGTACCATAGACAGACAGTGCTAAAGAAATTTAAAAGACATTCCAACAAAAAGTTATTGTTAGCAGAGGAGATGAAAGCACATGTTATGCTTCAAGTTTTAATTGTAATTTGGTTTTGGAATCTTTTATTTTTCCCCATAAAGAACAATGAACTATTCAGTTACTCAACCTTTGAGTCTGATTCCAGTAAAGATCATTTAAATTAGAACATTTTTGTACCTCTCCTATGCTGAAAACAAAAAACAATGAGACACTAGCTATTGGTGTTGGCTCTCATTCTTCTTCTATTTTGGCATCAGATTAAGGAGACAGATGAAACCTAGCAAGCTCTTTGAATTTTGTAACTATGTTCAGCCACTAGGTGGAGCTGTTTATCTGCTGGATGCCTAACAAAGAACTGGGGAGCTGTTTATGTGGTATTTTTCAAATCATGAATAATTCAATACTTTTAAAATAGTAAATCTAAGCTTTTATGACATCATAAAAGGGAAGAAAATCTCTTCCTTGTGTGCGAAAGTTGTTGTGTAGGGCACACAATGTTCTGGGTCACTGATGCAAGGCACAGGAATTATTGTATGATTTCTGTTTGGAAATTTCCTATCATTCAAAATTAGTGAAGAGTTGTGTCTGTTCATGTGTCTTGTTAAAACAGTGTATGTTCTGCAGTTTGATGGGGATGCTTTTGAATATCTGCTACTGTAACCTGTAGGCATTCCACTTTACGTGCATTTGATGAAGCAGGTCTTTGCCCACAAAAACTTATGCTCCAAAATATGTGTTAGCCTGTTTGGGCCACAGGCATTCTTGTTGTTCTCAAAGATACAGACTAACACGGCTACCTCTCTGACACTGTACGTTGTCATTCTGTCTGATTTCATAAACTGTGCAAAAGGGGAGCAGGACATTACATGTTTCCTGATGAGGCACGTCATTCCTTGGTGACCATATTCTTCTGTGGGAGAAATTAAGGAAGTTAGAGAGCATATTTAGTGTGAGCCTGTGTTGTGTAGTTGCTTTTTAATGAAAGATTGCTTTGTTCTAAGACGGAAGGACAATCTAGAGCATTTATAAATGTCTGTCAGGAAACCTACTCTGGCCTCAGATATCATGAATGAGATGATTTATTATGCTTATCATGGGATATGTGTCTAGACAAGAAACAGAATTCAGCAGCTTGCTCCTTTCCTTACTATAGGCAGTCTGGCAAGCATATTTTTTTCAAAATAACTCTGTGATGAGCACGTTATAGTTCCTGTCTCCTGACTAGTAAAGATTCTTTATTGAGTGCTTCATAGAGCACTGAAATGCTGTTCCTTTCATGTTCCCAGTAATGTTCTCTTTATATTGCCCTGTGCGCCCTTCTGGCTTGCATAAGTGTCCTCACCATGTGCTCATATGAGATGCGAGCTCAACTCATGAAAAATGGTTGAGCAATCCTTGCCTTCTCAGTATTGAAAGACTGGTCGTGTGAGTGTGTGGGGGTGTGGTCACAGAAGACCCCGTGGGATGTTCCTTGGTATGCTGGTCATGCCTCTGATGCCCGCTTTCTGGGGCTCCCCACCATGCTGTCCTTCTGGTCTAGATCCTCTGATCTCCCCCAGCCAAGGCACAGAGTTGAGGTTACACCCCACCTTGTTCAGAACAATGTACACAATGCTTTACAATTGCTCTGGGAGGATGCAGTTCTAGGCCACAGCACCTGGGAAATGAAGCCCCAAAAGAGATCAAAACTCCAAATAAATTTGTCTCTGTGCAAAGATTTGCACAGGGAAGGCTAATTGGATAAGCCCACTTTATCAATGAACGGGAGCTGTGTGCAGTGGTAGCTCTCAGCTGGTGGTAATTACTACTGGGTGTGATTATAAACACAAAAGTGTTTATTAAGCAACAAGACAATACAATTTAAGTGGTCATAAGTGAACACAGACTGATCAAAGTGACTTATCAAGTTATAATAAAAGAAGAAGAATCACTAGTTCTGTTCCATTAAGAATCTAATTATATGTGAGTTCTTGCCCTAAACATCTGTTCTTTATATCTTTATATCAGGTGAAAGCTTCAAGTCAGAAATGATCTTATCCTGACCTGTGTCTCCAGCTCACCGTAAAGTTCTCTGTTTCTCTTTAGGTTGTGTCAGGCAGATTCCAAAGTAAGCTGAAGACAAAGGTGTTGAAAGAGGCCCATTGCTTAAATAGACTTTCTTTCTGGGCAGGAGCCCTTTGTTTTAGCAACCCACAATGGAAAAACAATGGATTCCAAGCTGGCTTTCAGTACCAGCTGGTATGGTCACATGTCTTTCTAGAACAATCACTTTCCATACTTACAAGACAAACAGATAACAAGCAGTCCTGTATTAACTTAAAGACTAACAATTTATTAGATTGTGAGCTTTTGTGGTAAGACCAATGGAGGGTCTTACCCACAAAAGCTCATGACCTAATAAATTTGGTAGTCTTTAAGATGCTACTGGATTGATTACTATTAGGACAAAAAAGGCATTTACAAGCCATCAAGTTCATTGCAGAGTTGTTGGGGCAGCACTGATGGCTCTTATTAGCACATTTTTAGACTATAAACGACATGCACCCCATGTTTCTAACTTCACATAGAAGAATGACACATCCACAAAAATATGACACACAGATTCAGCAGATAACATTAAAATGATAGGATACAAGAAGACTTTTGTTCAAAGCATCTCCAAGTTATGTATATTTATGTTCATAACATCTTTTCCAAAGCATGGTGAGGTCTGTGACCATGAACTTTCTCTGTTTTGGTGTGAAGAATAGTTTGTGTGTATTTCTTCTGTTCCCTTCCACCATATCCCCCTCAAAAACAAAACAAAACAAAAACCCTGTTATATTCCTATTGTCTCAGATTGGAAAAGAGAGAACTGAGGGGATATGATAGAAGTCCATAGAATCATGACTGGTGTTGAAAAAGGAAATAAGAAAAAGTTATTTACTCTTTCTTATAACACAAGAACTAGGGATCACCAAATGAAATTAATAGGTAGAACGTTTAAAACAAACAAAAGGAAGTGTTTCTTCAAATAACACACAATTGACCTGTGGAACTCCTTGCCAGAAGATGTCGTGAAGGCCAAGACTTTAACAAGTTTCAAAAAAGAAGAATATAAATTCATGGAGTATAGGTCTGTCAGGGGCTGTGAGCCAGGAGGGGCAGGGATGGTACCCTTAGTCTGTTTTCTAAGGGTTGGGAATGGCGACAAGAGAGATGGATCCCTGCAAGATTACCTGTTCTGTTCGTTCCCTCTGTGGTACATGGCCTTGGCCGCTGTCAGAAGACATGGTACTTGGGAAGATGGACCTTTGGTCTGATCCAGTATGGCTGTTCCAATATTATTATTATTTATCTGTCAGTTTTACTGATTCTATGAAGTCCCAAGTGTGCCTTTCCATTTTCTGGATCATTCTTGAAGAAGATCTCTTAGGTGAAACATTGTTGCTGATTCTTTCTGAATTTAAGCAATGTCATTCTTTTATAAACACTCTCTGGCATTTGATCAATGGCTAGGGAAAATTTAAGAAATGTGGGCTTAAGTGAATAAACGCCGCAAGGATATACATCTTACATTGGTGAGAGTTTGTGCTGAGTGAATAGATGCTTCCTTCTGATAAAAATGATGTAAGCAACCCTGAAAAAATATACAACAGTTTTCTGCCATCTAGAAAAGTACATTTTGAAATGCAGGTGCAATAAAACATCTGCATTTGTGAGCCTCTTTAAAAGCATCAGGAAGGGAGAAAAGATAGTTGGAAACTGAGAACCTTCTGAAACATACCAATGCCAGACTAATCAAAAAATGTAACGGCGCCAAAGCTTATGCCCTAATAAATCTGGTCTGGCTATGGTCTGAAGAAGTGGGTCTGTCCCACAAAAGCTCACCTAATAAACTATTTTGCTAGTCTTTAAAGTGCTACTTGACTGCTTTTTGTTTTGATAGTGTATAGACTAGCATGGCTTCCTCTCTGTTCCTAATAAATCTGTTAGTCTTTAAGGTGACACAAGACTCTTCATTATATGTAAATATAAATCATGCTCAAAATTTTTAAAAGCACTTAGTGATTTTGAGAGCATCAGTTTTGGAGTTCTCAACTTGGTATACCTTAGAGACCTGATTTTGATGGTGTACTTTTTGAAAGTCAAGCCTTACTTGCTAAACTCTAATTGGGCACCCCATGTCATAAATTACTCTTTGAAATCTTAGTGCATGTTCTCGTTTAATGCTTGGTTTTTCGAGCGTGCCACAGCTGTGTAGGTATATAGGCAGGGCTGCTGATGGGGCAAAGAGAGCAGCTGCTCTGGGGCCCAGGGATTTAAAAGGGCCAGGGGTCTCCTAGCCATTGCTGCAGCAATGGCTGGCACTCTGGGCCCTTTAAATTTCTGTCTGAGCCCTTCATGGTGCACTCTGGGTGCTCCTGAAGGGCTGGCTGGGGGTGGTGCAGAGTCAGGCCCCTTCCCACCTTGTCCAGGGCCTGGCAAGTTTCTCTGCAGCCCTGTATATAGAGGATTAACATGGTCACCGTGCTACAGCAAATAATAAAAAAGAGACCGTAAACATGCTTTGGAACAGAAGCTGTAGAGCTGCTACAATGTGTTTCTAGCAACAACAGTACGAGGATGGTGAAATGAGGAGGATGCCCTTGAATTATTAGCAGAATGCTATGCAAAACCAGAGTGTTTGAGAAGAGATTTGAGAGACGAGAGGAGAGCATTTGGAGACAGTAATTAAGAAGGCAGTCCCAACATACAGTAGGAGTAGTGTGAAAGAAGGTGTGAAAATGAATGTGTTCATTTGTTTCACTCCCATTGTGCTGCAGCCATCAGTATATCTCCCAGACTTTGTTCTGTACAAAATAAACAAAACCTACAGAGATAATTGTTTTTAAAAATTGTTTTTCTCTGACATTATTTTCTTGTAATATCAAAAGTATTTATACTTTTTTTAATAAAACTGGCAAACAGCAGGCGTATCAGAGAGCAAGCAGTGCTAATTTTAAAGAGCAACATCAAGGTTTTTAGATGTAAAAACCAGACTTTCTGACTGTGTTTTGACCCACAAGCATGCACATTTCATGTCTCCTCCATTGTTTTGGCTTTCAGAGAGCAGGATTTTTTGCATAATTGAGTATGCTGTCTGTTCATTAAAAAGGAGCAAGCAGGCAAAGTGCAGGGCTAATGTGACATGCACATGTGTGTCTGTCCTCATGAAGATACCCAGCACTTTTGGCTGGTTAGTCACCCAAGAACAGTGGTGAAATTTTAGTTGCCCTGCAACCCTCGTTTGGGAGGAAGGAAATGATAGATTCTTCAGAAAGAGGCCAATTTAAAAGAGGAAATTTTAGCCCTTAGGCCACTAGCTAACCACCAGCTGTTTAACACGTTGGAGAAAAAGCTTCAAAACTCAACTACAAAGGGAAACAGGTGAACTAGAGCTCATTTGAAAGTTCAATATTAAACAGTTAAGCCTCAATAAGGATCTTAATTGGCTAACACTCTACAGCCGCGTCTACACGAACCGGTTACTTCGAAGTAGCCTCTCCAACTTCAAAATAGCGCCCGCCACGTCTACATGTGGCGAGCGCTATTTCGAAGTTGACATTGACGTAAGGCAGCGAGACGTCGAAGTCGCTATCCTCATGAGGAGATGGGAATAGCGCCCTACTTCGATGTTGAACATCGAAGTAGGGCATGTGTAGACGATCCACGTCCTGCAACATCAAAATAGTGGAGTCCGCCATGGCGGCCATCAGCTGAGGGGTTGAGAGACGCTCTCTCCAGCCCCTGCGGGGCTCTATGGTCACCATGTGCAGCAGCCCTTAGCCCAGGGCTTCTGGCTGCTGCTGCTGCAGCTGGGGATCCATGCTGTATGCACAGGGTCTGCAACCAGTTGTCAGCTCTGTGGATCTTGTGCTGTTTAGTGCAAGTGTGTCTGGGAGGGGCCCTTTAAGGGAGCGGCTTGCTGTTGAGTCCACTCTGTGACCCTGTCTGCAGCTGTTCCTGGCACCCTTATTTCGATGTGGGCCGCTTTGGTGTGTAGACGCTCCCCTGCAGCGCCTACTTCGATGTAGTGCTGCCCAACATCGACGTTGAATGTCGACGGCACCAGCCCTGGAGGACGTGTAGACGTTATTCATCGAAATAGCTTATTTCAATGTTGCTACATCGAAATAAGCTATTTCGATGTAGCATTCACGTGTAGACGTAGTTTACATGAGCAACTTCCCCTCAGTGGACATCCACATCTCCCCATCAACTATGTGAATGACTACAATCACCCTGACTTCTCACCCCAGTTCACAGTGGTTAGTAGCTTCTTTTTTTCATGAAGTGGTTTTTACCCATGAATGCTTCAGCCCTAATAAATCCGTTAGTGTCTAAGGTACTACAGGATTCCTCATTGTTTTTTACCTTCCAGACAAGCCAGTTTCCTTAGGTTGGAACACAGTGCTTGTTAGATAGGAAAATTCCTGGTCAGTAGAAGTGGGGTTGTTGTGTCTGAGTTATTAAAGGGGCACATTTTACTTCCCCTCCAATAAAGCAAGGCATATCAGGTTTTCCAGCCACGCTCCTTATTTTTCATCCCATTTCCCTCAAAACCGCTTTTTTAAAAAGCAAATGGAAAATTGCAGTGAGACATGGATGTTCTACTTTACATTGTACTTATTCTTCGTTGCTACAGGTGTTTGTATGTACCAGGTACAGGATTTGAATAATGGTATCACAGGAGCCTTTGAGGCCTCAGATCTCTCAGATGTCCCTCTGGCACACAAATGTAGTGATCCCTTCACTCATTAAAAATTACTTATATTGGAAAGGAATGCAGCTGAGGTCTAGAAAGAGTATTTGCCCGAAAGGAATGAATTCCACAGTATTATAGACTTCCTCTATGAATAGTTTCACGGTGTCCTCTCATTTTGGGTTATTGTCACTTTGTGTTCCAAATGGAATTCTGTAACCTTAGGAGAAAAGAAAGTTGCTTACCATTCATTGTGCTACTCATTTGCAGCCAGGCTAACTCACCCAACTCACTGCAGGGTTTATTTTTATTTTTTTTTCCTTTTTTTCAAATGTTAAAAATTTTTACCTTCCCCGAGGGAGAAGGGACTTGAGGAGCCATGTAGATTTACTGTGAATAGTTGCAGCTATTTGTGCTATCATGACAGCCCCCCGCCCCCCAGGGGGTGATGGAGTACTGTGATGGATGTGAGGGCTACTACTCCTTTGCTAGACATCCCAGTATTCAGTCAACTAAATTGCCTGTAAAGCCTTAAATCCGAAGGTAGTGGGTCCCTGAAAATGTCCAGGAAGTGTTGGCAAGCAGCCACTTGAGCCAATGGGCAGAGAGAGGCAGGAGTTTGAACTGAAGCAGATATCTGCTGGAGTAGTCCTTTCTGTGGCCAGAGAAGAGATACAGAGATGGATGAAGCTTAGAACCAGTCATGGAAGTTTTCAGCAATCGCCATGCCTGGAGAGAGGTCTTGGAATGACAGATATGTGAGTAGAAAGGGGTTGTTTAGTCAGATGCATTCAGGTTATCTTTTTAATTTTGGGTTTGGTGCAGGACTTCTCAAGCTGGCTGATGTACCCTCGACCCCACCCCCGAGAAGTAATTCTGTGTTTTAATCTACCTTTTTTGTTGCTCTGTAACACTTAGCAACCAAATAGACACAACAAGTATGTCTTTGTTTTGTTAATGAAATCACCTTTTTCTGTGATTTAATTCCTGTGTCCTAGAGGAGGTTCTGTGTGTGATTACCTATTAAGGAACTGCAGTTTATTTTCAAGCTCTTTCCTAAAGGAAGGCCAAGATCTTGGGATCACCCCACAAGGAGACATCCCAAGTGTATCTTTGCACTTGGTTGGTGGCCGCATATCTCCCACGGTCAGGGAATCTGTGACCTTGGGGGTCTTCTTTTGAAGAACCCTCTAGTGGCTGTGTATTTAAAATATTTTTGCTGGCCCCATCTTTATCCTCAAAGCACCAGAATGGGAGTCACACTGCCTGTCTGAAAGTTAATACAAAACTCAGATTGGTAAGGCATTGAGACCTTGTGCACTTTGTCGAGGATTAAAAAAAAAAATTATTATAAACCCAGTTATTTTCTCTGGGCGGAAATCTGAATTAAAGCTTCACTTGACTGTGCCGGGTGTCAAAAGAAGGAAGAGGTTTATAAAACAGGAACCAAATAAAGCGATGTCTACAGAAATTATTTTCCTACTTCTGAGGTCTCTACAAGTTAAGAGGGCTCTTGAAAGTTCAGAAATGTGATGAAAATCCTTGACAGTTTATAGCAGTGCTGCTTTAACTATGCTGCTCAGAACGGTGGTGTTCCCTAAACGACTCACAGGTGTGTCGCGAGCACTTGGAAAAATACACTGAGGGGATATTTCTCTGTTTTTAAAACCAGACACAATGTTACTTCTTCATTGCTGTGGTACCTGATTAAATTACTTCATTTTGGTTTTGCTGTGTATGTTGCTGTTTGTGTTTTGGGTTGGTTAGTTTTTTTGTTTTTGTTTTTGATTTTTTGGACTGAGTTTTTTTTAAAGAATTTTCATAGGTGTTTCACATTTAAAATATTATTTGATATGTGTTCCATGGTCTCAAAAAGTTTAAGAAACAATGGTGTATAGTATAAATATTGGATACAGGTACTCAAGGTCTACAAGAACCGAGGTTCAAATCTCATGTATTTGTTTGCTCAGGTTGAGCCTGCTGCTATGCAGTTCATTCAAAATATAAATCAAAATTTAAATCGGTATTTGTTGGCCAAAAATGTTGTTTGTGCATTTTAAGGTATTCAGGTTTGAATCCAGTGCACAGCTCTAGCATTTAGGGTTAGAGTTCAGTTCCTGTGCTGTCTGAGAAAAAACTTACTATGCTCCAACATGGATTATTTCTAAAATCTCTCTAACCTACTTGCTTTTTAGATCCTCCATTCCCAGACATAGAGTTTGTAACAGTACAAGGTCCTGCACCAACACTCAGCCTCCGGAAAGTAGAAGATAAAAATGGACCTATCAGGTCTGTGGGTTTTTTTTTCCCCCTTATAAGCTCCCAACTTTCTCAAAACACAGCCTTAAATTACTGATAATTTTAGATGTTTGTTTATTTTAGACTGTATTTGATGAGATTTTTTAAGAGATGGGACCGAATCTGAAAGTTCATATCCCAGGGCCCATCCTTGCTGTTTGTGATTGTTCAGATTTTGAGTTTTGCTCTACTTTTTGGACCATGATTGTGTCCTCAGTCACTTTGAATGTGTAGTGGTGTAAATCCATCAAGGGTTAAAATGATGAGGAGCCTTTTGCGTTCCCTGTAAGCTGAGCATTCAGGCAGCCAGGCAGGAGAGATTCAGGTGCTGGGCAGCTGATCAAAAGAGTGCCCACTGCCACCCACCGTGGGCAGCCTGTGATTCTATTGGTCGTGCACATGCACCTATGGCTAACGATTTATTCTGCCCATGGTTGGAAGAACTTAGAGGGAACACTCGTCCTGTAGCACCCTCAGAGACTAGCAGATTTATTAGGGCATAAGATTTCATGGTTAAAATGACTTCATCTGACGAACTGGGGTGGAAATACAAAGGCAGGTTTATATGTGAGAAAATTACTGCAAAACGAAGGCGTTACTATCCATTGTAAATAAAAACTTCTAAACTCAAATACAAAGGGAAACAGCTGAATAGGAGCTCGTTTGCAAATTCAGAAGTGAACAGTTAGGCCTCAATATTGATCTAAATTTGTTAACACTCTATGGAGGCAGCTTCTGCTTGATGGATATCCATATCTCCCCATCAGCTATAGTGACTTGCCACAATCGCCCTGACTGTGCACCCTAATTTACAATGGAGAGTAACTGCTTTCTTTTTGCAGTCATTTTTTCTGTTTATGTACCTGCCTGTGTATTTCCACTGCAGTTCATCTGATGAAGTGGGTTTTACCCACAAAAACTTATGCCCTAATAAATCCATTAGTCTCTAAGGTGGCATGGGACTCCTCATTTTTTACTGATGCACGCTAATATGGCTGTCCCTCTGAGACTTTCCACCCTGGGTGTAACTAATGGAAGTTTATAATTTTCATGTCCCAACCCCATTATACAGCTACCAATAAATTTTCTAGGAGCAGAGAGGGAGTTGAGAAGGAAGGTCAGTTCTCCAGATCTTAATGAACTGCAACAGCATATTAATTTATTGGTACCCAAATGATAAGTACAACAAGAAGTCCTGAGGCGTCTTATGGACTAACGTATTTTGGAGCATAAGCTTTTGTGGGCAAAGACCCGCTTCATCAGATGCCCATGAAAGCTTATGCTCCAAAATATCTGTTAGTCTATAAGGTGTCACAGGACTTCTCATTGTTTTTGCAGATATAGACTAACACTCTGATAAATGATAAGTAGTCTTTGAGAAGTGAAATTTAGCTCTGCTCACATATATTGGCGAGTGTCTGGGAAACAAGAGAGACAAGTTCCTGTAACTTACGTTCTAGTAGGGCAGGACATATTTGGAAGTTAAAACAGTGCAAGAGCCAAAATATAATGTAACAACAGGACAGTGTAGTCTGAAAGTTGCTTTTTTATTGTTGTTGTTGACAGTGTTGTTTTGTAGTGAACTCAAAGAGCAGTTAACGTCCAATTAACGTCCAGTAGATGGGCGATGTCATCACTTCCTTGATTCTGGAAACAGTATCTTTCTGGGAAATCTGGGACAAATAGGCTTTTATAGAGTGAGAATGTGTTTCAGCTCATCTTTGGCTACAGGCAGAAAGTTGTGTGCTGGATGAATTGGGCAAACAGGCAGTTTATAGTGATTCATAGTTGAGGAGTCTCACATGAAAATTCAAAATTAGCATGCCCAATCATATTACACCTGTGTGTATTTTGTAAAATCGGCCTTAAAATAGCCATATAGTGTCTGTTCTCTATAAAGAGCAATAAATAGCATGTATCTGAAGGGAAATATTTCACCCAGGACATGAAGTATTTGCAAACTATTATATAAAGGGCCAAACTGTATAAAGAACTAAATGCGAAGATGGTTTCTCTCTGGCATTCGGAAATTAATTCTCATGGTTGCTTTTCTGTTTCATTCTAGTTCTTATCAAGTGATTGTGCTTCCTCTGCCCTTGCAAAGCACGTTCACTTGTGATTCATGGACAGCTGTGACTTTCTTTAACAATGACACTGATGCTGAAGGCTATGTGGCTGCTGAATTCCTGGCCAAGGATGTTGCTGACAACATGCTTATCTGTCTTGGAGACAGACATTACTATGGGGCATTCTATAATGCTCCCTTAAAGCAGGGGAAAGATTACTGTGTTGTACTGAGAATTATAAGCCAATGGAATAAGGTAATGGCTATTTTAGATTTTTTTTCTTTGAATATTTATTGCATGAAAGAAATTTTAATTGGAAAACTAGGGGGAAACTTTAGCTTTTTGTTCTGTTTTGATGATATTATTAGGGACAAGTTGATGGTATGGAACTTACATAAAAATATCCTGAAGTAGCTGATTTTAGCTGCTTGCAGATCTTTTCTTTGTTATGCAGAAGCAATTCTGCATGCTGAAGTGTAAACAAAGGCAAGGATTAGGGAAACCCTTCAGGGTACACAAACTCCACTGTTTCATAGGTAATTACAAATGCTTGTAATGTACAGAGGCCTTAATTTAGTCATCGGCAGTGTTAGTATCTGAAAGCCATGAAGCAGCAGCATATATATGTCTTTGTCAACTCTTCTGAGTTTAAAGTGCTGCTGTGTGATCATGGCACCAGTGCTGAGAGAGAGCTCTCCCAGCACTTTGCGTAAACCACCTCCACAACAAATGTAACTCCTAGTGCTGGGAGACTGTTTTTACACTGGTGCCTCACAGCACTGTAACTTGCTGTGCTGGGCGCAAGTGTGTGTGTGTGTGTGTGTTTTCACACTCCTTAGTGAGAAACTTATAGGCTGGGTCTACACTATCCCAAAACTTTGAAATGGCCATGCAGATGGCCATTTTGAAGTTTACTAATGAAGTACTGAATATGTCCTCATTAGCATGCCAGCAGCCGCGGCACTTCAAAATTGGTGTGGCTTGCTGCCGCGCAGCTCCTTTTTAAAAGGACCCCACCAACTTTGAAGTTGCCGGGGTCCTTTTGAAAAGGATCCCCATCTGGACGAGCGAGGTGCAACAGCTGCTGGCATGCTAATGAGGTGCTGAATATGTATTTCAGCGCTTCATTAGTAAACTTCGAAATGGCCATTTGCATGGCCATTTCGAAGTTTTGGGATGGTGTAGACCTAGCCATAGTGTAGTAACCTGCCTGTGTACAAAGTCCAATGATTCTTTCTCTGGAGTGAAGTGCTTTCACGCTAAAGTATTCTGTCCTTCCAGGTCACGCTACAAGGTGACCAAAACAAACGAGCAGTCCAGTAGCACTTTAAAGACTATTATTAGGTGATGAGCTTTTGTGGGGCAGACCCACGTCTTCAAATGCAGAGAGATACTGGCACACAGAGGTGTTTCAAAAGAACATCATAAAAGACAATTTTTTTAAAAAAAAGTGTTTTTGTTGAACATGTTTTTGCTTCTGTTTTGGTATTGCAATGTGTGAACTACTCCACTCACCTGCCAGCCAGCCCTCTCACAGTCAGGCATGATGTAGCAACCTTCTGCCTTCTATATGGCCTCCCTGCCAAAGATCGACACAGCGCGATAGGAGTGGCTTCTTTTCCAGTAACTAAGCCTCCTGGCAAGTCCTCCCAGCTGGAGTCACATTATCCGAGCTCAAAAGCACCTTACACAGGAAGCATCCTGCTCTCTCTGGCTCTTTATCTCCCTGCTGGGCTCAGTACCCAAACTACTAATGTCCGTGGGGGTGGAATGGGAAACAACTCCTACCCTCAACTCTAGGCCTTGTTTTGATAGCATATAGACTAGCATGCCTATCTCTCTGTTACTATACAAGATGACCACACTTCCTTACTTCCATTTTAGCCTTATAACTAGCAGGAGATATCAACTCTGGTATACCCCCCACTCCCAGTTTTGCAGGGGAGCTTGCTAGGAGGGTTTATACAATTAACACATCTTTTAATACACAGGTGGTAGAACTGGGATCGGGGAGAACTGGGCTGCAGCATCTGCTGACTTGAAGTGGTTTCCGTTATATGCAGGGCTTACAGTTTGGTTTGATGGCTCTCAGCACTTCTGCTATATAAATAGTTTCAGCACCTCTGTTGGGCAAGGTTGTTGAAGTTTTCAGCATTTAAACAGAAAGAAGCCTTTATTTACTAGCCATTGACATTAAAATCAGGTGTCAAATTACTTAAAAAAGAATTGTGAATTTTTTAAAAATCATGATTATTTGCAGTTTTAAATGCACTGTTAAAATGCTCATTGAAATTTATTATAAATATTTTGGATGGTTTTCTACAGTTTCAGAGACTGACTTTTTTTTCCAGTACAACAGAGAACACAAAGTGTAAGGTGCTCTCTTAATATTAAGTAGTTATGGGCAAAAAAACCAGACCAAATATTATTATTAAATAATATTTATTTTTAAATTTGTTTCAATTTTAAATAACAGTTCGTTCTATCCTAAGTTACTCAGTTTTTACTGTATTGTTCTTGTAAAGTCATCATTTCAGCTTCATACACCGTATCTGTTGCAGACAATGAATGTCCACAATGGATAATTATTCATAGACCAGGCCATAGAGCATTCCAGGTAATGCAGGGCCTGAAATTTCACAAAAGAAGAACTCTCAGGTCTGCTTCATATATCATAAAACAACTAAAAAGGACACACTCCTATTTTTTTTTCCTTTTGCTGGTCACCTTTAAATATTCCCCTGCAGTTTTGGAAACCCAAGCCAGCCCTATAGTAGTTTACATGAGAACCAGAGAATAAAATGGCTTTTAATAAAATTGGAACGATGCACTGGTCCAAACTGAGTGAAATGCAGAAGACAAAGGGACATCCACTTATTTTCCCAGGTGTCATGCCACCTGATCCTCTCCAGGAGGGAATGTTGGCAGAGCATCGGGGAAGCAGCTAGTAAATCAGAGATAATGGAAGAGTGATATTTTTCCTAATGATAAATTTGGCAGGTGGGATGTGGGAATTCTGGCAAGAGAAGGGACTTGGGAAGTAACTACAGGTTGTCACTATCACGAAAACCTCAATTAAGCAGAACAAATTGTCCCTCCTCGGATACATCCCGCTCAGTGAGAGAGGGGTGTTATTTAATTAGCTCCAATCCATCTGCCTGGTTCAGTGTCCACTAACTGCTTTATAGATTCTATAACTCCCAACCTGCTTTGACTCAGAATGAAGGACACCAAGAAAATAGTAGTGCTTGGACCTTAAAACTAGAGGGGATTCATTTCTTTAGCATAAATAAAAGCCTTCTACACAGTTTCATCATTCAGCATCTGTGGCGTGAAGATGTAATAAAAGCAACAGTATATCTATGAGGGATGGAGGTAAATGTGGTATTCCAGTTAGAGTATTTTGCAGTGTGTAATACAGTCATTGAAACGGCTAGGGGTAGAAAGATGAAATTTGGAATACAGTAAAGCCTGGAGAAGTGCGATTTCTATTTGCTATTAATTAGCCTTAACGTGAACTAAGTGCAAATGGAAACTGCCCCCGGCTCCCCCACCTTGGGAACCCATTGCGCAGACAGCTGTGTGCCCCCTAGCTGGGAGAAACTGTACCACAAGCAGCTGTGTGCCCCCCAGCTGGGAGAAGCTGGTGGCTGCGTGGCTGCCCCTCTCACTTACCCCAACTGCCCACTCCCCCAGCCAGGGAAATTCTGGGGATCTCTCCAACCCCCTCCCCAATTTCTGCAAAATTCGATTTATGCAGAGGTTGTCCAGGCCACACCTTCTGCATAAATCGAGGGATTACTGTATATGTATCCCTGATTGTTGGGAAAATGCCTTTAACTGTTCTTGTGATGGTATGTGAAAAATATGTATTATGTAGTGCAGTAGATTGCTTGTGTTTTCTCTCCTAAACTTCAAAAGTGCTCGGTTGTGGCCGGCTCTAGGGTCTATGTGAGGACTACCTTATTTACACAGAGAAAAGTGCAGGGTGCAAGCTGAAGCAAGGACTCCATTAGAATCTCTTGTTTCAGTGCTCATTAGGGGCATGGTATTAGGGGTCACCTCATGCTGTAGGTCACATTGTGAGTCCCATACTCCCAGAGCAGCATAGTTTCTTGCATGAGTTGTGTTTCTGAAGTCATTGTGGTAAGTCATTGGGTTCACTTGTATGGTTAACTGCTCACCAGCAAATGCCAGGAGTTTGCAAATAAAACCTGCTGTAAGTTGCACAGAATCATACCCTGCATACAGGAGAGGATCTGCTTCCTGAAGAGCACTTATGGGCATTGGATAGAACATGCCAAATAGACCGTTAGCCAGGCAGCTCAAGATTACGGCATTTACGTGAGTCAGTGCAAAACATTTCAAACCATCAGAGTTTTGAAGCCCTCACGGACTGTTTCTGGTCATTCTTTTCTCTGCTGTCCTTTTAAATGGCTAGGCAGTCCCATAATCAAAGACGCAAAAGCTATATTAAGTATCACTGAGGTTGCATAGAAGCTCAAAAATAAAACCCAAAACAAGTCCCCTTGTGCAGGTACATCATGACTTTAATTACAGGGTAATGTACCATTTATCCCCTACAACAGTATTCCTTTTCATCTAAAACCTTCAATAAAATACATACTCTGGTATTTACATATAAGTAATTTATATGGAAAGTACATGTTAAACCATGTCAATATAACATAACCCATGTTGAGTAGACACCATGGAGTAAGTATTTAAAATTCGCTAATGCATACATATGTATGTTTGAGGGTGAGATTCAGAAAAAAGAACACACACAAAAAAGTGGAATACTGATTAAACCAGAATTTATAGACTGTTTGTCAGTAAAGATGTTTTGGGCCATTATGAAAAAATTGTAAGGTGATAAATATGTATTCAAGGCTGAAGAAAATATTGTGTAATATTATTTGAGATACCCTGAGTAGCTGTGTATATTAAAGCAAAAAAAGCTTAGATATTTTATTTTAAAGTGTAAAACACTGTATAGGAGTCTGTATATGTGAACGGGTGCCTGAGTTAAGACTATCAAAACAAAAAAGCAGTCAAGTAGCACTTTGAAGACTAACAGAATAATTTATTAGGTGAGCTTTTGTGGGACAGACCCACTTCTTCAGACCATAGCCAGACCAGAACAGACTCAATATTTAAGGCACAGAGAACCAAAAACAGTAATCAAGGTTGACAAATCAGAAAAAAATTATGAAGGTGAGCAAATCCGAGAGCAGAGGAGTGGGGGGAGGGTCAAGAATTATATTAAGCCAAGTATGCAAAAGAGTGCCTATAGTTAAGACTGCGTGTGCAATATTGATCTTGCCTAACCTTTGGAACCCTTAACTTCATGTAACTTTAACTTGTTTTGCAGGGTTTTTAGATCTCCATTCTTTTCGACACAAAAGTTGACGGCTCGACTTTCATCAAACCTTTTTCTTTAATCTCCTCTTTATAGCCTGTAGTCTTTTCAGGAGAGCTTGGTAATGTGGCAAAATTACAGGAATCCACTTCCTTGGTGATAAATGTAAATGTTTCTTGTCTGAATGCCTATGTTAATGGTGCAGACTTATTGATTAACTACATCTTATGGGGAAAGGGTGACACTGATTATGTATTCCTTTTCAGATGAGGACAGAGTCCTGTGCCATTTGGGCACAAATTGAAGGTAAGGGAGTTTTTTTGTAGAATGAGGAAATAGCTCTTGCTGCATTGCCCAGCTCTATCTCTCCATAAAGCTAACAGTTCCTTTGACTTTTGTTTAATTCCCTGCTATAAATGAAGTCCAAGTTACCAGCAAAAAAAAGTTACTTGAGTAAAAGTAGTGCTTCTTTGCCAGGGGGAGGGGTGAGGAGATACTTACGTACAAGTTACCAGCATCCCCCAGAAAAACTACTTGAGTAAAAGCGCCCATGCACCCGCACATCACATCTTGATTGTACTCCAACATCCAGAAGTGAAAGCAGCTTCACTTTTACTAGCAGTTTTTTGGGTACGTTTTCTACCTTTGCCCAGGGGAACACTGTAAAGGTTAGATCAAGGTTTTGCAGCCTGTGACGTGGGACCCAACATTGAGTCTCCAGAATGTTTTGGAAAGTTGTGGGGCAGCTCCAGGCACTGCAAACTCCAGGGTTCCAGAACGCTCTCGCTGGGTCTGGCTGCCAGGATGACAGGGTCCCGAAAGGCCAAATTTGAGGGAGCGGCACTGCAGTTCCATGAGTCTGGTCACACCTCTGCTCTCACACATTTGGTCCGATTGATGGGCTGAGACCAAATCTGAACAGTGCTGCAAACCCAGGAGTGATTCCATGGTGGTCGTACTGCTGTAATTACTATCCCCAATAAAAGGAAATGGTAGGCAAATTGCAAGAATTTGGAAGAGAGGATGTGGTGAGATGTTTGATGAGTGATTGAAAAGAGCAGGACCAGTAATGCTGGCGACACCCTTGTCATATGGCATTGACTGAAACAGGTGATGGTGTTAGAGGAGAAGGATCTTGATTTACTTAGACTGTCAAAGGTTTTTAAAAAAGCGGGGAGGACAGTGATAGTTGGGAAAATGTAGTCTGTTTTGAGAAATACACCATTAATCTTCTTTCTTCATCTGGCTGCTGGCCAGGGGGGCTGTTCAGCTTAATTACTGCTTGATGTAGCAGTAAATCCAGAGTAAGAGTTTAACTTTGATCAGATGTAAGCAGTGAATCACAAGACTGCGCTGCACTGCTGCATGTGTTGGTATTCGTTTCCTTGAATTGTTTGATGTTTTCCTTTCAGATTTATCATCCGCTCTGCGACATACGACTGTTGCTGGATTAGGGTCAGTTGCTGCTGTCTGCCTTATACTGCTCTTGTCCTTCTTGGCAGCACGGTATGTTACATTAACTATTAACTTTAATTTTGTAGGTCTCTTAGGGAGGCAGGAGGCCGTACATGTGTTGCTTAGCAAAGAGCCTTTCTCAGCCAGCTTGCTTTGTTTATGGTGGTGTTCAACCCGTTCTGAAGCAGTAGGCCCTGTAGTGGCTATTGCTATAATGAATTAATCTCATTACTCTGAAAATATATTTGTTGTTCAGACCACCTGGCCAAATAGCCACATGTGGCTAGCAGCCGGTGTGTTGGCTGTCACAGGCCTATGAGGGAGGTAGAAGCTACATGAATAGTTCCCTACCTTTGCTGTGCAAGGGATCCCTCCATTGAACTGACTAGGTGAGGATAAATCGGTTTGTACTTAATCAGAGTTTGGAGGGGAGTATAAATGATGTGCTTTTCTGGGACACTAGTGAGAGTTTTGAATTTGGGGTGAACAGCTGAGAAGAAGGTCAGTCACAGCCCCAGACTGGTGGTCCCTCACTGCTAAGGTACACCAAAGCAGCCAAACAGAGCATTTCTGTTTCACCATGAGGGGTCACAAGACGTTCCCTCAGAAACTCCAGTCTCTGACCAGTAGCAGCACTGCTTCTAGGGACGGGTGGTTATTAAAACCAGTGTCACCAATTGAAGGTTCTTCTGATTACAAAGGACTAGCCACAGCCAGGTCAACACAGTAAGGTCTCAGAGCACGCAAACCCAGAGCACGCGACCCCACTCCTATGTGGCTGACCCCCGATTCATACAGTAAACCCTGAAAATATGTGATTTCCAGTTGCGTTTAACTCTCCCCGGCCCTGGCTCAACCCCCCCCGGCTCTGCCCCCCTCCGCCCAGCTCCACTCACCCCCCCTCCACCTGCACCTCTGCCTGTAGCTCACCACCCCTCAGGCGCGACTCTGGGTCAACCTCCCCAGCCCCGGTTCAACCCCCTTGTCAGCTCACCACCTGCACGCGGCAGTGGCTCCAGCTCACACCCCGCACCTGCACGTCGGGCTCGGGCTCGGGCTCGGGCTCAGTTTCAACTCCCCTCACATGCAGCTCCAGTTCTACCCCCTGCGTGCAGCCCTAGTTCATACCCCCTGTGGCCTGGCTCATCACCCCCGCGCACAGCTCCAGCTCAACTTCCCCCCTTGCCCTCTGCAGCCCTAACCCACCCCAGACTTAGCCCCCCACCCGCCTCTCACAGCTGCAACTCACCGCCAGGCTTAACCCTCCCCAGCTGCCCCCCTCACCCCATGACTTACCTTTCTGCTGCTGCTGCGGCTGCAGAACATGTGTTCCACCCAGGGAAAAAGCCAGACCTTCACTGACACAAAATCAGGGTTACACGACAGTGCGTCACTTGAGGGTTTACTGTATACAAATCAGATCTTACCCCAAATCACTCTGTTGCCACTCATTAGTATCTCAACACTAAGGATTTATTTATCTTGCCTTATTTTATTTTACTTTTAGAAAGAAAGGTGAGAGTTAAATTTGCTTAAAGGAATCAAATACATCCCAGGGTTGCCAAGTTCTTGGTTCAGGCTTGCAGCAGTGATGGAGTAAACTGCGGGCTAAGTCAAGTCTCTGGTTACTTCCAAATCAATGGAAGGACCTCAGTCCCTTTGTTAGAATGCTCCCATTTGTATAAGGCCATAGTCTAGAGCATGGGTGTCCAACCTTTTGGCTTGCCTGGGCCGCATTGAGTGAAGATAGTCTTGGGCCGCGTACAAAATATATAATATAGTTAATGTATATAAATCACATAATTATGTTAAAAGTTTACGATCTTGTGGGGCCGCATTACTAGCTGTCCAGGGCTGCATGCGGCCCGCGGGCTGCAGGTTGGACACGCCTGGTCTAGAGGCTGGAGCAGTAGGGAAGCTGAAGCAGGAAAAGCAAGTTGGAGATGTTCCCAGGGACTTATATAGCTTTTGCCATGTGGAGGGAATTCCATTGTTCTTACTGGGGGGAAAGTACAGTAACAAGATGGAGTTGGGAGCCACCTGTGCAAGTCACAAGTCCATGCATAGTTTTGCCTATTCAGAGCAGAAACCATTACCCACATTCCAGTTTGAACGTTCACAGGAAAGTCCATTCTGTGTAGATGGGCATCTCCCATGCTTCATTGGCCGTGTCCACACTATCCCAAAACTTCGAAATGGCCATCTGCTGATATGAATAAGGGAATTTTGAAGTTGCCGGGGTCCTTTCGAAAAGGAGCCCCATCTGGACGAGCCGCACGGTGGTGAGCCACGGCAATTTTGAAGTGCCGCAGCTGCCGGCACTCTAATGAGGCGCTGAATATATATTTCAGCACTTCATTAGTAAACTTGGAAATGGCCATTTGCATTGCCATTTTGAAGTTTTGGGATAGTGTAGACATAGCCATAGTGAGTTAAGAGCCCTTTTGAGCCATTTGACTTGAATATTCCCTTCCCCCAGCTGCTGGCCAACTGTTTCACGGACACTACTCAGAATTAAACACCTTGAAGTACAAATACATTGAAATATGAGTACGTAGACAAAGCTCATAACTTCAGAAACAATCATACATGCATACAATCAGCTTGGGAGATGGGCTGGAGATGGTCCTTTGTGCAGGGACAGTAGTTTTAAAACTGCTCTTCTTCCCAGGTGAAACAAATTGGTTTTTTGTTTCTGTAGTCCTGTGGCTGTGGGGAAAATGTTCCCAAACACAAATTTCACCAGAGCTGTAAATGTGTCTGCAACAAATTCCAGAGAGGGGGAAGATTGCGCATTCTTCTCACTTCTGTATCCCATCACACTGATGAGTTCTTTGTGATGAGATCCTTTGGTCTGATCGATTTTTAAGTTGCTTATTTGGCCTCCAGAAATAGAATGACATGACAGCGCAGTTTTATTTCATAAAGCGAGGGGGAACGAAAAGGAAAGGGATTATTTGGGCCTGGCTGTGTTTTCTTGAGATTCGTGTGATTCAAATTTCACAGCGGAGTTTCCAAAGCCTCTTGGCATCATTTCATAAGGCAAGTGATAGCCACGTTCTTTTGGCAGCCCGTCACAATGATGAACGTCACAGAGTACTGTGGGTTCTTAGATATTTTTGGAAAAGGGCATGGCCCTAAACCAACCTTCCAGGTAAACTGGCTAGAATTATTCCAGGGCGTGTGCTGCCTCCTGATGATGGAAAGTTCACAGAAGGCATGTTGTAGTAGAACAGAGAGTCAGCACTTGTCCCTTCACCAGGGCAGCACACCAGAGTAGGTTAAGGAAGATGGAGAATCTCTTGACATTCCCAGTGCAGCCTGTTTAGGTGGGGATTTTATGGAGACCTGACCAACACTGACACTGGTCCTTTCCCAAAGGAATGTCTGAGAGAGAAGGAACCCCATGTCCCCTTTGGTCTGGATACCCTCCTCACTTCTGGGTGTAACCATCCCCATGTCCATGGGTATAGATTTTTGTAAATATCAGTCATTGTCCAGCTCTTGGGAGAAAATTGAGCTCTGGGAATAGGTGCTGTATCAGGCTTTCAACAATCACCATTGAATGGTTGGTCCTTCCTCATCCCTGAGACCAAGCAGTCAGCTTGAGGCAGAGAAAATCTGCTGTAGCGGTAACCCTTGTATTTTGCTGTCATTGTAGCAATATGACCTGTGAAAGCATAGCACTGCTGGTTAATTTCATGTAGCAACTGAGCCTTTTGCATTCCCTTTTTCTTTTTCTTCTTCCTATTGCTAGCCTTCGTTTGGTGTAGGCCTGGCTTGATGTATGTAACTTACCGAGTCTTATTGAGAAGGTGAATGGAAGGTTATGTTGCACATAAGGGCTTGCAAACAGTATGGTGGAGTCATGATACACAGCTGAGGTCTAGCGACGAGATGAGCATTCAGTGTAAAGATCGGGTTGGTGTAGTCAAGCACGTGGACAGAGCATGCTGTACAGGGATCAGTTTCCTGCAAGTAATCAAGCTAATAAAAAACGTGTAGTATAAAGAATCGCAAATGCAGTTGGATGTGTAAATGGGTATAGCAGAAAAGTTCATGTAAATTAGGATGTGTGGTCCACCCCAATGCTAGAATCTGACCAAAGCTATGCTGAGCTGTATGTCAATGAAACCTGAGTGATGAAATCCAGATTGGAGCTGGATGAAGTGTTCTCCCAGAAATTGGACAAGGCAGGCTGCAAGTGGTGTTGGAGAACATCCCAACAATGGGGTTATTATTTCAATGGCTTCTAACGCCAGTGATCACCCCCATGTTAAGGTAGGGAGTGTTGAATGGTTTGGGTGTCAGAATGACCTAATCAGTCACAGTAGACTAGATTTAGAATCCACACTAAAGGCTGCTGATTGACTTCACTGGAGCTGTTCACCTGAATAACTGCTCTCCCGTGGAAGTGAGTGCTTTCAGAAATACGACTCAGGAAAAGAGCTTGCACTCGGACGGATTTATACCCCTCCTGAATTTACGCATCATTTTTCAAAAATGACTGTAAAATATGCATTAGCCCACATTTTCTGCTCAACAGAATTTCCTCTCCTCTATCCGTTACTGAGTTCTGAAATTGGGCTTTCTCTTGTATCTCAGTGACCATAGACCCATACAAATTTAATGGTGAGACTGCAGTACTCTTGTAAGCTGTGTTTGTATTTGAATTCTGTCAGTACTAAGGTTAGACTGTGGCAATGGTCTTTACAAGACCTTACATCCTTAGGGCTTGTCTCCACTATCTGGAGATTGACACTTCAGTGATGGATCCACCAGGGGTAGCTTTAGCGGGTCTAATGGAGACCAACTAAATCCATAGCAGTTCACGCTCTGGTCTGTTCTAGTACTCCACTAGAATGAGGAGCTCAAGGTAAGTCGATGGGAGAGTTTGTACTATCGACACCAGTAAATTGACCTAAGCTACTAGACTCCAGTTACATGATCCATGTAGCTGGAGTCATGTAACTTAGGTCAACTTAAGCCCATAGTGTAGACCTGCCCTTAGAGTACTGTCCTTTTTCTAATCCTCTACAGCAGTAGTAAAGTTTAGTGTTCATATAGTACCTTTCATCTTCAGAGCTGCAGGGAAATCTTCTTGCCTGTTTATCTTATAAGTAGAAACTAATTCTCCTGTTCTGTGCTTGCATTCTTATCTGAGTATTTGTTTACCTAGATAGTTTTCCTTTCTCCCTCGCCAGTTCTTACCTCCACAGCACAGTCCATGTACCCCCAGCTGCTCTGACCCAAGGAGTGTCCTATGAGACTACCATGGATACTGCAAGAAGTGGAATCGCATCCTCTTTCCTACAGATTGAAAGCGTGTCTCTTCTGTAGAGCATTCATCCTCCAATCGCCTACAAGACAGAAGAGGGTATCTAGAATCTCTTTGTTACATCAGTACTGCACTGTCATTGACTGACTGTATCGGTGTACCCTGCACTGACAGCTACATTAATAAATTGGCATTTGTCTGAAACAAAGTGAGATGCCCAGACCTTCCTTGATGTCTTCATTACCTTCAAAGCAGTTTAAGACTTTCACATCTTGATGAATATCAGAAAGGACACAAGGAACTTTTCAAGCCTTCAGGTACAGGCCAATGGGCACCAGGTATAATAGCGGTCTTGGAGTATGCTGTTGCTGTTACTAACATATAGTTCTAATGAAAGAAAACAATTATACCCTTATAGTGAGTGATCTTTGAACTGAGTTGGTCTAATCGAGGAGTACTAGATTACTCAAGGAGCAAACTGCTATTTGAAATAGGCCTGTTTCATAATGCCAGAGAATGCTAGCCCCCCCCACCAAGTTAAAACCGAAAAGCAGCTGTTGCAAGACCAACTAGAAAACTCAATCAATTAAAAGGAAGTGTTGCTTCAATACAAGTTTTAAAAGTGCTATAGATTTGAGCATCTGAAACGTGTTACCAAACAGATGTGTTCAAGAAATGTTAAGGTTTACTGCAAATAATCTACAAAATAATACATACATCTGTATTACGCTAAGTGCCAACAACATTAATGGTTTTTAAATAAGGAGCTACGTGTCTTCAGTTGCAATTTATTTCATCTTTATACTTCTGTTATAATTTACAGTAGTGGAGAATTTTGATGATCATATGCTGTTTTAAGGCAGAGGTGGGCAATAATTTTTGATGCAGGGGCTACGCCCAGACTTCAAGTGGTTAAGGGCCTCACTTTTTTATGACGTGAGTGCAAGGTCTGGGATGGAGGCAGGTGCAGAAGGGAGCTTGGGCTAAGGGACTGTGGTGCTAACTGTGGTGTGGTGTAGCTAACTTGCTGTGATGCATAAGACAATTCCAAGTACTTTTGATTTTTACTTCTGTTCCAGTTCAGAAGTTATTCTAGAATGGCAGAACTGCTGAAATAAAGAAAAATATCTTTGTTTTTAGTCCTGTGTTGTCTTGTCTCCCCCTGCGATTTCTGTTACTTATTGCTTGCTTCCATACTCTGTATTAGGGTCTACAGTAGCCTTTATGTAGGTTGTTTTATGTTTAATCATGTTTCTGGTTGTGCAGCTCTTTTCCTGTCACTCTGAGAGGTTGGTTTAAAATGTAAAGTATTATGGACTTTTAAGCGCCTTCTGCTACTTGCTAAGGCAAGCTGCAATTGAAAATACAATGGTAAACTTTGTGCATGGTGCATTTTCAGCTTAGTTCACACACTAACAAGTCTCCAACTGTCAACAGCTCAGTAAGAACTCCCTTACCTGTGCTACTGATTAGGAGCTAGCAGTTTGTTCCTTCACTAAATCAGAACAGATGAGCTTAATCTTTCTTGTTCCATTATTACTTCCTTTTGTACTTTTGTTTGAACATAATGCAGACCCGAGAGATCTTTTCCGTTACCGAAAATAACAATTGAACAAAATATATATTACATAAAATATGTGCATAAATTCTGCTTTGTTTCACCCCAGTTCCAATACTGTGGGAGGTGCAGCGCACCCTCAGCTCGTGGTCAAGTCAGTGGGCATACAGGGCACAGCATCTCACAGAATAGCCTCCCCAAAGACCCACCTGCAGTGTGAAAAAAACCTGTGCATAATTCTGTTGAAGTCAGCAGCTAAATTAACATTGATTTCAATTGTGCAAAACAGGAACATAGAGACAGTCCAGTGCAGTGGATAAGGCACTGGACTGTGAAGCAGGAGACCTCCCATTAGCCTCCTGTGTGACCTTGGGCAAGTCACTTCACCTCTCTTTGTTTAAGCACTTCAAAGCAGGGGTTGTCTCTCATGTTGTGTTTGGAAAATACAGAGCATACGGGTGCCCTGAACCTCTACTGGAAAAACGGGAATTTGCGCCGCAATTCACAGGATTGGGAACTTTTACTGCTGCGAGTAACCAGAGTGCAACAAGACTGAGCATGTGTTGCATTCATAGAATATCTGTTAAAAAGAAAAAAAAATCTCTTGATTTTTGTCCTTTTGTACATGTGGTCATCTAGCCTCTTCACTGATGAAACACAGTGCCGTCAGTCAGAGTCCAGGCCACTTCCCTCAAGGATCAGATTGTTAGAGATCCATTGGTCCCCAGGTACTCTGAGACAGTGAAGATGGAAGCTGTTCAAGCCCTGCTTGGAGTACGTTACCCGCCTTTAGGGCTGTGAAAGCTGGGTCATGGGAAAGCAACCCTGATAAACAGATGCCTGTGTGTTCAGGGTGAGCAGCTTGTTCCAGGCACAAGGTAGGATGAAGAAGTAGTGAAAAGGAGCTTTTAGTTCACCTCTTCTAGGGCCTTCCCCCAACTAGGGCAAGCAGGTTGGGGTCACCCCTAGATAGAGCTGCTTGGACATCTGAGCCACTGCCCCGTGTCTGGATCCTGTTCCACCAGGACCAGCAACTATCCACCACAGAGTTTGACCACCTGCATGCTGAGACAAAAAGGGGGTGCTGTAGGCCCTCCATGTTTTCTCTCGGCATGGCCTATAGAATTCCAAGGGCAAGGTGAAGAGTCAGGACAATTCAAATAGGCCTGTTGCAGCGTCTAGCCAGTACTCCATGCCGCTTTAAAGGAAACACCCACTTTATTGTGTTCACAACTGCACCTTTCTAGACAGATGTGGTCCCAATAATGTATCTCATCCATATTTTGAGGACAATTCCTTCATCTTGTGGGTTGCCTTGCCCTCAGGACTTCTTAAGGGCAGACAGGTGTGGTGACTGGCACCTGTCTGTGTCTGGAGGTGAATCCCAGAGAGAACACAGACACCTTACTCTTTGGTAAAAGGATGAGTATGAGGGGTAAAATCAACTTGATGTGCTAAAATAATTTCCTGTCACTATAGCATAGGTTAAAATATCTATTAGATCAAAGCCATGTTTTCTTTAATGTAGCTTTGCATAATTGGCATGAAAATTTGCTAGATCACTTACAAAATCTACTCACCTGTCTTATACCATGATGAAACATAATGAGAAAACCAATATTATTTCATTTGTGTGTCAAAGAAATTAGAGGCAGCAGGCAAAAATTTTATAAAGCTCCTTTAATGGTTATACCAAGAGTTCTTCATTGCTGTAAATACTCTCACCTCTGGTCTCCTGAAGCTTCAGCTTAACTCAGGAGAGGTGCAGATAAACAACATGGATATTAAGCCGTTGTCCTCGTTGGAGAATTTTCCAAATATTAATTTATGCCTTCTGATTTGAGAGCTCTTTTTCATGAAAAGTTCTCATTTACTTTTTTCTTAACATTTTAAACCTTATTGGCCCAGCACCTTAAATAAAATAAATTATATATACTAAAAAGTTTTGAAAAAGGTCTACCACGGAGGACCATTGTTAACCATACACAATCTTAACAACAGAGGGGTAGCCATGTTAGTCTATATCCTAACTGCTTTTTTGTTTCATATATAATTATGCGAATCTAGAGTCAACATAGTTACTTTTTCCTGTGTTATTAAAAAAAATAGCCACATGTAGTGAAGCAAGTCTGGTCTAGGTACAATGCTAATGATAGCCAAAGGTCAGCTTGATTAGGCTTCCATTAAGTGAGTTTGCGCTTTTACAGTGACAAATATTTAATCAAAAATATGAGCTCTTAACCTTTCAGCTCATTAGTTTTAGCTGACTACTGAGTTATTTTTAAAAAGGAAAAGATAGCCCCAGAGGGCATGCTTCAAGGGGGTGTGGCCTTTTGTAGCTCAGCATTGTATGTGTAGCATTATTACAATCGCTTTCCCACTCGCTCTAAAACGGAAATAATCCCATGTGCCACAGTGCCATGGTGCCCATGGATTCTGTGTATTTTTCCATTGGTTTGTCTCTGTCAGTTGCCAGTGGATTGACGCTTAGTGGGATTTCTGCCACATCTTTTTAAATGGCTCTCTCAATCAGATACTAGCATATATACACCACTCTCATATAATGTAAAGCCATGCCTTGGATCGCAATTATTAGAGTCCTATATGGACAGTAAATTGGTATCTGCATCTGCAAAAATTGTCTGCAGCTATCTGCAGCCACAGCCAGGGATGCAGATAGAAAGCAGAGATCTGTGGATTTACAGGGTTCCACCATTGTGTTAAAGGCCAGGGAGATCACAGTGAGTACAATAGTCCTTTCTAACGCTCCATGTTTTAAGAAGAAGCATTGCTGCTTCTTTGTAAGCTGCAAATAATAAATTGTTCATATCTGGCTAAGCTAAGTATAAACAATTCTGCCTAAGCATCAGTTACCGCAGTCTTATTGTCTACTCTGTGAGAGGCATCTCATGTGGGCTCTTGTAAAACTTTCAGAATTTATGGAGCTACCATGACTAAATGTCTGATCATACCTTGTGGTTGTAAGTTTAATACTTTCCGCAAGGGCTCACTGGCATGCCCTTTCAATGTGTGGGTGGGTTTCTTTTTTACAGGTGTAATAGAGCCAACAATTCAGAGACAAACAGAAGTCTGGAGGGTTTTAGGCAGTTGTAATTGAAGCTTTACATTAGGCACAGTTTTGCTTGCTAAAAGACACTGCAGTCCAATTAAAAGGAGGTTTTTAGGTCAGTGGAAAGGTTTGAAAGTAAGTACGTTCCATGACTTGTGGGGAAACATGGGTTTTCGGCTAACCTCTGCTTTACCCAGTGGGAGAGCTGGAAGCACTGTCCGAGGGACTTTGTCTCTGTACCAGATCTGAATATAACAAAGGAAACCTGGTGATCTTAGGCCATGATGTAGAGTGGACTCTAGCACAAGTCCCCAATCCTCATGCCAACAGCCCTCCACATAGCAACCATCACCTCCCTCCTGTTCCAGCAGCCAGACAGGTCTTCTATCCCAGAACTATTAATTCTCCATCCCCACATCATCTAGCCAGCCACCATCCTAACCAAGGCTTCCCTCCCCACCACCCTCCATTGGCATGCACAAGTCCCGGCACTCTAAAATACACCCCTTGTTTCTTGCCGTGATCCAAAGCCCATAACCCTTTGCACCAGAAAGGACTCCGTGGTATGGTGGGTCACTTGCAAACCAAGACAGTGTGAGAAGCACTGGTGTATGACAGCAAGCTTGGCTGACTACATCCGCAGGGGACCCACAAGCAGCTACAGAATTTTTGCCTTGCTTCGGATTTGAATTTTGGTGGTGCTCTCTGAACCAATTTCAGAGTTCAAATGCCCCTCAAATTTGTGCACAGGAGGGTTAATTCAGCTGTCTCTCTAAATTCACGTTAGACAAATTCAGTGATTAGACTTATGGAGACAGTAAAAACTGATGTAAAGGCTTCCAGATAACATTAATAGCCCCCAAATCTAGACTTCTGCAGTAACACTCAGCAGCCCGCCAATCAGATGCCAGAATAAGATCTCTATAACATTCAATGTAATTTCCTGCCTGTGATACTGAGCAGCAAGAGTTAAGCAACTAGCAGGCAGACTGGCCCAAAGGAAGCCTTTGAAGTATATAAATGGTAATTAGAGACATTCCTGTATTGCACCTGCATTGTTAGAGAATTACAATTTTCTTTGTATGTTTTCATTTTGTCTTGTTAGATGTTAAGCATGGAACCACATTAACTTGTGGATGCTAATTCACTTTAATTTTTTTAAATTACCTTATGCTTGTGGAGATGGATATTTAATTTCAAGATCAAAGATGTAAGATATTGCAGAAAATATTACATTGCCTTCAGCTTAAATTGTCTGTGCCATATTGGAATGCCTTGACAGTTTGAACAGATAGTTTTAGTTAACTTGTGTATATATATAGGAAATAAGGAGTTTTTTCCTCCAAAGCAACTACGTGTACTACCTTGTCTTCATGCGAGAAATGGCTGCTTGCATTGACTACTGTCAGAAGCTAGAGCAGCCTGCCAGAGATCTATAAAAGAACTCTCGGGCCCTAGTCCCACATCTCAGAGTTGCTTACGTGTGGCCAGAAGAAGCTTGTTCCAAACAATTTTTACATTGGAAAAAAGGAACTCATGAGCCAGGTGGAAAAGTTGAGCTACCAGAAAACACTCACTAAAGCCTGGCCCTTTGCTTGGGATCGCTACATACTTTTGGTTCTGTATATACACATGACCTTGGACATAAGGATGTATTCTTTATAAGTCTAGCTGGCAGGTGGGAGTTGCCTTTTACTTAGTCCTGACATTTCTTGATGGCATTGTTTTGTTGATTTAACTGTGGCCAAAGGTCCCCCTGTTCTGAGATGAGGATCCTTGCTGTCCTCTTATCCAGTCTGAGGCATTTTCGGCAAGCGGCACTTACCCATTACTGAGTTTTGAGATAAGCATTTCCAGTCAGGCTTTAATCAAAGGAGCAGCCCCTGGGAAACAGAGCCTAGAGCAGCAGAGTCATTCCTGTTCACTAGGCTAGCAACCTGCCAACGCCCAGATCTGTAACACTGGCTTTCAGGTAGGAGACAACAGCCCAAATAGGAGATCTAACTGATTAGGAGAAGCAGCAGCTTGGAATGAGGTTAGAGAATTTTTGTTTTGTACGTGTGATTTTTTTTTTTTTATGATCTCAGGTTTCAAAATTTGGGATTTACATCCTAGGCAACACTTGCTGATCAATCATTGTTTTCAAGGAACATTTTCAAAATCTGTTAATGGGAGGGGCTTTGGCACCTGAATCCATTAGCTGCCTTTTGAAAAGCACCACTGCACGGTTTAGAAGAAAATAAAGACAAACAAGGCACAGCACATTGCGATTGGCTGGAAGTAAAGGTGGGTGTATTTTGAGCCCCTTTGTTCATAATTAATTGTATTTGGGAGAGAACCCTGTGTAATGAACCATCTGCAAACAGACACCCTTAGTTTTCCTAGTGCAGGTTGCAAGCGTTTCCGTAGTCTGGTTTGCTTTCACTGCATGGCCTGTCCGAGTCACTACCAGCACCCCAGGGTTCATCATCTGAGGCAGATACAAGAATGTAGGCAGAAGGAGAACAACCCTGCCCCTCAGAATTCCAGATCAAATTAATTTAATACAAGGCAGCTGCTCTTTGCTAGCAAGAGAGAGCCACAAACTGCAGTAAGAATCACAGCAACAGGTGAAATGGTGAAATGGTGCTGAGCAGCCAGAATGGTTAGAGCCTTCCTCTCCAAAGGCTCAGAAAACAGAAGTAGGAGTTTCCCTGGGAATTTATGACCTGTTTGTTCAGCTTCGGGGGCTCCCTATGATTACAAAGTAGCCCTTGGTTCTAGACTTGCAAACACTTCCTGGTGTACCTACCAGTGGTGGTAACCACATTGGAAGCCTTCATGGCTCTGGGTGAACCTGCTTCTTGGGGAAGCAATAACTCCCCAGCCCACCTCTTCCACCTGTAGCCAATACTCCTCTGCCTGGGACCCTGCCTTCTGCTCCCCTCAAGCCCCATCGCCTCTCCACTGTCTCTCTCTTTTCCTTGCTCCCCTTACCCCAGAGGATCACTGCATTCTTCACCTGTATTTGCAGCGCATGTGTGTTTCTACCTGCAATTTTTTTTTTTCAGAATTGGGCTTTTTAGAGCCTGTGCCAAAATATTTTTGAATATCCTTGTTTTGGAGTTGACCAGCTAGCTAAGGGGCAATGGCGATCCCGGGAGAAGAGTGAAATGTGGATCTCTTTGTCACGGGCTGGCCAGCTCAGCTGTGGGCTGCTGGGGCTGGAGAAACTCAGGTAGAGCAAGCGAGGGGGTGGGACTGAAGAGCAGCAAACAGTAGGGGGAGGGGGTAAGCACCTGGAGGGAAGAGGGGGGTGGGTGGAGGGATAGTGGGGCCCACCTAGTGGGGAAGGAGGGGCTGAGTGAATGGGGAGAAGAGGGGTGTAAGTGGCCAAACATGAGCAGGTCACCCCCCACACTCACCCCAGTGGCAGGAGCAGAAAGCAGAGCAGCCCAGTGCCAGGCTGCTCCATTTCCCGCTGCCGGGGGAAGTGCTCAGTGGGCCGGGAGAGGGCGGTGGGGTGGGGCAGAGCAGGCCCCCAGTAATCCCCTGGTTTGTGTTGCTGGCAGGGGGGTCAGAGCAGGGGTGGGACTGGAGCACTGGGCAGGGGACCCCTAGGGACAGCTCCAACTCCACTAGCAAGCGGGGAGTGGGACAAGGGAGAGAACGTGTGGGGAGAGGGCTGGGGAGAAGAGGACCCAGCAACAAGCTCAGGCTGGGGGAAACAAAACTTAGCACCACTCCACACACTAGCAAGCAGGGTACAGGGGAGGACTCAGCCGTGCAAGCAGCAGGGGTTGGGGCAGTGAGGGGGGAAGAGGAGGAAACCCCCACCCCACACAGACCTGCCACCAGGGGAGGCTGAGTACAGCCAGGGCAGGGACCTCCCTGGCTGGCCCAGCCTCCGAGCAGGACGAGGGCAAAGGAGGCGGACGGAGATGGGGAGGCAGTGAGGAGGAAGCCCACTTTGCCGCCCCGGCCCAAGGTGCAGGGAGGAGAGGAAGAAACCGGCACACAGCAGCAGCACAGTGAGCTGGCTGGGATCTCTGGAGGGCAGGGCTGGAGAAAGCTGCAGGCTGCGCCCCAGGGGAACCCTATGGGACTGACATTGGAGCATGCGCCTGTGCCTGAACCCTATGAAAAACACCCCCAGCAACACGTGGAAGTTAGAGGCTGGGAGGGCGGGGGCAGGGCCCGGGCCTGGGCCCCAGCTTTCAGCAGCACACGGGCAGCCTGTGTGGCCTTCCTTTGCCTCACAGACAGGCTGCGCATGGAAGCAACGGTGGGACGTGGCCTGCTGCGGAGGTGGCATTCAGCACGATGCCGCTGCAGGCTCCAGCAGCTGGGGACTCCCCCCGCGAGAGCAGGAGATTTTAGCGTGTTACTAATCCCAGTTGTGGGTTTTTAAACAAGACAGGTCCCAAAGGATCACAGTGGCAGCTCAAAAAAACCACAAGATTAAAAAATATGGAGGGTTTTGGGTTTTTTTTTTGTTTCACATTTTCAAACTTTTTCTGACAGTGAAGGGTTAGAAACTTACTACTTTAAAAGGACCGCTGAGATTTTCACTTATTACCATGTCTCCTGGAGCTGGGTTTAAGATGGGGTCTCAGATCCCCCCCAGCAGGCCAGTGGGCACCCCCCCACCCCCCGGCAGGACTCAGGAGGGATAGCGCCCAGCCCTGCCTGCCAGCCTATGCACACACCCCTGCCACCCCCAGGAGGTTTAACACACACACCCCGGGGGTCCGGCCACTGCCACCCCAAGCAGTACAGTGAGGCTAGAGCAGCTTCCAGCTGCTAGCTCCACACTGCTGCCAGCGCGTTCCCTGTGGCCTGGGGGAGTGTGTGAAGAGGTGTGGTTTGGTGTGGCCGTCCTGGTCCCGGCAATGGCCAGTCCAATAGGCTTATGTACAGGACAGTCCCCCATACCCAGGTTAGTCCATGGGGCCCTGGGCCGATGCTGCAGCCTGCTCTGCCCTGTTACCATCTCCCAGGCCAGCCCTGTCATTCTGCTTCCCCATGGCCTGTGCCACTGTGACGAGGGGAGGAGGTCTGAGCCCTACTGCTGCCCTGCACCATGAGGCCACATCCCTTGGGAGGGGCGCTCGAGAGAGAGGGTGCAATGGGAGTGGGTAGGCTGGAACAGGGTCTAGGCTTGTGGGAAGGGCTGTGAGTTTGAGACCACCGGGTTAGGGCCAAAGGCCCCAATACTAGTGATTTACACGGCAAGATGTGGAAACGCAAAGAGCCTCACCTCTAAGTCAGCAAACCCCTATGGACACACTGGACGTATGCGAGTATTTGCCACCAAAGCTAAAGCTCTTTTCCCCCTGTGGCTCTTACACGGAGCAAATGCCTTAGACCATGGGTCAGCAATCCCCAGAATGGCGCACGAGCCCATTTTCATCAGCACGCAAGGTGGGAGCTCAGCCCCACCCATTCAGCTGGGAGCTTGCTCAAAGCCAGGCTGCCTGTGGCTTAACAAAAGACCAGCTAATGCTACCAAGCAACCACCTAGATGAAGTAAGACGCAGAACTTTACTGTTAATTAATGAAGCTGTTGGAAGTAGGACTATTAGTGACATTAAAAAGTATCACTGGCACTCAGACCATACCTAGAGGTCAAATTTCAGTGCTCTGCCTTGGAAAGGTCACTGACCCTGTTTTAGCTTATTAGAGACTGAAATAGTTGTTTGCTGTTTGTATTTATAGTTTGCAGCTGATGGAGCCTGGATAGGATGACCAGCCATCCTGTTTTTAGCGGGACAGCCCCACAGTTCAGGTGCCAAAAAGGCATTCTGCCTTATTTTACCAGGGGGGCTTATTGCCCTGTATTTGGTGCCCTCCTGCTTCCACCTCCTAACACCTGCCCTGACTTTTAAGCTACTGGATATGCAGAAGAACAATAGTTGTGACACAAGTGGGGAGTATGTTAGGGGAGGGGCATCAGAAAGAAAAGGCTGGAGAGCCCCTGCTCTGGGTGATACTGTAACATCAATAAATACTTAGCTTTGCTCATCCCCTGAATGAGTGTGAAATTTTCGCCTTCCTACCCTAGGCTCCTGGGTCACTGGGCAAAGGAAGGACAAGGGCTTAGGACACAAACTGTTTGTGCCCTCGGGCATATGGCATTGGGCAGCAAGAACAATGACTGAGATGTCAGGTAAGTGATGTAGCTGCTAGTACAGCAGCATCTGCAGGCATCAAGTGTGCCCATCTCCCCTGGAGACGATAGCGAGGACAGTCCATGACCAGCTGTTTGTCCCTGAGCTCCTCTGTGGCAGGCAAGGGAGCCCCGGAAGCCCCTGTGTAAAGTGTGAATTAAAATGCCTGTAGCTGCATTGCATCCTGTTGTAACACAGGCAGCTCCTTTGGGTCCTTAGTGGTCTACCTGCCAAGAAATGCAAAATACCCAAAATAGAGCTCTCCCCGCTGGCTGGCACCACTCCTTAGAAAGGCTGCAGGAGAGGTTGGGCTGTTTTAGGGGAGCGTGGCATGGCCTTGGGCGAGTCTCTCAGCCCCTCAGTTATGCTGCTGTGAAATGGGAAGAAGCGGTGCTACAGCACCTCAAAGTGTCAGGTTGAGCAGCTCCCATGAATGCAGGTGGGGGCAGATCACTGCTAGAGAAAGACCCCCCCCAACCTGCTGTTCACCCCCCCACCATTCATCAGAACAGGCTGCCTCACCCCAGCACTCAGTGGGCTTCCTCTGGGGGGTTTGGGGGCAGCCCAAAGCAGCCTGGCCTGGCCTGGCGGAACCCACGTCAGCCAAGACAAGGAAGCTTTTAAACCTGCTTTCCTTTCTTGCCCGTGTTGTTTCTCCGGAGGAGGAACGTGATATCAGCGTGAGGCGTTTGATGCTGGTGCCCATATGGAGCTGGCTTTCGCTTGAGGCATCCGTCACTGCAGTGGTTCCCATTCTCGTCTGACCAGCACCGTCATCCTGAACCATTCGGTCAATGGGCCGGGGGCGGGGGGGCTGCCAGCATGTGTGAGGTTCGACCACTGCAGCGAGGAACAAAGACCCCGTCATTGCAGGGATCACATGAGAGGCCTTTAAAAAGATGGTGAAGTCTGGGTGTCGGATTTAATTTAACGCACTAGTGCCAGGCCAACCACTCGGCTATGATCAGTGTGACTCAAGAGGCCTGTGGATATCTCCTGCTGGATGTGTAATCCGATTCTAACTGGGTAGTGTGAGGCTGGTAGCAGCCCCTGGCTTGCCAGGACTGGGTCTTCTCAGAGTTGGGTTACTTGGGAATGCAGCCCAGCGTAGGTGGGGAGGGATAGCCCAGTAGTTTGAGCATTGGCTTGCTAAACCCAGGGTTGTGAGCTCAGCCCTTGAGGGAGCCAATTAGGGATCTGGGGGGGGGATAAAAAAGGGATGGTGCTTGGTCCTGCTAAGAGGGCAGAGGCCTGGACTCTGACTCCTGAGGTCCCTTCCAGCTCTATGAGGTGCGTATCTCCATCTAAAGCCACCCACTGGCATGATTCTAACCCAAGAAGAGCTAGTGCTAGCAGCAGCCCCCAGAAGGGGCTCTCCAGTGCCTTGCCTGAATAAGCATTTTTCAGGGTTCCTTGGAAGTCAGGTTAAAAAGTGGCTCAAGACACTCAGTCCTTAGAGGGAGGGGAAAGGGAACCAGGAAGGAGAATGGATGTTACCTTTTTTCCCCCACCTGCAAACAAGCCAGTAGGGTCAGGAAGCCCCAGAAGCCTCTAGGAATTACAGGTCATTCCTCCAAGATGACAACTCAGCAAACTGCTGGCACACCCCTATGCCCAGCTCCTCGTAATAGCTGTCCCTTTAAGGAGCTGTCACCAGGGGTCAGATCCACATCTGCTGGGGGGGCAGCCCTGGTGTGCAACTTGTGGCTCAGCCTCTGCCCTTACAAAGTCTCCTCCCCTGCCACAAAAGTAGCAAGTGTCACGGACTGGTATGAATGGCTTTGCCATGTTTCCGTCCTCTGTCCAGCCCATTCTGTCCCTCATGCCCTGTGAGCTGGGGGAGTCGCTAAAACCTGCCTCAGTTTCCCCCGCTGTGAAAGGTGGCAATAACGCATCCCTCAGAGGGGAATTGAGAGGATGCAGGAGCAGTGGTGGGCTGGTTTAAAGATACAAATGTGCCACTAGGAATGTCGTCATTCCTAATACGCTGGGAGTCTAGTGACTGTGCAAGCAGACTGACAGCACAGCAGCTGCAAATAGCCAGCAGCAGAGGTCATAAGTAACGGATTGGTCCAAACCGCAATACAGCCAGACGCCTGAGTTGCAAACTGACCAGTCAACCTCATTTGAAACCACAAGTGCACAATGAGGCAGCTGCAGAGACCAAAGAAACAAACAAACAGACAAAAAAAAAACCCCACAACCTTCTCCTAGTACTACACTAACCAGAGACTGATAGAAAAGGGAAAGTGGCATTTTAGTTCTCCCCAGTAAAATTTCAAAGCAGCGTAACATTTTCAGTTGCAAACTTTTGAAAGAACCATGAGGTTTTGTTCCACGTTACGAAGCTCCCAGCATTACACATTTCCCAGGTGTTTGCAATGCTGCAGGTCTTCCGTAGATGCCAATCACCTGAGACTAACCAGAGCCTGTAGCAATGTGCCATTTGCTAGCAGGAAGGGTGCCTGGGTGACAGCTCGGTGACCTAAATGATGTGCACAGGAAATATATGGCTGATGCAGCTAGTGAACGCTGAAGGCCTGGCCAGTGCCTTTGCAGCAAGACCATCTGGTTCCGTATAATTTTCATAGCATTCTCTGAGAAGTGGCCTAGCATTGTCGTTTTTTCCACAGCAGCAACGACTCGGGACTCTTTAGTAATGAGTCACTTAGGGTATGTCTACACTGCAATTAAATACACATGGCTTGCCCATGCCAGGCTGCAGCCTGAGTTCTGGGAATACCCCAGCCCATCACCTCCAGCCCAAGCCTGTATGTTGCAATTAGACAGCCCCTTAGCCTGAGTCCCACAGCCTGCATCAGCTGCCTTGGGCCCGCGGAGCGTTTTTAACTGCAATGTAAACATATCCTGAGTGTTACCAAGTCACATTTAACTGTGTTTCAGTTTATTATGTGTGTGGTATGGGTTATCTAGGGGTTCTTAACCCAGCAGAACCTGGGTTCTCAGGATTAGAGCGCTATCCTGGGACGTTCTGAGCGCCCTCAATGCCTAAGGGACTCCTGAGACCAGGAACCCCAGCCCGCGGTCCCGACAGACTGTGGCCGGGCTGGGTGCAGACCCTTAGCTCCGGGCTTCCCTCCCCAGCAGCTGGCTCGTTTTGGGGGGGGGGGGGGGGTGGTGTCAGAAGTGAGGAGTCCTGAGCTTCATGTGCTGAATCAGGCAAGCCCGAGGCTGGACCGGGCCCACAGTTGTGATGGGGTGGGGGGAGGAAGGAAGTGACTGCAGGCTCTGCTGGCCCCTGCTGGTCTTCCTTCCTCCCCTCCCCACAGCTGCCCCCTTTCCTGCCCAGCCCTCCCACCCTCAGCTTGATCCTGCCCAGATCCTTTAGCTCCAGCCTGCTCCTGAACCCCCCCCCCCCCCGCAGCCCACTCCTGCACCCTCCCTCCCATCCAGACCCCAAACACCCACCCTGGGCCACTCCTGCAGACTCCCACACTGCTCCCCAGCAGCTCGCTCCTGCATATTGAACCCTGAACCCCCCCCATTTTGGTCCCACCTAGTTAATCTGGCCTGGGGAAAGACTTAACCCTCAACCCCCACTCCCCTTGCCTGTGGTGGTGGGGCATGAGGGGACTGAGAGCTCTCAGTCAGGGGCCACATCACTTTTATGTGCTGCCTGACTGGAGCTGTCTGTAGGTTGGTGTCTCTCCCCCACCCCAAAAAAACTCTCCCCATCCCTCCCTCAGAGTTTGAAGCTACTGGGGCTTTTAAAGCCCAGATTACTCTGACAGCTCTGGTACACATTTTTGTCTGCTGGAAGGCCGAAATTAGTGACCTTTCCTATGGTTGATGGGACAGGCGTCTTGCCACCACATGGAGAATTTAAATTTAGTTGAAGATAGGTTATTGGAACACAGTCAAGTGCTAGCAGGCCTTCAGCGCATGCTAACAGTCCCAGGGCCAAGGAGGTGAATTGATAAGAGTAACTTAGGTAACTGAAAGGTTGGAAGTACCTTGACACATTTTTGAACTTACTGCCTGTGTACATGATGGGCTAGAAGTCATGGTTAGTGCTTAAAGTTACAATACCAACAGGGAGCTGAGCTCAGCAAGGCCCTCCTTGTTGCACAGGGTTACAGCCTCTACTCCCTCAAAGTAAATTCCTCCTGGGAAGTACTCAGGGCACACTCGGGTTTAGAGAGCAGAGCTCTGCGTTACTGGGAGTCAAACAAAATGGATTTAAGCAGCTATGTAAGCAATATGTCAGTAGGAACTCACTGCTGCTGAAGGAATGTGTTCTTTAGAAGTAATTTGCATGAAAATGCAAAGGTGTGCATATGTAATGCCTTGTAAACAAAACCTGATGGGTAACAGGTGAAGGAATGAGGTTTGTCTATTGTAAACAACATGTCACAATTTATGCTATCACCCAATGTAAGAATTGTGGAGTCTCACAATGCTTGAAGTTGTTGTGGGGGGGCGGGGGGGAGGTACAGGTCGGTCATCATTGCTGAGTAAGATATGGGTCACACAGGGCTCCCCTCATCTGAGCATTGGGAGAGCTTACTGGTTATTTTAAGCTAAACTAAGCTTTGCTCATATAGCACTAATGAGATCTTTGAAGGGCAGTATGGAGAAAGTTTGAGCATGGAACCTTTGTGTTGCTGGACTGATGAGCCTGAGAGGCAAAGGGTACTGCTCAATCCCTTTGAGCTGAGGACAGTTACTTAAGAGTTGATTATGGACTCTGGGTGTTGTATTTTCCAAAGCTAATACTATGTGACTTTTCTGCCTCTTCCGTTGAAAAAGTTTCTTTTCTACATTCAGACTGTGCTTGCGAGTGGGGAAGGCATTGCCTCTGTCGGGGTGTGTGAATTTCCCAGGCTACTGGGTTGGCGCTGGAGCCGGTTCTGTGCGAGATGGATAAAAAGGAACCCCTAGATATTGAACCCAGTCCTGGCTGCTGCCAACTGCTTCCAGCAGAAGGGTTACAGCTACAAAGTGGTATGAAGCCGGAATCTGATCTGAGCAGGGTTCTTCATATCACGTTTTAGGGCTTGGCTAAGGCTGCGGTTTTCACTGGCAGCTAAGGGCCTGAACCCCAGGGACTCCATCCAGCTGAACTTCACAATGCCATCTAAACTTACGGCTGGCATCGTGCTACAAGGCCAGCATCAGGGCACCATGGCACACCCTATACCAGAGTATGGACATGAGTGCTTCAGTACAGAGGGGCTTGTAAATTAGTGATCGCAGAGGCTGCCTGTACGACCCCCCTCCCCTCCCCCCCCAAAGCTACACCAGATGTGCTCCTGTGACACAGACACTAATTGCAGCCCCAGGAAAGGTTCTTCTGGCACCATGGCAAAGCCACTTTGAGAGAAGGTCACTTGATTAAAGGCAGAATTCTTCCCACAGGCCAAGTGGTGTCTGCAGCAGGTTAGAAGCCAGCTTATCCACATTACCCAGGCTTGAGTAATGCAGCTGGGTTAACCTACCTTTGCAGTGCTGTGGGCACAGCAAGGCGTGGGTGAGGTGTGATTCCTTCTGCCCTTTGTGCTGACTGCTCTGTGGTGTGACGATGCAGCTTGGCCAAAGCCACACACGACATCCCTTGCAGAGCAGGTTGTAAAGTAAGTGATGTCATGGGTGTTGGCAGAAAGGGATTGGATCAGTGTGCTTGTGGGAAAGCCAGGCCATCACCACAGTACAGGCATCTGCTGACTTCCTGTGTCAGGCAGGGGCACAGCCTCTGACTAACACAGGCGGGCCAGCAAAACAGGGTGTTTACTCATATGGCTTGTTTTATGGGGGTGTGAGGGGAGAGAAGGCAGGACAAACTACGCCTTTAAAAAATCTGCTGTGCTGGTACAGCTGCAGCTACCTTAGGGCTGTGTCTAGATTAGCCCCCAACTTCGAAGGGGGCATGGTGATTAAGGTGGTGGGAGATTACTAACGAAGCGCTGTGGTGCATACGCAACACCTCATTAGGCTAAATCTCCTCCCTGTGGCAACTTCGAAGCAGCAAAAAAATGTGACAAAAATTTTGAGTAGCAAAGAGACTTTGAAGTACCTGAGGCTGATCCCCGGCTACACGCAAACCGCCACTTCGAAGTTGCCATGGGGGAGATTTAGCCTAATAAAGTGCTGCATATGCACCACAGCACTTCATTAGTAATCTCCCAACACCCTAATTACCATGCCCCCCCTCGAAGGTGGGCGGCTGGCCTAGACACAGCCTAGGAGTCTAGGGGTGCAGTTATGCCAGCAAAGTGCACCTAGTCTGGACCTGGCATCAGACAGCGAGCAGCTTAGCTGGCATGAGACCAGCAATAATTTACAGAAACAACGAGCAGTCCTGTGGCACCTTATAGACTAACAGATATTTTGGAGCAGAAGCTTTTGTGGGCAAAGACCTTAATTTACAGGACAGAGCTTGTTAGAGCAGGACAAAAGTTCAGCAACGGCATCGCCCTGCTCCCTGGGAAAGTGGCTGGGTGGAGAACTGCCGGAGCTTTTCAAGTTTCCTGTGAAACAACCACACAGCATGGAATGCAGCTCACCTACCTAGGAACAAAGAATGTCAGAGTCACCTGTGCTGTGGTCAGATGGAATCTAAGCCCACAGCTGCCAGCACTCCCTCGGGTTTCCACTCTCTCACAGGAAAGTGTTCAGTTTCGTAGCAATTAAAAAATAAAAAATTAAAACAACTCTGCAGCCCATCGCTGGTGAGGCAGCTGCTAGTGCTTACAGCAGAAAAGGCCTAGGGTGCTGACAGGGTGATCACCAGGCTGTTCAGCTTACTGGTAAACAACAGACATACGTTTCAAGGGATGCCTGATATATTGAAAATCAGTGCTGACAGCTTCCTGGGGCCTCTGCTTCCTACCATGAAAACCCAGGGAAGCCATAAGCTCGCAAAACAAAAGACAAGCTGAACATCCTGGCTGAAAAACTACCCTGAAGCGATGTCTATACTAAACTAAAAGTCAGCTGCAGATATGCAATTCTAGGTACGCCAACTGCATAGCTAAAAAAATCGACATCTCTGTGCTTGGCTAACTTGTCTGTCTGTATGGGAAAAGGTCAATGGGAGAGTTTGCGCAGAGGTTTGGAGCTGAACTTGAACTTTAGAACTACAGAATAAACCGCAATCAAGAATCTCGACAGACCTGCCGATTAAGAAGCAATAAACAAAACAAAAGAAAAACCCACAAGGGAATTAGACTGCATATTGCTGAATGTAGGTGCTCAGTATTTGAGCCCTTCTCATTATGAAGTAGTCCTGTGGAATTTAAGAGGGGTGTAATTGTTTTCTATAGAAATTCTCTGCAGAACTGGAAAATTAATCAGTACTGTATGACCCATTTTTTAACCATTGCATAGAATCCTACTGCAGGCCCTGAATTCTTCATGTGACAACTGCCTCCAGCCCAGAGACCAGGATTCCAAAGTCCTGCAGAATGACCATCATTTTCTGAGAGACAGGCTGAGGTAATGCTTAGTGAACCAGCTCTTGTGGGCAAGAGGGACATGCATGGAGCTACTCTTCAGCTCTGTGAACAGCTCATCCCTTTCAACATTTGGTCCAATAAAAGCCCTATCTCACCCACCCTGTCTCTCTAATACCCTGCAACAGACCTGACTACAAAACACTAGAAGTATTTCTTAATACATTCAATAGGATTTTTCCACGGGGATCCCATTATGAGCTGCAATGATTTGTCAGCTTCTCTGCTGGACTTTTATTCTACCCCTTAGGTACTGACGTAGCTTAACAGGATGCGAAGGCAATATACATGTCTATGCTGCACAGCGAGTTTGGACACTCGACTGTGTCTGTAACTAGTTGTAGAGGCAACAGGAATCCTGCAGCAGAACAGGAGGTGTTTGGCCTGGTTCGCCATTGCCCTGAATCTTGTGTAGTTATTACACCTGTACAAAGCGGGCATAACGTGCTACCTGGAGAGTCTCACACACTGTACTAAGGGCTGGATCCCCGTCAATCAGTGTGAAGCTGGTATAGCTCCACCAACTGGCTCTGAGAGGAGGCTCGGTCTCTTGGCTTCAGTTCTCAGCTGGTGTAAACTGCCATTGCACCATTGGCTTCAGTATTTCTGGGACTGCAAACTTCTTGGCATTAGGATTGCTTATGAATGTGTTTAGAGCACCAAACACTCTATTGTCATGCAACCTATTTCCAGGAATCTGCTGCAGACAGCTGCCATTTTGGCTGCAGTTCAGAGGCAGACAGTTATAGAGACGCACACACCATGTGTTCTTGCCAGCAGACTGTACTTGGATTCTTTCTTGATAAATTGTTTCATTTAATCTAAAACAAAAGCCCTTCTTACTGGAAATACACAGTCACCCATTGAAAACTTCTGTATTCAGCAGCATATTGCATGGATGTGAGACACGGGCGATAATGAAAGATTAGAAGAGAAGGATGCTGGCGTTCAAGAGGAATTGTTATAGAAAGGTCCCGAGAATCAGATGGATGCAGACTTGAGGAATTATATAGGAAGATACAGCCGAAAGAGAACCTGCTGCAGAAAGTCATACAATGAAAGTTACAGCCATTCAGGCTTATCTGCAGCATGAACAACGAACCAAAAAAGTCAAGACCCTGGTATTCAGCATAATGAACAGTTCGAATAGGAGAAGCAGACCCCACAGAGAATGGGTAGATGATAGAGTAGATTGGCTTAGGTTCTGTAGAGGAGCGCCGCACCACGCTGAGGTGGACAGGGAAAGACGGAAGGAAATAGGGAGGGAGGTGCAGACACCAACAGGCACTGAGTCCATGGTGGTGGTGGGGCACTGAAAAAACACAACTTTGGAAGGCAGCGCTAAGTATTTACAAAACTATCTCTAACATGCGTTGGGCAGAAGTGTAGAGTGACACAAATAGCTTTATCTCGGTGATGAACAATTTCTGTAAGACAAAGCGACTCAGGTGAGCTGTTTCGTTTTCTTCCCTCTATTGTTTTCTAGGGTCTTTGGGATTTTGTGTGGCTGCTTTTTGAGATTAAATTTTCTGTTGCACTTTCCTGCTATGTACACACTGAGGAAGACAGACATTCTTATTTCCCGATACTCAGGGAGACGTTCCAATGTGTTTAAATGAGCTGACCAGAAAGTTCTGCTTCCCTCTGCATATCCTGTTGTTGTAGATAGGGTGGGACTGACAATGCGGTGACAATTTCTGTCAGTCAGGTAATTCCCAAAGTATTGTTTAAACAGAGGTGAGAACCAGGTCTGCTAGATGCTTAAACCTAGCTCAGTTTTCCTGATCCTTAGCGGTGGGCTGTTTGTCTGGCTTGGAGTCTGATTGGTGGGCGGGGAAGGTGCGGGGGGGATTTACTCCAAACAACTGACAGACTATGTACGTCCATTTAGCTGCTCTAGGAATCTTTTGCTATTTGGTGGCTTACTGGAAATCTTAAGGAACACCAAGTCCCTCAGGAGCAAATTCCTCAAACTTTTAAAAATAGCGAGGAGGCTTACAACAGTGGAGTTCCTTATGGCATTAAAGCAGAGTCACCTGTTAAATTAATGCTTCACTGAAAGCTGTAAACTACAGTATCTCTGGCCCCTGGGGAGGGGACCTGGCTAGGGAAAGGAGACATGCTTCAAATACTCCCATTTCTGGAGCAGCCCACTGGCACCAGAGGCAGAACAGATTAAATTTAGAACAGGTTATGTCAAAACAGCCCCCAGCCCCCAGCCAGCCCTAGAATCTGGTGGCTGCAAGGATGGCAGGCCCAGCTGAATACAAACAAACAAGCAGTACCTCTGTCTCCCATCCCTTTCTTCCCCTGCTCTGAGCACAGCTTCGATGGGCCGAACACCCAGGCACCTGGGTCACAGTAGAACATTAGTTTTGAACTGGTATCTAGAAATCTCTGGAGCCAGGTGTGATGCAAAACCAAGTCTTCTGCTCAAATACAAGGGCTCTCGGGCCTGCTGCCCTATGCTGCACCCTCCTGCCCCAGCTTACCAGGCACCCACTGGTCTGCAAAGAGCTCTGCTCACCAGGCGTGTCCTACACATGGTACATGGGCCACAATCCAGCCCACGGAGCCCTTTTATCTGGCTTGCTTAGCTGGTGGGGGCACCACTTTTAGAAAGCTGGCTGCTGCGTTGCCAGCTTCCTCAGGGGCCACAGCTGCTGCAGAGCCCTGATGGCTGGGGTGTGGGCCTGCAGCAGAGCCCTGGCGGCTGGGGCATAGAGCTTCTCCGGCATGCAGATCTTCTGGGTAAGTTAATCATGAGTTTTGGTGGGGGAGATGGTGGTTTGGGGCTGCGAGGGGTTTAAGCCTGCGGGGTTTGGTTTGGGGTTATTTTGTATTCAGCTCCCAGAACATGTAAAAAATTGTGGTGTGGGCCCCAATGGAAAAAGGTTGGACACCCCTGGCTTATACAAACTACTTGTGGGGGAATGCTTGTCCTCTACAGATTTTTTTTTTTTTTTTTGCCTTCTATTTCCTGAAAAAACATTGTGGAATGTCACAACCTTGTATTTTTTTGGTAGTCTAAACAGTCCGCAGAAAACATTTCTAAAATTATCAAAATATACATATATCACATCTTCTACCAAGCTGGCTTCCTGATCCTGCTGCCAGAGCATACATTTTCATTACCAGGGATCAAATAAACCCCTTCCCCACTATGGTTTGGGTCAACCTCTCAAGGCCAAGTGGGTCTTTTAAGATCACACGGAGATGAAAGGCTTATGTAACTACTGGAGTAAATTGCTTAGGGTTGTTGTAGAATCTCCATCATTGGAGATATTTAAGAACAGGTTGAATAAATATTTAACAGGGATGACATAGATGGTGCTTGGTTCTGCCCAGAGGGCAGAGGGCTGCAACTGATGATCTCTTGAGGTCCCTTCCAGTTGTAGTATTATGAGTCTATGATTGTTTGGAAAGGGGGAACTGAATGACTCCTGGGATTTTAACCTCCTGCCACCAGTTTGAAGCCAGTCCAGACTGGTAGAGAATGGAAGCAGTTCAGTGGGTTTTTAAGATGAACGTGTGATTTGGATTCAGCTCCTATTGAAAAACTGTCCCCATTAACAAGACCCAGACATGCAACCGCACTAATTATTTCCAGTGTTGGGGAGTGCTCCCTCTAATATTTTTCCATCCATGGGCAGAATAAATTTTATTTGCACCAAGGCATGTCCGTGCTGTCCTCTGTGGGGTCTCTGCTAATCACCAGGTAGCCCCTAAATCTCTCTTGGGCTGCTGCTGAAGCACCCAGCTCACTGGGAACTCTGGTGTTGGGAGACTCATGAAAGCCATTAAGAGCACAGAGAACAAGCAACTCCAAAGATCCTTCCATGTCATGGAGGAGCCCCACGGGCAAGGCCATGCCCAGGGCTGTGGACAAATTCCCAGTTGCCAGGCCAGCAAACTGGCCCAGAGAAGTTAATGAATTGATTGTTCAGATGCAGTGAATTAACTCCTGCAAAGGATGAGTGAGACACTTCAGGGAGGGGAGGGAAAAGACCATTGTCATTACAAATGAGTGCAAATTGACAGATCCCTTATTCAGGAACAAAAGACAAAGTTACCCAGGTTGTACAGTAACAGAGAGGAAGCCGTGCTAGTCTATATACTATCAAAACAAAAAAGCAGTCAAGTAACACTTTAAAGACTAACCAAATAATTTATAAGGTGAGGTTTCGTGGGACAGACTCACTTCTTCAGACCATAGCCAGACCAGAACAGACTCAATATTTAAGGCACAGAGAACCAAAAACAGTAATCAAGGTGGACAAATCAGAAACCAAATTATCAAGGTGAGAAAATCAGAGCACAGAGGGGCAGAAGGCGGGGGGGAAGGGGGGAGAGAGTCAAGAATTAGATTAAGCCAAGTATGCAAACGAGCCTCTATAGAGACTCAGAAAATTCCCATGCCAGTTCAAACCATATATTAATGTGTCAAATTTGAATATGAGAGTCCGGCAGCCTCTCTTTCAAGAGTGTTGTGAAAATTCCTCTTCAGTAACATGCAGACTCTTCAGTCATTAACAGAATGGCCCACTCCATTAAAATGCCAGCTAACAGGTTTGTGGATTATGTCTGTTTTGTGCCCATTAACTCTTTGGCTAAGGGAGTTTGAAGTCTGTCCAATATACAAAGCATCCAGGCATTGTTGGCACATGATGGCATATATGATGTTAGTTGAGGAACATGAGACTGTGCCCATGATTCTGTGAATAACCTGGTTAGGTCCAGTGATGGTATCTCCAGAATAGATATGTGGACAAGGTTGTGTGTTGGAATGTCAGCAGTTTGGAAAATTGTCCCTGAGTCTGCCAGTCTCTCCTGACTGCTGAGGTTTGAAAATGTTTTCCACTGTAACAAACTACAGGTCCAGGTCCTGGGCCTGGCTCATTTGCTCAGTGATGCTTACAGGGGAATGGATTCTAAAAGTCCTTTGCAATTAAGAATACAAACATCTGGTCCCGCTCCACTGGTTGTCCATTTGGCTACTGACTTCTGTAGGACTTTGGCTGGAGGATGGACTGGCTGTACCATTTGTCTTGGCACAGAGGAGCAGCGTGTAGAAGGTGATGTGTGCGCACACTGCAGAGTAATGTGCAGAAGGTCATACCTGGGCACCGTGTAACAGCAGCTGAGGGAGGCTCCCCAAACCTCTGCTAATGTTCCCTGCAGAGGCTGGAGCTTGGGATGACTCAGGCTCCACATCCCCAGCCAGCCAGAGCAGAAGGGATGGAGTCAAGTGCTGCTTTGCATACTGCTGTACCCAAGGCCATCCCTGCCGGAGGTGTGGGGCAACCTGCTCCCTTCCCCACCCCAGGCCCTGCTCCACCTCTGCTCCCCCGCTTCCACCTCTTCCCCCAAGCCCCTGCCCGAAAGAGACGTGACCTGGGGTATTACTGAGTGTGTGTGTGGGGGGTGGGGGGGGCTGGTGTAGCAGGAGGTTGTGGGCGCCCTGGCATTCACCAGTGATGGGAGCCATGGAAAGTGAAGCAACCCGGCTCTCTGCTCCGGGGCCCCAAACTAAGTGCAAGGGGGCCCCAAACTCTGCTGCCAGCCTCTGCCCCACTCTGGGCCCCCTGGTTCACTTGGGAGACCACCTCATCCACAGGCCGGTTGAAGCAGCTGCTGTAGGAACCCCCAAGTGTGGAGTCTAGTACGGCTACCCCAAACCATCCTGGGGACCAACGGCACTTACTGAACCCCCTTCTCCTTTGTCTTGCATAGCCCAAGTTTCCCTGAACTTACAAATGACTTGTACACCAAAACACCCAAACAAAAATGCAAAACCAGTATCACAGCACACTAGTGAAAAATTGCTTCCTCCATTTCTGGTATTTTCCCTGTATTTATAATCAGTTGGAATACAAATATTTTACAGGATGCACCTTCTAAAACCAGCACACCCTGGTCCAGCAACATCCTGCTCCTGGACCTGAGAGCTGGGGGAGGAGTGTAAACCGGAGCTGGATTCCCCCAGCAGCCCCGTGGGAGGCAGGGATGCAAGTGTGCCCTCAGGGCCAGGCAGGAGTACTGGGGAGCCAGCCACAGCTAAAGGGCTGGGGAGCCCCAGCAGGGTGGCCATGCAGCAGGACTGGTGGGCATTAACCTCCCCAGTCTGGCAAAATCCCTCATTCAGGACCACTAGGTTCTGAGGGTGCAAGACCAGGGCAGTGCAACCTGGACTTATTTTTCAGTGTATAGTATCTCTCTATCAGTACAGTAAACCCTCGAGTTACGAGGGGGTTGTGTTTCTGCAGTCCCCCCCATAACTTGAATTTCAGTGCAAGTCAAGGGGAGATGGGAACCAGGCTGCAGCCTGGTTCCCAGCTCCCATGGGCTTGCAAGAGCCAGGAAACTGACCAGCCCAGCAGGACTGGCCAGTTTCCAGGCTCCCAGAGTGGCAGAGAGCCAGGAACCACCCTGGCTCCCCTCCGCTTGCAGAACTGGGAAACTGAGCAGGGCCACTAGGTGACTTGGCTTCATTATATTGGAGTCACCTCTCAAGGAAAAACCAGTCAAATCCATGCAGCCAGGGAGGCCGACAGCCACCTCGGGGCAAAGTAGGAGGGAAGCCTGGCTTCGCGCTTCAGAAGGGGCTGGGCTAAAGATGGAAGGGATGGGGTCCAGGGCAGTCAGCCCTCAGCACCACTCAAATCACAGTGCTGGCCCACCACCCCTGCCCTGCCCTGTCCCTCCCCCAGAGTCCCATGGAGCTGCTGCTAAAGCAATGGCAGCTATGCATCCCCTGTACAATGCCTTTTTTTTTTTTTTTTAAATAATAGCATTAAACCTCTGGCTACTCACATTCATTGGGCCTACACGATGACTAAGTTATGGGGAAGTGATGTTTCTAGTGTCCAATGAAAAGCAGTTAGGGAGCTAAAGGTCCTGCGTAAAATGCTTAGCCTAATTAATACCCCTTGGCGAATCTTTGGGCCCTTTAATCCACAGCCAGCCACACACACTGCCATCAATCAGGTCTGAATGGGACTGAAGTGGCACTTACGTAAGGCTTCTGCAGAGGAATGAATCCCCACCTGTGTGCACAGCTCAAGAAGCAGAAGAGTCCAGGCCTTGTCCAATCTTCTGCCCATCATTTAAACCTGCCTCTGCCTTTAGATTGTTTCCTTGTAAGCTGTAATGCACCGGCACTAGCTCCATTGCCTGAAATACCATCTTCCCTCCACGCTGCCAGAAGGGTCAGTGCAAGCAGCTGGCCTTCACGACATACCGCCCCTCTTTGTACAGGGAATCAATACGTATCTGCCAGCATAAACAGTCTTTTTCTTACTCCACAAACCTTCCACTGCAACTCCCACAGTTGCAGGGGAGACAACTGTGATCAGCGAAGATTACGCTGTCTGGGGATAATTTAGGAGAGGGGCAGCACATAAGGCAAGAAACCCTTCCGCGAACACGGGGATTAATTGTTTCTTTGTACTACAGTACCTAGAAGAGTCATCCGCTCAGGCCCTGTTTGTAAATCAGGATGGCTGTTGAGACCCACTTAAGCTAGTTCGTGTGTGTGGGGCAGGGGAAAACTTACTAAATATTTTCCCCACAATATCCTTATTACATTCGTGTGCATGAAATAAGTACGCTGAGTGCACCACAGTGATGGGAGTGGGGACACAATACACGCTCTAGGCTCAGCCCCTTCTCACAGCGTTGCTACTCCCCGGTCGTTCAGGCTGGGCCAAACTGATGTACGCAGCACTGCGGTGTGGTTCATGGGGTCAGAGACCCACGTCCTCAGATTGGCCTGGCTGCTTTCTCCTGCAACCTCCCACCATCACGCGAGAGACGCAGCTGGACCCGAGCAGCATTGTCACCCCATGCATTAGGTCACGGTGCCCAGAACCGAACACGGTCAGGCCCACCCTCCAGCGTACAGCGGCAGGGCTCTGAAACGCCTCACTCCAGGGCCTCCCACCCACACCTCTGGGACCAGGAACTGCTTCCCTCCCCCATGAGTCAAACACAACCTTCTGACCTAGTTTTGGGTCATGACCCACTGGTTGAGAAAGCCGGATCTAGAGGCAGTAAACAAGATCTGGACCCCAATGGGCTAGGCACTATGCAAACCCATAGGAACAAACAACTCCACACCAGAGACGACAATCTAACCAGACAAGTAGTAACACAGTATTCTGATTTTATGGGAAGGGAACTGAGGTACAGAATAGCTAATAGCTCCGGGAGCACTAAACTGAAACTCAGGGTGCCTGAGTTCTATTTCTTCTTCGCTTGCTTCTTCTTGCGCGCGCGCGTGCACACACACACACACACACAGAGTGACCTGGGGCAAATAACTTCCTATTTACTACTTTGTGAAAAGCGTGCTATGTAATAGGTAGCTGGAATTATTATTACTCCTTTTAATGGCTGTGCTCAATCAGGAATTCTTCCGAAGATCACTCAATCCACTGGGCTTTGAGCAGACTCTGAAATGACCAAGTCAAGATCACTATCCAGTCGCCAAGGTCTGAGTCATGGGGCAGTGCCTCTATCACTAGCTCTCTCTCACTCTCAGAACAGGGTTACCAGAGAGAGACCATGAAAAAAATCAGGACGGTGGGAAGCCATATGAGACAAAGGAAAGATTAGGACTGTCTCTATAAAAAAAAAAAAATCAGCACATCTCCAATCTGTGTCAGAAGGAAGAGTTATTTTAAAAGGGCAAGAATTAAGAGGAAGTGCTGCTGGCCCATGGATCTTCTGTCTGGTATTTTAAATTCCCCGCCCCCCCCCCCATAAATATTGCTGTTTATTACCTGCAGCCTTTATCCCCCAGCTCTTAGACTTATAGGATCCTTCTTAATCAATCTCCAGGGGCTTATAAACATTTCTGCACCTTATTATTTGCCTCTTTTGGACACATGCCTGTTTAGGGCTTCATTAACAAAGATTATCTTTGTAACCATGACTAATGCCTCCCAAAGCACTTCCTTTGCTCACGATTTTTTAAAAGTTAAAAATAAATCCCAGCTGTCCATCTTTGCTGGAGCTGGTCCCAAGAACTACAGCCAGATAAGATCATTGCTGTGCTGATCACATGCTGAGTCACATCATGAATGCTGAAGTGGTCTTATTTAGATTTAAGAGCATGGAAGAATTTTCGTAGTTGGCAGCGCTGTATGGGAAATAAAGAGCCAATCTCACCTTGTGTTTACATTCAGTCTTGGATACATGAATGGACCACGTAAACTTGGAGAAGTAAGAGAGAGGAAAAAAGTAGGGGTGTCAGTCAGTGACTTCACATAATTAATGAGTTAATCACACTTAATTGCACTGTTAAACAATAGAATACCAATTGAAATGTACTATAAAGTTAGGTTTTTCTGAATTTTCAAATATCTAGATTTCAACTAAACAGAATACAAAGTGTACAGCATTCACTTTGTATTATTTTATTACAAAGATTTGCACTGTAAAAACGAAATGGTATTTTTCAACTGACCTCACACAAGTACTTCGGTGTAATCTTTTTATGGTGGAAGTGCAACTTGTAAATGGAGATTTTTCTTTTTTGGCTACATAATTGTATTAAAAAAAACAACCCAACATAGGCTGTAAAGTTTTAGAAGTCCATTCAATCCTACTTCTTGATCAGCCACTTGCTATGACAAAACAAGTTTGTTTACAATTTCAGGAGATAACGCTGCTTGCTTATTCATATCTCCTGAAAGAGAGAACCGGAGTTTGCATGGCACTTTTGGCATTGTGAGATATTGGTGTGCCAAACATTCGTATGTCCCTTCATGCTTTGGCCACTGTTCCAGAGAACATGCTTCCATGCTGATGATGATTGTTAAAAATACATTGCTTAAATCCCAGAGTGAAATCCTTGGGAGAGAATTGTGTGTTTCCAGCTCTGTTTTACCTGCATTGTGTCACGTATTTTGTTTTCTGGCTGTCTTGGGTGATTGCCCAGTGCATGTTTTAAGAAAGTCTTCACTGCAGATCTGACAAAATGCAAATAAGGTACCAACACGAGATTTCTAAAGAGAGCTACAGCACTCAATCCAAAGACTGAAGAATTTGAAGTGCCTTCCAAAATCCGAGAGGGATGAGATGTGGAGCATGATATCAGAAGTCTTAAAAATAGCAATTCTGCGATGCTGAAGCTACAGAACCCAAACCACCAAAAAGTGGAGTGTGGGGCGGGGGGAAATATCAACTCTCTGCTGGTGGCATCTGACTCAGAAGATGGAAACGAACAGGCAGCTGTCCATGTACTAGAAGCAGGGAATGGGCGACAGCAGATGGATTGTTTGACGATTACCTGTTCCGTTCATTCCCTATGAAACACCTGGTATTGGTCACTGTCAGGCTATGGGTTACTCGGCTAGACAGACCTTTGGTCTGACCCAGAATGACTGTTCTTATATTCTTAGAGTGAAACTCAAGCACTGAAATCACTGTTGCTATTCCAATAGATGCCAGCTGAGTATCTAACCCATCTTTTAGCATTATTCTGAACCTAACAATGACCGTGTAAACAGGCCTTCATTCCTAATGAGGCTCCTCTCTCCTGCTGAATTCATAACATTGCATAAATCATCATGGGAAAAAGAAGCACTGGATTTAAATTCTCCTCTGGTTTACACCTGTTTAAGTGAGGAATAACTCCAATGACGTAAGTGGAGTAACACCAGTCTAAAACAAGTGTCTGGTGCTGTAAAGGGGTGTCAGTGTCAAATCAGGGTCTGGGAACCCTGAGGTGGGCAGGGGTTTGGGATTACAAGAGGGTGTTGGTGTCAAAGTCACACTCAGACCCCATCTGATTAAAATATGGCCATATAGATCATTCTTGCAAGCACTGTTCTATATTTGCAACAAATCCTGTGAAAAGATTGAGTGAGGTGTCTATGGAAAAGTTACGATTTGCGGGTTATGATTATGCATCTGTATGCATGTATCATTTTGTATTTGAAGTTATGAGCTTTGGCTGTGTCTTTGTATGAGAATGTGTTTGATCCTGAGCAGCACCAATAAAACATTTGGCCAGAGTACTTAAACAAGGATGTTAGTCCTTACTCTTTACAACTGAGTGTTTGTGTTTGCACACAGGCATGTAAATGCCAGTTGGCTGATTGCATGATTTGACTGTAAAACTATGTTTACTTATACAAATATGATCCAAGTGGACTCAAAGACCCAAGACTTGGATAGTAACATCTGTGTAATGTTACTGTACATTTCTTCCATCTGGGTTCTAATATCTGCTGTTTCTTTGGCCAGATCTACATGAGACCTGAAAGTCAATCCTAGATATGCAATTCCAGCTCTGACAATTGCATAGCTGAATTGATGCAGCTAAGAATGACTCATCCATCCATCCACAGAGAGGGAGGTCGACAGGAGAAACTTTCCTGCTGCCCGCCCTTACACCTCACGAGAACAAGGAGTACCAAGGTCGACTGTTCAGCCCTGATAGTTCAACTTCATGGGTCCCTCTGGCCCTGACCATGTCAATCTTCTACAGTTTGATTTTGTGCGCCTAATCTTCCAGTAAGTATAGACATGCCGTAAGCCCTTATTTGCCATCATCTCATTTACTTTTCTATGTGGAGTATACTTAGGTCTTAACTGGGTATTTAAAAAGTTGATTCAAATCAGTGAACGATTGTTAGAGGAAAAAATCCCAAACATTCTTCCCACTTGATCATGTTTCTGTTAGAAGCCTCAGTTTCAGAACAAGTTTAGAGATTGGTTCATATATTAGAGCACTCCAAAATAGAAAAGAATGTTCTCCCCCTTTTCCCCCGCCAGCAAGATCAAGTGCCACATTTGTGATCTGTAAAAATAGTTGCAACACTGGATCACTTTTAGGTCATTTCAAAAAAGTGACAATTTTGAGTTACGGATGGCTGAGAGAATTTGGTTGCAAAACGTCCCGCATTTTTGCACTTTGTGCTAGTTTCCCAACTTCTGGCCACAGTAGGAAGCTCAGCCAGGGTTCACAGGAACCATGGTGACCCACTGTCACAGAAGAGCAGGCTGGATTGGATAGGCCGACTTGGCACAGAGCTAGTGATTCAATAAATTATTTTTCCACAATGCATTCCAACTTCTCTCCTGGTGTTGTCTGAGCAGGATCACTGTCGTGTCAAACCTCAACAACTCATATATATCAGACAGGAGAACAGTTCAGCCAAGTGAAGGGGGTAGCAGTTCTTGACCTTCAGAAAGCTGCACCCAGTAGATGTGAGGGAAGCAGTGTGAAACGATGCTGAGCCTTTTGTGTGGAAATAAAGGGCCAAAGGGTCCAGATATGTGAATCTTCCAAGCCTAGAAAGCATCCTAAGCATCCAAAATGATCTTTTGGAAGCTCCTGCATCATTCACACTATGTACAGGGATCACTGCACTTCAAATTGCAGTTCTCCAGAGGGGGTGAACAACTCAGGGATTAGCAGGTAACAGCAATGTTATACAGTACTTCCAGAACAGAACAAAAAGTTGTGTCCGATGAAATTGCAGGATAACGCAAGGAGGTAGAATGTAAATACTTGAGTTGGAATTGGACCAAGCTAACAACATTGACATCCCTCCATTTCTCAAAATACTTCCAGGATCATCTTCCTTCTGAAACAAGGGAGCACCAACACCACATGAGCAGCCAGCTCTCAGCAGAGTACCAGCCTAGTATTCAGTAGATCTATTTGTGCTTTCCTGGAAAATGTCTAATTCAGTCATTCCTAAGTAAGTCCTTCCCATTCATGCCTGCTTAGCTCCCTACAGTTCTAGTTTGTCAAGTTTCCAAGCTTTTTAGAAAAGCTAGCTTGTGTCGTTTCCTCATTCAGAGACAATTCCTTCATGTTTTCTACCATCTGATGCACTGCTGGAGAATGTCAACACCACAGTTAGAGAGGAGCATGTACTAGTATGTTTAGAATTCAAATCATGGGACTAGCCAAGCCTTTCTGGGCAGGAGGCAGAGATGGAAAGAACCAATTACACGTACATCTTCAGTGAATCTCAAACAAACTATCTTGTGGCACTGTTGACATTCTCCGCCTAAATCTCTCTCCATAGAAAACAACACGTGAATCCCATTCAGCAAGCAGAATTTGTCTCAGCAATATATATCTCCTAGGGGTCATAGTGGACCACAGGCTAGATAGGGATTGTATTGTATTCAGGAGTACTGTAAGCAAGACACAGGAAATTATTCTTCTGCTGTACTCTACACCGATTAGGCCTCGACTGGAGTATAATGTTCAATTCTGGGCCCCACCTATCAGGAAAGATGTGGACAAATTGAAGATAGTCCAGAGAAGAGCAACAAAAAATATTAAAGTTCTAGAAAACATGACTGAGAAGAAAAGATTGGGTTTGGTCAGTCTGGAAAAGAGAAGACACAGGGGATGTAACAGCCTTTGAGTATCTAAAAGATTGTTAAAAGGAGGAGGGTTGAAAAATTATTCTCTGTAACCTTGGAGGCTAGATCAAGAAACAGTGGGTTCAAATTGCAGCAATGGAGGTTTAGGTTGGACATTAAGAAAAATTGTGTCAGGATGGCTAAGCACTGGAATAAAGTGCCTAAAAAGGTGTCTTCACTACATACTTGCACTGCATCCTCTCAGGTGTGCAGGGGAAACACCTGCCTCTGAGTTCTTGATATAGAAATGAATAGAGACCTGTGCCCTACCAAGAAAAAGTTCCAGGTGCCCTACCCACCAGAACCCTAACTCAACCTCCCGTTGCACTACATATAAGAACCATCACCCTGGGAAAGGAACCCTAACCATAACTCCAACTACCCTAAAGCAGGAAGCCCTAAACAGAGAACCCTCACCCTAGCTTCAAGTACCTCACATTAGTGGCTTTGGAGCTCAAGTGGCAAGCAGACTGCACACAGGAGGAAGGGACTTTTTGCTGATTGATTTGAAACCAAACCACAGTGCAGCCAACAAAATTCCAGCTGACCTTCTCTACCTTTCCAGGATGCCAAGTTTCCCAGGATTTCTACTCCCAAGGTCTGTCAATCTCCAGCTTCCCACACAATGGCTTCCAGGAGACAATTTTCTATTGGCAATGCATAAAACCCGTAGCAATTAATATACATTCAATATGATTTAAAACTACACGAGTTTGCATGAAGTCAGTAAACCTTCCATTGTCTAGCATGTATGAATCTGCCATAAGATTCCCAGCTTTCTACAGAACTCATCAGCAGACTGTCCTCAAACCAGGAGGTGGTGTCATGGACTTTAGGACCAATTCACTTCAGCGTACAAGGGCATTGGGCTACCGCTCTGGTACGTGGTGATTGTACCTAATAGTCTGATACCAGTTTGGACTTGGCACCTGTCTGAGGGAAGCTGGGGTGAGAAACATAGGACCGAAAAAAAAAAAGTCATACACCAGTGGAAACAGATTTGTCCTAGTTTATTTCTCTCACTAGAGCTAAGCCTCAAGGCAGAGATTTGTGGGGTAGGAGACCTTCTGGAAGAGAAAATATCAGCCACACATATGCAGTGGCTCCTCTTTAAAATCACTCAACAGCTATTTGTCTACCACTGTATGGAAACCCAAGCTATAAAAAGGACCATCATCCCCAAACTCTTCTTTCCCCAGTGTGAAACACTTGTAAATAACCCAGCCATTCCACAAAGCAGCTTACCTTCATCTAAGAAGTCACTCAGATTTTTTTTTGCACGCATCTTTTGTTTTCGTCATAACACCATATACCTTGGCATGTCTCCTATGCAGAAAAGAACAGTGGACTATGGAATACTGGGCCAAAGTCACCTCTAAATTGTCAGTAATATTACTGAAAGATTAATTTGGTCCCATCAGTTTTTTGCAGGATTCTCTAAAGAGTCTTTTTAAAAAAATTCTCATAATGCAAACACCAACAGGAACGCTGTAGCAGGGAAAGAAGCAGCTATTACTCCTAAACCTAATCAGTCATTAACCGTGTCCTTGAGGGCAGCCAGCACTGCTTCCCTGCAGAGATAATCATGGAAACACAAGTGACCAAATTTCCTAAAAGCAACATCCTATACACCTCCTCAGAAAATCTCTCCACATGTGTACTGGCACAAATACAGCCAGGCTCACCTAGTACCTGTCCAGCTAGCAAAGCTGGTTGCAGTTCTCCTTCACATCTACTGATGTGCTCAAATAGAGAATCACAGGAAGGTCTCATACATCCTCTTTAGCATTTATCTGTCATCTCCATCTGTCGCTATTTACCTTCCCTTAAGATAGTTTCCTCTGCTATTGTTCAGTAAGCCATAGCTCTCCCTCACACAATATTTGGCCTTGATTGTCCACGCACCTCTCTTCTGCTCTTTTACTCCAGCTTGGGTAGTCCATAGAACCCTGCCGAGATGCTATAGGCTGTCACAAAGCACTCTAATCTGGGCACCACCAATGTGTGTTGATGTTAAGTTAGAATTGGAAGCCCGGCGAATGGGTAAACTAAACCCCACATTTTACCAACAAGAAGCGAGTGAACAGTTCACCCTCGCTACTCGTGGATGGACATGCTGATCAGCTCCCAGGCTGGAGCGCTCAGTGCATGCACAGGCAATTGCACCTAGCAGAGCTGGCTGGGTTTGTGTTTTGTTTTTCGAAATCCAGTTTTCAAAACTGCACGAACAAATGGTTGATTAAATCAGCATCAGTATTTTCTCAATTTTTCAAGCAGCTGCTGAACAGTTTTACATTAGTTGTTTTTGTTAAAAACTACCACCAATTTTTTGAATCCTTTCTGAGCAGTCCCCTCCTCCTTCCATCTTTCACCTATATAGTAATTTATTGCATAGGGTCACATCAGCCTCTGATAGCGGACATGGGGATAACATGGAGCTGCTCAGCCTCTAGTTGCAGCAGCCCCTGGAGCACATCAGTTGAAGCGCCATTCCCATGGCCTCGCTCTCTTTCCACTTCCTCCTCTCACAGTCCCTCCACTTCCTTCTCTTCAGCAGCTGCCTGTAGCTCAACCTCCTGCCCCAAGTCCGCCATACTTTTTCCAAGGCTGCTTCCCTGCCCTGCACAGCCATTCAGTGGGTGACAGCAAGGATGGGTCCATTGGTGAAGCCAAAACGCTATGTTTCACAGGACTATTGTTAACACTCGGCAGAGTGCAGTCACGACCCATTTTAAACACAAGCATTGTTCACATGTCTATCACTGAGGGGCTGCCCCAGGCAGAGGTGAAAGTAGCCAGTGTAACTGCCAACAGGCAGAGCTGAACCTTGGTCCCTAGAGCTTAGTGCATGAGCCTCAATAGCCTGAGCTAAAGGCCAGCCGGCCCTCGGTGAAGGCTGTAGCGGAGACTCACTTTCTCTTTTCTGGTGAGTGCCACAATGTGGGTGAACCAGAACGGTGGGTGGGGCCTTAAGCCTGTCCTCCCCGCACCTCAAAGTTGAGGCGAGCCCCGAGGAACATGGAGCCAGGATCCCAGGGCGCAGCAGCTCCCCACCTCCTTAGCAGGTCTAGTAGCACTGTCCCCACAGCTCTCATTTGGCTGGAGAAGGAGAAGCCCAGGGCAGAGGCACCAATGGGAACTGCCCCAGACCCAAGCCTCCCCTCCTGCACTCCACCCTACACACACACAGCTCCAGCCCTCTGCCCCCACCCAGCCCCCTGCATCCCCCCCACATCTCGGCCCTCTGCTCCCCCCTTTACAAACACCCCATCCCATGTCGTGAGCTACCACCAAATGGGGGCAGATTGAGATAGGATAGTGCCTGTAAGAAATTCAATTTACTGCCACCCCTCATCCCAGGGCAAGCATACACCAGACACAAGATCCCCCAAATGGTGAGAACCACGGGGGCAGGGGATGTCATTGGGGAAGGGCCCTATTGTAGTCTGGGCAGGTGTGTCTTGGGGCCCTACCCTGCTGGCTGTCCCCTATAACCAGTCACGTTCACACATTTTGCTGCTGAGAGCGAGAAGGGAAGCAAGGGAGGGGGCGTCAGTGAGACCGCAGCCCCCACCCCAACCTTTATGCTGTTTGCCTGTGTGCAGCAATGGGTCCCCAACTCTCTTTACAGCATGTGACAGTGAATGGGACAGTGAACACAGCAGCTCCCTTCTGCCACAGAACCTGTACGACACTTACAGTGAGCTCTAGGAGACCAAACACCATAGAGCAAGAGTCCATCAACACCCTGTTCCGCCTCTGACTAGCCCTGCTTTCTGAACTTCCATGGGCGTGTTAACAGTGCGGAGATAGCACATTGACATGCAAGATGCCAAGCAAGCTACTCTGTCCTGTTAGGTTGATCCTCCATTTCAGTAACTACCCATGTACGAGTCTCATCTGACATCAGCAATGTTACCTGCAGACTATTTTAGCACATGGATACAATGCACTAATTTTCCACATAATGGATGCAGGGTACCTAGTCCTTTGTAAAGTCGGAGTATCAGCCACAGATTTCACGATGAACTGAAGCTTTCAGATATTATTCAGCTCTGCCCCTAGCAGCCCCCTCTGCCAGATTTCCCTGCATTTTGAATTACAGATACACACCCAAGTTGGACTAGGATAGACTTTGGGATTTCAGTCTTCACTGCAAAATGTAAAAAGCACTCTGGAAATGAAATAAACTTCCATAACTTAGCAAGCCAACAGGGACTGGAACATACCATGTTGCCAAGACATACAAAGCAGTTGTTTGTTCCCATTCCTCTCTTTGATAAGGCCACAACCTAAAAACCTCTGGCAACTTCAAAGCTTCCAGCAAAGGCTCTAATCTTAGTTTAAGATCTTCTGTTCTCTGGTCTATCCCTGCAGGATATTACACGTCAACTCCTGGGAGTTATTGAGCTTCCTCAGCTCCTACTGACGTCTGTTAATGACAAATAAAGCACTGAACCCATCACCGTCTCAACAGCGGACAGAGGTCAGCCCATGCTGGGAGTACTACTGCTCGACTGAAGTTAATGGCGTTCAGTTTAGTCTTGTGTCATTAACCTCCACAGCCTGTCAAAAATTCGTCTAGGAAATTCCCTCTGCCCTTCTCATGGCTTTATTAATGGTTAAAAAATGAAAAGAAAATGCACCTTCAGAGTACAGCCATTGACTTGATGCTGCACCAGCCTTTTGAAACTTCAAGGAAGTTCCCACAAAAAATCTCTTCCTTCTTAGCCTGTGATAAACACCAAATGCCTGGTTTTCTAACACTCCCATTGTACTGAGACAATGATGGGAAAAGGCCTTAAGCTAAAATTTTCCCTATTGGAGCTTAGGCTCTTAAACCATTTGGGAATGTCTCAAAATTTTATTTTTATCTAAATTGAAATCAGGCCCCAAAACTGTTCTGCCAAGGAGTCTCAGGCACTCCCTAGGCAAAAGATTTGCTTTCCAAATATGTTGCAAATCCTGTAAGGAGCATTGTGGGTGGCAATGATTTAGCTGTAACCAGAAAAGGGCATGTGTCCTTACTTCAAAGACAGGGAAATCATCCCATTTCTCTTTAGCACAGCAGTGAAATTTAACAAGGGAATCTTCTCCTTCCCACACTACCTCAGTACTTTCCCCTGCCCAAGCCATAGATACAGAATAAGCAGCTTCTGCAGGTGTTTTGCCTTTTATCTCAGAGCTCAATGGCCTAACCATTATTCCTGATTCTGTCACCCATCTAAGAGTGTATTTAACAAGCTCATAATAGCTTACTAGTGAATTTTGCTGTGCCCAGGTACAGTATAATGTGTCTCTACTGAATAGTAATAGAGAGGTAGCCATGTTAGTCTGTATTCCAACCAAACAAAGCAGCAGAAATGTAGCACTTTAAAGACTAACAAAATGATTTATTCGGTGATGAGCTTTCATGGGACAGACCCACTTCTTCAGATGTGATCATCAGGTTGATCGGATAAAGTGGGTCTGTCCTGCAAAAGCTCATCACCAAATAAATCATTTTGTTAAAGTGCTACATTTCCGTCTCTACTGACGAGGCCTTCATTTACACGGTGCACTGGCAAAAGACTGACAGGACCTCTCTGGAGTTGTCAGCAACTATCCTCCCAAGTGTTGGTGGCTTATTTGGAAGCTGGCACAGTTGCTGGATTTTGTTTTCAGAGTGACCATGGGGAAAGAGGGTCCCATTTTGGAAGTATTTTAAGACCCCTTGTGACTTTCTGACCGTATCTGCTAACAAATATGGAATGGAATAGAGCCGTACATTTGCCATCCCCTCACTAGGAGTTCACAGATCCAGGTTCAAAGCTCCAGTAGTCAATGGGAGTATTCTGCTGCTCCATATTCCAAGATGTTGGTTAGATGAAGGGCCCTGACCCTTTCAGGCTGTCTAAGGCTCTGTTGCATGGGCTCTATTAACATGTGACCCAGCCTACAACAGCAAGAGTGTTTCTATTTATTGTCCTACACTTCAGGCTGGGATGATGTTGTCAGGCTGATGGATGTTGCATGATGAAGGACAAGCATTCACCTTTCCAGAGGGGGTCTACTGTCACCAGTGATGCCATGCAAGGTACTAAAACTGTTAAAATGCACAAGCGCCTGACACTGATTGCACAGTAACACCCAGACAGACTGATACGCTACTCGCTGTGCAAACACACAGAGAGAGCTCAGTGTTTGACAAGACAGAGAGGAAAACAGGCACATTTGCAAACAGAGCTATTTGCCCCTGATCACACAGCAGGTCAGCTAAAGGGCTAGGAAGAGAACCCAGATTAGAACGCTGTTTTTATTCCTTACCAAAGGTGAGTTGGCATCTTGATGCAAAGAGATACTGGTGCACAGAGGTGTTTCAAAAGAATGCCATAAAAGACAATTTAAAAAAAAAAGTGTCTTTGAATAGGTTTTTGCTTCTGTTTTGGTATTGCAATGTGTGAACTACTCCACTCACCTGCCAGGCAGCCCTCTCACAGTCACGAATGATGTAGCAACCTTCTGCCTTCTATATGGCCTCCCTGCCAAAGGTTGACACAGCACCATAGGAGTGGCTTTTTTTCTAGTAACTAAGCCTCCTGGCAAGTCCTTCAAGCTGGAGTCACATTATCCGAGCTCAAAAGTACCTTATACAGGCACCATCCTACTCTCTCTGGCTCTTTAACTCCCTGGTGGGCTCAGTACTCAAACCACTAACGTCCTTGGGGATGGAATGGGAAACAACCCCCACCCTCAACTCTAGGCCTTGACCCAGAGCATCATTCACCACAGCTAGCTCTTCTCCTTTACCTGGGCTGCAGTTTTCCTTGGGCCACCTCCTCACCAAGCCTAGGTACTCTTCCATGCTGACTCAGGGCTCCTCCTTGCTTGGAGAGCTCTCCTCTCCCTCCAGCCCTTTTCCCATCTTGGCTTAATCACCACTTAAGCCAGCCACAAATTCCCTTTTCTGCAGCCACCTTCTGCTCTTACTGTGACACATGCCTGATTCTGCTCAGGTGGGAGTCATTCAGTAATCAGGGCCTAGACTCTCGAGCCCCACCACCTCGCACAATGTTTGGTTTGTTTGAATTTAACCCATTCCCTGCAAGGAATGGTTGCAGCAGGCTGGCCAGAGTTTTCAAAACTGGGTGCCTACAGAAGGTACCTGTGTTCCCCACTCCCTGGCCTGAGCAGCTTGAGTGAGTCCTGTCCCTGCTCCCCCAGCAAAGCAAGCTCCCTGCCCACAAGCTGTACTTCCTCCAGCCCCGACACAGGGGATTTCACTGCTATCTATCCCACCCACCTTTCTCCACACAGAGCTTATTTGCTCCTGCAAACAGGACAAAGCCCACTTTTGCCAAATAAGCAACGCCAGCAGGAAGAGGGCTTTTAAAAGGTTCTGTCTTGGCTAAAATGGGATATATGGTCACCCCATGGCTAATGTCAGTGCAGGGAATGGCTTTTTGGTCTGTGTTTGTACAGCACGGAGCAGGGATTCTGAGCCATCATTGGGGTGCCTAGCTGCTACAATACCAATACACAACAACAACAACAACAACAACAACTAAAAGTGGCCTGATTTCCATTGAAATCAACGGGAGCTGCTGGATGCTCAACACTTTTGAAAATTTGGGAACTATCCGTTAGGTGCTAAACTTTGGACATAATGGCCTAACTTTAGGTGCCCGGTTTTGAAAACTCTTGGCTATCTTTTTTCAGTGGTGAAAAGCACTGACAAGTTTCAAAGCTTCTGTCCATTCCAGCAACACAAAGTGAAGTTACAAGGACAAAAATCTCCATTCTCAGAGGGCAAACTCGTGTAGTGAGTGGCCTGAATGCCCAGCTATCCTTCATCTCAGTGAGCCACAAGATTCTTGTAATCAAGACAGTCTCCTGGGACAGGGTAGTTTTCCTAACTGCCTGTGCGTGCCTGGAATTTGCAGGCTGTGCCCATTGAACCATAGCAGCTCTTTGACTGGATGCAGAGGGAGCACACAGCCTCCACAGTCAATGTCGTGTCCAGTGAGCACACACCTCACATCATCTGCCTTTGCTTTACAAGCGTGTCACCTTAGTAATACCGGTAAGAAAAATGCATTATCAATGGCAACCTGCAGAATCTGGCAATGCTGCACATAGGCAACGGTAAACAAAATGTCTCACAGGCCACACACAGAAAGTCCCCATGGACCAACCACATACAGCTGGTGAGCTGTAGGTAGCCCATGACTGGTCTATAGTTCTGGAACTCCCATGATGCACCACGGTGGCATAACCAGAAGGGAACCCATAGTGTATCCCAGGAGAATGTTGTTCATACTGTTGTGAAGCTCATCCCAGAGGGGAGAATGGAGATATGGGGCACCCAAACAACAACTCCCCTAAGCACAGGGCAGCTCAGACATGCACAGACTAACCCTGAATTGAGCTGGAATGAAATATTTGGATGCAATTCAACAGACCAACATGTGTCTGTTAGGCCTCCCCTGAAACCAAAGTTTTCAATTAGAGAAAACTGACACTTTTTTCCTCACACAATGGAAATTTTCCCACAGGAACGTTTGATTTTGCAAAATCTGCATTTTATGACAACACATTTTTGGGTCAGAACCTTCTCAATCTGTTCTACTAACCTGAAAGAAAATCTTACAGCCCTTCCTCCTCTAATTTCATTTTGTTGTTGTTTTTTTGTTTTTTGGTGAGGTAATTCTGTGCTGTGTTTTCCCCTCCTGTTTTAACCCTCCGGCCTTGTCATCTCTGCTTTCTTATTCCTCCATACATATACAGCGTCATATGCGTAGCTTCTGTGGAGTATCTTGCACCCGCAAGTCAAGCTATTAGAGCCGTGCAAGCTGACTCTCCCATCAGAGTGTGAGAAACTCCATCCTAGCATACTCCCAGGCCTCAGGTTACTCAGAAGCTCATATTACTGGCAGCATTGCGTGATGCACAGGAAGCTAAGGGACCCAGGGCTCACTCCATCCATCAACTTGAGGGGAGTGTGTCTCATTGCTGTGAGCGGCTGGCTGGGCTCTCCCTGACTTTAACCTAGACTCATATAATAGGCTTCTCACTAACTCCTCTGAAGGTCTCTCACATGCCCGCACAGCTGAAACACTGTTCTGCTTGGCACCAGTCTTCCTAATTTGAGGTATCACTGTAGAGTTTCCCTGTCTCCCCTCTGGGCTCTTATCCTCTGGCTGCCTGCTGCTGCAAGAGACAATAAATAGTTTTCTTTTCTGAACAGCCTGCCCAAAATATTGTTCACGACAAAACATCCAAAAGAAACGTATGATGAAGCACGTAAGTTTTATGTGCATATTTGCATAAATCCTCTTGCTTGGTGAGTGCTATGCTTTCACTACCACCAAGATGAGATTTTACGCATCAGCACATTCAGCTTTCTCTGCTGGGTGAATTGTCATTCTTACAGCATCCGCAATGCTATGTGATTTAATTGTGCATCATACTCTGCTTTTCTTTTTCCCCACAGGAAAAAGAATTGTATTAAAGAATCATCATGATGATGCCAGAGACTGACTCCTTTTAATTCCTGATACAAATGTGAGTTTTTTCTCTGTGGCTTGCTGTTTTTGATGTGTGGGTGAGAAGGACAAAAGGGATTTCACTGATGAGGCAACAATGAGACAAAGGGAATTTAAATGTAGACTGAATTTATATCTACCTGTAGATATAGATATCTAAAACAGGCCTAAAATATATATATTTATATGTATGAAAACTCTTCTCTTAGTCTGCATTTACAATAGATACAATCAAAATCATAATGCTTCATCAGAGCCATTCCACGGATGCCAACAAAGGTAGAGGCTAGAAACTAAATCAGGCCCAGGTGTTTTTTTTTATCACTGTTGTTACTATGGGCAGTAGCATAGCAACACACAGCAGCCCCTATTGAAATCAAGACTTATTGTACAAAGCACTGTGCAAACATGGTAAAATAATTCCTACCCCAAAGAGCTAGCCATCTAAATAGACAACATATATAATTATCACCCCTCCTGCACAGAATAGGAAATGAGAGATATTAAATTACTTACTCAGGATAACCATTGAAGCCTGGGTGGACTTGAACTCAGGTCTTCTAGATTTGAGACCAGGACCTTACCAACAAAACTAGTAATGTTACCTAGCCACAATAGTCTTCTATTGTTTCATTAATACACATAACTGAAAAAGAAAAAAACCCAGGAAGAGTATGTGCTGTAAGTAAATGCACCAGAAGCTGCAGTGATGAGGGTAAGGCTCCCACTCTGCAGGCCTGGGTTTGACAAATAAACAAATATTCAGCAGGTTTAAACCAAACAGAAGAAAGTACTTCACACAACACACAGCCTGTGGAATTCATTGCCAAGAGAAGTTATGAAGCCCCACAAACAGAACAGGGGACTAAAAGAAGAATTAAATACATTCATGAAGGATAGGGCCATCAACAGCTATTAGCTGAGATGGATAGAGATGCAGCTCCACGCTCTGCATGTCTCTATATCTCCCACTGCCAGAAGCTGGGACTGGGTGTTAGGGGACAAGTCATTTAATAATTGCCCTATTCTGTTCATTCTCTCTGAAGCATCTTGCACAGGCGAGTGCTGGAAGAAGAGATACAGGGCCAGAGGGATCGCTGGTCTGACTCAGGATGGCTGTTCTTAATGCCAGATTTTCAAAAGAGCCTGCCTCCTATTAAGATATCCAGAGAAGTGGCCAGATTATCCGAACATTAGGAGTGGAGCAATTCTGAAAGCTGACCCAAACTGGGAGAGCTGAGCACTTGCCAACCTGGTCCTGGAGCCCTTTTGAAGATCCAGCCCTGGGCTGCTCATCCTCAGAAGTCTTGTTGCACCTTAGTTTGGGGGAAGGGATGTTTCAGCTGCAGCTGTGAAGGTGGAAATACCACAACAAGGTCACATCTGCCGTTACTTCAGTCCCCTAAGAGAGTCATGGTGTTGACAAAAAAAGATGTTTCATGCAACACCACAATGATAAATATTGGGATGTAACTAAATACCAAGAGATTCAGCCTCTTTTGGATTTCCTCAGAACCCAAAGGACCAGCCTTTCCCAAAAAGCACATGTCCTGTTCATTTTGTACTGACCAGGTTTAATTGCCATAGGGAGAAAAGCCTGGAGAGAACCACAGGGAAAGACAGACACAATAATGTTTGCCGCAATGGGGCTAACAGCTAACACGGGCGCTGGGGCAAGTGGAGTGTGGACCCCATCTCTGTGTCCCTGGAAGACATGGGGTTAAGGGAAATCGGCCCTTACCACCTTCTAGACTGCAGCGTGCTCCTCCCCCTCAGCACTCAGAACCATGTGGAGCAGTAGCAGTGGTCATAACCAGCCTTTGAATTGCTTTTGCCCAGAGTAATTGCTTCTCCCCCTGTCCCAGCCACCATTGGCAGGCCTGGTTCAGTGTGTTTCAGGGGTTCTTTCAATGGCTACGTCTACACTTGGCCAAAACTTCGAAACGGCCATGCTAATGGCCAAATCGAAGAATACTAATGAGGCATCAAAATGCATATTTGGTGCCTCATCAGCATGCCGCTGGCTGCGGCACTTCAAAAGTGCCATGTTTTGCTCACCTGCGGCTCGTCTACGCAGGGGTCCTTTTCAAAAGGACCCCTCCAACATCGAAATCAGCAGGTAGAAATGAGGGGATTTCGATGTTGGCAGAGTCTTCGAGAAGACGAGCCACGGGAGAGTGAACAGTGCCACTTTTGAAGTGCTACAGCCAGCAGCATGCTAATGAGGCGCTGAATATGCATTTCAGCGCCTCATTAGTATTTTTTGATTTGGCTATTAGCCTGGCCTTTTTGAAGTTTTGAGTGTGTGTAGATACAGCCAATGTGCTCGATTGCCTTTCAGCCCCTCTGAGGTCAATCCTCTGGGTCATGTTCTGAATGGATCAGCTCACATGGCACTGGGGCTGCTTTGGACTTTACCATGTGCCAGTATCTGGGTTTCTTTGGTTGGATGGGTGGATGGAGCAGCACTCTTGGAAGGCAAAGATGAGAAGGGGGTCTGAAGTGAACCCAACACTGATCTTTATTTAGTTGGCTGGGATCAGAGAGGTTCCAGGAATTCTTGCAAGTTCTCTGACTTCCAGGCAGATTAACACAGCCTATGATGACTAGTGTAATACAAGTAACACAAGGACTCCAGGAGTCCTGGCCTGCTCTAGGCAGTCATGGGGTGGACTACGGAGTGCTTTACAGGCAGCAATCCCCAACCACCCTTTCTCTCATGCCATGCTGTAAATCATAGGAGCAGAAGAATACGCTGGGTTGATTTCCAGAGCTGTCTGCACTTGGAGTCCTTCAGTCTCTCGCAAGTGTTGCTGGAAGTTCAGTGCAAAATATGAACCTTGAACACAGTGAATGGTTGGCATGTCTGCAAGAATGTGCAAACTTCCCAGGGCCAGCTGCAGCTTCTGGTTCCTCTGCTCCGGGTGTATGAAGTGCCAGTGCTTTGCATGTGTTCCCCTTCTCTATTGAGAAGATACAGTAATTCTGCCAAGACCGGAGATGCGCTGGTGGGCAGCTGATGACAAACACCCCCTGCTGTGTATATGTCCAAATAAATCTGTGCATTTATGTTTGTAGCTGCTTTTGTGGATGTGAAACTGGCCCTTGAGGTTTCTTTTGGCTTTCCAGGATATTTTTCTGTATGAGTGTTGATGCATTAGCTATACACTTGCAGGTAAATGGCACAGAGTACCTGAGTTTCCTGTCTTAGCAGGATAACTGTATTCCAGTATCCCTGGCCTTGCTACTGAAACTACCAACTTGGAAGGTACAGACTCCTGTGACCCAGACACTAGGAACCATAGAGGCACCTGAAAAGCCATGAAAGAAGTAGTTTGCACTGACAATTGAGCTGGGCTGGATCAGAAGTGCTGATCAAGAGGAGAAAGACACAATAGCCTATTTCAATCCCCTGAGCCATTCTTTTGAGTCAACTAATGACAAGCCAGCATCTTGCTTTTTTTCAGCATTGCCCCCTGGGATTGACAGACTTACGCTGCAGAAGCAATTTGCAGTCTCCTTGGCTGCTATTTTCCAGTATAAGCCATCTGCAGTCCCTGTCAAAAGAGGCAGATATTTCCAGGCCATTTGTAGAGAGTCTATTTTTCACCAGGGCAGAGCTGTAACTCCAGTGGGGTCACTAAGTTAATGGTGCATTGATGGAATTGCAATTAAATCTGCTGAAATATACAAACATTTTAAAATATTCTTGCAGTATTATGAGCCAAGAAAACTTAATTGTCACTATAATATCTGACTGCAATCATATCTTCTAATTATTCAGACTGTTGAGTCTCCCAGCTGGTAAAACTGATGGTCTGTTGGTGGCGTGCCCAGTGCTGGCAATCAAACTCATTGTGTTCAATTCATCACTGTCATAATCAAGTACAATACACTGAAGTCAGTGGAGTTGCACGTGGTTACATTTGTGGTGAAGTTGGCCCACTGTGTCCCTGCCTCCATGTTACCATTCACGAGAGTCAACCCAAAACCCTGGTGTGGCATAGGCAGCAGCCTTTCAGCAGAAGCAAGGATGCCGACTTAGCTACTGAGCAAACAGCAGCCGTTCTTAGTTTGTCTCAACTGGAGGCATCTGCTCTACATATCTTACACCCACCATCATAACTCAGAAAGGCAATTATATTCCAGCACCGAAACAAATACAAATGTCGCCAACTTGGCCAGAACTCAGCCCCTGAGATCCCCACAAAGGGAACTGGATTGGCGTGGGCAGAAAAGAGCATTTGGCACTGACACTTCTCTCATGACAGCAGTGTTGGAAGTGTGAGCCTTTTAATCTACTGTGAAATGAGTCATATAGGAAGTGCAAAAATCAGCCAAGTAAGCAAGTAATTAGGGCAGAGGAAGGGAAAGGGCAAAGGGATAGAGCAAGGCTTAGGTTGTTACCAGTATGAACAGCTCTATTGGTTGCCTTGGCTGAGTGAGTCCAGAGCACAAAAACACCCTGGTCAGTCCCAGCAAAGAAGCTGAAGGCTGAGTGAACCATGGAAAGGAAGGCCTTGATTCATCCAGGCACTTAAGCATATGTGGATTTTAAGCCCTTGAGAAGTCCCATTGATTTCACTGTGGCAACTCACAGATTTAAAGTTAAGCACATGTTTAAATACCTTGCCGGAAGGTGACTTCAACTACCTTCTCTCCCACAGAGTTTGCTCCTTGTAGGTCTTGCCTTCACTGCTAAAATTGGTGCTGCTTTTACCTCAGTATAGCTAATGTGCATGAGCTACCCTGAGGTAAATTCACGGGGAAAACATGGCAGTTCCATTTCGCTTCCGGTAAACAGCTCTCTGCTCTCAAAATGGGACTCCCCTTGACAAATAACAAGCATTCCTGTAGTACCTTAGAGATGAATAAATTTATTAGGTCATAAGCTTTCGTGGGTAAGACCCAATTCCTCACACGTCTACCTCAATCATCTGAGGAAGTGGGTCTTACCCACGAAAGCTCATGAGCTAATACCTTTGTTAGTCTTTAAGGTGTTACAGGACTGTGTATCATTTGTGAAGCTACTCACTAACACAGCTACCCCTCTAAGACTATTTTGCTTAATAAGTTTGTCTTATTGTAAAGCTGAAGCGCCTGGTCTTCACTGACCTGAAGCAGCAACTCTGTGTAGCTTGAAAGCTTCTCTGTGTCACCAGTCTAATAAAAGATAATATCTCTCCCACTTTCTCTTTCGGACTGGTTTGGGCACTTTGGAGAAGCCTGGGCTGTTGCTACCCACAAGGTATTTGTTTTGTGTCTAAACTGAGGATTTCTTTCTCAGGGCTATCTATCCAGGTGTTGTAATGAGTTAAAACTTCAGTGAAAATAAATTAGCCTCAACAGCTAGAGTGAATCAGCAAATTATCAGACCCTCTCTACAAAATATTTTCCCCAACATACAGCCAGCTTACGTGAGGTATGAATCAGGGTGAAATGGAGTCACGCTGGATTTACACAAGTTTTACTGAAAGCAGAATTTGGCCCAGTTCTGTCAGTATCTGTTTACATGAGTACAGCTTTCACTGAATTCAGGAGCTAAACTCCCCGTGATTAAAATGTGTTAAACGTACAAACAAGAATTCAAATAAACAAATATAACCATTAACCACTGTTGACTGGCAATATCAGACATCAGTAGCTTGATAATTCATGTGGGATGCCACCACTCTTGTCTGTAATAAAATAATTTGTCATATATTTGCTAATGAAATATTAAAAGGGGTGAAATCCTAGCCCCAATTAACTCAATAGGGTTTTTGTACTTAACTTCTATGGACTCAGGATTCACCCCAGATCATCCCCCAGTGGTTTAAATCAGTGTAAATTCATTGGTTTGTTCACACTGACTAAGAATCTGGCCCATTCTGTGCATGGTTTGATTCATGTTACTTTTCTTATTAGACTCGCGTGTTCTTTAAAGGGTGTTGCCGTAGCTACTTCTGCTCACAGATCCCTACTGCGCTTTGTTTACAATGACAAGCAAGCAGAGGGCATCACTGCTCTCCCCAGAGACCTTCCATGAAGCCCCATGCTTATCACTGAGCAGTAGCCAGGAGGATCTGACTCTCTGCCACCACTGAGCAAACAGAGGAAAGCCAAAGGAAAGTGCTTCTGAGGGTATTGCTGCTGTTTGTCATGGCTGTAGCTTTAATTCATTCATTATAATTCATTTTTCACTTGCAAGACACCTTCCTTGGGGAGCTTCCTAGCCTGGGTCCACAGGCTTGTGCCAGCGAGGCCTGTGCTAGCATGCTAAATATAGCTGTATTGATACTGCAACTCAGGTGGCAGTTTGGGCTGCCAAGCCTGGAGAGAGGCTCAGCTCAAGAGCCCTAGCCATAGCATCTGTACCGCTGTTGGCAGCATGCTGGAGCAAGCCCTGCAAGCACAAGCCTCTGGCCCTGGAGTTGGACGTTTCACTCCCAGATGCAGTATGAATATACTCATAGGCTCTTGCCCGGCAGTCACTGGGCCAGCAGAGTGAGTCTTGCCTAAACTGATTTGAAACCACTACCTTATGACCTCTCTCTGCAGCAGAGTTGCCAACCCACAGAAATTTCATTTACGGGCCAAATGGGAAAAATTTACAGACATACACATTTTTATGGGCACAATTTTATACTATATTAAGACAACACAAATGGTGAAAAATGAAAAGTAATCATCATTTGTATGTCACAAGAACAATATGCCATTTAACTCACTTTCATTTAGTTAGTCATGTTGCCAATGTGCTGACACTAACTTGGTGGGATAATGTGATTCACTTATGTCACCTCAACCACTGAGCTCAAGAAACAACTAAAATGTGCAATTTCCGTTGCTCCACAGTAAAATGGCTGAAGCAGCACAGAAGAAATTTAACTGCTGTAGAATAACTGGTGGTTTTTTTGACATTTTGTTGCACTTTTACAAAATTTATGGACACCTAAATTTTTTTATGGACTTTACAGGCATATCCAATTTTGGCTAATTTTTTACGGACTGTCTGTAAATTTACTGATGGTTGGCAACCCTGCTGTGCTGCTATGAGCTGGCTTTGCAAATAACCTTCTATGTCAGCTCTACTTACTCATTTTCAGGTATGACTGGCCTTCTCTGCTTGGGCTCCTTAGTTGGATTTCAACTCAGTAGAAGATTTAACTTGGAAGAGGTAAAGGTGCCATAGCACATTCCGACCACAGATCTCACAAAGAGTAAGCGTCATCTGCATAAGGAAACAGAGGGATGGGGAAACCGAGTGACTTGCCCAAGATTGTATTAAGCATGTCACTGGCAGCCAGAAGCATCTGGAGTTCCAAGGGAAGCTCTTGCCTCTGGATTATGCTGCGGCATGTAGGGCTGTAGCTGCATAAAGGCCTCTGCAAACGCTCCCTAGTGCGTGGAACTTAGAATCATAGAATCATAGAACAATACAGCTGGAAGAGACCTAAAAAGCCATCAAGTCCAGCCGCCTGGCCAAGGCAGGACAAAACCCATCAGATCAGCCCAGCCAGGGCTTTGTCAAGGCGAGATTTAAATACCTCCAGGGATGGAGACTCCACTACTTCCCTGGGTAGACCATTCCAATGCTTCACCACCATCCTAATGAAAAAGTTTTTCTTAATGTTCAACCTGGACCCTCCCAAACGCAACTTGAGACCATTGTTCTGTGTTCTGCCATCCATGACCACTGTGAATAGCCTCTCTCCAGCCTCTTTGCAACCTCCCTTCAGTAAGTTGAAGGCTGTTATCAAGTCCCCCTCAGTCTTCTCTTCTGCAGACTAAACAGACCCAATTCCCTCAACCTTTCTTCGTAGGTCATATGCTCCAGCCCTCTAACTATTTTGGTCACCCTCCGCTGGACCCTCTCCAGTGTGTCCACATCCTTCCTATAATTGGGGGCCCAGAACTGGACACAGTACTTCAGATGCGGCCTCACCAAAGCCGAATAAAGAGGAATAATCACTTCTCTGGATCTACTGGCAACACTCCTCTTGATGCAACCTAATACGCCATTAGCCTTCTTAGCTACAATGGCACACTGTTGACTCACGTCCAGCTTTTCATCCACTACAACTCCCAGGTCCTTTTCTGCAGAACTACGACTAAGCCAGTCAGACCCCAGCCTGTAACAATGCTTGGGATTCTTCCGTCCCAAGTGCAGGATTCTGCACTTGTCCTTATTGAACCTCATCAGATTTCTTGCAGCCCAGTCTTCCAATTTGTCTAAGTCACTCTGGACCCTATCCCTATCCTCCAGCGTATCTACCTCTCCCCCTAGCTTAGCGTCAGCTGCAAACTTGCTGAGGGTGCCATCCAACCCCTCATCCAGGTCATTGATAAATATGTTGAACAGAACAGGACCCAGAACTGAACCTTGGGGCACTCCACTAGAAACCGACCACCATCCTGACATCGAGCCATTGACCACTACCTGCTGGGCCCGACCTTCTAGCCAGATTTCTATCCATCTTACCATCCATTTATCCAATCCACATTCCTTTAACTTGCTGACAAGAATATTGTGGGAGACCGTATCAAAAGCTTTACTCAAGTCAAGATAAATCCATTGATTTTTCCCTACCCACACAGCCAGTTATCTCATCATAGAAACTAATCAGGTTGGTCAGGCATGACTTGCCCTTCATGAATCCATGCCGACTATTCCTGATCACTCTCCCCTCCTCCAAGTGCCTCAGAATGACTTCCTTGAGGAGCCTCTCCATGATTTTTCCAGGGACTGATGTAAGACTGACCGGCCTATAGTTCCCTGGATCATCCTTTTTCCCATTTTTAAAGATGGGCACTACATTTGCCTTTTTCCAATCATCTGGAATCTCTCCTGATCTCCATGATTTTTCAAAGATAATGGCCAAGGGCTCGTCAATGACATATGCCAACTCCCTCAGAACCCTCGGATGAATTAGTTCCGGGCCTATGGATTTATGTATTTTTAGCTTTTTTAGATAGCTCCTAACCTGTTCTTTCCCCATAAAACTTCATTTATAACTGCCATTAACTCTGCCACACCAGGAACACCTAACCCCAGGACAGGGCTATATAAGGGGTTGAGGTGTTGAGTCACTGAAGGATGCAGGTGACTCCAAAGAATATGTGTGAAATAAGCCTGAAAGGGAGTCAGAGGGAGGCTTGGCAGTGCAGGGCTAAACAGAGCCGATTTGCCCAATTAGCCCCACCCTGTTTCACCTGCCGCCAATGTCAGGCCTGGAGGAGCATAAAAGGAAAGAAGACCCCCCCAGTTTGGGGCTGACCAGGCAAGAGGCAGGAGCTGGCTCTGACACTCACAGGGTCTGAGCCAGAGCTGCCGCTGAGTCGGTCACTGGAGGATGAAGCCTCCAAACCCTCCCCCGGGCCAAAAAAGGGGAGAATCCCAGACAGCCCTCCCATAAAGTAAGGGAAAGTAGACTCTTGGGGCCAGGCCCCAAACTAGGCCTGCACCTCCAGCTCCTATGCACTGCAGGGACCTAGGCACTAGGACACCCTGCCACTAGTGGGAACCATTTACATACCCACTGGGAGTATATCCTCTGTTTGCCCAATGCCTGCATGCTGGTGGCCTTAGCTACAGCCATATGCACTCCAGAGAGCATCTGAGAGAGGGAATCTTTGCACATAAGCTGCTGTTGCCACAATCTACAGTCCCATTGCTGCTGAAAGCAGCTCCAGCCAGCTGGGTAACCATGGAAGTGTCCGCAACATGTTTACTTAACCTGGCTCCTCGCATATTCAGTGTGCTGCTAACTGTGTCACTGTTTGGATTCCCCAGACCAGTCCTGTTAAATGATTCCTCATCTCATTAACCAAGCGACCCTTTCTGTTGGGATGAATGCCCCTCGATGATGTGCTGTTTGATAGCTGGACAGGCCTTGTGTAGCCTCTGACAATCATATGGGGAGGGATGGCTGAAGGCCATGGAAAGTGAGCACAAGAAGTGGTCACTGGTTTCTTTCTCCCCCTTTTTGCACTATGTTCTAATGTTGTCACTGCCTGTCACCCTTCTCTTTCTCCTCCCTCTGCTCTCTCTGTTCCTCTTTCATCACCCCTTATTCTACTTTTACTGAGGCCCATTATGGTCCTTTCCCTCGGCCACTCATCCTTCCCGATCTGAACCCTCTCCTCTCTTCAGTCCTCATGGCCTTTTGCCCCCTCCCAATATGCATCATCCCCTTGCTCTGTTTAGCAAATGTGCAGATGCATAATGCCTCCACAAATTAGCAGCTACAGGCTAAATCCTCAGCTGGTGTAAACTGAGGTAGCTTTGTCACTAGCTGAGGCTCTGGTCCATCATGCCATGGGCCTCCCCAAGCATTAGCTTCCCTACACCCTTAGAAGAGCACTTTGCAGAAACAACTCTGCTCCCTCAGACTCAATGGTGAGTCCTCTAGCCTGGGCAGGAGCAGGAGGAAGTCCCAAGCAGGGTAACTTCTTTGGCACTTCAGGAGTTTTCCCTCCACACAATGGCACTGCAACTAGCAGCCTCACCCAGCTCTGGTTGACTGAACTGGCACAGGGTTCTGGCATTAAGGAAGCTGATGAGCTCCACAGAGGTAAGTGGACAGGTCAGGCAGTAGATGTCCCTGCTGGGTGCAGCTCTGATGGCTTCATTCCTTTGTCAGGCAGCCAAAATTAGGCTTGGTCTCTTTGAAACCCCTCTTCTGCCATCTGGCTGTCACATTCCCCCATGGCTGAATGGAAGTCCTCATGCGTTGGGATGCAGGGTGTGTGCACAAACAAAGGAGATCCAGGTTTAGTCTAAGATTTTTACAAGTATTTTTGAGTAGTGGAAATGGTCTATAAATTAGTATGTTGGTGTTGGAGGGGTCGGGATCCAGGTTACCATCAATGTCTTCTCTTCCGTTTCCCAATAACACCCCTTTGTTGCCAGTCTCCTCTTCCTTTCTTCACCCAGCACTCTGGTCCTCTTTCCCCTCCATTTGCACTTCTTGACTCTTCTTCCTCACACCTCCATTCCCCACCTGTGGCGAGAATATGGCACAAAGGCCGTGATAGAAAGATGTTTGCTACTCAGAACAGTCCTTTCCACCTCTTCTTCTTCAATAACTTTGTGGAGATAATGCGCCTGTTCTCCTGTTGTTCACATCTGTTTCGTGTGTGTGTAACAACATTGCCTCCCTCAGCATTGCTCCTGTTTTACATCAGCACTAAGGGGATGAGAATCAAGCCTACCAGGTTTGAGCCTTGAAAAGACCTTCCTTCCAATGTTACTTCACCCACAAAGCCAATGTCGCAGTCTCCCTGCCCGTGAAACCTAAATGTTGGCCCACCCATGTGCCGTCCTTAATAAACTTCACTCCAAGAGGAGCAAAGAGGCATTTGGATGAGGCTGGACAGTGGGCCATGGGGATATCAGGAGGAGCAGCCATCACCACTCCCAGGAGATGGTGGTACAGCTTGCTGACTAGGGAGCTGTGGGAGGGCAGGAATCATCTCTTGATGTCCTGGCCCTGGGGCAGTTTTTGTTCCATCCAATACAGTTGCCTCTCTGATACAACAAACTCCTTTGAATCATCAACTCTGCTGTTGTAGATGAGTGCTCTTCCGTCTATAGGTGCTGAAATGGAACCTATATTTAGATGTATAACAACAGGCCCATCCAAAAACCTCCCTTGGTGCGTACAACACGGTAAGATATAGACTAAGCAATTCCAGCATGGACCAGAATGGCAAACAATGGTAATTCCAGTACCTGGGGTAGGGGAGGGAAGCCCTTCAAATCCTCTCAGAGGGCTCCATAAAAGTCTTGCGGCACGCTTTGACTGTCAGCCATTGTGGGTTGTATTCTAGGCACTCAGAGAGTAGGAAACAGCCCACAGGTTGTTCGCCTTACACAATCTCTCTTGAGGACTGATTTACTTCATGGCACTGCAGTTATTGCTCAGTAGCCCTCAGCTATCCCTACTGTAAATGACTGACAGCTTTGTTAGTCCATCAGATGACCGGGAAATGCTTGGCCACCGTACAGTTATTTTCAACAACGCAGGCCTCTCTACTCTGGCTGGCTACCATCACCCTATATTGCTCTGATTGGCCCATCTACCAATGGCTCTCTTGCCCTTTGAAAACCTCCACTTCTCATGCACTTCAGGGGAAGCAGAAAATCTCCCAAATGTACAAGAAAGGGAAGGAGAAAACCCAGGAGAGTAAAATCAAAGAAAATGGGGATGTGAAACCACTAAGCAGAATTTTAAAACCCTAATGATTTATATCCCTGTTTCCTCTCATCCGTCCCTATAGGCCAGCCTAGGGTAACTGCCCTGGGAAAATCCAAATCCCTCCCTCCCCAGTTTTGAAACACAACATGATGACAAAAATTGTGTAGTTATTCTGGGAGAAAATAAGGGTAAAAGGTAGGAAAAGTAATAAACAGGGAGGGTAGGAGGAAACAAGAGGAAAACAAGAAGGCAGAGGTGGTGAGATGATATGGGTCGGAGAAGACCAAAATGGATTTTAAGGCATTCTCCTTTTCAGCCCTATCTCCTGTACTTTTCCCTGATACTTATGATTTGTGAATTTTGGTAAACTAATAGAGAAGATTTAGAGGGGACATGATAGCGGTTTTCAAGTAGCTCAAAGAGGGTTACAAGGAGGAGGGAGAAAAATTGTTCTCTTTGCTCGCTGAGGATAGGACAAGCAGCAGCGGGCTTAAACTGCAGCAAAAGAGGTTTAGATTAGACATTAGGAAAAACTTCCTAACTGTCAGGGTGGTTAAACACTGGAGTAAGTTACCGAGGGAGGTTGTGGAATCTCCAGTGCTGGAGATAATTAAGAACAGGTTAAATAGACACCTATCGGGGATGATCTAGATGGTGTTCGGTCCTGCCAAGAGGGCAGGGAACTGGACACAATGACCTCTTGAGGTCCCTTCCACTTCTAGTGTTCTATGATTCTATAATAGCTTGAGGGCCTTAGCTCAGACACAAAAGCCTTGGTATAAAAACTAAAGCAGAGAACAGGAAGGCCTTCAGTGAACTCAAGTTATCTGCCTCTTGAGCATTTCTTGGTCTAATGCAGTAGGTACTGTGGTGCCCCCTACGGTTTGGGCAGTCCTCGGGAGGAAGCTGGTATGGGAGGGGTCTGTATTTTATAATCGAGGTTTCCAACAAATGATTAATAGAATGAATAAAATCACACCCACTGGAAAAACCACTACTCCCTGAGGGGTTTCCAGGTCCCAATAGTTTGTTAAAACGACCCAGAGATTGGGGTTTGTGTTATTCATTAAACCCTTATAAATTACTTTTTGAGGTAATAAAATTCTTAGTATTTCTTAATGATTAAACAAGGTAACTTTATTGAACTGTTTTAACTTATTTAATAAACTATACTTTTTGCAAAATAATCTATGCTTGTTTATACTTACAATTAAATACTTACAATTCCTATGAATGTGAGAAGTAACATATTATATGCAGCAGATACGAATGCGAAGGCCTTAGTTATGCCTGGTGGACCAGGGGAGGTGGTTAATCGGGTGATCAGTCCGTCAACCGGCGCGGGGAAATGCGTGCGCTCTACCTGCTTGAGTGCCGGTTGGGCGGGGTCTTATATACCCCTGAGGGGCCCTCCCCTTCCCACCAGGGATGGGGTGATGAAAACGTGCCAATGAGGGGACGCAGTTTGGGTGACGTGCTGTGGTTCTGCTTCAAGCCCCTAGAGACTGCTGGCAGGTGCACAGCTCTCAATTTTTTGGTGCCAAGATCTCTAGCTCTCCTGTCAAAACAGGAAGTGGTAAGGGGGCCTAGGCCGAGTGTGTGGCAATGCCTGCCTCGCGAGCAGGGCCAGGCCAAATGCAGACACTAGTTCAACAGGATCCTAAACTGCAGGTCAGGATCCTGCCTTAATGGGGTCTCCATGGCTCCCATTAGACTTGCGGGGACCCCAAGGCCAAGCCCCACTGCCTGGAGTCAAAACTGAAGGACTTCAGCACCGGCTGGCAGGACTCAGGTTACAGGCCACTTGCCTGTGGCTTGTCTCCCCCTGCCCTGATTGGTAGGGCTCTGGCTTTTGCCCTCTTGTTGTGGTGGCAGGGTGGAGTTGTGTAGTAACATTAGTAGTAAGGAGATGGTTGTAGTGCAGTGAAGTTTAAGAGACCCATGGCAAGTTAACTCCTCAGCCTTTTTTACTATCATAAAATAGTAGGACGTAACTGACAGCGAGAAGTCATCTAGAACATCCCTGACAGATTTTGGCTATTTTTACAAACAGGTTAGACAATGAGGGAGATTCCACAACCTTCCTAGGCAGTTTAGTCCAGTGCTTTATCACCCTGACAATTAAGAAGTATTTTTTCATAATGTCCAACCTAAACCTCTTGTATTGCAATTTAAGTGCATTGCTTCTTGTTCTGTTCTCAGAGATTGAGAATAATTTTGCTCCTTCCTGCTTGTAACCACCTTTTACGTACTTGAAAACGTTTCATGTCCCCTCTTCACCAGATTAAACAGATCCAATTTTCCCTATATTCCCACATGGGCCATATTTTTTAGACCTTTAATCATTTTTGTTGTGCTTCTCTGAGCTTCCTCCAGTTTGTCCACATCTTTCCTGAAACGTGGTACCCAGAACTGGACACAATACTCCAGGTGAAGCCTCATCAACACAGAACAGAGTCAGAGAATTACTTCTTGTGTCTTACTTAGAACACTTCTGCTAGCTAATACATCCCAAGTATTTTGCAAATGTTGCACTCTTGACTCATATTTAACTTGCAGTTCACTATGACTATGGGATTGACCTAACAAAGAGAGGAAAGAGCACCTTTGAGGGCAGGCTTGCAAACCTAGTGAGGAGGGCTTTAAATTAGGGGGACGGTGACACAAGCCCTAAGGTGAGGAGGGAACTATCAAGTAGGTTTCCTGGGTGAAGAGGAGAAAGTGGGCCACTCAGCCACTGCTCTAAGATGCTTATACACAAATGCCAGAAGCCTAGGAACAAAGAGGAAGAATCAGAGGCCCTGGCATGAGGTGGTTGAAATAACAGAGACTTGGTGGGACGATTCATATAGCTGGAGCACGGTCATGGAAGGTTATAAACTGTTCAAGAAGGACAGATGGGAGAGAAAAGGAGGAAGAGTTACACTCTATGTGAGGGAGCAGTACGATTGCTCAGAGCTCCAGTTTGAGGAGGGAGAAAAATCCAGTTGAGTGCCTTTGGGTTAAGCTTAGAGGCAGAAGTAACGGAGGTGATGTTGTAGTTGGTGTCTGCTATAGACCGCCAGATCAGGGAGATGAGGTACATGAGGATTTCTTCAGGCAGATAAGTGAAGCTTCCTAATCACAGGCCCTGGTTCTCATGGGAGACTTTAATCATCCGGACATTTGTTGGGAGACCAATACAGCAGCACACAGACAATCCAGGAAATTTTTGGAGAATGTTGGGGATAACTTTTTGGTACAAGTGCTGAAGGAATCGAACAAGGGCCATGCACAACTTGATCTGTTGCTCACAAAAAGGGAAGAATTAGTAGGAGAAATAGAAGTGTGTGGAAACCTGGGCTGCAGCGACCATAGGATTGTAGATTTCAGGATCAGGACAAAAGGAAGAAGGGTGAGCAGTAAGATACGGACCCTTGATTTCAAAAGAGCAGACTTCAACTCCCTGAGAGAACTGATGAGCAGGATCCCTTGGGAAACGAAAATGAAGGGGAAAAGAGTTCAAGAGAACTGGCGGTATTTTAAAGAAGTCTTACTGAAGGCACAAGAACAAACCATCCTGCTGCATAGTAAGAAATACAAACATGGTAGGCAACCAGCTTGGTTTAACAGGGAAATCCTTAGTCAGCTTAAACTCAAAAAGGATGCATACAAGAAATGGAAACGTGGACAGTCGACTAAGCAGGAGTATAAACATATGGCTGGAGAATGCTGGGGAGTAATCAGGAAAGCGAAAGCACAATTGGAACTGCAGATGGCAAGAGATGTGAAGGGAAACAAGAAGGGTTTCTACAGGCATGTTAACAATAAACGGGTTATCAGAGAAGGAGTGGGGCTGTTACTGGAGAGACGTAACCTTGTGACAGATGACGTGGGAAAGGCTGAAGTACTCAGTGCTTTTTTTGCCTCAGTCTTAACGGACGAAGTCAACTCCCACACTACAGTCCTAGACAATGCAGTATGGGAAGGTGGAGAGCAGCCATCTGTCAGGAAGGAACAAGTTCTGAGCTATCTAGAAAAATTAGATGGACACAAATCCCTGGATCTGGATTTAATGCACCCAAGGGTACTGAGGGACTTGGCAGATGTCATTGCCAAACCTTTGGCCATTATCTTTGAAGATTCTTGGAGATCGGGAAAGATCCTGGCTGACTGGAAAAAAGGCAAATGTAGAGCCCATCTTTAAAAGAGGAAAGAATGACAATCCAGGGAACTATAGACCAGTCCGCTGTACCTCAATCCCTGGGAAAATAATGGAGGGGATCCTCAAGGAATCCATTTTGGAGCACTTGTAAGAGGGGAAAGTGATCAAAAGTAGCCAACATGGATTCACCAGGGGCAAGTCCTGACTGATCTATCTGATTAGCTTCTATGATGAGGTAACAGGCTTCGTAGACATGGGGAAGTCAGTGGATGCAATATACCTTGACTTCTGCAAAGCTTTTGATACGATCTCTTACAACATTCTTGCCCATAAGTTAAGGAAATGTGGATTGGATCCTTGGACTATAAGATTGATAGAAAGCTGGCTTGATGGTTGGGCCCAATGGGTTGTGGTCAATGGCTCAATATCTGGATAGTGGTCAGTTTCAAGCGGAGTGCTGCAAGGCTCGGTTCTGGGGCCAGTGTTGTTCAACATCTTTATGAATGACCTGGATGAGGGACTGGATTGCACCCTCAGCAAGTTTGCGGATGACACAAAACTAGGGGGATAGGTAGATACGTTGGAGGGTAGAGAGAGAATCCAGAGTGACCTGGATAAATTGGAGGATTGAGCCAAAAGAAATCTGATGTGGTTCAACAAGGAGAAGTGTAGAGTCCTGCACCTAGGGCAGAAGAATCCCAAGCATAGTTATAGGTTGGGGACCAACTGGCTAAGCAGCAGTACAGAGGAAAGGGATCTAGGGTTATGGTGGATGAAAGGTTGGCTATGAATAAGCAGTGTACCCTTGTAGCCAAGAAGGCTAGCGGCATACTAGGGTGCATTAGGAAGAGCATTTTGAGCAGATCTAGAGAAGTGGTCATTCCCCTCTCTTCTGCACTGGTGAGGCCACATCTGGAATATTGCGTCCAGTTTTGGGCCTCCCAGTATAAAAAGGATGTGGATGTGCTGGAGCAGGTTCAGTGGAGGGCAACAAAAATGATTAAGGGGCTGGAGCACAAGACCTATGGGGATAGGCTGAGGGATTTGCGCTTGTTTAGTTTACACAAGAGAAGACTTAGGGGTGATTTAATAGCAGCCTTCAACTTCCTGAAGGGGAGCTCTAACGAGGAGGGTGAGAAACTGTTCTCAGTGCTGTCAGATGGCAGAACAAGGAGTAATGGTCTGAAGTTAAAGAGGAAGAGGTGCAGGTTGGATATTAGGAAAAACTACTTCACCAGGAGGGTGGTGAAGCACTGGAATGCATTGCCTAGACAGGTGGTGGATTCTCCATCCCTCGAGGTTTTAAAGTCCTGGGTTGATAAGGTCCTGGCTGGGATGACTCAATGGGGTTGATCCTGCTTGAAGCAGGGGGCTGGACTAGATGACCTCCTGAGGTCCCTTCTAGCCCTATGAGTCTATGATTCTATGACCGCCCCCCAGATACCTTTCTGCAGTACTCCTTCCTAGGCACTCATTTCCCATTTTGTATATGGGTAACTAATTATTCCTTCCTACTTTGCATTCATTCTGATTTTCAATAGGTCTTGAAGTCTTATTAGCCAATTTACCTCCTAAACAGGACACTACTATTGTGCCCTTGACTGGCAATATGGCTCAGAAAGTACCAAGAATACCCCTTCAAGAAGAAAAGTGTATGTCTGTATTAATTGCAAAAGAATTTGTTTTCTAATCCAGGTCATATAAGGAAATATAAGTTTAAGTATTCAGCATCATAGGCCTGATCACAATGATTCAGACGACCTATCTTGTGACATGTGATTGGCTGAATTGAATAAGAAACATTCCAATCAGCTAACTCACTGCTAAAACAATTGCATGGAAACAGACTGATGACAGCATTACTAAGTTTGTTGGTCTTTCCCTCCCTTTGTCAACATTCAGTTTTCTTTTGCACTGGTTTCCATTGGTCCCAGAGAGACGCCTCCCTAGCTACTAATCTGAGCAGTGAACACCACCATTACGAGCACTTATAAATTCAACACCCAAAGGAATGAGACAAAGAGAATGGTACATTCTACCAAGGATAAATTAATGCTGCTCTTGAAACTCTAGCACTACACAGAGGCATGCCAGCCATTCTACACTTACTTAAGAAATTCCTCTGCAGATGAATTCTGAGCACCAGACTGTGTAAGCGTTATCGCTGAATAGCTGTCAGTCCTTTTCACTGGTGACGCTTGGGTGACAGGTGTGATAGTAGTGTGAAGTGTTATTACAATAACGTGAAATACACTGAGAAAGCACATCTTAGAGGTTAGCACACTGGCACTACAGTCAAGCATTTGGGATCCTTTTCTCAGCTCTGCTGCTTGTTTGCTCTGCTCTCGTCAATTAACACTTCCTCACTGTCTTGGTTGCCCCATCTCTAAAATGCGGGTAAAAAAATTAGCTCGTCACAGAGCAGCTATAATATATAATCAGTGTGGGTAAAGGCCGTGGAAATACAGATGAAAAGTGTTATGTCGAAGCAAACTATACAGCCAGTTTATGTTCTCAACACAATCAATGAAAACACTTGACTGACAGCAGGACTTGGCCCATTAGTATACATACAATTTACCACACAAGATAAAAGAAAGCTGAGGTGTCACTCATTTAATTTGTTAATGATCAATTCTTTAGCTTTCATTGGCTAGATGGATGTCGCCCAAATCTGACTATGAGAATTTTGACATGCAGAGGTCTTTATATATGTCTGAAAGATTCATTGAGTATTCATATTACAGTAGTGCCAAGATGGCCCCAACCTGGAATGGGGCCCAGCTGGCCTAGGAATTGTACCACCACAGCTTGAGACAGTCCCTGAAACACGTACCTCAAAGGCTGCCAGTGGTGCTAATGCGGCCAAAGGAAACTTTTGTAAATATCAAATCTGGGGCTGCTCCTTCCTGCCAACAGAACCCGAGAAAATGGCTTTCCAACACTTCTGTTCCCACCAGGCTTGGGGAGACAGGGAACAGTAGATTAAGACTGAGAACCTGACCAGCTATCCACACAGCGTAATCTGAGCATGGGTTAGCCTTAGCAAACCAGCTTGAGTTGCAATAGCGCAGGTAACAACAGTAGAAAAGACTGCGACCTGGACCCTGGCGGTGCTCAGTTCACTAGCCCACACTGAAACCCGTGCTTACCATCTTCACTGTTGTTTTCTGCACTAGCCACCCCAAACTGCAAGCTCCCATGGCTGTATTGTCGCTGGGCTGACCAAGAGTGTTTTGGCTGATAATGGCCAGAAATATGCAGTGTGTATTACATGCAGCAGGCACTGGCGGTATGTCAGGTTCCATTCTGACTGGTGCGGTGTGAGCACGCCAGTTACTTAACTAATATGTAAATGAGGCCCAATTCACCTCTGTCATGAATAATAATCACATACCGATTTGTTTGTCTTGTGGGAGTGAGAAAGGGACACTGTCAGGAATGGCCTCACTATGTGAGGGCTGCACAAAGGCATGTAATAACATGACCAGTCCCTACCCTAACAATTGCTGGGCAGGCATTATTCAGGCCAAAAGCGTTTCAGTTTGAAACAGCCCCATGTAATGTCAGGCCCAGACTCCAGCTCTAAAGTAAGTGAGACGCTATTGTTATTCTACGGTGCCATGCTGGAGACATCGCTCTGGCAGTCTCTGGGTGAAAGCCCAGCCTCCCCTTGAGTTCCCCATGCATAAGAACCCAGTTAATTTACTTGAGCTTCTGTGGGCATTATTTACATACCATGTCAGTGTGGTTTAAACAATCCCCCATCTGTGTTTTAATAGCAGATATTTTCATTTCATAATATTTGTCATTTTGTATAAATTCACCCTTGGATTCCACCTCCTCACGCTCCTCCGATGCTTCTCAAGAATGGAGCAGCCAACCAAGTGCCCTGAGAAAGAGTCAACTCAGGCATTGCCCCATGGGTGGCATAGGGCAGGTTTTTACCAATGACCTGAAAGATTAGGAGTTCACAGAACAGATCCCCCAACAGAAGCTCCTGTGGTACCAGTGAGCAGAAGTTAGCACCACCACCTCTGTGCCAGTCACTAAAGCCGAGGCTTTAGGGCCAGAGCTCCCTCATTGTCACAGCTTGCAATGCCTCTGAAGGGCTTAGGTACTGCTGGCAGGGGCTGGCTGTTTTCCATGTAAAGTAATGCATGCTCTAGTGATGTTTGTTGGTGGCAGGTATCCACCACTGCCATGTGCTGCTCAGCTTGCCTACACGACTCCTCATTTCTGAGTGATTGAGGGCAGCCTCTTTCTCTCACACGTTCTATAATAAAGTGTGCTGATTTGTTTCAGGGAAGCAGATGGTTCATCCAAGTGGGAGGCAGGGGCAGTGCCCCTTCCCAGAAATGGTCCATTTTGTTGGAACACTCCATCCCAAAGATGCCAGCCCATCCATGCTGATTCCTCATAATGGGAGCAGGACAGGGAAGAACAACTTGTGGGACAGGCCCTTCCCAGAATGCTCTCTTCTGTGCCCCTTCCCTCTTGACTTCCCGGCTCTGACCTCACCCTCAGCCCAGCTCAGAGAATATCACAGTGAGGTTCCTTGTCTTTGTGAGGGGAGGAAGTGGTGGACTGGTGTCTGCCATCTGGTCCTTCACTAAGTCACTTAAACTGTAACCAAGTCTGTTAAGGCCAGGAAGGCTGCAGGAATTCTGCCATGAAACAAGGGGCTGATTGTGAATCCTGGCAGGGGCAAAAGGCTCATTATGGTACGCTGCTGCTCTCCCCCCCTTCTTCATAACTCAGAAGGATAAAGTTACACCACCTCATGAAAGACGATCTGTCCCTCCCCATAGAGCGTCATTTCCCACATTTGAGTGCTCATTGTAACAGTACTCCACAGTCTCCATGTGACCAAAAGCCACAAGACACTGATGCAGTAGGAAAGCCCCCACTGTCATTATTACTGGCATGATTCCCCCCCCCCCACGCCCACCTGCCTGTCCCCCACTTGCACGTACGCTCAGGTTTCTGGATCAGATCCTCAGCTGGTGTAAATCAACGTAGCAGAGATGAAATCAATGGTTAACTTGAGTTTCACCGGCTGAGAAGTTGTTCCCCCACAGGGAATTACTGCCTTTCAAGGTGATATTTACAACAGAAGTGAATTAGTTGAAAAATGAAAAACAATTTTTAGATTTTTTTTAAATTTTGGCTTTAAGTTTCACATGCGCCCAATTTTAATTTTTTAAAACACAATTTTTAAACATGCTTTTGTGGGAGCTTATTGAAAGTTCGTAAAGGAAAAGTGCTGTAGCTATTTTGTTTTTTTTAAAAAGTACATAGTTTACAAAGAAATTGACAAATTTCCATCAATTGACATTTTGGGGGCAAAATTACATTTTCCCATCCCCCTACCTCAGCAGGCTATTTTTCAAAGGCAAAACCCATTGCATATGAAAAGTTTCAACCTGGGGTGTCCCCCAGATTCTCTGTGTCTCCAGCCTGTACTCACATACAAATCTGTCCTCTTATGCGCTCACCTACATGTGTCTCACTTATTCGCTGAGTGGCACATAGTGATGGGCACAACAGCCAGCACACACAAAGGGTTTGGTAACAGATACCCTGTGGGAGGAACTTGCCACCTAGGGCTACAGTTAGGGCTGAGTTAGGCAGCCTCCCCATCAACACAGCTTGCCAATGCAGGGAGAGAAAACTGGGAATTTACCAGTTCATGTGGTGATCAAGGACAGCCAGCTCCTATTGCCAGAAGAGGGAGACAGTTCTTTGGAGTCACATGAGAGAGATTTATGGATGAGCTAACACTGTTCTCCTGAGTGCATTGTCTGTCACCACAGCCATAGTACCTAGTACACAAAACAAAAGTAAGCAGGTGGGAACAGATGATCTGCTGAGAGAAAAAAAATCGGTGATATGGAAACTGATCACTGCACTTTTCAGAACTAGTCAATCATTTAAATAGTTTTTTTTTAAAGTAAATTTAAAATACTCTTATATTCATCCACCCATCTTTCCAGAGCAACTATTGTCTTAGTATCCAAGTGCTGGATAAAGTAGTCAAACAATGGCTTTTGATATACAACTCAAGGTGAGTGAAGGAGGCACCAATCCATAAAAAACAGCAACCTAATGGTTTTCCAGAACCATTTGGATATATTTTACTGTAATTATTTCTGATATCTAGTATTTTATTTCACCCAGTACAAGCATATTTTTAAAGATCTGACTTAAGGAAAAAAAATCTATTTGCACCTAAAAATACCCAAATCCACACAAATATTATGTGTAATTAATCATTCAGACAGATTGCCTCAATTCAAACCCTATGGAAATTTGAGTCACAGAGCAAGCTCTGCAGTTGTGCTGTTTTTAGAAACAAATCACTGTGACCAAGCAGAGGAAACAAACTTCTCTCTTCTTTGTTCAATATTGCTCTTTGGGGAGGTCAGAAAGGGGAGAAAATGTTCAGAGTCCAAAAGGCTCTTCACAGAGGAACAAACATGCATGTCATCTGCAGGAACTGAAACAACTGGGCATCTGAAGAGCTTCAGGATTTGTGCCAAGAGCTCAGTTCCTCTAGCCTACAAGCCTCTCCCACGTGTACAGTGGTGCACTTATTTTTTGCAGGCTTTCAATAAAGCCAGACGAGGCAGGCCTTTTACAAGTCTCCATTGTCTTGGGGTGTATGTTTGTTTTTCTGCTGTATCGTATTCAAACACTGAGTCATCCCTTTACACCAGCAAGCTAGGGAGACCGCTCCAGACCCCATGCGCCAATGCAATTAGCCAAAGCAGTCAGTTTCGGAAGACAAATCCACCACTTTTGGCCCAGCCAGTGACGCATTGCTAGGCCCCCAAGCTGGCAGCGACAGATTCGTCTCAGGCTTCAAATCACCCTTGGGATTGCCTTGTTCAAAGTTACAGTAACAGAAAACACTAATTCTCAAAAGAATTCCAGAGTCTACTATGTATTACTACAAATCATGACAACAACTATATTGATTAAGTTCTGAGACTGTTCTTGGCCCCATATAATGAAGTTATTGGACGACATCCTGCACCCTTTTAAGTAAATGGCAAAAATCCCATTGACTTCAGTGGAGATAGGGTTGCACCAAGGGTCCCTGCCTAAGACAACTTGCATTTTAAACAGGTGAACAAAGAAAGAACACACTGGGAGACCAAGCGGGTGATTCTAACTTAGGCTCAATACCTGCTCGTAGGTCCTTGCGCTCATGTGGTGACCCAGGGATTTCAGTGGACTCTGGGTGGGAATAAGGATCTGCGCACGCACATGTGATTGCAGGAGCAGACCCCTGGAGCTCACTTTTTGTTACATGTGAGCATGTTTAACTAGCATGGTCAGCTGGTGCTTGTGGACCTCGCAAGATAAAGACTCTTTGGAAAAGCATTTGAATGAAGAGAAAGAGTAGATGCCCAACACACCAGAGAGGGGGCAGTACCGTATTGCAGACCTAGGAAACAGCATGAAAGATGACAGAGATAAGAGGTGAGGGGAAGGTCCAGCCAGCTTTGTGTCCATAGTACGTTTGATTCTCTATTGCTCATGCAACAGAGCCAACCCATTTGTGACCAAGGCAAGAAGTCCATAATATTCCAGGCCTCCCTCCTGGAAACCAATCAAGTGTGAGGGGAAACTTGAGGATTCAGCTAAAATAAGGACCTAAAACGGATGTACCCCAAGTTTGCTTTTGCCAAAGAAACCTGCCTGGGATCATCTTTGCTATCTGCCCTGAACAGAACCAAGGGTTGTGGTAGATTCTCCATCATTGCCACGTTATAAATCAAGATTGGACACTTTTCTTTTAAAAAGTCTGCTCCGGGAGTTGTTGCGAAGGAGTTCATGGTCTATGCTGCAGGGCAGGTCATGCTAGACAACCTTAGTTGTCTCTTACAGCCTTGGGGTTTATGCCCCTCAAGTCTGAGGATCAGACAAGATGAGATGCAAACGTACATTAGTCTGCTCTTAGTTTAGCGACTGCGCTCCAAGTTCCAGCTGACAGGTTTCATGGAGCCCAGGAACCACTCCCCCGCACAGAATTCACTCATCACTAATTAAATTCATATGTTGCTGAGGGAACAAGTGCAAGGTTTTGCTCCTTAAAGATAAATGTTTATACACCGTGATGTAATGTCACTGTTTACTTAACCTGTTCCAGCTTGTGCATTACACGCCTCCGAAACCACGTCTGCATGCTTGTTTCGTAACTTGGGCTCACTGAACAGTACAAGTCTTTCCTGTGGCCCAGCACATCTGGGGCACCTGTTGTGCCAAAGAAACACTGTCAAGGGAGGAGCAGGGGCTCATGGCACACAGGGTCTTCAAGTCACCTCCATTCTGCAGCTGCCGTCATGTGTCTAGATCTGTCGTCTGCTGGGAAATAGATAAGGACACGCAAGAGAATTCTGTTCAGGGCAGAATTTCCAGACACAAAGATTAACAGAGCAAAGCAGGCACACAGTGTGAAAGAGGGACCCACACACTATGTCTACATTAGAAGCATCTGTCCACAGAAGTTATTGTCAGAAGAGATGTTCCGATAAAACTTCTGTCAACAAATCACTTCTACACATAAAAGTGGCTCGATCTTTTGATCCGCTCTGTCGACAAAAGGGCCCCCAGAATGGCTACAGGGCTTTTTTTCATCAACAGTTTTGTTGACAAAACACATTTTGTGTGTAGCTGCTCCGTGAGTTTTGTTAACAGAACCCCCGTTTTATTACAAAACTCTCGAGTGTAGATGGAGCCAGAGAGCCCCACTCAGGACAGAGGTAAAGGCACAAACTGCAAGTGACTGAGAGAGCTGTAATTCCTCCGCTTAGGGAAATCTCAGCATTTCATACTTTGCCAGATTCTGTTATTTCCTTGTTTGCCAAGACAGATCTTGCTATGCCGGCAGACAGGTTACAACAGAAAGATCTGGTCGGAGGCCTTATTCCTGCACAGTGGCTACAAGTCTGTCTCCAGTATGCTGCCTCTGTGCAGGTTCAGCTGTATTCAGTGTACCTAGCGAGGGAGAATGACTGTCTTTCTACCACTTTTCTGGTCCTCTATCTCAGGCACCATCAGGGCCTAACCAATTTCTAACACAAACCAGAGCAGCCTCGTGGTTGCTCTAACTTGCACCAACACTGGCAGCTCCTCTATGACATCTAATTGCCCAAGATGGGTGGAGTACAGAGCTCTTCAGCCACAGATACTGCCCAGCCTGGAATGCATGCTATGCTGGGAGGACCAGGAGAAGCAAATGGCAGAGAGCTGAAGAAGACAGCGTGTGCTGTGGGGCATTCCCTTCTGAGTTGAGTGCCCAGCCAGCTGTCATGGTCTCCTGTCACTGAGCCTGAGGTAGGCTGGGTGGCAATGTGGTGACCCCCTAAATAGTTTTGTGACCTCTTTTAGGTCCCCTAGTTTGAGAAACATTGTAAATCACATTTTTCATGGGTTGGTCACAGCATAAACTGCAAATTTCACAGCCGTATAACACATCCACAAAAGTTGCTATTTACAGCATGAACAACCCCCCAAAACTGTGTAATTTGTCCACGGTTTAGGTAGAATCCCTACCCACTGAGCCCCAAGAGCTCTGTAGAGGGGAAAGTGGAGGGCCCAGTGCCTGGCCTGAAACCTACAAAGAGAAAAGTTATTGAAATGCCCTATAACCACCATCCGATAAACCCCCAAAGTCAAAAGTGGTGGAGGGTCTCACTAAAGGCAAAGTAAAAACAGCACTAACATCAGGATTCATTTACTGCATGTGACAGATTTTACTGCCAACAGGACTCTGGACTCTCATGAGAATGTGGTTTTACTATGGCACAAACAGACAGAATTCCTGGGTCATGATGTCATGATGGACTCTGACACCTTTAATACTCTTTAGGTGATCACTTTGGTGATGAGTCATGTGGGAAAGGATGAAAATGGAACCAGCTTCTGAACTGCTTGGCCATTTCTACACAGGCAAGATCATCCGGAAAAACAGTGCCTTCTTCCGGAAGATCTGTGGAGCTTCTACACATGTAGGATGCTCTTTCGGATTTCTTCCGGAAGAGGGGGCACCTTCTTCCGGATTCTGTATTCCGTTCCAGAATCAGGAAGAGGACCTTCTTCCGGAAGATTGTTCCAGAAGAAGGCATGTGTAGATGTTCCTGGACTGCTTCTTCCGGAAGAAGCAGTCCTCCATGGCGGCAGCCTGCTAGAGAGTAGGGCTGCTCTACACACCCCCAGCGAGCCTCTATGGTCCCCAGGTCCTTGCAGCCGTTAAAGCTGCAAGGACCCGGAGACCCCCTGGCAGGAAGCTGAGTGTGTGAGACAGGCTGCACGTGCAGAGCTTCCTGCCACACTCCCGAGGCTCCGCAGCACCCAGCAAGCCCCAACCTGCAGGGCTGGCTAGCCACCCGGTACCCCGTACTGCCCAGGGGAGCCCCAGAAACCCAGACGAGGGGAGCCAGGACCTCGAACGGGCTCCAAAATGAAGGGCCCCCTCCTGGACTGAACCAGAGCTCCAGAACCTCTGGGGCTCTGGCACGACGAGGATGTCCTCCGGGACACCAGTGGGCACAACCGCAGGAACGCCCCAGCCTTCGCCCACCTAGCCCAGGACCCGGCTGCCCGTGGCCACCCCTCCCGAACACCAGAACAAGCGCGGTGCAAAGTGAAGGAATTGCGGCAGGGGTACATGCAGGCCTGGGACAGCACCCGCAGATCTGGCCGTGCCCCTGCCAGCTGCCCCTTCTACCGGGAGCTGCGGGACCTCCTGGCTGCAGATGAGGCCTCTCCACCCCGCGTCACCATGGAGACAGCTGCAACTGAGCCCCCTGCCGCATCAGAGGAGGGGCACGAGGGACCTGCCACTGTGGACATCCCATCTGATGGGGAGTCCACAGATGGGTCCCTTGTCACTGCGGTGCCCCCCACCACCAGCAGCCAGGTCCCCTCCAGTCGGGCATCACCAGACATATACGAGGCCACCTCAGGTAAGTGCGCACATTGGAAAAGCACAGTGGGGGGAGGGGGAAACCTGGGCCCCAGCCCCGGGCCCTGAAACCCTAAAGCCCGTCCCCCGGTCAGGGCCCAGGGCACACCCATGCCTGTGAGCAGCACCTGGCTCCCTCTCCCATGAAGTGCCCCCAAGTGTGCTGAGGCCCCCTCCAGGCAGCAGAGCTGCATCCGGAACCCCCCCCCACAGCTGAGCTCCCCCCAGCCCACAAGTCCATTGCGAGGGTGGGCCACTGTGGATAGCACCCCAGCTCTGGCATCATGCCCCATTGTCCGCCGTGGTGAGTGCACGCAAGCCCACACAGCAGCCTCCCCTGGCACATGCCCATCCCATGGGTCTGTGAAGGGGTAACCGACTGGGGAGACTGGGGCCATGCCACCCAAGTCCCAGATGTGGTACTGACTTCCCCCTCCCTCTCTCTCAACAGCGGTACCATCCGAGGGCCAGGGCAGCCAGACGAGGAGCCTGAGGCCTGCCAGCCCCATCCAGGCTGGAGGACCCAGCAGCCCACCAACTGGGCCCGCACCAGCCCCCACTGCATGGCGGCCACCCGTGCGCCAGATCCACCACAGATGCCGCAAAGAAGAGGTTGTAGCCTACACAGCAGCCCTCCGCCAGCAGAACGCCCTCGCCGACAGACAGCTGGCCCTCGATGAGGCTGAGCTCCAGTGGAGGCGGGACACTTGGGGGGAGGTGGTGGGAATGCTCCGCACAGTGTGTGGGGCCCTAGCAGGCCAGCCCCTTCAGCTGCCCCCCCGGAGGCCCCCCCCAAGGCTCCCCCGGCTGTCCCCCCCATAGTGCCCCTCAAGGCCCCCCGGCTGTCCCTCCTGTAGTGCTCCCTGAGGACCCCACTATTGCCCCCTGAGCCCCTCCCTGCTGCCCCCCCAGCTGCCCCCCTGCATCCCCCCTGGCCCCCCTGCTGGCCCCTCAGCTGCTCCCATGCCCCCAGCCCATGACCCTGAAGCCCTGACCGCCCTATTGTCCCCAGGCCTGCCCAATGCTGCACTGAGGAACCTCACAGCATGGATTGTGGCCACGGTGGGCCCTGTGGAGGGTCACCCGAGCCACAACCCACCCCCCTCCATCCCCTCTGCTAAGGCTGGACAGGATGCTGACCGGCCCTACCTGCCAGTGCCTCCAGCCCCATCAGCACCCCGCAGGGGACTGCGCACCTGGGGTGGGATGGGCGCCCGCGGGCGCTGGGGCTCGCAGCCTTCCACCCCATCCCTTGATTAGGGCCCCCCCAATATTCCTGCCCCAGTCCCCATCCAGGTGTAGGTGCCCCTCCCCCTTACCCCCATGTATATAGTTCACTCCCTATCAGGTTTTGGTTGTTACTTTTATTATTCACTATTTACTATTTACATTTTTCACATTGGGAATGGTTCAGTGTTAAATATATGGTAGCATTCAGCACCCCCTCTGTCCCTGATTACTGTGGGTGAGGGTGGGTGGATTGGGGGGGGGGTGCACATGGGGGGTGTGTAGGGGGTGCCTGTAGGGGGGGTGCAGGGATTAGTAGTCCCCTCGAGTGAATGCCTCCCAAAGCACCTCCCGGATCCAGAGCCTGTCACGGTCAAGCCGCCGGTCAGGGGCCGCAGCAAGCTGCTGGTAGCGGGGGGGAGCCCAGCTCTGCCATCCAGCCCTGGGGCAGGGTCCCCTCATGTGCCTTGATGAGGTTGTGGAGCACGCAACAGGCGGCCACAACCTGTGGGACGTTCTCCACCCCCCACATCAAGGCGCATGAGGAGACACCTGAACTGCGCCTTCAGATGGCCAAAAGCTCACTCGACAGGATACCAGGCCCATGTGAGCCAGGCGTTAAACAGCTCCTGCGAGGGTGTGGGGTGGCCGGTGTATGGGCACATCAACCAGGGCTGGAGTGGGTAGGCCGGGTTGCCCGTGAGGCAAAGAGGCATCATGACATCCCCAATGGCACACTCCCGCTGAGCCAAAAAATGTCCCAGCCTCCATCCTGCAGAACAAGGCGGAATTCTGCAGGATCCGTGCATCATGGGCCCTGCCCAGCCAGCTGACATAAATGGCCGTGAACTTCCCACGGGCGTCCACCACAGCCTGGAGCACAATGGAGTGGTACCTCTTGCGATTGATGTATCGGCTGCCACTGTGGTCCGGGGCCCTGATGGGAATATGCGTCCTGTCAATCGCCCCAAAGCACTGGGGGAACCCGAGTGCAGTGAAGCCCTCAACAACTGCGTCCAGGTCCCCGATGCTCACCAGCCACCGCACCAGCACGTGGTTGGTGGCCCTCACGACCTGCAGGGGAATGGGTGCACTCGTGGGCATATGCAGAGGGGTCCCTGCCCCCATCCCCTTTCACCCCCTCCCTCCCTACTTGGCCCCCCACTTTCTGAGGGACTCCTCCGGCAGTGGCCATGCGGTATCCCGTCTGGGCTAGGCCTGTCTGCCCACCCCCCCACCCCCGCCAGCCCTTCTCCCTCTCAATTGGCGCCTGAAGTCCCCTGAGCCCAACAGCCCCCTCCTTCCCTCCCTCCTGCCGGTGGGACAGGGCTTACCTGGAGGACGACAGCCCTGACGGTGGATGTGCCCACCCTGAACTGCTGCCCGATGGATTGGTAGCTGTCCGGGCTGGCCAGTTTCCAGATGGCGATGGCCATGAGCTTCTCCAGGCAGAGGGCTGGCCTCATCCAGGTATCCTGGAGTCGTAGCATGGGGGCGAGCCAGCTGCAGATCTCAAGGAAGGTCTCGTTCTTCATCCGCAGGTTCTGCAGCTAGCGGTCATTGTCCCACTCCCCCATGACGACCCTGTCCCACCAGTCCATGCTGGTAGCATGGGTACAGACATGTTGGACTGGTCGGAGGGGGCCCAGCAGGAGTGGTGGGGGTGTAGGACCCATGGGCCTGGGGCTCTTCCTCCACAGAAGGCTGAGAAGTGTGGCCAAGAGGATGGCTAGCGTGTGGGTGAGGGCAAGCCTGCTGTCCTGCGGCTGCTGGGGATCCATGCCTGCTGGTCTGCGGGCACTGGACAAGGACTTGGGTCTGGCTGGCTGGGGACAGAGCTGGCTGGCCTCAGCAGCGTTTGCAGGGTGGGGGGGGGCTGTTTGGGTGGAGCCCTTTAAGGGGCCGTGTGGCCAGTGGACCTGGAAGGGCTCCCTGGCTGTGTGACCCCTTCTGTGCTGTTTCCTGCCCCGTTCTTCCTGAAGAGTGCCATTGCATGTGTGGAAGCACTCTTCCGGAAGAGTGCCATTGCATGTGTGGAAGCACTCTTCCGGAAGAGTGCCATTGCATGTGTGGAAGCACTCCTCCGGAAGAGTGCCATTGCATGTGTGGAAGCACTCTTCCGGAAGAAGATCTTCTGGAAGATCTCCTGGAAAAAGTGCCACGTGTAGAAATGGCCCTTGTGTTTCTCTGACTTACTATGGCAGCAATTGCACAGAGCTGTGGTCTGTGACACAGCAAACACGGCAGATCCTGGGGCACGGCCAAGCCCTTTACAAAAAGGGAGAGACACAAAACCTCTTTGTTGCGTTGCTATTTGGTTTCACCACACAAAACATGGGGGCTTTACAAACTTCACTCTTTGTTAAGCAGAGAACTGTCTGCAGCAGCATGGAAGGCTCTGATCACACTCACCATTACCAGGACATATGGTTAATTAAAAGGCCAATATACTCCCCTGTTACAAGGAAAATGTCCCCTACAATGGCACTAAGCTGGACAGCAAGGAAACATCAGTGAATTGAATTCAATTGGGTACCTGAGAACAAGAGAGCTAGTTTCTAAAATGAATCAAATCCCTGTCTGTGGAATGGGTTGGGCTGGGAATTCAAACCCCTTCTCCTGCCCTAGTACAACTAAACCATAGAGAGCTTTTGATGTCACAGTACTCCAGAAATGTAGCGTTCTGGGGCAGAGTAGAGAGCACTGCTACTTAGCTGTACCAGCCCTTCACAGCACCTTAGGAACAGCACTTAACTCAGTTTCCCCCACAAGCCCTGTTAAGTATTCTCTCCAAAGAATAATTTCAGTGGATCAAGACACTTGCTGGAGGGGACAGACTCAGTTTTTGTAACCATCTCTTCTTCGCTGCTCCTCCACTTCTGAGGCTGGTTATATGCTCACACTTTGTCACTAACTCATGCTTAAGTCCCAAATGATCAAACCCATCTTAAAGCAATAGAAGGCTTCAGTGGGTGTTAGATCAGCCCTTGAAATGTCCATGCCCATTGTGACTGCTAGCCACAGACCCAGTGCCTGCTGCTCACCATCAGCCCCTGTTTCCAACTCTTCGGCCCGCTAAAGGAGTCACAGGCAGGTCAAACCTCTTCTGGGGGTGTCCAGTTCAAAGTCCAAAACCAAACACCCAGAAAATAATCCTTTTGCTCCTCTCAGGCTCCACCAACAACCTCCGTTGCTTGGCCCATTCTCCTGACCCTTACAGAGCCTGGCCTATCTTGCTTCTTCTTCAGTATGATTTTGTCTACCGCCTCCCACCCCCGAGAAATTCCTGCTCTCTGAAACAATCATGCAACCTTCCTGGGCCCCTTCCCAGGGTGGGAGCGGGGCCATGGCCAGCTCCTCCTGTCAGAGTTTTCCTTTCTCTGGTAAACGCACAACCTCTACGTAAGCTCTCCCTGCTTCACCACCACAGCCGGGGACAGCTTCCAATTAAGCCCCCTCATTACACCCAGTGCGGAGGTCCGGGGGTGGGGGTGTCACTATTTAACCTGCACATTGTCAGCTCATTGCTGACGGCAAGCTGAAAAGTCACACAAGGCTGAGCCCAGCTACCCTCAAAGGACCACTCAGCCCACGACAGGGTCTATAACTGAAGCTTGAGGGAGGTGCCTACACATGTGTGAGGTGCCTAATGCACTGTGAGCATTATGAAATTTATCTGTGTTGTCACTAAGGGTTCATTACACAACGTGTGACACCCCCTCTTCCACCCTACCCCAAGCCTTCATCCTCAGATGTTCTACACGCTAACTTTCATGCACCGCTGCTATTGACTTTGATGGGAATTGCATGGGCCTTTCTGAAGGCAGAACCACTTAAGATTAATCACATCATCTCTCTCCCTAGTGTGTTGAAACGGGGATGTTTTAATTGCCTCAATATACTGGAGCAACTGGCTTTAATCAGGTCTGCACAGTTTCGGTGCTGACTGTAATCATGATTTAGTACCTCGAAAGGTTAGTGTGGCAGAATTGGAGATGTAGCTCTAAAACGCAGAAATTAGTAAACCTGCTTTGTCTGCCTGGCCCGTGCTTACATGTGGAATTCATGAGTCTCTCAAGTCATCTTGGCAGTCACTCAATAACGAGTAGGACATCTTCATGTCACCCTCCTATTTGTGAGTCTGTTGATGACTGATTCACTCCACTCTGGAGCCACAGCTTTTGTCACAGAAGGGACTGGTGTTAGTAGCTCTTGGGGACGGAAGTGGCTCGGGGTCGTTTTTGCCCCTTTTCTTCTTCTCTGCCTCCCCTTGTCTGCACTGTGGTGGGACCTCTCAGATTGTGCTACCCCCCTCACAGATCACTGTTGTCCACTGGGGACGGTCGTGGGTAAGGTCTTCTCAAGTGGCGACACCGTTGCTGCGCTTTTTCATGCATCCCTTCAGCATGTCCTTATATCGCTTCTGCTGGCCCCCAACGCGCCTCTGTCCTTCCTCGAACTTGGAAAATGGAATCTGTTTTGGGAGGCGCTGATCAGACAAATGAACCATGTGACCAGTCCAACGAAGTTGTTGATGAATGGTAATGGCTTCAATGCTGGTCACGTGCGCCTCTTCCAGGACATTAGTGTTCATGCACCTATCCTCCCAAGAGATATTTAGGATTCTCCCGAGGCGGCATTGAGGATATTGGTCAAGTGCCTTCAAATGACATTTGTATGTTGTCCAGGTTTCACATCAGTACAGTAGCATTGGAACAACCACTGCGTGGTATGCAAGAAGCTTTGTTTTGGGGCTATTTCCTCTCCTTCTCAGTGTGGCTGGGTTTCGTTTTGTTTCTTTGTTTGGTTGGGGTTTTTATGCTCCTCACTTGCGTGTGGCCCTTGACTGATTTTTTTGTGGGTCAGTGGCCCCTGAATTTAAAAAAGGTCCACAACCTCTGTCCTAGGGATATGAACAATTCATAAAGGATAGCTCCCATGCATGCAAAACAAACCAGTAAAGGAGGAGGGTTAAACATCTTCATCCCAATTGCTTCTCTTTGGTTTTGTCTGCGCAAAGCTTTCCCTTAACACTTCCCACTGCTCAGCTTCATCACTGGTAGCCATGGTCAGAACACTAGTAGAGAGATGGCTCCATACATCAGAATCACTGTCCCCAGGCCCTGCTGAATGTCATCACAAAACTTGCTCTCCAGCCATATGGGAGGAATGGATTTCTCTGACTTGCCCATTAGAGGGTTTTAAAGAGCAAATGAGTCAACACCTTCCAGAAATCCAGTGCTTCCAGACCAATTTTCTAAACTTGGAGATCCTAACGCAGGATCAGACCCAGCCAGTAGGTTGATTCCTGAAATGGGTACGTGGGCCCTGGGGTGCTGATTTGAGCGCTCACTGACATGTACAACTCTCAGAGTCAGAAAACTGGACCATTTGCCTTCAACGTATGCAGTGTACTGGATCTGCATTAGTCCAGAATGCTGCAGAACCGAGGCTGACATGGGCTTAACTGTCCCCCTGATTCTGGCATTTTGTGCTCCATGCTGTGAAGCATGCAGGGCAGAGCAGGGGAAGGAGCAGGTGATGGAGGTGAACGCCAGGTTGCCACCTGTTATGCCCAGGTCCAGGCCTTTTAGGCAGATTTAGAGGCAGAGCGCCCCATGATTTCTGGGGCCAAGCCTTTTCCCTCGGACAGAAGAAATGAGCAAACACCAAACAGACCCAAGAGCTTTGGAAGACACTTCACTCTTGCTTGCTGACTGTTCCCCCTAGGAATGAGCTGTGCGGCAGTGCCTGCAAGCAGAGGCAGTGCACGGAGCCTGCTGCCCAACCCCCTCCTGCAGGAGCCTCAGAGATGTTCTATCTACCGCCGGGCCAGGGCAGGTGGGCAGCCTGCCTTAGCTCCACCATGCCACTGACCCGGAGCTGCCCAAGGTAAATGCCACCCAGCCGAAGGCAGTGCCGCTCACCCTTCCCATATCCCAACCCCTTGCTCTAGCCCTCACCCCACTCCCACAGCCCCACCTGCTCCCACACCCCAGCCCTGATCCCCCTTCAGAATCAAACTGCCTCCTAGTGCCTGTACCCTGCATCCTCTGCTGTATCCCAACACGCACCCCCAGCCCAGAGCCTCCTTTACCTTCACGCTCTGTTCCAGAGCCCCTCTCACACTCCAAACCCCTTGGTTGCAGCCCAGAACCCACCTCTCCTCCTGCACCCCATCCCCCTGCCCCAGCCTGGTTAACGTGCGTGAGGGTAGGGCAGAGTGAGCAATGGCGGGGCAAAGAGAGCGTCAGGCAGAGAGCAGAGAGTCAAGGCAAGGTTGTTTGGGGTTGAGTGATTAGCCATTTGGCAACCTTATCCAACACTGATTTTTGCAGAAAGTACGCCCCGTCCTCCCCCAAGCAATGACCTACTGACAGAAGAACGTTCCAGAAATCACCTCCCTTTCTGTCACAATCATCCTTCTCACAGTACCTCTTCTATTTATGGGACTGGCCTATTACTGCTGAAGCTTGAGTGATGACAGAAGTGCTATAACAGCTCCATTCACAGAGATAAGAGTTATGATCAGCAAGCACTCTATAAATGTTTATGAAGACCATTTCATATGACTTGCCTGTGTGCTATATATTTTTAGGAAGGACATACAACGTTCTTACCAGATTATTCATTTATCCAGCTCATCCCCCAGAGAATGCCCTGGGAACATCCATGTGTGTGAATTTGCCATTAGAGTAAAGCCTGAGGTTATGTCAAAAGAGCAATGGAGTAAACGAGGTGCGATAAGGCACCAGTGAAATGATAATGACATTTTCAAGATTAGGTCTGAAACTGGGATGGAATCAGTTATTTGGATTCACTTTCTTTTTTCTGCAGATTCCACACAGACGGTCCCATTGGCTATATCTACATGGCCACGTTATCTCGAAATAATTGCAGTTATTTCAAAATAAGGTTGACATTCTCTAAAGGACAGACACGCTATTTCAAAACAAATTCAAATCATTGGCTGTGTTTATTCAATGCTGGCAACCCTCATTGCCTGAGGAATAACACCTATTTTGAAACAGGCCACAATGGGCTCTGATGGCACTATTTCAAAATAGCGCTATAGACCCAGAAATGCCATTTCGAAAGAATTTCAAAAGACATTTTGCGACCGCTTGTGTTATTCTGAAATACGATCTACCTTAGCTCGAAATAGGGCTGTCAAGTAGACATAAGCCATTCTGCCCTCAGTGAGCTCCTAACAGAACCGTTAGCTAGGAGTAGACTTCGGCCCTAGATTTTCAGCGCTTGTTTATATTTGACTCAAGTCCATCCCTGTTTGTTCTCCGTGGACCAGGGCGCTTCCGGGGACAAATCTTTGTGTGAGAATCCCTTTTGCAGAGGATGCAGATGGCCATAGTCTGGAAAAAAGTAATGTGAAGATACTGAACCTTAGTGGCCACATGCTGTAAAAATAAAAAAAAAAAAGCCCACTCAGCCCATGCTCTGGAATCTTTCCATTGTCCTTGATCAGGCTCCACATGGGTACAGACACTGTAACTGTGGCTGGCTAAAGCAAGGTACCCATGTCCTCAGCCCTCCATTCATTACTGCGGTGGACAATACATGCGAGTATCTTTTAGCTGGTATTTATTGCTTGAAAAATAGTGTGAAGGCATATATGACTTTTAGCACAGGCAGCTCTCATAGCTTTGCTCATTAACTCGACTAGGATGCTTCTGTGACTGCATGTAGATAGTGGGAAGGCAGTAACCAATGCTTGCTGGGAGAGGTGTCCTGAGAAAAGTTACACCAGCTCAGGCTGTTTGAGTTTGTGTCTGCAATCTGTGCTGAGCTAGCTGGTGTGAATAACAAATGGGGGTGCTCATTTTTGCACATACTTTGGATTGCTGTCATTCTTCTTGCTGTCTCTTACTCAAATATTTATGGAAATAGTATCTCAAATTTATACAGTCCCCAAAAACCTTTCCATAGGCATGTACCTGTTTGCTCACAGCTGAAATACAGACTTGTGCAGGACAGAAGGAGGCAGCTATTTAACAACACACAGCATCTCTACGCAATAGTTTAGTGCAGAAATGAAGACAATCCAATCTAACTGAAAGTCTGTGGTCTATCTCATTTGCTCACTCGCCCCCATGAGTCATTTGTCACTGAAGGAATAAGAGAGAGGAGGTGACTGTTGGGTTGCTGAGATGGGATGATAATGTTGGCTGATTCGATGGTGCTCAGGGCCAGAAGCTGGGAATGTATGCTCATGCTTTTCCCCTAAACATCTAGGATATGTAATGCCATTTTTCCAAACAGCTGCTGTAACCTCCACGTTCCACAACTAAAGCAAAACACAAATGGCACAACCCCCAGGAATTGGCCACAACATGACACCATCTGTGGCACAGGGTCACACTTGGTATCATATTTGCCTCTATAGCAATAAGCCTACCACTGCATAGGACCTCTGCTCCTTATTGTTATATGTATTGGCCAGCTCCTACCAGGTGCTGAAGATGAGGATGCAATCAGAGATATGATAACTAGCAGGGATATCTACTGCTGAAAGTCTGTTTGACTATAACATTTGGCTGAGAAGAACACATATATATTTAATGAGAACAATCTAATGCAACTTCATAATCATCCCTCTAGAGGTTTTGGACTACTTGAAATGACTACATCTGCCTTGTTGAAATCGGGGCTTTTTGGTATGTCAGTTGTTGCCTTTAACTGTCCACCATCACCGCTACTCCTCAATGATTCATTTTCCCTTCTTTTACTTCCAGCTGGTTTCTGCAAAGCATGCATGGCTATGCATGCCAGGTGAACAGCTTCCCATTCAAAATCAATACAATGCTCTGTACTTCTGTAGCGTGTGCCAAGTGAGGTTCTCAAAATGAATTTAGCTTTGCAACACCTCTGTGAAATAGAGAAGTTCACCTCCATTTTACTGAGTTATTTTTTGCAGAAATCCTTCAGTTAAAAAGTAACTACCTGAAAAGAATTAAGTCCAAAGAAATAACACTACATGAAGGACGCTCTCATCCTTTCTATAGCATCCTAAATATACAGTTCTTTGTACTGTGATTGGTCACTGCCAAACTAACACCAAGCCCCTGACTCAGAAGACATACAACTGAAGGCCAAGGTTTTCAGACTTGAGAGAATTAAGATAGGCCTAGAATCTCGCCGCTGTAAATGGCCAGATTTTCAAACAGGCTTGGAATGCACTAGCATCCATGGAAACTGGATTTATGCTAGTGCAACCGATCTCAGTATACAGAACAAACAAGACAGACAATGCCTCAGCGGGGTGGGGCTGCTACGGCCCAAGCACTTCCTGGAAGAGGTGAGTTTACAGAAGTGCCCTGAAGGTGGGGACAGAAAGAAGTTGATGTGCAGCACTAGAGGAGGGTGAGAGGAGGGCTGCTCCACTCAGATGGGCCAAAGAGAAGGAAAAGACGTGATCTGGTTCCGTTTACAGTCAATGGAGAGACTGCCGTAGATTTCAGTGGGAGTTGGGTTGGCCCTGCTGCAAGAAGCTTGGGCAGAGCTTGAGGAGAGGTGGATATAACCGCGTAGATGTGCATGGAGGTGAGTTATGGAGCAGCCACAACTCCAGCTGGAGTCTCCAGCAGCATCTTTGAAAGGTGGCGGGGATGAGAGGGGTCAGCATCGTCTTGACAATATCCTCTAACACTTGTGACAAGAGTGACCATGGGCGCACCTACTGATTTAAAGTATACATGCCTTCCCCTTGATTAGATCCGTATTTGGATACAACTACTGGCAACCAATTGCTCATGGAAGCCCATAGTGCAGGATTCAGTAGGTAAGCCTCCATATTCTGCGTTCATCCAGACTTGAAATAAGCAGGAAAAGAAGTGTGTTCTTTTAATGTCACCGTCTGAATCATGACTGATAATTCTTGCCATTACTGTGTTGTCACCATCCTCATCCCATTGCTATATGTTTCAGTTCAGGAATCCCATCTGGGAAACTGAAGAATAAAAGGAACCCCATGCCAAAGACAGCGATGTCTATTCTCACAACATCATCTGTGGCCTGTTGGAAAATGAAATTGGCTTGTGTCTTGGTCTCTGTCAGGTTTAGAGCCCATTTCCATACAGCTGTGATATACACCCAAATATTCTTTGCAGCCCGTCAACTCCTTTGTAGGCCACTCTCACCGGAACATGCAGCAAGAGGAGGGAGTGTTAACACATCATCATGCCTTTCTCGGCTTGTCTGTAACAGTTGAATTGAAGGCTTTCTGCTTGTGCTCTGAGCTGGGGTCAGGCTCTGGAGGAGTGACAGCAGAGCTCAATTAAGCGTGTGTGGGTGGTGTCCTTGAGGGCTCCATGCCATTACCGAGCAGGAAAAAAAACAATGGGGGGCAGAAATGTACCAGCTAGAACACAGTGAAAAGAAAAGCTGTTGCCAGAACAGAAATACTGTTGATGTAAACATACAAATGGAAAGCCTACAAGGATATCACCACCTGAAATATAGATGGGGAAAGCAGTGGTTCAGTGACTGTTTGCCTCTCCTAACCTTTGTCATGTTCTAATCAGACATAATAACTGCAGCCACCCATATCAGAAGCTGTCATTCCCCAAACAAACGTAAACAAATACTTTTAAAATTGGAGATTGGGTTTAATTAAAATGCAATAAGTGGTGCATCTCCACAAAGGTAATAAAACAAGCCTGCCTACAGAATCATTACTTAGGCATCAAATTCTTTCCCATGGCATCTCTGTTATTTCCTCTCCCAAGTAGACTTTAAGCTCACCAAACAAAGACTTTGATGTAAAGTTATCCCCAGAGACATGGTACCATCATTTCCCGGAACAGTGATGACACATCTGGCTTCCTCACTGCTTCGGTATTACATTCAAGCTCCTCCTTTAACTTTCTAGTATTACATAACTCTACCTATTATATCTCAGCTTTTGTTAAGTCCTAGTTGCCTTCTTGGGACATATACCCATATTTTCACTGTAACGTTTCCTTCCCAGTGCCAAGAGATGGGGCCTTATTCTTGGGTAACAAACACATTCCACTTTGAATCTTCCCTCTTTCAGTTTGCTTTCCATTGCTAATTCTGGCCTTGGCACTCTCTGATCTCTCTGTATCATTACTAATTATTATTATTATTATTGAACTGCCATAATAATAATAATAAATAATAATAATAATAATAATAAATTTAAACATTTAAAAATACAAGACTTTTGTGATCACCTATAACACAGGCCATAGAACTTTCCCCAGCATAACTCTCAGAGCAGATCTTATTGATAAACATCCAATCTTAATTTTAAAATTGTGAGTGATAGGGCAGGAGGGTTGGAGAACAGCTGGGGAGGTCAGGGATACTAGATCTAGGCAATGCTGACCTGAAGTGGCTCCTGGAAGCAGCAGCCTGTCCCCTTCAGCTCCCATGCTGAAGCAGGACTATGCAGCTCTGCGCACGGCCCCTCTGTAGGCACCAATCACAGCTTTTGCTGCCTGCAGTTTCCAGCCAATGGGAACTGAAGAGTTGGTGCACAGGGCAGGGGCAGCGTGCAGACCCCCTGGTTGCCCCTGATTCTGGGAGTCACATGGAGCTGTGGCATGTGCAGAGAAAGGCAAGGCAAGCCAGTGATTCCACTCCCCTGTGGGAGCATCAGAGTGGTGCAAACTCCTGACCTACCCACCCCCGGCAGGAGCTCAAGGGCCATACTAAAGGTCTGACAGGCTGTAGTTTACCCACCCCTGTCCTAGAGCTTTTCATGTTCCTATTCCCTGAGTTTCCTGCTTCTCCCCTGATGTGGTGCTCTTCTGCCCCCCCAAAGGAAGGAAAACTTGGAATGATTTTCATGCTTCTGAGGTTTTTTCCCTCCAAGCCTCACTCCAGTACTGCTAAATCATCTCAATCAGAAGTGACCTAAGCCCTGATTATGCAGCTGACGGCATGTCCTGCTGCATCCACTTAACTGGTTATTGTTTCACTGTGAAAATGTCTGCCCCACCGTGGAAGAATTGGGGCCTAAAGTTACTTTTGGAGACCTTTAGAGTCAATCATGTAGCAGCAAATATCTTTCAAACCATGTCCCAAGAAAGGCCTTTACAAAGTATTTATCTTCCTCCTTTCCCTTCTAAATTACAAATCTGTGTTAACGTGCCTGTGACAAGGCGTATCAATTATGTCCTGGTCCTGAAGGGCTTAACCTGGCTCACCTGGCTGAGGAAGCCCTGCCCCCCACAGCCCTGCTGGGCATGCTTCAGGTGGAAGCTGGCTGTAAAGTCCTGGGGAGCTGCTCTTTCAGGGCCGATTGCTGCAGGGGAAGAAGGTGTAATGGGAGATCCAGGGGACGAAGGACTGATGGCCCAAACCGTGGTGGTCAGGCTGGAAGGGAAGCCCCAGAGCAAAAGACCACACTACCCTGACCACAGGGGGAATTACGTTGACTTTCAGACCAGGGGGGATTACATTGACTTTCAGACCATTAGGCCACACTACCCTGAAAGAGAGGGGGGTGTAGATTGCACGCTGGTGGTTAGGTCACATTACTCAGAGAGGTGCAGATACAGACTTTAGCAGACAGGCCATACTGCCCTGAGAGAAAAGGAGTCAAATACGGTGCCAGGGGCCACAGAAGGCCCAGTGTTGCCCTCAGAAGGGGAAGGTGCCCTTTGGCACTTCCACTGCTCCAGGGTCAGAGTATAAACCTCCCTAGTAAAGTGCATCTTAATATAAGTCTGCCTCTGGCCTTGATGACGGCTATGAGAAGAGTTTTAAATGGCAAAATAACGAATTCCAGTCCAGCACACCCCTCCTCGAGATTCACCTGTACAAGAAGTTTCACCTGTTTAGTAGGCCTTCTATATGGGAAAATTACCGTACACTGGTGTAACCTAGCGTGTGAGGTTAAGCCAATGCAAACCCTGGTGTGGGCACTATTAAATCAGTTTGCGGGTGGCTCATTTTGTTTTAGCTAAAATTCATAGAACCATAGAATCCTAGGGCTGGAAGGGACCTTAGGAGGTGGTCGAGCCCAGCCCCCTGCCTAAAGCAGGATCAACCCCAAATAAATCATCCCAGCCAGGACTCTGTCAAGCAGGAATTGATTATTAGGAATAGGTTTAAGTTAAACCAATTAAACCACTCTGACACCCAAATGAGAGTGTCCGTGCCTGTAAGGCTCACCCGTCTCAAGCAGGTCATGGGAGCAGCTAGACTCCAACTCTCTACCTGGTAGCCTGCAGCTAGCAGCTGACCTGAGATTCATGAAGTCCAATTCCAGTGTAAGGCACTGCCCCTGAGGTATGATGGACAGAGTCCCAGCATGGTTGACTGGCCCACTGGCTCTTTTTAAGCTCTGAATCTAAATACTATATCTGGCCACCTCTGTCTATTACAATACAGGGGTTTGCATCATTTTAACTGTATTGGTTTAAAAAGTGATTGTAGACAAGGCCTTACATCTTGCATAGCCAAGGACTTACATCTGTTTTTTAATTAACCTAAGTGGTGCTGAGCCCTTTGCAGACACTCGTATCTAGATGGAATTCTTTTTTTTTTTTTAGTTTAGTGCACTGAGGTTTTTTTTGTGCCTGTACTTTCTAGCACTGAGTACCAGCACCTCAGCAGCAGGACTGGCTGGCGGGAGGAGGGATGGGGAACTGGCTTAATACTGGCTACTCTTTTTTTTTTACAAAAAGGCACTGGTTTAGTGTCAGCCACTTTTTAAAAACTAAGATAAATTTGAATAAGACAAGCTGAGATGAGAGTATCAACACACAAACACAAACCAGTTTAGTTAAGTCGGTTTTAAAACACACTTAGATAGACAACTGTATGTGTGTGAATAGATAATAGGCTTTCACTATAGGGTTTATCACAAGATATGTAGGGAAAATTCTGCTAATCCTTTTGTTAAAACACTGATTCCATTCTGGTGTATGATCAATTCTCTCTTTTTTTTAATCTAAATTGTCCAATGGTAAGGCCAGGAGGTTTGTCTTTTAATCTATCTGGAAAGTACCATGCACACCTATTTTGTAATTACTATAAAGCTAGTTAGGCACATGTTTGTGGCTAGTATTAATTAATCACCGCATCAAAAAAGTAATACATTGCACTTTTCCCGTCTTGCATATTAGGGACAGAGCCAACTTGAAATCCAGTCACTGCTTTAAAAATAAAAATAGTTCATAGTGTCAGCTGTTAAATTGTCCTGGAGTCTCCTGACCAATCAATTTTTTATAATAGTTTTCTCTTCTCTGTTGCTCTGTGAAAGCTTCACATATAATAGAGAAGCTGAGTTTACTGTAAAGTGTGAAATTGAATGCACATAAAAATTTTCAAATACACACAAACTGGAAAAATTAGAGTAACTATTTTATTTCTTTACTATCAATTATGCTGATTTGAGGCATTTCTTGTAAAATAATAGGGGAAACTATTTCAGAGGGTAATGTGATTTTTAAGTTGATTTTTTAGTTAAAAATAAAAAAAAATTGTATGGTCCATCACATAGAAAGGCTTGATCTAAAAGATGATTTTCCTCTTTGACACTGACCCATATTATGAGACATAATTAACATGCATAACTCATGTTTAGATAAAACAGTTGCCCTTGAATCAGACAAAGACTAGCTGCCTTGAGCCTGTCTGAAGCGACCATTAACTAAAATGCCCCCAGCAAATCACCATCATTATAAAAGCAAATGTAAATTTTGCAGAGAGCGCAATTGCATGAAATGAGCGAAGAGTGACTTGTACCGAAAAGAAATAGCCATGGTTCTGCTGGCACCAAAACAGCGGTTCCTGTCACTACAGCAAGCTGCTCCCACATGCATGATTGAACATTGTGATCATATTAATAACTAAATGAGCAATCAGCTTTTTAACTTCTAAGCAGATTTTTATTTGCAACCACATACATTTCACAGCAGCAAATTTAATGTTAGCAATGTCTGTGGCTACAGCTGCCTGTGTGATATTTTTGTTTCCAGTGTGACTCAGCAAATGCTCCACCTACCATTTAAAAACTGTTGTCTGAAAGATGCCCTTACAGAACTTTTTCTACCATCTATTTTGGTGAACTGTGTTTCTCTTATAGGATGGTAAGGAAGGATTCTGAAAAAGATTCAGGGGTCATAGTGGATAATCAGCTGCACATGGGCTCCCAATTGATGTTGTGGACAAAAAAGCCAGCATGATTCTACGATGCATAAACAGCATTTTGAATCTATCTAGCTTAACAAAGAAAAGGTTAAGGGGTGAGTCGATAGCTGCATGGGGAACAAATATTAATAAGTGGCTCTTCAATCTATCAGAGGAGGATACAATACCAGGGGCAACACGTGGCAGGGTCACCAGTACCCCAGAGGCTGATGGAGCCCCCACACTCACCAACCAGCACCACACCGTGCTGCTTCCAGTGAGTGCAGGGGTGGGTCTGCCGCTCCCCTCCACCAGATATGCACTACACAAGAGCAGCATGAGCTAGAGGTATAAAGAGGGCCATGAGGACTCCTCCATTTTGGTCTTCAGACTGCCTTGGAAATTACCTGATGTACCTTGAGAAGTATAAACTGTAAACTTAGACCCAGGTCAGAATAACATCATTCCCGACTTGAAGCTTTCGTGTGATATAAGAACAGCTGTTTAGGAAAAGAACTCACATGTAACTCGATTCTTAGTGGAACAGAACTAGTTATGTCTTCGGTTTCAATTTGATAACTCACTTTGATCTGCCAGTTTTTACTTATTACTATTTAATTCCTACTGTTCTGCTTAAAAAACCTCTTTTTATAACCAAGCCCAGTGTAAATAATTATTACCTGGGGAGGGCTACCACACTGCATATCTCCCTTTCACCAAAAAAGGGGATTTACCTAATGACCCTTCCCTGTGTAAATCTCTTCCATGGAGACAGATTTATTTGGAGTCTGCATCCCTTCTGGGTGTGGACTTCCCAGAGGCTGCACCCTAGAACTGCATCCTTCCAGAGCTGTGGTAAATCAGTGTCTGCATTGCTCTGCAGGGAGCAGTTACTCCAACTCTGTGCCTTGGCTGGAGGAGACCAGAGGATCTGGCCCAGCAGGACAGGGTGGTTGGGAGCCCCAGAGGGCAAAAGAAGGGGTGTCATTGGCATGAGTGGCACGCCAGGAAACATCCCAAGGGGGTCTTCTGTGATCGCACCCTGTCACACAGACTACATCCTGAATTACATAACTCACTCTTTACTCGGGTAATATAATCACAGGGGAGAATACTTTGTCTCACACTCTCTTTTCACTTCATCATTTGACGGCAGCTTTACCCGGAGCAATGACCATGATTCCAAAGCAAAAACCTCCGACTGGGGCTGCAGGTTTTTACATCTGCTGTCTCTGAATAATAGATCTGGCAACATTCCAGTCTTGGGGCTTTGGTTCAGGCCTAGCCCCAGTTTACATAAAACCAAGAGAGCCCTTACTCCCTTGCTTGGGAAAAAGAGACAAAGTGTGAGCTATGCCCCTAGAAGCGTGGGGAAAAGCAGCCTCAGCAGGGCCGCTTTTTCCCCCTGGCAGGGGGGCAGCAAGCAGGTGTGTCAGGAACAGGTAGAACCTTAGTGCCGTGCCCCCAAAGCGGCAGCATGGGCAGCAAAGCCAGCACAGAGGGACATAATCAATGATCAGCCAAAGGCCATTTCTCCCCCAGAACAAGCAGGAGCCAGAGAAAGACCAGTGACTTTCAGGGTCACAGCAAAGCTTGCGTCAAACTTACATTGAGCCTTTACGTGTCAGGCTGAGATTTCGCACCACTCTGACCATCTGCTTAGAAAACCAGTTAAATGGGCAGAACCCCTCCAGTGTAGGTGAAGTTATACTGAAATAAAGGTGCTTATACTGAATGTAACTTCTGTGTGATTGTTTCCACACAAGGAGATGTAACAGTTTAAACCACTAGTGAATAAAATCACACCCCTCACACACAGTTCAGTTTGCCAAAGTGTGGTGGAGCAGGGCCTAAAAACTGCTGGGCCAGGCTGTGACTTGGCCTGCGCCTCTCAGCAAGGTGGGCAGAACTCTCCACCCTGGGGTGAGCTGGCTGCCCTGCTTGGGCTCAGATGAGTCGGGGGTACACGAGTGTTGCAGGCCCACTCGCTTGCCCTGGAGTGGGTGGGCCAGGAATGGATGACCTCGGCTGCTCCTCTTGCTCCCCACTCTGAGCTGCTGTGGGTGGGGGTGTCATAATTTGCTGCTGTTTTAGGTTGATGCACATCATTACCCAGAACAAGGAGGGAATTGTCAGTGGGGCCTTCCTGAGTAAATCCCTAGAGGGGGTGGGGTAGGAGGCATTGGTGGAGGTGTGATGCTGTGTTCACACCCACCCTTACTTAAGGCTGCGTACAAGTAACTCATTTTTTTCTTTGCCTGCTCCCTTCATCAACTGGGAACTGCTGCTGCAGAGCAGACCCTGTAAAAGGTACAGGTGAAAAACAATCCCCCTGGACATGGGGTTAGTCCATCAACGTCAGACGACTCCCACGCATGAGATCTCCAAGCTTCAGCAGCATTTCCACACTGGGAGATGACCAATGGGCAGTACAGGACGTGTCGTCACCTCCTCTTCATCACCCCGCCCCCCGGAAACTCCAGGCTATACATCAAGTGGCCGCGTACTTTACAGACCTCTCATCAGTCAATAGCTGCACTGCTTTCACCGGGGCCATGCCATTGGTATTCGCACTGAAACGATCTTGCAGAGATTAACTGCCACATCCGTAGTATTTTCTGAACTGCTTTGGAAAAGAATTACCTGTGTACCATCCTGAGACTATTCTCCTTTGTGGTTCTTTTGAGCCTGAGACTGAATAACCACAGGGTCTTCTGTGGGTTTCGTTATCACTCCCTGACCAGATCCCATAGGCGATTGGTGTCTGCAAGGCAAGGAGGTGCAAGGAGGGATACTCAGAAAAACAAGGAAGGCGAATGAAGGGGCACCATATTTATCAATCAAAATTTTGGCAAAGACACAGGGGAGTGAGGAGAAGGACATGAGTCACCTATGCCAGAACCTGACAGGACTAGGGTGAGGACCATCAAGCTGGACCATCAGATTTTGCCTTCGTTTACTTTAGTTTTGGTTCTTTATTCATTGTCCTGTTACAATAAACAGATGCTGAGGAAGATACGAATGGGCATCTGAAAAATCATTCCCTGAAACACACTGGCAAATGAGACAGACCACGTTGGATAAACCCTCCCAAAACAAATCATGGGACATCAGTTCATCCCCACACTGACTTGGGATGGAGAGTCACCTATAGAAGCAAGTATCACAGGTGTAGCCAAGTTAGTCTGTAACTTCCAAAACAACAAGAAGTCCTGTAGCACCTTATTGATGAAACCTTATGCTCCAAAATATCAGTTAGTCTATAAGGTACAAATAGAGGCCAGGCCTGTAACTACTGAGCTCAATGGCAAACCTTACCCTGACTGTGATGACAGTAAAATGGGCCTCATCTTTTCCTGGCAAGAAAGAGGAAAATTCCCCACCACTGATTTCACATTGTTGACACTTGCAATCGCCTTCCATAGGCTTGTTTGGATTCTTTGGAGTTGCTCATAAATGGGCTGCTCTTACACGAACAAGCGCTCATGCCAGGTCGGGGCATGGGGGAGATTTAAGAGACAAGGGATTCTCAGCGATTTACGCTGGTATTAAACAATTCAGAACAGCGAGGCTGATTGATGTGTGGTCTCAGCCCCTCTTCTGTGGTGCCCCAGTCCCCAGACTAGGGCATTTTAAGAGGACTATTTGCATTGTCAGCCTGAGTCCAGCCAGGGAGCTGCACTGACAGCTGGAGGAAACCATATCAACAAGTCATAATTTGTTTCTGGCTCCTCTGATGAGACGTTAGCACGTTCCCATTTTGGATCTAATCTTACAGGAGCCATCTGGAGAAGCCTGTATCAAAGCCAGAAATGGAAGCCAGATCACCTGAATCAAGGTCCTGTGCCTTAACCCCAACACCCTCCTTCTGTTTCCTACCATTAAGGGCAACCATGTTGTAACTGGGTGGCTATAACCACTGAGGTTATGTACCTGAGGACACTCAGGAAAATTAATCCAAATTAACTAATGGATGTGACTTTAAAATGAATTTCTTAAAGCACATTAAACCCATATGGACACATTTATCCAGAATTAAAGTGGCATGGCCTTAATGCTGTTTAGCTTAATTCATAAGGCCAGTTTATGAATTCTGAACAAAAGCGTGCACCGGGTGTCTTAATGCAGTCTAACTAATCCACTTTGAAATTAATTCACATTAACTTTAATGAATGTTGCCATGTATTTGTGGCATAGTCAGGGGCTTAAGAGAAGCAGGAAGGAGATTGCGAGCTCCACGCTCTATTACATCAGTGCAAAGAAAGTCTAACTAAAATGAGGGTTACCATATTTGAACTGTCAAAAAAGAGGACGCCCCTGGGAGGAAGCGTATGTGTATCAGTATCTACTGACTCACTTGGTCTGCAGTAGCCTCTTTCTTGAAAGTTCAAACATGGTAACCCCACTAAAACGCTATCCAGGCAGAAGGACAGTGTTTGACACCCACTTTACGCTGTGGTATATGATAACACAAAGTACATGACACCAGAGAATCAGGCTCTGTGCTTGTTTATTTAGACCAGGCCAATGGATGGTTTAGTTTGACCCACCAAAACCAACAGCCTGCGAGCGTTCTCCTGAAAGCAGACGCTCTTTTCTTGGGAGGCACTTGTTTGAGCCAAACCAACATGCTCTTTACTGCTGCTATAAATCAGTTCAGTGTCTGCCTTCGCAAGTATAGTTTTATATCACCACTACCAGGTGACATTTCCCCTGCAATCACAGAGTCTGACAACCGGCCAGCTCATGTTTTCTGACTTCCTGTGTCAAAATTTACTTCACGTTAAGAAACCATTGTTCACACATCCTGTATTAACAGTCACCTGCACTGCAGTTAGCACAAGCCTATGGAATACTAATGCCAGATAAGATTTTTATAACCCTTGCAGGTGACCTAGAATCATTCAGGGGAGGGGTGTGTGAACAACCTATTGGGGAAAGCTAGTTCTTGGCCCCACCCTTTTTGCCTGAAGCCCCTCCCCTTCCCCACTGGAGCCCAGGGCTCTGAGCAGACAGGGTGGCCCTGGCACCCCCCAGCCCTAGAGTGCCAATCTAGGACAAGCTCTGGCCCCAGCCACCCCCAAGTCCTTGCCTCAGACTGTGGGAAGAGAAGGAAGGCAGAGGGGGCTTCCTGGGTGCCATTAACAGGCAGGACTTCTCCACTCACAGTCTGTGAACAAGCAAGGGAATCTTTGCTAAAGGGAAAGGGAACACAGACAGAAACTTGGGAAAACTCCGCAAGAGAAAAGATAGCCCCCTTCCCCTGTCACTCCGGCAGGAGTCCACCTCACTCCCTTCCCACCTCACCCATTGACCTCACCCTTCCCTCAAGCCCCACACTCAGTCCATAGCAACAGTCCAGGAGTTCCAAGGGAGCTCCTAGTCTGGTCCCACTGAGAGGCACCATCACCCAGCCCGACTGATGATGGGGTGCAGGCACTGGCCAGTGGCACACCGGGGCTTGGTGTAGTATCTTTAGGCACCTAAATAGTTTGAAAATCTGGCTCTGTACGACTAACAACAGGCAACGTAAGAAATCTGGCCCACCCATGACACAAACCCAAACCTCTTAAATGCCAATGCAGAGCACCAAGCACACGACCATCCTTCTTCTGAATAGGAAATGTGATGGAAGGGGGAAATTGTGTTCTCCCCAGATGGCATATGGGGAATTGATTACACACAGCTCCCATTCAGAAGAGAGACATTAATAAAGGTTGAACCTCTCTAGCCCAGCACCCTCAGGACCAGACTGGTGCCAAACGAGAATTTGCTGTACCACGGTGGATCTGTATTGTCTAGCAGCATTGCCAATGTTTCCCCTGCTTACTGGGCTCTTAGAAGATGTTTGGGGTAGATTACAGCTAAATAACAGCACAGAACACTGAGAACCCAAACTGGTGGCTGTAAACAAATTTTATGGGACCACAGGAAGCTTGGCCACAGCCATGATAAGGGGTTTTTCCAGCTAAATAAAATCACACTGGATTTCAGATGCTCCTGGATGAGAGAGTTCTGGATGAGTGAGGTTCAACCTGTAGCATTTGCAACAGTTCAGTTGCCTAGATAATCATGGCGTACAGAGCAATCTGGGGTATCTAGGTGATGGCAGGCTGACTTGGTACAAGTAATATAACAGACATCAGCGACTTTCACCTTTCAGAGCTTCTGTCATTTCCCTGCTGAAATGCAGGAATGTGAGATGCAGCAGTGCAGCTAATCACAGGAAGCTGAGATGAACCTGAAAATAGATCATGGTTGGAAAGTGGATACAAAACACAGGAAGGGTGATATGCATGGATGGCTCTGTGAATGCTGAAAACATAGCCAATGGTTTAATTACAGGGTGCTGCAGCCACAAATAGACTGAGGCCTTTATTTTCTCAAGCTGGGGAAGAGGGAAGGACAGAGACCAACCCTGCCATCTTCTCCTCCTGTAGGTAGGGCTACGGACACAGCACAACTGGAGATCAATGCAATTGCCCTTGAACTTTGAAGTCACTGGGAAGAGTCCTAATCACTTTAAAGGGCACAGAAGGATGTACCTAAACCTAACCAGAAAGGATGGTCAAGTAATTAGGACACCACCACAACTGTGTTGTCAGACTACTACCGCTCACCTGAGATGTAGAAACAAAATTATGTTTCAGTATTCTCCATTGCTGTTATCATTGTAAAAGGGTTATTTATTGAAAAACTCTGAATTATTTTTCCAAATGCTCACGGCACACCTGCGAGCTATTCATGAAACACCAGTGTTCCACCTGTAACCCCACAGACACTGAGACCATTGACAAGGGACAGTGAAGTCTCTGCTCTACAAGTTTGGCTGAGAGCCAGCTGGCCTTTAGCTCATGTGGTAGAGCACAGGGCTTTAGCCCCTAAGACTTTAGATTTATTCCCTCCTGCCAATGACCCAGGTGTGTCAGTGTTGCATGTGGAACATAGTTTAAGAAACACCATCCTAGATACATTCTTTTTTGTAACTGCATCACTTTGTTGTCTCAGATTCAATTTGTGATCCACTGTAATCTCCAGATTATTTTTGCAGTACTATCACCGAAGCAATAATTTTTCATTTTTCAGGTGTGCTTTTGATTTTGCCTTTCTAAGCATAGAATTTTGCATTATCTTCACTGTGCAAGAGGGGCCAGACATCAGTGGACCAGGAGTGGGGCAGGACACGTGGATGGCGTCCCCCCACCTCACTCTGGGTCTCCCATCACCAATTGCCACTGCATGAGAGGTGAGGCTGACTAGAATGAACTGGAAAGAGAACAGAAACGGGGCACAAAGGGGCAGGCAAAGGCATCAGATAGAAACACGCGTGTGTTTGTGTGCGTGACAGAGAGCGAACGAGTGTACCTGCGGGTGGAAGAGTGCATGAGATGTGATGATGTGTGAGAGAGAGAGAGAGAGAGAGAGAGAGCAAGTGTTGGTGATGAACGAGCTTGTGAGCCTCCTAGCTAAATTCACAGCTGCAGACCCTGATCCTGTAGCTTAACCCCCATAACCACAGGCTGAGGCCTAAACATAGCTCAGCTGAAGTTCATGAGGACAGGCTCTGAAAATTCACTCCTCGATAGCCAAAAGCTACATCCCCAGAAATGTCAAGAACCCTCCTCTGCCATTTCAAAGTCTGTTGGAAAACATGCACCATCCAGTGTACCCTGAAGGCCACCGAATTGGATCGAAAGCACCTACATAAGAACATAAGAACATAAGAATGGCCATACTGGGTCAGACCAAAGGTCCATCCAGCCCAGCATCCCATCTGCCGATGGTGGCCAATGCCAGGTGCCCCAGAGAAGGAGAACAGAAGACAATGATCAAGTGATTTATCTCCTGCCACCCATCTCCTGCCCTTGTTCTGATGGCTAGGGCACCATACTTTTTCCCTGGCTAATAGCCATTTATGGACCTAACCTGCAAAAATTTATCAAGCTCTTTTTTAAACCCTAATAGAGTCCTGGCCTTCACAGCCTCCTCGGGCAAGGAGTTCCACAGGTTGACTGTGCGCTGTGTGAAGAAAAATTTCCTTTTATTAGTTTTGAACCTACTACCCATCAATTTCATTTGGTGTCCCCTAGTTCTTGTATTATGGGAAAAGGTAAATAATTTTTCTATATTCACTTTCTCCACACCATTCATGATTTTATATACCTCTATCATATCGCCCCTCAATCGCCTCTTTTCCAAACTGAAAAGTCCCAGTCTCTCTAGCCTCTCCCCATATGGGACCCGTTCCAAGCCCCTAATCATCTTAGTCGCCCTTTTCTGAACCTTTTCTAATGCCAATATATCTTTTTTGAGGTGAGGAGACCACATCTGCACGCAGTACTCAAGATGTGGGCGTACCATAGTTTTATATAGGGGAAGTATGATATCTTTTGTCTTATTATCGATCCCTTTTTTAATAATTCCTAACATCCTATTTGCCTTACTAACTGCCGCTGCACACTGCGTGGATGTCTTCAGAGAACTATCCACTATAACTCCAAGATCCCTTTCTTGATCTGTCGTAGCTAAGTTTGACCCCATCATGTAGTACGTGTAATTTGGGTTATTTTTTCCAACATGCATTACCTTACACTTACCCACATTAAATTTCATTTGCCGTTTTGCTGCCCAATCACTCAGTTTGCTGAGATCTTTTTGTAGTTCTTCACAATCCCTTTTGCTTTTGACTGTCCTGAACAACTTGGTGTCATCTGCAAACTTGGCCACCTCACTGCTTACCTCATTTTCTAGATCATTGATGAACAAGTTGAACAGGATCGGTCCCAGGACTGACCCCTGGGGAACACCACTAGTTACCCTCCTCCATTGTGAAAATTTACCATTTATTCCCACCCTTTGTTTTCTGTCTTTTAACCAATTCCCGATCCATGAAAGGATCTTTCCTCCTATCCCATGACCACCTAATTTACATAAAAGCCTTTGGTGTGGGACCGTGTCAAAGGCTTTCTGGAAATCTAGGTATATTATGTCCACTGGGTGCCCCTTGGCCGCATGTTTATTAACCCCTTCAAAGAATTCTAATAGATTAGTTAGACACGACTTCCCTCTGCAGAAACCATGCTGACTTTTGCCCAACAATTCGTGCTCTTCTACGTGCCTTGCAATTTTATTCTTTACTAGTGTTTCTACTAATTTGCCTGGTACTGATGTTAAACTTATCGGTCTATAATTGCCAGGGTCTCCTCTAGAGCCTTTTTTAAATATTGGCGTTATATTGGCCGTCTTCCAGTCATTTGGTACCAAAGTGGATTTAAAGGATAGGTTACAAACCACTGTTAATAACTCCGCAATTTCACATTTGAGTTCTTTCAGAACCCTTGGGTGAATGCCGTCTGGTCCTGGAGACTTGTTACTATTCAGCTTATCAATTAACTCCAAAACCCCCTCTAATGTCACTTCAATCTGAGTGAGTTCCTCAGATTTGTCACCTAAAAAGGCTGGCTCAGATTTAGGAACCTCTGTAACATCCTCAGCCGTGAAGACTGAAGCAAAGAAATCATTTAATCGCTCCGCAATGGCACTGTCTTCCTTGATCGCTCCTTTTATATCTTTATCGTCCAAGGGCCCCACTGCTTTTTTAGCGGGCTTCCTGCTTCTAATGTATTTAAAAAACATTTTACTATCGTTTTTTGAATTTTTGGCTAGCTGTTCCTCAAAATCTTTTTTGGCTTTTCTTACTACATTATGACACTTAATTTGGGAGTGTTTATGTTCCTTTCTATTTTCCTCACTAGGATTTGACTTCCACTTTTTAAAAGCTGCCCTTTTCTCTCTCACTGCCTTTTTAACATGGCTGTTTAGCCATGGTGGTTCTTTGTTAGGTCTCTTACTGTGTTTTTTTATTTGGGGTATACATTTAAGTTGGGCCTCTAGTATGGTGTCTTTAAACAGTTTCCATGCAGCTTCCAGGGATTTTAGTTTAATTACTCTACCTTTTAGTTTCTGTTTAACTAGCTTCCTCATTTTAGTGTAATTCCCCTTTTTGAAATTAAATGCCAGAGTGTTTGACCGCTGCGGTGTTCTTCCCAATACAGGAATATTAAAAGTTATTATATTGTGGTCACTATTTGCAAGCGGTCCAGTAACAGTTACCTCTTGGACCAGATCCTGCGTTCCAGTCAAGACTAGATCGAGAATTGACTCTCCCCTTGTGGGTTCCTGTACTAGCTGCTCCAAGAAGCAGTCATTTAAGGCATCAAGAAATTTAATCTCTGAATCCCGTCCTGAGGTGACATGCACCCAATCAATATGGGGATAATTGAAATCTCCTATTATTACTGTGTTTTTTATTTTGATAGCCTCTCTAATCTCCCTTAACATTTCAGCATCACCTAGTGATATAAATATTCTGCCACCTGGTCTTAGGGTCAAATCTGAGAAGAGCAAAGCTCCCTGTGACACCAGTGGAAAGTGCATATGGTCAGCATCTCTCAGGACTTCTCCTTTGAGGATGGGTGGGGAGGAGGGGAAGAGAAGATAGGGTGAGAGGCCGTATCTTATATGAATAAGATCAGAACCATTCAAGTATGCCTGGCTGGTAACTACAGACTGCAGATGTAATGAAAGGGGCAGTCAGCACAGAGTGCTGGTGTTAGGCGCTTCCAATCGAACTCCTCAGCCAGGAAGTGGGTAGCAGAATTCTGCGCCAGGAGAAGCACAGATGGTAGCTCCAGGCTGGAGCTGACACTAACTCTCATACCAGTTAAAGGCTCACCTTGAAGGAATGCTGTAGCCTTTGGGCAAGCCATCCCTGGGGGAAATGCACTAGGAGCCCCTGATGGAGCTTCAGCACCTGTTCCTTCTAGGTGCTGAATGTCCTTGGTGCTTGTTGAAGGAGATGCTCAGCAACACTCCACAAAATTGGCCCCATAGGAATCTAGGAGCAGGGATGTCTGTGAGACCCCAGAATGGCTCATGATTTTTGGCCAAAAGTGGGCAAGCCAGTTTAGTCAAGAGGATAAATAAGAGGCTCGTCCCATAAGAACCTAGTTGGCTCCTGCCTGAGCTGAATCTCAGACTACAGCATCTTCCAGCTTTTAGTCTCTCTCCAGCTTAGATACTTATCCGTGACTCACTAGATTCGTTAAAGGGCATGCAGGAAAAAGGTGGCAAAATCAAGAACTGAAGCTCCATCTCAGCACCCAAATGACTGCCCAGACCTACACCGTCTTTACTTTCCACTGCACTAGCCTCCCCTTGGTCAAAGCCCATAACAGCACAATGGTAATTACCTAAGGCGACTATATCTCCCTGTCCCAAATACAAGACAGGGAGATATGAGGTGAGGGGTGGCTCCTCGCAGCTCCATCAAGCCTCGGGGAGCTGGGAAGGAGGCAGCAGCTGCTGGCGCTCCCTGGGGAGCCCCAGAAAAGCAGCAGCTGCTGACCCTCCCCCAGAGCCCCAAGGAAACCGCAGCTGCCAGCCTCCTTGGGAGCCCTGGAGAAGTGGCAGCCCCCGGGGATTCCCCAGAGCTCTGGGGAAGCCACAGCTGTCAGCACTCCCCCCCACGTCCTCAAGGCTCAGAGATGTGACTTCTGCCAGCAGCTGTGCCTGTGCAACTGCTGGTGGAAAAGGTGGGCGGGGGGGATACAGGTCCTTTCGTCTCTTTTAAAAAAATGTCAGGATGCCTTTTTGGAGTCCCAGATATGGGACCGTTCCGCCTAATACAGGACGGATGGTCACCCTCCAATTACATCTGAATGTTTTCTACCTTCTTGGGTTCAGATTCTTTTATAAACCTCTGGCCTCTGAGTGGGCTTCAGCAGCCATACACTGGCACCTAAATCAGAGGCCTAGAAACAGGAGTGGCTAGCTAACTATGACTTATTTGTTGTTATTTTATCATTAACAATGTAATATATCATCTTTGAGTCTGAAAAGCACTTCAGAGTACAAGTTTATGGAAGACCATTTACAGAATTAAATGTAGTATGACCGTTTGTTATTTTGTGTTTATTATGTTTTTATGGTCTTTGGCATTGTAAAGATTATGGCCACAGAACAAAATGATAAACAGACTCTATATTCTGCTTCAGTACAGCAGATTGTTGTAAGTAGGAAGACTGGATCATAGCTTAATAGTTAGGACACTCATGTATTTCGTGGAAGAGCTAGGTTCAGGTCCCTGGACTGAGTCTCTGGTTTCTCTCCTCATGTTTGTGTCCAGGTCTGGGAACCGCTGTTCAAGAAAGATGTGGAGAAATTAGAGAGGGTCCAGAAAAGAGCGACAAGAATGATTAAAGGGCTAGAGAATGTGACCTATGAAGAAAGGCTGAAAGAATTGGGCTTGCTTAGTTTGGAAAAGAGAAGATCGAGGGGAGACATGATAGTGGTTTTCAGGCATCTAAAAGGGTGTCATAAGGAGGAGGGAGAAAACTTGTTCTTTTTGGCCTCTGAGGCTAGAACAAGAGGCAATGGGCTTAAACTACAGCAAGGGAGGGTTAGGTTGGACATTAGGAAAATGTTCCTAACTGTCAGGTTGGTCAAACAGTGGAATTAAATTGCCAAGGGAGGTTGTAGAATCTCCATCGCTGGAGATATTTAAGAACAGGTTAGATAGATGTCTATCATGGATGGTTTAGACAGTACTTGGTCCTGCCATGAGGGCAGGGGGCTGGACTTGATGGCCTCTCGAGGTCCCTTCCTGTCCTAGTATTCTATGATTCTATGAAAAGGAATAACTAATCTATGCATTCCTGCAACTCTCATGGAAGACGACCCTGTTCCATATAGCACACAGAGGAGAAAAAAAGGAAGGAACTTGAAATCAGAAGAATTACCCAAAAGACTCACCAGGCCATGATGGTGTGTTATAATCAGTGCCCACAGGAAAGTTGCAGTAGTTGTGAGAGCTGCTGTATGTAAGCTAAGCTCAGCTGTGGAGCTGATTTCTCTCTTCTGTTTACCATTAAAACAGTTTGTACACAAGAAGAGAAAGGAAGAGATTCTCTTGGGTTCTGCAGTGCTTAGTTGGTCCTTCCATTTACGCACCCATTTTCAAATGAAATCCTGTACTCCTGCATCCATATCTTTGAGCAATTTATAGATGCAAACCCACTGTGGGCAAAAGAAATCAGAAGGCCAGGCCTGCAGACCCTTCTCTGATGAGTCTGCGAGAAAGACTAAGGGCTGCAGACTGAGGTCCCAGAGAGGTGTCCTTACATAGATCTGCATGCACAAGCATTTACATACATGCCCACATCATGTAACCCACACAGCTAGGATGGGGTTGACCCTCCCATGTAGCAGCACCTAGACCACTTTACACAGCGAAAGACTGAGTATCCTCTGCAGCATTAGCTGAGAAGTAGCTGGCTTTTAACTCCCACAGGAGAGGCTCCTGCCCTGAACTCCAGAGGTCCCATGTTTGAGTCTGCCAGTGGGCAGGCATAATCACACATGCAAAGATACAGGAGCTATTGCTTGAAGGGTACTTACTTCTGTGGCAAACTCAATAGCCAATATCTGAGCTGCTGTTTTGTATGGACAGTAGAACATGGCAAAAGTCAGAGGGAGCTCCGCTTACATCCAATTATCTTACTTTAAAGGATATATATATATATATAACTAAGGATTAATTGGGAGATAAACTATTGTGTACACTAAAAGCGCAATGCTTTATATTATATGCAGAGGATATCACGTACATTCTGTTACAGCCTTGCTGTTAATTTTAAATTGATAGCAGATCGGTTCGCTCTTAAAACCCAGAATAAACATTGTCATGCAAGAAGGAAAACAAAAGCTAAGGAAGGAAAAATAAAAGATCAGAAGACAGTGATAAAAATAAGGGAAAGGTGGGAGAGTCCAGCCAGAGCTTGTAGTTTTCTAAATGTCTCAAGTGCTCAGCAGATCAAGCTCTCACTCCCAAGCACGATTTATTAGTGTTCTAAACAAATCCCATGTCATTCTAGCAAAGACTCGCAGGCTACATCTACACTACAGTGAGCTGTCTACACAGGTTACTGTCAGAAGGGCTCTTTCAGCAAAACTTCGGTTGACAGATCACATCCACACACAAAAGCGGATCGAAAGAGCAATCCACTCTGTCAACAGAGAGTGACTGGAGCACCTGGCCACTCTCAAGAGAGAATGGCCAACAGGAAGCTGAGCAAACTGGGCTGCCTGGTGAACCTGAAGTCTTTTCTGTCTACAGAGGGCCTCCTCCCTCCCCCAACTGTCTACATGGCTTTTTTGTTGACAAACTATCGCGGAGAGGTGGAATGCTGTCGGTGGAAGTGCCAAGTGTTGCTGACAGATCTGACAAAATTGTTGACATTTGGTGTGTAGACACTGTGAGTTTTGTCAACAAAACCCTGGTTTTGTCAACAAAACCCTGGTCTCTAGTGTAAGATGTAGCCATAGTGTATGAATCAATACCTCCCAGAAGGTCATATCAAACTTGAACATGAGCCAGTTTATCAATGTTCAGCTGTGCCATCAACACAACAGGATATGACTGACTCGCACTGTTGCAATTGCCAGCTGTTTCCACCCAGAGCCATGGTATCTTGTCTAATACCGAAATCACATAGACCTCAAGAGCTCCTTGCACTGCTACATATCCAGGACACGTTCTTTGGTAACTTCAGCAGGACAAATGTACATTGAAGAACACAATTTCCTCCTCTGGCACCTGCAACACACATCACTGTTTGCTGGGCCACACTGCTTAACATGATGGCAGATTGGCCCAGGATCCTACAGATGCTGAGTTTCTCTACCACTCTAGCTCACAATCCATCTATTTGCTGGCTAGGTGTAATGCACATGGGAGCAAATCCATGCATGCATACACATGCAACTGTGAGCAATGGGCTGAGGTAAACAGGATGAAGGTTAATAAGGAAAAATGCAAAGTGCTCCACTTGGGAAGGAACAATCAGTTTCACACATACAGAATGGGGAGAGACTGTCTAGGAATGACTACAGCAGAAAGGGATCTAGGTGTTATACTGGACCACAAGCTAAATATGATTCAACAGTGTGATGCTGTTGCAAAAAAAGCAAACATGATTCTGGGATGCATTAACAGGTGTGTTGTGAACAAGACACGAGAAGTCATTCTCCCGCTCTACTCTGCGCTGGTTAGGCCTCAGCTGGAGTATTGTGTCCAGTTCTGGGCACCGCAGTTAAGAAAGATGTGGAGAAATTGAAGAGGGTCCAGAAAAGAGCAACAAGAATGATTAAAGGGCTAGAGAATGTGACCTATGAAGAAAGGCTGAAAGAATTGGGCTTGTTTAGTTTGGAAAAGAGAAGATCAAGGGGGGACACGATAGCGGTTTTCAGGTATCTAAAAGGGTGTCATAAGAAGGAGGGAGAAAACTTGTTCTTTTTGGCCTCTGAGGCTAGAACAAGAGGCAATGGACTTAAGCTGCAGCAAGGGAGGTTTAGGTTGGACATTAGGAAAAAGTTCCTAACTGTCAGGGTGGTCAAACAGTGGAATAAATTGCCAAGGGAGGTTGTGGAATCTCCATCGCTGGAGATATTTAAGAACAGGTTAGATAGATGTCTATCAGGGATGATTTAGACACTACTTGGTCCTGCCATGGGGACAGGGGGCTGGACTCGATGGCCTCTCGAGGTCCCTTCCAGTCCTAGTGTTCTATGATTCATGCTCTCTTTATTAGCCAAGCTCCAGTAGCCTTCTCCACACCCTAACAGTTCATGTGCTAGTGTCGCTTCCAGCAGGGCCAAGGTCCTCAGCTTACAACATGGCAGCCTTAAAGGATACGTAAGTACACAGGACACAACTGAAAAATAGGCCCAGCTGGTCAAAAGTATAGGAGCTGCTTACCAGACAGATGAAGAACATGCACCCCAACATTCTAGGGTTTCACAGGAGTGTCCCACTTTGCTTCCCCACCCCCTGCCCCTCAGCCTCCTCATCCTGTTTGCAGTACTCATTTTTTAAATTAAGGGTAAGCAGGTTGGGCAAAAGGGGCCCCAAATTGAGCGTCTTTATTACATGGCTCATGGATGTTGAAGTTTTATTCGGGTTTGGCCTGGCCATGCCATTATATCTGTCCAGCAGGGCCAATGGCAACCAGAGGCCCAGGGACAAGGTGGGAGGGGGGCCCAGCTCCCCACCCTTTTCATGGGTTGGGCCAAGGGTGGAAGCAGCAGTCAGCCCTAGGCCTCTCCACTCCAGCCCCAAGCTCCCTCAGAGCCATGCCCAGAGCAGCAGTTCAGCATTGTCACAACATTTCAAAGCACCTGGACCTCCAGACCCTGGAGCAACTGTCCTTTGCCCCACGCCCCATCAGCGGGACTCTCTCTGGTTGCAGAGGGGCAGACATGTCAAAGCTGAGTCACACCACCAATCAAATTTAGCCTGTCCGTCCACAGAGGAATGGATGGGCCCAACCTGAGTGGTGCTGCATCCTACCTCCACCACTAGAAATTTTGGGCTGTGTGGAAGAGGCCAGTTGGGTACTAGAAGGAAGGAGGAAGCTAGTTGAGAACTGGAAGGGTAGGATCTGCACTAACCAGAAGGCATTGTCTATTAAGGCCCATGATTATAGAATGTAAACCTGGCCTGTGGTCCTGTCAGTCTACCTCGGGCCTCATGCAAACATGAGAACAACCTTAAAATAAAGCCCATCCTTCCACATCATGAGGTGTTTATCATGCCAGTCTCACTATCCTTGGCTTTCTGCAATCCACCAGAGAAATCTCATGCTATTACCGGTATTATTGAAGCATTTCCAGGGCTTTCCTTGGCAACGTTGCCATTTCTTTTTTGCTTTACACTATGGCCAGGGAGTTTGTGATTCACTCTGCCAAATCTCATTTAATTTTGGCTGGAGGAGATAGGTTATATGGGATATATCTCGTATCTATTGCTAATGCCCTCTTCAGGCTTCTGATGGCTGTCTGTACACACTGAGCTTGATGAAAACAGCGAGAAGTCTTGTGGTACTTTATAGACTAACGGATAGATTGGAGTATAAGATTTCGTGGGAAAAGACCCACATTTTCAATGCATCTGACAAATATATTAGTCTATAAGATACCACAGGACTTCTTGTTTTTGAGGATACAAACTAATACGACTTCCCCTCTGACACCGATTTTGATGGCTCTCCTCTTCAACAAGATGGCAGGGAATTTCTCACAGGCTGAGAAATTGGACTACTTTGCATGGAAGTTTTTGCAATAAAGGAAAAAGTGCCAATTAACTAAGCCTATTGCTTCACAGGATCCGGCCCTGGAAATAAGGAGGTGGAAATATTTTCTTCACTTCAGAAGACAAAGGAGTGGCCACTTATCCATCCAGTGCAGCGCGTGAATAAAAGCAGCAATATTGCCGTATTAAGCCCGCTTATGTTAAAATACCTACTGCACTGACTGCTTGATACCGTTAGGGGCTTTAAAAAGATTCAGACAACCAAGAGACAGCCAGTTTTAGTAGTGGCATAAATACTGCAGTATTGTCCATAAATACACGTTCCCACAATTCAGGGATGGTTTTCTGCCTGGGGAGATTGCATATTATGAAACGATGATGCAGCCTGCCAGCCTCATGACCACAGGGTCACATGTCACAATAGGGGAGAAAGCTTCCTGGAAATTAAAACCACTTCTACGTTGTCGTTGGTCAGTGTGACTCAAATCCTTCCAGCTCCTCAAAGGTCTGGTAAGCAAGCTTTGCGCATGCAGACAGGATGGATCTATGAGAGAAACAGCTCCTTTGTCCCCACCCACCTTCCCTCCAGGTTCATGAGCAGCTTTGGAGCATCTTGCTGGCTATCACTGCTTGGTTGCTGCAGTTTGACTCTCTTTTGCATGTGTTGAGTACACGAGTCCGGCTCTGACACCTCAGCCCGCACACAACCGTCTAACTGCACCTGGAGCATGTTATTTTCTTATCAGTAGCTGGCACAGTGATTGTGGTTGTCTTTTGGTCTTGATAACTTGCCCTTTACAAATAGTTGTCCTACTTTAGAAATCTAATTCTCACCCAACATGTTTAGGGCCAGGCATTGACTCTTTCTAAGCAGCTCCAGAGATATGCAAATCTCCTCAGCTCCCCTGGAATGCCTCAGGAAATAAAAACATTCAGCAGCTCTCTGAGGGCAGTTAAAACCTTACAGGACCCAGCTGTGGTGTGGGGCTGGACTGGATGGGTATGGTGTTAGTGTTCCTTAGTTAGGATGCAGTGGGAGGACTGTGGAAGGACATCTATCAGGTTTCCACAGCTAAAGGAGTCAATAAGTTTAGGTTTGAACACCTAAACTTGTTCTCTTAGCACAGAGGGTCTCACACTGTCAGTTGTGACCCATTTTAATGAGGTCACCAGGACTGGCTTTAGACTTGCTGTAGCTCCATGCCAGAGCTGAAGCCCAAGGCCCACCACCTGGGGTCAAAGTTTGAGGGCTTCAGCCCTGCATGGCAAGGCTCAGGTTACATGCTCCCTGACTGGGGAAGGCCTTGGGTCAACCACACCTAGGGCAGTGGGGCTCGAGCATGGTGAGGTTTTGGTCCCCTTTCTTGGGATCACCTTGTAATTTTTGTTATCAAAAGGGGGTTGTGATACAATGATCTTTGAGAACCCATCTTAGTAAAACCATTTTCTGCTTAAGCAAGGTATTGTCACATTTCACAGTTCTAATCAAAATTTTCATGCTCTTTGGTGTTTTTCTGAGAGCTGCAGCTCTGGGCATTAGGTAAATGTGGCAGAACTGTAACTAGCATTTTTCCCAAAATGAACATTTGTAGCTCTTTTTGTTGAGTCTCTTTTAGAGCTCATGTGGAGTCACTTGACCCTAGCCTGTAAATCTTTACAAGTTGAAGTACAAGAGAGGGATGAAGTGACCTACTTAAGGTCACCCAGCACGTCAGTAACAAAGCACTGAATGAAACTCCTGAGTCTCATTCCATTCCCTTATAGATGGTCATTCTCAAGTTGTGGATGTTGCGAAGGCCAGAGGATGTTATAAAGGCCAAGGCAATAACAGGAGGTCAAAAAACAACTAGATAAGTTCATGGAAAATAGGTTCCTCAAATATTAGAGAGGTAGCCGTGTCAGTCAGTAGCTTCGAGAACAACAAGAAGTCTTGTGGCACTTTATAGACTAACAGATATTTTGGAGCATAAGCTTTCGTGGGCAAAGACCCGCTTCGTCGGATGTACCAGTTGTATCTCATGAAGCGGGTCTTTGCCCACGAAAGCTTATGCTCCAAAATATCTGTTAGTCTATAAAGTGCCACAAGACGACTTCTTGTTCTCAAGGTTTCTCAATGAAACAAAACAGCGGTCATGTAGCACTGTAAAGACTAACAAAATAATTTATTAGGTGATGAGCTTTCGTGGGACAGACCCACTTCATCAGATCAATCTGATTTCAGTACAGACTGACAACTATAAGTACAGAGGACAAAAAAAAAATTGCAATAAAAACTGACAAATCAAGTACATAGGACTGAAGGAGGCAGGTGAGGGAAGTTAAGTGTCCTGCTTGAGATTGTTATGAGCATCAAGGAAGGGGAGCAGTCTTTGTAATGTGTGAGGTAATTGCTGTCTTTGTTCATACCAAGTGTTACTGTGGCAAATTTGAATATGAACTCCAATTCACAAATTTCTCTGTACAATCTGTTTTTAAAATCCTTTTGTCGTAAGGCACAAAAATCTCAGGTCTTTAGCAGAATGGCCCACTCCACTGATGTATTCACTGACTACCTTACGTGTATTGTGATTCCTGATATCTGCTCTGTGTCCATGCATTCTTTGGGGAAGAGTTTGCCCGGTTAGTCCAATGTATATAGCGGTGGGGCATTGCTGGCACATTGTGGCATATATAATATTGGTCAAGGTACATGAGAATGTGCTTTTGATCTTGTAACTAGTGTGCGTAGGTCCAGTGATGGTATTCCCAAAATAAATACGTGGACAAAGTTGGCAGCGGGGTTTGTTGCAAGGAAAAGTTCCAGGATTAGTATTACTGGGGTGTACCCTGTGATTGCTAGTGAGAATCTCTCTTAGGTTAGGAGATTGTCTTAGGAGAGGACACTCCCGTCACCTATGTATTAGGCAGGATGGGCAGGGATGCAAAACCATGCTCTAAAGTGTCCATAGCCTCTGTTTGCCTCAAGCTGGGAATGGGCAGCAGGGGATAAATCACTTAATTATCTATTCTGTTCATTCTCTTTGTGGCAGCTGGCATTGGCCACTGCCAGAAGACAGGACACTGGGATAGGTGGGCCACTGGTCTGACCCAATGTGGCCATTCTTAGGTTCATGGTAAACAAACATCCTTTTAACAGCTTAAAGTCAAATCCTTAGTATGACCAACACAGCTCCTTTGAAGTTAATAGTGTTCGGGTGATTCAAAGATTTGGCCCTTAGTTTTGCAAGCAGTCTGCAAATTAGGGATAGTACTTGGGTTCGTTGTCCCCAGATAACACAGGATTCAGCCATTTGAGTTAAAGCTGCTGACTTTTAAGCACACCAGTACTAAATCTTACACTAACACTGAATCCCATAACAGTAGATGATAACTTCATATGTCTATTTGTACACCCCCCCATTATCAGTTGCATCAGCAAGCAGAGGCGTTTCAGAATCTATTCTGCCCCCGCACAGTGGAATCTAGCCACATACTCTTTCATTTTCCATAAATGTGGGTCGCAGCTCACCCTGACCACAGCAAATAATGGAAGAATTTGACCCAGATTGGAGTCATTCAAGTACTTGTATCATGAGCCTCATTACTGTGTTATACATGAACACAAAATGGTCAAGCACACACACAAGCTTATATTGGCTAGCTGCCCTGAGCTCAACATGGCCCTCCCCCCGGACCTCAAGGATATGTAATCAAGGTAGCGAATTCATGCTGCTGCTCGCCACGGCCAAGAGAGCCTGCTATTTTTTTGTGCATTAGCTCAATGAGAGCTAGCACAAGTGTAGCCCCAGAGGCGCTGAGGCCATGTACTAGGCTAGGGAGAGTGAAGTCTCTACCCTACAGCCTTGACTGGGAGACACCTGGCTGTTAGCTCACATAGTAGAGCACAGGGCTTTAGCTCCTATAGTTGCAGGTTCGTTCCCTTCCACTCACACCCTGGGTCTGGTGGTGTTACGCAAGTATGACAACCACCTCAGAATCACACTCCCTTTCCTCCACGGGGTAATCCTTGCCTGCTCACACAGATGTAGTGGGGATTAAATTGTTACAAGTAAAGACTTCAGACTATAACTTTCCTCCTCTTAAACCCACCTTGGAAAGAAAGATGATAATGGATAAGAAAGAAGAACAGGCTTACACACAACAGCTCCGGCAGGTCTCTTCATATCTCTAGCACCAAGTACTTCTGCCCCAGAAGAGGACAGCTCAGCAGAGCAGTTTCACTTTCACTTCTATCTTGTCCTGGAAAATGGCACCACTTCATTTATGGACATTAAGATAATCAGGAGTGCTCTCTCTCTCCCCCCAGCGTCCCCTCTGACTTCTCCATAAAACTCTGTTGCAACTACCCTTTTATCAACACACTGATAACTGTGGACAGCACTTTAATGAGGGTATGTCTACACCTAGGGGAAGAATTACGCTGCTGTGGTCGATCTTTCCAGGTTCCGTTTAGTGTGCCTAGTAGGAATACAGTAAATCATACCCAAGGGTGCCCCACCAACTGCAGTACTTCTTGCTGTCATGAGGAGCAAGGGAAGGCAACAGGAGAGTTTCTCCCATAGACCTCCCGCAGTGAGGTCCTTGTCAGAAATTACCTAAGGAATGTCAATTCCAGCTGCACAATCCTCCTAGCTGGAGTTGCGTAACTTAGGCTGAACTTCCTTCCTAGTGTAGGCCAGCCCTGAGTCAAGGAGGCACTTATAGTTTGAGGCATTTGGAGAATTGGTGGCCTAGGTGGCACACTTAAAAATGGTCCAAATATTTGCAGTGCCACCAAGTGAAGGATTTATTCTCCTAATCAGAGAGGTCTGATCCCAACTCCATTTAAAGACTGTCCATTAACATCCATGAGGAACGGCTCAGGCCCTAAAAGTCTCTCTTCAAGTGACAAGAAGATTAAAACAATCTGTGTCACAGGTCCAGTCTACACACATTGCCAGGGGACTTTGCCAGCTGCCCTTTATGATTTGTAATCCCAAGTGCAATTTTAATCTTACACAGTGGTTGAAACGGTCTTGTACTAAATTGCGGAAAATATTCCACTTCAACTTTCTACTGAGAATTTGCTAAAACAGTCCATTTCGTCAAGCATTCAGCAGCATTCTGGACCAGCTTGTTGGACCTTGGCATGCTTCAGACAGGCAGCACTAATCTGCTTTAACCTTTGCCAACATGAATTAAATGCCCTGTTTAGTAATACAAATTAAATTATCTAACAATGTAACTACATTCGCTCGCATGGCAACTGAATAGTGAAGCACAATGACACCAAAAGCTTATTTATAGCTGAATCCCAATTATGATTTAAATTTATATTACATACACAGAGAGAGCATTCTTGTTGCTGGCTTGTTTCTGATGCCAGTGCTGGGGAATGGCAGAGGTTTATAGAAAGAGGAACTGTTTCTCTTTGAACTACACACATATATCTTTACTTTTATTGAAAAAGAAGAGCACCTAAAACAAACTTCCTGTTAAGTAAAAACAAGAGCATTTGAACGTTAATAGTAACTACCCTATATATGAACATAATAGACTTTTCATTCTCATTCTTTGCTTAACTTGAAGCGAAATTTAGTTCAATGTACAATCCAAATTTAACAGATGATGTTATTTTACAGTTCATATATATTCTCTAATTATACCAGTGCAGGGCAGAAGGGATCTCAGAAATCTTCTAGTCCACCCAACTATGCCAAGGTGGGATTATGAATAGTTCTCTCTGGTTCCAAAGCTTGCCTCTCTCAGCAGTAGAAGTTTGTCCAATTAAATATATTACCTCACCCATCTTGCCCTCAGACCATTCGTGACAGATTTATGTCTAACTCGTTCTTAAACTCCCCACCCCTCACAATGTTGGGGGTTACGTAACCTCCTGAAATAACCTGCTCCAGAACTTAGCTATGGGACAGATGTCACCAAAAAAGACAGCCCAATCTGGGGACCGCAGGGAGGGACTCCCCTAAAAAATGGCCAAGTGTAACATTTTGGTGGCTGAACCAAACCAAATCATGTGAGTACAAATAGCTCACCAGCTATAGATACCTTGAATTTCCCCCTCCTGGTTCTGTTCAAATGGCTCCTATACAACTGAATATATTTACTTTCCTTCCAGCCCTGTTGGGACCTTTTGTTCAAATTAGATATGCCTTGGCTCTAACAAAGTGCCAGGCAATGAAACAATGGAGATGAATGGGTCTGGAGTACCTGCTGTAACCAGCATGCTTTATCTAGTACTCTTTTCTTTAGCAAGCTTCAGCTAACAGTTATAACTAATGCACAATCAACAGAGAAAACCAAGGTCACTTCCTTGATTATAGGCACTGACTTGCACTGCGGACAAGAAAGTCTTTGTGAAATTCTCCATTACAAACCAGTCTCCTCTTCTGATAAGATCTGCAGTGCAGTCGGCGATCCCCTTTGGTACACAATGAAGACAAAGCAGTAAAGGCCACTTCCATGCATGACAGTTGAGCTGTGGCTTTATTTTCTGTTGAAGCTGTCATCCGAAGAGACAGCAACCGGTCACCTGCTTCTCACTCAGGACTTCGCAGCTGGGCCATGTGTGTGGTAAGCCCTCCTGCCCTGTGCCACAGCAGTGTGCTACCCTGCTCTTGTCTGATGGCTGCTACCATGCTGGGAGTTCATACACAGGCAAATGCTGGATGAAATCCAAGCACAAGCACTCTTCAGGCTCTTGCTGGTTACTGGTTCCCACAAAAAACCCCATTCAGAGGCAGTAACTGAGGATTCCTTTACTAGGGCTGGCAGATATGACAGTGGAAATACAACAGGCACAATGACACTAATGGATACAACAAGAGATTTAAACAACAACTCACCACCCTCTTGTCTTGTAACTCCTTTGCACCATCCTCCTGCCCATAGATCTCTACCCTGCAACTGCCTCCCCATCACAGCTGTCGCTGCCTCTCTGATAGTAATTGGATGGCATCTCCAGCTACTTCCCAGACCGCTGCACCTGCCCATGCAGCTTCTGGCTCCCTGATGTGGCTGGCCCCCACCACTCACAGAATATCACTTTCCTTTTCCTGCACCATGGGGATTATGGAGCCTGCTAGTGGCCAGATACTGGACTGAGAGGCAAAGTAGCTAGTAACATTGATTAACAGCTGTTCTGCCCCCACAACACTGTTTGTAACAAATATACTTTTTTTTTTTTTTTGAGTGGGGGAGGGTTCAAGAAAGATTATCCATTTCCATTTAATCACCCTGGATAAAATCAACTGGGAAATGCCCCTACGCAATTTTAAACAAACATGCTTCAGCTGAGAGTACACAACTGGAGTCCTGTACTCCTAGCCTTGAGAGAATGAATGGCTGTTTCACCTTGGCAATAACATGCTCACCGCCGTGGTGAGAGTTTCCACACAACCTACACATTCCTGCAAACTGCTCACCTTTTTTTTTTTAAATGCTGTCTGCAATTCTCTGTTTCAGAACATCTGGACCATATTTTCTTCAGCAAGACCAGAGGCCAACAAGAGCATACCACACTTCTGCTGTGCCCGAGACACTTCACGTGCTGCAGCGGGATATCACGCACCAACCTCTATCTGGGTATGTCCATAAGTGCTCTTCTGAAATGCTGATTGGACTCTGCAAAGTTCACATCCTTCCCTTAGGTTACAGCTGAAAAGCTAATTCCTTTATGCTCAACTTGTAGTATGAAAACATATTGACATGGGTGCAACACAGAAGTTAAAAAGTGGCTGCAGTGTACAGCTCAGGCAAAACACATGAAGGCTCTCGGGAATCAACACACAGCAGCAAAGCCGTGGCCATGCGCAGCCATGTATGCAGCATCCTTGGCCAATGGCAGTTTAACCCTGTGATGCAGGAAACCTGAATTTCCTAGCAGTATGAAAAACTAAGTTAAAATCCATGAACGCATTTCCTGTGAGAACCTCACCATCCTGCCATGGTACAGATTTAAATAACCAGGAGACAAAGGAGGTCAGCTCCCTGAGGCTTTCAGCTAAGAATTCAGGAATGGCCTTTTCTGTAAAACCACAATACAATTTTTTGGTTATAAAGTATTTTGTCTTGAGATTTAATCAACGTATGTCCAGGACATCAGTGTACCAGGAAATTCCATTCACACAGAGTAAGACCTGATTTCCTGAAGACGCAAGCTACTTTGGTGCGGCCTGGCTGCAGCTCCTATAAAAATAAGAAGCTGTTATGTGGAAAACAATTTGTTTCCTTATGGGAGCTGCAGCACATTTGATCTCAGCACTCACTATCAAGATGGAGCCCTGGTAGGCTGCCTGGGAGGATTGTCTGCCAGAAGTCAGTTTCAAATTCCAGTAAAGTCAGCCTCAAACAGATCCTGCATATGCAATAGGCACCTTGTGTTTCAAGAGACATTCCTCAGACTGTCCAAGAACTAGCACACTGCTCAATACTGCTAGAAGACCTCAAGAAACACTGGCACAGATTCATGGATTCTGAGGCTGGAAGAGACCTTTGTGATCAACTAGACTGACCTCCTGCATAGCAAGGCCACAGAGCCTCCTTCATATTTTTTTCTGATATGAAACCAGATACAATGTTACTTCGTCATTGCTGTGACACCAGGTTAAATTACTTCATTTTGGTTTTGCCGCATATGGTGCTGTTTTGTTTTCTTTATTTGGTCTGACAAATGTTTTTTGAAGAAATTTTTTTATAGGTGTTCCACATAAAAATATTATTGTTGGTGTTCCATGGTCTCAAGAAGTTAAGAGAAACACTGTTTTAGAGAGCATCCCAATCAGGATTTTAATATTGCTAGTGGTAGCAAATCCACCATGACTCTTGACAAACGGCATCAGCAATTAGTTAATTACTCTCACCATTTAGAATGAATGCCTCATTGCCAGTCTGTATTTGCACAGCTTTTGCTTCTAGTCACTGGAGCCCGCTAGACACCTGTTAGTGAGGCTGAAGAGCTGCTTAGTACAACTTTGTTCCCCAGGGAGGTGTTCAGGCTGTAATCAAGTTGCCCTGTCACAGGGTCCACTCGCTGCTGGGGGGCACACCCCCCTCCTTGCTGTCCTAGGTATTAGCTCTGCTAGGCATTGCCTTTTCCTCTGGCTCTGTTAGCACCTGTTCTGCCTTGCCTTGCAGCCCATCTCGCTCCAAGACCTGTAGCCTACGTTTTGTGACTCACCCTCTGGCTGGTCACTGTACGCGTTCCTCTCTTTCGGGTAGCAAAGTCCTTCTTGGCAAGGGGCCTACACACTCTTCCAGCTCGCTGCCCTGCTGCTGGCTGGCAGGACAACCTGGACCTGCCCTCTACTCTTCAGCACCATGTGACTTCTGCCACGTGGGGAGGGTGAACACAAGTGCCAGAAGCTTCCTACTAGTGGGGGGGGGGGTGTGGGCCAGGGGTGTCCATACCAAGAGCCAGCCCCAGCTCAGCCTCCTCCCCACAGGCCTTGTTCACCCTCCCACCCAGGCTCTTCGTCCCAGGCCCCCACCACTGCTCACTCCGCTTTGCCCTCGCTGCAGGCTTCCCATTGCCCACGCTCCTGTGCCCAGCCCCATTGCTCACTCCTCTCTGCCCGCCCCCAGGCGCCCTGCATGATGTTCACTCTTCCCAGCCCATCCCCTCCCCTGAGAGCCCCTGGACAGTGCCCACTCCTTCCTCCTCCTGCCCCTGCGCCCCTCCAGGGAGAGAGGGTGAAGCGCAGCAGGCGGTGGGGCCTTGACAAGAGAGGCAGAGGCAGGGTGGGAAGAGGCGCAGTGAGGGTGCTGCCTTGAGGGAAAGAGGCCGACGGGCACAGAGCCTGGGGGCACAGCACAGCCGGGGGCACGGTCTGAGCACTGGTAGTTCCCCGGGTCTCAGGAGCATCTGACGGCAGCTCGGCTCCAGGTCTGAGTTTGGCATGGCCCTGACCTGTCTGTTTTCCCACCTTCCCGGCGTCTCCCCTCTCTGGTTCACCAGCCTCCCAATTCCTTCCTCTTGCAGTAAGCGAGCTACCCTCTAGCCCCGTGGTGGTCTGCCCGCAGCCCAGCTGGGTAAGCTAACTACAGGCCACAAAACAGTTTGAGGACATTGGTTGCCTGTGGGGGCACACACCACACACCCAACCCCCGCAGCTCCCAGTAGCCACAGCTCTCTTCCCAACCAATGGAGCTGTGGGAAGTGGCGGTCACCCTGTCCCTGTGGCCCCTTCATTGCAGGTACCGCTCCCACAGCTCCCATTGGCTGGGAAGAGAGAACTGCAGCCACTGGGAGCTGTGGGGGATGGGGCCTGCGGACTGTCAACAGCAGCAATAGGTCTTGTAGCCCGCAATTACGTTAACCCTGATGAGCTGCAGTTTGCCCTCCACTGCCCTAGGCACTAAAGCACCCCTCACCTCACAGGAAGTGACTGCAGCTGCCTCCTGCTCTCAGCTCCTGGGCTTTCCATGCCCTCCTGTTCCTGTCCCAGCTAGGCCTCATTTCATCAAACTCTGCTCCCTCTTCCCCGACAAGGGCAGCTGACAGAATTAATTGGCCTACCTGAGTAGCTCAGCTTCTTCCAATTCTGTGTGGGAGGCACTCCCCATCTCCCAACTTCTTTGATAAGCTAAATAAATGGACCTCCTGGAGTCTGGCACCACAAGTCAAATTTCCTAATGCTCCAGTCATTTCTTGTAGCACTTCTCTGATCCCTCTTGTCATCGGCTCTGTAGAATCAATAGCTCTTCCCCTTAATAATGTATTTTAACTTAATTTTATTGTGTTTTACTCTGGATATGAAATCTTTAAAGACCTCTATCCCTGGCAGCATGAGGGGAAAAGAAATGCCCTTAGCACTGAAAGCAATCAGTGTTGGATATATGGGAAAGAACTCTTTTCAAACAGAAGAGAAACAGAAAACAGAGGGCAAGACTGCTGGCCTGTCATTTTATAAAATGAAGAAAACCAGCAAAAGTTCAATATTTCTTCCAGGATCAATTAAGTCCAATTAGCATTAGTCTTAGGTTTAACTCAGTTGAAAGGACATAAAACCCAACTCAAGAACAATATGCAGTTTCATGACAGAGATTGAAGAAAAAAAAAACATTTCTACTCTCAGTACTTACAACAAGCTCCTTTGCCTTCCTACAGAACCATAAAAATGTGGATGTGTCCTCTGTCATTCACCCACAGCCTGGTTGGATATAAAATGGCCTCAGAAAAAAACCATTTAGTTCCAGCTGACTCAAGGGTTTAGCTAAGGCTTTTCTGGCCTGCTGGAGAGAGAATAGTCATTAAAAACAAAAACAAAACCACACCATCCACACCCCCTTCTGATTGCTAGCTATCTGGACATGTTTTAGAATGTAGTTTTCAGTCGGGAAGATTTCTCAGTCCCTTGGCACATGGCACAGTGCTAGAGAAGCTTCCTGAAATCCATTGCTTGTATTCCTCAGGTAATTTTTGAATTTAGCACAAGATTCTGAAACCAGCGGGTTAGACATTCTTTGTGTAGCTCCATCTGTTGATCAGGTTCAGATGCTTCTGGGCAAAGTGATATCATTGCAAAATTAAATTCTACTGGAGCTACAGACTGAGTTCCCTGTCTACAAGGGTTCATTCTACGACAACTTTCAAAGAGCAGAGGTCTCCCAAATAAGGACTTTCATAACACAAGTTGCCATTTAAAGAAAAAAAAAAAAACCAAAAAAAACAAACAAAAAAACAGTAAAAGGGAAGCCCTTGTGAAGGATATGAGTCTTCAGGGTCAGAATCCTACAGACACGATAGAGGGATAAATTATGCCTCATTCAAACTATGCAAGTGCCACTTTGCTGTCTTTGAAAGCTGTGATAACTTTTCCTGAAGAGTTCCTGAAAATATATTTTTCATTTCCCTTTTAATGTTCCACTGCCCATTAGGTTTTTGGAAGGGAACTACACCTATTCATAGATTATAAAGTCAAACAGGACCGTTGTGATAATTTAGTGTGACCTCCAGTATAACGGGCTGTATTTTTTTTATAAAATAGCTAAATGATTGTAAATTTGCCAGTGATGAAGACTGCAACACAACCCTTGCTCAGTTTTTCTAACAATGACCGTAGCTGTTAGAAAATTGCAAAAAAAAGTTCAACTGTTTGAATTTTCTGCTTCCAGGATTGCACTGTTTTAAAGTTGGTTTTGTACAAAAAAAAAAAGTTTCACTTTGTCAATGCAAATGGCTATAGCTCAATGAATAACCAAACTTCATGTTCTCTCCAGAAGCAGCTGCACACTCATCCAGTAAATTAAAACACCAAGGTTATATCTATATGGCCAACTTATTTCAAAATAAAACTTTGGCATTGTCTAAATGACACACAAAAAAATCAAAATAGTGGCTACATTATTTCAGTTCCGGTACACCACCTGACCCAAGGAATAGTGCCTATTTTGAAACAGGCCATAATGGGGTCCAATGACACTGTTTTGAAATAGGGTTATGGACCCAGAAATGCCATTTCAGAAAAGCTAGGTGCTATTTCAAAATCCATGTTGTGTGTGGTTATTTTGAAATAAGATATTTGGAAATAGCCATTTTCAAATATCTTATTTCAGAATAGTGCTGCTGTGTAGACATATGGCAACTTCTGATCAATAATGATCAATAGCTTGTGCATGATCAATTGAATTTAAAAATAAGAATGAAAACTGTATCAAATAAAGGAAATTATCATTTCCAGGGTAAGTTAGTCAGACATTCTTTATTACATTTTCCTCTATTACCCTAATAAGCAGTTTGCCGTATTTTGACCCTAAACTGGCCCACATTCCAGCAGGAGCTTGTTTCCAAAATGTTTGTAAGTTTCAATTTCTTTTGTATGCAGACCTTATTATGGTGATCCATAGTGAGGTGACCTTTAATTACACCTGCTCCCTCAAGCTGTTAGGCAGGATAGCCTGAGTGGAAGGCAGCTATCTGTGGGAACAATTAAATGCCCCCTTTGTTTAGTGATAGTTGGAGCAATGAAAAAACCACTGCCTAACGACTAGACAACACACTAGTGCATGCAGCGGCTGAGGCATGTTGCCCAAGGGTTTTACCAGTGCTCAGACAAGTGCTGGGATAGGAGGCTAAGCAGCACACAGACAAAACAAAGCCAAGATACAGCTACAGCTACAGTTGTAGCGCAATGCTTAAGAAAAGCTGAGTGAGTTTTTGGGCAGAGTGTTGGCTAGAAAAAGCCTTGGAACTGAAAATAGTTGTATCCTGCTATTTGATTCCTAATGCATTGAGAAAAATACACAGGACAGCATCAAAGAAACACCTGTCTTTCATCAATTTCTCCCAGCAGAAAAGTGGCCAACCATTCAAATCCAACAGAGGTAACACTCAGACTAGATTACTACACCTACCTTTCAAATCCTGTGTGCAGACCATACCAGAAGTGACTTGCCTAAAGTTTGCAATTGCGAAAACTAGCAATATCTGTGCCCCATGCATTGCACTGGTTAGTTTGTAATTCAGCAAGTGCATTTACTAGGCTCAATTTGATAAAGCTGAACGTCGGACTTCACTGTTTGAGGAGGTATAGAGAAGTTACTCACTGTAGTAACGGTCGTTCTTCGAGATGTGTCCCCGTGGGTGCTCCACATTAGGTGTCGGGCTCGCCCTGGCGCCGCAGGTCGGATCTTTCCAGCAGTTTCTGCTAGACCGCACATGCGCCGGCGCGTGCCGCTCCCTTGCGTGCTCCCGGCCATGTGCGCGATCCGGTCCCCACCAGTTCCTTGACCAACCGCCTCAGATGCTCCTGCAAACCACTAAACAGAGATCCGAAGTGGGGAGGATGGGCGGGTGGTGGAGCACCCACAGGGACACATCTCGAAGAACCACCGTTACTACGGTGAGTAACTTCTCTTTCTTCTACGAGTGTCCCCATAGGTGGCTCCACGTTAGGTGACTACCCAGCAGTAACCCAAGATAGGAGGTGGGTAATCGGATTATGTGCAGCTTGTCCCCAAGAGGACCGCTGTCGAGAGAGGGGTATCCTCGTGGAATACCCTGTGAAGGGCGTAATATTTGGCGAAGGTGTCATAGGATGACCAGGTCGCCGCTCTGCAAATGTCTTTTAGCACAACGCCCTTGAAAAAGGCTGTTGATGCCGCCACCGCCCTAGTGGAGTGAGCCCTGGGCGGGGCCAGTAAAGGAGTCTTGAGTTCATAGCACATTTTTATGCAGGATACGATGTGCTTCGAGATTCTCTGCGAAGAGAGACCTTCTCCTTTTGATTTGGGAGTGAGAGAGACTAGGAGTCTATCCGTTTTCCGGAAGGACTTAGTCCTGTCTATATAGAAAGCCAGCGCCCTCCTCACGTCCAGGAGGTGTAGGCGCGCCTCTTTGTTAGAGTTATGAGGCTTTGGATAAAACGAGGGTAAAACTATAGGTTCGTTAATATGAAACTCTGAAGAAACTTTGGGAACAAAGGCTGGATGCAGCCGTAAGGTTACCGCCTCCTTGGAAAATACTGTGCAGGGTGGCGTTGCCATAACTGCTGCAAGCTCGCTCACCCAGCGAGCTGACGTGATTGCGAGAAGAAAGGTCGTCTTTATCGTAAGGAGACGGAGGGAAACCATGGCTAAAGGTTCAAATGGTGGTCCCGTTAGCGCACTAAGCACCAGGTCCAAGCTCCACGAAGGTGGAAGCGGTTTCCGAGGAGGGTATAGGTTTATCAGCCCTTTGAGGAACCTGGTAACCATGGGATGGGCGAACACCGTGTGCCCTTCCTCTTCATGTCTGAAAGCCGAAATAGCAGCAAGGTGGACCTTTAACGAGGATAGGGAGAGTCCTCCTCTCTTGAGGTCCAGTAAATACTCTAATATTACAGGTATAGGCACAGCAAGGGGGGCTAAGTGTTTGGTAGAACACCATGCAGTGAAGCGAGTCCATTTCTGCTTGTAGGTCTTCCTGGTGGAAGTCCTCCTGCTACTTTCTAGGACTTGTTGCACTTCCTCCGTACATGTGCTCTCTAGGGAGCAGAGCCATGGATTAACCATGCTCGTTGTCGTAGGCCTCGGGGGTGTGGATGCACTACGGACCCCTGAGCTTGCGTGAGCAGATCCGGCGCCACCGGGAGGGGCATCGGTGGACGGTCCAACATGCGCAGGAGTAAGGGGAACCATTGCTGTCGATCCCACATTGGGACTACTAGGATCATTCGGGTTCCCTCTCTCCTGGCTTTCTGCAAGACTTTGTGGATAAGCACTGTGGGAGGAAATGCGTAAAGCAGGGGGCCCCTCCACGAGATCGCGAATGCGTCCCCCAGGGACCCTCGTCTCAGTCCTGCCCTGGAGCAGTATCGTGGGCACTTCTTGTTGTGTTGAGTGGCAAACAGGTCTATCTGGGGAAAACCCCATGCATGAAAGATCAGTCGTAGCAGATCGGAACGGATCTGCCACTCGTGCCTGAGTGTGAAGCGCCTGCTCAGCTGGTCTGCCTTCACATTGTGAGCGCCTGGTAAGTACGAGGCTTTCAAGGTTATATTGTTGGCGATGCACCAGTTCCACAATTGGACTGCTTCCGCACATAAGGCATGGGACCGAGCTCCTCCTTGCCGATTTATATAAAACATGGTGGAGGTATTGTCTGTACTGATCCCGACTACTTTGCCTTGTATATGGTCTCAAAAGTGTCTGCAGGCGTTGAACACTGCTCTGAGCTCCAGTATATTTATGTGCAGTGACTGTTCCGTGGAGGACCACAGTCCTTGGGTCACCTCTTCGTCCATGTGTGCTCCCCACCCTATGTGGGAGGCGTCTGTAGTGAGGAAAACCGATATTTGTGGTTGGTGAAAGGGCACCCCTGTTAGCATGTTCTTGGGGTTCACCCACCATTGCAGGGATCTGCGCACCTCTGTCGTGGGCGACACCACCCTGTGAACGGTATGTGCTGCCGGTTTGTAGACGCTCGCCAGCCAGTGCTGCATGCTGCGCATGTGTAACCTGGCGTTTTGTACTACAAACGTCGCTGCTGCCATGTGGCTCAGCAGCTGTAAGCACGTCAGAACCGGCACGGTAGGGCTGAAGGTGATGACCTGCACGAGGGAACTGATGGCTCGAAAGCATGTCTTTGGTAGATAAACCCTTGCTGTGATAGAATTTATACGTGCCCCTATGAACTCTATGTCCTGTGTGGGGTCTATCTTTGATTTTGCCAGATTGATGACCAGGCCCAGCGAAGAGAACGTGCTTGCTGTGACGCGTATCATGCGAAGTACCTCCTCCTTCGAGGCCCCTTTCAGTAGGCAGTCGTCCAGATATGGGAATAAACACACCCCGTCTGTGCAGGTAGGCTGACACCACTGCCAAGGTCTTGGTGAAGACTCTGGGCGCCGAGGAGAGGCCGAATGGCAGAACCTTGTATTGAAAATGTTCTTTGCCTACCATAAACCGGAGAAAGCGTCTGCGAGCCGGGTGGATAGTTATGTGGAAATACGGGTCCTGTAAGTCGAGGGCTGCGAACCAATCTCCATCATCCAGTGCCGTAAGTATAGAGGCGACTGTAATCATCCGAAAGCGTTACTTGCGCAGGTACCGGTTGAGGCCCCGAAGATCTAGGATGGGCCTCCAGCCTCCTGTCTTTTTCTCCGTGAGGAAATATCTGGAGTAGAACCCTTTCCCTCGAAGTTGCTCCGGCACTCTTTCCACTGCCCCTATGAGTATGAGATGGTCTACCTCCTGCTTGAGTCTCGCTTTGTGGGAGGCATCCTTTAGGTGGGGCCTGGGTGGAGGTCGTGGCGGTGGGAGCGACTGGAAGGGGATCGCGTACCCCGTGGCTATGATCTCCAGTACCCATTTGTCTGTGGTGATCCTTTGCCACTGTCGTAGAATGGTCGGAGGCGATGGTGGAATAATAGCTTCGGATGACATTGCGCGATGGTAGTGATGGTGCAGCCCTGGATCTGTGTGTCAAACTTGTGGCCTTTGGCCCTGCCCCGAGGACGCACGGCTCTGTTGGGAACGTCGCCTGGGAGTTCTGTATTGCTGGTGCTGTTGATGTTGCCCTTGCTCGTAACCCCTGTGGTACTGGAGACACTGTGGTTGATACTGGTACTGCCTTTACTGAGGGTAATACTTTTTCTTCCTGTATGGAGGGGTGTAAATCCCCAAGGTCTTAAGAGTAGCTCTTGAATCTTTACTGGAATGAAGGACCGAGTCGGTTGATTCAGCAAACAGCTTCTGCGTGTCAAAGGGAAGATCGACGATCTTCGCCTGCAAATCCCTTGGGGTACCCGATGTTTGGAGCCAGGACTCCCTGCGCATGACCACTGCCTTAGCTGTTGAGCGTGCTGCCGTGTCCGCTACGTCTAGGGCAATATGAACTCCTGTCCTCGCGGCTGCGTAGCCTTCCTGCACGATGGCATTGAGCACCGGCTTCTTGTCCTCTGGAAGCGAGTCCATGAGGGAAGTCAGCCTGGAGTAGTTGTCAAAATTATGGTTCGCTAGATGCGCTGCGTAATTCGCCACTCTCAACAGTAGGGTAGAGGAGGAGTAGACCTTTCTGCCGAACAACTCTAGTTTCTTGGCGTCTTTGTCCGTTCCCCCTGTCTTGAACTGAGAAGTTTCCGACCTCTGTTGAGACGATTCCACCACCAGAGAATTTGGTTGCGGATGGCTGAACAGGAACTCCATGCCCTTTGCCGGGACGAAGTATTTCTTGTCCACTCTCTTGTTTATAGGCGGAATGGACGCAGGGGTCTGCCATATCGTGATGGCGGACTCCATGATTGCTTCGTCGAGCGGTATAGCTATTTTGGAGGAGGCCGGAGGTCTCAGGTTTTTAAGGAGCTTATGGTGCTTCTCCTGCACCTCTGCTGTTTGGATGCCTTGCGTGAAGGCCACTCTTTTAAACAGCTCTTGGAACTGTTTGAGATCGTCCGGAGGACGGACGTCCCCTGGGGCCGTGGCCTCGTCAGGGTAAGATAGCGAGGAACCGCTAGGGTAAGCCTCTCTGGACCCCTCTGGGTCCTGTTGACGGTGATACATCCGCTCACTGGAAGCTTGCGAGGGAAAATCTCGGGGTTCCAGAATCACCTCCCTTGAGATGTCTGTGTCTCTGTCCCTGTTCGCGATTGCCCTCGGGGATATGGAACTGTCTAGGGGGATCTGTCCCTGGAAGTATGCCTATTGTGTCTATGCCCCGCGTGATAGGGGCGACCATGGCAACACGGGCACTGCTCCTGAGATGGGGACCTGGACCACTCTCGAGGCGCATACCCCCTGCGCCTGGGGGAGCAAGATCATCTGGATAATTGAGATACTGGAGAGACTGACTTGTGGTAGTACTCCAAAGGTTCAAAGCCCAAAAAGGGTGAAGGTGGTCTGAGCCATGGTGAGGCTGGCTGTAGGAACGGGGATGGGGGCTCAGGATAGGCTGGGAGTGACCCCGCCTTCTTGTTGGGGTCTGCAGCATGAGCGGAGGGCTCAGAGTGAGCAGCCCTGTCTGGAGAAGGGCTGCGGTACCGGGTTTTCTGTGCTGCCTTTCCCCTCCCCTGCGGGGCTGGCTCCGCCCCCTTTTGCGTCGGGGATCTCAGCCCTGTTGTCTGCGCCGCGCTCGGCACGCTCCGCTGCGGTGCCGTGCGGGTGGTCTCCCCCGGTGCCTGCAGGCGGCGTGCCTGCGCGCTCTGCACCACTGGTTCCCCGGGCATCGGTGCCGCCGGTTCCGGCGCTTGCCTGGCCGCCACCCTGCCCGCGATGTGGGGCGGCTGTTTGATTATCGGAGGCCCAGGCTCTGCCACGTGTGTCTCCGCCGCTCAGCTGTAACTGCGGCTGGGGGCTATGCGCTCCACCCATCCCGCTCGCTGTGGCTGCCGGCAGAGATCGGGTTGGTGAGAGCTTCCTCCGTTTTTGCACTGATGGGGTGAGGGAGGCAGCTTTCCTTTTATGGGCCCCTGCGGGTGCCTCCTGCTGCGGCCGCTCCGGCACGTCTGGCTGGAGGGCCTTGTTGAAGAGCAGCATTTTGAGCTGCATCTCCCTGTCCTTCCTTGCTCTGGCTGTGAGCTTAGTGCAGAAGGAACATTTCTGGGTGACATGAGATTCCCCAAGGCACCTTATACACTGACTGTGCCCGTCGGAGGCTGGCATCGCTTCGCGACATGACTCACACTTTTTGAATCCTGAAGAGGACATTATGGTGAGTCTTTGAGATGTTAATAGGGTACTTAGCACCTTCTCTGTACCCGTTCCCCTCTCTGACTCAGCCTGCCACGGCAGGAGGCCTAATGGCCCTGCGTCCCCGGGCCTCCGGTGCTCCGCTTGTTACTAAGACTGGAAGCTTTACTCCTTCCTTTTTTTTTGAAAAACAATAAGAAGCTAACTTAATCTAAAAGACTGAAAAAGAAACTCTAAAACACTTTAAGAACGTTAAATACGCTGACTGGCCGTAGCCTAAGCAGATTCCGTCTGCAGCCGATGGCGGTTAAAGAGGAACTGGTGGGGACTGGAGCGCGCAAGGGAGCAGCGCGCACCAGCGCATGCATGGTCCGGCAGAAACTGCTGGAAAGATCTGACTTGCGGCACCAGAGCGAGCCCAACACCTAACGTGGAGCACCCACAGGGACACTCGTAGAAGAACAGCTGTTCTTACAGCTATGCAGGGTTGCCAATCATTCTCCAAGATGCCACATGAAGAATGAAAGGTGAAAGCTTCTGTCAAGGTTCTATAATGGAGTTAATTTGCAGCATCTTTCCATGTAAAGCAGATGGCGCAGGTCAAGGTGGCTGGAAAGACTGAAGTGTTGCATTAAGGGTCTATTATGTCCTGGAAACACAGGTTTAGTTCCCAGCCACTAAAGGTACTGAGCACCATGCCATGGTGAAAGGCAGTGTCAGAAACTAGAGTAGAACAGAATGATCAGCAGTTGGCTGGGGAAGTTTGTCTTCGGGTACTGCAGCATGTTTTTTGCCCTTATATCTACTTTGTACTAGTTCTACAATTTGTGGCTTTTTCTGATAGTTACCGATTTAAAATGCAACTTGCTTTACTCCGTAAATGCCTAGAACAAGTATGTCTATACTACATATGAAATGGGCAGAGTACTCCTCCTCCCTCATGGTTTACACTATGCACACTAGCCTTATTATTCTATTGTTTTGGCCTGAAACAAAGAGCAAACCTTCCCTCCCCTTTAAGGTTACATGTGGGGGAGAGATCTCTTGAGCTGTTTGTCTGCAAAGAGGTGAAATATCCATAAGTAGAAATTAGACAGCCTTAGATAAATGACTTCGTTAAATGACTGGCACTCTATATAAAATAATCAGCAGTAGGAACAATATGTAGTTTGTACACACCAACTTTGGATCTTTGGACTTTAATTTCATGCTACAACTCGCAGTTTGTTTACCTTGCTTGTTAAATCTCACCTATGGGAATCTGCATGTTGAAGCCTGATTTGGAGCATGTTTATCTGGATTTCCAGGTTTGCAGCTACATTTTTATTTTTTTAAATGGTATCAGACGAAATTGGTGTTATAAAACTGGTTTGTTGCATTCTTAGACCTTTGGATTCTATGGATTTAAGAGAGTTCTAGCATGAGGCTCCAGTTACGGTGTTTGCAAAATGAGACTAACATCAAGTGCATGGAGTCCACATCCACCTTAAAGTTAGGTGATCAGATTAAAGACTAGTTGAGGATGTGTGGAAAAGTTTGAAGAAAATGTGAAGTCACGCTGGAAGAAATGGATTTTTGTAAGGGATAGGAGGGTGAAAAGAACAGCACATAAGCCCCAACTGTTCCAAATGTAGATGGCATCATGGGAAGAAAGAAAGTTAGAATGGGAGGAGATGAAGGCAAAATAAGTCAAAAGTTATGAAGAAGGAAAAACAGAAAGAAAGGAAAGGAATGGAATGTGAAAATGAGAGCAGAACTGTAGATGAAGAAGATTAAAAGGGTCTTGAGGGCAAGAGCACAGTTTAAGCATTATTTAATAAAAGGCAGGAAAGAAATTAAAGTATTCAACAAAAGGAGACAAGTTACAGAGTCAGACTTCTGAGATCAGTATAGGATTATTAACTGGCTCACCACACAAGTCCAAGACAACTTTATCCTACCCTCTACCCCACCCCTTGTCCAAGGCCCCACCCTGCTCACTCCAGCACCCATCCCTGCCATGTGGCGTTCTGGACCACAGTTGCTCTATTAATCTGGATTCTGTTATTAATGAGAATAGAACTATAGAAATGCTATGGATTAAAAGTTAAATTTTTATTTTACAGCAAGACTACTGGACATAACCTGAGTTTTTTGTGGCAACATTAGCTCAGTTGAATGAAGTAAAAATAGATTTAAATTCCAAACATTTGATTGTATGCAAGATTTATTTTAACAAAAACAAGACAATGATTTTAAATAATAAACATGGTATATTTCAGACATCTGTTGATCAAGACTTAAAACTACCCATATTTAACCATAACTTTTATGCAGTTGTTACTCTCTGCAGTATTCAAAAGGTATTGGTTGTCATTTCATCAACTCAACTTTCTAAGAAAGCTGTTTGCTTGGGTAAAGCAAGCTGCACAACTGCAAAAAAGCACATCCAAACAGTTGTTCTTCATACCTACAAAATGTTTAAAAAAAATGAAGTCTGTTCAGCCTGTTTTAGTTTTTGTTTTTACACTGCCCACATGGCAAACAGCATAAAGCTAAAATACCAAGCTCAGCTTCACTTTAGCAGTGCAATGACCAGCGTCAACCAAACTTCATGAAACAGATAAAATATAAACATAATATCAGCAAATTTCAGGTAGTAATAGTGATAAAAAGCAACCTTTTAGTGGGTCACAACTAGACTGGTTTTCAGTGTGAACCTTTCCTCAGGAAGAGTTTCTTCCTGATTCACATGTGAAGAATGGAACATGCATTAAAAAGCCTTTGTTTTCCATGTAGAAAAATGCCCTTCAAAAACAAATTCAGTGATATCATAAGGCAAAAGAATATGAAGCTGAGTGAAGCATTTTGCCCCAAAATATGTACATGCATGCGCAGGGGTGTGTGTGTGTGTGTGAGTGTGAGAGAGAGAAGACTAACAGACTGGCTCAGTAAGTTGAAAAATTGTCCATTTTCTATAAATACATATAATTATTGCTAATATGCTACACATTATGCTTTGACGTAGGAGTGGCTTACAACTTAGTATTTAAAGCAGCTGTAGTGACAATGTTCAGCCTGCATTTAGAAGCAGACATTCATCCCATTCGCAAGAAGCAGTACACACTTATTAAAAAAAAAAAACAAAAACCAAAAACATAAGGCTTGTGCCATGTCCTTCTCCAATTCTGCTTTGTGGGTTTTTAAGTTGTTTAAAAATACTCAAATAAAAAAACCCGAACAAGTCCAGTTCACCACAAGTTAAGAACAATATCACAATATAGGTGGGGAAACAAGCTAATAGAAGCAGAGAGGGAAAGGATACAGCATGCATTTACGACCTGGTTATAATCTAGTCATACCATTGGAATATAAAAAAAATCCAATTTAAAGACTAGACTAACAGTAGAATGCAAAAAGCCAAGAGTGTAGACTTAAATTTGATAGCTAAATTAAGGTTACAATTCAAAATCAGTTACAGCAAGTTCATCCTGTCTGTTAATATTCTCACAATATCTACTGCAATTCAATATTTATTCATGACTGGTATAGATATATTATATGCTCACTTTAAAAAAAATATTAAATACCTGCATCATGAAATTACATTCTTATTAACAATAAGACATTGTGTAAGAAAATAGCTTGTGTGTGAAATATTTTTGAAATGCACTTCCCCCCACCACATAAAGTTATCAAAACATTCATTCACAGAAACGAAAGACCTCCTTAAGGAGGACGGGAATGATGAAGCAGATTAGCCAGGCTAATTACAGCACAGTGATTACCAATGGTTCAAGACAGAACCAAATCAGAGTTGGCCAAAAGATGCCCTCAACACATGGCTAACTAATAATTCCCCACATCCACCCCATCAAACTCAATTCACTTTTGGTTCGTTGCAATGAGACAAAAAATAGGTTTTCAATATATACATATAAATACAAGACTCCAGCTTTTGTTTTTTTGCAAGGTCTAGTTATCTATTAGTTTATAGTTGCTCTGCAGCTACTACAAGAGGTAGGCATAAAGCTCTCATGACTTCTCTCCTAGTGTTCTGCTACTAGCTTAAATCTTTCAAATGCTACAGAAACCTACTGTACTTGTATAGTAGTATCACTCTCCAACCTTGCTGCAATCGAATGGACAAAGGCCACTCTACCTATCAATTTACTATGACAGGAAACCAGGAGAGCAAGAAGCTTTTCCTGTACTAAAGGATACTGTCTTTAAAGTTTACTGCAGAGCATTTACAAAGAAAATGCATCCTGGGACCAATTCTTTTATACAGAGAAAAGGTGGTACCATTTGGCCAAAACTATAGATGTATTTTTTTCACAGATGCAAGTGCCATGCAAAAATAAATTAAAGAACAAATACCAAAACATACAAGTAATAAAACTACTGAAGGTAGATTTTTAAAAGCATTTATATAAACATAATTTATAATACTTTTTTTTCCTCTTTTTTCTTTTTTTGAAACACAGTCACATAGCTGGTGCTATACATCAAGGATTTCCTCTGCAGTGCCTCCACAGCGTAATCTGTAGCGTCCTGTCCTCCAGCTAATAGTGGGGTCCCATAAGGCAGATAGGAAAATGTAGATTGTCATGGATTCTCTGATGAACCAAGCTACTGCATAATCAAGTTTTGAAAAACAAAGAGCACCACCCTGGGAATGAAACAGACATTGATATTTAACATTACTAAATTCAATATTTATTGAACAGGCACACTTTACCTAAAGAGAAATGTATTATCACAAGTGTAATGGTCTTTGATAAAATTACAATGGCCTTGGTTAAGCAATTATCCTCTAAGTAAACAGAATACATGTTGCCAACATTTCTGTAGCTTACCCAAAATTCTGAAGCAACCCATTTACTAAACATTTTCAATACTGTATTTGTGTCTGCCATATTAGAATGGGTATGGGGGCGGGCATTGATTCAACATGCAATCAAGTCAACTAACTATCGGGAGATGAATCAGACAATTAGAACTGCACCAACAATAACAGCAAGTAGATACTGTGTCAAAAGTGCTCTTAATTAAAAAAACGCTTGTATTATTTCCACATACAGTTGAATTAACTTTTTCAAGGAGTACCATAATTTTCCATCTGCTGTAATGAATGCTACATATTATATGATAGGATCATGGCATGATCACTAGAAAGGTATGAGAAATCACTTGTGTAGGAGGAGGAAGTAGGGGAAGGGAGAGTGGCACAAAGATGCCATTTTGTTAGCTGTTTCTTCAAATGAAGACTATATAGAAACTTTAAGGAGACATTCCATTTCAGTGGACAGAACCTTACGCTAGATGTTCCTTCCGGGGCCATAAAGAACTGAAGGTAGGGTCCAAAGAGGATGGACTGCTCCTATTCAGACCAGCATCACCAAAACAAATTTCAGGAGGCAAACTGAAGAAAAGTAAGAGCACCCAGGACCTCAATTCTATCCATGCTCTGAAGAAGTAGTGAAATTAAACTGATTTTGAATCTACTTCACAGAACTCAGGGTGCTGCGAGGACAACAAAATACAAGACCAAAAGGAAGATTTCAATGCTTTAAGATTTTTCTTTTTTTCCTCTTAGAAACAAGAGGCAGGGAGAACAGTGGTGCAGAAAACCGAGAATAATCTGAAAGATGCCTGCAGTACTATCTTGAACACGGAACACTATGATCGATGCAATGGCCCACGGAAGCTTATGCTCCAAAATATGTGTTGGTCTATCAAGTGTCACAGGACTTCTTATTGTTCTTGAAGATCCGGACTAACACAGCTACCTCTCTGATACTCATCAATGCAGTGGCTTTCTAGATTTGAAATTCTGCTGAAATCCTCTCTCACCTGCTTCCATAGTTACACAATGTATAAACAACTCAGATTTCTGAAGTCAGTGTTCCCTCTAATTATTCTATTGATGTGCAGAATAAAATGTTATCTGCACTGAGGTATGTGCGGACATACACGACCAGTGGAAACATATGTTGCCGACTATAGGCACTCTGCTAATCAACTGGGCAGCATTTGAATCTCTCCTGGGTGGCTGCCTAAGCATTCAGCTTACAAGGAACACTAGTTACAGGATATGCCTACACTTCCCAGTTCAAGATGACAGAACTATGGTGACAGAGTCAAGCCAGAGGGCTAGTTAAGGAGGGAAGAGAGGCAGCTCTAAACAGCAGAAAGAGCCCTAGCTAACTGGGAGTTGTAACAGAAAGAGGAGACCACTGTAAATCAATTAGGGCCACGTGATCTCACTTGAGGATACCCTGAGACCTCGTAAAAAGCCCTCCTCCAGTATGGAAAGTGAAAGAGGAAGCTGGAGCGAGACAGAGAGGATTATAGCAGGAGAGAGAATCAGAAAATGGGTAAGGAGAATCTCACCATTGCCCCAACAGCAGGGAAGGTGAAAAGCTGTACGACGAGTGTCTGAACTCCTCCCCTCCCTCCCTAGCCTGAGAGTTCAGCTGGTGGGTGGAGAGCACTGTCTACCCAGCCCAGACAGACCAGCGCTTCTACCTTAATGCCCTTCCAAACCTCAACAAAGGAAAACCAGACCCACACCACAGTATCCATTTTTCTGTGGGACTGTGAACTCAACAGAGGTCAGGGGCCCAGGAATGGGACTGACCTTGCTACACCATGTTAGCTCTGATCAAATTGGCATGTTGAAAACAGAGAGCAGTTGTGGACATGCAAGAGGTGGTAGGGGCAAGCCATCCTAATTTTGCGCCTATGATCTCAGGCAGGATTGTACTCTGGATAGCTAGTACCTCCCTGGCCCATGCTGCAAGGGCTACACTCTGTTTTTAGACTGCTAGTTCAACTCAGAACTAGTGCCTCCTCAAGCTAGGAATCATAACCACAACTCACCCCATATACATAACAGGCTTGCAGCTAATGCAAGTTAAAAAACCCCACCAATCTCCTACTGACTTCATAGGAACAAGGCAAAAAACAAAAAGCAGTCACGTAACACTTTAAAGACTAATAAAATAATTTATTAGGTGATGAGCTTTTGTGGGGCAGGTCCATTTCTTCAGATCTGGAGATAGTGCTCTACTGGAAATAGACAGCAGAAACAGTAAATAAGGCCGCTTTTAGGCCACATGTATTTCACACTTTTCCTCACTCCCTAGGCATTTGAGTGCATAATTTCTTGAAAGGAATAGGGCAGGTGCATAACCAAACATCTAAAGAAGATGCTTGGTTTGCAGGAATCATGTCAAAATTCCCTAAGCGTGCAGAGAGGTAGTGTTTACAAACAAAAAACAGAATAGGTAGAGAGCTGAATTCTGTCCTGCCTTACACTCCACTTTAAACTGGGGTTGCATGAATGTGAGATAACAGAAAATGCATGCGACCAAATTCTATCCTGTCTCCAAGGATGACGTTTTGTACAAGAGTCAAGTAAAGTAAGTTTTAACTGAAACAATGGCCTAGCCAGTACCTTGGATCAATACAGACTCCGACTACGTACCTGGACACCCCGTAGCTGAATGTAGTCAAATATAAACCATGCCAAACAGTGACACATGAAAAATACCATTATATCCCATCGAAAAACATGATGAGCTGCCCATCCAATAATTAAACTGGCAACAAAACATTCAGAGATAGGCTCACAAATTATTGTAGCAGGCAACATGTTAATTCGCAGCTTGGCCCATCTATAATTAAAAATATGAAGTTTATTTTAGTACTAGACAAAAAAACTTTTGATGTATAATATATAGTTAAAGTCCTGTTTTCATTTCCCCCCCCCTCCCCCCAAGTAAACTTTGCTTTAAGGTTCTTTTCAATGAAACACTCTTCTCATCTTCTGCTTAATACCTATTTGAACAAATATTGGCATAAACAATACCTTATTTGTCTATTTCACACAATGTCTTAAACCACTGCAGTGTACTAAGTGTTTGAAGATATAATGCTTGCTTAAATTTTTGTTTGTTTGTTTCCATTAAAAGCTCTTCAGTGTTTATTTCTCTCAGTAGGTTAGAAAGACATCTTCCATTAAGCTGAATCAAAATGTAAGCTGACACTTTAGAAGTTCTATTTTGACTATTAAGTGATATGGTTAGTCTGGAAAAGTGCATTATACCTTAATTATGAACTGACTGGAGGCAACCACAAAAGACAGACAGGAGGAAAATCTATATAGTTAGAATTTTTACCTGATCATTCTGGATTGAAACTGTGAAATGGAATATGAACCAGAGTTTTGCATTGCAACTTGTGTGGCCATTGCAAACTTCCAACCTCTGAAAATGAATGCACATCATAAGTAACTTACAAATAATATACATAAAGAACAAATTGTGAAACATCATCATTGCCATTAACACCATAACAAAATGATTAAAATACCATGCTGAATATAAGCAATTCTCTCTGCATACAAGAGAGACTGATAATTGAAAAAGGAGTCACATATTACTGCTTCATTAGACCTGAGCCAACAACAAGTTATGCTTATGCAGTATTCACAGAAAAACCTGAACGTTTACAAATTTCTAAAATAGAGGAGATTTAATTACTTATCAAAGGATCTGTTCACATGGGACAGATGGACATATATTTCCAACATTATTCTTAATGATTTGCACTGTGGCAGTGCCTAGAAGCCCCAGTCAGTCACAATCTCTTTAGGGCAATAATGCAAAGGTAGGCCTATAACTTGCCACAAAAGAGAATGCACTCTTATTTGAAACAAGATGCAAAGAACATGACTCAGGCTAGATTTACACTGGACACAGAAGACTGATGACTCAGGTTCGATCTTCCAGGGCACTGCTTTGCACATGCACAAAACAGCATGTTCCAGAGTCTACGTTGATCCCGAAAGTCCTAGTGAGCCTTAAGAAAGTTTGATGGGAGGAGCACTCCTGTTGACCTTCTGCTGTGAAGACAGGCATGGAAGTCAAGAGCTGAAAAGTCAATTTTAGGTATGCAATTTTAGGTACGCCAATTGCATATCAGCTGTTGACCTTCCAGGTGAGTATAGACATAGCCTAACAGTAATAAAGTTTCCACAACTGCATATTTTGCCAAGCGTCTGAACAAGGGGTAGGTGTGCTGGGGATGAGAGAGGGAGAGGCCTGCCAGTCTCCCCTGAAAGGGCAGGGACTCAGGCAAAAGGGGTTGGGGGCTGAACCAGTCAGCCCTCAGAACTGCCTGGAGCGTGATGTGTTCCAGCTGCAATTTAAAAAGCCTGTTGCTCCAGCCACCACCACACCTGCAGTAATGGTGGCTGGGTGCCCCAGGTTCTGGCCAATCACCAGGCCACAGGGTAACTGCCTCCCCCATCCCCACCATTGATGGGCCTGTATAGATTAATATGTGCATAACTTGGGGGTGTCAAATCAACTGAAACAAAGTAAAATCATGTATTCCCAAATGCTACACAACCTGATCACCAGCTGTTTGCAAACTCCTTGTAGAGGACCCAATGGAAGTTGTTCCCCATGGGGGTACTCAAAGGACTAAAGGGTAGTAGTCACACAGATTAATTCAGAGAGGCCATTTCATGCACAGGGGACAGAAGAAGAGAGGGGGACTTATGCCACTTCTACACTACATTGGATCACCTCGCTATGTATGTTTAGAACTATGGGAATGTGCTTCAGATCAAAAAATTAAGAGGCAGAATTTTATCTTACAAAGAATGTAAATATAGAATACACTGTAAAAACTTAACGCTGTCTAAAGGAGACTCACTGGAAGCTCTTACCGGTCAGCTATAGCTTTGGCCATAAAGTAATCTTCAGCAATGTACTGTGCAAAAGCTATCAGTCCTCCAGCTTGATCTAATACATCCTTTCGCATCAGGCAAGACATTCCTGTTACACATTTGAAGCCAGTTACATTGGCAGAAATATATGATCTGGGGTGGGAAGTGCCAAAATATACCTACAAAAGAATAAAATTGGCTTTAAAACTATGCAAACAATTTGTGCAATTTCTTCCTAGTCAAGTGATTTTCTACTTTGCTTATAGTATCTTTTCTATCACATTTATTTCTCTAATAGATTTTGACAAGAAAATAGCTAGCTAGAAGTGGCTAATTTCACGACAAGAAACTCCACAGAAACTGTTCAACAAGTTATATTTTTGGTATTGTGCTATCTTCTTTCAAATTCTTCTGCCTGCTCAATACAAAACAAGACAGAACCAAAAGCACTTTAATTTCTTGTCCTAAACTGCAGAAGGCAGTTTTGTTTCAAAAGTTAATCACTGTAAAAATAGGCACAATGCAGTTTACTTATTACTGTATTAATTTGTTCTGAATTCTTATTGCTTTTTGTTGTCTTGTAGACATTTAATGTATTTGTTTCATTGCCTGATTGCAAGTCCAAGAATTCAGATTTAGCTAAAACCAGGTTTTATGATGCAGTAAACCAGAACACATTACCTCTTATTCTGCAACTATCCATTGGAATGTATAAACACTAGTGCAGAACACAAAACACAAGTATTTTTGATGAGTCACCTCGAAACGCCCCAACCTAACCCGAGCTGGAATAAAATATACAAGTAGAATGGGGCAGAGAGCAGATTTTAATGAGGGTAAATGGAGAATTTTAGAGTTATATATTATAAAAAACCCCACTAAAGTGAGATTTCACCTATAAACATCATTACCAGCTTAAAAGAATTTCCAAGGGCCAATGAGGATCCAGCCATGCTCGTGCCATAAGCCCTGTGTGCCATTTGTGCTCATTTGCAGACACATGGGAACATACACACGCACACGCGCGGTAGGCTAGGGAGGACTAGATTTTTTTTGCTGGTAAATTTCAATTTCACTGAACAGTAGGGTCCTCACATTCGTGAATTTAAGGTTCATGAATTCAATTATTTGTGAGCTGCTGCTTCCCTGGGGTGGGGAGCACCAGCAGATGCCACCTCACTGGGGCTCCAGGCCAGGAGCGCCAGCAGCCACTGCATTGCTGGGGCTCCAGGCAGGAGCCCTGGCAGCTGGGCTCCAGGAGGGGAGCACCAGCGGCTGCCATATTTGCGAAATTCGACCTTCGCAAGGGTTCTCAACACAGTACCTTTGTGAATGTTGTGATCCTACTGTATACACAATCCAGCAATTGTTGATACAGACAGGCGAGTGAGAAAAATGCTGCTTGAGAGCTTGTAGTTTGATTTAAGGATATTTATGCTGTACATTTTGACATATGAATTTGATCAGTTGTTTAAATGACTACAAAGTTTCATTTTTCTGTATCTCAATGTCTGTCCTTAAGTGATTAATGTGTGAGCTGCACAAAAAAAAGCTTCCCAAACCTGAAAATTCAAAACATAAAAAATGCTTTAAAATAAACATCTAAAATTACCTGTTGAAGTTATAAAGATATAGAGGTCAGTTAAGCTTATCAATAGTGGGCCAGAGAACCAAAGCAGTTAAGTATCAGTTTAACTGAACTTTGCTCTGATAACATCAGTTACAAAGAAAAAAAAATATTCAAGTTACATGGCAAAATATTAACATTGCATCTTCGGACAATGGTGGAGAAGATCTACTGAGACTGACGGACAACAACTGGGGTACCCTGGAGTCAGCTAGAAGCTTTGTCCAGAGACAGAGTGAAATGAGGAGACTTGTAGACGACCTACACGCGACTTGGAGTACAAGGGCTTAAGTCAAGTAAATCAGCTATAGCCACTCAAACATCGCGTTGTAGAAGTTCTGAAATGAAGAAGTTGTTATCAGAAATCACAGACTGGAAATCTAGTCTAAAGACCAGTTCACTGGAATTCTGTAAAAGCAAGCAGAAATCTTCAGGAGCCAGAATATTTGGAATTTGGTGCCCATACCATAGTAATAATACACCTAACAGGGCCATGACTAGTAGTAGTAGTAGGCGGCATCCTTCAGTCTGCATAGACTATGGATCGCGCCCTTTAAAGTTTCAATTGATGACTTCATTTACAGTGTCTATTGTGACTATAAAGACCCACAGGAGAGTGACAGTCCTTGCTGCATCTCTTGCAGATGTAGTGGGTGTCTGGCAAGTCCTTATTGTGCTTTGTGCGCGCTCGCTTCTCCTCTGCTAGCTGTCTGATCTTCAACTCGCCCTTCTGAAGGCCCTTGGTGTAACCCCTGCCTCCACCTGCTGCTGTTGTCTGCTAGTTCTTCCCAGTTGTCCAGCTTGATGTCTACCTCTCTGAGGTCTCTCTTGCAGACATCTTTGTAACGCAACTGGGGGCGTCCAGGAGGTCTTTTGCCAGAGGCTAGCTCACCATACAGGATATCTTTTGGAATCCTTCCATCGTTCACCCTGTGGACATGGCCAAGCCAGCGGAGTCGACGCTGCCTGAGGAGGGTGTGCATGGTTGGGATTCCAGCTTGCTCGAGGACAGCAGTGTTGGTAACTCTGTCTTTCCATGATATTCCAAGGATGCGCCTGAGGCAGCGCAAGTGGAAGACGTTCAGCCTCTTTTCCTGGCGGGCATACAGGGTCCAAGTGTCGCTGCCATAAAGGAGGGTGCTGAGGATGCAGGCTCTGTAGACTTGCATTTTGGTGTGAGTGTACAGCTTGTTGTTATTCCACACTCTTTTGCGGAGTCTGGACAGAGTTGTGGCCGCTTTTCCGATCCTCCTATTTAGCTCAGTGTCCAACGACAGGGTGTCAGTGATGGTGGACCTGAAGTAAACGAACTCGTGGACAACCTCTAACGTATAGTTGTCAAAAATATTTGGAATTTGGTGCCAATATACAAAGTTGTTGAATACAAATTCAGATTTTAGCAGAGTGTAGCATAAACAAGCTAGACTAGATCTTTGTTTATTCAGATGGTACCATTCTACTAACAGGGGTGGGAAATAATTTTTGCACAGGAGCCACTCCACAAATTTTGCTACTGGTTGTGGGATGGCTCTGGGTCCCCCGGAAGGGGCAGGGTCTCGTCTCAGAAGGGTTCGGGCTAGAGAGAGACAGAGTGTATGTGTATGAAGGAGAAACACTGTGTGAGACAAACTGTGACAAAGATTGTGTGCTGCAGTGTATATGTGACAGTGACAATGTGGCACGGACTGGATATACGTGACAGTGACACACGGACAGTGTGCTGGCAGCTTCTGGCTAAGTTTCTGAGAGAAGCTGCCCTCTGTCCTGCTGTATTGTCTCCCCACTCCTATGCTCTGCACTGCTGAGCGGGGCAATTACCTTCTATGCTTCAGACTGGAGCAGCTCTGCTGTTTCTCCCTCTCCCCAACCCCTGCTCTGCAGAGATGGGGTACTGGGGCAGGGGAACACGCTGACTTCAGCACTATTCTCTCCCCTCCACTGCCTCCCACCTCCCTGCCCTTGTACAGACAGCAGGAAAGTCCTAGGGGCAGCTCAGCAGCAAACGGAACAAGGTGAGGGGAGGGGCAGCTGGCTGTAAGCATGCACGCTCTGCTAATCAGCTTCACAAGCTGGAGAGAAATGCCTGGTGGGCCAGATCCAGCCACAGGGATGATTTTGCCCACCCCAACTAATAATATTGTATTAGGAGGGTACAGGAAAAGAGGGATTGTTAGAAGTTCTAGTCAATTATATACTGTGAAAAATGGACTAGTCATAGGACTACCCATTTCGCTATGTGATGAGAATTGAGAGCAGCATTTCTGGACTATTCCGGGACAGTCTGTTATGTGGTGCTTTTGGAGGGGATGTGGGGCCAACAGAATTGTCAGGCCCCTGGGTAAAGGGGTGGGGTTAGGGGCAGCCAGCCCTCGGCACTGCCCAGACCATGCCATGCCTCCCACAACCAGCTCTTCCGCACTGCCCAGCAGTCCGGTGGCAATTTAAAGGGCCCAGGGCTGTGATCACCACTGCTGCCATAGCAGTGGCACCAGCATCTGGGAGCCCCACGCCTCTTTTCAATCATCAGGCCCGAGGTAAACTTCCCCCTTACCCCATCCCCTCCTCGCCTGTGGGGAGGCTTGGGAGGGGAGGCGATGGTTCAGCACGGGAAGCATAAAGGAAGCCTGGTACTAAGTTGTGAAGAGGTTTCTAGTGAATAGCTAAAGGATGTGCTTAGGAAAGGAAAAAGTTCAGAGCAGGGGTGTGTGGTGTTAAATGTAAATTTCCACTTTGGATTTCCTGAGTTTTTAAAGTTTTGTTTTTTCAAAACTACAGAGTTTTAATTTGATCCTTTTTATTTACAATCAGACATTTCTAACCACTCTAAATGAAGAATGGTCTTCAAGAATAAAATAAGTGAATTATCACAGTTCCTATAAGTGGCCCATTAGTGGTTTTTACAAACTTGCTAGAACGATCATACACAGACTGCAACTCAGTCTTATCTTATGCCATTAATGTTCCTTTGTTCAGAGCTATGCTAAATATTTTCACCTCACAAATGGTTCTGCAGAAGAGGTGGCATATATCTTTCTGCTTGCAATTATATTAAATATTTAATCAGAGGTGAAATTCACCCAAAGGCAAATACAAGTCTCGCCAAACAATTTTAACCCACAGTACCCCTAAGGGTGGGATAGGGTGGGTAGAAGGTTCTGCAGGTCCTTCAGGGCCAGCATGAAAACCTTTTGGTAGCAAGGCTGTGACAGAGTGCTGACACACCAACGGAGGGGCTATTTGTTCTCTACGGCATGGATCCAATGGACAAAAACCATTGCTTAAACAAAGGGCAGTAGCAGCTGTAATTCTAGTTCACAAGAAAGGACTTGCCTTATCAGCACACCAGAGGTAAACAAAAATCTTCCCCACCCTACAAAACCATAGAGAGCTTAATCAGGTGGACTTGGTGCTGAAAGCAGTGAATTTCCTGGTCCATTCTCACACAGTTTATAAGAAATCTCAAACCTTTATTTTATATACAGTTATAATCTTAGACACTGAATCAAAAGCTATCACTGTTGCCATTTGCTAGAAACTAGGTTTAATATGCATGCAAATGCTTTACAATTTTGAATATAGTTTTAGGTTATGATTGCATGCTTTCACTGTTCAAAGATTGACAAAAATGGCTGAAAGGTATGTTGTAAAAGCCACAAAACTCATTAGAGATAAAACAGTGTTGGAAAGACATCACAACAAAAGGAAATTAATCTTATGCTTACCTGTTCTAGAGTGGCAGCAAAGCCCTGTCTGTCTGCCACATAGGGCAAGCCATGGACCAAACCAACTTTCTCTGTCATTTGATTGGCCATATCAGTTAGGGTGTCTGGTGTTACTAAATAAATGATCAATTATTAGCACGCAACATAGTCTAGGATTTATTCATCATTAGCAGGGAAATTCATTCCATAAAGATATATTGAAATTTATACCCTATTATTAAAAGTGCAATGAAGGTTAGTGACATATTTGGTAAACTATATTTTTCTGTAACAAAAGATTCCACTAAGACTGGAGTGGTCAACATTTTAGTCAGCCATAAGTTTCTAATAATGTGCAGACTGGCAGCAATGGAATGATAAAACAGACACCAATTTTTTTTAAATTAGACTCCCTGCAAAAGCAAAAATAGTTATGATTGTGACTAGAAAATCAGAGTACTAGCAACTCAATCAGTAAAGGCATCAAAATATTTGTTTCTAAAAACTGGATATTCTACTTTAACCAAAAGACACATTACTTATGATTGAAGACTTTTTTCACTTGTACATTACAGCAACAGACATGCCAATTTCATCACTAATCTTGTTTGTGTACAAAAACACAACTATTCAATTAGCAAGACCAATGGCATGGCACTTATTGCCCTTATCTGTGGCAAGCTTACATACTGATCACAATGGTGAAGCTTAATTTGGGTTTGGAGTGACCAATTAAAACGCCACTAAATTGGAAGACAGACAATATTTCAAAACACTTGCATTCAGAAAACATGTCATTTAGGACCCCCAATTAAAGCAGGCAGTGTCCTTTAACAGCTGTAACTCGGTTATAAGTCAATCTTAATGTACAGTCATCCCCCATCTTACGAGAGTAATTCATTCCTGAAAAACTCCTCTTAGAGCGAATTCTTGTCAGCCGAAAATGTAATTAACATTAATTTCAATGGGAAAAAATTTTATGCGTTCCTGAGCCCCAAAATTAACACCCTCTTAGATTTACCTGGCAGAGGGCACAGCTGCACAGAACAGGTGGCGACGGTCCCCTAGCACCCGGGGAGCGAGCGGCAGGGGCAGGGCCAGGATGGACTGTGCGCCCAGCAGCCACGTCTCCCAGGAGTGCCTGGGAGCAGCCGCCAGCTGCTGCAGTGCTGTGGTGGACAGCAGACCAGCCCCAGGTAAAGGCTGGGCTGGGGGGCTCCGAGAACCTGCCGCCAGGCGGTGAGCGGCGCCCACGGCACAGCTGTGCAGGGTGGGCAGCAATGGCCCCCTAGCTGCCCAGGGAGGAAGCGGCAGGGGCGGGGCCAGGATGGACTGTGCACCCAGAAGCCACGTCTCCCAGGAGCGCCTGGGAGCCTGCGGCCGCCAGCTGGGCTGGGGCACATTGCTACTGCAGCGCCAAGGCGGAGACTAGACCAGCCTCAAGTAAAGGCTGGCCTGGGAGTTCCAGGAAACTGACGCCAGGCAGCGAGAGGTGCTCGAGGCACAGCTGTGCAGGGCAGGCAGAGGTGGCTCCCTAGCCACCTGAGGAGCAAGCAACAGGGCCAGGGCCAGGGCCAGGATGGGCTGACTTTCTCCAGCTGCAGGGTGTCTGCATCCCGCTGAGGCACTCAAACTCGAGTAAATGCCTCATAAGGCGAAGTAGTGGTCCTTAATCAAGCTGCTCGTAAACTTGAATTCTCATAGCCCGAATGGGTATATCTCGGGGTATGACTGTACAGTCTTATGAGACTTTAATTGTCTACCTAGTGGTATAGTCAAGAAGCAAATACAGGTTGAACCTCTCTCGTCCGGTACCCTTGAGACCTGACCAGCGCTGGACAAGAGAATTTTGTGGACAGTGGGAAGTCAATATTTTCTAGCACATTACCAACATTTTCGCTGCTTACTGACTCTTAGAAGACATTTAGGAGTAAATTACAGTTAAATAATAGCACAGGACACTCAGAGCCTGGACTGGTGGCTGGACACAAGCTTTAAAGGATCTCAGGTAAGTGGTTGTCTGGATAACTAAAATCATGCTGGTTTACGGAGTTTGCCAGACAAGAGAGTGTGCCAGACTAGAGAGGTTCAACCTGTATTCAGTGCATAGCACTGTATTTTTAAAGTAAATTATTTCAAGAGAATATTCCAAACAGTGCCATTGCACCATATACCTACCTCTGATTCCACTGTCACAGATCCAGATGAGATCATATTTGGCAACTTCATACCCTGGCATTAAATTGTTAATTTTCGGATTGATGCCAACCTTTTTTCCACCTTAAAATTACAAAAAACAACAGTTATACACATCATACACGTTTCCAAAATCCAGAAGCTATTTTAGGTAGCTAATAGAATACAGACTCTGTACCCCGCCCGCCCCCCCCCCCCCCACTCACTAACTTTGCCTCCCCCAACCAGGTAAATGCTAACCCTCACCTCTGAAAAATCTGTTCAGATCTTATCCAAACAAAGTTAACAGTCGACGCCTATATCACGTGACGTACGTTCCTCCCATTAACAGATACCGTAGTTTTTCCAAAGAGAAGTTTTATTAACCTTTGTACTGCAAACACAATATTAAAAGTTCGCTACCTTACTGTTTATCACACTAAGGACCCTGTATCTACTAAAAGAACTCAGCTATATGTTGGTGTTTAGCAATAGTACTCAGAGGGGTTAGCGCCCCTACTCTTGAGTTTGTCAGCTCAATTGACATGCTATCTAACAATAACAATCTTGGGTTATGATTTCTTTTTTTATTGGGTGGGAAAACAGAATTACAAGTTCCTTGGTGCAGGGACCAATGCTTTGATCCATGTTTCTGCAGCAGATAGCACAATGTGGTCTATGTCCATGACTGTGGCTAACAGACAACGTAGTCATTCAAATAAAAGAAACATTAAATAATACCACCTTCACCACTTTCGTTCCCTGCTGAGCACCAGACATCATTCAGCTTTGTTCAAAAGTAGGCAGGGACAGAAATAAATATTTTGAAAACTGAAGATCCTTTCCCCTTCTTTAAACACAAGACACACAGAGGAGAGGTGGTGTAATCCTACCAGGGCATGGAGTAGGAAGGTTTCTTAGGAGCAAACCTACTAACATGAAAGCATGTGGCAACCCACTAAAATCATTTTGGAGTACTTAAGCCTAGCAAACTGGCCTGTGCACAACTGTTTTTTTGCACCCAAGACTTATGGCATAAATAATTCATAATCTGCACAGCCCTAGCACTGTGAGGGATGAGTCTGGAGTAGAAGAGAGTGGCAAATATTAGTACAAATATCCTCCCTAGGGTTTCTTTTCTCATTGGTGTCAGGATGTCCATAGTAAGGTTACATTTCCTTTGACTAGGCTGTCCTACTACAGGAGCAGCATCCACAGATAAATACAGGTTATCCAATTTAGAAGACTCCCTGAGTTTCTGTGCAATAGCTTCTTTATGATAGCTTGATGATCCATTTACGAAAGCATGAATTGAACTACAAAGTTGTATTACTTACCTATAAACAATCTAGCATCAACATTTGTGTATTTGCCAAGGAGCTTTTTACACACATCAATGGCTGGGTCATCATGATCTTGTACACAAAGGAGCACTTCATACTAGTAACAAAAAAGACTTTATGTTAACTGGCATATAACTTCTTAAAAGGAGGAAATAAAAAAAAAAAAAAAAATTCTACCAAACACTGCCAAAACTTTTGACCAGAGGTACCGGGCACCTAGAGAAAGCTGCCAGCCATTTTGAGCAGCTGACTGGCTGCTGTGCGCAGAGAGCTTACCTGGAGCTCCCAGTAGAATGGGCTGCAGGCCAGACCAAAAGGCTTGGTGGGCTAAATCTGGCCCATGAGCTAGTACTAGCCCGGCCCTGGTTTAGTACCTACTATCAACACTTCTGGGGATGAGAGGGGTTTAAAGAAAAAAAAAAAAAAAAAAAAAAGCCATAGCCTGCAGCCCCAAATAAAATAAAAGCCTGACCGTAGAAAGCAATTCCCTTGACAGCCTCTTCTGCTGTCTGGGAGTCCAAGGCCTCATCTGTCACTACAAAATTTCTGTTTTACTTCTTGACAAAATGGCCAATGCTGTTGTGGTGGCTCCCACCCTGTTCCTTGGTGTGGTGCCACCCCTGCCCTTATTCTTGACCTCCAATTAGTGGGAGGACAGAAGGGGAGCAAGGGAGAGACACACTTCCTATTCCAGTACCAGCACCTTCAGCTTTGCATGCTTCTTACCCTCTTTCCCCTTGGTCAGGGTTTCTGCTAGGGAAGAGTTTCTGTACTAGGGGAGTCTCTCCACCCTACTTGAGCAGAGTCTCCCTTCTCCTTGTACTCTGATCCTCTAGTCAACACCACTATACCTCCAAACTACAGTCAGTTCTCCTCCCCTTCTCGACAGACAGGATGTTTTTATTAGGTCTTGGGAAGGGCCTGGACTGGTTCCACTTGCTCTAATTAACCTGTAGTAACCTCTCCTTAGTCTACAAGGAATAAAGCTCTGATTATCCTGGGGCTTATATATTCCCATCAATTACTCTCCCACTGCATCACACATTTGATAACAGCATTGTAAAACACTTTATAATACAGTAAATGCTTTCATATCCAGCAGCCCCGGGATGAGGAGGTTGACAGTCAAATATTCTGGATAATAGAGAGGTATACTCAGCAATGTGGAACACTAAATAAAAACGAGATTAGATATTAAGAAACAAAAATGTATGCAGAGTAGTTTATTTAACAGTAGTAGTATTGTACACTGTAAACAGTGTATTTGCTGTTCTTATTTGTATGTACCTTCATTATACTGTACTTATGGAAAACATAACTAAAATTTACTCATGGTTAAAATACCGGTTATTTGAGAGTTCCAAGTGATAGGATACCAGATACGAAAGAGTTTACTATAATGCCCATCCAATTATTTCAGAACAACAACTCTAAAAGCCCATCCCTCTCCATGTTCCTAACACTCCCACAAACACTATACAAATCCAAACAAAAAACCAAGGTAGATATATACTGAATGTAAAAATGTGCATACCATAGACCAAATGGGATCCAAATGTTAACTTAAGGTGGCCATAAAACAATGTTTAGCCCACTGGGTCATTTTCAATTCATACTTTACCAAAACGATAAACATCCTCTGCATTAAAAATAAAAAATCAGGGGAATGCAGTAGAGAGAGCCTAATGTATGAACACGGTACAAGATTTGAGGCCCGAACCAGAAGGTGTAAATCCAAGTCAGGCCATGTATTAAGGTAAATGCTTATAAGTTCATTGATCAGTTCATAAACTGTTGCTAGTATAGTGCATCCTGAATATTTACATAAACATATTGCAGAAGGCTAGCACCAGTACACTCCAATCTAATGCAAGATTAGATAGTTTAACAGAATAATGAATAGTATATGGTGTCTGATATTTAAGGAACAAGGGGAAGTAACAAATGTCATTAAGTACATAAGGTGATACTTAAGTTGTTTTTCTCCATCTATAGCATAAAACAAAAGTTTATGTGGGCTCCGACAGCTCTTTGCACAGGCCACCAATTCAACTTCTTTAAAAAAAAAAAGTAAACTCATACATACCTTTGGATAATCTAGTTCAAAGAAGGTCTCTAAATTGTCAATGAGGTTTGGATCTACACCTTTTAACGGCTTTAGAAGTGAGACACCAGGAAGCTTGCTATAGGGTTGTTTGTCTGTTGCTTTCTTGTTGAGATGGAGACGTCTGCAAAAAAAGACCAAATTTTATTAATGAAGTGATGCTCCAACATACAAGAGTGTACAGCAATTAGCAAATTAAACATTTTAGTCGGGGCCTGGTAATTTTACTGCTTATAGATGGGCACTGATGTAGAAATAGTTGCTATCTTAGCAAGCATTCTGGTCTTATAAGTGAACTACACATCAAACTTCATAGTTGTATCAGTTAGTTTCAATTCTTCGTTGAATCAGTCAGTCTGTAACACCGAATAATTCACTATATCAGCTTATTAACAAACTCACAATGTCCGAGTTTATTTTGTACATTTAATTATATCTAACCGTCTTCTCTTTTTATGTGCAGTAAGTTACGCATTTTGTATTGGTCTCAAAGCAAGAGAGGAAAGAGAGAAAAGATATTCATATAAATAGGTCATTAAGAAACTACAATTTTTTAAAAAGAACAGGGACTTTGCACTTTAACTTGTTTTAAAACATTACCACACAATCTAGTCAGTGTCCCTTTAAAGTAACAGTGAAATGAACAAAGCATGTCAGACTGAACTGTTAATGAAAATTAAAATTTTATGATTTGAACTGTATTCCTATCAAGTTTTGACACATGGCAACCAACCTAAAATTCCTTCATAAGTTTTGGGAATTTTCAGGGGAAATAATTACATCAAAACACTTTTCAACTATATACTGACACTATGTCTAAATTTCAGAGCCTGGAACTGTAAAAATATAACTTAGTATTTTAATATTTTACATAAAAAGGCAGCAAACACCATGAAAAAATAGCCACAGACATTTTATAGGAGAGCTAAACCCATTTTCCAGAAATTACACTTCTTACCAGAAAATAGCATAGTAACAGCCTTTTAATTTTAAGGGGGGAAGGGCGGGGGGGAGTTAAGGTGATCTGTATTTTGCCTTAAAGTGCTGAGAACACTGGTGTGTGAGCAGGAGAATCATAAAGAGAAACTGACTATAAATAAAGGTGTAAAATTACTTGCTTCGCTTTACTGTCCTAGCAGAGCAAAAAACAGTTGGGAGAGGAAGGGGTAGCTTTTTAAGTAGTAATGCATTAGGTAACAATAATGCTACAGTTTTACCGTTATCTTTTGAAAAGAATTTAGTCAAGCTAAATGTGAGTACTTGAGGCCCTCTGGAAACCTGCCATGACCTTATGCTAAGAACAGTAACAACAACAAAAAACAAACCCCAAAACCGTTTCAAAACATGGCACATGGTTGCACTATAGGGTCTGTTGCCCCGAGGGTCATCTGACTTGCAAAAACTTAGATGATCCTTTCCCAGCCCTGGTCGCCTTACCCTTTTTAAACTATCCAGCAGAAGCAAGAGAGAGTGAGTATTGAGGCAGACAGACAGTTGCAGTGTAAGTGACAGAAGTGTGAAAGTAATCTATTTGAAGTGTGTGTTCAAAATAAAAGTCCCATCTTAGCATAAAGATTTAAAAGGAAGTGGCTACCTTCATAGCAACACAGAGAAGATTACAAACAATGTTAAAAGAATATTATGGTTACAAACTCAACTACTCAACCAGGTCCTCTTCCAAAAGAGCAAGCAGAACATCCACACACAAAATGTGCATTTTTGAATTCTTCCAGAGGCCCTCTTCCTCTCCCAAATGAAGAAGAGAGCCTTTTTCTGAAAAACTCTTTTGGAAAAAAGCAAGTGTAGATGTTCCAGGGGCCCCTCTGCTTGAAAGAGCAGTCCTCATGTTGCTGAATTTTTTGATCCCTGACCCATACTTTTGAAAGAGCGGGAAATGTGTGGATGCTCTCTTTCAAAAGAGCAGATTGCTTTTTTAATCCGCCTTTTTGTGTGGATGTGCTTTTTCAAAAGAAGATCTTCCAGAAAAGATCTCCTGGACGATTATCTTTCAAAAGATCACTGTAGCATAGACATGGCCACTAAGCACCATAATTGTTTCTGGTATAACTTTACTTCTGCTCCCCTACATGTATGCATTATGACATCCACAAGATACTTGATCACATACTACTTTTCCCCAAAAGGCCCCTGTATGCTTATTCAGTGCGGAAGACGAATGATGCTTAAGGGACAAATCAGATTTGTGCAGTAAGACAGAGTCATCTCTTACTTCATTTATTGCAGAAACTGCAGATGTCAATTTCTAGTATGATAAAGGCTCCCAAGAGACTCATCTCTTGAAGCCCTTATGGGTAACCTCTAAACTGCAAGCAAAAAAAAAAAAACCAACCACAAACACACAAACCAACAACAAAAACCCATGGCTGGCTTATCAGCAGACTCAGCCTCAGGCTGCAGAGCTATAGAACTACAATGTAGACCCTGCAAAAGGGGTTGCAGAGCCCAGGCTCCAACCTGAGCATTTATACTGAAATTTTCTAGGCCCACGGCTTAAAATCCACAAGTCTAAATTGCCAATATGAGACAGCTGCACATTTGATTGTACTGTAGATATCAGCGTGCAATTCAAGACCCAGCCAGTCCTGGTAAGGGGCCGAAGGATCTCGGGTTCAGGGCTAGCTATGTATACAAACAGTGTGGATTGATTTAAATCAAGGCAATTTAAATCACCTCCCCGCCCCGCAACTGATTTAAATCAAGTTACCAAAAAACGTTAAGACTGACTGTGCTTAGAGTGTACTTAATTTTGGAATAAGCCTCATTGAACTCACCAGCACTTCTGTTTTTTGAGAAAACATGTACAGAGAATGGGGTTTCCCTTGGAAAAGCTGAGTTATGCTGAAATAAGGAATAGACTTATGGTACCAACATTATGGTCTGTGACCATGTTGTTCCAAAATAAGGAGCATGTATTATGTTACATAAAATAAGAAAACACCACTCAGCAGTGACTGGCAACTCTAGATTTTTCTTAGTGCAGCTTTCCGTATTGTAGGCTTGAGTGATAGTTCTAAACCTAGTTAGCAAATGAGCCACAGAAGTTAGATAAACTAAACTTTTATTCTGGCAACATCCAACACAGCAAACAGTTTGGTCATTTATTTGTCAAATAAAGGGCATGCTGAGAGTCTGGAAGAATGAAGTTACTAACCAATTGATCCACTCTGCCATATCCACATCATTTTCTCTCAACAAGCGGTTTTCCTTATGATGTTTCATTCTTGCAACTAAGTCCTATATAATCATCTTGACTGCTTATGCTTAAAACAATTTCCTTTTTACCCATGGAACATATTTATTCAAACTGTTCCCATTTAGGGTCTTTCTTATTCCCAGAAGCCACGACAGTTTTTCCATGGCAAAAAAGTAGGGTAAGATAGGAAGCTCTGTGTGTGCGCTGAACAATGTCTTCCCTTTTTGTTTCTAGTCCATTGCATTGCTCCTTTCTATTTTTGCCTCCATCCCCTGCAATATATTGTTTCTTTGTCTTTAAGACGCTGTTTAACTAACTCCTCATGTGCTTGGCCAAGGTCTATCACCACATAAGCACAGAACAAAAACAATCCTATCCAGCTTCCATCCTGCTTTCCATGCTACTTTTTAATTCACTGAGAAAGAGAAACTGAAGCCTAGAAACTTTAAAGCAGCAAGAGCTAGTACAGGTTGCACCTCCCAAGTCCGGCACCTTGGGACCCGAGTGGTCCCAAATGAGGGAATTTGCCAGACCAGGGTTGGTCAGGCCTTCAAGGCTTGCCTGTGGGACTGCGACCTGCTCCCTGCCACCAGGCTGCCCGGGGGACTCCCTACCCCAGGCTGGCTCCCTAGATATAAATACTCCAGCCCTAGAGCAGCTTTGAAAAAGTCATCACCCCAAACTTAACACAAAAATTCCTTCCTCCCCAAATCAAGCAAGAATTCTCCCTGCCCCAAAGTATTTCTATGCAAGGTCCAAAAGAGGCAGGATTCAGCCTTAGGCCTGTGTCACCCACTTCTACAAAAAATTGCTACGAGTTTGAATTCCTGTGTCTCATATTCTTCCACAGCTAAAAGAAAATGTCTCCTTTTAAAAAAACTGCAAACCACTTTGTCCATAGATGCACTTTACGCATTCCTAGACCTACAGAACCACAAGATACCCAGCTTTGAGACAATGTTATTTTATAGACTAAAAAAGTCAACCATGGCCCAGGATTCAATCTCGTGTGATCTTGCTAGAGGGCGGGGGGGGGGGGGGGGGTGGGAGGGAGGAAAGGCAATGGATATTTTCAGGGGAAATTACATATTTGGGGAGAAGAAAATATTTCTGGGGCAGACAGATTTCAAACAAAGTGGTGGTTGTTTAGACTATTATAAATTAGCAGAAGGATGGATTAGAGCAGAGTAGAAACAAAAGGGACCAAAGTACATGATAAATTGCAGATCCTTGTGATGATTATGTAAGTTCTGGATGTACCAGTAAGTGGATGAGGTACTGTGGATACCATATCTATGAGGCCTAAACTGCTGACAAGGTCTGCATAAAAACTAGAGAGACTGAAGACATTTGTACAAGCAGCTTCTTTTGTTGAAGCTAAAATTACTCCACTGCTAATATTACTATAAAAAAAAGCACACGTGACTGAGTGACAGAGAGACTAGAGCACACTGTTGTGATATGAGCCTCATGCCTTACTGTCAGTGCCATGAACAGCTCTATCATAGCACCACAATGATTTTAAAATGCTATGTTGACTTCCAAGCCCATAACCAAAACAGACAGGTTTTCCCAGTTACGTAGCACAACAATAAAGACACATGTATGCATGTAGATTTACAGAAAGGAAAGATGCCAATTTAAGAAAAAAAAAAAGCAAAAACAAACAGAAAACCCAACAAACAAAAAACAATAAGAAGTTCTATTTCTCTAACTCTAAGCTCTTTGAAACCAGAACGGTGTTTTTCTTAGTGATTTGAGAACATGGTTGCTGCATTTTGGGCACCATCATAAAAATAGCTAGCTATAGATCAAGTCTACCTCTAATTTGGATTGTCAAGCAATTAAGAAATTATTGCGATTAATCACAGTGTTAAACAATAGAATACCATTTATTTAAACATCTTGGAAGTTTTCTACATTTTCAAAAATGTAGATTTCAATTACAGACGCAGAATATGAAGTGTACAGTGCTCACTTTATATTTACAAAATGTAGACCTATGTATAAAAATTACTGCACTCAAAAATAAAACAAATGTAAAACTTTAATACCCACAAGCCCACTCAATCCTACTTCTTGTTCAGCCAAACACTAAGACAAATAACTATGGTTACAATTATAGGCAATACTACTTCTTGCTTACAATGTCACTTGAAAGTGAGAAGAGGCATTCACGTGGCACTATCGTAGCTAGTGTCACAAGCTATTTAACATGCCAAATGTTTCATATGTCCCTTCATGCTTCAACCACCATTCCACAGGTATGCATCCCTCCTGACGATGGACTCTGCTCAATAACAATCCAAAGCAGAGTGGACATGCCACCAGCAGAAGGCTGATTTTCCTTTTTGGTGGCTTGGGTTCTGGAATTTCCACATAAGTGTTTCTCTTTGAAGAATTCTGACAGCATGCTCCACACCTCATCCCTCTCGATTTTGGAAGGTGCATCAGATTCTTAAACCTTAGGTAAGGTGATTTAGCTATCTCTAGAAATTTCATGTTGGTACCTTCTTTGCATTCTGTCAAATCTGCTTTGAAAAAGTTCTCAAAAGGGACACGTGCTGGGTCATCAGCTGAGATTGCTATAACATGAGCTGTATGGCAGAATGTGTATAAAACAGAACTGGAGACATACAATTCTGAGCCAAGGAATTCAGTCACAAATATAAAACTAGTGGTTTTTTTTTTTGGTTTTTTTTTTTTTAAATTTGCACCATTATCCAGGAAGCATGTCCTCTTGAACGGTGGCTGAAGCATGAAAATGTATATGAATGTTCAGTTTGTGTCATATATACATACCTTGCACCATTAGCTACAACAGTGCCACACAAATGCCTGTTCTCACTTTCAGGTGACATTGTAAATAAGAAACAGGCATTATCTCCCATAAATGTAAACAAGCTTGTTTGTCTTAGTCATATTTCTTCAGCCAACTGCTAGGTGGACCTGTAGTTTCTTACGTTTTACATTGTTTCATTGGAGTGCTGTCATATAACCTCACCTACAAAAAGATACACATTTGTAAATTACACTTTCATGACAAAAAGACTGAATGACAGTAGTTGTATGTGATGAATGGAAAAATACTATTTCTTTTATAATTTTTATAGCACATATATTTGTCAAAAATATAAAGTGAGCACTGTACGCTTGCATTTTGCATTGTAATAAGCCCATTTGAAAATGCAGAAAAACATCCAACATTTAATCAAAAACCAACTGAAATTTAACAGTGCAAATAACGATTCATTTTTAAACTGTAATGTTGAGTTAATCGTGTGAGTCAACTGTGATCAATCAACAGTGTTATTTCTAATTAAATTTAAATACTAATTATTTCCTTGTGATATGTATTGATGAACTGCTGTTGTAAAGGCATAGTTGACAAATTTCTGTAAACTTGCTAATTTTTTAAAAAATTAGAACTCCTAAAATTATCAATCTAAAATATTTACCTTCTTCCACCTTTTGCAAACCTTTAAGCTGGGTTTACACATGCTGCCTCTTTTCTGAGGGGGGTATGTTAATGAGGCAGTTCAGAGGATGCTAATGAGACACTGACATGAATATGCAGTGCCTTATAGCATAATGGTGGCTGCGCACGATTTGAAAGTGCCACTTCCGGAACGTGTGCCACCCATGTAGACAGGAGCCTTTCGAAAGGACCCCCCCGACTTAGAAAGCCCCTTCTTCCTAAAACAAGGGGGTCTTTTAGAAAGGCCCACCATCTACATGGGCAGCATGCGTTCCAAAAGTGGCACTTTCAAATTGTGCACGGCCACCATTATGCTAATGAGGCGCTGCACATTCATGTCAGCGTCTCATTAGCACCTTCCGAACTGCCTCATTAACATGCCCCTGCCAAAAGCAGGGGGCATGTGTAGACCCAGCTTTATAGCCTGTACCACTGCCTGCACCAAGTTTGCTTTCCTTTCAAAACTGAGTATTTCCCAGATACTGATTGTGGAATATTATCTGGGAATAAAGAATAATGGCTTCACTCCAAGAACACTGTGCACACACTGCTGTAATTCTCTGGGAATTTAGGTTTTAAGCTTTTATTTCAGTGGCGGCCGTTAGTTTTTCTTTTTCTATACTGGATATTCTCCTCAGTGTGAAGCAAGTGCTTTGAAAGTAAAGCTTGGCTTTCTGTCATTTTTCCAAGTCAACAAGTGCCCTTTCCCTCTCCTAAAGACAACTGTCATTTCTCTTTTCTCCAGAGCCAATATACAGTAATTTACTGATACTTATATGATCAGTCTCTAAAGCATTCAGTTGAAATAGATGCCACTGGTCTTCAACAAGTCTGTACCACATCTACAAATTCTCCTGTACAGCATTTTTGCAAAGCCAAAAGGTTTGGCATGACTCTCCATAGTAAAAAGGCCACAGTCCAAAGTTTAATACACTGTTTGCTCTGTATGCCTGGCAACACACATGGTGAACTTCATTTCCTTTTGCTGGCTGCTCAACAACTAAACCCCCAAACCCTTGAATCTCAGCTTCACAGTGTTTGACAGATAGATCTTTCCTAATTTTAAAGTGTCTCATACTTTTCACAAGTCACTGTCAATCCCATGAAGTGTTAACTTACCGGAGCATCCTCCCCAATACCATTCATTGTTTTGGGGGTATATGGGGGGCAGATGGGGTGGTGCCAAGTAACTCCTGCCAGGCTGTAGCAATCATAGGCCCTGACTGAGTTTATCAAAATGTCAGTAATAGACTGAGTATAAATGTCCAAGTCAATCAGTATCAGAGAGGTAACTGTGTTGGTCTGTAGCTTCGAGAACAACAAAAAGTCTTGTGTTAGTCTATAAATTGCCACAAGACTGTTGTTCTCAGGTCAATCAGGTGTTCATTAAACTGAATATCCGAGCATATCTGCTGTTTCCCATAGCATTTATGTATACATCTGCAACTACTCCTTATTTTGATGTTTTCTTATTACTTTCACTGTATTCTCACTCAAAAGGAGAGAGAATCAAACAAGCATGTGATCCTTTTCTCAATGTGTAAGTTCAGAAAAAAAAAACAACAGATGGGACAACAAAGAGTCAAGGACACCAGAAATTCTGCAACTGTTTTTTTTTTTTTTCTTCGCCCTAACTTATACAAATTCATTCCTGATCACTTCAGCCATAGTTCTTATCACAACTCAGACTTTTGATAAGTACAGTTCAAAAAACAAATAATGGAAAACAAATCCTCTCGTGAAGCTTGCATAGTATACCTACAATTTTATATTCATTTGTCCTGAGTGCTGAAGTTCCTCTTGGTTTGTTATATGAATTTCTGACTAATATTTGAAATATTTACAAGCCTCAAAACACTGCTACTAGGCATACTATTGTAACGACATCTGCAGCCATTCATTCTAACCCATCCTAGCCAGTGAAAGAAAGCACTATTGAGCCTGCTGGCTGTAAAGTAGACTCCTTTTTTGACAGAGAAAAAGAACCAATACTTTTGAGGGCAGATTGAGCTAAAGAGATAGCCCTGGCCAGTCAAAAACACAATAAGTTCCCTTTTCTAAACATTATTCAAACCACCCCAACAAAAGAGTCCAGAATTAACATCCCCATTAAGTCTAACAGAACAGTCACAAAAATGGGAAAAAAAAAAAAAAAAAAAGTCAGGGCAAATGTAAGAAATTTGCCATAGAGCAAGTATCAACACTGCTAGCATAGGTCTGGAAGTTTTGCAGACATTCATTCTTAAGTAGGCACTCAACAAGAAAGCAAGGTATTCAGAGTTACATATTTGATTATGTAGTACTTCTAACATTGCTCACTCATAAAATGCACTACGCCATGGAGCTAGGGAATAAACACTTAATTGGGAACACAGAATACCATAATTTGAAATTAACATTTGATTTTGCTTAAGGATAGCTTTCCTGTAGAGTACTTTGCTTAACTGCAATAGCTGCTTTTCACAGTGAAAAGTCAGGACAGTATTATAGAACTTATTTTGAAAGAATTCAGAATTTCATCAATGAACTGATTATGCAAAATAGACATGCCAATGCTAATGCTTAGTTTCAATATTCCACAACATTAACTGCAGTCCTTAATCACCTCTACCTGTGACTGCTTTACAAAAAAATCATCCAATGCTCCTTATAGCTAATTATCTTTGAAGTCCACTGAATCTAACTATGATTCAAAATACAGTAATTGCTTGATAGCTGCACTACAAAGGAACTGGTTGGATGTTCCCCTCTTTTTTTTTTTTTTTTTTTTTTTTTTTTGGAGAAGAGGAAGGGCAGAAGAGGTTGGCAACATATGCATCAATGCCTTATGTTGTGGCACTCATAATAATCTGTCTTTGCTTCCTGAGCAACAAGAAAGGCTACTTGCAATTACATAGTTACACTACCAGCTATTACTTTTTCATCTTTACTAATTTTCATTTTGCTATCCCTTGCTTTCCAAGAAATTCTGTTGGCACAGCAATCTTATGTCATGCCACTTTGATGGTGCGTCATGCTCTTTTTCTTATAGCAATTTCTAGATTCCAGGCAGCACCACTTTAAATTAAAGGCTATAATTGTTAGAATGTCGTCTTCTTGGTAGCCCCTCATATCCAACAAATGACGTCTGAAGTATTCAAAGGCTCATCGGTTGAGGACTCGCATGTGGCTGAAGAGTCCAAGCCTTAAACATGGGCGTTCACAGTAGGGGCAAGGGAATTGTTCTGACTCTGTCGGTGTGGCTACTGCTGTTACTTTTCTCCTCTCATGAGCATCAATCAGGCGTATGTGTTGCTGCTCTTCAAAGTTGTCATATGCGTGTCGTACGAGAGCATGCCAGCCTGCTCAGTCTTCTGCATGTTGCTCTAGCTGCTTTGGCTTTAATCAAGCATGAGCAATGTTGGCCTTCATGCAGTCTTTATACCTCTTGGGAGGCCTACATTGATTCCTTTTGCCCTGGGAGAGTTTACCATAGAGGAGTTGCTTAGGCATTCTAGACTCCCCCATTCATATGACTTACCCTGTCCAGCAAAGCTGGGCTTTCAGAATCATGGCTTCGACACTTGTCATTCCTGCTGTATCAAGGACTTTCAGGTTTGAGACTCTGTCCTGCCATCAAATGTGCAGTATTAACCTCAGGCTGTGTGTGCGGAAGTGGTCGAGCAATTTCACGTGTTTTCTGCACAAGGTCCAGGTTTCACATCCATACAGGACAATGGTCAGGACCACAGACTTGCACGCTTTCAGTTTGACTGTTGGATATTGTGCTGATTCAACATTCGTACTCCCAGATGTCCTAGTGCCTGGTTGGCCTTGCAGATCCTGGCATTGATTTCTTTGTGAAGGGAGCCATCATTGGCTATCACACTGCCGAGGTACTTGAACTCATACACTGTTCTTAACTCTGTTCCTTCAACAGAGATTGAAGAGGGGAGAGCAGCAGACCCTGGAGCGGGCTGAAACAATACCTCGGTCTTTCCTGAGCTGATGGTCAAACCAAAGAGGCGAGTGGCTTCAGCAAACTTGTTGACAATAAACTGGAGGTTAAATTCCTTGTGTGCCATAAGTGCACAGTCTTCAGCAAAAGAGGCTTCAAGAACGAGCCTCTCAAGAGAGTCTTAGTTTTAGCAGTCAAACAACGAAGATCAAAAAAGTGATCCATCAAGCCTGTACTTTACGTAGATGCCATGGTCCAGGTCCCTAACTGCATGGCTGCGGATGCATGTGAAAAAAAAGTTGAACAGCACTGGGGCCAGCATGCACCCTTGCTTCACGCCATTGGATATCTCAAAAGGATTTGCTATTTGAATGACTTGCTATTTGAAAGAACGAAGCCAGTCATATCATTGCAGAACAGGCGATGAGGGCGACGAATCTTCTTGGACAGCCAAATTTTGACAGGCTATTCCACAGGGCTTCTCCACTGACAAATACCTTGGTCAGGTATATAAAGATGGTGTATAGCCCCAAGTTCTGGTCTATGGACATTTCCTGGACCTGATAAACAAAGATCATGTCACTGGTGCTACAACCTGGGAGGACACCACACCAACCCTCTGGTAGGTTCTCCTCTGACATGCTGGTGAAAAGATAGTTGAGGATGAATCGAGCCAAGATCTTCCCAGCAGTAGAGAGAAGGAGATGCTCTAGTAATTTCCACATTCAGCTTTGTTGCCCTTGCTCTTGAGGAGCAAGACAATTGTGGCATCCCTAAAGTCTTTGGTCATGTTGTCTTCTTCCCAGATTCTGGTCAAAATGCTGTGAAAGGCTTCAAGTAACACTGGTCCTGCTGCCTTGAAAATTTCAGCAGGGATACCGTCCAACCCAGGGGCTTTGCCAGAGCTGGTCTGGCTGATTGCCTTTTTGACCTCATCAATTGGAGGGGGCAGGTCAAGACCATCTATTGTGGGTTTCTGAGGGATTTGGTCTAGGGCCACAGGGTCGACAATGAAGAGCCTGTTGAAAAGGTTGCTGAAATTCTCTCTCCACTTATCATTGATGCTGCTCCTCATTCAGGAGGGTCATGCCATCTGCAGACAAGAAAGGTGTAGTACTTGGCTTTGAAGGTCCACATACAGCTTTGATGGTACTGAAGGACATCCTGGAGTTCTTGGAGTCAGTGTAGCATTGGACTTCATCTTTTCTCTCCCAGCACTCATCTTGAATTTTGCAAAGTGCAGTCTGTGCCTGACTCTGAAGGTGTTTGAAACAGTCATATTTGGAAATTGAGGACTGATTGTTTTACCATATCAGAAATGCCTTCTGTTTTTCCTCTAACAGTTCGTGACGGTCTCATCATTTTTGTCGAACCAGTCTTAGTGAACTCTGTTTTTTAGTCCTAGTGTTGACTTGGCTAACTGTCACCAGGATTTGAAGCTGGTCCCACTTTTGTGTTGGGTCTCCAGTCAGAGGTCCATGGGATGTCAGCACGTCATTAAGGTGGGCTGCAAATTGCTCATGACCACCAATATAGTGCAGCTTCCTGATGTTGAAGGAGGGTCTGACAACCTTGAACTTCTTGAGATGCAGTGGTGTGATGTGCAGTGTAAGGACAGATCTGATGAGTCTACGATCAGTCCAGCACTCAGCTCCCCATGTGGCCCTGGTGATCTTAACGTCACAACTATCTTGTCTGCAACTGATGACATAGCCAATTATGTGCCACTGTTTTGATCTTGGGTGCATCCATATGGTCTTGTATTTATCAGCCTGCCTGAAGAGAGTATAGGTAATTGTCAGGTCATTTTCTGCACACAAGCTCAGCAGAAGAGGGACATTGGCATTCATGTTACCAACACCATGATGTCCCAGCACCCTTTTGCAGTTCCTACAGTCCTTGACAGCTCTGGTGTTGGAAGTCACCCAACAGGTGAAGCTTGTCACTAGGAGTTGCTTTCCCAGGACAGTCAAAGTGCTCGAAGAAACTCTTTTGCTTCATCACTGCTGGTCAGAGTGGGGGCATAAGTGCTGATGACGGTACCACTGTAAATTGCAGGCTGTAAGTGTTAGAATGTATCCCTTTTACAGAGCAGCTTACTAAACCCTCAGAACCACTGTTTGCGGTTTTCAAACTTATCTGATCATTCCCCCATCACTAGCATCACACCATTATTCATTGCCCCATGTGTTCTGGGGCTGCAGAATCCCAACTTTCAACAGATCTGTGATCCTAAACCTCAAGCTTTCTTTTAAAAAACAATTTTATCCAACTCTTATGGTTAGATGCAAAACAGAAATAGTAAGCCATTGCTGCTTTCCCAGATTCTGCAGAAAGTCAGAAATAAATGATCTGAAAAATATTAACTGTCTCTTCAGCTAAATGAATTCATAAAGATGACAATTTAAATTAACAATTCAATTAGTCAATTGTTCACTACTCTAGCAGAAACTCTGACTAGCCAATATATTTATCTTACAGTTTCAAGTTCCCCCTTAGTCCTTTCCTTAGTGTCAGCTGCCCCCTGCACATCTGTCAAAGCATTCTTCTTCATTCCCTGGACAACTCCCGTAAGGGCAAACTGAAAATTATAAGCACGGGAACCTTGTGAACCAAATATCAAAAATAAACAAACAGACACTATCGTACTGATTGTGCTACTTATTTTTAATTTAAAATAAAGTTACTACAGGATTTCCAGCATGCTCCACTATAGTTACATACAACCCTAAAACATAGCTGCAGTTTAGATTCAGACCTTGCTCTTAACTGAAGAGGATTTTAGATTGGGATTTCTCTGATAGTTTCTTATTCAACAACATAAATGAGAAGGTCATAATCGGACCATCTTTCTCAGTGCTCTTCTGTATCCACAATTTGCTGGATATATTGATTTCTGCTCTAATTGCTGATGCGTTATGGACTGGATGCACGCTAAGCTTTCATTATGGATTATGCAACACTGTCTCTTTGTGGCTGCATATTTGGAAATTACAAGACAATTGAAACCATGCCATGTTAAAAGTGTTTCCTTGCTAATATATTAGCAAGTTTCTGAACTCTTCACTCTTTGCTTGCATTGTTTTGATTTCAGATTTACTCTGTATGGACAGGAAAAAAAACCAAGGACTAGCAAGTAAAACAAAGTCTGTTTTTATGTCCCACTACAACAAAGCAAGGTTTAAATCATAAATCCTACAAAAGATGCTTAAATCCACCATCATTTGACAGCCCGCTCTCCTGCAATTTAAACATGACAATTTTTCCTTTTTTAAAAAGCAAAATCAACCACGTGATTATCTCTTTGAATATTTTTTGAAAATTATTACTGATCTTAAGACAAAGAAAATGTGTACAGGCTACGTCTTTCTGCCACATCTGATTTCAGCCACAAAGATGCCAAAAGAACACACACTATGTAACAGCAACGAAGGATCCTGTGGCACCTTATAGACTAACAGAAAAGTTTTGAGCATGAGCTTTCGTGAGCACAGACTCACTTCATCAGATGCGGCAGATGAAGTGAGTCTGTGCTCACGAAAGCTCATGCTCAAAACTTTTCTGTTAGTCTATAAGGTGCCACAGGACCCTTCGTTGCTGTTACAGATCCAGACTAACACAGCTACCCCTCCGAAACTCTAATGTAGTTAGTCTACTTCAGAAAAAAATCTATTAAACAGCCTGCATCTGACAAAGTGGAATGTTGCCCACAAAAGCTTATGCTCCAAAAAATCTGTCAGTCTACAAGGTGACACAGAAACTCTTGGTTTTGCAGATACAGGCTAACACATCTATCCCTCTGGTGCAGTATTCACAGTTTCCCTAGCCAGAATGCTGTCTTATCCGACTACCTTATGGACATTTAGTATCAGCCTCATTTTATAGATGGGAAGTTGAGACGCAGACTAACCACCATGGAAAAATTCAGTCTAAACAGTCTAAATCTGGAAGAAAAAAAAAATCAGCTGAAGTGGCTCAGCTGTTTCCAAGAAGGAGGGTACAGAAGACACTTTATTTCAGTCATTAAGAAAATCAGCCTTTCCCCCAAGACATTCACTTCCCACTCTGTTCTGAAGCAAAGACATAAAATTTGGCAGGAGAAGGGACATCTGGGTGACTGAGATGAACCTTTTGCCTTCCTCCACAAAATCTGCCCAGATTTGACCAAACCATAAAGCTAAAGCTTTGGTTGAAAAAAATCTCAGACTATGCATGCTCAAGAGACTTTGGAGTCTGGAAGTCAAAATTATCCAGAGATTATATCTCCTTTGAGATTATTCCATCCCCTAAATTTCTATCTGCAACCAATTTGTACATGCACCAATCACACAGGCCTGCCAACAGCAATTTCGGGCCTCAGGGCAGAACACACCATGGGCTCCCATACATTCACAACCGACATTCACAAGGATGTGGGCCACCTGATATTTGGGTTGTGCTATGCCTGTGCTAGCTGGTGCTCAACAAGACTCTGGCTATGCTTCTGGTGCCCAGTGGTCTGCCAGAAGCACTGCTGTGTGCTTTTTTTCTGGCATGCCCTGGGCTTCCATGTGTATGTTTGGTAGGGTTGCCAACTGTCTAAATGCAAATTCAGAGGACCCTTGCTCTACCCCGCTCCTTCCTGAGGCCATACCCCTGGCCTGCCCCTTGGAGGCCCTGCCCCCACTGACTCCACTTCCCTCTGTCAGTCACTTTCCTCCACTCTTACTTACTTTCACTTAACTGGAGCAGGGGATTGGGATGCACAAAATGGTGCAGGCATTAGGAAAGAGTTTGGGTGCATGAGAGGGGGGCGTAGGGTCTGAACGGGAGTCCAGGTGCTGGCTCGAAGGTGGAGCAGGGGGTCACAGTGCAGGCTAGGTCGTATCTTGGACAGCTTCTGAAACTCACCCACAGAGCTCTCTGGCAATGGCTCCTAGAAGTGAGGCCCAGTGGAGCGTCACATGCTACTGCCTGCAGGCATCGTCACCAAAGCTCCCACTGGCTGCAATTCCTGACCAATGGGAGCTGCAGAATCAGTGTTCGGGGTGGGGCAGCCTCCTATCCAGGGGCTGCAGGGATGGTGCTAGCCACTAGCCCTTTTAAATCACCTGGGCACCCCCACACACTGGCAGGCTGCACAGAGAGTAACAGAATGTGCCCCAATCCAGAGCATGAGGGGATGGGGATGAGGTGGATTTTCTCTGTAATTGCCCCTACCAGCTGCCATTGCACCAGGATTGGGAGCCGGGAAAACTTGCAGCCAATTGCTTTTCTTTTTGATGCCCAGGCAATATGGAAAAGTAGCTCAGGGTCTTACATTCAGAGGGGTGTGGGTAAAGAGATGCAAGGCAGGGAGGGGAGGGGGTCAAGAGCATATCAAGATCAAGAAAACAGGAATAGGAATCAGGAAGGAGTAGGGGGAACCTAGGAGCTGAGGGGATGTAACCATATGTAGAACATTAGAGAACTCTACACTTGAATTCCTCTTTTGAAAGAAGCATGCAAACGAGATGCAAATTTACACATCTATTTGTATATTCTTCTTTCAAACAAGCTTCTTTTGAAAGAAGAAAAGCAGTGTAGATGTGGCGCTTTTGAAAGTAAACCCCATCTTCAAAAGAACCCTTCTTCCCATAAAAAAAGGGAAGAAGGGTTCTTTCAAAGATGGGGTTTACTTTTGAAAGAGCCACATCCACACTGCTTTTCTTTTTTCTAAAGAATATGCAAATGAGGTGTCAGGTATATAAATCCGCACTTCATTTATGTTTTCGATTTCCTTCGTTTGCATGCCTCTTTCAAAAGAGGAATGCAAGTGTAGACACGGCCTTTATGTCCAGAACATAGTTCTACCACGCTCAGTCACAGGATACCTGAGCTCTCAAAATTACAAATGCAGGTGTCTCAAGTTGGGTTCACTGAAAATAAGTGGCTAAATGTGGACATTTTCACTTTAGTGATATACCCAGCATCACACACATACGCTAAAGATAAAGGAAAGATAAAAATCTTATTCTCCAAAGTAGCATTCAACTTCCTTAACTACAAGACCATCCAGTCTCTTCCTGAAGTCCTCTGCCTCATTCACCATGTCTTCCAATTTCTGCAGCAAATGAGATGGGTAACTTACAGACAACGGAGACAAAAGGGAAAGATAAAAATAAAATAAAAATAGTATGTCAGGACATAACTGAAGACAATCATCATGCAAGTGTACAAGGGGCAAATTAAGGATACACAGGCAATCTTAATTCTGGAACATCTTAAGTATATGTTAATTAAAAAAATCTATGTTAAAATAACATTATTTAAGCATACAAATCTTTATGACAATCAACGCAATTAGTATTAAAATACAAAAAGCAGTACAACCACAAAACCAGTGCTACTCAGACACACCCATTAATTCAGAAGTTCTTTTTAAGCATGTCTCAGAGCACAGTAAATTCTAATAAGCCATTTTAAAATTTTAAAGTATTATTTACACTACTCTATAGAAGAAATTTGAATGGATACCATTGGAAATCACTATTTCATTTACAATAGCTAAATATGAACAGAATGCTGAAAGGAAAAAACATCAAAATCTAGTTTTTCCCCAGTTTCCTATATCTCAAGAATGTATTATTTCAGCCAAAATTTTAATTGAATTATGCTTTTCATCAGTATGGGTGTGTGTGGCTTAGTGGTCTTGAGCATGGGCCTGCTAAATCCTTGAGGGGGCCATTTAGAGATCTGGGGCAAATAGATTTCAAAAGAATAACTCCTCCATCAGGGATGGTTATAGGTACTGCTGGGAAGGCAGGAGACTGGACTTGATGACCTCTGAAGGTCTCTTCCAGCTTAATGAGATACACCTATCTCCATACATCATACACAGACTAACTTCCCCTTTGCCAGGCACTTATTTTCTGTTAAATATGTCCTCTTTAACTATGTATAGTTTCATAATTCAAGAAGTTCTCTCAAAAGTAATGCAAGTGTGGTTTGTGTTCTAGTCTCTCAAATTAACATATTTACATATCACACAATGGTACATCAGAATCCTGCAATATAACCCTAAATGGACCCCTTGACCATATGTGTAGTCCTTCCTAATTTTAAGCAGATTCCACATAGGCACAAGAGATTCATGGCAGATATTTCTGCATAAGGCTTGAATGAAATGGCTCCAGTCTTGAAACCTGACTAAAAATAATACACACAGACTATATTTGATTTAACCATTAGGGGCCAAACCTTGGGAGTCCTCCTGAGGACTTGGCTTACCTATGTAGTCCCAGAAATGTACAGCAACAAACCATTTTTTAATCACATAAGTAGATTTTATAAAAATAGCCAATTGTCATGACAAAGGGTTAGAGATCAGTCTAACCCTATTTAGATTTTTATCTTTGATGGTTAATTGAATTTCAAGAGCTATAAGGACACTGGCTATAGCCACACAGCAAAGTTATTTTGAGTTAACAGCCGTTATTTTGACATAACTTTGCGAGCATCTACACTACACATATGCTATTTCGAAATACCATGACTGCTATTTTGAATTTATTTCAAATTTTGAAAAACCTCACTGCAGGAGAAATAGCACCTATATCAAGAGAGGTATTTTGAAACGCACTGTTAAGACACAGAATAGCGCTATTTCAAAATAAGCCATAATGGCGTCCAATGACACTACTTCAAAATAGACTGTGTGATATTTTGAAATGCATTCTTGTGTGTAGCTGTGCTATTTCAAAATAACGCCGATGTATAGACGTATCCTCTGTGACCTCAGGCTTTATTTTTTTTAAATCAAAGCCGCTTATATTTGAGAACATAGAGCTAGTTTCACTTCAGCAAATATTGCAAATTAGAGAAGACTGATCCCCAACTCATATCCTATATGCAAAAAGTCATCCCTGTGGATATCAAACATACACGTGTACACACAGACACAAGTTTTTAAAGAAGCCCCATCAAAAAACACTGTACACATTGAATTTGTCTAGTCGTCTTTTACCCTCAGGGCCCAGCAAGCGCCAAATTAGAAATCTGCTAGAACACGGGCAGCTAATATTGTCTAGCACATTACCAAAACTCTCACTGCTTACGAGGTTCTTAGAAGACATTTGGGGTCAATTAGAGCTAAATGACACACAATGCTGAGAGCCTGGACTAGTGGTAGTAAACAAACTTTATGGAAACACGGGAAACTTGGCCACACCCATGCTAAGTCGACATTCAGTTAACTAAAAGCATGCTGGACCATGGATGTTGTTGGACCAGAGAGGTTCAACCTCATAGTAGAAGCCTGTTGACAGGCCTTTTACACTGGTAATTCCTAAAGGCACTACAAAAAGAGGCCCCAATTCAACAAGGTACTTAGGCATGTATGTAACTAGTCAGACACTTGAAATTCTGTAGCTGCCTAAGTATCTTGTTCAATCAGAGTGAAAAATTATTCCAATGGCCAGCAAACCGCAGCACACTTGCCACCACTGGCACACAAGCCAATTTTTACTGACACACAAGGCAGGAGCTCAGCCCCACCTGTGTGGATTAACAGAAGACCAGCTAATGCTACCAACCACAACCTAAAGGGTAAAGCTTTGCATCTTTATTTATTTATTTAAGCTGTTGTAAGTAGGACTATTGGCAAGCACCCATGCACAGAGGTCAAAATGTCAAATTTTAGCACTCTGCCTTGGAAAGATTACTGACCCCTGAATTATCCAATGGACTGGGACTACAGCATTACAGGATGAAGGACTTTTGTGGGTTGGTTATCTTCCCCCCCACCCCCCTTCCCAAGAGGGAGGAGAGAAAGAAACAGACAAGCACTTCATTCAAAGACACAGTTAACAGAAATCTAACTCTGCCCAAACAAGACTATAAGTACTTTACTAATGAGTACTCACTAAAATGAGGAACATATATACCTACATTTATTCAATATATGAGGGAACTTCCCCCGCTTATATGAGCGGGGTCCCTGACCAGGGGTGGGGAGACCTGCAGCTGGCTCCACTTCAGCGGTGGGGTCCCTGCCCAGGGCTAGAGAGACCTGCAGCTGGAGCCTTCCCCCTTCCTTCCCTCAGACATGCAGGTGTCTGATAGCCCTTTGGCTGCGGGAAGAGAGGGAGAAGGCTCAGTCTAGTTCCCTCCCCTGCAATGGCAGAAACGTGAAACTGACCAGCCATGAGCTCATCAGTGTCCAAGCCCTGCAAGCCATGGGGAGACTGGAACCAGCCTGACCCTAGATCCCAGCTCCTGTCACTCTGGGAGCCAGGAAACTGACCAACTTTGGTGGTTCCTGGCTCCCCTCCCCTTGCAGGAAAATTCAAGTTATGCAGGGGTTGCAGGAACAACCCCTCAGTAACTCGAGGGTTTATTGTATTAGACCTCCCCCCACCCGCCCCACAGATCTCACCCTCGGCCAGGTTTTAACCCCACCCCCAAGGTCACAAACTGCCCACAGCCTTAAACCCCCACAGCAGTTCCAAATCACCCCCAGCCTTAGACTCTCCCTGCAGCCCCACACTGTCCCCAGGCTTACACCCACCCCCCCCAGCAGCCCCAAACCATCCCCAGCCTTACAACTGCCCCTGCAGCCCCAAACTTCCCCCAGTCTTAGACCCTCCCCCACCACATCCCTCAACAGACCCAGCCTTGGACACTCCTCCTCCTTCCCCAGTCTCTTCACTGGGGCTGCTAGGCTGGGTGGCTCCCCCAGCCCTCCTGCTCCCAGCAATTAACTCAAGTGTTAAGGTTTCAGAACCTAGGCATGAGGTAATTGCTATCCCCTGTGACAAAGATAGCTGCTGGAGATGGCAGCTCTCTCTATTGATTGATACCTGCCTGCGCAGCAGTGTTAAGAAACTGCAAATGGCTTCTTTAACAGCCACATGCAGCTGGGAACTGCCCAGCTGGCAACCTTCAACAAATCTAATGGGACCCATAGGATGGGAATCCCTGCACACTACATCCTGTTTCCGGCACCAAACTATTCAAATACATCAGAGAACTACCTAAAGTCAACTAGTTTATGTCAAGTTAGAAGTGCTTTGGAACAAATTGGAGACTGTAACATGTATTTTAATGGGAATTTAGTGTCACTCATGAGTTTTCGCCTACCAGCTGAAATTTGGGAACCAACTGTGCTCGCATAGTGAGGTATGAGTATATTCCTCAACACTCATTTCAGTTTCAGTAACTTTCAGTTTGCATCATGAAACCATTTTGTGTTTGATGTTTAAGGCTACAGTCCTACAATCACTTGCTCTCAGAAGCCTCATTGACTTGGATGGGAGACTTGATATGCAAGACTGGGTCTTGATTCCGAAGCAGGAAAGCATCTGGCTTCTGCAGAAACGTAAGAGATCAGTACACAAAGGGGAGTACCATACCATTCCTATGCAGTTAACTTTCCAGGAAGGAAAGTATGGCTTCTTGTGTGAATATGGAATATAAATGCAATTGAATTACAATAAAATGATGAATGCTCATGCGTGGGTTTTCATAACAGCCATGGCCACAAATTCCAGAAATGAAATCCTGGCCATGCTACAATTAATGTGAGTTTTACCAATGATTTCTTTGAAGCCAGGATTTCACTTGAGACAACTAATTGTAGCATTGAATAAACAGCAAGGCAGGATACTTTGATGGTACAAACATCACATAGCAACATGAGACACACATAGAAAAGATAAATGGCATCATTTATTAATATAAGAACCTTCAATATTCTCTTACAGTGCAGTAAACTCGGTTTCAACCAGCATTCAAAAACCTGGACTTTATTAACCAGCATTCCATCGTAGCCAGCAGCTCCTCCACTTTCCCTATTCACAGTGGCTCCTGGTACTGCACGGCCATGCGCTAAGCCTCCCAGAGTGAAGTGGCAACTGGAGCAGCATGGCACCCCATCCAGAGGGGATCCTTGAGCCGCACAGCCATGTGCCAAGCCACCCAGAACAGCTCCCAGTGAGGCCACGTGCCAAGCCACCTAGAGCAGCTTCCAGTGTGGCCATGCACCCAAAGCAGCTTCTCACACCCCGTGGCCATGCTCTGCCCCCACCCAGAATGGCTCCTCGTGTGAGCACGCACTGAGCTGCTCTGGGTGGCTCCTGGTGTGGCACCCAACCCCAGACCACCCCCCGCCCACAGCAGCTCCCGGCGTGGCCATGCGCTGAACCACTCAGAGTGACTCACAGCGCCCCGCCCCACCCCGCCTTGCCAAATGTGGCTCCTTGCACAGCCATGCACAGAGCCACTCAGAGCTTACTGGCACCTCCTGCATATCTGACATATTTGAATATGTGGCAACCTCCTGGTCACAGGGTTGCCCAATATCAAAGAGTTTAGCGCATATTCTACAACAGCTACAGGAAAACCCATTTGCAGCAACTAAATACATTGCTGCAGTTATTTATAAGGGAAAACTGGACTGTTATTTCAGGTAACCAGCAGAACAATGTGACTGCACTCAAAAGGAACTCATCTCTTAAATTTGCCCTACACTCACCTCTCTCCTTGCCTTGGTCAATCACAATTTTAAGAATGAAACAATAGCAGAGAGCAATTTTTCAGACCTCTTTTCTTCAGAGCTAGTTACCTAGGCAAATCCAGATTTGTATTAATTCCATTCATAAGTTAAAACAAAAAAAAGCAGTCAAGCAGCACTTTAAAGACTAACAAAGTAATTTATTATTAGGTGAGCTTTCTTGGGACAGACCCACTTCTTCAGACCGTAGCCATACCAGAACAGACTCAATATTTAAGGCAGAGAGAACCAAAAATAGTAATCAAGGTGGACAAATCAGAAAAAAAATGATCAAGGGGAGCAAATCAGAGAGTAGGGGGGGGGGAAAAAGAGAGTCAAGAATTAGATAACAATTCTTAACTCCCCCTCCTTCTGCCCCTTTACTCTCTGATTTGCACCCCTTGATAATTTTTTTTCCCCTGATTTGTCCACCTTGATTACTACTTTTGGCTCTCTCTGCCTTAAATATTGAGTCTGTTCTGGTATGGCTATGGTCTGAAGAAGTGGGTTTGTCCCATGAAAGCTCACCTCAAATTATTTTGTTAGTCTTTAAAGTGCTACTTGACTGCTTTTTTGTTTTGATAGTATATAGCCTAGCACAGCTTTCTCTCTGTTACCATTCATAAGTTAATATGCCTTGACAAACTATCATTGTAAATATCATTAAAATTAAGACTATTCAATGTTAGGGGTTATTTAAGATTGAACTGTTCACCCCCTTCTAAAGAATGCCCAACATAACATTTTATGATTGTGATCCCCAAGAGACACTCACAGGAAGCCACAGGTCTTTCACCAGGCTACACCACCAAGCAAAACTTTTAAATGTAGCAACAGACATTAAAAAGAGAATGAAAAGTGTACACCTATCACTGTAAGGTCTGCACATAACAAAGGAAGGTATGGCAATGAAGACCAGGAGCTGTAGGGAACAGAACCCCAAACAAAGGGCAAGCTGGTATATGTAACTATTGAGATGTGTTAGGGCAAGAAGAGGGAGGCTCAGGGGTGCGTAGGCTAATGGGGGGGGTGCCTGTATAAATAAGGAAAGCAGGTTCACTAGTGCGTGTATATCTTATGACAGCACCTGTTCACGGGAGAATGCACGTACACAATACCTAGAACTGTGGTTATGGGTGTGCATGGGTTGGGTGTCAAAAGGCAGAAAGCACACGGAGGGCGTGTCGAGGGGGAACCGGCTGGTTCGAAGGGATCCAAATGTAAGAAGGCAGGCTGAGGGTTCTGCAGCTCGGCAGAGCTGTGTCGGCGAAGGCAGACTAGGTGGGGGCGGGGCCGGCTCCGGGGGACACGAGTGTACAGGGGGCAGAGCTAGGCCGGCTCCGAGCGTGCGGGGAGGTGGGCAGAACTAGGCCGGCTCCGAGAGATTCGGGTGCAGGGGGATGAGGGGGGCCAGGCACGGGGACGGTTAGGCCGGCTCCGAGGGACCCGGGTGCACGGGGATGGGGGCGAGGCTAGGCCAGCCAGCCCGAGGGATCCGTGTGTGCGGGCGGCGGGGGCAGCGCTACTCCCCCCGGGGCGGGAAGGCCGGCTGCCCGGGCGAGAGGCACGAAGCTCTCCGGAGGGAAGGGACCCCTCAGCGGTGCTCCCCTTCGGCACAGGCCCGGGGAGCAGCAGCGAGTCCACCTCAGCTCCCAGCGGGAGGCAGCCGGGCCCTGCCCCCGGCTCCTGAGGAAGCGGCGACCACCCGGACCAGCCCGCGGCCTCACTTACGTGTAGGTAATGGACATGAAATGCATAAGCCACAGCACGACGAAGAGGACGAGCCCGAAGATGGCGAGTCCGTCCAGGGCTAAGGCCAGTAGCGCCATCCCCGTCCCGGGCCGAGCGCGGTGCGAGAGGCGCTGGCTCCCCGGCGGGCGGCTCTCCCCGCAGTCCCCTCCTCAGTCCGCACCTGCCAGACAGGCCGCGCTCCAACCCGCCGCCTCCGCTCTCGCGCACTAAGCGAAACGGCTCGCCTCGCGCTGACAACCCTCGGGCGCCCCGCCCCTGCGTTACCCTCCAAGGCCCCGCCCCTCCGGCGCTGACGCCGTCCGCTTGGCAGCCCCGCCCACGCCTTGCGGCTGCCGGGGGATGGGGGCTTCCGCTGCTGGAAGGTGGGATGAGGGGGAGCGAGTCTCGTCGGGGAGGTGTAAGTCACGGCGAGGGCGGCGGTGACGTCACGGCTGGGCTGGGCTGAGCTCGGGCGTGCGGCGGGGCCCAGCAGGACCCGGTTTTGGACCGGAACAGCTGTTGGAAAAGGGGCCCTGGCGGCTCCGGCCAGCACGGCTGCTGGCGGTGGGTGGATGGCGCTGCACAGCGGGGCTGGCGAGTTCTCGACTGGGCCCCGCGCCCTGCAGCGCCCGGGAAGTAGAGGAGTTCCCCGCAGGCTCTTGTGTCGGGACCGCCGGCGAGTTCCGCACGCTGCGCCCGCCGTTCACATCGGCCAAGAACCAGGAAGGGGGCGGAGCCTGCAGGTGGGGCAGCGGGCAGAGCCTCCGCGTCTTGCCCCGAGATAGGAGCCCGTGGGGGACAGTACTGGTTCCCGGGCACTGCTCGAGGTAAGTGCTACCAGGAGCCTACACTGATCCCCACCCCACCCCGTTTCAAACACCTGAGCCCAAGTTGGAACATTCTCTTGTACCCCAGACCCCTCAGCCATGACCCCAGTTCTGGACCGACACCCCAAACTCCTCATTCCCATCTCCACCCCACAGCCTACATCTCCAGGCAGAACCCGCTTCCTGTTTTCCAGTCTCTTGCCCTAGCCTGATCCCTCTCCTGCACTCGGAACCCCTTGGTCCTAGGCTGGTGCACCCTCCTACACCTCACCCCCAACCGAGTGTCTGCATTGCCAGCCAGAGCCCTCACCCTCTCCCCAACCCCAGCATGCTGAGCTAGCCTCATGAAAGTGAATGAATGAGCAAAGGTGGGGAGAGTGGACTGAGGGCGGGAGGGGCTGAGCATGGTGTTTGGTTTTGTGCGAGTAGAAAGTTGGCAACACTAAAGGGGCTGGGATGGGATGGATGGAGGAAGAGGAGCTAAGAGGAATAAGAGATACAGGCACTAGGAAGAGCAGATGCAAGGGAAAAGAGAGCAGAGGAAGTGCTACCACAAAGGCACAGGTAGGGGAGCTGGGAAAAGACAGGATAGAGAAGCCCAAGAAATGAGAGCTGGCAAGGAAGTGCAGGGAGGGAGGCAAATAAGAGATATGTGGCTGAGGCCCTGATTGAAGAGGTGCTGCAGGAAATAGTCTGTGTCCAGGGTTTTGAGTTTCCCTAGTTAATAAGATGATCAGTGATTTTTCAGATCTTATGGAAGATTTTTACTTGAAAGCAAATTTTGAATGTTGCTTAAGAGATTATCCGAACAAAATCCCCCTGGCTGGAAATACCTGAACAGTCTAACGTGCCATTCTGTCCATATATCTCATCCTCATCCTGAAAAGTAACTCAATCTTCAGAATAAGAAGTGTATTTATACTAATATATATTGTAACAACTACAGCTATGAAACTGTTTAAAATCACAGTGTTAATTGCACCATTAAACAGTAATAGAATACTATTCATTTAACTATTTTGGAGGTTTTCTTTATTCTCAGATATAGACTTGGGACTGTGGGCTTCAGCCACTCTGGAGTTCCAATCTCCCTCAGGGCACAAGGCTCCAGCCCCACCTGCTGAGCTGTGGGCTTGAGTTTCACCAGCCCTCAGGCTGCCAGTGCCTCCCTCTCCCCTAGAGGTATGCGATGAATGCCTTAATGTTTTTTTCAGTTAATTGTAGGTATTAACTGACAACCTTAGTTACAGGATATGGCTGTTTCTAGCCTAGGCTGGATTTGAACTGGTGCCCTTTTGGTAAAAGGCACACTTGCACATTACTGATCCTCTGGGGCAGTCTGCCTGCTTGTCTGTCTGTCTGATTGTATGGTGTTTATATTTGTTCCCTCTTTTGTCTTAGTATATGTCTTTTTTCAAGAGATCTTTATTCTGCATCCACCAGCTAATCAGTATCTATATTTCATCCTTACATTCAGTACTTTTTTTTGGAAAATAAATAGGAGCCAGTACTCGCCTGTCTTTCTCCCCACCTCCTCCCCCACCACCAGGGCTGCCAATGGGGCTGTGCACCCCAGGTGGCTTCCAGCCACAGGGCTGGTGGGGTCCCCTTGCCACCCAGCCGGGAATCTTGCAGCTGGGGCTGCCAAGGTGCAAGTACTGAGTACCGGCAAGTGCCGGCACAAAAAAAGCACTGCTTACATTTATACATGATTGATACAGTGAAAGTTATTTTTGACAAAGGAAGCTTTATTTACTTCCTGGCTCTGACGTCAGAAAGTGTCTTTGGGAGATAAATTGAACTGAGCATGGTACACTGGTATAATTTCAGGAATTTGAAACCTTGTGAAAGGTCCCTGTCCCCCATCTGTTTCACTGAGCTCCAGAGCAACTGTACTGTGCTTCTCCTCCCTTTCTTGAACCCAGCTGGCTACTCTGTGGAAAGCAGAAGTAGCATGGCTGGATTCAAAGGTGCTTTTGATAAGCCCATGTAGGTTCTGGGGCTAAGTAACCCCAACCTGGAACCTGCATGGGGCATCTCAAAAGCATCTTTAAATCAAGAGATGCTTTTCCCACAGCAGGCAGAGGTACAGCAGCAGCAGCTGGGGACCCCAGACCCTGTAAAATTGCATGGGCCCCCAGGCAGTTGCCCCCGTTTCCCCTGCCCCACCCATTGGTGAGCTTACTCAATTTAAAAGAAATGTTTTATTCTACCTACTAGTGCTGCAAACTCAGAATGGTTCAGGATGGGGTGGCCAGGCATCTGTTTTTTGAGCAGAATGCCCAGTCAAAAAGGGATCCTGGTCAGAACCACAAACTGTGCCATTAAAAGCCCTGTTGATGGCACAGCAGGGCTAAGGCAGACCTCATACTTTCTCTGTCTCTGTCCTTTGTGTATAGAAGGACCAGGAAGGCTCTGCACACTGTCCCTTCTCCAAGCCCGTACCCCAAGCTGGAGCCCTCCCGCTCCCTTGCACGTCTGCCCCAGCATGGTAAAAGTGAGGGAGAGGGAATGGGCGTGGGACCTCAGGGAAGGGGAAGGACTATGATGTGTTGTTTTGTGCCATTGGAAAGTAGGAAGCCCTAGTTCAGGATGGATTCTTTCCTTCTCACACATCATCCCCAGTAATGATTCAGGCTGAACACCTGTAAAAATCCCAGGGTAAGATTGAGTCCTTTGAAAGACTTGAACGCCAGTTATAGATTAGATGGGGGCTGTAAAAGAGCTGAAAGCAGCCAGAAATAATTCTCCTGCCACGGGTTTATCAGTCCTTCACAGGCTCCACTGCAAACCCTGGCTTTAGCCACATGTGAATATCACTGTGGGGATTCTTGGTGCTACTGGCAATGCTGCTTATTGGCAATCCAAAGCAGGGAGCCAGCCACTAGAGCAGCCTGGAATCAGGAGGGTGTACTCCCTTCTCTAGGTCTGCAAGCACTTTTTGGAGATGGAGCACAGAAACTTGCCCTCATTTTTTTCAAATTGACTTGAATTTAGTAAACATGATGCACAAATAGGCGTTTGTTTTGCGTTCCTCTTCCTGTGTTAGTACTAAAGGGTTCACAGGAGTAAGAGAGGTTAATCGGTAAGCATATTGATACAATATGAAGCTTACTGATATGTTAACTTCACCAGCAGGCAGCTGCACTGGGCCAGAGCAGCCCTGGCCATAGTGAGGGCCCAGCAGTGACACCTAGGTTAAAACAGTTAACTTGTAGTGCTATCGGTTAACCATTTTAATAACCCTACAATAAAATTTATTTTTGTCACTATACTTGATAGATCACTGTGAGACATATACGGACCAAGCCTGTTGATTAAGAAGGTTTTATTTGTTACATCAGTTGCAACCTGAAGAAAACCTCCGTGTAGCTTAATACAGGTGAACCTCTGTAGTCTGGCTCTCTTGGGACCTGAGTGGTGCTGAAGAAGAGAATTTGCTGAACCACAGGAGGTCAATATTGTCCAGCAGCATTACAAACACTTCCACTGCTTACTGGGTTCATTTAGTGGTAAATTAGAGCTAAATAACACCACAGAACCCTGAGAGCCTGGACTGGTAGCTGTAATCAAACTACCTGGGGCCACAGGAAACTTAGCTGAACGTCCGCTTATCATTGGTGTGTCCAACTGAGTCATGCTGGACAACAGGGCTGCGTCTACACGTGCACGCTACTTCGAAGTAGCGGCAGTAACTTCGAAATAGCGCCCGTCACGTCTACACATGTTGGGCGCTATTTCGAAGTTGAAATCGACGTTAGGCGGCGAGACGTCGAAGTCGCTAACCCCATGAGCGGATGGGAATAGCGCCCTACTTCGACGTTCAACATCGAAGTAGGGACGTGTAGACGATCCGCGTCCCGCAACATCGAAATAGCGGGGTCCTCCATGGCGGCCATCAGCTGGGGGGTTGAGAGATACTCTCTCTCCAGCCCTTGCGGGGCTCTGTGGTCACCGTGGGCAGCAGCCCTTAGCCCAGGGCTTCTGGCTGCTGCTGCTGCAGCTGGGGGTCCGTGCTGCATATACAGGGTCTGCAACTAGTTGTTGGCTCTGTGTATCTTGCACTGTTTAATGAAAGTGTGTCTGGGAGGGGCCCTTTAAGGGAGCGACTTGCTGTTGAGTCCGCCCCATGACCCTGTCTGCAGCTGTGCCTGGCTCCCTTATTTCGATGTGTGCTACTTTGGCGTGTAGACGTTCCCTCGCTGTGCCTATTTCGATGTTGGGCTGAGCAACGTCGAAGTTGAACATCGACGTTGCCAGCCCTGGAGGACGTGTAGACGTTATTCATCGAAATAGCCTATTTCGATGTCGCAACATCGAAATAAGCTATTTCGAAGTTGGGTGCACGTGTAGACGTAGCCCAGATGTTGCGGGATTAGAGAGTGCCGGGCTAGAGAAGTTCAACCTATAGTTTATCCTCTTGTGCTTGGTCCCTCCCCCACCTTCCCCCCCCACCCCCCTCCAAAAAAAAAGATATCAGCCCACACACCTAGTTTCTCTTGTTTGTACATAGAGGTTTGTCAGAGCAGAAACCCCACTTTCTACACACACTCTCACTCTCACTCTAGATTTGGACTTTTTACAATCTGAGCCTGAAGAGAGTTGCATTTACCAAATATGCACTCAGGTCCAGAACCACAAACTAAAAGCTATAAAATTTGTTTTTTACTTCCATTTCTTTAAGGGTATTTTTCTTTTGCCATCTTAAGTTGGGAGCATCAATTATTCATTTAGATTAAAGAGTACTTATAAATACTTAATTAAGAGATCAGCTAGGTTTAAGAATACACTATATTTATTTCAAAGCATTATGACACAGATGTTTAGCATGAATGAAACTTAAAGGTGTTCTCATTAATGAGAACTAGGAAGACGAGATTTCACAGTTATTATGTATCAGAACGCAGCTGGGCTCTCGTGCTGCTGATGGGAGAAAGGGTGGTAGGCTGAATTGCTTTTTAAAATAATTAAAAGCTGATAACAGCAGACAGAATGGGTGAAGAAACCTAGGCTTCCAATTAGTTAAATAGAATGGGGGATTTTATTTGCGTAATTGGGAATTCAGATAATTGCTCCTGCTTTTTCAATTCAACAGTGACACAACATTTCCCACAGCTAGCAATATCATCTTGCTCATTGTGGCCGTTCTATTACCTGACCCTCTGTATTATCCAAATCCCTTTCTTATCCTCCAGCATGAAATACATGCTTCAGAAGGCATGTATCTCAGGGTGAGGGACAAAAAAGAGACTTAGATAATGTCTAGGTTCTGTTAGCAGAATTTTGGACAACTGGGAGTATATTGTATTTGTATCTGGGGTTGAGGCAGCAGTTAATTGGTGGTGCCCAGAAACGAATCCTCAAACCAACCATAGTATTTCTATTAGAGAAACTTTTTTATGGTAGGAAAAACTTTTCAATTAAAGCAAATAACCTTATATTCCCAGTTTTATCTTTCAGATGTCTCTTGCACTTATTCTGACTGCATTTGCTAATGGAAGCTCCTTTTTCATTAAGTGGCCTTCTGTTTGATTCTGCATTTAGAGTCACGCAGCAAAACTTACACCGGTGTAAGAAACTTAACTCTATTTAAATCAGTGGATTTCACTTACATATTCCTGTGGTCAGTCTGGGGCATAATGTTGAATTTTTAAACCTGCTTAGTTTCTGTTGCAAAGGGTTGTCGTGAAAACAGGACTGTAATTGCAGTGAAGTATTTAATAAACTGTTTCCCTTCTTTAATTAGGTAGAATGGGAAATGGCTGTCTGTGTGACCCACCATTACGTTGCACAAGAAGGGAGAGTAAGACTACACAGTGGGGCTTGCTAACACAGGAAACTGACCAGAATAGTTACTACAGAATGAGCTATTCTGCTATAGCTATTCTAGAACAGCTCGCTGTGTGGACACTTATTCTAAAATAAGTGCCTTTTTCTGATGTCCAAAGTGGATCAAGTTAATTGGAAATAGGAAACAGATATTCTATTTCTGGAGTAAGTGTCTACAGGGCAAGTTACTCCAGAGTAGCTATACTCCCATAAGTGTTCCAGTCAATTTCCCCATGTAGACAAGCTCTCAGGTATTTTCTTCTATTACATTTAGGCCAGTTGAAGAATTGATTGACCTTTTATTGGTTCATCCTAACACTATTTCAGTTAAGCAGATGGAACCTGATGAAATAAAAACCTCACTCCATTTCCCACAGAAATCTGATTTCGTGCCACTAATAAACACCATCACAAACTTCTGTTCTTTCAACCAAAACACATTCAAATGTATGGCCGATACGTAACTGATACAAATAACTTCAAGTTAGCAAAGGAACTAAATTATCTTGTGTTTTTACTACCCTGCAGAAATCTAACTTACTTTGTATTAGAAGTGAATAAAAGTGCGACCTCCTGATGTGTAATTTATACAGAGCGAATCAATTTAAAATATTTGAACCATTTCGGGGAGGGCCTAGTGTTTCCCGGGGAGGGCCTGGATTGGTATCAATATGCATCTCCAATGCGCTTTTTAATATATCCTGTGGGAGTATAGCCAACAATAAATGGTAATATTATATGCAGATTTGAGATTGCTGAAAGACAGTTCTCTGTATATACCTTTAATAGCCACTGCTCCTGTTCTCTGAAACATGGATTCTATTAAGAATGCCTGCTCACTGGATTTAGGAGTAGCAGCAGGATACATTTTCTCAATCATTTGGAACTATGACAGTTTACAGAAACCGAAGATCTGCCTCAAGGTGTGTTGTTGAGGTGTAATATTTATATTTCACACTATAAAACACTCTTCTTCCTCTGTTGGACACCTACCAGGAATGATATGCTTTGGGTTTATCCTGATGTATGTACCATGATGGAATATTAATTCCCTTTTGTTTGCAGCTCTCTGACGCAGCTGCCACTGCTGGTTGTATATTTAAGAGGTCTATGAAAGTTCAAGAGCTTCTCTCTCCCCAACGGATGTTGAGCCAAAAAAACATATTACCACACCCATATTATCTCATGTAGTTTGGTGACCTGTTGCTAATCACACACACAAATATTTGAATATAGCTTTGTTGCGGCCTAAAGACATATTAAATCTAATGGCAGGCCACTAATCAGCTGATGTAATGGGAGTACAGACATGCAGGACTTTGAATTCATAAGCTTAGAACACTGCAGAAATAACATCCTGTACGTATAGGTGAAAATACACATATTAAATGACATGGGTGACTGATGTCCCTGGCTAACTCTTCTATGGGATGCTGAGAATTTTGGACCTTCCAAATTCCTCTTCACCTAATGCAATGGCTACGTCTACTCTAAGAGAAATCTTGGAAATAGCCAGTGTCTCATTAGCATGCTGCTGGCCGTGGCTCTTTGAAATTGCCACATTTCGCTCCCGCGTGGCTTGTCCTGATGGGGGTCCTTTTCGAAAGGACCCCGCCAACTTAGAAATCCCATTATTCCTATCTGCTAAATAAAGGCCATCATTTCAGAATGACTTTGTGAACATCTACACAATGCAACCGCTCTTTTGAAATAGCATATGGCTTATTTCAAATTTGGTAAGCCTCATTTTTTTGGAAATAACACCTATTCTGAAATAGACATTTAGCAACAGAGGCTGTGTAGACAGGGAATAGAGGCTATTTCGAAATAAGATACAGTGCGTCCAAGGACTTTAATCTGATATATCTCAATTGTGGGTGAATGCTGTGTTTTGAAATAGCTGAGCACTATTTCAATATGCATTTTGTATGCGTCTACACTACAGTCCCCTTTCGAAAGGGGAATGCAAATGAGGCAAATCAAAAATGTAGACAACTCTTTTTGTATAGCACTGCTATTTTGAAATAAGCTCTTCCAGAACAGCCTAACTGGTCTGCTAAGACCCTCAACAATATTCAAGTGGTCCACACAATAAAAAGTTGAGAACCACTACTGTACGGTAAACCCTTCCTCAGGCTTCTTCCCTGATTCCTTCCAGAGTTCAAGCACCTTTTTATTTTTTTTTTTTAAGACTTTGTGTGGGTTGGTCCTGCCTGTAGCTCCCTTGCCATTACTCCCTAGCTTGCCTCATTTTTTCATTTTCTCACACCCTGTATTTCTTTCAGCTTTCCACTTCCTGCTGTGATTGTGCTCCCAATGCCTGGTACTAGATTCCTTGGCTGGTGTACCAAGCCTGCTCACCCGTGAAATCTTTCCTACAAACACTCCAATTGCACCTTGCTTGCTGTCTACTGCAGATTAAATCCTCCTGTGCTGTTATCTCACTTCTTGCTGTAGCTCCGTTCCTGCTTTAAAAAATCATCACAAAGATTAAGGCTTGGTTTCCATGTAATATGATGTGCATCTCTTTGTTTAACCTTCATCTCACCGTTCCCTATTCTGTGTGCTTTGCTTTTCTAAAGTCTGTAAGGCCTTCAGGGCAGGGAGCAGAGCTGCTTTTTCCAACCTGGATGAAGGACTGCCAGAACTGCCAGTACATCTATGTTGTCATTATTACTAGTATTAGCAGGCCTTATGCAGTTTAGTTCTGTCAACATGAGCCAAGCTGTTTCCAGCCTCTATTGATGGGGAAACAGGAGCAGCCCCACAAGTCCTTTCTTTTCCCACCAGTGGCAGAATCTTTGTTTAAACGGTGCCTTCTGAAGGTTGGTGCCTGTAAATAGCTTCTGTACCCTACAGGTCACCATAGTTTAGTCTCCATTTCCACGAACAGCTGAAACAAAATCAGTGTTTTCCTTCTTAGGCCGTGTCTACACTAGCCCCAAACTTCAAAATGGCCACGCAAATGGCCATTTCGAAGTTTACTTATGAAGCACTGAAATGCACATTCAGTGCTTCATTAGCATGCGGGCGGCCACGGCACTTCGAAATTGACGCGCCTCGCCACCGCACGGCTCATCCCGACGGGGCTACTTTTCAAAAGGACCCCGCCTACTTTGAAGTCCCCTTATTCCCATGAGCTGATGGGAATAAGGGGACTTCGAAGTAGGCGGGGTCCTTTCGAAAAGGAGCCCCGTCGGGACGAGCCGCACAGCGGCGAGGCACGTCAATTTCGAAGTGCTGCGGCCGCCTGCATGCTAATGAAGCACTGAATGTGCATTTCAGTGCTTCATTAGTAAACTTCAAAATGGCCATTTGCGTGGCCATTTTGAAGTGTGGGGCTAGTGTAGATGTAGCCTTAGACAGATGAGTTAACTACTTCACTCTCCTCCCAAAGTTGCAGAATTAACAAAGTGAGTTTAATTTTGTTCCAAAGCACAATGTGAGGAATAAACAAACAATGAGTCCCACACAAAACCCAGCCTCTGAGAAAACAAAACACGTTGCTGCCTCACTGTGTTGATTAATCAGCACAGTGACGAAGGAGGTGAACCAGAGGTTGGGCCAGGGCCGTCAATGTAATAAAGTAAATCACATGGTAAAAACTGTTAGTGTGCTCTAATCTGTTCTAGGTAAGAGGGCTGTTTGTTTTTTCTTATGATTTTCTCATGACTACTTCACGGCAGGACCACACACCATCTATATCTTCCCTGTTAGATATTTATTGAACTCATTGTTAAATATTTCAAATAATGGAGATTCTATGACCTCCCTAGGCAATTTATTCAGTGCTTAACCACCCTGACAGTTAGGAATTTTTTCCTTATGTCCAATCTAAACCTCCCTTGCTACAATTTAAACCCCTTGTTTCTTGTCCTATAAACAGAGGCTGAGGAGAATATTTTTCTCCCTCCTCCTTATAACACCCATTTAGGTACTTGAAAGCTGTGATCATGTCCCCTACCAACCTTCTCTTTTCCAAACTAAACAAAGTCAGTTCTTTTAATCTTCTTTTTTAGGTCATATTTTCTGGACCTTTAATTATTTTAGTTGCTCTTCTCTGGACTCTTTCCCAGTTCTTCACATCTTTCCTAAAATGTGGGGACCAGAACTCAACCCAGTACTTCATTTGAGCCCTAATCAGTGCAGAGTAGAGCAGAAGAAATACTTTTCATGTCTTGCTCACAGCACTCCTGTTAGTGCATCCAAGATTCATATTTGATTTTTTTTTTTTTTTTTTGCAACAGTATCACACTGTTGACTCATACTCAGCTTTTGGTCCACTATGACCCCTAGAACCCTTTCTGCAGTACTCCTTCCTGGGGAGTCCCTTCCCATTTTGTGTGTGTGAAACTTATTGTTTCTCCTTAAGTGCAGTATTTTGCATTTGTCCTTATTGAACTTCATCCTATTTGCCTCAGACCATTTCTCCAGTTTGTCCAGATCTTTTTGAATTCTGACTGTATCCTCCAAAGCAGTTGCAACCCCCAACACATTTTGGTGTCATTGGCAAACTTGATAAACATACTCTCTCTGTCATTATCTAAATCTAAATGAAGATATTGAACAGAACTGGCCCCAAAACTGACCTCTGCAGAAGCCCACTTGTTGTTCCCTTCCAGCCTGACTGTGAACCATTATTAACTACTTTCTGTGAATGGTTGTCGAACCAGTTATGCACCCACCTGACAGTAGACTCATTTAGGTTGCATTTCCCTAGTTTACTGAAAAGAAAGTATGTGATACTGTATAAAATGCTTTTTCTAAAGTGTAGCTATACCACAGCTACCACTTTCCCTTTATTCACAAGGCTTGTTATCATATCAAAAAAAGCTATTGGATTATCATGACGTGATTTGTTCCTGACAAATCCATGTTGACTGTTATGTGTCACCTTATTATCTTCCAGATGTTTTCAGATGGGTTCCCTTAATTATTTGCTCTGTTATCTTTCCTACCACTGCAGTTAAGCTAACTGGTCTGTAATTTCCTGGGTTGTCTTTGTTTCTCTTTTTATAGATGGACAATCTATTTGCACTTTCCAGTCTCCTGGAATCTCTCCTGACTTCCAGGACTTTTCAAAGCTGATAGCTAAAGGCTCAGATACCTCCTCTATCAGCTCTTTGAGTATTCTAAGATGCGTTTCTTCAGGCCCTGGTGACTTGAAGACATCTAAGTTTTCTAAGTAATTTTTAACTTATTTCCCTATTTTAACTTCTTGACTTAACATTTCTGCTACGATGAACTAGTGTCCAGTGTCCATCAACCTTGGTGAAAACTGAAACAAAGAGATTAAGTACCTCTGCCATTTCCACATTTTCTCTTATTTCTCCCTCAGCATGTTTCTCACCATGTCTGCGAATGTTGTAGCAGTTTGCCCCCAACATACACCGTCTCCCATGTACCCTGCAGTCACCATGGATAGTTTCAATTCTGGTAGAAATCAACTGCTGGTAGACTGATTACTGCAGCGTTGACCCACCATGTAGTGGAGACAAGCCCTAAGTGAATAGTCTGTGTCTCAGAATCAGAGGGAATCTGAGTAGCTGAATTTATAGAGCTGAACAGCTGTGCAGTTGTTCTCTTGAGAATGCAGGGGATGGCAGTTAAATTCTCATCTCTAGACACTTTGGATATGTTTGGTAGTCTTAGTGCACATTACATGAATCCATGTGGAAGCAGAGGTTGGTAATGGAAGGACAAAAGGCCCTTAAATCTAACATATAGTGAAAATTGGTGGTATATCTTTAAGACAGAGTCCAGCCTTGGATTTGGTAACAGTTCAGGATCTGAAAATTATAAAGTCAGTGTTGATGCAAATTACTTGACTGGGGGGAGAAAGATTTGCCTGTAGTTGTTAGCAAAGAGAACACGTCCATCCAGCCAATGGACTCCGTTAAGCAAGAGAGTTCAGCATTTGACCCTACTATACCGGCACAAAATTCTCTGTTATTTACACTCTAGGGGCACCTGTTTCTACAGCTCTAGCATAACCTATCATCACTCACCCTCATCCTTCTGGGGGCTCTGGCATACCCTTAAACTCCATAGGTTTGTGGGGTTTTTACCTGAACTATCCTATTTAATCACTATCATGAACAGCCACATCCCCGCCCCCAAAAAACCCTGAAGATTGCACACACTAAGCATACAATGCTCACCACTCCCAGTAAGACATGAAGTTTGCTTGATGGCCAGTCAGGATCGGGTCCGTCTGGGGAACTCCGGTTTCTGCACACTGTCATTGGCACAGGGTTGAGGTCTGGCAGCTCTGATCTTGGTGGCTGTGTCCTGGAGTTGATTCCCAAGGAACTTCCTTTGGGACCCTAGTTTATATTGTGAAACTTGAGTCCTGCTCACCTGTGTCTTAATCAATTATCTTACGAAAACTTTACAAACCAGTCCTAACATACTGTAACAGAATTATGTAACCAGTCATACCCCACCCCTTTAATTGATTTATACCCAGCAAAATAGGGTTGGCAGACTAATGAGGGAGTCAAGAGACCAGGGGAGTCCCATTCGCCATGTGAACTGGATCTGCCTGGCTCAGCCTGAGTGGGGCTGAGCTACAGAGACAACATGTGCCAGAGCTGGGAAGAAAGCCATGTCAGCCAGAGAGGCAGAGGCACAGCCCAGCAGAGAGCTGCAGCCAGATGCTGAGCCACAGCATGGAGGGAAGAGCCTGAGACAGATCCTGCTGCACAGCACGGAGAATAGAGCTTGAGACACAGTGCATAGGGCAGGACCTGAGATACAGTGCAGACAGCAGACCCGCACTAGGAGTAAGGCTGCATCCCAGGGCCACAGAGCCAGAGAAACAGCCAACGAGCTGGAGCCAGCGCAGCTGAGAGTAGAGCTGAAGCATGCTGGAGCTGCGCAAGATGAGCTGCAGGGAAGACCCTGGGTAGAGACCCAGTGCAGAGGGATTCCACCACCCAAGAGGTCTTGCAAGCCAGACTGGGAAGGGGCTGACACTGGGGAGAAGGGTCCTGCCATGTCGAGCAAGTGTCTGACCTGCAGCATCCCTGCAACAAAGCCAGGGTCAGAGAAGGAGGCCTGGGATGTACAAGGAACTGACTGTGATCTGCCCTGACATTCCTGGGACACTTTGTGAGGTCTGTATGTCACAGAGCACAGTAATGTGTTTTCCATTAACTTTTTCCATGTTTCCCTATTTTCTTTTTAAAAATTGATGTTTAGTACATTATATTTGCTTTGAACTGTCTGTAATCATCGGTGGGTCAGGGAAGCATTCAACATGAAGAGAGAACTCCAGAGTGGAGACTCCCAAGTCCCTGCCCTAGGTGACCATAACAAGGTTGGGGTTTGAGCCCCCAGGAATCCCAGCCCCAGTCTTCTTGGAGTTGTACGGATTCTGCCACACAGAAGAGTGGAAGAGGAGCCTTTGGGTTCAGGGAGGCCTCTGGGTAAAGAAAGTGGGAGCAGGGACTCAGATCCTTTCACTATCCCATTTCACTGGGGTAGTGTAGAAGCCAGGAAAGTTCCCCTCAAAAGCAGCACCATTCCCCCACTTACATATAGAAAAAGACCTTATGCTGCAGAACAGGGAGGAAGCAAAACCTGACGTACACATAGAAACCACAGGTGAACTCTAAGGTGCCAAAATCATAAGGCTATTGAACACAAGGTGCAGCATAACAAAAATGCTATTAAATGTACATTTGAACTGGAGTTGAGATTAATATTGATGCTTTCATGACTGTCTTGCAATAGCAAAAACTGTAAACATGTACAACATGCATGATCTTGTGAAAAACCCTTGAATGTGTTAAGAATAATGCATCAGAATATGCTTTACATCAAAATGCAATGCAATGCTGATATTTCAAAGCTAGTGCCTGTAACCTGCCTTGAAACTATAGACGGGAGAAATTACATTACAAATTTAATGTGGGGTATGAAAAGGGGAACTCAGGCACACTGCCTTATTGATTTCATGGCTAAATGCCAAGATTCCTATACTATGGAGAATAATAATATCTACATCGACTTGACATGAAACAGATTCCAAGCATTTGCCAGAGCCTATATAGATAAATTAACTATTTTCTTTAACTCTTGGCAAGATGACATAGAACATACAGGAATCATGTTGCAAGAGTAGATCCAATTCACTATTGGTCTAGTCCAGTTTTATCTTGAATTTTTACGGGGATTCAACATTATCATTACTCCCATAATGAATCTTACAAAGAAAAAAACCCATTTTAATCAAACATGATTTTGATACACCATTTCCATTATACACTGACACTTCTAATATTGGGTTAGAAGCTGTAAGAATACAGAACCAAGGAAGGTTCCTGGGATGCATTCAGCAGTGCCTGAGACACCCCTTCCTGCATCAATTTTGCTTTGGGGGTGTGATGCTATCTGATAAATTTGACCCTATAAATAACCAAAATCTAGAAATCTCTGTGCCTCCACAGAGGCATCTTAGTGCTGTTGCATGGTGCTCCCTTAACTAGGGGGCATCCTTGGCAGCCACCCTACTGGCCCACCCCTAGGACTAGCCCTTCCAGCGTTTGTCTGCTCTGACTTTACAGTAGATGTTGCCTTCACCTAAATATGTCCTACTGACTAGGGCTGATGTGACTTATCTCTAGGCTAGTGGTCACAGGAAATCTCAGTGAACAACTGAAGTTTTCTGTGATAGTTTTGTAGTTTCTTGAAACTAACTCAACTTTTTTGTAATAGAACAAATTTCTTTATTCAGATGAATGTGCAGTTATTGTGTCTTACTGGCAGGACTGAAATGGCTTAGAATTGAACAAGTAAGCTTTTGGTCTAGCCATGCAAAATTCTAAAAACAACTAGCCACAAAGTTTCCTCTATTTTTTCCCATGCATGTGTGAAACAAATTTTATGTGCACCAATATGAATTTGATGTGTGGCAGGGGTGGGGAGAAGGGGTTTGGAGTGGGGGAGGTGGCACAGGGCTGGGGCAGATGGTTAGGGTATGGGGGGACTGAGGGCTCTGGCTTTGGGATGGCATGGGGTTGGGTCTGCTCCTGTACTCACAGTGGGAAGCACAAAAACCCAGCCCCAGCCTGCTCCATTTTGCTGGCTCCCAACCACATCACTCCTCTTCCTGCTGCTGGTAAGTGCAGGGAGGGAGAGGGACAGTCCCACCCCTTCCCTGAGACCCTTTCCCCAGCAACATAGCTGGGAGCCGGAGGAATGGAATAGGCTGGGGACAGGTTGCTCTGCTTCCCACCCTGAGCCAGGAGTTGGGAGGCAACCCCTGCTGCCTATGCCTAGTCCCCTGGGCTGCCCTGCACCCTGTGGTGCTTCCCAAAGCATGGAGCCTGGGACAGTTGCCCCAAAGTTGCCAGTGGACAGGATGTCTCTGGGCACCTCTCCCCACTGGGGCAGCTCCAGAGCTAAAGAATTCTGCAAACTCAGGATTAGATATGCCACATGCAGCCCCTGCATCATGTGATGTACTTTATTCTGCATGTTTTTTCCACTGACAAAAATGGGAGAGAGTAGGCTACATCCAAGTGAACAACTGCGACTGGGCAATATAACTAACAACTGAATGAAGCAATGGCCTTTTTCTAAAGGTAACATGTTGCTGACAGACCTGGGTCACTAGCACAGGGGACTGAGCCTGTGATCATAGGGGCTGAAGCCCTGTGCTCTACCACATGAGCTGAGTGCCAGCTGGCGCTCAGCCAAGGCTGTAGAGCAGAGACTTCACTCTAGTATGAAGTCTCAGGGTACTACATGCTTCCCAGGGAAGAGGAAGCACATCCTGAGCCCTTCCAGCACTTCTTCCCAGCTAATGCACCAATTGTCATACTGACAGACCTAGGTCACCAGCCCCAGGGATTGAAACTGTGATCCTAGGGACTAAAGCCCTGTGTTCTACTGCATGAGCTGAAGGCCAGCTAGCTTGCAGCCATGGCTGTAGAGCAGAAACTTCACTCACCCTAGTCTGAAGTCTCAGTGCATCTGGATACTACAGTAACAAAGCCTCAAAGCCTTCTGGCCAGTTTCAGACATTTGACTGTGATACTCTCAGTGGGTCTGTCCCACAAAAGCTCATCACCTAATAAATTATTTTCTTAGCCTTTGCCGTGCTGCATGACTGCTTTCTTGTTTTGTGAAGATACAGACTAACACAGATTCTCTGTGACTATGCGCATTTGAAGCTTGTGTCCACAGTACAGCAATTCGATTATATTTGAATACGATTTGCTGATTGGCTTACAAACTTGTTCACTAAAATATTTCAATGAACAGCGAACAGGAAAGGAGTGTTAACAGGTGAAGAAAATGTGGTTCAGAAATGTTAGAGGGTAATGTTTTTGCAGTATTCCCCTAATTCCCAAAAAGACAGAACACGTAGCTGTGCCGTAGTTTTGGTCTACCTACACCAGATCATTTTTTTTTAAAAGTCATCAGCAGAGTTAACCAAGTTATGAATCCAGGAGTCGTTGGACTAGGATATCTTAGGTACTTAATGTAGAACAATGCCAGCAAAGCCAAAGGACTAACCATTGAGTCTTAGAAGATGGTATTCGTAATACCTAATAAATATGATTCCACAGCTGAGTCAGTGTCCTTTTTGATGACAGAGAAACCCCAATCATACTGAGCTATTTCCTCAGTTGATGTGAATCAGTGTAGCCTCATTTATTCCAATGCAGATATCAGCCAAGGATCGTGTCCAATATTTTAAAAAATATGAAAAAGCATTCCCAAGCCAGGCACCTAGAGTATTCCTTTTAAAGTTTCTGGTTTCATCCTCCCAAGTTTTAAAAAAGCCTCCCAAGATATGCTCTACAGATACATTTAAAGCACAGTAAATCAATAGTCTGCTTACACAGCTCCCACTGAACTCAGTATCTGAACTGCAGGATTTGGTCCCCATCTATCACTGGTCATTGGGGCTTTCCTGTGATCCTGTCCCATGTCAGCACATTTAATAACTATAAATCAATTCCTCACACAAATGTAATTGAACAGTGACCTTTCACTTAATGGATCAGGTCAGTTCCTTATTGACAGGGAACACTTTCAGCTTTTCACATATGAATTTCAACTATTTTTGTGGATTATTAGGAAACTAATATCCAAGTATATACAATAAGCCTAATTTGATACATATGACCTACACAAATGTTATTTATTGCAAGAAACATGATAATGGTATATAACTCTTCTTGGTTCATTGTAATTATTATGTGTTTGGACTCTGCCCAAAACTGTATTTCACACTTCACAGAACAAGTAAGACTGGTCCACACATCAAAGAACTTCCAGTCTAGATTTTAGATACCACACAAAATAGGAGGACATCAAACAAAGAAAAGGAGGCTCACAGAAAGAAGGATGAAGATTATAACAAAATTATTTATTTATATTACATTGGCATTTAGGGTCCCCAATAGAATATCCAGTTTGTTAAATGCTCTGCAGGCTTGTAGGAAACACACAGATTTTGCAATCTACATCATACAGTTACGCACATACCTAAGCTAATACCTTGATGGTTCTATTTCTAGTAATTCCTGTAGTCCATCAGATATGATTATACAAAGACATACACAAATTTAGACCCTGTCCCAAGGTACTTACAACGTAAGAATCAAACTTTGGTCCTCTCCAGCACATCAGTAAAAGAGGGATGTTTTATTTCCCACATATGGTATGATTAGACAATACAGCAAACAACTAATGCATTTTAGTCCTGTAGGTCTCCTTCTTAAGAAAACTACTTTATTCTTCACTCAGTGCTCATTTGCATTAAATACATCATTGTTCTTCTTTGTCTTCTTCCAAACCTAGGAAGCCATGCCACAGCCATCCTGGATGCCCAGAGCACGGGCCCTGCTGGTAAGGCAATTCCTTACTTTGCCTATGTTAATCTCCACTCATGGGCATATCCTCTTGGTAGCCATCCTTTGAAAGACAGCAGCTAAAAGACCAGTGCTATGCAAAGGTTGAACTAATTAGCAGAAGCAAAATGGCAAACAGCAGAATATGTATCATTATGTGGAGATATAATTTCTTCCTGACAGTCATCCTTTATGAACTGGTGCTAATGACAGTCATACTCTCCTGTGTCTCACACTGTATTAAACCAAATTTAAGCTTGCCCACAGAAGAGACTTTTGTTCTCATGTTCTCTATAGTGTTCACCTCTCCCTAAATATTTCACTGTTCCTATTCTCTTTGTGCACTTATCTTGTCTATGAAACTCATCCTTTTACACATATTGGTTCCATGATTTGGAAGGAGATTCTTCCATCTTGGAAGTGACTTCACAGCTCTATCTCCTTTGACTGATGCTGCCCCCACTACTAATTGCTACTTGCTACTTCTAGTTGAACATGCTGTACATCCATCTTCTCAGTCACTATGCTACCTTACATCCATCACAGGTTCAATACTTAGGTTGAGGCTGAAAGGCTGTTCAATTTACTTGCATAGGATTTGGAGGGAGGACTCCAGGTTGTATTTGGGAAGTGTGAAAGCAGCATCAGAAAGTCAGTCTATGTGCATGCAGCTAGAAAGCATTAAAAAGCTGGTTTAGTTTTACAGGTGTGGAGTCTTTTCATGTTATTACCCAACATATGGCACATGAACTATATCCTGTGTAGACAAGCCCTGTTTATCTTGAACAGAGACAGATAAAGATTAGAAAAGCTCCACACAGTTTCAGTGTTCTAACTACAATAAACTTATTCATATCTGGCAGCCCCAGGACCAGGAAGTCGCTGGATATTCAAATATTCTGGTTAATAGAGAGGTGTACCTATCAATGCACAGCACCAAAGAAAAACAAGATTAGATATTAAGAAACAAACAAATATGTATGCACAGTACTTTATTTACCAACAACAGTAGTTTTGTACACTGTAAATGTCTACTGTATTTGCTGTATTTATTTGTATTTACTTTCACTATACTGTACTTATGGAAAATGTAACTAAAATTTACTTATGGTTAAAATGCCGGTTATTTGAGAGTTCCAGAGGATAGAATCATAGGGCTGGAAGGGACCTCAGGAGGTTATCTAGTTCAGCCCGCTGCCTAAAGCAGGATCAACCCCAAATAAATCATCCCAGCTGTGACTATGTCAATCTGGAACTTAAAAACCTCTAGGGATGGAGCTTCCACCACCTCTCTCAGTAACACATTCCAATGCTTCACCATCCTCCTAGTGAAATAGTTTTTCCTAATATCCAACCTACAGTCCTCCCTCTGTAACTTCAGATCATTGCTCCTTGTTCTGCCATCTGTCACCACTGAGCACAGTCTCTCTCCATCCTGTTGAGAGCTCTTTCGGGAAGTTGAAGGCCTCTATCAAATCACCCCTCACTCTTCTCTTCTGTAAACTAAATAAACCCAAATCTCTCAGCCTCTCCTCATAGGTCATGTGCTCCTCCAGCCCCTTAATCATTTTCGTTGCCCTCCACTGAACGTGCTCCAGTGCATCCACATCCTTTCTATACTGGGGAGCCCAGAACTGGATGCAATACTCAAGCTGTAGCCTCACCAGTGCCAAGTAGAGGGAATAATAACTTCTCTGGATCTACTGGAAATGTTTCTCCTAATGCACCCCAATATGCCATTAGCCTTTTGGCTACAAGGGCACACAGTTGACTGATATCCAGCATCTCATCCATTATAATCCCCAAGTCCTTTTCTGCTGCACTGCTATTTAAACAGTCAGTCCCCAGCCTGTAACAGTGCTTGGGATTCTTCTGTCCCAAGTATAAGACTCTGCACTTCTCCTTGTTGAACCTCATCCAATTTCTTTTGGCCCAATCCTCTAATTTTTCTAGGTCACTCTGGACCATATCCCTACCCTCCAATGTATCTACCTGACCCCCTAGCTTAGTATCATCTGCAAATTTGCTGAGAGTGCAATCCATCCCCTCATCCAGGTCATTAATAAAGATGTTGAACAGCACTGGCCCTAAAACCGATCTTTGGGCCACTTCACTTGAAACTGACCCCCAACCAGACATTGAGCCATTGACCATGATCCGTTGAGCCCATCTATCAAGCCAGCCTTCTATCCATTTTACAGTCTATGTATGCAATCCCTACTTCCTTAACTTTTGGGCAAGAATGTTGTGGGAGACTGTATCAAAACTTTGCTTAAGTCAAGGTATATCACATCCACTGACTTCCCTGTATCCACAGAGCCAGTTACCTAATCACAGAAGCTAATCAGATTGTTCAGGCAGGACTTGCCCCTGGTGAATCCATGTTGACTACTCTTGGTCACCTTCCCCTCTTCCAAGTGCTCCAAAATGGATTCCTTGAGGATCCCCTCTATGATTTTTCTGGGGATTGAGGTAAGTCTGACCAGTCTATAGTTCTCTGGATTGTTCTTTTCTCCTTTTTTAAAGACGGGCACTACATTTGCCTTTTTCCAATCATTCGGGATCTCTCCGGGTCTCCACAAATTTTCAAAGATAATGGCAAAAGGCTCTGCAATGACAGCTGCCGATTCCCTTAATACCGTTGGATGCATTAAATCCAGAACCATGGATTTGTGTACCACTAGCTTTTCTAAGTAGCTCTTAACCTGTTCCTTCCCATACTGCATTGCTTAATGCCATAGTTTGGGAACTGATCTTGTCCGGGAAGACTGAGGCAATAAAAGCATTGAGTACTTCAGCTTTTCCTGCATCGTCTGTCACCAGGTTACCTCCCTCATCCATTAACAGCCCCACACCCTCTCTGATCATCCTCTTCTTGATATGAAATAGTTTACTGTACAACAGTCATGTTCCAGTCATTTCACCTACATTTTTCATGTCTACATCTGTCTCTTGTTTTCAAGCACTCTGTTCCAGAAACTCTCCCGCTCACTTTTCACCAGACCAGCCCTCTCTGCCATTTTCAGTACACTTGATCGCTTTCTCTTCCTCCACATCCTGTGCTCTCTTGGTCCTCTTCTCAGAATTAGTGTTTTTTCATGCTGTGTCTGTGGTCAATTACTTTATAAGTTACTTGACCATACAGCCCAGGCAGTGTTTAATACAGTAAAAGGGGACTTCTAAGTATGTCTCAGTGTTACTTAGCACTTACATTGCAATAGCGCTCAGATGGCTAAGTCAGATTTGTGTTGTACAAACATTGACAATTTGCCTTCATTTAAAAACAAAAAAAAGCATGTGAGACAGGGAAGAACAAAATATATACAATCTTTACACACACATGTACATTTTCATTATCATTATAACTAAACCAAGCAAGTCTCCAACTGCTCCTCAAACAAACCATCATTTGTAGGCTGATTTTTCATAAGCATCACTGCAGTAATGGATCTTGAAGAGTGATTTGAAGGAGATGAGAGTAGTGACCTTACAGATCAAGTCTAGAAAGGCAGTGGTGTAATGTAATGGAGCATTTGCCCCACACCAGCACTGCAAGGGTTAAAACCAACCAAGAGGGCTGCTGAGTGGCAGACAGACCAAGATGCAGCCACAGATAATTAGGGCACAGCTCACACTGATAAAAGAGAAGCCACAGACGGGGCTGGGAAGTTTGCTGAAAGGAGCCCATGGGGAAGGCTGGCTTCCTAGCAGGTTGCACAGCTAGAAGTGGCAACAGCTTTGCTAAGTCTGGCAGGCTCCAGACCCTGGGAAAAGAAAGTTTGGAGAAGAAGCCAAGGTGCTGATGCTGGTGCCATGGGGAGGTGGCCCAGGGAAGCAGGCAGTGGTAGAGTTGGAGGAGGGGCAGTGAGAGGCTGCCACCAAAGTGTCCCTAGGGGCTAGAGGCCTTTTCCACACCTATCTTTGCCTGGGATGAAGGTGGCCAGCATGGATTGCCAATTGCCTCTAGAGTAAGAGGCTAGACAAAATATTGCAGTGGGCACCTGAGGACAGTTAGAAGACAGTGGCTGAGGTGAGGTGAGGGGCTAAAGTACTTGAACTCAGCCAGAGGCTGAGCTAAGCCCCAACTGAGTCTGAGACAGGTCTGGACAGACAACAGAAGTGATGGTGGCGAAACACTGCTAGGAGAGGGTGCCCTTAGGGCTGGTAGAGCTAATTCCCAGCATGACCAACAGAAGAGATGCCGTGGCAGTGGGTCAAACCCTGTGACTGGGAAGAAGACACAGAGATGGTCATGACAAGTGAACATGTGGATAATGCTGGCATTGCTGGCAGTTTGGTCTCCAACCCTGTATGTGGCGCTTGGACCTGACAATTAAGAGGCGGTTTGATAAAAACGTCCCCATAGAAATCTGAAAAAGCCATAAGTGTGCCAATTCCAATGTGACAACTTGCAAGAGGAAGTGCTACTTAGGGTGAGTGTGCACTTCAGTTGCGCTCTAAATCTATAAGAGGAAATTTCGAAAAATGAGAAGATTTCAGCAAGATCCCTCATGACTTAACAAGTGCTACTCACCATGTGCTAAAGTTGCAGAACCCGGTTCTGTGCTTACAAGTGCCTGGCGTTACCGTAATTTATGTGAATTTGCATAAGCAGAATGCCTGAACTCCAGTCATTCTGTTTGTGCTAGATACATTCTGTGATGAAACATCAAGCTTTTCAGTCATGTACATTGTTCCTCCACACACGCATTCATCAGGCAAAAAGACTTGTTGTTAATCCTTTCAAAATACAGATGCAAATGTTTTAAAGCTTCTCTTCGGTTGAATAGTAAAAAGAAAAACAAATTAAAAAGATGCTAAAGGCTAAACACTCCATGGCTGAGAGTGGTGGAGCTTTTGTGCTCCAAAACTGTCAGGGAAGTATTGTGAAACAGTAGGAAGCCCTCCACAAGGGCACCATATGTAGCTAAATAGAAAAGGTTTGCTGTCTGGGCAACTCAGAAGAGGCCACCCCCAGGGCAGGCCCTGATACCAAGTATTCTAGACTACTTTTTGTCCTTGAGTCAAGAAGGGCTGTCACCATCCTCTCTGAAAGTGCACTTGGCTGCCATCTCAGCTTCTCAGCCTGGGCCAGGCATGTCGTCTGTTTTCTCGGACCCTGTAGTGAAAAGATTAATGAAAGAATTGGAAAGAGTCAAACCACAGGTCTGCCCCACCCCCACCACCAGTGTGGGACCTCATTTTGGTATTGTCGAAACTTATGGCAGCCCCGTTTGAACCCCTTGCCACCTGCTCCCTTTTATTTCTCAGTTACAAGACAGCATTCTTGGTGGCCATTACCTTGGCCAGGAGAGTGTCAGAACTCAGGGCCCTGACGGTTATACTATCAGAATAGGTGGTGACAGATACCAGAAAAAAAGTTCTCTGTGATAAGCTGAATGCTGAATGCACAGGAAGGGTGGCTAAAGAAAACGGTTCAGACACTTTTAACAAAATCTCACAGCATGCAGCATAAACAATAACCAGACATGGCGAAAGGCAGATTTGAGTGGAGAATAACCATCAAGGAAGGTTTTAAACACTTTGAGAAAAAAGTGGATGCGAAGACGTGATTGGAAAAAGAGCTGAATATATTCCAAATCTTTAGTAGGGGCTTTCACATTCCCATGACATCTGTTTGCAATTTTGCTCTATGAAGAGGGACTATCCAGTCACATGAGAACACACAATGCTGTGGCATCATTTGAATGAGACCTTAAACTGATGCTTCTTTCTCCCTTTACCCCCATTTTTCATTGAGAGTTAAAGGTTCCTGAGCTTTTTGAATGGTAATAATAATTTGCAATTTTCAGCCCCAAGGTAGTAGTAGTAGGTAGTCCATCGTGTCCGACAATGACGTCTTGAGCTTGCACAGGCTCATCAGTTGTGGACTCGCATGTGGCTGAGGAGTCCAAGTGTTGAACGGCATGGGCCTTCACTGTGGGGGGAAGGGCATTATCCTGGCTCTGTTAGTGTGGCTGCTGCTGTTGCTTTCTTCCTCTCACGAGCATCAATGAGGCATATGCGTCGCTGCTCTTCTAAGTTGTCATACACATGTCGTACGAAAGCACGCCAGCCTGTTCAGTCTTTTGCATGCTGCTCTAGCTAATCTGGTTTTAAACCAGCATGAGCAATGTTGGCCTTCACGCAGTCTTTATACCTCTTGTGAGACCTACCTTGATTCCTTTTGCCCTGGGAGAGTTCACCATAGAGGAGTTGCTTAGGGATTCTTGACTCCTCCATTCGTAAGACGTGCCCTGTCCAGCGAAGCTGGGCTTTCAGAATCATGGCTTCGATGCTCGTGGTTCCTGCTCTGTCCAGGACTTCCAGGTTCATAACTCTGTCCTGCCATCAAATGTGCAGTACTGACCTCAGGATGCATGTGTGGAAGCGCTCCAGCAGTTTTATATGTTTTCTGTACAAGGTCCAGGTTTCACAGCCATACAGGAGACTGGTCAGGACTACAGCCTGGTACACTTTCAGTTTAGTGGACTGTCGGATATTGTGCTCATTCAACACTCGTGCTCTCAGACGTCCTAGTGCCCAGCTGGCCTGGCAGATTCTGGCTTTGATTTCTTTGTCAAGGGAGCCATCATTGGCTATCACACTGCCAAGGTACTTGAACTCCTCTACTGTTTTTAATTCTGTTCCTTCAATAAAGGTTGAAGTGGGGAGAGCAGCAGATCCTAGAGCAAGTTGAAACAGAACCTCAGTCTTTCCTAGGCTGATGGTCAAACCAAAGAGGCGAGTGGCATCAGCAAACTTGTTGACGATGAGCTGGAGATCAGATTCCTTGTGTGCCATAAGTGCACAGCTGTCAGCAAAAAGGGCTTCAAGGATGAGCCACTCAAGTGTCTTGGTTTTAACATTCACACGACGAAGGTCAAAAAGTGACCCATCAAGCCTCTATTTTATGTAGACTCCATGGTCCAGGTCCCTAACTGCATGGCGGAGGATGCACATGAAAAAGAGGTTGAATAACACTGGGGCCAAGGTAAACAATAATTAATTCATTTTCAGAACAATCCTGTGAAGAAAAGAAGTACAATAAGGACCGTTTCATAGGTGAGATAATTGATTATGTGATTAAGTGGCTTGCCCAAAGCCATGCAGCAAATGAGGCCTTGTTTATATTCAAAGGTGCTCTTCAGTTAACTTAAAAAATGCTTAATTTAAATGGATTTTAAAACAAGTTAATTAAACCAGAACAAAATCCCATAGGATTTTCTTCATTGGATTTAAATTTGGCTTATATCCATTCACTTTAACTCAAGAAGGAATTACGCTGAAGGGATACTAGCCAGATTTAAATCAAGTTGTGCCATTTTAACTAAGTCAGCCTAAAACTCACACCTGTTGCTAAACCAGTGCAACTCTCACTGTAGAAACAGCCCAATCTAAGTCACAGCAACCATTAGAGGAGGATATAGCTCTGACGTTGAGAGTCCCTCTCTTGAGTAAACAGCCGCTAACACCCAAACCTCAGCATGAGAAATTGCATCCAAAGGTGCACCAGGAGCCAGCAAAGGCATCACCGTACCAGTATCAAATATATTTCTCGCTAAAGCTCTTTGTGATACAGCCAGAATGAAAGGAGCTATATTACAACAAATTTTATTCTGTAGGGTTGGATTGAAGGGGAAAACTCAAGATTTTCTGGGGGAGGGTATTGCCCTGGTATTTTCATATACCTAAATACCTAACATAGTTAAGAAAACATCAACACCCTAGATATCATCTTGGCATTATTTCCATTAATGCTAATTGCAGTGTAGTCAACACGCTGGGGAACAAACTCATCAGTATTTAATGTGGTCTCTAATTTCCAAGAGGAATAATTATTGGCTTATAAACTTCCAGGATTCAATCACTGGATCCCATTAGACAAACTGTACAGAAATAAATGATCTCAGCACTCAAATAATTTTTTCTTTAAATAAAGACAGATTCAGTCTGCGGAATTGTTTGTGGATTTGAAGTGCTTTTTACTTCCAGTTATTATCTCTTCCCTTTGCTCCTTCTTGAGATCTATGGATGCTACAAGCAGAGGTGTGACTGAAGCATGTGTAGACAATACCCAAGCTAACTTTGATCTGGCCAGCTCTAACAAGAATAGAAGTGAAGCCACGGTAGCATGGACAGTAAACCCCCACTTGGGAGCCTGGGTACATACTCAAAAAGCTACCCCATGCTGCTGCTGTCCAGCTCTACTGCTGTTGTTATCATACGAGCAGGGATATGTTTGCATGTGCTGCACTCATTCTGACTGCAGTGTGGACAAACCCTTGGAGTCACAGCTTAACTAGGAGGGAAATTGCAGTGCAGAAGGCCTTGCAAGATTCTGCAATATTTTAGCTCCCTCAGGATGGAAATTTACCTCTGGTATGCAGACCCAGCAGCAATGCTATGCAGAGGAGGGAGAGCAGGAGAAAAGGTGCCATGGTGTGGGGCCACAGTAACCCCTGAGCGATGCAGAAGGGAGTTGGCTTGGGCACCAGATAGACTGACAAAAATGCAGTATGATGCCTTAGATGTAGGCTGAAGTAATAGCTGCAACCCCAAACAATGGACAGGGACCAGGTGTGGATTTTACCTCCTTGACAACAGCACTCTACTCACACAGAGCCTTAGCTCATGCTCTTTATGCAGTGAAGTAAATGTTTTCCCTAATTTGGGTTTCAGTGATGCGTGGATCATTGCATTCAGCTTTCACCCTGGGGTGAATTTTGCCCTAAAAGAACCAGTATGGTAACAGTCCTAACTCCTCCCCATTTCCTGCTGCGTGATCCGCTGTATGTGAATTTATGCGGTAAAGTCATGATCTTCATCCATCCTGCCTGCTTCTAAGGCCACCCTGGGGTAGTTTTCATTCAGCTCAGCAGCTCAGTCACTGCTGTGAACCACATCTGCTGATCCAAACTCTCTAAATCTTGTTTTTTCCTTTTAAACGCATCTGAGAGCCACAGCTCACACAGACACCTCAGGCTGTGAAGGATCTACAGACAGACCACTGACTGGAAACCTTTGTTCTGTAGTTGTTTAATGGAATTATTTGAACTATGCTGTGTTTTTGTAGCAATGTCGGGCCCAAGATATAAGGGGGACAAGGTGGGTGACAGAGTCTCTGTTACTGGACCAACTTCAGTTTGTGTGAGAGAGAGAAGCTTTTGAGCTTGCACAGAGCCAAGACCCAAAGAAGAGCTCTATGTAGCTCAAAAGCTTCTCTCTCACCAGCATACAATGGTGACAACATTGAACGGAACCAGTCACCAATCCCTTTGGAGACGCACTTGTTATGCCATTCCTGCGTGACTGTGAAGCACTGATAACTACTCTTTGGGAATGGTTATCCAATTAGTTATGCGCCCCCCTTATAATAACCATCTGATTGTATAAGAAGTGTATGCAAAACTTAATCAAATACTAAAGTAAAATCTTGGTATACCACATCTAACACTTCTATCTTATCCATGAGGCTTGTTATCTTATCAAAAAAGCTATCAGGTTGCTTTGACATGATTTGTTCTTTACAAATCCATGCTATTATTTATTACCTTATTCTCTTACAAGTGTTTGCAAGTAGATTCCTTCATTATTTGCTCCATTATCTTTTCTAGCAGGGAGGTTAATGGGACTACTCTATAGTTTCCAAGGTTGTCCTTATTTCCCTTTTTTTTATAGATGGGCACAATATTTGCCCATTTCCAGTCTTCCAAAAACTCTCCCATCTTCCATGACTTTTCAAAGTTGACTGGCTCAGACAGCTCCTCAATCAGCTCCTTGAATATTTTAGGATACATTTCATCAGGCCCTGGTGACTTGAAGACCTCTAACTTTTCCTAGGTAAATTTTAACGTGATCTTTTCCTGTTTAAACTTCTGAACCTACCTCATTTTCTCTAGCATTCACTATGCTAGGAGTCCAATCTCCAACAACCATCCTGGTTAAAACTGAAACAATGTCATTATAAGCACCTTTCCCATTTTCTTTTATTGTTTTCCCCTCTTCATTAAGTAATGAGCCTACCCTGTCCTTGATCTTCCTCTTGCTTCTAATGTATTTTTAAAATGTTTTCTGGTTATCCTTTATGTCTTTAGCTAGTTTGAGCTTGTTTTGTTTCTTCTCCTTTCTAATTTGCTCCTATATATTTGTGTTAAATGTTTATCTTCACCCTTCATAATTTGATTGAGTTTCCACTTTTTGTAGGACTCCTTTTTGATTTTTAGATCATTTGAGATCTTCTGGTTAAGCCAGGATGGTCTCTTGCCATGCTTCCTATCATCCAAGCTACCTTCCACTTTCAAATTCTCAACCAGTTCCTCCCTATTTGTTAAAATCAAATCTGGATCAGCTCAGCAGCTTTCCACACTTTTTGAAATAAAAAAAATTGTCTCCAATGCATTCCAAGAATGTGGTTGCTTTGTTGTATTATTTTCCCAACTGATGTCTGGGTAGCTAAAGTCCCCCATCACCAGCAAGTCCTATGCTTTGGATGATTTTGTGAGTTGTTCAAAAAAAGCTTCATCCAGCTCTTCTTCCTGATTAGATGAGCTGTGGTAGTAGATCCTTACCATAATATCTGTTCCCTTCACGTTTTCTCTGTCTGAGTACTTTGAACTGTCACCTGAGTGTTGCAAGTAAATGGTAAAAGATTGGCTGCTATAAATTAGCTATGTATCCACATTATTGTTTAGAACCATAAGTCAAGGCAGGTTATGTGTTACATTTTTTTCCTCTATTGTTTGATGCATCCTTGTAATCCTTAAGGTCTACAGTAGGGTCTCAACGTTCACGAACCTAAGGTTCACAAATTCAAGTATTCACGAGTGTCTGTGAGCGGGCATTTCCCCAGGGTTCTGAGGCATGGAGCAGTGGCATCTGCTGCTTCCTGGTGCTCTGGTGAGGAAAGTGCCGGCAGCTGCCACTTCCCAGGGCCCTGGGCAGGGAGCACCAGCAGCTGCAGCTTCCCCCAGGTCTCCGGGCAGGAGCTCTGGCAGCCCTCACTTCTCCTGGATCTCTGGGCAGGAGCACTGGCAGCCCCCTCTTCCCCTGGGCTCTGAGTAGGAGCCCTGGCAGCCGGACTCCAGGAGGGAGCAGCTGCCATACTGTACTGTATTTGTGAAATTCAACATTTGTGAAAATTCTCAACGTGGAACCCTTGCAAGTGTTGAGACCCAACTGTATTGTATTTCACTCATTTCCATAGCAACATCTGCTAGTGAGACAGAACTGATTAACCTCACTCTTTATTGCTACTGAATTCAACCAAAAAAACATTATTTGAAGCAAAGATGTAGAGGGGATGTTTTCATGCTGCCTATATGGTGTGAACTACAAAAATTAGACAAGGTGACCTTCTGTTCCCAACCATTAAATTAACTTTGTCAGCACCACTGAAATACCTAAAGTTTCACAGTCTTGTCTTGTAAATAAAACAATTTCATCTCATTTACCCTTACTGCTTGTGTGTCCTATTACCACAACATAAATTCAATAGTAGAGATTTGTTCAGATTGCAGTTCAGTTGTAAATCTGTTCCACCTGTAGGCCCTAATCTTGGAAACAGTGACTCACAGGAATAGATTTAAAACATAACAGCAAACTCATTGCCCCCAGTTTGCATCCCTAACTAGTTTTTTCAACTGCCTGCCTTGGTGAAGCTGAGCCAAAGTCATAAAAGACCTGATTCACAGCCCGTCAAAGGCAACGTGAGTCTTTAGTAACCCCAGTTATGGGGCAGGACCCTATCATGATAAGTGCTGTAAAAAAGGATGGTCTTTGCCCCAAGGAGACTCCAACTAAGTGTGCTGCACAGCAGTGTGGACCAGGGGAAATTTTGCCCACGGAGAGTGGACCAAACCTAAGACTGTAAGCTTTGGGAGATCTTTAAAGTTTATGGGGGACAACAGAACCTCAGGTTTTAGACCCCAATGAGAGACTCCAAGTCAATCAGCTGCATGGAATGCAATCTAAGAGCAGGAACAAAGGTTGAACGGACCTTGCTGGGGTTTGGTTGCAAGGTTTTTGAGAATTTCAAAAGTGATTTTATAGACTAACAGAAAAGTTTTGAGCATGAGCTTTCGTGAGCACAGACTCACTTCATCAGATGCTCACAAAAGCTCATGCTCAAAACTTTTCTGTTAGTCTATAAGGTGCCACAGGACCCTTCGTTGCTGTTACAGATCCAGACTAACACGGCTACCCCTCCGAAAAGTGATTTTGAGACTTACCATGCTCTCTGGCTTAGGGACCATAAAAGGAAGATTGAGTTAGACTGATGTTAAGGTAGGATTAGTTGATTCCATCTTAACCTTATATTCCCTAAGCCAGCCAAAGGCTGTCATATTCAAGGTGAAGCTCAGCCCCCGTGAAGGCAAGTAGAGTCAGTCATGGTGCCCTTTTTGGGATTTTGCAGAGGTGGGGCAGCCTTATATCATAGTCCTATTCCACAGAGAGACTTTGTAAAAGTGGCTGCTTGAGCTCATATGTCTCATGTTGTCTCTTACGGATTTCCAGATTAGCCCTGCCTCTTTTGAAAGTGAGGACATGATTTACTAACTGTCAGCCCTGCAGAGTAGGCTCAAGTGACTTCCTGCCCATCCATTTTGTGCTGAAAGTCTGTGCTGGATAAATAAACTTTAGGTAAATACTGGTGTTCACATAGCAGACCAAAGCAGAAGAAGGCTTTATCTACTCAAAGATTTGTGGACTGAGGGTTTACACCTATCCCTAGATTTATGAATGTAATTTGTTCGATGAAAACTGTTTGTAAGGTGAAAATTCATAAATCAAAAATTAATTTCAATGTAAAAAATTCTGACTGGTTCCCAACTCTCAAAAAATTCACCCAATATTTATCCCATATATGTTACAATACTATGCAATTGTAAAAATAAGAACAGCGCTACTTTATTGCTTTTTTATTACATTTATTACCACTAGCCAGTTCTTACACAGTGGTGAAGAAGATGGTGATGCAAGTTTCATGGGATCATCTGCGTCATCATTGGAAACAGCTCCAGAATGACTTCAACTGCCTTAATTGGGGTTTTATCTTCAGCTTTTGAGATTGAGGGTTGAGGATCAGCTGGTGGTGATGAGGGTTTAGGAGACGGTGATGAGGTTGAGGGTGGAAAAAATGATAAAATTGAAGTTTGTACTGCAGCCCTCTTTATCTTGTCATACAACTCCTGATAGCATCGAACGGATTCATGAATTTGTTACTTGCACGCTGAACTCCATTCTAAGTTTGGGTCATTGTCATCAAAAATTTGTGTAACTGCATCCAATGCACTGAAGAATTTTAAGTGTTTTAGTGTCCAGAGTTTTTTTGTGGTTCATCCAATTCTTTCTCCTTCTTTTCTGATAACCTTCCTGCATCCAGCAGAATTAATTCTTCTTTCGTCAATTCTTCACCATGTGACAGTAACAGTTCTTGAACATAATGTGTCTACCTCATTGAATCCTGCTCGAGCTGCCAATTGCACAATGTCTTTCACTTCACCCTCAAAGCCACAGAAATCGTGAACATATTTTGGCAATAGCTTTTTCCAAACACCATTCGGGATAATTTGAGTAATTTTATTCCATGCAGTTGTGATATTTCCTATAGCCATCTTGACACTGTAGTTCTTCTACAACTGCTTAATTGTTGGTTTGTCTTGTCCGTTTGATGCAGATGCAAGATACCTCATCACCAGTTGCAGAAAGTAAGCTTTAAATATAGCAAAAATACCTAGATCTGAAGAATGGAAGTGGTATTTGGGGGGCAAAAAAAAATAAATAAATAAAACACTCCAATGTTATTGCCATAGTTTGACATTGATAGGGTGACCGGGAGCATTATCGAGGATCAGCAGACATTTATTATCCAGACTATTTCCAGCACAATATTTAGATATGAATGATGAAAGGTAGCTTGTTATGTAATCAGCAAAAACCTGCTTTGTCATCCCACCTTTCAATTAGAATGCCACACCACAGGTGATGAATGATGCCTTGTTAAAGCCTTTAGCATGCTCAGATTTTCCAAATGATAAACAAGGATAGGCTTCAATTTCACATTGCCTTCCAAATTTCTACCAAGAATAATGTCAGTCGATCCTTTGAGGCCTTGTAACCTGTTGCTTTTGTTTTATCCTTTGCAACAAAGGCACTCCTTTCCAGAAACGCCCTGTTTCGTCAACTTTAAAGATTTGTTTTGGAGAATATCCACCTTCATCAATTCTTTGTTGCAATGTGTCTTGGAAAATGTTAGCTGCCTGAATATCTGCAGATGTTGCTTTGACCGTTATATGCAGATAGGATAATGTGAATGCACTTTAAAGCACTCAAACCAACTGTGACTTATTCTGAACATTACTTTGGAGGCCCCAACTTGCTTCTCTTCCTCAGTTTTCTTCTTTAGGTCCTAAAACAAAGATAGGGCTTTCTCTCTTATGATGAGGAAGCTCAAAGGCATGTTGCATTCATCATGGCTGTCAATGCAATGTATTAAAAGACTTTTAAGTTTGCCCTTTTTGCGTCCCTGGCCTTTGTCATTCAGTGAAAAACTTTTAGCTCCGCCAACATACGTTTCTGCCATTTCTTTTATCTTTTCTTTCTGCTAGATTGTATGCACTGTCAATGCTGTCAAGCTCATTGCCAAACATGTATCTTTCAATTGCTGACCCTCTTCAGTTCTTCTAATAACTCCAAGTTTGGTAGCCAGGGATATTGCTTTCTTTGCTTTCTTGGCCTCAGTGACTGCTCCTGAAGAAACTTTTTTCGCATTTGGGACCCATGATGATAACAAATAACAAAGACATTTGAAGGTTAATATCACTCACAGTCAAGATTATAAGAATACAACAAAGCGCATGAAGCAACTGGGAAGAGTTGGGCAGCTGAGGGAAATCAGTCAGCCTCGTACTGTGTTCTGCTGTATTCCTTCATGTTAATTACTTACGAAGTGGACACTCGGACGAAGGTTGGTTCTTCTTTGTAGCAAAAATATTGTTTGTAAATTGAAAAATAGGTATACATTCATATTGTTTGTTGGAGCAAAACTCAAAAAAATCAAAAGTTTGTAAATCAAGGGATAGGTATATTCATGCCCTGAGCATCTTACAAAAATACATGTTTTACTTTCTTACCTTTGCCTCTCTCCTTGCCCTGTTGGAAACAGGATTTTCTGTTGCTGTTGATGAGAAGCTGGGTCAAAGGCAGTTTGGTATTTTGTTTGGAAGATGCCAACGGTTCAGTTGTTCCAGTGGAACGTATCTATTGTGGGAGGTCAAGGTGTCAGGAATGATCCTCAGGTAGCATGTGCTAATTGTCTGCTGGGCTTTGAAATCCCAAGCAAAAGTTAAGGACTTGATTCAGGAGTCACTGGGTGATGGTCTGTGGCCCATGATAGGAAGCCAGACCAGCAGGTCATAATGGTTCCTGCTGCTGGCCTTAAAATCATTGAATCTATGGAAATCAGAACCAAGACATGAAACTTGATCCTGTTTTCCATGAGGGAATAGTGCAGTGAGCAAGAGCTCTCAGGACAGATTGCTGAGAAAACAGGCTGCTGGATTCTGAATCAGATGCTACTTTTAACTGCATGAAAATGGAATGACTCAGGTGCATGAGTCATCACAACCAAATCTGAGTTTGACTGGAAAATGCGCTGGCTTTTTGCCCTGGCCTAGATGGGAAACTGAGTTAGAGACAAGCATAGCTGGGGTGCAGGGGAAATCCAATATTAGCAAACAGTCTACAAAGACCCCTCTGCTACAGATTGTATTGATGGCTAGACTGCAGATACCCTGGATGGAGGGTAATGCTACAGAGAAGCTGAATACCTCAAAGCAGTTCCAGCTTAACACCAGCCCATGTATCAAAACAAAAAAGCAGTCATGTAGCACTTGAAGACTAACAAAATAATTTATTAGGTGATGAGCTTTTGTGGGACAGAGCCTCTTCTTCAGCTCTACAGCCCTACCAGAACAGACTCCAGCACAGCTGTTCAGGTTCAGCTTTGGCCAGCTATTTTTTACCAGCTACTGGAGGCTCTCAGGCACTGGGGGAATGGAGAAATGGTGCCATTTGTGTTTTAGCCAAAGAATAAGGAGAGCTGGTGTTAGCTGGGTGTGGCTGGCATTCCTCCATGTTTGGTCACACAGAGCCCTCCCTGATAGCTCCATGTTTATATTGGAAAGTATAGGAGAGAGGAGTGAGCGCTACACAATTCCAGAGGTGACAGACCCAATTTTGAGGGGCACAAAATGCAGATCCGTGATGGAGCAGCTTCTTGAAAATTGCAAAATTTGATGGGTTGCTTTTAGAGGACCTGGCAAGCTTTACTGATAAGATTTTACACAGCAGTCCTTCACATCACTGTACACTCATGCTCTCAGCAATTGCATGTGGCCGTGATAATCCACAGAAGATCTCTCCAGGCATGGTAATGTTGAGTAAGCAAATGTGATTATAATACGGGTAGTTTCATACTGATATAGACTCATCCTAGCACAAAGGCTGTGTCTACACTACCACCCTACTTCGAAGGGAGGATGGTAAGTAGGGTGTTGGGAGTTTATCAATGAAGTGCTGCGCTGCATATGCAGCACTTCATTAAGCAAATTCCACCCCCCTGTGGCAACTTCGAAGTTTTAAACTTTGAAGTACTGGCTCGTGTCTAGCTGCGCTCACCTGCTGGTACTTCAAAGTGCTGGGGCAACTTTGAAGTCCCTTTACTCCTTTGGGAGACTTTACTTGAGGGAAGTAAAGGGACGTCAAAGTACCGGCGGGTGAGCAGCGGCTAGACACGAGCCGGTACTTCAAAGTTTAAACCTTCGAAGTTGCCGTGGGGGAGGGGGGGAAATTTGCTAAATGAAGTGTTGCATATGCAGCGCAGCACTTGATTGATAAACTCCCAACATGCTACTTACCATCCTCCCTTCGAAGTAGGGTGGTAGTGTAGACAATCCCAATGGGTTTGGTGCTTCTAGCTACTACTTTGATATAAAATTAATTTAGTATGATTATTCCCATAGTGTAACACACCATAAAGTCACATTATAATGAACAGCAAACACAACACATGGGTGTCATTGGCCCTCCATCTTCCCATATGTTTTGCAATCCTCAGACACCCATGAGAAATGCACCACACTGTATTCCATCCAGGCAGCCATATCACTCAGTTACACAGGTCCCCTACCTCTGGTGCCATTCCTGGCAACATTTGCCTTGACAATCTTCCTCTGTTCGTCTGTTCTGAAAACTCAAGTTTTATTCCTCTGATCGTTTTGATGATGTCAGCTGTCATTCTAGTTATGGCCTAAATTTGATCCATTTGCCTCTTCATTCATTGTGTGTGTGGTATAGCTAATGTGCCACAAAAGCCTGGAGCATTTCAATTTGAAGGTGGATTGTCTCTTAATGTTCTGCTCCCTTAGGCCGTGTCTACACGTGCCCCAAACTTTGAAATGGCCATGCAAATGGCCATTTCGAAGTTTACTAATGAAGCGCTGAAATGCATATTCAGCGCTTCATTAGCATGCGGGCGGCAGCGGCGCTTCGAAATTGATGCGCCTTGCTGCCGCGCGGCGCGTCCAGACGGGGCTCCTTTTCGAAAGGACGCCACCTTCTTCGAAGTCCCCTTATTCCCATGAGCTCATGGGAATAAGGGGACTTCGAAGTAGGCGGGGCCCTTTCGAAAAGGAGCCCCGTCTGGACGCGCCGCGTGGCGGCAAGGCGCGTCAATTTCGAAGCGCCGCTGCCGCCCGCATGCTAATGAAGCGCTGAATATGCATTTCAGCGCTTCATTAGTAAACTTCGAAATGGCCATTTGCATGGCCATTTCGAAGTTTGGGGCACGTGTACACGTAGCCTTAGTGTCCATGTTTCATATGCACATAGCAAGATACCCAAGGCAAGAGACTGCTGGCATTCTGCCTCTTCACTTTAGCAGTGTGGTGGAAAGCGGCTAGCATGCACGGATAATGGGGCAATTGTAAATACATTTTGTGTTTTTCCTGTACTAAGCACCATGGCTATAGCAATCCTTTGTGCTTGCAAACTGATATTTAGCACTTCCACTAAGGGTTATGCTTCCTATAATATCAGTCTTTGGAAACAAGTGTTTCTGGCACCCATAAGCACTGGATGTAGGGGCCTGGAGGGTGCTGCAGCACCCTACAGAGTTTGCACCCTGTCCCATGGTCCCAGCTACCAGGAAATACCCAGGATTCTGGTGGTGCCTATGGTCCTTCCTGCCAGCTCCAGGGGGTCCCAGCCAGCAGCCCAGCCCCACGGCTTCTGTGGATCCAAGCCACCAGCCCCATGGGCTCTGCTCTCACCCCTGGACACTAGGGGTTCAGGGCTAATTATCAGCCCAGCACCCAGGGCTGCAGAGCTATCCCCAGCTGCGACTCAGCCTGGAGCAGTGAGGGGCCTGGATGGTGTATGGCAGGGGGCCCAGCTCAGCACTCCCCTCCCTTATTGTTCCAACACCACTACTGGCACCAGTGCAATTCCTTATGACCAAGAATCAAACTTAACCCAATCCTGATGATGATCAAAGCCTAAACACTCCTTTTGGATAAAGCCTCCTGCCAATATTGGCACTCTCTCACTGCATTTCCTACTGCATTTGTAACAGGCCTATTAGCTCAGGATTGAGGTCACTGTCCTCAGAACATGTAAAAGCTGTTAAAACACCCTCCTTTCTTTTCATACTTAGGTCAGACTCTAACGATCAGAAGTGTAACTGTCTGAATGTCTCTTGAGAAGCAACATCTCTCAAAATATAAACCAAACCAGTCCAGGCATAAAAACTTCAAAGCCCCCTTTCCCTAGGAAAACCACAAAACATGTTGGCTGTGTCTACACTTGGCCAAAATTTCGAAAGGGCCAGGCTAATGGCCAAATCGGAGAATACTAATGAGGCGCTGAAATGAATAGTCAGTGCCTCATTAGCATGCTGCCAGCCATGGCACTTCGACAGGGCCACATTTTGATCATGTGTGGCTTGTCTACCCAGGGACCTTTTCGAAAGGACCCTGTAAATGTTGAAATCCCCTTATTCCTATCAGCTGATTTCAACATTTGTGGGGTCTTTTCGAAAAAGGCCCCATGTAGACAAGCCGTGTGCAATCAAAACGTGCACTTTTGAAGTGCTGCAGCTGAATATTCATTTCAGTGCCTCATTAGTATTCTCCGATTGGCCATTAGCCTGGCCCTTTCGAAATTTTGGCCAAGCATAGACACAGCTGTTCTGACTGAACACTCAGTACATAAGAGACTCTAGACTGCAGAGCAGCCTGAATGCTGTTTGTCTTTAGCTTGTTAAACTCATAATTTTTCTTTCATTTGCTCTTACTATAAATGTGAAACTACTACAGTGTACAAAAAAATCAAAGTAGCACTTTAAAGACTAACAAAATAATTTATTAGGTGATGAGCTTTCATGGGACAGACCCACTTCTTCAGACCATAGCCATAACAGAACAGACTCAATCTTTAAGGCATAGAGAACCAAAAACAGTAATTAAAGTTGACGAATCAGAAAAAAATTATCAAGGTAAGCAAATCAGAGAGCGGAGGGGAGTGGGGGGGGGGAGTCAAGAATTAGATTAACCCAAGTATGCCAAAGAGCCCCTATAATGTCCCAGAAAAGTTGCATCCCAGTTCAAACCACGTGTTAATGTGTGGAATTTGAATATGAAAGAGAGTTCAGCAGTTTCTATTTCTAAAGCAGACTGAAAATTCTTCTTCAATAAGATGCAAACTCTTAAGTCATTAACAGAATGGCCCACTCCATTAAAATGTAGACTAACTGGTTTGTGGATCAGAAATGTTTTGATGTCTGTTTTGTGCCCATTAACTCTTTGTCTGAGAGAGTTTGAAGTTTGTCCAATATACATAGCATCTGGGCATTGTTGGCACATGATGGCATATATGATGTTGGTTGAGGAGCATGAGAATGTGCCTGTGATTCTGTGAATAATCTGGTTAGGTCCAGTGATGGTATCGCCAGGATAGACACATGGACAAAGCTGGCAGCGGGCTTTGTTGTAAGGAAAAGTCCCAGGACTGGTATTCCTGCGGTATAGACTGTGACTGTTGGTTAGAATCCTCATAAGGCTGGGACTTTGTCTGTAGGAGAGAACAGGCCTGTCACCTAGGGCCTTCTGGAGTGTGGTATCCTGATTAAGGATAGGTTGTAGGTCTTTAATAATTCATTGCAGTGGTTTGAGTTGGAGGCTGTAGGTGATGACGAGTGGTGTTCTGTTCTTGGCTTTCTTGGGCCTATCTTGGAGTAGCTGGTCTCTGGGTATTCATCTGACCCTGTCGATTTGGTTTTTTATTTCTTCTGGTGGGTAATTCAAGTTTATGAATATTTGGTAGAGATCTTGTAGTTTTTGGTCTCTGTCAATTGGATCAGAGCAAATGCGATTGTACCTAAGGGCTTGACTGTAAACCATGGGTGTCCAACCTTTTGGCTTGCCTGGGCTGCATTGAATGAAGAGGAATTGTCTTGGGCCGCATATAAAATATAGTTAATGTATATAAATCACATAATAATATTAAAAGTTTACGATCGTGTGGGGCCGCATTACTAGCTGTCCAGGGCTGCATGCGGCCCGCGAGCCACGGGTTGGTCACGCCTGCTGTAAACAATGGATCTAGTTATGTGTGCAGGATGGAAGCTAGAAAGGTGTAGGTAAGTATAGCCATCAGTGGGTTTCTGGTACAGTGTGGTACTGATCAGGCCATCCTTGATTTGTATTGTAGTGTCCAGGAAATGTATCTCTTGCATGGAGTAATCGAGGCATATGTTGATGGTGGGGTGCAGATTGTTAAAGTCTCTGTGGAATTCTTATAGAGTCTCTATACCGTGGGTCCAAATCATAAAGATGTCATCAATGTATCTAAAGTAGGGGAGAGGTAATAGGGGACAAGACCTGAGGAATCGTTGTTCCAGGTCAGCCATAAATATATTAGCATATTGTAGAGCCATGTGGGTGCCCAGAGCAGTTCCACTAATCTGGAAGTATAAATTGTCCCCAAATTGGAAATAATTGTGGGTGAGAACAAAGTTGCAGAGGTCAGACACTAGATTGGCTGTGTTGACATCATATATGCCATCATGTGCCAACATCATATATGCCATCATGTACCAACAATGGCCAGATGCTTTGTATATTGGACAGACTTCAAACTCTCTCAGACGAAGAGTTAATGGGCACAAAACAGACATCAAAACATTTCTGATCCACAAACCAGTTAGTCTACATTTTAATGGAGTGGGCCATTCTGTTAATGACTTAAGAGTTTGCATCTTATTGAAGAAGAATTTTCAGTCTGCTTTAGAAAGAGAAGCTGCTGAACTTCCTTTCATATTCAAATTCCACACATTAACACGTGGTTTGAACTGGGATGCAACTTTTCTGGGACATTATAGGGGCTTTTTGGCACACTTGGGTTAATCTAATTCTTGACTCCCCCCCCATGCCCCTCCGCTCTCTGATTTGCTCACCTTGATAATTTTTTTCTGATTCGTCAACTTTGATTACTGTTTTTGGTTCGCTATGCCTTAAATATTGAGTCTGTTCTGGTATGGCTATGGTCTGAAGAAGTGGGTCTGTCCCACGAAAGCTCACCTAACAAATTATTTTGTTAGTCTTTAAAGTGCTACTTGACTGCTTTTTTGTTTTGATAGTCTATAGACTAGCATGATTCTCTCTCTCTGCTACAGTGTACATTCACTACAGCGTACAAGTGATAAACAGTGCAGAGCACTGCACTAACAGAATGTCTTTGTGAAACAAGGGCTGTCCTTCCCAGGCAATGAAACTGGGTTCATCCCTGGTTTAAAACTAGGACAAATTAAGGTTAATGAGGCAATGGCCCTGTATATGCCAAGAAATAGAGACAATTGTATTCTGTCCAGGTGCCTCTGCTCTAGGCATAAGTTGAGTTCTGTTCCCAGCTGGTGTGGACAGGATCAAATGAGTTAATAATTGATTAATAAAGCATCTGTCGTGAAAGGGTCAAAAGGGTCTAGAAATGGCTTCTCCTTCCAGTAGGTTTAATTCTCCACACAGCTTGGCCATTGGAATGGCATATTGATCTTTTATATATAAAAGCTGCTCTATTTCTCAGGTCCTGTAATAGGATAGCCGTGCAAATAACATTTCTGCTGAGCCAGAGGCTGATTGCTACACTCAAATCTTCAGGGTGCAGAGACTCACAGACACAGCCAAAGGCTGGTAAGAGATTCAAAGGCAGATCTGTCTGGCAGAGAAGCCCCATAGCAGGAAAGGGTTGAATAAAGTAGTTGAATAGAGAATAGTTGGCTCTGGGGCCAGGGATTGGGGAGAGCAGGAGCTCAGCAGTGAGGCTGCTCCAGCAGGGAGCTCAGCACTGGACCAGAGTGAAAGGGACCACATAAACTACAAAACAGGATGTGTGTAGACACTCCATAAATGCTCTTTCAAAACAACAGGTCTGCCCTGGCAGCAGCCCAGCAGGAGCCCGGAGAAGCTGTGGCCAGCGCAGGTGGGGGCTCTATGGTCACTACCAGTTGCATTTCAGGAAGCAGCTACCCAGTGACCCCAGGCAGGAAACTGAGAGTGTGGCAGAAGCAGGGGGATCACAAGCTCCCTGCTGCATGCCCCCCCTCAATACCAGCGCTGTGCCACACACACAAAGCAGCAACAGCATCCAGCCAGGAGCCCCATGACCCCCACCCCCCCGGAGCCCACTGCTGAGTCCAGACAGGGCTTGGAGCAGCCGGGGAAGCAGCAGCAAAGGAGGGGCTTCTCCTGGACTGAGGCCGAACTGCAGGACCTCCTCAGACTGTGTGGGGAAGAGGAAGTCCTGCTCTAGGCAGGGGTGTGGCATCAGAATGCAGAGGCGTTCGAGCGGCTGGCCAAGGGGCTTGCAACCCGGGGGCACCCCATCCAGACCGGGGAGAGCGTCTGCACAAAAGTCAAAGAACTGAGGCAGGCGTGCTACCAAGCGAGGGATGCCGCCAGCCACTCGGGGGCACAGCCCACCCACTGCCCCCATTATGAGGAGCTGCATCACCTCCTGGGGATGAAGGAGGTGCCACTGCTGCATCACCTTGTGGACACCACTGCCCCCTGCCCCGGACACAGAGGAGGAGCCACCAGCCCCCTTCCAAGGGACTAGGGCACTGTAGGAGTCCCGAGACGCCCAGCCCTTGGCCTAGGGCGGGCGGCAACCAAGAAAAGGGTTATAACACCAGCCCAGCACTCAGTTTGGGGCGAGGCAGCAGTTCACCGGTAATATAATACAGGCCCAGCCCTCACTCCAGGGCGGAGCAGCAGTTCACAGTTGTAACAATCCCGGCTCAGCCCTCAGTCTAGGGCGGGCAGCAGTTCACAATAGTAACACAGTACAGGCCCAGCCCTCAGTTTGGGGCGGGGCAACAGCACAAATGTTTGAGCACAGGCCCAGCGTGGGCTGGCCCTGTCAAGGAGGGGGTCGCAGGCCCTCCCACTCCACTGCGACCCAGCCTGGGGCCCTGGGGGTCGCTCACACATGACCACGGCAGTGGGGATCCAGGCCGCAACACAGAGCCATGGGTTTGGGAGCATCGTTCCCCTGGCCACTTCCTACCTCTACCTCCACCAGAGGTAGGTCCCAGTCCATCTGGTCAGGGGGTCCTGTGGGGTCGGTCTCTTCCAAATCGTCCACCTTTGGGGGCTCCGGCCAGTCGCTCATGTCGATGTCATTGGGATAGTCTGGCGGCGGTAGCGCGGTGGGCCCGAGGTGATCCTGGGCCTGGGGGCTGCAGTGGTCCGCCAGGACTCTGGGGCAGGCCGCTCCTGGGGCCTCGTGGTCGCTCACCCTCGCCGGTCTGGCCACGTCCAGGGCTTCCTTCAAGGTGAGGGCTCTCTGCCGGTGTGAGGGTCCTGGCAGGTATGGGAAGTCCGGGTAGTGCCCCTGGGGCATCTGGATCTGTGGTTGTTCGGGGCCGCTGGGGGCTTGCTCCTTTGGCCCGGCTGGGCGGCGACAGGCCCTTTGCCCTTGGCACCGGGCAGCTCGTGCAGGTGTCTCCTCCCTGCCGGGAGGCCCAGGCTTTAACGGGTCCCGAGCCCTGCCCTTGGCCCTTCTAGCCCTGGGCCCCGCCCTCTGAGGGGCAGGCCACTGGTGTTCTGGCTCCGGGCCCGCCCACCAGGACCTCTGCACAGCCTCCTCTGCCTCTGAGTCAGCAGAGGCCATGCTGACTCACTACAGGCACCAAGGGCGAAGGCAATGACAAAGGGTCCAGTGATTGGACCCCTGTCATTGCCCTCCCTTCCCAGACAACTAGCCAGGCCTCCTTGAGCCCTGTGTCACCCGAGGTCCTGGAGGTAGGAGCTGGTAGGTATCTGTTTCGGGATTCCATGGGGCCCAGGGACAGGCACCCCCCCGCCAAACAGCCCCACAGCCCACGTTTGGGGATGGAGGGCAGAGCATTGAACCCAGCCTGACCCTCACCAGGCGGGAACCCCCCCTGCACCTGGGATCCCATGGGACCCTATGGGCCATCAGACAGCAGGGGAGTGGGGTGGGGGCCAGCAGAGTGGGGGTCCTAGCCCCCGGGTTCAAGACACAGGATTCATGGACCGTCTCCCTGTCTCCTTCTGTCTCCACAGGTCTGCCATCCAGGAGATGCTCCAGCCCTGTCTGAGCCCAGTGTGCAGCTGCGGATGGCTGGAAGTCCATCTCCCCAGCCCACATCCCTGCAGACCTGCCACTGGGCTGGACACCGCTGATGATGGAGGGATGAGGAAGCAGCTACCAACTGGGTGGTCATGCAGGAGGTGACTGTTGTGCTCTGGGGCTGGCTGGTGATGGAGCGGGAGGTGTGGGTGTGGGTGGCTGACAGTCTCTAAACACTGACCCGGGCTGTGGCCACCTGCCATGCCCAACTTCCTGCTCCCTCGCCAGCCCACCCCACAGCAGCCCCCTCTGCAGCTACCCACCTACCAGTGGACCTGTCCCCGGCTGCCCACATCAAACTGGCCTGGAGGGTCATGGTCAGTGTGGGCACCCCTGCAGCCCCCGCATTCCCCTCCCACACACCCTGGGGAGGCCAAGCCCATGCTGTGGTCCAGGGCCCGGACAGAGATGTGTGTTACGTCCATCGTGCTGAAACAGTTTGGGAACCCCAGCTCTGCAAATCCAGTGAGGGTGACATCCAGGTCCCCAACACTGATGATGCGGTGAAGGAGCACGTTATTTATTGCTCGGACAACCTGCATGGGGTAGAAAAAAAACATACCCATGAATGCTAGGCTGGGTTGCCCCCTCCTACTCTCCGGCAAGGTCCCCCTTCACCCCCTTGCCCAGTTGCCCCCTCTCCATGGTGGGTCTGTGGTCTGAGCTAGGCTTACCTCAAGCAGCACTGCCCCAGTAATGGCCTTGCCAACCCCAAACTGATGGCCAACAGACTGGTGGCTGTCTGGGGTGGCCAGCTTCCACAGCACTATTGCATCCTCCTCTTCACAGGGAGCACAGGCTGCATTCTTGTGTCGTGGTGCTGGATGACTGGGGCGAGCCTGTGGCAGAGCTCCTCAAAGGTCCGCCTGGTCTTGCAGAAGTTTCTCAGCCACTGCTCATCGTCCCAGTCTCCAAGCACTAGTTGGTCCCACCATTTTGGGCTGGTAGGGAAGGCCCATCGGTGCTGGATCACTGGGGGCCGGGGTGATATAGCAGGGCCCAGCCCAGAGCCTGCACGATGGGGTCCGTGTGACTGGCCCTGCAGCAGCAAGCACCATGGCCAGCAGGCTGGCCACAGCACAGAGAAGATCCCCCTGGGGGAGCAGCTGGTGAGGCATCTTGTCCCTGGCTAGGTCTGCTCCCTAGTACGCGGTCTGCCCTGCTGTGTGCAGCCTGGCAGCCCTGAGCACGTGCAGGGTGGGGGGTGTTGGGAGGGGCCCTTTAAGGAAGCAGCTGGCTGAAACCGTAGAAGGGCTTGTCGGCTATGCGACCCTTGTCCATGTCATTTCCTGGCCTCTTATTTCGAAATAGGGGCTAGTGGTGTGTAGATGCTTCCTTTCAAAGTACCGGGATGCTATTTCAGAATAAGGGTTGGGGGCTTTGCGTGTGTGGATGTGCAACTTCAAGGTCTGTTACTTTGAAGTTGGACTTCAAAATAAGCAACTTCAAAGTTACTGCGTAGTGTAGTAACAGAGAGGGAGACACGACCTGAGAGTTCTGTACTTAGTCTGGTTCCAGACTCGAGCACAGAGGGCAGATCAGGGCTTATACACAGTGTATTGCAGTCTACAGCTATTCCCTGCTCCCCAGAGAAAGTCAAGGGTGTGTCCAGATCAAGGAAACAGGAGTCAGAGGGTCTATGGGCCCTGGAGGGCTTGTTACTGAAGGCACACCAGGAAAACAAAACTAGTTAGACTGGAAGTAGCAGCAATTCAGCCACCTGCACAGAGCAGCGGGTTAATAAAAGTTCCACTCATTTAAATTAATCAGCATTCAGAACCACTCTTTGCAAACAGCAGGAAGCTTAACAGAAGTCAGAGTAGCTTTAAGGCTGTTCTAACTGTACAGAGGGAGTCAGGCAGACAGGCCTCTGTGTAGCCCAAGAACAGGGACATTACACAAGTGATTTAAAGCCCCATCCTTCCCCAGGCCTATGGATATCCCACATGTAGGAAATGGGTAAATGAGAATTTTGGCACACACTTCCACAACCTGTCCATTCATCCAGAGAGTTGCTTCTTATTCTGTCTTTCCTTCCATGCTCAGATCAAACTCTTCACCTCCTGCCCCTTTCCAGGATCTCTGTCTAACTGACCATCTCCCAGTCTCTTGCTTCTCTATCTAAGCTAACCTTCCCCAGCAAGTTTTGTACTTGTCCATCACAGTACAATAGCTATTTCCAGTGCCCATGAGCATGGAAGGTGCATCAAGCCTGCTAAGGTGTGCATATGAGTGGCCAGGCAGGCCACTAGCGTGTTTGGATGGAACACAATGGAACCCGACGCTGTCCTCCTACTCTAAACTCTAGAGATGTGGCAACACCCTCCCACTTGCTGACTGATCCACCTTTGCCCAGAGCTGCAAACTGTATGGGTCTGATTTAAATAGCAAACTCTGACAGGAGTCTGCCTTCTTGCACATTCTGTCCTCTTGCACCATATAAGTAACCATGGATGTAATACTTTGAGAGCCATCTCCTACATGTATTTCAGACAGCTCCCTGGGAAATCACTTGATTACCTCTGGAGGTATACCATCCTGGCCAGGGGCCTTTCCTGCTGCAATGCTGTCGATGGCTCTCTTCAGTTCATCCACAGTCGGTTCCTGATCCAGTTCGTCCATTACTGCTAGGAGCTCGACGGCATCGAGGGCTGCGTCAACCACAACGTTCTCGTGTGAGTACAGCTCGGAGTAGTCCTCCACCCAGCGCTCCATCTGTTTGGCTTTGTCAGCGATGACTTCACCAGATTTGGATTTCAGAGGTGCCATCTTGTTCTGGGTGGGTCCTAATGCCTTCTTCATACCCTCGTACATTCCTCTGAGATTACCAAAGTCGGCACAGGTCTGGATGCTGCTGCATAGCTGGAGCCAGTGGTTGTTGGCACAGCGCCTGGCTATCTGCTGTACTGTTCTTCTGGCCGCTCTGAGTGCTTCCTGGGTACTCTGGCTCGGTGAGCATTTGTACTCCAGGAGTGCAGCACGCTTCTTTTCAATGACTGGAATCATCTCATCGGAGTTAGCTTTGAACCAGTCGTTCGTGTTTCTAGCTCTTCTTCCAAACACCGACAAGGCCGTGTTGTAAACTGTATCCCTCAGATGTTGCCATTTGGATGTTGCATCGGTGCCCCCAGGGCCACTGCGCAGATTTTCCTGGAGGGTCTCTCTGAACTTTTCAGCTTTCTCCGAGTTTGCCGTCTTTCTGGCGTCAATGCGGGGCCTTCCAGCTGGTTTAGAGTGGTATAGCTTCTTGGGTCTCAGCTTGAGCTTGGAGCAAACTAGCGAGTGATCTGTATCATAGTCAGCACTATGATAGCTGCGTGTCAGAAGGACGTTTTTGAGGTTATTACGCCTAGTGATGACCACGTCTAGTTGATGCCAGTGCTTCAAGCGTGGGTGTCTCCATGACACTCTGTGCTGTGGCTTCGTTTGGAAGAATGTGTTTGTGATGCACAGATTGTGGTACGTGCACAGTTCAAGGAGACGCTGTCCATTGTCATTCATTCTTCCCACACCGAAGTGTCCTAAGCAGGAAGGCCATGAGGCCCAATCAGCTCCAACTCTTGCATTGAAGTCACCCATGATGTACAGTTGTTCACAAGGAGGTATTTGCGCTACAGCAGCACTAAGCACGTCATAGAACTTGTCTTTTACTTCTGGTGTGGTGTACAGGGTTGGAGCATAAGCATTGATCAGGTGGACGGGACCGGCGCAAGTTTGAAGTGTGATCTGAAGAAGTCTTTCTGATCCGCCCATGACTAATTCCACCATTTGTAGAAGGGTGTTTCTGACAGCAAAGCCAACACCATGCTCTCTGGGTTCTTCTTGGGCTTTACCCTGCCAGAAAAAGGTGTAGTCCTTTTCCTTTAGAGATCCCGAATCTGCGAGCTGCATCTCTTGCAGTGCAGCGATATCAGCTTGGAGCCTCTTCAGTTCCTCGTTGATGACAGCGGTCTTTCAGGTGTCACTGATGGCCTGAAGATCTTCAGTCAAGCCAGTCAGCACGGTCCGCACATTCCAGCAAGCAAGCTTAAATTGTTGATGTTTCTCATTTCTTGTTGATTTTCTTATTGGTTTGCCTGGTGCCCAAATTTCAGTCACTTGTCAGGTTCAGGAACCTTAAGCCTCACACACCCGGCGAAGCAGGTGAACTGTGGCGGGACAGTACCCAATTGGCTGGGGGCTGCCCAGCTTGAGGCGGGCAGTGACTGTCCAGTGAGATGCGAGGATCTCTCCCACGGTCGAAGGCAACCCCTGGCGCTCGTTCTCTACGCCAATCAAGCAAGAGCTTATAACCGGTATCTGTTGCCTCCCGTGTTGATGCAACGCTGTTCAGCGATGCTGGAATACCTCTCCGGGCGCGAGCCTGGGCACTTATTATGGAGATTCTGGGCTGCCCAGACACCAGTGTCCCCCTCTCGGCTTTACTGATATAGTCCAAAGGAGAGGATAACCTCCATGTCTGGTACCAGCTCAGCTGCAGGAGTTGCTGGGACAGTGCCAGAAGTTGACACTGAGCCGCCTTCGGACTCCACTACAGATTTTCTGTCAGGGTTTACTCCCTTAGCCTTGCTCCTTCCCAGGATAACCCACAAGGCAGTGGGGTGTGGAGAATGTGGTTAAGGATCCCACTACTTCATACCTCCCTGTCACCACGAGTCACCATAGCTCCCTGTGGAGCAATGACCTCATATCCCCGGGACCCTCCTCCCCACCTTTCGCCCCCCCCCAGCTACCATCACCATAGGACCCTCCCCAACCCACTACCCCCATCTGCTCCCATGTCCGCCCTCCTCACTGCACTGGCCCCTCTCCCCCCAGCTGCTCTCAGTGCCCCCAGGTCCACCTTCCCCCATCGCTCTTCAGGCTCTTCTCTTCAGAGACTCCTTTTCCTGACAGTGCTGCCTTGCAGGGCACAGGTGGAACACCATACCTGTAAAGGACAACAAACACAGGGCTCCTCCCTCGGCGAACTCCCAGAGGCACTCCTGGAACCCCTACATGATCTACTGTGCCTGTGCTGGAAAGAGGGTGAGGTTCCCCAGGATATGCGCGACGCTAACATTGTAACGTTGTATAAGAACAAAGGAGACAGAAGCGACTGCAACAACTACTGTGGAATCTTCCTCCTAAGCGTCACTGGTAAACTGTTCGCTCGCGTCATCCTTGGCAGACTCCAGAAGATTGCTGAGAGGGTGTACCCCGAATCGCGGTGCAGATTCCGCGCAGACAGGTCTACCGTTGACATGGTCTTCTCTCTGAGGCAGCTGCAGGAGAAGTGCAGGGAGCAGAGGAAACCACTCTACATAGCCTTCATCGACCTGACCAAGGCCTTTGACTTGGTCAGCAGGGATGATCTGTTCAAACTGCTCCACAAGATAGGCTGTCCTCCACGGTTACTCAAGATGATCCAGTCGTTCCACGAAGACATGAGAGGAACCATCCAATATGATGGCACATTATCGGATGCTTTCAGAATCAGGAGCGGCGTCAAACAAGGATTCGTGCTTGCTCCGACATTGTTCGGGATCTTCTTCACACTCCTCCTGAAGCATGCCTTTGGATCTTCAACAGAGGGCATCTTGCTGCACACAAGATCTGATGGGAAACTGTTTAATCTTGCAAGGCTGAAAGCTAAGTCTAAGGTGCGGGAAGTCCTCATCAGAGACATGCTGTTCTCAGACAATGCTGCTGTAGTGTCTCACACAGAAGACCAGCTTCAAAAACTGCTGGATCAGTTCTCCAAAGAGTGCAAGAACTTTGGGCTTACCATCAGCCTAAAGAAGACAAACGTACTCGGTCAGGATGTTGCTGAATCTCCATCAATCGGCATTGACAACTATACGTTAGAGGTCGTCCACGAGTTCGTTTACCTTGGGTCCACCATCACTGACACCCTGTCGTTGGACACTGAGCTAAATAGGAGGATCGGAAAAGCGGCCACAACTGTGTCCAGACTCAGCAAGAGAGTGTGGAATAACAAGCTGTACACTCACACCAAAATGCAAGTCCACAGAGCCTGCATCCTCAGCACCCTCCTTTATGGCAGCGAGACTTGGACCCTGTATGCCTGCCAGGAAAAGAGGCTGAATGTCTTCCACTTGCGCTGCCTCAGGCACATCCTTGGAATATCATGGAAGGACAGAGTGACCAACACCACCGTCCTCAAGCAAGCTGGAATCCCAACCATGCACACCCTCCTCAGGCAGCGTAGGCTCCGCTGGCGTGGCCACGTCCACAGGATGAATGATGGAAGGATTCCAAAGGACATCCTGTATGGTGAGCTAGCCTCTGGCAAAAGACCTCCCGAACGCCCCCAGTTGCGCTACAAAGATGTCTGCAAGAGAGACCTCAGAGAGGTAGACATCGAGCTGGACAACTGGGAAGAACTAGCAGACGACCGCAGCAGATGGAGGCAGGGGTTACACAAGGGCCTTCAGAAGGGCGAGATGAGGATCAGACAGGTAGCAGAGGAGAAGCGAGAGCACAGAAAGCACACTAAGGACTTGCCAGACACCCACCACATCTGCAAGAGATGCAGCAAGGACTGTCACTCTCGTGTGGGTCTTCATAGTCACAGTAGACGCTGCAAATGAAGTCCTCAATTGACACTATAAAGGGCGCGATCCATAGTCTATGCAGACTGAAGGATGCCTACTACTACCTGGGAAATCACATAGGCATTATTCAAACAGCACACACACCCCTTTCCAGACAGACAGCTTTGCAAGTGACAATGCTGGGAACCAACCAGGGAGGCTGCTCTCTGATTAGTCTGGTACCAGTTAGTCCCCCAAGCCCCATCCCACCTCCCCAACAAGAAGGCTGATTGGAGTAATGGGAGTTAATTATCTAAACTGTGGGGGAACTAGGGAAAATAAAGAGAATTAGCTCACCAGGGTTTATAAGAAGGGTGCAGGTAGGAAGTGGGGAAAGATGACCAGTTGAGCCATGTTTTAGACAGCTAAAAGAAGGGGGCCCTCAAACCCTTCTTAGGCTCTGGGAAATGGGCTAAAAGCACAGGGAATATTGTAAACCATATTGGTGCAAGGGGCTGTATAGGTGTTGGTGGAGGGAAAATAAGTAAATGTGCACATGGATACAAAGGCTGTGGAGTCAGTGACGTTTCTGTGGTGCAAAAGGGCAGGAGTGGTTGCCTGGTTACAGACAATGATAATCAGATATGCCATTACAAAACACACAAGCAGTCCTGTAGCACTTTAAAGACTAACAAAATAATTAGGTGATGAGGTTTCCTGGGACAGACCCACTTCTTCAGCTCCAAGAATTCTAAGATCTGAAGTGGGTCTGTCCCACAAAAGCTCATCACCTAATAAATGATTTTGTGAGTCTTTAAAGTGCTAAAGGACTGCTTTTGTTTCGTGAAGATACAGATTACCATGGCTACCTCTCCATGACTATTCACGTATGCCATTGTTCTTGTTACAGACTGTCTGTGCTAAACAAGGTGACAAACACCTTACCAACTCAGTCCCTGCCTCAAAGGGCTTACAACCTTGAATTAGCACCCTTAGACTGAGCAGCAAATGAGCTTTGGTTTTTAAAAGCCTAAAGGTTTCAATTTAACCTACTTGTTTATTTAATACTGTCTTACCTATAGGGCTGACCAATATTGGCTCATTGTTTACTTGTGCTCCCCGTCAGTCGGTGTTCATCTATTGTCTCTTGTTTTACATCGTAAGTTCCCTGTTATGTTCTGTGTTTTCACAGTGCCAAGCACAATAGTCCTGGAGGTCCATGACTAGATCTCTACAGCAATACAAATTATATTCTTCTTCACCTTGTCCTTTTAGGCTCAGAAGTTCTTATCCTGCATCTCTAACCATTCCTGTTGAATAGCAACAGAGAGGAAGCCGTGCTGGTCTCTATACTATCAAAACAAAAAGCAGTCAAGTAGCACTTTAAAGACTAGCAAAATAGTTCAATAGGTGAGCTTTCATGGGACAGACCCACTTCTTCAGACCATAGCCAGACCAGAACAGACTCCATATTTAAGGCAGAGAGCTTACTGTTTTTGGTTCTCTGTGCCTTAAATATTGAGTCTGTTCTGGTCTGGCTATGGTCTGAAGAAGTGGGTCTGTCCCACGAAAGCTCACCTATTAAACTATTTTGCTAGTCTTTAAAGTGCTACTTGACTGCTTTTCATTCCTGTTGAGTGTCAAAACTGGTAACAGCTTTAGTCATGTCTTCCTTCAGTGACCCAACCGCGCTTTTGCTGGATCTTCTCCATTGTCTATCTCTGGCCATTAGTACATATGGTATTCTCTGGCTAACATACCCTGAATCACTCATGACCCAGACATTTAAACTGATAGTCCCTTTCAGCTTTCTGTGATGAGGCTTCCTGCTTTGTGGCTTGTACTGTTCCATTGTATAGCTTAACAGTTCTCACCTTAGCCTATGTCAACCTTAGCTGACTCATTTCAGTGGTATGAAGTTGTAGTTGTTTTCTACTTTTCACTGGCCAGCATTCCAACCTATCTTTGCCTTGGGGTGCTGCATCGCGAAGACAGGTTTCTCTAGGGCTATTTGCCCAACTGCAAATGCATATATAGGGCTGCTTCCCTGCCCTATTCTAGCCTATCCAGTTGCTCTGACAGCTAGAAAAAGCATAACTGTTTGGTCTGGGCTCTGGCTTTGCAGATGAACCTTCTGTGTGTCTTTTCCCCCGCAGGCTGCAACAGAAAAAAAATCCCAAAACTTCCAAACAGCAAAATTAAAAAACAGTGACTTTTAAAATCCTGAGGTCTGTGTTCCTGGTTCAAAATGATTGCACCATGTCAAAGCTGATCCACACTCTAACACTCTGGGGCTATGTCTACACGTGCACGCTACATCAAAATAAGCTATTTCGATGAATAGCGTCTACACGTCCTCCAGGGCTGGCAACGTCGACGTTGGGCAGCACCACATCGAAATAGGCGCTGCAAGGGAACGTCTACACGCCAAAGTAGCACACATCAAAATAAGGGCGCCAGGCACAGCTGCAGACAGGGTCACAGGGTGGACTCAACAGCAAGCCGCTCCTTTACAGGGCCCCTCCCAGACACACTTGCACTAAACAGTACAAGATACACAGAGCCGACAACTAGTTGCAGACCCTGTGCATGCAGAATGGATCCCCAGCTGCAGCAGCAGCAGCCAGAAGCCCTGGGCTAAGGGCTGCTGCACATGGTGACCATAGAGCCCCGCAGGGTCTGGAGAGAGAGCGTCTCTCAACCCCTCAGCTGATGGCCGCCATGGAGGACCCCGCTATTTTGATGTTGCGGGACGAGGATCGTCTACACGTGCCCTACTTTGACGTTCAACTTCGAAGTAGGGCGCTATTCCCATCCCCTCATGGGGTTATTGGCTTTGACGTCTCGCCGCCTAACGTCGATGTTAACATCGAAATAGCACCCAACACGTGTAGCCGTGACGGGTGCTATTTCGAAGTTAGTGCCGCTACTTCGAAGTAGTGTGCACGTGTAGACATGGCTTAAGAGTGAAAAGCATGCTCTGTAGCATTTCACCTCTAATCCCCTGCATCACGGTGTCCATTATAATCCAAACAGGGATTGATTTAAAACAAAGCCAAGATGCAGTTATTGTTGCTTACTGGATGCTCCAGTTCTTCACAAAGTCTTTCCTCAATAATTCTTTCCTACCATTTCACTGTCTGACTCATTCACATGAAGGGTTGCTAATTACCACATGCTTGCTCTTGTCCATCTCCTTTGCATCTAAAGATAGGAACTCTTCCTCCACTCATTAGGCATTTTTCCAATACAGTGGATTAAACTGAGGACATTTGTCACCATCACCACACCCCCATGGCCTAATGTTTTAAATGGCTCATTTAGTACACCAGCCAGTGTCACCACCTTCTCATATTTCATCATCTTTAGTGCTGTCAACATCTCTGTTGCACTGATAGGTCTTGTGATGTTGTTTATAGACACCTCCCCTCAATGGTTTCCTCAGATTTTTTTCATTAAGCAGTTTCTCATAAAACCACCGCCATCTCTGAATGATTTTACCATCTGCCATTTTCATCTTTGACATGCCTCACAGCTCCCAATCATCCATGCTTCTTTGCCTGTTCTAGTCTAATCTGTATGTTCCTTTCTCCCTTTTCTTTGTAAGTCACCATGACTATAAGGTGTAGAATTCTTGATTCTTGGTTTCTGCAACTGCTCTTTTTGTCTTCTCCATTACATACTACCTTGTATTTCTTAAACCTTCTGACATTCTTACTTTCTGTCACCACGTATGCTTTATACTTTTCTTTCTATACTACCTCCTGCCTTAGACCATACCCATGTCTCCTTACTAGGATTTTTCTCACCTTTCATTTGTCCACAGAAAATGGGTGCATTTCCTGTAACATGTTTGAGTATTTTTCTCCAAGTCTCACTGATGTCACTGTGGTTGGTTTTGTTTTTATCCAGTCTCGATAGAATGTCATCCTTAAATCTCAGATTAACTGCTGAAGCTGCCCACCTCTGCCACTTAAACTTTTGTTCTACAACAGGTCTTCTGTACCCCGCACTTGCCCTTTATCACCCAGAAGTGCATTACAAACAATCTAATCTCTCACATATTTTAGAGCTCTTCTTCTTGTCAGGATTTAATCAATCAGGAACTTGTTGGCACTGCTCTTTTAAGTACAATAATTAAGTTCTCCTCCTTCACACAGCATGTACAGACAACAATCAGCCCATGGTCTATGGCTCATTCTAAATTATCCTCACCAGCTTTATTTCTTATTCCAAAGTCTTGTCCTCTGTGACAGTCATTCATTGAGATCTGCTCAAGTAATCCAGCACTCAATTTGTGGTACTTCAAGGCTACCAGGAACTCTTCCTCTTCCTCTGTTGAACTGCCAGCCTGTAGTATGTAGCTCTGCTTCATGTTATTTTAGTGTTCGCTCTTCTTTCCTTCCTTTATTATACAGCAATACAAACCAAAATGATAAAAATACTACTAATAATCAATACACGATCAGGCATTGTCAACCCTAAGCATTCAAAAATCATTAATCAATCCCAACATATCATGAGATGGTTTAAAAATAAGTTTTTTTATTTTTTATTTTATAAAAAAGCTCCAAGTGCAGCATTAGGTAGTGAGGCCTCTACCTTTTTTCCAATTTCTGCAAAAGGCATGCACATTTTCAGCACAGCTTGTCAGGCAGTGTGAATGTGGAGTAACTTGGTAAAAACTTTCAAGCTAAAATACAGAGTATGGAGTAGAGCGCATTCAGGGTTCAAGGAATGATTTTCAAAGGCTTGGATTTTCAAGGTATTTAGGTGCCTAAAGATGGAAATAGGCACCAAGGGGGATTTTCAAAAGCATTTAAGCAAATTAGTTCCCCAACTCCCACTGACTTCAATGAGGGTTAAGCAACAGACACTTCTGAAAAGCCCGCTTGCTTGATGCCTGCCTGCACCATTAGACACCTAAATATCTTTGAAAATATGACTCTCAGGCATCTTTCCAAATGTCCTCTGATAGTCTGCCTATATATATCAGAGTTGGGTTTATGGAGGGATACTAATCAATAGAAGTTTATTTTAAAATCAAAGAAAAAGGAATTGAAAACCTTGAGGCAGCCATGCAAGTTGCATTTGAAGTCTGACTACCATGAAGTTTGAAATACTTCCTCATTAGTTGCACGACGTGGAAACAGTCTATCCCCAGAATGGTCATCAGTGCTGGTTTCCCAATTCCCATTATTACTTTATCTTAAAGAAACAGGAGAAGTGAGTGAAACTGCACATGCTGAATAGGAAATATTGTACTCCCTGCAAAATGCAAGAGCAGCGCAGAAGGGAAAAAGAGCAGGAACACACTGCTCATTAAATTGTAGCAATGGAGGTTTAGGTTGGACATTAGGAAAAACTTCCTAAAATGTCCAAGTGGTTAAGCACTGCAATAAATTACCTAGGGACAGGGCCGTCCAGAGGGAGTGGGGGCAGAGACCAGGCAATCCCGCCCCCCCAATGCCCCAAGCACAGGGCCATGGGCAACCCCCCTCATGCCACAAGCCCCGCTCCTTCCCCACCCTGGCTCCCTCCCCCGCCCCCCCGCTCAGCCTGGCCAGGGATTACCTTGGGTAGGGCATCGTGGAATATGGCAGCAGCAGCAAGAGGTCACCTCTTCTCAGCCTCCACCCTGCACTCACCGCACAGCGCAAGTGGCAGCCTCCTCCACGCCGTCAGGCTGTGTTCTCCCAGCCCACTGAGCCCTGCTTCTCCACAGGCAGCTGGGAGTGGAGGCTGCTTCTTCCTGTTGCAGAGAAGCATGGCTCAGCAGCCCAGAGGCCGTGGCAGAGCGGAGCAGGCTGCTGCTTATGCCATGTGGTGAGTGCAGGGAGAGTGAGGAGGAGAGAGGAGGTGACCCCTGCTGCTGCCACCACCTCTGCCCACACCTTGCTCCAGGAAATCCTCCCCCTCTCATCCATAGGATGGCTGGTGCAGCCGCTGCGCAGACCCTAAAAGCACGGTGCCTAGGGTGGCTGCCCCACCTCCTCCTATGGATGGGACAGGTCTGCTTAGGGAAGCTGTGGACTCTCCAACACTGGAGATTGTTAAGGGCATGTTAGACAAATACCTGTCAGAGATTAGATAATATTTAGACCTGCCAGGAGGGCAGGGGACTGGACTAGATGAACTCTTGAGGTCCCTTCCAATCCTGTGATTCTGTGATTAACTTTTTGTGAATTGAAGACTCAGGATTTTGTTACAAATATCTGACAAATATCTACAAATATGTGACGACTGTTGGCTTTCAAGTACCTCTACACTTGGAACACATCCCCTCTCGCTCTAATTAAGCAAGCCCATTCAAAATAGGCTTTGTCTACACTACCAACCTCAGCTGATACAACTATATCACTCCAGGGTGTGGCAAATACGTCTCCCAAGTGATGCAGTTACACTGACCTTATGCCTCATGTATGTACAATGAGGGAGGTCTTTTCCATTGACATATGTACTGCATATTGGGAAGATGGAGTTACCTCCGCTGACGGGAGAGCTAATGTGGGTAGCATATTACCTCCCACGTGCTAATATAGGCTTCTTACACTGTCCTTTGCTGCACTTGCGCTGGCCACTATCAGACTGGATACTGGACCAGATGGACCACAGGTCTGATTAAGTCTGGGTATTCCTACATAAAACTACTCTGTTTAGTCTCGGGCGCCTCTGAATTCTACCTGCCCTGCTGAAGGCTGTGTCTACACTACAGTTACATTTCGAAAGAACGTCTTTCAAAAGAGAACATGGAAAGATGGTCTTTTGAAATGGAGCGGCCACACACACCAGCGGGGACTGAAGGTTTGGTCCGTTCTTTTGGAAGGCCTCCAGCACAATTTCGAAAGAGAGCGTCCACACATGCCAGGGCGCTATTTTGAAAGAGCAGGGGCAGGAAGTGCCATGGGCAGGGTTGCATGGCAGACGAGCCCTTCTGGGGCCGCCACACACCATCCCCTTAAAGGGTCCCCCCGTACCTCAGCCTGCACATGCTGAGGGCGAGCACCCCTTTCCCCAGGCAGAGCGAGAACGAGAGCGAGAGAGGCATCAGAGATGGCATCCCAGGCCCCCATGACCCCAAGCAGCACCCACTCTCCATCACAGCCATGGCCAGCACCCTGTCCTAGTCCTGTCCTAAGAGATGGATATAATGAGTCAAGGGCACAACCAGATCACACTCAGTACTGCCAACCACAGTAAAAACTTTATCTGGCACTTCAATGTCTGGGAAATGTGGTTAACCAGCATTTGCCATAGATGGCATTTCAAGTCCCCCTTCAGAAAGCTGGAAAAATTCTCATAGCTATCTGGCATCATTGTCCAACATTGGCAGAAGCTGCATTTGTTTGATGGCCCTGGGGGAGTAGAGAGCACTAAATTACAGTACTGTATTCAGTAATAATGTTAAAAGGTAGAGGGCTAAGTAAAGTTATTTCATTTCTTAAGCATTTTTGCATCTGGTGAAAAAGTTTGAGTAACCGGCACATTTGATAAAGCGGGACCCCCCACTTCCCTTGTGTGCTGGACAATCGACCTTGTACTCTCTGAAAGCTTGTACTGTGCAAGCACTAAAATCAGGAATCCGGTCTCCCAAAATCATGATACCGTTTGTGAGATTCTGAAAATATTCAGAGTATTTTGCTTTGCATTCTGGTTCCTGTCCTGTAGAGATCCTTCAGATCATGTTTTAAGCTTTTCATTACAGCCAAGTAGGCTAGAAATAGACATTTTAAAAATGAATGCTGAGATTCCATGTAATCATACTATTATTTGTATTACAATGTCTAGGTGGCTCAGTCACAGGCCTGGCTTGCACTGTGCTAGGCACTGTAGAAACACTGACTCTTCAGCACTCCCTGGGACACGTTTAAAGCTCCCTAGGTGCTAGAGGGTGAACAGAGGCTAAGGCAGCCTGCTCTTCCCCAGGACTGCTGGGTTTAGTCTAGCCCTGCGACCAGGTTAGCAGTCTGGCCATGGCCCATGATCCCTCTGAAGACTGCAGCAGTAGAGGAGAGTGGGGTCTACCTGATGTGTGTATTCACATCTAGCTGCACACCTGTATCTGACTGACTCTCAGGCCTTGTCTACCCTGGTTAGGTCAATGTTAGCCATGTTAGATGGATTTTATAAAGAAACAAGCCACATCACCAAGCCCCTTCCACTGACTTTAAGGGCGTCGAAAGTTAACTTCTGTACTCCTCCTTGATGAGCAAAGTAGCACTAAATTCAACCTTATAAGGTCCCACACTGCCCCACAGTGATCTGCCCAACACTTTCAATTCCACTGCACTCCCAAGTACACAAAGGAAAAGTCCCCAGGCAAGTGTGAATTTCACTTCCCAATTGACCAGCCTGGCAAACTCAGCAACGCAGCTTAGCAACACACCTGACATGAATGCCAGGGTCGCAAAAGAGCTCCAGGAAGAAGAGTGCAAGAGATCCCAGATCTAGCTGCTGTGTGGGGAGAGGAATCCATGCAGGCAGAACTCTGAAGCAGCCAAAGGAACACCAATATCTATTCCAAAATTGCACAGGGCTCAGTAGAAAAAGGATACAATAAGGACACCCAGCAGTGCTAAATGAAAATAGAGGAGCTCAGGCAAGCCTACCAGAAGATAAATGGGGCAAATGTTTGTTCCAGGTCAGAACTTCAAACATGTTGCTTCTATTAGGAGCTGTGTGGGATTGTAGTGGGGAGGTGTCCCAAAGTTGTCTTTAGATACCTCACAAGTGACTGTTTCAACAGCTACCAGCAACAAGGAGGAAATTGTAGACAATGGTGAGAGGGACTTTTACCTGTTTGATTTGCCTTGAGGGATACACTGGAAGCCACTCTGCCTACACTGTGGGAGCTCCCCAGAAAAGTTTGTTAACACGTCTACAGATGGAACAGAAATCTTCCCTGCATATTACTACAAACCTCTCATAAGAGGTGTACTTTAATCCTGTTCACAAGGTTTCTGGGGAGGCTTGTTTGATTCCGTCCTCCACAGTAGGATACTTTGCCACACCTAGCCAGAAATAAATGATCTGGCATCATTACAGCACAAAGCATTGCAGCTTAAGGTCCAAGTTTCTGGCCATGTTCAGTCTTTATTTGTTCCCTATCCTGCTCTCTGATTCAGAGAAGACTGATATTACATATGTCTACCTGGATGAAATAGAGGAAGCTCTCTGTAACTGACAGCTCTGAGGCAAACCACCTTGGTTTGCTCATCTCAAACAAATCATGTCCCCAGCTTGCTACCCTGCTTGCAAATTATTTAAAGGGATTATCCCAGGGAATAAGTCCTCTCCCTTGAAGGTCACGAGCTGGGAGAGATGTAGTCTGCAGGAACAGGGCAGAGTTGTGTAGGTGGGCACAGCACGCTGGCTTCATGAGTCCCTCCAAAACCACAGATTACTTTGAGATGGGAGAGCTGCAGGGTGCGGGCATGGGGTGAGGAGGAGAACGCTCAGCAGGCACTTGCTCTTATCAAATTAGACCTATTCTCCTAGTGTAGACATATCCTTAAAGATACGCATATCGCTGGCAGCGTGCACCTCTCCAAAGCCACCAGGTCATCATCCTATACCTGCATAACAATGCAGTCTCACCAATCTGTGCTTGTCTCATGGAACCTGAATTGGCGTTCCACCAAATCACCAGGATCAAATTCTGCCAGCAGATGCCAATTGCTCCACTCACTGGGTTTCTGCATGGCTGTGTTTGTGGCCTCCTCGCATTCTTCCTTGCACAGGTGGCTCTTGGCTAGGCGCTGGAGAAACTGCAGAATAACACATGAGGTGTTTGCTGTGCTTGCCATAGCAATTTGCAGCTGACCAGGTCCATGCTTGCCATGTTAGGACATCTGCACACCAAACGTTTGTTCTCCTTTGCTTTCAAGCAGGAAACGGGAGAAAGTAAGTGCATTATGGGAGGCTGATGACTTGTACCCAGAAGCACCAGCTGCAATGTTTTGGTCCCATCAGGCCATCATAACCCAGGATGCAAAGGCCTGGTAAGACTTGTGGAATGGCTACGCACAGAGCACTGCTGTTATGGTTGAAGACAGCCATGCCACTGGGGATGTAGTCTGATGACCTCATGTCCCCAGTAAGTAAATTCAGGTGCTAAATACATCAGCCTTACCAAATTAGACCTATTCTCCTGGGGTAGAGCTATGCAGGATAGTTATTTTGAAATAACAGCTGTTATTCTGAAACAACTATCCTAGCATCTACACTATGCAACCACTATTTCAAAATAAACTCTGCTGCCTCTGGCTCCACTGCTGCTGGCTGTGGGATCCAGCTTGGCCACAGCCCGTGCTGCTGCTGTGGAGGGCTCCGTCTCCATCTGTGACTTCCATGGAGGGCTAGAGCCCTGCCTCCAGCCCCTGTGGAGGGTACTGGCCATGACTTTGGCTTATGCAGAAGGCTCTGGTCCCAGCTGTGGCCCTCTGCTGCCACTGTGGAGGGCTCCAGCCCCAGTTGTGCACCCTCCCTCCCCGCCACCACAGAAGAGTCCAGCAACAGCCCCTGATAAGGGCTCGGGCCTTGGTGTGGCCCTCGCTGCCACAGACTCTTCATCTTGGGGTTCTCTGGTCCAGGAACATCTGTGGTTAAGCAGAGATGTTGCCAGATCAGAGAATCCCAGTTTTCAGTGGTACAAAATGGACAACCAGAAGGTCTACTGAAGCAGCTGGAAGCTTTTTGCATCTCTCACAGCCTCCCAATGGAGATAGTCCAATTCAAAAAAATGACTCTTCTTGCTCTTTTGATTGCTAACCCCTGATCTAACCTGTTCTTAAAAACCTCCAGTGACGGGCATCTCACAGCCTCCCTTGGTAATCTATTCCACAGCTGAACTAGTTTTATAGTTAGAACATTTTCTCTAACATCTAATGAAATCTCCCTGGCTGCAGATTATATCTATTACTTCTTGTCCTTCAGCAGAAAAAGAGAAAATTAACATGACTGAAGGCTGTTATCAAGCCCCCCAGTCTTCTTTTATCAATCTAAATATACCCAGGTTTTTAAACTTTTCCTCAGAGGTCAGAATTTCTCAATCTTTTATCGTTTTTGTTGTTCTCCTCTCGAATCTCTTCAGTTTATGCATGTTTATTAAAAATATGGCATTCACAACAGGAAACAATACACCAGATGAGGCTTCAACAGTGTTGGGCAGAGATGGACAATTACCTCCCATGCCTTACTTATGACAGTCCTATTAAGGCAGCACAGAATTATATTGGCCTATTTTGCCACTGCATAATCTTGTTAGCTGATGCTCAGTTTGTGATCCAATATAACCTCCCAGATTCTTTTCTGCTGCATTGCTGCCTAGCCAGTTACTCTCCGTTTGTACTTGTGTGTTTGATTTTTTTCTCTTAAGCGCAGAATTTTGCACTTTTCTCTATTCAGTTTCATTTTGCTGCTGTTAGACCAATTCTCCAATGTATCAGTCTCACTTTGATTTCTAATCCTGTTCTACAATGTGCCTGTAACTCTACTCATCTTTGTGTCCTCTGCAAATTGTATAAGTCTACGTTCCACTACATTATCCAAGTAATTAAATGAAGTGGACAAGCAAATGAACGTGAGCTCCCAATGCAAGGTAGTGGGTAATGTGATCCCTACATGTGTAAACAGGAGTAATGAGTTACAGCAAGAAGTCATGTTGAAAAACTGGAAAGGGCTCAGAAAACAGCCACAAATATTTTCGATGCCTGAAGAAAATACCTTGCAATGGAAGAACTACTGATCTCAATCAGTTTTACCTACGAAAAATAAGATCGGTTTGTGACCTGGTAATGGTGTATAAGTACTTTCATGTGGAAAAAATACTGGGTCCAAAAGAGCAGTGAAATGCAGACCAAGAACCAAGGGGTGGAAGCTGAAGCCACACAAATTTAAATTAGGCACAAATTTAATTTGAGTCGTCATTGGAACAAACTACAAAGGAAAATGGTGAATTCTGTGTGTCTTGATATCTTCAGATCAAGAGTGGAGGCCATTCCAAGAGATATACTTGAGTCAAAACACAAATTGTTGCTGGACTTGGTATAAGTGGTAGATGGATGAAATTCTAGGGTGATATGCAGGAGGTCAGACTACATGATTGAATAATGGTCCCTTCTGGCCTGGAAATCTCTGAATGTGCAAAACCTGTGTAAAAGCCATTCTCCACACACACATTCATCAATGTCTTCCTCTCCAGGATGTTTGGTGCAGTAGTTGGCTCTGTGAAGATTACAAACCATCAGAACTTCCTTATGGAGAAGAAGTCAGCACTAAACTATGCAGAAATTCATGTGGAAACGATCCTTCTGCACAAAACAGAGTCATATCATGCAAATCCTTAGGAATGCTTGAATATTGTTATCAGGAATTATCAGCAGTACCCTTAGCAACACTTGCTCAATTAATTAATTTAGGACATGGAGGTCAAGAGTCAGGCACCCCTCAAGTGTTAATTTTAGGGCATGCTCAGAGGTCCTAAAATAGCCACCATAAGCCACATACTAGAATAAGTCATTTATCCAGAAACACATGTCTTGTTTAAACTTTACTTATTTATTTAGTTATTTGCCAGAGCTAATATGAAGGAGAAAGAAAATCAATAACAATTATCACTTAACAAAAGTGAATTTAGGAGATGACAGCCAACTTTAGCCTTCGCTTCATTTTATCAAGGCCAAAGAAAACCAATGTTAGAAACTAGCCTCTCTGGTGCCAGACATCCCCTAAAGTGTAGTCTACTGACATTAAGTGCCAAGTGTGGTCTTCTTGCAATTAGAAAGATTCTTTCTGAGTGCATGTATGATATGCAGTGAAAAGGGACAGGGAAGGACCTCACATTTGGGAAGGATGAAACATTGGGCTACTGTAGCAAAGTAGCTTAATTCTATTATTTTTTTATTATTTTTTTCTTCAGACTGAATATGCATTTGAGAGGGAAAATGACCCCGTACTTAAGGCACAAAGTTACAAGTCAGAAGATACGAGTACTTTTCCTAGTTCTGCAACTGGCTTTCTGAAAGGCCCTGGGAAAATCACTACTGTAATCTCTGTATCTATGTCCTGTTATGCAAAAGAGGGATATTTATAACTTATCCCCTCTCACAAGATTAATGTGAGTTTTGATATGTTAATGTCTATAAATTGTTTTCAGATTATCTGCTTTGCTTATCACTTCAAATTAACCTCCAAACGACCACATTTCCAAAGAACCCTCAAACCTGACCTTTTTGAGCACACGGGTATCTATATTAGCAACAAGCCATGTTTGTGTACCTAAAACAGAATGCAAAACTAATGGAACAGCTCCACAGATATCACCAGAGTTGGGTCAGTGGACACCAGCAGAGATCTGAGCCTCTGGGTGATGGAAGATCCCAAATGGATGTGTGCTGAGCTGCAGAGAAAGTTGAGAGACAATTCTGGGAAGTCACAGAGAGGAAGCCATGTGTCTGTATCTTCACAAAACAAAAAAGCAATCCTGTAGCACTTTAAAGACTAACAAAATGATTTATTACGGGACAAACTCACTTCTTCAGATCTGAAAATTCTGATAAAAGTAAACTGGCATGACGAATATTTAACAGAAAGATAAAAAAAATTAAATAAAAACTGACAAGTCAGCTACATAGGACAGAAGGAGGGAGAGAGCCGGGGGGAAGATGGGGAAGAAAATTACTTAATGCAAGTGTCTGCTAAGTTAAGTGAGATCACTAAGTCGCCTGAGGTCTCTACAAATATCAAAGATGGGGAAACTGTCCTTGTAATGCATAAGATAACTGCTATCTTGATTGAGATCTAGACATAAAGTGTCAAACTTGAAAATAGACTCCAATTTAGATGTCTCTCTTTGTAATCTGGTGTTAAAGTCTCTTTGTTTTGGGATGCAGATTTTCAGGTCTTGGATGCTGTGGTCTGCTCCACTGAAATGCTCACTGACGGGTTTACTTGTATTCAGATTCCTAATGTCTGATTTGTGTCCATTCATTCTTTGGAAAAGTGATTATCCAATTTGTCCAATAGGGGCATTGCTTGCACATGATGGCATGTATCACATTGGTGGACGTACAGTAATATGAGCCCCTGATCACGTAACTGACATGGTGAGGTCCAGTGATGGCGTCTCCAGAATAAATATGTGGACAGAGTTGGGAACAGGTTTGTTGCAAGAAAATGTTCCAGGATTAGTATTTCTTTGATCTTAACAAATTTTAAAATCAAGCAAAATGCATGTGGTGCTGGAAGAGCACCCTCAGTACCAAACTGACACTTCCAAAAACAGGGCAATCACATAACGAAAGCAAAGTGCTAGATATGCTAGCTCAGCATCTCAGTGGAGTGAAAGGAAACAGTTCTTACAACATGGCTATATAGCACCTCCAGTTTTATTAACTGCTATCAGATGTACCTGGTGTTGCTTGGGTCCTTATGGGGGTGCAGGGCAGAGGATTGGGTGTGTGTGCATGGGGGGATGTACAAGTCTGGGAGGTGGATGAGTTAGGGCAGAGTTTGGAGAGTTCGGGGTAGGTGGTGGGGGGTGCAGAAATTAGGGCAAGAGGTGAGGGGGGACAAAGGATAGGGCAGGGGGTCATGAGTTTTGGAGGCTGAGGACTGAGGGTGGGAGCAGAGGGTAGGAGGTATACAGCAGGGGCTTAGGGAAGGGGCCTGGGAAGTCTCAGGGGGCTTACTGCAATAACTACAAATTGACCCAGTTATTCAGCTAAAAAGTATCAGAGACTCCAGCCAGGGAGTGGGCTCAGACAGTGCCACATCTGAGTACTCAGTGCCAGAAACACACAAAGACATAGCCTAACGCTGGTGTATTTCCTAGCTTCCCAGCTCTGAGCTCTCTGGCAAATCACAGTGTATAGAGGAATACTGTAACACATAGGGCCAGACACTAAATTGACAAAAACGGTGCAATGCCCTTAAATGAGTGTGGCTTTGCCCATTTACACTAGCTGAGAATGGCCCTTGTATATAATTAAAAGACAACAAGAAATTATGCGGAACACTTACAAATTCCTTCAGAAAGCGGGGAAGGGGGATAATAGTTGCAGCTAGTGGAGCTGATTCTTCCTGTTGTATTTAAATTCACACTAGTCATTTATGTTGTCCCCCCTCCCCTACCACAGGAACCTATGTGCCACGTAATTTCATTCATTTCTGCAAGATCAAACAACCCTCAAGTACTGCAGCCAAGGTAGGGAGAAAACATACCTGCACTGAATGGCCGATGCCCTTGGAAGACATCAGAATGTCACAGCAGAAACCTGACTCAGCACTACTAAAACCTTGGAATGATACAATGCTTTTCACCCACAGCTGTCAAAGCATTTCACAGAGCATTAGTACCCGCAATGTACAGAGGGGCACCTGAAGCACTGAATGGTCAAGCAACTTGACCAAGGTCACCCAGTATGTTGGTGGTGGAGATTAGAATCAGAAGAAAAGACGAAGGAAAGGCTAAAACAAACTACAGTGTATTAGCACCCCGCCCCCAGCTCTTGAGCATATAACAAAGGTCATTAGCTAATATTATCAGTCTCTCTGATTGCATTAAACAAGCTACTTCCTCAAAGAGCATACAGTGTCATAGCATTGTGGGTGCTACAGAGTCACAGGCTTTCATCAGAATCCATTGGGTCAAACACTTCCTTAAAAGTGTCATTGCTCTAACCTTTGTCAGTGCTTCAGGGCTATTTCCTATGTGCTAACTCAAAACATTTAAAAGATAATCTTGAAGCTAAATTTAATTCACCCCTATAGGATTAAACCCTGGCCCTGGTAAAGTCAATGGGTGCTTTGCCATTGACATCCTTGGGGACAGGGTTTCAATCACAATATTTACCATTTCTGTGATTTAGTAAACAAAGGAGATCAGCGATTCTGTGATTAACCTTTCATAGCAGTTTTATGTCAATCTCAAATCACAGTCCCTTTGTATAGCATTAAGGATGTGGCAACCTAAACTCAGAATAATCCAAGGCACTGTCCACTTTTAGAGATTTGAGTGAGTCATGGAGAGTCATGTAAAGAGGTCTGAGTGAGCTGGAGAGCCATGTGAAGCTTAGCATAGAGCTTTCTGTATCAACCCATTGATCTGTCCTGGCTGGTGCTCTGCAGCAGGGGACTATATTTAATGCTTCCAGACGAAGGAGAGGAAAAACTCCATAATAAGTTAGATTAATAGTGCGTGTTGTGCAGTGGAGAAGAGGTGGAGAAAAAGAGAGAAAACCTTTCCTAACTCCTGCATGTAAAGCTTTCTCACTCACTGTTATGCATGGCCTACATAGCAGCATTACTTTGAAATAATGCATTCCAGAATATGTTATTGTAAATAACACAGGGTGTGTCTACACTAGGAACTAAATTTGAAGTTAACTTCCAAGTTAGGTGTTACTTCGAAGTAGCCAGCAGAGTCTACACATGTTTTCCCTTACTTCGAAGTTAACTGAGTAGCGACCTACTTCGAAGTTTAACTTCCAAGTAGGGTGTGTGTAGACACTCAACTCTGAAGTAAGCAACTTTGAAGTTATTTTTGTAGTGTAGACATGGCCACAGCTACACACAAGAATGCAGTTTGAACTAGCACTCAACTGCAGTTATTTCAAAATAAAGGCTGTTATGTCAGAATAACTTTGCCGTGTAGATGTAGCTTTAGAGTGGAGCAAAGACAAGGTTAGGAAAAAGAGAAAGCCTGAACCTATCTATGCACAACTCCTGAACTATAGCAATGTTCTGATCCTGATTCAATGTCGGAAGGTTTATGACTAACTAGCAGCTTAGGATAGCTGCACTCAGGACACTGACTGAAGTAGGTCAGCACTGACTGTTGCTGTAATCTAGATCCTAGACAGTTTGGCTGCATAACTGGATATTAAGTAACCAAAGCAAGTACCACCCTAAGGGTGGTGCCTTAAAGGGCAGGGCTCTTGGGAGAGGACTCCATCTGCCACTGCAAGTGGAAATCACTGTTTCCTAGATGCACTGCAAGTTCAGCCCCTAGGATGTTTCCTAATACTTTATGTCACATACATTGCATAAGCTGCACTGAGCTTTGATTATAGTATCTAGAACAGGCTGCCAAGATTGTGTCATTCTGGAAGAATTTCATTGTGTGACCAGGCCCATGAAAATTAAAAGGTATTTACAACCAGATGTTACCAAATGGAAGTACTGACATTACCATTTCATTGTGACAGTGTGTCTCCTTATTGGCTCACGCACTAGTCAGACTAATGATTTTACTGTTAGGTAAAGCTCTAACTAGAGGCAGGTGACCCCACAGCAGGGTCAGCATTGATAGGTGAGTGGATTTGCCCATTACTACTCCTTGGCAGATAGCTCAGACAGCTATGAATGGAACTACCGTAAACCCTCAATATAGCAGACCTTGATTCTATGGACACTGGGAACAATGGATGTCTGCAGCCTCCCCCGACCCCAAAGGAAGTAAACTAGTACTGTACAATAAACATGCCAGAGCTGGAGCTACCACCACCACTGGGTCTCCCAGAGTGGCTGGAAGAGCTGCCAGTGCCACAGGAGCCCCTGGGTCCACTGCTGTGGCTGGGTCTGACGCCGCGGCTGGGTCTGACGCCAGGGCCAGAAGAACTCCCAGGGCCACTGCAGTGGCTCAGATCCTGGAGGAGCCACCAGGATCAGAGCAGAGTGTGGGCGGCTCAAAGCTGGGAGGAACTGCTATGCTCAGGGCAAAGTATGGGCAGCTCAGAGCTGGGAGGAACTACCGTGCTCAGGACAGAGTGGGGTGGCTGGGGGCCAGGAGGAGCTGGGATGGTCAGTGCACCATAAAACCTTGGATTTAGAAAACTGTTGGGAATAACAGACACCCTCCTGCCATTAGTCCATTAAATGGAAGGTTTACTTTATTTTAGAGCAACTCCATTTGCCCTTGCTACACGCATCAGCAGCATCTCCTGGCTGGCATTAAGGAAAGCTGCAGATCTGGTAGAATTACGTCCAAGTGAAAGAAGCGACTGGCTCAGAAGAAACCTCTGATCCGAAACATTCCCAGAGAAGGAGAAGAGGCCTACATACATACTTGCAGCCCAGAAAGATCCTATGATCCCACACCCCATCCATGGAACGGGCAGGAGATAGAGACAGGGCGTGAGTCCTCCAAGATGACTGGATTTTTTGGTCAGTCAAAACTCAAACTCCTCACCAGTGTTCCCTGTATGCTGAGTGATTGGGTGTCCAGCCCACAATACAGTAAGGTCTCAGAGTATGCAAGGCTTCCGTTCTGCATGCACTCACGTAAACCCGGATTTCGTGTAAGTGGAGGTCCAGCTTTTCCCCCTGCAGAACAGCAGCAGACAGGTAAATCCTGGGTTGGGGGGAGTAGGAGAGGGGTAAGCCTGGCAGTGAGTTATGGCCGTGGGAGGTGAGAGGGGTCGGGGGCTAAGCCTGGGGTGGGTTAGGGCTGCAAAGTTAAACCGGACCTGTGCAGGGGGGTAGTGAGCTGGAGCCCTGCTCAGCTGGTGAGTCAGGTCACGGGGTGGCAAGGGATTGAGTTGGAACCAGAGCCAGGCACGGGTGGTGAGCTAGCAGCAGGGTTGAACTGGGAGATAGGGGGTTGAACCAGAGACACACGGGCAGGCGGCTTGAACCAGGACCGTGCGTGGGTGGTTTAACTGGGAGGGAGGTTGAACCAGGGGGGCAGGTGGCTTGCACCGGAGCCACGTGGGGTGGGTGGCTTGAACCAGAGCCACATGTGGGCGGTTTAACTGGGAGGAACGTTGAACTGGGGGATGGGGTGTTGAACCAGAGCCGTGCAGGGCAGGGGCAGGTGCCTTGGACCAGAGCTGCGTGCGTGCAGCTTAAACAGGGGAGGGAGGATGGAACTGGAGCTGCGTGTGAGGGGGTTGAACCAGCACGGGCAGTGTAAACTGGGGGGGAGGGGGCTGGAGCCATGCGTGAAGCAGGAGGGGAGACCAGGCGTGGGTGTGCAGGGTGAGCTGGAGCTGCACATGGGTGGTGAGCTGGCAGAGTGTTGAACCGGGACCAGGGAAGGTTGAGCCGGAGTCACACCTGGGGGTGGTAAGCTAGAGCCAGAGGTGGGAGTAGGGGGTGAGCAGGAGCTATGAGCTGGTGCTGAGTGGAGTGGTGGGTGCTGAGCCAGGGCCATGCAGAGCTGGGTGTGTTGAGCCAGGGATGGGGGAGGGAGTTAAGAGCAACTGGAAATCATAGCGCAGGGTTTACTATAGGAACCGGGGTCAGATACATAAGAGTGGGGTCGCATACTCTGAGACCTTACTGTAATTCGAATGCCACCCAGCTGATTATCAGAGTGCCCACAGCTGGTTACATGTGTGTCTCCTGTGGTGGTGCACATCCACACATGCCTTGGTGCACATAACAAAATTTACTGTGAACACTGATGGAAAAATATTAGAAAGAACATTGCTCATCACCCTTCTTTTTCAACTTGTGAAATCCCACCATTGGCATGCATGTGGCAGTGCAAGTTCTGACATCATCAGCAGGCTGGGAGAGGTCCTCCCCGCCCTCTTCTGACATAGGAGAGACAATTTCCTTACCTTCGCACTGTGTGGGATGAACAGAACCTTGGATAGAAGCCATCTGGCTTAAAACCTGTTCAGACAAGTTGAAGGTGATACTGATTAGGAGAGGGAAGCACCCTGAAGAACTTGCAACACTCTCAGCCAAAGGTTACCTGCACATCCAGCATTAAAACTGTCTACAAATGCTGAGATTTACTACAGCTCTACTCTCCTACTCCTAGATAACAACTGTTGTCAGAAATGCCTCCCTACTTTATGTTAGCCAAAAGATTAACCCTCCATCCCCCTTTTGCCCTTTCTGTGAAGATCTCCCCTCTACCATCCCTGCATTTGTGACATTAAAAATACACTCTGGCTAAGTGTTTTACCAAGGAATTAGTGCATGGGTCATCTGCAAATCTCAGCTAGTGCAGAACATCATTTTCACCTCAGGGGTGGGACTGGCTGACAAGAATGGACTCACACATTTGCAAGCAAATTTTAGGATACAGGTTTTAACGGTAGTCAGTTGATAGGGCATCCGGGGCAGGTGTTTGGAATGGGGTGAGGGTGGGTACACACATTACAGTAGACCCTCAAATTATGTGAGGGTTGTGCTCCCATGCACAACTCGAATTTAACGTAAGTCGGTGGGGGTGGCTTTTTCCCCAATGGAACGCACATTCTGCAGCCCGGAAAGCAGCAGGAGCACCTGGAGTTCCTTTTGAAACATAAGTCCTGGGGTGGGGGGGCAGTTGGGGAGGGTTAAGCCTGGCAGTGGGTTGGGGCTGTGGGAAGGGTGGGCAGGGGGGATTAAGCATGGGGTGGCTTAGGGCTGCAAGGGGTGTGGAGCTGAGCCGGGGCCACGCGGTGAGGGCATGGGGTGTTGATCTGCAGCCATGCACAGGCATGGGTGAGCCAGAGCTGTGGGGGCGGGGGGTGAGCCAGGCCATGGAGGGTCTGAAACGGGGTGGGGGTGTTGAACCTGGGCCGTGCAGAACCAGGGGGGTTGAACCGGGGCTGTGCAGGGCTGGGGGGTTTGAGCAAGGGCTGGGGAGGGAGCAGGATTTTGAGTTGTGCTTAACTTACATTAATGCGAGTTAAGCGCAACTCAAAATTGCAAATTTCAAGGGATTACTGGATCCATAAAGAATACTGGAAAACTGAGTCTGACCTTACTCATTCAAAGTTACTTGATTTTGTAGCAGAAAAGAGAACTACTGGCTTTGATTCATATGGGGAGAACTGAATCCAAAGTCAAGCAAACAAGTCTAATGCTTTTAAGAATCACATTGATCAGCAAAGCATTTTTTTAGTCATGTTATCTTCTGTTCCAGCTGACAGAACCATGTCAGTGATGGTCAATATTGACAGTAATTAAATTTCCAGACTATTGTGCGTTAGTGAAAATTGATCATGAGTTATGTCTTCCTCAATATTCAGACCTCCCTGCCACGGATCATGCAACAGCAGATGTGGTATGCAAACACATTAAAATTTGGCAGTGGCCATTGCAATAGTTAATTTCAGTCAAGCAAATGCTATCTACAAAACCAGCCTGTTCAAAAATAAAGGTTGGCTATGGAAATGGTCAGGTAAAACATAACATGACAAGGGTTTAATTAATAAATTCACATGTGAGCTGTGAGTTCAGCAAGGAGGGGCAAATTAGCCTAATGAGACCTTACTAGTTTGACCGTTTAAATGATTCTCCTACCTTGCTTCCTAGCTAGTAATCTTTGTTGTTCTATTATATTCTCTGTATGTTCAGTAGAAGATTATCTGCAGAAGAAGGAAAAAGAATGTAAATAGTCTCAGCTGCAGTCTCATACGCAAACTTGATACCATCAAAATGGGTCTGAATGGGGACTGGAAATGGACAGCTCCTCACAAAAAGGTAATTTCTCATTTTAGGAATTCTCACTTTATCAACTGTTGGAAGCTGGATGCAAGCACCCTAACTGAATTAGCCCCTTTAGCACTGATCTTCCACATAGTAATAAAACACTCCCATCCTTGTATATACATATAAATCCCTGATATACTGATGCTTACTGTTCTGATGTAGTGAGCTGCAGCTCACAAAAGCTTATGCCCTAAAAATCTTAGTATTTAAGGTGCTACAGGATTCTTTGCTGTTTTTACTGAAACAGATTAACATGGCTATCCCTCCAAACAGTCTCTAAATTACCTCTCTGAAATTTCATTCTCTGACATTACAAGGCACCAGAAGTCCGTTGGCCTCCTCTCATTCAATTACCCCAGTGTAAACCCAGAGACATACCAATGACTAGGGTGATCATATTGCCCTACGCTGAATGTGGGACACCTGGTAAAATTACTCATATTCAAGCGAGTTCAATCAATCAGACCTATGCAGTACAAACTTTTGAATTAACATGAATTTGACTGAGCCCGTTGAAAATAAATACTACGTACTTGTATTCTTTTATTTCACCTTCATATCGTTAAGACCTTAGTGTTCATGAAAGGAGGGGTGACACAGACACACTCCCGTACACCTCACTCTTACGGGGACTGACTGTCTGACCAGACCCTCTCTATTCAGCACTCCCTCCCCTCCATGCCTGGTGGGCCCCCAGGACAGACCCACCTCTCCTGTATCCAATTTTTTGTAAAAAGGCATGTCATAGGTGCATCTCTGGAACAAAGGTTTGCCTCCCATGCCTTGTGGTAGGCATTTCACAACTCCTTCATTTTGACCCTACATTGCAGTGCATCTCAGGCGCTGCGCCTTTTGGTCAGGCATCTTGATATCTCCCATACGTATCCTAATTCTCATGACTAGAACACTGCTGAGACTGGACGATCTGCTTTCTCCAAATGCTGATGAGCTCCAGCATCTCAGCATGGGTTCGAGCAGGAGGCACGGTCACTTAGAAAGATGCACTGAGAACACTCTACGGCTACGGCTACACGTGCCCCAAACTTCGAAATGGCCACACAAATGGCCATTTCGAAGTTTACTAATGAAGCGCTGACATGCATATTCAGCTCTTCATTAGCATGCGGGCAGCAGCGGCGCTTCGAAATTGACGCGGCTCGCCGTGCGCTGGCGCATCCAGACGGGGCTCCTTTTCGAAAGGACCCTGCCTACTTCGAAGTCCCCTTATTCCAATGAGCTCATTGGAATAAGGGGACTTCGAAGTAGGCGGGGTCCTTTCGAAAAGGAGCCCCGTCTGGACGCGCCAGCGCGCAGCGAGCCGCGTCAATTTCGAAGCGCCGCTGCCGCCCGTATGCTAATGAAGAGCTGAATATGCATTTCAGCGCTTCATTAGTAAACTTCGAAATGGCCATTTGCGTGGCCATTTCGAAGATTGGGGCACGTGTAGACACGGTCTACATGTCCCGAAGCAAACAGGAAGAATGGAACACTGATGGATCCCTGCCATCGACAGGAGAGATTGAACCTACAACCTTAGCGGTTAAAACCCCGTGCTCTACCGTGAGCTCAAAGCCAGTTGGGTCTTAGCCAAAGCTGTAGAGCAGAGACTTCACTCTCCCTTCTCAGTGAAGTGGTATCAGGCTGTGAGAAGTACCAGGGCAACTGTGGAAACCTGATGGCTCAATTTAGCATGGCCCTACTAGGCATGCTAAATCAATCCTTGGAAGATCAACAGCTACATCAATCTTCCAGTAAGTGTAAATGTACCATAAATGCCTAGCCAGTGTGGCACCCTTGGAAGTTACAGCACTGGTAGCTGATTTACTGAGCTCTAACTTGTAAGTCATGTTACTTTTGAAGTTAAAAAAAGAAAACAACAGTAAAACAGTAGTCTAATAAGCTCAGCATGGGTTTCCCAGGCCCACATGCATATTTCATAATGGTTTTGGTTTGATAAAATTGATTCCCCCACCTCCCACCCCATTCTTCTTCTTGCCCTATTTGTTTTTTTAAAGTTAACAAAATGAAGTTAACCGTTGACAGCTGGGGTCTTCCTTGCCACAGAGTTACAGGATTAAGGGGTGAGAAGGGAAGCTGTGGCTGCAAAGTGAAGCAGGAGAGTTACTCTTTTCTTAATTTCTTTATAGGCTTTCACAAAGAAAGCAAGAGAAGTGATCAAAAAGCCAGTTCCGCCACACAGGTCCTGACTCACAAAGCAGGTCTATGGGAGGAAAGGGGATGAAAGAAAAAACGATGTTATTCAAATCAGTCTGAGTACATTGGCAGTGGGGGCTGTCCTTGCTGATGATCAGTTCCAGACACCCACCCCTTTCTTGCTTTGGGGATGTTAAAGTCAGCTGGCCAGCTTTACCATTCCTGTAAGCAGCTTCAGTGTCTTTGTGCCTCCTGGCACCAGGGATAAATATAGCCCAGTGAGAGTTTTGCATGAGAAAGGACTGCAGGATCAGAACCATGAGATAACTGCTTTTCTGGAGGAAAAACAATTTATACTCCTGGGCAGACTAGTTATCCATCCAGCTGTATGTGGACCTCACTGTAGCTGTATGTAGATCTTTACCACGTGCAGCTACAGCAGCCACATCATTCGTATTTAGTACCCATCACATTATTAAGCCCACACAAGTAATATTCTTTATTCCATTCTCCCCACCCTTAATCAGCTGCTGTGCAAAATGAAGAATGTCGTATGTGCAGTGCATCTCTCCACGTCTAACAGAGCTGAATCTACAGATCTGGCAAAGTGTTCAGATTATTCTCTACAGCTCCCAACATGCAGTTAAAGGAAACTGTCTCAATCAGAGGTTCATAGACTTCACTGAACTATGACTCACTTCTAACAACAAAAAATTACATTACTCCAAGAGGGAACAATGAAGCACATTCCCATCTGAGCTCCGCCACCACAAGCAACGAGATGGGAAGAAGGCCAAAGCCAGAGCCCACGTCCCACCACCCTAGGTAGGGAGACCAAAGCTGAAATCAGTAACCTGAGCCCCATCACTAAAGCTAGAAATCCTTAGGCTTCAGCCCTGAGCTGTGGAGCTTAGGTTTCAATTTTGGACCCATAACTCTGCAACTCTAAAGCCAGCACTGATGTTCCCATTAAAAAGGATTTGTAACTCACTTTAGGGTCCCAAACCACATTTTGAGAACCACTCATCTAGACAGATGTTCTTGCTCTGATTTTATTTTTCGTCTTATAGAAGTATGAAAAGAGCAACCAATAAAGGCTGAATCGCTCTCATCCAGCATCCTCAGGACCTGACTGGTGCCAGACAAGAGAATTTTCTGGACAACAAGAAATCGATATTTTCTAGCATATTATGAACATTTCCACTCATTACTGGGCTCTTAGAAGACATTTGGGGTAAATTACAGATAAATAACAGCACAGAACACTGAGAGCCAGGACTCGTAGCTGTAAACAAACTTTATGGGACCACAGAAAATTTGGCAACACTCATGATAAATGGCCATCCAGCTAACTAAAATCATGCCAGATTATAGAATAGGCTACACAAGAGAGTTCCAGATTAGAGAGGTTCAACCTGTACTTAAAAGGAGCAAAGTAGAGACTATACGTGGATTTTGCTCAGAATTTTTTTGGTGGGTGGGGAAAGATGTTGCATGCACACATACTTTTCATGAACAGGAGTGTTTTCAGAGGGTTTTTTAAGCATGATTTTTAAACTAAGTCGAATATTTGTAATTCCCTCTTGAAAACCTATACGCTTTATTGCCTTCAGTGAATCTACAGACCTCTCCAAGGCATTGCCCAGTATTATGATGACCATACTACTTACATGCTGTTCCTCTTCTGCTTAATCCATGTCTGTCAGTCCTTTGATTCTGAGTTCTTTGGGAGAGTGACCATGTCTTCCCGTCAGTAGAGAAGGCACCGACCTACCGTGCATGAATAAATGTAAGTATTTAAATATCCCTCTGCAGAGTTCAAGGACATAATACTATAAGGGTCATATGCATAAGTTGATATAGCTGTTTCAGACAGAGAGCCATGCATGTGAGCAGCAAGCCTTTTCAGGCACTGCCATCTCCTTCCCACAACCCTAACAGCAGCAGGAGTTCCTTAGCATTAGAGCCTAGGATGGACAGGGCATCGTATATTCTCCTCTCTTCAAACCGTCTTTCTATCAGTCTAGGGCCAGGTCTACACGAAACCAAAAAGTTGATATAAGATATACAATTCCAGCTACGACAAGTGCATAGCTAGAATTGACATATCCTAGATCGATTTTTCTGGCTATCCCCACAGCAAAATGCTGTTGACCTCCCTTACTCCTCATGACAATGAGAAGTACCAGGGTTGACAATGGAGCCCTGATGGTTTGATTTAGTGCACCTCCACTAGGCCTGAAGGAGCCAATCTTACGGTAAGTGTAGACATACCCCAAGATTTACTTGGTTTTCCATTACTCTAATAGTAGCTGGGTGCTACTTCTATCCCAACAAATTACACAGGAGAAACTGCAGTCAAGGATGATGATGATAGTTCAGCAGAGCTCCTGAATCTCTTGCGTCCTCAAGACTAGGGGGAATATTATATACAAACAGTTACTCCCACCAGTCCAATGTAAAATACAAAAATAACCAGCATGGATTCTAGAAAAATACATTAGATTCTGCAGTTTTTAATCATGCCAATGATCTAACACCAAACAATACAAAAAACATATGAGCTAGAACCTCAGGTATCTGAGCTATGTCGGCTTTCTTTTTCATTAATAGCTCCAACTTCTCCCCTGTGACTACCTTCCATACTTCAGTGATCTATTCTAGGACTGGTAAAGCAAAAAAGTGCAGCCCCTTTTCCAGCATCCAATTCCTCACTAAACTTAATTATATGTGAAGCTGGAGAGCTTTATCTTTGTCTATTGATGCAAAACAGCAGTTTGCTGATTAAAGGACATCATAAGAAGCTGTACCCATGAATTAGTGTATAATACCATTTGTTATTTATAAAGCATGTTGGGTAGCTATACTTTTTGTTCCACTTGCCTTATTTTTCTCCATGGCTTGGTTCAGGCTCTGTAAAGCTGTCTTATAATTCTAACCTACTGTACATCTATTTGTTCATTTAGGCTGTTTACAGATGCGCATAATGAACAACAAAATATTTACATAGCTTTATGTTTCTATGGAGATTTTGAACAATGTGCATTAGAAAAATACACAGCTTGAGTGAACAATTATGTGTTGTCAAAGCAGGTAAATCCTGTTCTGCTACAAAATTAATAGAAACCACCAGCAAGCAAAACAACCTGGAAATTCCACAAAATAGAGGCTTTTTTCGACTTTAAAAGCCAATACATGAAACAAAATTTTATCTCTTCTCGCAGGTCTATGTTTTTGCATAAATGAATGCTTGTTTTTAACTTGCCTTAAGGGTGTTTTTGAGTCAATATTTTTGAAACACAAAATAAATATGAATAAATAAATATGAACCCACAAGGCCAAATTCTCAGTTAGCGTCAACTGGTATAGCTCTATCGACTTCAAAAGAGTTATGTTGACTTACACCATCATAGAATGCAGCCTACAGTCAAACCTGTTCTAGAGGACATTGCTTTTCAGACACATGACTCCCTGACTATGTGCTCCTTGTGGTTATTAAGTCTTGAAGGCTCTCTGGCATTGAGTCCCTAGGCCAACACCTATTCCAGGCCATAGATATTCTGCTTCCTCTCACTTAAGCTAGCTGTCTGCAGACACTTCCAGCAACTCCTCCCAGGCCTTACTGTGTACCTGTGCTTTTCTCAGAACCCAAAACTGCTCTATTTTCCCATGCACCACAGCCTCTCAAGGTTCAACTTTTATTCCACAGGAGGAGCTTACAGCCAGTGCTTTGCATACTCCAACAAATTCCAACTCAACACAGAAACTTAAGGGGTAGCTCTGTTAATCTGTAACTACACAAAACAAAAAAAGCAGTCCTGTAGCACCTTAAAGACTACAATATTATTAGGCAATGAGCTTTTGTGGGACTCACCCACTTCTTCAGAGCTGGAGAATACTGATAACTGATAGAAAAAGAATTTTAAAAAGATAGAAAAAAACAAAAGAAAAAAACTGACAAATCAGCTAGATGAGGGGGAAGGAACAGGAAGAGGGAGGAAAGAGAGGGAAAAAAAAGCCTCTGTTAAGTGTCTATTAAGTGGGATGCCTGTGGTTACTGGGAATATCAAAGGTGGGGAAATTGTCCATCTAAGGAGTTAAATAATTGACATCTTTGTTGAGTCCATGGTGATAGGTATCAAACCTGAAAATAAATTCCAATTCAGATGTCTCCCTCTGTAATCTGGTGTTAAAATCTCTTTGTTTTAAAATGCACACCATTAAGCGTTGAATAGTATGTCCTGCCAAATTGAAATGCTTGCTTACTGGTCTCATCCTTAATTGGGCTTGCCGTGCCCTGTACTGAGTGATCCTTTGAATTTTTCCCACCCAGGTGAGGAATGAATTTTTTTGCATGGGCCAACATAGAAGTGATGAGTGACACAGCACACCCATGTTGGTGCATATAACACAATGCACGTGGGGATGGTGGAGCCAGGAGGTTTTTTTAATGTGAGAGGGGCCAGTCCAACCAAAACTTACTGAATTGAGTGGAAGTTGTTTTTGAGGACTGGGAGCAGTGATCTTATGCACATAATCATGGTCCTAACTACAGGTCTGTGAAAGGGTGTGTATCCCACACTGGCCTCAAAAGTGTTAATGGGTGACAGAAATTCAATTAAGACATCTGGTGGCAACTACAGGCTAAGTTCCCTCTAAGCTGCGTGGCTGTGTGGCCATGCAGCAGTTTATTAAGTTCTGTGCAGGTGCTAAGGGCTGTGCCAGGGAGACATTTGTCCACCCCGGCTCCAACCCAGCCTGGCCTGGACCTGCTGTGGCTATGTGAGAGGCACCTCTACTCTGGCTCCAACCCAGCCCTAGCCTGGACATGCCATGACCTGAGAGAGGCCTATCCCACAGCCCCACCTCTGGAGCTGCTGCAGTGGTCAGAGGCAATCCCTCTCCCCTGACTCCAGGAGCTGCTGCAAGGAGAGAGAACTCGGTGGGGGTGGAATCATTTCTCCCCTTTGCAGCCTTGGGGCAGTCTGCAACTCAAACTTCTCTTCCACAACCCCACTCCAGAACCCACACCCCCAGATGGAGCCCTCACTCTATCTACTGCACTCCAACTCTCTGCCCCACCCCTGGGCTGCCTCCCACATTCAAAACCCCTCAGCCCCAACACCACTGTTTTTAAGGAGTGGTGCACTTTGTGCAGGTGGCATTGAGTCCAGTGCTATATGTCAGCAAAAAAAAAAAAAAAAAAAAAAAGGACAGGAGGGAAAGACTCTGCCTAAGCTGAAAAGTGAACTATGCCTCAGACTTAAAGGAGTGAGATCAGACTAAGTGAGGGCAAAGGAGGTGCATCTTAGGACTTTTGATGTTTTTAAAGATTTGTAACTCTCTTGTGTTTTTAAGAATAAGGGATTGAATGATGGTTAAGAAATTCCTTTCCCTTTCTGTGATGGCTTGCTTAGGTACTGTGGTGTTTGCAAAAGGAGCTGAACTAGGAAACAGACTGCCCACATCCAGGTCGAACATTGGGGGGCACACTTGTATAACTAGGAGTTCAAAGACTGAAACACTGGTTTCAGAACCTAGGCACCTGGCCTGCAGAACCACATAACCCAAAAAAGAACTTGGACAAGAGATCTGTGCCTAGGAATGTGCCCCAAGAGTAGATTCAGTCCAGACCACGAGGATTTAGAAGGACATAGCATCCCAGATTGGGCCCATTTACAACAGACTGAGGACAATCCAAAAGGGGATTTGGCCTGCTTGTGGTACAGACATAATTTGTGGTGTATTTTTATTTTGTTTATTGAATGTAAAAATTAAAACCTAACAATTTTAACCTGTGAGCATCAGTATTTTAAGAAGAACTCTCTATTCAGGGGAATAAAGAGTATTGCTTAAAAATCAGTGGCACATTAGGAGACCAGAATGCTGATCATGGATTTAAAAAAAAAAATCCATGCGCACATAAAAACTCCACGGTCTGAATTTCTGAATGAAGACATGGTTGAGTCTGTTAGTGCTTTGAAAAGCAAGAAACATTTTGTTCTTCAAAAGGTTTGAACTTTGCTTTTTATTTATTTATTTTTCTTAAATTAAAAGCCCTACAGGGTTTCTATTTATATAACAGAATAAAATAGATATAAAATTGCCGTAATTATATTATAGAAAAACTATTCATTATTGTCCTCCGTTGGTCCTGGGTCAATCTGTCACAGTATTTGAAAACTAGCGTCACTTCTAATAGTTTCTTCACCTGAACTAACAGCAGTGTCCAAAGAACACATAATACCTTGACCTTGCTCTGAACTGTAACGTGATGGCTCTGCAATTTCATAAATAAAAGGCACCTCATTAATACTTGATGTGGAGCACTGGTATATGCTTGTTCTGAATCTGCTTCATTTGGAGGTAATGTAATAACTGAGTACAGATGGCTTTTGTTTTCATTTGAAGAAAAGGCATAACCAAAAGCAGCAAATTGATCATATGATTGCACATTAGAGTGAGATTGGATGACAGTGATGAATTCAGATAAAAAACTGACAGTGTAATGGAGCAAAGAAGATTTTGACTGGTCAGCAAAGATGCAATACTCAATATTAGGTTCAGTTACAACATTCAAGTAGCTGTTTGGCTAATCTTTGGCTCTTGACTTGTCAGTACCAGAGAAGTCTGTCAATATATGCTTTAACCATGCTTCACAACTCAGTAAAGAAGTGCAGTGCTTCTGCTGAAAAATTCAGCTAAAATATCTTCCTACTTACCAACACTTTGAATATTCCCTGCGTGTACTGGAGGGCGATGCTGAGTTCTTCTGGAGTCATGCAGTTGATTTTCCTCCTTGGATATTTTCTGAGTATTACGCTTTCTCCTTACCATAAGCTTTATCTTACAAATTCTTCAGTCTCATTTGCGCTGGCTGATCTGAAAATCTGCAGTCACAACATATCTTTTTGTCTGTTGGTAAAAAAGCCTTCCCAAAGGATGCATGACTCACTCAAATTCCCAGTTCTTCAGGGTGTTACCAAAAAAAGGGTAATTCTACAAAGGTGTAAAGAAAAACTTCTTTAAAACCACAGTCAGCTCTTACACTGGAGAGTGAAAAGGCTGCCTACAGAATGTGCACTTATTTTTGTTTTCTGACTATTTCTGTACATAGACAACATAAAACATATGTAAACAGGGAGTTAAGTTGGACATACTGTCAACATACATTTACCACTGTCTTCTGTGACTTTCTTTGCGCTAGTTCTGAGTGAAGAACTTCTACCCATCAGACTGTTACCACAACCTATAAAGAGAAAAGAGAGAGATCTTCTTGATGCCTTAAATGACTGCTTCTTGGAGCAGCTAGTACAGGAACCCACAAGGGGAGAGTCAATTCTCAATCTAGTCTTGACTGGAACGCAGGATCTGGTCCAAGAGGTAACTGTTACTGGACCGCTTGCAAATAGTGACCACAATATAATAACTTTTAATATTCCTGTGTTGGGAAGAACACCGCAGCGGTCAAACACTCTGGCATTTAATTTCAAAAAGGGGAATTACACTAAAATGAGGAAGCTAGTTAAACAGAAACTAAAAGGTAGAGTAATTAAACTAAAATCCCTGGAAGCTGCATGGAAACTGTTTAAAGACACCATACTAGAGGCCCAACTTAAATGTATACTCCAAATAAAAAAACACAGTAAGAGACCTAACAAAGAACCACCATGGCTAAACAGCCATGTTAAAAAGGCAGTGAGAGAGAAAAGGGCAGTTTTTAAAAAGTGGAAGTCAAATCCTAGTGAGGAAAATAGAAAGGAACATAAACACTCCCAAATTAAGTGTCAAAATGTGGTAAGAAAAGCCAAAAAAGATTTTGAGGAACAGCTAGCCAAAAATTCAAAAAACGATAGTAAAATGTTTTTTAAATACATTAGAAGCAGGAAGCCCGCTAAAAAAGCAGTGGGGCCCTTGGACGATAAAGATATAAAAGGAGCGATCAAGGAAGACAGTGCCATTGCGGAGCGATTAAATGATTTCTTTGCTTCAGTCTTCACGGCTGAGGATGTTACAGAGGTTCCTAAATCTGAGCCAGCCTTTTTAGGTGACAAATCTGAGGAACTCACTCAGATTGAAGTGACATTAGAGGAGGTTTTGGAGTTAATTGATAAGCTGAATAGTAACAAGTCTCCAGGACCAGACGGCATTCACCCAAGGGTTCTGAAAGAACTCAAATGTGAAATTGCGGAGTTATTAACAGTGGTTTGTAACCTATTCTTTAAATCCACTTTGGTACCAAATGACTGGAAGACGGCCAATATAACGCCAATATTTAAAAAAGGCTCTAGAGGAGACCCTGGCAATTATAGACCGATAAGTTTAACATCAGTACCAGGCAAATTAGTAGAAACACTAGTAAAGAATAAAATTGCAAGGCACGTAGAAGAGCACGAATTGTTGGGCAAAAGTCAGCATGGTTTCTGCAGAGGGAAGTCGTGTCTAACTAATCTATTAGAATTCTTTGAAGGGGTTAATAAACATGCGGACAAGGGGCACCCAGTGGACATAATATACCTAGATTTCCAGAAAGCCTTTGACACAGTCCCACACCAAAGGCTTTTATGTAAATTAGGTGGTCATGGGATAGGAGGAAAGATCCTTTCATGGATCGGGAATTGGTTAAAAGACAGAAAACAAAGGGTGGGAATAAATGGTAAATTTTCACAATGGAGGAGGGTAACTAGTGGTGTTCCCCAGGGGTCAGTCCTGGGACCGATCCTGTTCAACTTGTTCATCAATGATCTAGAAAATGAGGTAAGCAGTGAGGTGGCAAAGTTTGCAGATGACACCAAGTTATTCAGGACAGTCAAAACCAAAAGGGATTGTGAAGAACTACAAAAAGATCTCAGCAAACTGAGTGATTGGGCAGCAAAATGGCAAATGAAATTTAATGTGGGTAAGTGTAAGGTAATGCATGTTGGAAAAAATAACCCAAATTACACGTACTACATGATGGGGTCAAATTTAGCTACGACAGATCAGGAAAGGGATCTTGGAGTTATAGCGGATAGTTCTCTGAAGACATCCACGCAGTGTGCAGCGGCAGTTAGTAAGGCAAATAGGATGTTAGGAATTATTAAAAAAGGGATCGATAATAAGACAAAAGATATCATACTTCCCCTATATAAAACTATGGTATGCCCACGTCTTGAGTAATGCGTGCAGATGTGGTCTCCTCACCTCAAAAAAGATATATTGGCATTAGAAAAGGTTCAGAAAAGGGCGACTAAGATGATTAGGGGCTTGGAACGGGTCCCATATGGGGAGAGGCTAGAGAGACTGGGACTTTTCAATTTGGAAAAGAGGCGATTGAGGGGCGATATGATAGAGGTATATAAAATCATGAATGGTGTGGAGAAAGTGAATATAGAAAAATTATTTACCTTTTCCCATAATACAAGAACTAGGGGACACCAAATGAAATTGATGGGTAGTAGGTTCAAAACTAATAAAAGGAAATTTTTCTTCACACAGCGCAGTCAACCTGTGGAACTCCTTGCCCGAGGAGGCTGTGAAGGCCAGGACTCTATTAGGGTTTAAAAAAGAGCTTGATAAATTTTTGCAGGTTAGGTCCATAAATGGCTATTAGCCAGGGATAAAGTATGGTGCCCTAGCCTTCAGAACAAGGGCAGGAGATGGATGGCAGGAGATAAATCACTTGATCATTGTCTTCTGTTCTCCTTCTCTGGGGCACCTGGCATTGGCCACTGTCGGCAGATGGGATGCTGGGCTGGATGGACCTTTGGTCTGACCCAGTATGGCCGTTCTTATGGTATTCGAGGAATATGTGGATTTGTTTTAATAAACTTTACCTACTCAATGAAATGGAGTTAACTAGTTCAGTGACAAAAAAAGAGAGGGAAAAGAATATATTTTGTTCAGAAATCTAGTATAAATCTCAACATTGAAAATAGCCATACCTGAGCAAGAGAGTGGTTAGAATAAAGATGTACATATTACAAGCAGGCCAAACATTTTGCAAATATCAGTGTGACAATCCTCCTGGTTAGAAGGTAGAAAAATCATTCTCTCTTTCAATAAAAGATTTTTGGCAACATCCACACATGTACTCAAATTTTATTTCTAGGCATACAAGTTTATGAAATGTATTGAGAAATGATCATGCTTAGATATATTGATCCTGCAAAGATTAGTTATAACATTACAAAACCTGTGTGTAAATAAAGTGTAAGACTACAGATGAGAAGTGAAACCATCTAAACTGTTGGTGAAATGAAGAAATTAAAATGCTGCTGTTCCCATGTGAAGTGTTTGCAAAAACTAACTAAAATAATAAAATCACAAAATACAAATAAAAGTAGAATTAGCAAAATGAGTCAAAACAAATGCTTAAACATTTTATTAATCTTTCCCTTTTCTTTATTGTTCTGCATGATACTATACTGTCTGACTGAAAACCTATGGGTATATAGGAGAAACTAATGCTTTCTTTCTGTACATCCGAACTAAGGTCCATGGCTGGTTCCTCAAATATACCTGAGAGTAGGGAGAATTAAACTCCTTTTCCTCTTATTCATGAAATTCAGATTCAGTTCCTGAATTACAAAAAGAAGCTTCAAGAAGCTATCCCAGAACCAATAAATACCTTCCACTTGACATCCAGCTACACATACGCTGTCAATCCAAGCAGAGATTCCAAGTTGCTGTCAAGATTTCATGATTCCTCACATATTCAAGTTCCATTGACAAGAGACCAGAACCATTGTGGCTTCCTCCTGCCATTCTCCTAATAGGCTTGTGTGGACGACTTGTGTGGGGTCATAAGCTCTGTCTGAATGTGGTGGCGTATGGCTGAGGTGATGAGTTCTTGTGCATGTGTGATTTTCTTGTGCATGCCATGAATTTTGTGACGAGTGATTATGAGAGGCACGTGTAGAGATAAGCGGGGCAATTAGGTATGCATACGAGCACATGCTGATGACTTTGCTGTACCTTCAGGAAAACCATGGGATTTGGGGCTGCTAAAGCCCAGTGCTGCAATTTGCTCTTAACGCCCAGCCAACCCCCAGCAGCACAAAACTAGGCACCAGGACGGCTCCCCGTTGTCTGTGTCAATCACTCAGCCACCTCACCACTACTGTGCCATGGTAATTTGCACCAGTCCTGCAAGGACAGCGAGAGGAGCCTCAGCCAAGAGGGGAACGTGGCCATTCAGTGCTGAGGGGGGCACCCTTACTGCCCCCGACCAGCGTGAGACGAGGCAATGGTGGGAGAACGCTCCTCACCGGGCAAGCGGCACCGAAGGGGTCGGGGACAGAAGGTGGGTTTCGTAGCTACAGCGGGATGGGGGCGGAGCGACGCAGACCCTCTTCCCTTCTGCCCGCTCCAGGCCGTTAGGCGAGTCTCGCGCTCACCGCTTCGCCCCGCCCCCACCCCTGCGCGTCGCCTGCCTCCGCGGGATGGCCAGAGCAGACGCCGCGTGACTCTGGACCGCTGGCCGGCGAAGCTCATCGGGGCCAATCAGGGCTCAGCTCGGCTTCCCGCTCTAGCGGAGAGAGTGTGAGAAAAGTGGGGGAATAGGCTGAGGGGGATGGTGAGCGGAGGGGCCCAAAGAGGGGACGGTGAGCGTCACACGGGGCGGGGCGGGGTGGGGCGGGGGCTGAAGTGTCACTAACAAGGGGAAGGGGCACTGCAGTGATACCGACACATAGAAGGTGTCGCGGAATTGCGGTGACACTGACGACGCGGGGGAGGGGGGAAAATGCAGTGTTGCAGAGGGCGGGTTTGGGAGCTGCAGTGTCACTGACACAGGGAGGGGGGAGCTGCAGCAGCAGCACAAATAGGAGGTGGGAATACAGGAGGTGCAGGGCCTCTGCTGCAGTGTGTGCTCCAGCAAGGGGGGAAGATACAGCGTTGGGGAGTTGGCTGGTTGCGTGAAAGCCTACAGTAAAATTAAGACTCTCAGGCTTGGCAGACTTAAGGCAGCATTTTTCTCAGCTGTGCTCAACGTATAATTGTTTACATTTACAATGAGATTTATGTAAGGGTGCAAATCTTTCAAGGTCAGGTTTTGATATACGTATTTCTCTTATTCATCATTCCTGCATTTGTTGTTTGGGGTTGAGAAGGGATGATTTGGAAATTTACACAAATTACTTAACACACACACAGTCTAACTATGTGTGCTTTTTGCATTGTGTAGTAGTATGCAAAATCAGTGGTGGCTCGCCCTAACTTTATATTCCAAAACATACATAAAAGTAGAATTATAGTTGCATAGTCAATTGTATTTAGCTTACATTTTCTTTACACCAATGGAACTTCATTAAGTCAGTCCTGGTTGATTTACACTAATGTAAATAGGATGAGACTTGGGCAACACATTGTTTGCGTGACTGTGTTGCTAATGTGTATTATTAATACTTTATTTATTACTGTATATTAATATTTATTTTCTCATTAATCATATAGTTTTTGTAAAATGTATACCATAACATATGCAGATTACACTGTGGTAACAGTGGCTTTCTCTTAGAGGACTGTGAATAGTGTATTTATTGCAAGCAGTTACCAGTATCCATAAAGCTCTTTTTAATCAAACATATTGATTCCTAAGGTAAAGTACTTCTAGAGAAAACAAAATAAAACCACTCAATGTACTTGAACACACACTGAACATACCCGGGGTAACCCATCAGTTTTATGGGGGCACTGTCAGCCAAAGTTTTTTCAACCCTTCTGCAAAGTTTGGGCCTCATCCATTTTAATTGTTTGGATCAGAAGGAAGGCCCTGAATCAGTTTGTCTGCCCTCTTTGTATCAAAGCTTATTCTTTGTCTCCTGGTCTTGCTAAAACCCAATTGGAACCAGTATATGAAAGTGTCACCAAGGGAAGGTACCTGAATTATTCACCATAAACCCTCAAACTGTTTCTGGTATCTGATAATCAGGCCTGGCCTTAGAGCAAGGCAGTTGCCTTGGGCCGGGGCCCTTCAGGGCCTGATGCTTCAAATGAAAATAGTATCCAATGCCCACTGGTTGGGCCCCGCTGATGGTGTGCTGCCTTCGGTCCTCCCTCCCCCACCAGGTGGGACAGCTCTGGTGGCAGTCCACCCCTACTGAAGATGCATATAATCACTTGCTCAGTGATACATATGTAGATGTTCAAAGTAGCATTGTTAACATAATTAGCATGTTTTGAAGTTAATTAGGCAATTTAAATCTCAGAATTGATATTCAGGCTCTCTATAAAGTCAAGAAGACACTACATTAATTGTATTTGCTTCATGCTTTGAAAGGTAATCCTTGAAGTCATAATAACTAGAGCCTTACCTAAAAACAGCTGAGGCTAGAAAAACTGAACCCCAAGGCTCCGTGGCTGCCCCCTCAGAGAGTTACCCCAAAGCTTGAGAAACACTATTCTAATAAAAACTTTTGCTATAGCATATACATGTGCATGCAGAAGTTAATAGATTAATCTACTTAATTAGGGGTAACCACATTTCCATTTAAAGGTCTTTGTGTGCTGCAAAAGAGTTTTGAATAGATTGTGTTTTACATATCTTTCAGACGTGTGAAGTTTTCAATATATCACCAAACAAGGAAGATGTTTTCAGCCCTTAAATACCATGCAGTAGACTACTTGTATGAGGTACAAGTTCTGTTGTACATACTGTACTTTCCTTGGTATATTGGAAATGTGATGGGAATAATTACACATGGCATTCAGTATACATTTTCAAAATCACATAAGGCAACTAATTAAGTAAGGACTCTGTTTGAATGATCTCTTTTTACTGCACTGTCGATACAAACAAGGCCTTATTTTTCTCTCAGGCATATTAGAGTGAAGTAATTGCTGGTATTGTACTAGAGAGTCCAAGTGTAATCCTGCTAAAACTGAAGAGAATCCTTTTTTTGATGGTCTGTTGCACTTAAGATATTTTGTTAGAGCCAGTTTCCTGTTCATACTTCATTTTGGAGACCATCCTGAATTTTTAAAGCATAAATCTCTTAAATTATTTTTTTCTGAGAAGGAATCCAGTTTTATTTCAACTTTAACGTACAGTATAATATAGAGAGAGAAACTGCACAGAAACTGAGCATTCACAACAGACACGGAAGGATTCGTTTTCCGTGGTTGCTACTCAACTTCCATATGTGCATATATTGGATTGTTCAGAGAATATATGCAAGTGTTGATGTACTTATGGATAATTCCACATGCAAAGCAAGCAGGTATAAGGGCAGTTTTGCATGTAGGTAAGTGTAAATCAAGGGCTAAAAATCTGGCTCAGTAAAATTGAGATTCTTTGTTAGGGCCAGTTTGCTCTGCCATTATTCATAGTGGGTGCGTCTACAATAGTCCCGTGTTTTGAAATCAATTTTGAAAAGGGGCCCAATTTCGAAAGAGGCTGCAGAATGTCCACACACAACGGCCTCTTTCAAAATTGTTGTCAGCGAAAAGGTGTGCATTTCAAAATCACTCTTCCCATCTGATTTCAGGAAGAGCGACCCCTTTCTAAATAAATAGGGCATGTGTGCACGCTCGGGGGCCGCTCTTTTGAAATAGTGGGTCCTCCATGGCGGTGGCCGCAGGGAGCACAGAGATACTCTAGCAAGCCCCAGTGGGTCTCTGTGGTCTCCAGGGCCAGCCTCTTAATGTTGCAAGGCCCCGGAAGCCCTGTGCAGAAAGCTGAGAGCATGCCCAGAGCCTCAGGAGCACAAGCTGTGCCAGGCACATGCTCCAGCAGCCCTGAGCCCACAACCCCATAGCTCACCGGCTGGATGGTGAGGTCCCCACGCTCCAGGGACCCCCAGGAGGCCCCCTCCACCCAGCCTGAGGGGTTGCCAGAGGTGAGCCAGGGCCAGAAGAGGAGGGGGCCCATCCTGGGCAGAGGCCAAGATCAAAGACCTTGGCCTCTGGGCAGATGAAGACTTGCTGTTGCACAGCACCACGCGGCCCTGAAATACTACGACATTCGATCGGCTGTCATTGGGGCTGCAGAAGTGGGGCTATGCCCAGCACACAGCTGATCAAGTGTGATTGAAAGTAAAGGAGCTGAGGCAGGCCTACAGCAGGGCCAGGGATGCCTGCAGGCGATCAGGGATGGGGCCACCCTGAGATGCCCGTGCTATTGTGAGGTGGACCAGCTCCTCGGCCCCAAGGATGCCCCCAAGCCAGTAGCGGTGGTTGATACGGCTGGCCCCCAGACAGACCCCGAGGCAGAGGTGCACAACCAGCCAGGATTGTCAGGCCAGATTGGGGCGATGGAGCCAAGGAGCAGCTCAGAGAATGATGGCCCCCTCATCATCTCCGTCAGCTCTGGCTCCTCCAGCTAGGCCCCCTCAAGGCAGGTGTCCCCGTGTCTGTTCTCCAGAGCCCCAGGTAGGTAACAGATGGATTGGGCAGCTCAGTGCAGGGAGTTGCTCTGTCCTGCATTCCTTGGCCACATCCCAGACCCAGGCGTGGCAGCATCTGGCACCCAAGCATGTGGACAGCACCCTGACCCTCCTGACCAGGAAGGGACGCGGGGGCTGGGCCACAGCCAGTAGGTGCCCCACACATGCGGCCACATGGGACTGCCCGGGGCCCTTGGGTGAATGGATGCGGCATTGGGAGATGGTGGGTGGGATAGTGGGGGGGACCTGGGCAGGGCCCCCGGGGCTGGGCGGAAGAACTGATGGGTGGCCACTGTCCCCGTCATGTCTCTGCAGCATCGTCTTCCAAGGGCCAGGCCAGTCCCATCCTGGGTGCCAGCACTCCAGCCCCACCATCTGACAGGGCTGGGGAACCCCCATCCCTGCCGCCCAGGCTGCTGCCCACCCAGCCATGGAGGGCTTGCCATCATTGCCAGTTTGACCCAGAGGAGACCACAGCAACCCATGATGCTGCCATATGGGAGCAAATGGCCGTCCTCTGGGAGTGACTCCTCATGGAGTGGGAAGACGGAGTCTGGCGGAGGAGGTCTGGAGTGAGGCCCCCCCTGCCACCCCACCCGCTGCCCCCTCTTCCACCTCCATCCCCACCCCTGCTGTTCCCAAACTCACCAGCCACCTACCAGCCACCCTGTCCCTGGTTGCCTGGCTTGCACTGGGCTTCTGGCTCATCACCAGTGCAAGCCAGGGGAGCCTGCACCCTCCCTGTGTATCCCAGCCCCCCAGTTGCCCCTTGCCCCTGCTAGCCCCCCGGACTCCCTACCTGGGCGGTGCCCAGCCCCTGCCTGAGCCTACTTACCCGTCATCCCAGCCCCGACAGGGCCCTCGCACCCAGGGTGGCAGGGACCCCTGCACCTGCCGAGAGTCCTGCCCTGCCACCGCGTGGAAGACTAGTCCCAACTGTGCCCATGGTCCCATCTGCAGGGGCTTGCTCCCCGTCTTGTACACAGTTTTCCCCTGTTTGCCCCCATACCTAGCTCCCAGTTTAGACGATCTCACACCGCCTTTTGTTCAAGTGCACTTTATTTACATATGGTTCGGTGGTTACGTGCTGTAGTAGTAAACTATTGTGTTGTGCACCCCAGTGTCCCCTGTGCGTGTGCCAGCTGTGGTGCAGGGTGGGTGTGCGTGGGGCTGTGACGCTGGGTACATGTGGGCCGGAGGGTGCCAGGGGGTGGGTCAGTGAGGCTCCTGGTCAAAGGCCTCTTGGAGGGCCTCCCAGACCCTAACCCCGTCTCTATGTGTCTGGTGGCACAGAGCCATGGGCAGCTGTTGATACCCAGGGCCGCTGTCTGCAGCCCACCCCTGCACGAAATGCTCAGGCTTGCCCTCCACTGTGTTGTGCAGAGCACAACGGGCCACGACCACCCTGGGGACGTTGGGCAGGCTGATATCCAGCCATGCGTTGAGGCATCAGAAGTGCCCCTTTAGGTGTCCGAAGGCCCGCTCCACAGCATTGCAGGCGTGGTTGAGGCGGCGATTAAAAGCATCCTGGCTGGTGGTGGTGTGCCCTGTGTAGGGGCGCATCAACCATAGCTGAAATGGATATGGCCTGTTGGCCACTATGCATGGCGGCATTGTGGTGGCCCCCATAGGGAGCTCCCGGGCAGGGATGTATGTGCCAAACTCCATGAGATGCCGCAGCCAGGACTTCTGCCATACCAGAATGTCGTGGGCTCGTGCAGACCAGCCCACACAGATATCGCTGAACCGGCCCCTGGTGTCAACAGGGATCTGCAGCACCCTTGCGGTTTATGTGGTGGCCCTCACTGTGATCCGGGGTGCAGATTGCTATGTGGGTGCCACCAAGGGCACTGAAGCAGTAGGGAAACCCTATGGCTGTGAATCCCGCCATGGCGTTGTCCAGGTTCCCAAGGCGGATGGCGGATCACGCGATTGATCACCTGGACCACCTGTTAAAATTGATCACAGGATCACGCGGTTGATCACCTGGACCACCCGTTTGAGGGGGGCATTGACATGTGGGCCTGCAGAGCAGGGAGCCCCATGGACCTCCATGTCCCATCCCCCTTGTGTGACCCCTCTGCCCCGCTTCCCTTCAGGTCCCCCCCACCCAGGGTCCCCTCCTCCCTTCCCAGGGTGGGTGTGGGGCCCTGGCCTGGCTTACATCCAGGAGGACAGCTCCAACAGTGGCCTTGCCCACCCTGAATTGGTGTCCTACTGAACGGTGGTTATCCGTGGTAGCCAGCTTCCACACTGTGATCCCCATGCATTTCTTTACCGGGACTGTGGGCCACATGGGGGTGTCCACGTGCTGCAGGGTGGGTGTGAGCCACTGGCACAGTTCCATGAATGTTTGCCTTACAATTCAGAAGTTCTGGAGCTACCTTTCATTGTCCCACTGGCCCAGTACCAGCCTCTCCCACCAGTCCCCACTGCTGGAGTGGCTCCAGAGGCGCTGTAGGGGAGGTGGAATGGGATGTGGCAGTTGCCCTGTGTCCAGGACCTGCAGGACCCTGTTGCGGGGGTTCATGGGCTGCAGGGCTACCACCGTGTCCAGGATGACTATGGCCATCTGGGCCCGGTGTCAGTGGAGGCATCAGCCTCGGCCAGCTGCTGGTGCTCCATGTGCTGTGAAGTTCTCAGAGCACGGTCTGCTGCTTTATGGTGCTGTGTGTGCGCAGGGTGGTTGTGTTTGGGAGAGGGGCCGCTGGCTGTGAGACCCAGATGGGCTTGTCAGCCATGCGACCCCATGCGTGGTGTTCTCTGGCTTGTTCTTTCGAAAGGGTTCATGTTGCTGTGTAGACACACCCTTTCAAAAGACTGGGGGTCTCTTTCGAAATAGCGTACCGGTATGGCGATCTGTTTTGTGTGTGTGGCCACTCTCGTTTGAAATCCCAGCCGTGTCTACACTAGCCCAAAACTAGTTTAAAACTACACTAGGCCAAAACTAGTGCTGAAATACATATTCAGCACCTTATTAGAATGCTGGCAGCCACGGCATTTCGAAATTGATGCGGCTCGTCCAGACGGGGCTCCTTTTCGAAAGGACCCCTGCAACTTCGAAATCCCCTTATTCTTAACAGCAGATAGAAATAAGGGGATTTCGAAGTTGCCGGGGTCCTTTCGAAAAGGAGCCACATCTGGATGAGCCGTGTCAATTTCGAAGTGCCGCGGCTGCCGGCATTCTAATGAGGCGCTGAATATGTATTTCAGCACTTCATTAGTAAACTTCGAAATGGCCGTTTGCATGGCCATTTCAAAGTTTTGGGCTAGTGTAGACGTAGCCCCCTTGTTTCAATTTAGATTTTTGACATTCCACCTTCCAAGATTTGTGTGTAGTGTGGACACAGCCAGTATGTAGCATCTTAATCCCATTAACATCAATAGGACTGTTTGATGAGAAAAGTACTATTCAGCAGGAGTAAGGATAAATCAATGTAGCTGATGATTATGTGTTACTTTTTTTTTTTCGTGCAGAATGTGGCAAGACAGAAGTTTTGTATTGATCGATTATCATTTCGTTTTCCTCCCTGTTTATATCAAGATGAGAATTATTGTCACACTGGGCTCTTTAATGATAATAAGTATAGAAGGCCATGGACAAGAGGTATTTTATTTATTTTTAATTTTCAAGTGAGATTAATGTTGAACCCTGTGGAAACATTGTGCTCACTCACACCAGTTCTGAAGATAACATGCATACACTGCTGAAGTAAATAGTAGATGGATGTGTATTATTCCGTTTATATGTATAGCATCATAGATGAGGGTGTTTCTTTTACAAACTTACAGAAAGATATGAGGAACTTAAAATGTAATTAGGCAGCTATAGAATAACACATAAGTTTCAGACACAAGTGGGTCACAGACTTTTGGGGAAAACAGAGCTGTGAAAGCAGATGAAAAGTGTGGAGAGATTTGAAGGGTAGTAAAGAGTTTTGGTACACAAAGGCTATGTTTACGCTTGCCCCCTACTTCAAAGGAATGATGGTAATCAGGCTGATCGGAAAATACTAATGAAGTGGTGTGATGAATATGCAGCACTCCGTTAGGCTAATTCTCCCCATGGCAACTTTGAAGTGTCAGACTTTGAAGTGCTGGCATGCTGTGCCCCCGCTACTTCGAAGTGCCTTCTGCGGCTACATGGCATGCCGCACTTCGAAGTTTGACACTTTGAAGTTGCCTCAGGGAGAATTAGCCTAAGGAAGTGCTGCATATTCATCGCAGCACTTCATTAGTACTCTTCCATCAGGCTGATTACCGGGGGCAAGTGTAGGCATAGCCAAAAAGGAGAATATGTCAAGCACAGAGGTAGATCATATGAAAATGTTTATAACGTGATATTTATTTCAAGTTAATTTTCTCTCACAACCCTGAATGGAGCTGGAAAATATTGCTTCTTCATTGCCTATTAGCTACAATGTTTCTGGGTTTTGAAGGGGCTTGGCTTGCTTATATAAATTAAACTAATTTTAACATGACTTTTCTCTGGACTATTTATATTTGTTTCTCTGTTTTAGTTTTATTTGTTTCAACACAAAAAATGATGGATATTTCAGTTCTGGATCAATGGAAGCAAAGTCTATATGTGGAGGATTTTCTGGAGAAGTTTGTACCCTTTATTTACAGTTACAATTAGTTTTCATCTGAATAGTGCCTGAATAATAACTATTGTTGTTGTTATTGTTGTTATTTTAGCAACATAGAAAGGCTTCATATATAGTTGTACAGTATATATGTGGCTTTAATTAACAAACTTCTTGCAGTTTATTTTTATCTACCTGAGAGTTTTGATTAATCAAATAATCATAGAATACTGGAACTGGAAGGGATTTCAAGAGATCATCAGAACCAATTCTCAGCACTAATGACAGGCCCAAATACCATCTATATCATCCCTGACAGATGTTTGTCTATCTTGCCTTTGAATCCTCAATTTTGGAGATTTCACAACCTCCCTAGGGAGGGCCACTTGAGGGGGTGGGGGCAACCCCCGTCCCAGTGCAGTGCAACCCCTCTCCCTCTCCTGCACACTTCAAGCCCTGCCCCTTCCTCTTTCTGCCCTTATTTTTCCCCTTGCCTGAGATTACCTGGGGCAGGATGTGGCAGCAGATTATGGCGGCAGCAACAGAGCATTGCTTTCCATTTCCCCTCCACCTTCCCAACCTAGTGAGCCCCACTTCTGCCTCAGAGAGGAACCCTGACCCTTAGATAATTGGGGCTCAGCAGTCTGGGAGGCTGTGGGAGAGTGTAGCAGGCTGCCACTTGTGCAACAGGGTGAGTGCAGTGGTGTGGGGGAGGGGAGGCAACCCCCTCTTATTGCTGCTGCTTTTCCCCATTGCCTGCATCCTGCCCCTCCCCGCACCAGCCATCCCTAGTAAATGCATGCATTGAAGACTACATTTTGGCTAAATAATTATATACCAGCCCTGAAATCCTCACATAGGAAAACTCCCCATAATTTGATTTAAAGTAAACTCAAGCAGACCTGCCAACAAAGGGTGGAAGTAGAGGGGCTAATTGCTCCTGGACCTGGTAGTTCAAAGGGGCCTGGAACTCCAGCTGCTGCCGCAGCCAAAGCTCTGGGCCTCTTTGATATGCTGTGGAGTACATTTTTGGGGGCCCTGTAGCATAGGATGGCTGCTGCAGCTGCCACAGGGCCCCCAAAAATGTGGGATCTGGTCAGGTGCCCCATCTTGTCCTATGAATGGGATGGCTCTGTGCCTAAGCAGTTTATTCCAGTGCTTAGTCATCCTGACATTTAGGAGCTTTCATAGACTACTAGAACTGGAAGGAATCTAAAGAGGTTATTCAGTCCAGTCTCCTCCATTCATGGGAGGGCCAAGCATCTCCACTCACAGGAGCACCAAGCTCCATCTACCATCGTAACAACATTTTCGTAATGTACAGTCTAAACCTCTCTTACTGCAATTTAAGCTCATCGTTTCTTATCCTATTGTAAGAGGTTAAGGAGAATATTTTACTCCCTCTTTCTTGTAACAAACTTCCAGGTACTTGAAAGCTGTTTTCATGGACCCTCTGTCTTCACTTTTCCATACTAAACTAATCCAGTTCTTTCAATCTGCCCTCATAGATCATGTTTTCTAGACCTTTAATCATTTTTGTTTCTCTTGTCTGGACTTTCTCCAATTTGTCCACCTGGTTCAATGAAATGTGGTGCCCAGAACTGGACACAATACTCCAATTGAGGCCTGATCAGTACAGAGTAGAGCAGAAGAATTACTTCTCATATCTTGCACCACTCCTGTTAATAAATGTTGCACTGCATTTACATTTTCTGCTTCCTATTTAACTAGAAAAAAATACAGAATCTCTTTCTTCCTATTTTCCCTCTGCTCCACACTCCCCAGTAACGAAATAATGAGCTATAAAGTCTAGCTTCTGCCATTCAGCTCAATGCTTGAAATCTGTTCTTGACCTTAAAAGGAAAGAGTCGGGTTTGATGTTTTTTAAAGGCAGTTACTGCTTAGAAAACCAGAATGAACATATATAGAAAAAGGCTTTTTGTGATCTTTAAAAATATGTTGGGGGAGGAAGGTGGAGCTCAGCTTGCATTTTAGAGATATGTTCCCAAAATATTATACTAGTCAAGAAATAGCAACAAAAATGTCTGGCACAGCAATTAATTTATTAAAAACATTTCTTTAAAAAAAAGGGAGTTCCTTTTTTTGTTCTGTTAAATAGCCTCTGTTGTTTCCATCGGATTTGAAAGGGAAAGTGTATTTTGCACTAAAGAGAGAAATGCTGTTTGCTTCTACTCTCACAGCACTGTAAATCTGAAATAACTCCATGGAAGCCATTTGAATTACACTGATGTAAAATGGTTTAACTAAGAGTAGAATCAATTTGAACAGTTAGGCTACATCTACCCTAGCCCAAAACTTAGAAATGGCCATGCAAATGGCCATTTTGAAGTTTACTAATGAAGCGCTGAAATACATATTCAGCGCTTCATTAGAATGCCGGCAGCCGCAGCACTTTGAAATTGACGCAGCTCATCCAGATGGGGCTCCTTTTCGAAGGGACCCCAGCAACTTCGAAATCCCCTTATTCCTAACAGCAGATAGGAGTAAGGGGATTTCGAAGTTGCTGGGATCCTTTCAAAAAGGAGCCCTGTCTGGACGAGCCGCGTGGCGGCAAGCCGCGTCAATTTCGAAGTGCCGCGGCTTCTGGCATTCTAATGAGGTGCTGAATATGTATTTCAGCGCTTCATTAGTAAACTTCGAAATGGCCATTTGGATGGCCATTTTGAAGTTTTGGGCTAGTGTAGACATGGTCTTAAAATTTGGCAAAGTTATAAGCAACTGAAAATAGGGGGTCATATAATGGGAACTATCAAGCAACCTTAACTCTAGTTGTCACTGCTTGTACCACCTATATAATAAAGGGCCCTGGTAAACTTAATTACAGTTCTGCCTAACTATGACCTACTATTATTATGAGTACAGGCTACATCTGCACTACAGCAGGGATTGATGCTTTGACACCAATCCACCAATGGTCGATTTAGAGGGTATAGTGAAGACCCAACTAATTGACGAATGATCACTCTGTAGTTGACCCCTGTATTGTAGCCTTGCTGAGCAGAGTAAGGTAAGTCAGTGGAAGAGTTTCTCCTGTCAGTGCACTGTGGTGTAATCCCTGTGATAACTTGATATAACGTACTGGAGTTGCATACCTAAAGTTGCATACCTAAAGCTGGAGTTGCATACCTAAAGTTGACTTTTTGCAATAATGTGGAGATATGCTGAGTCAATAGAGGAAAAGTATTTCTCAGTTTTTCAGTTCATTTTGGGTACTTAAGAAAATTTTTCTTATGTACAGTTTGTTAATCAGTTTACTTTGTTCATTATGTGGAGTCTTTTGCACAGTAACAGGAGAGAGAAAAACAGTTAAACATAGAAAATGTACTTGTGAAGCCACAAAAATTGGTGGGGGAACATAGGACCTGAACATGTAATACCTGATTCAGCGACACTGGGGCGGGGGCAATGGGGGAGGGTGGCTGGCTCTCTGCCCCTGGAAGGGGTGGGGCCGAGGGTGGACCCTGAGCCAGTCACTCTAGGGTCCCCAGCCCACATTCCCAGTGAGCTGCTCTCAGAGCGGTGTTCCACGGCATTCTAAAGGGGCCCAGAGCTTTGGCTGCAGTAGCAGCCAGAGCTCCAGGCCCTTTTGAACTGCTGGGGCCCCTTTACCCCCACCCCTCTCATTGGCAGATCTGCTTGAATTTACTTTAAATCACTGGGAGTTTTCCTTTGTGAGGATTTTAGGGCTGGTGTATAATAATTTATCCAAAATGTAGTCTTCGATGTGTGTGCGCTCTCTCTCTCTCCCTCCATCCCTCCCCCCCCATTTCCATCTCCATATATATAAAATGGACGTTTATTTATATTATTTAATAAGGACCTGGTACTGCTTTTTTGTAACATTTAATTATTATCTATAGTTCCCATTTTGTGAATTTGTAACAATGTCTGGCAGTACTTTAAAAAGACTTATTGGATCACCTATGCGGTCATGCTGCTCTGTAGAGTACATTTAACTAAAATGCCTTGGGGAAAACAGGCATGTTTTGAAGTTCTGGTGGTGTATGTTAATTTGGTTTCCAAATCATAATACGGTTACTTTGGACAACTGTAGGTAACTGTATTATGACAAACTGGAGAAATGGTCTGGAAAAATTGGATAAAATTCAATAAGGACAAATGCAAAGTACTCCTTTTAGGAATGAACTGTCAGTTGCACACATTCAAAATAGGAAATGACTGCATAGTACTGCCTAAAGGGATCTGGATCTCATACTGGTTCACAAGCTAAATATGAGTCGACAATGTAACACTTTTGCAAAAAATGAAAACATCTTTCTGGGATGTATAAGTAAAAGTGTTGTAAATAAGACATGAGAAGTAATTCCACTCTACTTTACACTGATTAGGCCTCAACTGAAGTATTGTGTCCAGTTCTGAGCACATTTAAAGAAAGATGTGGACAATCTGGATAGTGTCCCAATAAGAGCAACAAAAATGATTAAAGGTTAACATGACATATAAGGGAAGATTGAAATAACTGGGTTTCTTTAGTCTGGACAAGAAAAGATTGAGGGTGGGTGTATGTGTTTACATGTTCAAGTACATAAAAGATTATTACAAGGAGGAGGGAGAAAAATTGTTCTTGGAAGATAGGGGAAAGAAGCAATGAGCTTAAATTGTAGCCAGAGTGGTTTAGGTTGGACATTAGGAAACATCCGTAACTATCAGGATAATTAAACAGGGACTAAATTGCCTGGGGAGGTTGTGAAGTATCTGCCTGGGATATAATTTATATCAGGTTAGATAACATTTGTCAGATAACAATCATTCCATGGCCATGTCTACACATGCTTCTTCCGGAAGTGGCATAGTAATATGAGCAGTCCGGAAGAGGCCAGTGACAGATGGATGCAAATTTCCTGCTCCTCATTAGTATATGGCCACGTGGTTTGGAGTCCAGAAGAAGCTCTTTCAGACTCAAAAATAGACGTGTCGATGTGTGGCCTGTGGGGATCTCCTGGAAGGAAACAATTTGATAGGTGGTTCATGTCTGCTCAAAGGTGAGCTAAGTGGAAACGTAAATTAGGAAATTTAATTTATTTATTGATATCCCATTTACAATTAAGAAAATATGCCTAATCACTATTAAGATGATCTATTGTTACCTGGTTAAGGATTTTTATATAACTTTAATATCTCCATGAAACAATGAGAGACACTTTTCTGTTTTATACTCTATCTTTTGACAGATACATATCATGTTGGGACGGAAGATATATACGATTTCAGTACTTTGTAGAGGTTAACCTCGTTTCCTTTGCTTCCTATTTAATTTGAGAGTGGGTGCTGCCTTTCTGCTTACCTCACTGCTGATAGGCCAACAATTTACTTAGAGAAGCAAGTACATTTAAGTTGAGATATACAATATCAGAAATGGGAAAGGGCCAGCTGAGGGCAACAAAAATAAGGGGCCTGGTGTGCGAGGGAGCTTCCTTTTGAGGGGATACTAAAAAGACTCAGATCCAGATTTTTAAAGATGTTTGGACATTGCTTTAATCAGCATTAAAATGCCTAACTGATTTAAGAGCCTATCTAATTTCCAAAAGATATTTAGTCACTTTGGAGTCTAAATACTCATGGGATTTTCAGTTCTACGTGCTTAGATCCCTTTTCCAACTGAATTTTAGGCTCCTAAATCATTAGACATTGTAATGCTGAGCTCAACAATGCCCAAATGTCTTTAAAAATCTGGGTCTAGATGACTAAGTGCCTAAATCATCTTTGAAAATGGGATTTAGCAATCTAAGTCACTTAGGCTTTGCAATGCTCAGCAGAGCTACACCTAAGTAACTTTAAAAATCCAGATTTTAAGGCCTGGATCTCTCCTGACGCTAGGGCAAATCAGCTGCAACTAGCATGAAGTCAATGGAGTTAAACAGATATATAAAAGGTATGGATGGCATGACAATCAGGGCCTAGAACTGTTTCATTTGGGGGAAGAATAAAGCAAAGCAATAGGAGAGATGAAAAATATAAGTGCTATTGAGATGGCCAGCTGTGCAGTCCAATTTACCTTTTACAGTAGTCCCTCTGGTAAGTTGGGGGTGCTTGGGCAGTGGGTTGGGGCTGAGGGGTTAAGCTTGGGGTGGGTTAGGGCTGTAGGGGGGGTGGGAGGGTGGAGTTGAGCTGGGGTGCACAGCAGTTGGAGCAGGGTCTGCGGGGGCAGTGGGCAGGGGGCTGGAGCCCGAGCCCCATGCAGGGTTGTAGAGCACTGGGGGCTGGATCCCCATGCGTGGGTTGGGACTAAGCTGGGGCAGCAGCAGGGGCAGCTAATACCCTTCTCCCTACCTTCCCAGAGCGGGGCCTTTGTCAGCTTGACAGCAGCACAGCTCTGGGAAGCGGGTTTTAGCCTGCCTAGCTGCTCACTGCTTCAGGAAGCTAGGCAGACTGTAAATGGGTTCAGGGGTCCCCGAGAACTGGACGCCAACTGCAGCCAGAAGTGACTCTCACACAGCAGGTAGAACAACAAGTTTATTAGTCAACAGAGGCACATCTTAGTACAGAGGTGTCAGTACAGCAGGCAGAGCCAGTCTTGCCAATCCATCGTGCGGGGGAGCCCAAGGGGTGCCCCTTCTGGGGGTTAGCCTCCCCTCGGCACAGGCTCCCTCCCTTCCAACTCTCCCCCAGCTTCCAACTACTGCCTCTGATTCAAACCCAGCTCGGGTCCTCACCATTCTTTGTTCAGGGACAGAGGTGTTACTTGCCAACTTAGGTTACAGACAGCAGGGGGTCATTCTGTTAGCTGGCTGGTTTGTCTCACACACATCCACCCCCACTACATCACACAGGCTGACACACACACATCTTCAAATTGTGTGAAACTCACATTAAAGCGAGTTTTGTGCAACCTGAAGAATTGGTATTATTTAGTATGTTTACTAATGATGTGGAGACATAAATAAATAGGTGAGTAAACAGGCAGTATTATTTCAAATGGTCAAAATTAAAGAATGCTTTGAGAAGATTTCGGGGACCTCAGGAAAGCTAGATGAATAGAAATGGAATTGAATGCAATGAATGGAATGCAAAGTAATGCATATTATAAGAAATGATTGAAATTACCCTGTAGTGGGGCAACTACCCCACTCTGGCCAGAAGGGATTAAAGCAGGCTTAAAGCAGGGAGTGTGTGTAGAGCTCTGGCCAGTCAAAGGGAGGTTTGTAGGGAGCCAGTGAGAGAATGGCTTGCTGGAACACCCCTGTAATAAGGAGCTGCTCAGCAGAGAAGAGGACAGTTAGGCCTTGACCAGAGAAGGTGCAGGAATGGTTCTCAAGAGGAAGCACCTTGGATTGAGCACTGCTGGGCAGGCTTATAGGAGCAGAGAGAGAGAGGTTCCAGCCTGATATCTGCCAGACCGCAGGCCTTGATACAAAGGCCAGGAGGGTGCAAAGGTCATAGAGGAAGTGACCCATGGAACAGGAGGCAGTTAAGGAAGAATGAAGAAGGGCAGGACAAGGCTGCTACCAGAGGGTCCCTGGGCTGGGTCTCCCACTTCTCCTTTGCACCACACCTTGCCACTATGGACAGTGGCTGATACAGACTGCATCTTGCCCCAGGGTTGAGGTGCTAGACCAGTGGTTCCCAACGTTTTCAGTAACATGGCACACTTCAATTAGACAAACAATTCCACCGCACATCCACTTTTTTCAGCTGAATTGATTGCTCATAAAGGCAGAGCCATGGCAGGGGTGAGGGAATTGATGACCCAGCACCAGCTGGGGGTTCAAGCAGCAAGGCTGCCTGATTCCCAGCTGGCGTGGGATTGGCGTTGGGTTGATACTTACCTGTAGCGAGCCGCTGTGGCCTTCCCCAGACTCAGAGGTGGAGGAGGCTGCTCAGAGGCCCTGGTGGGTGGGCACTGAGCTGGAAAACCGGTGCCCCGCCCCTCAGAGGGCGGGGACTAAAGCCAGAAGGGCCGGAGCGGGGCTCAGGGCCCATTAATTACTGGGCCGCCGTGCTGGAAGGAGGCTCCTGCTCGGGCTCCTGGGCACTAGGGGTAGGGAGTCCGCCGCCGCCCAGCCTGTTGGTGAGAGCTACCCCCAGCTGCCCAGACCAGCCTGGGCAGCTACAAATACGGATGCCCTAGGGGACCTACCCAGACTTCCTGGATCTACCAGGGCCCTCACACTGGTGGAGGGCCCCCTCCCCGGTGGGCCTGCCAGTCCCAGACAGACGGCCTGGGGCTAGCCACCCAGAAGCCCCGGAAGTGGCCAACTCCAGAGTTCGGCCAGACCCCTGCAGTTCAGAAGCCCCCAATTGCTTTGGACCCACCGTGCTGCCGCCGCCAAACTACCCCAACAACGTGGAGATGTCGGACTGGCCAGAGCCCCTGAAGGCAGACGACATGGAGGGGGCCTACCCGCTGGGATCTGCTGACCAGGCTGACTGGGATCCTGCCCAGATGGAGGTGGAGGTAGGAAGTGGCCCGGGGAACGCTTCACCGGAACCCATGGTGGTGTGTTGCAGCCTGGATCCCCACTGCCACTGTCAGGTGTAAGCGATCCACAGGGCCCCGGGCCGGGTCGCAGTGGAGTGGGAGGGCCTGCGACCCCCTACCCCTTCCCTGGCAGGGTAAACCCTTGCCGTGCTAAAGCCAGCCCCGCCCAGGGGAGAGCCGACTCTGTGTAACTGCTCCCGCGCCCTGAACAGAGGGCTGGGCTTTTCCCCAAGCTCTGTCTAACTGCTGCCCCGCCCTGAACGGAGGGCTGGGCTTTTCCCCAAGCTCTGTCTAACTGCTGCCCTGCCCTGAACGGAGGGCTGGGCTTTTCCCCAAGCTCTGTCTAACTGCTGCCCTGCCCTGAACGGAGGGCCGGGCTTTTCCCCAAGCTCTGTCTAACTGCTGCCCTGCCCTGAACGGAGGGCCGGGCTTTTCCCCAAGCTCTGTCTAACTGCTGCCCTGCCCTGAACAGAGGGCTGGGCTTTTCCCCAAGCTCTGTCTAACTGCTGCCCCGCCCTGAACGGAGGGCTGGGCTTTTCCCCAAGCTCTGTCTAACTGCTGCCCTGCCCTGAACGGAGGGCCGGGCTTTTCCCCAAGCTCTGTCTAACTGCTGCCCTGCCCTGAACGGAGGGCCGGGCTTTTCCCCAAGCTCTGTCTAACTGCTGCCCTGCCCTGAACTAAGGGCGGGGCTTCCCCAACTGCAGACTTACCTGTCGCCCCGCCCTGCTGCAAGGGCTGGGGCCATCCAAACTACTTGCGGGCTGCCTTGCCCTGAGGGAAGGGCGAGCCTCCAGTGCTGCCCCACCTGGGGCCGACCGCCAGCCGGCTCCTTACAGGAGACTGAGCCTGGGTTCTGCTAGGACTGTGGGCAAGCTGTGGTAGCCCATGCCGCCCAGCAAGGGGCGCTGTCATAGCACGGGCCTCTACACTACTCAGGAAAGAGACTTGGGCATGAGTATAAACAGCTCCGTGAAAATTTCTGTTCATTGTGCTGCATAGAACAAACAAAAATTAGGATTAGTAAGTGATGGGATGTAAGTTAGTACTCAGAATGATGTGGTGCCTTTATGTAAAATACGTGGTAGACCTGCTTTGGGAATACCATGTTTGGTTCTGAGCTAAGTTAGCATCACTGTAGTGTACCCATGGGATTTAAGCTACAGTCTTCCCCCGCCTTACGAGGGTAATTCGTTCCTGAAAAATCCCTCTTAGGGCAAATTCTCATACGTCAAAAATGTAATTACCATTAATTTCAATGGGAAAAAAATTTGTGCGTTCCTGAGCCCCAAAATGTGCTCCCATTTATGCTAAAACAACACCACATCCCATTAAATCTGGTGCAAGGGGGCAGGCAGGGCGGAGCAGGGCATGGGGAGGCAGCTTGGCCTGAGTGCAGCTTAGGTTAAGTGGGGAGGGGGCGCTGCCAGGGGCTGGCCGCATGGGGAGCTAGGCAGGCACAGGAGGCCCCCAGCTGGTGAGGAGTGATGCCTCTCTTGTGTGGGGCTGCGCAGTGGAGAGGCCCCGGAAGCGGCAGGCAAGCCAGGTGCTAAATGGGAGGAAGTGCCACAGACGGCGAGCGGCACCCGAGGCACGGCTGTGCAGGGTAGGTGGCGGCAGCCCCCAGCCACCCGCAGGGTGAGTGGCAGCAGCGGGCTGGGATGTGCTGCGTGCCCAGCATCCACGTCTCACAGAGTGGCGTGATCTGCTGCTGGGACTTGGACGAGTCTACCTCCCCGCACCAGGGTGCCGTTGCCACCTTGCACAGCCTTTTCGTCAAGACCAAAGCAGCCCACTCCATCCCCTCGGTGCTTGCCTACCAGAACCACCAGCCGCCAAACTGGTCCTCATAAATGCGAAGAAATGCCTCGTAAGCTGAAGTAGGGGTATTAAATGAAACTCCTTGTAAAGTCGAATTCTCATAACTTGAATGGGCATATCTCGGGGTATGACTGTATAATATCTTGTTGTAGTGTACTGTTGTGCTTGGTTTTAATCATAGCTTAGAACAGTAAATTGTCAAAGTGTACCACAGTATATTGATGTGTTTCCACACAGTCCAATCTAGAGAGCGGTGACTGGCCACTAGAGTTGAAATTTTCCTTTCTGGATATCTGCCTCCATAATGGAAGGCTGTTCATAGAATATTAGAACTGGAAGGGACTTCAAGAGGTCATCAAGTCCAATCCCCTGCCCTCATGGCAGGACTTGTTATCTTGTTCCCTCTCGGTCTTTTGTTCCGCCAAGACTACCTGTGCCTCATACTTTTAATTTCACAGATCGGGTTTTCTAATCTTACAATTTTTGTTGTTCCTTTCTGGAATCTCTCCAGTTTGTCCACATCCTTCTTAACATATTGCACTCATAAGTGGACCGTCTCCAAGTCTGAATTTATTTTTTCCATTTATTTTTGGTCACAGACCAGGCATCATTAGATTGTGTCTAATCATAATATAAGTACATTGTATCATTGCCAATCATTGTCAATCATCTTCAGTGTTTAAAAAAGACATTTTTATAAAATAAGTTATTGTGTAATTGGGTTTAATAGATTAAGAAATAAAGACTGCATATTGTAATTTTATATTACATAGAATGTTCTTGCAGAGAGATGGATAACCATCAGAATGCATTCAAAAATCACTTTCTGGATTTTAGGAAGCCAGTCTCATGCACGGAATTCTATATTAATAATGAACTAATAGAAGTTGTTCCAAGTTCAAACCCCTGCTCACAGGCTGACACAGAAGAAGCCTATTTACTTATGAAGAATGACTACAAAGAAGAATTCACCCAAGTCAGCTGTGTTAAGCTTGATTATGTCCCAGCACTTAAAGTACAAGATCAAGGTAACTAGTCAGTTTCCCTTATTTATAGTCATTCATTCATTCATCTTTAGGTCACTGATTTGAAAACAGATCCTGCAAACACAAGTATTTGCTTAACCTTTCACGAGTAATCCCATTTACTTAAATTTGACTCAAGTATGCTTGATTAGACCCATTATCTGCCATAACTGAAAGATAATCCCACTGTTTGTTGACCTGTTTGAAAGGAGATGCTAGTCACATATTCAGTTCAGTTCTTAATGAAGTAGTATCTGCTTAAGAGAAACCACTATAAAGTTCACATTAATTGGCAGTCTCAGCAATCCAAGAGTGGAATGGCCAATGGAGGCCAAACTACCCTACAGTCTTAAGTGATGATCCCAAACCAGGTAGACACTTGTGTTAGTATCAGGAAGCATGTGCTGTCATTGTCTATGTTGTACTTGCTTGTTGGAGGGTTGGCAGTATGTTCTGGAATGTCAGTATTCCAGTGTGTGATGCCTCATGGCAAGTTTCCAAGAAGTGATTTTCCTAGTAGTTACAGCTCAGAGCCATTTTTGTACATTGAAATGTTGCCTTGCCTAGTGGCTATAGTTCAGGGTAGTGTCACTCTGTGGTGGGAGTGATGGGGAAGTAGGAAATCTAGGCCAGCTCTACTCCATCGTCTTCTGATCCAGGGGCCCCACTCTAGGCTCATCTAGGGCTTGGCTATGGCTGCTGCACCTGATTGCCCTCTTCCACTGTCAGTGCAGATTAAATGGCACTACTCTCTTGAATGCTTCAGCCACTGGGAACATGCCAAGCAAAGTCAGGGACATATGGCTTCCTGTGTCCAGATAAGTGCCTTAATGCTGACCTGTTTGTAGTTCCTAGCCCTCCAAGATTCTCCTGGAACTGATTATATCGTGATGAAACCTCCAGAAGAACATTAAAACACAATTGGTAACCCTAAGTTGAGATACCCTGTTGCACTGCTGTTTGGTTAAACAAAAGATTGTTGTTATATCCCCAATCCAGTAAAGCATTTAAACACAAGTATCTCGTGAGTTCAGTGGGACTACTGATGTCGTTGAAATTGCAATATAATTCAGTGCTTTGCTAATTTGGGGTTAGTGTCCTTATTATAAGCGTTAAAGTGACTTTTTAGAAAATAAATAATTCAGGCCAACCAGTCATTTAAAATGTATCTTTAGAGCACTCATAGGCAGTATGAAAATATTTAAATCCATACACATATAATACTGTGTATGCACAACTCAAACTAAGGTGCGTGATGTGTTTTGAAAATATCACTCCATTAATACAGGAACCTATTGTGTTAGGCACTTTACAGCTAAAGAGTTAATTTTAGATTACGAGAACCTTCTCTCACAAATGTGACACTTTCCAATCTCCTAAGGGGACCTAAGGGATTGTCATCAGCTTTCATTTGCAAACTGTTCCACAAGTAGGTAAAACAAGTAGAAATTTCTCATAAATATCTCGTGTCTATTTTCCTTCTCAGTGATTTTCCCTTCCTAGCTTGGGCCACCATTAGCCCCAAATTATCTTAATGAGTGAAGCAGGACTTCCCAATTTCTTTGGGAAGATATTAACATATATTTAAATACAACTGCATTCCTTTAACAAAAACAAAAGAAAAAAAATCTTGATTCCGTGACCAAACTGGACTCAGAGTAGCTTTGACTGATGCCATACAGGCTGTTATTTGAGGTCATTACATATAGCCAAAGAGACCAACAACAAAAATCTGAAATATAAGATCCTTATCTGTCACAAGATTTTGTGAATGGTAGTATCTTTCCTTTTTCAGTGGGACTAAGTTATTTGGACAATCCCTCAGATAAAGCTCTTACGGGTAAATTCAAATGGAACAGCCTGTCTCTCAGTCCAGCTCTTTCATCATGAATGAAAAAGCTCTTATACCAAAGGTATAGATGGATTCTCAGTCCAGCAGTCCAGTTCTTCAGGGATTGATGTCCTTGAATCAGTTTGTGTTTTTCTAACATTGCAGAACAGAGGACAATATATTTCCTTCTTCAATAACAGATAAAATAAAATATGCCATTAAACATTTTCTGTTCTCATGCTGGATCAGACTGAAGTATTCCAAATATTATAAAAAAAAAAAAGGGTATCTGACACAATAATCAAATAATTTCCCTCTTTTCCCCTATGTTCCATGCAAGTAAATGTATATTAAAAATAAAGAAATAAATATATTCAGACACAGGAGTCACAATCCCAGTATGATACACAAACCATCGTACAGATAAGGGTTGAACCTCTCTCGTCCAGCACCCTCGGCATCTGACCACTGCCAAACAAGAGAATTTGCTGAACGATGGGAGGTCAATATTATCTAGCAGCACTACCAGTACTTTCACTGCTTAGTGGGCTCTTAGAAGACATTTAGGGATAAATTACAGCTAAATGCCAGCACAGAACATTGAGAGCCAGGACTGGTAGATGTAAATGAACTTTATGGTACCACGGGAAGCTTGGCTGCACCAATGACAAGTGGTTGTTCAGCCAACTAAAATCATGCCAGATTGTGGATGTTGCCAGATAAGAGTGCTGAACTAGGGGGGTTCAACCTGTATTTTATTCACGTAGTGCCTGCAGTATGGATGATTTCAGTATATATTCCTTGACTTATTCAAGAAATGCTTCCACAGATTAAGTGTAATATATTTCCTTTCCCAGCTGTGTCAAATTGTTCCCACAGCTTGCAGCTAAAGGGAAAACTGTATATATTCATGTATGTGTCATTTGGTATATTTTACTGCAGTGTTGTCCAAATTGATGAAGTCTTATTAGCTCAAATGAAGAAAGAAAGCATTTGAACCTCCATTATTTGGATGACCTACTTTGAAGATTTACTTAAAGGAACTTTCTCTCTATCGTAGTCCAACAGATGTGCTAATGGGAATTCATAAGCAGAAAAATCTCCTTAGTATCATTTCCAGGTCTTGTCTATCAGGGAGGTTATCATTAAAGACCTATCAACTGGTAATTCCGGAAGTATTTTAATTTCTAAAAATCCAGGGCCCGATTTTCCATTCTATTTACCCAGTTCACAAGTATGTCTTCACCAAGACCAATAGTGTTTCACAGTGCTTTTTTAAAAAGAAAAAAAAAAAAGAGAGAAAAAGAACTGGTACTCCTCTCCTCCCACAGGGCAATCCCGCAACTGGGTTTGTTGAAGTGCTGGCACTTAGTAATGGCACAAAAAAAGCACTGGTGTTTCAGCAATGAGACACTGGTCAAGTTGAATGGAGAATGAGGCCCTCGGTTTTTAATCTCTCTAATATTCTGTTCAGGCAGCTGCATCGCAGGGTCTGCAGTTCAATTCTTGTTGGTATTGCGCATATAGATACTTGGCCAGAAATGTAACATCCCTAAAAGCTTCAATTTTCTTCCTGAAATAATGCTAACTAACTTATTTAATTCTCTCATGTTGCCTGCTCCATAGGAGTCTGCAGTGCCACTGTAGCCCTGACTCACAATATGCCCAGGTACATCTCTGCATTTCATAATGTGAGTAACACCTGGGAAATGGTGGCAGATATACAACTGCCAAAGAGGAAAAAAGAGCACAAATATGATCAATAAAACCTCAAGAATCCCTCATTTCTGAAGAAGCAGAGCCTGTTTGCCAGATAAAGGTCAAGTTAAACCTGAGGACTGTCTGGGCCAGTTGCACAGTGTGGACAAAGGAATGGCAATAAATAGGTCTTGTTAGGATCTCTTCAAAGTTCTGAGGTTCTTTTGGAGTGCAAGATGAAGAGGATCCTGACAATATAGTCTTCCTCTATCTCCCACTCCCACACATACTTTCTCACTAAAGGAAGAGAAGAAGAAGAAGGTAGGGGTTTTTTTCTGCTTTCCTCCTGAGGGAGAAAGATGGCTTACACAGTGCAACTCCTCTCCTTCTCATAACCTTTCTAATTAGAGAGATGTCAATATGTACAGTACAATGTGCCTAGAACATAGGTTCCCAAACTTTTTGGCATCATGCTCCCCTTTTGATTTTTGAGAAACCCTAACGCCTCCCCACCTCTTCTTTACCATCATCTAACCCCCTTTTAACAAAAAATTCATAGTCTAAAATAAACACAAACTTGATATAAAAATGTTGTTTGAAATTAAAAATAAGTACACATATTTTTCCTTGGACCCTTGCGGGTGCGTGGTGCAGCCCCAGCTGGCCAGCTGCCTGAGCCCCATGCCAGCCACCAGAGCTGCCAGTGCCAGCTGCCCACCTGCCTGGGCCCTATGCTGCCAGAGCTGGCCATCCAAGCCGCCTAAGCCCTGCAATGCTGGGGCCAGTCTCTCAAACCCCACAAGCCCTGAAAGCTGGCTGCCTGAGCCCTGCAAGCCCCCCTGCCCAAGCCCATCCACTTCCCCAAAGCCAGGCACCCATAGTCCCCCATTAACTCCATTCCCCTCAAGCAAACCCGGCATCCCCAGCCCGCACCTAACCGCATCCTTCTACTCCCCTCCCCAACCCAAGGCACACTCACTCCCCTTTGCAAGCACTCACTCACTCCTGCTTTTTGTAGGAGCTGAGCAGGGTTGCCCACGTAAAATGGCAGGGCTAAGAGCTGGAAGCAGAGGCCAGCTTTTTCTTTGGGTGAGGGGAATGATGGGAGGGGGGCTGTGTTGCCTCGTGCCCCCCCCCCCGGAATTTCTTCATGCCCCCCCCAGTGGGGTATGCCCCCCAGTTTGGGAAACCATGACCTAGAATACCCCAAATATCATGTGTAGGAACTTCTTTAATTAAGACTTAATTACAATTTACGTTACACTTCTTGCTCCAGATTGCATCACAATTTTTTGCATATAAACACCATCCAGAGCAGTTGTTGGAAGTTTACCAAACTGGGAAGGTGAAACAATTCAGTCATTTAAAAGGAGTTATGTCCCAGAGCCATGTATAGGACCCAAGAGGCTCTTTGTATAGTCATGTACAAGATATCCAGATAATGCTTACCGGTAAAGATACCATTCTTATCAATAATGCAGGCATATTTTGGTTAATAATTGAAAGTATACTAATCTTAATTCACCTGATAACATTAAAACACTTCTTAAAAGATGCACATTAAAAATAATCATATGGCTACCTGTCTAATATTAGGCATGTTAGTCTGTATCTGTGAAAACAGTGAGAAGTCCTGTGGCACCTTATAGACTAATAGATTTTTTGTAGCATAAGCTTTCATAGGCAAGGACCCACTTAATCAGATGCAGGTAGTAGAGACCTGTCTGCCTCTGGAGTCTACACTACATGCGTCTTGTTGTTTTTGCAGATGCCTAATGTTATATTACATACATCAGAAAATTTTGTCAAGGATATTTGTTACTGTTCAAGGAATAATTTACTCATTAATATTAGTATATATAATACACTTTATAGGAGTTCAAAGAGAGGCTAACAGCTTGCTCTGTAGTTTGGTCAATCACTTTACAAATTTTACATTACCTAGTTCTTACTTTGGTTCTTTAAACAACTTTAATGGAGCTAGATTCCCATAGATAACAACTGTTTCTGAAAGAGAAAAATGAGAGAATAAAATGTGGACAATAAAAATATCTATGTATATTTAGCTGAAAATTAAAAATAATAATTTACAACTGTACTCATACAAAAATGGTTTCAAAAGGCAAAAAGATTAAACTGTATTTCGATATGAGAATCATAAATTATTCTGTATGTTGTTGAATCTAATACTGAATTAATAACTCAACATTGATTAATGTACACAAAATAATTAAGATTTAATTATATCCTATAGCAAAACACATTGGTCAAATATTTCTGTTTCAGAACTAGTTAAAGAAAGTTAAGAAGCCAATTTAATTATAAAGGAAAACTGTTTTTCTGACTCATTTTAATAAACTGTCTACCTTCCTGTAACTTTTTAAAGTATTTGAGAGGTGTGCAGACTAATTAATAGATGGCTTGCTAGAGAGAAGTTGGGAAGTAATGCAGATTGCTCAGTTTGCAGTGCAATACCATCTTGCATTCTTTGAGGCTTTAGATAGCTGTTGACTAGAAAACTAACTCCCCTGCTCCCCCCAAAAAAAAAGAGAGAGAGAGAAAATTACTGATCAGTAGAAGAAATTGGGAGTTAATATTATGTGTCCAGTGACATAGTTATCCTAATCTTAGTTTTAATAAACGCATAGTATCAAATCAATGAAAACCTGACGCACAGTTCTGAAAGGTCTCCTTGAATTTGTCATTCAAACAGACTAAGGCCAAGATTTATTCCTCAAGAACTTGTTTTATTAATGCAGTATTCCTTCCATACCTATTTGTGCACATTAAATATTTATTATGGTTATCCTTCTGATTGTAATACTACACTTCATTTCACAGACCTACCTAGGTTTTTATTAGGGCTGTCAAGCGATTTAAAAAATCAATCACAATGAATTGCATGGTAACAGAGAGGTAGCCGTGTTAGTCTGTACTCCAGCAAAACAAAGCAGCAGAAATGTAGCATTTTAAAGACTAACAAATGAACTGCATGGTTAATTACATTGTTAAACAATCATAGAATCATAGAACACTAGGACCGGAAGGGGCCTCGAGAGGCCATCGAGTCCGGTCCCCTGCCCCGACGGCAGGACCGACCACTATCTACACCATCCCTGATAGACATCTATCTAATCTGTTCTTAAATATCTCCAGCGAGGGAGATTCCACAACCTCCCTTGGCAACTTATTCCAGTACTTGACCACCCTGACAGTTAGGAACTTTTTCCTAATGTCCAACCTAAACTTCCCTTGCTGCAGCTTAAGTCCATTGCCTCTTGTTCTCTCCTCAGAGGCCAAGAAGAACAAGTTTTCTCCCTCCTCCTTATGACACCCTTTAAGATATCTGAAAACCGCTATCATGTCCCCCCTCAATCTTCTCTTTTCCAAGCTAAACAAGCCCAGTTCTTTCAGCCTTTCTTCATGTCATGTTCTCCAGACCTTTTATCATTCTAGTTGCTCTTCTCTGGACCTTCTCTAATTTCTCCACATCTTTCTTGAATTGGGGTGCCCAGAACTGGACACAATATTCCAGCTGAGGCCTAACCAGCGCAGAGTAGAGCGGAAGAATGATTTCTCGTGTCTTGTTCACAACACACCTGCTAATGCATCCCAGAATCATGTTTGCTTTTTTTGCAACAGCATCACACTGTTGACTCATATTTAACTTGTGATCTACTAAAACCCCTAGATCCCTTTCTGCTGTACTCCTTCCTAGATAGTCTTTTCCCATTCTGTATGTGTGAAACGGATTATTCCTTCCTAAGTGCAACACCTTACATTTATCTTTATTAAACTTCATCCTGTTTACTTCAGACCATTTCTCCAATTTATCTAGATCATTCTGAATTATGACCTTATCCTCCAAGGTAGTTGCAACCCCTCCCAGCTTGGTATCATCTGCAAACTTAATAAGTGTACTTTCTATGCCAATATCCAAATCATTAATGAAGATATTGAACAGAACCCAAAACAGACCCCTGCGGAACCCCACTTGTTATGCTTTTCCAGCAGGATTGAGCACCATTAACAACTACTCTCTGGGTACGATTAGCCAGCCAGTTATGCACCCACCTTATTGCAGCCCCATTTAAGTTGGACTTGCTTAGTTTGTTGACAAGAATATTATGCGAGACCGTATTAAATGCTTTACTAAAGTCTAGGTATACCACATCCACTGCTTCTCCCTTATCTACGAGTCTTGTTATCGTGTCAAAAAAAGCTATCAGGTTGGTTTGACATGATTTGTTTTTTACAAAACAAATAATAAACAATAATAGACTACCATTAATTTAAATATTTTGGATGTTTTCTATATCTTCAAATATATTGATTTCAGTTACAACATAGAATATGAAATTTACAGTGCTCACTTTACATGTATTTTTAATTAAAGTATTTGCATGGTAACAACTATAGAAATTGTATTTTGTATTTTTAAATTCATCTAATACAACTACTTTATGAAAGCACATCCTCTAGAAAGGCATCTGAAACATAAAGGGGCATATGAATGTTTAGCATATCTGGAGCGTAGCTATCTTGCAATGGCTGCAACAGTGCCGTGTAAACTCCTTTTCTCACTTTCAGGTAGTGCTGTAAATAAAAAGGCAGCATTATCTCCTGTGAATGTAAACAAATTTGTTTGTCTTAGTGATTGCCTGGACAGGAAGTAGGAGTATAGGGTGTTGTAGGCTCTGAAGTTTTACGTTCTGCAGTTTTTGAATGTAGTTGTGTAACAAAAAAAAAATTAAACATTTGTAAGTTACATTTTTTCGATAAGGATATTGCATTACAGTACTTGTATGAGGTGAATTGAAAAATACTCTTGTTTATCATTGTAGAGTGAAATATTTGTAATAAAAATAATATAAAGTGAACACTGTACCCTTTGGCTGGGTCTACACGGCACTCTGCCCAGCGCCACTGCCAGCAGAACTAAGCAAAATGGGCTTCTTGGGATCGCCATTTGCATACTCCTGAAGCTCATTACCATAGCCCTGCGAGAGTTTGGTGTCAGCAGAAGGGGGTTCTGGCACTGCAGAGGCAGTATGGACGTGGCCTCAAACTGAGGCATAAAGGACTGGCGACAGAGGGGATTTAGCCGTCAGAGTCACATCCACACAGCCTCTAGAGTGCCGGCACCCCCTTCTGCTGATGCCGAACTTTTGCAGGGCTATGGTAATGAGCTTCGGGAGTATGCAAATAGCACGCCATTTGCAATCCCAAGAAGCTCATTTTGCATAGCTCTGCTGGTATTGGTGCTGGGCGGAATGCCATGTAGACAGAGCCTTTATGTTCTGTGTCGTAAGAAGTCAATATATTTGAAAATATTGAAAAACATCAAAAATATTTAATAACGTTTAGTTGGCATTTTCTTGTTTAACAGTGTGATTAATCACATTCTTTAATTGCAATTAATCTTTTTGAGTTAATTGTGTAAGTTAACTGCGATTAAACAACAGCTCTAGTTTTACTAATAATTTTTATTTTTATTTTACCCCATTGGTGGTAAAATACCAGGTTTGATTAAGAACTGCTGTGGCATTAAGCTAGCTGCCCTTTTTTAGGAGATTGGGAAGGAGTTTTTCCCATACCACCATATTGGCCTGGGGCAGTTGGGGTCTTTTTGCCTTTCCTATATTGGGTTCGGGAAAGGCTCTGTTCATTTATGACATGAAGGCTGGTAGGCTGTATGTCCCAACTCATTATTTAAGTATAGCACAGATGTCCTGTGCAGGTTCTCCTTGGGAAAGGTACAAATACCAGATAAATGGCTTGGAAAGGGACTTAAAAGAGTTGTTCATTAAAGGAAAAAATGGAGGAGATTGGTGACTCCTATGACTGGTATGGCAGGGAGCCAGCCCCCCCATTCTTAGAGCCTACTTTAGCTATCCTACAAAGGAGGCAGATGGTAAGATCCTCACAATGGATTTGCTGGAGGAACCTGGATGGGAAAAGAATGGGAGCTTGTAGAAGCAGGGCCCCCCACACCCCTCAAGTAATAACAGAATAAACATGGAGTTATCTGCACTGTACACTTTTATCTGCCGGATAGTGGCAGACATCTAATAATAAAGTTGCAGCCTGATTAAACACATGTCAAATGTCTCCTGCCCCTCAGCCTGCCAATGGGGGAGTGGGGGCAAAAGGGACAATTGCCCCCAGGTTCCCTTAAAATGCCATGGAGCACCTGTGTGCTGCTCTGCAAGCCGCTCAGAGGGAGTTGGGGGGCCAGGGCTGACTGCCCCAAGTCCTACACCTTCTGAGGATAGAGGGCCAGTCCCTCCTCAGCACTGCTGCTTGTTCTCCTTTCAGTATTGCCAGACAATGGAATAGTTACTCTAAGCCTCGTTTTTAAAAGATGCATAATGTCAAATCAGTGAAAACCTGAGATGGAAGTTTGAATGGCCTCTTTAAATTTGTAATTGAAACAGAAAAAGGCCAAAATTATTCTTCCAGAATGTGTTTTATTAATGCAGTACTCCCCTTCCAAGGCAGAGTGACAAAATTTGACCTTTTGACAACTACGTACAGGCCAAGCGCCGGTGATGCTTTTTAAAGTCCCTAATAGTCCTACTTACAACAAATTCATTAATAAATAAATTAAGATGCAGAGCTTTACCATTTAGGTGGTGGTGATGGTGGTGGTTTTCTGAACTTCTGTTAATCCACAGGTAGCGTGGCTTTGAGCAAGCTACCAGCTGTATGTGGGAGGAGAGGCAGGGCTGACCTCCCGCCTCATATGCTGTTGAAAATGGCTCAGGTGCTACTCTTGGCACCTGTGCCGGGGGTTGCTGAATCCTGCTCTCTGGTATCCCTGAAGGGGGGTCCTTAAAAGGCTAAGGAAAAATGTCTAGGAAAGTTTGAAAGTGAAAATGCAAAACTGACATTTTAAAATGCTCAGAACTTTGGTTACTCAAAATGACTTCCTTTTTATGTTCCACTGAGATCTAAAAGACATGCTAAATTTGGAGTTAAAGGTTCCCCTTGTGAACCATCCGAGAGCTGCTTTGTGCCTCTGTCTCTCTCAGTAAGCTTGTCTTTGATCTGTGAGCAATCACAAACTTTGTTGAAGCTGGAGGACATAGTGGCCTCCTTCCTTCCCTTGAGGCTCTGAGGAAAAAAATTAAGTGCCCCTTTGTTTAGTAATAGATGAAACCATGGAAGCCACTGCCCAAGGATTAGACTGGAAGTAAAGACAGGGACTGGAGATTGATTTGATTGCAGCTGAGTGCATGTCTACCCTACTTAAAAAACACCCATGGCTGGCCACATCAGCTGGTTTGAGCTTATGAATCTTGAGCTGTGGGGCTGTAAAATTGCAGTGTACATATTAAGTTTGGGGTCCCAGGCTCTGGTACTCTCTCACATCGTGGAATCTGAGTTTGGACCCCAGTAGGAGCCCAAATGCCTACAGTGCAGTTTTATAGCCCCACAACCTGAGCTGTGGTTGTTTTATTGCAGTGGAGACAGTGTGAGTGAAAGCACTCAAAGAGAGACAGACAGACAAGAACACAACACTGAGAAGGCTGAGAGAGAGGGCTCATCTACACGGAGGGATTTTTTGAGGGGGGGGTTAGGAAAAAACCTTTTTTTTTTCTGAAAAAAAGAAGAGAAAAAAAAAGCCCAAAGAGTTCACACAGGCAAGTAGGATAATTCAAGATGAGAGGTTTTCCCCAAAATCATTACTCCAGCTCTACAAACATTTGCTGCTCCTTCCACCCCCCCCCCCGCCCTTCCCACCCCACTTTCAAGGTCAAAAGGGAATGTGTATGAACAAAACACAGGTATTATCATCTCATACGAAGTCTTCTTTTTCAGTGCTGTGGCTGTGAACTGTGGCTGTAAATGAGAACACTGTCTTTTGCAATGCTATGTCTGTATGAATGTGATTTTCTGACATTACTTACTTAGACATTAGAGCATTGAAATAAGTAACATCGGAAAAAGCCTGCAGTGTAGACATAGCCAGAGAACGAATGCTTTCTGTACAGCATGCTGGCTGGAAAGAGGCGTAGAATTCTAAACAAGGAAATTGCTTCCAGGTGTTTGATTCATACTGTGGGCAGGGATGCAGGACTGTGGCCATGTCTACACTAGCTAAAAACTTTGAAATGGCCATGCAAATGGCCATTTCAAAGTTTACTAATGAAGCGCTGAAATACATATTCAGCGCCTCATTAGCATGCTATGGGCAGATGGGAATAAGGGGACTTCGAAGTAGGCAGGGTCCTTTTGAAAAGGAGCCCCGTTGGGATGAGCCGCGTCAATTTCGAAGTGCCGCGGCTGCCCGCATGCTAATGAAGCACTGAATATGTATTTCAGTGCTTCATTGGTAAACTTCGAAATGGCCATTTGCATGGCCATTTTGAAGTTTTTGGCTAGTGTAGACATAGCCTTTGTGTGTATTGTTTGTAAATAAACAGGAGTCCATCAAAGATATAACTCTGCTCCTAAGAGAAACAACTATAAAGTATTAGCTGCTTGGGCTAAAAAGTATAAAAGTATGAATTAAAAGGGCCATATCAAATGGCTGAGATCCATAATGCAAAATATCTTAAAATAGGTACAGTCTCATGTTCTGTAATTCAGCACTTTATGTGTTTTCTTAATTTTTAAATTCATCCGCTGATGTTGCCAAATGTTAAGACCCAAATGAGTAAATTTTATGGTTGGTGTATATATAGATAATACTGTAGAGACCAAGGGCATGAGGGTACTAAAGTCCAAGCATAGGGAATAAATGAGACACTGGTATCATTTGTATATGTACATTACCCAACAAACCCTATTTGTCAAGTTTATCTGACATAATTGATGATGCTGGAACACAAATTAGGAAGTGAATAGAAATCTTGTTTGTATATGTTTCTTTAAAAAAAAATATCCAGGGGGCTGAGAAATCAGTGCTTGCCAAGTGAAATATCACAGACATAGCTTTAAGATTCTAAAAGAGCTTTACAAACCATCAACATTTAAAATGTTTTAAATAATTGAAATTATTTACTTGTCCTCTTATACAGTTTAACAACTATTTAGATTTTCTTTTCCTGTTTGTATTTCTTGCTATTACATTATTATTTTTCTTGTTCAAGACTTGTATATTGCAGATGAATGTGTTTTTATTGATAATTTGAAAGAGTATCGTAAACAACTACCTACTCTGAATACCCTCTTGGGCAGACTAAACATTTTCTTAGTGAAGGATCCCTTCTTAAATTCTGAAGGACAAACTTTGACAGAAGAGAACCTTTTCAGGTACTTACCAAGTAGTTATATACTTTTGAACGCAAAACCTCTTCCCCTTGTAGATATCTGGATCATATACGTGATTAATATTCCATTTCAACATCTTAACTCCTGTTAACTCAATTTGTTTTGGATTTTGCTGTGATTTCTTTATAACTGCAATGAAATAAGATATTGGTTTTAAAACTTAGGCTATATCTACATTGCTGAGAACCCTCGGCAAAAGATACGCAAATTGTGCAACAGATTTGTGTATCTTCTGCTAACATGTTAGTCGGGAGAAGCTTTCCCAATATTTGGTCCATCCAAATGTCAGGAAAACCCCCTCTACTGAGACATCCCTTTTCTCTTGTGGAACCAGAAAGATAGGGGTATTGAAAGAATATTCTGATGCAGCAGACTTCTGTCGGGAGACCTCCAGGTTCCTGACAGAAGCCTGAAGTTTTGACATAGCCTTAATCTCTTTGCAGTGGAAGGAGGACTGTGTAGGATAAATACAGTGTTAAAGAGAATAGACTAACAGAAGTGATACAGTTTTTAAGGCCTTATATAACTAATTGTTTCTAGGTTTGTTTAATACAGCTTAAAAGGCTGAAACAATGTTCAACTTAAAAAAAATATTCTCCTTTGTCAGTCAGAACTCCCACTAAGTTAAATGGACAGGATTTTGTCCATTGGGAGTCCAATGGTAAAATAGTGGCTCCAGTGAAGTCAATAGAAAACTCCTGTTGAATTAAGTGGAGCTGGGTCATCTCAGCAATGTAGTCTGCAGGGACAGACTTCTTAGTGTAGTGTCCTGAGGCTTCAGTGGTCATAAGTACTCATTTTCTCCCTCTATGCCCACCTCAATTTTATTGGCTCTTAATCAAAAAAGATGTCCTTCTTCATGTGTTGAAGCAAATTATTTGTTTTAATGTAGTAAGAAATATATGTTCACATTATGCTGACCAAATTAAGTCACAAACTACACTGTGCAACATCCTCCTGTTAGTGGTATGATAAGTGTTCTGGTATTTATGACAGTGGAATTTATAAACACAGTTCCAAGAAAAAATGTCTACACTGATTTTATGAAAAAATAATGACATCAGTATTTCCTGTTGCCCTACTAGGCATTATTATGCATTCCAGTTAAGAAAGTCTTTGTTCCCATGGTTAAATGAAACAAAGACGAGTCAAATGGCTGTCACCAACACAGGTTCAAATTTGGACTTAGACATTAATACTTTGGAATACATTATTCCATACCTTTTTTTTTCTTTTAATTCAGTGCTACTTTCTCAAAGTGGTCTAAGTTTGGCCTACGTTTGTGCAAGCATATTTTAAAATGATAACTGTATGCACAAGTGTGTAAACTTACATTCACAAATTGTTGAAATAAAATTTCCTAGATAAGTTATATCACCTGTGTGTACACAGGTTAGAATTCATTATTTTGCATGCACAGCTGAAAGTACTTGAAGAATGCACTTAAAGGTGTTAACACATGAAAACTCTGCAAGCAGATATGTGTTCATGCAGAACTGTTTGTTCACAAATTGAAGTAAAGTTTTTAAATGTGTCCCTAATTTCTTTAAATAGGTATACATGACACATACACATTCCTGTTGGGCAAGAGGAATTCACTTCTTTCCTGCAGTATAAGATGTTGTAACGGGTGAGGCACACTGATCCATGGTCTGGACTGTGGCTGGCCTTGTTCGGGCCCCTGAGGCTCGGCGCTGCTCTCCACAGCATCTGTCCTACAGTGGGCAGGGGATGTAGAGTTCCAAGTCTTGTGGGCTTGAGTCAGGCAAGCCAGGGCCAGATCCTATCCATCGGCTCAGGCTAGCTACACCCTCCCTCTCACCCAGACCCTACTCCCAGCCTGCTCCTCTACTTTGTCTCCCGCCCACACCCCTCACCTTCAGCCTCCTCTTGAACCTCCCCACCTCTGCTGCCCCCCGTTCACTTATGCACCTTGCCTCCTACCTAGATCTTCCAACACCCGCTCCACAGCATCCTACTCCCACACACTGAACCCTGAATTCCCCATTTTTGGTCCCACCCCACGCCCCCAGAAGAGTTTATTTGGCCTGGAGGAAGCCCTAAACCTCAGTCCCCAACTTTTCCGTCCCCCTTCCTGTGATCTGAAACACAAGGTGAGTAAGGTGTCTCAGTTCAAGGTCACATCAGTGAGGATTTTGTGAGGTTTTAGGGTTTTTTTTGTGACTCTTGAGTGGATTTTCTGTATATCAGTGTCCCACAATCCAAAAAGGTTTCCCATCCCTATATTATAATATAGTTAAGGTGCATATACTGGACCCTTGGTATTTATAAAATCTTTCCAATAGTGTTCCAAATTGCTGGAATTTAAATATAGTAATAGCGTATTGCCAATTGGTACATGTATATTATATTAATACATATACCACACTGTCACATATACTATACAGTTGGCTACATTATTTTATACTAAGAACACCTGTATTTATATGTGAGAGCAGAATCTCTACAAATATTTGCAGTTTTATTACAATTCATCTTTCATTTATATGAAATGTAGTCCCAAAATTTAATCCAATATGTATCATAATTCATATTTGATTAATTAAAATTACTCTTATATAAGCGAATCCATTTGTACTGGTTCACACTAACTATATGAAACCTACATTTGGTAATATATAGTTTGACATTTCTGCTGTTTATTTTTAAATGATGCTCTGAGAAGTAACGATTAACAGAACGCCCTCGATGGGTAAAACAGATGTTCTTCAAGGGAGTAGTGAATCCCCAACAGCTGGAAAGAAGGATCCTAGCTCTAGTTACTAGATGTCCTGGCCCTGAAAGTGTTCGTGCTTATATGTGTTCCTTTTTCTTTGTCCCCTCCAAATGCTGACTGGGAGGAGTTTAATAAATACCATCCTGTCTCTTGTCCCATGCTGAGCAGCTAGATGTGAACCTCAGGTTTTGTGAGAGGTCACTTTCTTCTTCAGCTGTCGCCACTGGGAATAAGCTGTCAAAATGCAGAAAGCAAAGGGGTAGGGTGACTGGTGGCCAAGAGCTGGTATGGAAGCAAGGAGCCTTCCTGTGGATGGCACTGGTCTCCTACTGATTCATGCAGTGGGCTGGCAGACCTAGCAGTGTGCTCCACCTGGGGACTCATGCTTCTTTCCATGGAACAGTTGGGGAGAAATATCCATAAAAAGGGCGCCATTTACTCAAGGAAACTTTTACTGAAATAATACTAAATAAAGATATCAGGATTTGGGCTTTGGTTTATACTCTCAAACCAAAATTATTATTTCTAGGAGCTAGTGGTAGTGACCCAGAGTCAGTGAGGATATGTACTTCTTGAACAGTGGTGCATTGGTGCATTTCACAGTCATAAAGCCTTTAAAGGCATATGGGGGACAAGGCACTGGGAAGTGATTCACTGCACTCTGCTGCTTTTGGTGCTCCTTCATAGTGCAAGTGTTAATATATTTCTTCCTTTTAATTTCTTTTGTGTTTAAAAAGCCTGATAGTTTACCTTTTGAAGAACAGTTTTAGATTTTAATTTTAATATTAAACATACTCTGACTTATTTCATTGCATTAATACTTACCTAGTGATTCCCAGAAAGAAAAGTAAGAGTTTATAAATACTCAGTGATTCAAGTAGTTTGATTTGTACTTAATCACAGAAGCTCTTCATGTATTAGAAAAACTTATTTTGGTAAGAAAATGTGATTCTACAATCCTGCAGTGCAAAGCAATTTGAAATGAAATTGATTTGTTATGACAATGATTAGTTCTAAAACTGGTCCACCATAAAAAATATGCAGAGATCTTCTGAATTATTAGCAATTAATGGCAAGTATGATGAACAAGCATCATTTCAGTGTATTTTTCAAATTATTACTGAGTGCCTTAAAATTTTTCCTGGAAAACCATTGGTTTTTAATATTTTTTTCTGACACATATTATCATCAAGCTTGCTAGTAAAATTTGCATCTTGAATATACAGCAACAAATTAAAGAGAATTCTTTTGTACTATTTTGCTGATCTTTTCTAGGGAATGCTTTATTTTCCAAAGCAATGTGGAGATGCATGGAAATGAGAGAGATCCACATGAAGAGAGAGAAATGTTTTGTCAAATGTCTTTAAAAGATGAAGAGGTATTATAACATTTCATCCCAGTAATATTAGTTGATGCTGCCTATTACACACTTGTCGATATCTTTAACTGTCTTCTGACTTAAAAGTGATCTGTAAGTCACTTCAACAGCATTCTCTTAATGTTTGCAAAATGTGCTGAATGCTGCCATTAAGCCAAGATAAAAACGTATTTGTTTAAAGTAGGTTTTTGTTTTTATTTTCTTGGAGACCTGTGATTGGAAGCCCCATTTGGGGTGCTTATTACTACTATGATTAGAGGCATCAATGTGTTAGGTTGCTGACATTAGAGCAAAAGTGGAAACCAAGAAGTGTCTATCCTTTGTGTGTTGTGTGGAAGAGTATGTGGAGGGGGGAAAGGGAGGTTCAGTTAAGTGCCTTTTTTGCTAGTATGCTTAGTTTTGCAACACCTTAAAATTAATACTTCTTCTTTGAGTGCTTTTTCACAGGGCCATCCCTACCAATATGCAAAATAAGCACCTGCATGGGGCATCATGAAACTTGGGGGACCAAATGACTACAAATTTCATGGTACTCTATGCAGCTGGGTGCTTCTGGGCTCTTGCGGCCAGCTTTCAACCCCCCTGTTGGCTCAGCCCGCCTCCAGCAGCTCTCCCACCTTCAGGCTGCACCCAGCTTCTGGTACCAGGTGGTGGTAAATGTGGGCCAAAGGATTCAGGAGGAGCAGCAGGTGGCTGTGTAGCCCAGCAGCTGGTGAGAAGTGGCAGTTCCCACTTCAGAGTTCTGATTCTCTCTAGCTAGTTATGCAGCTGCCCACTGCTCCTTGAGTCCTCCAGTACTGTGCTCTAATCACCCCGTCCTTCCTGTGCCTCCTTACTGCTTCTCTGAGGCTGCAAGTGAGCCTCCCCTTGCTGCCTTGCTCCAAATTTGCCCAGTATTATTCATGTTGCAACATGCCAGCCTCAGACTGCTTCAGTCACAAATGGTGTCAGTATATTGCTCAGGAGTGATGCTGCCTTGCTTAGTGATTGACTCCTTGTGGTGATTAAACCTGCAGGAGATTTGCCCAGAGTTTCTTCATGGCAGTGCAACTGTCTCTGATACTATTGATGGATGTGTACGACTTGGTATAGGGAGACCATCTGGGTGACCACATTACTCAAGATCTCTGGTCTCAGGCTGATTTGACTTTCCATATCAACACCAGAGAGCTCAGGGTGGTGTGCCTAGCATGCCAGACCTTCCAGACACACCTAGAAGGACATTGCATGTAATTTTTGATGTACAACACACCAGCAATGTTCCATCTATATTGACAGATAGGGGAGTGCATACTCCTCTCCCCTATTCCAGGAAAACCTCACACAGGGGGACTTCTGCGTAGAACATTCAATACACGTGCAAGTATCATACCTCCCAGGAGTCCAGAATGAGTTAGCAGACCACCTCAGCAGACTATTGCACAGACATGAGTGGTTTCTTCAACCAGATGTGCATTCAGTCTTCTGTAGGTGGGGATTTCCCCAATTTGCATCTCCCATTTGAATTCTTTCAGAATTCTTGGGTGAATGCCATTTGGCCCTTGTGATTTGTTACTGTTTAGTTTGTCAGTTTATCCTAAAACCCTCTGTAAAGACACCTTGGTTTGGGACTCTTTCCTTAGATTTGTCACCTAAAAAGAACAGCTTGAGCTGAGGAATCTCCTTGGCATCCTCAGCCATGAAGATCAGTAAGTGTTCACTTTGCCACCATATTGGCATTTCACCCAGGCGTATAGGTCCACTTGGTCTTTGTGAATCGTATCGTCAATTGTTTCTTAAAAGGCCTCAACAGACTCTATTCTCAGGTCTGCCTACCTGTTCCTGCCTGGGACCTCAACCTAGTTCATTCCAGACTGATGGGACCACTGTTTGAACCATTGGCCATGTGCTCTCGGCTCTGCCTCTCTTACAAGGTAGCATTCTTGGTGGTAATAATTTCAACCAGGAGTGTCTCTGAGCTCTGACCCCATCTTGCTTTCCTCCCAAAGGCGGAGTCATAATTCCACATCAACCAGGACATCTTCCTGCCTGTATTCTACCCTAAGCCACATTCTGCTGGAAAGAGAGAGAGTCCACTCTCTGAATATCCGCCGGGCACTGGCCTTTTACATTGAAATAACAAAACTGTTCAGAAAGGCAGTTATTTATAGACTTTGTGAACAAAATTAAAGGTCAGCCTGCATCTTCTGTGCATCTTGTCGTGGATAGTGTCCTGCATTTGTGAATGTTATAGTCTTGCAAGAGTGCCTGCACATCCATTCAATGCACACTCTACCAGGGCACAGGCCTCCTCCACCACATTCCTAGCACAGATCCCTACCCAGGAAATGAGCAGGAAGACGACCTGATCTTCCATCTACCCCTTTGCTATGCTCTATCTGATCACCCATCAGGCCATGGTTGACATAGTGTTTGGACAGCAATGCTCCAGTCAGTGCAAGGCTCTGACCCCAACATCTGAAATTGGGTTTATGAGTCACCTGACTGGAAGGAACATGAACAAGCTCTCCAAGAAAAAGCAGTTACTCATATTCTCATAACTTGTACTGTGGTATGTAGTGTTCGTGACCATTCCAATATTCCCCTCCTTTACTCTGTTGTGGTATCTGGCAAGAAGGAACTGAGGCAGGTCAGGTCAGCAGGGCTTTATATTGTGCACAGTGAGGGCACAATTCCATGAGGTGCCTGGGCCAACCCGATGGCTAGCTGCTAGGTGAAAACTCCAGTGTCTGCTGTGTATGTGTGTACACTCACACCTGATTGCAGTGGACGTGAGCAACACATCTCAAAGACCAAGTGTTATGAGAAGATGACAGTTTTTTCTTATACTTTGAAGCAATGGGAGAGTGAGGGTATAATTCCTCTCTCAAACAGTATAGACAAGATCCCTCTGAGGCCACTAGCACTGCCTATAGAACTAAGCATTTTCTCCTGTTATTTTTACAACAGTACTACATATGATTCTTTTATTGTGAATAAGTTGTTTATTTTAGTTTGACTTCTATTTCCCAATGAATTGAGCCCCTGTTCTTCTCTAGTCTTAGTCTAAATTTCTGCAAATCATTTAAAGGCAAAAAAGTTAACATTAAACAACAAAGGCAAAAATAATCACTATTTTAAATCTTGCCTATCCAAGTGTTACTGTTTTATTATATTTTTCAGTCATTAATGCTGCCTGTTGAGTTAGAATTCAACAAGACAACAAACTTCAGACAGAAAGTCGAGATTCCATCTTGCTTGGAACTGAAAGAGCTGTTAAAATTAGCACCAGAAGTTATAACAGATGAAAGCACGAGTGAAAAGAAAATCAAAGAAGGTGAGAATTTTTTTCTTTATATTTTGGAATCAATTCTCCTCTCATTTACACAGGTTTCATACCATTATTTTTTAACTCTTTTATCTACATTTGAATTATTCCATGGTAGATTGATTTAAATCACAATTTAAATCACCAGGAAAAAAATTGAATTAAGTTAAGTTTCCCATTAATACTTTTTAACATGTTTCTTAAATAATTCTGCAAGTCTGATCACTAAAACATGCTAATTTACAACTCAGTGTAGCATTTGACATGTTGTAGGATGGTATATTTTGTGAAACTTCTTTTAGATAACTTGATTTTTATTGACGTAGGAAACAGTATATATAACCCTTCTGCCAGAAGGAGTCAGCAACAACCAGGTCTGGGTTCAACATCTAGGGTTTCTTTTCATCCATCTCGCATGAACCAGCTCAAGCCTCCACCCAATAGCCTGGGAAATTCACACACCCCTGGGTGCCTCGGTGAGGCAATGCTTCTCCACTCGCAAATATGGAGTCTGAGTGTAGAAAAGAAACATCTGATGAAAGAGGCAGAAAAGTCATATGGCATAAGCTTGGGAAAATACAACACCCAGCGTTCACAGGCTACCAACAAGTAACTGTCTCAGCTCAAATGGCTTGAGCAGTGTCCTTTGCCTCTCAGGCTCACCAGTCCAATATGTAGGGATCCAATCCACACACCCAAACATCCTGTGTACCCCCCTTCAAATGCCCCACTTACAACTCTGTCCAGTCTGTGCAGGCCCTGACACATTAACCTGATGCATTTCCTCATTGAGCCTGAGGCAATGCCACCTTTGTGCTGGTCTGGAGTTCTGCTTGCCCCTGCCAGCTGCCCCATTGGCCACCTGCCAGTCATCTGCTGCTTTTCTCACCAGCTGCTCGCTCCTGCCCGCTGCCTGTCCTCTGTGCTCTGCCAGCCGTTTGCCCGCTGTCTTATGGGTTTTACTGTAGGCAAAACCCTGGGATTCCATCTCTCTGTGGCTTCAGCTACCAGTGATTACGGCTGTCAGTGATTTCAACTCATAGTGGCATTCAGCTCAGGGCCTAGCCATAGCATTTCAGTATCCACGAGGGTCGATTCTCACAAAATAACTATGGACCCAGCTTTAGATCTGTCTGTGAACAGTGGGGGGAGAACTAGTCAAACCAGTCTTATAGCTGTATGACCAAAAGTCTCCCAGCAAGCTGGTTTAACTACCATCCTTCCCTGCTTCAACCTCACAATGCATAGATGGAGGGAGCCCTGTGTGATCCATATCTTACACAGCAGTGATGACTGCCCTGTACCCCCACAACAACTTCAAGCACTGGTGAGACTGCACAATTCTTACACTGAGTGATAGCATAAATTGTGAATTTACTACGTGTTGTTTACAATAGACAAAATCTCGTTGCTTCACCTGCTACCCATCAGGCTTTGTTTACAAGGCATTACATGTGCACACCTTTGCATTTTCATGCAAATGACCTCTAAAGGACACATTCCCCAGATCCTTCAGCAGTACTGAGCTGTTGCTGGCACATTCCTTACATCTATAATACTCATTACCTGTGTCAAACTGCAGGTGCAACAGTAGTACATTAGGAACAGTAAGAACTAAATCACACATGCAAACACAATAGTACTTATATTTTATTAACATCTTAAATGTTACATGAATTTTCCACATTTGCAATTGCAGCAGTCTTCTGAGTTGCCCTGCTTATACTCTTTTATTTTAATTTCCAGATTTTATTAACTCTGACAAGTCATCCAACATTAAATGTTCTGTATCCTTAATACGTCTACAACTAGCTCTTATCTTCCCCACTCCCATTTCCACAAAAGCTTTTTCATGCCCTTTTTTCAGCGCGTATCTATGCAGACACCATTGCAAGGCTAACATGGAACCCATCCAGCTTCAAAGTGTTGTGGCAAGTGTTATGAGCACCTCACAAATTATGCTGCAGTGTGTGCAGACCCTAAGCAGTCTTCAGAGCAATGAAGATTCCAGGGAGGACATAGACATACAGGAATGTGAAACACTGGAGAGGAGGAACAGGAGATACTGGCTACACTCAATGCTTTTTACGCAGTAGAACGCAAGTTCTGGTGCTGTGAAACAATCTCAGACTGGTGGAACTGCATTGTTCTGCAGGTATTGGGTGGTCAGCAGTGGCTACAAAACGTCCACATGTGTAAGGCCACTTTCCTGGAACTTTATGAATTCCTTTCCCCCCATCCCTGAAACACTGCAATACCTGCTTTGACAGTTCAAAAGAGAGTGGCAGTAGCCCTGTGGAAGCTTGCAATGCCATACTGCTACTGGTCAGTTAATCAATTTGAAATGAGCAAATCTACAATGGGGGCTGCTGTGGTCCAAATAGCAAGGCTATCAGTATCCTTCTGCTATGAAGGATAGTGACACTGGGAAATGTGCGGGACATAGTGGATGGTTTTGCAGCAATGCGGTTCTCTAACTGTGGCAGGGTGGTAGATGGAATGCACATCCCTATCTTGGCACTAGACCACCTTTCCACAGAGTACATAAAACACAAGGGCTACGTCTACACGTGAAGCCAACATCGAAATAGCTTATTTCGATGTAGCAACATCGAAATAGGCTATTTCGATGAATAACGTCTACACGTCCTCCAGGGCTGGCAACGTCGATGTTCAACTTCGACGTTGCGCGGCACCATATCGAAATAGGCGCTGCGAGGGTACGTCTACACGCCAAAGTAGCACACATCGAAATAAGGGTGCCAGGCACAGCTGCAGACAGGGTCACAGGGCGGACTCAACAGCAAGCCGCTCCCTTAAAGGACCCCTCCCAGACACAGTTGCACTAAACAACACAAGATACACAGAGCCGACAACTGGTTGCAGACCCTGTGCCTGCAGCATGGATCTCCAGCTGCGGCAGCAGCAGCCAGAAGCCCTGGGCTAAGGGCTGCTGCCCACGGTGACCATAGAGCCCCGCAGGGGCTGGAGAGAGAGCATCTCTCAACCCCCCAGCTGATGGCCGCCATGGAGGACCCGGCAATTTCGACGTTGCGGGACGCGGATTGTCTACACGGTCCCTACTTCGACGTTGAACGTCGAAGTAGGGCGCTATTCCGATCCCCTCATGAGGTTAGCGACTTCGACGTCTCGCCGCCTAACGTCGAAGTTAACTTCGAAATAGCGCCCGACGCATGTAGCCGCGACGGGTGCTATTTCGAAGTTAGTGCCGCTACTTCGAAGTAGCGTGCACGTGTAGACACAGCTAAGAAGTACTTCTCCCAGGTGTTGCAGGTGTTGTCAGATTATAAGGCTGTTTCATTGACATCAGCATGTGGTGTTTGGAAGAGGTGCACAAAATGTGCATCTCTAAGAAATCTGGTCTGTTCAAAAAGCTGCAGAATGGAACTTTCTTCCCAGACCAGAAAATCACTGTTGGAAACGTGACAGTACCAATAGTGGTCCTGGGAGATCCTGCTTACCCCTCGCTCTCTTGGCTCATGCAGCTGCCTGGACCGCATTAATGAGCAGTTCAACTACAGGCTGAGGAAGTGTAGAATAGTAGTAGGATGTGCATTTAGCCATTTAAAAGGCAAGTGCAGGAGCCTCCTGACTCCGTTAGACCTCAGCAAAAGCAACATTCCCCTTGTTGTGGCAGCCTGCTGCATGTTGCATAACTTACGTGAAAATAAGGAGGGAAATTTCATGCCAGGCTAGAAGGCTGAGGCAGATAACCTGACTATTACTTATGAGCAGCCAGACACCAGAGCAATAAGGAAAGCACAGTAGGGGGCACTACTAATCAGGGAGGCTTTTAGAAACAGCTTTATGGGTGACCAGACAGCAACACAACAGTCATGTCTGTTGCTGTTAAGGAGGCACCCTCTGTGCAGGCCGGTAATTCCTGTAAACCCCCCCTTCCTCCCACCCATGCAACACAAGCAATAAAGACTGTTTTTATGAGCGTAATTGTTTTTATTCAGGGGGCAGTAAAGGAGTTCATTGTAGAGCCTTTGGGGGTGGATAGTCAAGGGCTGGTGGCATTTTACCATCACTGGTAGGGGAATGGCAGCCTTCTGCTCTCAGAAGTGTCCCTGGGAATAGAATGTAAGGCTGCCCTTGACTCCCACCCCTCCCTGCATTCTGGGGTGCTGATGTGGGGGAGTTATGAAACATGATGGGGGGAACATGTGGTTCATCATGGGCAGCAGTGGTGCTCTATGCTCTTGTATCAGGCACCTCAGGAACTCTGCTGCCTCATTGTCTGCAACATCTCCTCCTGGGTCTGAATTTCATGCTTTCTGAGTGCTCTCCTGTCCTTTCTTCCTGATCTGCCCTTCTCTCTTCCAGAGGTTTTCCTCCAAGCATTTAACTGCACCCTGTCTGTGCAGGCAGCTTGTATGTTCTCTAAGAACTTATCTTCCCTTGTTCCTTTTTTCCTTCAGATTTGTGCCCGTTTTATGCGTGGGGGTAGGAGTGGAGCAGTGGTCAAAGAGCTTACTGTTGAGTACACTGCAACCGAATCTAAGTCAATGTCAGAAATTAAGGCGATGCATTTACTCTACATGAGATAAGTTTTACAACACCAAAAACAAATTTCATGAAAAAACCCCTGTGGCACGAAATGCGGATGTGTTTTGTACGAGGACAGATTTTGGCTTTTAAGTGTCGTCTGTGCAGCAGGTACTACACAGAGATCTTAAGTGAGCTGCTTGACTCAGTTTGCTTCCAGTCATGGTAAGGTACAGATTGGGGCATGCTTTCAAGCCTGTTCCAAAAGCAGTTTTGAAACTCACTCTCTTGACCCACTGTTGGAGTGGGCTGAAAGAAGGAACTGAGGGGTGCCAGGTTGTCTGAGTCATATATAGGCTTTGCATTGGCACCAACTTCACAGCCAATCCAGCTGGTAGTTTCTAGGGAAAACTTTCTCACAACGCTGTACGCACACACACCTATCTCAAACAGATATGAGCAAACCATCTTAATGAATAACAGCTACAGTGATGTGTAATCATTTTATCTGAAATGTTCCTATTTCTGTAGTTTCTGGTGGCTCAGATAAAAACACTGCCATTCTACCATAGAAGAGTATTCTTCCCATATATTCAACAAATGTTTAGTGTGAACTGAATAAAATTATTAAAATTTAAACACAGACTAAGGTAAAATCCATCATGTACCTGTTGTTTCCCAGGGGTCCCACTGCACATCTTCCTTCCTCCTCAGAGCAGAGTCTTTCATACAGCACAAGATGGTATCTGCTCTGATTTGGTAGGTCAGTATAGGTATTTTCAGCCATAAAAAGCTGGGGTAGGGGACGTTTCAAGAGGAACACTCTCTCTCTCTCTCTCTCTCTTCAAGAAGCTCTTTACTAGGAATTCTCAAGACCAATCAAAGTTTTGGAGTGGCCTTTTAAAGCATTAGCGTGTCTCTAAATATGACAACAAGTGGCTATTCAGTGAAATTAAAAAGTGACATAAAAACTGATAAATATTTTTTCAGACAAAATACAATTAGCCTGTGATACTCAATGTCACAGGTTATAATTTAGGGCAAGATCTTAGCAAATTTCTAAATGTAGAATTCTATATAGGTAACAAGAATATTCAAAGTTTTAATAGTAATTACAAAAAAAAAGTTTTGGAAGTACCAGAAACCTTCTGCCTTTGCAGATTAGTGATGCAGGGTTACTAGAAGCAGTAACTTACCTGTGCAGCCATGAAGGAAGGTATGGCTGAGGTCTCAATGTGGCCTGGAAAAACAAGCCTATTTAATTTTGGCAAACAAGAAAATGTACAAAAAAAACCCCAAACAAACCTTTTTTCAATCTTAGGCAGTAGAGGCTTGTGCTTTTACATTCAGAAGTCCTTAGTTTGATCCCAGTTGCTGACATCCCAACCATGGGAGTGATGTCCCAAAAGATAGAAGGAAACTTTATCTTCGGATAGGTTATTCCACAACTAGCTAATGTAGGATTTATTGCACCGTCCTTGGCAGCAGCTGGCACTCATCATTGGAAGAGACAAGATCTGAGATTTGGTTGACCTCTGGCATGATCACTTAGTATGATTGTTATGGCCTTATGAATACCTGCTGTGTATATTATGGCTGATGATAACTATAGAACTGGTAATGGTAAATTAAAATGATAATGGGAGGAATCAATAAGAATAGATACAAAGAAAGCATTGTTCAAGGAACAGCTTGAGGGAAAAAATTAAATGGCTATTATTGTGCCACTTTTTATCTCTTTCAGATCTTACTGCAAATATTACAAATGAAATAGAAATTTCAAAGTATTCGCCCATGATGGAAGCTGTTCATTTCAGTCAAAGCAGAAATCTACTGGAGTGCCATGAGGCAGGTAGGTAGTGCTATATAAGTAACTCCAGTGCCTGTTTTTAAGAAAAGTTGTTCTCTTATCCATGTGCACAGCCCCCAGCCCATGCCCTGCCCTATTCCACCCTGGTCCCACCCTTCTTCTTCCTGTCCCTGCTCCATCCCCCTCTTTACCCCTTCCCCCAAGTCTCTGCCACCTTGCCTCTTCTTGCTGCTGCTCTGCCCCATCCCCACCTCCATTCCACCCCTTCTCACAAGCCCTCTGCCCCTAGCAACACTCAGAGCTGGTAGAGCAGAGCCAGAAGGGCTGTGTTGCTCTGCTTCCTGACACCACCAGTGGGTACAGGGATGGGCCCAACCCCTGCTGCGAGGGTCAGGCCCCCCTACTAATCCCCTGGGCAGCACTTGTCCCTATGCTTCCACATACCCCTGAAGCATGGGGCACCCCAAGTTGAAGTGTCAGGGCAGTTGGCCCAAACTGTCCTATGGGTGGGACAGCTCAGTCCATATGTATTGCATTGCAAGACTGTTCCCCACTCTGGCACTTCTGAGTGCAGAAGGAGTGGGCCAGACTACCTCATTGCATCTGACTAAACATTCTACTCATGTATCTGTTGTTCCAAAGTTTAGTCTTCTCTTAGGCATGGATGTCACCCCTACTCCATGGCTGCATTACTGGCTTAATTCAAGTCTCCCAGACTCTGCTTTGGTCACACAAGAACAGGAAGAGGAAAGTCTGCCTCCAGTTCAAAAGCCCACACTTTGTTATGTTGTCTCTCTTGCCTTTTTGCCAACTTACCGTCTGCTTCCCAAGCATTCGTGGGGTACTCTCTGAGACCTGTCTATGGTTTTAATCCTTACAGGCGAGACAATTAGGATTAGGTCTACGGCTATAAGTAGCACTCAGTTTTATTTATATATGAAATGGAAACAATAATTGACTTCCTCCAAGCTTGAGGTATCTGAGTTGCAGACTTGCTGGTTTCATAGTCAATATGAATGCCATTAGAACCATCACAAATGTAATATGAAAGAGCCATTCCATGTAAGTAAGAGCTACATGACTGGTCCACAACTGATCAACCTTTAATTTAAAAACCCCCAAAATAATAACTAATTATTTAAAATTCTGAATAATTAGCAAGGTAAGCAGAGATTCCCAGAATCATATATGAAAACCAGTAAAGAACTACAGCTTAGGCATTTCTATTACTCTTCTTGTCTAGATACAAAGTATTACAATTTGGTTTTTATTGCTCAAGTAATAAAATATAAAAAGTTCATAATAAATTTTAAACACAAAATTTTATTGGTGTCAGAATTATACATAAATATTAACATTTCTTTCACTTCTATTTGTAAAATGTGGTGTCGTTTTACTGCATTTCCCAGTTAGTTACATTTTATATCCTCAATATGAAATGGAAATACCACTAACTCCTCCACGCAGACCACAAAGACCAGACATGAATTCATTGCATGCAGGACTTGAGACAGAACCCGTTTCTCCTATTGGTAACGGGTAAGTGCAAGTTTAATGAGAATATAACTGGTGCAATCTCCAAATTAGTGCAAAACTAGCTTTACTGAATTCTGATAATTTATGGCCTCTGTCTGTGAGATGTTCATTGCCAGTGTTTTTGTCCATTGAGTTTTTTGCCTTGGAGAGAAATATTAATCCAGGGAGTGCACCCCATGCGTGGTCTCAGTACATGTTGCTTGAAAACATCAAGAGAATTGCTTCAAGGCTGTCTTACTCTAAGGGGGCTTCATATACTGAAAAACCTGCTTCCTCCTTGTGGAAGAACTCAAACTTCTCTGATTGTGAATCCTCCAAATTCCTCAGGTAGAACTGGAAGGAACCTCGAGAGGTCATTGAGTCCAGTCCCCTGCATTCACACCAGGACTGTGCACTATCTAGACCAGTGGTTCCCAAACTGTTCGGCCTCACCCCCCCGCACATTTGATTTCTGAGAAACCCTCACTCCCCCCCCACCTATTGTTTATCATCATCTAACTCCCCTTTTAACAAACAAATTTGTAATTTAAAATAAACACAATAACTTGATATAAAAATGTTACTTAAAATTAGAAACAAGCACAAATAGTTTTTCTGGGCCCCTTGTAGGCCACCAGAGCTGACCACAACAGCCACCTGCCTGCCTGAGACCTGCACTGCCAGAGCCGCCCACCTGAGTCCTGCTCTGCCAGGGCTAGCCATCCACCTGCCCACCAGCCGCCCAGACCATACACCTGCCTGCCCGCCAGCTGCCTGAGCCCTGCTCTGCTGGGACCAGCTGCCTGCCCACCAGCCACCCGCCTCAGCCATAGGACAGCTGCCCAAGCCACCCACCCAAGCCCCATGCTACCAGGGCCAGCCACCTGCCTGCCAACCCAAGCCACATGGAGCCCCACATTGTCAGGGCCAGCCACTTGCCTGCCAACCCAAGCCCCGTGCCACTGGGGCCAGCCACCAGCGCAAGCCACCTGAAACCTGTGATTCTGGGGCCAGCTGCCCAAGCACTGCAAGTCCCACAAGCCAGCTGGCCAGCCAAGCCCTGTGAACTGCTTGTCCGAGTCCCTCCTATCCCGGAAAATCAGGCACCACCAGCCCCACACTCTTACCCCATTCCCCTCACCTGACCCAGGCACCCCCAGCTTCTCATTTAATCCCATCCTCCTCCTCCCCCACCCAACCCACACTCACTTATCTTTGCAGAAGGTAGCTAGCTCCATGTGCTTTTTGTAGTGGCTGCACCAGGTCACCCATGTAAAATGGCAGGGGCTGAGAGCTGGAAGTAAAGGCCAGCTCTTTCTTGGAGTGTGGGGAATGATGGGGGCAGAGCTTGGCCACCTCACGCCCCCCTGGAATTTCTTCATGCCCTCACCAGGGGTATGCCCCCCTGTTTGGGAAACTATGATCTAGACCATTTCCCCATTTTGCCAAGGTCACTTTGAATTTTAATACTATTGTCCAATGCACTTGCAACCCCTCCGAGTTTAGAATCATCCACAATCTTTATAAGTGTACTCTCTCTATGCCATTATCTATATCATTGATGAAGATATTTAACAGAACTGGTCCAAATACTCATCCCTGCTGACCCCCGCTTGTTATGCCTTTCCAATATAACTGTGAACCATTGACAACTACTCTCTGGGAATGGTTATCCAACCAGTTGTGCATGCACATTATAGTAGCCCCATCAAGGTAGTATTTCCCTTGTTTGTTTATAAGAAGGTTATGTGAGACTATCAAATGATTTACTAAAGTCTACATATACCATATCTTCCAGTTCCCCCTTATCCACAAAGCTTGTTATCCTATCAAAGAGAGCTGTCAGGTTCATATCATGGGCTTGTTTAGTTTGGAAGAGAGAAGATTGAGGGGTGACATGGTAGCAGTTATCAGGTATCTAAAAGGGTGTCATAAGGAGGAGGGAGAAAACTTGTTCTTTTTGACCTCTGAGGATAGAACAAGAGGCAATTGGCTTAAACTGCAGCAAGGGAGGTTTAGGTTGGACATTAGGAAAAAGTTCCTAACTGTCAGGTTGGTCAAACAGTGGAATAAGTTGCCAAGGGAGGTTGTGGAATCTCCCTCGCTGGAGATATTTAAGAACAGATTAGATAGATGTCTATCAGGGATGGTTTAGACAGTACTTGGTCCTGCCATTGGGGCAGGGGGCTGGACTCAATGGCCTCTCGAGGTCCCTTCCAGTCCTAGTATTCTGTGATCGTATGATTTGACATGATTTGTTCTTCACAAATCAATGCTGACTGTTACTTATCACCTTATTATCTTCCAAATGTTGGCAAACAGAACTCCCTAATTATGTGTTCCATGTATTAAAAGAAGAAAGCAGGTTTGAAAATCTAAAGCTATGACTTAAACTTCTTACTACAGTGTCTCCTCTTTTGTTTCTTTGTTTCAGTACTCTGCTTAGTGTGTCTATGATGCAGTACTTAGAGCAAATGGTGTGGCAGTCAGAAAAATACCAAAATGCTGTGAACTCTCTTTTGCTTGAAGGTATGAAAGGATATATTAGCATACACTGACTTCATATAAAAGAGTTATATGTTAAAAAGTACCACAGTGTGGAAATTAATCAGGGAAGTGCTTGAGGAAATAAATGCAGATATTTAAGGATACATTTTCAAAATTGATAAAAATAAATTTAGAATACAAGGAATGTGCGAGTACAACTCCTGTTTGCACACTGAAAATGTATCCATTGTATCTAAGTTGGGATGTTTGATTTTTCCCCTGTTCTATAAATCTTCTTGTAAGGCTATTGAGTAGTTTGTATTTCCACAATGGTAGTTGGTATAAAATGGCAGCTTTCTCCCAGTTTGTAAATCATCAGTTCACCGCCTGATAATTATTTTAATTATCATAGTAATTTCTAAAACTCGCTAACAAAAACCTAACATTACAAGCTTAGTTGAAACATCAATTTTCATTAGAGGCTGTGTTGTTCTCATCTTTAAATAATGTTTAGAAATCCATACTAATAAAGTCCATAGTGCAGTGTTTCCCAAATTGTTTTCCATGGAACCCCAGGGTTACGCAAAGTGAAAAGAAGGGTTCCTTGAAAAAATTCTGTTACAATAACATTTTATGATTTAAAAAAAATTTTTGAGCATTTATTAATTTTATTGCAAACAATTTTCATTTGTGTTTGCCATGACAAGTGTCCCTTTGTAATGTCAGCGTAGCCAGAGAATGGGGATGATGATGTCACTACTCTGTTCTATGCAGTGGTAAAATCACCTGTTATATACCACCGTAAATCCCCGTGTTCACTCAATTAAGTCTATTAAATGTGATTTTTACTTTTAAATATGTGCAAAATTAAAGTAAATATTGATCTTATGACCTTGTTTAGCAGTTGTTTATTATCCTTACTTATTTGTGGTCTACTTTTTCAGCTCCGTATGTGAGACTGTCATTAGGGGTTCTACAAAATCCTTTCTAATTTAAAAGGGTTCTGTGGCCAAATACAATTGGGAAACACTAAGCTTAGCAGAATCATATTCATGGAAGGCAAAGTGATTAGTTCCCAAAGCCAAACACACATTAGGAATTGGAATACAGAGTCAAAAAGAACTAAGCCATAAATTATTTCTGACTCTAACAGTTTGTGTTAAGAAACAGCACCAAAAGAATTCTGTGAGATAAGTGAGTTACATCTTCATTTGTAAAATAGTATCGGAGGGGTAGCCGTGTTAGTCTGGATCTGTAACAGCAACGAAGGGTCCTGTGACACCTTATAGACTAACAGAAAAGTTTTGAGCATGAGCTTTCGTGAGTACAGACTTCATCTGATGAAGTGAGTGTGTGCTCACGAAAGCTCATGCTCAAAACTTTTCTGTTAGTCTGTAAGGTGCCACAGGACCCTTCGTTGCTGTATTTGTAAAATAGTGTATTTACTATTTAGTTTTCAGATAATGATCATAATAGGTGCTTGTAATCTTGGGCAATAAACTCACAGAAACTAAATAAATCTCGGATTATTTGTAGTCTAGGCAGTCCAGGTTTATATCAACAGACTGGTTTTATAAATATTGTTGGGAAACCCAAAAAACAAGGTGAAAAAAGGTACATCTTACTAAGCTCTGTAAATGTTTCTTCCTTTGCTATTCAATCCAATGATAGTAATGTATTAGTAATGGAAGGATATGCCAAGGGATATACATAATCTAAATCATGAATATTTTGTTGTGATTTTGCTGTCAAAAATGTTCTGATTATTATACCTTTCTTTTTTTTTTCCAGAGAATCAGACTGTTGAACCTATATTTCAACATAGTTCCATTACAGAATTGAAAAAGATATTGTGTCTCCATGTGGAAGCTCCAGTACTTAGCCCTTTGAAATCAGACTGGTGGAATGATTTAGGACAAAATCTGGTAATATCAGATTCTTTGGAGCAACTAAGTACTGGTTTGGATGGCGCAAATAGCGAGTTTCCTACTAAAGTGGAATTATTCTCACAAATTAAAGAATTTCAGTTAGAAAGTAAGTATATTTGTTTTTGCTAGAAAAGTTAAATGACAAGAAGGACATGAAGATCAGTCATGCAATTCAGTGACATAATAGCATAACAGGAATTAAAAAAGGAATCAGAAAAAATTCTCGTTCTCTAGAAAAAAGAAATCAGAAAAGCATAAATTAGTCAGTACTAATACTCTGAAGTAGCAGTGTCCAAGACACTCCCTGTTCGCCACATATGGCAAATGGAACAGCGCAGTGTGGAGAAGTGCAGCTCCAGAGAGCCACACACCTGGCGTGCTCTTCTATCTGCTCGGTGCATGCATCCCACCACATAGTGGGACAAGCGCATGGTGGCGGAGGCAGCTCCTCCTACTCTGGTGGGCTCCAGCCGCATTCAGGGGCGGCTCATACAGGGGCAGCTTCAGTTGCTTTCCATGGCGGCTTCTGTGAGTAATCAGGGGGTGGGGCGATGCCTGGCTGGGAGGGGATGGCACCTGGCAGGGGGTCAGGCTGTGATGATCCCTTACATCCCTTTTGGATACCACTGCTCTGAAGTCTGATTAACAAAAAACTAAGGCCAGGTCCGCAAGTCGACCTTAGACGTGCAATTCCAGCTATGGCAATTGTGTAGTTGGAGTCCATTTTGCTAAGATCAGCTTATCAGGCTGTCCTCAGAGATGGAAATTTATGGGAGAAGTTCTCCCACTGAACCTCCCTTATGCCTCATGATAAGGAAGAGTAGTAGGGTCAACTGTTGAGCACTGATGGTTTGATTTAGCGCATCCCAGTTGCATAAAGTATGCAAGTGCAGGCATACTTAATTCATGGCCACAGTCATAATTGAACTTGCAAATTATCATAGTTGCAAATACAAATTTGCCATATCAGGTCCTTAATGTTTCTATTAAAATACTTACAGGACAGTTTTTGAAAGGTATATAATTTTGAAGTATTATTAATTACTATTACCAGTACTAGTGAATACATTGATGCAGCAGACTCGAATCAGCTTCTTCCAGGCTAGGCACTGGACCTGTTGTAGTGAACTCAAATTCTATTACAGTGAAGATTCATCATATACAGTATTATTCAGGCATTTATTCACAGTGCAGATTTGCAAGGTTATCTGCATGCAATTTATACAGAACACTATCACCTATGGCAGCTCTGTAGAGACAGAAAATACTGTAGTGAATTTAGCTAAAGCATTGTTAACATATAAAATAAGACAAAGCGTTATGATATTGGTAAATTTCAGCTCTAAAATACTTGTGAATCAGGAAAGGTTATCACTATCCTCTATCAAGGTGCACTTAGTGGCTATCTTGGTTTTTTTACCCTGGACTGGGCCCTGTTCTGGACAATCAAAGTTGCAGTGAAGAAAACTAATTTGTATCTTTCAGGATGGCTTGAAGAAAAGAACTCCCTGACTAACCAAGGACGCCGTTCTGTCAGTGCACCTCACTGGGACAAAATAACAAATTCTCATTTTTCACCTGACATGAAGCACACATTCTCTCCGTTACATTTGAAAGCTAACCCTCATGTCACTGTACAGGATGCAGATACATCTGTTGAAAGGCTGACAAGACAGGACAAAGAGCAAAGTGAGACAGAAGAACATTTCTTATGTCAAGAAGAGAAAAACAAAGATTTGTCTGACTCATTTAATTGTAATGAAGTATCCTTTGACCCAAACAGCTCAACAGAAAGCCAGGCAACTGCAGTGTTCAGACAGTCTAGACAATGTGATGATTCTGACCTGAGCAGTTTTATCATGCTGAGATCTAAACAGGCGTTCTTCCAACATGAGGAAAAGAATAATGTGGATAGCAAGAAAGAAGGTAGATGAACCCATTCTGCCTTGTAATTTTAGATCTAATTCTGCTCTCTTAACACTGCTGTAAATCAATTATAAGTCTATTCAGTTCAATAAAATTAATTACATGGGGTGAAATCCTGGTCCCATTGACTGCAGTGGATCCAGAAGTTTATCCAGGGTATTTATTTTCTATTTTTCTTTTTAGTTGTGTTTTTTTAGAATAATGTACATTAAAATTTTGTTTCACTCTTAAAAGAATATGTAAAAATGGCACCCTCTTATTCAGACTGTCTGCTCCCCTTGCATGCTCTGTGTCACGTGTGATGATTTTTGTGACAAAATAAGTTTCTGTTGGTTACTATTCTTGTTAGCCCTGTAGAGCCAGGCCAGCACAGTTAAGAGGGAGCTATTTCTTTTTCTTCTTGTCCCAGGAGAACCATTTCAATTAGTTACACATGTGCAACCCCAGTGATCCAATGAGACTAAACGTTTGTCTACAAAGACAGAATATGGTCTGGAATCTGTTATCATTGCCAATATGTGAGAAGGAAACATAGGTTTTTTATTTATAAATTAACCACCTTTGCTAGAGTATGCAGCACTTAGAATTTTTTTTTAATAAATTAACTACCTTTGCTACAGAAATTGAAAGACAATGAAATGTCAACTCTGTTAGTTTTCAGGGTACACTCACATGGAGCTGTGCCTAGACTTCAGAGAACTGTCGGCAAAAGATACACAAATTACACACTGCAATTTGCATATCTTTTGCTAACAGTTCTGTCAGGACAGGCTTTTCCAACTTGGGCTCATTGATATAAGGCCAAATGTCAGAAAACCCCCCTCTGTTGAGAGATCCCTTCTTCTTCATGGAACAAGGTGTACAGGGATGTTGACAGAATGCTCCCAACCTGCAGATCTCTTCTGAGAGAGATCTTCTGAGAGATCTGCAACCTGGGCACAAATTTTGTCAACAAAACTTCTGTTGGTGGAAGTTCTGTTGATACAAGCCTGCAGTCTGGACATAGCCAGATAAATAAAATGCTTCAGGCCGCAAACCCTGGTTATCAGAGCTTCAGCACAGATTCTGTGTGTATGAGCAAAATATCCCTTCGGAAAATGTAATGTAAACCCTGTGGCAGCACTTACTTTAATTGCACAAAATGGTGCAGTGATAGCAGATTAATATGTATTTTAATTGTATCCTTACATCATTAAGAAAGCAGTTATTTGCAAGACATCTTACTAACATTTTAAAAATAAGGCAGTTTATCATTGTTTTCTGTTTATACACCTGCAGATCTTGAGAAATTGATAATCCCTCTTCTAAAAGTACCAACTCAAGACCCGTTAACTGAGGTCTTATGTTTCCATCTAGTGAACTTTAGTAGAACTGCATCTCTCAGTAGTACTATGGATAGAGGTTTAGTTAAATATTATGTAGTGTAAACAAAGAAATGTATACCGTTATCCTCAAGTGTAGTATGTTAGTACTGACTGCTAAATTCTTATCCTATTAAATCTTATGTTGATTTTAAGTCTTTTCTTTCTAAATTATGGTTCTAAATTTAGCTGAAGGCCCATTGTCTCCAAGCAAATTATAGTGCTACTATGGATAATTTTTATAAACATTGGTTGTATGTACTATTTAACCCATGTAGTATTTAGGAGAGAACTGATTGAAGTAATTGGTTAGCATCATTTTGAACCCTAATAAATTTTTAAAATTTATTAAGTTCCTGAACACTAGAATACTAACTTGGGCTTTTAAATTTGAGAGATGGAGAATTTTTTTTTACCTTTCCTTCTTTATTTTCCCCAAGTGTCTCATTTTCACGGATGCAGCCATATTACATAGGAATTGATCCAGTTTGCAAAGCAGTGGAAGCTGCTAGATCCAAATGTTATCAGCAACAGCTGGAGGGAACCTGCCATCTGCTCCACCTTGTGCCAGGAAGAAGGGAACATAAATTCTGGGGGACTCTTAGGAAAGCTTATGACTCCTTATTTGTAGGAGGGAAGCAGAGTGAATAAACACCACCAGGGATAGCTGCTGAGGTGTGGTTACAAGTGAAGATGGAGGGAATGAGAACAACCTCTTTTAAGTAAACTTTTTCCAGACCTTCTTTTACTTACCCTATTTTTAGAGATTAGTGTTTCTCCAACTCACTGGTGACTCCATCAGCGTCCATCTACTTTCCCCGAGTGAGCAGTTGTTCTTTATTAGTCCAGTTGAATTCCTGCTATCAGATGCTCTTCCATTCATCTGTTTCCCTATCTTAATCCTCAGGTAGGACTCTCCCTTTATAGAAGCAACAGGGATGTAAAAGCTGCTCCCACCGGCTTTCAACTTTGTCAGGATGTGGGTCTCCATTACACACAGGTGTCTGATTCTGTTCAGACCTGACGTCACCCACTTTCTGGCAAATAAAATCCGACCAGTGTATCATTTGGCCGCAGCCAGGAAATGTGGAAACTTGGAGGAAATAAATGAAAAATAAAATATTTTCACTTTTTCCAAAGTAAAAAAATACAATTATTGCTTTGTGTCAGAAGGGCCTCCAGAATTTGGCAGGTTTAATTAGTAAGTAGAGGATCTGACATGTTAGAAAATGTACTTATTTTGTGGGCTTGTCATGTGATAATTTTATATAATCTATGGTCAACATTTTAGCTCCGGAAATTAGAGTGTGTTCAGAAGTTCTTAAACAAGATAGTCCTGCTGTTTGTAAGGCTACATTGGCAGAGAAAACAGAACAGGAGAATCAAAACTGCATCTCAGTCAAAATTCAAGCATCAGGTATAGAATTTTATTTTGAATGGTCTGTTTTTTGTAATAATGCAATTTTACATTAAATAATATTCATCCATACAAAATCATTTTGGCTACGTCTACACTAGCACAAAACTTCAAAATGGCCATGCAAATAGCCATTTCAAAGATTACTAATGAGGTGCTGAAATGCATATTCAGCACGTCATTAGCATGCCGCTGGCTGCGGCTCTTCGAAGTTGCTGCTTATTCCTATTTCATCGTTAAAAATATTCCTATTCCCCTTATTCCTATTTTATTGTTAAAAATATTTGTGTTTGTCTTTAAGTTCTCAGTATTGGATATAACTTATATCGGACTGAGAAACTCTTAATTTTTTTGCACATAATACCACCATGGTATCAGCAGATAGGAATAAGGTGCTTTCGAAGTTAGTGGGGTCCTTTTGAAAAGGAGTCCTGTCTGGACAAGCTGCGAGGCAGCGAAAAGTGGCAATTTCGAAGAGCCACAGCCAGTGGCATGCTAATGAGGCGCTAAATATGCATTTCAGCGCTTCATTAGTCATCTTCGAAATGGCTATTTGCATGGTCATTTCGAAGTTTTGTGCTAGTGTAGACACGACCTTTATGTTCTGCTCTATAAGGCCCTTAACCTGCAAATATTTAATATTGTTGCACCCTTATGCCCATGTATTCTGCCCTATAACCACTCCTGTATTTCACCATGGTGGTATCATACACGAAAGAATTCAGAGTTTCTCAGTCAGATATAAGTTATATCCAATACTGAGAACTTAAAGACAAACACAAATATTTTTATCAATGAAATATTAACAATACATTTTGGTACTTTGCTGCAAATATTAAGCACTTTAAAAAGAAAATGATTGATCAATAAATGATTGAATGAATTAAATTACACTGAGTAGCAAAAACACTATAGTATCTGATTTATCCTGACAAAGCGTGCAGAACTAGATACGATGTGAATGAGCAAGCAGTGATCCGCATTTCACAGTATTTTACAAATATTAACTAGCTAGTTAATAATTATGAGGGTATAAATGGCCAGCGATTGAAATGCAGCCCAGTCTGACAATCTTATCTGTCATTTTGAGATATTTGAAGTATAAAATGGTAAATCCTTGATCATAGGGGATAATAACATTTTAACCTTGATAATGTGATAAACTCAACTATAATTTTAAGTATACAAAGAAAATATTGGTACTCAAGCTTTACCTACTCCATTGAGAAATAAGTCATGTCTTCCAGTTAATTCAGTATCAGCAATATTTTTGAGATCTTTGGATTACAGTATTGCTGTCACCTTGCTGTTCTGAATTCTGCTGGATGTCCTGAAAACTTAGTTATATGGAATGTATGGGCACATTATGGAGCCTATGCTAGCACAGCCATGTAGTGTAGATGTAGCCTGCACCAACAAAAGGGTTTTTCTATGGGTGTAGGCATACCACCTCCTCAGACGATGTCCACATTGACCCAATTATTCTTTCATTAATACAGCCACATCCACACTGGCCATAAGGCTGACATTGGTCGGAGTATGGTCTACCCTTCAGTCTTGCATCAGTATAACTATGTTGCTTAGGGGCATGAAAAATCTGCACTCCTGAGCAACATCAGTGCAATGTTGGCAGTAGAGCTGTTCCCATGAGACATAGTTATCACCTCTTGGGGAAGTGGATTACTTACATTGACAAGAGAGCTGTCTCCTGTCATCTGAGTGCTTCGTCATTAAAGTGCTACAGTGGACAGCTACATTAGAACAGAGTTCTTAAGTGTCAGCTTACCTTTAGAAGAGGTTATAAATCAGCCGTCCACAAATTACTAAGAATTACTAATGTGAGGAAAATGTGTGGGTTTTTTGTTGTTTGTTTTTGTTTTGTTTTGTTTTGTTTTCCAAGACATTTGAGTACTTTCATTCAGTAGTGGCATATTTAACCAAATTGTGTTATCTTATGTGTTTATTTGTATTAACCAGAAAGCCAGTGCCAGGCATACTGTCTGTTAGAAGCAACAGCCACTCCTGTTCTAAAAGAGTTGATGCATCTTGGCATACTTGCTGCAGTAAATTGGAGGTTTGCCACTGTTAAATTTGATCACACTAGATTTTTCTTAAAGCAGCAGGAGAAAGTGATCTGTGATATTTTTAAACAAGGTAAAATGCATCGTATTCTTCATCTACAATATTGATGTGATTTCATTTGTAACGCAAGTTTACAAATTATTCACAAACTTTCAACCATTTCCCATATTGGCAACAGATCTGCTATTCTGTTTCCAGAAGGTCTCCATTCATACATTTCTAGTTAGGTGTGTTGTTGTTATATCAGAATATTAAAAAGTATTCAAATCCAAATCTAAATTTCACATTATTTAACTCTTATAATGTTAGTATATTTATTCTGATCACAATACAGTTTAGGTGATAAACTTCAGTTTTCTAAATTTTATTTCTATTTGTGCTTAATATGTTTTTTTAAATAGAAACCTAAATATAGTGGCAAAATGTTAGTAAGGAACAAGTAAAAAAGACCACATTTTTGGTGAGACTGTTGACTGATATAAAAAAAGTAAACTATAATAATAATTTCTCCATTTATGGAATGCAGCAAGCTCAGGGAAAACCCATGGGCAATATGTCAACATCAAGGGAATCACAAAAAGAACAACAATCTCAAAATTAGTAGGTGTAGCACTACAAGACCATCCCAACAGAAGGAGTGAGGGATCCTGAAGAGTCTTCAATTTAGTTCAGGATTAAGTCAGAGATGTTTATTCATAGTAAAAGATGGAAGATTGTAGAAATTTAGCAGGACCCAGGAAATTAAATACTATAGTCCAACCTAGTGATGGTGCTCCTGCTTATGGGATTTGCTCTTTCACTGGTTTGCAGTGATATGCTATGATCCACATGACATCTTAGCACCATAGACTTCTCTGTTTCAGTAAACAGTGTCCATCGGCTAAAATAATGGATGGCAGAACAATACTTCAGGGTCAGGCTGCCAGACCTTTCCTATAAAGACAGGATATTCTTTTGAGAAGGGTTGGAGAAGATTCAGCAGTCACTCTCTTGTTTAAAGAACTAGAATTTGCCCCAGGAATGGCCACTGAGATAGCTCATCATGCCTTCACAGAAGAGGCAACAAGTGGCAGAGTTTCTTTTTGAGTTTTAAGAATGTGCTTAAATGCTGTGAGAGCCCTGGTCCAGAGCCTTTCATGAGAAACAGCAGTCACGAATAGGCCCAGACAGTGCCCAAGTAATAAGCACGTATACCAGTATGTTGAATAGTTACAGAGAGATAGCCGTGTTAGTCTGTATTCTATCAAAACAAAAAAGCAGTCATGTAGCACTTTAAAGACTAACAAAATAATGTTTTAGGTGATGAGCTCTCGTGGGACAGACCCACTGATCTGAAGAAGTGGCTCTGTCCAATGAAAGCGTATCACCTAATATGTTGTTTTGTTAGTCTTTAAAGTGCTACATTACTGCTTTTTTTTTTATACCAGTATGTTTAACTAGAATGGTAAGAAAGCTGAAAGTGCTTTCTTAAAGGGAGACATATTTGATTTTTCGTAATGTTTGTGAATAAATTCAAGCCTAAGATTCCTCAAGCATTTTATCTTCATAGCATATTTACCTTATTCCCAAATTCCCCTAATCCAAAATGACTGAATAAAGGGAGACTTCATTACCAGGACATTCAAAGGTCCCTGGAAGTTTACATAGGGCAGCTAGCAGAGGTCAATGAATCATTTATTTATTTTCAGCCACAGCCAAATTAGAAAACAAACAAACTCTAAATTTACCATCTTGAAGTGGACAAAGGTACTAAGCAGGGAAGCTTATTTTGTTATAGGGAGGATGCTATCAGAAACATTTAAGGTGAGCTTGTATGATCAGAATGGAAAGGAAGTGGGGAATCTGTTTTAAATAAGGATTTGTAAGGCAGGCCAACGCATGGTCACCCACTTACACCTTTGCCAAGCATAGGATAGATGTGCAGGCTTCCATGGAGGCAGCTTTTGATAGGAGAGTATAGTGGGTGACTGTCAAATACTTATTGCTCCTGTAGTTCTATGTAAGATGCTTTGGGAGTTCTCAAGTATTTGGCATAGTGCAGAAGACAAAAGGGGGAATTTTTTTCTCTCTGTTAATTTTGTTCCTTCAAGCTGTTACCTACTAGCTCATATAATCGCTTACGAAAAGCAATGCATTTTTAATGGTTTAAGATAAGAATAATAGGCAGACCTCCAGCCAAATGTGAACAACAAGGTGCTTCTGAATAAACCCTGAAATCTTTTTGTTAACTTATTATCTATACTATTATTTTTTCTGGAATCTGGTACTTGACTATACCTTGACCAATACGTTTGGACCTTGATAAAAATGATCAAGTACCCTGGGTTTAAGGTTTAACGCAAAGTTTCTGTGAAAAATTAGTTTTGATTATCCCTGTATTAAAGTTATATACTGATCAGAGGATGGAGTCATTCTGATTTCTTGAAAACTACCTTTGAAATAGTTGCGTACTGAAACATGGTTAGAACTTTCTGTATAGAAGTATGATGTCATCAAAAATTAGTAATCTGTCTCCATGTGCTGTATGAGATAACTGGACTAGTATAGAATTGCTCAAGGAAAGAAAATAAATGGACAAAATTTCTGCTTTGCTCCATGTACATTCAATGTTTCCATTGCTGGTGTCCACACCAGTGCCATGTTTATATTTATAAATATTCGGTTGGCGTGACTAACATTCTGAGATTCGAGGACCCTTTATATGAATTCATGTATGCAACATAGCTCTTGAAGTTCCTCTGCAAACCATAGATATAAAAATAAAAATGTTTTTTTCCTTTGTATAGGTATAAATAACGAGAAAGAGGTAATGTTGTTCAAACATGCTGCTCTGGTGCACCTGTTGGTAACAATTCGAGACCTCCTATTAATGTGTAGCTTGGACACAGCATTAGGTTAGTTTTTGACAACAGAAATGTTTTCTTTCTTTTTTGTCATTGCAGCTTGATAGACAATATCTAAAATGCTGTTGTATGACAATCAATACACCATGAAATTCTACAGTCTATCATACTTTGTAATTTTTGATTGTTTGGTGCAACTAAATACTTATGCCTTCACTAACAGCTTCCTGAGAATTGCCTCCTGTCTGCCTGCATATTTCTTATATACCCATTAACTGCCAATTCAGTGCAAATTGTATTTCTTTATCATGAATACCTGACGCAAAGTTAATACCACCTTTTATTTCACTGCACACTTTGGCCAAGAAACTTTTGGGATTTGCAACGAGTTATATCTTATCTGGATTTGCTCAGTCTTCCTGAACACTGAATTTTGCACATGAATCTTTGAGTTAGCTGGAAAACATGTAAAAAGGACATATATGCAGACTACTCCCTGTTGATTTTCTAAGACTTTGTGCGTTGCTTATTATTATGCTGTGTGTTTGGAATAATATATACCTAAAAAGTTAGTTTCTCACCTGCTCACTTGAATCTCAAATACAAAGAATGGGGCAGATTCAAGCACAAATGTGAAATTTTATTTAGCACATTTGAATCCTCTGTAAAGGCTCACCAAACACTAAAGTCTGAACTGTAGCCCAGAAACATAGAGATTATTCCATTTTTGGTAATATGCAGATAATGATCAGGAAATAACAGTTCATTGGCTCGTATTCATATCTGAAGTCATAGTCTGTCACATATTCATTTTGGTATTTAGCTATTGTAATTTCACGTGCACTTTATCAGAATTTATAGCATACATGGTCTCTGTTATGAAAAATTTACTCTATAAAGCTATGACTTCATATGGAGCATAATGGCAGGAGCAGATTAGCTCTTAAAAAAAGCAAGGGTGTCTTCATTAAAATTTCTCTAGTAATAAGTAGTGGGAAAGAGGAATGCAGAAAATACAATACAAAATACAATATCTCTACTCAGAATGTTTGTCTGAGATTTGTATGAGGTGTACACATATTAGCAAAAGAACTTCGCAAATTGAGCCAAGCACAGAAGCTTTGCACAGTCAGGCTGTAGTAGCATTCAGCCCATAGGTAAATGAAAACTAGTGATATATACTTATGTATTTTATTTGTAACTCTCAGGCTGTGGCCACACTTGGCCAAAACTTTGAAAAGTCAATGCTAGTGGCCAAATCGAAGAGTACTAATGAGGCACTGAATTGAATATTCAGCATCTCATTAGCATTCGCATGCTGCCGACTGCTCTGTTTTGAAAGCACCACTTTCAAACACATGTGACTCAGTGCAGCTACACAGGGGTCCTTTTGGAAAGGACCCTGCATATTTGGAAATCGCCTTATTCCTCTCAGCTGACAGGAATAAGGGAATTTTGAAATGTGTAGGGTCCTTTCGAAAAGGACCCCCATATACCTGAGCTACGTGTGTTTGAAAGCAGCACTTTTGAAGTGCTGCGCCCGGCAGCATGCGAATGCTAATGAGGTGCTGAATATTCAATTCAGCACCTCATTAGTATTCTTCGATTTGGCCATTAGCATGGCCATTTCGAAGTTTTGGCCAAGTGTGGCCACAGCCTCAATGTCTTGGCCTGCTTTAGGCTCACTGTTATTGAAGTATGCATCAAATATGGATGTTAGGGGTAGTAGAAATATCTGAAATAATATGAGTCCACTAGGAGGGACTCTGATAAGTCACGTTTACTTTGTAAACTTACTTTTAAAAATAACTGAAAGATTAAACTTTGGAAAATGTGGTATATAAGATGAATCACATTTTAGCTTGGAAGCTTCTTGGTTGTCTTGGTGTAATAGCTCAGTTTTCCAGTGTCTGAAATTACAGAATGCTACTTCGGGTTTTAGATTTATTTGTATGACAGCTGGTTCCACAGTCTGGTTAGTGAGAGCGTTCTACACATATTTCTGTCTACGGCTAAATTTTTAACTTCCTTTGCAAGCTGCCTTCACATGTAGCTAAATTATATGGTCAGATTAAATAGAAATCTTAACAATTTTCTCTCTCTTTTTGCCAATGCTGAGTTTTTAGACGATTTATTTCTTGCTTTGTTTTTTAAACAGGATATTTGTCCAAGGCAAAGGATATGTATACAAGCATCTTAGGTTCCTCTTTGGATAAAATATGGAGGCAGCTGGAGATTGTACAGTGTAGCAGTCAGAAAAAGCATGAAACCAGTCCCAAAATAACAGAGCTTCAGTGTCAGATGTTAAAGTGGATGCAGAGTAACACAGATGAACAGAATCATAAGGTTAACAATTTCAGCAAGTTCTTTAAACAATCAAAACTAGTTTAGACTAATAAAACCACTTTATTTAAATAAGAGTTGTCTTATAACTGGAAATTTTGTATTTTGAGAATATTTAAGAATAAAGGGAAGTGTGAAGCTGTGCCACTCCAAGAATAATCTTAAAGTCCATGTCTACACTTACAAAAAGCTTTGAAATGGCCAGGCTAATGGCCAAATCAAAGAATACTAATGAGGTGCTGAAAAGAATATTCAACACCTCAGCATGCCACCATCTGCGGCACTTTGAAAGTGCCTCATTTCACTCGCCCGCGGCTCATCTACACAGGGGTCCTTTCAAAATGACCCTGCCAACATCAAAATCCCCTTATTCCTATCATGTGGTAGTATGGATATTTTCGTAATATAATATGTGTATTTAAATCCCCCTTCCAAAAAAAAAAAAAAAAAAAACCAAGTTGTCAGCAGATTATTTTATTTGCATAATGTGTAAGAGGCAACAAAATGAAAAAATATTTTAGAATATTTTGAATGAAATTTAATTGTGTAAAGACTAATTCATTTGCATTCAGGGGCATTTAGAGTGACCCAGAACAGAAAGTAGGATATTTCTGGATCAATAAGATGTGAAAATTCTATTCCATAAGCCATTTACTCTTGTTACATATTAGCATTGGCTAATATGATATGAAGTATGAAATTCTGTTTATACTTTTATATCATATTAGTGAATTGCTGCTGATGCAAGATACAAATTTCCTTTGTAAGCGAAAAGTTGCATAAAGAATATGATGGACCTCAGAGAAGAAAATGCTTATGAACTTTATCATTCTTATTCCATTATCATTTGCAACCCCAATTACACAGGAACAGTGGTCTATCAGTACAACATTTAGATCAGCACTTGATGTAGTAAGGAGCAAGACAATATTGGAAAACTGGAAAGAAAACATAGGTGAATGTTTTTAAAAAATGTGGGCACAGATTTAGTCCCCTTGACCTTAATTGCGCTCAGCTTTTTCCTAGAATATCTTTATTCATGGTACGGCATCTCCTTTCCTAGGTCTTGTAATGTAATTTTTGTTAATAAGCACACAATTATACTTTAGGAAGTATTGATAGTATTACATTTTTGTTGTCTGCTGAATTCTTCATGTACTGTTTCAGAAAAAAATGTGTATACAGAAAAAAATTATATTGTTAATTTCTTTTACTTGTTTTATGTCAGATACTAATTATAACAAGAATGGATTCTGATGATGAAAAAGCTGCCATCATTAAAACTCTTAGTACAGTAGAAGGTAAATGCTACTCTTTTGTGCAGATATTGAAAAGACAAGAAAGGTAACGTCAAACCTGTGTTCCCCCTCTGCTGACTTACTTCTTTGTGTGCATCTGTGCTGCTTCTCGGTCACTTACTAGATTGCTGTGAAAGGACCCAGATGCTAGGTCTCTGGCCCTTGGTCTACACTAGAGCTGTGTCTACATGTGCACAAAACATCAAAATATGTGGCCCTCTTTTGAAAGAGCGGGAGAAGCGTCTACGTGGGCAACACCTTTCAAAAGAAAATCGAAGGAACGGGGCACAGACCTCGAAATCTGAATTCTGATGCCATATCAGGGAGATCGTCCCCTTTCGAAAAACTAAATCAAAAGAATACATGTGTAGTTGCTGCACATCCTACTTTCTCAAAAGAGGAGTCCGCCATGGCACTGGTCAGCTGGAGCACAGAGTCACTCCACACGGCAGCAGCGGGACTCTGTGATCCCTGCATCTGGCTGCCTTAAAGCAGCATACGCACAGGAACCCCATGGCAGGAAGCTGAGAGCGTGCTAGGAGCATCCGCCGCCAGTGCTCCAGCCCCATGCACCAAGTGGCAAAACCATGGCTAGTAGCCAGCCCCCACATGAGCCCCATGCCCCCCCCAAGCCCTCACAGGGCTTGCAGGGTTCTGGGGGAGGAGGAAAAAAGGGCCCCCTCCTGGATGGAGCAGGAGCTGCAGGACCTCCTGGGCCTCTGGAAAGAGGAGGAGGTCCTCCATGATGGGGGTGAAGCAGCGCAATGCCGCAGCATTCTCCTGCCTGGCCCATGACCTCCTCACAAGGGGCCACTGGAAGCGTATCATGGAACAGGTACACTCCACAGTGAAGGAGCTGTGGCAGGGCTATGCCTGGGCACAGGAGCAGGCTGGCTGCTCCAGGGCAGCCCCAGCCACCTGCCTCTACTTCCAGGAGCTCCGGGGTATCCTGGGGCCCTGGGACGGCTCTCCACCCTAGCGGTCCTGGACACGTCGGCTGATGAGCCACAGCCAGATGCAGATGAGCAGCTCAGACCAGGGACCCAGGATTGCAAGGGCACCACCAAGTGGTCGAGCGAGGAGGGAAACCTTACCATCTACATCCCCTCCTGCTTGTCCAACCAGGCGACCAGGAGCCCGGCATCCCTGGACATTGCCGAGGCACAGTCTGGTATGTAAATGGCAGGGTGCGCACCCGTTCTGTAGGGTGGGGACAATGCAGTGGTCAGCCAGCCACACACAGGACCAGCAGTCCCAGGGTGCACACATGCTGGCCCACCATAGTACACGACACCCTGTGGTGGCCCACCAGTGATGCCCAGCACCCGCCCCCAGTGGACAGCACCATGAGCCACATGCAGAACAACAGCCAGTTGTTGCTGGACAGCACCCAGGGACCACGCACCACGGGCTGGGAAGGCCCAGCTGCATGAGAGGCCCCCGGCCACATAGCCATCGGATGGGATGCCCAGCCTGTGGTGAGAGCAGGTGTCCTGTTAAGGGGGGTCTTGAGGGGTGGCCTGAAGCCAGACCTCCCCCTAGCCATTGAATATTACTGGTACGCTGTCCCCCTCTCTACACAGCTGAACCATCCATGGACTGGGAGAGCCCAGCACCATCGCTGGTCCCCAAGAGCCCCCTGGCAGATTTCGGAGGCAGCCAGGCAACACCCCACACTGTGTGCCATCAGGGCCGCAGTTGGAGGGCCCACCGCCAGGTCAAGGAGGACCCAGCCAGTCATTGCCAGGCCGAGCTGGCTGAGTGGCACTTGTAGCTCACAGAGGCCGAGCTGGAATGGTGGAGGGCAGTGTGGGAGAGACTGCTGCACACCCTGGAGGGTACTGGCCAGACATTCCAGGAGCATGTGGCCAGTGTTGCCTGCCTCCTGGCCCCACTGGTAGCTCTCCCCACTGAGCCTGCTCCCCCCACCCCTGCCGAGCCCCCCCCCACCCCTGCCGAGCCCTACCTGTGGGTGCTCCCCACTCCCTATCCTCTCTGCCATGGACCCTGCACCCGGGGAGGCAAGGGATCCAGGGGCTGATGGGGCTCGCAGCCCACCACCCCAGCCCCAGAAAGAGCCCCCCCACCCCCTCCAGGTTAAGTGCCCCCCTCCCCCCTCCACACCACTCCTCCTGCACCTGTACATAGTTCCACATACCATCCCATTCTTGATAAATGTTTATTTTCTATACACCTTGTGCTGTGCTCCTTGGGGAGGGATGTTGAGTGGTGGATGTGCAGGTACAGTGCTGATGAGGGTGGTGGGCGGGGGTGGTGGTGGTGGGGACAGTGGGTGGCAGATGTGCATGGGGTGTGGTTGCAGGTCGCAGGTGACCATCCGTAAACGCCTGCCTGAAGGCCTACCTAATGCAGAAGGCCTACCTAATGTCCTGCTGGGCCTAGTGGATGGGAGCAGTGCCTGGCTGCTCGTAGCCAGCGCCAGCCGCATCGCCATGCCCCCCCCATGGACATAGGCATCCCTCTTTCCTTCCACAACATTGTGGAGGACACAGCAGGAGCCCATCACCTGGGGCACATTGAGGGCCCCGACCTCCAACCACGTGTGTAGGCACCTCCATGACCACTTAAAGCACCTGAAGGCCTGCTCCATGATGTTGTGCGCGTGGTTGAGGCGCTGGTTGAACACCTCCCAAGTGGGGTCAAGGTGTCCCATGTATATGTCTGCATGAGCCACGGCTGGAGGGGGTACGCCGTGTCTGCCACCATATAAAGCGGCATGGTGAAGTACCCCCCACCAGGATCTCCTGCTGCAGGACAAATGTGCTGGCCCCCATGCTCTGGTAGAGCCTGGAGTTCCAGAAGACCCGGGCGTTGTGGGTGCAGCCAGCCCAGCCCAGCCCACATAAATGTTCATGAACTGGTCGCTAGCATCCACCAGGGCTTGGAGCACCACCGAATGGTAGCCCTTCCTGCTGACATACTGGGCGGCGCTGTGTGGTGTGGCGTGGATGGGGATGTGCATGCCATCCAAATTGCTGAACCAATTCAGGAAGCCCAGGTCTTGGTAGCCTGCAACTTTGGTATCCAGATCCCCCAGGTAGACGACCCTGTGCAGCAGCATCACGTTGATGGCTCTGATGGCCTGCTTGTGGGGGAGGGGGACATGGGCTCTAGTGCGGGTGTGGTGGGCCATCCCCTCTGCCCCCAGCTCCGGCATGCCCCCTCCTGGCCTGTCCCCTGCAGCTGGGGTTTCCCCTTGCCCCTGCCCCCCGACCCACCCATGGGAGGATGCATGACCTCGGGCAGACATACCTCCATAAGTATGTCCCCGACGGTGGTCTTCACCCTGAACTGTTGTCTCACTGTTGTCCCAGCGTTCAATTAAATGGGTCTAATAAGGACCTGCTAAATCGGCTGTTCATGGTACCTCCCTCAACTCCGGTATACCACCAAGTCATAAGGAGTAAGTGAAATTGATGGGAGAGTTTCTCCCATCAACCTCCCGCAGTGGGGATGCTGCAGAAATTCAGCCTGATATACATTGACTTCAGCTACAATATTCTCATAGCTGTAGGCGCTTATCTTAGGTTGAATTTTTCCAATAATAGAGATTTGGGCTTAGCTAAGCAACATATCTTTCTTTACTTACCAGCAGGAATCCAGAATTCACCTTGCCCTGGGCCCAAATATATAAGACTTTCAATATGCTGGTTAGCCCAGTGAAATTTGGGATTATTGATTACTGCATCAAATAGGGCACTATCACCCAGGCTGTGTACCCCTGAAGTTATATTTCCTGGCTTAGTCCATGTTTCCTGTTGATCATTCTGTGGCAATTTACACCAGCAGAAGATCTGGTCCATTCTTTTTAACTGATGTTTTAATTCTTTAAATAGGTGTAAAAGTCACGGTTTTCAACCCTGAGAACAGAGAAGTTTTGTTAGAGCACAATGTCATAAGCAGGCAAGTATAATTCATAATTTTTCTAGCCCCAAACTTGCACTCCTTATTAAAGTAACTTCAAAGAAACTCTTATTTACTTCAAAGTGAGTTTTCCCAAAGGCTCGGGTAAGTATTTCATGATTTGGGCCAGTGTTCCTCATTTTGCAAAGAGATGAACATTCTGGTCCATTACAAATCCGCAGTTCCATACAGAACAGGGCTGGGCAAAATACGGCCTGCAGGCCAAATCCAGCCCTCAGACCACTAGATCAGGCCTGTCACTGTCCTGGGGTCCAGCAGAAGCCTTTGGCAGGCTCCTTGCCTGCTGCATCTGCTGCACAGCACTCAGAGCATCTGGCTGCAGGCACCGTGTGTTCTCTGTGCATCACATTCCCAGGGAGAGGAGCGGCTTTGTGTGGTGTCCCCACTCCCAGCACAGTCTTGCAGCTCACATTGGCTGGAATACAGCCAATAGGAGCTTCCTGGGCTATGTTTTCAATGCAAGCAGGCCCCACATAAAGGGTGTGTGGTGTGCATGGAGCACATGGCCATGCAGCCAGCCACCTATAGCAGGGCTAATATCAGGAAATACGAAGACCTAATGCAAATAACTGGAAGTGGCAAAGTATTTAGTAAAAATAATTAAAATTTTCTAATATGAACAAGATAAAACCTGTTCTTAAAATATTCTTTAAACATATAAATTCTAGATAATGTGAAAATAAGTTTATATAGAAAAATAAGTGAAAATAAGTATTTATTATGCCCTGGGAGTAATTGTGCTAAAAGATCATTTTCTTGATATTTCTATCAACCTAATTAGATATTCCTGTGTTATTGTACATAATCAGCACATTGGAGTTGACTTTCCTTGGACACAGTTCTCATTAGTGCTAGAGTATGATTATACAGAGAACTCCTGCTGGAATGAGCTGTGCAAAAATTTGAGTATTGCTTACATAACTTTTGAAACCACTCTCCCAGAAACACTTGTAATGGGTAAGTAAGAATTCATATGAAAAGTGATTCTTGCACCTCAGAAGAGGGTTTTGTATTTTCTAAAATGTTTATCTGTAAAATATGCCCATTAAAGAGAGAGAGTAATAAATAATAATGGCTATACCTAAGCATATTGGGGTAGATCATCTCTGGATTGATGCACCTAACAGGAGCAAGATAGGAAGACATTTTAGGATCTGAGCCCAATCCTGGCAAAAAATTTTGTGCTGAGATCCTGAGAGAACCCCTTTGAGTACCTGGTAATTCAGCATTGATAGAAGCTGTACCCAGCATTCCTTATACAAGTAGGGTTGTTGCAGTAATGGAGGACTTCAAGACAAAACTAGAAGGGCTTTTTAGAATCTGAAACTCCTCTCTCAAGAATAACATTCAACAGAAGTATTTTTAATGGAGATGTATCTAATCTACATTTGCAAAAAGTTATGACTATTTGAATGCCTAAAACTATCAGCCCTTAGTCTGCCTGTTTTGTGAAGTTATGTTATTTATTTTTAGAAAATGTTTCATGTGAAAATTTTGGCTGCTTTCTTCTGGAAGTGCAGATTCCGTATGTGTTTCTGACCACTGAAGGACTTCTTAAGGCACCGGAAATTCTTCAGCTTCTAGAATCAAAGTAAGCAAAAATGACCTGATTACTGATTATCAGTTTAATTAGAAGCCTCATATGCTATGCAACAACATGGGCAATTGCCTGCCTGCCTGCCAGACTGGTGTTTGTCCCCCTGACTTTTCAGAGGTGTATATGTGTTCCCTGTTGTTTCTCCACAATGACTTTTCAAGATGTAAGATAATCTTCTCATGTTCTATATGCTAATAAAATTCTTCTCTCCCAGAGTTCTGAAATGTAGCCCTTGAATGTAATAAATACTGTTTATTCTAGGTATTTCAGAGGCACCTTTCACCTTGTTGCTGATGAGACTCTTTCTCCACTGACACAATTACAGGGTTAGCATTATAGGAAAGACAACAATAAAATTTTGACACTCATATCCATGGGTCCTTGAAGTCCATGTGTGAATCAGAGCAGAATTTAGCCTACTGATATTACAATATACTCTTTTATATCACACATTCTGTCATCTGGAACTCTCAAATAACCTGTATTCTAACCATAAATAAATTTTAGTTACATTTTCCATAAGTGCAGTGTAGTGAAAGTAAATACAAATAAATATAGCAAATACAGTATAAGTTTACAGTGTACAATATTACTGTTGTTGGTAAATAAAATACTCTGCAGACACTTTTGTTTGTTTCTTAATATCTAATTTTGTTTTTCTTTAGTGTTATGCATTGCTAGGTATACTCTCTATTATCCAGAATATTTGCATGTCCAGCAATATCCCAGTCCCAGGGCTGCCAGATATGTAAGAGTTTACTGTAATAATAGATATATTAATAGTAAAGTAGCACTTCAAATTCTTATTTCCATCCTACATCTTTTTCCAAAAATCACTGTTGGGCTGAAATATGTCATGTTTGATTGCTGCCCACAAACAATTTTTTTAAATAAAAGTTTCCATTGAAGTGTTTTGTTTTTCTTGATTTTTTTAAAACTACCTGGTTTAGCCTAAATATTAGAAGGTAAAAACATTCCATTTTTCTAATGCTACCGATTTCTCTAGTGCTATTTTAAAAAGAAAAGAAAATTACTCCTAACACATATACTATTAGATGGACTCTGTACTGTCCAAACACTGTGGGCAACTGGAAGGTTAGAGCTGCTTTGAAAGGAAATGGAGAGGTACTGATGTGATAAACTTGGACTGGCAGAGATGCATGGGACAGCATCAGGAGAGATCTGCAATTGCAAAGTCATTTGGTCAGGAAACAAAATGAAGCATGAGGCAGGAGTTGGATTTCTTCTTCGAGAAGAACTAGAGGAGCAAACCAGTGAGTGTGAGAATGATGGTAGTGAGATTCAAAGCGAAACCATTCAGCACCTCAGTTGTTCGAGTGTAAGCACCCACGTCGGACAGTACGGAGGAAGGGATCGAGCTGCTCTATAAAGACTTGACAAAGATACTGGAGGAGATACTGAAGAGAAATGTGTTGATCATCAGAGGAGATTAGAATGCAAAGATCGGAACATATAACAAAGGTTAGGAGAGAGTCTTGGGAAGCAATATAATAGGAAGTGGCAGCCAAAGCAGATGGTGATCAAAGATGAGAATGATGAGGTGCCCATGAGCAAGGAGACTGTTGTGCAGCAGTGGATGAGATATTGCACTGATCCGTACAGTTGGAACCAGGTATCTCAGGGAGACTGATCAAAGAACTAAAAGAGAGATCTACACCAAGCATCGAGAGTGAGGCGGATATTTTGAAGGAGGAAGTGGAAAGAGCAGAGAAACGATTAAAGCAAATCAAGAGCCCTGGAAATGATAAGATTACGTGAGAGATGATCAAATATGGCAGAAAAAGTATGATTCAGAAAATACACTGACTATGTAGTATAGCATGAAAAGAAGGGAAGGCACCTATGGAATGGACAAGATCTGTGCTAGGGACAATACACAAGAAAGGAAGTGTGTTGGAGTGCAAAAACTAGAGAACGATTGCCCTAACAAGTCATCTAAGCAAGGTGCTGATGATGATACTGATGGAGAGACTGAGATCGCAGATAGAAGAACATCTAGTGGATGTTCAGGAAAGATAGAAGTACCATACAGCAAATATTGGCACTAAGATTGATAGCAGAGAAAGCTCGATGAAAGAACAAGAACATCTACAATTGCTTCATCAATTTTCAGAAGGCAATTTGACATGATAGATTGGAGAGTGACTTGGGCAGTGTTGAAGTTGAACAGAGTGGATAGCAGACTGATACCAGTGTTGAAGGATATCAGTGACAATGTGGAGGCAGCAGTGAGAATGTGCAGAGAGTTGGGAAGTTCATTTAGAGCAAGTAGAGCTACAAGACAAGGAGATCCAGTATCATTAAATATCTTCATCATGTGCCTGGACAGTGATGGACAAGATCAAGGAAGAGGTAGAAGGGATATTGGTGCACAAGATGAGAATAAACAACTTGAGGTTTGCAGATGATATAATTATAGTCAACGACATTGAAGAGCTAGGAAGAACAGTGCAGATGCTAAATGTGGAAGGGAAGTGGTACGGACTGATTATGAACATCGATAAAATGGAAACAATGGTATTTGGAGATAAGGAAACAAGAAGAGATATCAGTATAGACAGGATCAAACTATAGAACATAGAAAAGTTCATGCATCTGGGGAGCAACCTGATGTATGATCTAGACTGTAAGAATGAAATAGCAACTCGAATAGTGAATGCAAGAGCTAGTTTGAAGGCAATGGATAAGATCTGGAAAAGCAAAGCAATTAGCTTAGGAATGAAGCTGAGAGTTTTGAAATCGTGTGTATTTAGCAGCATGTTGTACAGATGTGAGACGTGGGTGATAATGAAATATTTGAAGAGAAGGATATTGGTGTTTGAGAGGAGTTGTTATAGAAAGATCCTGAGAATAAGCAGGATGCAGGTCACCAACGAGGAATTATATAGGAAGATACAGCAGAAAGACAATCTAATGCAGAAGATTATCCAATGGAAGCTAAACCTATTTGGAAGTATCTGTAGATTGAACGACAAATGAAAAGTAAAGACCCTGGTATCTGGCATAGTGGACTGTTTGAATAGGAGAGGCAGACCCCACAGAGAATGGGTAGATGATATAATAGGTGGGTGCAGAGCTAGTCTACGGAAACTAAGCCACTCTATGCTGGACAGGGAAGGATGGAAGGAAATAGGGAGGGAGGCATTGGACCCCAACGAGCTCTGAGCCCCTGGTTGATGATGATCATGATGATATTTTAAAAGTTAGCTAAATCAAAAACAGTTTTGGATATTCAAACTTATGTACTCTGCCTGTGTCATACAAACATTTTAGGCTGCATCTACACGTGTACACTAGTTGGAAGTAGCAGCGCCAACTTCGAAATAGCGCCCGTCACGGCTACACGTGTTGGGCGCTATTTCGAAGTTGAAATCGACGTTAGGTGGCGAGACGTTGAAGTCGCTAACCCCATGAGGGGATGGGAATAGCACCCTACTTCGAAGTTGAACGTCGAAGTAGGGCACGTGTAGACAATCCGCATCCCGCAACATCGAAATAGCGGGGTCCGCCATGGTGGCCATCAGCTGGGGGGTTGAGAGACACTCTCAATCCAGCCCCTGCGGGGCTCTATGGTCACCGTGTGCAGCAGCCCTTAGCCCAGGGCTTCTGGCTGCTGCTGCTGCAGCTGGGGATCCATGCTGCATGCACAGGGTCTGCAACCAGTTGTTGGCTCTGTGGATCTTGTGTTGTTTAGTGCAAGTGTGTCTGGGAGGGGCCCTTTAAGGGAGCAGCTTGCTGTTGAGTCCGCCCTGTGACCCTGTCTGCAGCTGTTCCTGGCACCCTTATTTCAGTGTGTGCTACTTTGGTGTGTAGACGTTCCCTCGCAGTGCCTATTTCGATGTGGTGCTGCCCAATGTCGAAGTTGAACGTCGACGTTGCCAGCCCTGGAGGACGTGTAGACGTTATTCATCGAAATAGACTATTTCATCGAAATAAGCTATTTCAATGTAGCGTGCATGTGTAGACGTAGCCTTAGTCTCCTGAAGGCTGTTCAACTTTGGCCTAATTCTGATTTTTTTTTCCTTCAGAAATGATTGCGGGTGGGCAGGGGACATGTTTAGTGGCATGTGATATACAGGAGATCAGACTGTGTTACCTGAAGGTTCCTTCTGCTTTAAACTCTATGGCTCTGTGACTAAGCTTGATGTTTCCATAATCCTGAATGAGTACTATCACCTTCAACTTGTTTAAATAGCTTTATAACGATAACAAAAATTCTGAAGGTTTAAAAATAGTGCACTGAAGAGGCATGTTAATATTCTCCTTAACTCAGTGTATGAACACAGAGGAGTAAACAGAGCCATAAGCCCAAGACTCCCTCAGGGGAGAAGTGGGGGCAGAGGGATCAGGGCACCCCCTCCTTTTCCCCAGGCCTTGCCCTCACTCTTCCTGTCCCTGCTCCATCAACATCCCACTCTTCCCATCCCTGCTCCAACCATTCTTCCCCGCTTGCACTCCTTTCCCAAAATCCTTTCCCAAGAGACATGACCCAAGCAATTACCAGGAAGGCTCCCATGGACAGCATGAGGGGTTGGCCCCCTCTCACCACAGCATTGGGAGCCATAGAAGGTGGAGCAACCCAGCAGGCTGCTTTGCTCTGCTACAGTCTCCCAGCTGGGTCACTACACTTCACCATGGTGGCAGGCTGTGGAGTGCTGCAGTCCCAACCCACTCCCCTCTACTTCTGCAAGCCCTTCGTCGCTCAGGAAGCAGAGTGGGCTGACAACCACAGTAAAGCAGAAGAATTTGACTGGGAGATGGCAGTGGAGTGAAGCAGCTGTTGCATTGCTCCACTCTCCGTGGCTCCCACCACCATAGTGAATGCAGGGGGGGCAACCCTGACTGCCGGCACCTAGCCTACCCCCCAGGTAACATCAATATATGGAAATAGCCTATCCATAGGATGATTGAGGACAGTTGAGATGTTCACCACAGGGCCTCACAAAGTGTAGGGCTTAGGGTGGTTGCCATGAATGGGACGGCTCTGCATAGGCCCCACGAATAAATACTAGGACAGAAAACTTCTCTGGCCAGCATCCTGGGGCAGGGAAGAACAAGTTCCTTCTGAAGATGGGGCTGAGGTGGGAGGGGGAAGCAGCTTCTCACAAGGAGGGAGACAAGTAAGCTATTGCCACGGCCAACAAGGAGGAGAAAGTTCCCCTGCATATACCTTAAATCCTGTATATACCTCTGTCCTTATTAGAAACCATATCCATTTTATTTTCCCCAGCAGTCTAAATGTTCTTAGAGTAAAGAGCACTTTCCATAATGGAAAACAATTGTGAAGTGTGTTTCTTTCAGGAATTTCCTTACAATTTGCCCTAATAAGCCTTGGACATCTTGCCGAAAAATTATTGCCTGATTTGATATCAACTGTGAGGCACAGTGAAGAAGAATGGCAAAACAGTTCCAACTTACTCTTAAATAGAATTTAATAGTCTAAAACCAATATTTTTAATTTAATTGTTTAAAAATTAATGGTTTGCTTAATGAGTTCTTCTGATCATCGAGCTCTGGTCAGTCCTCAGCCTGACTGCAGGCAGAGTAGCCAGAGGTCCATTCAGTTTTTTTCCCCTAAATCTCTCTGGAATGTTGGGACCATTGAATGGATCAGCAAAGAATTCTGTAACTTCACATCAGGCTATCAGTCATGTTGCCTCCAAGCGTACTGTTAAGAGTACCTGGGTACATTTTTTCCCCACTGGATATTGTAGAAGGTGCAAGTTTCGTATGTGACTTAATGCTGACAGAGTCAGTTTTAGCTTCCTTGTGTTTGATGAGGACAATGCCCCGTACAGTGGCTGTTCTCTATCCACTCCTCCTCTAATCACCTGTGACTCCCTCAGAGCATGTGTCCACTATCCACTGGATCAAGAAGCAGTGATCAGTCCAGTGGGGGTTGATTTATTGATAAATCAACTGCTGAGCACTTTCTTGTTAACTCCTGTACTCTGCTAGAACGAGATGCTTCGGTAGAGTTGACGGGAGAGCGTCAGCTGTCGACTTATTGCAGTGAAGATTCTGTGATAAGTAGATTTAAGTACGTAGACTTCAGCAACGTCATACATACGTACATAGCTGAAATTGTGTAACTTAGATTGATGGCCTGAAGTACTGTAGACTAGGCCTCAGAACAATGAGCATTCAAAGTCATGGTGTCCAATACACAACAGAGTATGGTGAAATGTGGCTCATCAGCTCAGGAGAACCACACATGTGGGGCACCCCTTCAGCTGCTCCATGCATGTGCCCCACCAAATGGTGGGACAAGCACATGGCGGCACCGGCAGAGGTGGCTCCTCCGGCCCTGGCAGGCTCCAGCTGTAGGAAAGTTCGCATGGTGCAACTTCAGCCTGTGGTGGCTCATGTGGCTCCAGTTAAGTAATCTTGGTGGGGATGGCACATGGCTGGGGGAGGATAGTGCCTAGATTGTGGGGTGGGGGAGCTGTGGCAATCCTTAAAATTTCTGTTTGCCACCACTGATTCCAAGGGTCGTTCATTAACAAAGGGAGAGGGATGCTATGTTGATACACTTCCCCACTCTGGTAATTTGAGGATCATGAGAGGCTATTACACTCCTTTCCTTCTCTCTGTGCTGCGTAGTGGTTGAAAGGAGGGAAATGTACCTAAATGAGAAAGGAATGGCTAATAATTAGGGTAGCATGTTAGCTGTCAGAGGCAATGTAATAAAGCTATAACTTCTCAACAAGATATTAAAGGGATTGACTTTGCTACACTGCAAATATCAATATCAGCATGTTTTTCTGACTTAAAAATATCAGTCAGTGCATTACATAAAGTTTCTTCATGGAACTGCAGCCTCCTGCGCATACTATAGCAGTAAATCAAGGTAATATTGAATGAATGTGGAATTAAACCTAAATGGAATAAACATTGAAATATTTAAGTCTCACTAACTTGATTTTTGACCTTTGAATATACATGTCTTAACTGAAGTACAGCTGGGTATTCAGGAGCAAATAAAAAAATTAAAAATCCATATAATTGGAGTTGAAGAATTAAATAAAAGGACTCGACAAAAACATTCCTTTTGTTTTAGGAAGACTTCATCATGTCGCTTAAATAAAATTTACTGACACTTTGAATTCTGTAGGTACAATATTACTGTTATTGAGAGAAGTTGCAGTGAATCATTACAGCTTTTTGGAGATACAGATCAATATGTCGTGATAACAATAGATGAACGCACTGCCATACTTTTGGAGGTACAATATTAGACTGATATGGTCAAATCCCGCACTCAAATATATATATTTATCTTTCCTTCCAAGCCAGATTCTCCAACTTTCTAGCCTTCTTCTTTTGTTCCTCTTAAGACCCTCCTTAAGATTACAGTTTCAGGTCCGAATAGCTTTTTTTCCCCAGAAGTTATTCCAGAATACACTGAATCCAAAATTCTGTTTACTTCATTGAGATATTTACTAATTGATCTTGTATTGTATGTTTTATATACACTTATGCTTAATAACAGAATATCTGCAAAGCAGAACTGCATTAGCCCTGTTATTAGTTCTGTTTTAAAACCCCTGGAATGACTTTGATAATACTGAATATTTATTATTAAAGCCCCCACACTTAAAAAGGGGATTGTAAAATTGAAAATGTTATAGATGAATATAGCCTCCCATTGATATACATGTTAATTTATTTCATGTCAACAGATGTACCCCTATACAGAAGATTTGAATCACAGAAGGTGATCATATGCAATTTGTTATTAAAGTTCCCTTTACTATTTAATGTAGAACTGAAACAGCAGTGAGAAAAACAAATGAGAAAAACTGATGTTTCAAGATAAATTGAGTATTAAATCATTTATTAATATAGAAGACAGAACACATCCACAACTTTGACAATGTAATCTTTAGCCACATGTACCTTATAAATCCATTGCATCCATGGTGTAGTTATAAGTTGATTCAATTAAAGATTAATAATAATATTTGAATTTTTATAGTTCTCAGTAAGCCTCAGTACATAAATATACCCATTTTACAAAAAGGGCAACTGAGACATAATGAAGTCAAATGATTTGCTGACATTCACTTATTTTAAATCTTACAGCAGCCTTGTAAATATTCAGGATTTTATTTTACTCTCTTTTTGATAATTTTTGGTAGACTTTGGAAGAACTGAATTATGAGAAATCCTCTGATAATATTATATTAAGACTGATGGCACTATCACTTCAATACAGCTGCTGTTGGATCATTTTGTATTCCAGTGAGAGACTGAATTCAGAGTAAGTTGAACATTCATTCTACGAACATGGTGTCATAGAGCAGAATTCCTACTGTAAATCTTAATATATCATTTACTTGAACAAAGTAACTTACCAACATACTCAGAATTAATTGCAAATCATGCACTGTTTTTACAACAAAATATACATAGGTACATATTGAACTTTCAGCATGTTTCTAGTTTGCATTAGCCTTTTGGCCCATTTTCCAAGTTGCCATACTTTGACCTTTGAACTCAGTGGACTGACATAGGACAATTTCTTGACTCTAATGCATATTTTGAGTTTTTTTAACTATTTTTGATCGTGTTCAAGAGATAATTCAGATTTTAAAAAGAAATGTAATTTTCTAATCAGTGAATGGTTAGATCAAAAATCTTTGTTATTAAATAGCTAAAAATCAACATATCTAGAGACAATCCTAGTTTGACAGCACTAACCATTGGAACTAGTTCTGAATTAACTCATCTGGGGGCCAGGGCAATTAGATTTTGTGGAGGCCCCCAGGCTCCAGAATGAGGCCAAAAATGAGGAGTTTAGAGTGTGTGGGAGGGCATAAAATCACCACTGAGGTGCAGGGTTTGGGGTGGTGCTAGAGATGAGGCATTTGGATTGCAGGAGGGGGCTCCAGGCTGGGATGAGCAGTAGATCCCACCACCATAGGTAGTTTAGTTCCATTCATCCAGAGCCCAGGTATCAGAGTCAGCCTTCGCAGAACAAGTGCCAAGCCAGGACAGCTGTAGAGCTGCAACATGGTCCTTAGTCCACACATTAACAGCTTACTACACTCTTCCATACCATACCAAAGACAATGCTGGGTTTAGCAGGTCTGTACTTCAGTTAACGCAGCTGTGAACTCCTGTCCACCTCCATGGGTACTTCTTGGAATCACCTAATTTGGAATGGAGTTGAGCAATCACTCGAAGAAAAGACAGTTACATCTTTCCTGATTGTTGTTCTTTGAGATATGTTGCTCATGTCCATCCCACAACCTGCCCTCCTTCTCCACTGTTGGAGTTTCCAGCAAGAAAGAACTAAGTGGGAAGAGCATGCAGCCCCCCTCACATTGCACCATTGCTACCCCATTCAAGGGGTCACTAGAGCTACTCCCCTACAGATGCTGCTGAAAGAAAAACTTTCAGCACCAGTGCATGTGGTAAGTGCACACACCTAAAGTGGAATGGACGTAAGCAATGCATCACAATACCAGTTATGGAACAGGTAACTGACTTTTTCTACTCAAAAGCCTTCTTCTGCAAGCTAGTGGGAAGCAGTATATTTTCCCTGCACTGGCTACCTTTTCTTTGGGCTCTTTCCCTTCTTAATTTGGTTCCCTTCCAATACTGTTGTCTCATAACGCTGACTGTGCACTGAAGACTGAAGCTACATATATACTACAAGATAAATTGGCCTTTTAATAAATTGAGTTTTTTAACCTTGTTCTTGTGAATTCGAATTCAAGTGTCCACAGACCTGGAAATTAGACCCTCTATTCTCAGTGTCGAACTTCCGCATCCCCTTTGCCTTATCCAAGTTCAACTGCATCTGCAATACATTGTGGTTCCTTATTCCATAGTGCCTTAGCTTGGGTTGCTTGTGGGTGTTTGTCAGTGTTTGCTGTCACTATCCCAGAATGCAAAGCACTGTCCAATAATTCAGAGCACCCAGTTACCACATAAAATCAACAGGAGATTGCACCATTTTCTCTGTCACAATGCTAGCACAAGCATGGATCTGCAAATGCTGCAAGTCATTGCACACACACTGTTACGGCAACTTCATGGACTGTCATGCAATTTTTCTGTTGATTAGAAAGTGATATTATGGTTGAATATGACGATGATGAAGGTTTTGAAGAGGAAGTCTTTCTACTGCAGTCCAAGAACTCTCAAATGCTAGCTGTCCTGAATGCACCGCTGACAAGGGAGCAGCAGTTTTGGACTCATGAGACCAGCACACACTGGTGGGACCACATTGTTTTGGAGTCCACCCCCACTCACCAAACTGATTTGTGCTCCCCACCAAATGTGAACCAATAAATCAGACCATGTCTTACACAGAAAGAATGCTTTTACTTGGTGGGAGGGTGTTAAGTTTCAGGCAGAAGAATGGATGTGGAGGGAGGGTTAGGTGGAGGGAGGGTTATTTTCCTAAAAAAAGGGCAGCTGTGCTGTCGGCTTTCACCACCCCTGCCTGGGTGCCTCTGCATGAGTCCTCTGTGGACCTTGGTCCAGCAGCAGGCACCTGTGCTATTGGCCCTCTCCACCCCTGCCCAGTTCCCCGCAATGATGGACCCTCCCACTTGTGTATGCCAAAAAATCACACCGAGCTCGAAAGATTATGTTTATTTTGGGAGGAGGAGAGGTTTAAGCAGCAGGGAAGAGAAGCATTGTCAAGGGTGGTGGAATAGCCTTTTGTAGTGGCCCTTGGGGCTATAGCTGCAGGCTGTTCTTGCCCTCTCTCCCCTGTCTCCCCCTCTCAGGGACCATGATGACAGGGGATGGGTGACCTGTCTTCAGGGGACTCCCAACTGCTGCATTGGGAGCCCCTCTCCAGCTCCAGCATGGAGCACAGGACCTCCGTTTCGTCGTTCACTGCTGTTACGAGCTTTGCTGCCTCCTCCATCTGGTTTGCCACTTGCTCTCTTTGGAAGTCAAGCATACTCTGCTGTATTCTGCCGCCACTGTGCTGTCTCCCTTTTTATGTCACTGGTTTCTGCTTCAGACAGCTCCATGTGCTGCAAGATCAGATCCTGCTTGGACCTGTTGCACTTTCTTGCCCTGTCTCCCATGCTGAGCATGCCAGCTGGAAAATGAAGGTCAAAATTAAGATACAATTCACACTAAGTGTTACCTATGGAATGAATAGGTCTCTGTCTCTACTATCAGGGAAAGTTTCTTTTTGCAAGCCCACCTAAGGCTTATTAAGGATGTGATTCAAAGCATACATTGCACAAGCCATCATTTATCTAAAACATTTCATTCTGTACATAGTAAGCTATTGTCCGCTTTCTGGGGAGGGGAGGTATGTGCAAATAAGAGCAAGCCATCCAGTGTCCTGCAGCAGGGGAAAATGGTTTTTTTTGGCTGTTTGTGGAGCAAACCTCTTCAAGGAGCAAGGCCTGCAGAGACTGGCAGCCCCATCATGGGGGGGATGATGTGGAAAGGTTCAATTCCAGCTGCATGGGTGGGCTGGGTACATAGGAATCACTGTAAATTTTAAAAAAAAATGCTGGGAGGAGTGCTTTTCCAGCCATCTGCTGGGTCAGGGTAAAAAAATTTCTCAGTGGTCACCGGAGCAGCCCTCATCAAGGAAAGTAGGCCATGTAAAGAAGGGCAAACCATCTGGGCTGCATATGCTAGTTTGCAGTAGCAAGGTCTGGAGAGCCTGGCAGCTGCCTGGTGAGGGGGAATGGTGGGGAAGGGTTCAGTTCCAGCCACATGGATGGCTGGGTGCGGCGGCATCTTTACAAATTGAAAAAAAGCCGGTGGGGGTGGGTTCTAGCCATCTGCTGGATCGGGATAAAAAACGTTTTTCAGTGGTCACCAGAGCAGCCCTCATCAGGGAAAAAATCCATGTAAAGGAGAGCAAAACCACCTGTGTTCCACATGCCAGTTTGTGGTAGCAGGGTCTGTACAGCTCAGCAGCCACATGGCAAGGGAGAAGGGTGGGGAAGGGAAATGTGAGGGAGGAAGGCCTGGAGAGCCTGTCACCTGCCCTGGTTGGGGGGAGGGGAGATGGAGCATGCGCCAGCCGTGTAGTGTGGTTATGCACCCAAGGGAAACATAGAAGAGCAAGAAGAACTGCAAAAAAACTAATCCAAATTCCAGTGCTTTTTTAGATTGGCAAAGAAGATATCATTCTCCTAAAACTAACAGATATGGACAAAGAAGAGTTGTTCATCCTGCGTGACCACAAACCTGGAAAATTTTCCAAAATGCTGTGTGGTGCCATGACACCAGATCGTTGTCAAGTTGCCTGCTGTGGCTAGGTGTGCTACCATGGAAGTTGAAATAAGTCATGCCTGCCTAAAAGCCTCCTGCAAAAAATACACAAGTGCCTGGATGAGGCCTTCAAGCAGATCTCCAAAAAGAACAAGCTCTCCACCCCCAGAAATCTTACCACACTGTTCGGAGGGGCACAGATCCATAGAAACCATATATCTATAGCCATACCTATACCTACCTGCCACCCACTTCTGGCATTCAGAAAAAAATACTGACCAGAACAGGCTGGTTTCAGGGACTCGCACAGAGGGGACTGGCATTGGGAGGGGGGCAGTTCCAGATCTAGGATGAAGAGCTCTGGGCTGTCAAGAAGAACTTCCTCAGGCCCCTGCTGTTTGCCCCCATCCTTCTTGCCATTGGCCTCTTCCTCCTGGACCCCAGCTCCTCTTGGCTGACCCTGGACTCCAGACCAGGGCCTCCACAATTATCAGAATGAAGAATGGACAATGTGGTGGGGTCCCCCGCAAGAAGCACATGAAGCTCTTCACAATAGCAGCAGGTCTTTGAAGATGACCTGGACCACTGGTTGGCTTCCCAGACTCTGTGATAGGCGTGCCGGCATTCTTCCACCTTCACCCAGCATTGCATAGAATCCTGGGAGTAACCTCTGGCAATCATCAACTGCGAGATCTTATCATATATGTTCGTGTTTCTCTTGGACACCTGAAGTCTGCTCACCACTGATTCATCTCCCTAAACTGCAAGAAGATACATAATCTCCTGATGTCTCCATGCTGGAGCTTTCTTGTGAGACTGAGAACTACTAAGCAGATCACTACTCTGAGTGCTCATGATTGCTGGAGATGGCTACCAATGCAATGGTGATTGATGGAGTGTAATGTGATGGGTAAAAGAAATTTTTCATAATGGGTGCCCTTTATATTTCCAGGCCTGGGTGCGGATGAATTCAAATTCACAGGCTTCCTGTGACCTCCTTCCTGTGCCCCTGGAAAGCAATGGAGAAGGAAGCGGCCATACCTGGTGGGTAACCACATAGCTGTGTGGGAGACATATGAGACACTTCTGGAGGCTAATAAATTTGATTTTAAGAAATGGTGCTTCCACACTGGCATTTATTTGAAATTTTAACTTCAAACTTGATGCTACACCCAGCTGGTTCTGACTATATTATGATATCGATATTAGTGCTCCCTAATTCGAGCTAATGGTATTTACAGTGAAGATAGTGATGATGTAATATCAAACTAATTGCCTTAAATTCAGATTTAGCTCATAGCGTAGATATAGCCTGATACCATTTTTCCCCTCATAATGCAGCTTCTCCTGTTGAGTGCTTCAGTTGCATTCTGGTTGCTCCTACCAAAACAGTTTGTTAATTAGTGATCATAGAGGTTTAGTTAATATTCAGAATTCTGTTAGGTAATCTACATAGTTACAAAAGAATTTGTCATTTTGAAAATATTACATGTAGCTATCAAATATGGGCAATGTATAATGAAGGAATATTTGCAGCCTGCTGACACAATAACTCTAGTATAACTGCAGAATGAAACAAAAAATATGAAGAGAGCATGGTCTATCATTTATGTAATATTTCAACAATATGCTATTAGGGAGAACAAAATTAGAATGCATAATATTGGATAATAATCCAGCAAATCCTTCCCAGTATTAGATCAATTCTAATCCCAGCTGGGTGCAAAGGGGAGAATCCCGGAGATAGGAGCAATGGCCTGGGGAGCAAGCCTGCCTCCCTTACTCCACAGCATCAGCCCCCTTTGTGTGGGTTTAGGCCTGTGCCCGTTGCCCCATGTTATAACCAGGCACACAGAGTCACAATGCCACTCAGGTTTGGCACTTGTAGTTTCATGGTTTCTATAGGTACAATTGAACTCAAGATAAAGCTGCCCTTGTATTGCATATGTATAGTGAATATAATGCAATGCTGTTTTAGGTACAGCCTCATGGGAAATACTCTACATCATCTGTGCTTAATTTATGCGGGTTTGGTTCCATTTTCACAGAAATCAGAAGACTTTGAAGCAAAGGTAAGTTTCTCTAGTAAAGAGGTTTATTAAGTCTATTTTTACCTTAAGCATCTTTGTAAAACCAACCCTATGTCGTTATCAAAACATTTGGTAAAGCATGTACTCAGAATCTAACTTATAAAATAGTTTTAAAGTCAAATCCCTGATTAAATTGAGTGTAGGCGCCTGATTGTATTGCTACTGGATTAGGCTCAGATTGACTTCAATGGACATTATTGTATAGGGCTCATACAAATTAAGAAGCAGGTATAGCTGTGTTTTGCCGCAAATTCAGAACTATACAATTAGGCTTCAATAAGGATCTCAATTGGTTAACACTATGGAGAGGCAACTTCCTCTCAATGGGTATTCACATCTTCCCATCAGCTGCACTGAAGGGCTACAATCCCACTGACTGATCACCCTGCAACAAGAGAGCCATTCTTAGCCATTCTGTTTGTGTTGAATTTGCATGTGAATTCTAGCTCAGCAGTTTCACACTGGAGTCTCTTTTTGAGGTTTTTTTGCTCAAGAATGACAACTTTCAAGTCTGTAACTTTATGTCCAGGGAAATTAAGTGCTCTGCTACTGGCTTTTATGTATTATGGTTCTTGATGTCTGATTTGTGTCCATTCATTCTTTAGCATAGAGACCTTCCGGTTTGTCCAATGTCCTGGGCAGAGGGGAATTCCTGGCACATATCACTAGCAGAAAGTGAGTCTTTAAGGAACCTGCCACTGGACTCGTTGTTTTTGCTGAAACAGACTAACACAACTATCTTCTCTTAAACAGTATTGAGAAAATATCATAGTTTTATCAATCTGTTGTTGTTTGCTGTGGCTTCTGCATTTTAACTCACAGGTCAAAGTTAGTGTCACTATTTGTAAAATGACACTAAAGAAGGTGAATTGCAAGAGTCTTAGAGACAATGAAAAGAAAGTTATCTTTCTCTACTGGTGTCATTTTACCAGCAAACTTCATAATTGGAATGAAGGATTATACTAAGTGTACTAAGAAGAAATTTATACATTGTTTACTAAGAGGATAGTTTTTAAATATATTTTTTCTATAAAAATTTAAAGGTACCAATATTTGGAGCAACAGAAGTTTTAAAAAGAGAGTTTTTGTGCACGGGCAGTGGGTGTAAGAGGCAATGGGAGATAATGCCTCACCTGGGTCTTAGCATTCAACTTTAGCCCTCTTCCTATCCCTATTCTGACAGTTCCTGTAAGCTTCTGCAGCAGGCTGTTGCACCTTGCAAGCTAGTGGCTCTTCCCCAAGAGGCTCTGTTAACTGAAAAGTCAAAGCCTTACAGCATGCCAGGCCGATTAGCATAACACTGAATCTGTAACCGAGTAATTTTAGCAGTAATGAAACCATTTAACAAACACTTGTCAATCTTATTTACTGACAAAAACAGTTGTGCTTTACTATGTCTACAGAACCATATTTTAAAATTTGCTTTCAAATATTTCATTAGTTTGTGGTTGAAGATTATAATATAATATCTCTAAAAATCCTTGCATAGATATTTAGATTATTCAGCTTTAGCCTTAAATGATTGGGTCTTCAGACATTTATTTTTAAAAATAAAGCTTCAAAAGACCACCCTTATCTAAATTACACATTTTAATTCTAATTACCATAGTACGAAAGCAGCAAGAAGTCCTGTGGCACCTTATAGACTAACAGATATTTTGGAACATAAGCTTTTGTGGGCAAAGACTCGCTTCGTCAGGTGCATGAGTGGGGCAGGGGGTTTCAGAGGATTTAAAGAGGGGGGGTCTCTAAAGGGGAGGGACAGAGCTGACAAGGTCTATTCAGTCAGGATGGAAATGGCCCATTATCAGTAGTACACATCAAGAGAGGAGAAAACAAGTCAAATCAGTCAGGGAGGATGTGGCCCATTGTCAGATTCTAATGTGGAGGTGTGAACATCAAGAGCAGAGAAACTGCTTTTGTAATAGTAACAGAGAGGAAGCCGTGCTAGTCTATACACTATCAAAACAAAAAGCAGTCAAAAAGTCTGTTCTGGTCTGGCTGTGGTCTGAAGAAGTGGGTCTGTCCCACGAAAGCTCACCTAACAAACCATTTGGCTAGTCTTTAAAGTGCTACTTGACTACTTTTTGTTTTGCTTATGTAATGGGCCAGCTACTCCCAGTCTCTGTCTAGTCCTTGGTTGATGGAGTCAAATTTGCAAATAAATTGCAGCTCAGAGATTTCTCTCTCCATTTTATTTTTGAAATTTTTTTGTTGTCGGGCTGCTTTTAAATCTGTTACTGAGTGTCCAGAGGGATTGAAGTGTTCTCCTAAAGGTTTTTGTATGTTACTGTTCCTGATGTCTGATTTATGTCAATTTATTCTTTTAAGTAGAGACTGTCCAGTTTGGCCAATGTAAATTGCAGTGAGGCATTGCTGGCACGTGATAGCATATATTATATTAGTAGATGTGCAGGTGAAAGAGCCCCTGGCGGTATGGTTGAAGTAGGACCTGTGATGATATTGCTGGTGTAGATATGTGAGCGGAGTTGGCAGCAAGGTTTGTTGCAGGGATTGCTTCCAAAGTTTTTCTCTTCTTTCTATCCGTCACTACTCTCCTTTTATCCCCTTAAGGGACAACATTCCTTTTCTTCCAGATAGCTGGACAAATGAGTTTCCTTTTCCTTCTGACTATTTGACTATCTAGTTTTAAAAGAATCTTGCACCAAAATCCTCCACTTAGTATTACTAAGATATGAAGTCCTTTGATATGCCTACAATCCTTGGAAACATATTTTAACATAATCATATAGTTAAATTTCATAAACATGTCTTGTTATGAAAATCATACAAAAATATGTTCTTTTTTTCAAAAAACCATGAACATTTTTATGAAAACATAAACTGCTCTGACTTGTGAGTTTAAATATGTAGTAATCTGGAATGATTACTTTATGAAGGTTTAACATAAAATGGCCGTGTCTACACTAGCCCCAAACTTTGAAATGGCCATGTAAATGGCCATTTCGAAGTTTACTAATGAAGTGCTGAAATACCTATTCAGCGCCTCATTAGCATGCGGGTGGCCGCGGCACTTCGAAATTGACGTCTCACCACCGCGCGGCTCGTCCCGACGGGGCTCCTTTTCGAAAGGACCCCGCCTACTTCGAAGTCCCCTTATTCCCATCTGCTCATAGGAATAAGGGAACTTCGAAGTAGGTGGGGTCCTTTCGAAAAGGAGCCCCGTCGGGACGAGCCGCGCGGTGGTGAGACGTCAATTTTGAAGTGCCGCGACCACCCGCGTGCTAATGAGGAGCTGAATATGTATTTCAGTGCTTCATTAGTAAACTTCAAAATGGCCATTTACATGGCCATTTTGAAGTTTGGGGCTAGTGTAGACATAGCCAATCAGTTTAGAAATACTGACAAAGATAATGTAACACATAGAAAGGCTGCATCACATATTCCATAATATTTAATGATGTATTCAGATGGACAACTGACTTGCCCTAACTGCAGATGTTTTGCAAATAAACATCTGACAAACTTCAAGGTATATCAAAAAATGAGACTACATTTTTATTCCTAAATTTAGTGCTTTTAATTAGATACCTTCTGCGTGTCCAGTCTGTACAATCTGGCATTCAGTGGAAAACATGTTCCATTTTCTTTAGAAAGAAATGTTAGGAGTGTTTTTTCCCCTCCCTCTACCCCACCTCCCCCCACACATCACTTACTACATTTGGGTTCAGGAATTTGGCTGGAATGGGTGAGCTGGCAGAAACAGTGGAGAGGGTGTGAGCTAATGGGGAGGGGGAGATGTGGGCAGAGCAAGGATGGAGCATGGATGGGGCAACAGGCTGGGGAGCTTGCCTCCCCAAGCAGCAGGTTCACCCATCCACCAGGGTTTTGTGATTCACCAAGTTGGTATATGTGACTAGCTGATATAAATGCATAAAATAAATTTCAAAGATAAGGTGATTTACTGTCATACATAGATTAAAATCTGTGGCAAAGTTATACTATTCAAATTTGCTGTTGGGAAATAACATCTGAAAGTCAATCCTTGTGCAATGTAGTTCAATATGTGTGTTCAGTAATTCATTAGCAAATTTCTCAGGCATTCAAAATGCTAAATATAGTAAACCCTCGAGTTACATGAATTTTTGTGCAAGTCTAGGGGACGTGGGAACTGGACTGCAACTAGTTCCCAGTTCCCCTGGGCTTGCCAGGAGCCAGGAAACTGACCAGCCCAGCAGGACTGGTCTGTTTCCTGGCTCCCAGAGTGGCCAGAAGCTGAAAACCAGGGGGCAGCCTGGTTCCCATCTGCCGGCCACTTGCTGCTTGCATCATCATCATCATAATCAATAACCGTGGGCTCAGCATCTGTCTGATGTGAAGTGGCTTAGTTTCTGTCAACTAGCTCTGCAGGACCGGGGAAACTGACCAGCTAGTCAGTTTCCCAGGTCCCGCAAGTGGCAAGGAGCTGGGAATCAGGCAGCAATCTGGTTCCTGGCTCCCCTCCACTTGCAGAGAGGGGAAACCAAGCAGGGCAGCAGCCTTGTTCAGTTTCCTGGCTCCAGCCACTGGAGGGGAGCCAGGAACCAGGGGTAGCCTGGCTCCCAACTCCCCCCTGCTCCTTGGAGCCAGGAAACTAACAAGGACTGCTGCCCCACTCAGTTTTTCCTGGCTCTGCAAGCAGAGGGGAGCCAGGCTGCCACCTGGTTGCCAGCTGCCTGCCACTCCAGAGATGGGGAGACTGCTCCTCTTAGGGGCAGCAGTCTGATTCATGGCTGCTGCTCTCAACAGTAGTGACTGTAGCAGATGACACTAAGCTAGGGGGAGAGGTAGATACGCTGGAGGGTAGGGACAGGGTCCAGACTGACTTAGACAAATTGGAAGACCGGGCTGCAAGAAATCTGATGAGGTTCAATAAGGACAAGTGCAGAGTCCTGCACTTGGGCCGGAAGAATCCCAAGCATTGTTACAGGCTGGGGTCCGACTGGCTCGGTCGTAGTTTTGCAGAAAAGGACCTGGGAGTTGTAGTGGATGAGAAGCTGGACGTGAGTCAACAGTGTGCCATTGTAGCCAAGAAAGCTAATGGCATATTAAGTTGCATCAAGGGAAGCGTTGCCAGTAGATCCAGAGAGGTGATTATTCTTCTTTATTCGGCTTTGGTGAGGCCGCATCTGAAGTACTGTGTCCAGTTCTGGGCCCCCAGTTATAGGAAGGATGTGGATACACTGGAGAGGGTCCAGCGGAGGGTGACCAAAATAATTAGGGGGCTGGAGCATATGACTTATGAAGAAAGGTTGCGGGAATTGGGACTGTTTAGTCTGCAGAAGAGAAGACTGAGGGGGGACTTGATAACAGCCTTCAACTTACTGAAGGGAGGCTGCAAAGAGTCTGGAGAGAGGCTGTTCACAGTGGTCACAGATGGGAGAACATGGAACAATGGTCTCAAGTTGCGGTTGGAAAGGTCCAGGTAGAACATTAGGAAAAACTTTTTCACTATGAGGGTGGTGAAGCATTGGAATGGTCTACCCAGGGAAGTAGTGGAGTCTCCATCCCTGGAGGTGTTTAAGTCTCGCCTCGAACAAAGCCCTGGTGGGGCTGATCTGATGGGTTTGGTCCTGCTTACAGCAGGGGGCTGGACTCGATGGCTGTTTAGGTCTCTTCCAGCTCTATTGTTCTATGATTCTATGACTGCCACCCCTGACAGGAGCAGGAAACATTCCTGTTGGGCGGCAAGAGTCAGTCTGCTGCCCCAACAGGAGCCGTTTCCCCACTACCATCAGGGACAGTAGTCTGACTCACTTCTGCTGCCCCAGACAGGAACAGTTTCCCGCTGTAGTCGGGCGGTAGTCACGTTAACCCAAGATGTGCAATTTAATTGTGCATATCTCGAGGGTTTACTGTATCCTGAATTCCTGGAAAACATTACATCGTAAGCATAACACACCAAATTCAGGCACACATGAATTACTTGGAAGGAAGTATAAATATAGCTACGCACTTGATCATATTTAAAAGATATTGGTCGTGTCTACACTAGCCCAAAACTTCGAAATGGCCATGCAAATGGCCATTTCCAAGATTACTAATGAAGCACTGAAATACATATTTAGCGCCTCATTATCATGTGGGTGGCCGTGGCACTTCAAAATTGCCGCAACTCCCTGCCACACAGCTCATCCAGACGGGGCTCATTTTCGAGAGAACCCCACCAACTTCAGAATCCCCTTATTCCTAATCCTATTCTTAATCCTATTAGGAATAAGGGGATTTCGAAGTTGGTGGGGTCCTTTCGAAAAGGACCCCTGTCTGGACAAGCTGCGCGGCGGCAAGCCACAGCCGCCCGCGTGCTAATGAGGCACTGAATATGTATTTCAGCACTTCATTAGTAATCTTCAAAATGGCCATTTGCATGGCCATTTCGAAGTTTTGGGCTAGTGTAGACATAGCCATTGTAGTGAAATTCACTTTACCTATGTAGAGTTTGAGTAATCCAGTGTGTGGGGTTGAACTTTGAGGCTGCAGCCTTTCCATATCACATGCATAGAAGGATTTTAATGACTGTAGGCTTTTGAATTGAGGACCATCTTTAAGCTTTCTAGTTTCCTGCCTGCTGAAGACCATTGTGAATACAACTTTTAAATATAATCTTTGAGCTAAAGCATTTCAAATTATTTTAGGTAGCTCTTGTGCCAGGGTTTGAAGAGACAGCATTGCTAATTCGTCAGATTGCTGACAACATTTTGATATCTTCTAAAACAAATCCTCATGAATGGCTGGACAAATCCTGGCTTTCTATCTTGCCCTCTGAGGTTTGTCTCCTTTGTACTAAGTGTAGCAGTTCTCTTACAATTTGTAAGATATTTAAAACACTAAGTTGTTTTTATTATTTCAGTTTTCTATTGTTTTGTTGTTAAATATAAACACAATGGGCCTGAATCATCCCCTACAGACCCAAATAGATGCAATTTGCATTCCCCAGTGCTTTCAGGGGCAGCTGTGCTAGAGAAGAGTTTAAGAAGCAGTAAAAGGTGTTAAGAGGCAGTAAAATATGCCAAGTATCAGAGGGGTAGCCATGTTAGTCTGGATCTGTAACCGCAACGAAGGGTCCTGTGGCACCTTATAGACTAACAGAAAAGTTTTGAGCATGAGCTTTCGTGAGCACAGACTCACTTCATCAGCATCTGATGGTCTGTTAGTCTATAAGGTGCCACAGGACCCTTTGTTGCTGTTAAAATATGCCAGTGAGCAAATCAATCTGTTATTGTGACACTATGATTCTGTACACTAAATTCTAAATAAAATATTGGACCAGATTACCAAACAATGGGTCAATCCTGCAGGGTGCTCAACCCTTTGATTCCAAGCCGATATAGCAATTAAACTCATGCTTAACTAGAAAGTATGTATTTTATCCCATTAAAGTCAATGGGACTTAGTCACATTTCTGTGTTATCAAGCCCAAGACAATAAAAGTTTATTTACTCACTGGATAATTGATGTATAGATATGTACATGTTGGATGAGCCTATCTGCCTGAGTAAAGAAGATGACAAGATGGGAACCCATCTGAGCTCCTGCAGCGGAGGGGGCTCCCCTGTCATCTGGCTCCCTGAAAGGTTATGTATAGTGTATGAAGGAAGAGAATGATATTGTCATAAATAGGAATGCTTTCCCATATTGGGACCAGAAACCCATAGAATATTTACTTCATTCACCATTTCTTATTTTTCTGGTCCATAGTAAACAAGAATTATGCTCTAGTAATTTGGAGCTCCAGTTTTAGACTTGAGTACTTAATAGGTGATAGTTCTCATCTGCTTTCCCTGATGGGCAGAGCTGTCTCCTGAACCCTGCCCTTCAGTGCAGCCCATCTGCTTCTGCTGAGTTGGGAAAAGAGATGAGCAGGCAGCTGGATCCTGGCAGCCAAGATCTCCCGACTGCTGCCTCCGATGAGTATGAGGCACCCGTCATCTCTCCCTAAATTCCCAGAAATGTTTAAACCAAATAAAACCTGAAAACAAAGGGCCTTATGTAAGGTACAAAACTTAGTCCCTTGAACCAGGGGGAAAAATATCCATTTTAATCCGAGACTAAACATTTGACTTTTTGGGTCCAGAGTAAGCTTTTTAACAAAGTTTGGAATAATAATCCACAATAAATGGATCACTGATGTCAACCTTAGGTATAAAGGTGTTACTCTACAGCCTTCCTATCATGCAACTTTGCATAATTTGTTTCTCCAGTACAAAGCTATTCTGTTTACAGATGTTTAGCTGTATGTTTGTGTGTGTGAGAGAGAGACTCTGTGTGTGTGTGTGTGAGTGAGAGAGAGAGAGAGATAAATTAATTAGCTATAAGGCCCTCCTGCTCAGAATTGTGATTCTGTGACAGTCTGTGCCCAGAGATTGTATAAAGATGGTATTCTCTTCGCATGCTAATGACCAAGCAAGCTTAATGTCCCAAGTGGATCATTCTGGAAAATGACAGTGACTTTTTCCACTCCCAGGCAGAGAAGTGCTTGCTTACTTTTCCGTGTATAAATCCTCTAGTGGCTCAGCTCCTGTTAAAGAAGGGGTCTTCACTGAAGTGGCTGTTGCTGGCAACTTTTGACCAACTTCAGGAACTTCTGCCTGAGGTTCCAGAAAAAGTTTTAAAGGTAGACCATACTGAATTTTTATATTTTACTATCAGTCTAGCCGCCTGTGGAATAAGTAAGGTTTCACAGAATGCTTTCTGAGGTGACATTTTAAAAACAAAAATAACTAAGTTATTCAACATTTTTCATTGCTTGCCATCTGCATTAGCCCTTATTGCGTTAGAGTATTTTTATTCATATCTGAACTGGCATATACACTAATACTTGGTCATTGGGTTGGGTCCCCTTTATATCAGTATGGGATTAAAAGCATTACTCGAGAAGAACAACGTGAAGGATATCCCAGCCATCAACTTTCTTGGGTGGTCAACACCAAGTGTCCATTATTACCTAGAATTATGGTTACTTAATGGTAATCTTCATTTTGAGGCATTTTACAATTAAATGTTTCTTCACATTTTTTCTTCTAAATTTTCTTCTTTTCATTTGGTTCTCTCCTATCCACTAAATATTCTCAGAGCATGAAATGCTCTACGTCCCATTTAGAAAGACCACCAGAGCCATGTCAGTTAAGGTGAATTTTTATTTTTGGCAGACAGAAAAATACATCTACATCTTAGAAAATTAATTTAACTTTTTTTCATATTTGGATTATAGGGTATTTAGTTGAACCATAAACATTTGTTAAGTCTCTGGGTTTTTTTTCATTCCAGCATTTTAGTGACATCACTTCTTTGTACAACGTGAATTATTCCACTCCTCCAAAATCACCCAGGCAAACCATATCACCAAAAGAACAATGGAGCTGCTTCAACATGACCTTTCCACAGGCTTCATTTTCCAAGTCTCTGCTTTCCAGTATTCAAGGAGATTGTCAGAATTATCAGTATTCAGAATTGTTTGATAACCTACACAACAGCACAAGTCAAGCCTTAAATTATTACAAAAATGTGTCTTGGTCTCCTTCAAGATCAAGTGAGACACAGAGCATGTTAAAATCTTACTGTGGAGAGGTCAGTTATTTTGGAGAGACAGAGCATCATAATGTAAATGGTCAGCAATACCTTCCTTTTCTGAAAAACAGGGGAACAGAGAGAACAGTCTTAAAACAGAATGATTCAGAGGTATTTTCTTTGGACTCAACCCATGTGAATTATGAAGCCAGAATCTCACCACCAAAGACTTCTAAGGAGGATTATGATTTAGGTCAGCTTTCTTTTCACATTATGGAGCAGAATAGACTTTATTAATATATTCCCATCTTTGTACTGAATTTTCACTGCAGCTAAAGCAAGTACACTTGAAAGCACGCACATGGTTTAGTTGAAAGAAAACCAAAAGGAACAACCTGAACCAGGATGTCAGTCTTGTTTCATTTGTTTTACATGATTTCCCACATACGTAAAAAAAAACCATACAGTTTTCTAAACAAAAAGTGTTTTGATGAAAAACAGTTTAAACTGAGTGCATCTTAGTAACAGTGAGGTGCTGAGCAGTCTATTTTTAGATTATCACTGAGGGAGGAAATTGTAGCTCAGCTGAGGTGTGGCAAACTCATGCAAATTGTTAGGATTTACATAAACAAGTGAACAAGATATCTGCTATATATAGGTCTACAGAAATCTACCAACACAGAGGATTATAGTTCAGGGGATTGGTAATGGTGTAAAAAAAATTTGCAGTTCTACAGTGCCAGTTGAGATCCACCTGCAGCAGGCTAACAACAGGAGAGGGGGCAAAAGGAGTATATTTAAGTGACTTAAAAGGGTCCAGGGTTCCCAGCTGCCATCACTGCTAACTCGGCCATGACAGTGGTCAATGCCTTGGGCCCTATACACTGCCACTGGTGCCATGGATGGCATGCACCAGGCAGTGCTGAAAGGCTTGCTGGGAGAAACTAGCTCCCAACCTACCTCCTTCCACCTGAGGCCCTGCCCCTTTCAGGGGCCTGGAGCCAGCCCTCGTCACCGCCACCACCTTGCCCAAGGCCTAGTAAAGTCTGTAGGTCATCCTGACTCCCAGTGGGTTGTGATAAAAATATTGTTGATCAGATGGCTGTTTGGTGGCTTACATGAAAGGAGGTGCTGGTCCATTTTCTTTTCCTACAGCACTACTTAAAGTTAAACTTGTAGGAAGAATGTGGGCTCTCTTGCTTTGGGCAAAAAGGGGAAGACCACTGTGGAATAAGAAGTGAGCTTATTTGATGAGAACATGGGACTGGAAAATCAAGTGCTCACAGGTTTGTAGGAAGAGGTGGATATGTGGCAGCTCCAGTATATTACTGCTGAGCTTTTTCTGTTACTTACAAGCAAAATGCACCCCCCATGCCTCTGAAATTTACCTCAGTGGTAAAGCATCAAGTATTGGAAGGAGAGGAGGAGAAAGAGAAGGCATTGAAGGATAGGTTAATAGGATGACCCTGAGTCCAGACGGGGAAGTCCACATGGACAGAGGAAGGAAGAAGTGTTCTTCCTGGGAAATCAGGAAATAGCATTTGATTGGAACAAAGGTGAGGGTGTAAATGTAAATTGGCTCAAACAACAGAATCCTCACAGGCTGCACATTGATTTAGGAGACAAAGAATTGGCCTGGCTGGGGTAGAAAGAGAGTTAATCATGGCAGCTAACACGGGCAAGAAAGGGGCTGGTCTGTGGCTTCTGTAAAGAAGCTCTCATTCATAAGACCTTTGTCTCCTTACTTTACTGGTAAAGGGAGCCAAAAACTGTCCTTCCTGTGTCTCTAAGGCAGGACACAAGAAGAACAAAAGGAATACTGATTAAGTAATTTTTTTTTATCACCCAAGTGGATTTAAGAAATGATTAAAAACTGTAAAATGTGGTCTGCATTAAAAATGGGTTTTATTGTACATTGGATTACTACATTTCTCTTAATTCTTTTATTATCTAGTACCCAGCAAGGATACAGAGGAGGAGATCTTAACAGTTCCCATAAATAAAGATGTGTATGAAATCCTTATGAGAAGAGAGAGCAGTCTATGTGAGCTCATTGAGAAGAAGTTTGGCTGCAAGTCTCTGTTTAAGAGTATAAGATGTCCTCTTGAAGTGTACAGGAAAAGCCTGAAGGAAGGAATTGAGATATCTGTTTGGATGGATGATATGACAAGACATAATGCCGATGCTTTGGTGAATGCAGCCAATGAACATCTGGACCCTATTGGAGGCCTTGCTCGTGCCTTGGTGCAAGCTGGAGGACCAGAAATTAAGCAAGAGAGTAAAAGTTACATTGAGTACCATGGAACACTCACCTCTGGCCAAATAGCAGTAACAGGCGGAGGCAGACTTTCTTGTAAGAAAGTTATCCACACAGTATGTCCAAGATGGTCTGCAAAGGAAAGTGAGAGATGTTGTCAAATACTTCAGACAGCAATAATAAATGTCCTGAAATATGTTAATGCTCCAGAGAATGAAATAAAGTCTGTGGCTATCCCTGCAGTGAGTTCGCGAATATTTGGCTTCCCAATAGATTTATGTGCTCATGCAATCATACAGACTATAAAGAATTTTGTTGAGCTAGCTCCATTATTTGGCTGCTTCAAAGAAATCCGCTTGGTGAACATTGCTGAGCCCACAGTTGCAGCAATGAAAAAAGTCTGTGAAGAGTTGCTGGGCAGGAGTGACATTAGCTCACATCTGGAGACTCCACCAGCTTCTGCAAACTGCCTTCCAGATTCCATCATAATCAATGGTCTTTGTCTGCGCATTGTAAGAGGACACATTGAAGATCAACAAGTAAGTCGTCACAGTGAGGCCTGAAGACCATGATCTTGTGAAATGCTGAGCGTGGAACTACATCGCAGCGTCTAAGCAGTATTGCACCTTAAGAGATTTGAGTGCAAGTTATATTGATCCAGTAACTAAGCATCTTGTCCTCTTCCCTTTCGCCACCCAACATCAGAATTAGTGGACCAATGCAACATATAGCCAGGTGTCCTCTTATAATATACCTGTTTAGTTATTAAAAGTTTGTTTTCTTTCTGAGTGAAGCTTATTATGAGAGAATAGAAGAAAATAACAGATAGTCAGGACAGTTGATAGAATAAAGTTATGTTAACATTCACTTTTTAATGCAATATTTTAATAGTTAACATACTTTTCATGTGTCTCCTTCAGGTTTACTTTCCTAGCTCCAATCACATCCTGCTTTTCTTTCTCTACTCGGACAATGATTCTTTATCACTATTGGGTCATTCAGCTGGAGATAGATAGTTTCTAAAAACAAACTAAATGCCATCTTTAACCAGCACATGATTTAAATAGACTTATTTAACTTATTGTAACTGGAAAATATGTAAAAAAGTGACAGTCTTAGTTTTTCGGAAACCAAAAAGAATGATTGCCTGTTTTTACAATGTTTTATACCTTGTGTGTTAAAGAAAGATCTTGACTCCTTATGGAGTTTGTTTTTATAGATGTGGAGATAAAGGGCAGAGATTATAACTTTTGGTCAATGGAGGAAAAATTCTATCAATTAACTATATAAACTGAATAGGTGTACCCCAGAGCCTTGCAATTTCAGATGTTTTCAAACAATCAAGTGAAGATTTGATTCACTATTTCTGTGTATATATTATCATAAGCAAAATTTTTGCATCTGATAAATTTAGTTCCAAATGGCAGCAGCCCAAGGAAATAAGTAATGGGCAGAAGCAGAAAGCTCAGGGATTTCCATACTCCCATAGTCCTCCTGCACAGAAGGCAGTCATACTTTTGCAATTCTTCCTGAGTACAGTACACAAGATGGTAAGGACTGCTAGCGTGGCTGGCAGTGCTTACTACTTGTAAGGCTACATCTCCATCACACCCCACTGTCAGTAGTATTTAGACTGTGTATAGCTAAGCGCCACAACAAAAAACCTGCTGCATGCATCGCTCACTGCAGTGTGTAGCTACTTGTGTCAGTGACAGGGTGCAGCAGGGGAAGACACAGTGGAAAAGTTTCAGCAACTAACAATAACAATGTAGATGGGAAGACAGCTTGGATGAGTGGAAGATGTTAGGGATGTACTTGCAAACATAGTCAAACCCCTCAACTGTTTTTTTTACATTCTACTTGCCTAAGCCATGCATCACCAAGTACACTGCTTGTTGTACCTGGGGATAAAAGGGGGCAGCTATATTGTTGTGTATTCTACCAGCTCTCAAAAAAGCATACAATTAAGATATACTTTAAAGGGCAAGTGCTTGGGTGAGGTGAAGTTTTTATAAGGAAAAAGCTCCATGAGCTATGCAGGTACATTTGAAGTGGGAATCAGAATGCAGTACAGGTAAAACATGCATTTAACAGAAATAAAATATGTTGAGAGCTTTTGTTCTTTTCTTCCAGGCTGCAATTATTGTTAATTCAGTGGTCATGAATGATGATCTCTTAAGAGGAAATATTTCAAGTGCACTTCTGGAAAAAGCAGGCCCATCTCTTCAGAAGGAATTTCTGCTTGAGTTACAAAAACTCCCTCCAGACTGTGAGAAATTCATATTGACAAAAGGATACGATCTGGCCTGCAAGTCTGTGCTCCATATAGTATGGTCCTCACAAAACAGCAGTGATTCACAAAAGGTGACTCAGCTAGAGTGGATTTTCATTTCTCTTTTTTCATTTCAAAAAGAAAAGTGAAAGCTAAAAAGTCTCCTTGTTTTCTGCAGGTACTAAAAACAGTAATATCAAGATGCTTGCTTATGATTCAGGAGTATCAACTTCCTTCAATTTCCTTCCCTGCATTTGAGACCAGAGTGTTAAATATGCCAAATGATGAAGTGGCAGATATTATGATTGATGAAGTTTTAAGCTTTGCAAAGGAACGTCCTTGGAAGAAGACAGATGTGTATTTTGTTGTCCATCCAAGTGACAGTTATGTGTATAAGGTAAAACATATAAATAGAAAACCCCAAATAATCGTGAAGGAAGTTTCTTTGTATTGTTGCAAGGTAAAGTACTTCCTATAAAAATGGGTGGCAAGCCTCTGGTATATGTGCATGCACTTCCTGAGGAGGGTAAGGAGTTTACGGTGAAGGTGCTGTTGACCACTTTGTAGGGACGTTCTACTGAAATTGTACCACAGGAAATGCATTTAGTAAATTCTGTCACATCATCTACTATAGCAAGGTATTTTCACAAAGGGCTTGGCCTTCCATGGTAAAAAAGGCTGCAGACATGAGGCCAAATTCTCTGTTGATGATTTCAGTTGGACTGTATGCCATTTGTCAGTAGAGAATTTGGCCCAAGTGATGTATATATGGCTGTTTTAAGTATCCCTATATTGTAAAAATACGAAGTTTGATCCTGTTCTCACTGAGCCCAAAACTTCTATTGACTTCAGTAGGTAAGGAATGAGCCTCTATACTATGACAAAAGTAACATATAAAGCAATAGAGTATGAACTGGCAAAAGGTTACATTATGTTCTTGCTTCTGCTCTAAAAGGCTGTTGTGGAAAACTGAATCACACTGAAGACCAAATTCAGATGTATAGTGTAATGTAGTGCTAGTAACTGGGTGTAAGGGAGTTTGTCTGTAACTTAGATGCTGAAGGAGTGGAAAAAGGTGTATTTGCTCTGATCTGCTTGTTCTTCCCTGTTAAGTGCTTTTCCTGCTACACCATCTTTTCCATGCCACTGATGTGTACAGTACATTAATTTTATTCGTATTTCAAATATACCAGTTTACACCCACTCATTGGCATGTAACATACATCACCTTGCATGTAAACTCTGAAGTTTCTCCTCAGTTTTAAAAGTATTTACAGTAAGAATTTCCAAGTTTAATTATAGTTGTTTTTGTTCATCTGCACTGTGCAGTTTTCTATCTTTTTATCAGTACAGTTCAGTGTAAAATATTTTTTTCTAATGTAGTATTCATTTGTAATGTACATCACGGTATTTGTTTGAAGATCATTTTTGTCGTTTTTCCATATGCCAAAACTCTGACAAATTATATCTGGTTTTCATTTGCCTTTTTGTTTCCTTGGACCACATGCTCACACTGTCAGTTGTTTCACTAATGTACCAAAGCCTGTACTCTTCCAACCACAGGCCTCCAAGGCTAAAAACCAACAGGAATATTGTTTTTTTCACTGCTCAGGGAGGTCAGTCTGCAGGAAACCGCAGCCCGCTGCACAGAACTTAACAGTGCTCCGCAGTAACTGTCTACATAAGACTATGGAGAGGAGCTTTGTGAATTAGGGAGGGGGATAGTCAGTGCATGGGTGCACTGTATGGATCCCTCACCACAAAAGTGCAAGCAGAAGAAACCAATAGGCAGCTTCTTTTCTTACCTATAACTTACAATAGCTGCCATAGCCTGGCTGCATAGATTCCCCACATACTGCCACCTGAGGAAATAGGAGTGTATGCCATCCATGACGTTGTACAAAATCCTGGTACTAGGATTGGCACAGGAGACCAGCGTTAGGCCATGTGTGAAAGGAGATGATTAAAATTTCTGAGCTAATGGAAATTTGGAGAGACAGACTGTTCATTTGCTAGTGGTTTGTTAATGGCTGTGAACTGAGGCTAAATCTTTCTTTTACAAGGCTTTCCAAACCAAATTTGAGTCAGCAAAAAGCAAGCTGATAGAAAACATGGAATCCAACAAAAGTTATGATTTGGGTAAGTAAGCACAAGGGGAGAGTTAAATTCTGATCATGATAATCTCCTAATAAATCACACGAGCTCTGAAGTCCATTTTTGATTCTGTTTGTTTGTCAGGTTGGGTGATAAGGGGGAGAAAAAGACAACACTCGTTTTGGTACAATGGGGAAAATACACTACCTCTTCTAAAGCTGTGTTTTGCAAAACTTGTTTTAGTATTATAATATTTAATTAGACTGTTTTTTACTTTTATCAGCTTCTCATTCATGTAAAGGAAAATGTAACTGTTGGGCTAACTATTCCTCTCTTAGACACTTTGCAGTTTTTTGCCCCTAGAAGGACCTATGTCATTCACATTGATGTTATCAGGAGTTATGTGTAAGTGCCGAGAATAGAACTGATCATAGGGTTTGATAGCTCAAAAGAAGGATTTCTTAAAACTGACTACAGAGTGGAGGAAACTAAGCTATAACAACAAGTCCTATGGCACCTTATAGATTAACGTATTTTGGAGCATAAGCTTTCGTGGGCGGCTTATGTTCCACAAATATCTGTTGGTCTATAAGGTGCCACAGGACTTCTTGTTGATTTTAAAGATACAGACTAAGTTGGCTACCCCTCTGATACTTAAGCTATGACAGTTATAAATTATAGTCTCTAATCAATCACCTTCATCCCCCTGTTCCTTTCATTTAATGAGCGAGTGGGTGTGGTAAATTGTTGATGCAGAAGGTTCTAACTATTTTGCTTTGGCCCATTCATTCCATCTTACAAGGACAGATATAACACACCATCCTCACCATCCTCCTGTAGAACACAGGATCTGTCCTATGTGTCAGATCCTTGCTCCCCTTCACAGTGTTTGGGTGGCTGATGCTTCAGAAGAAGACGATCCTTCTGGCCTCCAGTAATTGTAGTGTCTTTTCTGGGAAAGATGAGTTGCTTTTTTACTCTGAAGCACAAGTTTAAATCATCCTCATGTATTCTGCCTTGAATCGCTACAGGTCTCGTTAGTGGCCATGAAATTATTTAACCAGTCCTCTCCTCAGCCTAGTTAGCTGTCACTGATATAATGAATGAATATAAACATTAACCATTTTAAATCAAGAAAGAGACCAAGACATTCCTTTAAGTATGGTGAGTCTTGATTCACCTCCTCCAACACCTCAACTATGAATGTGTCTCCTGCATATATTTCTGGCTCAGGTTATTGGAAACAGACATAAATTAGGGCTCAATCATGCCCTGTGTGGTAGTTTATAATTAGTCTGAATGGAGTCACATGAAAATCATCATTGGTTGATTTGAGAGAGACCCCCAACTAGGTTATAATGGACATCTTTATCGGGGCCAGGTGCTGAGAGGATATAATTACTGCTGTTCCTATTCAGCCTGGTAGTGATGAAAATGGTTTCTTTCCTTATTCTTAGAGGTTTTGTAGAACCATGCCCAGAAGTTCAGTGCACTTTACTTTAACTTTAAAAATAAAAGTAAACTTTTGAGGAGTGCATTCTATCTACTGCAGAGTTCTAGAGGTCTACAGTAGACCCTTGACTTACATGGAGGTTGCATTCTTGTGCAACCCCACCTAAGTCAAATGTCATGTAACTCAGAGAGCCAGGAAACTGACCAGTCCAAGAGCACTGGTCAGTTTCTTGTCTCCTGTGAGTGGCAGGCAGCCAAGAGCCTGGCTCTGGGCTGCCTGCTGCTCACAGGAGAAGGGAAACTAACCAGTGCTGCCGCTCTGGTCAGTTTCCCCACTCCTGTCAATGGTGGCAGACAAGAGTCAGGCTGCCACTCCAAAAGGAGCTGGGAAACTGCTCCCCTTGTCAGGGGTGGCAGTCTGACTCTCACCGCCCCTAACAGGAGCAGTGAGGTTGCTGCCTCTGACTGGAACAGGAAGAGTCCTGCAGCGATAGTCAGGCTGTTGCCCCTTGACGGGAGTGGTTTCCCCGCTCCTGTCAGTGGCAGCAGCCGAGAGTTAGGCCCTGGGCTGCTGCCCTGTACAAGAGCCAGGAAACTGACCAGCTCAGTAGCACTGGCCAGTTTCCCCGCTTCTGTGAGTGGTGGGGAGTTGGTGCCTGGCTCCCAGCTATCCGCCACGTGTGGGAACCAGGAAACTGACCAGCGCTGTGGTGCTGGTCAGTTTCCCAGCTCACCTGAGTGGCGGGCAGCTCAGAGCTAGGTGCCAGCTCCCTGCCTCTCTGAGTCATCTTAACCCAAGGTACATGCAACTCAAGTGCGTGCATCTCAGGGTTCTACTGTACAAGTTTAATTAACACAGCAAAATTTGCACCTGCACATGGCAGTTCTCTGTCTTTAGTTACCACTTCAAAGTCTGCAGTGGTATTTTGTTCAATCTTTGGGTTAAGGCAGTTAGTACCAGCTTCAGTCAAGGCGAGTTGATGGTGCAAAGTACTTCATGTGATTAGCCCCTTGTTACCAAAAATTTCAGTTCAGGGGAGGTAAGGATGATGTCATGGGCAACATTCCTTCTCTCTTCTAAGCAAGAGAGTTGTGTTTGCATTGTGTCTTCTATGTTCAAATTGTTGTTGGATAGCATTGCAACCTTCCATTTCTTGCCATGTTATTCTATCAGTGGACTTTTTATATTAAGCTGAGATTGTTGTTGTTTAAAACATATTCTACCTAGCCAGTGCAAAGCATCTGCATGTGAAACACACTGATTTCAGCACTGATTTGCATCCTACTTAAAAAAACAGGAAGTACACGGATGTGCTTAAAATGCAGAAGGTACTTCATTTATCCAAACCCAAACTGCACCAGGGATTTTAAAAAAGGATTCCTTAGTAAGTAGGACAGTGTCCTCTTCTTCATTTCTTTGCTTCAGAACCACTCCTTCCCCCAAAGCTACACAAAAATGGCCCTAACTAGAGAGTTATTTAAGTCTGTGTAAATATTTAATTTCATGATATCCGGTATCTCCTGAAATAGCAACTTCTGCTTAAACCACATATCAGAGGAATGTGGGAAAACATGAAAAAGTAAAATAAGTTTCTAAGTGGCTGACAGAATAACTATCATTTAATTTGTCTTTTAAGTATATTTTTTTAAATCTGGATTGGAACTGTGTTTTTTAGTGATTACTAAGGACAAATCCTGGTGAGAGATTTGCCATTGATTTTAATCAGAGCAGAATTAGTCCCTTATAGGGAGATTTTTCAAAGGCAGCATTGAAAGTTAAAGGGAGTTACACACCCAACTGTCATTGTATCTTTAAAAACGTGTCTTTTATTGTCTGTTGTAAAGTGCCAATTCTGAACATAGCAGAAGAGCAGTATGGAGTCTCAGGCTGCACACCATGATTTGTGATAGCACTTGTGAACTTTTCAGTCTACTGACTGGACTTATAAACAGTACTTCTTACAGGGTCATGCTCCTACAGACAAACTGAAGTAGAAAATAAAAAAATGGGACCAGCCATTGAACTTACTGGAAACTGCCGTGAAAAACTGGAAGCAGCAAAACTATGGATCGAAGACATAATGCAAGTCCAGAAAACTCACCTTCTCATTATAGAAAACAATCACATTTTTAACCTTAGCAAAAGAGAGCATGAAGAACTCTCTTATATGCAGTATTTTGGCATATCCATATCTAAAGAAGTGGTTGGTGGAAAAGCAAGATTAGTGATACAAGGTCCTCCTGGTGCCATAATTGATGCAGTGTTTGTGATTGAAAACTTACTGTGTTATGCAGAAGAGAATAGAATCAACCAAGAGAAACTGCTTCAGTCAGAGGGTCAGTGAGGTGAAAAGAATAAAAACAAATTAGATTACATATGTATGTTATCCATGTTTAGATAAGCCTGTATTTTAGTTTGTCTGTATGTCAAACATACAATAGGGTTAGATTAATCTATATGCTTAGATACCACGGTAACAGGCACTATGCAAAGCCTTTCAAGTCTTCGTATGTTAGTTTGTTGACGTGTGTTAGTTTGTTGACTTCAACTGAGTCACTATTCAAGAAGATTCCAGGAGATTGCAGTTTATCAAACTGGTCTAGCCAAGTTGGTTTGGGCGGATATGACTGTACAGCCAGCCCTCATTCAAGAGGTTCCAGTAGGAAAGGCAGCCTGAAGACCGAGACAGCTGAGGCTCCCTGGGATCAGTTCTGCATACATTGTAGGTTGCTTGTTGCAACTCCCCTCCTGATATACATATTGCTATCAGGGACTTACAGACAGAGTTGTTCTGGTGGGAGTGAATGAGGCCCTTTGGCTTCAGTATAAGAATTACTGAAGTCAGTTAAGTCAGTTAACTGGTTTCAGTGGAGTTACAATAAGAACGAATTTGAAACCAGTACCAAAGACCACCTGATTGGGCAGCTTCCTACTTTGAAATATCTGTTTTCCAAAAGCCATCCCTATCAGGCATCTCTTTTCCTGTTATTTGAATGGTCATTAAAAATGGGTTCCAGGGTATAAAATATACGTAATGAAGATGATGCATTCTGTGTCTTTTCTGTTTCTGATTTTTGGTTTTTTTTTAAATTGGTTCCTTCAGTAGAGCTTGGTAGAACTTGATTTAACAGGCATAATATATTCAGCAAATTTAAATGTCAGCTGTAAAATCTTTGGCAAAGTTGAATCAGTTGAAGAATTTCTAGAGCAGGACAGGCAGTTATTTTATACAAATATAGAAGGGTGCAGAACGGTGCTGTAGTGTCCATATCCAAAGTTCATTGAACTCGACAGAAGCCATTCAACTGTCTTCATCAAGCTGTGGATCGGGCCCCGAGTGATCATGATTTTTTTTTTTAAAAAGCAGATGTCTTAAAATTAAAACTAATTTTGTCATAAACTCCCTGTTTACCATCAATGACCAGATAACCCCAGAAGCACAAAAGAAGAAAGAATATCTCAATGTCCTTCAGTAAACCTCAAAAGTTATCACTGCCTTCATCAAATGATCCTGTAAAGGAGGAGCATTGATTGATATAACCCAAAGGCTACGTCTACACTGAGGAAAACTTCAAAATGGCCATGCTAAGGGCCAAGTCAGACAATACTAATGGAGCACTGAAATAAATATTCAGCGCCTCATTAGCATGCTGCCGGCCACAGCGCTTCAAAAGTTTTACTCACGCGCGGCTCGTCTACACGGGGTCCTTTTCAAAAGCTGATAGGAATAAGGGGATTTCAACATTTGCAGGGTACTTTCGAAAAGGACCTCTGTGTAAATGAGCCACACATGAGCAAAACGTGGCACTTTTGAAGTGCTGCGGCCAGCAGCATGTTAATGAGGCACTGATTGTTCATTTCAGCACCTCACTAGTATTGTCCTATTTGGCCATTGGCATGGCCATTTCAAAGTTTTGGCCAAGTGTAGACATAGCCAAACCGTTTATTTTGTAGACCAAGTATCACTCCTCTCTCAACTAAGCAACTTAATATATTAATTTAATCTTCCCCTGACTGCACTTATGGTGAGATTTAACAATCTAAACATCTTAAATTATTATTAAACATCCTGTTATTTTGTATCCAGGCCAACTGGAAACTGATTATCCTTTGGAAAGATTCCAAGACAAGACAAGCAATATCAAAATGCAGTACCAGATCACACCAGTAGACTCATACTGTCAGGAATTCAAGGCTGGAGAAAAACAGTCTGAAAAATCTGGGCTTCATCTTCTCAAGGTAAAGAGAGTGTCCTGTTAAAATGAATCTGAAGGAATCTTAAGGTATCAGACATTTACAAGAATCTGGATGGAATATAGGATATATTTTCAGATAAGAACAAGCTCAGAAATAACCAGCTACTTATAATAGGTGATGAACTTTAGTAAAATTACAAATGAAGCCTAAATGTATTGCTCAGTGAAGATGACTTTCTTACAGAAACTGTTACAGCTGATCTCTTAAATAGATGGAATTAAATTCTCATTTACAGTTTCAGAAGGTACCATACGTTTGTTTTATATTTTGCAACCTAAAGTTCTCAGTTACCATGAATTCTTACAGGGATCAAGGAGCTGATTCTGCACTCGTGATATATTTAGTATAGGCTGAAACTCTTAAATCTGGTACTCTGTTGGGGATAACGTCTTGGTACAAGTGCTGAAGGAACTGACCGGGGCCATGCACAACTTGACCTGCTGCTCACAAACAGGGAAGAACTAGTAGGAGAAATAGAAGTGTGTGGAAACCTAGGCTGCAGTGACCATGAGATCGTAGATTTCAGGATCCTGACAAAAGGAAGAAAAGTGAGCGGTAACATACAGACCCTTGATTTCAAAAGAGCAGACTTCAACTCCCTGAGAGAATTAATGAGCAAGATCCCTTGGGAAATGAAGATGAAGGGGAAAAGAGTTCAAGAGAACTGGCAGTACTTTAAAGAGTCTTACTGAAGGCACAGGAACAAACCATCCCGCTGCATAGTGAGAAATGCACACATGGTAGGCAACCAGCTTGGCTCAACAGGGAAATTCTTAGTCAGCTTAAACTCAAAAAGGATGCTTCCAAGAAATGGAAACGTGGACAGTTGTCCAATGAGGAGTATAAACATACGGCTGGAGAATGCCAGGAAGTAATCAGGAAAGTGAAAGCACAACTGGGACTGCAACTGGCAAGGGATGTGAAGGGTAGCAAGAAGGGTTTCTACAGGCATGTTACTAATAAGCGGGTTATTAGAGAAGGTGTGGGGCCATTACTGGATAAGAGAGGTAATCTAGTGATGGATGGTGTAAGAAAAGCTGAAGTACTCAATGCTTTTTGTGCCTCAGTCTTCACGGACAGAGTCAGCTCCCACACTACGGTGCTAGACAGTGTAGTATGGAAAGGTGGAGGGCGGTCATCTGTGGGGAAGGAACAAGTTCTGAGCTATCTAGAAAAACTAGATGTACACAAATCCATGGGTCTGCATTTAATGCACCCAAGGGTACTGAGGGAATTGGCAGATGTCATTGCTGAGCCTTTGGCCATTATCTTCGAAGACTCTTGGAGATCGGGAGAGATCCCAGACAACTCGATCAAGGCAAACATAGTGCCCATCTTTAAAAAAGGAAAGAAGCACAATCCAGGGAACTGTAGAACAGTCAGCCTTACCTCAATCCCTGGGAAAATAATGGAGGAAATCCTCAAGGAATCCTTTTTGGAGCATTTGGAAGAGAAAAAAGTGATCAAAAGTAGCCAACATGGATTCACCAAGGGCAAGTCCTGCCTGACCAATATGATTAGCTTCTATGATGAGGAAACAGGCTCTGTGGACATGGGGAAGTCAGTGGATGTGATATACCTTGACTTCAGCAAAGCTTTTGATACAGTCTCCCACAACATTCTTGCCCATAAGTTAAGGAAATATGGATTGGATCCTTGGACTATAAGATGGATAGAAAGCTGGCTTGATGGACAGGCCCAGTGGGTAGTGGTCAATGGCTCAATATCTGGATGGCGGTCGGTTTCAAGCAGAGTGCTGCAAGGCTCAGTTCTGAGGCCAATGTTGGTCAACATCATTATTGATTACCTGGATGAGGGACTGGATTGCACCCTCAGCAAGTTTGCAGATGACACAATACTAGAGGGAGAGGTAGATACGTTGGAGGGTAGAGAGAGAATCCAGAGTGACCTGGATAAATTGGAAGATTGGGCCAAAAGAAATCTGATGCAGTTCAACAAGAAGTGAAGAATCCTGCACCTGGGGCAGAAGAATCCCAAGCATTGTTATGGGCTGGGGACCGACTGCTTAAGCAGCCGTACATCAGAAATAGACCTAGGGGTTATGGTGGATGAAAGGCTGGATATGAATAAACAGGGTGCCTTTGTAGCCAAGAAGGCTAACGGCATATTAGGGTGCATTAGGAAGAGCATTTTGAGCAGATCTAGAGAAGTGGTTGTTCCCCTCTATTCGGCACTGGTGAGGCCACATCTGGAATATTGCATCCAGTTTTGGGGCCCCAGTATAAAAAGGATGTGGATGTGCTGGAGCAGGTTCAGCGGAGGGCAACAAAAATGATTAAGGGTGTGGAGCACAAGACCTATGAGGATAGGCTGAGGGATTTGGGCTTGTTTAGTTTACAGGAAAGACTTAGGGGTGATTTAAGAGCAGCCTTCAACTTCCTGAAGGGGAGCTCTAAAGAGGATGGTGAGAAACTGTTCTCAGTGGTGTCAGATGGCAGAACAAGGATTAATGGTCTGAAGTTAAAGAAGGAGAGATGTAGGTTGGATATTAGGAAAAACTACTTCACCAGGAGGGTGGTGAAGCACTGGAATGCGTTGCTTACAGAGGTGGTGGATTCTCTGTCCCTCAAGGTTTTTAAGTTCCAGCTTGATAAGGTCCTGGCTGGGATGACTTAGTGGGAGTTGATCCTGCTTGAAGGAGGGGATTGGACTAGATGACCTTCTGAGATCCCTTCTAGCCCTATGATTCTATAATTCTATGTTGCAGAACCAGAGAGTCCTGGGGCTGACCAACATTTTCAGGGCGGGAGCTGAAACTGGAGCAGTGGCCGACAGCATGGCTGAGGCTGGAGCCACCAACTACTCCATCACACCTCAGGTCAGAACCTTGTTCTTGCTCTGCCACAGCATGGGGATGGAGGCTGGAGTTTCTGCCTGCCTTGCTGCAGTACAGGGCCAGAGCCCCTGTCTGCCCCACTACATGGTGACACCAGGTCCCCTGGCCTTCTCATGGTCCGGCGAATTCTGTCCTTCGAGACCTGTCAGGTCCCAACCATGCCAGACTAGAGAGGTGAAACCTGTAGCAGTTCCAAGCTCTGCTTTGATTCAGGCAGGGAACATAAAGATGTATAGCATATACATAGAGAAATACAAGCCTCTCTAGTAGATATATCCTCAGTGAGAGGGAGGGAAAACTGGGGGTGTTGACCCAATAGGGAGTTGCAAACCTATGGTAGCAAGGTCACAATTGCCCACTCTTACTTCTGTGTTGCCACTAAAACTTAGTGATTTGGAAGTGGCAGCTCCTGGCCAGGTGCCGACCTCTGAGATCAGCACTGCCCGCAGCAACAGTGAAGAATCAAGTGTGGTATTGTATGGGGGAAGTCAAATTGGCACTTGTTTAGAGGGGATCATCACAGCCTGAAACATTTTCAAAGGGAGGCCCAGCAAAAAAGTTTGAGAACCCCTGCATCAAGGTATTAGGAACAATTTACTTGAATTACAAAGAATACCTCTCTTACTGCACTATAACTTTGATTAGGCTTCCAAACATGCATGGTACCTTATCTCTCAAAAAAAGATTTATTTGCAACTTTACTGACTCCATTTCAGAAAAGCTCTACGAATTTTCAAGAAGTTGGAGGCTTGGCATATAGCTGTCCAGAAGTTCAGATTGAGAAGACAATTTGGCATAAATATCCATCTAGCCATGCACTGGATTCGTTTGCACCTGACCTCACACTCTGTGATTCAACTGCAAATCCAGATGAATATAGTAGCTTGAATTTTCACCAACTAGCTGGAGAGTTTACAGGAAAGAGAAGGCCTGGTGCATCATTATCAAACTTAACAGAAAAAGAGGTTTTAACAGGTATGGGAAAATCATACACACAAGTGCTGAGATAATTTCTAAATAAGCTAAAAATCAGAGTTTCTGGAGGATTCAGTGATAGATTTTTCTTTAGTTTTTAAATAAAACAGATCAGTTGCACTTTCATTTTAATTAGGTGATTTGTGGAAAATTCTAAAATATTAAGTATTTGTATTTTAGTGCAAGCAGGAGTTCCTAGCATCTTAAATATGTGTATTTTGTGCACTAATTGGGAGTAGTTATAGGTTCTTTTTAAATTATCATAGCTCTTTTTTCTTCTGACAAAATATTAAAAGAGAGCACTACACATATTACACTACACTACAAAATATTAAAACAGAGCATTTAGCAAAACTTCTACTTAATCCCACAATTTGTGTTTGAAATTAATTTAATAAACTTACCGGAATTATTTTTAGAAATGTTGATAAGTAATGTTAATAAACAAAGACCTGGAACAAAGGCAACCCATAGGGTTAAACTTGCCTTCACAACTAGAATTGGATTAAGCAGCCACAGAAGGCAAAATCATGAGCCCATTAAAATCATTGTGACTTTGTCATTGACTTCAAATGGGTCAAGATTTCACCCAGTTGGTGATCTCAGATATATACTTGTCACGGCATCTATGTTTAAGCTTGGAGCACCCTTCCTAGCTTTGCCTCCTACACCTTCTTCTGCTCGAGTCCTTTTCAAAATCCACTTCTTCAATGAAATTTAATTAATGTATCACTATTAAAATACCCAGTGAACTCTGAAGATGTGCATTGCGCACAAAAGAGACTTCATATCCTTATTTCTTCACTCTGGTCTTCCTCCCATCCTCTCCCTGGGTGTGCCATCGTCACCTCTTTGTTTTCTTATTTTAGATCAGGGTGGGGAAGTTTTTGGAGTCCAGCCACTAACCCACAGAAAAAATCAGGCAGGAGTCACACACAAGAGAGAATCTAAACAAAACCCTCAGTGAGCTGGCCCCCAAGGGAAATGGAGAGGGAACCCCTCATAGATGTGGCCCCCAGCTGAGAAGCAGGCTTACCCCCAGAGGCTAGTAGATTTTGTGGGGTCTCTCTAGGTTCTGAGGTGGAGCCAAAAATCAGGGGTTCCATGTGTGGGAGAAGGCTGAAGGGGAGCAGGCTGGATATGTGAGTGTGGGGTTTGAGTGGGAGGTGCAGTCTGGAGCTGCCTGGAGATGAGGGTGTAGGCTCTTGGTGGGAGGTGGGGTGCAGAAGCGGGCTGGGCGGGGGTGCAAGGTCTGGGCAGGTGAAGGGAGTGCCTACCTGGCACATTTCCCTGAGTGGTGCAGGTGCCTCTGTGCAGCCCTATATACTGCAGAGAAATACTCCCTGTAGGCACCGCCCCATCACTCCCATTGGCTATAATTCTTGACCAATGGAAGTGGCAGGGAGATGGGGCCTGCCGGAGGCACTTCCCTGCAGCACATGGGGCAACTTCCTAATCATAGAATCATAGGGCTGGAAAGGGAACTCAGGGGGTCATCGAGTCCAGCCCTCTGCTTCCAGCAGGATCAACCCCATCTAAGTCATCCCAGCCAGGACTTTGTCAAGCTGGGATTTAAAAACTTATAGGGACAGAGTGTCCACCACCTCTCTAGGCAATGCATTCCAGTGCTTTGCCATGCAGGTCACAACAGCAGACTTCTTAGTAGACATGTCACCATCTCTTTTTCCCCTGTCTTCAGAGAGTTCCCTTAGATGTTTCTAGTGCTGCCTTGAAGGGCACAAGAGAAATAAATCTATAAGAAAGAGACTACAGGCATGGGACTCCCCGACAAGGTGAACCCCCAGGCAAACTCCCTGTTAGCTGCTCACAGTGTTTGCTGTGGCTGCCTTCTTATAAAGACTGCTGGCTACTCAAAGCCTTGCCTCCAATCTAATCAGCCCCTGAAGGCCCACCTGGAACAAAGCACTCCCAGCTGACACCTTGCAAACTTATCAAACTGACAAACATGCTTTCAAACTGCGTCTCTCTGCAAAACAAATGCTCAGACACACAGACAGATATTCAATCCGCCAGCTCACCAGACAGCTTCCTTCCCTCTTCCTGTCAGAGCCCATGGACTGGAGAACAACAAGAAGTCTTGTGGCATTTTATAGACTAACAGATATTTTGGAGCATAAGCTTTTGTGGGCAAAGACCGGCTTCATCAGATGCATGAGTTGGGGGGGGCGGTTTCAGAAGGGTATTTAAAGAGCGGGGTCCCAGTAAGAGGGAGGGCCAGAGCTGACAAAGTCTATTCAGCAAGGTGGAAGTGGCCCAGTATCAACAGTAGTTATCAAAAGAGGAAAAAACAAGTCAGATCAGACAGGGGGTAGACAGCCCTGCTTGCCTGGAGTGGGACTGCAGGGCTCAGGACTACTCCCACACAGCAGGGAGCCAGCACTAGTACCCTAGTCATGGTGCCCCCTCATGGCTGGAGCTCTGCACTAGTTTGTGCCACTGATGGGGGCTGGGGCCATGAACATCATGGGCCAGATCAAGGCAAGTTGTGGGGCAGTTCCAGCCCAAGGGCTGTAGGTTCAGCCATGTTTTAGACACCACCCCTGTTTTAGGTAGTAAATTTTTTAAGGCATGTCTGTCTGTAGTAAAGTGCAATCCAGGTTGACGGCATTTTAAAAGTAATAAACAATAGTAATTACTGAGCCCTATCAGTAAGTGTTTTACTCTACTAGCCACCATAAAGCCATTTTAAAAATCATGCCTCTCTTCGCATAGTCTGTCACCCCTACTCAGAGAGTGTAATTAAGAAGATGACTTGCAAAGTAAATCGTAAGTAGGAAGGGTGGCAAAATCTGCCCCATTTATAATAATGACAGTCTAGTATTTTGATAATACAAGACATTTTTTTTAAGAAATCCAAAGCTTAGGTTCTTTGACAAAGCTGGTTGGTTCCTCATGCAAACTGAACACTACCTAAATCAGTTTTGTTTTTTGTGAATATGCAGCTTGATGTGTGCAAATGGTTATATATGGATGCACGCATGCATGTGACTCTCTGTTACCCCCTAATTTTTTTAAATTTAGTCCCCAGCTATATTCCTAATACATTCAGCAGCAACAAGAGGCTCTGCAGCATACACACATTTAATAACTATTTACAATTATTTTACATTTTGATCTCTTCATTGTACAAGGAAGCAGATGAGATACATAAATAATTACATCGCAATCTATGAAAACCTAAGTAACTAATTGATACCTTGTTTCATGGGCTGCTTACAGCAAACTGGCAGTGAAGAGGTGAAAAGTTATTTAAAATGCAATACACTGCTTTTAGGGTGTTGGGAGATTACTAATGTGTGTTGTGGTGCACATGAAGCCCTTCATTGGGCTAAATCTCCCCCAAGGCAACTTTGAAGTGTGAAATTTCGAAGTGCCAGCTTGTGTATAGCTGTGAGTCAGCCACGGGTACTTTGAAGTGCCTGTACTACTTTGAAGTCCCTTTACTCCTCGAAATTTTGATAGGACTCAGTAATTACTATTATTTATTACTTTTATATTTTGAGGCGTAAAGGGATTTTGAAGTAGCACGGGCACTTCAAAGTACCAGCAGCTGACCTGTGGCTATGTGCAAGCCGGCACTTTGAAATTTCACACTTCGAAGTTGCCATGGGGCAGATTTAGCCTAATGAAGTACTGGATATGCACCACAGCATTTCATTAGTAATCTCCCAACACACTAATTACCATGCCCCCTTCAAAGTTGGGGGCTAATCTAGACACACCCAAAGTGACTATAAGGAAGTTGTAAACAAACTTGCTGCTGCCCCTCTCTCTCTGGCATACATTGGAGGGACAGCTTGGTGATTAGCAGTACTTCAGTAAGGCTGTGTCTACGTGGGAGCCCACCATCGAAAGAGCAAAATTGAAATTCAGAAATCAATATACCGTCTTTCGAAAGAACATGACCACATGGCAAAGGCGGATCTCAGTTCCGACCCACTCTTTCAAAGAGCCCATCCCATTATTTCGAAAGAGAGCGTCCACACGTGTACAAGCGCTCTTTCGAAAGAAGGGAGGCGGAGATGCTGCAGATGGGGTGGCATGGCCGCCAAGCCCTTCCGGGGTCCACAGCCAGCTGCCGCCTTAAAGGGCCCCCCTTCAGTTCTCCTGCCCTGCACTAGCCGAGATCTGCTGAGCTTCCAGGAGCAACGCAGGGCTTCAGCGCAGCAGCACCATGGCCAACGACACCCTGCTCCTTGCACTGGATGCAGACATTGTGGGTACTGTTGCCCATGTTGTCTGCACGGTCACCACAGCCGCCTCCCTCCTCCTTTGGAGACAAACAGCCCCCCCCGAGGACATGGAGCGCACCCAGCCTGCACCCCGGTGCCTGTGGAGCCACCCCAGCAGCACGGACTGGTGGGAGCTACTCGTTCTGGGGCAATGGGATGATGCCACCTGGCTCCGGAACTTTTGCATGAGCCAGGACACCTTCCAGGAGCTGTATCACTGGCTGGCACCTGCGTTGAGGCATCAGGACACCACTCCCCCTTGAGAAGCAGTATGGAAACCGGCCACCCTGGACTCCTACCGCTCAGTGGGCCACCAGTTCGGGGTAGACAAGGCCACTGTCGGAGCAGTGCTCATGGAGGTAAGCCGGGCCTGGGGCATACTCCCACCATGGGAAGGGGGCCCACGGGCGGTGGGTGGGGGGAGCGGAAGGGAGGGTCACTGGCTGGGAGTGGGCCAGGAGAGGGTCGCTGGCTGGGAACACCCTGCCACACTCTCATGAGAGCGCACGGCGTCCCTCCTTGCGGGTTGTCCGTGCCCTGAACACCATGCTCCTGCACAGGGTCATCTGTGTTGGGGACCAGGATGCCATTGTTGAGGGTTTCTTCTCCTTGGGGTTCCCGAACTGCTTTGGTGCCCTGGATAGGACGCACATCCCCATCCGCGCCCCACCACACAGCGCCGGCTATATCAGCTATATCAGCCGGTTCATGGACATCTACATGGGCTGGTCGGGGCAAATCTACAAAGCCAGGGTCTTCTGCAACTCCAGCCTATGCCGGTGTATGGAGACCGGCATCTTCATCCCCCAGCGAGAGATACTGGTTGGGGACACCACCATGCCGCTAGGCATAGTTGTGGATGCAGCAAACCCCCTACTGCCGTGGCTGATGCAGCCCTATTCTGGCCACCTCGACCCCAGCAGGGAGGCCTTCAACACCCACCTCAAACAGTCCTGGCACGTGGTCAAGCAGGCCTTTGGGCACTTCAAGGGGCGGTGGTGGTGCCTTCTTGCCTGCCTCGAAGTGGGGATGTGCAAAGTCCCACAAGTGGTGAGCGCCTGCTGCATCCTCCACAACATCGTGGAGGCCAAGGGGGATGCCTACTTCCAGGGGTGGACAGCTGAGGCCATCATGGGGTTTGAGCAGCCGGCTACTGTTGCCAGCCACCAGGCAAACTGCAACGGTTTCTGGATCTGGGAGGCCCTTCATGTAAGTCTCGCCTCAGGGCTGCAGTGACCAGCCCAGTGCCCACCCCTCCCTCTCTCCGTATACATCCACCCCACCACCACATGTACCACCACCACCACGCCCATGCTTCCCCCGCCCCTGGGACACGGGCATTGGTGCACAATATAAACCTTTACCAACAATAAACCATAAAAACCTGTGGTATAAAAGTCCAACTATTTACAATGTGCATGGGGGGACACCCCTGTATTTTGCAGGGTGGGGGCCTGAACTTGGAGGGGGGTGGGGAGGGAGCCAGAGTTGGGAGGGTCACCCGGGCAAGGGGGTTGTGGGCCGAGAACCACGCTGGCCCCAAGATCCCTTTCCCCTCTGGGAGTGGGTGCCACGGCAGGGCTGGGACAGGGCAGGGAGCACTGGAAGGTAGGGGCGTGGTGGGACGTCAGTGGGGGCATCAGTGTGGGGTGGGTTGGAGGACTCTGTGGGGGGTGGGCAAGGGATGCTGGGTGGGACCTTTCTGGGGGGGCCCTGCAGGGGACTCAGGGGGTTGGGCAGCTGGGAGGGGTGTGGAGGGCCAGGAGCTGGGCCACATTGCCCACGTGCTCCTGCAAAGTCCTGTGGATGGCGTCCAGGTGGGACATGAGCTGGGCCCAGGCCTCCCTCTGCCACACCAGGTTAGACTCCTCCAGCTGGAGGTGGTACTCCATAAGCTCTGCCTGGCGGAGGTTGGCAGGGTCATCCCCCGTGCGCCACTGCAACCTCTGGCTGCGCACCCAGTGTGATGCTGCTGCTGAAGGTGCCTGGCCCCTGTCTGATGCCTCCGAGGGACTCTTGGGGACCACCGACTCCGATGGGCTGTGTGGACCCTCACTTGCTGCACCTGCAAGGGGTAATGGATAGCATGTCAATCTCTGAGCAGGACCTCATCCCCCATTCCCCCTGGGACCCTGTCCCCCTGAGTGCCCACCTCACCCGACCCCCCCGGTTCCTGGACATGGTGGGCATGGCATCCCTGTGGCGTCAAGAGCACACGGGCTTCCCCCCAGGGTGGGACCATCCCCGGGTGTGGGCTGGCCCGCAGGCATCCCTCTGGCAACTGGGCGCCTGGAACTGTCCATGGGTCTGGGTGCTGGGTGGCCCTGGCAGGTACAGAGGGCATGTTCGGGGCTATGGCCAGACGGGGTGTCTGGCCCTGGGCCTCCTGGCAGGGGTGCCACCCCCACCCTGCCAGCTGGGCTGCTGGTTCCACTGTGCACTTACTATGGGGGGAGGAGAACCTCAAGGATCTCCGTCAGGGGATGTCGATGATGAGGTCGCCCTCCTTGCTGGACCAGTCCCAGGTGGTGTCTGCCCCTGGCTCAGGCTGGCTGGTCCTGGCTCCTGCAGCTCCTCTGGCTTGGGCTGGTCTGCTGAGCTGTCCAGGACTGCTTTGGGTGGGGAGCTGTCCCAGGGCCCCAGGGTGCTGTGGAGCTCCCTATAGTAGGTGGAGGTGAAGGGGCCTGCCCCTGAGTGCCTGGCCTCATCCCGGACCTGGGCATAGACCTGCCAGAGTTCCTTCACTTTTTTCTGGACTTGCTCCAGGTGGGCTTGGCTGGTCAGTCCCCAGGCCAGGCGGGCGAAGGCAGCGGCATTCCTCCGCTTTACCCCCATCTCCCGGAGGACCTCCTCTTCTCTCCAGAGGCCCAGGTCTCTGAGTTTGCGGTCTGTCCAGGAGGGGACCCTCTTCTTTTTCAGGGATGGACCCCTGGGAGCCCTGTGGGGGCTCTGACACGGGGCCCTGGGACTTGGGAGACTGCCAGGCGCTGGCCATTTGCCTGTCGCTGTCGTCGGGGGTGGCTAAGAGGGCGTGCTGCCTGGGGCTTGCGCTCTCGCAGCTTGCCTGCTCTCAGCTTCCTGCCATGGGGTTTCTGGGTCTGCGCGGCTTTAAGAGCGACCAGACGCGCGGGTCATAGAGCTCCGCTTCGTGGGGCAGGGCGACTCCGCGCTCGGGCTGGGCACCGTAGTGGAGGACTCCTCTTTCGAAAAAGTGGGGCGTGTCACATCTACACGTGCCTTATTTCGATGTTGTTTTTCGATGGGTGCTGTTCTTCCTGTACGGGATCGGGGTCCTGCTTTCAATGTCTGGGCTGCATTCCTTCGATTTCAAATCGAAAGAGTGCATGGTACATGTAGACGCTCCCTTCATTCTTTCGAAAGCGGCCTGGTCTTTTCAAAATACTGTGCAGATGTAGACACACCCTAACTGTAAAGGAGATTGGCTAGTAGGCAGAGAAAATTTTAACTCCAGTAAACAAGTACTGTACAAACCAATGACCTGCTGCCAGGAAGTCCACTGTCCTGAAAAGCACTGTGATCTTCAGATGAACAGGTTTCTGTAACACCAACCAAGAACTGTCATAGCAATCCATACTTAAAATGATGAATGAAGCTTGAATAAAGCAAGAAGAGATTAACAGTGATTTTTACTTCGCTCTTGGCAGAAAATGTTATTTGTAATTCACTATTTGCAAGCTAAAGTAAAGACTAGCTCATGCATAAGACACTTGTGCATATTCCGGAAGCCTGGCCCCATTGAAGTTTCACGTAACTTATATGTTTCAGAAGCTTCTACAAAGTCAAACAGAAAAAAATCAATGTGTGATGATAAAGTTTTATTAAAACTAAAAATACTTCAGGTAAATACATCAAAGGTCTTAGCTATGTTTTTCAATATTGTGTATTGCTGTGGACAGAATGCTGTATGTAGGATTTATACAAAATTAAAGAAGAAATTTTCAAATATTTTGCTTTCAAGTGTAGACATTTTTAGCTTCAGAATGTTAACAGCATGCCCATGATGAAAAAAAAATTAATGATACATTTATTGGAGAGTTCCAAATGTAGTATTCATCTAATTATAAAGAAACATTAAAAGCATGCCAAAGTGTTGCAGTCGTTGTATATCACAAATTGAGTTTGTAAGTTAATTCCCAAATTAAAGTCACAAGATGTTTGTGCAGATACTTCCAATTAATGAATTTATTCTAAAAATAGGAATCTGTACAAGTCTCAGTCTGGTACAATATTGTCATTTTGGTACGGTAGAATACATTGAAAAGCTACAGTCTACTATTCATGAGAAAAGTATTGCCAAAGCTGCACAACTATGAGATTGTTTTATAGTTAATCATGCGTTTATCTTTTCACCCTCTTTCTTTAATAGGTTTAGGCTTTGCACAAGCACCAAAACTCAAAAAAAGGCGACTAACATTTGAAAAAGCCCCTGGAAGATGTGATGGACAAACCCGTCTTAAATTCTTTTGAATTAAATGGATGATCTTCCTACAAATACTTTCTAAATATGAAATATTTCAAGAGAGCTATTTTAAATTGTGTATTTATTTTGACCCAATTCTCTGGTAATTTTCATATATTGAGAAGTTATTGGGTTAAGAAAGCTTTTACACCTTTATTAAATTTTATTTCTTTTACATTTTACCAGACAAGTTAGCTATTTAATCTGGAGAATTACTAGAAAAGATGTTGCTTCTTAGGTGTAAATTAAGATGAAATAAAAATGTTTCAGCTTTTCATGTACTGCTTATCTATAATGTGTTTCCAAGCTCATGAGATAATTTAAAAGGAGAATATTGTTATTCCCCCTCACACCCCAACACACACTCACAAAAATCCACATCAGGGCCAGGAAGCTGTACATTTCAACTCTTGGAGTATCCTTGATCAGTTTAGTGGGCAGGTGTGGGTTTGCGCATGAGATTAAGGTGCTGGGCTTCTGAAGTTGTAGGAAAAAGATCCAGAGGCAATTCTGTCAATTAATAAGCCTAACTTCGGCTGCGTCTACACGTGCATGCTACTTCAAAGTAGCGGCGCCAACTTCGAAATAGCGCCCGTCACGGCTACACGTGTTGGGAGCTATTTCGAAGTTGAAATCGACGTTAGGCAGCGAGACATCGAAGTCGCTAACCCCATGAGGGGATGGGAATAGCGCCCTACTTCGAAGTTGAACGTCGAAGTAGGGAACGTGTAGACGATCCGCGTCCCGCAACATCGAAATAGCAGGGTCCTCCATGGCGGCCATCAGCTGAGGGGTTGAGAGACGCTCTCTCTCCAGCCCCTGCGGGGCTCTATGGTCACCGTGTGCATTAGCCCTTAGCCCAGGGCTTCTGGCTGCTGCTGCTGCAGCTGGGGATCCATGCTGCATGCACAGGGTCTGCAACCAGTTGTCGGCTCTGTGGATCTTGTGTTGTTTAGTGCAAGTGTGTCTGGGAGGGGCCCTTCAAGGGAGCGGCTTGCTGTTGAGTCCGCCCTGTGACCCTGTCTGCAGCTGTTCCTGGCACCCTTATTTCGATGTGTGCTACTTTGGCGTGTAGACATTCCCTCGCAGCGCCTATTTCGATATGGTGCTGCCTAACGTCAAAGTTGAACGTCGACGTTGCCAGCCCTGGAGGACGTGTAGACGTTATTCATCGAAATAGACTATTTCGATGTCGCGTGCACGTGTAGACATAGCCTTCATGGGCTAACCAAAGCTATAGCAAAAACAGAATTGGCAGACTGATAAACGTGCTGTAGTGGATAAGAGTCAATTTCTAGAAAAAGGCCTCAGTCTGAAGTCCCACTTCCTCTCGCTCTTTGAGATTGTGTGTGGAGAGTGACGCTGTTCAAGACAATGCTGATAAATCATGGATCTCACAAATTGAGCAGGGAGAATGCTAACGGAGCCAGCTGTGCCATGCTCTTGTGTCTTTCCAGCCTAGTCACAACCCAGTATGACCCCTACATGACCCTGCATAAGCATTTCTACCTTTATTGTAAAGCAGGTCCTGAAACCAAGATAATGAATACTAGTATCTGCCCAATCCTACGCCATTAACATAAGTACAGAACATTCATACCTGAGAACTAACCCCTGTGTTTATACAATGCAGTGCAAAAAAATCCTTCATGTTGAGAAACTGGGAGTCCCAGCCTCATATTTTACTCTCCTGGGGTATTCCATGGACCTGTAAGGGCAAAGCTCTTCTCATGGCTGTCTGTTACTCTAGTCTAATCAGAGATACTACCCAATTAGGGCCTCTGTTCCAGAATCATTGGAATGGAGCATTTATATTTTAAAAGAAAGCAAGCAGCAACCAGGTTTGGAATGATCTACAAAACTCCAAGGAAATTTCCCACAAGGCCCATGAGGGCTCCTAGCGCATCACATGCAGCCAGTCCAAGGCTTATACAACCCTTTGAATGGAGACTGCTTATTGGATGGCCCTACAAATTACTGCAGCAGCCTACTGTTGTAACCTTTAAATTGAAATATGTTCACTTAATATGAAGTTGTTAAAGCTGAGGGTGCAGTAAGATCCAACTTAGTGTTCAGAGTCGAGCCTCAGAACTGGTCACAGGACATTTGTGTATAGAAGACAACTCAATAGCGCTTTAAATTACGCAACCAAACTCTTAAAAATTAGGATAAGCAGACATGCAATTACTACTTACACAATACTACAGTTACACTGACCCTAGATAATGAAATGGTGCATCAATCAGTTAACTGAAGTTTTCGCCAGTTGAGCAAAACTATTCTTTTTATACCCCATTATAATGCTAACAAATATTGAAATGTCCTTTGCCATACTTCTGTTTCTGCCATTTCTTATTGGCACTTTACATTGTTCATTATTTAAATTAACATCTCCACAAAAGCATTTCTCATTCCATCATATAAAACATTGCTTGAATCAGTTGTAACCCAAACATCATAACACAACACCATAGCACCTTTGCCTCATGTCCTTGCTAATTCTTACTTTTCTGTCGAAACAAAAAGCAGTTAAGTAGCACTTTAAAGACTAGCAAAATAGTTTATGAGGTGAGGTTTCGTGGGACAGACCCACTTCTGGGTCTGTCCCACAAAAGCTCACCTAATAAACCATTTTGCTAGTCTTTAAAGTGCTACTTGACTGCTTTTTGTTTTGATAGTGTATAGACTAGCACGGCTCCTCTCTGTTACTTTTCTGTAACGCTCTTTCTCCAACTTATCCTTGGCTTTTCTCATACTACCTACTTCATTTTCCCAGACCCCTCTACACTTAGGCTAAATTAGGCCCAAAACATAACTTTTACCCATTTCTTAACCTAAACCACACCATAGGCTTCACTACTCCACCCAGCCCACCAGCTTCCTCTAGTTTTTTAGCATCCTGACACAGCAAAGCAGCTTATATATATCTGTAAGTTTGTGCCTGAACCTTTTGCGGGAGCTGGGTCCTTGTGAGTAGTAAGACTAGAGATGCTCAGGAATGCCAACAACCACCTGCCCTTCCTTGGAAGAGGGGAGGACTGGAGGAGAAGAACAGACTCTGGAACTCAGTTTAGTTTTTAATGGACCAAGAAATGGAACTTTCACCTTACCTACTGCCCTGCCTAAATCCTATCACTGATGGGAAAGCTTGCTCTGTTCAGTCTAGATGCCCCCTTTCTTAATTTCATCTTAGTGACCCTAGCAACGCCCACTTACACCATCTTCTATGATGTATCTCCTTAGTGTTTGCACCCTTCAGATTTTTGTAAGGCGTCATGGGCCCTCTGACCTCCTGCATCTCTCTTTTCCAAGTTTCCTCCAACTTGTTTCTTTGTAATACACACCCCATGACAAACACCGTATTCCAGATGCTGATGGCTCAGAGCCATAGAAAGGAGTGCTATTATTACTACCACTGCAGATAGAGATCAAAACTGCATTGGCTGTTCTGCCCTATCGTTTTACAAATTCATGTATTTTCATTATGTGTTCTGCAGTCATGCCAACTGAGAACAGGGCCCCATTGTGCTAGGTAGTACACACGGTAAAGTCCCTGTCTCAGCTTGCTTATCATCTAAGCAGACAAGTCAGCCAAAGGATAAACTAAAGGGATATACAAGCAGACAGCTTCATCCAAAATCCACTGCAGTTACCAGGGGATTTTCCAGGCCCCGAGTGTGATGATTTGCAAACAGATTAGTGCCAGCATTATTTTTAGCGAGATGTGTGCCTGTTCCATATCTGTGCCACAAATTATTTCCTTTATTATTTGTGTTCCAAGACTGTCCTAATTTATTAACTTATCTTCTCCACTTTTGTACTGTTCTGTTTTTTCTGTCCAGGTTTCTAATATCTTTGTATTAGTAACATGTTATTGTTTCTATATTTCTTCTAGTATTTCCAGAAGGTCCCATTTGCATATCACCAGCAAGTTATATTTACATTTTTATCCCCTTTTCTAGATAGTAACCAAAAGATCAAGCTGGACCTGGCTCAGCAGAGATGCTTTTGGGTAAAACATTAGACACCTTTTCCTGATGCAGCACATCTTATTCTTCTTCGAGTGTCCCCGTGGGTGCTCCACAATAGGTGTCGGGCTTGCCCGGCGCCGCAGATCGGATCTTCCAAGCAGTTTCTGCCGGACCGCGCATGCGCCGGCGCGCGCCGCTCCCTTGCGCGCTCCTGGCCATGTGCGCGATCCGGTCCCCTCCAGTTCCTCTTAACCGCGGTCGGCTGCAGACGGAATCCGAACTAGGCTAAGGCCAAGTAGCGTATTCAATGACTTTAACTGTTTTTCTTTAAAGTTTTTCAAGTACTTAGGCTACTGCAAGTTAGCCGGTTGTTATTTTTCAAAAAAAAAAACAAAACAAAACAAAACAACAAACAAACTACAAGCGGGACAGCTTCAATCCAGTCCCAGTAACAAGCACCGGAGGCCAGGAGCATCGGGCCATCAGCCCTCCTGCTGAGGCAGGTCATCGGACGGGGAAAACAGCACAGAGAAGGTGCTAAGTACCCGCTTAACAACTGAAAGACTCACCAACAATGTCCTCTTCAGGATTTAAAAAATGTGAGTCCCGCCAAGAGGCGATTAAGGAGAGACAGGGAGATGCGGCTTAAAATGCTGCTTTTTGATAAGGCCCTCCAGCCAGACGTGCCGGAGCGGCCGCAACAGGAGGGACCCTCCGGGGCCCATAAAAGGAAAGCTGCCTCCCTCACCCCATCAGCGCAAAAACGGAGGAAAGTCTCCCCAACCCGATCCCTGCTGGCAGCAACAGCGAGCGGGACGGGAGGAGCGAGCAGCCCCCAGCCGCAGCAACAGCTGATCGGCGGCGGCACGGAGAGCCACGTGGAAACGGCTCAGCCTCCGATAATCAGCCAGCCGCCCCGCACCGCAGGCAGGGCGGCGGCTTAAAACTGCTTTTCATAAGGCCCTCCAGCCAGACGTGCCGGAGCGGCCGCAGCAGGAGGGACCCTCCGGGGCCAATAAAAGGAAAGCTGCCTCCCTCACCCCATCAGCGCAAAAACGGAGGAAAGCCTCCCCAGCCCGATCCCTGCTGGCAGCAACAGCGAGCGGGACGGGAGGAGCGCGCAGCCCCCAGCCGCAGCAACAGCTGATCAGCGGCGGCACGGAGAGCCACGTGGAAGCGGCTCAGCCTCCGATAATCAGCCAGCTGCCCCGCACCGCAGGCAGGGCGGCGGCTAAACAAGCGCCGGTACCGGCGGCACCGCAGGCAGCGGCACCGACCCCCGGGGAACCGGCGGTGCAGAGCGCACAGGCATGTAGCCTGCAGGCACCGAAGGACACCGCACGTGCGGCACCGCCTTCGAGCGTGCCGAGCACGGTGCGGACGGGGCCGGGATCCCCTGTGCGTCAGGGGGCGGAGTTACCTCCTCAAGGGAGGGGGAAGGCTGCACACAAGAGGAGGCATTGCAGCCCCTCTCCGGACAGGGCTGTGGAGTTGCTTTCTCACAGCCCTCCGCTTATGTTGCAGACTCCAACCAGAAGGCAGGGGTCCCCCCTAGCCTACCCGGAGCCCCCGTCTCCATTTTTGCAACCAGCCTCACCCTGGCTGGGACCACCTTCACCCTTCCTGGGGTTTGAACCGCTGGACTATTATGCAAAATCGCTCTCTCCAGTGTCTCGACAATCTCCCTCCCCCAGACGCAGAGGGTATGCACCAAGGGAGTGGTCTAGGTCACCTTCCCAAGAACAGTGCCTATACTGCCATGGTCGCCCCTACCACGCGGGGCATAGACACCATTGGCAATCTACTAGGGGAAGATCCCCACAGACGATCTCGTACCCCCGAGGGCAATTGCGACCGGGGACAGAGACTCAAGCATCTCAGGGGGGACTGGTTATGGAACCCCGAGATGTTCCCTCGCAAACCTCTAGCGAGAGGGTGTACCATCACCAACAGGAACCGGAAGGGTCCAGAGAGACGTACCCCAGCGGTTCCTCGCTCTCCTCCCCAGACGAGGCTACGGCCCCGGGGGACGTCCATCCTCGGACGATCTCAAACAGTTTCAAGAGCTGTTTAAGAGGGTGGCCTTCACGCAAGGCATCCAGACAGCATAGGTGCAAGAGAAACACCATAAGCTCCTCAAAAATTTGAGACCTCCGGCCTCCTTCCAGAGTAGCAATACTGCTTCATGAAGCGATCTTAGAGTCCGCCACTACAATATGGCAGACCCCTGCGACTATTCCGCCTGTCCAAAACAGAGCGGATAAGAAATACTTCGTGCCGGCGAAGGGCATGGAGTTCCTGTTCAGCCACCCACAGCCAAATTCCTTGGTGGTGGAGTCGTCACAACGAAGACCAAAGACATCTCAATTCAGGACAGGGGGAACAGACAAAGATGCCAGGAAGCTAGAGCTGTTCGGCAGAAAGGTCTACTCCTCCTCCACTTTAACGTTGCGAATGGCAAATTACGCAGCGCACTTAGCGAACCATAATTTCGACAACTATTCCAGGTTAACCTCCCTCATGGACTCGCTTCCAGAGGACAAAAAGCCGGTGCTCAAGGCCATAGTGCAAGAAGGCTACGCGGCCTCGAGGACGGGAGTTCAGATCGCCCTGGACGTTGCGGACACAGTAGCACGTTCCACAGCAACGGCAGTGGTGATGCGAAGGGAGTCCTGGCTCCAGACTTCGGGTATACCGAGGGATCTGCAGGCGAAGATAGTTGACCTTCCCTTCGACTCGCAGAAGCTGTTTGCTGAATCAACTAACTCGGTCCTTCATTCCAGTAAAAATTCAAGAGCCACACTCAGGACCCTGGGGATTTACACCCCTCCATACACAAAGAAAAGGTACTACCCTCAACAAAGACGGTACCAGTACCAGCAACAGCGCCTCCAGTACCACAGGGGTTACGAGCAAGGGTGACATCAACAGCACCAGCAGTACAGAACTCCCAGGCGACGTTCACAACAGAGCCGTGCGTCCTCGGGGCGGGGCCAAAGGCCACAAGTTTGACCACAATCGCCTCCATCCTTACAGCACTGGACGATGGAGACTGGTTCGCAGCCCTCGATTTACAAGACGCGTACTTCCACATAACTATCCATCCGGCTCACCGGCGATTCCTCCGGTTCATGGTAGGCAACGAACACTTCCAATACAAGGCCCTACCGTTTGGCCTCTCCTCGGCCCCCAGAGTCTTCACCGAGACCTTGGCAGTGGTGTCAGCCTACCTGCACAGACAGGGGGTATTTATTTTCCCGTATCTGGACGACTGCCTGCTCAAAGGGGCCTCGAAGGGGGAGGTTCTGCGCATGATACGCGTCACAGCAAACACGTTCTCTTCACTCGGCCTGGTTATCAATCTGGCAAAATCAAAAATAGACCCCACACAGGACATAGAGTTCTTAGGGGCTCGCATAAACTCGGTTACAGCGAGAGTATATCTACCAGAGGCTCGCTTTCGGGCCATCGGTTCCCTCGCGCAGGTCATCACCTTCAGCCCTACGGTGACGGTCTTGACGTGCTTGCAGCTGCTGGGCCACATGGCAGCGGCGACGTTCGTAGTACAGAATGCCAGGTTACACATGTGCAGCATGCAGCACTGGCTGGCGAGTGTATACAAACCGGCAGTACACACCGTTCACAGGGTGGTGTCGCCCACAGCCGGGGTGCGCAAATCCCTACAATGGTGGGTAAACCCCAGGAACCTGCTAACAGGGGTACCCTTCCACCAGCCGCAAATATCGGTTTTTCTCACTACAGATGCCTCCCTCATAGGGTGGGGAGCGCACATGGGCGAAGAGGTGACTCAAGGACTGTGGTCACCCGCGTACCAGTCACTACACATAAATATACTGGAGCTCAGAGCAGTGTTCAACGCCTGCAGACACTTTCAAGACCACATACAAGGCAAAGTCGTCGGGATCAGTACAGACAATACCTCCACCATGTTTTATATAAACAGGCAAAGAGGAGCTCGATCCCGTGCCTCATGCGTGGAAGCAATCCGCTTATGGAACTGGTGCATCGCCAACAATATAATCTTGAAAGCCTCATACTTGCCGGGTGCGCACAATGTGAAGGCAGACCAGCTGAGCAGGCGTTTTGCACTCACACACGAGTGGCAGATCCGTCCCGATCTGCTACGGCCGATTTTTCCACGCATGGGGTTTTCCCCAAATAGATCTGTTTGCCACTCAGCACAACAAGCAGTGCCCACGATTCTGCTCCAGGGCAGGACTGGGATGGGGGTCCCTGGGGGACGCGTTCACGATCCCGTGGAGGGGCCCCCTGCTTTATGCGTTTCCTCCCACAGTGCTGATCCACAAAGTCTTGCAGAAAACCAGGAGGGAAAGGGCCCGGATGATCCTGATAGTCCCAACGTGGGATCGACAACACTGGTTCCCCCTACTCCTGCGCATGTCGGACCGTCCACCGATGCCTCTTCCGGTGGCGCAGGATCTGCTCACGCTAGCCATGGGGTCCGTAGTGCACCCGCACCCCCAAGGCCTGCGACTGCAAGCGTGGTTAATCCATGGCTCAGCTCCCTAGAGAGCACATGCACAGTGGAAGTACAGCAAGTCCTAGAAAGTAGCAGGAGGACTTCCACCACGAAGAACTACAAGCAAAAATGGACTCGCTTCACGGCTTGGTGTTCTACCAAACAGCTGGCCCCCCTTTCGGTGCCTATACCTACAATACTAGAGTATTTACTGGACCTCAAGAGAGGAGAACTCTCGCTATCCTCGTTGAAGGTCCACCTTGCCGCCATCTAGGCGTTCAGACATGAGGAGGAAGGGCACACGGTGTTCGCCCACCCTATGGTTACCAGGTTCCTCAAAGGGTTGGTAAACCTATACCCCCCTCGGAAACCGATTCCACCTTCGTGGAACTTGGACCTGGTGCTTACCACGCTAATGGGACCACCGTTCGAGCCCTTGGCCACGGTTCCCCTCCGCCTCCTTACAGTACAGACGACCTTTCTTCTTGCAATTACGTCAGCTCGTAGGGTGAGCGAGCTCGTGGCAGTCATGGCAACGCCACCCTGCACTGTTTTTTCCAAGGAGGCGGTAACCATACGGCTGCATCCAACCTTTGTTCCCAAAGTTTCTTCCGAGTTTCACATTAACGAACCTATTGTTCTACCCTCATTTTATCCAAAGCCTCATAACTCCAACGAAGAGGCGCACCTACACCTCCTGGACGTGAGGAGGGCGCTAGCCTTCTACGTAGACAGGACCAAGTCCTTCCGGAAAACGGATAGACTCCTAGTCTCCCTCGCTCCCAAATCGAAAGGAGAAGGTCTCTCCTCGCAGAGCATCTCACAGCACATTGTATCCTGCATAAAAAATGTGCTACGAGCTCAAAAAGGCTCCTTTATCGGCCACTCCCAGGGCTCATTCCACTAGGGCGGTGGCGGCATCAACAACCTTTTTCAAGGGCGTTGCGTTAAAAGACACTTGCAGAGCGGCGACCTGGTCATCCTACGACACCTTCGCCAAACATTACGCCCTTCACAGGGTATTCCAAGAGGATACCCGTCTCTCTGCAGCGGTCCTCTCGGGGACAAGCTGCACATAATCCGATTACCCACCTCCTATCTTGGGTTACTGCTGGGTAGTCACCTATTGTGGAGCACCCACGGGGACACTCGAAGAAGAAAGAAAAGTTACTTACCGTAGTAACGGTGGTTCTTCGAGATGTGTCCCCGTGGGTGCTCCACTACCCACCCATCCTCCCCGCTTCGGATCTCTGTTAGTGTTTTGCAGGGGCACCCGAGGCGGTTGGTCGAGGAACTGGCGGGGACCGGATCGCGCACATGGCCAGGAGCGCGCAAGGGAGCGGCGCGCGCCGGCGCATGCGCGGTCCGGCCAAAACTGCTTGGAAGATCCGATCTGCGGCGCCGGGCAAGCCCAACACCTATTGTGGAGCACCCACGGGGACACATCTCGAAGAACCACCGTTACTACGGTGAGTAACTTTTCTTTTTGTTTTTAGATATTTGGTCATTTCACAGCAAGGTTGAAATGCTCTCTCAACCAGTGTTCCCTCTAATTTTTTTCATCCACAGGTGGAATGAATTTTTGTTATATTTACCAGGGTATGTGCAGATGTGCATCCACCCACTGTGGATGGTTTTGGACACTCTACTAATCAGCTGGGCAGCACCTGAATCTCTCCACAGTGGCCACCCAAGCACTCAGCTTACACTGAAAATCGTTTAAACTTCCAAAACTGTAGATTCAGAAGCCTGGGATAGGTTTACATTGGAGGCTTGAAACTTGAGTTGGAATCCTGCAGGAGACACCCAGCAAAGAAGAATAAGGTAAGTCATTTTCCATTTTTAGTACTGCTGCATGTCCCACCATGCTTGGACTTCCACTTGTTAATCTTTTGCAACTGAAAACTCTATGCGGCAAGGACTGTCTTTATTTTTGTGGACTTTTTAGCACTTAGTCCAATGTCAGTGCTAAACAAGTAATAAAAAAAATATAGCATCAAACCCTCAAAGTGCTGTGCTAGTAAGAAGGAAAATACAAGTAGATCATTAACCAATAATGAAAGAAAGATGGAAGATAACAAAAAGCAAGTGATTAAGCTGTGAACTTTAACAGACATCTTATTACTTTACTTGTCAAGACTATTCCCAGTTTTCATTTTGGAAAGAATGATCAAAATGTAAAACTGAAAGCTTTTGCCTTTTAAAAAGTCCATGGTCATCCATGGACTTCATCCATGGTCCTGGACAGCCACAAAGATCCATCAGCAACCACAGGCATTAGTTTTCTATCACTGGAGGTGTCTCCTGGTGGATTATCCATCACTGGCCATTTTTAATTCAAGACCAGTTGGTTGTCTGAAAAGATCTGCTCCAGATCAAACAGGAATGTCTGGGGGAAGCTCTCTGGCCTGTGTTCTACAGGAAATCTGGAGAATACAGACTTTTCTGGTCTCAGAATACATTGTGGGTGGGGAGAGGAATTTCCAGCAGAGAGATTGGCTGCCATTGACTAAAACTATGACTAAAACCTGGCACTCTTCATTTCAAAAGTTGACATCTGTGAATATTTTGTGGTTAAACCAGCTGTAATGTTGGAGAGACATATGGATGAGGCTAAGTGATGTAATTCTCTTCTGCAGGAATGGGTGAAGCAAGGAACTTAAGTTTTGCAGAGGAACATAAGTCAGCTTTAGAATGCTGGTATTTGTTCTGTGACTTCGGGTTCTAAGGATTTGATTTTTCAGATCCCAAAAAGGTTAAAGTTCAATGTAACACCTGGGTAGGAGGGAACAGATGTTGCAGGATGCTTAAACTTGCCCTTAAAAAAATCATTGTGACATTTAGCTTTCACCAAGTGTATATTTTGAATCTAAACAAAATAAAAAAAGACCACCAAGGAGACTAGTTTTGTTTTCAAGAAGCAAATGGAATCATGGCTCTAAAGGAAGAATTCCTAAAAGTAAATATTCTGAATGATTACCCATTCCCAAAGTCCTGCGATACCAGTGACTATGCTACCAGCACCTTTTAAAGTAGAATCCAAAATTGTTATTACACAAGTTATATGAGGAGGGTTTAGAAAATAGCTTTCAAAGGAGGCATTCAAAATCATTGTCTTCTATAGAACTGCAAATACACCATTTTCCTCCTACTCACTCAGAATAGGTGGATTTAAATAGACATTGCAGTCCATTTGCTATTTTTAGTCCATTTTTGTGGTCACTTGACCAAACCACTTAATTTCCATTTGCATCATAGATTTGACAGTGTTTTTGAATAGTTGCTCTCAAATTCTTCAGCTCGGGAATCTGTTGCTTCAGTATAAGACTACAGCTCTACAAAAACTGTTTTGAATAACCATTCGGGAAGAGGGCAGGTATAGTGCTTCTAGTTCCTGGCTTGCATTTGTCCTTTCATATATACAGATGCTTAGATCAAAATTTTAATGTGAATTTGCAAGAAAAGTTAATACAGAACATTGACAAAAAGCCTACAGTGGATAACTTAAGAAAATATAGTCATACACTGCCTTCATTGGATTAGTAGCAAAGGGATCTTAACTTGCTGTCTGTTTTCATTTTATGCTGGGGCAGAAAAAATGGAAATCACAAAGATAGCTGCTGCAACATCGTACATAAAAAGTAAAAACTGTACACCCAGTGTTAAACTACTTGGCCACGTCTACATGGGCAGCTTCTGTCAACAAAACTGGGTTTTTGTCAACAAAAATCAACAAGCATCTACACAGTTAAAGCACTCTTTCAAGAGTTTGTTGACAAAACTCAGTTGTTCAGCTGGCAGCATTATACCTCTCCCCAGTCAGGTATAGCACGTCAGTTGACAGTGTTTTGTCGACAGAGTGCCTATGTAGACAGTTCTGTTAACAGAGAGGGCTTCTGGTTCCCTGGGCAGCCTTGTTTGCACAACTTCAGGCCAGACATTCTGTTGAGAGAGGGCAGGGCAGTCTAGCTGCGATCTGTGAATGGAGTGGCTTGCTCTTTCATGCATACGCTATCTGTCGACATTGATACTGCTGAGGTTTCTCTTGACAGTGACCTCTGTTGACAGAGGCTGCCCATGTAGCAATGGTGCTTGTCTTTGGCTCTCTCCTGCACACAAAGATGCCAACTCACACAAGACCTTCCCCATCAATTCAATATTAAGACATAGCTTCTAAAAGAGCAACATTTAAAAAAAAAAAATCGCAGAATGTTAACCCAGAATTCACCACTCATTTTTGGTAACCCATGTTGTCCAACTCATCCTTGGTAATTCTGTCTCTATTTTTATTCCACTCATGCAAAAAATACCAAGGCACAATTCTGCATCATTCTGTCTAAGCCCATCATCTTGCAGCCAACACCATCAACCCTTAACCAAGTCAAATGGTGACAGTTAAATAGCAAACCCAAGTGAGTTGTGTGGAGTACACCTAAGGACTGACGATTTTCCTATCTGTCTATAGAGTATTGGACTGTATCTGACAATTCTGATGGGAAGCGTTGGTCTTGTGATTAAAGTGGTGGGCTGTGATTCTACAAATGCGGGTTCAAGTTCCTGCTCGTTGACAAATACCCTAAATTTGGCAAGTCACCTTTCTCCCTCTGTGCCCCAGAGATCCATCTGCACAATGGGCATCATAGATTTTCCCTACTTTGCAGCAATATTATTAGAGACAGATGCCAATTACTGTGAGATGCTTAGGTGACCTAAGATGGATAAGAGTAGAAAGGAACAAAACGGTTGGGAGTGGAAAGAAGGATGCCTAGGAAAGGCATAAATTCTAGTCTATTCTATTCTGACAGGGGTAGACTTCACATTGGGAGGGCATAAACATAGGCATTAAACTCTCCCTCCATACATAACCAGAATGGGGGTATTTGTGAAATGTGATTTGTGAAAGGTGAGATTTTCAAAGTTGACTATGAGATTTGGATGCACATTTCCTCTTGACATTAATGGGAATGAGTGGTCAAATTCCTGTGTCCCCTTTGAAATATCTCACCCTAAGGAATGACACACACATATACGAAATGCTAGGTGTACATTTCTTCCTATACATTAGGCTATAATGCCTTCCCTTGCTCACACAAAGAAGCTAAACATCTATAACTACTGCTTCTCCATTAACAGGAGACACATTTTTCTGAATTCCCATAGTAATCTGTGGAGTCCTAACAGCTATGTAATTCACAAGCCCTCCTTCCCATGTCTAAATCAGAATAACTTCCTAAGAAGTGGACTACAAACATGTTTCCCTCTCCTTTATACTAAAGCAAAAAGACGTCAAAGGCAGTAGGGAAATTAATTTTATTTCCAAGCTTCTAAAAAATTAATACAAACACTGGAGCATAAACAAAATGAAAAACTATTAAAATATAAGCAGTGTCCTTGTAAAAGTGCTCTGTAAAAAACTGAAGGCATATAGCCAACATTATACACTCCTAAAGGCTTAATGCATTGTGTATTTCAAGCCCTGATCATTCTGAGTGTGAACTCATTTTGCATTCATATTTTTAGTGTTCTGTGAATATTATTTATCACATTTTAAATGTCTGTTAAGAAAATTCCAACAAAGCAATATCCTGAGAAGCACAAATAAGAGAGACAGTGAACACTGAGTAGGAGATTCTGTATTGAATGCATCACAAGAATCAAGTCTGTCCACACTGTCAAGCAATTTCTGTAAAAAACATCAAATACTGATTTAAAGGCAACTGAAAATCACTCTGAGTTAGCTCCCAAGTCTTAAAATTTTTAAAAATAAAAACTCAAACCTTTCCATTTGGCAACAACCAGATTATTGTGCACTTTGTGGGTGTCTGTTTAAAAAATATAAATACCAAGTGTGTGTGGGAGGATGAAGGACTTTAAGTGTCTAAAAAAATCCCTCATCCAGGCACCATAATTACTAAGGAAAAAACTTATTTGGTAAATGAAAAATGTTTTTGCTTTCTATAGTTTAAACACCTCATAATTAAATAACCTTGTGTAGTAAGTATGGAAACAATGTTAACTCAGTTATTAAAAGAGTGCTTTCTCTTATAAAATACTTTACAAATATTAGCAAAAGATCTAGTCAACTACTGATACATTAGAACAGATTGATAAATATCTAGGCAGCTGTTTTGGCCACAGGAAAAGTAGGGCACAGAGCTAGTGTTTTCTTGAGAAGGAAAGGCAGCTGTTATTCATTTCATGCTTGAAGAGAACTCTCCTCTGACCTTCCCTACAAAAAGAAAAAGAGTTTTAGTAAAGGTTCTCTTTGCGATTCTTCTTTAATAAATTCTTCTCACAAGCTGTAACAAAGCAGCCTTTTTATTGTGGGTTAGGTTAAATGTGCCACTCATGGGTGTGAGCTTCCATGAATATCATAAATTTTGTCCCCACCATTTTATCCTCATAAAGCAGTTCCAATAGGGCAATGAAATACTGGTCTACAAACTAAAGAAGAAAAACATTAACATCCAGTATCCTTTTATGTACTTCTGGGATGCTTGCAATAAAATAATCTACTGGGTTCTTAGGCTACGTCTACACTAGCAATTTTTTTGGAAAATGTCCAGGCTCTTTCAAAAGATCCTGTTGAGCATCTCCACATAAAATGCATTCTTTCCGTATTAAATCAGAAGAATGCAGCACTTTTTCCAAAAGCCCTCTTCCTCTCCCAAATGAGGAAGAGAGCCTTCTTCCAAAAGATTTTTTCAGAAAAAAAATGTGTGTAGACACTCCGGGCCCTTTTTTTTGCAAGAACAATCCTCATGATGCCAGATGTTTCAATCCCTGGCCCATTCTTTCGAAAGAGCAGGAGCTGTGTGGACACTCTCTATTGAAAGAGCAGATCGGTTTTTTTCAACATGCTTTTTTGTGTAGGGATGTGCTCTTTTGAAACACGTTTTTTCGGAAGAGATCTTCCAGAAGACCATCTTTCAAAGGATCATTGTAGTGTAGACATAGCCTTTTTGCTCAAACAGGAAAAAAATCTTGTCAGACAAATATAGCCATATGATCCTTTATTTCTTAATTCAGATGGAGTCAAGTCCTAGAAATACATCTACACAAGTATACTGGCAGCTGCATAAAAAGAACAGAATATGAAAGAGTCACTGTCACCCTAAGTATCACATTTGCTGAGAAGTTTTGTCTCCTACAGTTAATAACCACAAAGATTACTCTAACAGAGGAAATAATATTTTTCTGCGTGTGTATTTGACAGCATTTTGAGCAAACAGTTGCACTTTTCCCCCTAGTCAATTTCCCTCTCACACAGCTCCATAGGGGTGCAAAGGTTGAATGTTGAAGGTCACAGGTTTGAGTCTTGCTCAGACTCACAATGAAAGACTGCCTCCAGTTTTACCACCTGCAAAATGGTGCCTGATCCACCGGGTAGCCAAAGGTGGCTGGATATGATGCTGACCACACCACACCATCCAGTCCCCTGTACTATGAAATTGACATGCCTTAACCACATGGATCCAATGAGCCACTGACTCTGGTACCTTGACTTGGACACAGCTCCAACAGAGAAAACACATTTTTTTAAAAATTGGAAGATATGATTTTTAAAACCATAAAATTGGCAGAGGGACAAAAAACATGTAAATTGAACAGATTTCAAGCTGACAGTGTCCTCTAACAAAGAGGGAGTAAACGGGACTCTCGCCATTCCTACTTGTGGTAATTATCCATGAGGATGGCTGCTCCTCCACTAAACATGATGACTTATCACCTACATAAGATTTTTAGGCAAGAGATAGGGGCTTGATACTGCAAGAAATCTCAGGGTTGTCCATATAACTACAGATGGGAACAAACAAACAGGTGAGTCTGCCTTTGCATGACTGGTTGCTCCATTGCTGCCATCTCTCATAGTGGTAAAAAGCTTAGTGCAGACACAGCCTAAGTGAACTGCAATACAATGTGCAAGTGTAAAAATTAGTGCAAATGCTGCAGTCTTGTTTATTTCAAGCTGTGCGCAGCCTCTTTTGGGACTTAGTTAACTAAAATGATCAAGGATGCAGTTCCACTTGATGCACTATCATCAAAAGCTGAAGAGAGCTAACAGACATGAAACAACAGGAGAGACAGTATGTTCAAAATGTGTTGTAAGAAATGGCACTGAGGATTTTAAATGTCATGCTTATGTTCATTAGAAACTGGATGATCTATTACTGGGTCAACGGAATCAGCCATGCATGCTTAAGCTTACTGCACTGTCAACACAGTAAACTCTTTCATATCTGGCAGCCACAGGACTGGGAGGCAGATGTTAAAATATTTCAGATAATAGAGAGATTCCTTTGCCACCAGTTGTCCAACAGGGCAGCCACACTACAACAGCGCTCCCCTCCTGAAGCCCTCAGCAGCCTGGTCCACCGAGCACCATCTCCACCCACACAGCCCATGCCGCACTCCCCGCTGGGGTTCAGCAGCCCCCAGAAGCTCAGGCCATGGCCTAGACTGCCACATGGGGGGCAGGCTGGCACACAGCAGAGGGGCACCTTTCCCCTTTAGCCCCTCACTGACAGCAGCTTCCAAGCAGCTCTGGAGCCTCTGCAGCCCAAGCCCAGGGAGGGATGGGGAGCAGCGGATGCAGCAGCCACATCTTGGCTCCCCATCCGCATCCCAGCACCAGTCCCTTTTTAAGAAGGGGAAGCAGCATTGATGGTTCAGGGCAGGATGAGATCCTTTCATCACCTGCGAGCAGCACAGCCCCTCAGAAGAAGAAAACTAGGCACTGGAATAGCACCCAGTGGCAGTTACTGTTAATGCTGGTTATTTGAGAGTACCAGTTAATCAAATACCAGTTAAAACAGAATTTACTGTACTTGCTCTAAATTTTCTCCCCCCCCATAAGAAATCTTCTAAAAGGGGACCACATCAACTCATCATAAATGCAACATCTGCTGGAAGAAAGCAGCCACTGAAATCATATCCCAGACAATATTCATTCCAACACCACTGTGACCATAATGTGAAGGCCACCTGGAAATGTAAGCAAAAGGAGATGACTTAACTGTGGGGAATAGGAGGCTTCTAGGAGGCTTACTGGCCATGTTGGGTAGTAAACCAAGCTTCCCAGAAGGGACGGTTTCATACCCTCAGGTGGAGGTATCTGCCTTTACACTGGGCACCGCCAATGGAGGAATGGGGATTATGAGCACCACTGAGTAAAAACAATCTACAGTTGGAGTGGGAGAAGATAAAAGCTAACCTGGAAGTCTGCCCTCAACACCTGCTGCCTTTGGTCTCTAAACCTTCCTAGACTACATAATGAAGATGGATCTTATCTGAAGTGCAGAGTACCAAACTGCTTACACACCCAACATCCTACACTTGCTGAAGACTCATTATAGCAATAACTACAGACACTGTATCTAATAACATGTTAAAGAAAAGAGGAGGGACATCCAGAGATACATGTTTTAAGTATAGCACCAAAAGGGACTAGGACTCCCTTTTGGAGGGACAAAGTGGGGAGAAAAAAGAAAAAAAAGAAAAGCACTTTGCTACAGAACAGGTATTGTTGGTATGTCTGTCAGAGGCAGGACGAGAACCGAGTGGAAACATGTCATTTCCAGGGCTTGGCATTTACAGTGGGTAGCCAAGCCTAGCTTTAGGGCAACGAGAGCAAGGTGCCTTCAGGACCCAACACTCCCACAACCTGGGCCCTGTTGGCAGCGTGCCACCTTGAGCCCTGCAAACTCTTTGGCCAGACCTGCCTACAGCATATACAACTTCTCTTGCTCCCATACCTGACTTCAGAGTAAAGCACAGGATCTCGGCTCCCGGAAAGGATTACTTCCAGCAGGAACTCCTATTAGGAGGGCATCTTTGCAGGCGTTCTGCATACAATACTGCTGAAGTTCTGCAGCTGCCTGAGAGACCTGTACAAGGAGAAAGATACACTCATACCAGTTCATTCCTTGCATCCAAAGCAAAAAGCACTGATTAAAATAACATAGATTCAAAAACACAACACCCTGATAAGTCAGACGTTATGTTTTACATCAATATGTATTTTTTAGTTCTGAGCCACAACATGTGGTAAGTAGGTACTGGTGCCATGGAATTTGGTCCCAGTGCTATGGAGCAATTCAATTTTCTTGTGTTACCAAAGTCACAGATTCCCTTAAAAACTTTGTGGACAAAACAATCAAGTGTGGGTTTCTAAAGTTAAGCTCTTAAATGTAGCTACAGGCATCTGAAGAGGAGCAACCTGACAGGTCTAAAACAAGCTCTGGAGACAGAACGTGTTGAGGAACTTAAGCATCCATGCTCTCCTCTTGGGTAGGCTGGCTAGCAAACGCAATATTTGGAGCTGGGCATAGATCCAGGAATCAGATGGCGGGGATGCAGATAGCAGGATCGTCCCAGGGAATGTGTAAGGATGGGGGTGTCAATCTACCAACATGGCAGGATTTTAGTCAGCCAAAGGGCAGGATTGGAGAACACTAACTGGAATCCCTGTCATCAAATGCGAGGTCCTCACCTGAACCTACATGCCAGCCCCTTTTTCTGAGCTCACAGAGTGTAGCTCTCCTGCCCTTTGCAGTGTCCCAGAAGAGGGAATTTAGGGCTTATCTGATGGATTGAGGACAGCAACCCCAGTAGTTACATTTTCCACCCTAACAAGCACCAAAAATGGACCATTCATCCCTGAGGTCCAGTGAAGCTGCTGCCATTCTCAGACAATCAATCCAGCAACATTCCTCAGCACATGGCGTGGCTTGTCTCTGCCCTCTTCCTCAGTTCCCTTTTTTGGGGTGTGCTATTCTGTTCACTGCCAGCCACTGCTCCCCTGAAATATTAATTTGTCTGAGTGTCTCATCCCCCAAGCCATGTTCAGAGTCTCAGAGATGCTTGAGATGGACTCAGCCAAGAGGCAATAGTAGAAGTGATTCTGGATCTCAATAGAAATAGACTGACTGATTGCTATTTTCCCTGATGAAGGAGCCTATCTTTCTGGATTGCCTGAAGGCTCCTCCTCTCTGTCCCTTCCTGGGACTGGCCCCATCATTTCTGAGTCATGCCATTCTCTGGACCACACCATCAGTCACTACCCAGAAGAAGCCTGAAAACTGGAACCCTTTCCAGTTAAGTGACCACACATGCACATAGCTAGTAGGCGCTTTTAAGTGTCCTATGCTAATACCAATCACAGAAAGTAAGGCCTGGGCTACACAGAGCTCTGCTATGGAGTAACTGGCAGAGTATGTCCTGGATATGCCATGTTGTATGGTGCTCCCTTCTGCCTATCTTTGCTGGCACAGGCAAACTTTGCAGACAGCTATGGAGCAAGGAGTCTTATGTATCCTGCTGCTATTGACACCTATGTCTGAAGGAGGTGCACACCTTGCATGCAGCATCTGTGCAGTAGCAGTCTATCTGACAGCAGTCAGTACTGTTCACTGGCCAGCTGCCGTTATTGCTTCTGCACTCTTTGTGCAGCCCAAATGTACTTATTTCTCTCCTCACTCCCTAAGCACCATATGGTAATAAGTGTGCTCAGCACAGCAGAATCCTTTGTGTAAGTCCCTTTGCATTGGTATCTCTTTCAGACCAGGCGCCTCATTTGGGAAAGTCTTGCTCCCTGGGCACTCATCTGGAGAGGAGGGCAAAAGCCTTAGCAGATTGTTATTCCAGGAATCTCACATTTTACTGCTCTGTGGTCAAATTATCTGACAGAATTTTTTTTTTTAATCAGCGACCCCAATAAATAAATAAAACACCTTCAAACAAGTTGGGAAATTCCACCTGACATTCGAATGTTACTGAGAAGAGAAAACAGAACATTGGAATAGCAATGCTTTGGCACCCTCAGCTGAAGTAGCTAAGCCTGCACTGCTACAATACAGTAAAACTCTGCACATTTGTATTACTGACAGGCTATTCAGTGGAGATTCCCAAGTGTAATGAACGACCATACAACAAACAAATGAAAACCTAAAATCCCTGTTACTCAATCACAGGCTAGAAGGCCTTTGTCATTTTAACTAATATTGTTTAATTCTAATCACAGATGAGCCTTCTTGCTTATACTTGTAAATGTCTTGGAGAGAATGGGTTGATGTCAAAATACCACAACACTTACATTGTGTAATTGCTCAGATCAGGGAGTTACACATTTGCCGCTTCCACTGCAAAGCAGATGAGCATAGAGACTAGGTTTTTCTGTTTATTAAACAGCTAAGCATCTGCACTGAGGGTCCCCAATAAACACAGGGGAGCAAAACTGCATGCTGCCCAGTTTGTCTCCAGGTAGCAGATAGGAGGGGGCTTCTTCTGAGAGGTTTGGTGCAAAATAAGTGTGCTTTGTTGTGCAAATATGCAGCTGCAGACCAGCAGTGGCAACATTACCAAGATGTGATGGGGCACTGGTTGGTATCCAATGTCCCAACTAAAAACCACAGGTGCCTGATGACAATGTTGTGGCATGGTGAATGCAGCCCGCCATCGAGTAAGGGTACTGCCCCCCTCATTCTGCATGAGATGAGGGTCTGGAATATTTGAGTCACTGGTTTATTTTGGATAATCCAAATGGCATATGAACAATGATCCAAGGGAGCACGACTTCTTACTTCACCACAAGGAAGACAACCCTGTCAGAAAATTCCCCAGTGCCTTGTGGGTAAGTTCAGGAGATCCAAAGGCTATGGGAGCAAACCCAGACAAAATCTGAAGTGGAGACCCTAAGGTGGTTAGCAGGGAGGATTCACCCAACCTACTTTCCGGCATCTCCTTGCAGTCATCTCAGTTCCAAACATACTGATTTCTGTCTTTCCTTTGCATTCAAGTGGGTGACCGAACGGGGGACAGTGGCACTAGCCCTGGCAATCGAGTGTTTAAGAGTGAGCCAAATGGAGAGGACACTCCATTCTTGCTGATAGCATGGAAACAAGATGGGAAGCAGCAGTTACAGGTTATAAGCCTTCCTCAACTGGCAAAGAAGAAGACACCATACATATTGCAATCACCGTGCAAATCCAATATTGGACGGATAAGCCACGAGAGAAGCTGCAGACTCAAACACTGCCTGTAGATCCTCACTGCTGCTGCTAACCACCGTCTTTCGAGATGAAAAGGGGTCATAGGTATAGGTAAGCATCTACAATGTAAAGTGTTGGTGCAGTATTCAAATCCAATATCAAGATAAGATCGTTTTATGAACTGGGCGGAGGAAGACTGTGCAAATTAATTTGACTTTTATTATTTTGCAGTCTGAAACAGGGTTAGAGTTTGCATATAGCTAGAAGGAATTCCTTTGTCAAAGCAACTGTGGAACATGGAATTTTCATTAATCACTACAAAAAGACAATTTTTGTTGACAGGATTTCATAAAAGAAATACTGATAAAAACAAATACATCTAGGAATTGGCAGGCCTCATTACAGCTTCTCTATTCAAGCCTAATTGGAAGTAGGTGATATTAACAGTTTTGGGGTCTAGATTATCATGTTCATGGATCAGCAGAAAGAATTAACGAGATTCTGCTATATTATTTATTACAGCCTTTTTTCCCTGGGCAATGCTCTCTTGCCACACAGAGGAATTGGATAGGGAGGCACCCTGCATGCTGCGTCCAAGACCCAGAACCGGTCCCAAGGCTACATTATTCCGTCCCTCTCTCCCAGGCATTTATCAAAATACCTCAGACTGAAGAAACCCACCCCACCTCACCACATGCAGAGGAACAAGGGTCAGCTGCACAGTCTGCTGAAGCCTTCCTCAAGTTTGCTCTTTCCAGGAGCCTGGGGCTTGGACAACTCCTTGCCTGAGCTAGCTCAGGAAGAGGCAGCTCTTTAACACCAAGCCCTATGGAACAACAGAAAACAAGCCAATGCTGAAAAAGCACAATCAACTGATGCTTTTTTTGACTCTTGCAAACCAGGGATCTGGGTAGTTACTCAGGCATTGATTTGATGAGACTTCCATGCCAGCTGTTTGCTGCATTCTTCTTGCAACAAACAAAAGCCACCAGAGGTGAAAAACAAGGACTCATGTCCCAGGATCCCAGATCAGAAGGCCCCCGCCCCAGAACAGACCCAGCCCAATCTGCTGATCCTTGCAGGACAGTAAGGCTTGAGAACACTCTCTCTCGTGGCAGTTAAACAAAGCAGCTGCTGCATTTGTATTGCACAAAGGAGCCAAGCCTGGTACAGAACAGAACCCAGCACCCTACGCCTGAACCCACGGCACCCCGAGTTCCCACCCGTCCCAGATGCTTGCATCCATGGCTCACCCACATCCCCTAGATCGCTGCAGGTTTAGTAGCCAGACCCCTTTTTTCACCCCTAGGTGCCGGGGCCGCTGCAGTCGGAGATTGGCATGGGATGATCAGATAGCAAGTGTGAAAAGTCAAAACGCTTTTTTTCCAGGGTGAGAGCGGAGATGCAGTTACCTATAACAAAGCCCCTAATGGGGAACACCCGGTCACCCTCAATAAGGTGATCGGAGCTAGCAGTGGGGTAGCTGGACTCCCAGCCTAGTGTAAGTACTTTGGCTCCCCCCACCAGAACGGTATCCCTCGCCCGTTTTCCTTGCCACTGGCCTCCGATTAGGCAGCGGGCCACCAATGCCAGCTGTCGTCACTCCTTTCGCAGGCAAGCCGCTCCCTGCCTGGGGCTCTCACCTTGATTCTCTCCATCCCCGCTTCCAGCTTCAGCTGCTCCACCAGCCGCCGCATGCTGCTCAGGCTGGCGTTGGAAGACATGCTGGCGGCCAGCTCGGCACCCAGGCGAGCCCAGTCCCGGGAGACGCAGGGCAGCAGGAACTGAGCTCACAGGGGAAGGCGGAGGGCCCGCCAGCCTCCAAGGAGCAGGCGCTGCCCAGAGCACCCTCTAGAGGCCGGCACAGCCAGCCAGCCCGCCGCGCGCGACTTGGCAGAGTGCCGAGCGCAGGCGGAGAGCTACGTTCGTCCCCAAGCCCCCGGTACAAAAGAGGGGCCCGATCCTGCGAAGGGTTCCGCGTGGGAGCCTAGGGCGGTACGCGTGGAGCCGGGGAGTCACCGCTCGCCCCACAGCTCTAATCGTAATTGCCTCCCAGGAAACGCAACGGGAAGGTTTTTGGGGCCCTGCAATATTATCAACATTCGGGCCCTCGGCAAGCGGATTACGCAGGTTATCACTGCATAGATTTGGCAGACGAGTGTCTGTGCTGCAGATGAACGTCTGTCTGCCAAAGCATCGAACTCCTTCCTGTGGAAGGACGGAAAACAAAAGCTTTCCTTAATTAATCAATACCCAGAGCACTCCCCCTTTGCTCTACGTGCCTGCAATGGCAGGCGGAGACTCGGGCCCCGCCCTTAAATGAGTTTATCCCAAGCACAATGTGGCAGTTACTAGCAGTGTTTTAACATTCCTTTTGCATTTCTGTGCTGCACTGGCACTTGGAGGTTTTCATCCATCGTGCTGTAAACATTCCTCTTATTTGCAATGCACCAACAGTGTTCCTGGATGATCTAAAAATAACATACAGGAAAACAAGTCTCTTGCCAGAAGAGACTTAACATCAGTACTTAGGCCTGTAAAGGGACCCAGCTGCACATGTGAATTTCTCTCTGGCTTTGATTGAAAGCTCCTTGAAGTCAATAGGAGTCTTTCAATGAGTTTCAGGGGTTTGGATTAGATTTGTTTGACTGTGTAGGACCAAACTCACAGAGGTTTGTTCAAATTGATCATTTCAGGATCTGGATTTAAATATCAAAACAAAAAAGCAGTCATGTAGCGCTTTAAAGACTAACAAAATAATTTAAGTGATGAGCTTTCCTGGGAGAGACCCACTTATTCAGATCATAGCCTTACCAGAACAGACTCAACATATGAAGCACAGAGTTCCAACAATTGTTATCAAGGTGGACAGATCATAACAATTTTTCTGAAGGTTGGCAAATCAGAAGAGCAGAGAAACCAGGGATGAGGGGAAGTTAATAATGTGTCACATTTGAATACGAATAATAACAGAGATAGCCATGCTAGTCTAGATACTATCAGAATAAAAAAGCAGTTCAGTAGCACTTTAAAGACTAACAAAATAATTTATTAGGCGATAAGCTTTCGTGGGACAGACCCAATTTTTCAGACCATAGTCTGGTATGGCTATGATCTGAAGAAGTGGGTCTATCCCACGAAAGCTCATCACCTAATAAATTATTTTGTTAGTCTTTAAAGTGCTACTGGACTGCTTTTTCATTTTGAATATGAATGTTTGTTCTGAGCATTCTCTCTGTAGATGGTTGTTAAAGTCTCTTTTCAGTAGAACACAAACTCTTAAGTCTTTAACAGAATGGCCCACTCCATTAAAGTACTGGCTGACAGGTTTGTGTAGTTGGAGATTTTTTATGTCTGCTCTATGTCCATTAATTCTTTGTTGAAGAGTGTTTGCAGTTTGTCCCATATACATCGTCTATGGGCATTGTTGGTACATGATGGTGTATATGATGTTGGTCGAGGAACAAGAGAATGTGCCCAGGATTCTGTAATTAACGTGGTTAGGTCCAGTGATAGTATCTCCTGTGTGTACAAAGTTAGCAATGGGGCTTGTTGCAAGGAAAAGTTCCAGGATCAGTATTATTGTGATATAGCCTGTGGTTGCTAGTGAGAATCCTCATAAGCCTGGGAAGTTGTCTATAGGAAAGAACAGGCCTGTCACCTCAGGCTTTCTGGAAAGTGGCATCATGATTTAGGATAGATTGTAGGTCTTTAATGATGCATTTCAGTGGTTTGAGTTGGGGGCTTAATGTAATGACAAGTGATGTTCTGTTATTGGCTTTTCTGGGCCTATCTTGGAGTAGTTGGTTTCTGGGTATTTGTCTGGCCCAGTTGATCTGTTTTTTTTACTTCTCCCGGTGGGTAGTTAAGGTTTATGAATGTTTGGTGGAAATCTTGTAGTTTTCAGTCTCTGTCAGTAGGATCAGAGCAGATGCGATTGTATCTCAGGGCTTGACTGTAAATGATGGATCTTGTCATGTGTGCAGGATGGAAGCTAGAAGCATGTAGGTAAGTGTAGTGGTCAGTGGGTTTCCACTAGAGAGTGGTCTTGATCTGGCCATCAGTGATTTGTTCTGTAGTGTCCAGAAAATGTATCTCTTGTGTGGAGTGGTCAAGGCATAAGTTGATGGTGGGGTGCAGATTGTTAAAGTCACTGTGGAATTCTTCTAGAGTCTCTTTACCATGAGTCCAAATGATAAAGATGTCATCGATGCATCGTAAGTAAAGGAGGAATAATAGTGAATGCAAGCTTAGGAATCATTGTTCCAAGTCAGCTATAAATATATAAGCATATTGTGAGGCCATGCAGGTGCGCATAGTAGTGCCACTAATCTGGAGATAGAAGTTGTCCCCAAATTGGAAATAATTGTGGGTGAGAATATGTGATATTGCACCTGCCCTCTGTGAGTGGCACTACAAACCTTTCCCAAGGCATCCTGTGGACTATGGCCAGTTGCAAAATGGAACAGCTGCCCAAAGTGTAAGAACTGTAGTATACACATGCTCTGCAGACACAAGAAGCATAGTTTGGACAAAAAACAGCAGTTTAAATAAAGTGGTTTAATTAAATCATCATAACTTTTGCTGACAAAACTCTGTAGTGTAGAAATAGCATAAGGTTGTAAGATGTTTGGCTATTGTACAAGGAGCTTTCAAAATGCAGAGAAAATACTGTTTTTTCCCTGCATTTTGAAAGCTCCTTGTACAATAGCCAAACATCTTGCTAACTCTTAGGGGTCAGTTCACCTGCACTGCAGGTTTAGCTGAAGTTATAATAATTTGCATGTAACCTTCACTCTGACTCCTTTCCGCACACAAAAGTCTCCAGCTTAAGTTAATTAGTGCTTTAAATGACAACTGGCCAGCCTATCTAGGGGTGTAAATGGAAGCTTGAATGCAGCTGATAGTCAAACTGATAATGAAGAGGAAATGCAGCTAACTATGCAACTGACTAGATCACTCTGTGCAACTGAAGTCTAATTTTCCAGTGTGTTTGCTCTGACTCAAGCTAACTCTCCTATTGGAGACTGGGGAGTGGGCAGGCGCAGTCAGCCCACGACTAAAAGGCCCCTCTCAAGACGAGGGGGGGCCCACTAAAAAAACCATGGCCCCAAGCTAATGCGGGGGACAACAAAAGAGAAAACAGGGACAGGAGTGAAAGTCAAAGGTTTAAAAAGAGGGAACCAGAGGGGGACACCGAGCAGAGAACCCCGAACAGTGCCCACCGCTCCTCGAAGGCATCGAGGGAGCCAGTGGACACTGCCAGAGGAACTCTGCCTGGGTTCGTGATCGGAGGGTGGAATGGAAATAGGCCCCACAGTCGCAGGTCTCCCCCTCAGCCAGTCTCCTCTCCCTGATCTTGTAGATGGCTACTTTAGCCATAGCCAGGAGGAGGCTGACGAGGATGTCCTGCAACTTAGTGGGGCCACAGATGGGGTTGCCAGGATGAGGAGGTGTGGGGAAAAGTGCAGCCAGAACCTCAACAGGAGGTTCTGGAGGAGCTGCAACCTGGCGCACTTGACATAGATGTGCGCCAGGGTCTCCCTCATGCCGCAGAAGGGGCAAGTGTCCAGTGGGGAGGTGAACCGCACCAGGTACATGCCCGTGCTCACTGCCCCATGGAGGATCCTCCAGCTGATGTCCCCAGCGGGCCGCGGGAGACTCAAGCTAACTCTGCAGGGCAGATAGACCCAGGATGACAAAATCCTTCACCAGTGAAATACCTGTATCAGAAAAAATGCAGTTTGGGGGAATGCATGTGGATTTGGGCTACTAAAGCTGCTTATGCACATTTTTTCTTAGCTCACGCGCACAAAGGGGTAATAACAGAGAGGAAGCCGTGCTAGTCTATACACTATCAAAACAAAAAGCAGTCAAGTAGCACTTTAAAGACTAGCAAAATGGTTTATTAGGTGAGCTGTTTAATTTGCCTGAACATTACTTTAGTTTCACTAGAAGACAGGCTGTAAGTTTAAGAAAAAAAGTTAAAGACAAGCATCCAGGAGGGTGACCACTCCCCTTGTGTCCTTTATTAAGTACCAAACATCTCATATATATTCAATATAAGGATATTAAAAAGCATCTGTTCTGCTAAAAACTAAGCCACTCTGGACTGGAAAGAGGCGATGAGCGCACGGTTGTTGATGATGATGATATTCTGCTAAAACTCATTCATTTCAGGTAGTAATGCTGACAGGACTCGTGGGTGGTAAGAGACTGTGCAGGGGCAGTATATTGCAGGGAGCTGTCTAGGGTTCCCCGTTCCCCAAGCTTTCTCCTCGCGGTTGCCTATAATCTTATATAACATGGGTGTCTGCGCGGCTCCTTCATTCTGCGTGTTTCTATCAGTGTTACAAGGAGCTGCCGACTGGCTCTTGCAAATCACCACACACGTGTTGCGTGCTTTGCGGGGCGCCTCTGAAGCTCCCAGCAAGGAGCCGGGCTCGCTACCTCCCTGGGGCGCTGCAGGAAGGCTTTTGCCCAGCTGCGGACGTGGCACCAATTCAGGCATTGGATCGGACTCTAAGCGGGGGCGGTATAAGCCACGTTGTATTCCCCGGGCAGCCAGGCTCCACCCCTCCGCAGCTCTGGGGCGGTGCTCTGAGGTTTGGCCCCTCCCCCTCCTTAACTAGCCCCTCCCTAGCTCTACCCGCAGAGTCTCTCCTCCGAAACCACCTCCCCCTTGTAGCCCCGCCCCCTTCCGGCCCCGCCCACGACCCTTCGTTCCGCCCCACCTCTTTTCGTCCTGGCTCCACCCTCCCTCCCTCCTCTTGGCTACGTCCGTTGGCGTGGCCCCGCCCAGGGGCGGTGGGAGGAGGCGCGAGCGGCCGGCGGGGGCGGACATGGCGGCGGGACTGGCTGGCGGCGCGCGAGGCCGGCGCTGGCTGCTGTGGTGGCTGCTGGCGGCCGCGGCGCTGGCCCCGCGGCCGGCCCGGGCCCTCATTGAGGGCCTGTACTGCGGGCGGCAGGTGTGTTACGACGTGCTGGGTGTGAGCCGCGCCGCGAGCAAGGCCGAGATCGCCCGCGCCTACCGGCAGCTGGCCCGCCGCTACCACCCGGACCGGCACCGCGGGGAGCCGGCCGGGCCCGGCGCGGAGACGCTGCAGACGGCGCACGAGAAGTTCCTGCTCATCGCCACCGCCTACGAGACCCTCAAGGTGAGAGAGCGGGACCGCAGCCCCGGCCGGAGCCGCTCCGGTAAGAGACACCGCGGGGGGTGGGGCTCGGGGTTCCGTGGGTGCCCCCCCTAGCTGAGAGCTCAGGCTGCGGGGTACCGCAGGCTGGTCCTGGGCTGAGAGCGCAGGACTAATGTGTGGGGCAGGGGATGCCACTTACTGAGGCGCTGGGGTGAAAGCTTTGGGGGCTCCCCAGACTGCAGTGATAGGGGGCTATGCTGGGCGAGGGGAACAGGAGGAGGCAGCACAGGCAGTGCAGGAAGCGGGGTGTGCCCCCAGCTGGAGGGGCGCACCCCAAGTCAGCAGCCCTGGGGAAGGAAGGGAGATGTGACTTGGGGAGTTGGTTCTCAGTTGGGGTATGGCCCAAGTGGTTGTGACTGGGCTTCTGTTTTCATCAGCAGGACTGTCTGGTTCTGGGGCTATGGCCAGGTGTCAAAATCCAGTGGGGAAAGAGACACTGTGCCCTAACTGTGGTCACAGCAGGTCAGGACTGATAAGCTGGTGGGGCATGGTGGTGGAAGCCACCTGAGTAGCTGTCCTTTCTTGTGGCCGGAAGAGTAGGGCTCATCTGGAGTAAATTTCCATAAGAGCTGGAGCTGGTCTGGAAGGCGCATGAGGAAAGTAAGCATATGTGATGTGAAATGAGAGAGGAATCGTTTTGTTAGTATTAAAAACCTTTTTATGTTGATTAATTACAGCTGTTTGCATTGGGGGTCACATCACAACTGTGTTGTGTAAGTAAAGGTAACTTGCATAGGGGTGATGTATCCTAACCCTTTCAAAACACACATCTTACAGTTCAGCATTTCGTACATAACTTACTGTGATGAAAAAGTGGGACCTACAGCTCTGTGTAGTATTAACATTGAGTGTAAAATAGAGGCAGGTGCCTGTTGGCAGTAGGTCCTATAGAGTAGTTTCTAGTTGTAGGGTACTTTTAAAGCCTTATGCTCCTGTGCACATCTCTGGGCTGCTGAGAACCCTAGGGATGAGCAGACAAAAGGTGAGTGCCGCTTCTCCCTCCTCTTGCCCTGATTCCAAAGAAGCCCTCTCTTTAGGATTCCTGCTTTGGGTTCTGCCGATAGTGTTTCCTGCAATCTGTGTACTTGGGTGGCTGCCCAGGAGAGAGTCAAATGCTGCTCAGCTGATTAGCACAGCACCCATAATCAGCAGCATGTATTTCTACTGGTAGTGTACATCCACACGTTTTGGTGTGTGTAACAAAACTTATTTTGTACACATATGGGGGCAGAAAAGAGGGAACATTATTTGCACAGTTTTAGTGGTTGAGGGGAGCAAGCTGGATTAATCCAGATATTGTCTCCCTCCCAAAAAAAATAAACCCTGAAAAAGAGAACAGCGTACATTATTGTCTTCTACCTGAGGACAGCCATAGCAGAATAAATCACTGAAAATAAAGCTCCCACAGAAGTTATGCTTTTACTGTTCTGAAGGCAAGTTGTTCTCACATAGTGGACGAAAGGGTACATGTGTGAAGAATGCATGGTGGTATCTTTCTTTTAGGGTGTGATTTGTGCTGCATTTGTCTGGATCTTACTTTCAGCAGCCTATCAATGTGCTTTCTTATACTAGAAATTAGTCAGGAGTACTTGTACGTTGTTTGCTTTCTCAATAAATGATTAATCTTGCAGCTAGGAAGGGAGCTGCTCTCAATTTTCTATACAGACAACCAAATAAGTAACAATCTATTGGATGACCTCTTAAAGTTTTGGATAAACTGGGTTGTATTATAGTGGGAAGTGTAACATTTTGTATCTGAAGCTATTGAAAAATGTGCATTTTCATATTCCAATGTGCCCATAACTCATTGTAGTGTAACATCTGAAATAGGGGATTGCTTTTTGGAGCTATTGCCATCAGCAATGAAGGCTTGCCCAAAATATCACCTTGGGTATTACGTAAGGTGGAGAAATCTAGTGTGAACTTTGAAGTGATAGCTAACACACAGTGAAGAAGCCAGGCTGCACCTACCTATCTGAGATGAAGGTAGTTACTGAGAGAGACTCAATTGCTTGGATCGTACAGCATAAAGCTGGTGCTAGTAGACCAGGAAAAAGTCATGTTACTGTGCCTCTGTCTCTTCTAGTAAGACAAGGTATTTGCCACAGTAATTGTTCACTCTTGTTTTCTGACCACAAAAACTAGTATTCAGCATGAAGGTGAAAGCCTTGGCTTTAGTATCTGTTGCAGGTGTCTTGTTGTTGCAATCTCTCCTTTGTGCGAACATGACAGATGTGTGCCAGAGCCCCCCCAGGCTAGGTGCATGCTCTCATCTTGAGTGGATCTGTAGTCCTTTGTGACAGTGCATCCAATTGTATCTGGGATCTTCGACAATCCAGAAAAATTGCAACTTGAAGTGGTCATCAGGTTGCTGTCTTGCATGAAATGGGCCTAATCAGTCCAGAGTAGAAAGGAGGAGTTACTTCTCATGCCTTGCTTACAACATTCCTGCTAATGCCTCCCAAGTTTGCTTTTTTTGCAACAGTGTCAGACTGTTGACTAATATTTAGCTTGTGGTCCACTATGACCTCTAGATCCCTTTGTGCAGTACTCCTTCCTAGGCAGGTATCTCCCATTTTATTTGTGTGTATTGGGTTGTTTGTTCTTAAGTGGAGTACTTTGCATTTATCCTAGTTGAATTTCATTCTGTTTACCTCTGTTTCTCCAGTTCGTATGGCTCATTTTGAATTTTCATCCTATCCTCCAAAGAACTTGTAACCCCTGCCAACTTTGTATCATCTGCAACCTTTGAGTGTATTCTCTATGCCACTGTCAAAATTGTTGAAGTTGTTGAACATAACTAGACTCAGAACTGAGTCCCACTCATTATGCTCTTCTAGCATGAGTGAACCATTGGTAACTACACTCTGGGAATGGTTACTAACCAGTTGTGCACCCTCTAGGTAGTGTTTCCCATGTTTGTTAATGAGAAGGTCATGTGAGACTCTAACAGGCAGATTAAGTCTAGATATAGCATATTTAGCATTTAGCATTTCCCCCTTATCCACCAGGCCTGTCAAGGCAAGCTTATTAGGTTGGTTTGACAAAATTTGTGCTTAGCAAATTCATGCTGTTGTAGATGTTGGCAAATGAATTCCTTAATTATTTGCTCCATTATCTTTCCTGGTACAAAAGTTAAGCTGACTGGACTCTAATTGTCCTTACTTTCTTTTTTCATAGATGGGCACCTATATTTGCCCTTTGAATCTCTCCTGTATTCCATGACTTTTCAGAGGACTTCTAGTGGCCCAGTTATCTCTTCTGCCAGTGCCAGCGTTCCCTCTAATTTTTTTCCCATCCATGGGCAAAATAAAACTTATGTGCAGCGAGGCATGCATGGATATGCACTGCCAGTAGAGAAACATGCTGTCTACTCTGGGTGTCTGTGGGCACTCTGCTAATCAGTTGGGTGGCACCTAAATCTCTTATGGGAGGTGCTCAGCTTAAAGAGAACACTGGTCTGCTCCTTGAGTGTTCTAGGATAAACTTCATCAGGCCCTGGCAACAGCTAAATTGTTTAACTTATTATTTCTCTATTCTAGCTTCTGAACCAACCCCGTTGTCAGTGACATTCACTTAGTGTTTGCTGTCCAATCACCACCAGCCACCTTTGTGAAAAATTGGAAAAGAAAGTCACTAAGCTCCTCTGCATTTCCACATTTTCTGTTATTTTTCCTTCTTCTTTGAATACTGTCCCTGCCCTGTTCTTAGTTTTCCTCTTTCTTGCAATGTATTTGTGAAGTTTTGTTACCCTTTATCTCTCGATAATTTGAGCTTATTTTGTGCCTGTCTAATTTTACCTCTACATACTTGCTACGTGTTTGTGTTCATTCTTCATAATTGTACCTAGTTTTCACTTTTTGTAGGACTCTTCTAAATTTTTAGATTATTCAGGATCTCCTGGTTAAGCTAGGGTGATCTCTTGCCATATTACCTATCTTGATAAACAGTGGAATAATTTGCTGTTGTGTACTTAATAATGTCTCCAGTTGTTTGTCCTCTTATACCTTCTCCGGGAATCTCACCTAAAAAGTCTGATTTTGCTGAAATCCATAGCTTTATTTTGCTTTTTACCTTTTATTCTTCAGCTTTGTCTACACACATGGGAAGATGAAAGCTGTGGAGATCGATTCCCTGGCAGGGGAGATCAGTATAGCGGGTCTAGTAAGGTGCACTAAATTGACCATTGATTCTACTCTCATCAACTCGGTTTCTCCACCCAAATGAAGTGTAAGGGGAGTCAATGGGAGAGTTTCTCATTTACCCCACACAGTGGGAACACTGTAACTTGATCTAAGGTACGTTGATTCCAGCTATGCTATTCATGTTGTTGAAATTGTGTACCTCAGTTCAACGTTACCCCATTTTGTCTACCTGGCCTCAGAATCATGAACTTTTATTTCAAGATCACTCTTACCCAAGCTACCTTCCACTTTGAAATTCTCAGCCAGTTCCTTCCTGTTTGTCAAAATGAAATCTAGAACTGCCTACCCCCAAGTATCTTTTTCTGTCTTCTGAAATAAAAAGTTGTCTCCAGTATGTTCCAAGAACTTGTTGGATAATCTGTGCCCTGCCATGTTGTTTTCCCAAGAGATGTGTGACTGGTTGAAGTCCCACTACCACCAAATCCTGTGCTTTGGATATTTCTTTAGTTGTTTTTAAAAAGCCTCATCCACCTTTTTTTGATTAGATGGTCTGGAGTAGGCCCCTACCATGACATCACCCTTATTTTTAACTATTTTGTCCTTACTCAAACTCTCAATAAGTCCGTCTCCCATTCTCATCTCTATCTCAGACCAAGTGTATACATTTATATTTTTAATATAAGGTATCACCACCTCCCTTTTTCTCCTGCCTGCCCTTTCTGAGCAAGCTGTACTTTTCTAGACCAATATTCCAGTCATAAGTATGACCCACCAAGTCTCTGATGCCACCTGTGTTTATTTACTAGCATTACAAGTTCTTCCTGCTTATTCCCAACACTTTTTTTACAGTAATATGTAGACATTTAAGATACTGTTTTGGTTCGTCTCCTACCCCAACTCCAGTTCTGTCTTCTCTCCCTTATCCCTGCTATAACAGCCCATGCTCCCTCGCATTTTTGACTGTTCTCCCAAAGTGTCCATATTTTTGACTTAACTGTGGGCTTTGGTCACCTTGCCTTCTGAAACTTAGTTTAAAACCCTCCTCACCAGGTTAGCCAAGCTGTATCCAGACATGCTGTTTCCTTACTTGATAGGTTTACCCTATATCTGCTTAGCAGTCCATCTTCCTTGAACGGCATCCTATGGTCAAGGAGACCAAACCCCTCCTGGTGACATGATCTTTGCAGCCAGGTATTCACTTTCAGGCTGTATCTGTCTATGCATGGGTCCCCCACCCTTGACTGGAGGGTGGAAGAAAACCCCACCTATTCTCCAAATTCTTTCACCTGTACTTCCAAAGCCCTGTATTCACTTCTGATCTGCTGAGTGTCATAACGCACACTATCATTAGTCTCATATGGATGAGTAGCATGGGGTAGTATTCAGAGTGTCAAATGAAAGTCAACAATCTCTCCATAACGTCTTGGATATGGGTCCCTGGCAGGCAGCATACTCCTGGGATGCCATGTTGGGGGTGACAGGTGCATCCCACTATTCCCCCGGAAGAGAGGCTCAAACAACCATTACTCTACATTCACTCCTGGGAGTGATGACTGCAGTGTTTGGGGGTACATGGCTTGTTCTCTGCTTCCACTTTAGGGGATGATTGCTGATCTCATTGCTAGGGCAGCATAATGGTTTTCCATCATTATGGTGGGTGGGTTGGGAGTAGGGGTGGAGCACGCACCACTTGTTGCAAGATGTAACCAGCTGCCAGTATACTCCGTGTAAAAGAGCCATCTTCTCCTCCCCGAATGATGTGATGGTAGTCTTCTGTATCTGCACAGCTTCCTGAGCCTTGGCTGTCTTCACGTGAATACTATTGAGGAATTCCTTGTGGACACAAATGCACCTCAGTCTAGCCACCTCAACCTGTAGCTCTTCCAACTGTTTCCCGAGAGATCTTGCCAGCAGTCAGTACTACTGAATTAAAATTGAGAACCACAGCTCTGATTTTCCTGATGCTTGTTCATTAACCATAGTTCAACTCCTTTTTCTTGTACTATAAACTTAAAATATTTGAGTAGTTTGTAACATATTGACTAAGGAATTTCAGTCCAAAAGAAGTGTACAAAAATTGAAATAAACCAAAAATAGAAGCATAAACTGGAAGTGCCCTTTCAATTGTAACTGAAACTATACTTGGTAATTCTTGTTTATTCCTGCTAATGTTGACACTGCAAACAACACAAGATACCTAAATAAACAAGCATCAGGGGATTATTTGTGAAGAGTCCATTGAGAAGTAACAGAGAGGTAGCTGTGTTAGTCTGTACTCCAACAAAACAAAACAGCAGAAATGTAGCACTTTAAAGACTAACAAAACGATTTATTGGAGATGAGTTTTCATGGGACAGGCTTCTGATGAAGTGGGTCTGTCCTATGAAACTCATCACTGAATAAATCATTCTGTTAGAGTGCTACATTTTGGCCTTTTTGTTTAGTCTATTGAGAGAAATTCAAGGACCTTTACTTGCAACAGCACATTGGGCTACCCCTTGAGCTCAAAAGCCAGTGTGTTTTCTTGGAAAAATAGTGTTACTTGAGCTCTGCATGCAACTGTATAGTCTTTTCCTACCTTTCTTTATTTTCCTTTGGAGGGCTTCTTCGTCCATTACCAGTAGAATGAGGCACATTTAGTCTGGTACCTCTGGTTTTGCAGCCAAACTTCAGTAGAGCCTGAAAGGACTGATATAAGGGTTTTGGAAACACTTCTGAATCAGCACTGCTTCCCCCAGTTTGGCTTTATTACCCAGCAGTATGGAAGAAGAAGAAGATAGTAAACAAAACAAAATAAAATGTAATAATTCATAAATTAACAATGGGTGTTGGGAGGGGAGGACAACTGTGTGAAACTACCCAAAAGTTTTTTGAAGTAATGTTCCAGACTTTCCAAGTTAAATGCATTCCTTAAACTCAGTGAGAAAGGTAATGACTGAATGAGCTGGTGAGAAAAAAAATTATAATGCCCAAATATGTATAACTTGGCTGAGACAAGTTATGGGATGGGAAGTATAGTCTACACGTATTTTGAATGAGAGAGAAGAAAATTTTGTGCTGGGTGATACAAATGGTATAACTAAGACTAAACATAATTGAAATGAGATGCTTAGGCTAAATATCAGAGAAACTTGCAGAAGGTGAAGTCTACTAGGCTGTAAAAATCTCCCAAAGGTCATGATAGCAGTCCTGTCAGATGTTATATTTTGATTACTGCCCCTAAAAAAAAATTGAAAACATACTTAAAATATTAAGTGTATTTCAAAACAAACACAAATCTCACCATGCATTGACTCTAAGATGGATTAGAACCAGTTGATACCCTCTGTCACAGACTTCTAAGGCTGATGCTTTGTGCTTAGTATGTATCAAATTGTTAACGGCTTCAAAATTAAATTTCTTCAAACAAGCCAAGTATGCATTATTCAGTCAGGGCTATATATGTGTTTTAGAATAAATTAGGTTAGGTTACCAGAATACAGGAGAAGATTTGAAATTTCATAATGCCTGAAAAGCTGAAGTTTATTTTTGAATATTAGTGATAAAAATTTCTTAGTTTTTCTCTATATTTGTTGTAGAAATCAGACCAATGCAAATTTTACGATAGTTTTGTGGTTAACCATGTTTTAACACCAAAGTATAATTTTAATAACTAAAAATCACTTCACTACCAGAGCATCTCACAAATGTTCTATGTGACTTTGATTAAAAGCTCAAGGATATGAATCTACAAAATTTGTTTTAACTTTTTTTTCTTGACAGGATGAAGAAACACGTAAAGATTATGACTACATGTTGGATCATCCTGAAGAGTACTACAGCCATTATTATCACTATTACAGCAGGAGGCTGGCACCTAAAGTTGATGTCAGGATAGTGATTCTAGTCACTGTATGTGCCATCTCTGTGTTTCAGGTAAAATACATAGGTGCTTATGACAGTTCTTATATCTAGTTTTAAAACTGCAAAATAGTAAAATCTGAAGACTAGATTTCATTACCATTAGTAACTGAGGTGTTTTTGTTGTACAATTAGAAGGCTCCACCGTGTCTATTTAAGTGTTGTCTACTACTATGGTGTTCTGGGCAGATATTCATTCAGTCATATAAATCTATATCTTGGACCAAGGCTGGATAGTTAGTACCACTAACTTGTTTGGGGTTTTTTGGTACTATATATTTAAACGATAAGAATCTTGCATGCTGAAAAATAATCTGGTTCCATGATTCAAATACTAAAAGGCCGAACGGCCTAACCCAAATGTAGGGTTAGATGATTTCTCAGGGCTAGAGGGAGCCAATTTCTCACTTTGATATTGGTGTTTTAATAAGACAATTTTGAAATTCTTCTTGAATGTTTTAAATACATCCATTATTATAAACAATCATAATGGTCCTGATTTCATAGCTGTTAGAATAAGAATTTCCTTGGTTCAGGGAAGTCTTCCTCTTAAAATGCATGATTTTTCAATGTAGAAATATGATGTATGGGTAAAGTAGTACCTCTGTATGCATCTTTTCATTCTCACCTCATTAGCACTTAACATTATGTATATGGAAATTGTTCAAGACTTTTATAAGAGCGAAAATGTCTGGTGGTTAATATACCAGAGTAGAAGAAATGGTTGAACATTAGTCCAGGTATCTTGCATGGCTTTTTCCCCCAAATAACCCAGCTAAGAGCTTTTGATGCCTTAATGCCTACAGCATCATTTGTGGATCGTCAGCTGCCATACAGTTCTCTACCTCCAAGCAGTGTTTACTTGAACTGGTAGAACCATAAAGGCTTGTGCAGATACGTATCCTACTTCTCCTCAGCTTAGGTGACCATATCTCCTTGTCCCAAATACGGGACAGGGAGATACGGGGAGGGGAGGGGTGGGCGGCTCCTCCTGGCTGCGCCAAGCCCTGGTGAGCTGGTGCCCCATCTCAGCCCTGGGGGAGGGGTAGCTGCAGGCTCTCCTGGTTCTAGAGCCCTGGGGGAGTGGTGGCTGCAGGCCCCAGTCCCCGAGGGTCTAAATATGGGACAATTAGTCTCTTAAAGAATAGTTGGGGCGCCTTTTTGGTGTCCCAAATATAGGACTGTCCCGCCCGATATGGGACCGATGGTCAACCTACCTCAAGCCCACTTGGTTCAAATGGTGAAATTGCACTCTCCACTTATTCTTTTCCTTGGGTATAAATGGGGAGATGGGTTTTTGCCTGAAACTTTCTAAATTAGAAAGTCTGAAGTTTTGATTTTTTTATCAGTCAGTTACTGAGCTTCTACTGATGGCAAAGCCAAAATAATCTCACAGCTAGATCCATTTGGCTTTCTTTTGCTCTCTACAATCTCTGCTGGAGCTATTACCTTCTTAGCAGGAACTACACTTCATCTTTCACTGTGGGAAGTATTGTCCTGGTAAGGCCTGCTGACTGTGGTAACTATTTTGGTGAGTTAGGCTGAGAAAAGGCTATTTTTCCCTAGTTTTCTATCATCCTGTTGTCTGTCATCCCACCCTGGCTTCAGAATGAAGCAAGAGGTGAAGGGGGATTCAGTCTTGTAAAGCAAATATAATCAAGCTAATAAGATTGTCCTTGCATGAACTACTTTATTCAGCCATTTAAAATGGTTAACGCCACTTATAAAGGGCTGTACTACACTAATGCTTTAGTTGCAAATCTGTAATCTTTAAGAACATTTTTGTCTAGTCAAAAAGTGGTTCAGTCAACATGATGTTTCAAGTGAGGGGTAGGGAACCTTTTTGGGTTGGGGACTGCTGACCCACAGAAAAATCAGTTGGATCAAAAAAGTGAGAGAACCCACAAAACCCTCACTGATGTGGCTCCTGACTGAGACACCTCACTTTGCTCCTAGGTTCAGGGTTCAGTGTGTGGGAGGAGGCTGTGGAAGTAGACATGGAGTCTGGGTGGGAGGAAGGGTGAAGAGCAGACTGGCGTGGGTGTTTGGGGTCTGAATGGGATGGAGGTGGTGCCAGGAGTGGGCTGGGGTTAGGGGAGCTGGGTGGGAGGTAAGGTGCATAAATGGACTGGGCATAGAGGTGGGAGAGGTTCAGGAATGGTCTGAAGGTGGGGGGTCTGGGCAGGAGGGAGGGTACAGTAGAGGGGTGGGATCTGCCTGGGTGGGAGGATGCAGGAACAGGCTGCAGGTGGGGGGTATGGGCAGAAGAGGGGGTGCCAGGAGACAAGTAGGCATGGGGGGAGGGTCTGGGCGGGAGGGGGCTGCAGGAACAGGATCAGGTGGTCTGTGTAGGAGGAGACATGAGTGTGCTGGTTTATGGGGTTGCAGGGGGTTTACTGCCATATGCTGCCACCACTGCCATCCCTTCTCTCATCTGGAGGAATGGCAGTGGGGAGAAAAGCCCCCTGAGGAGCCTTTTCTTGCAGCTGCCAGGCATCGTCTTCCCCCCCCCCGCTGCTATGATTGGCTAGAATTCTGGCCAGTCAGTGGTGAGGGGATACAGCATCCAGGAAGTGTTGAGCTGTTGTATCCCCAGCTGGGGAGGAGAAGCAGCAGTGGCAACAGAGGCTTAGGCAGTGGTGGCAGAGCTCGTGGGCTGGATCTGACATCACCTTGCCTGTTCTGGCCTGCGAAGCTCAGGTGTCCCCACCCTGTGGTGGGCCAGATGCTGGGGAGGGGGAGCTCTGAGCCTCGGGGTCCAGGTCCAGCAAGCCATGGTCCTGTAGTTTCTCCACCCCTGTTTTAAACTAAGATATATAGTGTGCCAATCTAAACAGTGACTCATACTCTGACAGTGCCATCATATGGACTAGCTTGCTTCTGTGGAGAAAATCCTCTGTTGAATTGGGGTCTCAAATTTATTTTATGCATTACTTAATGTGTAATTTAATGCAACCCATATATCTGTTCGTAATAAACTTCCACTGATAGTGATGTTTGTATGTGGGAGAAATGATCTCACCATAACAGGGTTCCACTGTACTGGACAAGTAGAATTTCTATCAAGTGACATACTCAAAATATTGTGCTATCATCACTTTTTATTATGCAATGGATAAATAAACTCTGCACACAAATTAAAAAAAAAAGTATAAGCAGCTGAGCCCCTGTGCTTTAGTATAGAATAGAAGTATTTTCTTAACTGTTGTCATTCTGCAGCAAAACATGATACTGCTGGTAAATGAATTTCTGAACTATGCTGTGCAAGCTTTCCCTCCTTGCTCTGTAATTTCTTTGCATCACTGTAAGAATAAACATAACAGTTCCTGTTATGCTGTGTCATTAATAATATAGGGTTAAAAACCTGTCACTGAGACAGTCAACAGGAGAGGTTGCTCGTGTAATCCACAGTATAATCCTTTATAATGAAAATAACTTCCATATGATATAGTGTAGGATTATTATGAAAATAATCCTGCACTGTCATAAGCTCTGTCTCTCATTCGAGTGAAATAAAATGTTATCAGATTCTTCTTTTCTGTGTATGTTCTAGATTGTTAAATGTTTTCTTCAGCAAAATAACTACAGTAATCCCCTGGAATGTGCAATTTTTGATTTGCGCTTAACTCACATTAATGCAAGTTAAGGGAAAATTGAAAACACTCCAGCCCCCTACCGCAGTTATCTGCCCATACCACAGACAGGTGCTGTGGTGCAGCTTCTGTCCAGCTGGAGGAAGCCAGGGAGGAGCTGTGCCTGGCTCCTGCAAGCCCAAGGGAGCAGCCTGACTCCCAGCTCTCCCCGCATCCCCTCCCTGACTTAAGCAAAATTCAAGTTATGCAAGGGTGTGCAGGAACACAGCCCTCATGTAACTTGGGAGTACTGTACAGGGGTAGAGTCCAAGAAGTATAGATTTCTGATTCTGGGTTTAACAATGCTAACACTTCGTGGCATTTGTTCCCATACAGCAGCTGGCCCACAAAAAAGTTTGCAGCTGGTGTTGAGCCAAAGGTTTTGGTCTTTAGTTTAGCTCGGAAAATCACACTTAAGGATGTTTCTACACTTGCTGTTAACTTCCTGTAAGACCTTGGGCAAGTCAGTTCATTCCACTGCATCTGTAAAATGGTGATACTACCTATTTTACTAAATGTGATCTATTCTTAATTTCTAACTGATTATAGTGGATTTTCTTTTTTTTCCGTTTTGTTAACACTACTGCTGGAAATAACAAGCTGTTACTATTTTATATTCTAGTTCTTCAGCTGGTGGAGTAGCTACAATGAAGCCATCAACTACCTAGCTACTGTGCCAAAGTATCGTATACAAGCGTTTGAGATTGCCAAGCAACAAGGCCTACTGAACAGGGCTAAAGAAAAAGGCAAAAACAGGCGGTCTAAGGAAGAAATCCGTGAGGAAGAGGAAGAAATAATTAAAGACATTATCAAAAATAAAATAGATATAAAAGGTGGCTATCAGAAGCCTAAAATATATGATATCCTTTTGTTTCAAATCCTCTTAGCGCCTTTTTACTTGTGCAAGTATATAGCCTGGTATTGTTGGTGGATTTATTGCTTTAATATTAAAGGGCAAGAATATGGTAAGGAAGAGAAACTGTATATCATACGTAGATACATGAAAATGTCGCAGTCTCAATTTGACAGTCTGGAAGATAATCAGAAAGAGACTTTTCTTGAACGGCAGCTATGGATGAGAGAGAATTATGAGGTGAGTAGTTGTGGTGAGAATAAATGCTAAGTGCCCAATTTGACCATCTGAAAAACTGGTGTGCTCCTAGGATATGTCGTGATTGTACTGCATATAAGGCTGTGATTAATTTCTTGATATCACTCATTAAGCTTGAGATTTTTGGCAAAGATCCAGGGTTTCTGACCAAAGACCGTCTTGGTTTATCTGTTGTACTACAGTATCACAGCAGAATGTGCTGTGCCCCTGAGAATGCTCCCATAAAACCTCCAAAGCAAACGTTTATCCACACCATTTGGAATTGGTGTTTTTGTTTATCACTCTACCAATTCAGCTAGTTCCTGACTCCGTCCTCTTTGCCCTTCAGCAGTTCCAACTTTCAGTGATCCAGAGTCTGAAATACTACTTGCTGGGCAATTGCTGTTTTGTTCAAGTACAGTGCTCCATTGCTCTGGGTCAGAGACTCCAGAGAATACACAAGCTCTGTGCCCAAGTCCTGGGATGTTCCAGAACCTATTAAGTGCTAACTGTTGCTGTACAAGGTGCAAGTGAAGAATTATTCTTGTACCTAGAAATTTGTAACTGAGTACACATAAAAGCCCTTAGAATTCTTTAGAGCAGTAGATCTATATTTAAAAGTTTTCTGCCTTGCTGTGGTGATCTTGTGAGCAGTGACACCAGTGCTTTGTGTGTTATATGGTCCCTACATGCTGTCTACAGTTAGCCAATCCAAGGTATAGAGTTCTTCAGATCTCTTGTGCAGAAAATCTTCAGTTGCCATTGAGACACTATGCAATTATCCACTCTTGGAGGTCAGCTCTATTGACTGTATTACTAGAACGAGGCTAACTAGCTCAGAAGGAGGTGGAAAAAGTACTAGGAACTGAAAGAATCCCTGGTAACAGCAGTGCCAAATTGTAAACCTAGACAAGCAGGCTTGAAAGAGTTTGAAGTTAGCTTCAGGTGACTTCCGTATTGGCTTTTTCATAACACAGTGAAGGGAAAACTTGCAGTCTAGATCCAAGATTTACTGAGTTCTTTGAAACCTGTGTGTTTAGTACTACAGGTTGCACCTCCCTGGTTTGGCACCCTTGGGACCTGACCAGTCCTGAACAAGGTAATTGGCTGGACCAGGGGAGGTCCCTTGCCTCAAGTCCCATCTACGCTGCCATAGATCCTGAATCCAAAGAAATGTAACTGAAGTTAATGGAGCCGTTGGCCAAATGCTGAATTCCACCAGCAGTCTGTGTGTGGCCTGACTCTGGCAACTGGAGCTTGTGGTTTTTGAAAGGGGATGGTGGGGGGCAGTCTGCAGTTTGATTTATTGTGATGGGAGAAATAGCCTTTTCCTCTAATACGAGATTCACCTTGAGGGCTGACTTTCTCTTGGGCTTTATTGTAGGTAATTTTTTCTTTCTCCTATCCAGGTCTACAAGCAAGAACAAGAGGAAGAGCTAAAGAAGAAGATGGCCATGGACCCGCGATGGAAGAGATATAGGCGGTGGATGAAGAATGAAGGACCTGGAAGATTAACATTTATTGATGACTGAAGGCTGCCAAACAGTACTGATAAACTTGACTTGCAAAAATTTTTAATAACTAAATTTTCAGAGTTTTATCTGCTATACCTCGGCAGTAATCTAAAACTCAGGAATAACTTCATCAGGCAGAAAATTAGTATGAGTTTACCATTTTTATAAATAAAAACAAATCTGTTAGAGACTCAGTTCGTTGTTTATATTCTACTTGCTTGTGGAGCTGGAGTTCATCGATTTAAAGAAGTATTTGTTAGCATGTGAACCACCAACCCACTTCCTTACACCCTTCCAAAAATTTCTTGATGGAGTCTCTGCCATGTATTTTTGTTTGTCCCCTCCTTAAAACCTTATGGTTTGTACATGTAGTCAGCAGGATGTGTGAGAGCTCATGTAAAATCTATGTCAGGCAATTTTATGGCTCTCTATCCATTTTTCATCTCCATTCCTACCCAAAAGTTTCCAAAATCTGAGTGATTTTGCCAAATAGTGTATTTGATGTAGATTAAGCATAATGGGCTTATGGATGCTTTTTTCCATAACCTACCCAGTTGAAATCATGGACTTTATTCATTCCGGTAACCAGTGGTGTATGATTCTTCAGCTTTGTGATACAAATGAGCCTTAATTTTTCTTTGTTCTCCAGAAAGATACATTATTTGGATTTTGGTAGAATCTTAGATTTGGATTTTAATCTTTGTTCATTGAACTGTAGATACTTGTTTGGAACAAATGTACCAGTATTCTACTAAATATGACATATTACTTGCCCCATAGTATTCATAAAAGGGAAACTAATTCTTTAGTTTGTTGCCTTATGTAAATAAAAGTCTATTATATTATAACCCCAATCCATTTTAAATTCTAAAACCAAATTTACCTTTATAAATAAAATATTAACTTTATTTCTTGTCTGACTTTTGAAAATAGCTACTCCTCAAGTCATCTATGAAAGGGAAGAATGGGATATGTCCCTCTACTTCTGAAGATTTCACAAAAGAATTTCATTAGGAATTCAGCTGTTGTCTGCTTGAGAAGCTTCTATGGCTGTATTTCCATTAAGGAACCTTGCTGGTCAGAAGACTTAAGTGTAGTCAAGGCTCAAACTGCTATTAGTATTTAATTCAGTGCACAAAACAGGCATTTTCAGAGCCTTATGTATGCTATGGCTCTTGCTTACACCAGTGTTTCTTTGGCTGAACAGCTGGTGCCACCTGTTAGACTTTCTTTAAAATTTTCTCATTCAGCTGAGGCTTTGAATGGTTCGAGAAGTCATGAAATGACTGAGATCTGGAATGAAAGCTGAACGGTTGAGAGGGGCAGGAGGGGGTTAGTCAAACTGGTAAAATCTCCCAATAACTATTTAATTCCAATAGTTGTTCAGTACTTGATACAGATTTAGCATCATCCACACTTCTGTTACGATACAGCTCTGTCTGAGACATGCAGAAGGTCTTGCTGTGAAACCAGGGAAGACCACACTTGCTATTTCAAAGGTTAAAAGTGATGGAGTGGAGGGGAAACTATTTTTTTTGCTTTTGTGTCATAAAAAGTTACCATTTAAAGTCCATTGAAGGCCACCTTTAAAAGTACATCCTGTGAAGTGGTAAACTTGCTAATGATGTAAATCAGGCCTGTTTGCTAACCAATTAACAATTTAATTTGCATGTGTTACCTTAAAAGAATTGACAGAAACTTGTTTTGCTAATAGGCAGTGCTGCCCTTAGCCTGACCCTCACTTTGGCAGGAACCTTTTAAGGTAAAACCTGGTGTGTGAGGGGGAAAGGGTGTGTCCCAGAGTGAGCTTTCTGTGCTCCTATGAGGGAACACTGCAGATACCATTCTTAAATACCTAGCAGGGAACAGGATCACTGCCAGGTAGACCTGTTCAAGTATGGGGGTGGGAGGTGCAGCTCCAGCAGCCCAGAGCTCCAGGGAAGTAGGGTATGTGCAGCTACTTGACAGAAGCTTGCAGCAGATGGGGCAGCCTTTCCCCCTGAGGAGGGCAGGGGGGAACCCACCAGCTATAGCTGGTGTGTAGAAGTTGAGGCAGAGACAGGAAAATGAATAATAGTCAGAAACTTCAAGAAGCAGAGGAGTAGGGAGTAGTAACAGAGAGTAAGCCGTGCTAGTCTACACACTATCAAAACAAAAAGCAGGTCTGAAGAAGTGGGTCTGTCCCACGAAAGCTCACCTAAGAACTATTTTGCTAGTCTTTAAAGTGCTACTTGACTGCTTTTTGTTTTGATAGGAGTAGGGAGGTGAGAGGAAGAAGATGCAAATTCTGAAGATCACACGTCCCATCTGATGAATGGGTGAGTGTGGAATCAAACTGCCGGGGGAGCTGCCAGGTGGCTGTACAGTCAGGGTAGGTCTGTGCTGCAATTATACGCCAGAGGCTGACTTTTGCCAGCCGTCAGACTTGTGGGGCTCAGAGCCTGTTTAATTGCAGTGCAAATGCTTTGTGGCCCTCTTGCCTTGAAGGTCCCAGAGCATAGGCTTCACTCTGAGCCTAAACATCTGTACTCCAATTAAACAACTCTATCCCAAACCCTATGAACTTGCATCAACTGCCATAGGCCAGCCATTGGTTTTTAACTGCACTGTAGACACATCCTTAGTGAAAAGAAGTTAGCTGTGCTCAGATTAACCTAGAGCAGGGTTTGGCAACCAAGATAACAAAAAAGGCTGAGGTTTTTTTCAAATTCAGTGTAAAGCTCAATAATTCAAGAGCCACAATGCATGTAAATAGGAGATGATCATTAATAAATGTCAATCCATATTTTTTATAACCCCCCAGTTTTAAGAACAGAGCGCACATTTGAAATGCAATACGTGTTTACTGCAGGACGTTCACAAACTTTTTACATATTCTATTTCCTCATCCTTTGTGTGTTTACCCTATCTTCCTGACTTTCACTCCTGAAACCACGTTACTTATGCCAACTTTACTTCATGTTTAATTTCAGGTTTTTTTCTTAAAATGCATGTTGCCTTTCACAGCAGGAATGCCGCACGCTTCCTTTTAGTTGGCAAAATCAACACTTTTTATTAACACATTTAAAATACAGATATGGTATCCTATCCCACAATGCAATGCACATATTAAAGGGGGACGTTACAGGATCATGTATCACTTGCTATTTTTATATGAGCTGTTTGTTGTTGGGCTTTTGTACATTCACTGTATCAAAAATAAGTTTTTTGTTTTGTTTTTGAAGTTAGCAATTATAGCATTGTGAGCCACAAAGAAGTCCTTAAAGAGCCACATGGGACTCCCATGCTGCAGGTTGCAGACCCCTGACCTGCATATGGGGCTTCCACGCCACAGGTTGCGGACCCCTGACCTGGACAGCTTCCATTTTCCTTGTCATGCAGAGAGAGTCAAGCCACGGGATGCAGACCAAATTTACAGTGCCTTGCTGCCTTTGACTGTGTTGGGAACAGAGGTTAGAAAGAGCCAATGGGAATTTTGTGTTCTGTTGTATATAGCAATAGCATCCCCGTAAGCTAAGGTTGCCTACATAATTCCATCTTAACATCCTATTTTGAGTCCAGGCAATGTTCTCACCATATGTTTAAAAAAATTCTTGGAGTTGGGGAGATGAGGATGATTTGATTAGACTGGTAGCAGGGCAGGGGGTTCTGGGTATAATAGGAAAATACCAACTTTTACTGATGTCTGCGTAAGCTAGCTCTGGCTTTAGAATTCAAGTAAGAACTTATTTTTAAATGACAGAAATAGTTGGAAGCAAATTTCCCTCCCCCCCCCCCACCCCGGTCATAAAGACACTTGACTGCAAATTGACCAATTGCAATTGAAAGTTATCACAGGATCAACATCAGTTGCCTGGTTCATGTATGTATATTATTTGCTAATGAAACTGAGGCAGGGTTAGAACATATCCTTTCATTTCCAGATTGCTTTTCTGATTCTTTAAAGCGCTGAACGTTCAAAACATTTTGCAGGAAACTTTTATCCAGCAGCCCTGGGACTGGGAGGTTGCCGGTTATTCAAATATTCTGGTTAATAGAGGTACTTAGCAATGCATACCACTTAAAAAAAAAAAATTATGAAGAAACAAACAAATGTATGCAGAGTACTTTATTTACCAGCAACAGTAGTATTGCACACTGTAAACTTATACTGTATTTGCTGTTTTTATTTGTATTTTCACTATATGTTACTTATGGATTACTTTACTGAAATTTACTTATGGTTAAAATGCTGGTTATTTGAGAGTTCCAGATGATAGAATGCTGAATACAAAAGAGTTTACATTATAAAGCTTGTGGTTTTGGAACAGGGCCAAGAGACTAGTGGGGAAAAATCATTTAAAATATCTCCTCACCACTACCAAACTCCACAAAAGAGTGCTGATGTGGAATAAAAAATGCCTAATCAGTGAAAAATGCCCTCCTGAGCCTTAGAAAGGCTTGTCAGCTGCTTTCAAGCATAAACCTGACTACCATCCCTTTAGCTTCTTGAATGTCTGATAAATATGTAATGCGTGAACACTTTTTTGTTTATACCTTCTCAGTTATTCCTTCCCACCTATTCACACTTTTTCAGGATAGTCTCTTTAAATGATCCTTGCATATGTTCTTGCATCTAATGTACACCTGGTCTTGTGGAATCTGTAGCCTTTTACAATCCATTGTGTATTTTTAGATCAAAGGGGTTTACTGCTCAGCAGATTTAAGTTGAACCAGAGACTCGCCCTCGATTTTGGTGGTGTTGGTAGGGCATGTTCTCAAAATCAAGCCATTTCCAGTAAATTGGGATCTAGCCACCTTATGCAGAAAATTGTCGTAAAAATACTCTCCATATTTATTTGTGCTGTGATGCTTTTGTCCATTGAAACAGATTTTTCTTTCCTTTCTACATTAACTTCTCTTTCTATTTGTGTTTGTTCCCATATCCTTAACTCTTTTTCTTGACAGATGAGCACAACCAACTCTTTCCGGCCCATTTTTTGGTATCCAGTGTTCCCAGTAAGCTGAGTGCTTGGGCAGCCATGCAGGAGAGATTCGAGTACCCGACTCTCCCCACAGGCTGATAGCATTCCATTTGATTGATTTTGTTGCCCTTTTCCACAAAAACAACATAGCTCATGGACAGTCTTGTCATCCAGCTTTTCCAGTCTTAGCTGGAACCTCCTCCTTCCATTCTTTATCAGCTTTTGTCAGTTTGCGCAGGAGGAAATCACTGTTGGGGTTGTGAACGGTTTTCACTCCTGTCCTGTAGCTATTCCCATTAGATCTGTGTTGTTTTCTGGTGGCAGCAGGCCAACTGATTGTGCATAAACACTGACTGAGGCACCCAGCTCCTCTTGGTATGGATCAGTATTTGGTGTTCTACTCACTCCCAGCTCACAAGTGGACTCACAGCACAAATTGCAATTTGTGCTAACACTGGAAACCCTCACAAAGAGAAGCAGAACGAATAGATCAATAGTGGACCAATGGCAGGATATTTCCAAGCCACTTGTTCCTTGATCAGTAAAGTAACAGCTGACCCAACTTTCAAGGATCAGAGAATTGACAGCTATCATTATAAAAAGCTGACAGTTGGACACAGTAAGGTCTGCTGTAAATTACAGTACACAAGGTATCACACCATTTTTTGGAATCCTCTGTCATTAGCGCTTTGTCGTGTGACTAAGTTAGATGGTGTGGGTATGGTTGGAGAGGTCTTTTGCTAAGTCTTTTTTTTTTTTAATTACAGCAATTCAATCTTATGTTTAAATTTGCTTAGAATTAACAGTTGCCTCCACTATTCAAAGGATTTGAAAATAATATCTCTGACAACCTCACGCCAAAAAAGCTTTAAATATGAATTTTCAGTTGCTTCCCAAATATTCGTTGGTGGAATCTGTTTATATATGGGAACAGGAGGCTTGGAGGCAGAGTTGTTCCTTGTGGTATTCTTGTGGTGTGATTAAACTGACACGCCTTGAGGTTGGTACCCATTGGGGGCCAATGAATTAGATGAGGATTGATGACAATGCCTTTCTTTAAAAGTATTTATAAATTAGAAGCTCAGAGAGAAGTGGAAGCCTTATGGAGAATGGAGATTGATTTATACCATATAGCAGGGGTGCAGAAAGGAGGTAGTGGGACCCCCCTGGGAAAGGTGTGAAATTTTGTAAGGGGGCAGGACGATCAGCGGGTGGGTCTCAGGCTCATCTATCTCTTTTAAAATGTTGAAATGTGTTCCTGTTTTTGTGTATTCACATTTATGTACTGATTAATAAAATTTTGTATGTTCTACACACTTGTTTTCTTAGACATGCTAAAAGGTTTTTGTTTTTTTTTACATGAACATAACTAAAATGTCCATTGGTTTGGATGACATTAGGTTGGTGGAGCCCTGCTAATGGCAGGGACTAAAAGTGGGGCCTGACATAAAAAGTTTGCTCATCCCTGCCATATACAGTAAACCCTTTCATATCTGGCAGCCTTGGGACTGGGCAGTTGCTGGATAGTCTAATATGCTCGGGACTGTTTGCTGTGTGGGGCGCCACTTTGGACAGCTCACATGCCCACACATTTCCATTAGTCTATAAGGTGCTCTAGAACCCCTGGGTGCTTTTGCAGATCCAGATTAACATGGCTACTCCTCTGATAATGGCCATACAGTAACCTGCTCTTGGTTAGGTGCCTTGGCATGTGGTGGGGTGGACAGTGGGTAGGAGATACAGGAGCCACTGGCCACTCGCATGTACAGGTTAATTGAGAAGTCAGGTTATTTGAATACAGGTTAAAACCGAGTTTAACTACACCCCACCCCTTTGAGCTCTAATTTCGATAGGATGCTTTACCTTGGATGACAAGTGCCCACACATGCCATGTAATCTGGAATAAGGCAGGCTGTGAATTTAAAGCTCTTCCCGATTCTACCTGTGGCCACTCATTCCTGCACAACAGTAGTCCCGTGCCTCAAGCCAAGGGACAATAAAGCCTTCGCCCTTGGCACTCAGCAGGATGAGCTCCTGGGGCAGACCTCCCCCTGTGAACACGCCCTCGGCCCGCAGAGCGGAAACGCTGAAGTGAGGGAGGAGACCCCCTCCTGGAGCGGCGCGCGGGTCTGGCCCGGAGCCCGGCGGCCCGGGGAGGAAGTGGCGCCCCTCGGAGGGTGTTCCACACTTCCTCTCAATCTCGGCCTGACCCGCATTGGCTGCACCTTCCCCGGCGAGAAACCCTCCCGCGTGCTACCAGCGCCGGCCGCAGCTAGGGGGAGGACGGCAGAAACGAGCCTGCCCGAGCCATGGAGCTGAGCATGGACTCAGGTCGGTGGGGGAGCGCGGGGGCCGGTACCTGGCGCCCGGGGGCGGGTGTTCCTCAGCAGCGGGCGGAGGAGGGGAAAAAATAGACCGGGCGGAGGTGGGGGGGGGCGATGGCTCAGCTCTTTCTAAATATAAAACCCGCGTGAAGCGAGGGGGGCTGGCCTGGGGGAGGGCGCGAGAGCCGCGCCGCGCCGCGCCGCGCCACCCGGAGGGAGCTGCCGGGCGGCCCTCTCGCGGGGGCTGACGGCGGGGAGGCCGGTGCCGGCACAGCCGGGAGCCGGGGCGCCGGGCCCCACCCTGAGGGAAGAAATTGCTCCCGAACCGCTCTCCCCCGCCCCTCGGCTGCTGGCAACATGGCTGCGGCCGCCTCTGCCGCCCAGGACGAGCTGAGTAAGTGGGGTGCCCTGGGCTGCGGGCGAGGGGCTTTGGCTGACCCCCTCCCCCCCAGCCCCACCGTCTCTGCCCTTGGCGGGCCGGGCCGGGCCCCTCTCCTCTCCAAGGGGCGGGAGCTGGGGAGGGAGACGCTGGCTGCCTCGCCCCCTGTGTCCGGGCGCGGCGCCCCGGGGGTCCCCGGGCGGGGCGGGGCGGGAGCCGGCTTAGGCCGCGGCTGTGCGGAGTCATGGTGTGAAAGAGAAACTAAGGCCTGAGGGGAGCCCCAGGCTCAGCGCGCCCCGCCCGCCCCCATCGCAGGGCTCCCCCATGTGTCGGGGGCGCGGGGCCGGCTGGGGACGCGACCCCCAGTCAGGGGGCGCGGGGCCGGAGGCTAACGCCCCTCCCCGCGGCATGGGCCGGGCAGCGCCGCCCGCAGTGACTCTGCTTGGCGGCCCCGCTGGAGGTGGGGGGCGGCCCGCGGGGCAGGCCGAGGGGAAGCGGCGCCGGCGGGGTGGGCGCCCCACTCTGGAGTGCCCCTGCCCGGGCCTGGGCCCTGCTCTGCCCTGCCAGGTGGGAGTTACCGGGCGTGGGGCCCCCGCAGCAGGAACTGTCCTCAGCCCGGGCCCTGCTGCCGGCTGGGAAATGTAGTCCTCAGCGCTGGGCTGCCAGCGGAGCCCGGCCCAATGGTTAGAGCGGATGGGCTCCACCGTATCTGTCCAGAGGTCACATGGCTACTCTCTCTGGCGTGCTCCCGGCGTGACCTTGAGCCAGTCCCTTCCTGGCCGTGGGACTCCCGTTTGCCACCTGTGAGCTGCCAGTACTAATGCTCCCTGGTCAGATTAGTGCGGGAGGTCAGGCTCAGGGGTCAGGACCCCTCATGGGGACATGAGTGCATTACACAGGGGGGAATCACTAGCTCTCAGCCCCCACCTCAAACTCTGCTTTGCCTGTAGAGTTTATAATAGTGCTAAACGTAAAAAAGAGTTTGTAATTTATAAGGGGGAGTCACACTCAGAAATGTGTGGTATGAAAGTGGTCACCAGGCCAAAAGTTTGAGAACTGCTGGACTAGAGGATTGTAAAACTTGATGTTTGTAGAGATGCATGGATCAGAAGTGCGGCAGAGGTTTAAAATGTTTTAAAGTTCAGGTCATTTGTATTCCTTTCCAGAGTACCTGCTGAAAGCCACACTGTAGGTACAGATAAGCCTTTGCTCATTTCATAGTTGTTGTTTTTTTTCTTGTGATAAGTGTATAAATACAAACTCTGCCCTTCTAGAGCTTGAGACTTTTTTGTTAGGCTTTAAAGTAGCAATGTAATATAAGAATAAGAGATACGGGGAAATACATTTATCCATTTCAGTTTTCTTCTATTATGGAAATGATGCCCCTGATCCTGCATTAAGAACTCCATGTAAGACCATAAGCCCATGCAGTTCTCTGGGCTGATCAGAATAGTAGTCAGAACCTATGTGATATAGTTCAAGTTTAAATACTTATTTGGAGGATAAGGACAGACATCTAGTTTTGGGTGTTTTTTAAGACTCATATTTATTGCTTGCTCTGGTGCAGTAATGATAGACCTATCTCTAAACAGCTATAAAATGTTAAGGGACTATTTTTTATCTTGTTGCTGCATCTCCTGAGATATAACTTGTTTTTAGACTACCTTGATAAATCAATAACAACATGATGTATAACCCAGATGGCGGAACTGTGATCCTGATCTGTGTGAGAAATCAATGGGCTGAAGAAAGTGATATGTTAGACTTAGCTTGACTGTGGAATTAATGTCACCACCAGGAACTTGGAACAAGGAAGAAAGTTTTCAAGGATTTAAACCATATATTGCTGTTTGATGTACAGCTTTTCTTTTTTGTCCTCTGTTTGGAGAGAACCCTTTAGTCTGCTTAGCTTCCTCAAATTATTACGTGTGCTGAATGGCCAATGGAACACCGAAATACTGAAGGTGTCCCTACTCCCACAAGAGAACTAAAATTTCAGATAGGAATCAGGAAAATTCACTGATTCTCAGGTCTAACGCAAATATCAACTTATTTATTAGTGACAGTTGAGAAGAATCATTATGTCCATTTTCTGTAGTCTAGAAAAATTGATCAGACACTTTGTTGCCCATCAGCCATGACATTTTTCTACAGTCAGCTATACATCATCAGTGTTCCCTTCACCTGTACACCTTGTGAAATTACTCAGGCCTCATCTACACATCAGACTGAGGTAAAGCATCTTACGTAGACTTAATTATGTCAGCGTACACAGTACAGCCTTGTCCTGCTGATGTGGGTGCTCTGCTACACTGACATAAGCCCTAAGCCTTAGGTGGACATAAAGTTATGTCAATGCAGTTAGGGTAGCGCAGTGTCAGATCCTGAGTTACTTCCATCAGCTGTTGGCTGAGCCCTGAAATTGAGAAAAAAGCCAGCCACCTAGAACCTGGCTGATACTAGCTCCCTACCCCTACTCTGGCTTAACCCGCCTCTTCTCATATAGATGTCCTTGCTTGTCTCCCTGCTCAGGGAGGTAAGAACATCTGGATATGCGCCACTGACAGAAGATGGATAGTGTGGACATCAGTCGCTGTAGTAATTTACTCCAGTGGTTACAAGTTGACTTAACATACTAGCGTAAATGTGCTGTCAATGGAAGAATTCCTGTTCGCGGACATAGCTTTATTCCGTTTATACACTGTTTGTGTCCCCCAACTCCAAATGTAATATTACTCCTCAGTGCTTTTTGCAAGGTATCCTGTGGCTGTTGCCACCTGGTTTGCTGTCACATTTGAATGTGAGCGAAGTCTGGAAGGAGGGAAAGAAGAATGTCTTCTAGAGTATAATCCAGATTAGCAGTTTGTTGTTGTCATTATCACGTCTCAAGCTGTGTAAACTATGACCTGTCAGATGTAGCAATAGAGATTGTATAATACACACTTCTGACCTGAGAGGAATGGGGTTTGTTTGTGTGGAGAGGGAGGATGGTGGTTTTTTCTGTGCAACCTCTTTGAATAACTGGAAAAGTTACGCACTCAAAGGTGGACTTTAACAGGAAGTATAAGAAATTGCCTTAGTATGGAGGGGGGAAATTGGGAAGACTTCTCAGCAAGACATATGTGAGGGACTAAATTCAGATGCATCCAATTGTATTTTGAAAGGAAACTGGTTTTCTGACCTAAAAGAGAAGTTTGGTTACTCTTTCAGGAGGCTCATTATCTTACCAGTTTGTCCCGGATTTAGCTGTAAGAAACTTTGTTTTGTAGCTGCAATCAAGTAGATAAGCTGCTACAACTTTTTTTTGTTGAGGAAAGTGTGCTTGCTTAAACTTTTTATGAGAATGCTTGTGATTTGATGGATAAACAATTTAAGGTGTGATAGCTTGAATACTGATTTAAAATCCATAAGTTGGGCCTAGAGTTGTGAGTGTGCAGATGCAACAGAAAAAAAAAGTCATTTGCAAAGAGAATGGACAGTAATCTAAAGGGAGTCTAAATCTGACACTCTGAACATGGAAATCCAACTTCTGACTTCTAAAATCTGTATCTAAACTGTTCTCTGATGTGGAGGGATATGATGAAAACAGAAAAATACTTTCCAACAGCCAAAGTTCATTAGTGATCAGGACAGGTCCATGGCAGTGCTCTCTCAAATTCATTTGAGTTTGTGGTAGAACTGTGAATAGTACCGTCGAACCCTGACTCCCAGTCTCCTGCTATAATCACACTAGAGATATCCAAGGCCTGATACAATTTTAATGGAAGCATAATAAAAGCAGGTTAGAGCTGGATTCCTAAATGGAGTATCTTGCTCCTCCAGTTCGGAGTGATGCAGAATCAGTTGTTTAGCTTCTGGGGAAATTAAACCCTCATTCTGTGTTCTGTTCTTTTAATGCTCGTCTCAGCCTCCTTCTTTTCCGCCAATACTCCCCCAACATCCTGGTTATGAAGTTGACTCACTGTATCCAATGCTGCTCAGGTAGAAGTAAGCATTTTTTTGTGAGTGGGTGGGGAAAATGGGGATATTTGAAGGAAAATTGAGGATATGTGCACTAAACTTTTATAAGATTGCCGTAGTGCTGCAACTGTACACTGTTTCTTAAGGAAATGTACATCCTCCAGAATAGTTTTGATATAGTGATCATAGTGTTGTCGCCTTAAAGTGGAGTTTAGACTGGGTGAGATGAAGAAGGTAGCTGCCTGCACCCTATCACAGAATGCTACTGTCACAACTCCTAGAGTTGTGTTCCAGACCCAGACTGTATGGCTGGGTTCCTAAGATACTGTTGTCAAACTAGATATACCTCACAACTGATCTAGTTAGCACATGTCCCAGCTTTAGTAGTCCCTCAAATCTGCTTTCATAAATAGAAGTATACACTTCACACTTGATACTCTCTTCATACATAAATACACATCAGATTTCTGCACAGAGCTGCTGGTATGCTGTTTCAGCAGTTATAAATGTATTGGGAGCTAATGCTTTAATGTAAGAGGAAGTGGGGAGAAAGTTGATAAACAAAAAGTAGCATTTGAATTGACTTCTTTGAACAGGTGGGTAAACAGTGAGCTACACAGTTGAGGCCAGACATTATGAAGGTCTTATTTTGTTGCTTTAATTGAAAAGGTAAGAGACAGGTGGTAAAGCTGTCTTTTAAAAAGTGCAGCACATTTAAAATTGTCCATCTCTCCGTGCCTATCCTCCACCTGCCTTTCCAGGTTTGTTATAGCAAATGACCATATACCAGAGCAAAGGCTCGGTCAATCCAGTGAAGTCTACTGGATTTTTGCCATTGACTTCAGTGTCTGAAGGATTCAGCTTTAAGGCTGCAGAGATTCAAGGGCCCATAAACATGATGATGTAATGTCTGATTAGAGACCACTGTCATAAATATGGGAGTTGGGGTTATAGAATCATGAGGTTAGAAGGGACTGTAAGTTTACTCAATCTTAACTCCCTGCCAAGATGCAGGATTTGTGTCTAAACCATCCAAGACAGGTGGCTATCCAGTCTCCTTTTGAAAAACTCCAGTGAGGCATTTCCGAAACTTCCCTTTGCAGTCACTTAACAGTTTGCTAAGCACAAGTTATGGGCCTTGCCATTAATCTGGCTTTGGTATATAAAATGTTTATATTCCCTTGATGTTTTTAAATACAGTACTAGTAGTTTCATACAATAGTATCTGCAATCTAAATGTTTTTTGTTTTTCTCTCCTAAAAGAGAAAATACTAAGGTGTAGTATTTTCATCAATTAGGAAATCAATATTCTTTCATATACTTTTATCATATAGTTTGGAAAAGAACCAGAAAGTGTTAAAAATGACCTTATACATTTTTAAGTTGCCATGGAAATGCTGTTACCTACATGTGACAGAAATTATTTCTGCCTCTAAAAATATCATCTTGCTTTATACACAAATTGGCCATGGTGCTGTAAGTAAGAGTAAAGATTGATTTTGCTTTTTTACTTTCCTGATCCTTCAGTGCAAAATGAATAAATATGAAAGGACACCTGAAATCTGATCAGTTTTGTAAAATTAGTTCTAAAGTAATTTCAGATAATGTACTTGTCCCCGAGTCCCCCACCCAATTTTTGTGGTTTTAAAAATACATTTTCTTAAAACTCTCCGAATGTTACCCAAAGACCTTACAAAAGCAGGAAGAAGTCAAGCAGCAGTCTTGTAAACACATACGTCAGTATGTCCATTGAGTTATTTGCAGCATTGAGCTCTAGTTGTCTATATGGGGAGGGAAGTAGAACTGGCTATAAAAAGCCATGTCAATTGCATGCATTATACAAACTGCAGTAAGTGAGATTCATAAGCACAATTTCTTACAGAAATAGTAGGTGAAATTTTTTCAGACTGTTTAGAAAATTGTCAGTTCATTTAATGGGTCTGATTTTTACTTCAAACCTGTTTTGTTCTAATGTTGCTGTTTATGCTTGATTTGTTTTGGTTTTTAATTCTTTATAAATAGCCGGTGGTTATCATAACTGGAACACAGCTGGAAAAGGTCATACGCATTGGGCCCAGCCCCTGGGATACACAGTGACTAGACTTAATTTAACACAATCAACCTGTTCCTAATCTGCATGAGTGTGAAGAAAAGCTTGGGGGGTGGGGGCGGCAGGGGAGTGTTTCAAGAGTAACAAATGCTGTGATGTCTGCCAAGCATCCCAACCAACAGCTCTGACTGCTGAACTCATTACCTGTGTCAAACTGTTGATGCAGCAGCAAGTACATTAGGAATAAGACTTAAATCGCTCACACAATAATAGCACTTATATTTTATTAAACTAAATCTTAAATGTTACATAAACGTTTCACATTTTCAATTGCAGCACCCTCCTTAGTTGCTGCCTGATAGTTGTAGAAGTTTGAGTGTTCTGGGATGCCGGCATTAACAACATTTGACTTTTAAAAAAAAAAACAAAACAAAACAAAAAAAACCAAGCTTAAGAGCAGCTAACTCTCACATTCCCCACTCCCATTGTCATTTTGATTAATAGACTGAAACAGAAATATGAATTTTTCTGCTTTTTCAACACTGGATTTCTTATGTGTGATTAAGATCAGAGGATGAAAATATTCTGTCTGTCCCCCCATCTTCTGTTGTCATACGGACACGTGTTACTGGATCATTCTGTTCCTTGCTTCACCCATCAAGGCTTAAACTGGCATATTTCTCCTCCGTAACAGAGAGGTAGTCATGCTAGTCTGTACTCTAACAAAACAAAACAGCAGAAGTGTAGCACTTTTATCACTGAATAAATCATTTTGTTAGTCTTTAAAGTGGGTCTGTCCCATGAAAGCTCATCACCAAATAAATCATTTGATTAGTCTGTAAAGTGCTACACTTCTGCTGTTTTATATTTCTCAGTATTTCTACACACTGTTCAAGTTCTCCTTCATATATCGTATCTAGCAACCTTCCACCAGTGTCTGCTCTGCTAGAGGGAATGTAGTGTGAGCGTAACGACTCAACCATGTCAACCAAGTTATTATTGATGATGATACAAAAAAGAGAAGTTGTGGCATAAATGAGCCAAGGAATCTTTTCATCTAGAGTGTCTTGTTGGTATTTGCTGATTCTTACTATAGACTCCTCTCCCCAGCTGGTTTACTGAACGATTGAAATTTTTTGCTTGCTACTGATACTTTGTCATCTAAATATGTTTAGTTGCAGCATTGCTGCCACAAGTACAGAAGACTCTGAGGCTTTGTCCGCACTAGAGCATAAAGCTGATTTTTAAGGCACTTAACTCAATTTCACAATGTGACTGTCTTCACTGCAAATACCATTAAGATGATTTTTAAGAGGCGCTAAGGTCAGGTTTTTTACACTACCCCTTCAATGTGGTGTAACACCAGTTCGTGTTTACAAGGTTGAATTAATACTTGAGTGGAAACAGCATGACTTTAAAGCTATTTTTACCAGCCTCCAGCGATATTCCACAATCCCCCAAATGTGTCTGTTTTAGCTACTTTCACCTCTGCTGCTCTCCAGATGTGCAGGAAGTAGTAAACAGGAAGCCCAGCAATTTGAATTCATTTTCTTTCTGGCCAGCACGAGGATTGCATCTAGCTATGATCGCTCAGGGTCACAAAAGAGCCCCAGCATGGAACCATCAGGGGAGCCAGGATCTCATTTCTGTGTGGGTGGATGAATGTGTGCTGAGTAGACACCAGGGATGCTCAGCAGTATCAGGTGAAAATCGAGCTCCTCCACACACCCACGTGGCTGCCAGGTTGTGTGGACTATGTCTGCAGACAGTGGCATGCCCTGCCCTGCAGGGGGCGAAGTGTTATTCCCTGCACAGGATTTAGCAGGCAAGGCTGAGAAACTTGTTTAATGTGTTCTGAGAGCACCCAGCCGACTGAACTGTTTTCAACCCATTGCTCAACTTGTTTTCTGAACTTTATATTTGTATGGGGCAATCCCCCACCCCAAGGTGCCATGCGGCTGGTGGGCTAGCCCCCTCCCCTCCACCACCTGGCTAGCCCTCACCCCAGCACACCATGTGGCAGCTGGGCTGTGGGGACCATGCTTACAGAGAGCTGTATGTCCTGCCCTGAGTGGTGAAAGCTTCTTCCCTGCGCAGGATTTAGCAGGATTTTTTCTGTGCTTTGCATTTGTACGGGGCAGCCTCCCCTCCACCTGGCACTATGTGGCTGGTGGGCTAGCCCCTATCATGCCACATGGCTAGCCCCCACCACACCAGGTGCTACTTTACAGTGCCAGTCATGCTTCCAGACAGTGGCATGTCCTGCCCTGCATGGGGGGAAAGCTTCTTCCCTGCGAGAAATTTTGTTTTCTGCGCTTCACATTTTAGGGGCCTGGCCCCCACAAGGCACCAGGCACCTGGGGGCTAGCCCCCTGCAACAAAAATTTTATGGGTCTGGCTCCCCCAAACCACCAGTACTCTCCCAAATAGTGTGGCTTAGAGAAGGATTTTCTGTGATGCAATGGATCTTGTGGGTTCTCTCTCCTGCTTCTTTCCTCAACTTTTCTATCTTCTATTGCTTCCTTAACTTCTCTTCTCAAGCCACTGCTACTTCTGATGGGGCTCCTTCCAGCAGCCACTAGACACCAGCCCTCTGGGATTCTTTCCTTCTCTTCTGTTTAGTCTTGGGTATTTATAATGAGTCTGGAACTAATACTTCCAATAGTCTCTTCACCTCATGTTGGAGATGTCAGCGCAATGGCCTCCTTAGAGCATTCCTCACTTCTGTGTGATGACAACTCACAGATTTCTCCCTCTCTCTCTACTGCAAACCTGTCTCCTTCAGACAGATACACCACCACTTTTTCATTGTATTGTCTTTCTTTGAGAATAATATGAAATCTTTCCCTAGTTGCATGGATCTTGTTTGGTGCATTTTCATCCAGGGAAGCGACGCTCACTAGAAACCAATGCATTCTGGAATTCCCTCCTTTTCCTTTTTGCCTGGAGAGTAATATGAAGTCTTTCCCCAGCCACATGGATCATGTTCGGTATATTTTCACTGGGGGAAGAAACTTCTGAAAATGGCCATTCTTCACTTCTGTGTGGTGACAGCTTACAAATTTCTCTCTCTCTCTCTGGTTTAAACCTGACTTCTTCAGCCTCTCGCTCTCTTCACTTGTATTTAATGACAATTTGAAGTCTCTTGAAAAAAAACTCTCTTTTGTAAAAGCTGCCTCTTTCTGTAAAGATGATTTCCCATTAAAAAAGCTGCTTCTTCCCACAATGCGGATGATTCAAACAATTTGTCTCACTGGGGAAAGAAACTTCTGAAAAATGACAGTTTGTTTTCAGTGGGAGGGGAATCAGGGCAACACAGTCTGGGAAGATGACATGACACACCCACCACCATTTGTGGGGCATTTTTTCCACATAACACACTGGCATAAAAACCCAGAATGCCATGAGGTTGAAGGAACTGTGGGATAGGTGCCCACAATGCACTGCTACAACAGTCGAACTGCAGCGATATAGTAGGGATACTGGGTTATGCTAAAGTAAAATAGGGAATAGACTTATGTGTCACCATTAAGGTCTGTCCGTGTTGTTCCACAATAAGGGAACATATAAAATAAGAAAATGACACAGTGGAAGCTGGCAATTCTAGATTTCTCTCAATGCAGCTTTCTGTACTGTGTACTTGGGTGATAAATTCTAAAGCTAGTTGACTAATTGAACAAGCCATACAGATTAGCTAAGTTAAACTTTTTTCTCTAGCAACATCCAACACAGCAAATAGCTTGAGAATTTACCTGTTAAATCACCCTTATGCTAAAACAGAGAGAGCACTGAAGAATGATGCATTGCTAAGTGAATTATGTACATTACTAACCAATTGAGCCACATGGTGGTTCCTATCTTCCGTCACATAATTTTCCCCCAATAAGCAGTTTTCCTTATGATGATTCATTCTTGCAACTAGACCCTTCATCTCCTTCTTGCATTGCTTGCATTTGACACATTTTCCTTTTTTACCCAGGGTACTAATTTCTTCAAAATATTCCTAGGTAGGGGCTCTCTTATCCCCAGAAATTGTGATGCTTTTTTCCATGGCAAAAGTGAAGGGGAATGTCGGAAGCCGTGTGTGCTGAATAATGTCTTCCCTTTTTTCTTCCCAGTCCACTCCACTGTTCCTTTCTGTGCTGCCTCTGTCCTCCCTACTTATTGTTTCTGCCTTAAGACAATGTCTTAACTAGCTCTGTGATGCTCCACCCAGTGCCACTACCATTTAGGCACAGAATAAAAACGATCCTTTCCAGCCTGAGTCTCTTTGCACATTAGTCTTCTGAGAAACAGAAACTGAAAGCCCGTAACTTTCAAGAAGCAAGAACTAGTAGGCTGGATGGACAGGAGCCATTAATTAATTTTTTACGAGACTGGAAAGGTAGGTGTAGCAGGTTTGTGCTGAGATTTAATTTTAATTCTCTTTAAATGAAAAATATGTTTATTGATTTAAAAATTCAATTTAAATAAAAATGTCCAATTTTTAAAAATGATTTATTTTTATCCATTCTGATTGCCAGGGATAATTCAAAATGGATCTGAATACCTTTCTTTGGAATTTGTTAGCTGCGAAAGAAAGCCAGAGCACTGTGGTTAATCATCTGTAGCATTTAAATTGTGTTCCAAAGAGATTACAGACTAAATAGATGACAGGTGAAGGATATGAAGGGAGACATAAGTGGTGGGAGGTGAAATGACTTGCCCAGTGTCATACAATCCGGTCATTCACAGAGCTGGGAACAGATCTGTTATCTCCTGAGTCCCTGTCAGATGCCATCTCTGGTGGAGCAGATGGAGCCAAATGTGTTTTTATGTGGTTCTTTGGAGATGCTGTCCTCTAAAATACATTGTCAGATTCAAAAATGAGAGTGACAGGGTGGCTAGGTGATATCTTTTATTGGACTGACTACAATTGGTGAGACAGAGAAGCTTTCAAGCTCACAGAATGGTGGCTTCAGAGCTCTCTGTAGCTCAAAAGTGTTGCTGTTGGTGAACAAGAAGTAGATCCAATAAAAGATATTACTTCACCACCTTGTCTCTCTAATACCCAGGGACTAAGACAGCAAACAACTTGAATTTTAAATTACATCCAAATATCATTACCTTTCTGATATCCCCATTTAATTCATATTGATAATGACAGTCTCACCTGTAAAGTGGGTTAACACATAAAAGCAAATCTAGGTAGTTGGCTCAACTTCATAAATGTTTTTCTGGGAGACTAGGTGGCTCAGTGAATTGGTAAGAGAGTGTAGAACCTTTCCTCTCTGGTGTGGTAGATTAAATCCATGCCTGGTTACATGGTAAGCTCTAAGTGCAGGGACCTTCTGTTCTGTGGAGTATATAGCAATTGGGGATCCTTGTCCATTGTGGTTTCTAGACATTCAGCAATATAAATAATAATAGACAAAAAGTTGTTGCAAGTCAGCAGCTGTCTGGTGGCCTTTGTCTTAGTCCAGAGTGCAGATGTCTCAAAAACAATCACCAAAATTGATACTTTGGGCGGAGCAGTGAAGCCAAAGGGCTGCTAGAAGTGGAGGCTGAAGTACGCCTCAGACTTGGAGGTGCTCTCGAGGGAGGTGTCCCATAAGTGGGGCAGCGTGTGCAAACTCATACAACTTCTGTCCCTGTTGAATGTAACTGGTGGATGGGTAATTGAAGGTTCCAGTCTTAATGGCTGTCAACCCATCACCTTTCAGCAACATACATTTTTCATGGAGTTGTAAAAATAGAAGATTGTGGTTTAATGGAAGATGCTCAGTCTTAACCATTCTTTCATCTCAGTTGCTGTATTACAATCCCATGTGGGTAAGACAAGATTTCTCTGCTCTTTGTGTTTCTAACCCCAAATTAACCAATTGTTTTAAAATTACAGATCAACTTGAACGTGTATTCTTGCGTCTTGGCCATGCAGAAACAGATGAGCAGTTACAGAATATTATATCCAAATTCCTACCCCCTGTCCTGCTCAAACTGTCTAGTACACAGGAAGGAGTGCGTAAAAAGGTAAGGGTGCGGTTACTGTAGAATTTACAGTCAGTGGAGATATTGACAACCATGATGTATCTGTAATTTTGGTGTTACTAGCTGCTTTCCATAAGAGAGACTATTAAATGTTAGTGTGATATTTAGACTCATGCCTGTTTCCTGTCACACCTGGCTGCTTCCACAAGTCTTTTCTGTAATTCACTTAACTGCTTTGTGTCACAGTTCAGGGCAGCTGCACCTGAATTCTCCCACCCTCTTCTGTGGTCCAGCAAGAACACTCTGTTATTGGCTCCTGGCTGTTCAACTGTCACTTCATTGTCTGGAGACCCGTGTCTCTCCCCTCCTGACCATTTTCCAGGTTGTACAACTCCCTGACTTACACAGTGAGTTCCTCAGCAAGCCAGGTGGTCTGTGCCTACTCTTTGCTTTCTCCTTGCAGTTTATAAACAGTGTGTACTTGCCTCCAGTTATACCACACTGCTCTTTCTAATCAGGCACATTTGTTCTTCAGATGAAAGCAATACAGAGGCAACATCAAAAACAGAACCTACACGCATGCTAATAAACGTATTGGAAATCCCCCAGCACCTACCGTAACTCCTGCAAGAGCTTGGATAGGAGACAGTCCTTTAAATCTCACCATGGGGTTTTTCTATGGTTACAAGTTCCTAACAGTTGGTAGCTCAGAATAGGGTCCCCTGAGTATCTGTATAAAGTCATTCATTTTCCTCCTAGGTATTTGCTGGGAAATTCATTTCACATGTGTTGTCCCAAAAGTTCATACTTGCCTTCCGCATTGTGCATTATAGACTTGATCATCAAGGCCCCCAGTAATGCATAACCTTTGCATGCAGTATGAAACTCCAAATATACTTAAACTTAATTGAAGAAGATTTCCCAAACAGATGTCAAGAAAGTGCCTTATTTGTGACAGGTTGCACGAGAAATCTTGGTATAGTAACTGAAGGAGGGACTATCACTGAGGTTCAAAAGGATTTTTTGGAAATCTGCTCGTCTACCCCATTCCAAACTCAGTGTGTTAAATCTTTGTACAAGTAGAGAAACTATTAAACTTATTCATAAACTCTGGCCATAGTGGCACAGCATCTACGTTCAAGGCCAGATTTGCTCTGCTCCCATTTAAGCACCAAAATCTGGTCTCTCTTATGGGTGTTGAATGTTTGAAAATGTGGCATTAAGTGTATATTGTTGTCAACATGCTGAAGAACAAAGATTTGACATGACAGGCTGTGAAGTTCCTTAGTGTTTGGGTATACAGTATATTTTCTTTCACGTTGAAATTTCTTTACCTGATTTATTGGAATGTTTACAGGAAAAGGCCAAAACCTGCGATTTGTAAAGGTAAAAATCTGGTGTAATTTAATATAGAAATATTTTAGAATGTCTTGAATATTTTTGTGGGTTGAACATTAAATTATAGACCAAAAAAAATCACTTAATTTACTTGCCTGCCTGGAGCCAAGTTTGATACTTATCCCTGCAACAGACATCCTGAATATAACCAACCATTTTCCTGTGCTCCCAAGCATCTGTAAACATCTCACCAGGGGAATATAGTAATCCCTCAATTTACATGGAGGTTGCATCCTGGGCAACCTCCATGTAAATCAAATTTTGCTTAAATTGGGGGTGAGGTTGGGCCACGGGCAGCTGAGGGAAGTGAGATGGCAGCCCTGTGTCATCCCGCCCCCCCAGCTTCTCCCAGAGTTTTGCTGGCCAGGCTCCCCAGCTGGGGAACCCGGAGCACAAATAGCTGCTTGCAGTGACAGTTCTCCCAGCCGGTTCTGAGAACTGGCACCACAAGCAGCCGTCTGTCACTGACGGCAGCCTGACTCTCAGCTGCTGCCCTTGACAGGAGCAGGAAGCCGCTCATGTCAGGGGCTGCAAGTGTCAGGCTGCTGTCCCCGACGGGAGCTGTTTCCTGCTCCTGTTACGGGCACCAGTCGCATTAACCCAAAACACACTCTGCTTGATTGTGCGTATCTCGAGGGTTTACTGTACAGAATCCTGAATTTTGTTCTTGACAGATGAGTAAAGGGGTTGGGGGGGGAAGTTTACTCTTCCAGTATTTTGTTCTGAAAACTAATTTAAATCCTGACGTGAATGTTATTCTGCGGACTTTTTAATTGTTTACGGTTCTAGTATTACATACATATGAAGATTTTATTCTAAATTGTTTAACAGCCAAACAAAGGTTATTTAAAAAGCTGGCCTCTTGTAAACCTCAGCAAAGATCTAATATGCACTGTGCAGTCGTGCAGAGAAACCTGTTCAACACAAGTTCTGGTTTCTGTGCATTACTTATCTCAAAGCCTTTTTTGTAAGAAAGACCTGGATAGCTAGGGTGAGCGCCACATGAAAAACTTTCATCCCTTCTAGATAGCAGCAGTGACTGAGTGCTTTTCTCTCCTAGCTGCAGCTCCAGGAGTAGCAGGCATTGTAACAAGTTATCTAAGTTGTGGCAAAAGCTGTGCAGATTCTCCTGGGGGAGATAGTAAAGACCAAGCTCTGCTATTTTCTGCAGTCTTTTCCCTCTCTCCTGCCTATGCACTCCATGCTGAGGGTCTGCTAGCTAACACTCATCCAAAGCCCCACCTCCACTAGGCACCAGGAAAGCAAACAGAGTACAGGGGGCAGAGTTAATTGTATGCGATGTGGAGTGTTAGTGCTGGGCCCAGATAAGGCACGTGGCACTGGAGGAGGCAGTATGCAAATGTTCTAGCTCAGTTTATTTACTGTCTCATTTAATATGGAGCCTTTCTTTTCTCATACTGATTTGGCACCTGCCAGAAGAGCTAGATTTTTTTGGTACCAGAATCATCGGAAGTAGAGCAGTGATGGCATCAGGGCTGTCTTCTCCACATCACTCTGCCAACATCTTCCATCTTGACAAACAGCAGCCAGTTGTATGTGGGGAGAAATTTACTCTCCATAATCATTTCTTCCTTGACATTGCTACCAGTGCTGCTCACCAGGCTGCTGCTTTTGGTGGAGGGATTTGTGAGGTGGAGGACAGTCTGATAGAAAGTGGGTGGAGATCCCCATCCATTTCACAGAGGCCAGCAGACAATATGAAAGGTAATGGCAGCCTCTTAAAGATCGGGGAACTAAGGGGTGCCAAGCACTTTTTTTGTTCTATGGTTAATGGACCAAACTTTGTAAGGAATATATTGAACCCAAACCTGAGGTTAATAGGTTTTTCTTCCTCCCAGGTCATGGAGCTCCTAGTTCATTTGAATAAACGCATCAAAAGTCGTCCAAAAATCCAACTTCCGGTAGAGACTTTACTAGTTCAATACCAAGATCCTGCTGCAGTTTCTTTTGTCACCGTAAGTACTGTTCTTCCAACAATGTTACCTGATTATTTGTACAAAGGTGAGCTCTTTCTAGTCTTAGAGGCTCCCTGTGGTGTTTAACTGTTATCACTTCCCTTCAGAAGCATATTATTGTGATGATGCTTAGAGTGACTTAAAAGAAACCAGTGTAGTCCACCAATGTGAGAGAAACTAGTTTTAAGAAACCACTAAATTACAGGAAGTTGCCTACTTACAAATAGGTTGTATTCCAAAAGTTGGTTTGCAAGTCAGTTGTTTGGAGCTAGGAATACATTTTCCCATTGAAACAATGTTCTAAATGGTAGTTATGTTCCCATGGTAGCCCACAAAATCCTAGTTAACCCATAATGTAGCTGAAATACTGTATATTTACTATGAAAAATATAGAAATAGTTTTATATTTAACCTTGAATGCTGGTGCTTGAGGAGAGGCAAGTTTAATCAGAGGAGGCTGAGAAGGGAGGTGGAGATTCTAAGAGGGACTTCTGGGAATCCCCTGGCTTCTCCCACCCCATATACCAGATCCTTACATCTGGTATGTGGTATGGGCCATATACCAGATCCTTGGCCAGCCCCGTCTCTCAAGCTGTGCCTCTCCCACCCCAACAGGCAGCACCCAGCCCCTACTCATCAAGAAATGGTAAGTGGCATAAAAGTAGAGGTGGGAGGAGAAGGGGAGCAGCTGTGCAGCCGCTGTGCAGCCAGGAGCTGGAGAGAGACAGTAATTTTCCCTTCAAAGTGCTGCTTCTTTCCAGCCACTGTCTGCGTGCCCCCCACCCTCACCTCCTCCAAAGTCTTCCAGTCAGCGCGTGCTCTGCTTGCCACAACCTGTGCCTCTTGCCTGCTCCTCAGATGTCAGGGCCATCCTTATTCATATGCAGTTGCGTGGGGCACCACCGGCTCTTAATATCTATCCACTTCTTCCTATCCTTGTTCTATGGCTCTGCTTCTTTCGGAGAGGAGCTAGTTAACTTAAAAGTGAAAAAATCTGCCAGACCTATTAGTAGCACATTGAACCTATGATTCAAATGGTAGTGAAACCACTTAACAGGCATTTGCTAAACCTTGGTATATACTGTCAATTTCTGAATTTACTGTGTTAGTTAGCATGACCTTAGTTTAAAATTTGCTTTAAAAATATTTCATTAGTGTGTTGCTGAAGATTATAAAATAACATCTCTAAAAAAATCATTATCCCGCCCCACCTTGGACTGCCATCAGGCATAGCGGCACCAGTTTAATAGTACTGTATAGGGCCCCATAAAGCCAAAGGACAGCCCTGATTGAGGCTGCAGGTAAGCTGCTGTTTGTATATGTGGATATTTGTAAGTTGCATTTTTGTAACTTGGGGAGTGCCTGTGCTCAAATTCTTCTCCGACTTTCATGAGTGCTTGAAATAGACAAATTTGTTTTTTGTATTAGTTGCACCTTGAGGCCCCATTGTGTTAGGCAGTGAACCAGCTCCTACTGAGTGAGTCCCTGGCTTGGAGAAGTTCCAGTTTAGGGTCCTGATCCTGCAGTTATATAAGCAAGTGATTGTCTTTACCCACTTGAGCAATATGCCAGAGTGTTTTCAGGATCAGGGCCTGTATAGGTAAAACAAAGCAGGAAAAAGGGAATAATATTGCTGTTTTTCAGAAAGGAAACTTTATTGGATTAATTCATTTGGTGTCTTTTTAAAGATCAAACACTAAGAACTACTTTGTGAAACTAGTGAAGACAGTTTTTAGTGTGTGCATTATAAATACACATGGTGACTTCATGGAAAAGATGGCAGAATACTGGCGAAGACCTCATTGCTCTGCTGCTAACTCAGGCATATTCTTAATGGGAAATATTGCAGAGGCAGAGAAGGAAATGTTTAGACTGTTACGCTGTCATTAATTAGAATTCACTTCCGCTGGAGTGCTGGAAGCAACGGACTGGCCAAAAGCAAGAGCTTAACAATGGCAGAAATTATACATGACTTTTCCCTGGGAAGAGGCCAAGGATTTGCAAGATGTTTATATTCTTTATAATACTGACAAAAACATCTTGTTTGAAGGTAAACTTGAAAAGTAGCGCTGTGTGTCGACATTGTTGTTTATGGTATCAACCAGATAACACTCCAGTACTTAAGTGTAATCTATTGTTTCTCACAGTTAGTTTTGTGACATTTTAATAAATATCACATCTACAAAGAAACACAGTACAGCTCACTTCTGCACTGCGTCTGTCTTATTCACACTGCTGCTTTCCTTTCCATTGTGTTAACAGCTTATGTTTTGTTACTGAAAATTTGCAATAAATACCAGAGAGATCACCTCAGAAAGGCCTTTTGCTAATTTCACAAAATGATTTGATTTTTTTTTTAATTTGAAAACAAAGTTATGAATCAGGCCAGTCCAAAACGTGCGTATGAGGAGAACTTTAATATTTTTAAGAGATGATAGTAATTTAGTGGGTCCATGCTTAACTTAGTCCATTTGGAGTAATATGGTTGCGTAAAGGTTGATGTGTATAACAAATCCTTGAAATACTTACCAGACACCTGGACTTAATTTTCAGCTACGCTTTGTCATTAAAAAATATGTGAATCAACACATCTCCATCCAGGGCTCAGAATTCCTGTTTGTGCAACAGAGTTCTTATTTATTCACGGATCAGATACACTGTTCCGACATTATCCTGCTTTGACTTTGAGTGACCACGTTTGGACATTAGAAAGTAGTAAATTCTCTTTGTGTATTTAGTCTGTAGCTGCTTAGTTAAGATTGCCAATCCTAGTGGTAGATATTGTGATATGGGCACACATGCGCAGACGATTGGATTGACACCCTTCTCCCTCTCCTTTTAATCAGGTCGCTGAACAGGTAACTCATTCTACATCACAAACCCTGAGCCAGATTTGAGCTCTTTAGCAATGGAAGGGGTTCCTCTCCTGTTGTTGACCTCTTGTGCTGTCCCATCCCACCGCTCTCTTTTATAACTTTATTTTCAGCTTTTTAATAAGGGGGATATAGAAATGTTTTCAAAGGATCCCTTGCTTAGTTGCAGAGCTCCTTGGTTACCCAAGAGTTCTGTTTTCTCCCCTTTCAGAAATAAGGTCCTGAGAAAATGAGAGCGAGATTCTCCTAAGTGCCTGTCACAAGGTGCACTCACTGTGGGTGGTACCTCCCTTTGTTTGCTCTGGGGATTAGCTCTGGCTAGCCATTACCCTGGGGTGGGCAATAAGTGAGCCATGGGCCAGACATGGTTCACCAAGGTTAGTCCCTGGCAGGCTGCCAGGTACTTTATTTACATGAGAGTCTGCAGGTAAGACCACTCGCAGCTCCTGTTGGTTTTTTGCTCACCCCCACTTCCACCTCAGCCCTGAGAGCCACCTGGAGCATGCCATGGAGCGCTCTGGTGTCAATTGAAAAGGCCCAGGGATCTGGCTGCTACCACTCCTGCAGCAGCAGCTAGGAGTCCCAGGCCCTTTTGAATTGCTGGGCCCCCAGGGCAACTGCCCTGTTCTCCTCCCTTACCCCTGTCAGGAGACCTGCTGGCTTCCCAACTCCTTCCTCCCAGAGAGTGACTCTGTGCTATCCTCTGTGGTACTGAATGCACTTCCCTCCTTCCCGCAAGTAACGAGCTAACTTCTGTGCAGTCCCTTCTGTTGCCAGCTCTCTGGGTTTATCGGACACTTCTTTTTCTGTCTGATTAATCAACTGCTTTTTCCTGGCTCCTCCTCCAAGTGCCACCTATATGTTAGACGGGCCTAATTTGCCCCCTCAGGGCTGTTGTGGGGAGCATGTGTCTTACTTGGGGAAACCGTCCCAATCACATCAGGTGTGAATTCAGGTGCTGAACCTGACAGTGGAAACTTTTAGTCATTGTTAACCCTAGAAAGAATTGCTTGCTGTTTTAGGCTCTCAGTTGCTCTGTACAATGTCAGAAATGTACATTATGATTCAAAACGCTAGTTTAACAAAATTGATTTTTCTTTTGCGTGTATAGTGTACACACAATTTTTTTCTTTACCCTTGCAGAATTTTACTATAATTTATGTTAAGATGGGTTACCCTCGTCTGCCTGTGGAAAAACAATGTGAATTGGCACCTACTCTCCTCACTGCAATGGAAGGGAAACCTCAGCCACAGCAAGATAGGTATGATTATCTACACGTGAAGGAAAGAGGCTTATCATCAGAACAGAATAAAATGAAATGTGCTTTTTCTTGGTGATCAGTTGATTACCTAGAAAGATTCGCGTGTTGGGTAATATATTGAGAAATCTACCTTTACTTCCTGACCATTAGGACACATCAGGGCAGGGACTGTCTTGTATGTTGAGTTCATATAATGCCATGCACAATTGACCCTCAGTGTGATGGCATTCTGGGGTCTCTAGGCGATACTGTAGTACAGATCTTTCTGAACTTTCAAAAGCAGCTGGTGATTTAGGGTGCCTAACTTGACAACCTAAAGAAACTTGACTTTCAGAGAGTGCTGAGCACTGGCCTTCTAAAGGGGATTTTTAGTGTCTCCACTTGGGGCTCCCAAAATTGAGGCATTCAAATTTGTGTCACGTTTGGAAATGTATCCTAATAAGTTACAAGCCAGGCATGTGAGCTGCTGTGTGCCAAGCACATCTGGCAGTGTAAAGCAGCTGGTGATTTGGGGTAAAATGAATGTAAATGACATCTTTACTTAACGATGCCTTTAGGCTTCCAGTATGGAATAAAGTTGTTTAATTATTAAGGAGAATCGGGGGGGCGGGTAAAATTTTGGCCCAGTTAAAGTTAAAGCCTATGGCAATTAACTATGGTGAGAAAAAGAGTTCGACATGGGCACGTTAAGTGTTAGATACCGAGTCCTTTTGGAAATCTCTGTACATGTGAAGTGAGTAGACGTGGTATGTTTCCTAACTCTGACCCCGTGAGATGCCACTCTTCCTCTACTCTAGTTAACGTGAAAGGGACTCTGACGATGGAGGATCAGAGCCCAAGTTTTGAACAAAAGGTGTGGTGGTCTCTGTGAGTCGCTCTTTGGTAGCAGTTTCTGAAGCTGCATTTCCTGTTTGTGTGTTGACATGGATTCACATATGTGCAAAACAGCAATGTTCTTAAAAATGCAGACATAGATAATTAATTTTTATCCTTCATTGTGTTTGGTTTTTGTTCTTTCTAAACATGGCCCTCCACCTTCCAGTTTGCTTCCTCCTTTGCCTCATTAGGCATATTGGTTACCAGATGAAAGCTGCCAGAATAGGAATCTGATACATTTTTAGTGAAATAAGCAGTTGGTCTTTACAGTGCAAAAAGTCTAAATCTCTGCTATACAGTTTGTTTTTAATGCTAAGAAACAAAATATATTTTTGTAAATTAGTTGCAGTAAATGTAATTGTTTTTCAGCCTAATGCATCTTCTAATACCAACCCTTTTTCACATGAAATATCCTGTGGAACCTTCAAAAGCAGCTTCTCCATTTAATCTTGCTGAAAAACCAAAGACTGTACAGCTGCTCTTGGACTTCATGTTGGATGTGCTCCTTATGCCTTATGGGTAAGTGAGGGCAAGCTGCAGGAAACTTCTGTAATGCTTGGAGTATCTTGTGTCTAGTGAAAGGTTTCCAAGGCTACATAATGGAGACTTTTTTTTAATGCGTCTTCCTTTACACCCCCCTTCAAATTGATGAAATCTTGATTCAGGAAGGTACTTAAAGAGGAACCTTGTTTTAAATTGGTGAGTTATCCTGTCCCCATTCAGCAAAGTGCTTTATTGAACTGAAGTCTTACAAATTTCATATTAACAAGAAGTCCTGTGACAACTTACAGACTGACAGATTTTTTTTGGAGCATAAGCTTTCGTGGGCAAAGACCCACTTCTTCAGATGCGTGTCAGTTGCATCTGATGAAGTGGGTCTTTGCCCACGAAAGCTTATGCTCCAAAAACTCTTTTAGTCTGTAAGGTGCCACAGGGCTTCTCATTGTTTTTTGCGGATACAGACTAACACAGCTACCCTTCTGATATAAATCTCATATTGATGTTTGTTGGGAGATGGATTAAGCCCTTAAAGAGGTAAACTGTGGTGTTTAAATGATAACGCTTTTACAATAAAATAAAAATCAAACTGTGTTCTTGTACGCTCATCCCTCGTTTAATGAGTACTTGACTTACGAGTACTCGCTAAAACGAGGGAGACACATACCTACCAATGTTCACTAGATGAGTGAACTTCCGCCGCTCGTACGAGCCAGCTGCTGGTGGGGGCTGCGAGACCAGAAGCCCCACGGCTGGCTCTGCTCCAGCCACTGAGACCCCGGCGGGGGGGCGGAGAGACCAGCAGCCCTGTGGCTCGCTCCGCTTCAGCCATGGGGTCCCCGGCGGGGGGAAGGGGATGAGTCCTGCAGCCCCCCAGATGGCTGCACTCCAGCCACTGGGTCCCCAGCGGGTGGTGAATTGGACAGTCTCGCAGGGTCCCCGGCAGGGGGTGGAGTGGAAGGACTGGCAGGCCTGCGGCTGGCCCCACTCCAGCAGCGGGACTCCCGTGGGGGAGTCCGGCAGCCCCATGGCTGGCTCTGCTGGAGCTGCAGGATCCCTGGCGAGTGGGGGACAGCAGCGGGAGAGTGGCAGCCCCACAGCTGGCTCTGTCCAGCCGCAGGGTCCCTGGCCGGGGCATGGGAAGACCTGCAGCCCTGTGGCTGTAGCCACGCAGGCCGGGGCATGGGGAAATCCCACAGCCCCCTGCCACCGTGCCAATATTCCCACAGCTCCCTGCACAACCCCCCCACCTGCTCCCAACACCCACCCTATCCTGTTCAGTTCCAACACGCCCCCCCATGTTCCTCTGGTGCAGCCAGGAGGAACAAGCAGCCGCCACCTCCATCTGAGTTGCCTATAGGTTTTTGCCTACCCTCCCTCCCACTCATGTCCCCAAACTGTCCCCAGCCTTTAACCCCGCTCCCAACCCCAGATTCACTTACTTTTCAAAAGCGGTGCCAGCTGCTGCCCCTCCGAGCACTTGGAACCAATCAAAGTCTTTTACACGTATTTTAGTAGGAATTTAGTGTCCCTCTTATGAGTTTTCGCCTATGAGCAAAAGGTTAGGAACCAATTGTGCTCATATAGCGAGGGATGAGTGTATCTCCCTGGTGTGCCTCCCCGCCCATTTCTGCGTTTGTTTCTGTTGGGGCTGATACAGCAAGGTTCTGAGCACTTTCAGCCACTCTAGATAGTAACAGACAGTGAAGGTTTGATCTCATAGGATCAGGCCTGTAGTGATAAGATCTATGTTGTGATTTTCTTCTCATTGGAGATGTCATAATCATAATTAACAGCTGGTGTTGGTGTGTGTATCAACTCCCAGAGCATGTTTGTGTATGCTCATTTTCAGTGTGCTTTTACTGATCTCACTCCTTTGGAATATGCATATTTAATAAATACCTTTCAAAAGCCGCTTCCCATCTTATTCTTTGTGCCACTTGTTTATGTTGTTCATGTTTGAGCATTGGCCTGCTAAACCAGCATTGTGAGTTCAATCCTTGAGGAGGCCATTTAGGTATTGGGGCAAAGAGATGTTGGGGATGGTGCTTGGTCCTGCCATGAGGGCAGAGGACTGAACTAGATGACCTCCCGAGGTCCCTTCCAGTTCTTGGAGAGGCGTATAAAGCAGTCACTTGGAAGGACGTTGGAAATTATTCTTAAAAGCAGGACTTCCCCCATTCACGTGCAATCAAGTGACAGCCAAAAGGTGAAAGGTGGGGAATTCTGATGCACATAATTGAGTTAAGGGATGTCCTATGGTAGTACAGTGGGATTGTTCTCTTGCTGCACTTTGAATGGAATTTTCAAAAGCATGTAAGAGCTCTGGCCAATATTTTCAAAAGTAACCAGTAATTTTTGGGGACCCAGCTTGACCCATCTGTAAGAGGCCTGAGTTTTGGAAAGTGCCAAGAAGGCATCTCAATTTGGGCATCCAGATTCACTGGCTATTATTTAAAATCTTGACCTTTGTGTGGAAACTGCTAATAGCCATTTGTAACTTTGATTTACCTTTTGGCATAAAATTACTCTGTGGTTATACTTCAAGGGTCAGATTTGGTTCAAATGTTCTGAAGTTGTGGAGCTGGTAAATCTGCCAGCAATGAGTGCTGTGTAAATTTACTTTGATCATACAGTAGGGTCTCAACATTTGCAAGGATTCTGTGTTGAGAACCCTCGCGAATGTTGAATTTCGTGAATATGGCAGCCGCTCCCTGCCTGGAGCCCTGCTGCTGGGGCTCCTGCCCTGGGTCCCCAGGGAGATGGCAGCTGCTCGTGCTCCCCGCGCCAGGGCCCTGGGGAAGCAGCCGCTCGTGAATAATTGAATTCATGAACCTTAAGTTCGCGAATGTTGAGGCCCTAGTGTATTCTGTTGTATTTAGTGGCACAGCCTGTAGGGGGATGGAGTAGTGCAATAGAAGGCTATGGCTGTTGAGCAGGCAGTACCAAGTTTCTGTATTCCTGGACTGCGAATGTTTTTTTGTTCATTTTGTTTATAAGTGGTTTCTTTTACAATGTTCTGATACTGGAATGAGTTACCAGCTCTGATTTCTGTCCTTAATAACCTACTGAATGGTTGCCGAACTGTTCTATCATCTTAAATTTTAGTGGTAAATATTTCCTGGAAGTTTCAACTCACAACAGGATATAAAGAAGGGGTTAAAAGACCAAATTTAAACCATGTGTTTAAATTCAGTGCACCATAGAGCATTCCCTAGAGCTGGGATGACCATTCTTCAACACTGCTGAGATTGTCTGCCTCTGACTTCTATGCTGTGGTTTTTCAGAGCAGTAGTAAATTGCTCACCTTGTGTCTGTGCCACAGATCTCACATTTTTGTGCATGTAGCTGGCTCTGTAGCACACAGGAGAGTGGTTGTCACCCTGGACCCTCAGAGTGCATGTGGGTGGTTTCAGAAAGTCTTGGTGGGTCACTGTCTTATCATTTGTCAGCCCTGGGACTGGAGGTGTAACCTCCAGGGCAGGTAGAGGTACATGTAGCAAAACTGGAACTAGCATGATAAAAACATAAGGGCAGTCACTTTAGCTCAGCCACACAAATAAGTACCTGTGTCCTGGGTGTGATGGTACTTGCTGGGCAGCTACACTGGTGCTGCTAGCACACCAGCTCCATCGCAGCTAGAGCATGGTCATTTACCTGAGCTACCATCAGTACACCTACCCATGTCTGAAAACACCTCTAGTTCCAGAGTTGATGTCGCTTCTGAAGACCAGTGCCTGAGGCCCCTGCCTCTGAGTGCCTCAGAATTTGAATTCTGTGGCCTCTGTCCAACTATCAGCAGTGCAGGGTTGGGGTTGTTTCTAAGGGTGTGTGTGTGTGTGTTTTAAGTCACAGCTCTCCCCTCCCTGCATGTCCAGGGTTGCCCTCTCAACATAAAGAGGCCTGCTTTGGTGCCTTCTTTGTGTTTTCATGCATCCCAGCCTCCTCTTTGAAATTTGAGGAGATTATACAGGCTCCAGTTAATACTTGTTTCTCTAACATCTCGAAACCTCAATTCTTAAGTCACCGACCCATAAACCTGCTAACGGACACCAAACTACCTGGCGTCGTGCTTGTCTCTCAACAAACATTTAATATCAGAGTAGTGTCAGGAAGGCTGGATGACTGGGCCTTTGTTCCTTTTGCAGTGTTTACAATAGTAGACTGTGCTGGGAAGTATCATCTGAACTACTTGTTCAGTAAACTACATTTTTTGATGATGTGTTCGCTTACTGGCTAAGTCTGACTTTCAGTGTCTCCCTGTCGCCAATGGAACTTGGCAAGGCTCTGCTGTGCATTTTTAAATAGTTTTAGTTATGTGTCTGATTAAAAATAAAATATTTAATGGGGAGGGGGGCATTACACTTATTTTGATCACTTAGATGCTTGTAACGAGGAACTGACTTCAGTAGCGTAGGTTTAGTCAGTCCACTTGAGTCTTTCTTTTTTCTATCCAGATATGTACTGAATGAATCCCAGAGTCGCCAAAACATGCCCTCTGCGCAGGGCTCTTCTTCCTCTAGTACTGCTGGAAGTTCTGGGCTCCCTCAACCTCCTCCAGGGATGAGCTTTTATGCAGCCAAACGGGTAATTGGAGATAGCCCATGGACACCTGAGCAGCTGGAACAGGTAATGCAAATCACATGGGCTCTGCAGGTGTATTAAAGGGGAAATTCAGTACAGTGATTTGGTGGATATAATGGCTGCAACATGCAAGGAGTTCACAGTGTGAAAGTAAATGTAGCATTAATTCCAACAGTGGCTTGTCCTGCTTGTATGTAAAGCACAGGATGTCTGACTAGGTCTCTGTGTATCTTTGCATTAAAGCACCTACAAATGATTAGAGTGAGACAGAAGTCCAAGGGTGCCACTATTGAGCTGTCAGCAATTTTTCATGCTAACTTTAGAATGTATTTTTAGAACTTGTGAGTGAATGCCCAGCTGAGCTCTGGTTTTTGTCTGTGTCTTCGTCTTAGCTGTAACTGAGTTTAACTCTTCTCTCAGTTAGGTTAAACCTCTACTGCAGACAGACTCTTTGCCACTTAGAAAGCTTCTCCGATGAGGGCATGTTGAGGAAGTGGAAAGAACCTGAGGTTTTGGTCTTTAGGATTATGATTTCAATCTGCTAAACCTTTACATATGTAACCCCAAAGACACTGAGACCACTGACAAGGAAGAGTGAAGTCTCTCTGCTCTACAGCCTTAGCTGAGGGTTAGCTGGCTTTTAGCTCATGCCACAGAGCACATGACTTTAGCCCCTAAGGTTGCACGTTCAAGTAGGTCTGTCAATCCTACACATGCATATAGCATGTCTTCTGGCCAGTCATTTTCACTCTCTCTTCTACATTGATGAGCAGTGCAAGCTGGGGATAGTCAAGTTCATTGAAGCAGAGCAGGTTCCGGAGCATGAAGCCGTCATACACCTAGTAATAGCTTCCAGCGACACCCGGCACAGCGTAGCAACCGCAGCGGACCTGGAACTGAAAAGCAAACAAAGGTAATGGCTTCTGTTTAATTCTTGAGCATTGGCGGTTTCTAATAATGGTGATAATTTATTGCAGTTCATGCAGCGGACCTGAAAGGGGACAGCAACTTCCTTTCAGAGTGGTTGTGCCACTGGCATTGTAGCTCTTTCACTTGATACTTTTTAGTGGCACCATTTAGGACTCTGTGGTACCCAACATAGCTTACCACATGGGAAAGATACACTCCCCTATAACCAGCGGGATAAACATCCATTGCCCTGTGCAGTCATCATAGTTGACAGCAGCAGCTGTGATCCTGTTAACTCCATCACTTGCAGGGTGACTCTCTTCCCCAGTTAAAGTGAGCTGGAAATAATGCTCCTCCTGGATGAAAATCTGGCTCATGGGTAGTTGCTGCTTTTTGAATCCCTTGCTAAGCAGGAGCTGCTCCACTCACATGGCAAGCAGGTTGGTGTTCAAACGGCATTGTGGTTGCAGCATAAACAAGCTGACTTTGTTCTTGGAGCTGGGTTTGCTAGCCTGTTAAACAGGTAGCAGGTTTAAAACAAGCAAATAGGTTTAAAACAAAAATATAAAGAAAATAGTACTTCACGCAAAACACAGTTAACCTGTGAAACTCCTTGCCAAGGGATGTTGTGAAGGTCAGGGCAACAAGAGGGTTCAACAAAGAGCTAGGTAAATTCATGGAGAATAGGTCTATCAATCGCTATTAGCCAGGATGGGCAGGGCTAGTGTCCCTAATTCTGTTTGCCAAAAGCTGAGACTGGGCATCAGGGAAAGGATCACTTGTTGATTACCTGTTCTGCTCACTCCCTCTGGGGCATCTGGCATTGGCCAGTGTCAGAAGGCAGAATACTGGCTTAGATGGCTCTTTGGTCAGACCTAGTATGACCATTTTTTGTGTGTGAATGAATTCTGTACTCAAGACAACATGGGGCTAATGTTATTGGTTTGAGCCAAGCATTGCATAAACAAGTGCTGTGGAGTCTTATCCACACAACATTACCAGCTCATCTCAGTCATGGCAAGAAATTTTAATTCATTGGAACAACCTGCTTGAGGAAGTTTTTCCATTCTCTAGATCCTGTGTGTTCATTCCCCTTGTGGTGGCATTCTGTGCCCCAAGAACTGCATCTACGTACAGTGTGTTCCAGCTAACACATTCTATGCTATATATGCAGCTGCTAGAATTCCCATATGTTAACCCCATGTTTAGGGAACAGCCATTACAGCCAACAGTGTGGTATGTTCTGACTTGACTTCCTGCATCTGTGGTTATTCACTGATTTAGTTACAGGCTTATTTGGCTGTGGCTGCCACTGTTGGAAGTTCATCATTTTACACTGGGGTGGAACAGTCCATGGTCAGTGATTCGAGCCCAGCTCAGGTCTATAGTGACACATTGACTCTGATCAGATGGCTGTTCGGTGGCCTGTGCTAAACAGGATTGGACTAAATCTCAGCTTACAAAGGTCCCTGTTTCTAAAACTGCTGTAGGGATTGCCATCCTAGTTGACAGTTTCATTGGAGAGGCCAAGGTTGAAAGAGCCTGGAGCCTGAAATGTCTTCTCACCAGTAGGATTGTCTCAGCCAGGTCACAGTCCAGGCATGATGGCAGAAGGTTGTGGTATCTAGTGCCAGATCCCCCATGTCAGTAGAGAAGGAAGAAAAGGGCACAACTGTGGGTTTTTCGTTGCTTATTTGGAAAGCAAAAATCCATTTGTAAAGTACCTGGACTTGAGGGCTTTCTTGTAATATTTTTTAAAATTCTTTACTTGATGACTGCAGATTATATTTGGAGTGGAGTGGTGTAATTAGCCTGCACTTGCAGTTAATTAGTTTTTTTTTTCAAAACATCGCACAGTGCTATAAAATTTATTTTTAAATAATTATGGCATTGTTTTAACATGTTGCTTTAACAATTCTTTAGCTTAATTGACTGGAATAATCCTACTATCATCAATAAAATGTACAAAGTGTACCTTGGGGATATACCACTGAAAACTAAAGAGGTAAGACTTTTGTTCTTCTTTTATTTGTGATGATATATTATTTGCTTTGGTTTATTTGCTAGACAGGGCACCCATTTAGTTTGCTTCCTTTGATCTTTGTTTTTGCTGAACAGTTGTTGTTGAGTTAATAACTTTTGGTTTTTGAAAAAAATACACACATTCATGAATTAACAATAGCTCAGAAGTCAAGTTCGTTGTAGCAACATCCAAAGAAATATTTTACACCTTGTTTCTGCCAGGGAGCTGTTCTGAAGCCAGAACTGAAACGAGATCCAGTCAGCACCCGCGTTAAATTAAAGATTGTTCCTCATCTTCTACGTTCCAGACAAGCTGCAGAAACATTCCCAGCTAATATTCAGGTAACACCTTCACTCCATAGCAGCTAGTTATAATACTTTTACACTAATTGTGTAATTCTTCTGGTGCCTAGAAAAGAATTGAAATTTAACTATTGCTTGTGATGGCTAGGGAAGGATAAGGGTGCAAATAATATTCAAAAATGTAAGCCAATCTCTTGTTGCTTTCACCAGGTGGTATACGATGGACTCTTTGGTGCAAATACAAACACGAAACTCAGAACTCTGTCCCTGCAGTTTGTACATCATATTTGCATAAGGTAAACAACTTGGATAGTTTATGGTAATTGATGCAAAACTAAAGCAATTTGCAGAGACATCTTTGTGTGGTAAATAAAGAATATTTAATTCTATTGAATATGGATTTTAAAAATACTGTCTTTCTGTATGTTAAGCTGTAATGCAGGTTGAACCTCTCTAATCCAGCATACTCTCATCTGGCAACACCTGTGGTTCAGCATGATTTTAGGTAGCTGGATCTCCACTTATGGCTGTGGCCAAGTTTTCCTGTGGTCCAATAAATTTTGTTTACAACTCTGTATTCTGTCGTGCTGTTTTAGCTGTAATTTTACCCCTAAATGTCTTCTAAGAGCCCAGTAAGCAGTGGAAGTGTTGGTAATGCTGCTAGACAATATTGACCTTCTGCAGTTTGGCAAATTCTCTAATTTGGCACCAGTTAGGTCCCAAGGGTGCTGGACTAGAGGGGTTCAACGTGTACTAGCAAAACAGAGAAGATGGCTGTTATGGGAAGCAATTGTTTTTTTAGCAGCAGGGACTGAAGGAGGTGCAAAGAATGTTAACATATTTTTCTTGTAAATTCCAGTTGTCCAGAAAGTAAAATAAAGCCACTAGGTCCAATGCTCTTAAATGGCCTTACGAAACTGATTAATGAATACAAAGAGGTGAGTTGAAAGGCTTTTTGCAGTAGACTCTTTATTTATTTATTTATTTATTTATTTATTTAGAGAGGCAAGATGAGTAAGGTAGTATATTCTTTTGAACCAACTTCTGTTGGTGAAATAGATCAATAGTAGTAGTTCCAATACAGTGTACTATCTCACACACCTTGTCTAATATCCTGGCACCAATAAATCCAGCGCTGAAAGCATTTACTTGTCTAGATTTATAAAAAGAAAAAAATATGGCTACTCTGTTTTGTACTGATCAGATTCTTAAAACCTCATTACTCCTGTGTGATGTTTTATTTTAGAAGAATGTGTGAGGAAATATTTTCATGAGCAGCTATGTCTGAGGACAGGTGATCTTTTGGTACAGAACTGTAACCTGGACTAGATTTCCCGCTCTTCCGTAAATTTACCATATGATCTTTTGCAAACCATTTGGTTGCTGATCTTGCAAATGCTTTGCACATGCTTGAAGTTAAGCATGTGAGTAGTCATGTTGATTGCATGACTTTAATGGGACTACTCATGTACTTGAAGTTGTTTCACTCTTTTCCAGGACTGGTACTTCATTGTCTCTTGCCCAAATCCAGGGAGATACTTAAACATGTGTATGACTTTGAGTATGACCTTGATGTCATTCAGTGCCTGCTGAAACTTCCTTGTGATGGTCTTCAGATGGTAGTTCCAAGTAGCATGTGCTACAGTAGTTTAATATGGAAGTATATAGTACTTTAATACAAAGTATTGATTAATATGTGTGATCTGCATCAGAGGGGAGAAGTTCTAATCTTCTGCCCAAACAATAGCAGAGGACTGCATGTAGACATAATTGCTGCTTACCTCCAAGAATAGCCTAGGGGCCAAAAGTACCTTTAGATTGTAGAGCACATTGCAGGGTATGTCCATCTCTTGACAATGGAGGGAGTGGAATCCACTTTCAGCAGATCCTCTGGATGCTCTCCATTCTGCATCAGCAACATCTCACTCTGCGTAGAGCCTGCAAAGGGCGAACTCGGACACGCAGGCAGGGTCTGAAGAATCAAGGGTTGCAGAGCAGAGAGGATTGGTTGCGTTTTGCTGCCTTTTTACAAATCATTTGTTTAACAAGTGATGTTGAACAAAAAGTAACCTTCTAATTCAGGATGGTGCTTGTTAACTGATGCCAAAAGCCTCCTGGAGGTATATTGTGCGTGCAAGAGAGAGCAGGAAAATAACAGGGTAGTAGGGGAGGGAGGCAGCCAGAGGATTAGGTGAGGAAATGCAGGAATGTTAATTATCAGAGAGGTAGCCGTGTTACTCTGTAGCTTCGAGAACAACAAGAAGTCTTGTGGCACCTTATAGACAGATATTTTGGAGCATAAGCTTTCATGGGCAAAGACCCGCTTCATCAGATGCATGAGTGGGGGTGTGGTTTCAGAGGGGTATTTAAAGAGTCGCGTCTCAGTAAGAGCGAGGGCCAGAGCTGACAAGGTCTATTCAGCAAGGTGGAAATGGCTCAGTATCAACAGCACTTATCAAAAGAGGAAAAAACAAGTCGGATCAGACAGGGGGATGTGAGCCTTTGTCAGAGTCTACAGACATCAGGAATGGTAATGTACAGAAGCCTGTGGGGGAACACTTCAATCTCCCTGGACACTCAGTGGCAGATTTAAAGGTGACAGGTCTGAAACAAAAAAAAAATTTCAAAAATCAGATGGAGAGAGAAATCTCTGAGCTGCAATTTATTTGCAAATTTGACTCCATTAACCATGGATTAAACAGAGACTGGGAGTGGCTCGTGGCTTACAAAGGCAGTTTCTCTGCTCTGGGTGGTAATATCTCCCCTTTAGACTCTGACAAAGGCTCACATCCCCGTCTGATCTGACTTGTTTTTTTCCTCTTTTTATAAGCGCTGTTGATACTGAGCCATTTCCACCTTGCTGAATAGACCTCGTCAGCTCTGGCCCTCCCTCTTACTGGGACCCTGCTCTTTAAATACCCCTCTGAAACCACACCCCCACTCATGCACCTGATGAAGTGGGTCTTTGCCCACGAAAGCTTATGCTCCAAAATATCTGTTAGCCTATAAGGTGCCACAAGACTTGTTGCTCTCGAGGAATGTTAATGTTGCTGAGACATCGGGGAGTTTGGAAAACAAACAAACAAAAAGCATTTGTGGGTTACTTACAGATAACAGGGAGGATACTGCAAGGGTTAGAGGGTTGTCAGTAAATACTGGGTGTATAACTTAAAAAGGCTCCCTTGGAAAGGGAGTATATATTGTCTGTATAACTTAAAAAGGCTCCCTTGTGTCCGCTACACTGATAGTACTTGTGGAGTCTCTTTTTAAACCACAGCGATGCAGGTCCTATTGGTGATGGACCAGGCTAGTACTGGTGCGAATATTGTTTACTACAGCCATTGTGGTAGCCCTTGTGAATCACAGTCCTAAACTTAGGCTCCTTTGTGCTAGGCTCTGCATGGGCCTGATTCCAATACCCTCACTCAAGCTGAGAACTTGTATAGGAAAAAAAAACTTACTGCACAGCAAGCTGGGGTTAAATCTACCATGTGTAGACTTCTGTGCACTAACTTGCTGCATGGGTCCTGCTGCCATGCACTGAAAATTCCTTAGTTTGCAGCACCAGGGTTCCCGCAGCCAGTTATCTCATAGCAGACTTATGGGAGTATGACTGACACCTCAGCTTGTCATGTACTAGCTATTCGTCTTGACAAGCTCCATGTAATACCTCTCTCCCTGTGATATCCCACTGAAGTCAGTGGGACCTGAGGTGTAGGGTAGGGTACTACCAATCACAACTAAGGGTATCCCAAAATAGGATGCAGGCTTTCCCCAGCTCATTTCATAAAGCAAATTTGTGATTTTTCTTTTTTTCTTTTTTTTTTTTTTAAAGCACAGTATTGGTACCCAATCTTTTTAGTACAGTATTAGTACCCAAAAGGCTGTTAGATGCTCTGATAAGGAATAGAGGTGGGCATTAATTTCCTTATAAAGGATATGATTTGTATACATATAAGAAGCAGTTAGATGGATGCCATTGGAGCAAAGAGTTTTAAATAATTGTTGTCCCGGAGCCCCTGAAACTGTTGTGCTGTTGGCCCTGTTGGAAATTGATTGGGATCAGGAGGAAGGTATCTGTCACTTGCCATTTCATGTACCTATCAAATCCCAGCAGTTTTTCCTTCTTGGAAGATGAATGCAGCTCTTTTGTCATAATTTTCTAGTTTTTTCTGGAAGAGCATAACACATAGCATGTTCTTAATTTACAAGGTGCTTTGCTGTAGAACTTGATTAGTTTCTGCAACTCTGTCCCTGGAACACATTTAAAATGTTAACATTTAAAGGTATAAGTGTTACAATATATAGTGTGTGTCTCTCTCTCTCTCTCCTCCTCCCCCCCCCCCCCCCCCCCCCCCCCCCGCCCCCATGGCTCCCTCTGCTGACTTGGCTCTTTATTCATTTTATATTCAAGGATCCCAAACTGCTGGCAATGGCCTATTCCGCTGTTGGAAAACTTTCCAGGTAACAAAACATTTTAATTAATGGGATGTCAGGTGGTTTTTCAAAAAAAACTAACTGCCAGCAGGCAGGTAAGTTCTGTTGTGCCACATGGGCTATTGGCTGTGGAGTACAACTGTCTTGTGACATCTCCACACCTTGTAAAATAGCATGTGGTCATTGATGGTTATGCTAGGAACACCTAGTGGTAGTTCATGGAAGCATGCGGAGAAGATATAAAAATGTCTCTCTTTAGACTGGTGCAGCTCTGTTAGTTCATGGTTTTTAGCACATGAATCTCCATGATTAATGTGTTCAGAAGCGGCCATCCAAGCTGGCTGTCTCACAGAATGCCTGCACTGCTGAATGGTCATTAATCGGAACAACTGCATGGGGGTGGCAATGGATAATTCGGAACATCTTTTTATGCTGATAAGATTAGGCATCAATGTTGAGGTGCGTAGGAGAGAAAAGCAGAGTTTGGATTTGACTTTGCTGTCGTTCTCTTTTTTCCTAAAGCCACCTCAAATTATTTCTTTCAGCCGAATGCCTCAGCTGTTTACCAAGGACATTGCTCTTGTCCAACAATTTTTTGAAGCTTTGTGCAAGGTAGGTGATATCATAGGTTTGGGAGAAGGTGGTTATTGAAGTGTGTATTTGGAGGGACACATTGGAGAGTAATACATCCGCTTGTTTTCATGTTGCAGGAAGAGCCTGATACCAGGCTTGCTATTCAGGAGGCCTTGTCTTTGATGGTTGGAGCATATAGTGGTTTGGAAGGAGCACAGCGTACACTTATGGAGGCTCTTGTGGCTTCATACCTAATAAAGGTACTTCCTTAGAGATAAAGGTCACTTCATAAAGAAGAGCTGTCCACATGATATCTCGTGTAGATCTAAGAAAATGGCTTTTGGCTAACAGAAATTTTCACCAAAAATGCATTTTTCAGGGCTCTAAATCCTATTTGAGCATGGGGAATAGTTTTGGTAAAAAAAAAAAAATTTTTTTTGTTTTTTTTCAGAAGCGTTGAAATGTTTTATTTAGATAATGTCATTCTAAACATGTAGTTTGTTTTGTAAAATGGGATTTTAGTTTCATCGAGCACTCTCCTCCCCCCCCCCCCAAAAAAAAAAAAAAAACCCTCGATTTTTTGGCTCGAAACTACTTAAACCTTCCTATGATTCACTCAGCTCTAATCTCCTGCACGAGCGGTGAGCAACCTTTCCAGTAAGGTGTGCCAACATGTGACCTTTTATCTCCATGGCCTGAGTGCCGGTGATATTTTTAAGTCGCTAATAGTTCTATTTACAACAGCTTTATTAATAAATAAATTAAGGTGCAGAGCTTTACTGTTTAGGTGGTGGGAAGTATTAGCTGGTCTTCTGTTAATCCAGGGGCTTTGATCAAGCTCCTGGCTGCGTGGTGGAGGAGGGGCAGGACCGAACTCCTGCCTCATGTGCATGAAAATCAGCTCAGATGCCGCTCTTGGCACCTGTGCTGAGGGTTGCTGACCCCTGTCTTACACTGTCTCCACTCTGGTTAGAGATGTTGCTCTCTTCCGTTTTCCTTGTACTGTTAGATTTGTGGAGGGGCTTTCCTTGTAATGGCGGCAATGGTGCCCCTAGCCTCCGATTGCCAGAAGTTAGGAATGTGTGACAGGCAGAGGGAAAAGTAAGTGGTTGTGCCCTGGTGCACAGCACTGGCAAGACCTGGCTAAACTGCAGCAAAACGGGCAGGGCGCTACTTAAGAGCTGCAGGGACACGGGTTGTAATAGGACAGTACCTGTAAGGAATTATAAGTTACTTTTACCTCCAGAGATAGGGCAAACATCATTTGATGATTGATTTTTTTCTTGTTCTGCTCATGTCCTCTGAGGCACTTGGCGTTGGCCACAGTCAGAAGACAGGATACTGGGCTAATTGGAGCTTTAGTCAGACCCAATCTGGCTCTTCTTGTGGTCTGCCTAGAATAATATCAGTGCACCTTTCATTTTTTCTTCAACATTTCCCTGTATAAATGCCTGTCCTTTCAGAATTGCTTGCAGTTGTGCAGCTAATATGCACATGGAGGTACTGCAATTGTATAGGTAGTTGTGCACACCTTTCCTGTGATATGCAGTTATCTGTGGAAAAACTAGGTGTACAAATGCATGACAATTTTGCCCATGCAATTCAAAATATCTGGGCCTGAAGACAGGGTTCTTTTTAAAAAAAAAAAAAAAAAAAAATCCTATATCTGGAGAGTATATGAGACTTTGTGGCAAGACTGAAACTTACTGAGCTAATGGCTTTTTCACCTCTCTGGATGCAGTTTAAATCCTGTTTATTATGGGCTAATCCTGCAAATTCTTATCTTGTAATGGCTTAGATGATGAAGGACTTGAGTTATGGCCCAGGATTTCCCCAGGGAAGTGTGTGCATATGTAATTACACACTGAGCTATCACTCCCATCCTGTGCTACTACAAAAACTGGTTGTGTGTGGGTTTGTTTGTTTGTTTTTTTTTCCTCCCCAGATTCTTGCTGTTTGTAACATGGAGGGCTCCTCTACACTAGCCCCCTCCTTGAAGGGGGCATGTAAACGAGCCAGATAGGTGAACAGCAGCGAGGTGCTGCGCTGCATATGCAGCACCCTGTTAGCATAATTCTCGCTGTGTGAACTTTGAAGTTGCTAATTTCGAAGCGCCAGCAAGCAGTCTAGCTGCGGGCACCACAAAGTACCTGCGCAACTTCGAAGTGCCCTTACTCCCAAAACGTTTTGGATAGTTGAGTGCCAAACAACAGAACTTTTACTATAGTGGAACCAGAAGCTCCGACCAAGACCAAGGCTCGCTCTGGCACTGTACAGGCACATACATCAGTTTGTCTGGATCAGTAATTAGTAGGGGAACACAATTATTTCCTTTTCCTACTGAAGTAAACTTTTTCTGTTGTTGAAGCTATTTAGGTTCATCTTAAGGTTTTTCTTTCATGCAGTTACATTTTGTCTAATAAGCTTTCTGTTGTGATGAGCTAATGATTTTTTTTTTTTTCCTTTTTAAGCCTGAAGTCCAAGTACGTCAGGTGGCTGTGAAGTTTGCAAGCACAGTGTTCCCTCCAGATCACATTCCTTCCAGATACTTACTGCTTTTAGCTGCAGGAGATCCGTAAGTTTCAGGAAATGTTAACTTTGCATCTTGATTAAAATAAAAGAAAAAAACAAGGCAGATTTTTGGAAATTGGCCTTTGAGTCGTAGCAGTAATGGCAGACTTTCAGAGACCCATCTCTCTTCTTTATCTTGACAAAACATAGAAGAAGAAGAAGAAGAAGAGAAATCACAAGTATTCTGACAGAACGTCTTTTAGTATTTTTTGGAGGAAAAAAAAAAAGCAATGGATGGGAAAGCGACTCTGTTTACCTTAGGTGTGGGTGGAGTAATAATGTGAAAACTTGAAGTGCTCAAGATTTGATTTACCAAATTAGCATACAATTAAATAAAACTAAACAAATCTCTTAACAGCTAGCACTGCATTGCTTAGTGGTGCCTGGGGAACTGCTGGTTCAGATAAGTACTTAGTGGGAGAACTGGCAGTGGGAGTGGGTCAGGTAAGGGAAAGGGCCATAAAATGAAAAAAAGGAAAGTAAAACTTCTGGAGTGGAGGAATAGGAAGGCTGGAAATGGATTGTGGTGTGTATATATTGATTTAGGCACTAGCTTGGTAAGATGGGGGGTGGGGACATATAGGTGAGAACAGGGCAATGTGAAAGCCAAAAAGGTCTCTCATTAGCCAATTTCCCTTCTTCCAAAATAAAAATACCTGTTTATTTTTTGTAACCTTCTGCTGGTTTTCTGCAATGCTTAATTTTTTTTCCGTTGAAAGCCTCCCATCCCCCTCAAAAATGTGCTCTCATTTGTGGAATAACACTTGCTCTGTGCTTGTGTGCAAGTGACTTTCCTTGCTTGTGTTTCCTCTTAAAAGCCGGGAGGAGGTACATGGAGAAGCACAGCGCGTACTGAGGATGTTTCCTGGTAAAAACGAGAAGGAAAGTGCCGGCAAACAGATGCCTTCCTTCCCAGAAATGGTCCATTACATTCAGGACAAGGTACAGCAGTGTGGGTGATCACAAGCCCTAGTATAAATTCTGCTGCAGTAATGATTGCAGGCTTTTTTTACACCTAAGAAAGTGGGGGTGGTAGTGGAAATCCAAATAAAGAGTGGATTTGAGATCACAAGAACCTTCCTTTCAGTTGGTCACCTTTGCAGACAACTTCAGCAATGAAAACAAGGGTTAAATAGGACTCTTGAAACTGATCATTCAAAGTAACCCACTTGAGGCCAGCAGGGGAATGTGTTGGCCAAGTAATGGGGGAAACTTGCTCTGCTGCTGCTTGTTCTGAATCTCTTGTGTGGGGAGAGGAGTTGGGTGACCAGCCTGCAAAACTCAGCACATTACACAAGCAGCTACTTCACATGCACTTATTGGGTGGTCCAGAGAAAAGAGGAATACATTGTGTACAACGTAAAAGTATATTTGGAAGGAGAAAGTGGAACAAATGAAGGAGGTTGCTGTTGACTCAAAGGTTTAACCAAACATCTTCATAGTAACTCAGTGGAAAAGCAAAAACAATGAGTGTGCGATATGTCACAAGCTCAACAGCATAAGATGCCCCAGGGCCTGAAGTGATAGCAGCTGTAGCAGTGTAGTCCCCTCCGTTTGCACGTGCAGGTGAGCAGCAAGGGTTTAAATAATGCTGGCTTATGCACTTAAGCAGTAGAGAGTCTGAAATGATTCTTAAAAGTGTGTTTTTTCTGTGTAGTTGCCTCCATGGGGACTGCTGCAGATGGGGGTTGCTGCAGACCACCTGGGGCATCCCCCTCTGACAGTGGCACAGTGGGGCTGGAGCAACCCCCTGTCCATGGTGAGTTGGGGGCTTCTCCAGCCCCCACTGGTTAACCAGTTTAACATCCCTGTAGGAAACTAAACTAATTGATGTGCCATAGCCAGAAAATGGGAAGGACTGAGATACCCTAGTACCCAAGATCCCTGCAGTGGCAGGGAAGTTTATTGAGCTGTGTGTAGGTAATCCTGTAAGTGCCCCACACTCTGCTGCAGGAGGTGAAAATGCCCGGATAACTGCCAGTCCAAGCTGGGGGAAATTCTTTCCTGACCTCACATACAGCGATCAGACCTACAGCATATGAACAAGAACCAGCCAGCCAAGTATCTACAAGAGAATGCTCAGTGCCCCAGCGTATCCTGTCAGGTGTACCAACTTCTCCCGGGCCCAGAGGAGGGAGATCAAAACCATCCCTGAAGCATGAGATTTAGGAAAATGAAATGAATTCATAGCTGGTTTATGAAATGTATTCTTGTCTCAGTATTGTCCTTCAGTTAAATAGCCCTTTGTGCTTCCTGATGTTTACTCCAGTATATTTTTATTGAGCAATCATGTCTCCTCTCAGCCCTCTGCTAAGCTAAGTGAGCCTAGCTCTTCTAGTTTCCATTCAGGAGATCACCCTTCATTCCATTAATCATTCTAGTAGCTCTTCCCAGCACCTGTTTCAGTTTGAATTAATTTTTCTTGAATATGGGTGAACTGAATCGTACCCAGTTCCAAACAAGGTCCTAGCAGTACCTTGCATAGTGGCGCCAGTGCTTTTATTCCCACTGGAATGCCTCTCCTGATGCACCCTAGAATTCATTTTCACAGCGGCATCACGTTGGGGGTGCATAGTCATCCTGTGATTGGCCCATACACCTAGGTCACCCTACTCCTCTGTCACTTCTAACTGATGAGCTGCAGGCTTGTAGCAGAAATTCTTCTTGGACTGTAAGCGTTTTGTGCTGTTGAATTTCATCTCCCATCTGTTCTCTAGTCTTCTAGGTCTGCCTGTATAACATTCTAGTCCACCTTTGTATCGATGCCTCACTGTTTTGCATCAGTCACAAATAAAATTTTACTTGAAGGTGAGGAGGGTTTTAAATCTCTGGCAAAAGCTGCCTTTATCCAAAATATGAGTAATTCCAGTTAAACAGGTGATTTAAAAAAAAAAAACAGAATTTTAATCAATGGGATTGAAAACCCCATTTCAATTAATTTATGATGTCACTAGTTTACTTGGTATTGCATAGTCCTTCACCTTAGATACAATTTCTACTGGGAAAAATTGTCTGCGCTCACCATTATTCAGGTCTTTTTTAAACAGAAGCATCAAAGGATACCAGACCAATTTTTTCCCTGTGTTGGGACATCTTTTAAGTGTTTGTTTTTCTCATACAAGTGGTGAATAATAAATGTGTGCTGGAACAAGTTCATGAAAGTAACACTTTATGGGCGGGGTCAGTGTGCAAAACGATTTACATATGTAGATTAGATTACCTCTTCTTTTCAAAATCTACACAACTAAATTTAAAGGAAGGAGTAAGATCTAGTGCTTTGAGAAACTAATAATGAGCCCAGATCCAAAGTCTTTCAATGATGTGACTTTGGATGTTTGCTTAAGCTCTCTCTGCCTCATTAGGGCCCAATTCAGCATGGACTATGAGGACATAATCGACTCCACAATTATTGAATCCAGGCCTAGAACTGCGGTACATGCTGAAGAATTAAATGCCTGTCTTATCTCACTGCAATGTTACAAGGACAGCTGGGTGCAAGCTGTCTGACGGAACATTTTTCTGTTGGAAGATGCTGATTTGCTGGAATTCAAGCTTTCTGTGAGAGTGTTGATTTTGATGACTTTCCATGGGAAACCAGACTAGTTTCGTGCTGGCTCCTAAGCTTCCTGGCTTCTGGTCAGGAGGGATTGGGAGCATTTTTGGAATTTGGGTTTTAAATGTGGGAGGGAAAGTCCAGCTCTGCTCATGAGGCATAATTCAAGATTCTGTAGCGCTCTTGAGATCTTCTGGTTAAATGCATTATGGAAGTGCAGTGTTTTTCTTTTATAATTTCATTTGCTGAATGAAAGATACAATTAGCTGCTGCAGAAAATATTATGTATATGTGCCATTAGCAGTACAGAGCATACCACTGCTAAATATATGTTTGTTATTTAGGCCTCTCACCGAATGAAAACTCCTGCTAAATATGTGACTGGAACTGCTGTCCTGCCATTCAATCCTGCTACATTTGGAGAGGTAATTGTATCCATCGTAGTGTAATTGCAATACATTCTTACATGTCTCTTAATTTATGGGATAATGAGAAAATGGTGGTAGGATTTAGGCACTGAGCTGGGACTCAGGAAATCTGGTTCAGTTTAAGAAATTCTGTGAGCTTTACCTGACTGCCCCAGAACTCCTCAACAATCTCCGCCCAAAAGGGAAACTTGAAACAGCTTGGCAGTTGGTGTGTGTCAAGGGTTGGTTTTCTGAGGAATTTATGTTGACAGTGCTGCCTCCAATACACCTGACACTTAACTTCACAAAAGAAGGCACTGACTCGCTCCCCCAGATGTGGGATATCAAAGACAGAAGCCATGCCACCCCTCAGGCATTGCTTGGTAGCGGTTAGGATGGTTCTGATGTCAATGATGAGCTTCAGACACAACAAATCAAATTGAGAGGTGATGTGTTACTAACAATAGCGGCTAAGAGACACTAAATTGGTGTCACCACATGCTGAACTGGCTGAGAAAAGGTGCAGGTTACACCAGTATGGAAGCACCTTTGTATTTGACCAATATGATTTAACCAAGCAGTTTTCAAACTTTTTTGAGCTGAGCCTCCCTTTGAGTTACACCAGTTGATTGTGTGCCTGCCACCATGAAGTACCAGTAGCAGTAGCTCTTGCTATCAGGCTCAAGGAGCCAATAGAGGCCCCCTGAATATTGCTCCACACCCTCCATGAGGGGCATATCCTATCGTTTGAAAACCTCTGACTTGATCTATCTAGACTCAATTGCTGTTGTAACTGTGGAGGATAGAATGTATTGCAGAAAGTGGTTCCAACATGCATTATGCTTTTTATTATGCCCAGTAACACAGATGACCTTTTATTTTGTGAAATGGCATTAAATCAGAAATTCCATTTTTTTTCTGAGTGAGTTAAACACAGCCCCTGCCTTCCCTGTGTACTGTGACTTGTTTCCCTGTGAACTACCTTTAACCCTATATTGTTCTTGTCTCTCTTTTTAGATAGTCCTGTACCTGCGAATGTGTCTTGCTCATAGTGCAGGTGTGGTGCCAGCCTCTCAGAGCTTAGCTGACATGCAAGACCATGCTCCAGCAATTGGTCGTTATATCAGAAACCTCCTGTCTGGCAACTTTATATCTTCATCTTCCTCAAAAGGTGGAGAAAGCAACCCAGTGCAGATCTATATTGGCCTCCTTCAGCAGCTGTTATCTGGTGTTGGAGGTAAGAAATCATAGGCCACAGTGCTGAGGAAAGGAGAAAAGCTGTTCCCGTAATTTGAGTGAGCGTTGGCCAAGCATACTCAATTCCGTGAACTTCACTTCAGTGACCATAGGGTTGCAGTAATTGCTAACCCAAGCTATTAGATTTAACCCATGCTTTTCAGTTTTCAATTTAGAACCCTCACACACCATTGTGAACGGGGTAAAGGAGGGACAGTTCCACAATTGTGTGTTAGACAGGAGTGTCTGACTTTTCAGGCCACTGTCCGTGTTTGTGTTAGTCTTGTACATAGGCACCAACTCCATAGGTGCTCCAGGGCTAAACCGTCCACTGAGGAAACGTGTGTGTGTGTGTGTGAGAGAGAGAGAGAGAGAGAGAGAGAGAGAGAGAGAGAAGCATACGTATGCCTGGATTAATTTCGTGTGGGCCCAAGTACCTGGACTGTGGCCCTGACTCCCCCCACCTCACTCCCTGCATGAGTTTCACAGCTCGGCCTTGTAAAACCAGGGTTGAGAGTTCAGCCCTTGAGGGGACCATTCAAGGGTCTTGGGCAGGTTAGATTTAAAAAAGAAGTTGTCTGTCAGGGATGGTGATAGGTGATGAGGGCAGGGGACTGGACTGGATGAGCTCTTAAGGTCCCTTCCAGTTCTCTGAGCTTTCATGGGAGGGAGGAGCCAGAGAGGAGTGAGCATCCAATGGCAGAAACAGAAGTCAGCACCTGTGCCCTTGTATTTTGACAGTCTTCATCACAGAACTGAGGCAATTTAAAGTTTGGTCACAAATTACTTGTGTACCTTTAAAATAGTTACCTAGAAATTTCCATTTATATACTGTTTGTCTAATATCCATAAGCGAGAGAGCGCTCAGAAATAAAGTTATGACTTTGAACTTTCCATATTATCTGGGATCTTTAAAGCTGCACTAAAATGCTTGATATGGCATCATTCGACTGGTTTTATGATTAATTGTAAATAAATAAAATGCCTTTTTTCTGGCTCTGTAATTTCCCTTCAGGTTTGCCTGTCATGTACTGTCTTCTTGAAGTTGTTTCAGTATATCCAGAAAAACTAGCTACCAGATTTGTAGACAAAATAGATTGGATAAAGGTATGTAGCACGTACTTTTGTTCACCTTAGCAAAATCTGTCATTTCATCCCACTGGCATTTGATTTTTATTTTTATTTAATTATTTTTTTTATATATAAAAGACACAACTTACAAATCACACTCCTGTCTGTGGTGGGTTTTTTGGTTGGTTGGTGGCTTTTTTTTTTTTTTTTTTACTTACTCTTGTTACAGGTAACATCTAGCTCAGCTACAATGGAAAGACTAGTGAAAGAAATACTTACATCGTATTTGACTATATAGAAAATGCTCTCAAATGTACAGTTCCCCTGTTTCTTCTTTATAACCAGTTAGGTTCTCCGTTGCTGGAAAGACCCCCATAAACATCAAGAGGGGAATTCTAAGAGCCTTCAGAAGTGTTTTTCAAGAAGTTTTTAAAAATTGAGATATTTACAGCATGTACAAATGGATGGATGGATGGATGACTTCACCAGCTAAGGAAGGGAAATAAAGCTTTTAAAGAGCTTTCTTCAGGGCGTGTAAAAATCAAAAGTAAATCAAGCAAAAAAACCCTGGGGAATAGTCCACAGAGGATGCCCCCTTCCCCTGGAGTTCTCTTTTGACCCAGCTTGTCCTTCCTTTTAATATCCTCCTCCTTCAGCAACAAGGATCTGACACCCAGTAACTAGAGGCTCTATCAGAAATGAGATTTTTAAAATCCATTCAGTTTATAAAAAAAAAAAAAAAAAATCAAGTTGCAACTGTCCCTTAAGTTTTCCCATTTGTGACTATAGTAACGTACAGGATATTGCATCTTTACTGCTGATTTTAATTGACTGTTTGACTTTAACGGCATGATTTTTTTCAAAAGTGCACATAGAGTTTCTGTGACTTTGCATGCATACAGCCATCTTATAACCTCGTATAATTAGACACAGCAGCATGCACTTCAGAAACATCAAGCCTTAGCTACTGGCCAGCTAATCAGCTACGAGGGAAATTATCTTGCAAAGTGAAAGATTCTTTTTCAGTATTTTTTTCTCTGCTAGGTTTAGTTTGCACTGTTCAGAGAGTTCTCTCTTCCAGTTAATTACTCTGATCTGGTATGTTTGCTAGATCAGACTTTTTAAGGTAGGAACTGATACGAAGCGCCCCTCTACATTCTGGATGGGCAAACTTTTTGGCCAGAGGACAACATCCAGAGGGGTAATTACTGTGCCTCCCCCAAGCATCCAGGGTTGGCCTGGCCCCCCATATCCAGCAACAGCCCCTGCTCCAAACTCTGTCCCCTATCCAGCACCCCTTGTTCCCTGCTCCCCTTACCACACTGGTCCAGAGCACTGGACATGTCAGTGTAGTTGGGTAGCTCCCTCTGAACCGTTATAATGTACTGTAACTCTTTTAGATCTAGAATATTAGTGGTTCATGTGCCGTCTTCATTCTGGTGTGTGTGTTGTTGTGTTTTTTTTTTTTTTTTTTTTAAACTTTTACAGAGTCTTATGAATACAAACAAGGAAGAGATGCGTGAGCTGGCAGCATTGTTGTATTCAGTAGTGTTGTCTGCCATGTCTGGAAATGAACTTAACTCCTCTGTACAGCAACTGATCAAGACAGCAAAAGACACTCATGTAATTACATTCACTTTATCTGTTTCTTGTAGGTTTTCTTTATAGTGAAAATTTAAATGAAGATGTTAATCATATGGCAGGTCCATAATTTATTAGTATTAGTGATGTTTCCTTTTAAATGGAAAAGCACCATTAAATTAGTTTTATTACTTCTGGGAGGTAGGAAAATGTTGCTGTAATTTGAGCAAAACTGCTTTTATTTTAAGTAAATAAATAATTGAAATTCTACTCAGTCAATATTGGATGTTCCTCCTATGCACAACCACAACAGTTAGGAACAATGAAGAAGTTTAGCCTTTAACTAGTCCTCATCCTATTGCATGATAATGGGTTTTACCTGCTACCTCAAGCAGCTATAGGTGGTGGTGGTTGTTTTTATTCATGAGCAATTAAAAGTAACCACAGGACTTTACAAAAACAAACAACTTGTTGTTCATGGCCCTTCCATTGGCTAAGCCACAGCTCCCTCCCTTTTGCCTCAGGGCAATGAAAAACGTGTCCTACCCCAGAGCCTTTGCTAAATAGGACATGGTTTTAAAGTCAGCAGCCTTCACCTCCTATCACTGTTATGGCTACCAGATGGGGTTTCCATCAGTCCCTCTGAGCCCCTCTCTTAGTTCTCTTATTTCTGTGTCTGGAGCTTATCTGAGTCCCTTGATGGGATTGTGAATGATGTGGCATTCAAGCTCCCACCCTTAATGGAACCAGACAGATTTCTTGATGCAACTCACCTGCAACAGTCTAAGAAAGAGTTAGATCTCCCAGCCATGTTTTCCCACACAATTTGATTTTAATTCCTATGTACATCTCAGTAACCTACTCTTATACTAGTACCTTAACACTAGTTCCTTTTTGAAGTCAAATGGGACTAGTACTGTGGTTAAGCTGTTAGAAGTAAAATGGAGTCTGTTTTGTCACACAAATTATTTCTTTTAGGAGAACTTTCATTCTCCCTTTGCGATCTTCCAGGCCCTTCTAGATCTACTCATTTCTACTGAGTAATACATTGAGGATCAAACAAACACATTAAAACAAAAATACAGTTCTGATATTTGCTCTGCTGAAATCTTGCAGCCTTATTCCTGCAGAGAATGCTTTTAAATGAATCCAGCCTACAGGGTAATCACACTAATAAGACTTTTCCAATACAAAGATCAACGCTGAGCTAATTAGTGTTCTTGACATTTGTTATAGTTGAGTCTCAAAGCTTATAGCCCACTGAGCTGCATGGAGGTAGTTTTAACCTCATCTAGGATTAATGGATCAGCAGTCATGGCAGCCAGAGCCCTGGGGCCTTTAAATCACTGCTGGAGCACCATGAGGTGCACTGTGGGTGGCTTTTAAGGCTGCCTGGGGAGGCGGGAGTGCTGGGTGGTGTGCTCCAGACAGTGCTGAGGGCTCAGACGATGAGGGATGTGCTGTGGTCTGGGTGCTGTTGAGATCCCGCCCCTTCCATGTGCATGGAGCAGGCCTCTCCCAGACCTGCCTTGCCCAGGGGCTCTATGAAGAAGTCTTCTTCACTGCTTGTGTGTGCAAACTGGACAAGACTGAACTGCTCACATTCGGGAGGATATCTGTACAAACTAAAGAAGTAGAGATGTTTTTCCTCCTGGTAACTTGATGGGGAGGTGTTGCTGTGGCTTTCTGTGGGTTTTATGCTCCTACTCCCTGTAAATATTGGTAAGTTTCCTCAGGAAGTTTAAATTTGCAAGAAGTATTGACAATATTAACCACCCATAGACCGCACCTGAAGCTGCACTATAGCTCAGTATTTTCACGCAATGCCTTTCCAGTGCGCCTTTCTATACATATGTCTTTTCACATATATTGTGTGTGAAATGCATGATTGTGTCTACGTAGACTTCTTAACACTATTGGTATTGTCTGTAGAGCCCGGAGATCCAACATGGATCCTTGTTGGCTTTGGGATTCACAGTTGGAAGATACCTGGCCAAAAGGAAAATCAGAATGGTGGAGATGCATGACATAGAAGAACCAAATATTGTTGTCATGCCAGAACAAGACCAGCTCATAAAGACTGCAGCAGAAACCATAGGTAACTGTCAGTGCCATGGTGCAATACAGTACTTGATATGAACATCTGTGTAAACATAGTTTCTATTTGCATCTGGTTCAGGAATTTCTCAGGTTGGCTGTAGCTACTGTCAGTGTACGTGTTGCTGAGTAATACATCTCTGATGGATTTACTGGTCTTTTAAAAATGTTTCCCTCCCTGTTATCAGGTCAGATGTAAATGATGCTCATTACCCCAGTATTAATTAGGAGATAGACTTCTACATGAAAGATAAGCAGCTGTGTGTTTGTGGCATATTCTTCTCTCACTTGTTACTCTGACTTCATTCCTCTTTTTCTCTGTTTATAGGGGGAAAATGTTGCGTCTTTTTTTTTTTTTACATATAGCCTTTTGACTGCACTCAGATTGTAGGGACAAGAACCAAGTCATCCTCTTGCTTTTCTGCAGGTTCCTTTTTGGACAGCACTTCTCCGCTCCTGGCAGTTGCTGCTTGTACGGCACTAGGGGAAATCGGCAGGAATGGCCCCTTGCCAATTCCCAGTGAAGGCCCTGGGTTTACAAAGCTGCATCTTGTTGAAAGTTTACTGACCAGAATCCCTTCTGGCAAGGAAACAAATAAGGCAAGATATTTCTGGTTTGTTCATTTTGTTTCTGGGATATTCTCTTTTGCTTCTTGTTTGTTTTGAGTTAAAGTGAAACTAGCGTGAGTATACATCAAGCTGAGCGAAGGTGCCTGTACAGCCTTGATGACGGCATTTTTTCAGAAAGAGCTCAGCCTTGGTTTAATTACTCGGCTCCCACTGAAGTCAACGGGGTCTTAACCCCTGGCTCTGGAGGAAGAGAATTAGGACAAAATCTCTTCAGTTAAAAAAAAATCTTCTTGATTAGGAGTAATAGAAAGAAACTGGGAAAATGAGACATTGTGGCTGAAAAGCTGGAAGAGCTTTTCTATCCCTAGGTGAAAGACACTAGTCTCTGAACTGAACTTCAGATGAAATGAGGGGACATCCCACTACCTGGGACGTTAGCTAATGCTGTTCTATAGGGAAAAGTTATGTGTAGGCAGGAAGATATACTGAATGATCTCCAGGTTGAAACTCTGAAATCTTGGATTTCTCCTGCTTGGCAACATCCATGGTCTGGCAGGACCACAGATCTTCCAGGGCTGGGAGAGGGAAGAGCCAAATAACTGATCTACTAGTCCATGACAGAGCAGCCACAACTTGAATGGTGGCAAGGGGAGGGGGCTGGGAGCAGCAGCAAGAGAGCCTTGTCCCAGGAGCAGTGGCTGGGGCTGTGGAGCAGCAGCTTGCAGTGGCTTATGGCAGGGACAAGGTGGGAAGCCATAGGCCGGGGAAGCTGTGGATGGGGAGGGGCTGCCTGGGGCCAGGAGCTGGCAGCTGGGAAGCCGTGGCCCAGGCCAGGGAACAGCATCTGCCAGCTGAGCCCTGACTGAGGAGCCTGCAGGAGTTGGGCAGATACGGATGACAGCTAGAAGGGGAGACCAAGAACGGGCTGGAGGCCAGCGTGGGGCAGAATCTATCTCTTCTCCCCCGGTTCCAGCAAAATCCTTGGTCCGGGACTGCTCAGGTCCTGGCGGTGCCATATCAGGGAGGTTCAACCTATAGTAGATTTAAAGGGTCTGCTGTGTTTGTGAGTAAAATTTTTCGATTCTCTTTTTAAGATGAAAGAACGAGCAATACAAACACTGGGTTACTTTCCAGTGGGAGATGGAGACTTTCCTCACCAGAAACTACTCTTGCAAGGGCTAATGGATTCTGTGGAGGTAAGGCACTGGTGTTTTCCCTTGCATCTAATTAATATTAGCCTTCTGAATACTATGGGCCACATTTACAAACGGACATGAAGCAGCTCTTTGAAATTACTCATTCATTTTCCAGATCTGTTTGCAGAGCAGGCTGGTAGATGGTGAAGAGAACTTTTGTGCATGTAAACACTTTTGGCTTCAACTCCCAGTCCTACATACACTTCTATATGTATTATCAATGGAACTGTTTATGCCTGTGAAGTTAAGCACAGGTATAAGTGATTACATTAATGGGCCATTTTAGAGGCCTTTTCTGAAAAGCTTGTCTTTCAAAAATGTAGTAAATGTACACATTGAATGTCAAAGTATCTTGTTCCTCTGACAAATTTTAAACAAAGGGCAGATAATTGTATTGGAAAGATTGTGTTGTAGCTCTGTTGCATTAAGCATTTTAGAAGAAAATCAGCAATATATTTTTGTTAATCCCAGAACTTCACTCTATCTTGGAAATTTTTTTTTTTTTTGTTCTGCACAGTATTTGAGAACTGCTGACTTAGTAAAGTGAGATGCTGGATGGGAGAATTAAAATCCCCTTATACAGTAGGGTAGTGTTCTGCATTTGCTTGTTGGTTTTCCCTTTCTCAGTTGATCATAATCACAGCAGATGCACAGGTGACTAGTGAGTACCAAATATGCTTCTGTGGCCAAACCCCGTAACATGACATGATTATACAAGCAACAAGAATGACTCATCCTGTTTGAAGATACAAAGTTGTTCTTTCAGAATGCTTTGTCTCTTGATAGAACTTTCCCTAAGAGAGAATAGCTTGCTCACTTGAGCACAGGGACTTTTTTGTGCTTGTGGGAAACTAATAGTGTAAGGCTGCAAGCTGAGGGACTGATTCTGCTAAGAGCTGAGGCGCTGCTGCTTTAAAGGAATTTGATGGGAATTCAATGGGAACCTTTCGAAAACCAGGATTTAGGGTTATATGTAGTAGTAAAAAATTGTGTAGAGATATAAATTAAAGGAGGAGCAAAGTTCCTTGCCTGGTCCTGAGGCAAATAAAAGTAAGAGAGAGGAGGTGGTAGAATGTGCTGTTCAGCTTTTCAGTGTACCCAAATAGAACATTTAACATCAATTTGTTTCCTGAAGTGGTGGGTAGGGAATTCTTCTTTTTTCAGTCAAGGTCATTTTAGCACCATTTGCCCTTTGTTTGCTGGTTTGGATAAATACAGAACACTTTTAAGGACTTACAGTAACTCTTCACAGCAGGCTGTCAAATATCCTGTGGAGCATTCTGTAAAAATAAAGGACTGAGGTTTTCAAAGTTGCCCAGGGAAATTGTACATTGAATTACCATCAGTTTTAATGTGGGGCTTAGCAGCCAAATGGTCTAGGGAGCTTTGAAATCTCTGCAAAATGCTACTTGACTGCAGCACTCTGCTCAGAACTGGGGTGAGAATTACTGGGGTAGTTAATTAACAAGGTGATTATTAAATGAAGTCCTATTGTATTTTTCAGGCCAAGCAAATAGAACTTCAGTTCACTGTTGCTGAAGCCATTACCAGTGCTTCAATAGGAACCAGCTCAGTGGCTGCTCGTGATGCTTGGACGGTCACCGAGGAAGAATATACTCCTCCTGCAGGTAGACGTTGCTGATTTGGATGGTTTGATGATAGCAAAAAGAACCTGAGGGGTCTGTCCTAGAAAGGACAGAGCACCTCAGAGACACTAATGGAAGTTAGAGACTCTTAGCATCTCCCCAGTGATGCTCAGCACTCAAGAATTTGGCCCCACACAAAATGAAAAGATTTTCAAGTGTGGGCTGTTTAAATCAGCCACTTACTAATGTACAATTAACTACTTTACACTTTGATCACTTAGTATGCTCTTCCATACTTGTCAGATCTAATATGTATAAAAGTCCTTTTAAAACTGTAAGAGCCAAATTTCCTAAATGAAAATGCAATCTTTGGGGGTTTTGTTTGCCAGTGGGTTTTCTACACACATCCTTGGATTGCTTTCAGTATGGAAGAAAGTGAGCATGAAAAAATGTTGCCTACAAAAAAACATAGATCCAGTTTTAGGCCCCATTCCTTCAAAGGCTTGCACACTTAAGCAACTTGTAGGGATGAATCTCAGTTGAGTCTTGTGCTAAGCGCATGTATATGTGCTTTCAGGATCAGGTAGAAGTTAGGTGGGTTCCTCTCGAGAATTTGGGTACTAATAAAAAACAACCTGATGCATTCAGTCAGTCTGCACTATTCCCACTCATCCAAGGACTTTCGTGGGTTTTTCAAACCTGAGTTGGACATTCAGAGTCTCAGCCAAAGATATTTTACGTCTAGGTCCAGAGACACCTATTCCACACTCCTTAGTCATGCATACCTTCTATTGACTGCAGCAGGGCTTTTCCTGGGCAAGCGGTGCTGAAAGGTACAGGATGATTGCTTGCGCCACAATGAGCTGGGAGCTGATTGACTTCATTAAGTTACAATAAGCATGTGTGTTTCAGGGTCAGTGTAATCCTCCTCTTTTTATTCAATCCAAACAGATGTGAAAGTGAACGACGTGGTCCCCTGGGTTTTGGACCTCATTTTGAATAAGCACATTGTCAGCCCTAACCCCCATGTCAGGCAGGCAGCCTGCATCTGGCTTCTGTCGCTGGTGAAAAAGCTGAGCACGCACAAAGAAATTAAGGTGAAAATCTGCCTCTCTCTCTCTCTCTCTCTCTTTCCTGCCTTCTTTCTCTTCCCTTGCCCCTTTGCCAGGTTCCTTCCATATGTGCTCTCTTAGATCTTCAGATGATGGCTGCATTCCCTGGGGTCATGCTGCTCTTGTAGTCCTATCACCTTAATAGGCCTCTAATTTCCGCTGAAGTCAGTGTGGTTTTCATGTCCACAAGGACTGCAGAATATAGCCCCAAAAATCTGTTCTCTTAGGCAAATGGGGTTGGTGTCATTGGAATTTTAAGGGATTTCTTTGCAGAATACTAACTCTCTAAGAATAAATTGTTTGGCATTTCCACTCTCCTTGGAACCACAGGATCAAATCTCAGCAGGATCAGTTCTGCCTGAGGCAGAGGCAGATAAGTAATGTTGTTGTCTTTTAGGATCTTCTGGATGAGACCTTAAAACTGAGGGCCTGTCAACTCTGTATGACCACTAAAGATCCCCTGGGCCTCTGTCTAATGACAGAAGTTTAACCCAGGGGTTTTGGTTGAAATTTCTCTCCCCGTAAAATAGGCAATGATGAACCTGTTGGCTGACACCCTGCATGTCAAGGTGGCTGAATTTCAATAGCAACGTGCCTGTACGTAGTTGACAAAATGCCTTGGGGTGAAAGATCAAAATGAAAAAGTAGTAAAATAGCACTTTAAAGACCTAACAAAATAATTTATTAGGTGAGCTTCCATGGAACAGACCCACTTCTTTAGGTACATATGTTTAAACTGTTGTTAAACTTCTGACTAGCAAAGTTGCTCCATATCAGCTTGTATTTGCAGAGGTCTCATTTTAAATAGAGATCTTTAAGGAGGCAACACGGTCTTCATATTAGAACGAGATAGAAATTTGGAGATATGGGTTCTCTGTTAATTCACTTTGTAGCCTTGAACAAGTTACTTGATACCCTACCCCTCCAATCCGCCATCCTTTCATTCCCCATCTGAGAAAAGGGAACAATAACTTACATTGCTTTTGTAAATCACTTTGAGGTTTGATCAAAGGTGTTTGATGAATGCATAATATTACAATCTCAGAACTTCAGCTGGCCTGTTTCTGACGTCTTCAGAAATAAGTGAAGTTCTTGTGATGTCTGTTTGAATTAGAATTATGACAGCAATAAAATAGTCTGAATATATGTACTAGGCCTTGTAAGATGAAATTGAAAGGAAGCAAAACCCAGAATAAAAAACATATCTTCTTTTGTCTTTCAGTCTCATCTCCAGGAGATCCAAAGTGCATTTGTTTCAGTTCTGTCTGATAATGATGGTAAGGATATGCTTTGTCTTTGAACGGTTTCTTAACAGCAGGAAAAAAAATTGCTCTGCAGCATAGTCACATAAAACCATCTAAACCCTTTATTGTTCAACCCTGAGAGAGAGTTGTAGACATATTAATTCGTGTTGGAAAAATGGGCATGCTGTTTGTAGCAAGGTCAGATGAAACATTTCTGGCTACCTTAACCTATCTGCACGAGAATTTCCATTGCAAGGTATGCTTTCCATGTCCCCCTGTACTGTGATTCTAATCCTGCTGTTGGATCCACATGGGTACAACTTCGGCTGTGTCCCACTCACCTCAGTGGGGTTCAGCACAGGGGGTCCACCTGCATAGATGCAGTTGAAGAAATGGTGCCTAAGGGGCTAACCCAAACCCCCCAGAAATCAGTAGGGGGTAGTCTTTCTACTGATTTCACTGGGCTTTAGGTTAGGTCCTCGCATTGTTGATGTCAGCAGAAGATATACAGCTCTAGGAACATTCACTACTACAGAAGCAACAGGGAAATGCCCATGAAGGACATGATCCTGAGCAGTGAAGAAAATGGATCGTGATCTCTTTGCATCCAGATTTCATTTCGCACCCAGCTGTAGCAGTTCAATGTGTTGATTTTGGTAGTGTTAATGTGATTTATGACACACAGATCACATTTTTAGCTCCTATTTTGAGTCTCTTCATTGATATTTTTCTTATTACTTTCACACTTTATCGTGTAAATCTGTTGCAGAACTTAGCCAAGACATTGCTTCAAAAGGCCTTGGGTTGGTGTTTGAGCTAGGTAGTGAACAAGATCAACAGGAGCTGGTCACTACGCTTGTTGATACGCTTATGACAGGGAAAAGGTATGGTGAGCACAGAACTTTCACCTTCTCCTTGCTTGTCTGACGGTGTATGATAACTAAGTACAATGAAGCACTAGCCTATTGAGCTAGGCTGAATGCTTAACATGTTACAAATGGGGCTGGGGGTTTGCTTTGTGGGTCAAATGTGACTTGTATTTGATCAAGTTTTAACAAAGAGTGATTTCTTTTTTGTGCAAAAGCATCCAATGTCCTCTCTGCTTTGGATTATTTACAGTCCTAGCAGCTCTCTGCAGGGAAATACCATTGCTTGCCTATTGCTAGGAATAATGTCTGGAGAATTAATTTGTGCTCTTATATTGCTAATGTTTTTGATACTGTAAAAGTTTGATTACAGCAAAAATGAATACACAATAAGCATTGATGATTCTGTAATATAGTAGATAACTTCCCTGCTGAGATGAGTAAGGTGTTAAGTTAGACAAAGGTTAGAAGAACTCCCGCAGAAATCAATGGGAATATTTCCACTAACCTTTGAGGACCATAAACTAGAAGAGTGGGGCAATGTAAAGAAAATTCTAATGGTGGTAGGAACTGAAGCAGATGGAAATTTTGTTTTGCCCTTTTGAGTGGATCCTTAGCACCAGTGAATGGGACTAGCTACTGGTGGAAGGAAAAATCCATGGTGTATATACAACATTGCATCTGTTTAACAGTAAGACCTGGACCTTTCACGTATGCATAACATTACGCATCACTGAGGTCAGAAGGAATCCTTGTGGTGTGTGAGGTTAAGCCTGTAGGATTGGGTCTCAATTAAGAGGAATTTACCAGGTGAATACAGTGAAAGAAATTCACCGGGGTTCAAATGCACAGTGTGTGAATGATAGCCTGGTCATGGATAGTGCATGGAAAACCTAATACTGGGCCTCTTTTATCACCAGAGTCAAACATGAGGTGACTGGAGAAACAGTGGTGTTCCAGGGATCTCTTGGCAAAACCCCAGATGGGTAGGTTCAGTGAGGACTTTACATGAGACAGGTGAAATTCTGCAGCAAACTGCAGTTACAGAGCTGCATACTCTTCTTGTAAATCCTCCCTCCTGGGTATTTTTGTGTCTAAAATGTTGATTGTGTTACTCGTTACCTCTCTAATAGTTTCCCCTCTATAGTTATAATTAGATAAGTTTTATCTCTGAATTCTGCTCCTAAGTATGACTTGACTCTCTGGTAGTTAATAGGTATCATGGACTTGTCAGTGACTGAAAAGTGACACTAATTTTTCCTTCTCAAGTCAGGGTCTCTCTACCTACAAAGAGCTATGTTCACTGGCAAGTGACCTCAGCCAGCCAGACTTGGTGTATAAATTCATGAATCTGGCCAACCACCATGCCATGTGGAACTCGCGCAAGGTAATGATGCAACAATGCAGGTGCTTATGGGAGCTGTAAAAGCCCCAGTAATTACATTATTCCTCTCCTAACAATTGAAGAGCAATTTCTGTCCATCATATATTGTGTGCTAGTTTGAGTCTACCAGTATGTGAAGAGACTTATGATAGATTTATAGATTTCTTCAAATTATTGCAACAAATCATTAATGCTATTTGTATTGCTTGAATTCTTTCTATCTTCCACTCAGTAACTAATTATAGTTAATATTTGTACTGTAGTAACAGAGAGGCAAGGGACCCAATTTATCTGCAATACAGCTATTTAACGAACAGAGCTTAAATCCTAAATTACAGGCAAAAAACCCAGGTGGATTTAACAAAAAAAAAAGATGGTGGGAGACAAGGTGGTAGTGACACATTTGTGATAAGCAGTGGTCACAGCACACCAGCTGTTTAATCATGTCCTTGAAATAATCCTCTGAATTTTATTTACCATGAGATTAACTACTCGTATTTTTTAGCCGTTATACCTTTCATCAAAGCCAACATGTTACTGAAATCAAATAACCATTTTTATTCATTCTAATTAATTTTTTAAAAAATGTTTCATAATGTTTATTAACTTTTTTTAAAGTTTAAGATTTTATTAGTGTGACCATCCTTTTTCATTAGGTCCTTTTTAAATACTAAATAAGTTGTCTTGAGACTGGAGGAATCAGTGCTCCTGTATGCATCCAACAACCTCTCTGCTCTGCGCAAGTACATCACTTGTTCACTTGCTGGGATTTGGTTTTATTGAGAACTCCACTGTTAGAACATGAGGCCCTACCTAAACTTTCTTCCAAAGCAGAACTAGTCATGGGGTGCGTCTACACTAGGAACTAACTTTGAAGTTTGGCACTGCTTCAGAGTAGCCAGCAGAGGGTCTACATACATTTTCGCTTATTTTGAAGTTAACTTCAAAGTAGGGAGTCCAACTTCAAAATCCATACTCCATTCCCAGGAATGGGGTAATGCCCTACTTTGAAGTAGGGTGTGTGTAGATGCTGAACTTCAACGTTGCTTACTTCAAAGTTACTTTTGTAGCGTAGACACAGCCATGGTGTTTGCAGGACTCTTCTATCTCTGCCCTTCTATTCTTATAACCAGTTCACACCTTTCTCTTGGGCCTACTGGAGTTAACAGGCGTCACCTGCTCTAATGAGTCAGCAGAATTTATTAAACTCATGACTCTGGGTTCTAAATCTGCTAACAGAAGAGCACTTCATCCTCAGGGCGGCAGATTCTGCCATCCAGTTACAGTAGTCCAGTGATTCCCAGTCTTTTCAGTAACGGCACACTTCAAAGAGAAAAAAAACTCCACAGCACACCCACTTTTTTTCAGCTGAATCAATCACTCATAAACATCACATCTACTTACATTTACTATGGGTACAGTTACATGTGATCCTACATTGATTATCTCAGTGGATGCTTTGCTATTGATTTCAGTGGGGCTGAGTTCGGGTCTTAAACCACTAATATAGATACACTTGTCTGCTGAAGTAAATCAGGCATATCCATTCTTCCTTGTTTTAGGGAGCAGCGTTTGGTTTCAATGTGATCGCTGCAAAGGCTGGAGAGCAGCTGGCTCCATTTTTGCCCCAGCTGGTTCCCCGTCTCTATCGTTACCAGTTTGACCCCAACATGGGCATTCGACAGGCTATGACCAGCATTTGGAATGCGCTTGTCACCGACAAATCTGCAGTGAGTGAGCATGAGTTGTCATGAACCTTTTGGGTCTGTGGGGTGTTGGTGGGCAAACCCACGGGTTTGAGCTTGTCTACAGGATCCTCAGCAAGAAAGTAGCTGAGGAGCATCCTGTAAAAGACACTTTACGTAGTAACAGTTCTCCTCCGACAGCACAGATCATCAGTAAGTCTGAACATAGGCACGTAGAGGTGGGGATGTGAAATTTGTTGGTTGAAATGAAAGGTGCACAGATGCCTCCATGCTTCCTGTTTTGTATGGAAGGGCCTTCCATGAGCTTGTCTGCTAGGGCCACGTTCAGTTAGGGGATTGCAGCACCTCCTATCTTTGTAATGAGAAGCCCCTGCTGCTTTGTGGGAGGGGTATCTCAGTGGTTTGAGCATTGCCCTGTTAAACCCCGGATTGTGAGTTCAATCCCAGAGGAGGCCGTTTAGAGGTTGGGGCAAATAGATGCGAGGGATGGTGCTTGGTCCTGCCAACAGGGCAGGGGACTGGATTAGATGACCTCCCAAGGTCCCTTCCAGTTCTAGGAGATGTGTATCTCCAATTATCTTATCTTGTTGGTGAGAGTACAGTTCACCAAGCAGCGGCTGAAAAGGGTGTTGGGATTGTGACAGTCAAAGATCAGCTGATCAGCTTCCATGAAGTGGTGAGGAAGTCGCTCATGCAGTGGTCCTGCCAGAAGCTGTTGCTGATTCCATGGAAAAAGCTGTCCCAAGCTACAGGAGGCAAGAGGACTCAGTACTAGGCCCGCTTTTCTCTAGGTTTCTGAAACTTTGGAATGGATGAATGAATTTTCTTCTTAGTAGCTCCAAACCGATGATAAACTACACAAGCAGATTCAGAGAGGCTCTCCAGCATGTTTGCAGCTGGTGCCAAACCTTTCCATAACAAAAGAGCCAGAGGGCTCTAGCTTTTCCCTCTTCCTCATGGCTAATGTGGCTCCCCTGAGCCTTGGGGTCTGAACCAGGGAAGAGTAAATCTCATCCAAATGAGAGCAACTGAGCCAGGTGCGTGCAAGTTCAGCTCTGCTCCTTCACAGCCGCTCAGGATTTGCTCCACTGTGACAGGTATCTTTGGGAGGAGCTGGGTCTCACGCCCCAAAGACCTTTCTTAGAAAGGAGAAGTCTTAGCTATTACTAGGTAAAAGCCAGTACTTTTGCTTGCTATGGTCCCAGTCATGCAGTTAGACCCCAGAATATGGATCCAGTTCAGTGGGAAGCTTCAGGCTGCTCTTTATCTATCACTTCCTTTTCTTCCAGGTTGATAAATATATGAAGGAGATTCTGGAAGACCTGCTCAGTAACCTGACCAGCAACATGTGGAGGATCAGAGAATCCAGGTAGAGCTGAACAATGACCTCTTCTTCTTTAAATAAAACTACCACATGTCTCTGAAATTCTATTGGATTTAAAAAGGAAAAAGGGCTGGTGTGCAGGACCCACTACCAAACAGAGTTGTGCTGAGGTAGGAGGCAGCTTGTTCTGTTTCTGTGCTTGATACCATTATCCTGGTATCCCAGCAGGGCTGAAAGGCTCTGAAGAAAAGTTCATCTGATTTCAAATTTCTTGGGACTCCTAGAGCCTGAAAAGTTTTAGGGTGTGTCTACACTGCAGGCTAAGTTCTGTAGCAGTGAGTTACACAGCTGGGGTCAGCTGACTTGGGCCTGGTGTGCAGGGTTAAAAATAGCCACGTAGGTACTCAGACTGCAGCTCAGGCTCTGAAACCTGGTGAGCACGGAGGGTCGCCTAGCCCAGGCTCCAGCCCACGCTGAAGTGTCTACACTGTTTTTAAAGCATTGTAACATAAGTCTTTGGTTGACCTTGGTCTGAGACTTGCTGTGCATGTGATGGGTTTGGGCAGGGGTGAAGGGGTTGAAGTGTGTATGTATCGTGTGTTACAGGCAGAGTCCCCGGACAGTCCATTTATCAGTGCATAATGCAAGGACTTGGTGATTGGAGAGTGCAGTTAGATACAACTCTGGTAATAAACTGCTACATAATCTGCATCCAGAAAATGTGTAGCTGACAGTTCATCAGCAAACCAGCATAAACATCTGACCTGTGGTCCAAACCTCTTCCCTCAAGTGGCTCCATTCCACCTGACCGCCAGAGTTAGATATTGTCTCTGGCTAGAAAAGAAACCTAGAGCTGTATTGCAGTTGGAATGCTTGCAGCAGCTATAATTAAGGTTGCTTAACAACTCCTGTTTATAAACTGTTTTTCAGTCACTCATCACCTTTTCCAGTTTTCACTTTTCTGGCTGAAATCTTTCAAGTCTGATCTCTTCCATCACTTGAATTTCTACTGTTGTTAAAAGTTGGGCCCAAATTAGTCCAGCAGTTCTGGAGAAATATGAGTGTGGATAATAAAATGCTGTTTAAGGAAAAGAGCTGTAAGGGTTCATCTGAAGAGCCTTAGTGCCTCTTTTTAATACACAGCTGCCTCATAAGGAGCAGCACCTCCTGGATGTGTCTTCAGTGTAATGAAAGATTGGGCAGCATGTGGTTGACCTAGGTCAACTGACTTGATTTGGGTGTGGTCTGGAACCTCAGCTCTGAGGTGGAGGGCTGAATCCACAAACTCAGATTCTGAGATTCTTTCTTGTGGGTGGTGGTGGTTTTTGGTTTTGTTTGTTTGTATTGCAGCATAGATGTGCTGTCAGTATATGGGTGAGAACTAGTTTTAATCCAGGTGAGCTACAAGGATTTGAAACCAGATTGCTATTTTGGTGGTTTCTTTAATTACAATCTGCTTGTGTCATAAGGGGAAGGAGGCAGCGGTGTGTGAGGGCTTTTATGTTGTACTTTTGGTAGATGCACATTTTTAAATATGCAGTGTTGTCTGAGGAGGCAGACTTGTGGGAGAAGGTGCCGAATAGCAATTAACAGGTTTGATTCACCACTCCCTTATTTATGCCAGTGTCATTCTTCCAAAATCAAATGGAGTCAAGCTGGAAGAAAGCAGTGGTGAATCAGGGCCTGCAGACTAAGGTATCTATTGGAGTAGGGCTTCATAAACTACTGGCTTATTCTGGAACCAGATTCTCTTCTATGTCATTTCACACCTTTCTGGCAGAACATGGGGGATTTTTAATAGGCGTACATTACACTTCCGTTGACCCTCAGGACCCTTTATACTGCCTAAATAATGCAAAGTGGCTTTCTTGTGAGTGAAAGTCAGGCACAGAGGTGTTCCCTGTAGAGGATGGCCTCCTGTGGGAAGTAAGTCTAGATACACGTGATGTGACGTGGGTATTTTATCTTGTTTTGGTTGTTAGCATTTTATTTCTGTAGTATGTTATCTCTGTGTTTGCAGCTGTCTAGCACTGAATGACTTATTAAGAGGCCGACCACTGGATGACATTGTTGACAAACTTCCAGAAATCTGGGAAACCCTTTTCAGAGTACAAGATGATATTAAGGTAATAGAGCTTCTTGTCCAATTGTCTATCAGAACCATAATTATCAGATATGGTGGGACTATCAGACCTCCTTCCAATTTAGAAAAGTATCCATGGAAAGAATTAGTTACTAGCTGGGGGTGGTCCTGGTTCAGCTCCCCCTCAAGCCAATGAAAGTCACAGAGGCTTATGGCTGTTTAGACCCCACTGTATAAAATGCTTGGTAAATTCTTCACAAGGGTTCCTCAAAGTATTGGAATTCTTTTCGAGACCTTTTTCACTCAGTTATCCAAAGCACCTTGTGCAGTTCTGGGAGTGCAGATATGTTTGAGGGTGTGTGTACAGCACACATTGTTTTCAATTCTTATTATGCACTGTCTTACAAAGGGCCCAGCAGTCTTGTGCTGTTCAGGGCCACACGTAACCCTATGCTTACCCTCAAGTATGCGAGTTGTCTAAGTGGGATCCCTTACATGTTAAAGCAAAGCACGCATTTAAGTGTTCTGAAGGCCAAAGTGCTCAGCATCCTACAGGATCAAGTCTGTGTTGCCTAACATTGAGCTTTGTCTGTGAATTCAGGCTGGGCTAACACTTCAGTGACCTTTCATCTGTGATTGGAGATGCAGAAGTTAGGCCTTGTCATATTCACAAACTCAGCTGGAAAGGCATAGTTTTTGCTGTGTAGTTAGTGACAAAATAAAATTACTCTGAAATAAGATGTTGGTAAAAACAGTATGCAATAGATTTCCTCAGCAACGATCATAAGCAGACAGATCTTTTAAAAGTAATCTACAAGTTGTGAATCACATTTGTCAGTACTTGTATGGAAAGTTTAGGTAGGTCAGTAATAAAATAGAAAGTTTAAATAAAACGTTAATGGAATTTTAATTTTTTTTTCGACAGGAGTCTGTACGAAAAGCAGCAGAACTGGCCCTGAAAACTTTAAGTAAGGTAAAATTGAATTGCTTTCTTATAGACTTTGTATTTGGTGGTGTATAAAAATTAATTTCCACCTGTCAGTTACTCATGTGAACTGCCTTCATATGAAGGTACCATATTATGTTATAGCCCAGTGGAGATAAATACGAGTGTGATCATGCATCATGTGCATGTGGAGGAAGACATCTGAAATAGTCTTCCCTGTGTGCCCTTCTTAGAGGTTTAAAGAGTGGAGTTATGTACCATATACAATGCACGTTTGCAGTGAAATGTGGATGACTAGACAGGGTTTAGCAATATTCCTTGGGGTCGAGACTCCTAATTTGGAACTTGTTGTGACTGTTGACCTTTTGGGCCAGTCTGTCTGAAATAACCTGGACAGCTGCAGTGTTTCCTTTCTGACCATCATGTGCAGGAAGGTGCTGAGTTAAAACTGAGGCAGGATTTAGAAGTTTGTGACTTTGACTCTTATTTGTTCATAGGTGTGTGTGAAAATGTGTGACCCTTCCAAAGGAGCAGTGGGCCAGAGAACTATCACTGTGTTGCTGCCCTGCCTGCTAGACAAAGGAATGATGAGCACGGTGACTGAAGTTCGGGCTCTGAGGTTTGTTTTACATCCTCTAAATTCCCTTGGGACTGGGAGTGTGTTTTTTGTCCCACAGGAACTTGGTTTATTCACCTGAGCTGCAGTGTGTCCTTTAATCACTTCCCATTTTAATCCCCTCTCCGCAACCCAAGGAAAAATCCCTTTCTTCCTCTTGCTTTTGTTCAGTTAAAACAGCTATTCAGAGAATTCTGTTGTTGTCTAGAGTGCGGTTTCTTTAACTAACCAGGGGACTGGTGCAGTGGTGTAAGTGTCAAATTCAGAACGTGAAGATTTGCTGTACTTGTTGAATTCCTGAGGGGCATCTGAAGGTCCATCTCCCAGCCTAAGGAGAGGAGCTGCAGAACCCAGGGCTCAAAGTCTGGGAACAGCAAATTAAAGGCTACCTGCAGCTGCACAGATTCAAATCTCAGCAGGAGTCAATACGGCCTTCTGTCTTCCTGCAGCAAATAAACTGACCGCTGTGCAGTTGCTAGTGCATGAGTCTTCCGTAGGTTCTCCCAAACCAAAAGTGATATGTATGCTCTGCACGCACACAAAGTGCATTTGTGTCTCCTGGGCCAACATTTCTGCACTGCTTCTCCCTCACTTTTTTTTCCAACATTCTCTGTGCTGAGTTATGCATACCACAGAGGTGGCTGCATTTCAGTGGTGCTGAGTGCGTGTGTTTTGAGATGTAAGAATGGCACACCTTGCTGTTTGGTTATTTTGTAATCCTTCTGCCAGTGATGTAAACGAAGCCAGTAACCAAGGCTGTGATGTTGGCTAAAAGCTGAATCGAAGCTGTCTTTTGGGGGAATAATATGGTCCTGTTAACATTGTTATCTGGCAAGATTAAAAAGCTAATTGTAACAAATGTCTCATGAATTGTTTTCTTCCTTGTGAGAGTTGGAAATTACTTTGTTGCCTTCCTCATTTTCAAGTGACAGTCCATTAACACCTGATCAAATGTGTCTAAATAATTGCAACACACAGGATATGCTAGGCAGCCTGGATGATAGGATAAAATACCATGAACAATGTGTAAGTATGTTACTCTAGGCAAAATTTTGGGCTCGGTTACGTAGAAGAGAGACAGAGAAATTTCATTCATAGACACGTTCCAGATTTGTATCTATGTAGAACATTTGAATCTGAGGATCTGTCAGCACAGAACAAAAAAGCAGTCCAGTAGCACTTTAAAGACTAACAAAATAATTTATTAGGTGATGAGCTTTCGTGGGACAGACCCGCTTCTTCAGACCATAGCCATACTAGAACAGACTCAATATTTAAGGCACAGAGAACCAAAAATAGTAATCAAGGTTGACAAATCAGAAAAAATATTATCGGGGTGGGCAAATCAGAGAGCAGAGGGGCAGAAGGCGGGGGAGAGGGGAGAGTCAAGAATTAGATAAAGCCAAGTATGCAAAAGAGCCCCTATAAATGAGCTAAAAAATTCCCATCCTGGTTCAAACCACGTGTTAATGTGTCGATTTTGAATATAAAAGAGAGTTCAGCAGCCTCGCTTTCCAAACTGTTGTGAAAATTCCTCTTCAGTAAAACACAGACTTTCAGGTCATTAACAGAATGGCCCACTCCATTGAAGTGCTGGCTGACAGGTTTGTGAATCAGGAGTGTTTTTTATGTCTGTCTTATGCCCATTAATTCTTTGTCAAAGAGAGGTTGAAGTCTGTCCAATATACAAAGCATCACGTTTCCCTTTGTAATCTGGTGTTAGTCTCTTTTTAAGACAAGTGTTCCAAGATCTTTAACAGTATGGCCCACTCCACTGAAATGCTCGTTGACCGGTTTATGTGTATTTTGTGTCCATTAATTCTTAAGCGAAGTGATTGTCCCGTCTGTCTAATATACATAGCTGAGGGGCACTGCTGGCACATGATGGCATATATAACATTGGTTGAGGTACAGGAATGTAAGCCCCTGATACTGTAACTGACGTGGTTAGGTCCAGTGATTTTGTCTCCAGAATAAATATGTGGACGAAGTTGGCAACAGGGTTTGTTGCAAGGAAAAATTCCAGGATTAGTATTACTGTGGTATGACCTGGGGTTGCTAGTGAGAATTTTCCTGAGGTTAGGTGGCTGTCTGAGATTAGGTGGCCTCTCTCCCAGAGCCTCTCAGAGTGTAGCATCATGTTCCAGTATAGGCTGCAGGTTGTTTGAGCTGGGGGCTATAGGTAATGACAAGTGGTGTTCTGTTATTGACCTTCTTGGGCCTATCTTGAAATAGTTGGTTTGCGGGTACTCATCGGGCCCGGTTAATCCTTTTTTTTTTTTTTTTCACTTCTGCCAGTGGGTAATAAAGTTTTATGAATGCTTGGTAGAGATCTTGAAGTTTTTGGTCTTTGTCAGTAGAATTGGAGCAGATGCGGTTGTATCTAAGGGCTCCCCCTCCTTCACCCTTCGCACCCCTCTTTTGTCCTATGTATCTGATCTGTCAGTCTTCATTTCCGTTTTTTTGTTTGTATCTGTTTATATAATTATCATGCCAATCCACTTTTAGAACCATTTCCAGTGCAGCGCTGTCTCCAGATCTGAAGAAGTGGGTCTGCCCCATGAAAGCTCATCGCCTGATAAATTATTTTGTTAGTCTTTCAAGTGCTACATGACTGCTTTTTTGTTTGTTAGGATACAGACTAACACCGGTACCTCTCTGTTACTATTTATCAGCACAGAGTTTACCAAGGATACAAACTAGGTCTGGGGAAATGGCTTTTATAAATGATTAGAGTCGTTAAAGCGGTGACATGATCTTCTGTCCTTTTCCAGCATTAATACTCTGGTGAAGATCAGTAAAAGTGCTGGTGTTATGTTGAAACCTCATGCACCAAAGCTCATTCCGGCTTTACTGGAGTCCTTAAGTGTGTTAGAACCCCAGGTTCTCAATTATCTGAGTCTCCGTGCTACTGATCAGGAGAAAGTAAGTGTAACAACCATGGGGTACATTTTCAAAGCATTTTACAAAGATTTAGAGCTTCAGGACTCCCACAAATATAAAACACATCAGCAACTCTGAGTGAGAGGCATCCCACAGTGGTAAGGGAATTAGCTAATATATGTACTAAACTGCTCTGTTTTTTATATGACACACAGAACCATGAAGTTACTGGAGAATTTTTATTAAATACACTGTGTGCTCCCAGTCTTTCATGAAAGGGGGCGGGGGGGGGGCGATCTTGATAGTATGTTAGTAAATCTGACTTTAGCCCTGAATAAAATTATGGAAGAGTCAGACACCTCTGTAAATATGTAGGCTGCATCTACACGAGCAAACCTGGCAGTGTTTCTCAGAAATGCTACAGCGGCAGTGGTATTGCAACGTATAGTGTAACATCTAGTATAGGTCAGATGGGAGTGGGAAGTGTTTTTGGCACTGTCATTATACCTTGGGCTTTCCTGCCAAACAGGGATTTTAAATTACTGTCTCCATTGCTGACACCTGCTCCTTGCCCATATGCATCTGAGAACATGGTCTAGTCAGTTTGTGGGGAAATGTTCCGTTTGATGCTGAGATTTGGTGTCTTCTTCCATTGGCTTCAGATTAAGTCGGTTTTGTTTGTTCTGTTTTCTTTAGGCTGCAATGGATAGTGCAAGACTTAGTGCTGCTAAATCGTCTCCCATGATGGAAACGATTAATATGGTGAGTGTTTGATTTAGGAAGACTTGTGGGAGGGTGGATAATGATCAAAGTGGTAACATGAGAAGGAACTTTTCTTCAGGCTGTTCTTGGCCAACCATTCATTGGATTGCCAGGTCCTCAGGTATTGACTCTTGCCCACCTCCTTCATTTGGATAATGCCTTCACTTCCCAATACCTCAGAGGGAACTGTTGCCATTCCTTCTCCTTCATAGCAACTGTCCATGTGGACACACAAGGAGAGCTTCATCTGGTGTCCATTATCATGGCTCTGCTGAGGTTGGTGGAGTTATGACCATTGGCAGGAGCTGAGGAAATGCCCGTGATGTAGTGAAGAGCATAGGAGTGTGTCATTCATACGAGCGTCTATTAATGCTATTCCGTGGGGGTGACCAGCGATGTAAAGGAGATGCTGAATGCTAGCACGGAGGGACTTCTTTTAAGGTCCCAGTGGCTTCTCATCCTTGGATAGTCTTATCTCCACTAGCCATAGGATCCACAATCATAATTTGTACTGTAGTTTCACATGCAGATTTCAGTCTTTCAACTTCTTCCAACCTCTACTGATGCTCCAACTGGATGGATCAGACAGTTCTGGTGCTTTTGAGATATTACTGTTAAATGAAACTGGGTACACAGTACAGAACCTGCTTTTCCATTCTCCGGCTGAGCCAAGCTCTTGTGTAGATCTATCCATTTGGAAGAGTTTTTGTCAGCAGATGAGTGGGAAAAGCATGATTTTTAGCATCTTTCAGTAAATTACTTGGAATCTGAAAATAACTCACTTTAAGAAATGACTGCATTTGAGCAATATTGTTCTTTCAAGAAGTCCAAAATCCATTTCTGATGCCACTGTTACACTGTGTCCTGTACTATTCGTACGTTCTTGCTGCACAGAGTCTCTGAGGTCCTCGCTTTCTGCCTGCTGCACAGTCTCTAAATCAAGCATAGATTCTTCGTCTATCACTACTGTTGGTATTTCTTTGTCTTGATTACAGTCCACCTAATTTTTGAGGCAGCAGCACTGAAATGTTTTTTGTGGGCACAAAGCTTTCATCAGCAGAACTGGAAGTGTCATTGTTAGTATGGTCACCAGCTTATGAGTGAGGCATCTGTTCTATGAGAAATAATGTTATTGGCTTTAACTCTTACTGCTGCTTCACTCTGCTTTTGCTGTCTCTTACTTGAGCCACTTTCAATTCTTTGCTTCATTTTTATAAAGAGGTTCTCTTAAAACACAGTCACACACAGTAAATTAATTCTCTAAAGCCTATTGGCTATAAAAAATTTAAATTGTATATACTTCACAGTGAATATTATATAATAAAGTTTGGGGGTATTATTTACTACTGCCCTAATAGCCTTATTTTGAAGCCTTGAAAAGTCTGTAAACATGTTCCCGTTATAAAATTCCTCTAATTATTGCTGCGTCATTATGAATAGGAACACGGGGAGATTGCCAGATTAGATATAAGGTTTATTAAACAACCAGAATTAAAAGTTTTATCATCACAAAAAAGCCTTTAAAAGTGAATCTATTCAAGCTGAGCCTGATTATGGTTATTATATATAAAGCCACATAAGAAAAAACAGAAATAGGAAAATCTTCTATGTCGAGAAAAACATCTAATTTAAAGGTTAAACTCACCGAGACCAAGCATAATCACTTTACAGTAACAGAATTAATTACAACTTTCAAAACTTCTAAAAGTTGTAGAGACTGTAAAATGCATTTCATAATGTAGAATCAATAATCACAGAAGCTACTTCAGTCATGCAATGAACTCAGATGTGACTGAAAAATTGATGAAGGCCTGAGGTCACACAATGATTTAAATCAATTTTTGCAAATGTGTATATAGCTTTTTTGTTGTCTGTTATAACTGCAAGGTATATAATAAAACAAAATGACTTGGTAGAAAAATGTCAGAATTTTGAGGCCCCTTTTTTCTCCTGAGGTCTGGCCCAAATGCCCCTACCCTTCCCGATAGGTTCTGCCTGCAGCAGTGGGGCACAGGCTCTGCTCACACTGAAGCCATGTGGTGTAAGAGAAAACAAAGCCATCTCATCTTCTGTGCATGCCCTGCTAATGTGGAAACAATTTAATGTGGCTCTGGGGAGAAGGTACCCTTGTAAACAAATTACTCACTGAAAGCACTGGCCTCAGTGGACTTTCTTTTGACACATAAGCTCTCTACCTTATGCACCACACATTTGGGCTCCATGTAATGGCTCAGTCTTGCGCTTAGTGACAGCGTTGCCAGATGTCCTAATAATAATAATATTTCTGTACTGTCAACGTAACTCCATGAGCAGTATAGCTTGGAATGGGAATGCTGGGGCTTTTTTATTACTGACTGTCGGGATTAGGTGCCTCTCCGCCTGCTCTGGGCAGCTCCCGACGGGCCCTGGGTAGCCGACCGGAAGGCGAGACCCCACCCTTCCAAAGGGGTCCGAGGACCCAGCCAGACCCAGCTGTGACCCCACTTGTGATGTTAGGCGAGAGCGCCGACCTGGGAGGATGCACCTGATCCCGCCCAAGGGCCACCCAGGGGGAAAGAACTGACGGAGATGGAGAGAGCAAAAGTGAATGGAAGAATTCGAGACGGGATGTTAGGGCAAACAAACTTACTATGTTTATCAAGTATAACTATCTATTAATGAAACTTTTATGTTCATTTATATTGTATTATACTATACTATATTAACTAGACTTTAACCTATTATACTATACCCCTATATACATTAATTAAAGAGAGTGGGTAAATGGAAGTGGATGTTTAGATTCTCAGGCTACCGCGGCTGGTGCCCGGAGTTCCCAGTGGTCACCAGCCTTGGCTGGTACGCGGAGTTCCCGGTGGTTACCAGCCTATCTCCGAAGAGAGTCTGGGTGGGGGCACTACTCCCCACCCAGTACTGCGATAGCTTGCGAATTTAAACAATAGGGGTAGGATAGGGTAATCAGTATCTTACTTATCTATATATTAATTGGCTATACTAATTATCTATCCTAATGCTAACAATACTAACATACTTAACATTGGTATTTACATTTATGTTACATAGGAAAGTCTGGCCTGGGCCTTTAGGCCCGGCCTATACACAGTTAAATTAAAGGTGACACGTCCAGTAGTCTTTATCTAGAGTTAGTGGTCAAGTCCAGTAGTCATATTTAAGTGAATAGTCAAATCCGGTGTTTGGAATAATTAGTGAAGAAGTGGTCGGTGGTCAGATAGGTTAGTTAGAATGGCGGAGGTGGTGTTACCGCAGATGAGATGGTCCAGGTAGGCACTGCCAGGCGATGTTATGGCCGTAGGAGCAGCGTCGATGAGGTGACGTTGGTGGGCCTCTGGTTTCCTCACCGAGTACGCAGTACCCGCGGCAGAAGCCACGGGCCAGTTCGCCAGCCGGTGAGTACGCCTGAAGGCCCACTTGCCGCTCCTAGATGCAAGCGCGGTGCTGGGGCTCGGGGAGGCGCTTGAACGACGGCGCCGCTTCAGAGCTCAGCCGCCCCCGAGGCGAGCTGCAGCTCCAATGATTCAGCACAGCTTCAGCCACAGAGACAGGTGCTGCAGTGATTTCAGCTCTAGGCGGCGCCCCCTGAAGGGCAGCCGCCTCAGTGATTTCAGCTCTTGCCCGCAGTACCCAAGGGCCCTGAATGCCAGGACCAGCCTGACTCATATAGACAGAGTTCATACATGATTCATGAGGTAATTATCATATGAAAGTTCTGGGCACCTGTTCTCAAACAGGTCCTCTGGGCTGGGGAAGCTTCCAGAAACTGCCCACCTGCGCCCAATCAGGAGCCCGGAATTCAAATCCATGATTATGAATTATTTATGAGTTCAGGTTACCGGGGAAACCAACTGACACAGAGTGACCGTTGCAGGGGGCTGCTAAATGGCAGCCTATGTATCTTTAGATTCTACCTGTACCTGCATTGATGTTTAATGGCCAAAGGCTTGCCTCCCCTGACCCACGGGGGCGATGATGCCCAGGGGATGAAAAAATCCCTGACACTGACTTGAACCTATAGCACTCGAGCAAGGAAATAGAGATGAAGTGCTGTGCTTTTGATGGGGCTTCTGATGTTGGAGTGAGGTGGCCATTTGAAAATCAGGGATTTTAAAAGATAAAATTTCCTTCCATTTGCTTTTAACATCTTACATGGCTGACTGGAAATAATTGAGCATTGTCTGGTTTTAGTGTGTTAGCACTGTTTTTCTGAGGTTTCACATGGCTGCTGGGGGATGTTTATGTCCCTGCCAAAATTTACACCCACAAATTTATTCATAGAATCCATAGAAGGGACCTTGAGAGGTCAAATCCAGTCCCTACGCTCACTGCAGGGCCAAGCACCATTTAAATCATTTTGTCAGATATTTATTCAGCCTGTTCTTAAACCAATGATGGAGATTTTAGAACCACCCTAGGCAATTTATTCTAGTACTTAACCACCATGACAGGACATTTTTCCTAAAGTCCAGCTTAAGCCTCCCTACCTGCATTACAAGTCCATTGTTTCTTGTCTTATCTTCAGAGGCTAAGGTGAACTCAGATTATTTACTTGATAATGTTTTATATCTTCTTAAAAATACAAAGGGGCCTGACTTAGCACTCTGATGTCTCATTGTAGCGCAAGTGTAGATTTCCATAGGGTCACCAAAATGTATGTAAGGTGTTAACTGAGTGGCGAACCGATCTGCTGAGCTATATATGGTCCTGACAGGCTCCCTTTTAAAATTTGTGCTGCCAAGCATATTAACCTCCCAAGTACCATGAAGTAAAAGCAAACAGCATCTTTTCTGTTTTGACTTCACTGTCTTCTCCTCGAGATTTACACTTTCATCCTTCCCTTTCCATAGTGTTTGCAGTATCTGGATGTGTCTGTCTTGGGTGAGCTCGTTCCTAGGTTATGTGAGCTGATCAAAGGTGGAGTTGGCCTGGGCACTAAGGTATGTGTGTTATTTTACTAAGACTTCGGCAGTGGGGGAGGCAAAATGCTGCAGTGCCGATCTTCTCATGGTGCTTTTGACTCTGAAGCAGCAGGTATAATGGATGAAAACTGCTCGCTTCTGAATGGGATTCCTGTCCACTCACATTACTTGTTTCAACCTTTGTAATAATAAACTCCCCTTTGTTCTGCAGCTGGTGGGTAAGATAAATAAGCTAATAATGTTTTTCTCTTGAAACCTCTCAGGGAGGCTGTGCCAGTGTAATTATATCACTAACCACACAGTGTCCCCAGGACTTAACGCCACACTCAGGTGAGCTTTGTTTTCAGGGCGGGTTCAGGTTACATTGCTTTTAGAATCTGTTCTGACCAACACGGTTTTCATGATAGCTGTTTGTCAGCACAGCATCCTCTGGGTCTCCATTGGAGCTGCTCCCTCAGAAGAGGGCTGTAGGGCTTGGTCCAAAGAGGTGTTGAGGAAAGGTCTCTGGAATGGGCCTCTCCCTATCATGTTTAAAGCACACTAGCAACACCTGTGTGTTGACTGCCCTTTTCCTTTGCCTGCACGACTGGTGTGTGAGGGTATAACGGGTGTCCCCATAGTCTATTTCCCCCTTGGAATGGGACCTCATCTGTGTTGCCCAACCGAGGGAAAACCCTGTTAAATACAATGGCCAGCTTATGAGTTTGCCGTTGCCTTCAAGCTGATGGAGCTGCTCCTTCAGTTTAGGCAATAGAAGCTCATGCTCTTAGTCTTGTATTCAGTCCCTGTTGACAACCTAATGAGGATCACTGCTGCTGTTGGAGCATCCAAGGCTCTGTTGTGATTTGGGAACCTAGGGAGGTCTTGTTTACATTACAAAAGGAATGCAGCTTAATGGCTTGGGACAATTGTGCTGAAACCAGATGCCCTCGTTGATCAACTGTGGCTGTGCATATGACCAGCTGCAGCCGTAAAGTCCAAGTTTGTGTTAGCAGAATTGATCGTGTCTTTTCAAACAGGCAAACTCATGAATGCTTTGCTCAGTGGGCTGACAGATCGCAACAGTGTGGTGCAGAAGTCTTTTGCACTTGCTATGGGGCATCTGGTTCGGGTGAGTCGGTTTCTTTTGTTGTGTTTTATTATACTGGTTTTGGGAGGATAGTTACATGCATCTAAATGATTGGAGTCTCTCTCTAACTTTCAAAGACGGCCCGGGATAACAGCATCGAGAAACTGCTGCAAAAGCTCAACAGCTGGTACATGGAAAAGGAAGGTATGTGGCTTCTGTTAGTGTATTGGGATCACTATATGATGCGGACAACTAGCTCCTGGGGGGCCAGAGATGCTGGTGAAGGCATTTTCTAGTAACTTTCATTCCCATTCGTGACACAATGTTCTACTGTATAAATTTACTAGGTGAATATCTAGTGGAAAACAATCTACTCCTCTCCTATACACCCATGTAACACCCTTGTCTGCTTCTGTGGAGTCACTCTGGATTATTCCCATCAGGGAGAAAAGCTTCTGATTACAAATATCAAATTGTGCAAGTGTATTCTCCCCTTGTCTTTCAGAACCAGCCTATAGGATAGGCTGTGCTTTAACAGTTCACGCCATGGGGCGCTACAGCCCAGATGTGTTGAAGAACCATGCCAAACAGGTCTTGCCTGTGGCATTTCTGGGCATGCATGAGGTCCCAGATGAAGAGAAAGGAGAGAGAGATGATTCTAATCTGTGGACTGAAGTATGGCAGGAAAATGTACCTGGTAAGTTGAGCTTGGTAAGGGCTTTCTTATAGCTTGGGCTGATGGGAATCTTGAGGAAACATCATCCACAAAGCCTGTGAAAAAATTAACCTTTAATTCTGCAGAAAACTTTTGAAAATCCGAGGGAAATATGCAGTTAGCCAGTAGAAATCAAAATACATGAAAACTGTATTATTATTGTATCTTTAGGGAACAATTTTTAGTAGGACTTGCTGTTCACCCTAACCAGGCTTTGTTTTTTTTATTTTGTTATTTTATAATAAAACTTTCCTTTTCTATTAGAGACCCTGCCCCCCTTCCACGCTTTCCAGATATCAGAGGGAGGGTTGGGTGACAAGGCAGTTCCAGTGGGAGATTGTAGGTGCCAACACTTGTAAAAATCAAAAGACTTATTTAGATGCTTAAATCAGGGTGCCGCTATTTTGGCAGCTATTTTATCATGGAAGGATGACCCAGTTGCCAGAGCTGTAGCCCGGATTTTGGGGAGCCATATTCAGTTCCCTGCTCTCCCCTCCCCACAACACACACGCAGTGACCTTGGATAAGTCACTTAGGCTCTGTGTGATTCAGTTCCTTGTATGCAAAATTGGGATAGCATAAGGGCCATTCCCAATTCACCACTATGAGGGGGAGGGATAGTTCAGTGGTTTGAGCACTGGCCTGCTAAATCCTTGAAGAGGCCATTTAGGGGTCTGGGCAAAGAGATTAAAAAGCAAACTGTCAGGGATGGTGCCTGGTCCTGCCAAGAGGGCAGGGGACTGGACTTGATGACCCTCCAAGGTCTCGTCCAGTTCTATGAGATGTGTATCTCTCTATATATTTTTCTAAAAAAATACAGGAAGGTTGCAACATTCACAAATTCAATTATTTGTGAGCGGCTGGGGGACTCAGTTTCACCTTCCGATGCCGAGTTCAGCAGGCGGGCAGAGTGAGCTTCCCAACAGCTCTTCTCCCAGCCTGCCTGCTGCAGTTACCACTGCAGGGACCCATGTGGGGTCACTGGCGTGGTGGTGGGGGAGCAGAAGCAGAGGATTCCCCCTGCATGCACACACTAGTCCGAGGACCCTGCACCTCCCCTGGGGCTGCAAGCGGAGCAGAGCAGGGTAGGGGTGAGGCTGGGGCATGGGGCTGCAGTACCTGTGCTGGAAGCCGGACACAAAGGGGGCCAGATGGGGGTCCTGCTGCAGCACCTGCAGCAGCTCTGGCGGTGCCAACACACCCTACACCACAGCGGCAGTCATTTTACTTGCAGCAGCTGCTGGCGCTCCCCCCATGAGCCCCCAGAGGGCCCAAATACGGGACAATTCGTCCCTTTTAAAACATAAGCAGGGATGCCTTTTTGGCGTCCCAAATATGAGACTGATGGTTACGCTATTTCTGAGCCCCAGAAGGTATCTGGTATTCCCAAAAATTAAACATTTGCAAGGGTTCTCAACACCAAACCCTTGCAAGTGTCACGACCCTGCTGTACACATCACAGACTGAAGTCTGTTCTCTCCCTACGAAATCTGGTAATTTTGTGTGCTTTTATTCTATAGATTTCATGGAGAAAACAAATTTCTCCCAAATTGGGGTCCTTACACATGAAGGACTTGCAGAGGGGTCACAGGGTTATTTCAGGTGCTCACAGTATTGCCACCCTTCTTTGCTGCCTTCAGAGTTGGGTGGCAAGAGAGCTGTGGCTGTTGGCTGGGTGCCCAGCTCTGAAGAGAGCTTCCTATCAGCAGCAGTGCAGAATTAAAGGTGGCAAAACCATACTGTGCTACCCTTGCTTCTGAGCTGCTGCCTTCAGAGTTGGGCAGCCAGAGCGTAATGGTTGCTAACAGGGGTCCCAGCTCTGTAGGCAGCAGTGCAAAAAGGTTGGCAATACCATACCATGCCATCCATCCTTCTGCACTGCTGCTGGCAGCTCTGCTTTCTGGCTGCTGGTGGCCAGGAGCCCAGCTCTGTCTCCTGCTGCCCAGCTCTGAAGGCAGTGCCAGTACCAGCAACAGTACATACCACACAATATGTAGTAATACTGCAGCCCCTTTCTACAATACCCATTCAACTCCTGTACATCTTGTTTTTGGGTCAGGACCCCTACAGTTACAACACCATGACATTTTAGATTTAAAAAGCTGAAATAATGAAACTTGATTGATTTGGCCATTATGATGAGTCATCTGGAGAGTAGAGTGGTGACTCGGTTCATAGTCAGAAGAGGAAAATCCTTTTACTGCTTGAGCATTAGCCTTTTGGTCCTTTGAAGTCATAAAATTACAGCTTTTCTTTCTGCTTGATACACAGGCACTTATGGTGGCATTAGATTATATATGCAGGAATTGATCATCATTACCCAGAGGGCTTTGCAGTCCCAGTCTTGGAAGATGAAAGCCCAGGGAGCAGCTGCCATGGCATCTATTGCCAAACAAACTGGTTCCCTGGTTCCACCTCATCTAGGAATGGTGCTTGGTGCACTATTGCAAGGTCTGTCTGGAAGAACGTGGACAGGAAAGGTAACAAAGCTGTTTAGGTTAAGTTGGGTGAGACAGGCTCAAGTGTGCAGTCCCCTAGCTCAGAACCACCATGACCAATAAACATTCCCATTCCAGCAGGGAGCACAAATCCAAATGTGTCTTGCTTTGACTCATGGCCCCTTCTCGTCCTGTATATGCCAGTGGTATCAAAAAGGGCACTGACGTGTTTTGACTAGGATACATGTTGCTTTTTTGTGGCTCAATGTACAGCAGGTGGGACTTGTGCATATTTTTAAACAATGAGGCATGGAACCACAGTAAATGACGGGGTGGAAACAGGAAAACTTTGGCTGTGCCCAGCAGATAATGGATTGTGTGTGTCGAGTGGCGTATGTAAGAGTGTGGACTTTTTTAAAAAAAAAAAAAAAAAAAAGTGTAAATGAGAATCTGGTCTTCAGATGATTCGATGTCCCTTGGCAGTGTGCATTCAGAGCCTGTGAGGCCCAGCTGGGCTGCTAGAACAGAGAGTGGGAATCTGGAGGTGTAGAGTTTTGGGGATGTATGCATCTAGGGAGCTAGTTCACCCAGGAAAGAGTGATTGACGGGAGAGGAGATTGAAGCAGTGCATCTTGGAGTGGAATGATGGAAAGAATGTGCCCTTGGTAGAGGTTAGTGGCATGTGGATGTGTCTGTAGCATCTGTATGAGATGCAGAGCTAGAAATACCAGTGAAGACAGTGCAGTAGGAAAGCCCTGGCTCACTGTGATGTTCTCATGAGCTCATCTGACTTTTGTTCTATGGTCACAGGAGGAGCTGCTGAAAGCTATCGCCAGTGTCGTCACTGCATGCAGGTAACCATCTCTATAATGAAGGCATTGGCCAATCAGATGGATTCATTGTGGTTATTTATGCTCTCTCACTGCCATTCCTATGCTGAGGGAAGCATTTGTGGCTTCTCCTTCCATGGATACCCCCCTAATCTCCCACTGAGACACTTTATCTCCCCTTCCTCCCCTCTGAGCCAGTGGGTTGGAACTGGGGGAGGGCTGAGGACTGTTGGGCACAAGTCAGGGCTGGCAGCAGAGCTCCTTGATGGATGTAGGGACCAGATAGGAGGAGTGGGATAGTGAAGATAGTGAGTGCGTGGAAGAGTGGATTATGGGGATAGGAAAGACAGTGGGAGAGGGAGTGAGAGAGAGGATGAGGATTGGAGGAGGAAATATCCTGCAAGGAGCAGGTGTGGGGGAAGGAGTGTATTGAAAATGTGTGATGGGGTAAAGGGAAGAACGCAGACAGTGGGAACAACAGATACAGCAAAGCAGGGGAAGAGCTCAGGTGCAGAAATATGCTGACAGAAAAGGAAGGGAGAGGTGAGAATGAATGAAACCACAGAGAATGGAACATTTGCTTAGTTAGGACAGAAGGTGCTTGTATGTATATTGGGGAATAATGGGAGAGAGATTTCTCTGCCTCTGGTGGAAATTCACACTTTCTGTAGCTGAGCCTAACTATTTTGTTCATAGAGTCTCCTGAATAGCATTTTTCCCATTTGTGAATGCCCACAAACTTCTCCAACTCCTCCCTCTTGCAAGAAAAACTTCCTAGAGATGAGTGCTTTTAAGAAGCACCTCCCAGGCTTGCATCATCTTTTTCAAATTACTGGGTACTTTTGAGGATGACCAGAAGATACTGTGTAGAGCTCTTTGCATCAACCATGCTAGGCTTAGAAAAGGGCCCTGCCAGCATCTGAGCTCTTCACTGGTACCATCAAGACTCTCTGTTTTGGAATAGCCCCTTGAAAAGATGAAAAGTCTGTGAGTTGTGGCAGTAATTGGCATGAGGTCCCTGCATGGAAGGTGATGAACCATTTGCTTCACTAATAGGCTGGAGGGGGTGTTACTTGTGTGTTGACCTTCCATGTCCTTCTGGTCTTTCAGTGCAGAGCTGCAGAAGTCTGTGCCTAATCAGCCGAGTGTAAATGAGGTTGTCCAGGCTGTCCTGAAAGAATGTCGTAAAGAAAACCTTAAGTACAAGATGGTTGCTCTCCGCTGTACGGCAGATGTTCTGAAAGCAACAAAGGAAGACCGGTTCCAAGAGCTGGCAGACATTGTCTTTCCAATGATAAAGAAGGTGACGCTTCAGCTCTTTGATGTACTTTTTCTAAAGGCAGCCAGTGGTGATAGACCTGGCCGAGTGAATGCATGTCCATGTGGCTCTTTCTTCTAAGGGTTGATGATATGAAAAGCTCAGACTAGCACAGTGCAGGTGTGAACTGCTTCCATTTGCATTGCCACAGGGTTTTTGCCAGTTGCTACTTTTGGTTTATCTAAACTTAGCCCCTTCTCCTTTCGGTGAAGCCAACAGTGAGTTCCTTGCAGTTTCCAGTGTGCTACGTTTCTCTGTCAACATTAAAACCCTTGTCCCTGGCTGATGTGCAGGAAACCAAAGATCCCATGACATTGTCTCAAAAATAGGGATTTGCCCAGTTTTTTATCTCAGCATTTCCCCTTCAAATCCACCATTGCACAGGGTGATGGCCCACTGGTTGCAGCCCCTCATTTGAATCCATTAACAGTGTGTGTGGCTTTTTGGGTTTCCCCCACCCCCCTTCCCCTCCCCCAGTTGCTGAGCATTTGCAATGTGGGCCAAAGTCAGTAGAAATAACAAATGTGCTGCAGTTCTGAAACTTAGGGGTCCTGAGATGTTAAAGGGTTTTGGAGTCCTTGTGGAAGGAAGACAGTGTATAAATTAATAATGTTTCTATAGCTTTTCCGTGAATTGAGGTTTGGTAAATGTGTGGATTATATGATGACTAGGTACAAGGCCTGGTTGTTAGGAAAGTGTTGTGTGAAATAAAGCATAATGTCCTGTCTTCTCCCCTCTTCCTGGTACTTCTCCAGAATTCTCATGAGAGTGTAGGACCTGGCTCGCCAAAGAATGATGATGAGGATGAGAACGAAAAAGAAAAGGAGCTTCAGATAGAATCTCTGCTTTGTGCCTTTGAGAGCTTGGGCAAGGCCTGGCCTAGGAATCTGGAGACACAGCGTAAGTTGAATCAATGAGGGGATCAAGGAGCATTTGTGCTTAAAAAAGGGACTCAACCAGAAAGGATATGGAGGAACATCAGGGGCTTTCCAGAGCTATTTGCATGAGCAGTGGGCTCAATTGGTGCAGTCTTCTGGCTATGCCATCAGGCAGTAATTGACAGTAGCTGGGGAAGATGCTCTGGCTTTGGCGCCCCAATGAAAGCACACTACACAGCCTGTCTTTCCCTAGGTTGACCCCTCACTCAAGGGTCCTTACAAGGGCACTAAGTGTCATGCACCATGATACTTCAAAGGCATGGAGTGAGACATGGAGGTCAATGTTTTCTAACTGGGTGTCTGAAGCAAGACACCTAAATAAAAGTGGCCTGTTTTCCCAGGTGCTAAGTGATGTCTGTAGGAACTTTGGGGCGATGAACAATTAGGCCTGTTTTTACTGAGATGGCAGAATGTGGATATAGTGGCCTGTGATTAGTCTCCCACATATGACAGTGGTGCCTTATCTGGATTAACCAGGTTTCAGGGTTCTTAGTGGGAGGAGGATATTTTGACCTCCTTGCAGTGTATGAAGCCAGCTCTGAGCATGGACATGGACAGTGATATTAGTGTGACGTAAGGAACGTTTACTTCTGCCTTGTCCTTACTAATGTCATGACACCTTCATTTTGTTGTTTTCAGGCTGCTATTGGCAAGAACTGTGCAAACTAATGTGTGAGCGCCTGAAACTCAGTACGTGGAAAGTGCAGCTGGGAGTGCTACAGGCCATGAATGCCTATTTTCAAGGGTAACTTGCCTGTTTGTGCTTTGTTTTTGTTTCACGCTCTCACTCAGGCATTTCAATCCATTTCATGAAATTGTGACAGATGCACTGTTATGCTGTCACTAATGGCTTCTCAGAGTAAGCCAAACAGGTGTACAGAACGGCTTGTTTCCCTGGCACAGTGAGTCTCATGTTGCTTTTAAACTTGCTAGATTAATGCTTTTTGAAGAGGAGCACTCGGACCCAGGGGCTTTGACAGAAATCCTGTTGGAAACCTGCTCATCTATCACCCACTCTCTAGGTGAGTATATTTTGCCAGCAGGTAGCTAGTGAGGAAAAGCTCATTTAAATGCTTGGCTTTTGGGAGCTGGCTGGGGATGTATTTGAATCTTTCTGGGCATGTTCATTGAAGTGCAAGCTGTGATGATATAGCCCTCAGCCTGGAATTCCCACTCCTTTGGAATCACTGTTGAAGATAATAGTTCCCCATGTTGGTGTGACCAGAGCAGGAGGTGCCACTTCCTCTCAAACAGTGTTCCCATGAACTGAGCGCTTGTGCAGCTGCCCACAGCTGGCAGCATGTTCCTGTTGGTGGTGCGTGTGCACACTTGCCTCATTGCATATAACAATTTATTCCACACATGGATGGGAAAAATAAGTGGGAACGTTGCTCACAAGTAGTATCTTGGTTTTCATACTGGGAGATTGGTGCCAGGGCTGCACTTTCTACGTATCCATAACGTGATCTTTTTAAATATTATCCTTGCAGAAGACTAATCACACAGGACTGGGGAACTGATGTTATGACTTTCTCATTCTCTTAGTGTAGACTTTTTGTAGCTAGGCCTAGTTCCCATCCAAAACAATCGCCCATATTTTTCCCTGGTTCCTTCAAAGCCACTGGACTTACACCAGAGACTAATTTGGCCCCAGATAACTGTGATAGTGGTCTAGAATGAAAAGTTTCTCATCCAAGAATTTCCTTTCTGTGAGCAGCAGCTCCCACAATCGTAATTCTTCTGGGCTGTTCCACTGCACGCTGCAGTTCCTGAAGCAGTTGAGAGCTGCAGTGCAGCCTGCCCTGCTCATACCACCTCCTGCTGCTTGCTATCAGATGAGTCATTGCAAAGCTCTATAAAACCTGCTGTGCAGTGTTGTTTTATCCATGTTGGTCACAGGATTTGAGAGAGACAGGGTGCGTGAGGGTAATATCTGTTACTGGACCAACTTCTGCTGATGAGAGAGAAACTTTTGCGCATACACAGTGCTCTTCTTCCGATCTAGGAAATGTCACAGCTAAATATGAGATGGAACAGACTGTTTTAACTTCAGGGGACCGTTCCAGGAAAAGTGGCCCATTTTTAACCTACCTTTCCAGTCATATGGCGAGTGAAAGAGAAAAGTGGGGTGGGGAATGATTCAGTGGGTTGTAAATTGTTGTCATCAGCCAGGCATCCACTGTTTCTGTTCTGCCTGTGATTTTTTTTTTTTTTTCATGTCTAGTGAAGTTATGAATTTAAGCTTACAAATCCAGCATTAAAAAACCCGATATCCCCTCTGCTGTCTGTCAGGTCCTCAGGGAAGAATTCCCTTTCTTAAGGAATAACCATGTGCCTGGCTAGGGAGGTTACTGCGACATCGTCTGGTTGTCTTCCCTCTGGTTCTTGAACCAAAGGTTGTAGTCACTGATACATTTACCAGTGTCAAGCCTGTCCCTGGTTATGTCTTTGAAGGAGGAGCACGGAGGAACTTATTTGCCTGAAAGCTCTCCTTCCTCAGTGGCAGAGGGGGAGTCTGAACCGGCAGAGGAGTGGCTCCTGGATTATTTTGTACCTCTTCCTGCTGCTTTTTATGCCCACTGGCCTTTTTGTCTTGGCAAACTTTGCAGGCAGTGGTGGCCAGAGAGCACCCAGACACAACATGCTGGGTAGACCTCAGAGGAATTTCTCCCTGGAAACACTTTCCTTCAGCACCCCGTTCTTCTCAAGCCAGGGATAGGGTCTCCTTATCACTCTTCTCGAACTCCTACTGGGGAGGGCTGGACATAAACCCTAAAGTAGTTCAAGACCCATCCCCATATTTACCCCAGGTTGTCTGGATGAAGTCCTCCACAGAGCCTCTCTTCTGCCTGGATCTCCTGGTCAGGCTTTTTGGCTTGGAGTTACAGCGGCTTGGTGGGAGGGGGCATAAGCATTGGTGTCTGACGCAGAGCCTCATGCCCAGACAGGCATGACGGCTGGTTGACTGGAAATAATTTGCCATCTGCTGCTCACGTACAGAGCACCACTGAGACCAAATCTTGCTGGAAAAGTATAACTAGTGGGGTTCCGCAGGGGTCTGTGTTAGGACCGGTTCTGTTCAATATCTTCATCAATGATTTAGATATTGGCATAGAAAGTACGCTTATTAAGTTTGCAGATGATACCAAGTTGGGAGGGCTTGCAACAGCTTTGGAGGATAGGGTCATAATTCAAAATGATCTGGATAAATGGCCTGAGGTAAACAGGATGAAGTTTAATAAGGACAAATGCAAAGTGCTCCACTTAGGAAGGAACAATCAGTTTCACACATACAAAATGGGGAGAGACTGTCTAGGAACGACTACAGCAGAAAGGGATCTAGGGATTATAGTGGACCACAAGCTAAATATGATTCAACAGTGTGATGCTGTTGCAAAAAAAGCAAACATGATTCTGGGATGCATTAACAGGTGTGTTGTGAACAAGATACGAGAAGTCATTCTTCCGCTCTACTGTGCACTGGTTAGGCCTCAGCTGGAGTATTGTGTCCAGTTCTGGGCACTGCAGTTCAAAAAAGATGTGGAGAAACTAGAGAGGGTCCAGAGAAGAGCAACAAGGATGATTAAAGGTCTAGAGAATGTGACCTATGAAAAAAGGCTGAAAGAATTTGGCTTGTTTAGTTTGGAAAAGAGAAGATTGAGGGGAGACATGATTGCGGCTTTCAGGTATCTGAAAGGGAGTCATAAGGAAGGAGAAAACTTGTTCTTCTTTGCCTCTGAGGCTAGAACAAGAGGCAATGGACTTAAACTGCAGCAAGGGAGGTTTAGGTTGGATATTAGGAAAAAGTTCCAATTGTCAGGGTGGTCAAACAGTGGAATAAATTGCCAAGGGAGGTTGTGGAATCTCCATCACAGGAGATATTTAAGAACAGGTTAGACAGATGTCTATCAGGGATGGTTTAGACAGTACTTGGTCCTGCCATTGGGGCAGGGGGCTGGACTCAATGGCCTCTCGAGGTCCCTTCCAGTCCTAGTGTTCTGTGATTCTAAACTTGTACTTGTGTGGCTGCTGCACCATGGTGGTCAGGAGGCAAAAGTGCTCAGCAGGAAGGTGTTATAGTAGATGCTCCCAGGACTGAAGCTACACAGACTTCCACCCAGAAAGAAGGGGAGGGAGCCGTGAGATCAGAGGAAAGACTTGCTATGGCCTGAAAAGGGAAATGGACGATAAAAGGCTGGGAGTAAATGAACTATCAGTTAACTGGATTGGTGGAGGCAGGAGATCTGGCAGTAAGGGGGAAGACGGGGCATGGCCAGCACATGCTGCATTCCAGCTGTGAAACCCCTCTAGGACCTGCCAAATAGAGGAAAGTACCCAGCCATAACCCCTTAGAGCTGTGGGAGATGCTGGATTGCAGGAACTTTGTTTGAGTGTGTGTGCTTTAAAGGAGGCTATGTATGCCCTCCCAGTCCTGTTATGCTTCCAACACCCCTCCTGGTCCCAACCCCAGGGTCAAGGAAGGAACACTATGCTGTGCTAGCATGGGGGGAATTGTTCCCTGGACAGATATAGAGCTCTTAATGCCCTTTAATGCTACTCCAGCCTTCACATGGCTTAAAGGCATCAGCGCATGGGTAAAGATTGCATCCCAGGGGTTGAGGACCAGGGCAGCTGTTGTACAAGATACAGTCATGGGGAGATAACTTGACCTCTGGGAACTATAGGCACATGAATGGCAGTAAAGGCCCATGCAACATGACCTCCTATCCTATTTTGTTTAGGAAATACTTGCGTGGTTATTTGAAACATTGCCAGGCCCCAGGTTTGGCGAAAGGAGATTCCTCTCCATGAAGAGTTGTTTCTCAGGGGCTCCTATGTGGCAATAAGACTGTACTGCAATTTTACCAACTTTGGTAGTCTCCGGTTCCTCTTTAACATGCAGAATGATTGCCTTTGGGGTACTGCACGAGGTTGTGCATGATGATTGTATAACGCCTTGTGCACAGTCGGTGTATTTGCAGACTCTGTGCTGTTAATATCCTTGACTGTCTGTGGAGGATTACTGGGCTGGATATGTGATGGAGAAAAGTGTTCTGTACTACAAAATCTAAAGTACTTCTTGCTAACCCGTGGTTAATGTTGCATTTGTGCCATTGTGCCTTGAATGTGTTTTTTCTCCACAGAAAATAAGAGCTACACCTCCATCAGAACAGAAGCATTGTCTGTGATAGAACTGCTGCTCACCAGACTTAAAGGTGAGGTTTTTTGTCTACTTATCTCACAGTCTTTGTGGCTCTAGCTCAGTATGTGGACCTAAGGCCCAGAAGAGTGGAGAAGGTGATGCTCTGCATTTATTCTGCAGTGTGATTTAGGAGCAATGTTGACCATCTGCACATAGTCCTTCTCCTCTGGAAGGATAGTGCTGACATGGGGTGGAGGCAGGAAAAATGGAAAGCAGAAACTGAGTTATGCTTGGAGAAGCTGTGGATGAATCAGAGGCTGGGAATACATGGTATGCCCCTTTTCTTATAGAAGGAAAGTTAGCTAGAGAAAGCACAGGCCTGAGTGCTAAGGTTGTGTCTGTCTCGATCCTAGACTCAAGGTACCAGATTTTGCATTGTGCTCTGGCCAGTCTGTGCTGGTCCAGGGCAGGTATAGGTGGAAATGCAACCTCTGTACTGAATTTAGCCTCTGTCTCCCTTTGGGGTGCCATCCTCTTTAAGGACTGAACTGGTGTATTCTTTCAAGTGTCCCATGTGACCATACTTGTTCTTCACCTAGTGAACTTTCTCTTCTGAGCCTTTGTCTTCCTGTTCGAGCTCCATGTGTCTCCTTAAATGGCGCTGTGTTCCTTTTTCCTGATGCTCTACTGGCTGCCCCACAATTCGGTTGGCCCAATTATGAGAGAGAAATCAATCCCTTCTTTCCCACAGGCTGAGCACTGTGAACCATATTTAGTCTGGCATTAGTGAGCACAGGTCCTTTTGAACTTAGTGGGACTTGCTTCTCTATAAAGCAAACTGAATTTGCCCCCATGGGTCATAAATTCCTGAGCAGCTGCATACCTGAATTGTTATTTGGGTCTATTATAGAACTCAAAGAAGTTCCTGTTTCATGATGTCCAGGGGCCTGGTTACTTTGGGTCATTCTGGTATTCCTGTGAAAATGCACCTTTGTCTCCTTTTATTCATGCAGAGTCTAAACAATGGGACAGCCTCCCACTGGAAAGCAGAAAGCTCCTCATTGGCTCGCTTACTACCATGGTATTGGACAGCAGACCTGAGCTGCAAGAGAAAGCCTCTTTATTGAAGAAAACACTTGAAAACCTTGACTAAATAGTAAAACACCAACAGCAAAGTGCCGTGTAAAACAAACACAAGTGCAGTGTGATCCGTAAACCAAGTGGGGAAATGAAGATGAAGCTGTAGCAGGCATCATTCCTTGGCCAAAATAAAAAATGCCTTAACGTCTGTTCCCCATTAACTGTATTTTTACTGTTTTAAGCAGCTGGTTAGTAAACAACTTTGAAGTTGTGCGAAAAAATACTTATCAGTATATATTATATCTGCCCTGGGAGACATAAATGTGTGACACATAAAAGTAGTATTAAGGGTAAGAAGCATCCTCCTCTTAAAATAAGCCAAGATTATAACTTAATTTACTCTAGCTCCCAGCTGCCTCTCTAAAGAGTCGTTGAAGCTGGCTGAAGAACCAAGAGTCCTGGGAAGTTTAAATGCTTACTTTCACTTCACTGTGTCTTGCAGGTGGAGGTTTAGAGTTGATGCCTAAATAATTTTGTTAGTCTTTCCAAGAGATCCAGGGTTGAAATTCCACTTCCATTGACTTTACCTGGGTAAGATTTCATCCTAGAACTTCATTTTTCTGCTACTCCCTGGCACGCACACACACATTGTCTGTGAAATGGGAAAGGCGGAGTACTGTTGACTTATTTCCTTTATCTCTGACTTCAGAGTGGATTTAGCAAATCGATGCCCCTCTTCACCCCAATAGATCTCAGCTCCCAAATTATATGACAAGTATGCACACGAAAGAGCACTTTAATGGGCTGTCCAGGACTGAGGTGGTTTGGATATATAAGAAAGTACACTGCTCTTCTCAGTTGTTTTGCATGACACTCCTTAACTGTAGCAAAAAAAAAAACAAAAAAAACCCTTTTTCTAGAAAATGTTTTCCAGTGTTCAGTTTGCCATGATGGAAATTTTTATAGTAGTAGGGGTTTTTTCATGTTTGTAACTCTGTCCCTGCTTTGGAAAGCTGTAACAATTTAGACTTCTCAATGTTTGTAACAAACCGAATAATCTGTATCATTTCTCAGTCGCCAGCTCATACTGATTTCTAGCAAATACTTTTAATTTGCACTAAGAAAGACAGACCATATCTGCATTAACATGGAGTAAAAATTCTATATGATTAGATGGCCACACTGCCCTGGCCCCCCCCTTTCTCCTCTCAGACAAAAGGCATAAACCTGGATGCTGTGGCAACAGCCTTTAGAAATGTGAACTGATTGCTGTAACCTTCATGTGACTAGAACATTGCTGATTGTGAAATAAAATCAAAGTATTGGCAACCTCACAGCCATGGACTTCAGCAAAGGAAGGCTTTGCATTTTTGTTAAGCTTTCCCTTCAAACTTAATCTACTTGGGGAAAGGAATCTTTCAAATAAGCTTGCCAACAAGCAGTGTTCTGTGCTGCTGGCACATTCAGGATTGGGTGTTCAGTATCTACTTTTTCCTCAGGTCTGTGCTATTTCACATGCAATGGTTTTGCTCCTGTAGTATCTTAAATGGATGTACCTAAGGCAAGGGGCAGTGTAGGCTATACCCACCTGATCAGTAAACTTCAGTAAGTGATGAGAGAAGACATTTTTCCTAATGGCATTTGAATCTGAAAGCCTCAGCAGGCATTGTCATAGTACACATTAGGCAGTCCCTCAGTGCTGAGAGCTGGTGCTAACACATTTGATCTACCACTTAGTGGCAGAGTGTTGCCGTTCATTTATGTTCTTTGGATTGCCAAGCACATCTGTAAAATTTTAAAAGCTTATTGGACAAATCATTTGCATAAGATGGTACCATTTCACAAACCAAACTTGCCTTCCATGAAATATCCCCACAAGAGATCATTTTTGTACAAGATGAGAATGTGTTGCTCTGTTGTATTAGTTATACAGCTGACTTGTTCTTTTTCATATCCACAGTTCCAGTAAACCAAGCACTCCAAGACTCTTAGACCTTGATTGACAGGTGTCTTGTGAGGTGGTATCAAAGACTAATGCAGCCATAGATAGAACAACTGCATTAACTGCCATAACAAATGTTTTTTCCACTAGGGGTTTATACCACACAGAACATGTTCTAGAAATTCCATTGACATCTGGATTAACAACTGGGGCCAGGATTATGATGAAGCTGGAGATGGTATAAGAGAAACTGATGCCTCAAGCAATATGTTTTTAATGATTAAAAGTCTGGATTCAGAATGCTTTTAAAGCATGTGCCTATACACAGACTCTACCTGCACAGAAATTGATATGTTTAAACAAAGGTTTGATTCTTGAATTCCGCCCCCCCCCCCCCCCAATTGTCATTTGAAAACTTGACAGAAAAAAAGTGGCCTTCCTAGAGTTTTTCCTCTGAACGTGATTGCACTATGTAAAACACACTGTACTATGCCCAATATGGGCATTTCTTGTGCTGCTGCAATGCTGCTTTGTATACCAAGAGTGAAGTGTGCAAGTTGGACACTAGCACTCATTCTACTCTGCAAGCTGTTGCTTAAATGGATGTATAGTGAGAAAAGTTTTCAAACCTTGCAAGGTCTCCATCAAATTCATTGCACTCTGTATGTGGCTGTTGAAGTATGTAAATGGGCTGACAAAGAAAAACTCTCCCACTTACCAAAAAGGTAACATTAAATAAAGGTGCATGACCTGTCCTTGGAAAGCAACTGGTAATTTTTTTCCTCTGTGTCAATTTCAAGTATCCAGCACTCAAACCTTCACAGTGGTCATTAGTGCTAATCATGTGTGATTAGAATGCATACACAATCCCCTCAGTTGAGGAGGAATTCAAGCTACTGTCTGAGCTGTCAGCTACTCCCAATGTCTGTAGACGATTAAGGTTTTATTTGAAAAAAGTTTTGTGCCAGGTCACTGCCTGTTAGTATAGGCTGCATTTACAGCCATTTCCAGGGTTGCATGGCAGCCAAAGGCAAGACTGGGCTATGATGTTGCTTAGTGCATAACTAAACTATTTGCAGTGTTCAGCCATCTCAGCTGTTTATCAGACACACCAAAACACATGGACCCCTCCCAGAAAAGCACACAGTGGGCATCTCAGCTTTGGTGAAGTACAGTTACCACATGGCACTGCAAGAGTTCTGATGGCCTCTGACGTGTGTTGCTACTGAAAAAGTACCTCAACTGCATTCACAGCATCACCACACCCACTCACTCCTGTAAAGTACAAGTTGAACATAATACATTCTAAAAAGCTCTGCTGCTTCAGAAAGCAACCCAGCAAACTGAACAGGTATTTTGTTCAGTCTGTCTTCAAGGGAGCCAGAGTGGGTGATGTGGACTGGAACTGCTTCAGCAGAGGAGGTTGAGGGTACACTACATCAGATCATCCCATAGCTCAGTGGACAACACTGCTGCAAGGTGAGAGCCACCTTTTCAAATACTTACTTCCCCTCTGGCAGAGAAGGGGGATCTCTCAAAGCCCCACTCAACTGCTGAGCTAAAACTCTTAAGGCCAAATAGCAGCAACGCCTCGATCAGGTGGTGGGTTCTCAGATGTGGTTCACTAACCAGAGCTGGACACCTTTCTTCAACCTGGATATATTCAAGGGATCGTGTAGATAGTGGTCGGTCCTGCTGTTGGGGCAGGGGACTGGACTCCATGGCCTCTCGAGGCCCCTTCTGGTCCTAGTGTTCTATGGTTCTATGACACATCAGGCCGCACCATTGTCATAAGCAACACACAAGTGTGAGTAGGTTCCTGGTTAGTCTACTGGCTTTTGTGGCCTGCATTCTAAGGCAGTTGTCATGAGTCACTGTATAAAGAACCTGGGCTGTTAACACTAGTTTGTGGATTGCAGCATGGTAGTAAAGTGATAGGGAACAGCCAGCATGGTTTTGTAAAAAAATCAAATCATGTCAAACCAACCTGATAGCTCTTTTTGACATGATAACAAGACTCGTAGATAAGGGAGAAGCAGTGGATGTGGTATACCTAGACTTTAGTAAAGCATTTGATACGGTCTCACATAATATTCTTATCGACAAACTAGGCAAGTCCAACTTAAATGGGGCTGCAATAAGGTGGGTGCATAACTGGCTGGCTAATCATACCCAGAGAGTAGTAGTTAATGGTGCTCAGTCCTGTTGGAAAAGCATAACAAGTGGGGTTCCGCAGGGGTCTGTTTTGGGACCAGTTCTGTTCAATATCTTCATTAATGATTTGGATATTGGCATAGAAAGTACGCTTATTAAGATGATACCAAGCTGGGAGAGGTTGCAACTACCTTGGAGGATAGGGTCATAATTCAGAATGATCTAGATAAATTGGAGAAATGGTCTGAAGTAAACAGGATGAAGTTTAATAAAGATAAATGTAAGGTGCTGCACTTAGGAAGGAATAATCTGTTTCACACACACAGAATGGGAAAAGACTGTCTAGGAAGGAGTTACAGCAGAACGGGATCTAGGGGTTCTAGTAGATCACAAGTTAAATATGAGTCAACAGCGTGATGCTGTTGCAAAAAAAAGCAAACATGATTCTGGGATGCATTAGCAGGTGGGTTGTGAACAAGACACGAGAAATCATTCTTCCGCTCTACTCTGCACTGGTTAGGCCTCAGCTGGAATATTGCATCCAGTTCTGGGCACCCCAATTCAAGAAAGATGTGGAGAAATTAGAGAAGGTCCAGAGAAGAGCAACTAGAATCATAAAAGGTCTGGAGAACATGACTTATGAAGAAAGGCTGAAAGAATTGGGCTTGTTTAGCTTGGAAAAAGAGAAGATTGAGGGGGGACATGATAGCGGTTTTCAGATATCTTAAAGGGTGTCATAAGGAGGAGGGAGAAAACTTGTTCTTGGCCTCTGAGGAGAGAACAAGAGGCAATGGACTTAAGCTGCAGCAAGGGAAGTTTAGGTTGGACATTAGGAAAAAGTTCCTAACTGTCAGGGTGGTCAAGTACTGGAATAAGTTGCCAAGGGAGGTTGTGGAATCTCCCTCGCTGGAGATATTTAAGAACAGATTAGATAGATGTCTATCAGGGATGGTGTAAATAGTGGTCGGTCCTGCCGTCGGGGCAGGGGACTGGACTCGATGGCCTCTCAAGGCCCCTTCCGGTGCTGGTGTTCTATGATTCTATGACACGTCAGGCCGCACCATTGTCATAAGCAACACAAATGTGAGTAGGTTCCTGGTTAGTCTACTGGCTTTTGTGGCTTGCATTCTAAGGCAGTTGTCATGAGTCACTGTATAAAGAACCTGGGCTGTTAACACTAGTTTGTGGATTGCAGCATGGGTTCTGTGTTTTCCAAGGCACCAAAACATTGTAACATCAATGTGTAGTACTGTACTACAGCACCTAAATCCCTGTTTTGTAGTTAATTCTACAGAGTAACTTTGAAAGGAACAAAATGGCAGCAGTGTTCTCTCTAAGCTGTGCGCTTGGGCAGCCACTCAGATTCAAATGCACCTGTTAGGGTTTTTGTTTCTACAGCTGGTGCACATTAAAAAAATTCCACAAAGATGGAAAAAATAGAGGGAATACCAGATGACATCTTTTTATGGTACCAGTTAGTGCAGGATTATTCCTTGCTCTCTCCAGAGACTGATGCCTGTCTTTAATGAGGCAGCTCCTGCTTCCTTTGCCAGTCTTGCAGTCAGTGATGTCCTTTGTTCCATGTCAATCACCTTCTAGCTCTAGCTCATTAAGCATTTCAAACAGTTCCTTTCCTACTCCTTTGAGTGAGAACTCTGTATCCCTCTGAACTGCACCCAAAAACTAGAAAGTTGAGGGCGTGAAGATGTTAGCACAGGGAACTTAAAATCAGAAATTATGTTGTTTAGCAAGGTGATGTCTGACCAAATGTCTCATGCTGAAGAGGCAGACCCATTTCTCCAAATGGTCTATCACCTGCAGTTAACCTCAGGTTCTGGTTATCCCTTCCTCAAATAACATGGAGATGCTTTGTATTATGGATTGAGTACATTTGGGAAGAAATGGGAAAGAAAGCAACAAAACAATGAAGAACATTAAAGAAATAGCAATACGCTGACTTGTCCCAGAAAAGCCCAGACCCCAGCTAGGAAACTTTGGCCAGTGGATAACAGGTAAGTAAACTCAAATACGAAGATCTGACCTGAAGGACTGTGTTGCTCCTTCCTCCTCCGGCAGGTGCTGATTCAACAGTCCTCTGCAAAGGCTGAAAGAGAACCAATGCTCTTGCTGCCTGTGGGACAGACAGCAGCAAGCTGACATCACTCACAGCTGCCTAAAGATTCCTTGGTGAGAATCTGAAGTGGAACTCATACCAAAGACAGGAATATTTGAATGGATACAGTTCCAATAGTCACACTGTGCGGGGCGGGGCGGGGGAGACAGGATGGAGTCCTCGGGTCAAAAGTCATCAACATGGTTAAACACAAACTACTGATTTTTAGTGTTGGAACCACTTATGATTATACAAATTAAGTGACAGATGAAAAAGCAACCTCTATCACACAGTGAATCAAGGATTGGTTACAGGAGATGAAGTAGCTGGGGCTAGAAATGGTTTGCACTATTCAAAAAGATTAAGCCTCTGCTGTAGAACTAAGCTACTGCAATTCACCTGGACAGGAACAGGTTTAATATGCAGGTGGAGGCTCCTTTTCTACACACAGGTAATTGGGAGCAACTCCACTCACTAAATAAAACAATGATCAGTATAATGGAACTATTGAGAAACCAAATTAGGGCCCAACTGGAGGCAAACTGGGATTTCAGGAGCAATGAAAACATCTGTAAAAAGGTCAAAATTTCTTGCGGCTAAGTACTGCACTGTTGAAGATGCACTGCCTACTGACACCATATCCAGTTGGAAGTAATCACCACTGGGACTGATACACTGGCTCATCTGGTTTTTCGCAGTTCTGTTTCCCGTAGAACAAGAGAATTTGTCCACTGCAAGGAAACAAATGTACTGAACTGTCTAGATCCAGCATCTCCACACAAAAAGCTGAAAACTCTAGAAACAACTTTAATGGATTTAGAAGAAAACCACTAGGTCTTAGGTAAGTTTTGATGGAAGTAATGCCGTTTTTTTGTTTGTTTTTTTTTTTTTTTTTTTTTTACACAAAAACAAACAAACAAGCAGTCCTGTAGCACTTTAACAAAAAAATTATTAGGTGATGAACTTTCATGGGTAGACCTACTCCTTCAGATCTGGAAAAATTTCCAGATTTGAAGAAGTGGGTCTGTTCCATAAAAGCTCATCACCTCACAAATTATTTTTGTTACTTTGAAGTGCTACAGGACTGCTTGTTTGTTTTGTGAAGATACAGACTAACCTGGATACTTCTCTGTGACTCTTTTAAGCAGTTTGTCATCTGAAGAATTCTGATGAGGGTCAGCAGGTTACCTGAAATGCTTCATCCAGAACAAAAAGTTATTGCAGAGTATTTTTCCCTTTGTTCTTGCTTAAATTTATCTAGTTACTGATGCTGTGCACTACATAACTGACTGCTTCAGATTAGTCTTGAGGTTAATCAAGTACTTCAAGCTTAATTAAAACCTGCCTGATACTAATCACATACCACTCAGTTAAGTGGTTACTTATAAGGTGAGAGAAGAAACCAAAGTGAAGTTAGGCTTCATATTTGAGCTAATACCATTTATTGACAGTACAAAATATTAAAACAACAATAATCAACTATACCAAAGTCAGAGCTTAGAGGGGTAAGATGTTACCCCTTTGCTTTTTTAAAAGCATGTAGAAACACAGGCATTTCATTTTTATATTGTATTCTTTAGGAAGCAGCTCAAATATTTTCAATTGCCTTTTGATACAAAATATAAGAACTTCTGTAAGCATTTAGTCTGCAGTCCCTATTCTCTTATTGAAATTTCACACACATTTACATGATGTCAGCATACAAGAACCTGCTTCTCATTTAAGGAATCATGATAGAAAGAAAATAAAATTTTAAAAATAGGAGGAAAGCATTGACTTGTGTATGGGACTAACAAAGAGCCCGACAATGCAGAGCTTCTTGGTTGACTTCAGCCAATACAATGACAATGCTTTACCTGAAGGAAAAGGACAGTTAGAAAGTCAGGTGTGAAACAAAAAAGGAGGGTAAGTTATATAAAACAGAGGAAGTGTCTAGAAGTGGAAAATTAAAAGTGAATGCATATTCAGTACAGGTTCCTCTTTAGAAAAGCAAGCATAATGGGAATTTAAATATGAATTACAGTTATAGAATATATAGAATAAAACTGGCCAGCGTATTCACCAATTCCCTCAGGGTCACTTTTTAGTTTTTTTTTTAGGACTGTACTTTTATAATGGCCTTTGTAGTTTCTTCAAAGTAAAGACAAGAAGCCTGCGATATTCCAATAGAAAATGCAGGTGGAGTTCTCCCTTCAAGCATCCAGATAGGGTCTGGGTCTATTTTTCTGTTTTGCTTTGTCAGCTTTTTTCTGTGCAGTTTTATTAGTTCCATTCTGTGCCTGCGTATATCTTGCCACTGTGGATACACCATCTATAAACTTGGTCTTGTAGAGGACATTTGCATTGTTGAACATCCCATCCTTCAAGGATACCACAATGAACTAAAGAAAAAAATAAATATTGCCACAGCATGAAACCCTTAATCTGAATTCAAAAAGACAGATTTTAAAATGATAAGGATTTCATAAAGTCCCTAGCAGGTATGGAGAGTGTCTCTAAAAGCAGCAGTTTAGATAATTGCTCCATTTAGCCTAATTGGCTATTGTCTTGGACACTAGTTCTCCAGAAACATTCTGAATGTTCTCTGACACCCTATCACCTCCCCTGCCCACTCTCTCTCTCTCTCTCTCTCACACACGATAAGACCATGTATTTGCCACCCCCCAGTATGTCCCTGATACTGAACAAGGACCCTTCATTTCAGATCAAACTATGAACAACCTGTTCCTGACAGATACAGGTGAGCCTCCTCCCTTATAGTTGGAAAGGGCACTTAGCTCTCTCTTCTTCAGTCCTTTCCCCTTTGCTTGGGTGGGTCTACTCCATTTGTTTCACAGTAATCTGGCTGCTTTGCTTAACCCTTTAGCCAAAAAAAACTTCACAGATACTGATAGCACAAGTATGTTCAGAGCTTTCAAACTGTGCCAGTGACAGTCTACCTTAAACCAATTAAATGGACTCCTGGTCTTTCCTCTGCAGGCAGGGAGCCAGAGGCAGAGCAGCGCCTTTTAAAAATGGTGCTGGGAAAAAAAGTGGCAGAATGCGCCACCGGAAAAAAAGCCCTGTAAATGGAGAATACCTTACACTTCTCCAGCTGTATAGTCATGCTCTCTGAAAGTAATGAACTACACTAACAGTTATTTGCATGAACATACCTGGGAATGTCTGAAGTGAGTGCGAAGCATCTGTCCAATGTTCTGTGTGTGAGAAAGATCAAGGGCGGCATCCACTTCATCTAAGATGTAAATTGGCGCAGGTTTGAAGAGAAGCATGGCTAAGATCAGGGACAAAGCCACTAAGGATCTAAAAACAGACCAAAGACAGTTAAGTTCTTATAGACTACAAGGGAAACAGTTATCTCCTCTCCCGTTTGGCTATTCCTCCAAAGCAACTTTGCTGCATCAAGGACATTCTCTTGAATGCAGACCACTACAAAAAGCTCTGGAGCAGCAAAACAAATAGCTAGCATCATGGTACGGTATACTGACACTCAGATTTCTGCCCAAAACTTAAGATAAAATAACTTTAAAGATCTGACAGTCTGGATTGTAACTTTGAAGTTCATGCTGTTTTACCCATTTCCAATTGTGAGTTGTGCTGCATTCTCACTGGTCTAACATTGTTATGTCCCTACTGTGCAGATCATCACCTTCTTGTGGTGAATAGGCTTGTGTATTCCTCCAGTGAACCTGAGAGCAATGCCACAGAGAGTCTCGTGCTCTTAGCAGGGTCACCCAGGGCTGCAAGATCAAGGGGGAGGGTCCAGACAAAGAATGATCCTAAAAGTCCTTAATGTCGGAACAGGTGGAGGATAGCAAGGGTAATGCTACAATGGCTGTGAAGGTGGATGAAGGCTGCAGCAGACAGGAGACTGCCAGCTTTTGTGGATCCCGTGCCATTGGACCTGAGCTTTCTATCCATCAAGAATTGTGTGGTGGCTGCTGTGCAACAGCCCCCCAACATTAAAGTCACACACAGACATTTTCCTCTGTGTACTACTCTTCTAAACTCAAGCCCTACCATGACTGGCAAATGGTGATGGGAGCAGGATTGCGAAATCTGGAAGCTTTTAATCATGCACCAGCATCTAGGCAGTGAACGTATGCATCGGTTGTTCCATTTTGAGGACTGAGGTCGTAGAACAGTTTGGCTGCTGCATCCATGACTGAGCAGTCCTATTTAGAATCCACTCTGCTCACCCCCATGGGGAGAGGGCTAGAAAAAGGGCCCTAAACATAGTGCACCTCAATCCCCGCTGACTGGATAGCCGTGTCCAGTGGCTTCATCTCCATGTGGTCAAAATTGCACAGTAAACTTTGGAACATGGAATATTCAGACTCTAATGGACAACCCAGACAGTGAGCGACCCAAAAGACACACAGGAATTATTGCCTGTGAGCTTTGATGATTCAACATTGATATCACTGCAATGGCAGAAACATGTAGACCACAAGATGGACAGCTAAGAGAAGAAGGTGGAGGGAAGAAAAACAAATTCATGAAGTAGGATTTGCCATCAAAAACGAACTGACAAAGATCCTATCTGAAGTCCCTGTCAGCATCAATGAGCATCTCATGACTCCCCGCTTGAAGCTTGCCAAAAACCAACAGGCAACTATCATCAATGCTTATGCACCAACCCTGGACGCCACAGATGACGTGAAGGAGAAGTTCTACACCCAACTGGACACAGTCCTGAAAGACATACCCAAAGACGACAAGATTTTTCTTTTGAGGGATTTCAATGCCAGGGTCAGAAGAGACACGGATCTCTGGTAGACTACCACTGGGAAAGAAGGTGTTAGCAACAGCAACTCCAATGGAGCGCTCCTCCTTACAGAATGTGTGGAACACAAGCTTGTCATCACAAACACCATTCCACCGGTAAAACAAATTTAAGACCGCATGGCAACATCCTTGATTGAAGAACTGGCACCTCGGAGACTGTCATCGTCTATACACAGGATTGGCATGATATTCTTCTCGCACATGCAATGACCAGTGCTGATGACTGCTGGACCGATTACTGCCTTGTTCAATCCACAGTGATGATTAGGACTGTCCCCAAAGAGAGAAGTCAGAGGAAACAGATCCAACAAAAGATCAATGAACAAGGCTTGAAGGACCCCATCAAACAAAGTGACTTCCAGGCAGCACTCCAAAGGAAGGTGCCAACAGTACACCCTGAAGATATGAAAGAACACTGTCTATTGAAAAATGCCATCTTTGGAGCTTATGGTGAAACCATTGGTTACCGGACCAAGAAGCATCAGGACTGGTTTGATGAGAACCACGTAGAAACTGAATGCTTGACTAAGGGAAAAAAAGAAAGCCTTTAGGGCCTGGCAAAGCAATATTAATTGCACAATGAAGAGAAAAGAACATGCCAAGGCCAAGGCAAAAATACAACATAAAACAAGGACCCTGAAAAACCAATGGTGGACAGAGTGCAAAAGCTTCATCTCTCAGACATCAAAAATACAAGAGGTTTCTTCAATGCTACCAAATCTGTTTATGGACCAAGAAACCATGGAATCAATCCTCTGAGATCAAAGGATGGTACCCAACTCTTGAAAGACAATGAAGCCATTTCTTCTCGCTGAAGGGAGCACTATAATGAGCTGTTGAACTGTCCCTCCACTGTGGTCCTAGAATACCTTGACCAAATCCCTCAGCAACCACCTCGAGATGACCTTGCAACACTTCCTACTCTGAGTGAGGTCCAAGCTGCCATCAGAGCAATGAACTGCAACAAGGCAACCCGATTAGATGGAATCCCCACCGAAATCTTCAAAGAAGGTGGGCCAGAGCTCTACAAACAGCTCCAGCTCCTGATTCTCAAGATCTGGTATAGGGAGCAGATGCCACAAGATTTCAGAGACACACTGATCATCAGTCTTTTCAAGGAGAGAGACAAGATAAACTATCATGGCAACTCCCTCCTGGTAACAGCAGGGAAAAATCTGAGCTTGAATCCTTGGAAACCAACTCCTGCCACTCTTAGAAGAAATTCTCCCAGAACCCCAGTGTGGCTTCTGACCATTCTGAGGAACAGCAGACATGATCTTCACTGCCCAGCAACTGCAAGAAAAATGTTGTGAACACAACCAAGCTTAATATATGAATTTCAACCACCAGGCCAAAGTATTCAACTCAATTGTTGCACCCCGTGGATCATCCTCTCAAAGATCAGCTGCCCCAAAAAATTCATTAGCATTGCAAGGCTGCTTCATGACATGACTGCCACAGTTTTGAGCAACAATGGATCCCAAAGTGACCCCTTTGAAGTCAAAATGGGAGTCAAGCAAGGCTGCATTAGTGCCGCATCACCTTCATCACCATGACCCTTCACCTCATTGATGGCAAGCATCCAGATGGTGTGAAGATTGAAAAGCTTTCTGTTCATTCTATAGACAATCTCAGGAGACTGAAGACTAAAAGCAAGACCTCCCCAACCTTGATCATGGAGCTCCAGCACGCAAATGACAATATGGTTGTTGCACTTTCTCCCACAGCCCTTCAGACCATCTTAAGTGCCTTTGCTGAAGCATATGAGAATCTCGGCCTTGCACTGAACATCTTAAAGACCAAGGTGCTCCACCATCCTTCACCCATGGGACAATCCCATGCACCTTCTATTGCAGTCAATGGAGAACTGGGAAATGTGTAGCACTTCCCATACCTTGGAAGTCATCTTTCTGCTAAAGTTGACATTGATGCAGAAATCCAGCATTGTCTGAGCCATGCAAGCTCTGCTTTTGCCTGTCTGAGACAAAGGGCCTTCGAGAATCAGGACATCTATCCTAAGACAAAGCTCCTTGTATATGGTGCAGCAGTTGTTCCAATGCTACTATATGCATATGAAACCTGGACAACACACAAGTGTCACTTGAAAGCACCAGAACAATAGCAATGCTGCCTCAGGAGAATCCTAAATATCTCTTGGGATGATAGGCGCACGAACACTAGCATCCTGGAAGAGTCGAACTTGACCAGCATTGAAGCCATCATCATTCATCAACAACTTCGCTGGACTGGTCACATGGTTTGGCTGTCTGATCATGACCTCCCAAAACAGATTCTGTTTTCCAAATTGGAGGAAGGACAGAGAAGCAATGGGGGCCAGCGGAAGCGATATAAGGACATGCTGAAGTCACACAAAGTGCAGCATCAGTGTCAACGTTTGGGAGAACCTGCCCAAGACCATCCCCAGTAGAGAAAGGTAATCCATGAAGGGGTGGTGCAATTTGAGAAGTCCCACCACAGTGCAGCCAAGGACAGGCGGAGAAGAAGAAAAGAACGTCAAACTGTCCCATGACCCTCAAACAGCTAGTAACACCTGCCCATTCTGTGATAAGATCTTTGGCTCCAGAACTGGGCTGATCAGCTATCAACAGACTCACAAATAGGAAGGTGACATGAAGATGTCTTACTCATTATTGAGTGACTGCCAAGAGAGAGAGAAAAGATTATGTCAGCCAGCAGCTATTCTGGATCATTCTCTCTCTCTCTCTCTCTCCCGCCCCTCACTCCCCTCCAGAAGGTCCTTTGCTTCCTTCACCCTGCTCCCAAGAACATTCTTCTAGTCCTCCAATTTCCAGCTGCACCTTTAAAAGACACTGCATTACTTCTGGCACAGAGAAAAATGGTATCCTCTCCACAGCAACTTACTCCCATCTTTAAATGTGCTAGAGGGGTACCATGATGGTCCTTTTGAACAGTGGGGAGAGAAGAACCACACATCTAGGAATCAGAGACTACAAACTGAACATGGGAATCTTCAGTATTACCAAGTCCTCAATACTATCAATTTTTTAGAGTATTGTAACTCTCCTGTAATTTATTTCACTTATGACACTCTTCAGAAGCAGTTTGTCTTAATTGATATGGAAAGCATTGTACTCATCTATTTACAGCTATTTAAATTTCTTCATTCTTGAATGCCTCTGTTATGGAGATACATACATTAGCTTAGCACTTTACATTATATGAAAGCAAAAATCTCCTGGGGGAAAAAGGCCAGATCTGTGGCCTATATCAGCAGAGTGTCCTGTGCAAGATGGTGGTGATGGTTGTGGGGGGGGGGGGGGGGGGGGGGCGGGGGAGATAAGAAAAAGAAGAAAAAAAAAACGCACACTTACCTTTGACCTCCACTAAGTTCTGTTAAATTTTCCTTCCAGGTGTTTCCTAATGCAACCTTGAATTCCAGACCATCTAGGACAGTTTGCCCTTCTGGTGGTGCCAGCATAGCATTGGCCCCAGGTAAAAGAGTAGAGAAAATTGAACCAAAGTCTTTGTTCACCTTTTAAAAAAAAAAAAAAAATCAATCAATCAAGCCGCCACAAATATTTTCTAATGGCCTTTGAATCATGCACAATTGTTCATAAACTCTTCATGTTCTGCTCCACATAGTGAGCTTCTTTTAACCTGATGGAACTGGATGTCCAACAAAAGATTAGCATGTGCTAGATAGTAAAGACAGATTTTGTTTCATAATTCAAAACAGAAACATATGGTTCCCAACACGCAGGGCATGAAGGACCATTCAGGGAGGCAGAAGGCAGCCTGTGCAGCTGGGACCAGGGTTAAAGAACAAACCGCCCATATCTGCTCCTGGTCCTGTGCCAAGCCCCGGCCCCCTTACTGCATCTGCATCCCACTCTACCCCCTGAGTCTCAGCCCCACTGCTAAAATGTAAAAGCAAGGTGTGAACTAACATACCTTTTGCCAGGCAATGTTCAAAGTTTCATTTTTCTTTTGGTCAAGCTCTTCGATAGTTGCAAGTATTTTAGACTTATCATTCTCTACAATTCTTTTTCTCTTCATTAAGTCATTATACTGGTTCAATTAGAAGAGAAAACTAGTCTCAATTAACTTGTTCTTGACATGTTTGGCTCTAATCCAATAAATACTCAAACACTTAACTTTAAGCATATGGAGAATCCTACTTCTCAGATTAAAAGTTAACATGCATAACTGCTTGCAAAAAACCCCCCAAAAAACAAAAAACAAGCTTTTAGTACTTTATTCTGTAATATATACTAGAAGTCTGCTACAAATTATGAAATGGTAAAATTAAGCCCTGAAGGACACTTTACTCCTCATTCTGTAGACAATGGTAGCCACTTTCACCCATAAGAGAAATAAGAGAGATTACCATCAGGCAACAAAACTATGGGAAATGCACTAACCCTAGACAATTATAGCGATACTGAAGCTAAAATGTTAATTGGACAACTCTTCCTGAAACACTGGGGGCCAGAGCTCCTATTTTGGTGAGGTTTTATTTTTGATTTAATATTCTAATACAATCAAGTATTGCAGTAGACACAGTAATGCTGAACTGACAGACTCGGAATGCAGCTTTTAAGAAGGATACTAATCTTTTGTCACAAAGTCAGGATTTCTCCTAATATCAATTGCCAGTCCATAGTCAGTTAAAATGTATTAGCATCCAAGAACAAAAAAAATGGGTCATGTTATTGACTTCTGAATTACACAACAAAATGCTCAAGCAGATCACCCTGCTACTTTGGGGCACTGAGTAGTAGTCTGCAGGTGACACATCATATTGCCCATGAACAGAGATATGCTACAAATTGTCTCGAGGTTAGAGCAAAAATTGTTTACCCTTTCTTCAGCCTCAGAAAGCATATTCATAGCTCTCATATTGACATTCCTTCCCAGCTTCTCTTTCTTCTCTTGTAGTTTCTGCAGCCTCTGACCTGCCTCTTTAGGATTGTTAGTTTTAAAATCATATGCTGTATTAGGCTGGCCAAAAAGTTGCTTCTCTGAAGCTATCCACTCATAGTCTTTCAGCAGTTTAGCCACCTAGAACATATACAAAGTATAAATGTTGAGATCATTTACATGAAAAAATATCAGCATCAAGGTTTTACAACATTAAACCTCAGTATACAAATCTCAGCTTCGTTTAGCATCATAAGAATACTGACTTATGTCAAATACTGCAGAAAAAATTCAAGAAGGTCAAAACAAAGGGAACATTATTGAATAGGAGTTTGACCATGCTGTTTAAACCTAAATTTTCCAAATTGCACCACGATGCTCTGCTACAGTGTCTAAGTCAACCTTCTTTAATAGGTTGGTCCGATGTATATAACTGCATCTGCTTTACCGGTTATCTCCAAAACAGACATTCTCTGTTTTTCCATGAGACAACGTATGGATAAACATGTGAGACTTTTCCCTCCTCTGAGACGTTTCTCAGAGTTGAGGATGTACTGGTACAGCAATGCTTATTAGTTAAAGAAGAATATTTCCATTGCCCACAGTAAGTGAAATAACCAGCTCTGGTTACTATAGGCAAAGAAGAACAGAGTTCTAGGATACCTTGGCAGCCGCATCAGTAGTCTCTCGCTTGTGTTTATTAATGTTATGTTCTAGCTCTTTAATCTTAAGCTGAGCTTCATTATTTTGTTCTTTGTATTTTACAGCCTCTGCAGCTTTGGCTTTAATTTCCTTATCCTGGGCCATGATTACTTCCTTTTGCTTGGCCAGCTCCTCCTGAGCTTTCTTTACCGATTCCTCAAAAACAAAGGAGACAGACAATTCTTTTTACTCAATTTGCATTATACTTTATTATGAATAAAGGAAAATAACTAGCAGGAAAAAGGGGAAAATACAGGAATTCTTTGAGGGTGAAATTCAGTCCAGGATAATGAGTTCCACTAGGCTATGCATCTCCTTTGTGTAGAAGAAAAATACACATCAAACTGAATATATAATCTATAGTAGGAGGTTTAATAGTCTCAGCTACACACAGATGGAAAACATCAGAACTCAGTTGTCTTTGGTATTGAAAGTACCTCCAGTTTTGCCAGACCTACCTTTGTCTTAGACACCTCAGATGCCATAACATCAATCTGACCCTGGTAGGATTTGATAGCTTCATTCACAGCTTCAATCTGTTGTTTATAGCATGTCTGTTCTCGCTTTAGCTCCTCTAATTCCAGAACTAATGCTTCAGCTTCCTAAAAGAAGACATGTTGAACATTATTAAGGAATATTCTTGACCAGAAAGATTTAATATTCAGCTTGTTTCTGACTAAAGGGGGAGAAGAAAGTTCAGAAGTCAGTTGCTCTGTAACCACATCTGTAACATCACTGTAATATAATATCTGGAGATACACATCTCATAGAACTGGAGGGGACCTCTGAAGGTCATTGAGTTCAGTCCCCTGCTCTCTTGGCAGGAACAAGCACCAGCCTCTTTTTTTTTTTAATTTAATATTATTTGCCCCAGATCCCTAAATGGCCCCCTCAAGGAGTGAACTCTCAGTCTTGGGTTTAGCAAGCCAGTGCTCAAACCACTGAGCTATCCCTCCCCAAACTGTAACCCAAGCAACCTCAGAGAGAGAGGCTAGAATGTATTTATGATTCTAGGACAGCTCATATATCACCAATTTGCATGTATGTCTCAGACTATAAAATATCCATGTACTGAAACTGATAAGGTTTGAGAGAATCAAACTTCCACACACATTTCTGCTCCATTGTGGTGGCTTTTCAGAATTGTTAAACTTACTACTAACAGTGCAAAAATTTACCTGCTGCTTTTCCTTCATTTTTTTGCTGGAAGCATCTGCCTTCTTTTTGGCACTGTCTAACTTCTGCTGGGCATCTTTCAATTCCTTCTCACGCTCCACTTCAGCATTTTTCATTTTGTTCTCCAGTACTTTATATTTTTCTTCTGCCTTTTTTTGGAGTTCCTTGGTTTTCTTTAGTGTCTCTTCATTTTCCTCTAAATCAAAAAGTACATATTGAACCTGGCAGTTCTTCTAGTCCCAAACTAATCCTCTACACATATGCTTATAGCTCAGGTGCCAAATCAATTTTAATAAAGGCTTAGTACCCCAAAAAAAAAAGTCTAGTAAAAACTTTTACTAAAGCTATGAGATTAGCAATTTCAGTGCTCCCTTGTCCATGAGTCATTGTAAATGTTGCTTGAATACACCACCACATAATCGACATGGGAAGATAGAGCAAGGCGGAAAATTCTCTCACGAAGTTAAAACAAAATAAATAAGCTCTCCTGGTTTATGCCAACTAAATATACATTTTACTTGCCACAGGACAAACAAATTAATTCACTGACTGGTAGTCTAGCAATCTTTGGTATCCTACCAGTTCCTTGGCTCCTGGAAGTGTCTGAGACACTCCTACTACATATGCCTATTTCTTCCTCTTGAACTTATATGCTTTTGCTACCTTCTTTCCAGATTGCTGTTATCTGAATGAAAGCTAGTATTTTTCAAATGATTTCTCAGGATTCAATCTATGTACAGTGCAAATCCTAAATCCTGGAAAAAAAATATCAGCAGCCTTAAATGAATCCTTATTTGACTTGGTTCACCGTTATTTTAAATTTATAACTTTTTGTATTTGTTAAACACAAATTCCTAAAAAAACTTCAGGTTTTTTAATATAACCTAAAAGCTATTAGATTTATAAAATCTCAAAAGCCTCTGACCTAAGTTCCCAATGAATAACCAAATAATGTCCTTCAAGTTTTCTGCAACTTGCTATCTCACCAATGGTTTTCTTGAGGGTGTCCAGCTCTTCTTGCTGTTTGTGATAGGCACTTTGCTGAAGTTTGGTTTGCAAAAGCTCTGCTTCTTCTGATTTCATCTCCCACTGCTGCTTCAGTTGGCGATATCTTAACAGATGATAGAAGAGAATCAGATGTATTCACATGACAAATTAGAGGCATACAACATATGTAGGGTACACAATAGTGTTCCCTCTAATTTCTCCCACCCACGAGCAAAATGAATTTCATTATATGTACCAACATGGAGGTAATGTGCAATACAGAAGCGTCACAACATTCATGAGGGTTCGGTGTTGAGAACCCTCGTGAATATGATGGGCTCAGAGCCCTGGATAAGCAGCGCCACTGGCACTCCTGGGCCTGGTGAAGCAGTGGCCACCGGCACTCCCCTCCTGGATCCTCGGGGAAGCAGCAGCCACGGGCGCTCACAGCCTCAGGGAAGTGGCAGCTGCTGGTGCTCCTGGCCCCAGGGAAGCAGTGGCCGGTAATGAATAAATGCTATTCGCAAATGTTGAACTTGTGAATGTTGCGACCTTGCTGTCCATAACCTTCACATTGGTGCGCATAACAAAATTCACATGGCTGGGGCAGAACCAAGGAGTTCTGAGTGTGGGTGGAGGCTCAGGCCTGGGGCACAGGCATAGGAACATGAGGTGTGCGGGTGCTGGCTCTCTGGTGTGGCCCAGGAGGAGGGGCAAAGGGCTGTGGCAGATGGTGGGCTGCAATAGTGTAGGAAGGCTCCAGGACTGGAACAGGCAGGGGGGCTCTGGGTCCAGGTTGCTCCACCTGCATGCGCATGGGGTGGTTGGGCTGCCACTGCGGGACAGCTCCTCTGGGGCTGAGCGGCCAGGCCACAGTTGCATTCAGGCCTAAGGAGAGGTACCAGGTTCAGGCTGCCCCTCTCCCAGCCATCCAGCCAGAGGTTAGGTTGGGGGCAGCCTGATTTGTGTTGGTGCCTTGAGTGCCTGTGCCAGGCCAAGTAGGCAGCTGTGCAGCCATGCAACTTAGAGGGAACTTAGGTACACAGAGGGGGGGGATTTCCTTGGGAAGGAGCCCCATCTACATGGCTCTGGAAGGGGATCTTCCAGAAGCGAGATCTTGCGGGGATATGCTAGTGAGGCATGAGATATTTTAATCTGCATCTCATTAGCATCTTCCGCTCTGCCCATTACCATGCCCCTTCTGGAGTATAGACATGGCCTGTGTGTGCAGCCAAGTGCTATTTCGAAATGCATTTTTGTTCATAGCAGCCTTATTTTGAAACAAGCTATTCCAGACTAGCTCTTCTGGAATAGTTTATTTCGAAATAAGGCTGCTGTGTAAACATACCCTTATTTTCCTAACCATATTTCATAAAAGACCCTGAAAGAAAAATACATAATTATTTTTTAAATTTAAATTTACAAAAATATTTGTTAAATAAGATTTCATTTAAATATACAACAACAGTTATTTTGGGGGAAACTGTTGCAAATGTCAGTGTTTTTATAATTCTCATCTACTCTGATTTTATTCTCTAAACAGAAGCTGAAATTATGGATAGAAGCTACTATAGGAAATTCATTTGGTACTTCAGTAATGGGAAAAGCATCAGTGCATACTAAAATACTACTTTCCCAAGCACAGGAACAATGACATTTTCTTGCTACTATTTTCCTGCAGGCGTGGTCCAGAAATTTCCTTACCTTGCCATGAATTTGTGTAGTGAAGTGATCATACTACTCTGGCTTTCATACAAAACACATCATCTGACTCTCTGTGCTCTGCTAGTACTATATAGGTATTAATAAATAAATAAATAAACAAATAATTAAAAATGCTTGTTGAATAGTAACAGAGAAGTAGCCTGTTAGTCTGTATCCTAACAAAATAAAAAAGCAGTCAAGTAGCACTTTCAAGACTAACAGAATAAGTATCACCTAACAAATTATTCTGTTAGTCTTTAAAGTGCTATATGACTGTTTTTTGCTTTTATAAACACTTGTGTATTTTAAGCCTTACTTTTCAGCAATGTTCTTTAAGTTTGTCAGCTCCTTTTCTACTGTCACTAGCTCAGACTCCTTTGTTTTTAATTTTTCTTGAATATCTTTCATTTCCAGAAGCTTGGACAAAACGGATGCAGACTGTGACCGTGCACCTGATTAGTGAAAGCAAAGAAAACCACTGATTAATGCTAGTAATCAATTACTTAAGGATGTATTTAAAAACTGGTTTATTCACATAGAAGACACGAGAGAATAAAACTAGTGTTGCTTATAAAGCAAAGAATGAACCTAGACAAGTTCTCAAACACAGAGAATGCTTTCTTACTCTGGCACTAAGGCACATCTATCTACACCAATTTACCAGATTCCTGGAACAGAAGTTTTACTGGACTGGAAGCCCTTAATGGAGCTCAATCCAAATTTTTATGCGACAGCTTACATATTTAACTGCATTTTGTAGGTTTAGCTGAAATATTTAACTGATAATATTTTCCCCTTCTTAGTTAAAGATGATGCCATACATTGTTTTGGTACCAAAAAAAGCTGTTTTGTTCTTTGGTTAAAAATTCTCAGATATTTGTCTGTTTCATAAATGGGTTATCCAGCACATTTCATGTGCACAGGGAACACTATACAGTCATAATGTAATTAAAAATTTAAATAAGGCAAAAAACTGTGTTCCAATATTTTCATTTACATCGGGTTCGTCTACATTAGCCAGCTACTTTGAAGTAGCCGGCACAACGTCAAAATAGCACACGTCACATCTACACGCGCCGTGTGCTATTTCGACGTTGAAATCGACGCTAGGTGGTGAGACGTCAATCACTATTCCCATCGTCGGATGGGAATAGCGCCCTACTTTGACATTCAACGTCAAAGTAGGGCATGTGTAGACAATCCACATCCCACTACTTCGAAAGAGCAGGGTCCTCCATGGCGGCCATCAGCTGAGGCGTTGAGAGACACTCTGTCCAGCCCCTGCGGGGCTCTATGGTCACCACATGCAGCAGCCCTTAGCCCAGGGCTTCTGGCTGCTGCTGCTGCAGCTGGGGGTCCATGCTGCATGCACAGGGTCTGCAACTGGTTGTCGGCTCTGTGGATCTTGTGCTGCGCAGGGCAAGTGTATCTGGAAGGGGCCCTTTAAGGGAGTGGCTTGGGGCTCTACTGGCCCCTTATTTTGACGTGGAGCACTTGTGTGTGTGGATGCTCCACATTTCCTTCTGGGGCGGCTCCTTTCGATATTCCCTATCGTTACTTTGACGTGGAACATCGACGGCACCAGCCCTGGAGGACGTGTAGACAATACACATCTAAGTAGCCTATTTCCATGTTCTTACTTCGAAATAGGCTACTTCGACATGGTGTGCTAGTGTAGACGTAGCCATCTTGCATTATTGGGATCTGATTTTAAATACAATACATCTTCAGACAAATAGACTTCCGAATTATCCAGGGTAAAGATCTAAATACAATTTTATTGTTAGCATGTTAAAACATTTAAAGCAGTACAGTAAACCCTCAAAATGTGTGACTTTGAGTTACGCTAAACTTGCATTAACATGAGTTACGCACAACTCACAGCTGCTCTGCAGCTGTCTGCCCACCAGGCTCCCCCAGCTAAAGGAAGCCAGGTCGGCAGACAGATGCAGCTGCTGGGTCAAGCCAAGGAAAAGTGACGCCTGGCTCCCAGAGTGGCAGAAAGCCAGGAAACCAACCAGCCTGATCACCCATCTCCCCTCACTTGCATAGGGCTTGCAATGAATGCAACCCCCATGTAACTCAAGGGTCTACTGTACAGCCAGTGAAGAAGATATGGTGTTTAACAAAAAAAAAAAAAAAAAAAAAAAAAAAAAATATATATACCTCCACTCAGAGTCCCTTGAGGGTCAAAGTTATCTCCTCCAAGAGTGACAGTTCTTTTCATTATATTTTTGTCAAAAGTCACTTTCTTGGCATTATTCATGTTATCACAAACCAGCGTTGTTCCAAAGACATATTCCATTGCCTTCTGCAGTTCAGATTCATACCCAATCAGAGAGAGGGCCAAATGCACATTATCAGCACCAACCTAATAGTCAAAGGAAATTGTATTAGAATTCCACAACAATTTGATGAAGAGTTTTTAAATTCAGTTTCTTGCTCCCCTTAAGGTTTTGTAACATATTCAAATTCCTCAATACCATGTACTAACACAATGGCAGCAATTGCTTTTGAATTATTTGACTGTAGGTAGAAACCCTGACTCAATCCCTCCCCTTCTCTAGTCAGATTAATAATGGGCACCAGTAACTATTTAGCAATGCATCTCTCCCTTTGTGGCTAGCAACAAAAAACTTTATTGTTCTGCCCATCTTCTCCTTCCTCTGTCTTAGGATGTGTCTACACTAAGCAGCTTTGTCACTAAAATTCAGCTTGTGTTAATGATGTTTGTTGTCTCTTTCGCCAACAAGATAACCCCCTCTTGGTGAGTGGAAGTATCTTTATCGGGAGGAGTGTGTTCTTGTTGACAAAGCAGCATTGAGACTTTCAATGACAGCTGCAAAACTTTACAGTTCAAGCAGTTTTTTTAAAGCACCCATGCACAACAAAAGTTTTGCTGAACAAGTTCGAGTGCAGACATAACCTAACAGCCAGTTCAGTTCTTTTTCCCATTCCATCCCATCACATCTTCTTATGCTTTTGCAGACTATCATTTCTGGTAATTCACTATTCAGCCAATTTTCAAGTTAATAACTCCCTCATCCCTTTAAAGATACAGCTGACCTCTGTAAGTCTTGCATAGGATAGCAAAGGAATAACTTCCATTACAGCATAAGCATGACTGACATTACCCTATATGTTCCCCATTCCAATAAATCATGTTTGAAAACATGCCTTTTGTGTGATAGTTAATAAAGCATGCCACTTTTAAGAAAAATATACAGAGCAAAAGAATTCATTTGAAGACATACCAAGCGTTTTGCTGCCATCACAGTTTCTTGACCAATACACTGTGCTGAAATTTTATTTAGTGGAATTATGGTGTATCGACGTTTCAGTTCACCTTTTTCTAGCAGTTTTTTACCAACAACCTAAAATTTAGAAAAAAAAATTACACAAGGGTATCAAAACATGTCAAATCATGAAAACTACAGAGGACTGAAAAAAATTTCTTACGGGAACAATATGCATACTGGAGAATTTATGTTTGGCTAAGGAGGCATGACTCCATTGATCTATATTAATTCTTACTCACTAAAAAGTAAATTCACTGTTTGCTAAGATCTGCTTAAGGATACCTTATTGGTTTGGACCCAGGTTTTTAGTGTTGACTCAGGATTTGAGGCGGCCTCAAATTTGGTGTTAGGGACCACTTGGAGATAATTGTATCCCTGCATGGACACAAAATTTGTACCTGTATCCACATCGACAAAAATGAGCCAGGGATATTTGCATCCACTTCTGCAGATGAAGATACTTACAGATATAAAGCAAATATCCCCAGATTTTTAGAATACAGGTGGCTCAGTATTTTATGAAAGCCTGCACCCCTTTAAAGTGTCCGAGACTGAGACCCCAAGTCACTAATTGCTTTTGAAAAATCTTGCTCTTCATGCACAAAGTTTTAACTAAACATCACCCAGGAGTGTCAATATATGTTTCATGACTAAAGCACAGAATTGAATACTGCCAAAGGTATGTACTCAAAAGTTACATGTTAAGAATCATACTTCTGTATCCACCACGATGTTGTAGAGTTTTCCCCCAGCTACCACTTCTAGAGCTGTTGCAGTGGAGATCTCTTTCACAGTTATTAGAGAGGCAACAAGTCCTTTTATATGGTTTGGGTTCCAATTCTTTTCTGGATCCCTTAAAAGAAATTAAAACAAGTTCTGTTTTCATCCAAAGAAACATCTTATGACAAAAACTGAATAAATTTATATTAATATTAAAGTTATTAAAATTAAACAGTATACAGAGAGATAATATTCTGAAGCTACAAATAACTAAATTATTTTAAAATTTCATAATCAACAAGGGTTTCCAAGTAAACTGTCAGCTATGGAATAAACAGAAAAATCCTATCCTCAAGATTGGCTCAAGTTGTTCATAAAACTTGGAATTATCAATAGTTATGCAAAGTTGACTTTATTTAAAAGCTAGCACTGCTTGAGAGCATTGCTAATATTTGTAATTGACATTTTAGCATTACAATTACATAAAGCAAGTCTATTCATTAGGTATGATGCATAAATTTTTCACTGAAGTAGTTAATCGTTTCATGAGAGGTTGGCAGAAGTTGATCAAGTTATTTTTTCTTGACTGTAAGAAGTTACTGAACTTTTATTGTTTACATGTTATCACTAGCCTTTTCAGTTTGACTGCAATTTAAAGAGGCACACATACACAAAATAACTATGGATCATAGTTTTTTTTTCCCTGCCACATATATTTAACTGGAAAAAGATTTAGACAAAAAGATAGAGAAAAATGCTGTAACTGAAAATACTAGTGCATACATAGGCACTACTGGTGCATTTCTCAACAGTGGTGGTATAAAACCAATCAGTAATTAACTGCCACAATATTGCCATGGGAATAGAATAACTGATAGTATTGATACTGTATCATCAGAAATTAGCAGCCAACATTTAGAAGCATATAAAAAGTGCACCTGCTGTTTTGACTTTTACTAGTCACAGTGGACAGTGCACTGGACTGGGCACAAGAGACCTAGCTCTGCCACTGGCAGGATGGACATTGGACAAGTCATGTTACTTCTTCATACCCTAACTTCCCCACAATATTAATCTTCCTTTGTAAAGTGCTTGGACACTGACGGGTAAAAAGAGCTGTATAAGTGTCAGGTAATATATTATTGTCTTAAATCCAGGCACATTAATTATGCCATGGCAAAGTCAGTAACAGAAAGGGAAGCAAACTGTTTCCATACTACTAGCAAAACAATGGCCTCTTGAATTGTAATACTCCTGAAATTACACAGTTTTATAAAAGTTTCTAGAGGACTTTTTTTCTAAATGGATGTTTTAGGCCCTATTTTCAGGGAGGGATGAAAAAACCTACTTTAGGGGCTGCAGCCCAGGACCCTGCACTAAAGATCTCCGGAACACCAGAATTGCACATCTATTTGCAGGGTCCTGGGCTGCAGCCACTCAAGCTCCTGTGTTACGGCCCTGCCTGGCATGGTCCCCTGCAATGCCATTTTCCCAACCCAATATAGCTACAGTTGCAAGCACTAGGAAGCACTGCCCTCACATCTCCCATTGGCTGTGAATCATGGAACCTGCCTCCTCCTCTCCCCAGGGCCTGCGCCACCAAAGGGGAACTGCCCTGCACCCCAACCCCCTGCCCCAGCCTTGAGCCCTCTCCCACATCTTAAGTCTTGCCCAGATCCTGCACCCCCACCTCCTCACCCTGAGCTTCTTCTGCACCCCAAATACCACATGCCCAGCCCCATCCCAGAGCCTGCACCCCTAGCTGGAGCCCTCAGCCTCTTCCACACGCACACAAGCCTCTGCCCACAGCCTCCTCCCACAATCTGAACCCCTCACTTTTGACACTCCCCAGAGCCTAGGACCCTCCACAAAATCTAATAGCCTCAGGCCCCCGGAAGAATTAATCCAGCCCTACTTACTTATACTCAAACTGTAGATTAGGAAACTTGGCCATTAAGGTTTCATATGATTCTCTCAACTGATTGACATCATGAGACAGTTGTCTCCGTTTTGCTAGAAGAATTTCTTCTTTTTTGTCTGAAAGAGCCAAACAAATCTATTACTGAATTTTTCAGTCGTACTCTTTGCAGATTTACATATGAAGCAGTTTAGAAGTAGGCAAACTGCATGTAGCCCAAGGTATAATGAGAAGTGCTTCCTTATTCCACAATTTTTATCACTTCAATTTAAGCAAAATATTAGCACCAAACTATTTCAAACAAATGTAAATCAGAAGCTTGGAATCTTGCTATCTTTAGTGAGAATTTTGGAAAACTATAATTAGTACTTTTAGCTAGATATATGCACTTTTTGCAGTAAGGACAGATGTAAAATATTACAAAACTCCATACTGGACAAAATTTTCCAATGTAGGTTCTTAAAGTAAGGTGTTAAATCAATTAGATTTTCAGAAACAGCAAACACCTACATTTGCTACCAACGCTGGGGTGGATTTTCATTTACACTAGAAACCTTTTCTACTGTGGCTCTGCATTTGTACTGTAATGGGGCCTCAAACTGACATTATGTGGACAGAGTGATAGGAAGGTGCCTTAATATAAATGAAAGTCATGCTCTTTGCTGGGAAGGGGCTGGGAAAGGGGAAAAGAAAGGAAAGCTCAATTTAAACATGCAGAAATACTGGCCTACTAGTATACCGTTGAAGATAAAAACTATCATACAGCCCCAAATCACAGCCCTGTGACTTATGAATGCTTTACCCTGCTGCAAGTAAGAAAGTTGCATATTTTCCTTTAATTCTATTGGGTTACTTCCACTATACTAGTAAATAGTCATTAAAACAGCAGAAATACTAAACTGCTTCAGAGTTCTCTTCCTGTGTTTTCAGGTTCTTTCTTCACACCAGATTCTTCTAGATCATCTTATACTTCCACCCACCAAATCCCAAAATCCCTATTCTACTAGTACGATAGCACAAACCTTCATAATTCAGGGTTTCCATTTCATTTTCTAGTTTTTCTTTCAGCTTTTTAACAGCTTCAAATGCTTCTTGATCTTTCTTGTAGCCACTGTCCATCTTCTTTACTTCTGTTTGTTTTGTCTTTAATTCTTGTTGAGCATGTTTCAACTTCATTTGAGCCTATAGCGAAATACAGGACAAACACATATGGGAGGTTTTCAAACAGTACATTGTATAAATGTAAAATTTTTGCATTATCTGGGCGCTACGGTTATGGTTCTGGATCTTTATCCATTACAGTATTGTCAAATAGCATCCTTGGCATTTAAAAACAGTGTAATTGTCAAGACAGTTTGCGTAATTCATTTCAAGTCAACTTATTTCAATCTTGGTGCCATCCACATGGCACCAAAGTTCAAAATAAGCAGATTTTCAAAGTTTCTGCTACCGCTCATACAACTACGGGTACCGGAACACTGCACTCAAAATAGTGCTGCTATTTCAAGCACAGTGTTTAGCCACAGAGTTTCCATATCCTGAAATACAAGTTGAACTTCTCTCACCCAACACCCTCAGAACCTAAACTAGCGCTGGATGAGAAAATTTGTGGGACAACGGGAGGTCAATATTTTCTAGCACATTACCAACAGTTTCACTGCTTACTGCATTCTTAGAAGACATTTAGGTGTCAATTACAACTAAATAACAGTACAGAACACTGAGAGCCCGGACTGGTGGCTGAAAATAAACTTTGACACCACAGGAAACTTGGACACACCTATGATAAGTGGTTGTCCAGCTAACTAAAATCATGCTGGATTACGGAATTTGCCAGACAAGAGTGTTTCGTATGAGAAAGGTTCAACCTGTAGCAACTATAGTGTAGCTATAGCTTGAGAGACAAAGAAAACACGTAGCTGTCTGCTGAGCTAGAACAGGCACTAAGTGTTTACTGTCTGGTTTTCACAAAAAGAGTGCAATTTAGGGTTTAACTGGTTAGATTTTAAAGAATTAATGTAAACATAAAAAATAAACTTCAATTTCCTGGAATAACTTGAAATTAACATCACTGAATACCATGACCTTTTCTTTTTTAAATCTAAAATTTTAACTTTGTGGGAGCTTTTTCCCCCCTCCTGACAACACCATGGCTTTTCCCACTTTATGTCATCACAACCAGGAAGTCTTAATACGATATGCTATCATGCATTGCTTCTTATAGAACATCCTCTAACTATTTTTGGATAGACAAATGAAATATTGATGACCACAATTTTCAAGAAAAAGTTCATAAAAACATTACTGCTCATTTGGGCATGATGTGGTCAGCATCTTTTCTTACTTGCTTAGCCTCTGTTTCTGCTTTACTAATGTCATTCTTGCACGCCATCATCTGTCCAGCAAGAGTAGCTTCTTCTCCATCTTCACTGCTGGACAGACCAGCAGAGACAGCATTAAAATGTTGCTGTGCAGCAATCAGAGCTTTTGTATCTTTATCACTTGCCTCCTGGAGAGCACTTAGCCCATCTTGTATCTTTTTCACTTCCTTCTCTATTGCCACTAAAGCCTTAGAATCCTTTAGCAAAACAAAGCAGATCAATCAGATCCATTGGAGAGAGTAACTGCAACTTGAAATCTAAGGAATATTGAAAGATGAGTTACAAACAGTCAGATACTATATTCCAAGCCCCCTTGCTACTATCTGTTGGGTGTATAATCACATATTTATATTTTTAAAATGCTTTCTTGCCCTCTGTTGTTGCATGAAATACCCATATAAACAGGGAAAAAACAGTGTTGCACAAAATACACTGGAAAATTACTGTAACTGATAGGCTGGGTCTACACCAGCTCCCAATTTCGAAGAGAGCATGGTAAGTAAGGTGTTGGGAGATTACTAATGAAGTGCTGTGGTGCACGTGCAGCACTTCATTAAGCTAATTCTCCCCCATGGCAACTTCGAAGCGGCAAACTTTTTTGAGGAATAAAGGGATTTTGAGTAGCCCAGGCACTTGGAAGTTCCTGTGGGTTAGCTGCGGCTACGTGCAAGCTGGCACTTTGAAGTTTGCCACTTTGAAGTTGACACAGCCATAGAGATTAGAGGGGGAAGTTTTATTGGTAACATGTCAAAAGAAATATGAATCCTGACAATCCCATTTACTCTTCAGAATATCCATATTCTCACACAGAAACATTTTAAATAGGGCTCTCAAGTAAGCAGTTACTTTACATGATTAACTCCAAAAATTAGTCGCAATTGAAAATGTTATTAAAACCCATTGTTAAATAGACTGTCAATTGAAATTTATTAAATATTTTGGATATTTTCTGTGACAATACAGTACAAAGTACACAGTGCTTATTTTATGTTATTTTTAATTACAAATATTTGCTCTGTAAAAATGATAGAAATAGTATTTTTCAATTCACCTCAGACACATATAGTAAAAGCTCTGTTATCCAGCATTCAATTAACCAGCATTTCTGACATCTTTCATCTTTCTGACAAATCTTCAATCTAGTAACAAGGACTAGTCTACCATCCAGCATGAAATGCAGTCACACATTCTGCACTCTACTTTTATGGAAAAGATGCAGAAGACAAGCAAGGAAGTTGATATCAGGGATATATTCAAGAAAGCAGCATCCTGGGTATCTCACAGGGTCATTACAAATTCAGCCCACTCTCCAACACCTTCTACATCTACAATGAAAATGGATGACAAGTATCAGAGCGGTAGCCATGTCAGTCTATATCTGCAAAAACAACAAGAAATCCTGTGGTGCCTTATAAACCATGGTTTCCCAAACTGGGGGGCATAAAGAAATTCCAGGGGGTGGGTGTCTCTAGGTGACCCAGTACCCCCATCATCTCCCCCACCTGAAGAAAAAGCCAGCCTTTGCTTCTGGCTCTCAGCCCCTGTCATTTTATGAGGGTGACCCTGAGCAGCTGCTACAAAAAGCGGGCAGCCAGTGGAAACCCAGGTGGGGCTAGCTGCCTCCCATAAATGTGAGTGAGCATGGGTTGGGGAGAGGAAGTGGAGGAGGAGGAGAATGGGATTAAATGGGGGTGCCTGGCTCGGGGGATGGGGAGAAAGTGGGGGCTGGTGGTGCCTGGCTTTGGGGGAGGGAAGAAGCTTTGGCAGTGGGGCTCACAGGGCTCAGGTGGCCGGCTTGCAGGGTTCGTGGGGCTTGGGTAGCTGGCCCTGGCCTTGCAGGGCTTGGCTTGCCAGGCAGGCAGCTGGCCCCAGCAGCGCAGGGCTGGCGTGCAAGTGGTTGGCCTTGGCAGACTGGGCTTCAGGTGGGTGGGTGGCTCCAGCAGTGTGGGGTCCTGGCAGCTGTTGGGCAGGTGGGTGACTGGCCCCAGCGGCTGGCAGCTGTCCCCAGCAGCATGGGGCTCAGTCGGGAGGCTCTAACAGTGTGGGGCTCAGGCGGACGGCTGGCACGAGCAGCTCTGGCAGCTGGCACAGGGCTCAGGCAGCTGGCCAGCTGGGGCTGCACTAGGCACCCGCAAGGGACCAAGAAAAACTATTTGTACTTATATTTAATTTTAAATAACACATCAAGTTTTTGTGTTTATTTTAAATTACAAATTGATTTTTTTTTTTGTTAAAAAGGGGGTTGGATGATGGTAAAGAAGAGGTGGGGAGGGTGTGAGGATTTCTCAAAAATCAAAAGGGAGGCGTGATGCCGAAAAGTTTGGGAACCACTGATATTGACTAACAGATATTTTGGACCATAAGTGTACATGGGCAAAGACCCACTTCATCAGATGCATGAGTGGGGATTCCAGAGGCGGGTCTAAATATACAGGCTCATGAAAAGGAGGGAGTCACCGTCAAGAGGATGGCCAGAGTTGCCAAGGTCAATTCAGTGAGGGAGGATGGTCTATAAGGTGCCACAGAACAACTTCTTGTTAATGAAAATGGCTGTTGATAATGATGATCTTGAGGTACTGCAAGATCCTGAAGTCCCTTCTGAATTAAAGAACAATTTAATTATGTTCAGTATAATTTTAGTGGCCTGGGTACATGCCATGCACTACCTATGGTAAGGTGTAGTCATAAAATAACCAGCATATACCTAAGCGCTTCAAGAAATCAATCACTCTCCAGTGCAGGGAACCTGCATAGCATTTTAGATTTTTTTTTTTAATTGTACTACAAATCTTTGAAAACTGGCATTCCATTAGTAGGGTATAACTCAGTTAAACAGAATATTTGATTAACTGGCACTCTTCATATCACATGTCAGAAAGGAGCTTGTAGTGTAATGAAATCTATTATGAAAGTGTAACTTACTAATGTGGATTTTTTTTTGTTGTTACGTAACTACAGTCAAACACAACAATGTAAAACTGTAGAGCCTACAAGTTCATTCAGTGCTACTTCTTGTTCAGCCAATCCTAAGACAAATTTGTTTACATTTATGAAGATAATGCTACCTGCTTCTTATTTACAATCTCATCCAAAAGCAAGAAGAGACATTTGCATGGCACTTTGTAGCCGAAGTAGGTATATCTAGATGTGGTAACCATTTGTATGCCCCTTCATGTGTTCGCTACCATTCCAGGGGACATACTTCCAATGCCGATGATAGGTATTAAAAAAACAAATGAATGTGCTAATTAAATTTGTGACCGAACTCCTAGGAGGAGAACTGTATGTCTCCTGTTCTGTTTTACCCATATTCTCATATATATTTCATGTTACAGCAGTCTCAGATGGTAACCCTGGAACATCTTAATGTTTTCACAGCAGATTTGACATAACACAAAGAAGGTACCAACATGAGATTTTTAAAGCTGGTAACAGAACTCAACTTAAGGTTTAAAAATCTGACAAGGCATCCAAAATATGAGGGGGCGAGGTGCAGAGCATGCTTTCAGAAATCTTCAAAGAGAAATACTGATGTGGAAACTGCAGAACCCCAACTACAAAAAAAAAAGAAATGAATTTACATCCCATCCACTCTCTTGGAATCATTATCGAACAGAGCTCATCATCAGCATGGATGCATGCCTTTTGAAATGGTAACTAAAGTATGAAGAAACATATGAATTTTTAGTGCATCTGGCACGTAAATATCTTGTGACACTGGCTGCAGCAGTGCCATGCAAATCCCTGTTTTCACTTTCAGGTGACATCGTAAACAAGAAGTAGGCAGCACTATTTCCTGCAAACTGTAACCCAACTTGTTTGTTCAATCTATCTGCTAAACGAAAAAGTAGGGCTGACTGGACCGGTAGGCTGACCTGAGGTCTGGGGCCCCCTGGAGTCCATGATGGCATTGTAGAGGGTCCATGAAAAAGAATAAATAAATAATCGTAGAAAATAAGTTTTAAATACATTGCAAAGTTACAATCAATTATTATTTTTAAATTAAATATCTTCCAATAATATTAATTGTTCTTGGAAAGGCAATATTGTTGTTTCCTTTTTCATTTAATGAAGTGTACATAGCAGCTAGAATCAGCTTTGATGGGGTCTCAGTGTTTTGGCAGGGGTGATTGGGGGTCCGCACTAGTGAAAAGGTTGGGAACCACTGCTCTAAAGTTTTACATTGTTTTATTTTTGTATGCTGTTTTTCCCCATACATAAATTTTACATTAGTAAGTTAAACTTTCCTGGTAAAGGGATTGCACGACAGCATGGCTATGTCTACACATGCCTCTTCCTTTTGGAAGAGGCATGTAAATGAAGCGGATCAAAATGCTAATGAGGTGCTGATATGACTATTCAATCCAGAGTGTCAAAAGCAATCACTTGCAATGGTCTGGGTGAATATTCATATCAGCACCTCATTAGCATTTTCGACCCGCTTCATTTACATGCCCCTTCCAAAAGGAAAGGGAATGTGTAGACATACCCTTTTTGTATCAGGTGAACTGAAAAACATTATTTCTTTTGTATTTTGCAGTGTAGATATAGTTAATCAGAAATAGAGTGAATACTGTATTCTTTGTAGCTTGAGTTGTAATTGAAATACATATATTTGAACATAGAAAACTAAAATATTTAAATCACTTGTATTCTATTATTAACAGTATGATTAATCATGACTAAGTTTTTAATTATGCAGTTAGTTGTGATTTTTAATAGCCCTAATTTTAAAGTTATTCTGATCCTCTCTACACTTCATAAAAATGGAAATACAGTAAACTCTTTCATATTGGGCAGCCCCAGGACTGGGAGGTTGCCAGATATTCAAATATTCTAGCTAATAGAGAAAAGTATAGCTAGCAATGCATGACATTAAACAAAAACAAGATTAGATAGTTTAAAAAAAACAAACAAATGTATGCAAAATATTTCATTTACCAACAAGAGTAGTATTGCACAATGTAAACACTGTGTTTACAAAGGGGTCCTTCTTATAAGTCCACGTTACATTCCCAAAGAGCAAAACTTATAGTGAAATGACTTATAAAGGGGAATTAATATCCATAAGGAATAATGTAATTAGCTTGAGATATGCTCCCAAAACATACAGGTCATAGTATGTGTTACATATAACATACCTATCATCCACAAAAAAAATACATAGAAATAGAATAGAAATAAATAAATAAATAAATAAATATTAAGACAGACAAATAAACCATCTCCCCTCCAGTCCTCTGCAGGCTTCCTGCCAGTTCCCCGGCTCCCTGCCGGCTCCCGCATGACTTCAGGGCTCACTTGCAGGGCTCCTGTCCTACAGTACTTGCTGCCCAGCCACCACAAAACTTCGCTATATTCCTGGCTTTTGGTTCCTCAGTCCCTAAACGATGTACATGCAGACCAGTGCAACTTATAATGAATCTGCTTTCCTGACTTGACATATATGCAAAACGAATTATAGCGAAGCAACTTGTAACGAGGACCCCTGTATTTGTATTTACTTTCACTGTACTGTTCTTATGGAAAATGTACCTAAAATTTACTTATGGTTAAAATACCAGTTATTTGAGAGTTCTGGATAACAGAATGCCAGATATGAAAGAGTTTTCTATACTAGCTACTACTGAGGCCAATTCTGTTCATGGGCACACATCTAATTCCTAATGAAAATATATTCTTTATATCAAATTACACACAAACAATGCTTAAAAAAGGTCTCCGGTGACAGGAAAGGGAAAAAAATCAAATTTAATGAAGGGCAAGTTTAGCTTATTTTATATAATACACAATATTGTAAAAAGGCAATGCCACTTATTTTGTACTTCTAGTTTAGCAGTACCCTTGTAAACTTATGCCATAAATTTATCCCTACACTTACTCCTTTTGGACAAACATTAGAGAAAAATAAATAAAACATATACATGTTACATGTTGAACCTCTCTAGTCCGGAACCTTTGGGACCTGACTGGTGCCAAACCAGAGAATGTGACCAACAACGGGAAGTCAATATTGTGTATCAGCATTACCAACATTTCCACTGCCTACTGTGCTCTTAAAAAATATTGGGGCGGGGGGGGCATAAGTTAGAACTAAACAACAGCAAAGAACACAGAGAACGAGGACTAATGGCTGTCGAGAAAACGTATGGAACTGCAGGAAACTCGTTCACTTATCACAGATGTGGCCATGTGGCTAACTAAAACCACAGATGTTGCTGGACTAGAAAGGTTCAACCTGCGTATATTACTGAAGATGCTTGTAGTGTACCAAGATTTTCACGAAATTTTAAAAGTTTACCTCCTCCATGTTTTTTACTAATTCTTTATATTTGTTCTCTTCATTTTTTAAGTTCTGCTTCTTGAGATCCAGAGCGCTTTGTGCTTTTGTATCAACTCTCTGAGTTTCTGCAAGAACATCTTCAAGTGAACGGAGTACACCACCAACTTCCTATAACCAAAACACAAAGAGGCAACTCATACTAAATGAAACATGTATCATATCTTACATTTTATCCAGCTATACTTAAGGATGTTGTCAGGTCTTTAAAAAGGTTAAACACAAAATTTGCTTACCATTCTCACTTAAAAATAAAAGAGGTTTTAATTATCATAAAGAGGACCCAAACTCCATGGTCCATTTGAGTTAATTTCATAGGCAGAGGAGTTTAAAAATTGTGAACACCATGATGTAGCTAGGGGTCCAGCTCCTGACACAAATGCAAGTGTGTGTGTGGGGAGGAAGGCTCTACAAGTTTATTGTATGGGGAGAGGGGTTGCAGTATTACCACCCTTGCTTTTGTGCTGTTGGTGCTGCCTCCAGAGCCGGGTTCCCAGTCAAAGACACTGCTCTCCGGCTGCCCAGCCCTGAAGACAGCAGCGCAGAAGTCTGGCTGTCTGGCTGGCAGGCAGTGTTTGCTGTAAGGTGTAGGACTGTGTGGCCACTCGAGAAATTCAGAAGTCGCCCAGCTCATTAGCAGAGCGCTCACGGCTAGGTTTTGTTTCTCCTTGTGGTACACGGTCACACATGCGTGCATGCACATAAAAATTCATTCTGCATATGGATGGAAAAAGAATCTGCAAATTTTCTTTTTGTTAATGCTATTTTGTCCCAAAACTGTGGGAAAGGCTCATACAAACAAGTGGAGGAACAAACCAACTACACACCAATTAACTATCACAATGAAAAAATAAAAATAAAATGCCTGAGGGGAAAAAAAAACAAAAAAACAAACGTATTTCTAGTTTGCCAGTTATCTTGTACGTTACTTGTGGAGATAAAAGGTAGAATATTTCAGGTGGAAGTGTAATTATTAACATTGACAGTGTCTTTCACATGATGACGAAGGATTACACTATATAGTGTAACAAAACAAAACAGCAGTCATGTAGCACTTTAAAGACTAAACAAAAAAATTTATTAGGTGATGAGCTTTCGTGGGACAGATCCACTTCTTCAGATCTATAGCATTTCTAGTCCAGACTCATTATATAGTACAGCGGTCCAAAAAAAATTGCAATAAAAACAAATCAAACACATGGAATTGAATGAAGGGGGCGGAATGTTAAGTGTTATGCCTGAGATAATTAAGGCATAATCAAAGGAAGGGAAGCAGTCCTTGTAATGTGTGAGATAATTGCTGTCCCTGTTCATGCCAAGTGTTAATGTGTCAAATTTGAGCATGAACCTCAGTTCATAAAATCTCCCCTTGCAATCTGTTTTTAAAGTCTCTTGGTTGTAGGATACATATTCTCAAGTCTTCAAAAGAATGGCCCACTCCACTGAAATGCTCATTGACAGGCTTATGTGTATTGAGATTGCTAAAGTCTGCTCTGTGTCCATTCATTCTTTGGCAAAGTGTTTACCCAGTTTGTCCAATGTACGTATTAAGGAGGCATTGCTGGCAATGCCCCCTCAGACATTAGGCCATTCTGTTTAAGACCTGAGAATATGTGCCCTACAACAAAGAGATTTTAAAAGCTGATTACATAGGGAGATTTGTGAACTGCTGGGGGTCATAATCAGATTTGACACTAACATTTGGCATGAACACGGACAGCAATTATCTCATGCATTACAAGGACTGCTTCCCCTCCTTTGAAGTTTGTAATTATCTCAGGCATAACACTTAACATCCCCACCCCTCACCTCCCTCCTTCAGTTCCATGTATTTGATTTGTCAGTTTTCACTGCAATTTTTTTTGGACCTCTGTACAATATAATTGAATCTGAACTGGAAATGCTATAGATCTGAAGAAGAGGGCCTGTCCCATGAAAGCTCATCACCTAATACATTATTTTGTCAGTCTTTAAAGTGCTACATGACCGCTGTTTTGTTTTGTTAGAATACAGACCAACACAGCCATTTCTGTCAATATATAGTGCATAAACATAAGCAAAGGAAATAAGATATTAATTCAGAAAAATGAAATAATGTATTTTTAATGTAATACCCTGTGTTAATATTTCAGACAAACATATTTGTACTCACTTACCTGATCTCTCTCCTTTTCCATCTCTGCTATTTCTTTGTTAAGTTCCTTCACCTTTTTTTCATTGTCAGCCATTGTTTCCTGAAGTTTTGCTATGTTAGCCTGCATTTCCTTTAACTCATCAGCAGAACGTACTTTTGTCTCTTCAGCCAAAACAAACTGATACGCAACATAGAGACGGCTTAAGTGTTCTATCTCTCGCATTACCTTTTGGTACTCTAAATAGGATGATCGTTCCTGAAACAAAAGACACCCCCCCCGATTAAAAATAGGGAACCATTACAAGTTTTTAGATATACTAGGATCTCTTACAAAAAAGAGTTCTGCATAACTGTCTGATCAATATCATTTATAGCTTCACAAGCCAAAATTCGTAATTGAGTTTCATGCTTCAAAAGACATATGCTAGGGGTGTCCAATGCATAGCCTGTAGCCCAGAATCTGGCCTGTGGACTCTTTTCATCCAGCCCGTGGAGCCGGCTGAGATGCCATTTTGAAAACTGGCTGGGTGGCTCCAAGCTGCATGTGGCTATTTAAGAAGCCAGTTGTGGCTTCCACCTCTGCCACCACTGACTGGCTCCTCCTCCAACTCCCTGTCCTGCCACGCTGAAAGAGTAGAACTCAATTTAATTGGTTTAACGGCTGGCAGGAGGGATCCAGCTATTAAACCAATTAAATTGAGTCCTGTTATTTCACTGCAGAAGGGCAGGGAGTAGGAGGCCTGGCAGGGGCCACCCAGCCTCGATGAGGAGACAGTGGCCCAGTGAAGGTGCAGCAGCACACAGAGCCCCTGTGTAAAGTAAGTTAATTCTGAGTTTGCGGCTGTGAGGGGTTTAAGCCTGGTACGGAAGGGGCAGCAGTTTGGGGCTGTAAGTGATTTAAGCCTGGGGGTGGAAGAAGGGTGTGTTTGGCCCCCTGAACATGTAAAAATTTGCCACATAGCACCCAGTGAAAAATGGTTGGCCATTCCTGACATATGCCAATTCCCATAGATGAGAGAGAAGATCCTGAATGTCCAATGTTGCTATCATAATTAGAAATCTGAAAATAAATAGTGATCTCTTTAAAATGTGTTTCCCACTTTAAAACATTTACATACATTTCTGATATACATATATTAGAGTCCAGATGAGCATTTAAAAAAAATGAATCAGTGAGGAGACTATCCAAGTAGTCATGCCATTTCTCAATATTTTAAAAAAATAGCCCCCAGCTTAATTTCACCCAAAGGTTTTTCTAGTCTATTGGTCATACCTCTTTCAGTTTCTGTAAAGTTGGAGTGATTTCTTCCTCTAAAATCTGAAACACAAAAAATAAAAAACAATTTTCAGAGCCATAAATCTGAAAACTCTCCCAAATTCTACTACTCAGACCATACACACAGCTTTAGGCCTAGAAAACTAACTTTCCACAAACCATAAGTATTAGGGCTCTGAACTGAAAAAAATAAATGTGATTAATCATGCACTTAGTCACACTGTTAAGCAGTAGAATACCATTCTTTAAAATATTTTAGATATTTCTACATTTGAAAATATATTTATTTCAATTACACCACAGAATAGAAAACATCCCTTTATTTTTGATTTAAAATATTTGTACTGAAAAAAAAATTTTTTTTTCAGTTCACCTAATAAAAGTACTGTTGTGCAATCCCTTTATCATGAAAGTTTAACTTACAAATGTAAAATTAAGTATGGGAAAAAACAGCATTCAAAAACAGAACAATGTAAAACTTTAGAGCCTACCAGTCCAGTCAATGCTACTTTTTTGCTTAGCCAATCAATCAGACAAACAAATTGGGTTACAATTCACAGGAAATAATGCTGCCCACTTCTTGACAGCGTCACATGAAAATGAGAACAGACAGTCACATGGCACTGCTGTAGCCATAGTAGGCATCCTTCAGTCTGCACAGACTATGGATCACGCCCTTCAAAGTTCCAATTGAGGACTTCATTTACAGCGTCTGTTGTGACTATAAAGACCCACACGAGAGTGACAGTCCTTGCTGCATCTCTTGCAGATGTAGTGGGTGTCTGGCAAGTCCTTATTGTGCTTTCTGTGCGCTCGCTTCTCCTCTGCTAGCTGTCTGATCTTCAACTCGCCCTTCTGAAGGCCCTTGTGTAACCCCTGCCTCCACCTGCTGCGGTCGTCTGCTAGATCTTCCCAGTTGTCCAGCTCAATGCCTACCTCTCTGAGGTCTCTCTTGCAGACATCTTTGTAACGCAACTGGGGGCATCCGGGAGGTCTTTTGCCAGAGGCTAGCTCACCATACAGGATGTCTTTTGGAATCCTTCCATCGTTCATCCTGTGGACGTGGCCAAGCCAGCGGAGTCGACACTGCCTGAGGAGGGTGTGCATGGTTGGGATTCCAGCTTGCTCGAGGACGGCAGTGTTGGTCACTCTGTGCTTCCATGATATTCCAAGGATGCGCCTGAGGCAGCGCAAGTGGAAGACGTTCAGCCTCCTTTCCTGGCGGGCATACAGGGTCCAAGTCTCGCTGCCATAAAGGAGGGTGCTGAGGATGCAGGCTCTGTAGACTTGCATTTTGGTGTGAGTGTACAGCTTGTTGTTATTCCACACTCTCTTGCTGAGTCTGGACAGAGTTGTGGCTGCTTTTCCGACCCTCCTATTTAGCTCAGTGTCCAACGACAGGGTGTCAGTGATGGTGGACCCTAGGTAAACGAACTCGTGGACGACCTCTAACGTATAGTTGTCAATGCTGATTGATGGGGATTCAGCAACATCCTGACCAAGTACGTTCGTCTTCTTTAGGCTGATGGTAAGCCCAAAGTCCTTGCACGCTTTGGAGAACCTATCCAGCAGTTTTTGAAGCTGGTCTTCTGTGTGAGACACTACAGCAGCATCGTCTGCGAACAGCATGTCTCTGATGAGGACTTCTCGCACCTTAGACTTAGCTTTCAGCCTTGCAAGGTTAAACAGTTTCCCATCGGATTTTGTGTGCAGCAAGATGCCCTCTGTTGAAGATCCAAAGGCATGCTTCAGGAGGAGTGCGAAGAAGATCCCAAACAATGTCGGAACAAGCACGCATCCTTGTTTGACGCCGCTCCTGATTCTGAAAGCATCCGATAATGCGCCGTCATATTGGATGGTTCCTCTCATGTTTTCGTGGAACGACTGCATCATCTTCAGTAACCGTGGAGGACAGCCTATCTTGTGGAGCAGTTTGAACAGACCATCACAGGATATTTATGTGCCAGATGCATTAAAAATTCATCTCTCTCTCTCTTCATGCTTTAACCGCCATTCCAGAGGGCAAGCATCCATGGTGATGAAAAGTTCTGTTCAATAATAATCCAAAGCAGAATGGATGAATGCAAGTTCACTTGCATCATCTGAGCCAGATGCCATCAGCAGAAGCTTGATTTTCTCTTTTGGTGGTTTGCGTTCTGTAGTTTCCATATCAGTGTTGTTCTTTTAAGGCTTCTTGACCCTCACAGACTCTGGATGGCATATCAGAGTCCTAAACCTTAGGATGAGTGCTGTAGCTATCTTTAGAAACCTCACATTAGTGCCTTCTTTGCGTTTTGTCAAATATGCTCTGAAAATGTTTTAAAAATGCACATGTAATATATGGCAGAACATGATTAAAACAGGAGACATGCAATTCTTCCCCCGAGGAGCTGAATCACAAATTTAATTAGTATCATCAGCACGGAAGCATGACCCCTGAATGGTAGCCAAAGCATGAAGGGGCATACAAATGTTTAGCACAGGGGTCAGAAACCAAAACAGCAAGAAGAGCCATTTTTTTCTGATTCAGTTAAATAAAAAAAAAAAAAAAGTCAAGAGCCACAATGCATGTGAATACAAAACTGTCCTTAATAAAGAATGTCAAACCATACTTTGTGTAGACCCTATTTTAAGAACAGTGCACACACAAATATTTGTGATAAGATACATGTTTACTGCAGGATGTTCACAAACATTTTACGTATTCTATTTCCTCACACCTTACATGTGTGTTTGTACCACTGTCTTCCTGATTTTCAGTCCTGAAGCTTCTTTCTCCCGGGGGAGGTATCCAATGTTTCAAAATCACATATCATTTGCTATTTAGATATGAGTTTTCCATTTTTGGGCTTTTCGATATTCATTGTTTACAGAAATTAAGCAGGAGGCTTTTTTTTTTTTTTTTAAACTTGTCAGTTAGTGTCAGGAGCCACAGACTGTGTCTAGACTAGCCCCCAGCTTCAAAGGGGGCATGGTAATTAAGGTGTTGGGAGATTACTAATGAAGTGCTGTGGTGCATATGCAGCACTTCATTAGGCTAAATCTACCCTGCGGCAACTTTGAAGTGCCGGTTTACATGGTAGCCACGGGTACTTCAAAGTGCCCGTGCTCCTTCAAAGCCCCTTTACTCCTCAAAGTACCTTGCAACTCTGGCTACAAAAGTACCATGTAAATGCTTATTTTCCCTTTCAAATGACATTGTAAACAAGAAGCAGGCAGCATTATCTCCTGTAAATAGCACTGAGAGGACATGTAAGCTCTGAAGTTTTACATTGTTTTGCTTTTGAGTTCAGTTATGTAACAAAAAAAATCCACATTTTCAAGTTACACTTTCACAGTAAAGAGATTGCTCTACAGCTCTTTTATGAGGTGAAATGAAAAATACTATCATTTTACAATGCAAATATTTATAGTCAAAAATATAAAGTGAGCACTGTAAACTTTGTATTGTAATAAAATCAAAATATTGAAAATGCACAACACCAGTCACCCAAAATATTTAAATAGATATCAGTTAGCACAATTGTTTAACAGTCTGAGTAATTAATTTGAGTAAACTGTGATTAATCAATAGTCCTAATAAAAATACAACTAATCGGGAGATGGGGAGGAGAAAAGGTGGTCATGATGGTGCAAATGAGTCAAGTACATTCTCTTCTATTACGGAAGAAAAGCTTTCATTCTTTCTCAAGCTAGAACTGTTAACATAAATGACATTCAATTTCTGAAAAGTGTTAAAAAACCACACCATGATAAACACCCAGTACCGTGTGAATTTCTTTCAGTTTTGCCTCTTTTTTCTCTATAGTTTTCTGGGCAGCTATTTTCTTGCATTCATACATCCTCGTACCAGCTGCTTCTTCAATCATTGCTAAAATCTGAAAAACAAAACACAAGCTTATGAAATAGCTTCAAAATCACCAATGCTGAACAATTTTTTTTAACTTCTCCACCCTTCTTCAAAATATTGTTCCAATGCAGTCATGTACAAAAGATGTAAAGGAAAAAAGACAAAGGAAATGTCAATTGTGTTCTCACCTCTGGTGGTTTCATGTTTAGAACCTTTGTAATTCGTCCCTGGAAATACACAGGCAAAATGATTATAGCTCAAACTCAAAATGCATTACCAGTATTATATATTGTATAAGATTTCATATATTACATTAAGTGCTCGAGCAAAACTTTATCAGTTAGTATCTTATTTTTAAAATACATTTTTCTGTCTAAAAGAATAAACTTGGTTTGGCTTCAGTTATTTCATTCTTGAAAGTTCAGACAGAAGTCTAAAACAGCTTGTGTCTCACCACAGACAGCTGGTAAGTATGATGTGTTAATACTTTATAGCTTTAATTCTAGTAAAGGCGCCCTGCTACAACTAAGTTACAAAAATCAGGCACATTGCTTTCACTCCTGCTTTGGAATCTCTTATGACTGGCTGATTTTGATTGAATTCTTACAGATTGGATTAAGAGATTTAATTGAAGAGGATCCATATATGGATGCTTCTGTGGTTAACGGAAACAATGTGTAGAACCAATGTAAAACAAAATTCCCAAATCAAATAGCAAAAGAAGTTTTTAGGAATATTCATGTAATACCTGCATAATAAGGAAGTGAGGATTGTTGACATTGAGTCCTACAGAACAGAAGAGATCCTGAACTCTTGTATTGTTTGCGTTCACACCATTGATTAGATACTTATTTCTACCACCAATGACAACCTTGAGAAAAAGAAAAATGGGATATGTTAAATGAACAAAAATGGCTTTACTACTTGAGAACACAAACTAACAGAATTATTATATGTAGAAATCTCAGCAAACAACAGGAAGTTTGAATGTGCCAGAAGGGAATAACAAAATTCACAGATCAAAACATCAGTTTTAAGTACTGTTTTTAATCCTCTACCTCAACTGCAAAAATGTAATATAAACCCCCATGACAAGTACCTTTGACAATTTTTTGGCAGTCAGGAACAACTGAAAGGCTCTTTGTTTAGCGTCAAACCAGGGAATGGTGGGGCGGGAGGAGGAGGAGGGGAGAAACAATGACACCACACCACCACAACAAGCAAATACGTGAGTTTCATCAAGAAATTTATGGTTACTATGGGTCAGGCTGAAAACCAGTTACTTCTAGAAGTGGCTGAGGACGTAAAATTTTCAGATCTGAAAAAGTGGGTCTGCCCCACGGAAGGTCATCACCTAATATATTATTTTGTTCGTCTTTCAAGTGTTAGATGATTGTTTTCCCATTTAACCGGTTAACAGTTAAACAGCCCCAGTCCCTGCTCACCCATGGTGGGCGGAGGGGCTGCTTCAGCCCACACCAGTTAACCATAACTGGTAAGCCTCATCCCTAAAGATGGTCCCTTCATTGTCAAGTCAAAGCATGCTCTAAGGCAGTGTAGGAAAGTGCCCCATCTGTAGGATATCAGTTCTGTGAGTAAATAAATTCAGTATCGCAAGTGGAAAAGCTAGGATCTTTCAATATTAAGGACACTACAAAATTAGGAGAGAAGATCATCATTTTCAGTGCAGGAAAATACAGCTTGTTCCAGGAATATTATCTCAAGACTGGGTGCGTTTCCCTTTAAGGGATTAGAGCTTGTTTAATGGTATACATAACTACAAAATTTGTCTGAATTGTGAAAAGCAATTAGTTGTATTCTTATTTAACTGCTTAGCACACATCTTATAGTCTGTTATTGAGTTCAATCTAGAAATGTTGCTTTAATAGCACAAGTTCATAGTTTTTAAGAAGGTGTTTTTTAAAACAATATACATCAAGTAAAAGAAACCAAGTGTTCTTTAGAACCTCACCTGAAAGAATCTTTATTGTGCAAAATAACTTGAGACATAAGGTAAAAAGTATTTAATAAGTCCCTTGAATTCTAGATCTAAATAATTATCTACCTTTTATCTTAGCATAGTCATTTTCCACTGAGAATGGTGGCAATATGTCTTTGTGTACAAACACAGATGCTCAACACTCACCTGCCTGGTGACAGTGATCTCATCATGAGCCTCAAATCCCAATGGACTCTGTTTCTTGTCAGAATTATCAAAGGTAATTGATACAGTAGCTTTAATAATTCCAGCCTGACCATTTTTGTAAACCAAATCTTGCAAATTGGATGCTCGCACCTGAAAATGTGGAAGAGGGATACATTTATTAACAGAAAGTCATTGCATTACTTCACACTGCGCACTGTTTATTGCTAGAATTTTAGAAGACATGAAGGCTGCATCTACGCTAGCACACTATGTTGAAGTAGCCTATTTCGAAGTAAGAACATTGAAATAGGATACTTCGACGCGTATCATCTACACATCCTCTGGGGCTGGTGCCATCGACGTTCAACGTCGAAGTAGTGATGGGGAATGTTGAAAGGAGCCTCTCCAGAAGGAAATGCGGAGCATCCACACACACAAGTGCTCCCTGTTGAAATAAGAGGTCAGCAAAGCCTGCGGATGGGGTCGCAGGCTGGATTAGCCCTTCTGGGGCAACAGCAAGCTGCTCCCTTAAAGGGCCCCTCCCAGACACACCCAGCCTGCACAGCATGAGGTCCGCAGAGCCGACAATCAGTTCCAGACCCCGTGTACACAGCATGGACCCCCAGCTGCAGCAGCAGCAGCCAGAAGCCCTGGGCTAAGGGCTGCTGCAGACAGCGACCACAGAGCCCCGCAGGGGCTGGGCAGAGTGTCTCTCAACCCCTCAGCTGATGGCAGCTATGGAGGACCCCAGTATTTCGATGTAGCGGGACGCGGATCATCTGCACACGCCCTACTTCAACGCTGAACATCAAAGTAGGGCGCTATTCCCATCTTCAGATAGGAATAGCGATTTCGACGTCTCACCACCTAACATCGATTTCAACGTCAAAATAGCACATGGCACGTGTAGATGCGACGCGTGCTATTTCAACGTTGTGCCAGCTACTTCGAAGTAGCCGGCTAGTGTAGACACCTGAAATGTTTGAAAAATAAGTATACTGTACATTTAAATACTCTACCAGCTCACAGAAATAGAGTATTGAGAAAACATGCAAGACGGTTTCACAGTAAATTAACATACAATAAATCAACTAATCAATTTTTTTTTTTAAACCAAATACATGAGAGAAATTAAATACTTCAATTTAGAAGCAAGATGATCAGATACATAAAATCTTTCCAGGTAATATGTTTGATTTTATGATTCAGTGTGTATGATTGTAAAGATAGGATTTCCTTGCAATTATGCTGTTTAAAAACTGGGATCCAAATTTGCTTCAAAAATGTATACCTTTTCATATAAGTAGCAGAATAGGACGCAGTGTCTTTTAAATACAAATGATTACATAAAGCCTGATTTCTGTTTTTCTGATGAGTCATCAGCTAATAGTGTTCTTAGTCCACGTCCAGAGATACCCAAGTGCATTATACAGATATATGTTTGTATTATAGTCTGTGATTATACTTTTACCTATCAAAAATCCACAGTTCCAACCTACTTCCTAATTAAGCATTTTTCCCGTTGTTCTGGGCTGCACAGTTTATATCAATGCATAGTTATCACTGCTATACAAAGCTTATACATTTGTAGTCTTCTACAAAGTGTTTGAGAAGAACCCCCAAGTATTTTAACTACTCATACGTAAAAATATGGACACATAAAATATGAATTTGTAATCACTACTGACTCCTTTATTCTAAAAAACAACTTACAATCACATTTAATTATCAATAAAATCAATCTGTATTTGACAATTTGAACACAGACAGAAAGGGTCACAGAAAACATCAGTATGTCTCATTTTTCTTAAAAAGTAACACCAGTCTCCAAAATGTTTTGTTAAGATTAATCTCAGGTTTGTTGCCTAAGGATGTTATTCCACAGGAAGAGGAGTTAGCCACTAACTTTTCCTAACCATAGCCTTTCACACTTTTTTACCTGAGATAAGTTGGAGATGCCCAACAAAAAACATATAGAGTCCAGGATATTTGACTTGCCACTGCCATTTAAACCAGTGATAGCATTGAAAAGTGGATCAAAGCCATTGACTTCTGTCCTCTGGGCATAGGACTTGAATCCTTCAAGAACAATTGACTTGATATACATCTTTTGTTTTTCTGGAAGATGTAGCCAAGCCCTTCTCCAAGAGGTATGAAGAAAGAAGACCTCCAATTTATAGTCCTGTGTGTTTTCAAACAACAAAAGCAAACTTAGTAAAATCAGAGAGCACTTTTAATATAAACCAAAGTATGAAATAAACGGAAAAAAAATATATCATTCTACAGGTTGAATCTCTTTCTTGCAGCACCCTCAGGACCTGACCAGTACCGGACAAGACAATTTGCCAGACCACTGGAAGTCAATACTGTCTAGCAGCATTTCCAACACTTCCACTGCTTACTGGGCTCTTAGAAGACATTTAAGGGTAAATTCAGCTTAATAACAGCATAGAACACTCGTGGGTGGAAACAAACTCTATGGACTGGTGGGCGGAAACAAAATTTATGGGACCATGGGAAGTTTGGCCATTCCCATGGTGAATGCTCATCCAGTTAATTAAAATCATACCAGATTACAGATGTTTCCTGACAAAAGTTCCACATTAGAGAGGTCCAATCTGTAGCATGAACAAAGGTATTTGGTTCCACATTCAGGAATGCAATAAGACTTTTTGCCACAACAGCACCACCTCAGTTATTTGAATCTCAATTATCCGAATGAGGGAAAGCTGAGTCCCCCAGCAAGTATTTACACTAAAGATTCTCTTGATTACATGAGTTTACCCTCTATGCCTCAAGATATTCAAATAGAGATAGTACTGTCGAACCAAACAAGCTACTCACCTAGCAAAACATTACAAGACTAGCGGTCAGTCAGGAAAGAAAAGACTAAAGTATTTTGAAGAAAAGACAGGGAGACAGTTTAAAAGGCAGTGCTTTTAGAATACTTGTGAACTGTTATCTGTATCCAGAGCAAAATGTGACTTATATGTTAGTCTTAAAATGGTATTAAAATAGTTGAGAACTTAATAGCAAAATTAACGTACATAAAAAACCCAACTTCATCTGTATTTAAAATTGTTAATTTTTTAAGAAGTCCCAATACTGTTTGCTGTGTTTTTTAGAAATATGACCTTCATCTTATCCAAACTGAAATTAGAGAAAACTGTCTCCTTATTTTGTACATCTGGCAGCACTTTGTTTATATCAACTTTCAGAGCGTAACTTGGTAAAGCTGACAGCTCCTGGGCACAGCTGTTGTCAAAATTACAGGTTGATCCAATCTAATCTGGCAACATCCGTAATCTGGTATGATTTTATTTAGCCAGAAGACCACTTACCAAAGGTCTGGCCAAATTTCCCAGGGTCCCATAAAGTTTCTTTCCAGCTACCAGTCCTGGCTCCCCATGTTCTGTGCTGTTATTTATCTGTAAGTTACCCTAAAATACGTTCTAAGCAAGCAGTAAGCAGTGGAAGTGTCGGCAAAGCTGACAGACAACAATAACCTCCCGTGGTCTGGCAAACTCTCTCATTTGGCACCAGTCAGGTCCAGGTCCCGAGGGTGGCAGACTAGACAGGTTCAACCTGTAATAAAGACTTGGGCTTAAAAAAATCAGAGACTGGGGATGGGGCAGGCCTGGGGTTGCTGTAACTCAGTGGCTAGGTTAGACTGACCAATTCCTCTCCCCGCCGGGAGTGTTGGGAAGCGGCTTCTCCTGCACGGGTATCCCACCACCCCCAGCCCAAAACGACCCCCCACAATCCCATGAGGCCCCGCACATGCAGCCGGGAAGGACGCCTGCTCAAGGAGTCCCCCCGTAATACATCCTCTCAGCCCTCTTCTCTTCCCACCAGGGACGGGAGCAACCGTGTCCTTCTGCCCGGAGACCGGGACGGGCCACGGCCACTCCCCCGAGGCCAAGCGTGGGGGGCTGGGCCCCTCCCTCGTTGCATCCCGTCTCCGCCCGGCCGCCTCTCACCTGCCGAGCGCGGCCGGCCGGCCAGCCGCAGGGGGTGGCTGAGGCGAGCAGGCAGTTAACTCCGCGTTCTAGAACCCCTTCGGACCGCTGGGCTCCGCGCGCACTCTCCCACTTGCTTGAATTTTGGCGCGCACGGGCTGACGGGAGCTCTACGTATGCCTGATAGACGGGGCTCGCGGGAGGTGATCATCCCGCGCATGCGCGCGAGATAGGAGGCTCGCGGCTGGCCGGTGGCGGGGCGCGAGAGTGGCTGTGGCGATGAAGAAGACGGTGTCGAGCGGGGAACGGTTGATCCCTGCGTCTGTGGTGGACACACCCAGCCAAGGGAGAACCCCTTCCCCCCGCGCTTTCTGCAACCTGATAGGTGGAGACAGAGGCCGGGGGCCTCTTGCGTCGCTTCCTAGCCCACGTTTACCGATGGGGACGATCGCTGTGACAGCCACACTCCCAATGGGGCGGGAAAGGGGTGAGTCCACGCTTCGTGCGTGGTGGGGAGACTACTACTCGCTCTCCCGGGCTGCACGCGCAGCCCTTCGCCCGCGGCGCGTGCACCGAGGGAGAGAGGGAGGTCCCGTGCCTGGGCCTCATTGAGGTTCCTGGCCAGCGTAGTGCTGGAAGGGGTCTTGAGGTGATCCCGCAGAAACCCGTAGTCCTGAACTGTCTGTGAGAAGGGCGTCTGCAGCCTGCGCTTAACATCCTCCAAGGAGAGGCGTTCCCCCGTCTCTCTTGTGAGCCTGTTCTGCAGTTTAAACATCTTAATAGGGAGATTTCTTTTTTTACAGTTCAACTTAAATCTCCGTGGTTGCAGGGAAAGCCCACTACTTCTTGTCCTACCATTACTGCAGGGGTTTCCAACCTATGGGTCACGATTATATTTGGTAAGGGTTGCTGGCTGGGTGACTCTAAGGTGCATAGACTAACATAAATTTTGGAGCATAGGGTTTCATGGGCATATGATGAAGCAGGTATTGGCCCATGAAAGTTTATGCTCCAAAATTTATGTTAGTCTATAAGATGCCACAGGACTTCTTGTTTTTGAAGATACAGAATATCTCGGCTACCTCTCTGATACATCTAAGCTGCATTTGGCTCTCAAAGGAGCCATTTGTGGCTCTGCTGCCATTCACTCCTCTGGCTCACAGTGCTTGCCCTGCTCTGCTGTGGTGAAATGGAACTCAATTGGCATAACAGCCAGCAGGAGCACTCTGGCCCTTCAACTAATTTAATTGAGTCCTATTTCAGTGCAGCAGGGCAGGGAACTGCCTGTGCTGCAGGTGGGGAAAAGGAATAGGAGGGCTGGGGGGGAGCCACGCAGAGGAGAGGCGGCAGTGGTCTAGCAAAGGAGCAGCAGCATGTGGAAGTTGTCGAGGGCAGGAGCAGGGACAGAGCGGGCTGAGAGAGGTTTAAGCCTGGGGATGGGAAGCAGAGGGGGGCTGAGAGCTCTCTAGGACTGTGTGTCCCAGCCAGCTCCCAGCTGTGGGGCTGCAGGGTCTCCCTCACTCACGTAGCTGGGCATCCCGCAGCTGGTGTGGCCCGCCAGGGCTCCGTGGCCCTGCCAGCTCCCAGCTGCAGGCTGTCTGGGTCCTCACCTCGGTTTTTGGAAATCTTATGTGGAACAGGCATCTCTGGCTGGGAGTCCCAAGGGCAGGGCTGCCTGTCCTGTATAAGTTTTCCAAAAACCTGGATACCGTAGCTGAGAGGGGTTTAAGCCAGGGGATGGAGGGGCATTTTGGGGTTGAGAGGGGTTTAAGCCAGGAGTGGTTCCATTTTTCCCAGGGGAGAATCGTCCCTCTCCCCTTCCCCTTGTTTTGAATTGCCTTTGGTCACAACGTCTTCCTGAATTGTCAAAATAGGTCCCCATCTTGAAAAGTTTGGCAGCTGCTGTGGGATTAGAGGATGTCATGGAGTATAGGTGATCACTGGCCTCTCTGTGACCTGCAGGGATGGGGGGGCTACTTTTGTGGTCCTGGGGTCTATAGATGCAGCAGGGCATATTTCTCATAACCTTCCTATGGAAATATCATGCAGCAGAGGTGTGCAAACTTTTTTACACCAGGACCCACTTTTTGTCCTTGTAATTACCTTAGCCCCCCACATGTACCAGAGGCAGGTGTTGGTCCTCCATGTGTGACCCACTGCACTCCCTAAGCACCTACAAAGGGGTGGGCAGGCAGGGAGGAGGAGGGAAGAAGGCAGGGATTAAGACCCCAAATGAAGTTCTGATGATATCCTCCAGTATTTTTTATCAGCCTTGGCTTTGAGATTGACCACTTGCAGGCCGTGTGTACACTAGCCAGAAACTTCGAAATGGCCAAGTAAATACATATTCAGCACCTCATTAGCATGTGGGCGGTCGCAGCACATCGAAATTGACACGGCTCGCCGCTGCGCGGCTCTTCCAGACAGGGCTCCTTTTTGAAAGGACCCTGGCTACTTCAAAGTCCCCTTATTCCTTCCAACTCCACTGAGCAACTCAGAGCATTAAACTGACACTTTTGGTCACTTTTACCACTGCCATGTGGTAAAGCAGCTGCCCCTTTGGATTTCAGAAATAGTTGTATTTTAGTAATAGATGAAGTGGTTTCATATGCATCTCTGATATTGAAATAATACTTCAGAAATGCTGACCAAGCAGTCATAGTGTTTGTGCTCTTCATATTTTGGCAAACTTCTCAGCTATCTTCCTCTTTCCTTTACCATCTATCATTCAGTCTCTCAGAGAAACTCCCTTTTACAGGGTTGTCCTGGGTGCATGTGCTGTCTTTCTGTTTCTGGGCAACTAGTGGGAGTGCCCAGCTGTGACATTGCGCTGAGTATGTAATTGCGCATGCAATGGCAACAAGTGCCCCGATGATTAGCGACCTTGACCTGGCTTCTGCTATCTAAGGACCCAACAAATTAAGAGCCCACTCTGTCAGAGAAGTGTGACTTACCTGAAGATAGAGTGAAAACAAGGTGTCTTTATGTAGGGAATATTTACAAAATCAGGCAAACCCAAGGGAAAAAGGGGAAACAAAATACAGTAAACAGCAAAACCTCTCCATTGTTTACTCCCAACGGGCATGAAGCCCAGTCTCACTCACAACCCTCATCAATACAGGGGGTTATCAATCTGTTTTTATACTTGCTGATCTCTAAAAGAGAAGCCAACAGATGGATGTGCCCCAGCTGATGGTCAAGCTGTAGTCCGCAGGCTTGCTGGATTGTGGACCTTGGTGCGGTTTGGGAGAGGAGGAACACGCACGCACAGAGTTACTTTATATATCTATATATCTATGTATAAAAATCACCATAGCCGTGTCTACACGTGCACGCTACTTCGAAGTAGCGGCACTAACTTCGAAATAGCGCCCGTCACGGCTACCCGCGCTGGGGGCTATTTCGAAGTTAACTTCGACGTTAGGCGGCGAGACATCGAAGTCGCTAACCCCATGAGGGGATAGGAATAGCGCCCTACTTCGACGTTCAACGTCGAAGTAGGGACCGTGTAGTCGTTGCGCGTCCCGCAACTTCGAAATAGCGGGGTCCGCCATGGCGGCCATCAGCTGAGGGGTTGAGAGATGCTCTCCAGCCCCTGCGGGGCTCTATGGTCACCGTGGGCAGCAGCCCTTAGCCCAGGGCTTCTGGCTGCTGCTGCGGCAGCTGGGGATCCATGCTGCAGGCACAGGGTCTGCAACCAGTTGGCGGCTCTGTGGATCCTGTGTTGTTTAGTGCAAGTGTGTCTGGGAGGGGCCCTTTAAGGGAGCGGCTTGCTGTTGAGTCCGCCCTGTGACCCTGGCTGCAGCTGTGCCTGGCACCCTTATTTCGATGTGTGCTACTTTGGCGTGTAGACGTTCCCTCGCAGCGTCTATTTCGATGTGGTGCCGCGCAACGTCGAAGTTGAACATCGACGTTGCCAGCCCTGGAGGACGTGTAGACGTTATTCATCGAAATAGCCTATTTCGATGTTGGCTTCACGTGTAGACATAGCCCATGATAGATATTCCTACCTCTGTGATTTCCACTCTATGCATGGCTATGTCTGCACTACCCCCTTCAAAAGGGGGATGTTAATGAGGCTGCAGTGAATATGCAGTCCCTCATTAGCATAATGGCAGCCGTGGCACATCGAAAGTGTCGCTTTTGATCACATGTAGCTTGTCTACATGGGGTCCTTTTTGAAATGACACCACACGTTTCGAAATCTCCTTAGTTCTATAACCAAATAGGAATAAAGGGATTTTAAAGAAAGGACTGTGTAGACAAGCCTTGCGCATTCAAAAGCAGCACTTTCGAAGTGCCATGGCTGCTATTATGCTAATGAGGCTCTGCACATTCATTGCAACCTCATTAGCATACCTCGAAGTGTCTCATTAGCATCCCCCTTTCGAAATGGGGGATGGGGGGGCTAGTGTAGACAGCCCTTCTGACAAAGTGGTTTTACCCACAGAAGCTTATGTCCAAAGAAACGTTAGCCACTGGACTCCTAATTTTTTCAGGGTCCCTGAAAGTGTTGCCAAGTTAGAAATGCAGGATCAGCCTCACAACACAATTCCTTTTTCATGACATCTTTTTGATTGAACATGTTCTGGTTTCTAGCCAGTTCGTGAGTTCTCATGTTTTTTTCCCTTTTTCTTCTCATGGAAGTCCTGGTAGGTGTAGTGGTCACAAGTGACCCCATCGTAGCTGCCTATGTAGCTTTCCTGCAAAAAATCTAGGTTTGGTTCCTAAGCACAGGTAAATAATACATTCTTTTTAAAATGAGAGATAAGGAAATAGCATAATTTGGAGCAAGAGAACAATGCATAAATCACAATGCCTTGCATGTTAAAAGTAACAGAGACAGCCGTGTTAGTCTATGTACTATCAAAACAAAAAAGCAGTCCAGTAGCACTTTGTTAGTCTTTAAAGTGCTACTGGAGTGCTTTTTTGTTTTGATAAATCACAATGGTAAGAGGAACGAAGATCATACCAGGCAGCATTTGTGTTGCCACTAACAACGGATTAATGTTGTGTCCTTTTATACATGAAAACCAATGACTGACTAGTGGTGGGCAAACTGTGGCCTGTGGGTCCCCTCTCTGCTCCTCCAATGTGCCTCTTAAGGAACAGGACACCAGAGCACCTCGGTTCCCTCCCTCTCCCTCCCAGCAGTTTCAGAGGAGCAGCGAATCACCAGCTGTACTGCCTCCTCCTCCCAGAGCTGGAATGCTGGGAGTCAGCTGTTCACAGCATTCCAGTTCTGGGAGGGAAGGGGTGGAATGGCTACAGCGTGCAAATCAGGTGATTTGCGTCACCCCAACAGTCCTGCAGGGGAGGGAGGAGTAGGAAGAGCGGAGCATCAGTGCCCTGGTGCGAAGGAAGCACTTCGGGGTGGGCAGGGGAGACAGCCAATCTCTTTCCGTCCTAAGGTGTCCTGTTGGGCTCACAGCTGCAGTTTTTAGTCCAGGAAATCTTCCAGTGATAAACTAGCAAATTGGTGCTCAGGTCGGGATCGTGCTAAAGACCACTAAAAACACAACCAAATCTGAGCTTTGCTGCTTCAAATAAGACACTTCAGTGCTCAGAGTGAGGTCTTCACACGTTCCTCACAGATTTATTGGCAGAAACCCCCCAAGGTCCCTTCCCGTGCTATGAGATGCATAGCATCTCCATATGTGTGCATGTTAGTGGAAACTTGGCATGGGGAGTTCCAGGGTGTGGCGTCCATTGACCTAGAAGAATAATAAACAAAAGCCTGGCGGCAACATCTCAGCCCCCGCCACCCGAGGCCAGGCGTCTGACAAAGCTTTCGTAAGTTGGTCGCTGCAGCTCGGTTGGCTGCTGAGCCCGGTCCAGGCGGTTTGCGAACATGCATGGAAGGCTGCAGAGCGGGCCAGCTGAGGCCGTGAATACTGCCACGGGGGTGAGGGGGGTTTGTCGTCAACCCCCTCGGCACTTCCCAAAACTACCTTTTGAGAACAAAATAAGAGCATACACACTGCAATGCAACTTTGGTAGGGCAAAGTGCCTGGTTCCAGTGATATGTTTTGATCTGTGCTGCCCTGCAGGCTTGTACCCCTCCCATTTCAAAGCTGCCATAAGTATCAAACAGAGAAGTGAGCTGTTCCCTTTGGCAAGCCAAGCGCAACTCATGAGACTGCTCCTGTACTGCCCTGCACTAGGAACACAGCAGCTAGTAGACTGCTGTTGCAGGGAGTGAGACAGGCTGCTGTGCTGCTTTGACGTTCCTCATCACGGAGATCTCACAGAAATCCTCATGATGCTGCTTTTGGCAGTTAAAGAGGCTGTGAGAGAACTCAGAGGAAATCCCAAGATGTGCAGGGATCAGCAGTCTTGCCACAGCACTGCACTGTGGGATACACACCCACAATGCATTGTGCATACTGTTGATAATTTTCTCCAGTGTGGATGTGATCTGTCAATAAATGGAGCAAGTGTGAACTATCTCTGGCAATCTTTGTTTTGTCAACTCTTGAGTAGCGACAGAAGTTTTGTTGACACAACTTGTTAATGTAGATGAGGCCTTAAACTGGTGCTTTAACTAGATTTCCCTATGTATAAAGGAGAGAGAGAGGCAAGTGGTGCACATTCCATGAAGAATACTTGACTTTGGAATTTATTAGCTCACCACCACACTTAAGCTGTGTCTACACGTGCACGCTACTTCGAAGTAGCGGCACTAACTTCGAAATAGCGCCCGTCGTGGCTACACGCGTCGGGCGCTATTTCGAAGTTAACTTCGACGTTAGGCGACTAGACGTCGAAGTTGCTAACCCCATGAGGAGATAGGAATAGCGCCCTGCTTCGACGTTCAACGTCGAAGTAGGGACAGTGTAGACGATCCGCGTCCCGCAACGTTGAAATTGCCGGGTCCTCCATGGCGGCCATCAGCTGGGGGGTTGAGAGACGCTCTCTCCAGCCCCTCAGCTCACTGGTGGCCTCGTGGAGCGGCCCCTTAAAGGTCCCCTCCCCCTCCCTGCCTCTGCAGGAAGCTGAGGCAACGTGCAGGCTGCAGCCTGCACACGCGGCTAGCCTGCACAACCCTCAGCCACCCACCCAGCGGCGATGGCTAGCCAGCAGCGCCCCCAGGGGACCCCCTCCAAGGGGAGCCAGGGCAGCCAGCCCAGCCAGAGGGCCAGCCAGTCTGGGAAGCGGCAGTGGGGCCCCTCCTGGACGGAGGCCGAGATGCGGGACCTGCTGAGGCTCTGGAGCGAGGAGGAGGTGCTCCAGGTAATGGGGAGCAAGAGGCGGAACGCGGATGCGTTCGCTCGGCTGGCCGATGGCCTGGCTGCCCGGGGTCACCCTGCCCGCACTCCTGATCATGTGAGGAGTAAGGTGAAGGAGCTGCGGCAGGGTTATGTCCGGGCCCGGGATGCGGCCAGCCGATCTGGGGCCGCCCCCGTCACTTGCCCCTTTTACAGGGAGCTCAGGGACATCCTGGGCTCCCGGCACACCTCCTCCCCTCCGGCCACCCTTGACACCTCGGCTGACGAGCCCCAGCAGGCCCTGCAGCCGGAGTCCACCCTGGAGGCAAGCCCCGCACCCCGGGGGCCCCCCCCCCGGAGGCCATCCCCAGGACATCGCGGCAGGAGGAGGAGGAGGAGGAGGACGGGGGCTCCTCCTCCGCAGAATCCAGCCTGCAGATCCTCCTCCTGCCATCCCGGAGCAGCAGCAGGGCCTCCGACCCCCGGGGATCTCCGGACCGTGGGAGCGGACCGACAGGTAGGTACCCCTCTCTGGTGGACACCCCGGGCTTGAGGGGCGGGGGTAACAGAGATGTGTCCAGGGCCCCAAGGACACCAGGGGCATGGCCCTCACAGCACTGCAGCCATCAGCCCCTGCCCCCCCCCACCCTGCATGACAGTGCCATGCCCCATCCCCGGGCCAGGGGGGAGCGGAACCTCGAGGGGCCCCCGGGCGGAGTGGGTGGGACACCCCGCAGCAGCAGCATGTGATAGAGTGGGGGGAGTGCCAAAGGGAGACTCAGGCTACATATGAGCCACAAGAGCCGAAGAGCTCCCAGGGCCAAAGGAGGATCCTGGCGCTACAGCTGGCAGGTGACACCTCTGCCCTGAACAAACAGGAGGGAGGAGCCGAGCTGGCTTGGAATTGGGAGGCGAGGGCGGGGGCCACAGGTAGAGGCTAGGGGAAGGGAGAGCTGGTAGGCAGCCAGCCTGAGGAGGGGGAAAGCTGCATCCCAGAGGGGCCCCCCTTTGGGTCTTCTCCCCACGACGGGTTGGAAGGACTGTCTCTTCCGACAGCTGGTGCTGTCACTCCTGGCAGAAACTGGCCATCTGTGGCCTAAGAAACCTCTCCTGCTCTCAGACCCTGCGGGGTGAAGTGAGAGTCGCTCCCACCAGGGGACGGGGTGCAGGGCAGGGGGACCCCTGAACCCCATCCATCACAGCAGCATCTCCCAGGGACGGGGATGGGGAACCTGCAGCACAGGGCGGGGGGGACAGAGGCCACGGCTCGGGGCTCGCACTAACGCCTGTCTCCATTCTTCTTTCCCCCCTCCTCTCCTGTGTCCCGCACCTGCACCTGCACCATCAGAAGGACCGGAAGAGAGCGCCAGGGAGGCCTCAGTTGTCCCAGAGAGCCCTCCGGGACCATCGCTCCAGGGCAGCCCCTCGGCCGAGGAACAACCGGCCCCGCGGAGGGCTAGACGGCGGACCCCACGCCTACTACCGCTGATGGCGACGGACCCCCAGCTGCTGGCCATCCTCCGCCGGCAGCTGGAGGTCTCGGAGCAGCACCTCCAGCTCCAGGAGCGGGCGCTGGCCTGGCGCCAGGAGGCATGGGGGGCCTATATGCAGACATTTAACCAGCTCGTGGACTACCTGGCCCCCCATGCCGCTCCGGCCGACCCATCGCCCACCCTGCCCGCTCCTGCAGCCCCACCACCAGCTGCTCCGCCTGTTGCCGGCCCGTCCGCCGTCGCCCCACCACCCACCTGCGAGGGCCAGAGCGCCGAGGGACCCCTGGAGCCACCTGAGACTCGCCGGCCCCGATACCTTCCGGTCCAGCCCGCTCCCACCCAGCCGCGGACCAGACTGCAGGCGCGGCGGGGCTCCCGGCCGAGCACGCCCAGTGCCGGGCTATAGGGGCGAGGGGCCCGGGACGTGGCCCCCCCCTTGTATATAGTTGGACCCTGTTTTTTTGGTGCCCCCGTTTGCCCCGTCCCCCCCATGTAAATAGTTCTCCCCTTTCTCCTCCCTGGTTTTCTTTTTATTATGTATGCCACACAGTTGTTTCTTTGGATTGTTTTATTTTTGTACATATTGCTTTGGTTGAACGTTTGTACCTAGTTTTCTGTTTGTGGTTGACATATTTATTTACACCCCAAAAAAAAGGTTCGGCCAGAAAAAAAAAAATTTATGTTCAGCCACAAGTTCGTGCTGTCATTTGTCCAGGACAAGTGGGGGGGGGCGGTGGGGTGCTCCATGGTGTGGGCGTTGGGGCAGGAGTGTGGGGGAGGAAGGGGTGGGCAGTAGGGGGCCTGGGCAGAGTTCACCCCGCGGCCTGTTGGTCGAAGTGGGCCCGCAGGGCCTCCCGGACCCGGGTCCCCTCTGGGTCCACCTGCCGACTGGGGGCAGCAGGTGGCTGGACGTGTGCCCTGCCGGCCTCCGCGGCCCAGCCCTGCAGAAAGGTCTCCCCCTTGCTCTCCACGAGGTTGTGCAGGGCGCAGCAGGCACCCACAATCTGGGGGATGTTGTTGGGGCCCGCATCCAGGCGGGTCAGGAGACATCTCGAGCGTCCCTTGAGGCGGCCAAATGAGCGCTCCACCACCTGGCGCGCATGGTTCAGGCGCTCGTTGAAGCGCTCCTGGCTAGCGGAGAGATGGCCCGTGTAGGGGTGCATGAGCCACGGCCGGAGGGGGTATGCCGCATCCGCGAGGATGCAGAAGGGCATGGTGGTGTCCCCCAGAGGGATCTCCCGCTGGGGGATGTAGGTCCCCGCCTCCAGCCGGCGGCACAGGCCTGAGTTCTGAAAAACCCAGGTGTCATGGGTGCTGCCAGGCCAGCCCACGTAAATGTCCTGGAAACGTCCCCGGCTGTCCACCAAGGCCTGCAGGACGACAGAATGGTAGCCCTTCCGATTGAGGTATCGTCCTCCACTGTGATGCGGGGCGCGGATGGGGATGTGAGTCCCATCCAGAGCCCCGAAGCAGTTGGGGAAGCCCAGGGTGGCAAAGGCGGCGACGGTGGCATCTGGGTCCCCCAGCCTCACGAGCCTGTGCAGGAGCATGGCGTTGATGGCACGCACGACCTGCAGAGAAAGCACATGGGACAGCCCCAATGAGGGGTGAGCAGGGTGTGCGTGGCCCTGCCCTGCTCTGGCCCCCCTGCTCTGCCCTGGCCCCCCTGCCCTGCCCTGCCCTGCCCTGGCCCCCCTGCCCTGCTGTGGCCCCCCTGCCCTGCCCTGGCCTCCCCCTGTGGGTTCTCTTACCTCCATGAAGACAGCCCCGACGGTGGCCTTTCCGACACCAAACTGCTGCCCCACGGATCGGTAGCTGTCCAGAGTGGCCAGCTTCCAGACAGCGATGCCAACCTGTTTCTCCACAGGGAGGGCACGCCGCATGGCAGTGTCCCGGTGCCTGAGTGCGGAGGTGAGCCACTGGCACAGCTCCAGGAATGTCTGCCGGCTCATCCTGAAGTTCCTGAGCCAGTGGTCGTCGTCCCACTCCCCAAGCACCAGCCGCTCCCACCAGTCGGTGCTGGTGGGGTAGCTCCACAGCCGCCGGCGTGTGAGGTGGGGGGTGGAGCGGGGTGCTGCAGGGGTAGGGGTTGAGCCCTGCTGGCCTGGGGGCATCTCCTCCCCTGGGGCAAGGAGGTACTCAGCTGCCTCCCACATGGCATGGGTCAGGGCAAGCCCTGCTCCTGCCGGGAGGGCTGGGTGGACCTCTAGCTGCTGCTGCTGCTGCTGCTGCTGCTGCTGCTGGGGGTCCATGACTGCGGCGCCCGGGGTCTGTGTGCCTATATGGCTCCTCAGACCGCGTGCTGTGCAGGCTGAGTGTATGTGGGAGGGGCCCTTTAAGGGAGCGGCTAGCTGTTGCCCCGGAAGCGCTAGTCCGCCCGTTGACCCTGTCTGCAGCTGTGCCTGGCATCCCTATTTCGATGTGTGCTACTTTGACGTGTAGACGTTCCCTCGCTGCGCCTATTTCGATGTTGGGCTGAGCAACGTCGAAGTTGAACATCGACGTTGCCGGCCCTGGAGGACGTGTAGACGCTATTCATCGAAATAGGCTATTTCGATGTCGCAACATCGAAATAAGCTACTTCGATGTAGGCTTCACGTGTAGACGTAGCCTTAAGGTGCAGACTTTTTGGGCAAACTGGAAAATGAATCTGTTTGGGATTTGGGGATGGTATAGGAAACAGATAAGCTGAGATGTAAAGCATTAAGAGGCATTAGCTTATTAGTTGATGATTCCTGGTTTATTGAAGGTACCTATATATTCCTGATACTCTTATGTACTCTTTTTAAAATATATTGTCAGTTTGTATTTTATACTGGCACTTAAACTGATAGTTGTAACATCTCCATGCTGAGGTTGTAAACAGATTTTGCAGCACTGAAGTTGAAAATCATAGGATAGGTAAGGGAGACAGGTTAGTTTAGTTCTTTTGGCTTGGTTATGTTTCCTACAAATAATAAACTGAGAACTTAACAATGGTAGCCCAGCTTCCTTGAAAGCTCTGAGTGAACTCACCTTGGCTGTGTCTACACGTGCCCCAAACTTCGAAATGGCCATTTGCATGGCCATTTCGAAGTTTACTAATGAAGCGCTGAAATGCATATTCAGCGCTTCATTAGCATGCGGGTGGCAGCCGCGCTTCGAAATTGATGCTCCTTGCCGCCGCGCGGCGCATCCAGATGGGGCTCCTTTTCGAAAGGACGCCGCCTACTTCGAAGTCCCCTTATTCCCATGAGCTCATGGGAGGAGCCCCATCTGGACGCACCGCGCGGCGGCAAGGAGCGTCAATTTCGAAGCGCGGCTGCCGCCCGCATGCTAATGAAGCGCTGAATATGCATTTCAGTGCTTCATTAGTAAACTTCGAAATGGCCATTTGCATGGCCATTTCGAAGTTTGGGGCACGTGTAGACACAGCCCTTTATGCACAACGCTAAGCCAAATGCACTTGAGAACTCTTTGAAAGCAAACTTTGTCCTGGACCAAAACAAAATGATTTATTTTTGTAAACCCCTATCATAATGTAATTAGCTGCTCTGATGTCAAGGAACTGCTTCTGGCCTTCTCAGGGTTTAAGATAGCGCTGCACACAGGAGTCTTGCAGGAGAGAGTTCCAGGAAGCATCTGACATTAATGTGAGTTAAGTGCAAATCGAAACCGCTCCCCAGCCCCGGCTCCCCCAGCTGGGGGAAAGCTGGGGACCACATGGCTGCCCCCCACTTCCCTCAGCTAACCCCCTCAATTTACACAATTTAATTTATGCAGAGGTTGCCTGGGATGCAACCTCTGCATAATCGAGGGATTACTGTAATTTTTTATGGGCTGGGGACGGGGAGGGGGGCTACTCCAAGGATTTGGAAAGTGGTCAAGGACCACACTCTTCCATGATGTTAATGGAGAAGGTGTGGGATCTGGGATGAATGTTGGGTGCAGGAGGAAGTGCAGGGTAAGGGATTGGGTGAAGGAGGCATTTGTGAGCTGGGGCAGGGGACTGGGGTGCAGGGATTTGGATTCTGACCTAGGGCAGGAGGGAATTGGAGTTCAGGGTCTGGGAGCAGGTATGGGGGCAGGAGGTTTGGGATGGGTATTGTGGGGTGGGAAGGAAGAGGGGCTGGCATTCCAGAGGCATGCACTGGCCTGAGACTGACTTGGATGACTCCTGGCCAGCAGCCCAGCAGGTTTCTTAGGTGGGGACCTTGTGCATCTGTAAATAGTTTCTTAGGTGGGGACCATGTGCATCTGTAATAGTTACAATACTTCTGCTTGTGGTCACTGCTAAATATGGTCATAATAATGCATTCAGAAAGCAAATGGAAGGCCTGACCTGACACAGAATCATAGGGCTGGAAGGGACCTCAGGAGGCCATCTAATCCAGCCCCCTGCTTTTACATAGCAATGCTTTTACTAGTGACAGATGCTAATGTTCCAAATTAACTGTTTATTTTCTCCTCTGACTATTGTGGCAAGATACTTCAACTTCTACACTTTGGCATGGAGAATGTTATCTTTATTGAAGTATATTAGATTTGAGCAACTGTATCTACTTTTTAATACCGGTATTCCAATAAAATGTTGTGCAAATACTGTGTCTTACTGTGGCTTGTTCATTCACGCAATGTACACCCGTAATAAGAGACCAAATGGGCTTCAACCCCCATATGGCCTTTTTTGCTTTTCAGTGTCAGCCTTGTTATGTAACGCGTGAAGCAGTTGAATCTAGCAATATACAAAAAGTAGCAGTTAAGTCTAGCATTCCAAATACTGATCAATGGCACAGCCTTGTGGTGTACAAGAGAATAACTTTCATTTAATGGGGTTCCCCCATGCAGACTACGCTACTGCTGCAGGAATTCTGCATGATGCAGAATAAATATCCTCCTCCCCGCCACCACACACACAGAACTTCTATTTGTTCATGCAGAATTTGTGATGTCCACCGAAATTTATCCACAAAATGCACAAAAATGCCATGTGTTGGACACCCCTACCTGTGACAATAAAACCAACTAAAGTGTAGGTGCAAACAAACCAGGTATTTATTAGGAGTTCCCAAACCAGCAAGCAGGAGATTAAGCACATAGGTAAGGCCAGGACCCCCACAACTGATGGAAAGTAACAAAACAGGTGTTCTAACTGCTACATTCCCTCCCTGAGAGGGGACCCAAATAAGGGAGAATAAGCTAATCACTGTCATTCCTGCAGCTTGAGGAACCTCATCATGGGACAGCTCCAGTCTCCATCTCCAGATGGTATTGACAGGTAAGGATTGGACCTCTGGATCAGGAAATGTCAGTTCTTCTCCAGCACTGGCTTGGCTCAACTTTAACCGCAATTCCAGGGGCTATCTAGACATTAAATACACAGGTAATTAAGCAGTTAGTTGGCAGGAGCCCTTTTCCCAATTCCTATGTCAGAGAAGGACAAATAGACCCACTCATCTAGAATAGTTATCTGGCCTCCTGTGGCGAGACATGTAGGGACACCTTCAGGTTTAAAAATGTAATATATTGTCTGTCTTTGTTACTGACTCTGCAGAGAGAGACCCTGTCAGAAGTCCCTTGTTATATCTCAGCTCCTGGAGGGGGGTGGAGGCTAGTGGGTTACAACGGGGTCAGATACATCTGGGTTCTAAGAAAGAATATCAGAATGACCAGACTGGATCAGACCAAAAGTCCATTGAGCCCAGAGTCCTGTCTTCTGATGGTAACAAATGCCAGATGCTTCAGAAGGAATGAACACAAAAGTGCTACCTGACTGCTTTTTTGTTTTGATAGTTAACTATTGAGTGATTCATCCCATCACCCTTTTCCAGCTTCTCACAAACAGAGGCAAGGGACATACAGAACACAGTGTTGGATCTCTGCCTACACTGGCTAACACCCATCAAGGAACCTACTCTCCATGAGCTAACCTAGTTTGCTTTTCACCCCTGTTATAGTGTGGACTTTCACAATGTCTTCTGACAGAGTTCCACAGGTTAACTGCAAAAGTATTTTGTTTTTAAATCTGCTGCCTATTAATTTAATTGAGTGACTGCTAGTTCTTGTGTTATTGAAAGGAGTAAATAACATTTCCTTATTCAAATTTTCCACATCATTCATTATTCTATAGACGTCTGTCATATCTTCCCCTTAATCCTCTCTCTTACAAACTGAAAAGTCCCAAACTTTTTAATTTCTCCTCTCATTTGGAATGTGTTCAGTACTCCTAATTTCTGTTGTGTTTCTCCGTACCTCATCCAGCTCCAATGTATCCTTTTGGAGATGAGTGATAGTATTCAATATGTAGGCATGCCATTGATTTATATCGAGGCAATATATTTTTCTTACCTATCCCTTTCCTAATGACTCCAATATTCTTTTTGGCGTGGAATTTTTTTTTGATTGTCACTAGACACGGAGCAGACATTTTCAGACAACTATCCAGAGACTCCAGTTCTCTTTACTGATTTGTTCAGCTAATTTAGACCCCATCATTTTGTATGTGTATTTGGGATTCTATTTTGCCATGTGCATTCTTCTTTTTTTTTTTTTTAATTTCGGAGGTATACATTTTAATTAAGCTTCTATTATGGTGTCTTTGAAAAGTTTCCATGCAACTTGCAGGGATTTCACTTTTGGCACCTCTTTTAACCTACTTCCTCATTTTTGTGTAGTTCCCCTTTCTGAAATAAAATGCCAGAATGTTGTCCTGTTGTGGTATTTTTTCTCACCACAAAGGATGTTAAATGAATTGTATATTATGGTCACTATTACTAAAAAAGCCAGCTATAGTTACCTCTTAGATCAGGTCCTGCATTCCATGTAGGACTAATTCAAGAATTGCCACTCCTTTTATGGGTTCCAGACTTAGCTGCTCCAGGTACCAAGAAACTTTATTTCTGCATCCTGTCCTGAGGTGATGTGTACTCAGTCGATATGGGGATAGTTGAACTCCCGCACTATTACGGAGTTTATTTTCATAGCCTCTGTAATCCCCTTTAGCATTTCACAGTCACTATCAGCATCATGGTCAGGAGGCCAGTAATATAATACATCCCTACTGCAATATTCTTATTTTTAGAGCATGGAATTACTATCCATAAAGATTCCATGGGACATTTTGGTTCATTTAAGATTTTTACTTCCTTTGAGTCTGTTCTCTCACATAGTGCCACTCTCCCACAAGCATGACCTGATCTGTCCTTCCAATATACTTTGCACCTTGGTATTACTGTGTCCCATTGATCAACCTCATTCTACCAAATTTTTGTGATACCTGTTGTATCAATATCATCAATCAATACAAGGCACTCTAGCTGACCTCTCATCATTTAAACTAATAGCATTTGTATATAAGTACTTTAAAAACTTATCACTACTTAGCTGTCTGCCATTGATGTGATTGAATGGGACTCCTTTATTTGACTGTTTCTCATCAGATCTCGCCCATATTTTATCATCTTCCATCCCCTCCTCTTTACTAGGACACAGAGAATTTCCATTAATAGACCTTCCCCTAAGGGACGTCTCTGTCTGATCCATGTGCTTCTCCACATCTGTCAGCTTTCCCCCAGCTCTTAGTTTTAAAAACTGCTCTATGACTTTCTTAATTTTAAGTTCCAGCAGTATGGTTTTAGTGGAGCCCATCCTTCCTGTTTAGGCACCCCCTTTCCCAAAAGCTTTCCCAGTTTCCACTAAATCTAACTCTCTCCTCTCTACACCATTGTCTCATACTTGCATTGAGACCCTGCGCTTCTGTCTGTCTACCTGGCCCTGCATGTGGAACAGGAAGCATTTGAGTGGACGCTACTATGGAGATCCTGGATTTCAGTCACATACCTAGTGGCTTAAATTTGGCCACCAGGACATCTCTCCTATCCTTCCCTATCTCAGTGAGACATATATGTACCAAGGCCACTGTCTTCTCCACAGCACTACACTTATATCGACCAAGATCGTTCAAGAAATCCATAATCTTTGCACCAGGCAGGCAAGTCACTGTACCATTCCCTCCTCTGGAGAGGTATCCTCAGTGCGAGAGGATCCCACCTATGGGCTCATTTCCCTCTGCTCCAGTGGGGTGTTCTTTCCTGAGACTTTCACCTTTCTCAACAGCACAGAGACTGTCTGTCTGACCCACCTCTTTTGCCTCCTATCTCTAAGGCAACAATGACAAGCCAGTGACCCAGAACTGATAAATCCAGCAGAAGGTAGGATATAAAGATGAACCTGGAGTTCTGATCTGTGATTGTCATTTTAAAAACTGCATTAAAGTTGCAGAATCCAGCACTGAAAAGCTAGAAAATGACCGAAGTCTCTTTCTCTCTTTCTCTCCAGAAGGTCCTATGTCACATGCCTGTTCTCTCCTACAGACAACCTCCCAACCTTATGAGGATTCTAACCAATAGCTACAGTCTATACTGCAGGAATACCAGTCCTGGGACTTTTCCTTGCAACAAAGCTCACTTCCAGCTTTGTCCACATATCTACTCTGGCGATACCATCACTGGACTTAACCAGGTTACTCACAAACTCACGGGCACATTGTCATGCTCCTCAACTAACATCATACATGCCATCATGTGCCAACAATCCCCAAATGCTTTGTATATTGGACAGACTTCAAACTCTCTCAGACAAAGAGTTAATGGGCACAAAACAGACGTCAAAACATCCCTGATCCACAAACCAGTTAGTCTACATTTTAATGGGGTGGGCCATTCTGTTAATGACTTAAGACTTGTCTGTGTTTTATTGAAGAAGAATTTCCAGTCTGCTTTACAAAAAGAAGCTGCTGAACTCTCTTTTATATTTAAATTGGACACATTAACACATGGTTTGAACCGGGATGCAAACTTTCTGGGACATTATAGGGGCTCTTTGGCACAGCTGGCTTAATCTAATTCTTGACTCCCCCCACCTGCCCCTCTGCTCTCTGATTTGCTCACCTTGATCATTTTTTTCTCATTTGTCAACTTCGATTACTGTTTTGGTTCTCTATGCCTTAAATATTGAGTCTGTTCTGGTATGGCTATGGTCTGAGGAAGTGGGTCTGTCCCACGAAAGCTCACCTAATAAATTATTTTGTTAGTCTTTAAAGTGCTACTTGACTGCTTTTTCATTTTCATCAAAATGGGACCACCAGCAGCTTTTTAGCGCTTTGCAGGCGGGAAGGGACAGGAGCTACTTTTAGCCATGGGGAGGGGAGGGAAGGACGACCTGTCCCAGACTTTGCGGAGCTCCTCTCTTTCCCCCCTGGCTGGAAGCAGCTTGTCCCTTCCTGCCCAGACAAGCTGCGTCTACACGTGCACGCTACTTCGAAGTAGCGGCACTAACTTTGAAATAGCGCCCGTCGCGGCTACACGCGTCGGGTGCTATTTCGAAGTTAACTTCAACGTTAGGCGGCGAGACGTCGAAGTCGCTAACTTCATGAGGGGATCGGAATAGCGCCCTACTTCGACGTTCAACGTCGAAGTAGGGACCGTGTAGACAATCCGCGTCCCGCAACGTCGAAATTGTGGGGTCCTCCATGGCAGCCATCAGCTGGGGGGTTGAGAGACGCTGTTTCTCCAGCCCCTGCGGGGCTCTATGGTCACCGTGGGCAGCAGCCCTTAGCCCAGGGCTTCTGGCTGCTGCTGCTGCAGCGGGGGATTCATGCTGCATGCACAGGGTCTGCAACTCGTTGTCGGCTCTGTGTATCTTGTGCTGTTTAGTGCAAGTGTGTCTGGGAGGGGCCCTTTAAGGGAGCGGCTGGCTGTTGAGTCCGCCCTGTGACCCTGTCTGCAGCTGTGCCTGGCACCCTTATTTCGATGTGTGCTACAGTGGCGTGTAGACGTTCCCTCGCTGCGCCTATTTCGATGTGGTGCCGCGCAACGTCGAAGTTGAACATCGACGTTGCCAGCCCTGGAGGACGTGTAGACGTTATTCATCGAAATAGCCTATTTCGATGTCGCCACATCAAAATAGGCTACTTAGATGTAGGCTTCACGTGTGGACGTAGCCACAGTGTCCAGGCTGCTGCTGGCCACAGACATAATCCTGCCACCTCCTGTCCACTGGCTACAGTGCAGGCAGGAAAGGATGAAGCCCTAAGGATGCATTGTGCACCAGGGCCCAGGGAACCTGGATGTAGGGGCTTCAGCAAACTTTGGCAGAGAGGAGGCTCAACAGGGGAGGGTGCCTAGGGGACAGAGCAGCCCTTTTCTCCCTGATGACAGGACCCAAGGCAAAGAGGGTGCTGTGCCCCTGCTTGGGGAGGGTTGCTGTTAAGCTTGCAGGCTGGGAAAACAAACAGGCTGGAAACTCATTCCCCCACCACCACTCCAGACCTTAACTGAGAGGCAGAGATGCTTTCCCATGACAGCGCTGAGTGGGGCTCAGGCACATTCAAGGCTTGGTTCCTCCTGGTCAGTGTCCTAGGCTGGAGGATTTGGGGCTTTCCCAGGATGTGAGCCCTAGAGGCAGTGGTGGAAGGAAGGAGCCTGCCCACCAGACTGTTGTTCTCCACACTGCACTGGGAGTGGGACATGCCCTGCAGCTGGTGGGAGGGAGGGGGACAAGAGGATATGGTAGCATAGGAGCCAGCTTTCTCCACTCAACTTCCTGACCTGCCCCAGATGCCACCCCCAACTGCTCCCTTCCTTCAAACCATCCCCACCTCAACTAGCAACAGAACCAGCCAGGACAGAGGAGGGGAGGGACAGAAATATGGGACAATTTGCCTGTTTTCAAGAAAAAGACAGGACACTTGCAGGAGTTTTCAAATATGGGACTCTCACTCTAAAACCGGCTGTCTGGTTACCCTAATTTTGGCTAGGGTGGAGTTACAAATGTCTCTGGTATTGAATGTGGGGATAATGAAACGTTATCTTCATTGCGTGAATACAGGGTAAAACTCTGTTTAGCCTGTCCTGACTGAGAAGCCCATCCCCAAATGAACTGAACTGGCTGAGGGGCAGCTTGGATGCCTGAGCACAGTAGAGAGAGGGTAGGGATTGGTGTTTTGTCTGGCGGTGTGAGCTCTGAGTCACAGGCATCATTTGACGTGCCTTTTATTCCCCAACTATCATGTTTTGAAAATAGCTTGGGAGATAACTAATTTGTCGACTCTGCATGCAATTAATTATGGACTGGGGGGAGAATGGGGGAGTTGTGGCAGTGTAAGGAAAACTCTGATTAATACTAGACAACTCAGCCTGATTTTGCCTGTTTTCCCTTCCAATGCTGATTTCCACGTGGCTTTTCTGGACTCCAAGGAAGGAGGCAGCTGGCTGTGAGCAGCTCAGGGGAGGAGTATGTGGGCTGGGGAGAGTGGGGCTGGATGGATGTACGTTTCCTCTGTTGGCCCTGCAGCTTTGCTCTGATGCAGCCTGTGCTATGGACCTTTCCTTGCTGGGGAACTTCCTTTTAAAGGGCTGTCTCAGGTGGACTTCCTGCCTTTCTCCTTCTGTGCATCCTGGAGAAGTGCCAGTTGTGATGTGTGCAAAACACTCAGTTATCAATACAGAGGATAGGATTAGCGCTCTCGGCCTCCCCAGAGGCTGTTAAGTTAGAAATAAGACCCAGCTATGAGTTCTCAAGTTCATATGGTAATTAGCCAAAGAAATCCTAACAGTCACCAAATATCTATCCCAGATTTAACGGGACATTTCTTCTTCTGCTCTTATATGGGATTGGAGAGGGTGAGAGTTGGTCTACAGATCAGAGGTTGCTCTAAAATCTGCCCAAACCACCCGAGCCATTATTCTCTACAGCAGGGGTGTGCAAAGTCGGGGGGGGGGGGCCCCACATGGGGCCATAAAATTTCCGAAGCAGGGTGTGTGTGTGTGTGTGAGAGAGAGAGAGAGAGAGAGATTGGCTGCTTGGTCTCAGGCTCTTCCAGCTCATTAAAAATGTTGAAATATATTACTGTCTGATGTACGTAGTATTGAGGTATATTCTAATTCCTAGTTGTATGTTAATAATAATGGTTATAAGATATTTAGACTCTTATATCCGTCATGAGGAAGAGACTCCATTTTTAAAAAGAGGGAATCCATTTTGGAATTAAGGGACAGGGACTAAGCTGGTTGTGACTGGATTTTCCCGCCACAGACTGGCTGAGAGTTCTGTTACCCCAGAGATGTGCATGGCTCTGCACACAGCCCAGAGATTACATAGTACCTGGCCTTTCCATTTGAGGCTGTTTGGGTTTTCCATCTATCCACCAGTGTCACCTCTGCATCCATACTGGTGTGTGATCACTTCCATTTGCATTTCCACCAGCACTGGGCCACCATAGCTGCTGCATTGAGAGAGGAGACAGATCGTCACTGGTCTTTTCCTGGAGCTCCTTCTAAAGTGTTTAAAATTAGCTCGAGCGTGGTAGGTCCCAGGTGTCAGCTCCACATCACCCAATGTATAAACTTCTCTTATTTTTCCTCCTTGGGTTCTTTCCTGTTATCCTGTCTCTCTTCCTTGTTATGGATGAAATCTAAGGCAAGTCAGATTAAAATGGTTCTAGAGCAAAACAATGTTCCATAGTTCAGAAACATCTGGTGTTCAGTGATTTCATCAGTGATTTCATCAGTTACTCTCACAGGATCTGGAAGTGTAGCTAGGTGAACCAGGCAAGTCAGTTCTTGGCTCTGCAGTTTGGAGTCATTTTCAGTGACTCACCTGAGAAGTGGCAGATTTCTGTTGAAATCCTTTCTTGCCCTCAAGCAGACAGGTGCATGCTGCATGGGTACCAGGGACCTGCACGTGCTGAGCTCATTCCAAGATCTGAATCTAAACCAGGCAGATGGGCTCATGGCAGTGAATTGGGAGTTTCAGTCCTGCTGTGGAAGATCAACCCTTGTGCTGCAACCACTTCACAAGGGTGTCATTGGTGCAAAGTAGACACCTGGGTTCCCCACTGCTAACAAATCCCCCTCCCATATGCAGAGCAGTAAGTCATGTGCTTGGCAGAAGCTCCAGCTCATCCAACCTTTCTGGGCAGGCGGAAGGAGGGTGAGGGAGGATGGAGGTAGCAGGAGTCATGGGTTAGCTGATCCAGCCATGTAGTACCTCACCACTGCTGCAAGCCTTCTGGAAGCCAGGGCAGCAGGGCAGGCAAACTAAGGCAGCCCGGGGGCTTTTAAACCAAGTCCCAGCAGTGCCTGAATAGGAGAAGCACAAGCTACTTCCCTGTCTCTGCAGAAGACCTTATGCTGCTGCAGGGAAGAATTCCCCATGTGTGTACCCTGCGTGATTCTGGACCAGGCTCCTATTTAAACAAGGAGACGAGGATTTCTCACTCTGGCTGGCCTTAAGCACTTCATGCAGAACAACCTCCCCAGTCCCTGTCTTCAAATGTGTGAATTGCTAATCTAATCCAAGGGAGTTCTAATCCGACATCTATTCATTCATCCACCTTCAGAGGGGCCTGAAACAAGCCCTAGGAGTAGGGTGTGCCTAGTGCAGCACTGGCAGCCTCCAGTTTGTTGGAGTGTAGGGCTGACCAAGGTAATCCTGCTCCCTCCAACCCCCAAACCCAGCTGCGCTGTAATGTTAGCTCTGGTTGTGCTGGGTTGTAAATGGACAGCATCTCAGATGCGTTCTAAGTGCGGCAATGTCTTCCCATTTTAAGAGAGAGACAGATATCAGGAGGACATAAAAGTCCTATAAGAAAGCATTCCCTCAAGGAACACTGCCTTGGAGCAGCACTGCTAGAGAGCTGTTAGTTGTAGTGTTACAAGGGTGCAGCAGATGGCAGCAGAGAAAATGCTGATAATTATAGTGGAGTGTGCCTTCTTTCCTAGCTGAGAAAGGAAGTTGGGGGAAGCAGAACAAAGCTGTCTAACTTGTGTGTCCGCAGACAGTGTCTCTATTAGCTGTTGTGCAGGTCAGTAATGGGTGATGGTAATCACTAGCAGTAACTGGGGCTGAGCTGATGATAATTAAAAGGCATCTTTATCTAAACTCTTTCACATTTGCAGTCCAATTCTGTGTCCTGTCTCAAACCAATTTGGCAAGAGAAACTGCTCAGTGTTGGCTAAATTCTAGGTTTTGTATTAAGCAGCATTTTCCTGAAATCTAAGAGTAACAGAAATGTGTCCTTAACTAATAAATTGCAGTGACAAATTTATTTGAGATAGTTCTCTGAAGTGCTTGGAAGCCAAATATTGCAATATTAGACCTGTGCAGGAGAACCAGGTTGTGAAACTGACAATAAAAAAGTGAAACAAAGTATATTTTAATTGTTTAGACTGAGTGCAGGGCAGGAAAGTAAAGTCAGTGGTAAAAATGGTGTAAGAGCCAAATTCTGAGCTTAATTTCAGTCGTGTACTTATATGAAAGTTGGTGCAATTATTCTAGATACATGTTGGTGTAAGGAAACCAGGATATATCCTCAAAAGTTTTAAAAATACTTTATTTTATTGATGTAAGAGTTTATGAGTGTCACATAGATTATGAAACTTGTGTTTTTTATTTGTTTCAACTTACATTTTAACTTGAGAATGTATCTGACTGCTGGGAGTTACATTTTTAGAAAAATCAACCCTTTGCTACTAGTAGCAGAGAGAAAGCCGTGCTAGTCTATATACTATCAAAACAAAAAAGCAGTCAAGTAGCACTTTAAAGACTAACAAAATAATTTATTAGGTGAGCTTTTGTGGGACAGACCCACTTCTTCAGACCATAGCCATACCAGAACAGACTCAATATTTAAGGCATAGAGAATCAAAAATAGTAATCAAGGTTGACAAATCAGAAAAAAAAAATGATCAAGGTGAGCAAATCAGAGAGTAGAGGGTGGGGGGGAGAGTCAAGAATTAGATTAAGCCAAGTATGCAAAAGAGCCCCTATAATGTCCCAGAAAATTCGCATCCCGATTCCAACCACGTGTTTATGTGTCAAATTTGAAGATAAAAGAGAGTTCAGCAGCCTCTCTTTCCAAAGTAGTATGAAAATTCCTCTTCAGTAAGACACAAACTCTTAAGTCATTAACAGAATGGCCCACTCCATTAAAATGTCGGCTGACCGGTTTGTGGATCAGGAGTGTTTTTACGTCTGTTTTGTGCCCATTAACTCTTTGTCTAAGAGAGTTTGAAATCTGTCCAATATACAAAGCATCTGGGCATTGTTGGCACATGATGGCATATATGATGTTCGTTGAGGAACATGATAATGTGTCCCTGATTCTGTGACTAACCTGGTTAGGTCCAGTGATGGTATCATGGTGGCAAGGATGGTGTTGTCAGGAACTTTTCCGCTGTTTTGTAATTTCCTCAGGAAGTCGGTGGTATCTCGGAGGTAGCTGGGAGTGTTGGTGGCATAGGGTTTGAGGAGGGAGTTCACATAACTGGATAGTCTGGTGGTAAGGGTGCCAATACCTGAAATGATAGGTTGTCTGGGGTTCACAGGTTTGTGGAGTTTGAGAAGTAAATACAATAATCCAGGATGGGGCTCAGATGGTGTGTCTGAGTGAATAAGGTCCCAAGTAACAGCAGGGAGTTCCTTAAGTAGTTGTTGTAATTTCTTTTGGAATTCCCAAGTGGGATCAGAGGAGAGAGGTCTGTAAAATGTGGTGTTGGAGAGTTGTCTGGTTGCCTCCTGTTCATAGTCTGATTTATTCATGATGACAACAGCACCCCCTTTGTCAGCTGGTTTGATTATAATGTCTGGGTTATTTTTGAGATGGTGGACAGCATAGTGTTCAGCATAGATGAGATTGTGTCTCATTTGGCATTGTTTGTGTATATTGTCAGTCTGAGCATGGTTGCGGAAGCATTGTACGTAAAAATCCAGACTTTCACTACGACCGTCGGGAGAGTCCACATAGAGTTCTTCTTCTTTTGGTGTTGGTGGGGTGGGAGGTCAAGAGAGTCAGACTGTTGTTCATGGTTGTGTTGGAAGAATTCCTTTAGATGAAGGCAGCAAAAGAAGGCTTCAAGGTCACCACAGAATTGTATTAAATTCATGGAGGAAGTAGGGCAAAAGGAGGGACCCCGGGGTAAGAGAAGCTCTTCTTCTGGGTTGAGTTGGTAGCCGGAAGGTTAACAATATTGTTAGTTGAGCTGTCGTTATTGTAGTTGTAGTATCCTGAGGTGTGAAGTAATTTAGAAAATTTATTCTCTTTTCTTTTTTGCAGGAAACGGAAGTGTGTTTTATAAATTTCTTGTCTAGTACAAGTAAAGCCTCGTTCTGTGGGGTCTTGATGTGGATGCCTGATTGTTGATGAGAATTTCAAGTTCAGAGTTCATTTTTAATAATCTTTCGTTTATTGTAAAGGATTTTCATCAAGTGGTTCCTCAGTTCCTTAGAGAGCGTGTTGCATAGATGCTTGCTGTAGTCAGTGTGGTACATTGATTGTAATGGGTTTTTCACTGTCAGTCCCTTGGGTACAATGTCCATTTTCTTGAGTTTGGAGAGAAAGATGATGTCTGTCTGGATCTGGGTGAGTTGTTTCATGTAGTTGATGGATCTCCATTCCAAACAGCTAAATGTAGTGCCTTGCATGTTGATTAGTAACAGAGAGAAAGCCGTGCTAGTCTATACACTACCAGAACAAAAAAGCAGTCAAGTAGCACTTTAAAGACTAACAAAATAATTTATTAGGTGAGCTTTCGTGGGACAGATCCACTTCTTCAGACCATAGCCATACTAGAACAGACTCAATATTTAAGGCATAGAGAACCAAAAATAGTAATCAAGGTTGACAAATCAGAAAAAAAATGATCAAGGTGAGCAAATTAGAGAGTAGAGGGGTGGGGTGGGGGGAATAAAGAATTAGATTAAGCCAAGTATGCAAAAGAGCCCCTATAATGTCCCAGAAATTCGCATCCTGATTCAAACCATGTGTTAATGTGTTGAATTTGAATATAAAAGAGAGTTCAGCAGCATCTCTTTCCAAAGTAGTGTGAAAATTCCTCTTCAGTAAGACACAAACTCTTCAGTCATTAACAGAATGGCCCACTCCATTAAAATGTCGGCTGACCGGTTTGTGGATCAGGAGTGTTTTTATGTCTGTTTTGTGCCCATTAACTCTTTGTCTAAGAGAGTTTGAAATCTGTCCAATATACAAAGCATCTGGGCATTGTTGGCACATGACGGCATATATGATGTTAGTTGAGGAGCATGAGAATGTGCCTGTGATTCTGTGAATAACCTGGTTAGGTCCAGTGATGGTATCTCCAGAATAGATATGTGGACAAAGCTGGCAGCGGGCTTTGTTGTAAGGCAAAATCCCAGGACTGGTGTTCCTGAGGTATAGACTGTGGCTGTTGGTGAGAATCCTCATAAGGTTGGCAGGTTGTAGGAGAGAACAGGCCTGTCACCTAGGGCCTTCTGGAGTGTGGCATCCTGATTAAGGATAGGTTGTAGGTCTTTAACAATGCGTTGCAGTGATTTGAGTTGGGGGCTGCAGGTAATGACGAGTGGTGTTCTGTTCTTGGCTCTTTTGGGCCTGTCTTGGAGTAGCTGGTCTCTGGGTATTCGTCTGGCCCTGTCGATTTGTTTTTTATTTCTCCTGGTGGGTAATTCAGGTTTATGAGTATTTAGTAAAGATCTTGTAGTTTGAGGTCTCTGTCAGCAGGATCAAAGCAAACGTGATTGTACCTAAGGGCTTGATTGTAAACAATGAATCTAGTTATGTGTACAGGATGGAAGCTAGATCTGTGTAGGTAAGTATAGAGATCAGTGGATTTCTGGTAGAGTGTGGTACCAATCAGGCCATCTTTGATTTGTACTGTAATGTCCAGGAAACGTACCTCTCGCGTGGAGTAATCGAAGCATAAGTTGATGGTGGGGTGCAGATTGTTAAAATCTCTGTGGAATTTTTCTAGAGTCTCTATACCATGGGTCCAATCATAAAGATGTCATCAGTGTATCTTAAGTAGAGGGGGCGTAATAGGGGACGAGAGCTGAAGAATCATTGTTCCAGGCCAGCCATAAATATATTAGCATATTGTGGGGCCATGCGGGTGCCCATAAGAGTTCCATTAATCTGGAAGTATAAATTGTCCCCAAATCGGAAATAATTGTGGATAAGAACAAAGTTACAGAGGTCAGACACCAGACTGGCTGTGGTGACATCAGGGATCGTATTCCTGATCACTTGTAATCTGTCTTCATGTGGAATATTAGTGTACAGAGCCTCTACATCCATGGTGGCAAGGATGGTGTTATCAGAAACTTTTCCGATGTTTTGTAATTTCCTCAGGAAGTCAGTGGTATCTTGGAGATAGCTGGGCATGTTGGTGGCATAGGGTTGAGGAGAGAGTCCGCATAATTGGGTAATCCGGTGGTAAGGGTGCCAATACCTGAAATGATAGGTCATCCGGGGTTCGCCAGTTTGTGGATTCTGGGAAGTAAATAGAATAATCCAGGATGAGGCTCAGATCATCATCATCGGACACCCTGACCCAAGCATGCACCAAATTGCCTCTCAGCTTCTGTGATAGTTCAAAGGGGTTATCTTAGCATCCAACAAAGGATTCAGAGGTTTGCTTATGACCATCAAAAGGAGGGACCACCGAGCCATGTGGAAAGGAAGCAACCATGTTTACAAAGGACGCCTGTTAAATTTCTTGATCTGCAATGCATAGGATTACTACACCCGAAGCCTGGGTTATGAAATGGCAATGCTGTACTCATGAACGTAAGAATATGAGACTGGCCGTGCTGGCTCATACCAAAGGTCCCATCAAGTCCAGTGTCCTGTCTTCCAACAGAAGCCAATGCCAGATGCCCCAGAGCGAGTGAATAGAAGAGGTACTTACTGCGTGATCCCTCCCTTGTCATCCATTTCTAGCTTCTGACAAACAGAGGCTAGGGACACCATTCCTACCATCCTTGCTAATAGCCATTGATGGACCTAACCTTCGAGAATATATCTAGTTCTTTTTTGAATCATGTGAAAGTCCTCGTCTTCACAACATCCTCTGGCAAGGAGTTCCAAAGGCCTACCATGAACTGTGTGGAGAAAAACTTCCTTTTGTTAGTTTTAAAGCTGCTGCTCATTAATTTCATTTGATAACCCCTAGTTCTTATGTTATAGGAACAAATAAATAACCTTTTCTTATTCACTTTTTCTACACCAAAACCATAAGGTGCATCAGAAAACCCTGTGGGCATCAGACTTGGTGTCAAAGTGAATATTAAAAGGTCTCAAGCCTCATATAACTGGGGAAACACTGATTACAACCATTCTCTTAGCTGTTGTTCATGTTATGTTGGGATCTTCCTGTCAAGCCAAAGCAGTTCATGATATAGTTAGCTGATAAATTCATGATATGCCTGCCAGTGGTCAGCAACACCTGTTCAGGAGAGCCACAATTTCTCAGTACAATGGGACAAAACTAGAGATGTGTCTGCTGCCCAACTATTTTGATGTGTTCAGTGCAGGTAGGAAGGATCCGTACCTGAGAACTCCTTGTTTTACTGTCCACTCAAAGGATGCACTATTGGGCAGAGGGGAGGGGACTCTGAAGCTTTCCACCAATCAGTTCTTGCTGCCAGGCTGAATTGGCAAGGCTGTGTTGGTATTTCCACTGCTGTTGCCCAAGTTTCTACAGAAAAAGAGAGCGAGCAGAATCCAGTCTATTGCACCCATTTGGACTCATTGTTCCATTCATTGGGAAGCTTTAGCAACTCACAGGATTGCAGTGGTGCTCAAAAAAGAGATATAAGGGTGCTGTAAAGTTCTGGATTTCTTAATGCTGCTGTGTCCAATATGCTCCCTGTTCCCCACATGTGGTGAATGGGGCGTCGTAGTGTGGCGAATGCGGCTGAGGAGAGCCACACATGTGGGGCACCCCTCCAGCTGGTCCGCACCCCCCCCCCCCCGCAACATAGTGAGACAAGCATGTGATAGCAGTGGTGGAGGTGGCTCCTCTGGTCCTGGGGACTCCAGCTGAGGTGCATCTCCAGCCCTGGGTGGCTCACACGGCAGTGGCAGCTCCAGCTGTGGTGCAGCTCTGGCCCCAAGCAGCTCACAGGGACACGACAGCTCTGGACCCAGGTGGCTCGCACAGCATCAGCAGCATCGCCGTCCTCAGTTTTGGTGACCATCTGTCCCATATTGGGCAGGACGGTCCCGTATTTGGGCACAGACGGTACCTAAGGATTTTCCTGACTGAATGCAGCTCTGCCATTGCTGAGTAGGTCACAGATCAGCTTTGGCTTGCTCAGAGTGCTTCTCTTCAGGGGCTGTATGGGACATGAGTTCTCTACCCCAGGCTTCCAACTCCCAGCACTGGAAGGGATCACAGCTAGACAGAGAAAGAGTCCCAAATGAGTCCTGCCATGAAAAATGAGATCCCAGCTTAGCAAAAGGTTGGGAAACCACTGGGACCACTTTGATTCAATCCTAGTTTTGCAACACTGTAAAAAAAAATTCAGGACAAAGGTTAATTCTGAGGAAAGAATACAATGTATTTCAGAAAATTATCTATGATCCCCATAATTATGACCAATTTTGCTTCCATAAAGTCACAGGCAAAACTCTTGGTTTACACAGACCAGAATTTGGCTTTTACATAGAAAACACAGATGATTAGTATCAGAGGGGTAGCCAAGTTAGTCTGTATCTTCCAAAAAACCAAGTCCTGTGGCACCTTATAGACTAACAGATATTTTGGAGCATAAGATTTTGTAGGCAAAGACCTGCTTCGAAGCGGGTCTTTGCCCATGAAAGTTTATGCTCCAAAATATCTGTTAGTCTATAAGGTGCCACAGGACTTCTTACAGATGATTAGAAAGCTGTGGCTCTAACTTGCCCACCATTTCTGAAGTTTTCATACACACGCTAAAGAGGCTGAAATTAAAACATTTTTCAAACATTTTAAATTAATTTTACTTGCTTGTTTACCCAGTCTGTAGGAAGCCTGGAGAACTTTCCACCAGACTTCTGTACTAGCATTTCCACATTTCCAAGCCACTTAATTTAAGGTGAGGTTTTCAAGACTTCAGCTCCCATTCAGGCACTAAAATAACAGGTTGGATTTTCATCGGCAGCACCCAATGTGGTCAGTGCTTGTGAAAAAGCCTACCTTAGGGTATGACTTCACTGCAAAAACACCCCACAGCAGTGAGCCTCAGAGCCCAGGTCAACTGATGTGGGCTCACAGGTATTGCACAATGAAAGCTGAAAATAGCCATGTAAATGTTCCTGCTTAATTGAAGCCCAGGTCTGAGACACCCCCTCATCACCCCAGCTCAGAACCTGGATGGGAATATGGATACTGCTTGTGACTGGCTTGTTACTACATGCCTTATTCAGGAGTTCTGGACTCTAGTAGCAAAGCAAAAAAGCAGTAAAGTAGCACTTTAAAATATTATCAAAGTGAGCAAATCAGAGAGTAGAGGGGCAGGGGGAGGAGTCAAGAAGTAGATTAAGCCAAGCATGCAAAAAAACCACTTCTTCAAGTGGTGAGCCGCAAGAAGGGGAAATGGGAAGAAAGGGAGGGTGCCCTCCTTCCTGGCTCACTGCATCAGAGAAGGACACATACACTGTAATCCACTGTAATCCACTTTCCCTTTGAGGGAAAAGCTGAAGAGTCAGAAGCATCTACAAATTGGTCTCATAAGGAGCAAGAAGCAGCAAAATGGAGAATTCTGTGGCTTGTTGGAAAACGCCACATTCCACGGCTACAGGATTAGAGTCCATCAGGCCTTGATGGAGACTCATGAAGCAGCTCATACCTCATAGTACTGTTGTTTTAGGTTGCCTGTGGATTTTAGTCAGGCAACATTTCCATTCTAAATGAGCTGATATTTGCCTTAAGATTTTGAAGTTTTCTCCATGAGCAAAAGGGCTAGAAATGTAATTTAAAAGAATTGAAAAATAAAAAATAGATATGGTGCTCATACCACCCCAAAACCTGTCAGTGACCCTGTAGGAGATTCAGAATGACTGGGCTAGCCTGACAATCCCCAATTCCCTGAAATATTCTGGTCTACAAGCTATCCGTGGCCTTACAATTCAGTTTTGTATATGTCCAGGCAGTGTAGATTTTCATTTTTTTTTAATACTGTAGAGTTGCCACCTTCCCAGAAATTCATGAGAGATTTTCAGGTTTCTCAGGCTCTTGCTGGTCTTCCCCATCCCATGAGTCTACCTCGCCCAGCAGTATTGAATTTTGACCTTGCACACAATGTTAGGTTGTAGTGCAGTGCTGTCACACAATGACTTTGCGTTTGCGCACGGTGACATTCTGTCAGCTTGTGATCAAGGTGCTAGAAGAAGTGAGGCTGCGCTGTCATTGTCCCATAATGGAGTGTCGTGCCAGTTTAGCTGTTCTGATTTCATGTTGCAGCATGAGGAATTTGTCCTCCATTTTATTTTATTACCATTTATGTGTGGTACTTAGCACGTTTTCTCCAAATGAGCTGAAAGAACTTTATGAAGGAAGGAGAGCATTGTTATATATTGCCAGAAGTGCAGATAGTCTTCAGTGGAACCTGTGGTTGCTCAGAATATCAGCCCTTACGTGACATAAACAAGATGACTTATCAAATCATTGGTGGAGCGAATAGTAGATTCCATAATGTCTGATCCTGTTGAGACCCTTGATGACATTTCCAGCCTATAGGTTGAACCTCTCTAATTGGGAGCTCTCTTGTGTGGCCTATTCTGTAATCTGGCATGATTTTAGTTAGCTGGACGACCATTTATCATGGGTCTAGCCATGTTTCCCCTGGGCCCATAAAGTTTGTTTACAGCCATGAGTCCTGGATCTCAGTTTTCGGTGCTGTTGTTCAGCTGTAATATACCCCTAAATATCTTCTAAGAGCCCAGTAAGCAGTGGAAGTGTTGGTAATGTGCTAGAAAATATTGACCTCCCGTCATCCGGCAAATTCTCTCGTCCAGGACTAATCAGGTCCGGGGGTGCCAGATGAGAGGTTCAGCCTGTATAACCTGCCTGGTATTTATGAAGTTCCTTAGGTGGTTTCATTGGCAAATGCTTCAAAAATCTTAAGTATTGTTATTGTTAAGCATATCAAACAACTGCGTAAACCAGGTAAGGAAGGGAGGTAACAGGATACAATATTATTTCCACCAATCATTTCTCTAGTTTTTAATCTCTGGGCATTTGCACACAACACAAAACCACTGCTGAACTATTGCACAGTGGATGTATTATGCTTAGGAATAAACATTCTCAGTCATATGTTGCTGAAACCCTCCAAGTTATTTCAGAGAGAATATGAACAAAAACAGACCTGGAACTCACACGCAACACTATGTCCAAATGAACTGAGATTGGCAGCAGAACCAAACCGGAGCCTAACTCCAAACTTGCAATAAATCAAGAATTCAGGGAGAAACAATTCTAGCTGACAAAGGAATGAAACAAAGTTGAATTTAACATGGAACTTAAATCATCTCAGCTGGCTTAAGGCAGAGTGATTTCCCAAATGTGAGGAATGTGTGACAGTCAAATGTTGATACAATTGACATAAAAGCAAACTTGGTCACTTAGGAGTTTGCATTGTGGTACAATATAGATGAAATCAAGATGGCCATTGGTTTTAGGCATCCGTTGGCTATGGAAGCAAAAGCCTTATGGAGTATTGGAATATGTTATCAAGAGCACTGCAGGCAATTTGTAGGTGGGAAAAGAATGTACAAATCTTTCCCATTCTTATTTCTGTTCTTATAAGAATTTTGGTAGATAGGCTAGATTCAGGCATAATTGCCACAAAATGTAGTTTTGCTACAGGTTCAGCCTCTGAAATCTGGGACTTTCTTTTCTGTTCCAGCAACATCCGTGATCTGGCAGGACCATGGATGTAGATGGACCAGAGCACCCTGGCATTTGAGAGTTCAGCAGCTAGGAGCCCCAGCCAGGGTTGGGCAGCTGCAGCTGCACTGGTGGCAGGGAAGCCGCTGCTGGGGCTGGGTCAGCAACAGGGAAGCCAAGGACAGCCAGAAGCCCTGACCATGGCTGAGAAGCTGCACCTGGGCTGGTGGCAGAGTGGCTGCTGGCTGGGAGTCCTGCCAGACCAGAAGTGGGGCCCCATGGTGGCTGGGGATGGGCCAATGGCCCACATGGTAACCCAGGAGCAGGGGCCAGTGTCCAGCAGGGGAGCACTGACCTCCCCTTCTCTGGCAAATGCCCTGGTTCAGGTCCAGGAAGGTCCAACCTGTAATTTTAGCTCTATTATGGAATCTTACAGACTTATTAAAATAAACCTGGAGAGAGAGAATTATAGATATCTCTATAGGTAAATTCAGTAGCGAATGGTAATTATTATATATGTTTAAAGGCAACTCCTTTATTTTAACAATAAACCAGAATAAGGCGCCATATCATGTTGAGTATTCTGCAAATCTCAAGCAAAATCAAGGGCTTCAAATGCATCTGTGAAGTGCAGGCACAGAGGACAATGACTGAACTGTTTGATTCCCATTCCAAAGAGGACAGAGTAATCTGGATGCAAACTTACAGACACACTTAATGAATCACATAAGACTTGAAGCATTTCTAAAAGCAACTGGCATAGCAAATGATCTCTAGGGTTGTGAGCTATGTTAAACATGATTTCTGTGAAGTGCAGGGTTAAGTCAGCACAAAATTTGTCCAGCAGTGCTGTCATGCTGACTGGTTTAGAAATACCACTAGGTGAAATGAGTCTGGTTTCCGTGATTAAGGGATTTTTGTGTGGCTGTGTAGGTCTGTCCTTGGTGTGTACACAATCTGTAAACACAAGGAGAGGGTGAGGCCGTTCTTGTTCTTTTATTTGAGTTCTGAGGGCCCATTACCACAGATAACAATACCATCTGGCTTTTCCTCTAGTCCTGGTAATGAAATCATTGATTATGGGGAGCTGTTTTTAAGGTGGCTCTGTTTATAAAGCAGCTACAGATAAACAGTGAATGGGAATTTATGGTATCATACAGGTTTGTCTTCCTTGCTGGATTTAAAGTGTTTGCTTCTAATCTTTGACACAGTGGATGGATGGTTTTGTCGTTTTGTGAAATTAGTCAATGCACTTGTGCAACATGTACATTTGCTGAATGCCAAGGAATGTCTGGGGCTGCTTTTGTTTTTTATAGTGGGCCAAAACAACATACGCTGTTGGCTTAACACAAAGCACATGTGTGCCGCTTAATATCTGAAATCAGTGCAGAGCATTTAACTACAAGATCACCGCTTCCAATGAATACTGCTGTCTTTGCTTGTTTCAAGTTGGGCCTGCTGCTTTCTGCTGAGGCACGCACCTTGTTAAATCCTGCATAGACTTTGACCTTAGCGTGTGTGATTATTATGACAAGCACCGAGTGGCTGGGCCCCTCAGTAAAGCCCAAGACAGTGAAGTCTGTTCAGGGTCCCTCTCACACCACACAATTCACTACAATGCGGTAAGCTGGAGTGCTGAAGCTTATTAATATTTAACAGCTTGTTGACAGTAAAGGGAATGTGGCAGGACTAGCTGGATAATCAGAGAAACTGTTGTCAAAATTTCAAAAGAGCCTAAATAAATTAGAAGCCTAAAACCCATCACACCCAGATTCTCAGCTGGCAGCCAGGCATCTAAATACCTTCGAAAATCCAAGTCTCGGGAACCTGCATAGGCTCTTAAATTATGTTGTTGCTTTTGAAAATTTTACTAATGGTCTCAGGAAACGAAACAATGTTTAAAAATAAATAATTTTTTTTTCCCCTGATGGTGGATGGACTTTACAAACTTTGAACCAAAGATACAGGTTAAAAATAAAAGTTGAAAACAGAGTTCTAAAACAGAAAGGTTGCTGGAAATGCTTGCTCTACAAAAAAGAGTAAGAACATAAGCCTGCTTCGAGAATAACAAAGTAGTATGTGGCATCTGTTTGAACCCATTTTTTATTTTGCTAATGCTTACGTGCACTGAATACCTGGTTTTAGTTCTTTCTTTTAAAATTAGATTAATTTTAATTTCGGTATTTTAGTATAAGACTTTGCATAGAGGCTAGTGAGATGGTATCTCCTTTGCACTTGTGACCAGCTGCCCTCAAAGCAACATCTCTTGTCTGAACAGCAATATATTTTTGGAGGGCTCCTTGCTCAAGGTGGCCTGCAAATGTTTTGTGTATCTGGAGTTGCTTTATCGTGGGGCAGTTCTGAGTTAATATTTGCTGAATTGGAACTTTATCTACCGGTGAACTAACTGACACTAACTGGACTAAGTCAAATGACTTCTGCACCTGATTTGCTAGCAGTTTGAGAACAGGCCCTGTAGGGTGGAGCAAAGGAAATTCATATCCACTGGATAAAAGCTGTGCTCTTTGACACTGGCCGCTCAGCTGAGGAAAGACAGAGGTTCACCAGACAGATCACTGTTCAGAAAGGAAACTTTGATTTTCAGAGATTGCCTATTCCAGTCTCTGAGGTTCTGCTCTGTGGATAAAAAGCAGCCAGCAGAATACCACCAGATTCCATACCAGGAGCTGCAGAGAGTGCAAATCTCTATTATAAGTATCCACTTTTCAACTTTTTCTTTTTGGGGGAGGGCAGTGGGGGGCATCCAATTTTTTACGGTATGAAAGAGGTTGTGCATGTGTATTATAAACACCTGTAAGGTTCACCTGGGACAGTTCCGTAAGATTATTTTATGATTAAGGAATGTTCTCAGTTCATTTTGCTATATTGCTACACCTGAGAAGCTGTCAATGTTTGAAACACTCTGATTGGTTATTAAAATCTGTGTTTACCAAATATTTTAATATGTTTTTTACCACCTATTGGCAGAAGTGTGGGGACGGGCTAGCCACGTTATCAGGGCTAAAAGGTACTGACACTTTGAACTTTGGCTAAAACTTGTTAAAGTAGTTTTAGTGCTGAGTCCTTTTAACCAGCCTGCATCTGTAGATTTAACTAATGTAAGGAAAGCCCTTTAACTGAGGATTTATAATCAAACAGGCAGCCACCTCCTTCAACTGCTTTTAGAATATATATGTGAGGTTCTGTGCTGCATCTTTAGGAGTTGTGGTGCAGAATTCACTGCTCAGTGGAGTAGAGGCTGAGATGATGTAAGCTGACTTTATGTTCTCCCATTCCTGGGAAGCTGCAGAGCTAAACTGGCCCCTGGAGTGAACAGCTCTGGGGCATCCTTCACTGTGGTAAGGAAAAGTACTTTTAAAAAATAAACCTTGGTAAGTGAAAGTATAAAAGACCTGACACACTCTTTGCATTTTTCAGGGCCTTTGCTTTGCTTGAAAAGGTAAAGCACAGAGCTTAAGGTGCTTAGGTATGGCACTTATCAATATCTAATCTTGCAGCAGTAGGGTTCAGAATGGCTGCAGGCATTTGCATTCCAGCTTTTGATTTTGATTGTGCTGTTTTCTTCTAGGTTGGGACAGGATGGTGAGAGCCAAGTCTTGGGTGCTGAAAAAGCATTTTGAGGGCTTCCCCAAAAACAGTGACTTTGAGCTGAAAGAAGCAGAGCTGCGAGAACTGAAGGAGGCTGGTAAGCAGAATGTTCCTTCACACAGAGGGTGTTAGGACTCTGTTTGTCTTTGTACTCATAGCGCAGTGTGTAAATATAGAATAAGGAAGACATCCCTGTGAACTGAGTTTTGCAAAATTTCACTCCGGGGTTGGGCAAAGAAAAGGACATTTGTGTGACTTGTCAAAGAATCCTGTGACTCACCAGCATTCACTTGAATAAGTAGGTGTTCCAGGTGGGATTTTCTGCACTGTTCAGCACTGACCTGTCTCTGCTTCCACTGAAATCAATCACTCCCTGATTCCAATGGGAGCAGAGATAGACCAATGCCAGGCACTTTTGAAAATCCCCATTCTTACCATCAGGGTTCTGGGGGGTGAGGCTGCTGCAAAGATGCATTGAGATCTATATAGCGCTGACCAGAACTTGACTTATGGAAAACTTTATCTGATGAGCTTGGAGATGTCAAATGCTAAAGTATATGAAACATAAAATTTATTTTTTAATTACACTATCTCCCGCATACCATTGTGATGGAAAGTTGACCTTCCAAATGCAGTGCTTTTTTTCTAGAAAAAAAAGGTGCCGAAACGCCCTGCAGCCCCAAACCAACCTGCCTGCCCCCAGGCTTAACCCTCCTCCGTCCGTATCCCCAAACCGCCCCCAGGCTTAAATCCCCCACTGTGCCAAACCACCCCCAAATGTAAACAGACACAGTGTCTTCCTCCTCCCTCAGCAGACAGGGAGAGATTTAACATACAAAAGGGTAATTAAACTAGCAAGACGGTCACTTTCACTGCTTCTAGTGAGAACCCTGAGGGCAGCATAGAAATTATGAAGAATCATGTCCATTCCATGCTGGTGCTTCACTGAGGAATCAGGCCCAAAGAAGGAGTTTAGAGAAGGGTGGAATGAGGGTACATGTCCTTACACCAGTCAGGAATCTCTGGGATGGGGCAAAGATACAGAAAAGTCTTTCCTTCCAGCCGTGAGAAGGTGCTTGAACTTCAAACATATTAACTGCCTGCTAGTCAGAGGTTGACATGAAAGATGGAGGCCCTGAATATGCTTCAGGGACAGCATTTTGGGAGAAATACCAGCAGCTGGGGGCCTGGGCTTTCAAAAGGACTTTGCTCCTGAACCCCACTGGTGCCTTTTACCTTCGCTTCAGACCTGTCTTTCATCTCTTTTCTGGCTAGTAAATTTAATCCCCCAGCCAGTAGGGATCTGGCAGATGTTTCAAGCCATATTATGGATTCAGCAGATTTTGTACTGTGCTCCCAGCCAGCCAGCAGGCTGAATTCAATGGAACATTCGTGTCTGGATTTTTGTTTGAAAAAATAATTAGTATAGCAGTAACGCCCCTGTGGCCAAGAGGGAGTCCAGTCTGCGGAGCATCTCTGGCCAAGCAAAGGTGTGCATGGAAACACAGCAGAGAAACTCCCTTCTACTGTAGAGACACCTGATCCAAACCCCTTGCAGCATGTGAGTGTGGAGGTGGGGGAGATGCCTCTCCTGAGTAGCCCAAGAAATTAGGTTGGGGAAATATTTATTTACAGAGGGATGAAAAGAGAAAAACCACAAGGGGAAATAGGAGAGCAGTGGCAAAGGGTTGCATTTTCAGTGGTACCACAGTAGGAGGGGACAGACACCGACCAATGCATCTAGACCAAGTCCTGGGCAGAGTTCCAGTCTAGCAGTGACTCTTGGCTGCTTCTGGTCATCTCAGGACCTATAAACTTTCCCTGACAAACCCCTCTGGAATCCTCTGCTGCTGCTGTCTGCAAACCCACCCAGAGCTATGCCCTCCCCACGTAACTAGCCAGGGCCTCCCTCTCTTTTTACAATGTGAGGTCACAAGCCCCAGTACTCATGGACCTATGCAGCTCTGGGCAGAAGTGACACTGGGTCCAGTTCTGGTTTCTCCTTCTCAGGAGAACTGGAGCTACACACACCTGGCAGCCCTTGTGATGTGCACAGGCCATACAGATAGGGTATATATTGTGTGGGTGCGGCCACATAACACAGAGAGAGCTGCTTATGTGGCCCACAGTAGTCAAAACTCTGAGCATGGCCTGTGTCAACTATGCAGGCTATAAGGAGCTATGTAAATGTGGTGTAGATGTTGGGTTGTCCAGCAATGGGACTCTCCCACCTCCTAGGGCCTGAGCCCAAATGGCTGCATTGCAATTAAGCTGCTTGTTAGCTCAAGCACTGGACACCTAATCAGTTGAGGGTGTCTAATCACAGTGTAGACATACCCCAAAGGGGCTACAGTAGCAGAAAGGGCTTTGAACCCAGAGAGTGGGAACCATGTTTCCTATGGCTGTCAACCAATATATTTGCAAGGCTCTATGGCAGGGTCAGGAAACCTTTAGCATGGATGCCAAGAGTGGCACATGAACCAATTTTCATTGTCATACAAGGCAGAAGCTCAGCCCCATCCCTGCTTCCCCGTGCATCTGGGAGCTTGCTCAAAGCCAGGCTGCCTGTGGATTAACAAAAGACCAGCTAAGGCTACCAACCACCACCTAAACAGTAAAGCTCTGCAGCTTAGTGTATTTATTAATGAAGCTGTTGTAGACAGGACTATTAGTGACTTTTAAAAGTATCCCCAGCACTCGGACTGTACGAGGAGTCAGAAGCTTGAACTTTGGCACTGCCTCAGAAAGGTTGCTGACCCCTGGTCTATGGGGACAAGGTCTGCTTATTGTACCCCTCTGATACCTGAAACCCTTTGGTGGCCATATTGTTGTCGCTGTTGTTCGAGGCGACACATTGCACAACATAGAGATGTTTGCTACAGTGCAGTATGTTAGCACCATTAGCACCACTATTAACTGTGCAAAAGTAGAGCGCTTAGATAAAAATCTCCTCATACGATACCCTTTAAATACACCTCCCGCTCTCTTCCCACAAGCCCCAGTTTAAACAGAAACTGTTCACTGGGCCTTTAGTCAGTGTGCAGAAGGGCACACCATCAGAGACGCTCCCAGATCTCCAGGGATGTGGACAAGCCTGTTCCCCCCGATGCTCCTGTTCCCTAGTTCCTGCTTCCCAGGATGCACTGCCCTTGCTCAGTAATCCCAGGCAGTGCCCACCAAGACCATCCTGGGGGGGTCCCATCATAACTGAGGAGCTGCCTCCTTCTGCCCTTACTCTAGCACTGCTTCTCCCACTCTAGGTGATGAGCAGAGCTTCCTTTTGCCCTCTATTAGCATCCTCTTCTTGAGGCCAGCGGAGTCTCTTGTTGCTTCCCTTGAGGGCCGCCTCTTCTCCTTCATCTCTTCGATCCCCCTTCCCTCACACTGTGTCCTGACAGAGCTGCCTCCTCTCGGGCTCTGATTTGGGTGGGCCTGGCGTCTAATTGGGCAGGCCATGGTCCTTCCAGGCCCATTCATATGACACCATCCGTGGTGGGTAAAATAAAATGACCTAGTGGGCTGCCTACAGTCTGTGGGCTCTCCCTTGCCCATCGCTGGGCTACAGGAAAGGTGGACAGGCTGAGAAGAAAAGTGTCCCAAAAAACCTTCCTTCCACAAGGGTCTCAGAAACAAAACAGAAAGCTGTGGCCATTTGCCTTGCGTGCGGCAGTAATCTAGCCAAAGCTAGAAACTCAATTTGAACTCTGAAGGGAATCCAGAGTACTGTGTGATCACTATCTTGTAACATTTGATACTTTTACTTACTAGGTCCTAATGTAACTGCTCATCCTTTCTATTGCAGAGGTGCTGTTTGAATCTGTGTTTCTCAGCGTTGACCCTTACATGAGGTATGTTTTCCTTTCTGCTCTTTCAGTTCAAAACCAGTTTAGGTTACTAAGTTGAATTGCTAGTTGAGTCCTAAAAGCAGTGCACCTGGCTTTCCACAGTCCTCTCAGGGACTACTTGCCCTATAAAAACACCCGAGCACCATGTAGGTCATCACGGAAGGCCCTTCTACACTGTAGCAAGTACCATATAGGTGGACGTGGCTAAAACACAGTATCCTTCCTACCTCCACAACTTGGGACTAAGGGACAGTTCAGCTGTGTGTAGTAGACAGAGTTGAACTGTGCAATAACTGTACTAGAGCCATAGAGGTTCCCTGGGCTTTACTGAGTTTTAATGGGCTGTTGGGAACTCGGGCAAAACACAGCTCTGTTCATCTGTACTGCAAGTTCTAATTGTTGTTGTTATGCTTCACATTCCAACAGAAGCAAGTGGCTTCACCTGAGCTCGAGGCCCCGCTGTGTGTACGCTCAGCAGGAGACACTCCCTGCCCTGAAAAGTTTCCTTGAAATAGATAAGGGCCATTAGGATGCAAGTGTTGTTATCTCCATTTTAATCTTCCTGAGGCACAGAGAGATTGAGGTTACAAAGGAATTCTGTGTTAGAGCCAGGAATTAAAGCTAGTTCTTCTGAAGCCCTGAGCAATCCCTCATCTTAAAGGTACTAGCTGTGGTCTCTGTCTGTAGCTGTAACCAGTGTTCCCTGTAAGTTGAGTGCATGGGGCCATCCAGGAGAAATTCAGTTGCCTCTCAGCTGATTTGGAGTGTGCCCATAGCATCTACAGCCAGCAGCATGCATTTCTGTTGGTGGTACAAAGCTGTGCATGCTTCAGTGCACGTAACGAATTTTTTTCTGCACATGGATGAAAAAAAATTGAGGGAATATTGACTGTAACCAATTAATGGTAGGAGGCTAGCATTTTATAATTAGTCATCCCAGCGCAGGCGTTGATCAACGTGGAACTCATGAGTAGTTGGATGGGAACAATATTTCATTTTGGGGAGCAGTGCTTTGTTAAAATGAGAACAGAACTCTCACTTTCTCTGCAGATAGCCGGCAGAGCCAGCTGTGAGAACCTCAGTGCTTTGTGTGTGTGATAAGAAAATGGACAATAATTTGTAGTAACTATTTTGGACTTGCAGTAAGTCTCTATCTCCGTTTTGTGTGTTTCAGACCTTACAGTGAAAGATTAATGAAGGAAGGAGACACAATGATAGGCAGCCAAGTTGCTAGGTAAGATCTTGCTAAGATTAGTTTCTTGATTGTTTTTCCGCCCCCCCAACTCTCTATCATCTTTCCATACAGGAGACTCAAAGCGCCGGAGAAGGCACCATGTCTCTTTTAAGAGACATGCATGCAGCTTATACAGTTGTCTGTTAGCCAGTTGCAATAAGCGGCATGTTAATAGACATTGTGCAGCACAAGACTAATATAGAATACATTATGTACACAAAGTGTTAAGGAGTAATGTTAACTGAATGCATTAGACCCTCCTCATGACTCTCTTCACCCATGTCAAATATCCCACAACACTTTGAGAGGCTGACGTCAGCAAATTGGCATTACGAAAGCGATCAAAGACAAGAGAGGTAATGGCAAGGCCCAGCAGAGGGGTTGTGTTCAGCTGGTTTGGAATGTGCTGTCTGTAAGAGAGAGAAGGAAAGATGTAGAAAATAAATAAAGGAACTGGTGGGTTAGACCTTAGATGGTGCACAAGGTGCTCTTTAACTTGTAATTAGCTGTGGTATAAATCTGAGTGGCTTTGAGGGTGTATAGTTGAGGCACACCTTCAAAGTGAGGGGAACGTGCTGCAAAATAAGAGGTGCTCCTGGGAAAGAGGAGTGCATGTCTCCTTTTTGCTGGTAGCAGTAAATGTGGCTCAGTTTGTTATTTGGGCTCAACTCTTTTTCATTACAGACCACAAATACAACCAAATGATAGGCCATACCTTCTAATGAGTCTGTAACCTGTCAGAAAACAAGTGCATCTTGTGAAGCCATACTGCCTTTTAGTACTAGTAGAGCTTGTTTGGAGGCCTCAGGAGACAATCCTCACCTATGTTCTCCCATGAGCAATGCCTTTAAAGGGAGTTCTTCCAAGACAGGACAGGACAGGACAGTCTAATGTTGCACAATTGGTTGTATCCTGAGGTGTCCTCTTGTACGCAGGACGTGCTGTGTAATAAGTGGTCACCCTGGACCTCTGCAGATAGCAATTCCAGCTGAGAATGCACTGTCTCCTTACTCCTTTTGCTGATCTTGGATAGGGTGACTTCACCATTGCCATGGAACACATTAGTGTCTCCATTACCATCAGACATCTTTGAGGTCCCCTGTGGGAAGCCCAGGCTGGGTGGAAATTAAAGCCCTAATCTCTGAGCAAGAGGTCAGGTACTGTCAATATTTGCACCATTTCGCTTGAAAATTAAAATTATTTGGAGGAAGTTCCCTGGCCTGAGTTATGCATGAGGTCAGTCTAGATTGTGGGGGGAGCAAACATTTTACATTGAGCCCCACTTTTCATTCTTGCAATTAGGAGGACCACAGGAAGGGATGTGGGGGGATGCTCAGGAAGGGAGTGCTGGGGGGCTCCAGGGAGTGCCCTCGAGTGGGAGGGGTACTTGCGGGGAGGACCCCAAGAGGGGATGCAGGGGACTCAAGGGGTGCCTTGAAGGGGGAGGGGCACTATGGGTGCAATGCCTCAAAGGGGGGAGGAGTGCTTGGGGGCTGCTTCAAAGTGGGGACCCCAGGAGCTCAGCTGCATCACCACCTGTACCTCATAGGCATTGCCCTTGCTGCACTGCTGGCCCTGGAAGTTGGCGCTGCTGTAGAGCAGGGAAGTGGCAGCCCTGGGCTGTGCTGTGTTGATGGGCGGTGGTGGCAACAGAATGGTGATGGCCCTGCACTGCCTCTGGGCACAGCATTCACTCCGCACTGGCATTTCACGTACGGGGGAGGGACCTTCAGAGCCAGTGTAACACGGGCTGCAGGGACCAGTCAGGCTGCCTTACCAAGCTGGGAACTCACTGGGTGCCCCTGCCACCTGGCTCAGGGCTTCTGCATATTCTGATTGGGCCAGTGGGCTCTGTGGCAGGTAGGTGCCATTCCCATTGGTCACTGTTATCCCTTGGCTATGGTGGATGCTGCAGGGGTGGGTGGGGGAAAGCAGCAGAGGGCTGGGGAGGCAGTGGAAGCTGCCGGGAGGGGATGCCAGTCATGCTATGCACCCCCCACTTTGCGCACCCCTGGACTAGATGATCACAGGAATCACAGGATCACAGGTTTACTGAAAAGGGAACTGCCTTTCTCTTCTGCCCCAAGATGTACCATTTCTGCAACTTTCCTCTCTCCTAGTGGCCAAGCTACAGGGATCTGCTCAGGATTCTGACAGACCTGGTGTTTGGCTTGGAATCCTCCATAACCGCTATTAGGAACACAGATCTGATCCAGTATTGTAATTCCTATGGCCAGTGCCTGCTGTTTCAGAAAAAGGCTCAGGAAATGTGTAGCGTAGCTAGTGATGCATTAACCTGCCTGTGAGGAGCATTTCCTTGAACCCTGGGTGCTGGCCCTATGTCAATATTTAATAACACTAGGGAGATACACACATCTCTCGGAACTGGCAGGGACCTCAGGAGGTCATTGAGTCCAGTTCCCTGCCCTCTTGGCAAGACCAAGCACCACCCCCCCTGCTTTTTTTTTTCTGGCCCTAGATCCCTAAATGGTCCCTGCAAGGACTGAACTCAAAACACAGGGTTTAGCAGGTTAATGCTCAAACCACTGAGCTGTCCCTTAAGAGAAGGAGCTGCTTGTAAAGTGTGGCTTTTGGCTGTCTTCTCAGGGTTGTGGAAAGCAAGAATCCCACCTTCCAAGTAGGGACCTATGTTGTGGCTAATGCAGGCTGGACAACTCACTTCATCTCTGATGGGAAAGATCTACAGCAGCTTCCTCCTTGGCCAGAAAAGATCCCCAGATCTTTGGCTCTTGGGACAATTGGCATGCCCGGGTAAGTCAGAGGACATGCTAGATCAAGACTAACTGAATTTCACTGCATTGAGATTTCCAGCCTCCTGTGTGCAGGGTCTACCAAAACACATTTGAGCCTAATCAGTGCATGGTCTGAGAGGTTGGAACTTTGATCCAACCTGTGGGCGGTGTTCCCTGTAAACTGAGCACTTGCATGGTGCCCAAGAGTAATTCAAATGATGTCCAGCTGATTAGCAGAGTGGCCACAGTCAGCAGCATGTGATTCTACTGGTGGTGCACATATGCACATGCCTTGGTGCATATAACAAAATTTATTCTACACATGGATGGAAAAATTCAGGGGAACACTGCCTGTGGATGGGAGGCTTATCAGTGTCTCCATTTGGTATCTGCTTTTCACCTACATGGGGACAGTTGCTTTTTGGCCATATGGAAGTGGGGACAGAACACTATGCTGGAATTACAAAGCAGACCAAGGGCCCAGTCCTACTGACATTCTCCTTTTGATTTCAAAGGTAACTAGGCAAGGCTCATAATCTTGAGATCTTACTCTGCTGAGCTCAGTTTATTCCCAGAGTTTGGACACAGATGGGCACGCACGCAGCTGTAGAACTCTACAATCTAAAAGCACGCATCTGTGAAAACAAAGAAACTGTCCATGATAACCCTGCCCTCAGTACAGAAGGAATTCCATTCCGCTCGTGCTTGGTGTTACCTCCTTCCTCCTAATTTGCTCCTTTCCTGATCTTTGCGTTTGTAGGACAAGACACCTGGAGCGCTTTCAGCTTGCTATTTGTGATCTGTACAGAGCAGAACCTTTGTAACCTTTTAAACATGGGCAGAATGTGTAGCTTTCCACACCTTGATAGCTTGAATGGATTTTGTCCACGTTTTGAAAAATTCCTAGTACTACTTACAGAATGAGGAAAAGGAATCTCTAAGGGGATAAGATATCCCCTCCTTGGAGCAGCTACGTGAAGTTTGAGAGACCTGATTTGTGTTGTAATACCTCTGTGTGTCACCACTAAATGCTTCCTTTCTCTTTCAGCCTCACTGCATACTTTGGCCTGTTTGAGATCTGCAAGATTAGAGCAGGAGACACAGTTCTGGTCTCTGCAGCAGCTGGGGCTGTGGGTTCAGTGGTGGGGCAGATTGCTAAAATTGGAGTGAGTATCTTCTTGTGAATACCATAGACGGCCAAATTAAGGAGAGGAGAGATCTGACTGCTTAGGAAGGGGGCTTGCTTTGAGATCAGTGGTTTAGCTCTGACAGGGCACTCTTAGGAGGAGAATTTAATAAAAATGATGCAAATTACTATTGTTGCAAATTACTATTGCTCCTTGGCACTGATAGCCCCACCCTGCTAAGCCTTGCTCAGCTGAGAAGCCCCACTGCATCCATGTGACCAGGGCTTGGCCTGAAAAGAGCATCAGGACATTGAGTCCAGGAGCACAGCGAGCAGTTTGCCAAGTGTGCCTGTCATTGATTTTCTCCCTGTCACAATATCCCATTCCCTCAAGCCAACAGCCTTACCGCAAGAACCAGGATCACAGCCGACGTTAGCTATGTGTATCTAGCAGTATGGTATCAAGTATCGGAGGGGTAGCCGTGTTAGTCTGGATCTGTAACAGCAATGAAGGGTCCTGTGGCACCTTATAGACTAACAGAAAAGTTTTGAGCATGAGCTTTCGTGAGCACAGACTCACTTCATCAGATGCTGGTCTTGGAAATCTGCAGGGCCAGGTATAAATAAGCCACAGCAAGGGTGGGGATAACAAGGTTAGCTCAGTCAGCAGGGGTGAGGCTTACTACCAGCAGTTGATCTGGAGGTGTGAACACCAAGGGAGGGGAAGCTGCTTCTGTATTTATCCAGCCATTCGCAGTCTTTGTTTAAGCCAGAGCTGAGGGCATCGAATTTGCAGATGAATTGTAGCTCAGAAATTTCTCTTTGGAGTCTGGTCCTGAAATTTCTTTGCTGTAGGATAGCTACTTTTAAGTCTGCTACTGTGTGGCCTGGGAGATTGAAGTGCTCTCCTACGGGTTTTCATGGGAAGGAGATTCTGGAGGAATTCCACCAGGACTTCAACAACTTTCACCCCAACATCAACCTCAGCCTGGAACAGTCCACACAGGAGATCCGCTTCCTGGACACCACGGTGCTAATACACGATGGCCACATCAATACCACCCTGTACCATAAACCTACTGACCGCTATGCCTACCTTCATGCCTCCAGCTTCCATCCCAGACACACCACACGATCCATTGTCTACAGCCAAGCACTAAGATATAACCGCATTTGCTCCAACCCCTCTGACAGAGACAAACACCTACAGGATCTCTACCAAGCATTCTTGAAACTGCAATACCCACCTGAGGAAGTGAAAAAACAGATCGTCAGAGCCAGACGTGTGCCACAAAGCCTCTTACTACAGGACAAGCCCAAGAGAGAAACCAACAGAACACCACTAGCCATCACGTACAGTCCTCAGCTAAAACCTCTACAGCGCATCATCAGGGATTTACAACCCATCCCGGACAATGATCCCCCACTTTCACAGGCCTTGGGAGGCAGACCAGTCCTTGTCCACAGACAACCTGCCAACCTGAAGCAAATCCTAACCAGCAACTACACGCCGGACCACAGTCACTCTAACTCAGGGACCCATCCATGCAACAAACCTCATTGCCAGCTCTGCCCCCATATCTACACCAGCAACACCATTACAAGACCTAACCAGATCAGCCACATCATCATGGGTTCATTCAGCTGCACATCTACCAATATAATTTATGCCATCATGTGCCAGCAATGCCTCTCTGCTATATACATCGGACAAACTGGACAGTCTCTACGTAAAAGAATAAATGCACACAAATCAGACATCAGGAACGGCAATATACAAAAACCTGTAGGAGAGCACTTCAATCTCCCAGGCCACACAGTAGCAGACTTAAAAGTAGCTATCCTACAGCAAAGAAATTTCAGGACCAGACTCCAAAGAGAAATTTCTGAGCTACAATTCATCTGCAAATTCAATGCCCTCAGCTCTGGCTTAAACAAAGACTGCGAATGGCTGGATAAATACAGAAGCAGCTTCCCCTCCCTTGGTGTTCACACCTCCAGATCAGCTGCTGGTAGTAAGCCTCACCCTTGTTGACTGAGCTAACCTTGTTATCCCCACCGTTGCTCTGGCTTATTTATACCCGGTCCTGCAGATTTCCAAGACCAGCATCTGATCAAGTGAGTCTGTGCTCACGAAAGTTCACGCTCAAAACTTTTCTGTTAGTTTAGAAGGTGCCACAGGACCCTTCATTGCTGTAGCAGTATGGTAGTGAAGAGCCAGATGAGAAACAAGAGTATTGCCCGCAGGAAAGAAATAAAATACTGTATATCAAGACCATTTCCTGCCTGTACTTCTCAATCAGCTGGTGCAAACCTTGCAACCAACGCCCTCCTATGCCAGTGATACAGCACTGTGTTCCACATCGGTCATCTCTAATGCCACTGACTTGTCAGCCTGTCCCTACACCAGTGTGTTTTTAGTGGTAACTACGTTGCCAATACATCACAAGCCGTTCTTCACCCGTCAGCCCCATACAACATATGTAAAGTATAGGAGATGAAATGTGTGCGGTGGGAGGAGGGGAGAGGTGTGCACAGGCTTTTAAAAACATTTTTCTGTCTCTGTCAATAACACAAAGAGCAATTGTCTGAAATGTGACTATTCAGGGTGTTGCATCATACAGCATAAATTTTGAAATTTTGACCCCTTCAGGGAGGGATACTTAGAATTTCAAGAGTGTCATTTTTATCTGGTATCTGCCTTTTTTGAATGCCTGTTGCTAAAGCACTAAAATGCAGGACAGACACTGCCTTAACACCAGTACCATAACTTAGTGTTGCAGGTCATGCTTCCTAAGTCCATGTGGCCTGAGGAGTGTTTTGTGAGCAGGGCAAAGAGAAGCAGGAGGGATGCAGCTTTCTCAGGGCTTCTCAAGGCAGGGGGAGCTGGGGGTGTAGGAGCCTGTGGCGTTCTGAAGGCATACAGTGCAGAGAGAGGCAAAGAGGACTTGCAGGGTTTGCTATCTGCTAGCATGTAGCATCTCGTTTATACTGTGAGTTTTATGCTGACTCCACCTGGGAGTTAAGATGTATTTTCTTTTGCCCTAGGGCTGCAAGGTGGTTGGCTGCGCTGGCTCGGATAAAAAGGTTGCTTATCTGAAACTGATTGGCTTTGATGAAGCCTTTAACTATAAAACCATAGGATCCTTGGAAGAAGCACTGAGGAAGGCCTCACCTGATGGCTATGACTGCTACTTTGATAATGTGAGTGCCAGCTAGGGTTAGCTAGAGCACAGCAGGGATGTAAAAGATTAGCTGGTTACCCGGTAGGCATTAGGCTGAATTGGTAACTAGTTAACTGGACTGCCAGCTGCACCAGGCTGGCTGGTGGAAACCCAGCCAGATCAGAGTGGCATGTGGGATCCTGGCCATGCTGCAGTGGCCATGGAGCTGGCAATCTGGACAGGAGCCAGGACCACTCCTCGGGGGTGGGGCAGGCAGGACCCAGCCCCAGCCATGCTGCAGTGGCCTCAGATCCTGGCTCCAGCTGTGCTGCAGGGGCGTTGCCATGCCTGCTTGCAGCCCCAGTGAGATCTCTCTGCTCTGCTCCTGCCAACACTTAACGGGTTCAATGGTATAATTTTAATCTTTTAACCAATTAGCTGTTTTGATTGATATTTAAATCCGTTCCGAGGCAGAGTGCCGAAATTAGACCCTTTGACCTCTGTGTGTGGTCCGAGTGTAGGTGATAGTTTTTAAAGTCTGTTGGGGACCCCAGGCTTCTGTGAGTACCTTCGCTGGGAGGAAGGTTTACAACCTTTTCCCAGGCATGGGCTGACATCGGCACCACTGGTGCACAAATAAAACAACAACAAAAGAGCTCCACTTAGAAACACAGGGAAAATTATTTAATATTTTGCCAAGCAAATTGAAACAGACTATTGCCAGTGAAGCTTTGTCGAGCAGTGGAGAGGAGGTTACAAAATACTTCTTCCAGATATCTATGCAGTGCTCCCATGTGGAACAATGGCTTTATCCCCTTTTGTCGAACAGTTTAAATAACTGGCACTGTTGCATCTGGCAGGTCCTGTGGAAGTTCTGATCAGTCTGGTGACAAAGTTCTAAAGGGATAGCCTGTAAATATAAATACCGTCAGCAAACATTCTTGCTTGGTATTCTGATGTTTACTTTCAAGATCCTGCCCAGTCTACCTGCAAGAATGTATAGTCTTCCAAGCCCCCTTTGTGCTGCACTCTGCCAGCTTCTTGTACCGCCTTCAAAGCTTCGTCTTGTCCACTCCACTTTCCACATTCTTCCTAGATCAGCTACTTTCTTCCATGCCCTTCCTAAAATCTCTGCACTGCTGGCTAGATTTCAATGGCCACCTGTCCGCCTCTTTCCTCAGAGAGGCCTTCTAGCTGTTTAAGCTCACTCATCTTCTCAGGTTGCTATTAAATTAGGTCCAAGGTGTTCATCTTACTGCTCTCAAATTCAATCTCTTCTCTGGCCTTTTATCTAACTTAGATAAAGGTTTCCATGTCCTCTTACGTGTTTTTGAAATGTGGTGTACACAGCTGGTACTATCAAAGTAGTAAACAGAATTCCAGGAAGACCCTGAGCCTCAGTCTTGATATTATGGGGCTGTGACATAACAGAGATGGACCCAGAGAAGTGCTTTTGAGTCAGAGGCTCCCAAATAAGGGCCCAATCCGAAAAGCAGTTAAGCCTATGCATAACTGGACTTTGGTGAGTAGCCTCCCCCTCCTTAGATATGCACTGCTCAGTGGGATAACTGACATGAGAAAAAGTATTTACTTGTATACTTTTGGGGTCAGTCCCTAAATGATCACTAGGGGTTTTATCTGTGACTTCATCTATGTTCCGACTACCCTAGGTGGGTGGCGAGTTCTCAAGTATTGTTCTGAAGCAAATGAAGAGATTTGGGAGGATTGCTGTATGCGGAGCTATCTCTGAGTACAATGACACAGTGCCCCAGAAAGGTATGCATCTTTTGGTATGTTACTTGCTTTATATGGTGGAAAAATAATGAAGAAAGAAAAGTCTTCTCTTTGAATGCTTTTTCTGGTTTATGTTGGGCCACTGTGAAACAGACACTCACGATTAAAATATACAGTACACAGAGCATGTTCATCTTCAGTGCTGTAGTTTAAGGTCAAACAGTCCTAATACTCTTCTATTCCGTACCTCAGAAGCAAAGATGTATTTGCCCAGAATTAAATAAAACTAAACAAAACAAAGACCACATTTAGTTAATGGTCCTTTCCCATCAGGGAGTGGTAAAGTTTCATGGAGAAAGGGTAAGCCTCATTGGAGTCAAAGCTGCTGCTAAGTATATGGGAAGGAGTATGGGACAGGGGATGGATATGCCTCTCAAATCGGAGAACCCTGACACATGGTAGCTGAAATTTGTCCTGCTCACCATCTACCAGCTTGGCAGGAGGGAGTGTGTGGGGTTGGGGGTGAGGGTTAATAAACATTAATGCAACTGGGGAGATTAGTGATGGGCAAGAGCCATAGACATAAAAAGCCCACAAAGCGTCTATTAGTAATTCTCAGCAAATGCAGTGACTAGCCCACTCATCTAAAATGCCAATAGCAGTAGAAAGGGCTGGCCTGCAGAGTACAAGCGCAGACCTCGCCATACACCATATCTCAGGCAGGACAATAAACATCACCCTGCCGCTCAGCCGCCTCCTTCAGTTCTATATATTTGATTGGTCAGTTTTTATTGCAATTTTTTTTTCTTTTTTGGTCCTCTGTACTTGTAAATGTCAGTCTGTACTGGAAATGAGATTGATCTGAAGAAGTGGGTCTGTCCCACGAAAGCTCATCACCGAATAAATCATTTTGTTAGTCTTCAGAGTGTTCCATTTCTGCTGTTTTGTTTCACTGTACACAGACCTGGTAACAATTTGTGTGTGTTTTAAATGACTTTATTAAAGAGTAATTCTTGCACACCATGAGAGGGCAGTAGAGGAGGACGGATCAACTTCCTCATGAGCTGCTTTGTTACCAGATTCCAACTTTTTAGTGATACAGGAGCATTTCGCTTACAAATGTTTTTCAGAAATAAATGGTAAAACAGACTGCTGCCTGCTGTTTAGTTCGGTGGCAAAGCTGAGTACACACAGTACCATCATTGCGATGGAAAAGGTCTCCGTCCTCACGCCTTTAGAGGGTTTTAATTTGTATGGTCTGATGTGCATGGGTACAGAGCAGCATCAACTCAACTGATGTCAATCGGCGCTGTAGGTGGCATTCTGTCAGGCACTTCTAACAGTCCAGGTTTCATAATCAAATGTGACATGGGTGCCTCAATTGCACTGGTTTGCATTGATCGAGCTAGTGGCTGTCCGGGAGCACGTGACTCAGGAGCTGAAGTACTCCAGTAGCTTGCAAAAGAGACAAGTGCCTAAGTCCCTTAGGGACTTTTGAAAATGTCACCCCATCACTAGTTCCATTGCTAAATTAGGCTTGACATATCTGTTCACTAAGGGCTGGGGGCAGGAGGGTGAGCAATCTTTCCCAGGCAGAGTGCTGCAATTTGACCTTTTGCCATCAATATGCAGCATTGAGTGCGGGGGATACATTTTTAAAGTCACTAATAGTTCTACTTACAACAGCTTTAATTAAGAAATAAAGCTGCAGCACTGAACCATTTAGGTGGTAGTTGGTAGCATTAACTGGGCTTTTGTTAATCCCCAGGCAGCATGGCTTTGAGCAAGCTTCTGGCGGCATGGGGCGGGGGCATGAGGCACTGGGCTGATTGCCCACCTTGCATACTGGTGAAAATTGGTTTGCATGCTACTCTTGGCACCTGTGCTGGGGCTGGCTGACCCCTGGCTAGCATCACAAAAGGACTGAAGCACTTAGCTGCTATTTTAGGCACCTAACTCTCCAAATTAGCCGCACTGGGAGTCACAAAAGCGCTCCCCCCCCCAGTTCCACCCCGGCTCAGCTGCCAACTTATTTTGTTGTAAATGGTCTCTAGGCACCTCTGAGCATGTGCACTGCAAGTCCATGCCAGCTGTGATGTGATACACAAACTCCAGGCAGATAGGCAATCCTCCATCACCCCCACTGGTGGGTCCTGACCCGGTGATCATCATCCCTAAAACAAGCTTACACAAAACAGATGTGGAAAGTGTGCTCCTATTGTAATTTGTTGCCAAGTGGTCAGGATACTGCTGGGCGGGGGACTCTCTGCCCCCCCCATTTCAAGTCCCAGCCCACCACTGAGGGGTTTTTTTTGGCTGGGGGGGGGGGCGGGGAGGGGCTTCGCTTGAAGCAGTTCTACAGTGGATTATTTAGACCATCATCAACATGGGGCAACTGGGTCCTGGGTGTCCCATGGGAGTGTTCCACTGCTATAGCCCGGTGGTTAGGCTCATGCTTTTGTTTGTGTGTGTGTGCGTGCGCGTGTGCGCACGCTATGGAGTATTTCATGTTATATTCGCTGTGGACCAGCTTCAGCAGGAGAGATGGTGGAACGCCTGCAACTCAGGAAAGCACGAGCACTGTCCTGGGTGGTGGCAGAGCACAGTGCCAAGCCCCATGTGTACTATATTCTGGGTCAGTGCTTTACCCAGTGGAGTGTACATATAAAGGGGGTTGGGAGCCTGCATCACCACCGTCACCATTTTATGTAGGCCCGAGCTGGTCAAGCAATGCCTCCTTGGGCTAACAGCATACCCACTTGCTTGGGTTTAATCAGCATCTCACTTACAAAAGTTTCCTTGTTACCTGTTGGTTTGGGTTCAAAGAAAGTAGTATTGCCACTGCTGTGTCTGTTTCCATGTCCAACAGGACCTTATGTTCACATGCCGATGATCCTCAACCAGCTATACATGGAAGGGTTTCTTGTTTCCCGGTGGAAGGACAGGTATGGCGAGGCTCTGAAGATACTATTAGGATGGGTTGTAGAGGTAAGAGCTGTGACAGTTTCTCAGACTGTGACCTCATGCTGCAAATGTTCACCCCAAAAAAACCCCATGGCCCTTAAGTGGGTGGTGGCTGTGGGGAGACAAGACCACGCTGAGTACAGTATAGAGTAGGGCATGCAGTGGCCAAAGCTGAAGGGGCAAGGTATCAACCTTAGTTTATCCCCAGTGTAAGGTGAGGCAGCTGACAAGGGGGCCAGGGCTATACAACTGTGGCATACTGGGGGGTGGGAACGGCACCCAGGGCTGCATCCCTCCCATGGGTAGTAAGAGGAAAGTCTTAAGCCTGCAGATCAGCAGTTGTCTGTGCCCTAAATGCAAGGTGCTTAAGATCCATTACAAACAGCATCTAACGCTCTTTTAAAGCTGCTGTTTTTACTGCCTGGCAAATGCATGAAGTACTATTTTTAACTGCCATGCCTGCACTATTCCTTTTCTCTTGACATAAAACCTAGCCAACTGGTGTGATTTAAAAGAAAAAAATCACACTTCAGTCAGTGGCAGAGAAAGCCTGGACATATAAATGCTAAAGCCAATACTATGCCTCAAAGACTCCAGCAGTTGTGGGGATGGGGCTATCTATGGCTTTTGAACACTCGGTGGGGGGGGGGGGGGGGGGGGCGTAATACTGCATTTAGGGAAGGAAGAGCAAGAATTCCAACATGTCAGAGCTGAAGACAACTTTTAGCTCTGTTGCAGTTAGCCTGTGAGCTCCATAGTGTTGTTTTTTTTTTTTGGGGGGGTGGGGTCAGCCAGAGGAAAATGGGAGACTGGACACTGAAAGGAAAAGCCATGGTTTAACTCGCTAGTCCTAGTGTATTTATGGCATGGGGGTGGATTCACTTAAAAAAAAAAAAGCCATGCATGCCAGGCATCACTCTTCACAGGCTAGCTCTTCAGCAAATGTAAACAGGCACAAACCCATTGCCTTTAATGGAGCTACCACCAGTTCTCATCAGCGGCCAGTAACTGTGACCATTGAGGGGACCCAACTAGTTTGACTATTTGTATGATAGCAAAGTGAGTAACTGTTAATTTTTCTTTACACAGGGGAAAATCAAGTGTGAAGAACATGTTACTGAAGGATTTGAAAGAATGCCAGGAGCATTCATGGGAATGTTAAAGGGAGAAAACCTTGGAAAGGCAATCATAAAAGTGTAAAGAAGCTGGGAATGGGCAACAGGGAAGGGAATTGGTTGGTGATTGGTCTGCTCATTCCTGCTGGGGGACCTGTTAGGGGTAGAATACTGGGTGGCTAGCTGGGTCTTTGGTCTGACCCATTATGGTTGTTATGTTCTTCAAGGGCATATGGTTCACTCCATGAGGAAACACAACAGACACCTTTCTGCAACCTGAAAGCCATTGCCAAATGCTCAGCTGTAAGTTACTAGCTTGCTTTAATGCACTGAAGTCTGCTCAAATTAGGCATGTTTCCAAGTGGTGCTTCCTCAAATGAGTGCACTGTTCAATACTACAACAAATGATTGGTCCTGCAGCTATTAATCCACATTATCACTGCTGTGATCAATTCTTGCTATGTATGCTTTGAGATGGATAGGAATACACACGCATTTTCAACAAAGCCAGCCAGCCTGTACTGCTTATACCAACAGAAGAGCTGACATTTTAAAACTGAATGGATATGCTTAAGAGCCTGATGTGAACCAAGAGCTGCAATTTCTGCTTCTTGCAAATGAAACCAGCAGCTGAACAGTTATCAAGATAGGTTTTCACTAAACCCTCAGAATGTAACTGATAATGAGCTCCACACTGATAGCAAAATCCAGCCCAGCAATAAGCTTATGAAGTAGCTTAATGCTGTTCAAGTGTGCTGTACTGTAATGCAGAGAAAGATACCCCATTAAAATGAATAGTCAAATCTTTAGCACTGTAGTCTGTTTTCTTGACATGCAATTGACTAGAATAGCAATATGTGACCTGTTCTGGTTTGTGTATAAATTAACATGGGAGATTGGTAGCTACCAGCCTTTTAATTTAACTCTTCCCGGCACCTGTGTCTTACACTCCATTTTCTTCCCTCAGGCTATGCCATGGTGCTAGTTTGAGGCTAGCACCTTATTTTAACTCAAGCAGTTGTTCACCTGATAAAACAATCTGCAAGAACGTAGAAGCAACATGCTTTTCCTCCCTTAGGAGCTGAGTGTAAAGGTTTTCATATGCTGTGTTCTGGAAAAGCTAAGGGAGACTGAAGCAGACTAGTGCTCAGCTTAAAGATGTTCAAAACAGACTTGAGAGCAGGAAGTACCTTGAGTAACAGCACTCGCTGCAGGAACACATAGCAGCAGTAACCTCTAGGGAGGCAACAGGCCTGTTAGAGGCTCTGCAAATGATGAATGTGTAGGTAGCCCCTGTATGATGCCTTTTATCAAGCAGCTAATTCATGTAGCATGCTCACATCATTCAAGTGGGTGCTTTTAGCATCTAGGCTCTCATGCAGAAAAAGGGATACTGACCATACTAAGTGCTATAGAAACTTGAAGTTAAGCAGCAGACACTTAGGACTAAGGCATACTTGGCTTCTTAGAACTCATGTAGAACTTGAGTCTGAAAGACAGGATTGTTAGTGCCCCAAGGCCTACTATCACTTGGAGAGAATGGCCTCTCCCTATGGAGCAGCATGGGTCCTTGGGCACCCCCAAGCAATTAGTTACAGGGCAGGGTGTCAGCCTGTAGCACCCTGCCTACCTGCAGAGTGCAGAGCAGATATCCATACAGGTCTCCACCTTCTCAAGATAGCAGGCTGACAAGGGGCCCTGAGACAGCTACCCATGCTGGCAGGGAAGGAGTGCAAAGGTTCCCCAAACCTCCCTGTTGAGGGAAACAAGGTCCCCCCCAGCCCAGCAACACCTTGTTCTGTGCAGCTCAGCACATATACTGATGAAGCTGATTTTTGGGATAGAAGCACAGCTCATGTTAAAGTAGAGCTGCACAGCACCTTGTCTGAGGCCAGTTTCTGGATAGCAGGGCCAACCCTTTGTCATGGTGATTGGGCAGGGAAGGGCCCTATATGTTATACACCCTGTACCCTTCTGTGATATGAATGGAAGCTGCTATTTGGTCATTACTCCCAAGCCCCCAGTAGTGGCACACACTGCAAATTCATTTCCTTCTCCAAGGCCCAATGCCCCCAGCCTGATCTTGTGCTGGTACTTGCCCATGGCCCTGCTCTAATGCTGCCTTCAAGACACCTCCCGCCAAAACAAGTTTACTGTTGCCAACACTAAAAAGCCAGCTAGCAGAGTAGGTGAGGGATTGTGCCTGGTGGATGTGAAGCCACATTCTTGTATCTGTGGACTGTAGTCAAGATCACCACACATCTTGTGACAAACAGCACCAAAGGGTTGTTAATACTAGAAGAACTGAAAAAAGCTTCAGCCTTAGTCATCTGGACAATAAAGCCATCTGGCAGCAGGTGACAGCCACTGTGCTAAGGTTGCTTGGACTACTCATACCCATCATTATTTCCCATCAAATTGCTCGATGGTACTTCCAACCCAGGCACTGAAGAGAATCCTGGGAATGTTTTTCCTAACATTGTGACCCCCTAATGCCATTAACACCAGTTTTGGTACCTGTAGTCAGATAGCATGACAATGCAAGTGTCTTGGTACCTCTTTCAGGGAAGAGCAGAGCAGATACATGAAGTAATCCAAAAAGCATATTTTGCACTAAAGTGGGTTTGGTGAATTACTTGGTGTGAGAACTGTAAGACAAAACAAAGCAGCAGAAATGTAGCATTTTAAAAAAAAAAAAAAAGACTAAAAAGTGATTTATTTGGTAATGAGCTTTTGTGGGACAGACCCATGAAAGCTCCTCAAATAAGTCAGTTAGTCTTTAAAGTGCTACATTTCTGCTTTGTTTGTTGGTTTGACTAACATGGCTCCCTCTACATTTAAGAGGATTTGTTCTCATGCTGTACGCCAAGCAGGTGAATAGTGTGAATGGTCACCTAGTTCTAGGGGAGTACTTCAGTGAGGATGGAGGCAGCAGGCTTCCTTGCTACCATTTGGTGCAGTACAGCAACACATCATTTAACCATCGACCCCCCCAGAAGCAATGCAGCTGCATCTCATGCAAGCTGTCTTTTGCACATTGGAAAGCAGCATCTGTAAGTGAATTTACATTTTATTGTACTCATTTACAGTTTGAATGGGAAAATGTTTGGATACATATTTAGCTAACTTGATTGGTGTCTGCACATAGAAAAGTTACAGGCTAGGTATAAACAGTTAATGTTAACTGTTCCCTGTTCCATCAGCATAGCTTGGAAACAGATTCTTCCAGCTTGTCTTTGTTTGCTCCAGAGAATTCATGCACCTGTAACAAGAAATTGTTATATGGCCATTAAGAACAGTGATTTTAGCTAGTTTCATAAGTCCTGGAAGGATAATGGCAATGTTAGTCCCATACTATATTAAAACAGGATAATAGGTAGCTGAGGTTGGAAGTCTGAGTATTGTTTTGCTTTCCTGAGTTTGTATTCTAAAGCCCCAAAGTACCACTTGGGCCAGACTCTCCTTTATTCTCCTCCAAGCACCTCCTACTGATTTCAGTCTTACACACCTCAAGTTTAATAGATTTCTTAAGAACCAGCTACACATCCCATGCCAATCTTGGTTCTCAAAATTGGAAGTTTAGTTTTACAGCTTGAGTAAGTGCAAGATTTCTGGTAAAAGCCTCAAGTGTGGCTGCAAAGGTCACAACCTAGGTAGTTAAACACCAGATGCAAGACAATGCCTTCACCTAGTGCACTAATGTGTTCTACCATTTCACATTCCAACTAACTTAGTTTATACTTTGAAAAAACACACATTTTCTAGCTACATTAGATTTGTGGACAGGGACAGACAGCATCAATAGAACATGCTCAGTTTGAGAATCTAGACTAGAGCCTTGTACACTGGCCAGAGTATCCACCTACTCAACCCACCCAACATTTGAGGTATATTTTTCTGATGACCACATTTAATTTTTTGAAAGCCACAGCTCCTATCCGTGAAGGTCCTTCTTCCATGTAAAAGTTACATGAACCACATTTCTACACCAGCCCACCCTGAAGGTAACACTCAGCATGAAGGACCTGTTTGGTATTAGTACATAGCCATTCATCCAATTATTTCATAACTAAAGTGCTTTTGGAGAACAGTCAAATGAGGTTACTTAATCAGACTCCTATCAGAAGCTTCTGATCCCCAGAAAGCATGAGAAATCTTGGCCCACATGGTTTTTTATTGTGGCACTCAACCCATACCCTTACATTTGGGTCACTGAAAGTTGAACACATACCTTTTTGCCCTGCTTGTAGAAATGGAATGTTGGCATGCATTGGATTTGCAAGTGTGAAGCAATATCCTGAAAAAGGAACATGGAAAAGTTTAGTTTGTCAAGCTACAGTAACTAATCAGACATGAAATTTGTCCAGGATGACAAAAGAAAGGGAAACTAAGTAATTACTTGCTAGTCTGGTCAGTTTAGGACCCGTCTGTAGTGGACTGTTATGAGAATATACTATAGTCCTCCTGTTTTGGAATTACAAACAAGTGATTGCATCTTCTGCATGATTGGTTTAAACAAGGCCAGGTCTACACTAGGAATAAAGCTTTGATATGTAACTCCAGCCACATGAATTGCATATCAAGAGCTGACATACCCTACACTCCATTTCCTGACTTGTCCCCAGTGGGAGGTTGACAGGAGAAACTCTCCTGTTGACCTCCCTTACTCTTAGGCAGAGGAGCAGAAAGCGGCACCCTGTTTCATTTAGTGGGTCCTGCTAAATCAAGCCCTGAAGCCCAACCTCTGGCATCACCCTTCCAGTAGGTATAGGCAAGCCCCAGAAAGCAGCACAATATTACAGAAGGCTACCTTTTTTCCCCTACAACATGCCTTATTGTTAAGCAAGTATCTAAATATGCTGTACCATTTGTAGCAAGACCAAGTGAAAGCTGAGTTTAAGGCAAGGGTGGGTCATTTTTGCTCCAGACCACACCAAGAATTTGGGAAGTGGTTAAGGGCTATACTTTCCTATATTAAGGAAGGGGATGTGGGGTCTGGTATGGAGGTTGGTGTAGAAAGGAGCTCCAAGTAGGAGATGGTGTGCATGAGGGGGTGAGGAGTCTGGGAGAGTTATGAGAAGGGAACATGTGCAGAAGATTGAGTTGTGATGCAGGAAGGGGTAGGGTATCAGGTGCAGGGAGCTCATGGAGTCCTAGCCCTACCATGCAGCCCCTGCTGGAACCCTTACCCCAATCTCATGCCCTCCACTGAGTCCATGTGTGTAGTTTTATGGGATATGTTCACCAATATGAAGGTGATCTAACATGTTATTCTACACATGAAAGTTACCCTTGAGTCCTGCCCCTCACCCTCCAGTGTCCCATCTGTAACAATAGCCACCACAATGCTTCAAAAGAAGGATATTTGGAAAAACCCAGAATATAATAGGTTGAATGTCAGACTCCCAAGCTGACTGCTATAGACTGGTCAGCTGAAAACCTGAACATGAGTTTTCAGGAACACAAGACTTCTGAGATGATCTGAGTTTCTGTAAAAACTGAAACAGTTCAAGCTAACACTTTAAAGTGTCCCGACTGCATCTATTACAGAAGTCTTCCTAATTCAGGTTGTCAAGTATTGAAAGGTAGCCATGTTAGTCTGGATACGTAACAGCAACAAAGGGTCTTGTGGCACCTTATAGGCTAACAAAAGTTTTGAGCATGAGCTTTTGTGAGCACAGACTCACTTCATCAGATGCTGGTCTTGGAAATCAGAAGTGAGTCTGTGCTCACAAAAGCTCATGCTCAAAACTTTTGTTAGCCTATAAGGTGCCACAGGACCCTTTGTTGCTGTTACTAATTCAGGTTGGCTCTCTCATCTGGCATCCTTGGGACTGACTTCTGACACAGGCCAAGTACCTTCTAGCACATTAACACTTCCACTGCTACTGAGCTCTTAAAGGGCATCTGGGGTAAGTTACAGTGCTGAACCTAGAGCCAGGACTGGTGCCTAGAAACAAACTTTATGGGGCCATGGGGAAACTTGGCCCCAACGATAAGTTGTCATCCAGCTAACTAAAATCATGCTGGATCGGGGAGTTTGCTGGACAAGAGAGTTCCAGATTAGAGATGTTCAATGTTAAAGATTGAAATAGTTTTGGCATTTCAGTTTAATGTGAATGTTTGCAACAAGTTTGCTTTACACATGCAGAGCACGACAGGAATTAGTCTCTGCAAATAGTGTGGGATTGCCATCATTTTAGCAGTTAGACCAATCTTTTGCTAGTGTGCTAGAAAATTCCTGTCATTTACTTTAATTCCTATTTGTCCAATGGGCAGGGAAAGGGGAACTGAAGTTTCCCTTTAAGGGAATCCCTAGTTTCTTGCTCTAGGTAACCACTGTTGCAAAGATGGACCATTGAGACTAACTGCCACCTTGAGGTTTTAGGAGACAAATTTCCTGGCAATAGACTGCATGGCAGGTTTTGTCAGGCAGTATCCCCTGTTGGAGCATTATTTGAAGACCTTACCTGAGCATCATCCACATCAACTTCAAGAAACACTACATCCGGAAACTTCTCACAAAGATCCTAAAGTTTTAAAACCAAGTGTTAAGAGTTGTAGTTTTTATTTCATATAAAAAACTTAATGTTCAAGGAAACTAACACCACCCTTTTGGTAGAATAAATCTTACCCGTCACCTACTTCCAACTGAAAAGTCAGTAAGTTTCATTTGCCATAGAGCAATTGCCACTAGCTGGCACATCAAGATCAGTTACGTGTACCACAGTAGTAAAGACTTTTGAAAGTTAAGGTACTACACATGAATCACTAAAAGTCTTCTATTAAAAAGTGTTTCATAACAAGGCAAATTGCCACTAACAAGCTTTAAACTAAGACTAGATGGAAACCTCAAAGTCATTGTGTGATACTACTACAAGCATGAGTGCATTTGCATGTTCCTAATGATTAGGTCTCAAGTCACTGAAGAGCAAGATTTACAGGTCTACAGAAACACATGTACTCCTCATGAGATCAATACATTCCCTTCCGTGTCATAGCTATATTAAAGCTTTGTTCTAATTCTCTTGAATTTGTTGAACTTTAATAAATCAAATTTTCTTGAATGAAATTGGTCTATACAGTTAAGTCTTGAGTCATCATGAAGTACTTTAACTCTAAAGGTTGTACGCTTGATAACTTTACAGTAAAGCCTCAGTTACAAGCTGAGCAGTCAACTACACATCTCAGTTGAAACCAGAAGTATGCAATCAGGCAAACAGCAGGAGCAAAAAGACAAATATACAACAACAACAAATGTAAGCTACTGAAAAGTGAAAACAGCATTTTTCTTTGCATTAGAAATATTTAGAAGCTATGTAAGTCAATGTTCTGTTCTGTAGGAAGAATCATGTTTTGTTTGGGTATGAATATTTCAGAGTTATGAACAGACTCCATTCCTGAGGTGTCTGAAACAGATTCTACTGTAGCAGGAAATTAGTGCAGTTTTCCAGCTCCACATCTAATAGTTTACAGCCACATATTCCACTAATGGATCACGATTAGTGGTTTTCACCAGTTACTATTCAGAGCTGCATGCACAGTTACAGTTGTTTACTGTGCCTGTCTGAGCCATAAATATTATGCCCGTTCTGTTAAAGTGATTTAGAATTTGTTTGAGTTTGAGACTTCAAAATCTTTTGACAAGGCTGTCGCATGACCAATGAATTTTAATTGACCGTATCAGCTTGTTAAGATCCCAAAACAGGTTGGGAAGAGCATTTAATTTTTGGGGAAATGTGTTAAGAGTGGCAAATTGTTTGGGCATTAGACCACCACACACTGATTACAGTTGAGGTTTTCTTGCAAGCCTGCCCCCATGAACATTAAGGAAGACAACAGTTCATATATCTATAGTGACCCAGTTTGACAGCAAGATACCATTGTGTAAGTACAGCTTCAGCTGTAAAAGCTAGCAGAGTATTGACTTTGGTGTTGGTGTTGTTACTTACATGAAAAAAAGGTTTGATAATTCTGCATGGTCCACACCATGTGGCTGAGAAGTCAACAACTACAAGCTTATCACCAGCAGCTTTCAATTCAGCTTGAAGTTCTTCCTGTAGAGAGAGGAGATTGAATACCCAAAGTTTGATTTTTGTATGCGCAAGTCATGCATCCCTTTGACTTGCCTTTTTTAAAAAATGTATATGGTTTCCAGACCAATATTTTTATTCCTTTATCCTAGTGTTGCATACGAAAACTTTGAAATCTGATTCTAAAAATACTAGCAAGAGTTCAAAAAAAAAAAAAGATGTCTCACCAACACAAAGCTATTACAATAATCTTTAATTTTTCAGCAGTAGAAAGTTCTCATGCAGGAATTAACCTACCAAGCAGCAGCTTTATACTAGCTGGCAGGTAGCACACAAGAAATACCACCAGAGACTAGATTTTCCTTTAGTTTGTACAAAAAGGAACCTACAATGCAGATTAGGCAAGAAAGTTTTTCCAGTTTTAGTTAATACTTGGTTCGACTAGTGAAGCCTCCCACTGTCAGCGTTTTGGTATGCCTGATACAGGAGAGAATCGGATCTTTAGAATTCTGGTTATTCATCTGAAAATACCCATCTGACTTCTCCTTACACACCACCATTTGTGTCCAATCAAGTGTTCTGGAAAGTGTCATTTTAACTGCAATCAAGTCTGTCCAGTTCTTCCATCTTACACTGCAGAACATTATCCCAGCCTAGGGGCCAGGACCCAAACATAGGTTGCCGTGACATTTCAACAGGGTTGCCATCTGGGCTGGGTAGCTCCAGAGGTGACTACTGAGAACCACTTCAGGAGTGTGAACGGCTTCTTAACTTCATTGTATTAACAGCCATCAGGCAAAACAAAGCAGCAAAAGCATAGCACTTTAAGACTAAAAATGATTTATTCAGTGATGAGCTTTCCTGACAGACCCACTTCTTCAGGCAGTTAAGTCAATTACATCAAGAACCATTTCAGCTGCAGGGCAGAGAAGTGCATGCCTGAGGAGCAGTTCTCAGTTCAGGCAAGGTGGAAGCCTGAGTCAGAGGTTGGGAGTGAGGGTGGGCAGAGCTGAGCAGCTCCCTGGCTTCCAGCCTCTACAGGGCCTGCAGACTTCACCAGGATTCCCGCAGCTGGCGCTGCCGGCTGAGACTCTACACCCCAGCTAGCTTTAGCCATAAGGGCCCCTGAGTGGGACTCCCCTAGCCCCCTCCATCCTGAGTCCTAGCCCCTCCCTGTGACTCCTAGATCCCTCTAGCCCAAGTGTGACTCCCCAAGCCCCTGATTGTGGGGCTTAAGCTGGGGGAAGCAGTTTGGGGATGAGTCTCTTTCCACCACCACAACTCTAACTATAGTCAACGTAGTGCTATTAATATATTTCCCCTTTTCTATGAATAACTAATATATAAACATGAGGGGTGCACAATTTTATATCCTTGCCTCAGGCACAAAATTAGCTAGTTACAGCTCTCTCCCACCCCTACCCTTTTTTTGAATTGCCTTGGGGACCCATTAGACAATTCAGGAAGACCTGGTGACCCATCTGGAAAAGGTTGGGAACCACCGCTGTAGAACTTTTACTCTTAAATACCACTGAAGCAACAGGTTTTGATGCAGACAAGGTAACATGCCTATAACGACCAAAGCCCTACCTCGTGTTCTAATGGAACAATAGTGTCTGTTCCCTAATCCAAAATGGGGAGATTGGAATTACATCTCAGGCCAGGTCTACACTAGGGAAGAAAGTCAAAGATATGCAACTTAGCACAGCTGGAGCTGACAACTTAGATTGAATTTCTCCAGTGTCCCCGAACAGGAGACTCTTCAACTTTCTGTATGCCTATGATTGTGAGGAGTATTGAGTCAACAGGGGCACACAGAGTTTGATCTAGCCAGTCCATACTAGACCTGCTAAACTGAACCCTGGAAGATGGACCTCTGGCACATCAACCCACCATTAAGTCCATTTCAGTTATTTGTCCCCAAAAAGTAGGTGGGGCCCTCAAATCTGCCTTAGGACTAGTCTTCAAATTCTCTTAGCAGATGAGCAGGCTCCTCCCTCTGGCAGGTCCTGGTTGGGTGGGGAGGGTCTCTGCATGCTCCCTCCCAGCCCCCACATTACCCACACCCACCTACCACCAATGATACATTTCTCTCTCTCTCTCACAGGTCCCCACTACCAGTGCAGCAGGGCTAGAGCAGCTTCTGGCTGCCTGTGCCACACCACTACTAGTACATCCCTGTAACCCATGGAAGGTGTGCATGGAGCCACCCCATCTACAGGATGATTCAGGGTGGTAACCCCAGACCCTGCACTTTGGGGACACCCACAGCAGCTGCCCCAACCATCTTATGGATGGGATGGCTCCCATACTCACATTATGTTGCAGGGCTGTGGGTGGGTTGGGGGCGGGGGTGTTCAGCAGCAGGAGTCAAGGTCTCACCATCACTTTTAAAAATTGTTCCCCTTCTCTGTGCCCCAATGCCTGTCTTTAAAAAAGATGGATATAACCTCTGGTTCCCAACAATGTCTATAGTTGATGATCACTGCTGACTTGACATTAGCACAGCTCACACTATGCTATCTATAGGCTCAGGTTTGGTCTTGTAATGGTAATGGATTTTTTTGCATACAATTTTGTTTTGTTAGCATACCAACTAACATGGTTATCTGTCACTATTCATCCATTACCACTGTTAGAACAGTTAGATGATTTCTCATTCTGTTTATGTTGTCTGTTCCTAATGAACTGGTGTGATCAGCAGAGTGCAGCTGTATCATGTCTTCTACTGCTTTTAGCTTCTTGCTAGCCAGCAGTGCCAGATATTTCACTTAAGCTCTCATCTTCATGAGGTGGTAAGTGCTCTCACAATGAGCTATTCTGTCAATTCTCAGGTGACAAGTAAATATCAGCAATCCTTTTGCCAACTCATGCCAGCTTTTTATGAGCTCAGACACTTCCCAATGTTCATTACATTATACACTACAATTTATGAGTATGGACATGACATGCCTGTTGTCATGGGAGTTTGTGAAGGGGAAGGATTTCTGTTCTCAAACAGAATTAAAAGAACACAGTATACCTCTGACTTTACATGCTTCTTGAAAAAAAAAAAAGGAGTTGAAATCATGAGTGACGGGAGAAACAGGGAACCAGGCTGCAGCCTGTCTCTGGGTTCCCTGCCACTAAAAAAAAAAAAAACAGACTAGCACAGCAGCACTAGTCAGTTTTCCAGCTCATGCAAGCAGAGGAGACCTGGGAGCCAGGTGCAGCCAGGACTGGAGATGGAAGGTGGTAGAGCTTCCCCACCTGGCCTCAATTTGTATGAAATTTGACTTATACAGGGTTGCCCAGGAACACAACCTATGCATAAGTCAGATGGTCGTCTATAGCAGACATGTCATAGTATCAAGCATAGCATGTCCAGGGGATCTGGAAACCAGGCTTTTGTACTGAAGCCTAGAACTTCAACATTTGTGAAAGTGGGCTAGTTTTGAGCCAACACCACTCCATGGACTCTGGGAAGATACTGTGTTTTATACATGGACTTGCACCTTAGCTGTATTTCACTTCAAAAACCTGTCTTAAACCTGACTACAGACTTCAGTTACAATCCCTCTCCTGCTACATTGTCCCCTTAAACAATAGCAAACCTAATGGGATTTTAATTGCCATCTTTTAGATCCAGCCACCTTCAGTAAGATATTTTGAGACTACATTCCTTTAATACATTAAAATTCAGAAATCTGACCAGATGGATAAAGCAGCACAGCTTCTATGCTACAGAAAACTGAGGGGAACAGAGCTCATACCATTTTAAAGTAATTTTGTTGTATCATTGAATTCACAGAAAAGTCAGTTAGTGTCGCTACAGCCTGGATTTCAGGGTAGCCATGTCAGGTGAATCCATAGTCCTTAGACACTGATACCAATCACTAATTTGTATTGTATGAACCTGCTCTATGCCAGACTATTTGTGGCCACACACAAGATGTGCCATTAAATTTGTAGAAGTTAAAAGCCAACATGGTTTCTGAAGAACTAGTATTGCTGTGAACGATAATCCGGTGAAGCTCTAGGAGACTAAGTGGTAAAGTACTAGTACATAGGTCATAGTATTAGTTACCTAAGCACCAGTAACTATTGCTTGACATCAAAAGAAAAAAAAAAAAGCAGTCCAGTAGCCCTTTAAAGACTAATAAAATAATTAGTTAGTGAGATTTCATGGGACAGCACCAAACTTCAGACAGTTTAAGAGGGTTAGTTTTAAAAGCATCAAGCCTCTAAGACATGGGTGTCCAACCTTTTGGCTTGCCTGGGCTGCATTGAGTGAAGAGGAATTGTCTTGGGCTGCATATAAAAATGTATAAAATCACATAATAATGTTAAGTTTATGATCTTGTGGGGCTGCATTACTAGCTGTCCAGGGCCACATGCTAGAATCTGTTACTATTGCTTGACATGCTATTCAGATGTTCAGAGTATGTCTACATTACCAAGTTTTGGTAGCCAAAACTGCATTCTGGTGACAAAACAGCAGGAATGTACACACTGCAAAGAGACTTGTTGGGGGAAACTGCCAATTTCTGTAATTGAGAACTTCTACCCCAATGGAAGAATTTTCTTTTCACTCTTTATTGTTGACAAAAATAATCAGTGCAGATTTCTGCTGTTTGCAGAACTGGCTTCCACCAGTATCTCCAAGGGGAACAGAACAAATTGGGGTATCAAACAGCACAGACATGAACTGCTGACAGAACAAGCGTCAAAACCCTCTGATGCATCTGACAAAGCACGTCTTGGCCCACGAAAGCTTATGCGCCAAAATATCTGTTAGCCTACAAAGGTGCCACAAGACCTCTTGCTGTTCTCGAAGCTACGGACTAACACGGCTACCTCCGATACTTGCGTCCTTCCTCTATGTCCCCTCCCCTAAGGGAACGGGCCTGCTCCCCCATCATCATTACACTGCTGCAACGGCCACCAAGGTAATGACAAGTGACACGGAAGCGACCCTCACCACACGGGCCTCCACGGCGTGGACAGAATTCACGTCTTCGCTTCACCGACCCCTGGAGAGCGCTACCTGAGGTAGCTACAGGTAAGTGGCTGCGCGCCGCACAGCCACCTGCTCCGGAAGGTTTTCACTAACGGCAGCCGGAAGCCCACAGCTGCCACCCCGTGGCCGCGGCTATGGCAGGTGCCCTGCGGCTAAAGGCAGAGTCACAAGGGCTGCGCCCGGTGCTAGCGGATGTAAGGCCGGAGCTGAAGGGAAACCAGGCGCTGCAGCGCCGCGCATGGGAGCGGGAGGACGCAGCAGAGCTCACACGGTTGCAACGTGGGGCGGGGGGAGAAGAGAGGTGGTTTCCCTATGCGCTGCCCGGAGTAGTGTTGGAGGCTCCCCCTCTCACCCACGCGGGGCGGGGCGGAGCAGCTGGCCGGGGTCTTGCGCAGCGACGGGGTGGGGAGCAGCCAGGCTCCGACATCACCGCCCCGGCTACGGGGCCTCTCATTCCCGCCACGCCCGCGCGCGCTCCCGCGAGCCAACGGGCACCGCTCCATACCCCTCCCCCGAGTCAAGCAGCGCGTGGGGGGGGGGGGCGGGGGGAGCCGAAGCGCCGCTCACAGCCTCGCCCGCCGCTACTCACCACGCTCCCCACAGACTTCACCATCGTTGCTGCCTTTCTCGCGCTTACTGATCAACACTCAGTTATTCCTGCAACGCTCGTGCTAGTAGCTCACTGTCTGCCGCCCTCGCGCTTATATAGCGACTAGCCCCGGGGCCTCGGTGCGCATGCGCGCCCCGCCCCCTTGGCCCAGAAAGGAAGGACGCGCGCCCGCTGCTGTCGTAAGCGAGCGCGTGCTCGTGCGTTTCGATTCCCTCCCCATTGGCTTGCCTTGACACCTCGCCCCCGCCGGTCGGGCGCGGCGTTCTTAGTCTCTCCCGTCACGTCACGATCTAGCACTGAAGTAGGGAGAGGCTCCCTGCCCCTGCCTGTAGGGACAGATGAAGCGCTGGTGCCTAAACAGGGCTCTTGTTATGGGGGAAATCGGCAAGTGCCCCTCCCCCCCAGCCTCCCAGAGACTTACAGAGGGGAGGCCCCACGGGAGAGGGGCTGGAGAGTGAACCCACCCTGCATTCTCCCCACACTGGCAGGTCCTGCCTCAGCTTCCCTCTGGGCACGGAGGGAGAAAAGGAGTCACAGAGCCAGATTTGGCCCAGCCGTCTCTCTTATGCGATGATGGGTTGTCCAGATCTGAGTGGCACTGGAAGACAATGCGTCAGGGTGCAGCCCCCTGTTACACGAGAACAATACCGAATAAATATGAGAATAATACTGAGAAGAAAATGTGTGTGATGTGTTTTGCAAACCAAATCATGACCAGTGAAATGAAAGTCTCCAAATCTGCAAGGTGCACTAAAACTAGTTAAAAATAGAGCAAGGATTTCACAGAAAATTTCATTTTGTTAATGGACATTCAAATACTGAACAATACTGGTTTTTAATTGTAATTAATACACCAGCAACCTACAGATAAAATCAAAGGAATACAAAATAGAAAAATGTAGAATTATAGAACTGGAGGGGATCTGGAGAGGTCATTGAATCCAGTCCCCTGCACTCACAGCAGCAGACCTAGCACCATCTGCATCATCCCTGACAGATGTTTATCTGTCCCTGTTTATCTAACCTGCCCTGAAGTATTTCAAAGCTGTTATCCTGAAATACATTTGAGGCTTCAACAAGGATCAAACTCACACAAATTCAAAATACAGTATACAAATTAAAAACTGAAGTAATGCGCTTGGTGTGTGCTTGGAAAAGTAAACAAGAGAAAAGAGCCCTGAGGTTTGGACGAAGTTGCTTAGCGTAACAGGATACTAAATGTGAATTCATTTTGTCCCGGGGAAAATTGACAACAGATGTTAAGAAATAAAGGGCTGTTTTTCTTTTTTCAATTATGAGGAAAAATGATATCATGCCGGAAATATTTCTGTCCATGTAAAGTTTTTGTTTCTCAGGAATTAAACGCTGGAGAAAAAGAGAGCGTGCCAGGTTAGGGGACTTTATGGCATTCAAGCAACCTTTGATCAAACAGTGAGAGACGCACTAGTCACAGGAATGAGCTGAGGGTGGGTCTATGTTTCCATTCATAGCCTATGTCTCTCAGTGCTTGCTAAAAGCTCAGTGACTTTGGAAAAAAACGCTGTGTAACGATGACCAGGAAGTACTTCATATTCATAGGCCCTTCCCAGGACTCATATGCTTTCACTTCTTCCCTCATTCCTTGTACACTGTTTATTGCTGATGTTTCTGCTTGTTACTGGAAAAAGTGCAACCACTGTGCCTTATTTAAGTAGTTTCAGTCAGCTCTGTATGATTCGTTTGTGATGCCACAAGTTGCCATGAAAGGTTTTTCTGGTTTCAGGATGTGCAGTTGGGGGGTGGGGATGGGGAGGGTGTAAACTGAGTTCCAAAATCAAGTGTTAGACTACAAGCTTCCTACAGTTACGAAATATCGAGTAGTCACTTGTACTGCTTAAGTTAAACTAGCCTTGGTTATATATTAATAATACAATGAACTCCCTTTAAAAAGTTTCACCAGGTTGGAAGATTCTGCTGGGTTTAGGAATATTTCTCATATTTAAAACGACAATTCCATTAGAATCTTTTACATTGTGTGCAACTTTTAAAAGAACATTTTATAGTGTATTTTGGGCTTTGGTGTATTCCGTTTTTTTTTTTTAATTGAGGGGTGTATTTTGGGGGTCATTGCATATGTTTTGGTATTTCTCCATGCTTGAAAATCCTGGGATGAATTAAGTTGAGTGACTGTAAAATGTGACTCAGTAAGTTGTGCAAATTGTCTTTGGACTCTAGATACCATTATTATTGGCATCCCTATGATTGTAGACAGGTTATCAGGATGAATAGATTTCTAGATCCTTTGCACTGAGATGACAAATATTCTGTACACTATAAAATATGCATTTAGAGGTTGGTGGAGACTAAGCCAGAAGGAATAAAAGATGTTAAATTGATCGTTAATGGGAAAAATAACAATTTTTATATTAACAATGAATGACAAACAGGAAAATGTTTGATTGTAAAGATAAAATATTTCTAACATGTAAGAAACCTTTTCTTTCTGTTCCTGTACAAGCAGGTATCACCTTTCACCAAGCCTTAGGGAAAATCCCTGGTTCTTTATCAGATGGGTTCACAGGTACTGTACTAGTTACACACCTGTTTTCCAGCAAAAGATGACTGCTTATTGTTTCATTTCCATAGGCCAGGGGTCAGCAACCAAAATAGCAAGAAGAGCCATTTTTTCCAATTTGGTAAAAAACTCAATAACTCAAGAGCTGCAATGCATGTGAATGTGAAATGGTTCTTAACAACTAATGTCAAACCATATTTTTATAACCTCTATTTTAAGAACAGTGGGCACACAATGATTTGTAATGTGATGCATGTTTACTGCAGGACGTTCACAAACTTTTTACATATTCTATTTCCTCACACTTTATGTGTGTGTTTGTACCACTGTTTTCCTGACTTTCACTCCCCAACCTTCCCTCTCTCTGGAGGATACCAAGGGGAGTTATTCAATGTTTTGAGATCATGTATCATTTGCTATTTAGATGCAAGTTGTTCATTTTTGGGCTTTTAGATATTCACCATTTATCAAAAATAATCAGGAGGTGTTTTCTCTTTTAACTTTGCAATTATATCATCGGGAGCCACAAAGAAATCCTTAAAGAGCCTCAGGTTGAAGACCTCTGCCATAGGCTGTCCTTATGTCTTCAAAGGATTTTCACCATGTACCAAGCTCCCAAGTGAATTATCCTTCCTAGGAGATGATGCTCAATCCTTACAGTGTATTTTTAGTCCCTTTGCTTTTCCTCTCCTTTTGTGAAGAGATAAATCCTCTCTCATACGTGCCATCTATTTGCCTACGGCCACTTTATACCACTTGGCAGCATAAAAGGTTAGAAAACTACAGGCTTCAGAGAATGGGTAATTGTGCAAGGGGATTCTCTGGGTGGTTCATAACTGGCATAATGGTGCTCCATGTCCCTTCTTAATGTCTGGGTAGGGAGGTACTGGAGGCCTAGCCAGTAGGAAAGCACCACCATGTTCTGCTACTCTCAAATGCCATAACATACCCTTGTACTTATGGACAGTTGATTGTAAATCTGAGCAACTGTGAGGCTACTCTGTGTTACACTGAGAATCAGCAGGGCCTTGTCTGGTCCCAGAATATAAAAACATACAAAGGTAGCATAAAGCCTCTTGCTCTCCTCTCTGCACTTTGGAGGTTTCAGGCAGAACTGAGAATCAGGCTCCTGGTTGTCATAGTTAACCTGTGAACCCCAAGTGGGGCATAGGTCATCCACCAGGCTCCTCCACTTGGTTCTATCTTGGGCAATGGCTTCAATCTGGCCCCATGAATATCCCTGGTTAAAATAAGTTGGAAGGCTTAAAAACAAAACCTTTAGGAGATGGTGTAGATTTACTTGGTGCTGCCACAGCGTAGGGGCTAGCCTTGATGGCTGTTTGAGTTCCATTCAGCCCTATTTTTCTATGATTCTGTAATCCCAAAGGGGGATAAGTATCCTCTGGTTGGAATAAATTTCTAAAACCACGGAGCTATTCACTATTCATTAGAACATCACTGAAGCATTCATGTGTATATGCATGTGCTCACCTGTGCAGCCAAAGTGTTGAGTCTCAGCTTTCTCATAAGGGTCTGCAAGGCAGAAAAAAACAACGTTCAGGTTTTACTCAAGTTAATGAAAATGTTACCAAAATTAAGCTGTTATAAAGCGTCCTCTGGATACAGATGGTAACAGTTGTGAGGAGGTTAGAAATGAAAAATTCATGCTGCTATAGCCAAACTCTTTGCAGCATGAGAGTCTACTGGGTCTCCTGGACAAACTGCTAGCAAATCAGAGATGGATGCTGAGCAAGCTGTTAAAGTGAAGATAACTAAGAGGTACTTGCAATTTTTACAGCTGCAGCTGTTGCACAGTAACACTTACTTAGCATTCATAAAGTCAGTGGGTCTTTTGTTGGCATGAGTGTAGAGTAGAAATGGGATAAAGACCTCAGGGTTTAGCCCATAATGAATTTGATCTTCGAAGTATTTTTTTAAAATGTTCTTCAATCCTCACAAGATTCTGTAATGATGGGTAAAATTATTAAACCCAATTAACAGACAGATGCCTAACACTAGGCACTTAATTCCCTATTTATGCAACTAACTGAAAGGGGTCTGCCTTCCGGTGGTGAGGTGCACAGCTTCCGGAAACTTCACTCGGGAGTTGCCATTACTTAGCAAAATCACGGCAGTTGTATAGCAGTGCCTAACCTCAAGACATCCAAGTTGGAAAATATTGGCTCTTACCTCTCTTGATTCGAGCTATCTCATCTATAAAGTAGGGATAGTGATACTTATCTACAGAGATCTAGAGCTAAAACTGCGCCATTAAAATCAATGAGAGTTATGTCATGGACTTCAGTAGTTGTAGGGTCAAATTTCATGTGGAGCTAAGTGAATTCATCTTTTTAATGTTGTGAGTGGAAGGCATTACAGAAGTGCAAAGTAGTTGTAATACTGACTTGATTCATGGAATCATAGAATATTAGAACTGGAAGGGAAGTCAAGGGGTCATTAAGTCCAGTCTTCTGCCCTCATGGCAGGACTGGACACCATCTAGGTCCTCCTATAGATGTTTATCTAACCTGCTCTTAAATATTTATAAAGATGGAGATTCCACAACCTCCCAAGGCAATTTATTCCAGTGTTGTAATCACTTTGCAACAGTGAAATCAAACTTCCTGCCTTCTTGCTGTGCTTTTTTCTTTAGAGGATGAGGAACTCCTTCCTTTCTGTAGCTTTGTGAACCTACTTGCTGTAGCTTCTTCTCCAAATCTTCTGTTTTTTGTACTTTATTGAACCAACTGATGTTCCTTGGGCACCATTCCAGCTATGGGAAACCTTACAGGTGCAAGGTCTGCCCTAACAGATCCTATTGCAAGATCAAGTGCCAAGGAGTCCATCTCTGCTTCAGTACAGATTCTTTATTAACATTAAAGAATATTAAGCAAGGGTCGAATAGACTCTCTAAATCTACAGCTCTGATTTTGTAACAGAGAGTTCTACGTTTTACTCCTAGTGACACCATCTTACACATTTCATTTTCTGCATGGGTAGGGGAGAGGAAGGAAAGGGTGAATCCCTATTTATCATTTTTTACCTTCATTATCATTTTTTAAGTATTATTGGGTCAAATTCTGGGTCTGATTCACTCCCCATGTTCGCTGTTGTGAGTCAGAACTGGCTCTCTTGCAGTCAGTGAAGTTATAACTATGTCAAAGTGAGGTAAAGGAGAGAAGAGCTAGACCCTCTATCTTTATTTACCCCAGTGCAACTCCTCTTGGTTCATAATTTATTAAAGTCAACCAGCAGAAAGGGATCTGCATCCTAAAGCTAGCTTGTTAGTTGAATATACAAATGTGTGGTGCAGTGAATGGGGTTCTAAATAGAAAAAAAAAGATATTTGCATTGCAGATGCTGGAGCATCTCATGCATTCTGCAAGAGCCCAGACAATTGTTGCCACAGTCGAACTGCCACAGGTTGTGGTTATAGCAACAGACATGCCAGCTCTGATAAAAGAAAGGGCAGAGTACTTCCTTGTGCCTGCAATGTAAGTCAGGCTGTTCCTGATGTATTCAATTCTTTTGTGCGGGAATGAGAATTGCATCCTCGCTCTCTTTTCTTTGTTCTGCTCCAAGAGTTTGTTTTCATAAAACACATATAAAATGACAATAAATGTGTTATAATTTTAAAGCTGTGCTTACAGTCATGCAAGAATGTGACACAAAGAAAAGTAGATGTTGTTTTATAGGATTTTCCATATGTCTCGAGCTAACCATGACCTGCTTATAAGGTCCAGGATGGCATCTGCTATAAAACTTGGAAAAATGCAGAGGAGGTTAAAAAGAGGGGGGGGGGGAAGAGGGATCCCTATCCCATACAAAACATATGCAGGATGTGATTTTCTGCTCTCTCAAGCCTCTTGTGTTCATTTAAACCTCCACAATGTAGATATAAAATCTACCACCTACCTAGACAATTCTGATATGGCAGCACTTTGCACAGGCTGCAGGGCATGGGAGGATCAGATCTCCAGTTATGAAACAGACTAAGGACAGATCCACAACTAATAACATATAAACATGTAATATATACAGTAAACCACAGCATCTTTTAGGAGGTGATGAAGGTACTCTACAGTTATAATTTCCATCTCCCTTACAGGGCATTCGTTACCCCAGCACCTCAATTCTGAGATCAAAAAAAAAAAAAAAAAAAGGCAGTGGCAGTGAATTTGACTGTTACCAGTTGGATCAGGTCTGATTTTGTTAAAAAAAACTCCCTTGGGAAAGTGACGTCCTCCTTGGAACAGACAGGGGCCACATGGGTTGTCAGGTGGTACATGCCTGGATGACTTGAGTGCCCTCTAGGAATGACAAGCTTTTTTTTTTTTTTGTGCTGGCAGTCTCAGCTGTGGGATTGGCTGGAGGGGGCTGGGGAGTGAGCTGGCTGAGTACCACCTTCTCCTCTCTCTCTCTTTTTTTTTTTTAAACATAAAAGCACTGTTTAAAGGTAACAAACTCATCCCTCATTAAACGAGTACTTTATTTACAAGTACTTGCTTAAATGAGGGACACATATACCTACCTTTTTTTCACTGGATGAGTGAACTCTCCCTCCCAGCGGCCTCAGCCCGCCATAGTCTGACCTCCCCCACCGGCCCTGCAGACACCAAACCGCTGCAACTTAAACCCCCCCGCCGCCCCCCACGTACCCAAACTGCAACAACTTAAACGCTCCCGCAACCTCCTGCACACCTGAACGACTGAAACTTAACCCCCCTGCCAGCTCCCATGCACCCGAACTGCTGCAACTTAATCCCCCTGCTGGTCCCCTGTGCACCCGAACCACCGCAACTTAAACCCCCCCCGCCAGCCCCGCAGACCCAATCTGCAGCAGCCTGACCCCTGCCCCCCTGCAGACCAAACCCCGCCCCATGTTTTAACCCTCCCTCCCACTTATGTCTCCAAACTGCCCCCAGCCTTTAGCCCCCCACAACTCCAGCTTCACTTACCTTTCAACAGCAGCGCCACCTGCTGCCACTCCAAGCACTTGGAACCAATCAGAGACTTTTACACGAATTTTAGTAGGAATTTAGTGCCCCTCTTACGAGTTTTCATGTACGAGCAAAAAGTTAGGAACCAGTTGTGTTCGTATAGGGAGGGATGAGTGTATTCTTCTTGCTTTACAAAGTTTTACAGTGTTCTGCACATTCAGCAAACATAGTGGCTGATACTTTTACATCAAGAAACAGAACATGGACTTTTATTGCACACAGCCAGCATTTAGATTTCTAGGCCTCCTAAATACTCCTTCCTCCCCCCAGAGATGCCAAGTGGCTTCAAGTAGTTTTGTATCTGAGCCTTTGATTTGGATTCTCAGTTAACCAGTGATTAGGGTGCTAACAGAAGGTCCAGGTTCAAGGCCCTGCTCTGCCATTGACTTCCACTGTGACCTTGTGATCCTGGTAAGCCCCACAAAAGCTCATTATCTAATAAAAAGAACTGTTAGCCTTTAAGGTGCTACAGGACTGCTTGTTTTTGGTGAAGCTACAAACTAACACAGCTACCCCTCTGAGACTGTGTAAATTATATTACTAATATGAAATGGGGCATTTGCTTGTACAGTTTTTTGTCTGCTGAGTGCAGGTACATCAGAGCTTTGGTGCACTGTTCCTCTGTGAAGGAGCTCTTAAGACTATCCTTCCTGAGGCATACTAAAAGCAAGGTGGTAATAAAGGAAATGACCTATCAAGCCAGTGTATGTTTTAGAAGGGATTTGCTTGAGTGGTCTGCAATTCTGAAATGTCACTTTTTTCAGGAAAGAGCAATAACTATTTGTGTTTGAGCCCACCTTCAGTTAAGTGCCTAGCTTGCAGATACATATAAATGTCTGCATCAGCTGGCTGTATTTGGTTATGCTTCTTTTAGATATTCCCAGTGGTTGGAAACTTGGGGTGCTTCCATCCACGCAGGGGGGTGGGCTTTTGGGCCAAACTCTAATCCAAGGGCCATTAACATGAATCCGGAGGAAGTCCACTGACTTCATTGGAGTCAGACCTGTTGAAATGAATAGAAAATTTAGCTCACTCGTAAAAAAACCTAGGGCTACGTCTCCACTGACACAAAACTTTGAATGCATTTTCAGAGCCTCATTAGCATGACACCGGCCATGGCTCTTCGAAATTGCCACGTTTCACTCCAGCTGATAGGAATAAGGGGATTTCGAAGTTGGTGGGGTCCTTTACAAAAGGACTCCATCTGGACAAGCCGTGCAGGAGAGAAACGCGGCAATTTCAAAGCGCCGCGGCTGGCAGCATGCTAATGAGGTGCTGACTATGTACTTCAGCACCTCATTATTAATCTTCGAAATGGGCATTTGCATGGCCATTTCGAAGTTTTGTGCCAGTGTAGACACGGCCTAAGTGAGTAGCTGGAAGTAACAAAAATATTAAAGGTTAGACTTGGGCACTCTGACTACAATGGAGCAGTCCCTTACTCTGCAAAGAACTCCATTGAACTGGCTATTCTCAGAGAAAGTACCACTTAGTAAAAGCAAGACCAGCAGAACCTTCCCTATTATGAAAGTTTAAATTCCCTTCAGTAATAAAACACGAGAGCTGTGAATTTTAATTTCACTTGTGGTAAATCAGGAGTAACTCATCAATAGTAAAGCTAACGTGATTGAAATGATGGCCCATAGCTTTACGAGTGAATGTAAGGAAGCTTCAAGCACTAATTAGATAAAAAAATCATTCTCTCAAAGGGCTCAGTAGCATTCAGATTAGCATTCTGCTGAACATGGCTGTAGGTATTAGAGATGGGCCTGAAACTTACATTCATTTTGGTCTAGTCCAGACTGGAATGTTTCCAAAGTTCAGGGATGTCTAGTTACAGGGTTTTGGTCCAGTTCCTTCTCTAGAACATAAAGAGGGAACAAAATATGTCATTATGGGGGAAAAGATGGTATACCACAAATAAAGTCTGCTCTACTGCTATTAAATAATGTGGCTCTTCTTTCACTGCTGACTAAAATGGGCAGCTGAAGAAAAATTAGACCAATACCATAAACAAGCAGTTTTCAAACTCTGGGTTGGATCACCAGAGCTGGCTTGGTGGGTCCTGGGGCCAGAGCCAAACTGACGCTTGGGCCTCACCGAAACCTGAGATCTTCAGCCCTGCGCAGCAAGGCTTAGGCTACAGGCACCTTGCCTGGGGCTGAAGCTTTGGGTTTTTACATGGGCCTCCATGCCCAAGACAGCGGGACTTGGGCTTGGGCACCCCACCTGGGGCAGTGGGGCTTGGGCAGGCCCAGGCTTTGGTTCCCCGCTCCTAAGACCATGTAGTAATATTTGTTATTAGAAGGGAGTCACCAGAGGCGACTGGTGCAGGGATTCTAGGCGTGGCACTGGCCACATGCCCCTCTCCCTTCCCCAGGCATTCCACTTGCCTCCTGCCCCTGCTCCACCCATGCGCTGCCCTCCCTCTTCCTCTTCCCACGGAAGCGCTGCACCATTTCCAGTGCAGGCAAGGCAGTCTGCCCTTCCCCTGGAGCACCGCAGGCTAGGAGTAGTGCGAGCTAAACAGTTCATGCTGTTTTCGGGCTGCACTGCTCCAGGGGAGGGGTGGGACCGCCCCACACTCATTGGAAGCAGCATGGCACTGATGGTGAGTCCAGGGGGAGGGTCAGTACTGGGAGTGCATGCGGGCCCCTGTGCAGCGGCAGAGCAAGGAGTTTAAGAATCTCTCCTGTAATACAGCAGCCCCAAGACCTTTCAAAGTGCTCTGTGACTAATGCCAGCAAACATCTTAATAACATCAGCTCTTCATGGCAAACGCTAATTTGCCTAATGGGTTTTGGCAGGCTGCTCACACTAGCTACGTCTACATGTGAATGCTACATCGAAATAGCTTATTTATAAGCTATTTTGATGAATAACGTCTACACGTCCTCCAGGGCTGGTGCCATCGACGTTCAACATCGACGTTGGGCAGCACTACATTGAAGTAGGCGCTGCAGGGGAGCGTCTACACACCAAAGCGGCCCACATCGAAATAAGGGTGCCAGGAACAGCTGCAGACAGGGTCACAGGGCGGACTCAACAGCAAGCCGCTCCCTTAAAGGGCCCCTCCCAGACACACTTGCACTAAACAGCACAAGATCCACAGAGCCGACAACTGGTTGCAGACCCTGTGCATGCAGCATGGATCCCCAGCTGCCGCAGCAGCAGCCAGAAGCCCTGGGCTAAGGGCTGCTAAGGGCTGCTGCACACGGTGACCATAGAGCCCCCCAGGGGCTGGAGAGAGCATCTCTCAACCCCTCAGCTGATGGCTGCCATGGTGGACCCCGCTATTTCGATGTTGCGGGATGCGGATTGGCTACACGTGCCCTACTTCGACGTTCAATTTCGAAGTAGGGTGCTATTCCCATCTCCTCATGAGGATAGCGACTTCGACGTCTCACCGCCTTATGTCGATTTCAACTTCGAAATAGTGCTCGCCACGTGTAGACGTGGCAGGCGCTATTTCGAAGTTGGCGCCGCTACTTTGAAGTAGCGTGCACGTGTAGACGCGGCCACTGAATGACATTTGCCTTTTGCACAGCGTAAAGGGGCTGGAGCTCCATGAACTGAAGAAGTTTTGAAAACGCAGCCCGTGCTATCAAATGCTTTGGAAAAGGCTCAGTCACAAATATATGGCCCGTCCACAAGGGTGCATGCCCATCATCCTTGCCCAAAAATGTGCGAGTTACTGCACAACTGCAGTTGAGCGCACAGTCATTAAGACTCTAAGTATAAAGTGCAAATGTGCCCAAGCCTAAATTTTCAAGTGACTAGTGATTTTATGTACAGTAAACCCTTGAGTTATGTGGGGGGTTGCGTTCCTGCAACCCCTGCATAACTCAAATTTTTGCACAAGTTGAGGGGAGAGAGGAACCAGGCTGCAGCCTGGTTCCTGGCTACCCTGGGCTTGCAGGGTGGGGGGAAACTGAGCAGGGCAGCAGCCTTGGTCAGTTTCCTGGCTCCAGCCAGTGGACAGGAGCTGGGAACCAGGAGCAGCCTGGCTCCCAGTACCCCTCCACTCCTTGGAGCCAGGAAACTAACCAGGGCTGCTGCCTTGCTCAGTTTCCCAGCTCTGCAGACGGAGGGGAGCTGGAAGCTAGGCTACCGCCTGGTTCCCAGCTCCCCACCACTCCAGGGACTGGGAAACCGTTCCTGTCACGGGCAACAAGAGTCAGGCTGCTGCCACTGACAGGGGTGGTTTCCTGCTCCTGTCAGTGGTGGCATTCATGTTAACCCAAGACACATGCAAGTTTGCCGCCGTGTATCTCAAGGGTTTACTGTACCTGAATTTCTGGGTGCTCAACTGGAGATTACTTGAGAGGGCCTGATTTTTAGAAAGCACAGAGCACCACCGCCTGCCTGAAAATCCTTTTAAGTGTTTCGTAGTAAGCACTCAAAAGTGTTGATCACTAACCATGTTGAAACATTTGAGCCTTGTATACTATAGATATGAGCAATTTGCAAAATCCTAAAAGAGGTAGGAAATAGACGCTTCCTCCAACACTAGGCTCATTAACTGCCTTACTATTTGTATGCATAGTCACCCAGTTTGAATGCTTGAATATGGTAAGCGCACAGGCAAATGTAAGCATGCACATAGATGCACATATTTGCTCATGGCACTCACTCCTCTTTTAATAAAAGAAATTTGTCTCTGTTTCTGGGATTAAATAATGAATTAAAAGATATAATAATAATAGAAGCTCTTGAACCAATAAAGCTGGGCTGAATACTAAACATGAACAACATCTAGCAATGTACCAATCCCGTGTACCATGTCTTACTTTTTTCCATTCTCTTTTTTCTCTTCTCCTTTTAATTCTCCATCTTGACGTCCCCCGCCTTGGAGGGGCTAAGTACTTAGCACAGTACTACAGAATAATTATTTTAACACTTCTTCCTTGCCTTGCTTGCATATTTTGTTCTCTAAAAATGGGGGGTGGGAAAAATCAAAGAAAACTTTTGAACAGCAACAGCAAAATTGAAAGCAGTCATTCTGTTCCATAACATCCATAACCTTCCCTTCAACACATTCCTAAACAGAGCCATACAGAACGTATGCTTTATAAGACTGATGTTGTGCCAATCACATCGATCTTCTTTCCCACATCAGCAGGTCCATCGAATCTACTGTTAAAGCGATATGCGATTTCAATGGTGTTAGCCACCAATGTGCTAGGAAAATCCCACTTGGTGGATATCTGCATTTCTAGATGCATAAATACCTTTAAAAATCTGTCCCTCAGTTCTGCAGTGGTCTGGTTGAAACGGCACACAGAGTGTTTCTCTATTAAAAAGTTTCCATCTTCCACTGAAAACATCACCGAAGCATTCCTATTGCTCTCAGGCTTTGCAAAAATCTTGATTTTACATAGTCAGAAGGTCAGCTTTTTCAGGCAAGCTAGCCAGGTAAATATGAATGCAAAAGGTTCTGGGTAATTTGCACGTGCAGTTTATGCAGTGTAAACATGGAGTGTACAGATGGGTAATTAGGCTCAGCTGTGTGCACAGTCATGGCACAAGGTCATAATGCCTTATAAAACTGTAAATCATTCTCTGGACAGGCAGGTTATAGAAACAGCCCCCCCCCCCAAAAAAAAAATGCAAATCTGACATGGCCTGAACAGATAATTATCTACAAGCAAAGTTAATGTTTACATACTTTGCACTCAATATAAACTGGAATGGTCAGTTATGGTTAGTTACACAACTTTACATAGTTACTGAATGGTCACTGAAAATTGGCTGAGCCTTATCAGTTATTTATTAACTGGAGGCTGAAATGTCTGTTTCATTAGGAACTATTCCTTCTCGCAAGCGAAGCCTGCTATCGTAAATATAGACCGATTTTGTTTGAGTAACTTGGTGAGTATTACATGCTCCTTCTGCAGTGCAGAGGTGCGCTAGCTCCAATACTGCATAAACTCTTGCCATTGCATGTTCTGCCTAGGGGACGGTTTTGAGGAGGGCTTTTCCAGCCAGTCAAAGGCTTGCTGGCGGAGGTGGGAGCTCCTGGCTTTGTGGCTCAGACCTTCCAGTCTGTTGTTACCTACCATGAATTGCTTGGTCTTCCGGTCATCTTTACAATGTGGAACACTGATTCTGTGTCTGCACTCCAAAAATATCTTTGAAGCTGCTTACTTCGCAGTACAACTTTGAAGTAAGCAACTTTGAAGTTGAGCGTCTACACATACCCTACTTCGAAGTTAACCTTCGAAGTAGGACACTATTCCATTCCTGGGAATGCAGTAAGGACCTCGAAGCTGGGCTTCCTCCTTCAAAGCTAACTTCTTAGTAACGGAAAATGTGTGTAGACTCTCTGCTGGCTACTTCGAAGTAGTGCCTAACTTCGAAGTTAACTTCAAAGTTAGTTCCTAGTGTAGACGCAGACTGAAAATATCAAAATATAGAGAAAGGACAGACCAGAAGTCTAGCTCTGAATCCAAATCAGGGAGGAGGGAGTCCAAGTGCAACTCTGAATCCAAATCTTTCTAAATTTCAGGCCACTCAGACTCAGCCCATTCAAGACAGGCTCAAGCTACAACCTCAGATCTAGCCTTCAATGACAGGCCTGCTCAACTTTTTAGGTTGAAAGCATCAGCACAACCACCACAGCATGGGAGGTATCTGAACAGGGTCAGAGCTTTCCATATTTGTAGTTTCTCATTAATGTCCTTTCAGTATGGCTTCAGAACACATATTGTTGCAGCCCTGTTGAAAGGATAAATGTTGACCTGCACGGAGCAAAGGATCTACATTCTTGATACTGTCCTGATGTTTTGCTAGAAGATGAAGAGCAATAAATACAGGAACTGATAGAAACCCAAGGGTTCATATTCACTTTTCATTAGATTAACAATAAATACAGACAGAAAATAATATATGCCGGTGACATAGCTCAACCAAAAGAGACGATTCAAAGTCAGATTTAAGTGTCATTAGAGGAGGTTTTGGAACAAATAGAAGAACTTAACAGTAACAAATCACCAGGACCAGATGGCATTCACCCCACGGTTCTGAAGGACTCAAATGTGAAACTGCGTAATTAACAACTGTGATTTGTAACCTATCCTTTAAATCAGCTTCTGTACCCAAGGACTGGAAGACAAGTAACACCAATAGTTAAAAAGGGCTCTAGAGGCGACCCTGGCAATTACAGACTGGTAAGTCTAACATCAATACCGGGCAAATTAGTTGAAACAATAGTAAAAAATAAAACTGTCAGACACGAAGAAGAACATAATTTGTTGGGCAAAAGTCAACATGGTTTCTAAAGGGAAATCATGTCTTACTAATCTAGTGGAATTCTTTGAAGGGGTTAACAAACATGCAGACAAGGGGGGGCGTCCAGTAGATATAGTATACTTAGATTTCCAGAAAGCCTTTGACAAAGTCCCTCACCAAAGGCTCTTGTGTAAATTAGGTTGTCATGGGATAAGAGGACAGATCCTTTCATGGATTGAGAACTGGTTAAAAGACAGGATACAAAGGGTAGGAATAAATGGTAAATTTTCTGAATGGAGAAGGGTAACAAGTGGTGTTCCCCAAGGGTCAGTCCTAGAACTAATCCTATTCAACTTATTCATAAATGATCTAGAGAAACAGGGAAGAAGTGAGGTGGTAAAGTTTGGGGAAGATACTAAACTGTTCAAAATAGTCAAGACGAAAGCAGACTGTGAAGAACTTCAAAAAGATCTCACCAAACTGAGTGATTGGGGAACAAAATGGCAAATGAAATTTAATGGGGAGAAGTGTAAAGTAATGCACATTGGAAAAAAGTAACCCCAAGTGTACATTCCATACGATAGGGGCTAATTTAGCTACAACTAATCAGGAAAAATATCTTGGGGGTATTGTGGATAATAATCAAAAAAGATCCACGCAGTGTGCAGCGGCAGTCAAAAAAACAAATAGGATGTTAGGAATTATTAAAAAAGGGATAGAAAATAAGACAAAGAATAACTTACTGCCCCTTTATAAACCTATGGTACACCCACATCTTGAATAGTGTGTACAGATGTGGTCTCCTCACCTCAAAAAAGATATTTTGGCATTAAAAAAGGTTTAGAAAAGGACAACTAAAATGATTAGGGGTTTGGAACAGGTCCCATATGAGGAGAGGCTAAAGACACTGGGACTTTTCAGTTTAGAAAAGAGGAGATTGAGGGGGAGACATGATAGAGGTCTATAAAGTCGTGATTGAAGTGGAAAGGGTGACTAAAGAAAAGTTATTTACTTGTTCCCATAATATAAGAACTAGAGGACACCAAATGAAATTAATGGGTAGCAGGTTTAAAACTAATAAAAGAAAGTTCTTTTTCACACAGCACACAGTCAACCTGTGGAACTCCTTGCCAGAGGAGGCCGTGTAGGCTAGGACTATAATACAGTTCAAAAAAAGAGCTAGATAAATTCATGGAGGTTAGGTCCATAAAAGGCTATTAGCGAGGGAGTAGGAATGGCGTCCCTGGCCTGTTTGTCAAAGGCTGAAGATGGGTGGGAGGAGACAAGTCACTTGATCATTGTCTTTGGTCCACCCCTTCTGGGGCACCTGGCAGTGGCCATTGTCGGCAGACGGGATGCTGGGCTAGATAGACCTTTGGTCTGACCCCATAGTGGCCATTCTTATGTTCTTATGTTCAGCACTGCAATTACCTGCTCTGATTTTGGTGCTTGTGATATCCACAAGAATTGCAGGAGAAACACAGGATCAAGACATTCTTTGTTTCTTGACAGGGGAGTGAAAGATTATACAGCCCTTAATGCCTGATCCAAAGCCCATTAAAGTCAATGGAAATCCTCCCTTTATGATCTGGGAACATTAAAAGTTAGAAAATAAGAAAAGATAAATTATCATTTTGCAATTCACTGCTCAAGCCAGGAAATTTCACTTGAAATTAAAAAAAAAACCCATGGTATTGAGCTCATGTGCAAATATCACACAATTTATTTCTTTGTGTGTGTTAGGGAAATGTGCATGAGGAGGAAGGCAGTTTGGGACTACCATCCATTCATCCTGTGATTTGTTTGTTCTTAAAATAGTCACTGTGTGGTTGACTCACATAGGGCAGAGAAGCTTTCATGCAACCACTTCTGAGACCTCCTGTATGGTGGAGTCAGTTTTATAAGTACATGCAGCTGGCTTGCTTCTGTTCTGGCTCTGTGTCCTGGATTATAAACCTGATGCTCTCCAAGGGGTTTCTAGAGGGAAAAGAAATATCTGTTCCTTTTGTCAAGAGGAAGCCATAATTTGGGATAATCTCAGATTTAAAATTTGATGTGAGGAAAATAATTTAGAAAAAGAAATGTACAGGTAAATCTATTATATCTCTTGTCAATATTCACATTCACAGTATTCACATAGGCTACATCTACATTACAGCGATCCTTCGAAACAAATTCCTCTGGAAGATTTTGTCCAAAAAGAACTTCTTTAGAAAGAGTGCATCAACACACAAAAAAGCAGATTGAAAAAATCGATCCAATCTTTCACTAGAGTGCATCCACACGCTGATTTGAGACACCTGCCATCCACACAGCCTCTGCTGTTTTGAAAGAAAGGGCCAGGGATTGAAAAATCTGGTGCTATGAGGACCGCTCTTTCGAAAACAGGGCCACTGGTGTGTCTACACACCTTTTTTCTCAAGGAATCGTTCAGAAAAAGGTGCTCTTCCTCATCTGGGAGAGGAAGAGGACCACCAGAAACAGTGCTGCATTCTTCCGATTTAATATTGAAAGAATGCATTTTGTGTGTAGATGCTGCATGGGATTTTTCAAAAAAAACTCACTAGTGTAGATGTAGCCATAGCAAGAAAATAAAAGCAAAAACAATAAAATGAAAAATAAGCCAACAAAAACATGTATGTCAGCAAGAAATAAATGGAAGTTGTTCTTCTCTCGGTCCTTCTCTTAGGACTCCCCATTTTAGAAGAAAATTTCACGGATGCCGAGGAAATGGAGATATTAATTTTAATCAGAAATAAGAAAATTGTAAAGCTTCTTAGTAAGGTGGGTGAACTCTGACCATAAGGACTTATATGCTGCAGACCAAGTTGTCTTACTTTACTCATGCTGAGTAGCTTCTTACTCTAGGAGTAGCCCCATGGAAGTGCAACTTGATATACGTAAGGATGTCAGACTCTGACCTGATGATTTGACATTTAGATACTTCCCCAGTTATTAATATAGGGCCAGACCACATCCGTGCTTGGAAATACCTACATAGGTGGCAGGAAACACTGAGCCAGACACACAGGCGGTGTCTGTTTCTAAAACTCTATTAAAATTGATCCATTTACACTCGTGGCGACTCAGGCCCTCTCTAAGGTTTCCACTGTGGGGTTTCCTCTGCATTCTTCCACTGGGGGAAGATAAAAAGGTTTCCACTCACTAGCCTGAAAAAGAATAGTAACAGAGAGGGAGCCGTGCTAGTCTATATACTATCAAAACAAAAATCAGTCAAGTAGCACTTTAAAGACTAGCAAAATAATTTATTTGGTGAGCTTTCGTGGGACAGACCCACTTCTTCAGACCGTAGCCATACCAGAACAAACTCAACATTTAAGGCACAGAGAACCAAAAACAGTAATCCAGTGTAGTATAACATTCTATTTTCGTTATATCTAATTGAGGATAATGTTGTAATTTAGGGCAATGTTGTAATAGTTTACCTGTGTCTGATGTTGAACTCAAACTTAAGATAAATATTGTAAAAGAGTATGATAAGTGGTTGTTAAAACTAACTTGTTCTGGCTAAATGCTTATATTGTCTCTGTGCTAATAAGAACATAAGAATGGCCATTACTGGGTCAGACCAAAGGTCTATCTAGCCCAGCATCCTACCTGCCGACAGTGGCCAGTGCCAGATGCCCCAAATGAGGTGGACCGAAGACAATGATCAAGTGACTTCCCTCCTGCCATCCATTTCCAACCTTTGACAAAGGCCAGGGACACCATTCCTACGCCCTAGCTAAGAGCCTTTTATAGAGCTAACCTCTATGAGTTTATCGAGCTCTTCTTTGAACTCTTAGGCTACGTCTACACGTGCACCCAACTTCGAAATAGTTTATTTCGATGTTGCGACATCGAAATAGGCTATTTCGATGAATAACGTCTACACGTCCTCCAGGGCTGGCAACGTCGATGTTCAACTTCGACGTTGCTCAGCCCAACATCGAAATAGGCACAGCGAGGGAACGTCTACACGGCAAAGTAGCACACATCGAAATAAGGGAGCCAGGCACAGCTGCAGACAGGGTCACGGGGCGGACTCAACAGCAAGTCGCTCCCTTAAAGGGCCCCTCCCAGACACACTTTCATTAAACAGTGCAAGATACACAGAGCCAACAACTAGTTGCAGACCCTGTATATGCAGCACGGACCCCCAGCTGCAGCAGCAGCAGCCAGAAGCCCTGGGCTAAGGGCTGCTGCCCACGGTGACCACAGAGCCCCGCAAGGGCTGGAGAGAGAGTATCTCTCAACCCCCCAGCTGATGGCCGCCATGGAGGACCCCACTATTTCGATGTTGCGGGACGCGGATCGTCTACACGTCCCTACTTCGATGTTGAACGTCGAAGTAGGGCGCTATTCCCATCCGCTCATGGGGTTAGCGACTTCGACGTCTCGCCGCCTAACGTCAATTTCAACTTCGAAATAGCGCCCAACACGTGTAGACGTGACGGGCGCTATTTCGAAGTTGGTGCCGCTACTTCGAAGTAGCGTGCACGTGTAGACGCAGCCTTACAGTCCTAGCCTTCACAGCCTCCTCTGTCAAGGAGTTCCACAGGTTGACTGTGTGCTGTGTGAAAAAGAACTTTTTTTTGTTAGTTTTAAACCTGCTGCCCATTAATTTCATTTGGTGCCCTCTAGTTCTTATATTATGGGAACAAGTAAATAACTTTTCTTTATTCACCCTCTCCACACCTCTCATAATTTTATATACCTCTATCATACTCCCCTCCATTGAAAGCCCTTTGTTGTGTGAATGAGGAATATATGTGGTAAGTTCAGGACCATCACCAGATGTTCTAGGGAGGGACCGGGACTGGTGCCTGGGATGATTGCGTGTCCTCATTAATATATGAGAAGGGGTCATATTGACGACTCTGGAGGAGGATGGGGGCTGTTATCAATGAGGATAAGATAGCAGTGATCAAAACCAGAATCATAGAATTCTCGGGCTGGAAGGGACAAAAGGAGAGATGAGAAGGACGATGTAAGGAAAAATTAAGAAACTTGAGAAAACAAGCACTCTTGAACACATGCAAAATCTACTGATCCCAGTGCAAGAACACTGCTAATAAAAGGGAGCTGTGCTGCCACAGATTTTGGGTTTGTCTGCCATTTCCACTGGGATCTCAGCCTGGACTGAAAGGAACCTGCTCCTGATCCAGCCTCATATTTCATTAGCTTGGCCAACTAATTGAAAACAAGCAACAGACTGGCAACTCTAACATCAGCTGGCAAGACAATATGTGTGTGTGTGTGAGAGAAAGCATATGCTAACAGGTTTCCTACTGTATTCTCAATAAGCATGACATTTTGTCCTTTCCTCTGAGAAAGATCCCATGTGCTTCTTACAAGCATAACATCACAGCATAACAACCTGTGGAAGGTGAATTTCTCTGTTTTTGTTTTCTGCAGGGACTACATTAGTTCTTCAATCTTTGCTTCTGACTTCTTGGTGTCAGTACCAGTAATTTGGCAAATCTAGTCACAACCAAGAGACAAAACAAAACAAAACGGAGGGTTACTTTGCACAAATTTGTGATTGGATAAAGCAGTAAATTGCAATTTGGACAGTTTCTTTTTAAAAATGTTCGGAATAAAGAATACTATTTGACATGCACTACATGCTACAGCTCTGATTCTGCAAATACTTGTACGTCTGGATAAACTTACACATGGGGAAATTCATGTTCAGGGACTGTTCCAACACAGAGACAGAGATTTGGAACTCCTCCTTTCAGCCCCAGACCCAGCAAAGTATTTAAATATGGGCATCACTTTAAATGGGTACTTTAGTTCCATTGACTGAGAGGGAATACAGGCACACGCTTACATGCTTGGCTGACACAGGGCCTTAAAAGAAAAATGACTTTGTCCTCATTTCTTGGAGGCCTGTCCATTGATCAGTGAGCCTCTCTGTTCCTGTAATCTACATTTTTCAGTCCTCTGTAAATAAACAGTTGTGTTATAAGTATGCAGTGAGTCTGATACTTCACCTTTTATGAGATGACTTAAATGAGCTCTCAGAACTATTTTGACTCAGCTGTGACGTTATATCACATGAGATTTTGCTGCCTAAACAAGTCAACTGAATAGTTTTATGTTTTCTTTTACAATGTTTAAGGGAAAGTGAAATGAGGGGCTAGAAAGGTATTTGTGTCTTCAAATCTGGACTGTAATAATAATCTGAAAAGCAAATCATTTTGTTGTTTTTTTTAATAACATTCAGTCTTCTAATGAAAGGATTCATAACACAAAATCATACCACGTAGACTATTCATTGGATGCACCATTGTGATGGGGATGTTAGAAACAGATCAAACATTGGCTAGCCCTGTGGCTAGATATGAACTATTTTGTGCATTGGTTGTACTAGAGTACAGTATATGGTTGCCCCAAAGGCAAATATGTGTGTGTTATATCACTCAGTATCCTGTGGGACCCTGTGGTAGAGCTCCTTGGGGTAATCTTCTGTGCCAAACTTAGCTCTAAGTGTATTGGAATCCCAACTCTGTAGCATGCACTCCCTGCAAGTAACCTACAGATTGTCTGTGTGCCTATGATCACACCCAAGTCACCACACCCAAACACTAATGTCTTGGAATAGCACTACGATATTAGACGAAGATCGTTAAGAACGGCCATACAAGGACACAGCACAAGGCTGACCAGATGAATGGACAGAATGATTTCTTGTTGGGGCTCCTGCTTCTTATGGTCATCACAGAACTGCAAATTTCGGAAGAAAGCAAGCAGCCCACCACACATGCGTATAGTTCACCTACCTAATTGTTCAGTAAATGTATCATGGCTGCAGCTAACATTTCTCTTTAACACCAGCTGTTTAGCAGCTTGTGCTTGTGCTGTGTCAGGATAGCATTGTGGATAAGAGACTTATTCATGTGAGACTATCACTGTGCTCTTTGCTTCACTAATATCCTCTGGCAGCGGGGTGTTTGACAGGTTTAATGGATGAGAAAATGATTCCCTTTTATACACTTTGAATTTGTTTCCCTTTTAGCCTCATTGTCAAAAACTGCCTCCAAGTTACACACATAGTTCTTTGCAAACAAGCTTTTCTGTCTCCACTCTTGTACCTGAGACTTGTGTGAGCAAATTGCTGCTGGTCTCACAAATGGGAGAGGTGCATATCTAGCTACTACCCATCAGGCTCATGAGCCCAAGCCCACTGAAGTCAATGCGGGAGGGTTTCATGTGTAGTCAGTGGCATTTGGATCATCAACCTTGTGTGCAAAAATGGTTTGCACACACAATCAAGCATCTGTCCACACAAATTGTGGGGTACAAAAGGGGAGATTTGGCACTTGATTTCATTGTCTGATTTGATAGATTTGACCTGTATTTTATGTTGTCATGAAGCACTCAGTGAAGGCACTCAGCCTTTACTCTGCCCTTCATTATTTAAGAGATCTCTAGTGTGTCTGCTTTTACCAATGCCCACCCTCGCATTTTGGCTGCCTGAAGCAAACAGGCTTGAAAGCCAGCTTGGGAACTTCCTCCTGGGCTGCATAGTGCCGTGATTCAACACGTGTGACAGCCTCCCATTTCCACAGACCTGGCTTCAGTACCTCAATCAAATGCTGCATGGTTTTGTGCTTTCAGTGCAGCCCCCATGCACGTTTTGCTGGGACACAAGCCCACCACAGCATCCAAACCAATTCTCCACAGCACCTTCTGCATAAGAGAGACCCACAGACCAGCAAAACAAGGACACGCCAGTCAGGACTGCAATGCCAGACCACAGAACTTGCTGACTGTCCCAGGGAAGCCTCAGCTGGAGCATGCTTCCACCTGGCCACTGTTTCAGGTTATGCTTTCAGAACGCCCGGTGACTTCACATTTGGCTCAGAGTGACACAAGAATACCCTGACTGGGGCTGGGGTGGGGGTTGCCAACTTACTACTCACAGCAAACCAAATGTCTTTGTTCCACCCCTGCCCCGCCTCTCCTCTGAGGTCCCATTCATCTCCCACCTCTTCTCCAAGGTCTTGCCTCCAGTCACTCCCCCACACGCTCGCTTTCCTCACCCTCACTCACTCGCTCATTGTTACCCAGCTGGCTCAGGAAGGGGTGCAGGCTCTGGATGTGGCCAAGGATGAGGGTTTAGGGCACAGGAGTGTGGGGACAGGGAGTTAGGGTATGGGGAAAAGTCAGGGCTCTCACTATGGATGCAGACTCTGGGGTGAGGCTGGGGATGAGGGGTTTGGAGTTCAGGAGGGGGTGCCAGGCTGGGTAAAGAGGGTGGGAGGGGGGTCAGAGCTGGGAGGTGGTCACAAGTGCAGGCCAGGGATATGAATGGTTAACCAGTTCACTGGTAAGCGTCATCCTAAACAGATGAAGCCTTCAGGCTGTGGCTAATGGGTAGGGGCTGGAGAAAGTGGGAAGCAATAGGGTGTGTGTGTCTGGAGCTGCAGGGAGAAGGGCTACTACAAGAATGACCTCGCATGGAGAAGCAGCCAAGAATGTGCCCAAAGCTGGGAAAGACAGAGCTGCCAATTGGAGTGGCTGCAGGACAGGACAGGAGCCAGGAGGAGCATGGTGTCAGGGAGGATTTGCCTGAGAAAGACAAACCACAGCTAGATCCCCCAGTATCATTGCTGCCCAGAGCTGCGTGCGGCCATGCACACTGGGACTTGCAACTTTGCATTGGGATGAGGAGAGGGTGTGGCTCTGGTGGGTTTGTAGAGAGTGGCAGAAAAGGGCCTCGGTGGCATTTGTTGGGGAAAGTTTGCTGGCGGCAAAGATGACTGGGAGCACCCAAGCCTCGGCCTGGGGCACCTTTGCCCAGATCCCCTGAATTCCATGTGCAGACACATTGCTCTGTGTCTGCACTTTCAGACACTGGCCTCGTGGAACCTTGAGCTGAATGCAACCCTGTTTTACTGCTCCTCCTCTATCCCCCCTCTTTCATCCCTCTGTACATAAACATTCCCTTTCCTGTATTTGTTGAGCCCTTCTGGTGTGTGTGTGTGTTGACAGGAGAGAGGTGGGGGTGCACTTTGGAATTTGGAACAGGTGCTGCTGAAGTGTAAGGAACTTTCCCTACTGCATTCCTGTGCATGCCTTCTCTTGGCAGAGCAGGCTCCACGTCAGCCTTGAAGGCACTAAACTTACACAAACAAGACCTCTTCTGTCTTCTTGTACATCTGGAACGGCGGCACGGTGATGGTTTTACCAGAATTAGCCACGTCCTAGGAAAGAGAGACAAACTTCTGTCAAATCACCTGTTACTATAGTGCTAGAGTCATCCAAGTACCTGCAAAGCTATAATTGTAATACTAACGAATGAGTGAGGCAAGAGAAATGCAGGAAATTTACTTGTAAGATAAAAAACCAGAAAATGCTGAGTGTACAGTATCGCTGAGCTATTATTTCGCAAGATAAAATCAAAGCACATGGTACACAGAATTATTACTCATGAGAACACCTTACAAAAGCAATCAGCAGGATGCCATCTGTACTTGCAATTCACACTGAAGACAAATAAGCTAGTGCTTTTGTAGATTTGTAGTTGAACAGTCATATTCACAGGGTCAGGCATAAGCACACAGTGGATGTAGATAGTTTGCTGGACAACATTTTCTTCCCTGTGGTGGGATGTATTCAGCCCATAAGCTCTCTTACTACTCTGCTGCTTGTATGACTGCTGTTAGAACTAAATGCTTCATAATTTTATCTTGACACTTGAGATGGCACAAGAGCTGGAAGGTGCTGATGAAATTATTTTCCAGTTCTTTGGATATGCTGATGAGAAAGTGTTCATATTTCACAGCTGTAGATGATTGTAGAAGTTGCTACAACATGGTAAATGAAATATCAGCTCCTTAAAAAAGAGGAAGTGGACTGCCCATCTTAATCCTTTATAACTATTTGGTATCTCTGCTACTCATGGGCCCGGTAGGTGAGCCTAGGGCTATGGGAGATGGGGTTGAAGCCCAGGCAGCCCCAGGAGACTGGAGGAACCACACTAAATGGGGGAGGCTTCTAGGGTCAGCATACGGGCAGAGCCAGCCAGGCAGTTTGGGAAGGCAATGCCTTCCCCTGCCTCTTATACCCAACACCCAGGCTGCTACTGGTTGGAGACTGTACACTATTTTTAGTAAAATGTTATGAACTTTGTTTGCTTTGGCTGGTAGCATGATCAGGAATCCAGGTTTATAAGGACAGCCCTGATATTGGGGGCCTTTTCTTCTATTGGTTCCTCTTACCCCCCACCCACCAGCATCTTGATTTTTCACACTCAATAGCTGGTAACCATATCTGTATCATCGAATCATAGAATACTAGGACTGGAAGGGACCTCAAGAGGCCATCGAGTCCAGCCCCCTGCCCCAATGGCAGGACCAAGTACTGTCTAAACCATGGGTGTCCAAACTTTTGGCTTGCCTGGGCCTCACTGAGTGAAGAGGAATTGTCTTGGGCCGCATATAAAATATATAATATAGTTAATGTATATAAATCACATAATAATGTTAAAAGTTTACGATTTTGTGGGGCCGCATTACTAGCTGTCCAGGGCTGCATGCGGCCCGCGGGCTGGACACGCCTGGTCTAAACCATCCCTGATAGATATCTGTCTAACCTGTTCTTAAATATCTCCAGAGATGGAGATTCCACAACCTCCCTTGGCAATTTATTCCACTGCTTGACCACCCTGACAGTTAGGAACTTTTTCCTAATGTCCAACCTAAACCTCCCTTGCTGCAGTTTAAGTCCATTGCCTCTTGTTCTATCCTCAGAGGCCAAAAAGAACAAGTTTTCTCCCTCCTCCTTATGACACCCTTTTAGATACCTGAAAACTGCTATCATGTCTCCCCTCAATCTTCTCTTTTCCAAGCTAAACAAGCCCAATTCTTTCAGCATTTCTTCATAGGTCACATTCTCTAGCCCTTTAATAATTTTTGTCGCTCTTTTCTGGACCCTCTCTAATTTCTCCACATCTTTCTTGAACTGCGGCGCCCAGAACTGGACACAATACTCAGCTGAGGCCTAACGAGTGCAGAGTAGAGCAAAAAAGGTGTAAAGTTGTGTAGCTGATTTACAGCAGCTGAGGATATGGCATTGCACCATCCAGAGCAAATAAAGGACTATGCTCTAAATTTAGGCATAACAGAGAATTAAAAATCCCAGGACACAGTTTGGTAAAATTTTAAAAAGCAGGCATGTTGTAATCTCTTCACTAGCTACATCAGTGTTGGTAATTCACAGTATCTGTATCAGGGAATTAGCCTTGAAGGTGATCTAGATGACACTGGTGCATCAGGAGTATCAGCAGTAATTGCATTGAAGTCCATGTCTGGTATGTACTTCCAAATCAGGATCGATTGGAAGTTCCAGATTTGAGAAAGCTGAGTCTGGTATTGGCTTTGCAAAACACAATCAGTCAGGTTTTTAAATTAAATTAATGACAAAAGCCAAAGGAATCTGAGTCAATTTTATTTGAATGACCAATATTTGGAGAGCAGGAAGCCATTTCACATAGGGGTTCTCTTTTGGCCCATTTCTAATCTATAATAAATCACAAGTTACTAATGTCCTCTGTGGAAATGGGATTACATCTCTTTCAGTCAGCGAGACTGACTTCTTAGGTCAGAAGGAGCTAATTATTAAATGCACATGGCTTTTTAGGATTACGGTCTAACTTTGTTGAACATTAAACACAGTGACCTGCTTTGAGATTTACTGAGGGTGAAACCCACATACTTATTACAGGTTGAACCTCTCTAGTCTGGCAGCCTTGGAACCTGTTCAGTGCCGACTGAGATAATTTGCTGGATCACAGGAGGTCAATATTGTCTAGCACATTACCAACACTACAGGGCTTCTAGAAGATATTTAGGGGTAAATTACAGCTAAATAACAGGACAGAACACAGAGAGCCAGTGGAGGCTGTAAACAAACTTTATGGGACCACGGGAAACTTGGCCACACCCATGATAAGTGGTTATCTGGCTAACTAAAATCATGCCGGATTAGAGATGTTGCTGGGCAAGAGGGTGCTTGATTGGAGAGCTTCAACTTGTAGTACACATGATATCAATGAGCTACAATATTAAACATAGCAGGAGTTTCAGATTAACTCTCAGCTCTAGTAAGAGCCAGAGAAGGGCTGTGTGATTTTCTCTGGCTATTGTATGTTGCATGGAATGATTCTGCTGTAATTACAGTACGATTAGAACCACTGGGTGTCCCTAATTGGTTTTAGTTTCCGCTTTGGGCTGGAAAGTGAACTCTGCTCGTGTCCTTAGTCTCCCTCCAGATGTGATGCCTCTTGGTCACTGCAGAAACAAATTGGCAGCACTGTGTTTGGAAGCTGCCTTTGCTGCTGCTGGTGTTGTACTTGTTACAGGGAGCAGACATTCAGGGGCTGGCGCTGGCTTCTCTGACAAGCACTAAATTCAAGACACTATGGTAGTTAACTCACACTTTACCCAGAAGCTCTGGAAGAATACTGGGAGCGATTGGAGGGGAGTCAGAACCAAAACCCTGGAGCCAAAGGCCCCTGACCTTTTGGGATTTGCTCCCAGATCTAAATGTCACCTTTGGCCACTATTTTTACACCTGGGTCCAGATCTAAACGCCCCCAGAGGCGTGCTGGCATTTGGAATCCACTGCCTGGCTCATAGCAGGTGTGTGTCGGTGGGTGAGAGAGTCGCTCTCCAGCAGATTACCAGAGACAGGCTGGGGGCAAGTCCTGGCCTAGCACATAGCCAGGACTGTGTGCTGTGGAGGACTGTGGAGTTTGCTCCAGGCCCTCATCCATCAGTACTTTATTAGGGTGGCCGTCGCCCCTGCGGTGCCTCCCTCGTCATTTCATTTGTCAGACTGTCCAGCCTGGCCATGCAGTCACAGTGCTATTGGTCAGAGACCCCACACCCACCTTTCCCTAGCTCAGCCCCCTCCCACCCGAAACCCAAATCCTGCACAGGGAGTGCCGTGGGGCACACCCTCTGCATAGACCTCTGGGATCCTGCCTCTCTCCCATGCAGAGGTTCCAGAACAGGACCCTGGAGTCCAGGCTCCGTGGGTTGAAAGAAAGTATTTACCTCCTCACGTTTACATAGGGGCTTTACATCTTCGGAGCAGTCTATGCAATTGTCTCACCCTCCTCTTCCTGCATTTTTAATTACAGGAATTATTGGTGCTAGCTCCTCTCCACTGACAGCGACAGCCTGACACCAGCAGAAAGCCGGAGTAAGTCAGAGCTGAATCAGTCCTTCCATTTCCCAGGAAATACTCGACTGTTCCAGGCAACTGGAGGCCCTTCAGGCTCTCTGATTTTATTAGCTGCTCATTCTATGCTCATAACTTGTGGGTCAAGCCTCTCATTAGGCTTTGCCTGATTAAAACAGTTGCTGAGCAACAAAGGAGCATGGCTGCAACACAGCCCTTATCCCCAGGGAGCCAATTAGAATAACAGTTTCAGGGGGGTGGAGGTATATTTAATTCTCCATCCTGTGACACTAGCCTGCTGTCCTCCTAGTAGGGATCACCACAGTCAGCCTTCAACCCTTCCTCACAGGTAATGATCCTGCCTGAAAGGTCACCCGGAGCAGCTTTCCAGGCCGTGGCCTCATGTTTTCCATAGGCATAACACTCACAGTGATTGGAAGAAGTCCTGATTTTAACATAAGCCCCTGTCACTGGCTTGCACCATTGTTTGTGGTGCTGTGAAGATGTCTCTTTTGCTTCCGCTGTTATGGAAATCAGGAGCAACATTATTCCCCTGTGCGAAAGCGAAAGATGGCAAGAAAAGCCCTAAGTTTTCAAAATATATTTAGCAGTTATCCTAGTGAGCAGGGAAATCCCTGATTGAGCAGAGGCGAGCAGGTGTCAGGGATCTCAATTAATAAAGGGTGACATAGCTCCTGAAAAGCCGCAAAACAGCCAGAGTACATGGGTGAATCTGGTCCCACATACTTATTACTCATTTGGGGCCAGACTCTGATTCTCCGAGTCATGGGAAATAGCTCCTCCCATCACAAGCAGGGTCCATGAAGCCAATATGGCTATTCACAGAGTGAAGATAAGGATCAGAATAGACCCCATGGCAATCCAGACTCCACCAGCTTTTTAATACAAAGGGGATGACATGCGATAAAGCATTCCCCAAAAAATTCCCTGTTGAATCCCCAGAGAACGTTTTTCTGTGCAAGCCATGGGGGCGTGAATCCATTTTCTTGAGTGTTCAACAAATACAGTAAACGCTGTAATCAGTATTGTGCATATTGAGAAGTGGAATCCAAAAACAAAATCCTGGCCTTCCTGGGTAAGCCTCGGCTGTGGCTACAGTGGTGAATTGCTGACAACCTCAGGGCAGCAGCCGTGCCATGAAAATGTAGCCTGAAAACGACATGTTTTGTTCTTGGCCTCTGTGCAGTGGAGTAAAGGAAATAGACCAGATTGGCCACCTAAGCAGCGCGCAGGGGGATAACAATGGTAAGACTCTCTGTGCAGAACAAGTATAGCACAGGCAGTGAAAGTGTCTGTACTCTGACCCATCAATGGACCTCAACTCTGTGTTTCAGGTTATGTCTATACAGCCGCTTTATTTAGAAATAAGCCATTCCAGAAGAGATTTTTTGGAACAGCTTATTTCAAAATAACACTGCTACACACAAAATGCATTTTGAAATGGCCCTCGGCTATTTCGAAATAGAGCGTCTACACACAGAGACTATTTGGAAACAGAGTCAGCGGACACACTATGGCTTATTTAGAAATAGGCTCTATTCCCTGTGTACACAGCCCTTATTCCAAAACAGCTATTTCAAAATAGGCGCTAGTCCTCCTGGAACTAAGTTTACCTTTTTCAAAATATCAGAGAGGGAGCTGTGTTAGTCTGTATCTTCAAAAACAAAAAGAAGTCCTGGGGCACCTTATAGACTAACAGATATTTTGGAGCATAAGCTTTCATGGGCAGCTGGCGCATCTGACAAAGTGGGTCTTTGTCCACGTAAGCTTATGCTCCAAAATATGTGTTAGCCTATAAGGTGCCCCAGGACTTCTTGTTGTTTATTTCAAAACAAGGCGTCTGCTATTTTAAAATTATTTCAAAACAGTGGTTGCGTTGTGTAGGGCTGGAGGGGTTACTCCTCAGAGCGCATCGCACCCAAAACAAAAACGTCTGCACAAAATATTTTAAGAGGCTGCAAGTTTTACATGTCAATAAATACATGCAGAGGCTCCAGTGTGGCAGCAGGAACACAGGCCACTGGCTCCATGAAGATGAGACACCGCCCTGCAGAACCCCCACTCTCAGGACACCAACTCAGCACCCCTTCCTGACACAGGCCGGTGGGAGGGGGCAGGGCAGGTTCAGCCAGGACGGGCCCAAGTGTGAAAGACCTCTGTGTGTGGAGATCCAGGTGGGGGTGAGGGGGTTCACTGTGGGCTAATCTGGGTGCAGGCAGCTCAATGGGCGGTATAAGATGCACAGAGGCTCATTGGAAAGGGAAAGGGCAGTGGGACTTTCCAGGAGTTTCCAGTTGAGATGGTTGGGGCTGGGCAGAGGAGCCTGCTGGGAGGGGATCTTAGTGGTGGGGTCTGAGTGCTGGGGAAGTGGGGCTTGCTGGGACGAGGGCCTGGGTGGAGCGAGTTGCGGATCAGTAGCATGGGGTCTGGCGGTGGGGGCTCAGTATGGCTCTGGTAGGGAAGTCATTAGGGTGAAAGTTTGAGTGCAGAGAATTCCGTGGGGGCTGTTTGGCAGTAGAGGAGGAGATCCAGGTGGAGGGATGAGGTTCAGTGGGGTAGGGTACCGGTATGGAGGACTAGGCAGGTTCTGGATGTGCTGGGGGAGGCTTGGCAGGGACGTCTGCGTATGGGCAATCCAGATGCATGGGATGGGTGGGGGAGCAGCTCCCCCTACAGTGACCCCTCCCCCTGCAGCTGAGGAACAATGGGGACAGGAAAGTTTCTGGGGTGTGTGTTTGACACAGTCCCAGCTGCTCCTTTTGGGGAAATGGAAATCCTGTCCTCTTCTTTCTACAGCCAGTTGGGACTAACAGCTGAGCCCAGCTCAGGGTAGGAGTCACTGGCTGGGGTTTTTCCAGTACTGCAGTGATTTACCCCTCTGCTGGCTGCTCTGGGTGCCTGCATTGCTAGGGAGTGGTGCATGACTGCTCTTGCAGCTTTCCTTTACTTCCCCGTCAGAAAGTCATTTTTCTGCGAGGAAGCAAAGAAATCTGCAGGGGACACAAATTCTGTACACACACAGTGTCACGGAATTGCCCCAGGAGTAGAAGGCAGAGCACAGAATCAGAGACTAGAAAGATGCTCTATTAGATTATCCTGTCCATTTCCCCAACAATGCAAGACTCCCTTAGAGGGAGGTGTTACAGTGTTGGCCAGGAATGCCCGACAGTCTCGGCTTAGAGGCTGTAATTGAGGAAAATGAAGTCGTTCTTTAAAGGAAAGTTGTCGTTCAGACTAGTATGGGTCTCAATATTTTTTTGAGAATAGTATTAAAAGCCTAAAGTGACAGACTTCAGTAATTTCCTTTGGCGGAGACTATTCTACAATTTGACAGACTTTTCTGTGCAAACACGTGTTCAGCATGAATTTTCACCTAACCCCACACCACTGCTCTTTGGCCATGTTGGCACAGCAGCTGAATGGCATGATCCACAATTCACACAGATGTACGTACGCTAGCTGTGCTCGAGCTAGCCCCTGAGCACAGCAGCATGTGGCCAGGGTGCATGAGCAGCAGCTCAAGAGAGCTGCCTGGGTACTTGCCTAGGGTCTCAGACAGGCTCATACTTTGGCAGCTAGCCCCTCCTGCTGGCTGTCCCAGTTAAGTCAGCTTGAGTAGAGGTCTGTGTGAACCTGGAATCACACCTCTCCACTGCTGTGTAGACGAGCCCTTTGCCCTTTCCCCGTGTAGTTCGGTCTTCATGTTGAGTTAGTCCATCACCTGTCTTCAGGAGACAACAATGATGCTAATGCAGCTATGGTCTTTGGGAAGGCTAGCAAGGAAATTGCTGGTCCAAGTGCAGAAAAAGCAGACTGAGCAGATCCACAGGAGCTTAAGACACCTCTTCAGTCAGTGCTGCAACGATACTTTTGTGTTTTCCAATCCAAGGCCCCTGACACGTTGCAGTAATGCAGCAGGGTTGGCGGCTGGTTTGTTTGCCTGCTGAGTCCCAGCTAATATCACAGCAGCTTGCTCATCTGGGACGCTGGGAGGATTTTGCAAGGTGCATGCCTGCTCATTGAGACCAGGACCGAGATGGTCAGCAATGCGCATGCACACACACACACACACACACGCACACACACACACACAGAGCTTTCATGTTGGACAACAGCAGCCAGTAGATTGGAATAAATATTGGAGAATGAACGCCTGGCTGAGATTTGAATGGGTGGCCTCAGTGTGAGCCTCCCTTATTATTTTTGTCTCTCACCGGCAGGTGCAAAAGCATGAAGGTTTGTCTTTTGGATGAGATGATGATTCTTAGCCTCAAAATTGAATTTACATCATGGCTTTTTAAACGTTACCACATCTTGCAGCAAAACCACCTATGGGCCTGATTTTGATTCATTAAGGTGTTTTCCACTCAGGTTATCACTTAAAGAGCTTTGCTGAAAGTCTATTGTTTCTAATGGGTTGAAACATTTGCCATCTAACTGTGCTGCTGATTTCCGGTATGATACATTTTCACTGTAGGTTATGAGAAACCTTGGGGTCCCTGCAGTCCTTAATGCACTTTCCTGGACCCCTTAATGCACAGCTAACACCAAGAGTCAGAGAAGCCCGGGCCAGGTTTCTGCAGTCAGATCTGTGTGAGAGAAACCCTGAGTCAGTTTGGAGCCTGACTTCAGTGGGGTTCTGCACAGACTTAGGGACTTTGTTCTACTATCCTTTTGCAGAAACAGGGCATGAAAACAGCCATACTGGGTCAGACCAAAGGTCCATCTAGCCCAGTATACTGTCTTCTGACAGTGGCCAATGCCAGTTGCCCCAGATGGAGTGAACGGAACAGGTAATCATCAAGCAATCCCTCTCCTCTCATCCATTTCCAGCCTCTTACAAACGGACTAGGGACACTATCCCTGCCCATCCTGGCTAATAGCAACCGATGGACCTAACCTCCATGAATTTATCTAGTTCTTTTTTGAACACTGTAACTGTCCTGGTCTTCACAACATTCTCCATTGACCCCAGTAGAGTTGCTCTGGATTCACAGCATCGTAACAAAGATCAGTCTCTGACCTTGTGGGTGTTTTCCTGTGCCAGGGCCAAACAACCTGAAGAGTGGTGGCAAATGCATGACAAACAAAATATTTGCTCTGCCGCAATCTTCTAGTGTTTAATGAGAAAAGTACACCTTAGCTCCAATTAACTTTCATTTCTGTTAATTAGACTGCACAAATATATTCATATGGGAAGCATCACACCAACGCAATACATAATATGCTCATGATAATATGGTGTTCAAAGCAACTCTTTTGTTTTCAAAATCCATGGTGCAATGATCTAAGGTTTGATAACACACAGGGCAAACCATTATGGAAATTGGATGTTGAAAAGCCCTACTCATAGCAATGGCATCACTGTTCCCATAGTAACTAGCATACTCCAAGACGAAAAAAGTGGAGGAAGAGATCAAAGGAGAAAAAATATGAATGAAATAATGCAGATATAATGTCAAAACAAAAAGACATGGCCTGCTGTGCTGGTAAGATTTCATGGCACATGTTTGAGAAAATCTGTGTAACTCATTCACAGCTCTTCCCTGTACGCATACTGTCGTGGCAAAAAATGCCTTACAGCTTTCCACAGCCTCAACCAAATAAGGAACTATATTCACTGCTACTGCAAACTGATGCAATTTCAAAATAGCTGCAGCCAATTGACATTGGCAGAGAATTTGACCCCAAATCTGTATTAGTACCGATAGCGTCACATTTTGCATTTCTGAAGCACGGTAGGAGTATTAACAGATTCAGTCTCACAACACTCACACAATGAAATGAATCAAGTGTTTTACGCCCCCCTGGAAATTTGTACAGTATGTTTAAGGGCCTTGATGAAGGCCATGTGACACATCTATGGCAGAAGTAGGATAAGAACTCAGATGAGCCCGGTGCCAAGCCTCAGGCTGTCACAGGCAGCTGAATCCTTTCACACCCTGTTTTGCACCAACTCAGTATATGGATCCATGAGCAAGTTCACAGTAATTGCATTTTCCACGTTTATAAATATTTTTGTCTTTGTGTTTTTCAAGGAACTAGGGGCTCACATCCTGCAGTCCTCATGCCAGCAAACTCCAACCAGAGAGAAGGTAGGGTGGCCAAGTAAGGAACGAGTAAAAAGCAGAGTAAAATCCAACACCAGGTTTTTGCCCAGTGAATGGAAACTCTGTGATCTCTTACTTTCGGCACAGGTGAGATTTTTCATGACCACAGTCCTCTAAATCCACTAATTCCAGTAGTGAATGCTCATCTCTCTCTCTCTCTCGCTCTCTCTCTCTGTATTTGTAGCACAAACATATTGGTAAATAACAAGATAAAAAGAAAATATTAGACTAGCATGGAGGTGGGGAGGGAGGCTGGGGGCCTATACAAGCCTTTTGGGTGGCCTCTACTGAGCATAGTAGAATCAGGGTTCAAACCTTGCATCCCTAGAGCTGCTTCCAAAGGACATTGAGTCAATGGCAAAACTTCCATTTGCTTTACTGGAATTTGGATCAGGCTTCTGGGCAATGTTCAAGCTAATGTTTTCACCCATGGGCGGAATAAATTTTGCTGTGTGCACCAAGGCCTGGGCGGATGTGCAGTGCCACTGGAAACACACGCTGCTGGTCATGGGCGCTCTGCTAGTCGGCTGAGTGGTATCAGAATCTCTCCTTGGTGGCCACCCAAGCGCTCAGCTTAGAGGGAACACTACTCTTGGAATGCAGAAAACTCCTATCACCTGGTGTTGAGTTACCTGTGTGAGGTAAGGCCAGGCCCTGAGCTTGTTTTTAATGCTACAGACGCCTTCTACTGAGCATTTCCATACAATTGGAAAGGGACCTGAGTCAGTGCCTTTGATAATTTCAAAGTAGCAGGGATGAAATCTTCTGATCAGCTGTCTAGATAACAGCCTATTCATTGCTTGCTCCCAGGCTTCCCCTTCGCCCTGACTAGGCAAGCTTTATTTTCATTTAAATCTTTTTTTACACTCCACCCAAACGACAGATCAGTATCCCTAGCTGGAAAATGAGGCTAACTGATGAACCTGGACTAGTCACAGGGAGAGAAATGAACTTCATAAATCACTCACATCGGTGTTACATGGTGGGAACTCCTGTGATCCCAATGGAGTTACACCTGCTGGAGGTCAGGGCCTACATTAGATCTTAAAGCCAATCATAAACATGCAATTCCAGCTACAACAGCTGTGTAGCTGGAATTGACTTATCTATGGCAGACATACTTGGTTGTCCTCACTGAGGGAGGTTGACAGGACACACTCTCCTATCAACCTTCCTTACTCCTTTCAAGATTGAGAAGTGCAGGGGTCAACTCTTGACCTGCTGATAATTCACTAGGTGTGCAAAATTGAGCCCCGGAAAATCAATCCTGACCAGGTTGATCTATCAGGTAGCGTAGATGTACCTGTCCTGAGGGCAAAGTCAGTTCCACAACCATAGATAAAGAGGATGAATGAGATGTGTTTGTTTCCAGAGGGCTATTATGAATGTAAAAGAGTACAGTGAGAAAACTCCTGGGCTCTTTTCTTCATTCAATGATAGTGACACACAAACAGACATGGCAAGTAGCTGACCCTTCGAATTTACACTGGGCAATTCAGATTGTTCCACAAAGGTTCCTCACTGCTGATTCACACATCTTCCACAAGGCAAATAACCACTTCTCTAACTTCACCTAAGAGGTATGTGAGAGCAATCCAGCTTAGTCACTGAGTAATTAAGAGTCTTTCCTGTACTATCTATGTAGAATTCTTGGAAATTTCATTTCTGCAGCAGGGACAGCTCAGGCCTGCCAGGGTTTTGGTAATAAGACTTTCTTGATCACATTTATTAATTCAGACAGCGAAATACACTGGAGATACCTTTAATCAGAGAGGTAGAAATGAGCTTTCGAGAAGTTGGGGCTGTTCAGCCCTTACGTTCAGTTCAGATTTCATCTAATTACATGTCATCCTGAATAGAAGAAGAATATATCAGAGCTGGGTCTATGCTGTAGCTCCCCCACCTAAAAATTTCCAGAAATATTCCTTGGAATTTAAAAAATGAATTGGTTTAATGCCCCTTTTGTATTACATTTCTCTAAATATTGAGGCAGTGGTGTTCTACTCACACAAACAGAAGAGGCCAACAGGAGCATCTGAGGACATGAAGGAGCAAGGCCCTAGGTACAGACCTACTTAACCAGCTCTGTTGGGCAGTGATAGACCAGCTATTGCAACCTACAAAGGCTGTGCCGTGGTCTCTTTCCTGCCAAAGATCTAGACTTCCTGTGAATGAGATGCAAATTGATGGCTGTACTGGGGAAAAGGGCCACTACTGATCCTGCCTAGCATCAGCAAGATGAAAGAGTTATTTGGGCAGCACCACTACAGAACCAACCGGAGAAGGAATTGGCAGTCAGTGACAGTGAAGAAAGGAGGAGGAGACATGCTGCACACCAAAACCAGAGGAGGTGGGGAAGCCTGTGATGACCAGAGGAAAAGGGTTAAAAGAAATTCAATGCATGAAGATGTACCTAGTTCAGTGGTGGGCAGTTTGTGGTTGATAAGCTGCAGGCAGACCATTGGGGTTCTATATGTGACCCATGAGACATTTTGTTTACTGTTGCCCATGCACAAGCTTGCCACATTTTGATGGTTTCCATTGACACGTTTTTTTTCTTATCAGTGTTGCTAAAAGCAACACGTAAAGCAAGGGCATGTGAGAGCCATGAATTCCCTCTGCATCCAGTCAAAGCATTGCTGAGGTTCAATCAGCTCGCCCCACAAATCAGTGATGAGCAGCCTAAGCTACTGAGTGGGCCACATGAGTGGCCCTGAATCATCTCCATGCGCTGCAACATCATTGAGCTTGCATACCCAGAATCTGCAGGGAGGGTACCAGTTGAACAGTAGCAGCACTTTGATGAGATACATGGAACTTATGACTCTCACAGTCAATGTAGTGTAAAATAGCACACACCTCACTTCATGTGCCCTTGTTTATGTGCACTTAGTTTTTTTCTACTGGTATTATTATGTTGTTATGGTTCAGTCAGCACGCCCTGCAAATTCGAGTTATGCAAGCACAGTTAGCAAAACCACCCTGTCTCGGGAGATCATTTTGGTTACAACACTCTTGCTATACTTCCTATCTTTCCTCTGCAGTGGAATAGATTGTTTCTGCCCCCCTTAATAACGACTCATTGAAAAACTGCCAGCTATCTTCCGTTGTTTTACCTCTTAGACTTACTTCCCCTGGGATCTTACCTATCATTTTCCTGAGTTTCATAAAGTCTGCCTTCTTGAAATCCATTATCTTGAAATTGCTGTTTTCCCGCTTGCAGTTCCTTAGAATCATGAACTCTTTCACCCTATCTGCCTTCCACTTCCAAATTCTCTACTAGTTCCTCCCTATTTGTAAAAATCAAATGAATTTCCAGCTATATGGGTCTGATTCTAAGTAAGGATGGTAAAATTACCACTCATGATTTAGAAAAGACAGAAATATTCACTACATATTTTTCTGTTCAATATCTGAAAAGAAGTGGGGTGATCTTCCAGTGATAAGGATATCTTTTTTTATGCTAGCAGTAACTAGAGAGGATGTTAAACAGCAGCTAAAGAAGTTAAGCAAGGCTATATCAAGTCAAAAGACTTAGGTGGTTTTTACCTCTGTCTACAGCAGCAATAAACCTGTAATTGGAATAGTAACAGAGAGGAAGCCATGCTAGTCTATACACTATCAAAACAAAAAGCAGTCAAGTAGCACTTTAAAGACTAGCAAATAAACTATTTTGCTAGTCTTTAAAGTGCTACTTGACTGCTTTTTGTTTTGTAATTGGAATACTATGTCTAATTTTGGTGACCACATGTCAAAGGGCTGTCAAAACTTTGGAAAAGGGTTCAGCAAAGAGCTACAAGAATGTCTTGAGAGGGGTATAACACAAGAACCTTATTTGAGGTTTGGAAAACATGAAAAAGTCAGACACCTGAGAAACGCAATTCTTTAATTTATCCATGAGTAGGTTAAGAGACAAGTTGATCACACTCTAAACAAATATCTATACCTGGGGAAGAGAAGTTTAATAGAAATAACAGAAACCGCCCCCCAGTGGTTCAAAACTGAAGTTAGACAAATTCAGACTAGAAAGGTGATATATTTTTTAAAAACCAGTGAGGTTAGTTAACCATTGGAAGGACTTACCTAGAGATATGGTGATTGGATATCTTCTGAAAGAGGTGCAGAAGTCAAGTGAAATTGGTCAGTGATGTTCTGTGGCCTATGTCATGCCACAAGTCAGACTAGATGAGTCTGGGCTCCAAATCTTTGGCTCTGTGGACATGGTGTGGAAAGGATATGCTAAATTTGCACACACGAAATAGTACACTGTACAGGGGCTGGGACGATACCTTTCATTGGGGAATCAATAAGGATCTCAATTATCTTATGTGTTACAAGGACAATTTCCCCACCTTTAATATTTGCATGGATGGCAGGCAACTCCCTTAACTTAATTTACACTTCTCAGAGGTGTCTCTCTTCCCCTCTTTTCTCTCCCCCCACCCTTTTAAATTTTTACATTTAGCTGATTCCTCAGTTTTTGCCTCAGTTCTGCTCCAGAATCTGACACAGTGGGTCTTTCCCACAAAAGCTCCTTACCTAATAAATAATATTGTTGGTCTTTAAGGTGCTGCAGAACTGCTTGGTTTTTTTATTGCTGTAGAGAAACAGATGGTGAACAAATTCTCAAAGTCCGGGTGGGAAAACTATGTCCGACTGGCTGAACCGGGCCTGCCAACCATTTCCTTCTGGACCACTAAAAGTCCTGTGGTGTAGTGGACCACTGAGGCAGACTTCCTGTATGTCATGGCCCTGGCTGTGCTGCCCCTAGCAAAGGCGTCTCTGCATGCCCTCTGTGGGGCGGGCAGCAGGCGGTGCCTGTGGGTGCTGACCTGCTGTCTTCCCTCCCACAAAGGGCATTCAGATACATGTTTGCCAGCAGTAAGTGGCCACTCTGAGTACTGTAGGGTCACCATGGCATAAGACAGTTTACCTACCTGAGTGCCCTGCTGTGCTGGGAGACACCTGTGGTAAGTGCCACCTGGCTGGGGCCAGAGCCTGCACCTTATGCCCCTTCTGACACCCCAACTCTCCTGCCCCTGGTTAGAATCCCCTCCTGCATGCAAACTCCCTCTCAGACCTCACATCCTTCTGACACCCCAACCTCTCTGCTCCAGTTAGAACTGCCTTCTGGAGCCCAAGCCCTCCCAGTCCATGCACCCCCTCCTGTACCCCAGTCCCCTGCCTGGAGCTCCCTCCTGCACTCCACTCCTTCCCAGACCCTCCACACCCCCTCCCTTAATACGACAGAAAAGCACATGCTGTGGCTCCTTACTAAAGGTCTTGGAGTGGCCTCCCTGTGCACATTATTACCTACCCCAGCTCTAAGCAGACTCCTGGCACAGGGACAATCCAATGAGGCAGGCCAGGAACTGATCACACCTTTCACAGGCAGGTCTGCACATGCTTGTGCAATTGCTGTATTAATGGGTTGGTTACAACAACTAAATTACAGAGCAGGAAATACAATTGCTGCATAAAAGATGAGACATGGCTTACTAACAGAACCGAAGGGCAGGGCTCCATAGACTCACCAGTAGAACTCTGTCCCAGCCAGGGAAAGGTTCTATCCCCGATGGTACCATCCGAGGCTGCTCCAGCAAGCTGCAGAAACAGATGATTAGGGCAGGATCCAAAGAAGTCATCAGGCAGGTCAGCAGGTAGAGAGCTGATCTGCAGGTGTGTCCCCCCTCTGTTTGTAGTCACTGTCCTCCAGTCATCCTCGCCACAGGGTTAGCCAGACTAACCTGTATACGTATAAGGCATAAGTGGCTAACATCTTGCTGACTTCTGCATTCAAAAATTCAGAAATCAGAAAGAAATGGTTGGCTCCGTGGTAAGAGGATGCCACCCATGTTTCTAAAGCAATGAGTAAAATCATGGCAGTTGCATAAATACTTTTTAAATTACCCAACTGCTTTTATTATGGCTTCAGCAATTATGCTCATGGCATTAAACAGGTTGGCTGCCATTGTATGTATGTGACCACAATATTTGTAACTGCACCTGCTGAGTATGGAAAAAGCAAGGCTATGTTTCACAGAGTGTCAAAGGGGACAAAAGTACAGCGCCTGGACACTGGGACACTTCCAACAGCTCGGTGCTCTGATGCCCCTCTCCAGAGCAGATGAAGGCATTGTCATCAGGCAAGATGGCCTGTATTCTCAATTACAGATGTCACCCACGAGCCACATTGTGGCTGGCCCTGCCCTAACCTGACTCCTCATTGCGTGGTTGCAGAATCAGGCTTTAATGGAAAAGCCAAAGGACAGTTGCAAGCTTCGGAGTTGTGGGGAAATGTGATGTCTGACCAGGTCTGCGGACAAACTGCTCGAAACAGCATCTCTGAAAGAACAACCTGGCTGGTTGTAATTCCAAAGCCTAATGAAACCTCTTTAAAAGACACCTTTATGTCACTGCTACTCGTGTTAGCTGGTGAGAGGGGGAAGGGATGGGACTGAATCCCACAGGAGGGTACTGAGAGTTGCTACAGGGATGAAGGTACAGAGCGGAGAAAGGGAGCGAAATCACAAAGTCAGGGAGGAGGCAGCCCCAGAGAAAGCAGTCTAGGAATGGAAGGAATGCAAAGGGCAGGCATAGCAATGGGCCTAAAAGGGAGAGGGCTGAACCCCCTGAGTGACAGTGGATAACAGCACAGGGACTGACTGTAGCGCCGAGCACCGGTGGCTCCTATGCCTGTGGCTGGAGTTGTTGTCCTCGGCCCCCCCAAAGTCAGACTTTTGCGAGTTAAATTATTGCATAAGTCTTTGTGCAAATTGGAGAGGTGACACGTGGGGGAGCATGGGGGGGTCACAGGCACCCCCAGGCTCCCCGCCCAGCACTCACCGTCAGTGTGGCACCGCTGCTGCAGAAAGAGCCAGGTGGGGGCAGAGGAGGGGGTGAAGCAGGGGTGGGAGAGGGCTTGGCAGGGAGGAGTGGAGCATGGGCAGGGCAGGGATACATGGCCGTTGTCCATCTCCTCTCCTCCCTTGCGGCCCAGAATCCCTGCACTAGCTGCTTCTGGGAGTCGGTGGGAGACCAGCTCTGGGATTACAGGGTACACGACCCGGACTTCAACAGGCTTTAGCCCCTTCCGCAGAATGAGTTTGACAGCCTGTCTGATACCATCCATATAATCGCAGCATAAAGCCGTCCAGAGAAGGCTGATGTACACGGTTAATGCAACACTCCCTAGGGAAGCCTTAGGCTTCCACTGGCAGACTGCAATGACTAACATTGCTTTATGAAGTGCAGTACAATGGTTATTGTTAAGTGTAACATGGCGGGGTGGGAAGGGAGTTGAATTTTGGACTTCGGTCAGTTCTGAGCAATAAGAAAATAGGTGACATCTTAAATTGTTCCTGAGAAACCGCCAGGTCCCAGGAGCAAGTAATTAATTTGACAGGTAAGTTAAACGTCGTTAGTCTGAGTTTATCAGCACAGTGAAGGGTAGGTGAGTTATTTCTGGGGTAAATTTCCTAGCCATATAGCCAAGACTCACCATTAACCTTCTGCCCTGGATTCCATATGTAGCTGACAGGCTTTCCTGTACCTCAGGTTGTGCATAGGGAACAGTTCTGGTAAGAATGCTGGGTGGGGAACATTTTCCTGTAAATGCTTGATTGTTCTTTACTGATTGACATTTCCTGGGGTAGTTGTTTACCTGTGCTGTTACCATGCACTCTCAGAGGAGCTGCTTAGAAATGGAGCTTAAGGCTTTTGTGGCAGGTAGCCTGTACTTTCTTCATTTTGCATTACAGAGAAGCACTCCCCTCTGTGTTGCGCCCTTGAAACACCGAGTGCTTTGGGCCTGAGTCCTCAATGCACTGCAGGTTGTGGCATCATATATATCTGTGCCAAGTGGGCATAAAATTCTATCCAATCAGTGATTGCTTTGCACACTCACTTAGCACAAGTGTCAATGGCTATCCAAGTGCATGGCAGGAAAAGGAGTCTATGACTGACTTTATATCATCTATTCCCTTCTCCTAGTTCACTTATTTAGACTCATGTACATATTTATATTTAAGAAACATGCCTGGAGCATATCTTACACAGTACTTTTCATCCCTGCACTTCACCTGCTTCAAAGGCAGGGCTCATTATTCCCATTTACACAGGTTTAGAGTGGTGAAGTGCCCTCTCTTTTTATTACTCCTTCATCTCACTGTAGTGCCTAGGTGTGCTCCCCGCTACTTGTGCCAGGTGCTGTACAAACAAAGAATGTATCTGTCAATGATACTAGAGCTAGTGAATAGTGCAAAAATATTGCTGATATTTGTAATGCTGCTATTTGTAATGACTTTGGTTTGAGGATGGCACAAGGCCCCTTTATGATCACTGTTCAGGGCATTTTTGGTGCCAGGGAAGGTTGCAGAAAATGAATGTCAGAGTCTCGTGAGTGAGTAGCCAGAGGAAATCATGTCTAAATGTGTATTCTGCCAGCAATGCTTCCTCAGACATCCAGCAATATAATCAATACCATGTGCTTTATGTGACCCATCACGAGTAAATAACACAGCTTGCCTACTGTCCACTCAGAGATAATCATTTAGAATTCATTTGCAATGATATACAAAAATTCCCAGAATAATGTTGCCCAACTAGTAAATCGAAGGAGATCCCAGACTGTTGCAAGAGATTGTACATGCAGAAAGAGAAGCTAAATTAACTGAAAAAATAATTTTTTTAAAAAAATATTCCTTTATCTGCAGCAGAAACTGTAATAGCCACAATTATATTTACACATGATTGTTACTGGTAGGTTTCTCCCAGGTCACTTTATATTTGGTCCTAAAACTGAAATTTTTCTTTTCTTTCTACATGAAGCACATGAGGCTGAGATTTTCAATTCACTTAGAGGATTTAGATGAACAATTCCCATTTAAAATACTGGGGTTTGGTATCTAATGCTCATAGCAGGCTTTGAAAATCTCAGCAGTCGTCTTTGTCTCTCCTGCAAGGCAAATTTCCTCTCAGGGTCACTGATGCAGTCTCTGGGATTTGATTTCTTCCTCATGTAGCCCAGCGGTCTCAGTTGCTCTGGGTTACACACACAAGGATGAAGGAGCTCTTCAGTGGCACTCATAAATTAAATCAGACTGCATCTCTGTCGCTAGGGGCGGACTATCCCCATTTACTCTGAGGAACTGGGCACAGGGACACACAGTCGTCGCTGGACTACTGTAAGTGTATCTGACACTTGAAACTGCATGCGACATGCTGCAAAGGCTGCAGTGCTCTCCCCACTATCTCCCACAGTGGTTAGGTCTCCGTGAACACCTCAAAACTGTCCCTCCATCTCTCCACTCGTTCCCAGTCAGCTGGTGCCAGCAGTTTGAGGCCTTAGTACAGGGGTCAGCAACCTTTCCAAGGCGGAGGGCTGAAATTTGACCTTTGGACTTCTATGTCAGGTCTGAATGCTGGGGATACTTACACTAATAGTCCTACTTACAACAGCTTCATTAGCTGCAAGACTTGCTGCTCTTTTGAGCTCCTTTCTTCTAACTCTGACGTTTCTGTGGTTCTAGGAAACTGCACCATTACACAAACACATTTCACAAGACTATCTTGAGCCTTGTGACACCAAATTGTACAATTAAGGAATAAGAAAGGGGGCAGTGTATTTTTAGAGCGGCTAGCGATGCATACAGAATGACTTGGCACAGGGTATGTTCTCTTTTGTCCTTCCCATTTTTTTAGGGAGTATTCACAGGCCAAGGAGAAATCTGTTTTTGGTGTGAGTCGCTGAAAAAAGAGTGTCCCTGAGTTGTCAGAATGTCACTTGGGCTATTGCTATAGACAACACTAAATTCATCCAATGGGAACTAATGTCGGAGAAACACATAGAAAACTCATTAGATGACTAACAAGCAATTAAGAAACTATTGATGGGGGAAAACGCTGTTCACATAAAATTTCTTACTTTTTAATGCACACAATAAATAACTAAATCCCTCTCACCCTGCGATGACTCCAGTTGTGCTCCCATTGAACTCAGTTGCTGTCTTCCTGCCACACATTGATTCCAGTAGGAGTAGGATTGGACCCTTCCATCTCCATCATACTTGTCACCCCCAGTGATCAAGGGACAGGCAACAACAGCACCTCAATAGAATTGCCCTGGGTGTACAATATTGTAGAATTGCCTAGCAATGTGAATGAGTGTCAGGGCCTTCTAGAAGAGAAAGCCACTGGCAGGGCCTGTTTGAGAACCTGCTTTTCCTAGTGGCTTCAGAGGTGACCTCAGAGAACGTAATCTACTAGTCTCCTTTGCTCCGAGCAAGCACAGGGCTCATTAAAGTCTAGACTCATCCATATAAAACATTCCACAGACCAGTGCCCATTTACCTCTGAAAATGTGTCTCCTCTGCCAGTCGGTAAGCTGGAACAGATGGCTGCTATTAATATGGCCTCACCAGGCAGCGTGGGAGTTGTTCCTGTCGCCTACTGATATACATTGCTCTTTATTTTCTTGGACTAAACAAGTGAAAACACAAAAGGATCAGGTTTGAGCAGGCCCTTTCCTTTCTCTGGCTTGGTTCTACCTAGGACATAGGGGACGGAGAGGGAAAAAGAAACCAGAATTAAAAAAAAATATCGGATGAGACTTTTAAAGAGACATGAGAGAATGTGATGGTGATAAAGGTTAGTTAGAGCAAAGCTAGAAGAGACACAATGGGGATATGTTTTAAAGGCTGGCAAAGCCATGTCACCCCCTGGAGGAGAGGGAAAAGGCACACTAGGTCCACAGAGAAAATGCTACTTGTCTGCAGCAGCAAGAACTAGCCTAGCAGTATCGGCTGTCTCAACCCCACACCTATTTTCCCAGAAAAAAAAAGGCCTATGCTTTGCACTGTAACAACAATTAGGTTAATTGTTAGGTTAATCCATTAACCAAGGATTAAACAGAGACTGGGAGTGGTTTGCAGCTTACAAGGGCAGCTTCTCTGCCCTGGGTGTTAAGATCTCCCCATTAGACTCTGACAGTGGCTCATATCCCTCTGTCTGATCTGACTTGTTTTTATCTCTTTTGATACCTACTGTTGATACTGGGCCATTTCCACCTCGCTGTCAGCTCTGGCCCTCCCTTTTTCTGGGACCCCATTCTTTAAATACTCCTCTGAAACCACCCCCCCACTCATGCATCTGATGAAGTGGGTCTTTGCCCACGAAAACTTACGCTCCAGAATATCTGTTCATCTATAAGGTGCCGCAAGACCTTTTGTTGTTCTCGAACAATTAGGCTGTGAGCCAGGAGCTCTTATCCATGCAGTCAGCACATTTAGGCTACAAGGAATGATTGAGGATGGTTCTCACAAGAGTCACTGGAGTCTGAAGAGAAAGGCAGGTTGTCTGGTTAGAGCTCTGGGAGTCAGGCAAGGTAGCTGCATCGCTTGGTTCTTCCCTGCTGCTCTGTGAGACCTCAGGGAAGTCGACCATTTTGCTTTCTTGTCTGTAAAATGAGGGAAGTAATATGTCCCTGTTCCCCGCCGCTCCCCCAGTTGAGGAGGCTAAGCTCTGTGCTATTGAAAGCCGCTGCGGGAAGATATCTTGGGGGCGGAGGCATCGCTGTGATCAATGTTTTCTTTTCTGTTAATAGCAAGGTGTCTGGGCTCAAAATAGCGCATTGATGCAAACAGGGGTAGACAATGAAGGCAGGGAAGTGGGCACAGCTGCTCCATAGGGTCTTGGCAGGCGACGGAGAGCCCAGAGGGCATACTGAGGAACGCTAGCACCCCATGAAGCAATGCAAGCCGGAATGTCTACCCGAACAGAACAGCTCTAGCACACAACTGGAGTGCTGCGTCGCTCACAGGACCAGCTGGTTGCTGGCAAGGGGATTACTGCCTTAGTGCTCGTTTGTCCCGCGCTGAGGCCAGCTGCCCCAGCAGTCACTAGTTTTACAACAGCATGTAAAGCCCACAGTTTTGCTGAGAAAAGCAGGGGGACCTTGGCTTCTTCCTCACAATGGAAGTTTTGTTGGCAGAGTCCCAGGGGGAGACTGGGATCTGGGAACAGGCTCTTGGGGCTTGAAATCCAACAGAAAAATCCCATGGTCTTCAACAGGCGCCGGAGCAGGGCCTCTAAGGGACATTTGGCACAGGACGCTGAGAGGGCAGTTTGAAATCTCTTCTGTTGGCTGCACAGAGAGCAGACCTCAATGGTGGAACGGCTCAGCAGGTGCCTTTGGGCTTTGGCGGTTGCAGCAGGCAGCCCAGGGCGATTGGAAAAGGCTGCCATGGAGATTTTGGATCAGAAATGGAACAGAAGGTGACTGACTTTCACCCTAGGGGTTGAAGCAAGAGGCTGTAACTCCAGTGGAGCATTCTGAGGGGACTTGGAGGAAAGAGCAACAACTCAACACCTGTAACGTTTCTGCCGGGTAGAGCCGGCAGCAGCCAGGGCTGGGTTCAATATCTAGGGGTTCCTCTCGAGCCATCCAACACTGAACTGGTCTGAGTCACACCCAATAACCCGGGAACTTCACTCACCCCCCGGGCTGCCCCTTAGTGGCAACACTTCCCCGCTCACACGCACAGCGGCTGAGCGCAGAACAGAGACCTTTAGTAAAAGGGAAGGAAGTAACTTGGCATTAGTCTGGGAAACCCCACAAACATTCACTAGGGGTAAAACTCCCACCCCCAGTAGGTTGGGCAACAGCCTTTTCCTCTCAGGGGCTCAAGACCAGCAAATGAAATGCGCCTTTGCATGCCCGGCCCTTCTCTGTCCCCACTCACAGCTGCTGCCCTTGGTTGGGGCCAGGCCTGCTGATGGGGGAGGAGGGGAGGCAGTGCTGCCATCTTGGTGGCGTTAAGGCCTGACTGCCCTAGGCCCCACCCTTTCTGCCCTTGGCTCCACCCCTTCTGGAGCACGGAGCTGGGCCTCCCTCCCACCTTCCCCTAGGGCCCACGGCAGCTGTTGGCCCCACTAGTCAGTGCAGACCCAGAGTTCAGAGATGCTTCCACAGCCTCACCCTTCACCCTGGGTAGGAGGCAGGTAAAGAGGCATCTTACTCACCCCACTGATCACTCACCACCTGCCTGCTCACAACTCTCCACTGGTGCCGTGGTGGTCGCCGCCTGTCCTGCTGTCACTGTCCCGCTGGCTCTCGCAACATCTCTCTGCTGCCCCCATCTCTTGGTTGTGACTTCTGCCAACCAGTCTCTAGTGACTGCAGCTCCCCGTGGTTTCAGCTCTTAGCAAGCAGGCTAGAAGAAACATAATACCACCACAATTAACACCAGGAAGAGCCTCTTTCTGATGCCCATTTAGCTCTGTTCTTTGAACAGGGACAGGAGCCATGGGTCATGTAGGCAAGGGACGGCGCTGCCTTCCCCAGCTGCCCAGGGAGAGCTTGGGCTGTGGTGCTGTAGTCTGGCCCCCAGGGTTGGGATGGAGCGGGCACAGCTTCCCAACCACCCAGGAAAGGCAGGGTCCACATTGTGCCTGCCTGGGACTATGGTGGCAGCCCGGCCGTTTCAGGGAGGGATGGGGCTGGGATCAGAGCTGCAGCAGCTCATCGCCCAGGGAGGGCTGGGACCACAGCCAGGGCAGGAGGCCGGATGCCTGAAGAGGGCTGGGGTCAGGGCTGTTCTGCCGCCTATGGAGGGCTGGGGACTAGGGGCAACTGCTCAGCCACCTAGGGAGGGCTAGGGCTGGGTCTGAGGCTATTTAGCCCTCCAGCCCCCATGGCTGGCTGGGAAGGTAGGGGCCACCCCATTCTCAGGCAATAACCTGGAGTGGAGGGCTGGGCTTGGCTCCACAGGGTGTGGAGGTGGCAAAAGGAGTGGGGCTGGATCCTGCCCTCCCCAGCTGGGTCTTCACCCAGGGGCACGGAACAGGTCAAATCAGCACAGGCAAAGATGCGATGCAGTCTCCTGATCAGAATATGCTCCCTCACCTCCCTCTCTCCCACCCAACTCTGAAAGTTGAGCCCATGCTCAGCAAGGTTCTTTCTGCTAATTGCGTGTCCTTTCCTTGGGACAATTTATCCAATCCTTCTTTTCTGTATTCCCACAAAATTACAAACATTGGTAACCAGGTCCCAGCTATCCCTGCATTTCATATAAACATAGCTTGTGTTGGATCACAATAAGTCGATTAAAAGGAACCAATTAGCACACCATCTGCTGAATATCTGACAAATCTAAGCAAAGCAGGAGCAAACTTAGTTAACATACAGTTTTTACTGTATATATACATATATGTATATTTACATACTTCTCCCCTGGGGAAGTACAGAAACAGATGGACAGAGCCAGACGTACCCAGAAGTCACGTTTGTCTTTACAGGCCACCACAGAACACAACTTGTCATCACCTATAGGCCTCAACTTAAACTCCTCCAGTGCATCATTGACAACCTATCCTGGACCATGACCTCTCGCTCTCAAAGATCTTGAGTAACAGGCCAGTCCGCTCCTACAGCCAGCCACCCAACCTCAAGAAAATACTCACCAGCAGCCACACACCACACCACAGAAGCACTAATCCAGGACTCTATCCCTGCAACAAACCCCATTGCCAACATAACCCTAACTACATCAGCCACACCATCAGGGGCTCATACACCTGCACCTCTGATACAGGCCATCATGTGCCAGTAATGTCTCCTCTGCCATGTACATTGGAGAAGCCGGGCAGTCTCTGTGCCAAAGGGTAAATGGACATAAATCCCACATCGGGACTTTGAATACACATACAGGGGAACACTGTAGGGGAACACTTTAATCTCCTGGACATTCGATAAAGAAATGTAATGTAGCCATTATGCTACCCAAGAAGTGTTCCCCAAGTTTACAGAGGGAAACACAAAGGCAATTTCCCCACCTTTGATATTCTCAGGAATGAGACACATCCTACTTAATTTGCTTCATCTACTGCTCCCCTGCAATTCCTTTGCCCCTCCCACCGCTGGCCATATAAAACCAGGACACATTCTACTCCAGTCATCTGAAGAAGTGGGTTTACCCACAAAAGCTCCTGACTCAATAAATGTGTGAGTCTTTAATGTGCCACAGCACTGCTTTTAATTTGCCTATGTACGGCGGCACACCCAGGAGCTTTCCCCGCTTCCAGCTAGCTTTTAATGCAAGCGGTCCTTCCCATCCTGCTTACAGTTGGAATTCCTTTTCAGTGGAGTTTGACCCTGTGAAAATGCAGCTGGTTCTGGTGCCAGCATGCCTTCCATGGGGGTAAAATTCTTTGTGAGCTCTGATGCTCAAGGACCTTAAGGCAGAAGCTTTGAAGTGAAGTTGGTCTGTAGTTGGAAGGCAAGTGTGGGTCTAGCACAGCCCCCATCCATGGGAAGGTTTGGGGCTGCTGCCCCAGGCCTGGCACTTTGGGGGGGCTCTGCTGTGGCTGCCTCAGCCCCCCCCCCCCCCCCCCCGTGGAGACCCTGGGGAATTACCTGGGAGGAGGGGCCTGAGCGCCCCACCCCCCATACTCATCTCAGCAGTGGGATCCAGGACACTGACAGCCTGCTCTGCGCAGTCCCACAGCCCTCTCCCTGCTGCGCTCAGCTCCACACAGCCGTAGGAAGCAGAGTGCATCACTCCCTGCCACCACTGAGAAGTGGGTCACAGTGGGCTGGGAGACGGTAGCAGGGTGGAGTGGAGCAGGCGGACAGGCTGTTCTGAATCCTGCTGCTGTGAGTGCAGAGGATGTGGGGGGAAGAGGCTGACCCCTGCATCAGGCTCCCTGTAATCCTCCAGCTAGCATTGCTCAGGGGAGGGGTGCTGGCAAGGGGTCAGGGTGCGGGCGGAGCAGGGATGTGGGTTTTGGATGGATTGGTGTGGGATGTGGGGTGAGGTCTGTGGCAGCGGGATTGCCCTGGGCCCTGCAGCCTGGCCCTTGGAGGGTCTGTTCTAGGCTTCATTAAAATGATGACCTTTGTGTGGCACTACGTTCTAGGCAGCCTGGATCCTTGCAGGCTGCCACTGAAAAACCGAAGGAGCCATTTCTGAGTGCACGGGCCCAGCTGTTTCATGAATGCAGGTGCAATTCTATGATATCTGGGAGCTGTACCTGTTTTAAATCATTCAGCACGTTATTCAATTCCACATTAGTAAATAGCTGCAGCTTACTAGCCACTGGCTTCCGCTTTAGGCAATACAGCAGGGTTGCCACATGTGCGAGGGTGTGGTGCTGAGCACCCTCACGAACGTTTCACTTTTGTGAGTACCGAATTCCTGGGCCTGCTGCAGGTCCCCACCCCGGAGGTCCCTGGCTCTCAGAGCGGCTCCCATTGCTGCTCTCTCCCTACAGGTGCGGGTGGCCGGGGTTGGCTCCTGGGCTCCAGTGCCGTGGGCAGCTCTAGGCAGCAGTGAGGGGGAGGTGGAGGCTGGGAGCAGGGCTATGGGGAGCTGGTCAGTGGCCATACTGTGCCCCTGGTTGGAGGTGGGACTGGGCACCCTGCTCTACATAGGCTGGTCCAACTTCCATCACAGGTACTGTGGCCTCACGCCCTGACCTCACCCCACCTTGCTCCACTCCGCCTGCAGCCTCGGATGGTGTGGGATACCTGACCCAGTGTGCATGAGTGGGGGGGGGGAGGGGGGCATCCTCGCTTCTGCCCCCCCCCCCCGCCACATCAGTGACCCTACGTGGGTCCCTGCAGCAGTAACTGTGGCCAGCAGGCTGGGAGAACGGCTGTTGGGAAGCTTGCTCGGCCTGCCCGCCTGCCAAGCCCAGCACGAATAATTGAATTCATGATTGTTAAACTCACGGATGTTGCCACCTTCCTGTATTGCTACTAACCAGGTGCCTGTCATTCGACAACTCTGTCAAGGGGAGCGTTGGCGCCCTCACCAGATGATGGGCAAGCCGGGTGGAGTGAGTCTGCCGCCTGTGTGCATGTGGGCCTTGAGCCACACCCAGCCGGCAAACTAAGAATGAATTTGAGAGGACAGGATTGCAGACTCCCACCTGCTGCTGCAGCTGCGGTTGAAGTTTTGCCCTCTGGGGACACCTTTTGGCTGCCTGAATATCTGCTACCCGAGTGACTCAGTGTCCTGAGGACACTTGTGCTGAGCTGAGGCTGTCATTACATTGTGACCCCAGGAAAACCCTTGGCTGGCGATTGAAGGACTGTTCTCCAGCCAGAGCCTTCGCTGGTGTCAGGAGTCATCTCCAGTAGCGTTAGTAGCATGCATGTTGGCTCTTTTATTGTTTACCAGAGACACACTTGTTGCCTCTGTTGACAAATCAGGTCCGCACTGGGGACACCCCTATCGACAGTGTGAGCAATGCATTGTGGATATGTACCCCACAGTGCAGAGCCATGAGAAGTCAGAGCTGATCCCTGAGCATCTTGGGTTTACCTCTGAGTTCTCCCACAGCCTCCAGAGCAGCTGGGAGCAGCACGCTGGGTAATTCTGTAAGCGCCGCATTGAGTAATGTCAAAGCAGCATGGCAGTCTGTCCCCCTCCTCCTATCGCAGCCGTCTGCCTGCCCTCCTGTTCCAAGCGCAGGGCAGGAGCACGCCAATGATTTTCTCTTTGTCTGTTACCCAACCAGAGGAGCCTGCAACTCAGATACTTGGCGGTGCTTTGAAAAGAGAGGGGCGCCTGCCAGGTCTTGTGACAAAACAAACCAGTGTGTCTACACTGTTCTTTAGAGCCAATAGAGAGGGACTGGTTTTATTTTATATTGGTCTGTTCATCTCGAGATCCCTTTTCTCCTCTTTCCTGACAGGTCAGTAGTCGCAGTGCCTAGTATGTACTCTTTACTGCTGACCGGGGCACAATGCGGTGTAGCATAAGTTGAACCAGTCCATTATTTTTAGGTTAATTTTTAAAACCATTACAGGCACCTGCTGCTTCGCACTGGTTAAAATGGGGATGGGCAGTAATTTTTGAGAGGGGCCACTCCACATATTGTGGTACTGGTCCTGGGCTGGCTCTGGGCCCTTGGAAGGGGCAGGGCCCTGGGCAGAAGGGCTGGGGGCTACAGAGAGAGGGAGACAAAGAGAGTGTGTGTGAAAGAGAAACACTTTGCGTGTGCGACACACTTGGTGAGATAGCCTGTGTGTGTAGAGGTGTGCATATGTGACAGTGACTGTGTGTGTTGCACAGACAGGGTGTGTGTGACAGTGACACACACACAGAGCATGTGCTGCTGCTGCTGGGTAAGTTTTGGAGAGCAGCCACCCTCTGTCTCTTTAGGGGACATCTGTCCCGCTCTGTTGTCTCCCCACTCCCCTGCTCTGCAGGCCTGAGCGAGTCGCTGACCATCCATGCTTCAGCCTGGAGCAGCCCCACTGAGTCTCCCTCCCCCGATCCCTGCTCTGCAGAGGTGGGGTACAGGGGCAAGGGAACACCCTGACTTCAGCACGAGCCTCTGCCCTTCGCTCCAGCTTCCTCAGCACACCCAGCAGGTGAATCCGAGGAGCAGCTGGGCTGCAGACGGAACAAGATGCTGGGGGGGGCAGCAGAACCCGGGCGGCTGGCTGGAAGCATGCAGGCTCTGCTCATCAGCTGCAGGGGCTGGAGAGCGATGTGCGACATGCTGGATCCAGCCCCTCAGGGCTGGTTTTGCCCACCCTTGGTTTATAACATCTCAGCTCCCTTTTCAGAGCAAACCAGCTCCTGCTTGTGACGCACTGGCCTGTTTTACAGGTTTGGCAGTTGCTGCTGGTAAGCACATTCCTCTCCAAGCCTCTGGCAGAAATCGGATGCTGCCAGTGCCCTCTGCAGCGTGAAGGCCTCCGCCCATTCCCTGCTGCATGGGCTGTGTTCATGTTCTCCCCGCGTTGCTCCAGCATGGCTCACTTCCCATAAGGAGAAGTGAATCCTCAGGTTTAGTGTCATGTTGTTCTCTGCTTCATCTGTGCAGCTGGTTCCTCTTCCTCTGGGGAAGGCTGCAGTGAATTGAATTCACACTTGCAGGATTTGAAATCCTGCTTTCCCGGCTCACAGATGAAAGACATCTTGGTTCTGCTTCCCTCAGGCACAACAGCGGGCAGCTCTGCAAGGAGCATTCCCACGACCATTGCATGCGAGCGGTAGGCGCTGGTGCCTTGTTAGAAATCAGGCAGGCAGGCAGGAGCGTGGCACAGCGTCTGCTCACCCAAGGAGCTCTAGGAAGACAGGGTGGCCTCCTGGATACCACCACTGTGCTAGGATGTGTCAGCTGCCATCTGGAGAGGAAGCAAGGGCAGAAAGATGCTGCAGTACAGGCCTATTTTGAGGGCAACCATAGTAGCAGACCCAGCTGAAAGGAATTCCTATCTATTCCCACTGCTCAGTGAGGAAGTTGCAGAAAAGCCACCTACCTGTCTGGGGGAAACAGTCTCACTACAGTCACCACTCAGCTGTTGCCTGCACAGCACAAATTTGTCTAGATTCATTTCTTCCTGTGCTTCACACCTGGGAGCTTCTGGGACCAGGGTTACGTAAATGGGCGGGTACTTTGCACACCACTTCCAGCTGCTCCTACACCTACACTCCCACAGAAATGACAGTAGCACTAATTATCATTGGAACTGACACTAAACTCGCCTTAGAAACTCATGAGGATTCATTTTCATTTCCAAACCCTCGAGACACCTAACGTCACTGTGCAGAGAAACTGCAGCGCTTGGCCAGGGCTATCTCTATGCATGATGCAAGCCTTGGGCTCGATTCTCAGCTCGGGTGAAATCAGTGGAGCGCTACCGCAGGCACTGCACCTGGGCGGATTTATGCCTATGAAGAATCTGGCTCTCAATATGTATTGGTCAAGCAGAGGGTCCAGGCATGGTGCTATCTAAGCCAGAAAAACAAACAAAAGTCATTCCTGTGCAGCTTACAACCAGCAGAATCCTCAGCGTGTGAAGATCCCGGGCGAACCTTTTGTAAAATCTGGGGTTTGGACAATGGGACTCCTTGATACACAGACATTCAGGGGAAAGGAATCACCAGGAAATGCAGAAGTCAGATCCACAGCTACACCTCACCAGGGGTGCTATGATGTAGAACAGGAAGCAGTGTGGCCTAGTGGACGGAGCACCAGTCTGGCACTCAGAACGCCTCAAGCCTGTCCTTACCTTGGCTGCAGGTGACTTTGGACAACTCAGGCCCCAATTTGAAACCTCAGTTGCCCCACCTGTACGAGGACGCACGTTACCGGCATTTGTGAAGTAGTTTGAAATCCATGGACGTAAAGTGCTATATAAGCCATATTGCAATAAACTCTTTCATATCAGGCATTCTATTACCTGGCACGCTCAAACAACTGGGATTTTAAGCATAAGTAAATTTTAGTTATGTTTTCTGTAAGTCCTGTATAGTGAAAGTAAATACACATAACTATAGTATATACAGTATAAATGTACAACCTACTATTGTTGGTAAATAAAATATTCTGCATACGTTTTTGTTTCTTAATCTCTTATCTTGTTTTTCTTTAGTGTTATGCATTGCTAGGTATACATGTCTATTAACCAGAATATATGAATATCTGGGAACCTCCTGGTCTGGGGATGCTGGCTATGAAAGAATTTACTGCAGGTACTTGCAGTCAAGAGTTACAGACTCTTCTCAACAGTCAAACAGAAGTAAAAATGCTGGCAGTATGTGGACAGCGTGCATAATCTGAATGATCCTTTCTGCAGAAAAGGAGATAAAATTCCAGGGCTTTTGATTCAGCACCTTGTACCAGTGTTAAATTCTCTGAAAGCTAAAGGGAAGAAGCCTATGGGAAACAGTACCAAACTAAGACACAAAACCCATAAATCCATATGTGAGGAAGCAGCTTCTGGAGTCATGTGATTACACCCACACCTCAGCTTTCATTTAAAACAAACAGGCTTTTACCCCTTGGGTTTGCACAAGCCAAATTAATGGATGGAATCTGCGGCTGCAAACAAGCTGAAGCTCTGGCTGTTTCTACACAGGCCACTTCCTTCAGAAGTGGCATGCTAATACAGGGAGCGAAAGATGCTAACGAGGCAAGGATGCAAATTCCCCGCACCTGATTAGCATAATGCCTCATGATTTGCAGTCCGGAAGACCGTTCTTCTGGACTCCAAACCAGCATGTAGACGTGCAGCCCCGGAGGGCTTCCAGAAGGAAGTCCTTCTTCCAGAGGCCCCATCCTCCCAAAAATTTTTGGGAAGAAGGGGCCTCCAGAAGAAGCACGTCCTTCCGGAAGCCCCCCTGAGGCCGCATTTCTACACGGCGTTTTGGAGTCTGGAAGAATGGTCTTCCGGACTCCAAATCATGCGACGTTATGCTAATGAGGTGCGGGGACTTTGCATTCGCACCGCATTAGCATCTTTTGCTCTGTGTATTAGCATGCCACTTCTGAAGGCAGTGGCCGGTGTAGAAATGGCCTAAGAGTGCTAGAGGGCCACCAGCAACACTACTATCTCGGCAGAAGAGTGCCAAGCCCAGCCCCTCTGCAACTCCATCCCACTTACTGGGATACGTTTGGCAGGGCTCCCTTTACTGCCACCCCCGGCATTCCTGGGGGAAGAGAGTTTGCTGCTGTTCCCGGTAGAGCCAGGCGAGAAGATGTCTCTATTTAGCTTCTCCTGCCATCACCACTCCAAGTGGGGGAGGGGAGGCAGACTGCTCTAACCAGACCCCGAGGAGATGTAAGATTATATATGGGTTTTATGACAAGAACTGTCACTGTGGAGGGAAGGACCAACATTCAAAGAGATGGGCATGAAAGAGTTAAGCCTCATCAAGGACTCAGTCCGCTAAGGGAAATAGCGACCTTCTCGCTCAGGCTGCGTCTACACGGAAATGAGCATCTACACACGAAGTGGAATCCGAAAGAGGCGCCCGGTCTTCCGGAAGATCACGCCCCCACGTGCACGGACACTCTTCTGGAAGAACAGGGCAGGAAATACTGCAGACGGGGTCGGAAGGCCGGAGAGCACTTCTGGGGCACTGGCCACGCAGCCTGTTAAAGGCTCCCCACTGCCTGCCCTTGCCTGTACTAGCTGCTGAGGCCCGTTTTGCTGCTCCCAGCACAGCTTGCCATCCCGCCGCTCTTGCAACAGCCCACGTGCCGGCCATAGACCCCACTGTCCTGCAGGAGCACGGGCTCGCCCTGACGAGGGTGCTGGGGAGCCTCCTGGCCACCCTTCTCAGCCTGCTGCATGAACACAATCTGAGCACTGAGGGCCCTGACCCACCCCGGCCACCCGCGTCTGGACCCACGCCGCCAGCAGCGACTGGGGGGACCAGGTGGTCATGGTGCAGTGGAATGACGAACGGTGGCAGCAGAACCTGCCCATGGTGAAGGGCATCTGTACCTGGCCCCCACCTTCGCCCCGCCCCCCACCGCTCCCGGCTTCGCTGCCAGGACACGGGGATGAGGCCAGCCCTCCCATTGGAGAAGCACATAGCCATTGCCATCTGGAAGCTGGCCACCTGGACAGCTACCGCTCTGTGGGGCAGCAATTCTGGGTGGGCAAGCCCATTGTCGGGGCCGTCGTACTCGAGGTAAGCCACATGCTGGGCCCCAGCCTGGCTTGAGGAGTGGGGACTGGCGGGGTGTCGGGCAACGGGGACCCCTGGGGAGGCTTGGACACGGGCCAGGGGGCCCACCACAGGGGACCCTGGTACCACATCCATACACAAGCTTACTCCCGGAGGAGCACTCTGCCAGGGGGGGAGTAGGGAGGGAGGGAGGAGGCAGCTGTGGACCGGCCCAGGGTAACCACAGGCACACCCACAAACATGCACGCTCTGTCCCCTGCAGGCTGTGAGAGCTATCAACAACGTGCTTGTGTGGCAGCTTGTGCACCTCAGGGACCTCCATGCAGCCATGGCGGGCTTCGCAGAGCTTGCCTGTCCCCGGTACTTCAGGGCATTGGATGGCACCCTATCCCCATCAGGGCCCTGGCCCCCTGCTCTGGCCAATATGGCAACTACAAGGGGTACCACTCAATCATGCTGCAGGTGGTGGTGGATGCTTGGGGCCAGTTCACTGACATCTAAGTCAGCTGGCCTGGGGGGTGGGGAGCACATAATGCATCTTCCAGAACTTCTCCCTGTGCTGCCAGATGGAGGTGGGCACATATATCACCCAATGGGATCTCATCATCAGCCGTGTTGCCATCCCACTATACCTGGTAGCCGACCCAGCATACCCCTGCAGCTGTAGCTGCAGCGCCCCTACACAGGGCACCTGACCCCATCCCAGGAGCTCTTCAGTGCCCCACTGGGACACACCTGGGACACAGTGGAGTGTGCCGTTGGGCACCTAAAGGCACAGTTCAGATGCCTCCTCATACACCTTGATGGGGGGGGTGGAGAACAGCCTGCAGTTTGTGGCTGCCTGCTGTGCTCTCCACAACCTCATCGAGGCATGTGAAGGGACACAGCACCAGGGTGGGCTGCCCTGCCACCACAGGAGTATGAGCAGCCGCCTGCGGCCCCCCCCAACTGCCAGCTCCACTGAGATGGGGTCCACAACCAGAAGGCTCTCTGGGAGGTCTTCATTTGTGGGAACTTCTGAGCTGGATCCCCAACACAGGTTCCCCCTTCCACCTCCCAATGAACAGGGACACGGGGTGCCAACAAAAACTGTATTATGTAAATAACTAACTATGGTAATGTGTATGCAGAAACAATAAAACTGCTTTGACAGAAAGCAAAGGAGTGGGGCGGGGGGTCGACTATGTACGAGGGTGGGGCATCTGGGCAGCAGGGGTGTAATAACTGGGTGTGGAAGGGGATGGGAGGGGAGGGGAGGGTCCCCTACTCTAGGGATGGGGTGGAGGGCTGTGAGCCCCAGTGCCCACAGCTGCCTCTCCTGCCCTGGGTGCATGGTCCCTGTTGGGGCCCTGATGGGGTGGGGCGCTTGGGGAGATGGTGGTGGACAGCCAGTGGCATGTCCTCCATGGGGGTGTGGGAGGAAGGTTCCCAGGGTTGGGGAGCCTGCCACAGGGCCCACCATGGCCAGGAGAAAGGCCCCCAGGTCTCGAAGGGCTGCTGTGGGAAGACCCTGGGGAAGGAGGACAGCTAAGGTCTCAGGGGCAAGGATGGCTCAAGCCTCAGGGAAAGTGGAGGCGGGGGAAGAGAGGCGGAGAAGGACAGCAGGGGCAGTGTGGAGTGCCACAAGGGTCCCATACACCTGGCAGAGCATGCCCCTCACCTTGCCTCCATGGTATGCCGGTGCTGCTGGAGGTCTTCTGCCTCTAGGGCCAGGTGCCTCTCTGCCACATCATTTTGGTGGCAGAGAGTGGCTATGTATGCCACTGCCTCCTCCTCCTCTAGGTTTCGATGGTGGACCCTCCATGCCTCCTGGGCTGCAGCTGTGTCCATGGGTTGTGCCCCACCTGGGGGACTGCCTGCACCGCCAGCCTGCATGCTGCCAGCTGACCCTGGGCTCCTCCAGCACCTTTCCCATCCCTGGGATGGAGCTGCTGTAAGACAAGGGATATTAGGGCCCCAGCTAGGCCCCATTTGGCAGTCCCCTCCCCCCCCACGCATCTCCTACTGGGCCAAACTTAGGATGCCCTTGTAGTGCATGTCTATAGCCCTGGCATGCTGGCCTGGGCAGCCCCTCACCTTGGGGGTGCTGCCACCTGTGCAGGGGCTCCCAGGGGTGGGGCATGCGGGGTGCCCTGCAGCTTGCCTAGGGCCCTGGGGTGCACTCTGGTATGGGGCATACAGGGGTGTGGTGGGGGGCCTATGTGCTGCACCCCCACCCCCTCCACCGGGGATGCCGTATAGGTCTGGGGATGCCCAGCTGGATGTGACCTGGCTGCTTGGCCCTGAGGCCAGGGCTATCACTAGGGAGCCCTCAGGCGAGGAGTCATCTGGGGGTCCCTGGGGCTGGCTGGTGAGCGGCTGTCCTCCCTCTCCAGTGCAGAAGGGGTGTCCATGGCTGCCGTATCCACAAGGTGGCGAGGTGCCCTCTCCCCCCACCCGCCACTCAGGAGGTTCCGCAGCTCTGTATAATAGGGACACCTGGCTGGGATGGTCCCAGAGCAATGGCTGCTGTCCCTGGCCCGTGCATATCCCTGGTGTAATTCCTTGATCTTGCACTGAACCTGGTCTGCAGTCTGGGCAGGATGGCCATGAGCGGTCCGAGCTGTGGCCAGGCGGCCGCATGTGGGGGCTGTTTTGCTGGTTCCCTGAGAGTCGCTCAGGACATCTCTCTCATGCTAGAGTGTGAGGAGGTCTTGCAGCTCTGGCTCTGTCCAGGCAGGGGCTCTCTTCTTATGGGGCCACTTGCCCCATCCCAGCTGCCCTCATCCAACTCTCCAGAGCTGTCCTGGGGATGCTGGGTGGGGGGGGGGAAGGGGGAGGGCTGACCATCCGGCTGTTGGCCTTTGAATATGGGATGGCAGTGGGCTGGGTGCTGCTGCCCAGCATGTGCTGCCAGTCTCACAGCCCCTGCTTCTTGCTCTGGGGTTTCTGGGTCTTTGCAGCTTTAACTGCTGCTGGAAGCAGGCATCACAGAGCCCCCGGGGCTTGCTAGCTTGTCTCCCAGCTCCGGTGGGGAACTGCCATGGCAGACCACTTCTTCTGGGAAAAAGCAGTCTGCGATTGTCCACACATGCTTTCTTCTGAAAGACTCTTCTGGAAGACGCATCGTTCCCCTTATGGAACCGGCACTGGGGAGCTGGAAGAATTGGTGTGTTCTTCCAGATTCCTTCCAGAAGAGCACCTTACATGTGTGGACACGCCCCAGATCTTCCAGAAGAAGCCTATGTTTTTCCAGAAGATCTGACGTGTAGGTGCAGCCTCAGTGTGGAAATGGTCACTTCGGGCTCCCCTCAGGGATTTGTAGAGGCCAATCCACCCATTTTGAGCTGCAGAGTCAAACCACTTCACAAAAGGTTTTTACATTTCCCTGGTTCCACAGAGGTGTTGTAAAGAGACAATGGGACTTGCTCCAATCATTAGTGGCACAGCCAAGACTGCAATGGTGTTTTCTATCCAGTAAGCCAGCACTGCCACCTCTATATGAAGAAGTGGCTCTTACCCATGAAAGCCCATGACCTAATACATTTGTTAGTTTCTAAGGTGCTACAAGACTGCTTGTTATTTGTCCTCTAGATCAGTGGTTCCCAGCCTCGGGTCTGCAGCCCCTCGGCGTCCGCAAGGATATTGCAGGGAGTCCATGAAAAAATAAAAGATAAATAAAAATGATCATAGTAAGTTTTAAATAAATTGCAGATTTACAATCATTATTTTTATTTTCCAATACTGTTATTAATTGCTATCGGAGAGTCTGTGTCATGGTTTCCTTTTTCATTTAATGAAGTGTACATCATGGTTAGAATTGGCCTTGATGTGGGTCTGCAAACGGTTTAGGGGTGTGATTGGCGGGGGGAACTACACGAGTGAAGAGGTTGGCAACCACTGCTCTAGATGAGAGAACCCCAAAAAAAGATGCTGCAGAAGTAAGCATGCACAGGAAGTTTAGGGCCACCCTTGCTGTTAAAACCTGCCACAAACAAGCAGGATTGGTCTAAAAACCAGGACAAAATGCAAGACCGGGGAAAGAGTTTGCATCTGTGTGTCATGCCATTGGACAGTTTGTGCCATAAGGCCACGCTGCTGGGTGGAGTCTGAGGCAAAAACCAGCATGAGGCAAATTCCTTCCTATCCCTTCCCTCTCCAAAGCAGACTCCGGAGACAAGTGGGAAAAAACACAGACCACAATTGCACAAAGACAGCTGACCAATGCCACCAAACAAGCTAAAAGCCCCAGAAGAAGCTGACTTGGCAACCTTTCAGCAAATCCAGTGGGATTTCTCCTGTGACCTGCACCCAGTCGTGTGGTTTTCAGAAAATGGTTTGGGTGATGTCTTCTATGTTTTCATTTTATGGAATAGTGGTAACGTTGTATTACAGTGTATCTTCCACACTATACAGGGATTTTCAAGAGAGCCTCTCAGTTCCCTTTCAATAACCTGGATACCTTTGACAACCCCCATAAGCTCCTTTGAAAAGCTCACTCAGTGCATAATGCGGGACGCCCAGTTTAACCCCCTGGGACAAACCCAGCTCGCTCCCAGGTAGCAAAGAGCAGATGTTTGACTTTAATGCTAGCTTTACTTGGTTACACCAGGCCTGAATTTGGCCCATGTGCTTTCAATATCTCTCCAGCCAAAGGAGAGGATTTTAAAAATCTTGCTAATTGCATCTTCATTGAGAAAATGAAGTTCAGATATACTGGATTAGTCTTTCAGAATGATGATTACCATACACTGTAGTTCACTACCCAGTTTGTTTATAAGTTGACCCCCAAGATGAACAGGCAAAACTGGAAAAGTGCACTGACTCGTTCATAAGCCAACCCTATATTTCAAGGATAGGCAAACTTCATCGCCCAGCCCGTCAAAGTAAGTCACTGGTGTGCTGGGACATTTTTAGCTGAGGTGTCAGCAGGCACTGAGCTCTGCAGCTTCCAGGGGCTGAGGTTTGCTGGCCCTGCGCAGTGGGAGCTGCAGAAAGAGGTGTAGGCTGCCACTTCCCTCGCTTCCTGAAAAAAATCAGCTTATGAACTAGTACAGTGTTTCTCAAACTTTTTTTTCCCCACAAAGTACCCTTTTAAAACAATTGTAAGTACCCCCCAGGACCCACAATTTTCAGTCACACAATTTATTTTTCTACTATTGCAACACATTTGTTTAAACAACTTAACTGTAACTGGTTGGTTGGAAGAAATGGCCTATAGGCAATAAACTTGCCATCGTACTCATGATTGTGCAAAGAGGATAAATAAGAAAATAGATGAACACAAAATAAGTGCAATGTTTTTATTCATACATGTGTACATATTTTTATATAAACATTAATGAAGAGTGATCAATGAAATGACGAAAAATATAATTAATTTAACATGAAATTTGAGCTTGTTTGGATGAAATCAAATGTTCAAACATAGGTTTCAAACTGCTGAGGGCCACAATTAAATCAATGTTTCAGATACGGCTTCCTGTGTACTGCCTTCTTCCAAATCGGCAGTTTTATTCTTTGTTTTCACAAGGAATTGATCCATTTGAAACACTTTCAGTTGTAATTATAAATAAGAAACGAAAATTGTACTAAGAGCAATTTTAGCACTTACTTCAGATAACAAGCATAATATTCCAGAGCCAGGCACCCCCAGCTCCCCACTTTAACCCAATCCCCCTCCCCTCCTCCAGAGCTAGGCACCCCCAGATCCCTGCTTTAACCAATCCTCCCTCCTCTCCTCAAGACCCAGGCACACCCTCTCCCCCCCGCTGTAATCCAATGCCAGTGACTCACCAGAGCTGCCGCTGCCACCACCACCACCACCACCACAACCATCACCACGGCCCCGTGCTTCTCCCGCCAAGTGCTAGGAAGGGATGTGTGTGCAGAGCTGCACACAGTGCTCTAGTGGCTCTGCGCATTTTATTGCTCAAAGAGAAGCATACAGCTCCAGTGTGCATACCCCCTGGACTTGTCTCACATACCCCTCAGGGTATGCGTACCATGCGTTGAGAAACTCTGAACTAGTAGACACGGTAATGATGTAATCACTGCACTTAAGCGGAGATCCCCTTCTCTCAACAACCCAAAGTCATACATCAGCATCAAGTGCTGGGCAGTACAAGAAATTGTGGTTAGGAATTAAGAACACAAAGTCATCTTTACAGGTACTAAATAGGGTGCAACTTTATTTACAGTGTAAAGTGCATCACACACATCATTTAACACACACAACAAGCAGTGACATAAATGACAATACAGTATTTGCAAAACGATTGTTCCTCTGAGACTATATTATTGTAAATAGCAAAATATCATTAACTTGAACAGACTTCGCGTACCACCAGCAGCTCTGCTAATGACTTGGTGTTTCTGGACTGGTCTTTGAGTCCTGTTTAATGAGTGTCCAGTACCAGAGCAGGCCTTGTGGCTATGCTGCTCCTCTTAAGCAACCTCCCAGCCAACACAAAGTGCCTCCATATACAATACTGTTCTGTTCCAAAGAGAGTATTAGGGCAAACAGAACTGTGGCAACCCAAGGAGAGAAAGTGCAAATACTTTACACACACGATAGAAAAGATAGTTTGTTTTTTGTAAAGAGACAAGAACAATATATATATATATATACATATATGTGTATAAAAGATACCTCAGTTCTCTCCATCTATCCACTTCACTGCCGTAGTTTCTAGGCGGTGTACTGTGAAGAGGTGCTACAGAATAGAAGCCTGCCAGTAACACGCCTCAGGCCATTTGTTTTCAGTGTTACCTGATTTTTACTGAAAATCTTCTCGGAGTTTCAAAAAAAACCCAATTATTCAGTTTTTACTGATTTTTCACAAAAATTTGGGACTCTCAAGTCCATGAAAATACTGATTATGGTAAGCAAGCCCAATATGCCACATTAGGAAGCTGTGTCTGTGCTAATAATCTGTTAGTCTCAAGTGTAAATATTAGGCTGCTTGTTGGAATAAAGTAATGCAGTGAAAGATATACTCACATGCAGATGTGTACAAATTATTGATGTAAAGTTCCTGTACATAACCACAGCATTAAACTGCCTTCACTTTTCTCTATTTATTGCTTTTTTTCCCTACATGCCCATCGCTCTATATTTAGCCACATAACTATGAGGTTAATTTTTGGCACAGATTTTATCAGTTTTTACTTTTTTTTTTTTTTTTTTTAAATAAACTCTGCTAAATTTCCAGGAAATTTTAAGCAAAATAAAAACTGAAAATTAAGCTGTATGGAGACAGGAAAGAGAAAGGCAGAGAAATGTGTAGTGATAAAAGGTCGTGTGTCATTTCAGTGACACATTTCCCAGGGCAGTATTTATTGTGAACGTGCTTGCAACTATTTGACTTTGGAGGGAACTATAGTTTAGCCCAATTTTATCATATTCCAATACTACAACAGTAGTGATTAAATCAAAATGGTAAAGGAAACTCATTGTAGTGGAGTTGGGTCACAAGTTGCCTGGTACCATCTCATTATGATAGGAAGAGCAGTTACAATTGCTTTTGTTCAATTATAGCATGCTACCATCTTAATGGGAACCCCATCAATTGCTTGCTGTGGTTGCAAGTTGAAAGCTGGAATTTAATTTGCATTAGAACTGAGATAGGAAAAGAAGAATCATTTTTCCAAAAGTCTCTCCTTTTCTTCACCAATCCATGTTAAAAAAAATTGGCAATTGCGACCATTGCAGGATCCAATTGTCATCTTTCTCTGTCTCTATATTTAGCACCACAATAATCAGATGTTTTCCTTTTACTCATGCCAACAAGCAGTTGCATATACATAATTATTAACTCCTCTTTGTTTTTGACGACATTTCCCTCGACGTGGTCATAAGGGAAACCTAAATATAAAAACGATGGAAGGAAACTAGAGAATGCACACAACATGGTTTAAGAGTAAATAAAGTTCCCATGAAATAACTTCCTTTTCTTTCTTCATGCTGGTAGTAATTTTGCATTATTACACAACCATTTTGAATCTAGTGAGCAGAGCACTTGTCGGAAGGCATGTCAGGTAAGGTTCCTAAGCCAAAATTCTTGTTCAGCAAATAATTTCCTACATTAAACTGTCATTTTCTAATGTTGACCCCAAACACACTCCAACCCCTAGTCATTCCTTTCACCCACTGCTTTTACTTAGCAAAAGGTGAGTATGAGAGTTTTGCACCAATAGTGTAAAATACTGAGGGGCATCTTGAACAAGGGCACTCAGGTGCATTGTTCTTACGACATTAATATGTCAAGCAATAGGTGTGTCTGAGAGAGTGCACTGTACATTATATGCATGGCTTGGAACAGCTCACTCATATAGATTGAGCACTTTGTAGTTTTTACTTGGCATGGTGTGTGTGTGTGTGGAAGAGATTATTTTTCTGGTTCACTGATGGTTCTGCACACATCAAATACCACTTTTCAATTTCATCAATTTCCATGGATATGGCTACTGGAGCTCTGTCTGTCATCTTGAGCGACACACATTCTGCCATGAGGTCTACACTTTTGACTATTTCACCAGTAAATCTATGGTAAACTTACACAAACACTTTCTCATCAAAACATTTTGAAAGAAAATTAGTTCCTTATGGCACAAATTAAAGGACTTGATTCTCTTCTCTCACCGACCAGACACTGGGATAGCTCCATTTTAGCAGAGCCACAGCAGGTTGAGATTAACTTCAGTGAAATTAGTCTGTATTTTCACCAGTGTAAATAAAATCAAGTTCAAAGTAGCATGGAATGTTTCACAGCTCCTGTTAGCCTATCGAAACTATTGTCTACTGTCTAAATGCTGAATTACAGAATCACTTTGGAAAACATTACCCAGAATTACAACATCCTGTTTCCTCTTGATTAGCATTATAGTGTATTTTAATTAACCAGTCATATTCAAGGAATGACAAGGACCAAAATGTACAGAAGCTATTTCCTCACTGGACAGCAAAATTTGTACATTTTTGTGTGTGTAGCAGCATATATTTGTTATATTTTTGTATATGAAAAATACAAAAAAATGGAAAAAATATATCACAAAACAAAACAAAAAACTTTCTTAAGGGGAAAAAAAGCACTGGATTGTTCTACAAATGCGTTCGGTTTCAAGCCCCAGTGGCTACACTGAAGAAATATTTTCTCAGTATAAAACTGATCCTCTGCTGTTAAAAGGGATAGAATCCAGCCTTCCTTTTTCTGTATTGACAAACAAACAAAACAACATTAATGTTCTTTAACTTAAAGAATGTATCAGCAAGGTGAGACACATCATAATGGAAGCACATGTGAGTAGAGCCAGGTAGCTTGAGGAAGCATATACAAGATTGGCACCTGGCACCATATTGCAAATAAAGAAGGAAATCTAGTCCTGGATCCTGATAGAAACCTCTGTCCTTCAAATCTCTCCTTAAAAATCACTTCTTCCAGCTAACTACTGTCCTCCTTTCCAGTGCTGTCTATGTTAGGCTGGTCATTTGCTGCACTATAGACTTCTAAACCTTAAACAAAGGTCCTGATCCTGCAGCAGGCTAGATTCTTGCCTCATGGAGCAGGGCTAAGGCAAAAGTCTGAAGCTAATAAGAAAACAAACAAACAAAACACATCTCATTCTTTTTTCCATCTCCTTTGTCCAGGGCGTCATGTCCAATTAAGCACCAACCCTGTAAGCTATCTGCCTGCAGAACCCACCCCTCCAGCCCCCCCCAGATTTATTGGAAGTTGCTTGCACTAATGTCTGGACCCTCACACTGTAAGCTCACTGAGTGAGGGATCTGTCTTCTTCTAGATTTATAAATTGCTACACATACTTATATATAGTTCTAGCTGGTGACAGGTGAACCTCAAAAGGTTTGAAGTTCTGCTTTTGCTCAGATAAACTCCAAATGGTTTGGCTGCTAAATCAAATGTTATCAAACCTCTTGGAATCTAAAAAAAATATCAAGTTAGAAATCTTGTGAGAACTGTTTTTTTTTGTCCTACAAGGATGTGTCACAGGCAGGCCTGTCGACAGGTGGGGCAAAGGGGGCAGTTGCCCCAGGGTAACATCCAGGATGAAGGTGAATCTGTTCATTAGTAGGTTATATGAATTCCAGTATTTTACATTTCTCATATTTACATTTCTCATAGCAGCAAAATAATACAGATGTGGGTTTGCTATGGTATTTTAGTGCCTGACTGGTGAAAATGCCTTCAGTGGAACCCAAATGTCCAGCCCTATTGCTCATCTTTTTTGCTTTTTGACTTTTATGTAGAAAGAGCAACTTCTACCTCCTACAGGCAGCTCTGGTGAGACTCTCAGATATGAAACTGACCACAAGCAAAAGGAAACAGTGGCACAAGAAGCCACAGCAACACACTGTTCTGCCCCCTAAGAATGCGTCTACATAGACAAGTTATTTCGAAATAACAGCCATAATTTTGAAATAACTATGGGAGCATCTACATGATGCAACTGCAATTTCAAAATAAATTCAAAATAATGGTTGACTTATTTCAGAATTGCTAAACCTCATTTCACAAGGAATAGCGCCTATTTTGAAATAGCTATTTCAAAATAGATGCTGTTTAGATGGGGAATAGAGCCAACTTCAAAATAAGCCATAGTGTGTCCAAGGGCTCTCTTTTGAAACAGACGCTGTATTTCGAAATGCGTTTTGTGGGTAGCAGCTTTATTTAAAAAAATGCTATTTCAGAATAGCTATTCCAGAATAGTTTATTTCGAAATAAGGCTGCTGTGCAGACATACCCTAATGGAGCAGACATGGGTACCGCAGCTGGATTCACATGGATGGAGTCATGTGAGAGCTGACATTAGTTCACCCACCGCTGGGTGATTCCAACAACCATTAGGGACTGGGGAGCTGGAAGGGGCTGTGTGTTGTGTCTTCCAAACGTGATGCAACACAGCAAAGTGTACAAATAAAAATGCTGTTATTATTAGTACTGGTAGCACTTCTGGGGCCCAGTCATGGGTTAGGCCTATGTTGTGTATAGTGCTGCACCAAGTCAAAATGGTGGTTTTGTCCCCAGAAAGCTTATTGTCTAAGTAAAACAGCCCTGTAAAACAAGAGGAGAAAATCCAAGCAGCGGCTGTTGTCAGATCCAGTGCAGAGAACAACTAATGCAAAGTACAGGGGTAGTCAATTATTCTTTGCCAACGCCCAAATTTCTTGGACAAGGTCTAGTCAAGGTCCAGATTCCGGTGAAGAAGACAGTAAATAAGTAAATAAATAAATAGGTTCTGTTCTAAAGCATCTGGCAGTCTGGGTTTGGCGCCTGGTCCACCTACTGACTAGCAGGCATGATTGTGAGTGGTTGTCTATAAGTATAAAAGAAAAGAAAGAAAAGAAAAGAAAAGAAAAAGAAAATGCTGCTTTTAATGCTATTAAAGAAAATGGTGCTTACACGCTTCAACTGACCCACATCAAAAGATTTTCATCTGTAACCAGGGCTCCTCACGGCGTCTGCTTTTTATTTAACTTTTCCAACCGTTTAATTGGATCACTATAGCCAGAGACGTAGACCTGATGTGAAAGACCGTTTGCCAGCGCTTACCTGGAGCAGTCGTGTCCGGTCCAAGATGAGGGGCAGTGGCACCGATTTGGTCGTATACACTTCCCACCATTTAAGCAGGGAGACTGGCACACAGCTGCATTCAAATACACACATGTAAATACACCTACTCCAGTAAGATTAGAACAGTTTTCATTTGGGAGATTAAGTTTTGAAGAATCCATTTAGAAGAATCTTTGTCTGTCACTCAGCGGTACTAAACCCAATATCCTGACTTACGCTAAAGTATTACAGTTCTCAGGAGAATAAACTCTCTCGGCCACAGGCAGAAAACGGGACAGACCATGATGGTACAATTCCTTTTTTCAAAATGGTAAGATTAAAAAACTCCCAAGCCTGAAAACGTGTTTATAGGTGACACCGCTTTGCTTTGGAAAGAATAAGCTCAGAAGTGGATCTTTGCAAAATGCGAATCGACCCTCTTTATTACTTTTGCTAGCTACTGTAATACACTTAGCAGCATGGAACAGCCAACCAAACATTTATGTGGGCTTTAAAATGGCTCCAAGCCAGCAAAATGGTATGCGAGTATAAGCAGTAGGAGGACCAAAGAGATCAATAGGAAAGGCAGCCCAATTTTCAGAGGGGAAGCACAGGTGTTTGCTAGGAATATGAGATACAAACAATATCCAGAACTGAGCATAGAAAAGCAGAAACTCAACATAGTCAGAATAGGGGAAATGTACTGATGAAAAGAAGAAAGTGATGGTAAAAGAAAAGGTACAATTGAGCCTCTGTATTTGCAAACCTATGGTTCATGAATTCAATTATTCACGAGCAGCCAGAGCGACCGCTTCCCTGGGGCTCCAGGCAGGAGCGCCGGCAGCCGGAAGTTGCCATATTCACAAAATTCAACATTAGCGAAGGTTCCCAACATGGGACCCTTGTGAATGCTGAGACCCTACTGTAGGGTGCGAGAAGAGTTTGTAACGGTCTCATGAGAGCAGATCGACCCCTCTGTGAATCCTCAGGAGAATCTAAACAGACCAGTCTGTGCAAGGTGAAAGCTGCAAACTGCCATGGGAACAGCTGCAGAATAAGCCGCGCTTGCCAAGATTTCAAGGCTACGCTGGCAGTAGGCCACAAGAGATAGTGATAAGAAATGCATAGGCAATTTTAGGCAATCTTATGTTAATGAGCTCAGCTTTATCAGCTAGTGTTAGGAGGCCTGTTACAGAGCCTCTCCCCGAGCGAAGCTCCGGCGCGTCGGGTTTCCCCCCATGGGTGACTGCGGCGTCTCCGGGGCTCCCGTCGCGGGTGTCACGCGCTTTCAATAAACCAAATATAGCACTCTCCTTCTGGGTGCAGCCTCATCTCTGGGGAACCCGAGCCTGGTTGGCTACACCTACTGTACTTAAAAATTAACCTCCAATGAGGAATAATCCTCAGTAAAGCAACAGCAGAACACCCATGAGGAGAGTGTAAGTGAACTCCGCAAGGCACCTTTAAAATAGCGAAACCCCCCCACCAGGCCTATTTGATAGAATAGCATGGGGACAGCAAGAGGCAGCTGAAGTTACTCTGCTGGGTCAGCCAAATGGACATCAGGCAGACAGAGAGAAAAAGGCAAAGCCACAAGTCTTCTTGTCAACCCTGACACGAGAGAAAGTGCGATACAATTACTAAGACAGACTAGAAGACATATTTAATGAGCTTCATCAAATAGATGAAGTTATAGCACAGCACAGTTGAAAAATGCAGCATCTCCTAAGCAGAAGATACAGTCTTGGAGGGGAAAAACAAAACATAAGGAGGAAGACAACAGCTGCTGCCAATACATAGGCACAGAGAATGTGTCACTGTCTGCAAACTGATTAAAAAATGAAGCCAGAGAAGACAGAAAGGGGAGAACATGGTGGGAAGAAGCAAAAGTGATTGGAGTTGCACTATCATCAGCCATTTAAAGGGAGTCAATACAGCACAAAAATTATGGCAGGTGGTCACAGAAACGGACTATTCGCTGCACACTAAATAGCATGGATTATGTCATGCTGAAAACTACTTTAGATTCGTTAAAAAAATCCATGTGATTGCATTAAGTTCTCTCTTTACCCACAGCACAAGTATAGTCACAGCAACCGGGGTACAAAACACCATGGGCTTGTCTACACTACCTCCCTACTTTGAAGGGAGGATGGTAAGTAGGGGGTCGAGAGATTATTAATGAAGTGCAGCACAGCACTTCATTAGTGATCTCTCAACACCCTATTTACCATCCTCCCTTCAAAGTAGGGAGGTAGAGTAGACAAGCCCTCATGTTCCATGCCTCCCACCACCAATATGCCTCAAAACCTCAATGTTAACAGACTCACTGAAAACTGAAAGGTGAGTTCAGTATCTCCATCACCAATTGAAGGCTGGCCTTTCTACTGAGAAGGCCAATGAGGACGCCAGTTCTGATGATGGATTTTGTGACTGGCAGACCTGTCCCCGAGAAATGGCACTTGGGTTGCAGAACAGCCCCAGAGGGTAACAATTTGGGGTTATTTTTAATCTGGCATGGAATCAAATGACTAAGGAGAAATGCTGTATATCCTATCTTTAATCTCCCATGTCCTCTGGCATAACAGCAATCACTGTTATAGAGCTTGGTAAAATATCAGAGGGAGTATCACTGCATACTGTGGTACACAGGTGTCTCTTCACAACATGCTACTCTTTTTTAATTCTTAGATTTTAAAACACTTACTTGAGAATCTTTATTCTCAAAATGCTGAGGCTTGCTGTATATCATATAGCATGTTCCTCATATTTGCTACATTTATTAATTAGTGGCTAAGCAATGAGGCTCGCTTACATGAGCCTAAATTAAGAGTAACTCTGCTGAAGTCAATCTAACTACCTGGTGTAAAGAGCTACATGGGGGCAGAATCAGGCCCTATACTCTCTTAAACAGTGCCACACTTAAAATTCCACTCTAAACAGCATACATAGGATTAATTCATGATTCATGTCTTTTAGTAAATAGCTAATTGAGGGTTGATTATAATTGCCCATAACACCTTCAGCTGCTCGTATTAGAAACATCTACAATACATTCTGCTCATGACTGTGATATGTTTATAACAACTCTCGTTTGCTAACCTTGGATAAACCACTTGTAACTTGACCCTTAAGTGTAATTAACATGGCTTTTTAAACTAGGCCTGATTCTCCTTTCACTTACTCCACTAGGTAACTCCACTGAAGGTGGTGTAACTATCTAATTTATGCCAGTGGGTGGGGATGGTCAGACACACAATTCTTTAAAGCATTTCAAAACTAGCAGTGTGAGCCCCAGGCATAGATTTTCCTTCTTCGCTCTGATCCACCTGGAGCTTTAAAAACAGGGCACTGTCTAGAGGCTGGGATTCTGACTGGCCGTGCATGGGCACAAGTGAGGAGAAGAGGGCAGGCAATGCTTCCCTCACAGAAACACATGGCCCCCAGAATGGCAGCATGCATGTTCCTCGGATGACAGCGCAGAGAAGGGTGAGTCTGCTGTGAACTGCTGCACTCTCGAAGTGCCCCAGGAGGCAAGGCTGGGGGAATATGGCCTGGTCCCTGTACCATCTGAGCTCCCTGTCAGGAGCATAGGCAAGAACTGAAGGGAGCTTATGCTACACCATATAAAAGGATACAGCACCACAGAGGCTTGTGCATGTTACGCTCCTCCCGGAAGGACTCTGACTTAAGCACCTAGCACATGGTGTAAACTCTAGAGCAGGGGTCAGCAACCCTTCCGCCTCGGAATGCCGAAATTTGACCTTTTGACTCTACACACGGTCCGAGAGCCAGTGATACTTTTAAGTCTCTAATAGTCCTACTTACAACAGCTTCATTAATAAATACATTAAGATGCAGAGCTTTACCATTTAGGTGGGGGTTGGTAGCATTCGCTGGTCTTTTGTTAATCCACAGGGGGCTCGGCTTTGAGTAAGCTCTCGGCTGCACAGGGGAGGAGGGGCAGGGCTGAGTTCCGGCCTCACATGCCAATGAAAATCGGCTCGTGTGCCACTCTTGGCACCTGTGCCGGGGGTTGCTGAGCCCTGCTCTAGAATGAACAATGATTCGGGCCGCTTCTCTCCTCTCCCTTCCATAGACAGAACAACCCTGGCAACTGCTGTGCAGGTGCTAAACCTCTGCAGAGCACCACTCACTATCACAGCCAGCACACTGCCTTAAACATGCCTTGACCTCTATACAGAACACATCATTAACATGGCTTCCTCTGAGAGGTAGGGATGGATGCTCAAGGATTCCAAAGGAATGAAGAAACAATGAGCAATAAGCACTGAAGGTATGAGGTCATCAATGATCTATTGCAGAGAAGCCACAAACTGAATCACTCGAGTTTAGATTTTCTAATGTATTGGCACATCCAGCTCATTTCCCCCGACCCTCTTACATGCCATCAGCAAGTGACTACTGAACATTTGGTGACATGAAGGTCTTTGAGGAAGCGTTTTGAATTCTGCTCATGATTATTTGTGCTAGGTGCAGTTCTCACAAACTGACAGTGGGCTAAGTCAAAGCGGCAAACACAAATACAAAGGCTGGTGCTCACATGGAGGTCTCAGATAACAGGCAATTTGGAGACGTGAAAAACCCACAGTCAGTGGAACTTGGTAAGAACTGCAGGTGTTCTGCCACTCTTCTACTCAGTCAGTAATTCAGATGCATTCCTTCTGCTCATTCCTTGGCTGTGTAAGCTGATTATACTGCTTTTCTAAGGAATGGGCAGTGGGAATCCTCTCTCCTATCTACAGGGCCCTAATGGGAACCTCCCTTGATAATGCTACAAGAGCAGGCTGCTTTGAAGACTAATCAAGAACAAGAATGTTATTCTGAAAATAGCTTGCAGCAGTGGGGACCAAACCTTCCAGGAATATGAATAATTTGTTTCAGTGGTTACCAAGGAGACCCTGTAATGCCTCTATTTATTTTGCCTTGCTAGGTGTTGATGGCAACAAGCTGTGAAAGAGGAAACAGGTGAGTGAACGTAGTTTTACCCATATGACAGCGTGATCCAGTCCATCCTGCTGGGCAATCACATTGGTATGGGGCCACACAGCGACCTCCGTTCAGACATGGCAGGATGCATATTGCTAAGAAAAAATAAAGGGAAAGGCAGGACAAAGAAGAAACTCATTAGTACCACGGAAGCAGAAAAGAACAAACCCCTTTATTCCACCAAACTCTCAGCTCATAAATTATTTTGTACCCCCTCTCAGGAGAGTTGCGTGTGGTCTGTTTACAAGGAGAATAAAACCCATCCATAATAAAATCTGCTTTTGGGGTAAGAGTGGGGAGCAAATAATTTCAGATTCAAATACATCAAAGGGCCTTTCCCATCCTGTCCCTGCTGCAGCTTACATTTGGTGCTGTGCATGAGAGACCCAACACTGTTCATAGAAATACAGGACGGGAAGGATCTCAGTAGATCATCTAGTCCAATGCCCAGCACCATCTAGACCACCCCTAATAGATGTTCATCTAACCTGCTCTTAAGTATCTCCAATGATGGAGATTCCACAGCCTCCCTAGGTACTTTATTCCAGTGCTTAACTGCCCTTACTGTGAGGAGGTTTTACCTAATGCCTAACCTAAATTTCCCTTGTAATAGTTTAAGACCATTGCTTCTTGTCCAGTTCTCAGTGGTTACACTAAACAATTTATCACCCTTCTTTTCATGTACCTTCTTCGTCTTCTCCCCACTTCGGCTACATCTACACTAGGGAAAAGTTTCGAAAGGGCCATGCTAATGGCCAAATCGGAGAATACTAATGAGGCGCTGAAATGAATATGCTGCCGGCATAAAGAAGAAAGTGCTGCGTTTCGCTTGCGCACGGCTCATCTACACAGGGGTCCTTTTTGACAGGACCCTGCAAATGTCAAAATTCCCTTATTCCTATAGTGGGGAGAAGAGGAATAAGAAAATCTGAGGTAACAGCGGATAGATGAGAATGAGACAGAGTGCTTTACGGAAAAACCTCTAGGCAATCAAAAGACACCATATCTGCACTGAGATACCACAGTGATAAGAAAGAGATGATTGAGCTATCATTTGTCATCTATCCATTGTACCTACATCTACAGCAGGGTTGCAACATTCGCGAGGGTTTGGTGTTGAAAACCTTCACAAATATTGAATTTCATGAATACAGTGGCCTCCCGGGCAGCTCTGGGCAGCAGCAGGGGAAGGCGGAGACCAGTGATGGGGCCATGGGGAGCAAGGCAAGTGGCAGCCACTGGTGCTCCCAGCCCTGAGGAAGCAGCAGCTGCCGGCACTCCTGGCCCTGGAAAAGTGGTGGCTGCTCACAAATAATTGAATTTGCAAATGTTGCACTCGCCAATGTTGCAACCTTGCTGTATATGCAAGGGAAATTGTGGAAAATAATATGTGATTGTAACTACATCCATGTTAATAAAATATCCCCAATCCCAACTCCAAAGTATAAAACAACAAAGTAACTTTAACCCCCTCAGTTTGGTTCAAAGGGAGTATGCTGTGGAAGCTGTCTGTGTGGTTTAAATCTCAGTTTGCTTGCTAATAATAGGAGGCTAATATGAATGTTAGCAGAAGCAACTCAGGATGATATTTTTAGATGAAACTTAATGTATTTTTTGCAGTTGTCCAATTAAGACACAGCAGAGAATGGTATTCTGATGACAAATGGTCTGAAATTACCTTGGAGTTTACATTAAAAAAAACAGACTGGAATCCCTACAGCACTGGTTTAAGTAAGTCTGTTGATCAAAAGCCCTTTTGAGCCAACTTGTTTTCATACCACTAAGCACTTGTTCCCATGAGTAATGCCACTGCAATCCTCATGCTAGAAGTAAAGACATTAATCAGGCACCAAATAAAATCCTCTGAAGACCCTTGAGCAAGATGTTCGTAACAATGGGAATTCCTGTGCCCTAACTGGGTGAAGATTGGAACTCGGCAAATGCTGGTCAGAGATGTCATGAAAAGATTCCATTTTTAGGGCATAGTCAGTCTTTAAGAGGTTCTGCAGATGAGGCAGGTTGGTAGGCACTAGAAGGGGAAGCTGTGATGGGTACTTAATTGTACACAATGAAATGAAGAGGTCATTTCAGCTTTTATTCATCCTTGATGCATTCTCAACTGGGTTTCCTCCCAGAGAGGGAGCCACATGTTCTATCTGGGGCCCATGACAAAAGCAGAGGCAAAACCAAAAACAGGAAGAAGAAAGAATGGGACTTCCATTCTCCCACTGGATCAATCTTTTGTTTACATTGTTAAATTAGTGTCCCTCCACATTTCTCAGGGCAGCAGAGCTAGTCTCAGGAGGCAGAGCCAGTCATGCTGTCAGCCTCCCCCGCTCATCCCCCGTGCTTGTCTCTAGAGTGAAACGCACCATAAAATATTAAGATTATTGAATCCTGTCAGTGTTTTGTAACCTCAGCTGGAGCCTGACTGTGAGAGGCTCATCAGCAGGGTCATGTGTTGTGCAGGTTGTACTCAGCACCAATCAAGACTAGGCCCTTATGCATTATTTATTGACTCTCCCTGTAGGAAAACAACACCCACAAAATGAAGTAAGACCATTTAAAGCCCACTGAAGCCAACTCCCCATTCAGTTACTGGTTTTGCATAAACCAGAAAGAGAGGAGGAGTGTGATGTGTAGCAAATCTAATGCAGCCAGTCAGCTGTCTGTTCCTTAGGGTAGCCAGTGAGGCTGGGTATAAATTGGGATGGCAGATGAAAATGACCCAGAGCATAATGTTAGTTCTCCAAAGCTGAGACTAGGCAAAGTATCACTGTTACCAGGAAGGTAAGGAAATCAGTTATGACGTTTCATTGGCTTTGCAAGGTGTTGGGCATGCTCCCCTCACCCTGAACCGCTGCAGTGGAGGAGGAGTGTGTGCTTGTGCATAGGCATGCTCCGTACGTGTGGGCAGGTGTGGGGGAAGGAAGGGACATAGAGATTGCAAGAAAAGAGAGAGACTGTGTTAGATGGGAAGGTGCTATTTAGCTGGAGTTTATAACTCGCAAGGCCAAACCACTGGTTTGCAAATTACTTCTCATTTTTATGCAGCCAATGTTATGCAGTGCAGAACAGAACAGAGGTAGCAGCAAACAGCTGCAGGAAATGGATTTGATTAACTGTTTTTAAACATGGTGCACAGGCGCTGACAAACAATATTAATACTTTAACCTAAGTCACTTTTGTTAACTGCAAAGGGATCCGCTGTTCTTTTCCATGAGCTCAAGACTTGCTGGCAACATTCGTAGGCATAGTTAAATGCAGCATGACTCAGATGGGGATTTCATAACTCTGAAGTCTGATGGTATTTGCCCTGGTTCATGTTCATCTCTCAGTACCAACTAGAGAAAGAAATATTTGCCTTTCTATCCAGTCAGATACTGGATGCATTAGTGGACCCTGGACCTGCAGAACCACCAGCATTAATGAATTTATTCTTACAAGACCCCCAAAGAAGAAGGGAAGAGTCATTTTACTGAGTACAGACACATAAAGCCCAGTTCTGCAAAGGTATTAGGCTCCTAACTTATACTGATTTTAATGGAAGTTAGGAGCTTAAATACTTTGGTGGGTGGGGGACTAAATGACCTTCCCGAGGTTATACAGTGAGAATGTGGCAGACGCAAGATTCAAGCCCATCCCCAGTCCAGTCCCTTACTCACAAAGTGATTCTATGTACCTGCTGGGGAAAATCCAGCGCCATCTCCCAGGGGTGCAGAGCATGGAAGACTGCAGAAATTCAGGAGGGAGTGTGCATGCAGAAGGTACCACTGTCTTATCTGACCACTCCCGTATTTCTAACTATGTAAATTACTTGATACATTTTAGTAAACAAATATGCTCATAATCCAAAACATACATTTCAGTCTTTTACTTCTGTACTTTTGTTTTTCCCATAACACATCTACTACTTCTTGGGTTTATTGCTATCCCATGCTGAGTCATGCTGGGATTAGCCTGTAAATCTCCTGTGGCAATGGTCTGTTTTATTTGCCTGTAAAGCACTATGCACACTCTGTGGCCTTGTATAAATAGTAATCATGGGTGAAGTCCTAAATTCCCTATGTAGCTTTTAGTTTGGATGTTATTTGGGCAAAACTCTCATATAACCACTAGGAATTCTGGTTCACTGGGGGCCAAGTAAAGATTTCAGGATGTGGCCTTGTAAGAGTCTTCATGGTCATTCGGTATTTAGCTTCTCTCCTGAGACTGCCAAGTATAACAGCTAATGGCATGATTCCCAGTTTCACAAATAGGGATTTTAGCCATTTCCAAGCAACGCTGTAATCGAACCAGGGTTAAAGAGGGGAAAGCCTGGTCAGATGCCCCAAGCTGTCCAGTCTCCAACACAGTACGTAATTACATTCCTCAGAACTGAGAAGTGTTATATTTAAAATAGGTTCAACTTTTCAGTGCTAAGCCAGACGTATCCTCCCAGGACATGGACAAAACCAAGTGTGTTACAGATTTTTATCTACTTCACCTCAGCCAGGCACAGCTTCTGTGAATGACTGACTAACAGACGCACACGTCCATCTCTCTGACAGGCAAGAATGTGCTGCACTACACTTGCTAGGGGAAGGAATGGGGGATAACAACATCTCTGCGAGTGAGGGCATGGAAAACCCCATGTGCTTGCAAACCTAGGCAGCATTCAAGAGGAGGTGAGCAAAGAGAGGACACATGTTAGACTTCTATCTTTCAACTAGTGCCAGCTTTCCATTTCCTACTGCAGACGTAAATAAAGGACCCCCATACCTCTACTGCCTTGTATCTCTATGACCAGGTATATCTGGATAACTCAGAGCAAACTGAGGTCTAGCAGCAGCCAAATGAGAATGGTAGAATTATAAACCTGTATTTTCACAGGTGCATAAGACTACACCAGCTGCAAGATGCTGAAGAATTAGGTCTGAAAATCCCACCAATGGCAAAAGGAGATTTGACGACTTAAGAGCTGATCTGGACAAGTGCTGGGCCTTTACGATTTCCAGAGAAGTCGTGGGTTTATGCAGACTTGTGTTCTTTTAATGTCAGGAGTGATTTTAAACCAGATTAGTTCAACTGGTGCAAAAGGTTGTATGGACATACCTATTTTGGTTTGGACCAGGCATATTTCCTTTTATGAAGGTTTAAATTAAACTGAGACAAATCCTTCTTCAGCCAAACTGAGAGACTATGTACACAGGGCTTTACTTTGGTTCAACTAAACCAGTTCATATTTATGTTTAGACATGATCTCACATCCACATTAGCAGTATTCTCTGTCCTGTTTGGAACCCTTTTATCCCACACAACTGAGCAAGATCATTTATGTCCTCTGTTGTAGTCTGTATCTAACCTACCAAATACAATAGGTTATGGCCTTTTAAGTCAATAATTCTCCCAGCACATCCATTGTGAAATCCTGGAAATCCACATCGCTTATCTACTGTCTCTCTTTCAAGCTACATTGTGATATGATGTACATACGCTCTTCACAGAGACGGCCCATCCAGCCTTCTGGGCAGGAGCACGCGTTTGGTCGCTCACAGACTCCACCATTCTGACACGGGAATCGGCAAATGGCTGGAAAATAACACATAATCCAGTCAAAATGTGGATCAGTTAACATGTGGCAACTGTTCTGCCCAGAGATCTGCATTTTACACAATCCTGGTTATTAAGAAAATGAATTCAGCAAAACTCCAAGACAAGCTTTGACTTGATTGCGAGGGCTATGCAATGTGCTTCTCTGTATGTAAAATACTGCCCCCTAATGGATAACCTGTTCAAGTTAATGTAAAATAATTGCAAGACATGTTAACCAACAGCCTTGCAAAATTTTACTTGCTCAAGTGTCTGTGTCAAATATAAATTTTGGCCCATGTGTAGAATATATTTTCACTGTCGTTCAAATTGAAAGCATGGCTAAGTAAATTTTAGAGTAACCTCTTTATTTTTCTTGACAATTTTGCAAGATGTACCCCACCTGAATTTTCTTTCTTGTTTCAGAAAATGAAGTCCAAACAGTTTCCCATCCCCTCACAGCCTCTACTCCCTTAACAAAATTAAATCCAAGATATGGGACTAAAAAGGAAAAATGGTCAGATATAACCTAACTTCTCCCATTAAAATAAGATTAAATAAATCGAGCACAAATGATTTTTTGCCTTAACACTACAAAAATGAAGAGCACTTTGTGATAATTTGGGAGAATCTGTGGTAACACTATGTCATGTATTTGTTTATTTACAAACAACATTGTCTGCAGGCCTGTGTGACAAAGTTAATATAATCTCAGAAGGGTAGCAGTGTTAGTCTGCAGCTTCACAAATAACAAGGAGTCCTGTAGCACCTTACAGACTAACAAATTTATTAGGTCATGAGCTTTTGTGGGTAAGACCAACTTCTTGTCAAGGCTTTCCCCCACTCTGACACTCCAAGTACAGAAGGTGGGGGTCTGCAAAACCCATTAAAAATACCTTGTCTCTATAGGCGTCTTCTTAAAAGCTTTCCAAGTTCACAGATTCTCTAACCCTTGGAGGTAGCCGCCACCACCCAAGTGAGAAAACTTGTCTTTAAAAACCATTAAGACACACTTAGGCTGTCTCCCTGAGGGGTATCCCCAAGTCTTAGCCCTCCTTTAAGAGACAGCTTGAAAACATAGAGGAAGAAATTAAGGAGCAATCTGATAGCTGACCTTTCAGTCTTAGGCATGCATATACACAGACCTCTCTCTTGGACACAGGAATCAAACTACTGCCTAAAAAAAGGTGATTTATTAACAAAAGATATATGTGATAAGGCATAGTTGACTGTGAGGTGTTACAGAGCAACTAAAGAAGGTAGATTAAAGCACAGAGAAATACTTCCTTGGGGTTCAGTTTAAAAGCAGTTGTGCATCAAAACCCTAAATAAAAAATAACCTGATCACATCTGAACATTTTCTTTCTACTTGTACATCTGTATGTCCAGATCTCCTTGAGGACTGAATATTTACTGAATTCCTTAAGCCTGCTCAGGCTTAAATATCTCTGTCTCTCTCTCCCCTACATCTGCACCCAAGGAAAAAAATCCCTCAGGAAACTGCTTCAACTCAAAGAATCCTCCTCTCTCTTCCCATTGGCTCACACTGCTGCTTGCCAACGGGTAACCCACTCTCTCTGGGTTTAACCCTTTACAGGCATTCATTCATGACACGCCCCTCCTCAATTACAGGCTGCGATGGAAGAAGTGGGTCTTACGAATGAAACCTCATGACCTAATAAATTTGTTAGTCTTTAAGGTGCCACAGAGCTGCTTGATATTTGTAAAGTATATATAAGTAATTTATGACTATAAGCTCTTTAGGGTATAGACTGTCTCTGTTGAGTATGAACAGCACCTACCATAGCTGGGCCTCAACCTGAGGTCAAGGCCCCTGGGTATTACTACAACACATATAAAGAATCATAAGGAATTTTAATTTGTGGCAATTATAAACATGCATGGAATTATAAATGTATCTCATATTTAAATGTTATTAGGGCAAATGAAATATGTGTTTAGGGTTGTGAGACCCCCAAATCTGGTTCATTATTAGTCTAAATATGATGAACCATTTAATATATTAAGTATCAGAGAAGTAGCCGAGTTAGTCTATATCTTCAAAAAGACCAAGAAGTCTTGTGGCACCTTATAAACAGATATTTTGGAACATAAGCTTTCATGGGCAAAGACCCACTTCGTCAGATGCATGAGTGGGGGGGTTTCAGAGGAGAGTTTAAATATTTCAAAATTTCAAAAATGAAATGCAAAGAGAAAGTTCAGAACTGCAATTAATTTGCAAATTTGACTCCATCAACCAAAGACTGAACAGAGACTGGGAGTGCTTGGCCCATGACAAAAGCAGTATCTCTGCTCTTGATGTTCACACCTCTGCATTACCAACTGAGAATGGACCACATCCCCCCGACTGAACTGATTTGATTTCTCCTCTATTGATGTTCACAGCTCCACATTAACTGCCAATAATGGGCCACATCAACCCTGACTGAACAGACCTCATCAGCTCTGGCCCTTCCCTTTACTGAGACCCTCCTCTTTAAATCCTCCTCTGAATGCCCCCCCATTCATGCATCTGATGAAGTGGGTCTTTGCCCACGAAAGCTTATGCTCCAAAATATCTGTTAGTCTATAAGCTGCCACAGGACTTCTTGTTTTTACATATTAAAATACATATGTGTTGTACAAATCCAAAACTACCATGGAAATAACCTAATTTAAATGGGTTTTGCCGCAAGCTGTACAACGTTTTAGTGTGAAAACCCAGTCAGGATTCCCTTGAAACAAGGCCAAAGGCTGTAAAACTTCTGACGAGCCTGAACCATCTTGCATTTCTGGAGAAAACCTGAACTAGAGTTCTGTGTAGTTTGGGAACTTGTAAAAATAAGTTTCACAGAGTGGTAGTTCTAAGAAAGTTAACAACAGTGATTCACCACTGTGTGCATATTACTGTGAAATCAGCAAGGAACCTTGCTTTTCTGAATACTACTTAAATGATATTACTATTATGAGGAAGCTTAAACAAAAAGCCTTTTTAAAAGCTGGTACAAACAGTTTTAATTATTGTAACTATAGCATAAAGCTTTGAAACTGCTTGTGATCCACGCTTTGCCCTAGTGTATACCCTAAGAACAGGCAAATAAAATATGATGGCATAAACAAGGCAAAAGAGCGCCTTGGCTTAACCAGGAGATATTGCATGATCTCAAAATAAAAAAGGAATCGTATAAAAAATGGAAACAAGGACAAATTACGAAGGGTGAATATAGGCAAACAACACAAGAATGCAGGAGCAAGATTAGAAAGGCTAAGGCACAAAATAATCTCAAACTAGCTACAGGCATAAAGGGAAACAAGAAGGCTTTTTATATATATACATATATATATATATATATATATTAGAAACAAGAGGAAGACCAGGGACAGGGTAGGGCCGTTGCTCAGTGAGGAGGGAGAAACAGTAACAGGGAACTTGGAAACGGCAGAGATGCTTAATTTCTTCTTTGTTTCGGTCTTCACTGAGAAGTCTGATGAAGGAATGCCCAACATAGGGAATGCTAGTGGGAAAGGGGTAGGGTTAGAAGTTGAAATAAAAAAAGAACAGGTTAAAAATCACTTAGAAAAATTAGATGTCTGCAAGTCACCAGGGCCTGATGAAATGCATCCTAGAATACTTAAGGAGCTGATAGAGGAGAAATTTGAGCCTTTATCTATCATCTTTGGAAAATCATGGGAGACAGGAGAGATTCCAGAAGACTGGAAAAGGGCAAATATAGTGCCCATCTATAAAAAGGGGAATAAGAATAACCCAGAAAACTACAGGCCAGTCAGCTTAACTTCTGTGCCAGGAAAGATAATGGAGCATGTAATTAAAGAAATCATCTGCAAGCACTTGGAAGGTGGTAAAATGATAAGAGAACAGCCAGCATGGATTTGTAAAGAACAAATCATGTCAAACTAATCTGACAGCTTTCTTTGATAGGATAATGAGCCTTGTGGATAGGGGAGAAGCAGTAGATGTGGTATACCTAGACTTTAGTAAAGCATTTGATATGGTCTTACATGATATTCTTATAAAAAAACTAGGCCAACACAATTTAGATGAGGCTACTATAAGGTGGGTGCATAACTGGCTGGATAACTGTACTCAGAGTACTTCTTAATGGTTCTCAATCCTGCTGGAAAAGTATAACAAGTGGGGTTCCACAGGACTCTGTGTTAGGACCGGTTCTGTTCAATATCTTCATCAACGATTTAGATCTTGGCATAGAAAGTGCGCTCATTAAGTCTGCAGATGATACCAAGCTGGGAGGGGTTGCAACTGCTTTGGAGCATAGGGTCAAAATGATCTGGATAAATTGGAGAAACAGTCTGAGGTAAACAGGATGAAGTTTAATAAGGACAAATGGAAAGTGCTCCACTTGGGAAGGAACAATCAGTTTCGCACATACAGAATGGGGAGAGACTGTCTAGGAATGAGTACAGCAAAAAGGGATCTAGGGGTTATAGTGGACCACAAGCTAAATATGAGTAAAAAATGTGATGCTGTTGCAAAAACACAAACATGATTCTGGGATGCATTAACAGGTGTGTTGTGAACAAGACACAAGAAGTCATTCTTCCGCTCTGCTCTGCACTGGTTAGGCCTCAGATGGAGTATTGTGTCCAGTTCTGGGCACCGCAGTTCAAGAAAGATGTGGAGAAATTAGAGACGGTCCAGAAAAGAGCAACAAGAATGATTAAAGGTCTAGAGAATGTGACCTATGAAGAAAGACTGAAACAATTGGGCTTGTTTAGTTTGGAAAAGAGAAGACTGAGGGGAGACATGATAGCGGTTTTCAGGTATCTAAAAGGTTGTCATAAGGACGAGGGAGAAAACTTGTTCTTTTTGGCCTCTGAGGATAGAACAAGAGGAAATGGACTTAAACTGCAGCAAGGGAGGTTTAGGTTGGACATTAGGAAAAAGTTCCTAACTGTCAGGGTGGTCAAACAGTGGAATAATTTGCCAAGGGAGGTTGTGGAATCTCCATCACTGGAGATATTTAAGAACAGGTTAGACAGATGTCCACCAGGGATGGTTCAGACGGTACTTGGTCCTGCCATTGGAGCAGGGGGCTGGACTCAATGGCCTCTCGAGGTCCCTTCCAGGCCTAGTGTTCTATGATTCTATGATAAGGCTGGCTTTATATTACCAGGAGTCCAAAACTACCAGCAAGATTTGGCTATGAGATGTGTCCCTGCCCTATCACTGGAAAAATGAGATAAAGGTGTACTGTAAAATATAGGCCCTGTTTGGGACGGACTGTACAGGTAAACTAGGAAATTCAGGGCCCGAACTAAGCCTGTCAATGGAGGGCGTGGGCAAATGGCGCAGCTGCCCCCTGGCCTGGTGTAGCAGTGACAGCTGGAACTCTGGGCCCCTCTGAAGTGCTGCTGCATCACGGCATGCCGCTGTGAAGGAGTTGGCGGGGAGCAGTGCCACAGTCCAGTCCACGTTGAGCTGACTGTCCAGGCCCCGACCCTTCTGCCCTTGGTCCCACCCCTTCCAGGGTATGGAGCCCAGAGCCCCTCCCACCTTGCTCTGGGGCCCCCAGAGGTTTGCTTTTCTTGTTCCCATGGCCAGCCCTGGTTAGGATAATAGACTCATACAATCATAGGGCTGGAAGGGACCTCAGGAGGTCATCTAGTCCAGCCCCCTGCTTCCAGGAGGCTCAACCCCAACTAAGTCATCCCAGCCAGGACCTTGTCAAGCCAGAACTTAAAACCTTTAGGGATGGAGAATCCACCACCTCTCTCGGCAACGCGATCCAGCGCTTCACCACCCTCCTGGTGAAGTAGTTTTTCCTGGTTGTGAAATTGTACATGAAGAATAAAACAGTATCATTCTGAGGTGCACTTGTTATGTCTTGGTCCAGGGAATGGTAGATGGTGTAGCTATGGCCATGGAGATCACTGAACGCTAGAGCTGGCAAGAGAAGAGGACGGTGGCCTTGAGCTCCAGCCACAGGACTGGATGGCCATATTCTGCTCTCACCCTAGAGTAAATGGGGCTGCCCTACAATGAAGTTAAAGGAGTGAAGCTAATGTAAATAAGACGAGAACTGCTACAGACTTTCTATCAGCAAACCACCTTCCCTCTTTGTCCTTCGATTTGACACCACTGGGGTACAAACTGCTTGGCAGTAGCTCTACACCCAGAGGTGAGTCCACTTCTTATACAGAGGGAACCAAATTCACTGCAAAGCTTTTTAAAAAGAAACATTCTCCGCAATACAAGAAACAAGAAAGAAGCATTCTCCACAATCCTTCTATGTCCAGTCAGTTAAGCAGAACTGGTGAAACTATCTGTCACAACACCATTTTATGACTAAAAGCAACGTTATCATCCATGGAATGGGGATAATGCATTGCACAAACTGAGACGGGGAAAATGCACTGAAACCCTCTGATACAATAGGCTTTACTACTGTTGCTAATCAAAAGGAATATGTAAGTGCAAACGCACTCCAGAAGGTAAGAGATATCATGGTGCTAAGCATGCTGCAAGATCCAGAATAGAAGAGAACAGACTACAATTGTATCTCTCCAACTGCCCGTTTGAAAAAAGTCCCTTGCTTTAATGCCAAAGGAAGCTGTAACTCATCCATTTTTGGTGTTCTCATTTCTTTTCTTGGAAATCACTAACATGAGTAATACCAAAGAGGAAAAGCAAATGATACATACATAACACTGGTTTTTTCCCCTCAGGAAATTCAGCCTTTTAAAACAACGTGTACTGTTTTTTCTCCTCTTGTTTTTTTTTTTTTTTTGGCTCATACTGGGTCTTTTGTACTACTTTTAGTGGTGGGCAGAGTACAAGCTCCAGGAATACCGTGCTGGCTTCCCAACTGGGAGCTTGAATCTGATCTAACTCACATTAGCTTATGCCACTGAGTTTAATAGAGTTACTACATCTCATACCATGTTCACTGAGATCAGAATAGATTGCGTGATCTTTATTTAGATGCAGTTCAGACAAGCGCAGCTGTGGACTGTAGCACTTCCAATTACTAACACAGTCTGGACTTTAATGATGATATTCACATTAATTAATTTGTTTAGTTGGGTTAGGCATTTCTTGCAGGCTTGGGACCTTAATAACTAACCACTGGTGCCAAAAGCTACAAATGCCGTGTGACTCATTATGCTGGTTGCTTTCATGTTGCTTCTGATGTAGACCACAAAGCCTCAGATACTGAAGGCCTTTTGTTGGGAAAATATTCTGCCTTGTTTATAAAGCACTTCTGAAAGATCACTTGAGCATATGTATAAAGGAAACACTGGCCTTCTCTCTCACAAACATCTTTAGCCCTTTTTATTCTCCCAGTTTTAGGAAGGAGGTGGGAAAGTATTAACATATTGCATTAACATATCTACGATTACCAGATCTCGGATAGCACTTTGTACATTAAGCCCTTCATCTCCAAGACAACCTTAAGTCACTGCTGTTTGAAGAATGCAGGGAAAGAAAGAGGAGAGGCTGGGGACTTCTGAACTGTGAGCAACAGGGATCAGTATCCTTCTTTCCGGGCTGTCATGTTTTTATTTGACAAAATGTATACAGTTTATGTGATATCAGAACCACTAACTTTTATAAACATCAGGCAAAAAGCAAGCAGAACCATGCAGCTAACAAGCTGTGCGTCAGCCAGAACTGCTCAATAGCTTTCTTGGTTATTCCAACCCTTGCCTCACCCTTTGACTTTCAATGAGACTGAGGCTACGCTGTACTACACAGGGGTACAGCAGCAGTTCTTGTGGTGGAGCTGTGTTGTTGTAGCACAGTGGGTAGGTGCTTTCTACATGAATGCAAGGGATTTTTCCATTCTTGTGGTTAGTCCGCCTCCCCAAAAGGCCATAGTTAGGCCAGCAGAAGACCTAGAGGCATGTACAGCAGGGATTAGGTTGACCTAACTACATCACACAGGGGATGGTGTTTTTCTCATCTCAGAGGGATGACCCAGATAGACTGAGCTAATTTTTAAGGGTAGGTGAGATCTTTGTCTCCTAAGGCCAATGCTGCTTCTGAAAATGCTCCATAGGATTCTCAGCCACTGAGGCCTTTTTGAAAATTTTACCCACAGTACTTATGATTACAAAGAGTCCAGCAACTTCAGTGAGACTACCCACGGCAGTAAATGCCAGCAGCCTTGTCCAAAGCCTACTCAAGACACTGCGAAGAGCCCTGATGACTCTCGGGGGTGCCTGGACCAGGCTGTACTTTGGTAGCAAGCCTTTGCAGACTCAGACCTTCAGGCCATATGTACTTTGTGGTAAGGACGTGCCTTAGCACATGTCTCCAAACCCTTAACACAGGTCAGGCCTGCGTGTAACTGGCAAATGTAAAAGAAGAATGAAAAGTCACAATAACTTGGCGTGCTACGCTGTAATCGGGTGCTATTCTATAGCCCACAGCTTTTGTGACACGTCAGGGTAAGGACAATTCCACTACCAACTTACCCAAAATCTCTTTGCTACTGGACGTCTAAATACAGAAACTGCAGGCAGAGACCTTGTCAACCTGCTCAGGTCTGCAATGACAGCGTTAAGGTGATAGAGGGCAAAATGGTCAAAAAAGGTACCTCAGTGACTTAGGAGTCTAAGGCTGTGTCTACACTATGAGGTAAATTTGAATTTAAGGCAGTTACCTCGATATTATCATACGACTGTCTTCACTGTAAATACCAAGAGCTCAATTTAGGGAGCACTGATATCGAGATTACAATATCGTTGGTACCTCATGGGTCAAGCGTCAAGGTTGAATTCAAAAGGTCGATTAAAGGCCAGTGTGCAAGTGCCACATCTAAAAATCGAATTTATTAGCCTTCAGAGGTGTCCCGTATGTAACCCACAGTGCCCCTCCGTGCTCTGCTCTGGCCGCTGCTTACCAGGTGCCCTGGAATTAGGTACAGGAACACCGTGAATTTCAAAGCAGGAGCAGGAAGCCTGTGGCTGTGGGCTCATGTTTGTAGGAGAGCCTGGGAAACATCTTTCTTTGCTAGTAGTGCTGTGAGTGCATCTACCCACTACAAATATCCCCTGCAGGGAGCTCGTGGGTCTGTCTCTACTTTGTTATTTTTTTCTGTGCTGCCCGGCGCCAGCCGCTGTCCTGCCGTACCACATGGCAACAAGGCTGTGGTGGAGGTTGTGCTTGCATAAGACACTGAGAATCTTCTTCTCAGTGGTTTACATTTGTGCGTGAACCTCCCTCCCCCCCTCACAGGCGCCACACAGTCGGGGTCTTTCCCGTGCTCAGCCATGTCATGTGCATCACGTGGGTAGCCCCCAACCCAATAAAAGGACGTGCCTGCCGTCCAGTTTTGAGCATGCTGCCTGGCAGCACCATGTCCTGGCTTGCACGTGGTTAGGGCTCCAAGGGCAGGAAAGATTTTCGGGGGCTTACTGCCATCAGTCTCCCCTGGCGGCTAAGATATTTGCGGAAGACTAATTCAACTGGCCTTTCCCCGAAATCCCCCCCATGCCCCTAGCAAGTGACCCATGGGGCTTGCTGCCATTGGGGGAACTCATTCAACTGGACACTCACTAAACGCCCCCCACACCTCCCGCAGGCAGGCTGGACTGGGCTTGCTAATTGATTCAGGTCTCTGCCGTAATTGTGCACATTAAGAACAGCTCCACTGAAGTAAGAGGAGACAAACCGGTACGCAAACTGTGGGAAGTGAGAGCAGAATCCAGGCCATGCCTCAGAAATGGCAGGAGGCAATGCCTTTGCACTTTTGGATACAGAGGCCCCTGAGCTTCCTGCTAGATCTCATTGTTGGCATTAAGAAAATGCAACAGAGCCTTGTAATTGTATCACTAAAAATTTAGTTTACTGCTGTTTCTGTGCTTTGTGGGTGCTTTTCTTCCCTTCCTGCTCCGTATTTTTGGATGTTTTGCCTAAGTTATTCATTTTGTAATGCAGACCCAGCCCTGTATGCAGGAATTTCTGGAAGGGGTGCTATCTTATAGACATAGACCACCCCCACAGCAGGCCCTACCCCCTGTCCTCCTCGTGGTTTGACCCTACCACCCCTGAAATGACCCCCCCACTCCTGCTCAGCCCAAAGAGCTCCCCAACCGCTGCTCAGACTGAACCTCCCCCGCAAGGCCTCAACACCATCCCCACCCAAACATCCCACCCCACTCCCGCTTAGACTGAACCCCGCCACAAAGCCCTGACATCCCCCATCCCCCCCGCCTGAACACCGTCCCTCCCTCAGTCTAAAGCCCTCCTCTGCTCGGCCTGACCACCCCCCACCCCCTTAGACTAAAGCCCCACCTGTGCAAGGCACTGACAGGGAAGGGAAGGGGCAGCCCACGGGGGGTGCGCTTCCTTTCCTAGCACCCCCCCACATACGGGCCTGAGACTACATTTTGTTATGGCACCACAATTTTTCAGCATGTGGCACTCCACAACAAAAGGAACAGTAGTTCTAGTGCCTAGTATATCAAGGCTGCCTGGATATGTGGTTCATGGGTGTGCCATATGCAAGCATCTGGGAAACAACGTATCCCACGCCTGCAGACACCCCGTTCTCACAACTATCAGTCTGGGTGCACCCAGGAGTGTTCACGCACATGCATCTTCCAAGGGCAATTTTGGTTCAGAGCATTGAAAAATTAGTTCTCAAGATTCTGCAGGAATTAGATGCAGCAAAGACTTGTGACAACCACAGCAGCATGCATTGCCACACCACAGCCTATGGGGACCACTACATCATACTCTAGTAGTTTATCTATACTTAGAGCGACACATAATACAGGCACGCACAAGCACAGTGCTTGCCAATGAAATATCAACATTTGCTAATAGCCACAATGCAGTTATGGCCTATGATAAATAAAATGAAAACCATGACATTCTTATAATATATGCAATGTTCTCATTATATATACACTTATCTAGTAAACGCATGTACAAATTTGCTAACAAGAATCCCCAGCAATAGTTCTGTGACCCTGAATGGATTGTCCTATCTATCTTCAAGATCACTCCTCCACTTCTTAGGAACAGTTTTAAAAATAGGGAAGGAGCAACAAACACACAGACTGTAGGTCAACATACAATATGCATCCACCTACGAATGATCAATCACTGCAACTGCTGTGCAAATGGGGGCGCAGGTGTTTCAGTACTAATTCTCATATGTGCTATATTAGGGGTATTGTTGCGTGCAAATTGCAGCTATGTAAATACATTCACATTTATCACGTAACTCTTGTGGTCTTTGGAAGAAAAAATCAACTGGTCCTTACAGTTCGGTACCCCAACAGGCCAGCGCTAATGCTGTAATGCTTCCCCAATGCAGTTTAGCTCTGCACGTCTCACTGGACACAGTCATTTTCAGCAACATGCAGAGGCTCAGTAACAACGACATAATAAGCGCCAACAGCATCTGGCATCTGCCTTCTCTGCAGTGCTCTATTTAACAGTAAAAGCTAAATTTCTTTAAGTAATTTAATGTAACAGACTGGCAGTATTTGTTTAGCAGGTGTCGCTCCTCCCGAGAAAGGACGAAATACGTTCTAGATTTATTGTGGTTGGAGATGTGTTATACTAGCTGATTACAAATAATGTGGGAGTGACTCCCAGGAGAGAAGGGATCTAGGGCATGGGGTATGCAGTCCTTGAGAGAGGAACCTTGGGAGGTGAGGGAGAAGATTTCAGTAAGTCTTTACAACTTGGTTAGTTTGTGCTAAAAAGAAGCAGAAAGGGGCTGAATTTGAACGTTATATGCTCTGGGTTAAATTGTGGCTTCAGAGACATCAAATAGGAGTTTCTTCCTGGATCTCTGTACAGCAGGTTAGGAAAAACCACAGCAGGCCGTTAATAAAATGACTCTTACCTTTACAGGCAGGCGGTTTTGTCCAGGTTCCATTTTCTAAACACACGCTTCTCAGGGACCCCTCCAGCATGTATCCGCTGTAGCAGGAGTAGGTGATCATGTCTCCATACTGATAAAACGTACCTCGGGCCAAAGCATTTTCAATGTGAGCTGGGGGCCCACAGGAAATCTCTAAACAAAAATAATAAGATGCCACAATGAGCTGGTGAGTGACAGGGTCTGGGAACTCGTTCACAGTCAAGAACACAATGTCCCTGTTTGTTTAGGGTGCGAGTCTGTAGGATGCAAAGCACTGCCAAGAAGAGCGGGTGATGGGGGCAAAGCTTTGCAGACACACACTACTGTATGGTGCAGAGAAATGCACCCAGTGGCCAGCGGTGAAAACAGACCTCTGTACGAGCACCACACTGGGCCCTGCTGGGCATGGTAGGGGAAGGGAAAAGTAAACGGCAGGCCCTCGAGTTATGTGAGGGTTGTATTACCACGCACTCCCACATTACTAGAATTTCACTAAGTTGGGGTGGGGTGAGTGGCTGTTTTCCCCAGCGGAACCCAAGTTCTGCAACCGGGAAAGCAGTGGGAGCACCTGGAGCGTCTTTTGAAAGGTGAGTCCTGCTGTTGGGGGGGGGGGGCAGTTGGGGAGGGTTAAGCCTGGAGGTGGGTTGGGGCCATGGGAGGAGGGCATGGGGGTTAAGGCTGGGGTGGGTTAGAGCTGCAGGGGGTGGAGGGATGGACTTGAGCCAGAGCCACATGCAGGGAGTTTGAACAGGGGTGGGGAGGATTGAACTGGGACTGCGCAGGGCCGCAGGTGTTGAGCCAGGGCTGGGGGGAGCGGGATTTTGAGTTGCGCTTAACTCACGTTAATGCGAGTTAAGCGCAACTCAAAATCGCGCATTTCGAGGGTTTACTGTATGTAAATATAAAATGTAAACATGCACCACTTTTTTTCTAGGAAAAAAGGTGCTGGAACTCTGCCCCCTCCCCCAGGCCTAACCAGCTGCCATTCTTAAACCTCCCTGCCATCAACCCACCACAGCCTTAACCACCTCCTGCCCCCCACAGTCCCAACCCACTGCAGCCTTAAGCACACCACCCCACACGGCTCCAACCTGCTGCCAGGCTTTAACCCCACCCCCCAATCCATTGCAGCCTAAACCCCCCCAGCCCCTTGCTGGCAGCCTTAACGCCCCCCCCCCCACAGCCCCAACCCATAGCCATGCTTTAACCACCCCCACCTCCTCCGCAGCCAGGGTTTAACCTCCCCCTCATAGCCCCAACTCACCACTGCCTTAACCCCCTGTGCTCTGCAGCCCCAACCCACTGCCAGCCCTTAACCCACCCCTTCCACAGCCCCAACCCACCGCCAGCCTTTAACCCCTGCAACCGCCACTGCACCACACGCTGGATTCACTTACATTTCAAAAGGAGCGCCACAGGCTGCTGCTCCTTCGCCAGCCATCACGTTCCCTTCCATGTGGCTCCCCCCAGCCCTTTAGCTCCCCCACATACAGTGCAGCAGGGGCAGCTCCCTAACCTGCTGCACTGAAAGAGCAAGGCTCCATTTAATTGGTTTAACTGAGTCATGCTTTTTCATCGGCAGGCAGGGAGCTGAAGGCAGAGTGGTGGGAGCCGCAAGCGGCTGCTTAAAGAGCCACTTGCAGCCCAGAGTGGCCCAGCCCCCTTTTAAAAATGGCAGCTCCAGGAAAAAAAGGTGGTGGAATGCAGTTCCTTTGCATTCCGCTGGGAAAAAAGCCCTGTAAATATGTCTAAAGTGCACCACAGCCATTTTCAGGCCATTCTCCCACCTCACATAACTGCTAGCCAGGACGATGGCTTACACATTGGTGCTTCGAAGTTGCAAAGAGAGGGGAGTGACATTAAGCCTGGTCGTTAAGGCTACTCACCAACAAAGAAATATGTTGGAGAGCTCTAAGAAGACAGTGCATCTCCCAGCCAGCTTCTCCGAATGTTATGCCGTGAATTCAGTTTGTGCACTTACTTTCACATTTAGCTCTTGAGGGTGTCCAAGTCTCGTCAGGGTTACAGGTAATTGCAGCTTCTCCTTTGAGCAGATAGCCCACCCTGCACTTGATAGATATTTTCTGGCCGACGTAAAATTCTGTCTCAGACAAGAGGGCATTCTCTGGGATGACGAAAGGCACGGGACAAGGATTTGCTGTTCAAGGGGGAAGGGAGAAAACATATTTGTAATGCACGCTTGCAACCTCTCCTCTCTTTTCACCATCAAATTGCAAAACCAGCAGAATGAATGGACTGATGGCTCCCAGGTTTCATCTTTAAACAGGTGTAAGGTTGGGGTCAGAAACTAAAGATAAAAAGCCTGATTCTCGTTTATTCAAATGTGAATTTACACCACGTTCTGGGGATGAAAAATTGACTCCGGCTGAACCAATGGTGAAACTCCCTTTGATTTCACTCTGGCAGTAGATGCGGGAGTAAAAGAAGGTTTCAATGGAATTTATATTGCTTTAAGACCCCCTTGCATAGCTAGAACAATGTAAAGAGGCTTCAGCACAAATAAGAAGCAGAGCCTTTGCATTCAGTCACATTTGCAGTGAATTAGTGGCAATGGAGCAGCGTAAAGCAGTGGCTGAGTGCCAGGGAACCCGTCCCTAAGGGTTTTCACAGTAAAGAGTATTAACATTCAACAGATTACACATGTTCCTGCACACTGTAATTTTGGGTTAAACCCAGCCAGCTTTCCTCATGGGAGCATTTCCATTGATTTCAACAGGATAAATTGCATGACAAATGTGACAAGGATGCAATGGTACCTGTACAACAGCAGCGGGATGCCTCTTCTATGAAGCCAGAAATTCTTTGGTCTCTTGTTAAAAAATGAGATGACCCAGCTAGCACAGCACAAGACAGATCTAAGATCTGTCACAGTCAAATAGGATTACGTGGAAGAGTTCCATGGAGCAGAGGGGGATGTTTAGATCTACAAAAAGCTCTTTTCCCAATAAATTCATCAGCTGCTAAACGCTTCACTCTCTCATTTTCACAAACATTTGTAGGCAGATGTTATTTTTAAGGTGGCTCAGTACCACTCAAGTCTTCACCATGCATAGCTGTCTCTCATACGCTCATCTTAGTGGAGGATTAAGTTTTGCTATGTAAGGGAGTTTCACCTGAGTTACAGAGTTTCACCAAGTAAGGGAGAAACTGGGATATGAAAATCTATTTGATCTTGGACTTGACCAGTCCTGCTCAGTCACACCAGTATAAAGCTGGGTTAGTGGCTTCTAAGCCAACAGATTTACTCTTAATTAATAGCAGAGCATAATTTGCCCATTAATGCTTAAAAATCTTTCTTATAGAGCAAGTACTTACACTTGCACAGCGGTACTGGGTGACTCCAGCTTCCGGTGCTCGTGCACTCTGCTATGGGCTCCCCTTCCAAGCTGTATCCTCTGTCACAGTAATAAGCTGCTCTGCTGCCAACAGTATTATTTTCATACACAGCCTTCCCATGCACCAAGGAAAGCAGAGCTTCACATCTGGTCTCTGCAAGGAAGTGAATTCATTACACTGAGCCCATACTTTATTCTTTTGTTATAATAATGCCATGTTTCTAACTGCAACAGCAGAACAATAAAATATAATAAATGTTAACATAAAAATCAGTAGCACGGGAAAAAAAATACAGTTGTGTTGGTGGACGAGCTCCTCCTATTGATGGAGAAAGGGAAAATGTCTAGACATGTTTTTAAGAAGATCTCAAGGCGTCTAACAATGTTGGCCATTAGAGTTTGGGCCTCATTTAGCTGAAGAGAACTGAGGTTCAGTAGTTCCCTTTTTTCCACTTAGTGAGAGCCCAGGGAGTGATGTTCTGCCTCTGCAGCAGCTAGTACTGGCCACTTTCAGACCGGATACTGGACTAGACTGGTCTCATGGGGTGTGACAATTCCTTTACTCCAAATTGCACAAAGCCAGTGGGAGGAGGAGTCAGATGATCCAGGCTGCCATCACTACTCAAATGACAGGCAGCTCTAGGCCTTGTCTTCCACTTGATTCGGATGGTGCAGCTTCTCTGCTACCTGATAGGCCAGTTGAGCTATCGACCCGCACAAGAGCAATCTGATGGGACCTTATATTACGGAGGTAAAATCCCAATTAATTAGTTAAGCTTAATGTTTAACTAGTTAACTGATTAAAGAAGGTGAGGCTGGTGGGGGGAAGGCACCCCTGCCCACCGAGCTCTTGGGCTGGGTCTGCCAAGGATGGGGTTGGTCTGGAGTGCCCCTGCCTGTGGCACACCCTGGGCTGTTGGGGGACGAGGGCTGTTGCAGCCAGGTTGGAGTGCCCTCCGCCTGCAGCAGGCACAACGGGGCTGGAGCAGCCCCCTGCACACAATGCATGGGGGTCTGCTGCAGTCCTTACTGGTTAACTGTTAACATCCCTACCTTGTACCACGTAAGACAGAAGTGATGGTAGCCCCCCGCCTCAACAGGCTGGAGAGAGTATTTAGAGCCTGTGGTAGGGTTCATGTAGCTACAATAATATCTACCCTGTCACTGAAGGTCCAGGCCCTCCTTTTTCCAAGGAGGTTTGACATTCTGGGGTGGTGCCGGACCTGGATTGTTCTTGCAGTCTCAGATGGCAGGGGCAGAAGCACCTCTTTCATCTGCATCTGGCCTTTGACCAAATTATCACAATATGCTCTGCAAGTCACTATCCCTGAGATTTGTGCGGTGGATGTAGGCCGATGTAGCATCTGAGTACATCTTCCGCCTGCCAGTGAGCTAAGGGTTCTACCTGCCATGCCTCTGGTTACCTGCCTGCAGTGACGTCTGGGTCCTGCCCCTCCACAGGGAAGGCGGGGCTGGAATGCCCTGAAGGCTTGCCCTCCAGGTGCTGCTGTGTCCATGGCTCTGGACACCTGCCCGAGTGCGAGACAACCAGCTGTGGCACCCAAGTGGCACAGAGGGTTCTTGTAACCCCCGGGGATTGTGGAAAGGTACCAAGTATATCAGTTAGCACAGCTGCCCTGGCTGGGCTGCTCACATCTCCCTCTCTTATCTCCTCTGTCTGTGCACACTAGGTAGCCTCTTCGTGCTGCTCTGTGGCCACATGCTCCTGTGAAGGGGTCAGATCCTCTCTAAATCCGTGTGAGCGGCTGGAAGCTGTGAAATTAGAACGTCCACTTCACAGGCATGGAGGTGCATGAGGATGTTAGGGGCAAACAGTGAGAGTAAAGAGGGATGTTGGGTGCTAGGGCCAAGCACTGAGGACAAAGGGTATGTGCGTCAGGGCAGGAACTGAGCTCAAAAGTGTGCATGTGTCACGAGAAGATGCTAAGGACACAGAGGGGCCAAAAAACCACAGAAACAGTTTTACCAGGCAAAGGGGGACTCAGAACAGGGAAAGCTCATGTATGAAGTTTGATGCTCTTTTACAGTATAGTTTTGTTTAATCTACTCCCATGGATGGTGATGTTGGCTAGTGTCATCTGAGGGGGGTGGAAACTGGATGTCCATCCATATTTGGGATCTAGCCAATTACTTGCGCCGCTTTTTTTGTTGACAGCTCTGCCTTCTGGTTATAAACGTGCAATTCATGCTTGTAATTTATTCTAGTTTGGGGCAGGAATAATAGGACATAGTTTAGCAGGCTGAATGAGTAACTTGCAGGAAGGCTCTGTGTGTGTGTGCGTGTGCGCGGGCGTGTCAGACAGAGTGCTAAATTTGTTGTGACAGTTATATTGCAGTCCTTCCTACTGTGTGACAACCAGCTCAAATAATAATTAATAATTAAAACGGCGCTTCCAATGGATGTTCTTAGCCACTGGGAGAAAAGCCATTTGTTCACATCGTCCACCATCTTCGTTAAAATGATAAGTGCTCTTAATGCTTACTGAGGTTTATAAAACTATTATTTCAGACCCTACAGGAATAACCATTCTGTCTGATAAGTCTTCTGGTCTTCATAACAACTCTCCACTCTGGGAACCATTCCCAGTAATACTTTTGGGTGATTAGTAACAGAGAGAAAGCTGTGCTCGTCTATATACTATCAAAACAAAAAAGCAGTCCAGTAGCACTTTAAAGACTAACAGAATAATTTACGAGGTGATGAGCTTTCGTGGGACAGACCCACTTCTTCAGACCATAGCCATACCAGAACAGACTCAATATTTAAGGCACAGAGAACCAAAACTAGTAATCAAGGTTGATAAATCAGAAAAATATTATCAAGGTGAGCAAATCAGAGCGTAGAGGGGCAGAAACCTCTACTCTCTGAGTTGCTCACCATGATAATATTTTTCTGATCTGTCAACCTTGATTACTATTTTTGGTTCTCTGTGCCTTAAATATTGAGTCTGTTCTGGTATGGCTATGGTCTGAAGAAGTGGGTCTGTCCCACAAAAGCTCATCACCTCGTAAATTATTCTGTTAGTCTTTCAAGTGCTAGTGGACTGCTTTTTTGTTTTGGCTGATTAGGTGCTAGTTACGTAGGAATATAAAAAGAACTACTGCACATCATTGCTGCAGGGAAGATCATTCCTAGAAAGAGATTTGATTCTCTGGCTGCGGGATACACATATACAATAATGGCTATGTCTACACGTGAAGCCTACATCGAAGTAGCCTATTTCGATGTGGCGACATCGAAATAGGCTATTTCGATGAATAACGTCTACACGTCCTCCAGGGCTGGCAACGTCGATGTTCAACATCGACGTTGCGCAGCACCACATCGAAATAGGCGCAGCGAGGGAACGTCTACACGCCACAGTAGCACACATCGAAATAAGGGTGCCAGGCACAGCTGCAGACAGGGTCACAGGGCGGACTCAACAGCCAGCCGCTCCCTTAAAGGGCCCCTCCCAGACACACTTGCACTAAACAGCACAAGATACACACAGCCGACAACGAGTTGCAGACCCTGTGCATGAAGCATGAATCCCCCGCTGCAGCAGCAGCAGCCAGAAGCCCTGGGCTAAGGGCTGCTGCACACGGTGACCATAGAGCCCCGCAGGGGCTGGAGAGACAGCGTCTCTCAACCCCCCAGCTGATGGCTGCCATGGAGGACCCCACAATTTCGACGTTGCGGGAAGCGGATCGTCTACACGGTCCCTACTTAGGGCGCTATTCCGATCCCTCATGAGGTTAGCGACTTCGACGTCTCGCCGCCTAACGTCGAAGTTAACTTCGAAATAGCGCCCGACGCGTGTAGCCGCGACGGGCGCTATTTCGATGTTAGTGCCGCTACTTCGAAGTCGCGTGCACGTGTAGACACAGCTAATGACTGCTTTTTGTACATAAATGTGTATGGGGCATAAAACTTAGCAGTTACCTTCACATGATGGCAGGGGTTTACTCCAGGTCCCATTGGCAAGACATGTGATATTCTGAGGCCCAACAAGGTGATATCCAAAATTGCATACATAGGTTACATTACTTCTGTATGTACTTCCAGAGGCCATGGACACTGCGTTTTCTATAGAGGGGTGTGGCTCACAAGTTACCCCTAGAAGAAAAGTCTCTGAGTTTATCATCTTTACAGTATTTATATCAAGCCAGTTGTTTTCATTTCTTCTCTTTTGTACACTGTATCATGCCCTACTTCACAAAATGAGTTAAAAAAGGACAAAGGGAGGAAATAGAAGCTGTAAAAGCAAGATATAAGGAGAGGTCAATGTCTCCAGGGGACAGAATCATATGGGACAGCCTAAGAGATAGGCACCTGCTTCTCTCAGTGGACAGAGGGGAAGCGGAAAGGGACACTAGCACACACAACGTGGGCTAGGGGAGTATGAGGTGAGCGAAGAAGGCTGGACAGAATTCCTTGAGAAAGACAGTAATGCCCCCCGAATGCATTTATGAAACACCCAAAGCAAGTCCATCTACTTTGCCCAAAATAAGTCACACTCCATTGCACTGATGGCAAAGCAATCAGATTTCAGTGACTGGAGGACAACACACCAGAACAGACCAGCTGGTTCAGCTCTGGTGCCCTGATGACAGATCAAGGCAGAGTGATAGTCACGATCCACTTTTCACGAGGCAATAAAAGTTGGAGACTATAGGCCATGCTTCCCTCTCCTTTACACCAGTGCAACCCCAGGTTGTGCCATTTCATGGTGCAACTGAGTGAATTTGCTGTAGCACTTTTCAGACCAAACCTGCAACAGGGTCACAGAGGAAATGTAAACAATAACTGCTCCATTATGCCTTGTCTGAACGGGCATGTCTCCTGATATTTCCAACCAACCCGCTACTGTTGGTGCAGTGCCACTAGCGGGCATGCTTGTGTAAACCACTGAAGGTTTGTTACCCTGAGGCAGTCTAGCCCTGTGCTAGAGGGACATTCATCTCACTCTGCTCTGTACTTACTCAGGCACAAAGGGGCTGCGGGACTCCATTGTCTATTAACATGACAGATCCTTCGGCTGGGTCCCTGAAGTTCAAAGCCTTGATTACAGGCGTAGAGAACTTCATCTCCAAACAGGAACTCCTCCCCATGAACGGATCCGTTCTCTATTGAGTCAGGTGGCCCACAGGAGATCTCTACACCACAGAAAATAAAATTTTTCAATCAGAGGCCTAGAGTTCTGTGCAGATACAAAATTTGTATCCACATCCCTATCCACAAAAACAAGCCGTGGCTATTCCCATCCACATCGGCGGATACGGATACCTGTGGCTATAAAGAGGACATCTGCAAATCTGGAGGGCACTAAACACAAAATGTATATCCGCATCCATATCTGCAAAAACGAGCCATATATATCTGCAGATCTGTATGGTTCTAAGATGCCATTACAAGCTGCCTGTCTTGGTCACAACCTGTTCTGAATCTTCTCTTGGGAGCTCAGGTAGAGCAGCTAGAATGGCAGAAATGTAATTTTCATACATGCAGCACATATGTAAATAGCCCCAGGTTATTCCATTTGCTGGCAAAGAGATAGTATAACAACAACTAGCACAGAATGCCACCAGGGCTTGCCAGAACCCCCTAAAAACAAATGCAATGTCGGTTGGCTTTAGCCAAAGGCATTACAAAATCCCTTTATAGACACTTGAATGTTGCTAAGCTTGAAAAGGAAAAGGAAATGCAAAATCAAGATTCAGGGCAAGTGTCTTAAGCTTGGTTTACACTTAAAAGTTATATCAACACAGCTACATGAGTCAAGAGTGTGAAAAAAACATTTAAACTATTACATCTAAGCCGATGAAACCACCAATATAGATACTGCTAGGCTGGGGGAAGAGAGCTCCTAGTAAAGTAGCTATAACTGTTTGGGTAGTGGTATTCCCAAACTGCCAGACAAACTCCTTCTACCGGTGCATGTTATGTCTACAACAGATAGTTATGAGGGCTGTCAAGTATCAGAGGGGTAGCTGTGTTAGTCTGTATCTGCAAAAACACTAAGAAGTCCTGTAGCACCTTATAGACTAACAGATATTTTGGAGCATAGGCTTTCATCGGCAAAGACCCACTTTCTCAGACCAAGCAGGTCTTTGCCCATGAAAGCGTACGCTCCAAAAAAATCTGTTAGTTTATAAGATGCCACAGGACTGCTCATTGTTTTCAGGACTGTCCAATGAATAAGCATAGTTTGAAACATGCTGTTAAACAATAATGGCCCACCTCTCATTTAAATATTTTGGGATGTTTTCTGCATTTTTAAATATGCTGATTTCAATTACAACACTACACACTGCACACTTTGTATTATTATTTTAGATTACAAATATTCACACTATAAATCAACAAAAGAAATAGTATTTTTCAATTCACCTAATACAAATTTTGTAGTACAATCTCTTTACGGCAAAAGTGTAACTTACAAAAGCAGCATTTTTATGTAACGGCACACAAAAATAAAACAATGGATATCTTTTGGATACCTTTTTCTTGGAGTTTTTGAAAGGGCCCTGTATTGGTCTCATAGCTAAACAACTGAAATAAAACAAAGACTAAAATGTTAGCCAAGGCTTCACTCAACTACAGTGCAGAGAGGAGGTGCCAAAAGATAACAACCAGATTCCAAGCTGAACATTCATACTTATCTGCCATATCAAACATCCCTAAAGCAAACAAGACAGAGAAATAAAGTTAGAACTCACTTCTGCACACTGGTGCTGCTCCACTCCACAGTTTGTTCCCTTGGCAGATACGTTCTGCAATACCCTAACAGAAAAAAGGAAAAGGCTCACGAAACAGCCTCAGATTATTAGGACTGTGTCATTACTGCGCTGCAGGAAAAGAGGTTCAAAGCTGCCCTCATTTTCTCATGACTGATCCTGACTCATTTATTCTGCTATCCTTCTACATGTTCCCTCCTACAGAAATCCACGTAGCAAAGGAGAGCAGAATGTTGGAACCCACAGCCACCTGTTGAATGTCAGAGCAAAATTCTCTCCCAAAGCTCATGTACCACCTGCAACAGCTTTTGTGAGTTCAGAAAAGGCAGGGAGCTGGGGGGTGGAGGGGAAGTCTGCTTTAAAATCTTTCATGCCTTGCTGCGACACCTTGGCTGCCTTGGCTCTAGTTTGTTGCTGTCATCAACTGGAGAACATTGGTGAAAAAAATATGACAAAGATCATGCCATACTCAGGGGAAGTTAGGGGATTTACAGATGCTGCATCAATGGCACCACCAACCACAAACTGGAGAGTAATTCAGCAGTTAGGCTGGGATCAAATCCAGCTCCCATAGAAAGAAGCAGGTGAGAGGTGCACCCTGGTATGGGCCGGGGTCAAACCATGGTCGATGAGACGGTTCAATGTGCATTTAGACAGGTTTCTTACCATCACAGCTAATGATTACAAAATAATACTTCTAAAGCACTTTTCATCCTCAAACATTTTACCAACCATTGCCACATAATTCTCCCAGGACCCCGAGAGCTAGGTCAGTGTCTACATTGTACAGAAGGAAAAAGAGAGGCAGAGGACAAGTGTCTTTCTCAAATCTGTAGAGCGAATCCATTTCAAAGACAGGATCAGGATTTAGGATTTTGTGACGTCTCCTGCTCACATGCTCTGAGCAGTGGAGCCTGTCCTGCTCTGTATAGGTTATTTATGGTGAGAGAAACCAAACAGGAGAATAAAATCGTCAACTTGATTCTCTGCTCACATGCACCCCATTTTACATCAGTGCTCCTCTACTGACTCCAGTAGACTTTCTCCCGGTTTATATCAGTGCAGCGGTGATGAGACTCTGTTCCACTGTGTGGTCATTGTTACCTATTTATCTCCCTTTTTCACTCACGCCTGTGTAAATCAGGAGCAAATTCAGTGAAGCTGATGGAGCTACACTGGCGTAAAACCAGAGTACATGGGGGAGGAGGACAGAGCCAGGGAGTTCAGTCAGTTGCTAGGAACTTGGCTCATATTCTACTCACTCATACCAGCATATGTCGGGAGTGACTCCAATGGAATCACCGGAATTAATCCAGACTTGGTCTCACCACTGAGAGCCGACTTTGGCCCACGCACGTCTGGTTAGGACCTTTAAGAAACAAGCACTGACCGAGTTGGTATCTATAACTGTTTATAGGCATTCCAATGGCACTTAGCACTGTAGCAGCATTCCACAAACACGGAGGACATATTTAGCTGCCCAGCACCCCTGAGCTGCATGGAAACAGATCCCCCTTTTGTAGCTAAGGGAACTGAAGAACAGAGCAGTTGAACAACTTGCCGCTGGCTACACAGGAAGACAGGGGAAAGCTAAAGGGAGAATCTAGAGCTCTTGATTCCCAATCCCGTGGGCTCTGTGTTCTAAAGACGGGGATGGGAATCTAAGACCATTCTGTGCCCTTCTTGTCAGCAGTCCCACCTGTTTTCAAGATCATTTGGGTGGGTTCTCATTCCAATATTTATTATTTATACCTTTTATAAGTAGCTGGGCAGATGTGAGCTCTGCAATTAAATAATACTTTTTTTTATTCTATCCCACTCATGTGCTCTCTTCTGTGTCGCTTGTCCTCTCGCCTTAATAGCGTACTAGAAACATCAATTCTAATTGTTATGAGAACCATATTAAACTCTGTTTGGTCACAGGACATTGTCTGACCTCTAAGTTTGGATCTTATTTCTTTTACAAGTTATGCCCATATGAACAGCCCAGTTCACTTTAAACTACGCTTGTTCTTAGGGCACCATGCTGTGGCGATGCATTTCAGAGGCATGCAGGAGACTTCTGCACAACAGCGGGGAGGCAAGACTCACACTAGGGGGCAGAGATGGAGTACTTTCTAGGAGAAACAATATTTTTTATTTGGAAGAATTTTACAGTGAGTTTCTTCCACCTCTGGCAGGGAGGTAGCCTCTGTCCGCAAATCAGTCCACTGCTGAAGTTTGATCAACCACCAGTTTATACCAATGGTATTATTGCAGGGCTGCTTATTTTATTTTATTTGGCTGGGTCAGGAGCAGAATGTTCAGCACCTTGCAGAATCGTGCTCTGACAGGCTGACTTAAATATACTGTATTATTTGTATTGCAGTAAAGCTTAGGAGCTCTGGTCATAGACCTGCACTCCTCTGTGCTGTGCATGGTACAGAGAACAACAGCACAAAAGGCGCTGACTCTGAAAGTTCATAATCTGAGTATCTTCTGTTTCAGAACTCTTCCCTACCTTACTGTGGTTAACCAAAACCACCATTTGCAGGGTCTGGGCAGGGTTTAGCCAGGTTAACAGGCAACTTTTCTTAACTTAGGCCTGGTCTACACTAGCTTTTCTTTTGTGGAAAAGCCCTTTTCTTCTGGGGGAAAAAAAAAAGAAAAGAAAACCCTTGCGTCCACACTGCAAAGCTTGTTATTCTGGAAAAACAGGGCATTTAACTGAAAATAACAACTCCACCAAAATGAACGACTTTCTCTGATTTCCCCCTTTCAATTTCAAAACTGACTCAGTGTGTACTAAGCAGATGTAATTACAACTAATTGGCCTCCAGGGAGGCATCCTGTCTTTGCCCTTATTTCGAAGCTGGGCTCTCTAGTGTGAATGCTCAATTTCAAAACGCTCTTGCAGCATGAACACTCTTTTCAAAAATAATTTATTTTGACATTAGAACGTTGAAATAAGTTATTTCTGAAAAACCCTGCAGTGTAGGCATAGGCCAGAAGGATATAACTCATGAGAGGTTATGACTTGCTATTATTTCCCCTGTAACCATTGCTTTGTGAAGAGAGTATAGGTTAATTAACAAGCACAGGGCAAAACCAGAAGCACTGGACTCTGCTCCCAGCTCTGCCCTGAGTAAGCTGCTGCAACCGCTTTGCATCTGTTTCCTTATCTGCAAAACACATATACATTTATCTACATCCAGGGACTACTGTGAGGTGGGCATCACTAGTGTTTGTGAAGTGCTCTGAGATAATCAGGGGGAAGGTGCACGAAGCTGGGGAGTCACAGCATGAGAGCCAACCTGAGCTGGGGATGAGCGTTCTGGGAAATCAGTCTGTTTTCATTCAGTAGATCAAAGGGTGAGATAGTAACTCTGCTCTGGTTACCATCTGCAACACTAACAGAAGCCCCTGATTGGTGGGGCCGAGAGATTTGCCAGGCCCCTGGTTAAGGTGGGGGGAGCCCGGCTTTGCACCCCTGGAAGGTGTGGGGTCTTGAGTGGAAATGGAGGGGCTTGGGCAGAAGGGACAAGGGAGGTTAGCTTCCCCAGGCAGCCTCATTGCCACCCAGAGTGTGTCTCGCCTATTCCAGGCAGCTTTCAGCACTGCTTGGAGCACAGGGCGCTGGTGGTGATTTAAAGGGGGCGGCTGCCGGCAGCCCCGGGGCTCTTTTCCCCCCCCACAGTCAGGCCTCTCCCCGATTAAGAAGAGCTGCAACTGCAAAGAGCCAAAACAACCATTTCTTCTTACAAATCTTTCTCCTCCCTCCACAAAATTGCTGGCTTGTATTTGTCTGAATTGCGACCTGCTCAAGGTTTTCTGGTTGTGCTTTTCTGAAGTGTTTTGAAAAGCCCTGTGCCTGCATACACAATTCTACAGGCAACAGCAACAATAAGAGAAAAGCAGAAAGCTTCAGCAGAAGCTAAGGAAATAATCACTTGGCTGTCATAATACATCCTACTCAACAAAGAGGCTAAGCAAGGACAACAGAGATGATAACAAAAGGGTTAAGCTTAATAACACTGGTTTGTGTGCTGTAGAGTCGGTGGACTTACTTGTAATTCATAGCCAGCATGGCATGTATAAAGAACTGCATCCTGGTAGCTGTAACTAGCACCAAGCACAATTCCATGCTCTGGGACCTCTGGTTTCCCACAAGATACAGGAATGCAGCTGTCATCTGAAAACGATGGTGCCCAGCTGCCATTGGGCTAAAGTCAGAGGAAAAAGCATTTAAAGGCTTGTTAGAAAATGTAAAAACTAATGACAAGAATTTATCACTTGAGATGAGAAATAACTATTACATGAAGAAATCAGAAAACCTGGTGGAAAGAGATTTACACTCACCCCTCACTACACGAGCACAATTGGTTCCCAACTTTCTTCTCATAGGCAAAAACTCATATGCGGGACACTCCATTACCATTAAATACACGTAAAAGTCTCTGACTGGTTCCTAGTGCTCCTAACTTGGGGAAGGAGTGGAAGCTTTTGAAAGGTAAGTGAACCTTGGGTCTGGGGCGGGGGGGATTGGGAGGGTTAAAGGCTGGGGGCAGTTTGGGGCCATGACCAGGAGGGAGGGTTAAAATCTGGTGGCAGGCTGGGTCTGTGGGGCAGACAGGGGGCGTGAAAGCTGCAGTAGGTTGGGTCCCTGGGGCCGGCGGGTGGGGGGTTTAAAGCTGCTGCAGGTTGGGTGCACGGGCTGGTGGGGGGGTTAGGCTGTGGTGGGGTGGGTGTGCGGGGCCAGCGGTGGGGTTCAGACTATGGCGGGTTGGGTCTGCAGGGTTGTCGAGGGGTTCAGGCTGAGGCAGGTTGGGTGAGCAGGGCCGGCAGGGGTCGGGCTGCGGTGGGTTAAGGCTGCGGGAGTGTCGGGGGGTCAGGCTGCAGTGGGTTGGGGCAGCGGGGCTGGTGGGGGAGCAGAGTATGGCAGGTTGGCACCTCAGTGAGAGGGGTAAGGCTTGTATTAGCGGGGGGAGTTCACTTGTCTAGTGAACAAAGGTAGGTATATGTGTCTCTCATTTTAGCGATCACTCGTAAGTAAAGTAGCTGTTTAATGAAGGATTAGTGTATTAGTGCAGAGAGGGGCGATAATGCTCATACACTATTACTAGAAGAAACACCTGGGCGGAAGGAGGGAAAGATGCAGATGCCTGCCTGCATCTCCCTGGACCAACCTGTGGCATTGGGTTCCACGTGTCCTGGTGGCCTGGGGCTGGGGAGTCTGCGTAGCAGTCAGTAGCTGCTCCCTGGGGCAGGCCAAGATGGCGGAGTCTGTGCTGCTGGCCATTGGCTGCTCCCTGAGCTTGGGGTGCTTGCTGCCTGCTTGTGCTCATTTGTGAGTGTAACTGGCCCTGCTTTCACACGGCTCTTTTTCTATTTGATGCAAAACAAATGCATTCCAAGCACATCCTATTGTCCTGGCACAACTGAACCCTGGCCTTCCTTTAAGTTACGATAAGCAGAAACTGCATCCCAAATTTGGTAGTCCTAACTCTTACCATTTAGCAGTTCTGGAACAAATGGACTTGCAGATGGATGGATGGACAGACAGACAGACAGCTGCACAAGTGCTCTAAAATATATCCTAGATTTGTACTAATGTAAAATGAAGAGTTCCCACTCTACACTGGTGCCCCATTTTTGCAGGCCCAGCACACTGGCATAAGGGCATTTACAGAGAAAGGGCAGGAGGGGAAACAGAAGCTGAGAGGGGTGTGAAGAGAATGGCTTGAAATCATACAGCAGGTCAGTGACCAAGCCAGGAATGGAACCCAGCTCCCAAGACTCTTAATCTGAGGCGCTAGCACCTCCTCTCCAATGCACCAGTGAATGCTTTCAGCCCTGGCTATGAACACCCACAGAACTGTGCAGCAAACCCAGGGGAGCAGATTGTTTCTCTCCCCTAATTATATTTTTACGCTAAGTTTTTGTCAATGGTGGGTTCGAAAGCCGGAGCAAACGGACTCCTGCAAATTCAGGCTCTTCAGAAATACAAATTATAGCATGTGCAGGGAGCAGGCAAGAGTTCATAAATTCTTCTAGTTTTAGCTCTGGAAGGCCCTGGTGATGCACATGCACACATCTATGCTGAATGTGGCTCCCATGAGCAGCCTCCCTGACTCTCATGGGACTCCTCACAACCCTCAAGGTAAACACATGTAACAGCAGAGGCACTGAGACCACTGACAAGGGAGAGAGAAGTCTCTGCTGCACAGGTTGGCTGAAAGCCAGCTGGCTTTTCGCTCATGTGGTAGAGCACGTGGCTTTAGCCCCTATGGTTGCAGATTCAGTCTGCCAACGTGGGTAGGAACAGGGCCGTTATTACTAGACATTACTACAACATCACTGAAGACACTTGTATTTTACAAATGCAAGATCTGAGGCTTTTAGAGGTGTTGAGGGATGAAGAAGAATGATCCCCATTAATGTCACCAGTAGCTGTAACAGAATTAAGAGTTAAAAGAGAATTCAGTGAATGACAAAAACATTTAGTCGAAGTCCGGTATTATGGTTACGTACTAAGAGGGGAGGACTGTTTCCCAAATCTGGAAGCCTGTGTCTTCTTCTTAAGGGAGGAGCAGAGTCTACTGTGTATTTTACAGTGTTTTAGACCTGTCATGTACAACCAGGGCCAAGTTCTACCCACAGCTGAGTGCATGCTTCCTAGTACAGGGTAGAGCGCTGCACCTTAAAAAAAAAAAAAAGGCTGATGGTCTTTACCTGGCATGTAGATGTATTTGCTCCCGACAAAGTATAGCCTTCTGTGCACGATAATGTAATGCTCTTATTCACAGTGAACTCCTCACCAGAAATTATTACATTGGTTATATTTGTGGGCATGGGACATTTTCTCAGGAAACAGGAAATGCTCTTAGGAGACCAGTGTCCATCTTCCTGACAAGTGCACGTATCCATTTCTGTTTCCATCATGTAGCCCTCCAGACATCTGCAATGCATCACAACCATTGGACAGCTGAAGAACGCGTGCATGATATCTTAATCCTCAAAGTACGAAACCTACCATGTCCCTCAAGAGTCCATACTTTTTTTTTTTTTTACCAGAGTCTATAGACTTCTGTATCAGTTCAGGGCAACCCACTGCAACAGGGTTGAGGCATTTTTTTGTGGGTTTATCAACTGGGTGGGAGGAGTTGGAATACTCTGGCCAGATCCTGACTCCATCTTTGACTGTGTTGCCCTGCTCTAGCAGTACAGAGTAAATGGTGGATTCATCTCCTGAATGGTTTATTGTGCCTCGGAGAGTCCCCATGTGACGTAAAGCCACATTAGCAGCTCCTACACCTCGGGCAGAGAGGGAATTGGCTGGGTGAGAGAGCGATGACCGAGGTGTTACCTTCTGGGGTTTCTGGGTGCTGGAGTTGAACCTGGGAGCTAATTTTGCTTGCCCCCATGATTGGCCAAATCCCAGGCAGACCCCAGGGTTGGGAGACTGCAAGGGTGAACTAAAGATGTATTTGCTTTACCCCATAGAGCCCTCCACTGAGTGCAATTCAGTTGGAGAATTTAGCCCTCCACGTGGTGTGTCCATAGGAGCCTGCACACATACAAATACACCCCAGGTACATGTGCTTATCTAAGAACCCATCCACCCACACCCTTACAAGCCGAGTGGTGACCTGGTCAGGTACCTTTCTTTACATGCTGTCCCTCCATCCCGTCCATCCCTCATTTTAGCCACTTCCACTGATAGCATCCACCCCTCTACTAATATGTTTACATCAGCCTCACAGAAACATAGGAAACTGCAATGTACAACCTTAATGTGCCCTCCACTGCTCACAAGCCTCATGTGCTGTGTGTCTGTGGGTAAAGTAGGAGGCTGGAGTGAGATGTTGCATGAAGTGGGAACCCCAAGAACGTGTATCAACATCCCCAAGAAATCTGCTCCACAGCTCTTCTACATAGCTTACAGCCTTTCACCATCTGAATGTACTTGTTTGCTTTAATGGTCCTGTATTCATTCCCTAGGGATTTCAGGGACATGTAATCATAGCAGACTTCTTACCTGTATTGGACACTACTTCCATAGGTCTGGGCCTCTCCAACAGCCACTGCATTAGGAATGGAAGGTGGGGGTCCACAGGACAGCAGCTCACAGCGTGGAAACGGCTCCCCCCAAACACCCTTTTCGGTACAGGTCAGCTCTGGCTCCCCTTGTAGCACAAAGCCAGTTAGGCAGTTATATATGACTGCATTCTCATCCACGGAGCTGCTCCCCTGGATAAATGCATTTGGAATTGTCGGTGGGGAGCCACATGAAATCTGCCCGCAGAGTGGGAAGGTGGAACTCCATTTGCCAGCTGCCTCACAGGAGACTTCAGAAGGTCCCAGCAGTTTAAAGCCCTCCAGACACTGGAACTGTGCCCTTTTCCCACAGTGGAAATCCTGCCCGATGACAACCCCGTTTTGAATCTCTGGCATGGGGCATTCACAGGGAAGGCAAGAGGGGAGGTTCCCACTCCAGGAGCCGTTGGACAAACACTGCCGCAGTGGATTGCCATGTAACTCGTAACCTGGGAAGCACAGGTACTGCGCGTATTCCCCATAGCTGAAGCCGGAACTGTTCAGAAACCCATGAGCGATGTCTTCTGGGGGGCCGCAACTGACTGGCTCACAGTATGGAGCCTCTGTATCCCAAGTGCCATCAGCTTGACAGGTAAGTACGGATGCTCCGTGTAAAATGTAGCCTTCCCTGCAGTGATACTGAATGTCCTTCCCAATGCCATAATCTGATCCAATGATTTCTCCGTGGGGTAAGGGAAGCAGCACGGTGCACCTGATGGGTTCACAAACTGAAGCGACTCCACTCCAGCTTCCATTTGCCAGGCAGACTCTGCTCTCATCCCCACGCAGCTGGAACCCTTCATTACAGCTGTACTCGGTGTGTTTCTGGAATGTGTACTCTGCTCCAGTCACACGGCCGTTTGCTAAAACAGGTGGGGGGCCACAAGAAACAGGGATGCAAACAGGCTCATTCCCATCCCACTTTTGGTCATCCTGGCATGTCCTTTTATCTGAGCCATTTAACTGGTACCCAGGATCACACTCATAGTGGACCACACTCCTGTAAGTGTAGTTTTCTCCCTTTATATTTCCATTCGTGAGTTTGTTAGGTGGGCCACATGACAACACTTCACAATACGGAGGGGCGTTACTCCACTGTCGGTTAGGCAAACACAGCCTGGTGTTGGACCCAATTAGTTTATACCCTGGCTTACAGGCATACTGCACTGTGCTGCCAACTGTATTCTCAGTCAAATGCAAATAGCCATTCTCTAGGGGTGAGAGTAAGTCACACTCTATTGATACGCAGCCAGGGGCAGTGCCATTCCACATCCCATCCTCTTGGCAAGCTAATACGGGGTTTCCCAGCAGCTCGTGACCGGAGTAGCATGTGTACATAACGACACTTCCATATAAAAAGTTTGTCAACTGCACTGCATTAGTTTCCATCAAAGGACTTTTTATCTCTTTCCCATCACTAGCAACTAAGGTGTGGGTAAAAGGAGGGCTCTCAGTCAGATGGATTCTTTCGTGGTCAAAATGTCCTTCTTCACTTCTGATTTGCACATATTCCCCAAAGTCAATATGGGGAGGCAGGCCACAGTCTGTTGGCAGGCACGCTGGAGTAAAGCTTGACCATCCCAACTCTTCGCAAGTCTGCATGGCGAGGCCTGCCAGATGGAAACCAGGAAGGCAGCTATAGATTATCATGGCACCGTAGCTGTAATCCGCACCTTCCACAAAACCATTCTCAATAGGCTGAGGGGGGTCACAATTTATGGCTGTGCAAGACGGAACATCTGCGTCCCACTCTCCTGTCTCTAAGCAGCTCAGTACCTTCGGCCCTTTGAGCCGGAATCCTCTGTCGCATGAATACGTCACAGACTGCCCATAATGAAAGGCTGCATGGGAATATTTCCCATTCTGAATCTCTTTCGGTTTGGGGCATTCAACAGGCTTGCAAGCTGGCTTTACACCTAGCCACTGACCATCATCTCCACACAGAATAGTGGTGTCCCCCAGTAGGTCAAAGCCTGGTTTACAAGTGTACAGAGCTGTGCTGAGGTAAGTAAGACCCTGCACGTCGACAATGCCATTCTGAATTTCTTCAGGCTGGGGGCACTCTACTGGAACACACTCTGGCAAAGGGAGGCTCCAGGAGCCGTCAGCTTGGCATGTAATAGTCGATTCTCCCTTCAGTAAAAACCCATCCATGCACATGTACCTCACGGAGCTACCAAAATGAAGAGAGGATGCCAAAGGCTCACCAAAGGGAATGTATGGAGGACCACGGCACAGTACAACCTTGCAGACTGGAAAGGAATCATTCCACTGCTGTGATGGCAAACACTTCAGCACCGAGGAACCATGCAAAACGTAGCCCTCTTTGCAGGAAAACTGGACGACACCTACTTGGCGAGCCATCTCTTTCAAGACAAGCTGATTTTCAATCAGTGGTGGGTCTGGGCACTTTGTTGGCGCACACTTTGGGCTTTGCTTTTTGATCCATTTCCCAGACTTCTGGCATGTCCAAGAGGCATCTCCAATCAGCTCATAGCCCTCGTCGCACAAAAACTGAACCTTGGATCCCACGTCAAAGCTTTCTCCCTTGATAGACCCATGCTGGAGAGGAGGCGGTTTGCCACAGCTGAGAGGAACACAGAAAGGTGGTGATTCGCTATGCCAGTGACGATTTGCTTGGCAGACTGAAAGTGAGCTCCCAACGAGCTTATAGCCAGCATTACATTGGTAATGCACTTCATTCTCAAAGAAATGGCCAGTTGTGCTCTGCAAAATGGGCAAGACAAATGGTAAGCAGACTATAAAAACTCTTGACCAGTGTTCTCTGTAAGTTGGATGCTTGGGCACCTGCCCAGGAGAGATCAAGGTGCTGACCAGCTGATTGGCTGAGTGCCCACAGCCACCAGCATACACGTCTACTGGTGGTGCACATCTCCACATGCCTCAGTGCATATAACAAAATTTATTCTGCTCAGGGAATGGAAAATATTAGAGGGAACACTGCTCTTGACCCTGACAGATGAATTTTGATTTTATTAGTCTTTCTGTATTTAACTGTTAAAGAGACAAGTCAGATGTTAGGGCTGATTGCAAAGAAAGAAATATCTGCACTGGAAAGACAGGGGAAGAAGCTACACTCTCTGAAGTCAGAGTTGCAGTGAATGAAACATTAAATTACTTAAAGATATTTTCCTTGCCATACATGCAAAAAAAAATCTATGCACAAAAAGGGAGAAGAACAACAGAAAACTGGAAGTAGCCAAAGGCAGCCTCTGCAAATGACCTGGCTCTTTAATTTAAAGCTTTATTCTACAGGTAATCCTGAGACTGCAAGTACAATTTTGCAAGGAAAACTTACAAGGCACGATGCATATTTATCATGGTAGAAAAACAGTATTGATGATCACACCTAATAATAACTGTGCAAACTGAAATAAGAATGGAGGAGAAGTTTTAATTTTTCAGCTGATTTAGCCATGGCCTATCACTGGCCTTCACAAGACAAGGAAAACAAGTTATTATAATCAGAAGAGTTTGTTCCCTTAAGGAAGTAAATAAAATGGCTCGAGGTGCATGATGCACTCTCCACTTTTCTTTAGTGGAACTGTCTGGCTTTTATCAGCCCTGCTTCTTTCAGGATGTGGGTGGACAGCCCAGAATGTTTTAATGTAATATCACGAGGGGGCCACTCTGTTATGATCACATTTGTCGTAAAAGGCAGTTTTGTTTTGCAAGACTTTACTCTTGGAACCTTGGTTTCTGAGATGCATCCTTCCCATTCTTCCTAAAGCTTATTATTGCTTCCCCATCCCTGGAGAGAGAGAGCATTTGTTCCCCCCTCCACCCTCAATTCTAACTGAAGTTCTAGCAAAAAACCAAAAAAATTGGATCTTGCGTCTCCCCTAACCACCCACGAAATTTAACAGGAAGCCACTTCTTTGTACATCAGAGTAGAATACAGGTCCAGCAATAAGAGAAAAGCTGTTCATTACTTCTTTCAGCTCTGATAAAGTTATTGGCTTCTAGCTTTTTTATTTCAAATTAATTTGACAGTTAAGCCAAATTCTGCCCTCAGTGGGAGGTGTGTGTGTATTCAAATGGAAGAATTCATCCCAGAGTTATTTGTTTATTAAAAAAATCAGATGTTTCCTTTGTTAGTTCCAAAAAACCAAGGCTGGTGAGCTATCTGAAGCACCTGGACAGATCTCTAGGGAGCAGTGGGAACTGGCCTCCAGACTGGAGAGGACAAATATGTAGCAAGATGTTAGGAAAGTCAGCTAAGAGAGTGCTTTTTTGAATGTCATAGAAACTCTGAGTCTCCCATAACAAACCTTTGCTCATAACAGGAAATTCTGTTCATTGTATTGCGGTTTTGAGAGGCTTAATTTTGATACACGACCACCCCCCTCATTCCTTTGCTCATCAATGCTGCTTACATCCCACTTCAACTTGAGCGGGAATCTTTAAGACACTCCAAATTCTACGTGCACAGCCAGCAGCTTGGAAAGCCCTAATCATACCTCAATGAATCCATTTTCAAGCTTGGGTGGTTCTCCACAAGACACCGGATGGCAGGTAGGTATGGTACCGCTCCAGTCTCCGGTGGCCTCGCATGTTCTTTTCTTTTCTCCTTTGATATAGAACCCCTTGTTGCAGCTGTAAGCAACCACTGCTCCAAAACTGTAGTTGGCTCCACTCGCGTAGCCATTTCTAATACTTGGCGGTTCCCCACAGCGAACTGGGACGCACTGGATTGCCAGAGGAGAAGGAATCCACTGGCCCCCTCTGTTGCACTCAACCTTGGCAGACGTGTTTAGGACAAAACCTTCCATACACTTGAAGCTCACAGTTGAACCAGAAGGAAACTTAATTTTATTAACTGATTCCAGGATGGCGTACGACACCGTGGGTGGCCGCTCACAAAAATCAGCAATGCAGTGAGGCATCTTCTTGCCAGCAGGAGGCACCCACTTCCCCTCAGCATTGCACAACAGTTGAGCATTGTCCTCCAAGCTGTAGCCATCTGAGCAATAGTAATAAGCTATGTCTCTGAACAACCGATGCGCACTGTGCGAGGAAGCATGTTCGATATGAGGAGGTTCATCACAGGAAACAGCCAGGCACTGCTGATGGCTCATGCTCCACTCACCACTGGCTGAGCATTCTACAGTGTCAGGGCCAATTAACGTGTAGCTGTGGATCAGGAAAAGATCAATGGCATATAGAGTTAGATTGAAAACTGACGTTGTCAGCCGTCCCACAGACCCTGGAAAAAAGCTCCCCAGACTCCAGTATGCAGCTCTAGAGTGGCTGTTTATTGCTTAGATATTATGTCGATGAACGTTAATCTAGACAGAGTTGTTCTGTCTGTAGGATGGTTTGGGGTAATCCAATGAGTTGTGTCACTGAGGGGAGGGGTTTTGGAGGAAGGGATGCAACGGAAAGGTGGGACGGAGTGGAGCTTGAGGCAAAGTGGGGGGTTGTCCCAGGACCTGCACCTGGCTGGGAACTGCCTTGGTTACAGAAAAACCTGTTATCTATGGAGAAATAGGTTACAGAATCTGACTATCTGGCTCACAGCAAGACTTTACCCTTTGGTAAAGTTTTTCCCACCACAATCAGAACATTTGGAACAACAAATGTTCCCCAACAAAGGGAAACAAACCTCCTTCCCCAAATAGAGCTTCTTGTGGCTACAGAAGGAAGCAGAGTTAGATTCTATGAAGTCCCATGGGGTTCTTACTATGCCAGTCAAATTCACCTATTACGTGCTCAGATACAATGGAAACCTGGAGCAGTACAAAACCCTAAGCTAGTTAGCTAAAAATATTTTTTGTTGTTAATGGGTATGTTGTCATTTGGTAATAACATCTCCATAAGAAACCACCCACATATATAAAAAGAAACACTTTCAAAATTCAGTACAACATGTAATTTGTTTCTAACCTTTTTACAAACGCAATTTTAACATGTAGTCAGTGGGTAATAAATGCTAATCAGTCTCTGGGATTGGATCATAAACAGATGAACTTCATGCTGCCAATTGTCCCACTTACACTGCAGCTGTTTAAACATATGATGTGTTGTCTATGAGTTTATTTGAAGTCTTACATTTTTATGCTGTGTTCATACAAAAAGAGAATGATCAAAAAACCACTGTGAAAGCCTCTGATGAGTCTCTGCAGCTGAGGATGGAAAGTGTCTGTTCAGATTTTGTTGGCTACATCTGTGAAAGTACTGTGCCGCATCTGCAGGATTTATTTTCAGACACCATTGGTTGGGATTCCAGGAAAAATAGCACATGGAAGTGCCAATTTTTGACACGATGCATCATTATAAACCCATTGTCATGCAGGTGACGGCTGTTCTCGTCATATGCTTTTTAGCTTACCTGTGTAAAATACTTGTACCTTAAACAATAGGGGTATTTATGGTACAAGTATTTTAAACATGCATTGGGGGTACATGGGGGAGGGTCACAAAGGTCCCCCCCCAGCATCTGCCCTCCTGCACTCACTGGAAGCGGTGGACAGGAGCAGAGCAGGAAGGAGGGGGTGGAGCAGGCGAGGGGAGGGATGGGAATTGGGTGGAGCAGAGTCAGGAGAGGGGTGATGCATGGGCAGAGCAGGACGGGAAGGGGCACGGGTGGAGAGGGGACACGGCAGGGGCTTGTGGCTGGTGCCCCCCACCCCAATCTCCCTCACAGTCACCACTGGTAAAGAACAAAGCCCTCTGGATCTAAGTTCTTTTAAGAAACAGGAATTAATGGATTTAATGTATTATATCACACACAATGTGAATGTGTCAGTTTGGAAGGTGAATGACTGTACATTTATTTCATTCCTTTCATCAAGAGGGAGAACAGGAGGGTGGTGAAGCACTGGAATGCTTTACCTAGAGAGATGGTAGAACCTTCATCCCTAGAGGTTTTTAAGTCCCAGCTTGATAAAGTTCTGGCTGAGATGATTTAGTCGAGGGTGGTCCTGCTTTAGGCAGGGGTCTGCACTTGATGACCTCCTGAGGACCCTTCTAGCCCTAGGGTTCTATGAATCTATGAACATAAGACTCCACGAACTGATGCCCTGACCAGGCAAAGATTTAACATGTGTGCTTAACTTTACGCGCCACATAGCTCAATTGAGTTCAACAGGAATCTCACAGTGTGTAAAATTAAGCACCCATGAGAAAATCTTTGCAGGACTTTGCAACCTATTCTGGGATGAAATATGGCATGTATTCCAAAATGCACAGAAGCAGTACACAGATGGAAAGTGAAGGAGGAAACAGTGCAGCTGAAACTGCAAAGAGATGATCAGGAAAGCAGAAGGTAATTAATCCAAAATAGATTTGACCTTGACACCAGGATTAATATTGCGGATCTCTAGTGGGAGGAAGGAGGTCCAAGGATTAAGGGCCCAGCCTAGGATGTGGGAAACCTGAGTACAATTCCCTGCCTCACCGTGGACTTCACATGTGACCTTGGGCAAGTCACTTTGCATCTCTGAGCCTCAGTTCCCCATCTGTAAGGGTAAGAGCACTGCCTTGTCTTTCATGGATGTTGTGAGCTTAACCAATTAACAGATTGTGAAGTGCTTTTAGATGCACTGATGAAATAGGCACAGTGACTAGAGCTAGAGTGGAAAATACTGGCCCATGGGCCAGATCTGGTCCACCAGGGTTAGTCCCTGGCATGCCCCAACATCCCTGTATTTACCTGCGCCTCCATAGTTGTCAGGCAATTGCAGGTCTCATTTGCTGCAGATTGCCATTTGTGGCCAGTGGGAGCAGCAGGACGTCATAGACACCAGGACGCTGCTTCCAGATGACCTCCTTGACAACAAAGGGCAAACAGTGCCCAGTACCTGTGTCGGCATTGGCACATACAGTGGCGGCAGGACTAACCACGGTGGGCTGCCGCTTTTTTATTGCCCACCCCTGGACTAGTGGGAAAGAGCCTCCAGTTGAATCCCAAGCGTTACTGATTTCAGCAACTGGATTTCCCTGTCGCTCTTCCATTCTGGTATGTATCTCAACTAACCCTACCAGACAAACAGGAGAGGGAAGGAGCTTCCCAGTTCACAAAACCTGTCAATCCCCTTTCCCCTTTCCTTTCCATCCATTTACAACAAGACGTGCTTCTAGAACAGGCATGTTCCGAAGAGGACACAACATCAAAGAGCAGCAATAGGACGCAGCCTTACAGCGAGTAAGCTACAGGACGGCCTGACAATTTTTACTCATCGTGGGTTTCATTCTAGTGGTACTAATCTACATACCCTTCCTTACACGTATAAGTGACTGTGTTGCCATAAGTAAAGTTATTCCCACTGGTCTCAGCATCTTTGATGGCGGGAGGGGTTCCACAAGAGACAAGTTCGCAGACTGGTGGTGTGCTGTTCCAGTGAGCTGAAGCTTCACACACAAGTACTGGGGAACCCTGTAGGCTAAGAGAATAAGAGTATTATTAATTTGTAACCACAGTTTGCAGGAGAGTGAGGACAGAAGCCAGGTGCTCCTTCCAAATCCCTTGTAGCTATAACCCTCGCCCCAGTGAAGTCAGGGGAAGTTTGCCATTGACTTCACCGTTTTGTGAACAGAGCTGTAAAATCGTTGCTCAAGTGAAGTCAAAGCCAAACTTCTCCATGACTTCACTTGAGCTACGATTTTTACCCCATGTTCACAAAATATAAAACTCCCTTTGTCAGAGCAGCAGGTGACCAGAACTATTAGAAGAGAAAGCTGACAGTCTATTCTCCGCTGAATCGCTCGAACTACACTTTCAAAACCTCCACTGAAGCAAATGGGAGTTTGGCCCACCTACAGATGGCAAAATGGGGCCATCAGTGTTGGAATTAGGCTATTTATTTATATGCCACCGCCACAGTGTCCATCTGCAGGACTCTGAAACTTGATTCACCCAGAAGACTAAAGGAAATGTTGATGTTTATATTAGCTTTCAAGAAGTCATTCATCCCCCGTAGGATAAGAAAAGCTAAGGAAAGGGGTAAGATTAGAAGTTAGTTGATTTTTTTACTCCTTAGCTACAGTAACACCAAGGAATATGCACAGAATGCCACAGAGTTATTCAGGCACAGAACAGCTCATGTTCTGCACAGGCTTGCAACATGCGCGTGAGGAAAAAAAAAAGTGAGGTGGACAACAGAGTGGTTTGGATCCAGACTTGCACAGATGCCAAGACACTAAGCAAAGGGGGTTGGTGTGGAGGGTCACTGGCTGGAATGGTGACTACATACAGGTATGGTGGAGTTCATCTCCCACACGCTCAGGAAACATGGCCACAAGAAAAACCCAATTATTTAGACTTTATGCAGACTTTAGAAAAGAAATATATCATCCATACTGTGCAAAACAGCCTTCAAAATATACAGTTGGAATTGGCATTTATGAAACAACATTACACATCAATTGTGATTTTCATGTAACAGATACATATAAAGGAAGACAAGATGTGTTTAATAAACATTATATGGTTGGTGTAGTTCTGTGTTCTTAGACAAAGCTTCCATTTACTTTAGTAGTAATTACGCCCAAATTAGGAGTGCAGGTTTGAGCATGTACTCTTGATATAGGGCTTGATTCCACCCTGCCTTGCTATTTAAGCTGTCATTTACACCAACTGAGAATGGGCACAGACTATGTGTAAAAACACAACCACATCAGAGTCCTCTGTTCTCTTATACTAGTGTTATCATTTCACCCCTACTTGACCGCATTTGTGAGTAACTGCACAAGGTGAAGGGCACATACGCTCAGGTTATGTATATATGTGAATACAGCTGTGTGTTTGCAACAGGTATAGGTAACATTAAGGTTTTTTTTAATTTGTAGAGTAGGTCACATGATTACGGCTATTTCTTTTTATATAATGGGGGATTGTTCACATTTGTCTGCTAAACACCTGCTTACACCAGGCTCAATCCACAAATGTAAAATGAAAACACAAACTTAAAATAAATCACAATTGTACTGATTTTATTCATTCATCAGAATGGCTATATAAGTCACTTTAATTTACAGGAGGCTCTTTTTGCTGGTATTTTAAGATCACTGCAGAATAATAATTAACATTAAAAGGTAATTAATCATACTGTAGCCTTTCAGGTGTAAATAAGAACTTTAAAGAACTGATGATTCTGGTATTGGGTTAATTTCCTATGTCTGAAATGTGCTTACAGGTTGGTGAGAAAAAGTATGAATTAAACATTAATAAAATGACAGACGCTACATGAACGTCTCATAAGTGTTGGCATTTTGTGTGAAACACAAAAAGTCCCTCAAAATGAAAAAATCCTTAAAACTATTAATATGTTCCTCTGACAACCTCTACCTCAGACATGATTTTGCCATTCCAGCAAATCTTTATATTCATCAGCATCTTCATAGCAGAGTTAGTGTCTGTGACTTAACCCTGTAACCTTTACCTGTATCCACTGTTACAAGCATATGATGCAGTAGAAAGGTATGTCATGCCACTCAGTGTGTATTTTCCATTGTTTATGTCCTGCGGGCGAGGACATTTTACGATTTCACAGGAAGGAGGAGCATGATTCCAAGCACCATTGGCAAGGCACAATGTCTCCTTTTCCCCCAGTAGATTGTATCCTTTGTTACATCTGCAATGAAAGATGATAACTACCATAAAATACACACCTCTTGCTCGTACAGGATTCTCCTCATGTATCTCTGTCCTCTCTCCCACCCACATACAGTAAGGATTAGCATGACTTCAAAAATGTGGTTTTCACTGGTAAATGGAAAAGTTTTCAGCTTCATCTTAAATATTCTCAGAGATCTAAAATGGTTCTGTAGGCTCAGGATTTTCCCCCTGTAGCTAAGGAAGTGATCCTTCATCCCACTAAAAACCTATGGCTATGGTTACACTAGCGAGTTTTGTGGTGGAACATCCACACACAAAATGCGTTTTGTTGACAGTTTGCTGACAAAACTCAGCACTTTTGCCGTCAGTGTTCTGCCTCTCAGCCACGAGGCACAACCCTGCTGTTGACAGATTCTGTTGACAAAAAATCAGAGTGGACACTCTGGGGGCCTTCTCTCAAGAGACAGGGCATCCAGAACAATGGGCAGCCCTGTCTGCTGTGCTTCCGGGTGCCTGTTTTGTTGGGAGAGCAGCGGGGCAGTCTGTCCACTCTGTTGACAGAGCAGAGCTCTCTCCCGATTGGTTTTTGTGTGTGGCCGCTCTCTGTTGACAGAAGTTTTGTGGGGAAATCTCTTACAACAGTGACTTCTGTTGACATATCACTGCCGTGTAATCGTAGCCTATGTGATTCTTGGTGGGGGTGCCAATTTTCAAAACCACCTGAGTGATTTAGGAGCCAAAGTCTTATTTCTAAAAAGACTCTGACTGTGAAGTGATCAGCTCATTCTTTAAAATAGGATTCCCAAGTCTCGTAGCCTCCTTTAAAAAACTGATCCAAGGTCTGTCAGATCTTGAAGGCTCATGCCTGAATAGAATGCAAAGGACAAAAACACAGAGGGACCTTGTGGCCTCTTCTCTGTGGATGTGTCTGTAAGTCCCTTTGCCAGTGAATAGAAGAAAGGATGGAGTTATACACCATATCCCTGGAGACAGTAGGGATGGAGAAGTATCTGAACAGGTGCTGAATACTGTATTCAGAATTTGCAGAAACGCCAGACACTTCACTAAAAAAGCTATTAAAACAAAACAGCAGCCCAGCAGCACTTTAAAGACTGACAAAATAATGTATTAGGTGGTGAGCTTTCATGGGACCATATGGCTATGGTTTGAAGAGGTGGGTCTGTCTCACAAAAGCTCACCACCTAGTAAATTATTTTGTTAGTCTTTAAAGTGCTACTGGACTGCTTTTTTGTTTTGACAGCTTTATTAGTGAAATCTCTTTGGCATTTCTGCAAATTCCCAACACAATATTCAGCACCTGCTCAGATACTTTTCCATCCTGACTGTCTTCAGGGATATGGAGTATAACTCCATCCTTTCTTCCATTCCCTGGCAAAGGAACTTAAGGACACATATGGCTATGGTCGGAAGAGGTGGGTCTGTCCCACAAAAGATCACCACCTAATAAATTATTTTGTTAGTCTTTAAAGTGCTACTGGACTGCTGTTTTGTTTTGATAGCATATAGACTAATATGGCTCTCTCTCTGTTACTAAAAAAGCTGTTTCTATGGGAAAATAGGAAAAAATTACTGAACCTAATTTGCTAATTTTTCACATAAAAATGTAGGTTTTCTATCCAAATTTGCAAAGCAAAAGGGAACTATTCCACAGGTTTTGTTAGTATTTGTGTGTCTTTTACAGATTGTACAGTGGACATCATTTAAAACGCAACACTTCCTACTCTGCAACAGCTCCTGAGTTTTCTTCTATCTTGGCCATTTAAAGACCCTCTTAAACTCTTCTTTAACATGATGCCTACAACATACTTGACAATCCCTAGCCAGCGAGTATGCTGATACCACAGCCTCTCATGATGTCTAGAATTGCTGCATTGCTCCTTTTACTTTCCCATCTGTCTGTCTGCATCCACCTGCTGCTGTCTTTAGTCTTATTCTGTAAGCACTTGAGGCAGGGCCCTGTTCTGGCTCTGTATTTGTACAGCACCTAGAGCAATGAGGTCTGGACATGTGATTAGGGCTCCTAGGACCTCCCTTAGTAGATACAAAAATAATAATACAAGATGACACTGGGGTAACCGAGTTTCTGGGGTGATGAATGGTGAAAGATGAATAGGCCCATTATGCAGTTCCTAACTAGTATTATTTCAAGGGCTTTAATGTACATGCCATTATGTGGAATAAGTAAAACATTGTGTATTGACTACTAACTGCAGAGTGGTTGTCAGGGTACAGTGATCCACAGGATTCATTTTCTGCCCTATGTATTAAAATAAACAGAACCTAGTATTGTAAGATTTGTGCACCCCATGGAATGGTTAACAGGTGAGCTTTATGGGTGGATTCTGATCAGTATTCCATCATCTCTACCTGCCCACACACCACGCAGGTCAGTTACGCTGTTAAATACAGTTACTGGTGTTCTGATTTCCTTCCAGACTCCTACAGCAATACTGCTCCAGAATCTCCTACCTGTACAGCACCTTACTGCTGTAAGTAAAGTTTGAACCCTCGATGGCACCATTCTCTGGAATAACTGGACTACCACAGGAGATAGCTGTAAAGAGAGAAGATCAAAAACAGTTGTTCAGACAGCACAGATCCAAGACACAGACAAGCAGATTTCATTTCTTGTGGAAAAGCCTCCTTGGGCTGAATTCCATTAGCCTCACTTACACAAGCACTTGCAAAGAGGACAGAGTTGGGAGTTGCCCGAGTCAGGGTAGTAGGATTTGCCCTGCAGGAGTGATCGATTTTGCTACAGCAACATAAATTAGTTATATTTATACCAATATAAATGATTGGAACTGTCTCATTTGCTTTCCTGCTGTGCTTGTCTCCCAATTCAGGAACAAGAAGCTGGCAGGACTTCTGCTATCCTATAAGAAAGTATCAGCTAGGCAAGCAGATGCTTCATTGCTTAAAACAGGATCTTGCTGTGTGCTGCTGTCCAGACTGCACTGGCACACCAGGGCTTTGTCAAAGCAATAGCACAGGTAGATGTTTTGTAGGTAGCAGTCTGGGCACTAATTCAGCCAAGCACTTTGCCTGTATGAAGCAAAACATTTACACTTGTGCTTACCTTCAGATTCATGCTCTGCCATATAAGGATGGGCTTCATCAGCTACTTAAAGTTTACACAATCTTCTGCGCTTTGCTGAACTGGGGCCTTGGTGTTTATTAAATGGGTGATTTAGACCAGTGGTTTTCAACCAGCGTGTTGTGGCACACTCATGTGCCATGAGAACTGTCCAAGTATGCCGTGAAATTGGGCTCAAGCAGCAAGGCTGCCTGAGTCCCATCTGGTGCAGGCTTGGTCAATTTTCCCTGCACTGGCTCTTTGTAGAGCCACTGTGGGGGGAAATCCCAACCCTGCAGTAGACTATTCATGCCAGGAGGCAGCTGAAATGCTGCTTCTTGGCCTAAAAGGAGTCACAGGGAGCCCTCCCCTCCCACCTGCTGTGGCAAGGAGAGAGGGAGCGAGCCTGGTGAAGCTGGGACATGGTGTAAATGCCACATACCAGATCCAATGGGCTGGCAGGGAGGGAAGCCTGCTCTTTGGAGCTGCCTCTTCCCCACCCCCCTGCCAGTAATTGAGTAACTGCTGAAATTTTCAGGGGTTACGCAATTACTCAATATCTCTAGCGTGTTCGCCTGCCTGCCTTTTTTCAGACCTGTTGAAGATGGTGTTTTCTGCAGTGGATTTGAAACATTAACACATTTGATCCTTGCTCAGCTTCTTGCATGCTCTGCTGTGTTGCAAAACTCTCTAATAAGATTGTAGCCATAGTAAATGTAAGTAAATGTGACATTTATGAGTAATCCACCCAGCTGAAAAAAGTGGGTGTGCCATGGAATTGTTTGTGTCATTGAAGTGTGCCGTGTTACTGAAAAGGTTAGGAACCACTGACTTATATAAATTATTTGCAAAAGATAAATCATTCCTGTCAAGGGGCACAATCACTTAACGATGGTACTGCAAAAACAAAGCCATTCGTTTACTGATTTTACTAATATCACTGTCTAGCCTCGCATACCAGGTGATAGATTTTTAGCCTGTCTAATCTACAGCTCACTATTTAGGCTCTTTGTTTTTTGTATGACTATCAAACCGGATAATGAAAACCAATGAAGTCCGTTTCACTTTTATTTATAGTTAGTTTCTTGCGGAGCTTCCTGTGCTGCGGTGTTCGGAGGATAAAAGCACTGCAGAGTAATGTTCATTTGAAGACAGCCGCTTCCACTTAATTTTTTATTTTATTTTAAATTTTGCATCAAATTTAATTTGACAGCATCCTTTCACATAATATGAGTTAAAAATAAGCAGCTAGGTCTTTCAGAGGCCTGCTTTTAGGTCTGGTTGAAAATGTGGTCGCATCAGAGGACTGGTACACAGATGCTCTGCATTGCTTGATGGGCTTCTTTGTGCTGGTGGGCCCCCGGACTATGGGATCCCCAGGAGTACAGCATGGGGGTGTGGGTAAAAGCAAGGGGAAAATGCTCAGCAGGCATCTTGAGAGGAAAATTTCTGATTATGAAGCAAACATTTACAATTTTCATACCTTATGGTACAAAACAACAGCAGTGAGTGTCTGTAACACCTGGCTTGCCAATGATCTTTCATGTTGATCCTAGAGAGTACACTATAAACAGAGAAGCTGTAGATCAAAGGGACAACTCATTTCTTTCCCCCCCACCAAGACTGAAGGTTGATGCAGCCTCTGGAAATATAGCATTTGTGTAAGTGTCTGGGTAGAGGGTAGGGACCATAGATATTCAACACTATAGACTTTTGCGGTGTCAGCATATTGTTGTTGTTAAGCAGGACGTGACACAATGTTTCTGGGGCCAACACCCACCTTCAGTTAACCAAAAGTTTGATTGACTGGAGTTGGGTAATTCAGACTGTGCTGCAACTAAAAGCCTGATGAGAAGTGGTTCTCTAGTGATCCATCCATTTCTATGCAGAAAACCATTCCCATTCCTTCTTTTCCTCCACTGTGTTGTCACACCAATTGTAATACCTTCACAATATGGAATCAGGTGGCTCCATCCTCCATCCTCCAAACATGTGACTCTCGTTGTTCCAATCAGCTGGAAACCCTCTTCACAGGAGAAAGTAACTTCACCACCTACACTGTAATTTTTGCCATAGGAATGACCGTGTTCTGGATTTCCTGGATCTTTGCATTTTACTGGTTCTGTGAAAGCAGACATGCTGTGACCAGAGCATACTAACAACAGGCAGTGCAACTTCACCTTACAAACAAGTTGAGTGACATCAGTCTGGGTATTTTGTGAAAACCAGACATAAAAGAACAGGGGAAACCCCTATGTGTATATTTTAAGAGCTCCTCAACTTTTCTTTGTTCCTGATGTAAGTTGGGTATACTATAGATTGTGCAGCTGAACTACTTCAGCGCAGTTGAGTCCTCTTTCACTGGGACTAAACTGGTCTCATTAACCAGCTCCAATACACAGTGTACAGCAATGGGCTGGGAGTCAGGTGATATATCTGTTTCCAGATGTATCCCTGTGCTGGCATTTAAACTTCACAAATTATTTAGGTCAACATTTTCATATTTCAGTGCCCAAAGTTACACTCCACTATCCATATTTAAGCACCTATATTTTATGTATTTTTTTTGTGCATTTGAAATCACAAATCTATTTTGAAGAGTGACACTATAAAAACAGTGCTGGGATCCAAGTTCATTGGCTCATGATTTCTAAAGCAAATGTGCTCAAGTTACAAGAAAGAAGTTTGTTTTTTTCCAACCTGCCATCCCCTGACAGAAAGAAGCGTTTACTCTACAAAGGGAGAGCAGGCCCTCTTTAATATTCCCAGCTAGCTGCAAATTTTTTCTCATTACCTGCACATTTTTTGCCATCGCCGGTGTGGGGAGGGATGCAAGTACATACATAGGACCCATTTGTATTAAGACAAGAAGCATGCTCATCGCAATCTGATCCAACAGCACATTCATCGACATCTGCAAAAAGAAATGACCCGAGCGTAGTATTTGTGATGAACACTATTTTCAATTTTAAACAGCTTCATTAAAAACCACTATCTCAGTCAATTGTCTGAGGTGCTATGACAGTGGAAATAAAAATGCATAAATACAATTTATTATTCCATCAGCTAATTTTGTGTAAAATTAAAAATGGCAAACACGTAGGGAGACAGGAAACAGTCTGTTACTGCACACTCAGACAATACTCCCATTGAATCCAGAAAATGTCCTATTACACTAATTATTTTTTTTTCCAGGAGGGGAAATGAATAGGTGTTTAAGTTCATACTGAGAAAGTGGTACACTGTAGTGATTTGGGCAGAAGACTCTTTCACTCTAACTTCTGCTCTAACCCCTTCTCTGTCTTATGCCTTCTCATCAGTAAAATGGGGGACATGACTACAAAAGTAAGCACTTTGACCATAAAATATCCTTTCTGTGTTGAATAGACTGTTACTACATTAGAAGCCCACTAAGATGTTTGGAACTGTCTGATATTGGAAAGGTTATAATGAGATGGCAATCTATAATGTTTATTGTTAATTAAGTGAAGGATCGTACCTAAGAACCTCCAGCTAAGATCTAGGTCCCAATATACCAGCTGCTGCACAAAATAAGAGGCCCTGTCCCAGTTTGTTTCATTTCATATACTGATTGCTGGCTTTCTACAGCTGAGAAGCATGCTTGGTATGTATACAATGAGGTGCATATGGTAGGGGATGTCTCAAAATGATCTCCTTGAAAAATACTCAGCATCAGGGATTATTCCTTCCATAAACCAGATCCTTGTGGGGCAGGACATTTCTTCATTAAAAACTACTCAACAGATGTTGCATGGGCACTGTAAATGTAAATACGTTGTTGTGGTTACTGAGAGAAAAGTGTTTATCTAAGTCTCTGCAAACAATGTCACAAAACTGGAGTGGCCAGGCAACAAACAAACAAATGAAAGTAGGGCTGTCTACTTCTTAAGAGTGTGTACTTATTCTCATCCATTTAATCAAACAACCCAATATATTGGGAAATTATGCTGAATTGGAAGACCTTTGGTTTTGCTTTTAATGTGGGCTACATATTTTTGATGACTTAATGAACCTAGACTGGGTGTTGAACATTTTGAAAGTTGAAATAAACACATAAATCAAATGCCATCCACACTGAGCCCTATCCTGCAAGTCTTACCAATGTCAAAGTCCCACTGGAGTCAATGGGAGCTTTGGTAGAGGAAGAGGAGCAGGACTTAGCCCGTAAAATAAATAGTGCAAGCAAGGGAGTGACATATCTCACCAAGGCAAGATGGCGAGATGCCATTCCAGCTTCCGTTGTCAGTGCAGAACATCCTTGAATCCCCCAACAAATAATAGCCATTATTGCACTGGTAGGTGACGGTGCTGCCCGCAAAGAAATCCTCAGCAGAATAAAATCCATGTTCTAGAGGTGGAGGCACACCACAGCTGATTCCTACATATCACCATCAAGAAGAGTAAAAGACCATTAGATAATCAGACACTCTCCATGAATCTCCTCTTGGCACCAGTGCAGTCAGTACAGCACTGAACTCCTGAAGAAATCCCAGACCCAAATACATGTGTGGTGAGTGCCACTGAAGTCAGAGACGTGATTTGAGGGATGATTTTGGTTCTAGTTCTCACTGTGGCTGTCAGCAAACAGCTAGGGTGTTGTAGAAACGGGTTGTAAATAAGAAATGCACAGTGAAGAGTGGAAGGCAAGAGCTTCTGAGGATTAACACACTTTCTCTGTGCTTGAAACCATGTGTGTGGGAACAGAACATTCACAAAGGTGAAGGTCTGTCAGCCCCAGAGAGTGATGTCCTCTTGTGTGTCACTGAGGGCCAGACTGTAATGACAGATAAAATACTTTTAAAAATCTAGCCCCTTGTGTCTCTGTGGTTCAGCTCCTCACCTGTAAAATGGGCATAACAGCACTTTCCCGTCTCACAGGGATGGTGCAAAGTACCTGATACCATAATAACAGAGCCCATGTGACTACCACAGTTAGATAGAAGTACTCTCAATTTCATGAATGACAATACTAAAGAGTATCTGAGAGGTAGCCAGGTTAATCTGTATCTTCAAAAACAACATGAAGTCCTGTGGCTCCTTGTAGACTAAGGCTACGTCTACACGTGAAGCCTACATCGAAGTAGCCTATTTCGATGTGGCGACATCGAAATAGGCTATTTCGATGAATAACGTCTACACGTCCTCCAGGGCTGGCAACGTCGATGTTCAACATCGATGTTGCGCAGCACCACATCGAAATAGGCGCTGCGAGGGAACGTCTACACGCCACAGTAGCACACATTGAAATAAGGGTGCCAGGCACAGCTGCAGACAGGGTCACAGGGAGGACTCAACAGCCAGCCGCTCCCTTAAAGGGCCCCTCCCAGACACACTTGCACTAAACAGCACAAGATACACAGAGCTGACAACGAGTTGCAGACCCTGTGCATGCAGCATGAATCCCCCGCTGCAGCAGCAGCAGCCAGAAGCCCTGGGCTAAAGACTGCTGCCCACGGTGACCATAGAGCCCCGCACGGGCTGGAGAGACAGCATCTCTCAACCCCCCAGCTGATGGCTGCCATGGAGGACCCCACAATTTCGACGTTGTGGGACGCGGATTGTCTACACGGTCCCTACTTCGACGTTGAACGTCGAAGTAGGGCGCTATTCCGATCCCCTCATGAGGTTAGCGACTTCGATGTCTCACCGCCTAACGTCGAAGTTAACTTCGAAATAGCGCCCGACGCGTGTAGCCGCGACGGGTGCTATTTCGAAGTTAGTGCCGCTACTTCGAAGTAGCGTGCACGTGTAGACACAGCCTAACAGATATTTTGGAGCATAAGCTTTTGTGCAACATCTGATGAAGCGGGTCTTTGCCCATGAAAGCTTATGCTCCAAAATATCTATAACACTAAAGAGAAAATACCAGGGTAGACACAAGCCATTGACATCAACAAGGCAGGAAAGATTCCCAACTGATTAAGCTAATTGTAATAACCCAGCCCTCTGATTCAAAGCTTACTGAAGTCATTGGAAAGATCCTTTTGGAGTCCAACAGGCTTAGGCTAAGGCCCACATTGTGTTTTTTTTTATTCATAGATCATCTCTAAGTGATTAAAGGAAGAACATACAATTATCCCATTTTCAGATGGGGAAAACTGAGGTCACACAGTGACAAGGCTGGGGAATCAAACCCACTCTGCTGAGCACCAGTCCAGTGCCTTACTACTGCACTACAACACCTCCTCAAACGCTATGGCCGTTTCTACACAGGCCACTTTCTCCGAACACATGGCCTGAAATATGCTAATAAGAAGTGGATGCAAATTCCCCGCGCCTCATTAGCAGATGGTCACATGATTTGGAGTCTAGAAAATTTTTGGGAAGAAGGCGCCTCCGGAAGAAGGACTTCCTTCTGGAAGCTCCCTCGGGGCCACGCTTCTAAATGGCATTTTGGAGTCCGGAAGAATGGTCTTCCGGACTCCAAATCACGTGACTGTATGCTACTGAGGCATGGGGAATTTGCATCCGTGCCTTATTAGCATATTTCGGGCCGTGTATTACCATGCCACTTTTGGAGAAAGTGGCCTGTGTAGAAATGGCCTATGAAATCAGATGTCATCAGGAGCAGCACTTTGCCACAGAGCTGCTTCAGTCTCATCAAAGATGGCAAATGAAAGTCAGATAAAATTGATTTTCAAGCTTCTCCCCAAAATTTGCATATATTCTAATGGACAAGATCTGGTAGCCTGTGAGACGTTGGATGGATCATCAGGTCTGTGTCACATACTCAAGAATCCTTGTTTTAATTTCATCCAAACAGAAGCCAAGATTTTCCTAAGCACAGCTTATGGGTGATAGCACAATAAATTGTGGTATGGAAACACAATCCACTCACTTTCACAGCGGGGAAGAGGGCGAGTCCATTGTCCCAAGTTCAGACAGTGCTGGACAGAGTTCCCCACTATTTGGAAGCCTGGGTCACAGGAAAGGCTGACTTTTGACCCTGGCTTTAAATCGGTCGACGAGGCCCGCAGATGAGGTATAGATCCTACTAAAGATTGGCAATCTGAGAACAAAACACACACAAGAGAGTTAGCCTTGAATCATAACAAAGGTATTTGTTATTTAAATATCTGTGATGCTGTGCATACTTTTCTGGGAGTGATATTAATGGAAAGTATATTGTATACCGTAGACCCAGATTCAAATAGTTTGAAAATGCATGAACTTAAAGATATGTCCAAGCAAAAGGGGGAAACAAAAGGTATTACAATATATTCACGCATATTTGTGAATGAGCGGAAAAATCCTCCATTTGAACCAGTTTCATCATTCATCATTCTTTCAACATCTCAATGCAGGAAGCCATAAGTCTCTGTTTGAGATGCTAATGAACTTTTGTTACAAAACATGGGAATTTTCGGAATGAAAGCTGAATGTTCCAACAATTAAATTATCAAAATAGTTTATTCAAGGTTAGTGGGGCTGGGGTCACACTGTAGCACATTTAACCTCATAAACAGTATTACTGTGTTTTTACATGGAACAAAAATGCTTTTAGGAGAGAAAGCTCTAACCAGCACAAAATATGCTCCTGTAATCTATCTTCACTCTTCCAACAACCCCAGGCAGGAAATCCGGCCAAGCCAATACATTTCCTTTCTGCAGTTCTTCTGGACAGGAAGTAGCTAGGGATTTTACCTACAGTTCAAAAGAGATGGTTAGGCAGAATTTGCCAAGTAATAGACAGCTTTGTAAGAAAAGAACGCGGACAAAACTTTCCTCTCGCTTTTGCAGTACTGACCCTAGACTATGACTGAAAGCCCACTTAGACAATGAGAATCTTTTCATGATTTTAGAGGGCTTTTTCAACAAGTTCACACGGGGTGTGCCTACACTAGGCACTCGCTTCAAAGTTAACTCCGAAGCTAGAAGCTACTTCGAAGCAGCCTGCAAAGAGTCTACACATGTTTTTCCTTACTTTGAAGTTAAATTCGAAGTAGGGTCCCAACTCTGAAGTCCTTACTCCATTCCCAAGAATGGAGAAGTGCCCTACAAAGTAAGCAACTCTGAAGTTATTTTTGTAGTGTAGACACAGCCAGGTATTCTGCTCTTTTCATTTGTCTGGATCACCTATTGTCACCTGTGCAATGTCAGAACACTGACATAGTTTATTACTGGGTGGCTCTGACAGAAGAGTATCGTCAGACAGGCAATTTATGGAACATGCTAATTTACAAGCCTCTATGTATGTTTATTTGGCAGAACAGTGTATGTTACATGTTAAAAACAGATAAGGGAAATGAATCTGAGAAGATTATCTGAACTATTTGTAAAGAGAATCTTTTACCATGAGAAACAATAGGGGAATATGAATTTAAAGGCGCAACGTTCCTGAAATATTTTTATTTCTTAATACCTAATGTCTAGGACAGAAAACACGGCATGCAGCATTACAAAAAGATGACTCCTTGTTTCTAGAAGCCCCTTTGAAACTCTGGTCGGGGAGACAACTGCCCCTTTTGTGCCCCCACACCCGTCGGTGGGCCTGTTGAGCTATAGCGGACTGCTGTGTTGGGAAGATTTGTTATGGTACAGCAGTAAATGCAGAAGACCTTCCCTTCTCTCTGTGCTAGAATTGCCACAGCTCTGCTGGTGTATTGCAAACCTGAGCAAACTGCCCTTCTGCAGCAGAGAACAAGATGGCTCCATCTGACAGTGTGTGATCAGATTGTGACTGACTGGATATTTTAAAGTCCTACACACTGCGACTGGGTAACACAAGCAGGAAATCACAATGCTTTCCTGTGGACAGTGAACTAGAGGTCACCTGATTGTCATGAAAATGCTATGTAGTTCTGTTCATCTCATTGATGGAGCTCTCTTAACAACACCATAATAATATACATCTCTTTTCTCCTTGCAGTTCAGTAGCCAACTAGAAATATACCACCCTGAACAAAGCCCTATGTCCAATACCTGAGCCAGGCATCCTTGTACAAGGTTATAGAATCAGCCTTTGACAATATATAGGTTTAATGGGAGTTTCCTCAAGAGGACACCAGGAAAGTTAAAAAGTGCTGTTGTGACCTGTACATGTCTGGTAAATGTTGGACAGAGGATTGATTTATTTTCCATGTCCTTTCACTAAAATTGCAAATACAGGGTATCAGCCACCAAAAAGAAGTGATCTGGGGTAAAGGCCCAGGATGCACAGACTGCAGTCACTGACCTTAAGTGCTCACTAGCAAAAAAATGCAGATAGCTGTGATTGCTGGATGTCATGTTAGGTTCTCAGCAGCCACCTCAAGCATGGTCTTAGCATGCTGATTGCATCATCTTACAGGAGAGGTTACAGGTTCTGCTGTACACACACATTGTTAACTCTTTTAAAGTAAACGAGTCGTGAGCTTTTAAAAAATACACAAAACCTAGGATGATTAGACAGTTGAGTGAAGGAAGTGGAAAGTAAGGTTTTAGAATCAGCCTTTGCCAATTTCACAGTGGTTCACAGGAAAAGAAATTAAATTAGTTCCTGGAATAGAGTCTAAACTTCCTTATATAAACTGTAATGCTATTCACTACAAAGGCCCTCTTCAGTATATAACAGCTCTTCTTAGCGTGCCTGAGACAGAAGCATTGCCCTCAGCCAAGAAGCTGTTTAAAGTGATAAACGCCCCTCAGAAGACAAATGTGCCATAAAAGAAAACTAAGGGCTTCCACCCCTTTAATATGAAGTGCAGAGGAAGATGGTTATTTAATCAAGAAAACATGTTGACAGCTGAACCAGTACATTCCATGGTTGTGCTGAAGAGTGACTCCAGTAATTCCCTGCAGCAAAATGGAATGTTTTCTATGGCCCCATGCAAAGTTAGACTAAAAATTGTGAAAAATAACAAAGGGCAGCCCAAGGAAGAAAGCATTAGTGACGGACGGTAAGGGGACTGTCTGGGTTAGGAGAATAGATATGGCAATCTGTGTGGAAGTTGAGGAGTATTTCAAGCTGGGTGTTAAAAAAAAACCCAAAGAAACAAAAAAGAGTGGCCGATATGAAATGGGTGGCTGGTCTCCATCCTGTTTCTGAAGGATAAGTGTCCACACCATGAACACGTCACTGTTAGCATCTTGTTGGCGGCATCAGTGAGAAGGGTAGGTGTTCAATGATTATGGCAACCCAACTACTCTCACCTCCGCCCTTGGTCTGATTGAAGTATAAAAGAGTGTACAACTGGATGGAGCTGGTGCATGGACCAGACACAAACAGCCTTATCTTGTTTTTACAGAAGCCTCTTCAACCCCCACCCATCTCCTTTCTGCAGCACGAACTGCTCAAAAATTGTCCAGGCTGGGGCACCAACCTCTTCTGGAATCATCTGGAACTTTGGGGGAGATCTCCCGCATGCAGATCACAGGTGAGCAGATATTGGATGAGGAAGGAAAGGATGGAGGGGCTTTCCACTGACTGACATAAAGAAAACTTCATTTCCACTGCTATCTGGTCAGCATCTTTTATGAGTGTTTACCTGACAGAAAAAACAATCCCCTCCCACAAAAAATAAACAAAAAAAAATCCAACCCTCTCTCAACCCAAACTCCAGCAAAAATGACAGAGCACTGAGTTTGATCTGAAGAAGATAAACAGGTTAATAGACAACTAAGAGTACTCCCAAAGAAATCTTAACAAGTTTAGCTTCTCATTTATTCAATTGGCAATATATTCCCTACATCATTATTCTGTCCCATTTCATGGAGGCTCGTTGGAAGGAAAGGCTTACCAAATAATCCCCGTGGGCTAAGGCTCTAGCATGTAAAATAACTCTGAAATAAACACAGACAATGAAGATAATTTTCTATTTCAAGGTCTAATAACAAGAGGTAAAAAGTTTAGGGGAAATTTACTTGGCTCGTTTCCCTGCTGTAGTCTCACATCTGTTTTTTAGCATTAAGACCATGGATTATGGTACATACCATAATTGAAGGGTAGGATTTTCAAAAGTGCTTTTCATTGGCCCAACTTTGCTCCTGCTCCAGTCAGTGGGAGGCTTTGCATTCCTTTCAATGGGACTGGAGTTAAGCCAGGGCTGAAAGCACTTTTGGAAATCCCACTTGAATGGCATAGCAAGAAAGACTTCAAGCACAGGAAATGAGTGTTCTTTTAACTCACTTCCATGTTACTGTCATGCACCAAAATCCCTGTGACTTGAGATGGGAATACAACCCTCGGCAGCACACAAAGTGCAGAAAATCTGTAGCAGAATGGTTGGATAATGTTGAACAAAGGAAAACAGCAGAAAGACAGAAGCAGAAATAAACACTCCATCAGAACAGGGACAGACAGACACTGGAGTGAAAGACTGTTGTTGTTTTTAACTCCTGTACCTTTTCAAAAACTTATTACTGTTTTTTTTTCAAAAACAAAATTAAGAAAATTTTAAAAAGTACAATCAGATAAAGAGCAGGTACTGGCTTTCTTCTAAAGGTGGAAGCAGCCAGAGATGTATTTCTGTAAGTTACCTTTTGACTGTACTTTCCAATAGCAGGGTCGATATTTCTGAACCTCAGGACCTAAAGACAGGCACCTAAATCCACATTTTTGGTATCAAAATAAAAGTGGTCTGATTGTTAAAGGTATTGCGTTTTACAGCTTCCATTCCATCTCTGTACTTAGGGTTTTCCATAGCGCCTTGCACTTCTGTATGTTAGATTTGGATCACGTGTCACTGACATTAGTGGGAGTTTTGTCACTGACTTCAGTAGAAGCAGAATCAAGCCTTTAGTGCTGCCCATTTAAACAAGTTCTGTAGGTTTCATGGCTTTTCCTCCCTCTTCTCCTGTGGTTCTAATATATTTTGTGTATATTTTCTCCTTCTCTTTTGCTGTCTCTCACTGAGTTAATTATTGAGAAACGCCAAAGTCTTCAACTTTAGTCATATTCTACATACACTGACACACAGTTGTAAAACAACACAGGGCCAGATCAGATTCCCATGAACGTGAGTGGGAGTTGGATCATGCCAGTGAGACAAAAATGCATTAAAACCAATTTAAATTTTCATGCTCTTAGATTTCGAAGTATGTAGTAAATAGTCACCTCCTGTGGGGACAGGACACGGTCCCAGATGTTGAGCTGGCTAAGAGAGCCCACAAAAGATTCTGCTGGATTGAATCCTTCTCCTCTCTGGTCTTGCTCTTGTCCTAGTATTAGGGCACCACCACCTAAACACAAAGGAAAATGAAGCTGTTACTGCTCTGTATAATGGCTGATAGTGGTAAACACTTTGAAAATTGTCAATTAAGAACCAGCTAAAATGGGTGGCCTTGTAGCAGTGATCTTTAAAGGTTAAACCAATCTCTATTGGACACTGGGACTACTTATAAGCAATTATTTAAAAAAGGCCTCTTGCTCTTAGGCTACGTCTACACGGGCAGCCTCTGTCAACAAAACTGGGCTTTTGTCAACACAACTCACAGAGTGGCTACACAGTTAAAGTGCTCTGTTGAGAGTTTGTTGACAAAATTCAGCTGTTCAGCCACAGTGTTATCCCTCTCTCCAATCAGGTATAGAGCCTCTGTCAATGGTGTTTTGTCGACAGAGTGCCTGTATAGACAGTTCTGTCGACAGAGAAGGTTTCCAGTTCCCCAGGCAGCCCTGTTTGCAGAGCTTCCAGTCAGCTGTTCTGTCAACAGAGGGCCGGGCAGCCTGGCTGCTCTCTGTTGACAGAACAGCTTGCTCTTTCGAGCCACTTTTATGTGTAGACTCAATCTGTCGAGAGAGGTACTACTGAGGTCTCTCTGTTGACAGTGACCCCTCTTGACAAAGGCTGCCTGTGTAGACTTAGCCTTAGAGGCTGCCCTTAAACTAGGTTTTACTGTGAAACCTATGACAGCACAATGAACGCAATTATGAATTATTAATCAGCATAGCAGATTACTCAGTAAAAGCTGTTTAACTGTTGCTTTAAATCTTGCCTTACTGATATTTCAAAACTAGGTAAAAGTTAGAATACCATGTAGCAAAAAAGGAGCAATACCCACTAAAACATTCTCTAGTCAGTTTTGCATGCATTTTTAGGATTTTGCCCTCCTTACACCTATATGTCCATTGATTGATGTGAGGACTATTCATGGACTAACGTACTACCCAGGTTGAAGAAGAATGAATTAATTCTGCTCTACATAAATGTTGAGCATGTTAAACACAGAAAATAACCCTAAACCTTTCAAGGCTCACAAGCCCTACAAGAAGAGAAAAGAGACAACAGAGAATAACAAATGTCAACAAGACATACCAGGGATTTTTGATCCCACAGACAGACCACTGCCTCCATCTGACAACTTCCCATCAATATACACATTCCAGGCTCCATTCGTGCATGTCCAAGTGACTGCAATGTGATGCCAGTGGCCGTCATTCACAGATGGACAGTCTGTGATTCTCTCTTTCCCATTCACATAAAGAACCCAGCTGCACAAAAAGCAGATACCAAGGCACATTCAATCGCACGCAGAATTTCCATAAATGGCACATGGTCTTTCAAAAAAAACTTTCTTTCCTGCTTGCTATGCTCTATACAGGAAAAATAATATAGCAAAGGAGGTTAAGTTTCTCCAGCTCACACAGGACGTACCCTACTGCCATATTTGTTTCCAGAAGACTTGGGAGTCATCACAATCATACTCACAGAAAGTGAAACGAGGGGCAATTCCCACATTTAGTTCTACAAATAATATCAAAAAAGGAGCTTCAATCATGTTTTTCAGTGGATTCCTAAACTTTAATGGTTCTTGGTGTCCCAAAGAACACTGGGCCAGAGGGTCACAGCAAGCAGCATGACTACCTGTAAGCACCAGTTTAACATTAATATTAAACACATCTTTCTTTGGTCCATGTAAAAAAGGACAGGAAGAAATATTCTGTCGTCTGAACATTGCTGCTGTGCTGCAGACACCAATGGCCAAGAAGTTTTGCAATTCATCCCAGGGAAAATCAAGAAAAAAAGAGCAACTCCAGCTACACAATTTTGATCCAGATTCAGCTGCGAACTTCCACAAAGGCACATGTCATTGGAATTCAGGATTTTAGCTCAGACTCCTCCCTATCAGCTAAAACACAGTTATAATCTGGGATGCAAGATCACACTTCTCCCGGTTCATTTACCCATTGTAATCTGTTAGCAGAAATGCATTGTCACTGCCATTCTCCACCGCATAAGAAATTGGAGTCCCATAATTAGTAGGGTCTGTTGATCTCATCCAGAATGCACAGGTGATGTCACCAAGTGATGGGAGAACACTGTCAAGCATGACATAGCCATAGATACCTGACACTTCAAAGTCAAGGTTAAAACCAGAGGACTGTTCTGCAACAAAACAAGAACAATTTACAAACCTACATTCTTGCAAATGTATCAGCAAATTAAACGAAGCTTCATCAAAGGCAATAAAACTAAACACAAACAGGCTAAAAGAATTTGCTTTCAACTGCACTGAACTAGAAATATTTTATTGCAAGCTTACAGAGTGTTTATGTGAAGCCTCCAATACCTAGAAAATATGCAGGATTTGAGAAGCATAATAAAAAAAAATCTCTGGTAGATAATGAACATGGACCTTTCACAACACCGGATGTGCCTTTCAGCCCTCAAACAACTAACATGTCTACCGGACATCTACATCCAAAAGTGCCTGACTGGACCTGTGGATAAAATGGGACCAAACAAAGAAGTGGCTCTTTATTTATGGTTTATTTATTAACAAGCACATTGCACAATTACGGAATAGAATTTGTGTCTTTCATGCTCAAGGTAGTGTGAAGTGCTTTACAAAGAAGTAAAATGCATGCTCTGTGGAAATGCAGCATTCACTATGCACTCAGTAGGAGTTCTCGTAAATTCCTGGGTATTAGAAACTTTTCCACTGAGCAAGATGATGATACATAGATGACCACAACTATTAGGGAGTCAAATTTACCTCTGCTGTAACCTCACCAAAGTCAAATGAATTAGACCAGTTATCTTTAAGACTGTAGAGTGGAACCCATATGGGCTTTGCTATGATAATATCTGTGAATTTCTGATGAAAAGTATCACAAGTAGTAGAAGTACAAAGAGCTAAACAACTAGGTGACGAGAAAAGAGCCCAACTTGACCCTCATATGACAAAAAGGAGACTGTGCTTTTAAGCAAAGAAAAACATAACAATATTGTTGGATGCAGTTGCATGCCTGATGCTCTTTTGTATTTACGGACTGCATTTGAAAATATACTTATTATTACTTCCACTGTTGTAGCAGGCAAGGGCTTTTCTCAGGATCAAGACCCCACTTTAGTAGCTGCTGTACAGAGAAACCATGTCGTATTAACGCAGCTAGCATAATTCTGGCCCAGAAGCTTTTCCAAGCCACCTTTTGCTGATACTCTGGTCCTGTGTACCTGTTTCACACCTGCTGCCTGTAAAGCCAGGGGGACATTTACAAACGTACGAGTTCAAGGCATCCACACAGGTTGCTTGGTTTAAACAGGGATTGGATTCACACTCATTGATGTTCACTTCACAGTGCAGTCCTGTGTACCCTGTCACACATTGACACCTGAGGATGAAAACAAAAACACTCTTCTATTGTGGCCACTTTTAAAACTCACACATGTATAGACTGGAGGTTCTCTTGATTTCTGCTAAACATCGAGTTACATTACAAAAATCAGAACATTAGAGATGTATTCTAATATTATGGAACCTTGAAATTCACAACTGGTCACACTTTGTAAAATGGGCCAGAGCAGAATACTCTATCAGAATCAGAAGTACTGATTTGAATCCAGAAACAATTTTTTTGGTTCAGGTTCATCTTGAAGAAACATAACAACAGAAGACAGGAAGGGCAGAGGTCTGTCAATGCCCACAGATACCCCAGTCCAGCAATCACAGGAAACTTGACCATATGAGATACATAAATTGATGACCATTGTTAAATGCTACAGTAGAAGGTTAAAAAATGCCCAGGGTCCCTCCCCACACCATGCCAATACAGCCTAGGGAAAAACTTATTAAAGAAAGCAGTACTCTGTAAGTTTCCTCACACTGTAAATGTGGTAGCCCTACTGCCCTTTCGCTTCCTACCCCTCTTCTGCCATATCTTCCTCAGTATCCATCACACCTTCAACTTCACACCTTCAAGATCACATTTTTTTTCAGGTCTGTCAGCAGCTTTTCACCTGAAGCTGTTGATACCATCTTTACAGGTGGCCCCATTCTTACAGGGTCTGCTGAGACACTCATTAATGTTCTTCTCACACAAGATGCCAGTAAATCCAGGAAGGCACTTGCAATGGAAACTCCTAATTCGATCCTCACAAACGCCCTTGTTCAGACATGGGTTTGAAAGACATTCATTCACCTCTGTTTCACAGCGAGTGCCTGGGAAGAAAGAGACCACATCAGAGCTTTTCATTCCATTAAAAAATATTCAAAATCGCTTAGGAAGAATCAGGAAGACATTCTAGGTTTCAACATCTCTGACAAACCTAGAAGACAGTTAAAGGTACACAGAATTCTTTGAGGAACAGAAAATGATTAGCTGAGTGTCTGGCTTTTTAGCTCAGCATAAAATAAATGCGTTCATTGCAGTCAACTGTCGAGGAGATGCAGGAATCAAATTCACAGTTAAAGAAATAAAGCCCTCATTACAAGTAGTCACCATTTTTTAAAAATAAAACATACTGGGAATGGAGAGAAACAAGTGCTATCAACTTTAATAAATCAGGCTGTTCAAGTAAGAAGTCTGTCACATCTGTTAGCTTGTAAGTGGTAAAGTAACAACACTCAATTATAAATACAGACTAAAGGCTAGATCTTTCACCACCAAAATTTCCAGGAACCCACGCACTCTTAGGAAGTTGTTGATTAGTAACAGAGAGAAAGTCGTGCTAGTCTATATACTATCCAAACAAAAAAGCAGTCAAGTAGCACTTTAAAGACTAACAAAATAATTTATTAGGTGAGCTTTCATGGGACAGACCCACTTCTTCAGACCATAGCCATACCAGAACAGACTCAATATTTAAGGCACAGAGAACCAAAAATAGCAATCAAGGTTGACAAATCAGAAAAAAAAAGATCAAGGTGAGCACATCAGAGAGTAGAGGGGCGGGGGGCGGGGGGAGTCAAGAATTAGATTAAGCCAAGTATGCAAAAGAGCCCCTATAATGACCCAGAAAATTCGCATCCCAGTTCAAACCATGTGTTAATGTGTCTGATTTGTCAACATTGATTACTATTTTTGGTTCTCTACACCTTAAATATTGAGCCTGTTCTGGTATGGCTATGGTCTGAAGAAGTGGGTCTGTCCCATGAGAGCTCATCACCTAATAAATTATTTTGTTAATCTTTAAAGTGCTACTTTACTGCTTTTTTGTTTAGGAAGTTGTGTGTGTGAAGATTGTTGCATGGGCCCTAAGGATACATTAAAAACATTCTCACAGTCAGAAGCTGGGAGGCCATTCTGAGCAAACTATGGGAGATACAGAGGAGAGAAAGTATTGATACAATGGGAAATCAGGTTGTAACCTTTTTTAATTTTGAAGAAAATTATCCAGGAGTTTAGCTGTGCATGAAGTTCCAAGTTGTGAGGTAAGTGAAAGTTCCAGAAACTGCGTAAGATTTAAAGCCAAATCTCTCTGGCAACCCAGGAAACCCAGGAAAAGAAAAACATTCTTTAACAAGCCACAAAGCAATAGAAAGTTCAAGAGCTAAATGAGATGGGAAGCAACTTGTAAAAGAGATAGGGAGGAGTTGGCCCATGGATATGCTATATAATAATATATAAATAATAATATTTAATACTTGTATATCAAAATATTTCATCAAAGCAGATATTACTTTTCGCATAGGATCATACGGTGGTGGGAAGAGAAACAAGATCTGATTCCCATCATGTGCCGAAAGCCACCAGAACACATTTTCACATGTAGATACTACACATGCCCAGTTCTATGTGTAACTGTAGCAAATACATGAAGATAACTGAATTACACTGTATTCTTTAGTGAGCATTAGGCACAATTTTTTTGGCTGAAATAAAAACTAAATCAATCAAGAAATACAGCTTACCTGTGAACCCTTCTGCACATTTGCAGTGATAAGCATTGATGTCATCAACACAAAGTGCTCCATTCATACATGGGTTGGACCTGCATTCATTTATATCTTCCTCACACAGTAAACCTACAAAAATAATGGTTACAAGACATAAAATACATGGTATTTTAATACATACACGGAATGTATCCTGTAGCGATTGGCTTTCAAAGCCATAGTGGCAAATATATATTTTGTGTGAGAAAATGTTATTGATAAAAATCACACAGGGATGCAGTTCAACGTGAACAGATGCCCATCCTTACATGTAGTTAGAGAAACTTTGGATGCTGTGGCACTCAACGTTTAAAAAAGCGTTCAGCGCATGTATAGTTTTTATTCATAGTGATGTAAAAAGATTTATAAGGGCTAAAGTAATCTAGGGGAGGGACTGCTTTTGTGGAAAACACTAGCTCTTTTGTGTCTGCACATAGGATTGGAGGATACCTATTTGATAACTTATTTTATCATGAAATTGTTGATAAGACCTCAATTCAGTAAAGTATGAAAGCAGGTGCCAGACTTTAAGTGGGTGAGAAGTGTCTCTGATGTGGGGAGGAGTGTTTTCAATAATGTTTCTGTTCTAAGACAAAAAGTAAAGATAAAAAAATATCAATTAGGCACCCATCAATTAGGCACCTGTAGGATTACCCCCACGCTTCATTAGTGTCTTACTGAATCAGGGCCTTACAATATTAAGGTTCATTACCGTTTTTCACAAAAATGGCTAGTTATAATTTCTTCACCATTATTTCTTTTTTTTTAAGAACAGAAATGTTACTAAACACACATACACACACTCTCCTATACGGAGTGCATGTTGAATATTAATTTCTTTACTTTACAAAATATTGACCAACTCCAAAGGCTTACTCGATCTAATGGGCCAGATTCACCCCAGATGTAATTCCATGGAAGCCAGTGAAGAAATAAGCATAACCTTAATAGATCTGTCTTATTTATGCAACATGGCATTGGCACCCTTCCAAAGAGGAATTATAAAGCAATTAAATCACTTCAGTCACCAGTATAGCCTGGCCGGCACTGACAAACGAACACCCCAATGCCATCTTTGCAAACGCCATTGTTCAGACAAGGTGACGACTTGCACTCATCAATCTCCTTTTCACACTTTAAGCCTAAAATGAAAAACAAAGCAGGATCACAGCTGAGAACCCAGAAGGATAATTAAATGCCTCAGAGACATGAAGGGCATTGCACACCGTTATCTTTGCTTTAAAATATTTAAAATTTACCAGACCTGTGACAACTGCCACAGGTTGAACCTCTGTTGTCCAGCACCCTCAGGACCCACTGGTGCTGGAAGAGAGAATTTGCTGGATGATGGGAGGCCAATATTTTCTGGCACATTACCAAAAGTTCCACTGCTTACTGAGCTCTTAGATGATGTTTAGGGGTACATTACAAATAAATAACAGCACAGAACACAGAGACAGGACTGGTGCCTGTAAACAATCTTTAAGGGACTACAGGAAACTTGGCCACACTCATGATAAGTGGTCATCCAGCTAGCTAAAATTATACTGGATTATGGATTTTGCCAGTTGAGAGAGTTCTAGATTATAGGGGTTCAACCTGTCTCAGAAATGTATAGTGTACATCAGGCAATAATGAAATACAAAATTTAGTACATTTAGTAATTTTAGTACATTACTACCTTTTAAAAAGAATCATTAGGGAATATAACATATTCAGCTGCTTTAGAGCAACTACAAGATCACAACAGATACATGTAGAGGTGGATCTAACAGGATTAATGGACTACAGCATGAGTTTCTCAGCCCTTGCTTACCACAGTTGTGCCCAAAGGGTGGGAAATTCAAATGTACAGTGTCTTGGTCTAACGCTGCTTCCTTTAAAGTCAACGGTTGCCAGTAACTCCAGGAGTGGAGTGTAGACCAATGTGAGCCTTTTGAAAATCTCTCTTAGGCCTTGTCTACACTTAGCTTTACTGTCGATCTACTTCAGCTATGCAGATAGCATAGCTGAAGTTAATCATGCCCACTACAGCATCTTGGTGCTGTAAGGTCGAAGGTGGCCACTCTCTGTCGATGCCAGCTGTTTTTCTCATTCTGGCAGAGTATTGGCATTGACAGGAACAAGTTCAGAGACTGATTTATGATGTCCACAGTAGGTGTGATAATCAATGGCCAGTGCATCTATCACTGCTGTGTCGATTCACCACATAGTGGAGACAAGGCCTTAGTGAGCAAACACTGAGATAAACTATATAATAACAAAGGGAACAGTTCTCAATTTTTTTAAAAAAATGTGCTGAATAGTGAATAGCCAGTGCTGGCACTAGAGATTTCCATTAATGCATGCTTTTTATGCTGGGAGTGTCATGTTCTTTTATAATTTCTCCTTAGAACAGAATTTTCCCACTACTGCATATGATGAGGCTATGCCCCCCTGCCCATACAAACACTTTACCTGTGTATCCAGGTGGGCACATGCAAATATACCCACTTCCAAGTTGTTTGCATGTGCCATTATTATGGCATGGTTCCAGGAAACACTCATGAAAAACCTGTCAGAGACAGGAACAATGCAGTAATCAAAGAAGTGGAGCTACTACCACGTGCATTACATAGACATATACCTATTCAAAATCTAAACAGCAAACTATTCCATTGTACCTGACAAACCTCTAACTCATGGTCATAAATTTTTAGCTCTCCATTTGTCTGTTGCTCTACTCCTTTGTTGACATGCTCATTACACTTATAATTTCATTTTCTTTATACAGTACATCTGTCTTGGGTCTGTGGTAATATAAAACATTCCCTCAATTTGGGAACATAAAAACTATGCAATGTGCTAAACTGTGAGGCATTCATTAGAAGCAATCCTTCATATTGTTACTAGAGCAAGTGCCTTCTCTGAGGTCAATCTCCTGCTACACCATTCTTTGTTTCATGAAGGAAGGATCTAGGCAGCTGAAGTTACTCCAGGTAATGGGTGCTTTGGGTGGTCTATTTATTAGCTACTAGATGATTGCTTCTTTTCCTCTACAGAACCTAACCATGAGTGACATGTAACAGTTTTTACACCACAGTTCTCCAGAATTTCTTTTCCACTTCCCCTCCATGGAGGTTGGTGACCTATCCTTGCCATCAGCAGTTACTGGGGGAGATGAGCCTGTGTACACAATGGGCATTTGGCCTAAAGGCTGTATTTTAGCTATCCCAAAGAATACAGAAATAAACACAGGAAGCTAGTAAAATGAAATGGATATTAGTATTCTCGTTATTATTATCTATTTGTACTTTGGTAGCAGGCCTCAGCTCAGCAAAGCACTTGAGCATGTACTTAATGACGTACCTGAATGAGCCGACTGACTTAAATGGAAAAACTCCCATGCTTGTTGAATTGAATTTTAAGTTTGTGGACAACATGAGTTTTAAGCAAATAGTTCAGTTCCAACTTATCACTTACCAACCTTGTTTTGAGACAGAGGACTCTTTTCTGAGTTACAACAATGGGGTCCTTTCATGCAAATGTATACCCAAGGGAACTGTCTCCATATGAGTGGTCCCATGTATTTTAACAGGGCTAATCACAGGAGGAAGGTTTTGCAGAATTGGTCATACCTGACTGTCGGGCACCTCTTCTTAAATGTATATAGATCAAAACAAATAAATGAACACAAACACTTCATAACAAGAACCTGGAAGCCAGAAGGAGTCTTCTGGACAACTAAAATGAAAGAGACACCAAATAAAAGAGAAAGACTCTGGTCACTCAACATAGGAGCTACTGATTAGGTGAGGGGCAGACCTGCAAACTGCAAGGAGATGAGAGGATTATATTATTTTTTAAAATAAGTTTAGTGACTTTTTTATGTCTGACTAAGGTCATCGTGCTTCTAAGCCTAAGATTTCCTGTGACCAGATCAAATCTCTTCCCAAAAACTGTTCCATTACTGTAGCAAAATTTTAAAATACAATATTTTCGTGAATCACTATTACGCAATTGACAGAATGGTAATTTACTGGCAAATGCAAATATAGTTGTTTTCTGCTGCATAAGGGCATTAATTTGGACTAATATATTTATATGTTAGCCAACTATGCGGGCTATAGGGCACAATATTTGATCACTTTAATCCACTAACAGTAGCAAACATGGTAATTATAACTGCCAAGTTGCAAAATAAGCTCAGTATCACAATTATATTATGGAAGGCAATAGCCATTTTATGTTGGTATCAGCTACTTTATTTCTTTATTAGAGCTTTCGTCACACAAAAAGAGAAAAAGAAAAAAAGAAAAAAAAAAAGAAATCGTGTCCTTGCCTGACTGCTGACTTTGTATTGCTTGATATTTTCTGGAGAGACTGGTAGCATTACACTCTCTTCGGCTGCTGTGAAAGTAGAGCCAAAACCTAAACAGTATTATTATGAAAATAGCTGTTAATGCAGGTAGCAAGAGCCTAATTACATTTGATGCATTTAAAAATGCTACATGGGAAGCGCATTTGTGGGAATAAATACCAAAACTTACAGTAAAAAGCACATCCAATGCCAAAACATGAACATCAATAATAAGTGAAAAAAGAGAGGGGGACTGTGGTGAACCTGCTCTTTAGACTTATTCCTCTCCAATCCTGAGTTAGCACTTAAGTCATCACAAAAATCACATTAATCTGTCTATCTCACAGTAATGTCTATAGGCCAATGGAAAAACTCTCACAGTTTTCAAGGGAGTTACAATCTAGACTTTGTTAGGAAACCTAATTTCAAATCACACAATCATCTGAAATTGTGTGCGACTGGCAGCTTCTGATAACTCAGAGCTAACCCAGAAAAGGAAGAGCAGGGATGCTGCACTGGTAGAAATGTGTGGCAAACATACTCTAAGGAGTATTGTTCTGAACAGATCCCTTTTTCACTAAAAGTCTGGGCCTGCCACCCCCATCCTCACCTCCCAGTCACATTCTCTAGAGACAATAAATCAACCTACTTGAACAGTCTGTGATGGATCTGGCGCCAATGATTGTAGTTGTCCCATAGAAGGGACAAGATAAGCAGTAGGACTTTCCTGGGTCTGGTTGGTAGTAGTCCCGGGGGCAAGGGTAGCAAGGCATTAAACCAGAGCGAGAGAATTCCCCTGCTGGACAAGGTACTGCAAAGAACACCACAAACTCTAATGAGCGCTGGCTCCCAGTGGATGGCCTTTCCCCTATCATTATAGGGCAATATTTGCTTAAGTTCCACAAGAGTAGGCCAATAATAAGAATTTCATAACCAAAATGTGTACTTATTCAAAGGATCGCTCAGGTTATATGTGCCCCAAAGAAGCTCTTTGGAAAACCCCTGACCAGAGAAATATTTGTTCCTACAGAGAAAGTTTTCAAACTCAGCCAAAATACTTCTCCCTCTCCTCCACTCCCCACAGTCATCCTTGCAATGAGCCAACATATTTTCAAGAAGGTCAAGACCTTGAAGCAGATTCTCTTCCCTGTTTCACTCTCACTATAGATTTTTCTCCTCCTGAGCCCTTGCAATTGCTCCAAAGGGTCAGGGCCCAGACAGAGCCCACTGATGGTAGTTTACTTTGAAAGCAGACCTTGTAAAAACCTCAGAATTTTGACTCACAAAAATGACTGGCTAGTGCCTGAATGATTGTTACGTATGACCTACTAATGCATTACACACACACACACACACGTATAAAGGAAAGATTTTATTGTCACATAACTATCTGGATATCTGACATGGGGCTTACGCTATAATTCTGTGTGCATACAGCATAACCCCATCTCTGCTGTCTTTCAGGAAAATAGAAAAATGATGTACACTGCTGCTGGGAGATGCAACTGCACTACATCAGGAGACTCGGGGTATCTGAGGTCAGATAAATGGGGCTATGGTATTTTGCAATATACTGTTTTCAGGAATTTCCCTGGCCTTGTCCTCACAAACCTCCACATGCTGAGATATCCACAGCTCCTCTTTTCACTGTTGACATGTTTTCTGGACAGGAGATGCAGTTCTTAGATCCAAGTGCAGACTGGTAAGTACCAAGTTGACATGATTCACAGGTCTCCAGCCCATTAGGGGAGTACGTTCCCTGCTTGCACTGAGCTAAAAGACAAAATCATGCATAACGATTAGACATAAAGCTAATCTATGCAGTGTTTCACAACATACAAACAGCACATATCATCAGTCCCCTCTCCAAAAGCATTTATTTTATTCTGAGGGTTGTTTATTTCACTATAAATAGTTTCATGGACACATCTCAACCATGCTGTTCAATGAAATGTGCAATGCACGGAATAAAGAAAACGCAGTTCCGTGATGGTTGGTGGGCTGTAAATCACCAATAACGTATTTACAAGACATAAAACTTGCCATTGTTTATTATACTCCCACCCGCTTCTGCACAGATTAGTGTTAGCAATTCAAATTTAAATAACTAGGTCAATTAAACAGTAAGTAGGAAATACCAATTTTTAGTTCATAAACAGGCAACAAAGTGAGAGCTCTTCTGACTTTGAGAGGCAGATTGGTGCAAGGCAGGACGCAGAAGTGCCAGTGCCAGGAGGAATACAGTGCCTTTGGAGATGTATAGGATGTTGGCAGGGAGACGTACTGATATGTGACACTATGGCTTTATCTATACATCTATAATTAAAGAGCAGCTGAGGAAGCACTTTAAAGTGAAAGCGTGGCCACAGCAGGAGCGGTGGGAGAGAGCTCTCCCGGCACTCTGTGTAAACTACCTCCACAAGGGGAGTAGCTAACAGCACAGGGAGCACATTCACATTTGAGCTTTATAGCACTGTAACTACCTGAGCTTGGGAGTAAGTGGGGGTTCACACCCCAAGGCAGAAAGTTGCAGCACAGTAAAGCAGCAGTGTAGACTTAGCCTATCTGTACACCTCCCTTTCAGAATTACATGCTCTCTCTCAGCCTGTAACTATTAACTGGGACAAAGAGGTCCCTGGCCCTCAGCCTGTTGAGCTACACCACCTTTCAGGTGTCAAGTGCTGCTGGCCTGAACAGCCTTTTCCACTTACACTTATATGAGTCCAAGTGGTAGCACTGTATGGCTACGTCTACACGTGCACCCAACTTCGAAATAGCTTATTTCGATGTTGCGACATCGAAATAGGCTATTTCGATGAATAACGTCTACACGTCCTCCAGGGCTGGCAACGTCGATGTTCAACTTCGACGTTGCTCAGCCCAACATCGAAATAGGCACAGCGAGGGAACGTCTACACGCCAAAGTAGCACACATCGAAATAAGGGAGCCAGGCACAGCTGCAGACAGGGTCACGGGGCGGACTCAACAGCAAGTCGCTCCCTTAAAGGGCCCCTCCCAGACACACTTTCATTAAACAGTGCAAGATACACAGAGCCAACAACTAGTTGCAGACCCTGTATATGCAGCACGGACCCCCAGCTGCAGCAGCAGCAGCCAGAAGCCCTGGGCTAAGGGCTGCTGCCCACGGTGACCACAGAGCCCCGCAAGGGCTGGAGAGAGAGTATCTCTCAACCCCCCAGCTGATGGCCGCCATGGAGGACCCCGCTATTTCGATGTTGCGGGACGCGGATCGTCTACACGTCCCTACTTCGATGTTGAACGTCGAAGTAGGGCGCTATTCCCATCCGCTCATGGGGTTAGCGACTTCGACGTCTCGCCGCCTAACGTCGATTTCAACTTCGAAATAGCGCCCAACACGTGTAGACGTGACGGGCGCTATTTCGAAGTTACTGCCGCTACTTCGAAGTAGCGTGCACGTGTAGACGCAGCCTATGTGTCTTTTCAATAGGGTGGTATTGTCCCCTCCCTACTTACATCCACAAAAGGACAGCTGGGGTCTAGGCACAAGGCGTAAAGTAACACAACAATCCCTTTCAATTTCTGTGGTGTTATTCTGCAAAGCTCAGTCATTTTGAGCACTTTATTCCTGGAACAGTGATAATTGAATGCTGAGCTCGAACCTTTACATTCAGAGACGCTCCGGGAGTGGAGGTATTCGGTATAGCTGCCCAATGGGCAACTTTTGCATTCCAGCTGCCCTTCCTCGTCTTGATAGGATCCAGTCCAGCAGCTTTCACACGTGCGATGCTCCAGAGAATAATAGGTGCCCAAAGGGCAGTTCACTGGGATTTCAGAGGAGGGGAAATAAAACACAGTTTAACCACGGAATACCTGACAATAAGCAGATACTCTTCAAGTATTTCCATTTAGCCTAACTCAATTTATCAGAATCTTGGCTATGGGGAGTCAGTGACATCTGTACAATCTCACTGACATGAGTACGTCTGCACAGCTGGAGCAGTCTGGAGCTTTGTAAACATTTGTACTCATGAGGCATGGGAAGGAAGAGGACCCAGTTCACTCTCTCTCTCGTCTCTGGTGGACTGGCAGGGCTAACAGTCATAAAAGGCTGTGGGTAACCACTTTCATCACCTGGGTGAGTCACCGTAACCCAGCTCCTACAGGGAGCAGAGCTGTTAGGTAAGCTGCCTTTATTACATAGCCATTTTTTGGAGCAGACAACCCTTCAGAAGGCTGATTGCCCAAAGTATTAGTCAAAGTACAGGTTGACCCTCTCTTGTCTGACGCCCTCAGGACCTGACTGGTGCTGGACAAGAGAATTTGCTGGACCACTGAAGGTCAATATTGTTTAGCACATTACCAACACTTCCACTGCTGACTGGGCTCTTAGAAGACATAGGGGTAAATTACAGCTAAACAACAGTACAGAGCACTGAGAGCCAGGACTGGTGGCTGTAAACAAACTTCATGGGACCACAGGAAACTTGGTCACACCCATGATAACTGATCGTCCAACTAACTATAACCATGCCGGAATATGGATTTGCCAGGCGAGAGAGTTCTGGATTAGAAGGGTTCAACCTGTACTGCTTCAGCGGGTCTCAGCCACTGGGGTCCTCGTATGCCTGTGACAATACCCTCCCCCCCACAAATATCTTTCCCAAACTTTACTTTTTAAAAGAATCCCCACATATTTAGGACACAAGGTGCAGGAGATAAAGAGCTTTTGGCTTACCACACATTCGCCCTCTCAGCACTGAACCTGGCCTGCAGAACAGAAAGGCTTTCTCAGTTTCCAGTGAGTTGCTGTCAGCAACAACCAGTTCAGATGCAAACTGAAAAGAATACATGGGCTCTCTATTGAGCGTCCTTTTCAGCCTGTTTGTGATAGTCTCTAGAGTTTTCAGAAGTCGCTGCTGGTTTTCTGATTCCACAGTATCATTCCGTTCATCAGGCAATGGCACGCTAGCTGGGATTCAAAGAGAAAACACATGCAGACACAACGTATTACAGATTTTATTGCAATTCAGGCGGCAGCAGTCTATCAGAGCGAACCAAAAAGTTGTAATCATTGTTACTATGGTCAATGGGCACTGACCACACAAACCTGTGTTGTACCAAAACGTAAAGTGAGCAGCATGCACAGTGATGACCACACGACCACATGACCCTGAGAAAACGCGGATATAAAAACTCAGTGAGAAACCTGTGGTCTGCCATTCCAGCTGGCTTCCTGAACATCAGACAAATGTAATGTTTTGTGAAGAATATGTTTTAAAAGGAGGAGGCAGGGGAAGTTTTTCCTCACCCGTGATGTTAAATATCAACTTAATTTTGTGATCTGTCATTGGAATGTTGAGTTTCTTGTGCCTCTTGACCCGAGAGGGTGCTGTTTTCACAGGGCCAGAAAGAGGTGTTTGTAGCTCTTCTTCCTTCACTATGTCCAGGAAGTCATCGTAGGAATAATCCAGACGGTTTGCTGCGCCCCAGCCAGCGGGTCCTGCAACAAGAAGCAAAAGTGGTAGGAAGGGAATGGCAGGGAGTTCTGTACCTAGGCTCATTCAGGATTTTTGGTCGTTCCCAAGATTTCCAACAAGTGCCACCCCATTTGTGGCTTCTGAGATGTGGACATCTGTCCAGGAGGAACTAGATGCTCATACTCATTTCATGCAGGAGGCAGAACAGCTGTGAGATTGACACTATCATCACTTCTGAAGTGGGTCATCACAGAATCATAGAGTCATAGGGCTGAAGGGACCTCAGGAGCTCATCTAGTCCAGCCCCTTGCTTCAAGCAGCATCAACTCCCACTAAGTCATCCCAGCCAGGACCTTGTCAAGCTGGGACTTAAAAACCTCAAGGGATGGAGAATCCACCACCTCTCTAGGCAACGCATTCTAATACTTCACCACCCTCCTGTCTCATGCATGTAAATCCTCTTGTGGCAAAAAACTCCACGTCTAATCCCCTTAATTTTCCAGCCCATATTAAGCATGCTGGGTTAAATTTATACATGGTGTAACAACCATAAAATCATAAATAGTATCATGTATTCATTTGGCCCAGACTGTTCAAATAAGTGGCTCTGAACATAATGTGTCTTTTTATAATGACTGGAATTGAAGAACTTTTGCATTTATTTTTAGAAGAAAACTTCCAGAAGTATAAATAGTCTTTGCATATAACTGAGCACTGTTATTTAGATTATAAATGGTTAATCGCAAGTTAACCCCAGAACCTTGGGACAATGTTAGGTGACTATTTCAAAACTGATCTTTTAAATTATCATCTCCAAAGAACATAAGCCAAATTCTATTCTCAGTTGCAGATGCAGACTTGGAGAAATTCCAGAGAAGTCAGTGCATATTTCATCATTGTTTCCTTCTACCTTCAGCCATGATCAAGACCCTGATCATGCAGTCTTAAGCCCCCAGTTTTTTTTTCCACACTGCAAATCTGCAAACGTGATTACATAGATCAGGCTCAGTTTAAACCAGTAACAAAAATGAAAGATTCCCTCTGTGACATTAACAATTCCCAGGGTCATCCTGTCTCCTTCTTCAATGTTTTTGGTTTTATAATGTATGTTTTTCACAAACCCTTTTCCTTGCAAGGCTAGCCAAACAATTCCATAGTTTTATTGTTCTTGTATACTATGAGGGTCCTTAGTCATCTCTTCCCCTACATGTACAATATAAAAAATAGGCTAGGGTAGTAAGTCTTCTGACCTATTGTTTAACTGCTTAATGCCTCAAGTGCTCTGCAATTATTTTCTTAAAATGTGCCACACACCATGCTTAATTCTAGCAGAGCTAAATGTATCGACATTATGACTTAGAAGAGCTAAATGTATTTGAATCACATGAAACCTCTTTGGCTACTGAGCTATGCTGCAATTAAATTACCAATTGCAAATCCATTTTCATAGTCATAATTATATTCTAGGCAATGTTTCTGTGTCAAATCCTCCAATCTGCAGTCAATGTCATCGACATCATTGCAGAAGGATGGGACCTGTAAAAGAAGTGAGAAAAGCCAGTAAAACAAACAAACAAACAAACAAACAAAAATATATAACCTAATCACTGGACAAGGCACCCAGTATTCTCTGCCTCTCTGACATCAGATTTCATTGTGCATAGCTATTATAATCAAATGGTTTAAAAACTGAGCTTCGTGATTTCTTCCAATGTTTATGGGAACTTTTCAGTCCAGTTCAGTGTCAGTTTTCTTGCAATGATATATGCACAACATAGAAAATCATTTCAAAGGAAGGATAATTTCACTGTAAAGCACAAAATGGGATATCCGTGACTTAGGTTCCAGTCCCAGAAATGCAGAACTCTTTGCTTCTAGGCTGGGAACAGTGGGCTAAGACTTGAACTTTTTGCCACTGTCCACAAATTTCAAGAAACATGCTAGATCAGGGATGCAGGGTGGGGTTTGCAAAAGCATCAAAGGGTATGTCTACATAGCTCATGGGACAGAGACTCCTAGCCTGGGTCAATAGGTTTGTGTTAGTAGGACTCATGCTAACATCTTAAAATAGTGGCGTAGCTGGCACTCTGAAACTGTGGCTTAGGCTGGATTTCAGCTCTCCAGGCCACCCTCTACCCCAGGCTTTAGAGCCTGAATGGTGACTTCAAAGTGCTGACCACACAGCTATTTTCGGAGCCCTGCTGGATTGCTCCTGCATGCTGTGTAGACACCCTAAGAGATTTAGGAGCATAAATTCCATTTGTAAGTCCATACGATTTAGGCTTCTAAGGGCCTGTCTACACAAACTCATAGTTTGCCACAATCTGGAGTGTAAACAGAAGTTGACCAAGGTGCACAGTAGATCAAAGTGGAGCCTTTATCCTGCAGCAAGAGTCCACGCAGACAGTGAGGGGCTGATTTACACTGCCACTTGGCAGAAATCAGGTGACCAACTCTACGTCACGAGGCACTTTTGGAACTCTTACCACAGCTCCAAAACAAAGACTGAGGTTAACACACCCTTTCTGAATGGAAAAAGTGGTACAATGATTTTTCACAATAACCACTACAATAATAAACCAGTGTACTTCCCCTATTTTGGAGACTTCTATATTTTGAAATGAACCAGACTTCAGTCTCAAGTTTCCAAGGTACACCAAATAAAGGATCGTTCGGAAAAAAAAGACGATGTAGCAGTTAAAAGAAGTTTATGAGAAATGAAAGCATATTACTAACCTACCATTTTACCAAGCGCACTCTGAAAAGCATCACCAAAGCTTTTTAGAAGGTTGTTGTCATCACATCGCGTTGCTTTGTAGAGCATCTCAAAGGATTTAAACCCATGATTTGCAAAACGATTTACTGAAAAGAGTTGGGGAAAAGAAGCTTTTACTGTTTGTGATTTTACAGTAAAAGTTTCACAAGAATATTTTGGACAGCATTATACTGAAACTATCTGAACTCAGTAGGTAATCTTTAAATGGCAATCACAATAGAGAAATGTATGGACAGAAGAAAAAATTGGTAAACTTGATTGTTCCAATATCATGTATCTCATTACTTTCAGCTGATCAAGCAGAATGTGGAAACCACTGAACATCCATTGTTAAATTTACATTTCCAGCACACATACAGTATTTAACAGCTTACCATGGAAGTTCTTAGTTATTAAATATCTGTTGGTTGACATAATTCAGCAGTTTTTCAATGGAAAGGAACATGTTAGTTTCATGGGATTTCTTTAAAATCATCAATCACTTTTGCCTGTACTTTTGCATACCCCTGAGAGGGAGAAGTAATATAAATGAATGTTTATTACTAGTGCAGCTTGGCCCCAAATGCAAAATTCTGATTCAGATTTCAAGCAACTCAAAACTATCGGGGTATTCCCATCAGGGATTTTGGGTAGACCCACAATTGTAACACCCTCACTTGTGTTCATGTCTGGGGGGCTACTTGTGTGAGAAAAGGGCTACTCAGAGTACATACAATACAGCACAAGATGGGTTTCAACTGATATATTTGGAGTTATATCCAGATTTGGATTTCAAATGACACCAGCGTTTGGGACTGACCATGCTGAGGTTCTGGTTGGGCATATCTCAGATTAGAAACTCCTAATACAATGCTGGTTTAATCACAATTGTTTTAGTTTCAGTGGACAATTTGTTGTTCAAATGCATTTAAAAATAACTGAATTTGCACAGCTCCACTGGAATTAGATGAGTTTAGAAAGTCTGGTTTGCCACAGACCAAAAACTTTTGCAAACCACTTACTAATGAGCAAAAGAATGGCCATCCTGGGTCAGACCAAAGGTCCATCTAGCCCAGTATCCTGTCTTCTGACAGTGGCCAATGCCAGATGCCCCAGAAGGAGTGAACAGAGCAGGTAATCATTGAGGCTATGTCTACACTAGACAGTTTGGTTGACAAAACCCGCAGTGTCCACATTACCAAGGCGTTCTATTGATGGTAAATTGACAGAATGCGACACTTTTGTTGGCAGTATTCTGCAGCTCCCCCATGAGGCTGAACACCTCTCTCAACAGAGATCTGCAGACAGAAAGCCAATCTGGAGGTTCCAGGGGGCTTACCGCCTTCAGAAAAGGCCTCCAGAGCGCTGTGCAGCTGCCCTGGAGGGCGCCTTGTCCACAGCAATCCACGCTCTTATGGTCTCTGTCTCTAGACATATTTAAAGCTACAGGTAGTCCTGGAAACCCCATGGCAGGAAGCAGAGAGCATGCAAGCAGCAGGCTGCTGCTCCCCATGCCACCATAGCCACTCCCTCCTGCTGATTCCTAAAAGATGGCACAGAGCCAGCCACCTTGTGACCGCCTGGCACCCTCTAGACACCAGCTGGAGCGGGTCCCAGGAGCCACCCCAGGGCATGAAACATTGGGTCCCCTCCTGGACTGGGCCTGAGGTCCAGGACTTGCTGGGCATGTGGGCCAAGGAAGAGACCCTCCTTGACCCCTCAGCAAAGTGGAGGAATGGCCCACGTACGCCTGGCTGGTCACTGCCTTGGCAGAACAGGGCCAGCCCACCTGCACCATGGAGCTGGTACAGGTGAAAGTCAAAGAACTGCACAGGGGCTACACCCACGCCTCCTATGGTCTGCAGACAAATTATTTCAAATTACTTATTTTTTTAAGATGCCATAAAATTTGGTAAATCCCAAGGACTCAAATGTATTATATTTTTCTTTGTTTATGAAACAATATACGGTAATCTTAAAGCCCTCTGTGTATAAGACTCAACAGTTCATGGGAAGGGTAAACAGAAAATTTATTACGTAAAAAATGTTATTATTTCTAGTTACTGAATCATGTTCCTCTCTATACATATTGTTGGAGATGCTATAAGCTCATTTTACAGAAGAAAAACAAAGGTTTAATCAAATAAAACTCACAAGAGCAGTCAGGCCATTCAGTAGAATATGGGGGATTCCAGATGCCATCTGCATAGGCACAATAGTAGTTTTCAGCTGATGCTGCTGTAAAGTTATAACCATCCATGCAGCGTAGTGTGCAATTAATGCCTGCTTCATCTTCTGTGCATGTAAAATTCCCATGCACGGGGGTGAAGGGAATTTCGCAGGGAGAACCTGTGAAAAATACCTTCAGTTCACATATGGATAGCTTTTAGAGCCATATAAACAAACACATACGAAACCCTGAGGGAAAGGATTTTCAAAGCCCTCGGAGTATTACTGTTGATTTCAGCAGAAGGGAAATTAGGCTAATGATAAGTACTTTTGAAAATCCTACCCTGGGAGTTCAAAATCCAAAAAAGTAAAGGTTGAAAAAGAAATCAAGCACTTAAAAGTGTGAAAATCCAAAACTGAAAGCTCTGTAATGCTTGTGCTTAAAACCAGTCTCTCCCTTTAGAGCCTGACAAATTATTTGTCTATTAACATAATACAGAGACCCTGCCTGTCCTGCAGCAGCTTGGTGCCAGGACCTGGATCTCCCCCTGTGCTGTGGGGGCCACATGCTGGAGCCTCAGCCTGCCCTGTGGGGCCAGATGATGAAGTCAGAGCCTCCTGGCAGCTCTGCGGCAGGGTGGAGTTGGCTGGAGCCCCCTGGCAGTTCTGAGGCAGCCGGGGTCAGAGGTTGGAGCCTGGTGACAGCCAGCCCCCAGGAGCCCAAGCTGGGGCTGGAATCTCAAGGGATGGAGGCTGAAGGCTGGAGCTTCAGCAGCCCCAGAGTGCAGGACTGTCTGGAGGCAGAAGCCCTGCACTTCCCCTGGTCCAGCAAATTCTCTTGTTCCGGACGTGTCAGGTCCTGTGCATGCCAGATAAGGGAGGTGCAAGCTGTAGAACTTTTTACACAACCTTACACACAGTAAGTTACAGTATATTACATATGCTACCTGATGATTTTGTAAATCAGCTTCACACTGGTGTAGTTCTATTGATTTTAGGTTGCACCTACACTACGAGATAAAATCGAATTTATTAATATCAGTTGTGTAACTCTGGAATTTATAAATTCGGTTTTTACTACCCTCCCCTCCCCATATGCTCCTCACATTCGACTTATTACTACCACACTCCATTGGCAAACACTGACTGTTGCAATAGTGCATTGCAGGAACCTAACCCACAGTTCACTCATCCCCGCAGCATTCTGGATATGCTCGCTGGTCTTTGACATCATCTTCCCATACTGCATTTTCCTCATTCTCCTCTCCAGTAAGCAAACATTCATTTTTCCCACCGGAAGGAAGGAAAAGTAGGATGTCCACAGTGGTGGCAAAAAAGTTAACAGAAACCTCTTTCTTCTGTAACTTAATTCTCAATTTGCCATCCACCGAGTGTCCCTCCTCATGCGATTGCATCCGATCCCTGAAAATAATACAGGGATCCTGAAAAGCTTGAAGAAAGAGTAGATTGGAAAGTTTTTGAATAAAGTGAGTTGCTGAGTGGGGGTCTGGGCTTTCCTGTTTACTATAAGGCTTCTGTGCACAGGCTGTGTTCTCAATTGGCTGTCCACTGAGTGTACCCTCTCCCGTGATTGCATCTGATCCCTGAAAATAACACAGGGACAAACTGTGTTCTCAAAGTTAGAAGAAAGGGGATAGAAAAGTCTAGGCCCTCTTCACTAACAGACATAGCCAACATGGGGGATGGCAGTGCAATATCATACGCTGAACTTATAATGGAAACAGGAATCTCAACTGGCCCTCCCCCTGCGTTTTTTGGGGTGGGGGGGTCAAAGCATGAAGACAGATAGGAAATGTTAGGAAAGTGGTTTTATTACAGAAATATCAAAGCAGCAGGTGTCCGCAATGGACAGGAAGCTCCTGAAGATACTTTTGGTGGGGCTGGGGTGGGAGCTGTGGTCTGTGGCTACAGAGTTAAAGTAATTGAAGTAGTTCCCCCAAATATCTTAGCTGCTGGGGGACACTCCCCCCCAGCAGCAACAAGCCCCACTAGTCCCTTGGTTGGCTGTGTGTGGGTTTCAGAGGGCGGCCAGCTGAATTAGTACCCACGAATATCTTAGCCACTGGGGGGAGACTTGCCCCCCAGCAGCAGCAAAACCCCAAGTATCTTAGCTATTGGAGAAGACTTCCCCCTGGCAGCTGCAAGCCCCACTGGTCCCTTGCTAGGGGTGTGGAGGGGTTTCGGGGAGGGGCCAGTTGAATTAGCTCCCCCCGAGTATCTTAGCTACAGTATCTTCCCTCAGCAGCAGCAGCAAGACCCCAAAAATCTTTCCTGCCCTTGGAGCTCTAACTTCGTGCAAGCCAGGACATGGTGCTGACTGGCAACATGGTCATCACTGAATGGCAGGCACGTCCTTTTATTGGGTTGGGATGTGATGTGATCACTAACCATGTGATGTGGCTGAGTGTGGGAAAGACCCCAACTGTGTGGTGCCTGTAGGGGAGGAAGAGGGCTTCGTGCACAAATGTAAACCACTGAGAAGAAGTTTCTCGGCCTCTTACACAAGCATGACGTGACAGTTCCACACTGGCCTTTAATCGAACTTTTGAATTTGAGCTTGAAGCTATACCCATCAGGTACTGACTACATTATGATATTAATATTAGTGCTCCCTAAATCAGTCACATGGTAATATTGAGCTAACTGCCTTATATTTGAATTTATCTCGTAGTGTAGACATAGCCTGAGTGGAGTAACTCCTGATTTATGCCGGGTTATAAGTGATCAAAATCAGGCCTACCATCTTCAGATTTGGGCAGATTTTACAGCATCATTAAGATATTATTACCAAGCCGAGTTGAAGCAAATAGGTTCATGATAGTTTTAAACTTGCTAATGTTTGATGTTCAATAGCTCAGAGTTTGATATGATACCAAGTTTGAAATACCTAAGCTTAAAATATAGCCAAGTCAGAGAACAAGCCTAGTATTCTATACTATAATAGCTTTCATTCAATTTAAAAAATGGAATTATGTTTCAGCTTGAAGTCTCTCAATATTTATAATTTTAACACAACCAAGTATATATTATTCAAACTTGTCCTGTTCTGTACAACTCACAGACTGAAAATCAGGCCAAACCTTCAGATGGTATGTACAGTCCTCCGGTAATTTACTGTTTGTAAGGATTTATACAAAATTCCAGTTTACACAATATTAAATACTGCATGAATAAAATACTTTATCATGATGTAAAAGTGAGGCCCAGTTGTATGGCAGAAAAGCAGTGGGGGCCAGAGTTAAAGCTGAATTTTCAACGGTCAATCTGCGTTTCCCAGCTTCTGAGTAATTGATTTGTCTGATTGCAAGCCTGCTGGTTAGTGCTTTCTTTCCTCATTTTTTGTGTGTGCCTATCTTATATATCCCCAGACTCATGCACACATATGTATGTGTACACACAATTCTCAAAGCCAGAAAATGTTCCATTTCCTGTTAGGATATTTAGCAGCTTATTTAAAAATCTGGCTAGAGAAAGCTTTCATTCTGATGAACAAAAAGTAGAAAACATTTTAGACAATGACAAATAATTGGATATATTGCCTGACATTTATTGTATTGCTGAGTAAAACTTTTAGTGGATTTTATACCTATTTTGAACACATAGAATACATTACTCTGTAATTCCAGAGTTCTGCCATATAACATAATTGATTTTATTCATGGACATGATTTCACTGGAGTTACACTGGTGCAAAAAAGAGAGGCTGAAATGCAAAACCACATTGGTGCTGTATACAGAAATGCAATACAGAAACATGACAATTATATTATTTGCAAATTTGTTACCTGTCAGTGAATTCTTCATAGCATGGAACTTTCAGGCCCAAGGGAAATCTGCAATTTTACTATGGCTCCAAATGAAACAATTGCAGAATTCTCCTGGGTGTAAGCATTAAATACACTGATGGGGAGTGATATGTACAAATGCATTTTACTAGTATTGAATAACTGTGTCAATGGTCAGAAGACACTCAGAAACACAAACCTTTGATGATAATGTGGATCTCACATGTCCTGTTATTTCCTGAGGGGTCTGTGGCAGTGTATCGAACTGTTGTCTCTCCTTTGAGGAAGAGATCTCCAGGTGAATGACTTTTACTGATAGTCAGCGCAGCTCCTAGAGTAGTTTAAAAAAATCAGTGAAAAGTTTTTTTTCTGGCCTAATATACCGCAACCATCTCTACAGAGGCTGACTACTACAGAATGGAAAATTTAGGCTTATTAATTTTCTCAGTAACAGATGTGCCCAACCACGATAAGCACTGAGTCAAACCTCAGAGGGGTAGCCATGTTAGTCTCTGTAGCGTCACAAAAAACAAGCAGTCCTGTAGCATCCTAAAGATTAACATATTTATTTATTAGGCAATAGTCATTAATAGGACCAGTGGATGAAGTCAGTTAAGTGGGATGTGTGCCATTCCTACAAATAACAAAGATGGGGAAATTGCCGTTGTAACGTATAGGATAATTGAGATCTCTGATAAGTCCAAAGTTAAATGTGTCAACTTTGTAAATGAATTCCAATTCAGATGTTTCCCTCTGTAAACTTGTGGTAAAATCTTCTTGTAGAAGAATCGCTACTTTTAAATCCTTTATTGAATGTCCAGGGATGTTAAAGTGGTCCCCTATAATGTGTATTCCAATTCCTGATGCCAAATATGTGCCCATCCATCCTCTGGTGCAGAGATAAAGAAATGTGTTAGTCTTTAAGGTGCTGCAGGACTGCTTGTTTTCTGAGTCAAACCTGTTCAAAGTGGTCTGTTGGTAAAAATCATGACATAATCCTGAGGATGTCATGTAGGAACTGTATGGACCTAGCCACTCTTTGGCTGTTTTGTATATTCTTGAAATTCACTGTCTCACCTGAGTTGTCCGAGAACTGTGGCTCCTCCCATGTGGCTCTGTACTCATTCTCCAACACCTGAACTGGAGGCGGAGATCTGCATCTATCAATTACGGGGGATTCTACATCTAGACAAGTTGAAGAGACAGCATGAAATTTGATCACAGAACAACAGACAAGTCATGGGTCAAACTCAGAGGGGATGTGAAAGGTATTTTAAGCTGCACATGTGTAAATCTTTCTGACTGGGGGATGTTTCAGGGAAAGCTGCTGTAATGCATATGCCAAAAGAACGTAAGTGCAGCATTAGGAAAAACACCACAAGATAAATCAGGAGGAGTGGCTGCACACATTTATGTAAGTCAGAATCTGGTCCCCAGAATAATAAATTGGTAAAAGTAACACTAGCTCTGCATATAACTGAACGTCAAATTGGTACAGACTGTACACATTTGCCTATCAACCTGCACTGGATGTGTACCTTAAAACTGCCACCTACATTATTATTGCTAAAGATCTCCCACCAAGTTAGTGAAGAAGAGATACATCAGTCACATTGCCAGTTGAATGCATAATTAGAAATGCAAATGCCAGACTCTGCTATCACATACTGTTGTGTATTTCGGGAGTATTTCCTCTGCTTGAAAATGGAGGAAAACTGGTGTGGGAGAAGAATTAGGTTCAACAGAGAACAAGTCTGGCAGGTGGCATTAGAACATGCCCCACTTCATATTTATCCATCAATATCATCAAATGTTATGTATTTAGTCAACAATTTCTTTAAACTCCTCAGCCAAGCTAAATTGCAGAAGGTAGAAAGTTACCTTTCCCTCTATAAAACTAAGATAGTGTGTCCCACCATTGGTAACTTCCCAATTAACTCAGCAGGGAAATATACCCTCTTATCTCTAGACTGCAGCATGCTAAAACTAACTGGATACGGGGCGGGGGAAGGATTCAAGCAGATTGGCTCAAACAAAAAAAAATTGCACATTGATGTCAACTGTATTCACCATTCACTCGGTAAGCCTATGAAAGGGTGAATTTTGTTCATAGGACAGTTCATTGACAGAGAGAGCAGGTCTCATATACTTGGGAAAACAAATACTTGCATGATTTATTTCATTGGAAATGTGCGGTCATTTTGAAAATTCATTGTGGCTTTGGGAGACATTCAGTCTGGAATTAAAACCGATGGTCTGTGAGTAAACACAGCACACATGCCACATCCTAAGGCCTGTTCATGCTTTGACAGATTAATGCACATTATTTATAAAATGTGGGGAAACCCCAAACTGAGAATGAATGTCTCAGCTGCAGCCAGTCCAAACAGAGCATTTGACAATCCAACATTTGACAGCACTTACAACACATTATGTAAATGATGGTCTCCATTCAGCAAAGAACTTATGCACGAGAACTCAGCATGTTTAAAATTAAGTGTGTGCTTAACTGCAATGGTGAATCACAGCCTCCTTCTGGACAAAAAGAACCATTTTATCTCTGTCAGAATCCTTCCCAGGTACTTCTGAATAGCACTTACCAATAACCTTGACACTGAATGTGCAGCTCGCTTGATTGTCAGACTTGTCCACTGCTATGTAAGTGATTGCAACTTCTCCAATGGGGAAAAGAGAAGGTGGTACAAAAGCTGGAGTAACGTGAATTGAGACCTTTTAGGAAAAGATGTTTGTTATTTAAATGCAAACATGGGTCAGTAATCAAGTATCTGTATTTTACAAAATGGGAATGTAATAATAGCAATCCTTTAAAGTTAAAAATGTACATGTTCGGATGCATGTAGGTTTGATTCGCATTTACACTAAGAATGCTTTGCACCCTTTAGCAGATTACAGGGAGCATAAACTGGGCATAAATTACATTTAAACCCTTTTACTGTCATCTTCATATGACCAAAGTAATGGAGGGGATCTTAGCACAAATAAGAATCAGGCCCACACAAATGTAAGTGGCTCAGCTGGGCACCACATTTTTCAAAGGCCAGAGTTGTAACTCAGAGAACATTACTCTTTGCAAAGGTTGAAGAAAAAAATCTGCATTTGGGTACCCACACAGGCCTCCTGTTATTGTAAACATTGGGCTCCAAATTTGTGATAATTTTGAGCTCAACTAGAACATTTTCATGCAAATTTGTAAATTATTACAATAACTCATAATAAGTGTTGATGGTAAAAGACATGAAAAGGAGACAGACAGAGTGAATTAGTCCCCACAAAAAGACCTATTGATATATTTCAAGGATTTTAATGGTATGCTTGCCATGGCATTAAGCAGGCTGAAATCTCTGCTTCCCAATCTGGGACCTTGTTTAATTCTTCTGTTTAACACTGGACATGGATTGGATTATGCTAGTATCTTTGGCCTACATATTCCATCTAAATTAATATACCACCACCTATTTCAGTGAATATCGCTGGCCTCTACCTGAAGCATGACCAGGGTAAGGAAATGGAATTGCATTTATTGTATGGTGCTGAGGTGAGTTTTCACTAACCACACACAGAGGGGTTTATTTTGCCTCTGGGTGTTATGAGTTGGTTTATTTCCAGGAGAAAGGACCGGATTTTCGGAACAGATTACTAAACTCCTTCATATTCTGAAAGCTTCTTTTTCAAGTGCCAGTGTATATTTTATAAACAAGGACTCATTCTTCCTTCTGATTGCATAAATTAACTATACAAAATTCTTTGCCCATAAAACTCTGTATAGAGCAGTGTTTCTTAAACTATGCTCTGCAGAACACTGGTCTTTGGTGAACAATTTGCAGGTCTTCCATGAGCATTTTGAAAAATACACTGATGGTATATATTTTCTGTTATTAAAACCAGATAGTGTTACTTCTTCATTGCTATGGTATCTGATTAAATTACTTCATGTTGTTTTTGTTGTATATGTTTGTTTTTTTTGGTCTGACAACAATCTTTTCTCTGAAGAAAATTTTCATACGTGTTCCCCATTAAAAATTATTGTTTGATGTTCCATGGTCTCAAAAGTTTAAGAAACACTGGCATAGAGTATTCAAAACTACAGAAACCAAAGAGAAAATGCTGAATTGTTAAGATACTAAGTTTCCAGCACATCTCTCAACTTCTTCTCACCCAGAAACAAGATATTCTTATGGTTCAGAGAAATTCAGCTCTAAAGTAGCTACCTAAAAAGGACTGCATCAAAATGAAATGTGTATGTTTTAGTTCTACCTCATCTCCGGAATTATCCTTTGCTATTGGAACCTGCCAGCTAATATTAGCAGAGTTCTGATGTTCCAGAGTTGTGGCCTCAATATCGTCTGGACAGCTGATGTGTGGAGCTTCAACATCTAATAGAGAGAGAGAAACCAAAAATCAACAATGGTTACTCAGTAGGCTTCCCGCGTGCATTGTTTATCAAGGTGAGTAGTATTATTTCATTATTTCACCTGTTTGCTTTCTTCACATCTAATTTATATGCTTATACTCTGATTGCAAGCTCCTCAGGGCAGGGACTGTCTCTTATACTTTCTGTGCAGTGCTGAGCACTTTGGGTCCTTGGCCTCTACAAGATATCATACTACAAATCATATGAATAGACTGAAGGGTTTTTTTAACATGGCAGTTGCCTTTTATTAAAGCAACACATTTACGCATGAGGAATGGCTACTTTATTCCCCTGTGTCTTGATATAACGGTAGCACTGGTCATTGACTGGATTATGTTAGCATGTGACAAATGGTCCCCTCCATTTATATATATACACAACAATAGCTGCATAGTTTCAAACAGGTTCTGTACTACCTATGCAGCATGGCAAACAACTGCTAAGTTTCCAATTACTCTGACAAAAACTCAAAGCACTTTGTTATCCCCTTGGCACAGAGCCTCTCCAAACACTGTGGCTGGATTATTTTATTACTGTAGCGCTGTTTGATAAATTGTCTCTGGTCTCACTTGGCAAAGACAACAGCTTTCACCCCAAACTCTTTTATGTTCAAGGAGCTTTAAACCAGCTAAAGAACTGACACCATTTATGTCTTTGCTAGAAATATTTACTTTTCAACATGCAACTTTCAGAATTAAAATTCCATGATGAAGACTGCATACACACTGCAGATTAGCCACTACACTTACCCCTAAACTCATGCTGATGAAATTTTTCATACCAAGCATATACTTTGAAACAACTTCCAACTGTGTTTCACACCCTCCCGACCGTACTCTATAGTCAGTTCCAGTTACAAGTGAAGTTCTGAAGAAAGGCTAATAATAAGCAGTGAGTGAACAGATTATTTTGGATAAATAATCCATAATACAAATAAATAGCAAAGAGAACTAGGCAGGGATAGGCTTTGTTTGCATGAAATTCAACAGACTTCAAATATTCTCAACTTCACTGGAGAAATGTAGCCTTCAGGGGCTAAAGGTTTCTCTTATTTTAGGGGTTTTCACTGTAGAACTTGGATGCCTGGTCTCAGTACACACAATTTCATCTTGATCCACACAGCCTGGCCTACAGCCTTGTCATCTTGTGCTGTGATCCCATCAGGTATTATAAAAGTTATGCCTGGTCCATATTTGCATGGAACAGCTTACAGGACCTGGGAGGCTGCTCCTGATCCATTCGGTGGGACTCTACCCTGCAAGTTAATACTGAATCAATGCACTAGGGAACATTATGCTGCTGGAGGTGCTATGTTTAGGATAATAATAATATTGAGATTCTCATCTTTTGTGGTCATTAGCCATCACTGATTCTGTATCATTTCTGCTGTGGTGTGCTAGTGCACCTTACTATTTCAAAAAAAAACTCCTTGTCTCTCTGTTGTGAGGCTCTCCATTCAGTTTCAGATGCAGCACATTACAGAGAAAATTGCCCATGCTTTCTCAATGAGACTTTACTTTAGTTCTTTCTTGGATTTCTTTCTTTACAGTTGAAGGCATTCAAATGGAAAGCAACTGAATGAGTTGGATGTTCATGCCACTGGCCAAATTCAAACAAAAGTAATTATATTTCGCCCACCAACGTTTCCTGTGCAGCTTCAGTTAGTTACCAGCATTCTTCACTGCGTGCCCTAAAGTTTTGAACAGCATTGCAGTATGCTGTTAAACAGCTCTAGTGCCTCATTCCAGAGGCTGATCTCATATTCCGGGAAGAAACACCTTAATATGTTTCCATAGCTCTTAAGAAAACTTGAGATGAAAGGAACTACATAAATATCTCAGTGTTATTATTACTGTTACTGTATTGTCTGGTTTCACTTTGGCCACCTCCAACATGTAGGTTTTTCTCATCTTCATTCTTCCATGATCAATATAACTTTTTCTCTCAGCCACATAGCACTATAAACCCCAACAGGATATCTTGGAGGAGTCTCCAGAGGGCTGACTGATGGTGAGGTATATCATAAATGTACCCTCACGTTCTTTCTGAGCCATAAAATACATATTTAATTCTATTGCAAGGCAATGTAGGAGCAGTACATTCTGGAGACCTCTTTAATCAGGCCTTGTCTTCGATTCAAATTCATCATTATCTGTCTCTCTGCAATCCTCTTCCCCCTGAAGTTGCAACTAATCGCAAGTGGAAATTATTGTTCAGATCTATACCTTTACAAAGAGCCTTTTGGATATTTTCACTCCACTTCCCAGAAGAAGTACATCTCAGGTCTTCTCGAACTCCAGACAAGATGAACCCCCAAGGACAGCTCAACTGGCATATTGTTCCAGACTTTGATGGTGCCTGTCCACAACTTGATGGATTTACTGTCACACTCTTAGGTTTCTCAAAGATGGGGCAATGCACCTCTGCAGGAGGTAAATACACAAATGTCAGCTGATACGGAAAATTCACACAGCCAAAATTATCAGCAATTAAGAACCCCAAAATAGCACACAGAAGAGAATACGAAACTTGTTCTAAAATTCACAGCCCCAGTGATGATCTCTACCAATAAGGTATTTTTTCACCATGTCTTGTGAAAGACAAAATGTTTCAGATAAGCTGAAAAATGCTCTTATATGTATGATTGTCTTTCTGTTCAGTGAGGTATATTGTGCTTCCCACTGTGACAAGAACAGATAAAACTCAGACTGGCTTTTTATGGCTGTTTGAAATGGGTGCTGGATTCAGGGGAGTTCTTATGATTGCAGGATTTCTCTTTTAATAAAGTACAACCCATGGCAATATCCTCATGCAACAGGTTTGGCTCCACACTCCCTTGTATCAGGTCTGCTTCTTTTTTCTTATGTTCACCATTTACCATTTTTTTGCTGTTGGCATCACACAGCTTTGTCCTGTTTTGTCATCTTGTTGTCACAATACAGATGCTGCAGGGGCACTGTGAGTGGGTGTGGCACACTAGCTTCAAAGGACCATTTATACAACATCAGGAAGTGAGAATCACAGAGGCCCAACAATGTTACTAACCCCCCAAAAAAGTAATTAAAAACTTGCTTATGTCAGGTTTCATTACATGCCTAAGCACCTTTGATCCGGGGAATGGCTCATAAGGGAACCTACACCCAATTTGGGATTATTGTAGGTTGATACTGTGTAACACTGATGGATCTGGATCATCAGCAGGAGGGATGGAAGCTGTGAACGTAGAGGCTAAAGCTTTGTGCTCTACCACATGAGCTAAAGGGCATCTGGTGGTCAGACAAGGTTGTAGAGCAGAACATTCACTCTCCCTAGTACATAGCCTCAGTGCCTCTGCGGTTACACTTGACTCTGTTCAAACTGAAAATATGAACAGAAATGCAGGGAACCATGCATGACAACCAAAGAACAATCCAAGTTCAGTAAATGCTGACTATGGATTTGCACGGACCAAAAACATACCTTAATATTATGAAATATTTTGTGGTTCGGAGAGGTCAAATATTTTCAAATTGCGAGGAATTTTTTTTTTAAATTTCCAAAAATAAAATGGGGTGGGGGGAGGAGGGAGGGAAACTACTATGTTTTCACTCATGTGGTATCCTATTTTTCAGTTGAGCCCTATTTATTATTTCAGGCTGTTAGTACATTTTTTACTGTTATCATACAGAACTGGGCAAATATGGTAAAGGTGGATATTAAATTTGTATAATTAAATAATTTTCCATAATTTGCCTTGAAATATTAATAATGTCTTCCAAAATAATACCCCAGGAAAATATTAAGTATTGAATGGAATGAATTTATAACACAAAGATTCATCATAGAGTTCAACAACTTGTCATCTGCAAAGCTATTCAGAAAAGAGGATGGAAATATTTGGGACATGTGTTAAAACATGCATGATGCAAAAGTTTGCCCTGGCAGACACATCACTGGGTAGCCAGTCAAACATGTAAAAGGAGTTTGCTGAAAGAATCCCTTTGCTGAACACAACTCAGACAGGAATTTCATAGAGGACACAGAAAAAGCTTCCCAGAACATACAGAGATGGTGGCATCTTATTCACTCCTGAAATTAAATTTGATGATATAGAAAAGATTCAAGTTCAGGACAGTTAACAGCAAAACAAATAATAATTTTGTCAAGTCCTTGAAAAGCTGGCATGCCTACACAACTTATTTTAAAGAAAACATCTAAGTATTTTAAACATTTCCCATCCTTGAAAATCCCGCTTTTGAAAAGTAATGATTAATGTTTAACCTATTAATAATACTTCAATTCTTCTTGTCATTTTGACAATCTGCAGAGGCCTTGAGTGTTTACACATTCATTTTAGACAGAAAAACTGTCTTTAAACTATTTCCCCTAGTAAAAATGGTGTTAGTTTCTGGGCACTTCTTCAGAGCAAAGCTATCGACAAACTGGAGGGAATTCTCAGAGAAACAACAAAATGATCAGGGAGTCAAAATTAAAGGAGATAATTTATGAACTTGTTAGATAAGTGTCACTTTAGGGAAGGGAACACAATAACAGTGTAATGACAGACACAAAGAGGGACAGGAACTGCAGAGTGGTACAAAAGTATACACAACAGGGACTGAAGAAGAAGGTACTGAGAATGGGAAAATTTAGGTAGAATATGAAGAAAATTGGAATAGTTTTCTGGAAAAATGATGACAGTCCCAGAATTCAAGATATATTTCACTGAACTGGATACAACACAAGCCTGTACAGTAAACCTTCGAGTTACATGGGGGTTGTGTTCTTGCAACCCCAGTGTAACTCAAATTTTTATGCAAGTTGAGGGGGAGAGGGAACCAGGCTGCTGCCTGGTTCCAGGCTCCCCTGGTCTTGCAGGAGCTGGGAAACAGACCAGACCCATGGGCTGGTCCGTTTCCTGGCTCCCAGAGTGACGGGGTGCTGGGAACCAGGGGCAGCCTGGTCCCCGTCTCCCCGCTGCTTGTGGGACCCAGGAAAATGACCAATCCACCATGGCTGGTCAGATTCTTGGCTATTTCTCCTTGCCTTCCTCCAGTGGCGCGGCTGACAGCTGCGCTGGTGGGGGAAGGCAGAGAAAAGGCTTTTAACTTGCCTATCTGCCTGCCGCTGTGAGTAGCTAGGCATGTTAAAAGACTTCCCCATGATTTCCTCTAGCCACATGGCTTTCGGCCTGATGGCTGCACAGCTTGGAGAAGACCGAGGGAAGCAACCTTTCGTGTGCCTCGCTGCTTTCTACATCATATATGCCATGGCGTCCCAACAATGCTCACACACTTTGTATATTGGGCAAACTGCAAACTCTCTTCCCCCAAAAATGAATGGACATAAGGCAGACATGAAAAATCTCCAAATACACAACCTTGTCAACCAGCACTTTAATGGAGTGGGCTATTCTGTTAAAGACCTAAGAGTTTGTGTTCTGGAGAAAAGAGACTTTAACAACCGTCTACAGAGAGAATGTTCGGAAGTAACATTCGTATTCAAATTCGACACACTAACGTGGTTTGAACATTCAAGGGACAGCAATTACGTGACCCATTATAAGGACTCTTTCGTATACTTTGATGTTTGACCTAAAACTTACTTCCCCACCCGACACCCACCTCTCTCTCTGCTCTTCTATCTGATTTGTCAACCTTGATAGCAATTTTTCTGATTTGTCAACATTCACAACAATTTTTGGACCTCTGTGCTTTATATATTGAGTCTGTTCTGGTCAGGATATAGATCTGAAGAAAGGGGTCTGTCCCACGAAAGCCCATCATCTAATAATTTTTTTTTTGTCTTAAAAGAGCTACATGACTGCTTTTTTGTTTTGGTTAAAACGAGTTATGTGCAACTTGAAGCTGCGCATTTCGAGGGTTTACTGTATACATAGCAGTCCTGGATTGTTAGAGAAAAGGTCTGGATGGCCTAATAGATCCTTTTCATCCTGCAATTCTACTGGTCTTCTGATCTTAGGGGTCCAGTTCCTTAGCTGTTATAAACTCCCTTGGCTCCACTGACTTCAGCTGAGCTACAGTGATTTATACAGATTTGGGATCTGATCCAATAAGCCTGGATTTAAAAGGGTTCATATAGGAGTGTAATTGGATCCCCTCAGTCTATGATTCTGTGAGCGTATATGATGTAAAATAATTTAGCACTGGATGGGGCAGAATTTGATCTCAGTTACTCATGCCAATGAAAACACAGTGTGAAAATCTAACATACAAGAGAGCAGAATCTGCCCCACGTGTGTAAACAGGAAGCTGACTGACACCAAGTGAGTCGAGTACACAGATCATAAACTAACAAGGGAATCTTGATCTAATGCACAAAAAGAATAATGCGCAGATGGACACTAACTGATCTCTCTCTCTCCCCCCCATCCCTTTAAACACAAACCTTGGTGACGAAGACAGGCCATACACATTTAAAAAGGTGGGCACTAGATGGCATCAGTGCCTTTGGCATCAATGCCTTTGGCATCAATGCCAACTAATTTTGCACTCCTGCAATAATCACGTGCATTATATAGTACAAGCAGATGAACATTTCCTGATGTGCATTACATTTAAGACTCTGGCTACAATAAGAGAGGAATATGAATACCAGAAGTAAAGGGATAAAAGAGATTAGTGGTGGGAAAATACTTTTTGCAAGTTAGAAAGGCCCCTAACAAACCAGAATAACTGTTATAACACAGCATTAGTGAGGCCATTACTGGAATGCTACATCCTGCCTGGACACCCACACATCCAAAAGGATGTTGACAAATTTGAAAGGGTTCAGAAAAGAGCTGCAAGTATGATCTGAAATTTGGAAACCATGATTTACAGCAAGAGACATAAAGAGAAAGTATTTTCAGATTACCCAGAGAAGGTTAACCTGATCACAGCCTAGAAGTACCTAAACTGGGAAATATTTACAACAGTACATGCTTCCTTCATCTAGCAGAAAACAGCATAATGAGATCCAATGGTTGAAAGCTAAAGCTAGACAAATTCATACTAGACACAAGGAGCACGTTTTTAATAGTGAGAGTAACAATTTATAACATCAGCAAGGAGTACAATTTTTTAGAATGTGCTATTAGGACTCTGGTTAGCATTTGCATGACCCTTCAATCATCCTATGAGTAGAATTCCATATCTAGAATAAGTGAGGTGGGGTGGTCTATACAAGTAACCTCTGAACACAGCCATGGTAAGTGCAAGCTTGATTTTTCAGATAACGCTTTCTGCAATGAGACAATCAAAGGAAATTATTACCATGGATTTTTGGGGCCATCCAGAACGAAGTAACTCAGAAATCCAGCAAAAACTTTCATATAAGCTGCCTGATAATGCAGAAAGAGTCAAACTACAACCGACAGCATGAGGCACCCTTTCGACATACAGTGATTATACTTCAATTCCATTGTAAAATGAAGAAATGACCGAACCTCTATTGACAAAGTAAATCCTCCAGTAATAATCTTACAATGGCATTGCAGGGCCCAGGCTTGCTCTTCTGAAATTAGACAATGTTCCTATTGATCTGGGAGCAAGATTGGGCTCATAAGGTAAATGCTTTCCTTTCCCGTGACCAATCTATCCCCACAATATGGTTCTTTATGAACAGACACAAGATGAAAGAAACATACCCACACACATTGGCTCACTTCCATCCCACTGAGAGTTCCCTTGACAGGTGAGTTTGGCATTTCCCTCCAGTTCATAGCCCTTATCGCAGGTCACAAAACACACGGTCTTGTAGGCGATATCACCTGATGAGCAATTAATTCGCCCATTTTTAGGTGTGTGAAGTTTTGGACACGTTCGAACTGCAAATGGGAAAACAAACATGTTAATGTTTTTACCATAAACCCAAGGAAAACCAGGCAGTTTAAAGGCCACTTCTCAACCCCCGTGTCACTCAAAAAGATACTGTGAAAATAGCCTATTGGTAATCTGGGCTTAGAAGTAGAGCCAATATTTGCAAAAGCAACTAGTGATTCTGCGTGCTTATGTTGAGACAATTTACCAGGGATGTTGGAAGTCAAGGTGCAGGGATTGGGGAGCAGGGGTTCTACAACACCCCCTAGCCTGATGTGGTTTCCATTATATACAGGGTTTCCAGTTGGGTTCAAGTGCTCTCACCACCCCTACTCTAAAAATTGTCCCATCATCCCTGCACCTGAGGTGGGGCTTTTAAGCCTTTCTGAAAATCAAACCACTTTAAGATGTCACAAAGGAAATCTGGGTCAATAGTTAGTCAAAGATGCTCTATTCTGAAGAATTCCAATAGATTAGTAAGACATGATTTCCCTATAGAGAAACTATGGGGAAATCATGAAACTATGAGAAACTATGGTTTCTTTATAGGGAAATCATGTCTTACTAACTTATTGGAATTCTTTGAAGGGGTTAACAAACATGCACACAAGGGCGATCCAGTAGATATAGTATACTTAGATTTCCAAAAAGCCTTTGACAAAGTCCCTCACCCAAGGCTCTTGTGTAAATTAGGTTGTCATGGGATAAGAGTTCAGATCCTTTCTTGGATTGAGAACTGGTTAAAAGACAGGATACAAAGGGTAGGAATAAATGGTAAATTTTCTGAACAGAGAAGGGTAACGAGTGGTGTTCCCCAAGGGTCAGTCCTAGGACCAATCCTATTCAACTTTTTCATAAATGATCTAGAGAAAGGGGGAAGACGTGAGGTGGCAAAGTTTGGGGACAATACTACACTATTCAAAATAGTCAAGACAAAAGCAGACTGTAAAGAACTTCAAAAAGTTTTCCCCAAACTGAGTGATTAGGGAACAAAATGGCAAATGAAATTTAATGGGGAGAAGTGTAAAATAATGCATATTGGAAAAAATAACTCCAAGTGTACATTCAATATGATGGGGGCTAATTTAGCTACAACTAATCAGGAAAGAGATGTTGGGGTTATTGTGGATAGTTCTCTAAAAACATCCACGTAGTGTGCAGCGGCAGTCAAAAAAACAAATAGGATGTTAGGAATTATTAAAAAAAAGGGTAAAAAATAAGAGAAAGAACATTTTACTGCCCTTTTATAAAACTATGGTACGCCCAGATCTTGAATACGGCTTATAGATGTGGTCTCCTTGTCTCAGAAAGATATTTTGGCATTAAAAGGTTTAGAAAAGGGCAACTAAAATGATTAGGGGTTTGGAACAGGTCCCATATGAGGAGAGGTTAAAGACACTGGGACTTTTCAGTTTAGAAAACAGGCGACTGGGAAGGGATATGATAGAGGTCTATAAAATCATGATCGATGTGGAAAGGGTGAATAAAGAAAAGTTATTTACCTGTTCCCATAATATAAGAACTGGAGGATGCCAAATGGGTAGCAGGTATAAAACTAATAAAATTAAGTTTTTACACAGCACACAGTCAACCTGTGGAACTCCTTGCCAGAGGAGGCTGTGAAGGCTAGGACTACAAGATAGTTCAAAGAAGACCTAGATAAATTCATGGACGTTAGATCCATAAAAGGCTATTAGCCAGAGGATAGGAATGCTGTCCCTGGCATCTGTTTGTCAAAGGCTGGAGATGGATGGCAGGAGACAAGTCGCTTGATCCTTGTCTTTGTTCCACCCCCTCTGGGGCACTGTCCACTGTCGGCAGACGGGATGCTGGGCTAGACAGACCTTTGGTCTGACCCAGTAACGGCCATTCTTATGTTCTTACACTCTTCAAAACACCCTGTGAGGCAGGGAAGTACTATTAGCTCCATCAGCAGATGGGGAACTGAGGCATGGACAAGTCACTAATCTGTACAGCAGGAATGTGTAGCAGAAAAAGAACCAGAATCCAAATGGCAGCCTAGTGCCTTAACCACAAAACCATCCTCTTGATGGGAGGACTATCAAGCTGGCACTTTCCAGAGTCACTAAAAATCCGCATAAATGTACATTAAAATACACCCTGTTGGCCTTTGCAATTTTGTTATGGTACATTCTTCTTGATTAGATGGCTGTTTTGCAATTGGACAGTATTTAGCTTAATTTTATACTACCCTCTGCTAATTGCAGAAGATGTGTCTGTGAGCCTGAGCATCGCTTATCACACTTATGACACATTTCAGCTAAGTAGCACAAAAGTGCCAAAACGTTGACTGTTTTATGCAAAATCCTAAAGCAGTGTTAGGAATTAAAATCCATTGGTGCCCTTTCATAATTGACATGATAAAATACTGTTAGGATTAATGAGACAGCCCATGAAGTGTGCCTTTGATCTTGCTCTCTTCTACAGCACAAATTCTTGTATGAATGGAGAACAGCAGACAAAGCATATGCGAAAGTTGGACTTTTTTTTTTAAATTAGAAATTTCAACATGATGTATTCTGCTTGAAAAAAAAATAAGGGAGATCCTCTAGAAGCTTCAAAGGAAATTAATATCACGTGAAGATAAAAGCCCAAAGCAGAAGGCTAACTTCTTTTGCCACTTTAAAGCCAAATGCTTCATTAAAAGGAACTTGTGAATCACCTTGCTGAAAAACACACCCCTTAACCGAAAACCAGAAGACAGAATAGCTTATCTTCCAAAAGTGAGTATGTGGGGGAGAGACTCGAGGCATTACATGCCTGAAGGTGTTGCAGTTCTCTCTGTGGAGCTACTGTAGATGGTTAGAATGAAAATTCCACAGTCCTTTCTCTATGCTTTGGGGCACGCTCTCTCCAGCTTTTTCATTCTGATCACTCCTTTGTAAGACCGATAGTCTCGTGGGGGACCTGCTTTCACAATCCTCCAAGCAGCCCACAGCTGGATTTTCAAACTATTTCACTCTGCAGCTTGCTGGTGCAAAAAAAGATTAAATCCCGTGGATTTTGCTTCCCTCTCCCAAAGTCCTGACAACTTTCTTCCCCCCGCCCCCCACTGCAAGTTCTCATGCCTTTCAGGGCAACTGTAAGTTGCAGAAGGAGAGAAAGTTTGGCAGCATTCAGCATTAGACTATGCAGCAATGTGCTATGCAAATTAAGGTGGGTTGGCATGTTAAGCATGTTTCAAAGTGTGGCTGTTCTCTAGCTCTGTCCATTTCACTTGTCCCCACCATGCATCCTTTCCCTAAGAGTAACAATATCTGCCTACCAGCCACTGTGTGCCTGCAAGCTTCTTTGTCTCTGAATGGGCTGTGGAAGGTGGGAGAACAGTCTCAGTCCATAAGTACCTGTAGAGGGCCAGAAAGGAATCCCACACCCCTTGTAGCACAGCTGGCTAAAGTGTCTTGCATGTGCGCTGGCGGGACTGGCGGGTGGACACCTTCGTCTGAAACACCACATATTAGGCAACAGCCAGCAGCAAGATGGAACTGCATTCTAATCCACTAAAGCAATGTTCAAACTTAGTTATTAGCACCCCAGGAGTCCCTCGTTGGATAAATACTCTTTTTTTCAGCCCCCTCCCTATTCCCAGTCATGGCATCTTCAATCACTCCTTCTGATTATCTCCCTGCCAGTTAATATATCCTCACATTGAGTCTCCAGAAAATACTCGTTCTTCAATGGAACCACAGTCAAAACTCTTCTGAGATTATACATGTGTCCTGGAACTTTTAATTTTTTTCCATTCACCTAGTAAACCCAAGGATTATAAAGCAAAAATTTGCAAAGAATATTTATTAAGTTTATGCCCCCCAGGATCCAGTGCCAACACGCATCTAATCTATCAGATGAATCCCTCCTGGGTATTCTAAAACCCTCATCCTGCAAACCCTTTTACATTAACCCTAACTTTATTTACAACCTTAACTTCATTCTGGCAGTTCCATTGCTGTCACACAAGTGGAGCTAGTCCTAGACCAGACAAGTGTGTAAAAGAGAACAATGCAGAATGTTTACCATGGTTTGGCTCTCTAGCAGTTTATATCACTCTGAATTTCTTACTGAAGGTGTTCTTCCCCAATTGGAGTAAATCAGAAGTTAAAATACACAATATGAGGTTTTCCTGTAGAATATCCTTCATTTGGACTTTACAAGGACTCTCAACCAGCAACAGCAACAAATCTCAAACCCTCATTAACAACAAAATGACTTGTGTCAAAAGTTTTTTTCCAAAGAAATGGCTTTCATACCTCTGCATGTGGACCCTGAACCAGACCACAGGCCATTTGGCTGACAAAGCCGTATGCTGCTTCCAACTAGATCAAATCCTGCTTTACATCGGATTCCACAGGCAGCGTTGAAGTAGTTGTTGCAGACGTTCTGGATGAAGTAACCATTTTCAGGGGGTTGCAGCTCAGGACAATGGACAACTAATCAATCATACAAGAACAGGATCAGAGACTCCAGAAGCATTACTTTCACTGTATTTCCCACTCAGCTTGCTTATGTCTTTAATTTGACTGTTTTTTTTTTTTAAATACAGGGGCTATGGTTTTGAGGGCAGTCACATGAAACACTGAACGTAAGAACATATTAACAGCCATACATGGTCAGACCAAAAGTCCACCCAGTCCACCACCATGTCTTCCGACAGTGGCCATTGCCAGGCACCCCAAAGGGAATGAACAGGACAGGTAATCATCAAGTGATCCATCCCCTGTTGTCCATTCCCAGCTTCTGACAAACAAAGGCTATGGACCCCACCCCAACCCCTCCTGGCTAATAGCCACTGATGGACCTATCTAAACCCCACAGATGCATGACCAACTCATTTACAGCTAATCAGTCCACCAAGGGCTATGATTACAACGTCTGTGTGTCCGAATGTGCCTTCCATCTCCACCCATCTCTGTTCAGACAGACTTACGCTCACAGGTCTGTCCTGAAGCACGATACCCATCCTTGCAGACACAGTCCTCAATAGAGGTACTTCCAGGGGGAGAGGTGTGGTTCTCATCAGGACAAGAGATGCATGTGCTGATTCCACCAGGTGAACCTTCAGGCTTATAAGTTCCTGACGGGCAAGCTATCAAATAGAAGAAGGAAAGGTGAGAGACTGCATCCTTTCTGAAAGATCCCTGGACTCTGATTTTAGTAAGGACTTTCCGAAGCACACTTCAGTTTTAGTTATCTTGAGGTGTAATGAAGACCAAGTTGCATGATTAATTGCTGCTACACTTTAGTTGCTCCCCTTCCTCCTCCGTTTATTTCTCATTAATTCAAATACTAAACAGGACGTTTGTCTCCCATGTAGGTCTATAAAGTTACTAATGCACATAAGGTCTAAACCAAAGCCCACTGAACTCAGCAGAGATCTTGCTGTTGACTTCAGCAGGTTTTGGATGCACGACATAATTTACTCTCTACTTAAGGAGCCGCACTCTGGTTATACATTTGTGTAACTTCACAGACATCATGGAGTTACTTGTGATTTATACTTGTATAAATTAGACCAGAATTATGACCACAGTTTCCAAAACATACCAAAATGAGGATCAGGCTCAATCAATAAAAGTTCTTGGCATACTGAATTCATAGAATCTGTCATCTGACTTCATGATTTAGAAGTTATGCTATACATACAGTGTGAATCATTGCACCTGGAGCAATTCATCAAAACAATTGCTCCACAAAGCCTTTAGTTTATACTCCAGAATTTTAACTGCATATGTGTATCCACGTGTGCAAATGTATTTAAGAAACAGACAGAGAACACAGAAAAAGATGGGTTAACTGAGGCAGAAACAGCAGGAGGTAGGATAGTCCAAGTGTTAAGGCATTAATCTGGGATTTTAATGAGCAGAGTTTAATGCCTTACTTTACCACAGACTACCTATTTGACCTTGGACAAGTCACTTAATCTCTCTTTCTCCATTAACCAATCTGTAAAATGGGATAACAACACTGTCCTACCTCACAAGGGTGCTGTGAGTATGCACACACTAAAGATTGTGAGGTATCCACACAGTATTGCAATGGGGCCATTGTCCCTCAGACTACATTCCCTCTGAGATGCCTACTACTTCCTGAGCTATGAGACTCATGAAAAGTTGTATTGGGATGGCATCCCTAGCCTCCTTTTGCCAGGAGCTGGGAATGAGCAACAGAGGATGATGATTTGCCTTGATGATTGCCTGTTCTATTCATTCCCTCTGGGGCACCTGGCACTGGCCACTGTTGGAAGACAGGATACTGGGCTTGATGGTCTTTTGATCTGACCAATATAGTCATTTTTATGTTATTTGTATCAGTGCAAAGTGGATGCAAACAGACCAGTCTGATTTAGTAGTGTCTTACTGCCCCTTTGCAATGACATAAATGGCTGCATTAGGTACAGGACAATGGAGAATCTGGCTTTGTAGCTTTCAGAGAACTGTGTCCAATCTTAAATACTTTAATAAATATCTTTTGTTTATAGCACCAAATCTTTCTTGTGTTTTTCAAGTATTAGAGACTTAATTTCTGAAGGTTTCAGATTGTGCCTATATCTTTCTTTTTGACAGAACTGGATAAATTCTATACTTTGAGGCTATGTCTAGACAAGAGCGATTTGTTGACAGAAGTTTTTGTTGGAAGATATTTTGCAACAAAACTTCTGTCGACAGATCGTATGCAGACGGCCCAAGCAGATCAAAAGAGCAATCTGCTCTGTTGACAGAGAATGGCCAGACTGTTGGACTGTTCTACTGCCAAAATGGCCAACCTAAAGCACAACAGACAGGATTGCTCGGTGTCCCAGAAGCCCCTTCTGCCATCAGAAGGATCCCCGCAACATGCAGACTGACTTTTTGTTGACAGATCTCTGTCGACAAAGGCATTCTTCCTCATGGCGAACCAGATACACCTGTCAACTAAAGTGCTGCATTCTGTCGACTTACTATCAATAGAATGCCCTTGGGAATCTGGACACTCCATAGATTTTGTCGACAAAAACCTCTAGTCTAGACACAGCCTGAGTGAGTTTAAAGGTAAATACTGGGGCAGTTGTCTCATTAGAGCAAACAGCTGTCTCCTCTCCTATAACTCATGCACTCAGCTGATCACCAGCTAGTCATCCACCTCTGGTGAATTATGCATTGAAAATATAACTTAGAAGATTTGGAGTTTTAGTTCACTGAACATGGTCAATTCTTGAATATATTCCACAGCTGTTTTTCCTTTCTCTCTTTCTTACCTTTCTTTTCTTTCCTTTGCAGCTTCAATTTCATACTAGGTGATAAAATGATCTAAGGGTGCAAAATATGCACGATGCAGTTCAGTGTGTTGCAAGCTGTCTTGCTGGGTCTACATTGTAGGACAGCTCTTTAAAATTCCAAATAAAAGTATCCAAATAAAAAAGGAATTAAAGATCAAAATTTTTTAGAAGGTCAATTTGTGTCTTGCTAGGGGAAGACCAGAAGGCAAATTTACTCACAACTGGAGCAGGGATTCTTTTTTTAAGTGATTTTTGAAAATACACTTTCAAAAATGTCATTTAATTACATCATATTTTTGCAGTCAGCCACTGCTAGTTCCCTTGTGACTTCATTAAAAAGAAAGACACTTTTTTATGAGAGCATAAAAATGAGCAAGAGCATGCCATCCACTCTATTGTCAGGATCTTTACTGATATTGCATAGAAATAGTTTTAACAAACATTCAACTGTTTTTCTCCTGAATGCCAATGATATCCGTCCAGATAAAGCTTCTTAGAAAAATTAAATCTTTATCACTGCAAATGAACAATTTTGTTGTACAATTACCCTTCAATGCTAACTACAATTCAATTAAATTGCCTTTGCTCCAGTATTCACGGCATAGTCAACTTGTTATAATGGAAATTGCCTTACCTTGTGCAATAATAGAACCCCAACAATTCTCTGAATAGCCTTCCTGGCAGAGGTAAGTGACTAACCCAATATCGACATGATTTTCATATTCAGGAATTTTAACAGACCTGCATTTTTAGCAGCAAGACAAGTTAACCATTGGCACAGATCACCAAGGCATGTGGTGGCTTCTCCAGAAATGGGGAGTCTCTAAACTAACACTAGAGAGCTTTCTAAAAGATGTGCATTAGCCTAGGTCCACCACATCCTTGACTGGATTCTATGCAGGATCCACTGGGTGAGAGATTCTGCAGCCTATGTGCAACAGGAGGTCAGACTACGTGCTCATAATGGCCCTTTCTGGCTTTGGAGCAGTAAACAACATTCCAATCAGAATGTCTTCAAAAGGACACTCCTCCGATAATCTCAAGGAAACTCCCTTTTATACTTTGGGGTGGGGAGGGTTGTTCCAGTGACTCTTTTATTCTTCTCACCTGGCTTGAGCAGCTCAGGGCAGGGTTTGTTAACTGGCTCTCCCATCCTGTCTGTTTAAATATCTGGCCATTATATCTACCCGAACAATGACTTCCAAGTTGGTGACCTGTCTTCTCCCTTCATCTTAGGGCACTATAACTGCAAACGCTCCCTCCTGGGCCCCTTATTGAGTCTGTCAATTCCCATTAAGTTGGAGATAAGCTCTGAGAGCACCAGACCATTAGGAAACCTGTTCTGACACAATTCAAATAACAGTTTCTGGTCAGGCTAAGTACTGCCATTATGGCCTCACCTTTAGGTTCAAATTGGACTGTGTTTTGTTGACTAATAATTTTAATTTATTCCTTTGTGACCACCATGCCAACCAACACACAGCCAGCAGTGCCTGCTCAGGTGAGTCACAGAGGTGTAAAAGAAAAAGCAAGCTGGCCAACTATTTTGGGGTGCCCTGCCATCTGTGTGGGAAAACTTGCTCAGAGCAAGTCTTATGTCAAAGCTACCAGTCTTAAAATTTCAGATCCTGCAAAAAGACATGCCAACCAACAGTTAATTTGCAAATAATTTGGGAGTTTTCCATTTAAAGGAAATTCGAAGGATCAACCATCTTGTGTGAAGAGCTAGTACTTGTATTTTAGAAAGAATTGTTCCCTTGAAGTTAGGTGAAACAAAACCATAAGCAAATAATTTTATTAATTAATTAATTAAATAAATAAATAAATAAATAAATAAAAAGAACAGCCAGATACATGGCAAGTCCATTTTTAGCAGAAGTTTCAAAACTGAAAAATGCTCACAATGGGGTTTTGCCAGCACAGTTGCACGGGACTTCTGACATTGCTAAGGGAGTTTCTTCCCATTGGAAAAGCTATCACCACCAAGTAGTCTTGCCTTCATTATAACTGAAACAATTCCTTCTGTGACAGGACTTCTCCCACTCTTGTTCCAGGTGCAGAATTCTCAACAGTGTCCGGATACAAGCCTCACTCTTTACACATTTCACACACGCAAGCACACACTGATCACAAACTTCTCTGAGTCTTATATGGCCACCAGTCTCTAACCAAAATAGCCCATCAGTATGATGTATAGGTTGAACACAAAAATCACCTCAGGCCCGGGCCCTGCTGCAACAGACTACACAGGGTTTGTGTGGCAACTGGGGATAGCCTTCTGTTGCAGAGTTATGATTGTCCCAGGATGCTGGCTCCATCATCTACCTGTTAAATTTTCAAACAAGAACCTTCATGATTTCTCCCATGCTCCCCCTCATGCTTGGGAGAAGCTCTGCTGTAAACATCCACAAAGCTTGAGATCACTGTGTAAAGCTTCTAAACCCTCCTTAAAGTTCTCCTTTGCTACAAGGCCCACACAAAACCTGAGAACACATAGACTGCTGGTGTGCTGAGGCCAGAGACATACTGACCAATGTTATCTCATTGTTCCCCTGTGCGTCTCCATCTACCTGTGTCCACATACTTCTCGTGTTATAGTTAGACTGTAAGGTCCCAGGGACAAGGACGGTCTTTTTGTGCTGTGTTTGCAAAGCACCTAGTATAATGGGGTCCTAGGCCAGGACTGGGGCTCTGAGGTGCTATATAATACTATAAGTAATAAATAGTGTTTTAGTCACATACCTGTTTCCATCAACTCTGCTTGCAACAACTTCTGGGATGGAGGCTGAGAGGTGTGAAGGGGAGGCTTAGAGCATAAATTGTGGTCTTGTTTATATGGCAGTAACTCTAAGAAAATTCAGGGCCTGATTCTCATTCACTACTCTGGCAATAAAAAGGGGCCTTCAACTAAGCATAAGTGGGCCTTAGTGTTAATGAGAACCAGACCCTTGGCATAATTTTTAAGCAGAAGGGATCCCTTTAACTGGACATGGCACTGATGAAGATGTAGTGCTCGACCTGAGATCTCTTTATGTTATGATAACGTTATATAAGTACCATTTACAATTAAAGAGATCCCTTCTGCTTAAAAATTATACCCAGGGTCTGATTCTCATTTACACTAAGGCGTTGTTCAGTCACTGCCCATGTCAAGAGAATGGATTGGATACTGAAAGGTCTTTGATGACTATAACTGCACAAGACCTACAGAGAAAGAGTTTCAGTAACGGAGAACAATCTGAACACCACCCCCCATCTCTGTATAAATAACACAAAAGATGTTTGCAGCAGAACATCAACGGGGACAAGTAAAAGAAGCTAGTTTTAGAAACTACACCTAAGAGTTCTGCAGTCATTATTTTTTTTCTTTTAAAAATACTTTTTCTGATAACCGGACATGTATTCCCATTGCTTACATGACACAGTCATTTTGCACAGGGCACTTCACAGTGAAATTATGTGCACCTTCTCTGTCCAGATCACTGTGGTTTAATTGACAGTAGTATTCTTTCTTTAGGTTATAAAGAGTACCATATCTATTGCCAAGCATTAATCTAACCTTAGTGATCCTGGCATCTTGAGGTGCCAACTGGCTGGGCTGTTTCCCCTACATTATTTCTTTATGGAGATGGACAGCAACCAGATAGCGGATCACACTGTCCTACTACTACTTTCTGCTCCATCAGTAGGATTGGAAACACTCAGCTCCTGTTGTTGGTGAGTTGTACTTTCCTTCCCCAGAAGACCAGGAGATGACAGGCACCAGGCCACCAAAGGGAATAACCTATTAATACAACAGCCATAACACCACTACTGGTAAAGGAGTTATAGAACAACAGCCTGACTTGTCTCTGCTTTTTCATCCACATATACACTTTCCTTGAACAAACAACTAATTCCCTCAAAGAAAGTCCCACATGCCGTGTATTTCAGCAGGTGTGTTAGTCCTGATTTCCTCCTGTGTCAGAGAGAGAAGAATCTGATTCAGTGATTAGAATATTAATTAAATGGATTTCACACAGTTTAAAATGTAGAATTTCTTCAGTTAACTAAATTACATTTCATAAGTAATCCCTAGAAATAACTGCACTTTCCAAATGTGATGCTAATAAGGGATCAGATTAAAGATTTACCTGTTAGTGGGTCTGACAGCAATCTGCTTTGCACTCTCTTTTAGGAACTTTCTAATATACACTTAATAGACACTTATCTGTCCAAAATGAACCTCAGCTATTTAGACATTGAACACTCTCCCTACGTGATGTACATCCAAGCACCTTTACTTCTCAACTCCACTTGGCTGAGTGGAGAATCAGTGGGCAATGTAAAAACCCACTTTTGCACAAAGACCTGAATTAAAGGGATGAAATCATTTGGATTATTGTGGTTCCAAATTCACAACCTTAATTCATGCTGGGATTCCTTTCTTACATCAGTTTTACACCTGTCAAATTCCACTCCCTTTAGTGGAATTACTCCTGATTTACACCAATGCGAGGACAGAATCTGGCCTACTGAAGACTACCTTGCTATCACAGGTAGTATCTAAAATCAGTGGGACTAAGAATTACGAGTATTAAATTGTGATCTGATAATCATAGGAATTGCAAAATCCAGCCTTCAGTGAGTGAGCAGTTAGTTTGCCGTCTAATCCCAAAATTACCCTACTGCCTTGGCAGCAGCAAATTAAAGGCAAAAACTTCTAGAACAATAAATCTCACTGTCATGCTGTCTGGAGTGGGTCACAAATGTGAGTGCCAACTTCAGGGCAGACTGCCAAAAAGCAGGGCAGACACCCCACGTTGGTTGTATGCTCCATGATTAGATTTCACCAACCCTGAAACAAATGTGAACTCCTGAGACACTGTGACAGTCTTGGCTTGGTCACATGTGGTCCCCTTTGGTATTTTAGACCCTCTTGCCACTCAGACAAGCAGGACTTTGTGATAGCTGGTTGCCATACACCAAACATCACAAAAAGATCTGCTTCATCAGATGCAGGTTCTTGCGTTCCTATTTATCCCCTTTCTTCCCACTTTCAAGCACATTGAATGGTCTTTCTTTCATGCAGCAATGGTGTGACAGGGCCATTAACCAAGTCTTTGTATCAAGATGGCCCACAAAGATCCATTTAATTTTGACAGTTGTTCTTAACAAGTAGTGAGCCATTCCCCTCCAGAAGGAATTCACAGGTTCGGAGCCAGAATTTTTACAGTTACAATGCAACACTTGTGTATCATCTTACAGTATGGTATACAGACGTTCCAAGTCAGATTAATGTATGTAGCAAGTTACAAGCATTCCATACAGTCTGAACGCCAGCCACAACCTTAGAGATCTAACAACTCTGTTGAAAAACACTAATGTAAAGGTGAGCTCGCCTGGTTTCCAACTACGAATTTCTTAATGGGCAGCTGACATGGACAGCTTTGGCAAGAGCTGGCACCTGGTCTGCCAGTATTACACTCCCCGTGACCCCACTGCTAGTAAAACCTGGCCAATGTCAGCAGGTTTAATTGTTAACTGATCTGTTTTGAAATCATCCACATTTAGAATGGTATTTGGACATTACAGGAGACCTGACTTCCTACTTCACACTGAGAGATTGTACTAATGGAAGGCAAAACATTCATGAGAAAGAGAATATTAATACATGACAATATATCGTGATTTCCTTGCATTTCCAAACTTACCTTTGTATTCTTGGCTGTGACAATGTCTAGTTTTAGAATTCTATAAGCCAAATTCAGGTTTCCAAAAATTTTAACACAGACAAGAGACAAAAGCAATATTAATATGGAGCCTTACGCCTATCAGCAAAGGTCCCACATGCTGTATTTTATCTGCCACACAAAATATTCTTGTCAGGGAAAAGAATAATTTGCACCAGATGCAGGGCACCCAGGACAGTGGACATGTATGTTAAGCCACATTTGCAAAACTCCCTGATCCCAGGCCTTTTCCATGGACATGGCTTTCAAGTGGCATTGTTTTGTATTTCAACTGTGTGCCCAGACCACTGCCAGAGTGCATCAAAATTTTAGGAAACCCCTAATATGAAGCCATAAGCCCTTGTTAAACCAACAAATAAATAATTTGTAAGCCATTGCAGTCTGGCTCCCTAAAGGTGTTATGGACTAGCAGAGCCAGTAAAACTGACAGGCTGTGCATGTGTGCCCCAAGGACCATTCCTTATATGGCTTCTCACGCCTGGCCATCCCATTCTCTTTACCCTTCTACTGTTTTTAGATTTGTATTTATAGTTTCTGATTTTCCCCTATAAGGCTATTTGTAGGATTGTAATTTTGTTTCATCAAGATTTAAAATATTATAATGTAAGAAAAAAAAACCTTGACACATTTTCTAACCTACCTTTCTGCACTATGGAAAACACACGGTTTTGCAAAGGAAATACCAGATAGCAGCATTCTAGGATTACAAGAAATATGCAAGAAAGTGGATTTAGTTTAAGATTTGGTATACAGGACTTGCAAAAAGATCACAAAGGGAAACATCTAGTATATTTATAACTGCAAGAATCAGAAGAAGATTTATGCTAAGTCCCAGCACGTAAAATAGTGACAGAGAGAAAGCTTTGCTCATCTATATACTATCAAAACAAAAAAGCAGTCAAGTAGCACTTTAAAGACTAACAAAATAATTTATTGGGTGAGCTTTTGTGGGACAGACCCACTTCTTCAGACCACGGACTTACCAGAACAGACTCAATATTTAAGGCACAGAGAAGGAAAAATAGCAATCAAGGTGGACAAATCATGCAAAAAAAATTATCAAGGTGAGCAAATCAGCGAGTACAGGGGCAGAAGGTGCGGGGGGGAGTCAAGAGTTAGATTAAGCCAAATATGCAAATGAGCCCCTATAATAACCCAGAAAATTCCCATCCAGGTTCAAACCACGTGTTAATGTGTCGAATTTGAATATAAAAGAGAGTTCAGCAGCTTCTCTTTCAAGACTACTGTTAAAATTCCTCTTCAGTAAGACACGAAGTTTTAAGACATTAACAGAATGGCCCACTCCATTAAAATGCTGGCTGACTGGTTTGTGGATCAGGACTGTTTTTATGTCTGTTTTGTGCCCATTAACTCTTCGTCTAAGAGAGTTTGAACTCTGTCCAATATATAAAGCATCTGGGCATTGTTGGCACATGATGGAATGGATGATGTTAGTTGAGGAACATGAAAATGTGCCTGTGATTCTGTGAATAACCTGGTTAGGTCCAGTGATGGTATCTCCAGAATTGATATGTGGACAAAGCTGGCAGCAGGCTTTGTTGCAAGGAAAAGTTCCAGGACTGGTGTTCCTGCAGTACAGACTGTGGTCGTGGGTGAGAATCCTCATGAAGTTGGGAGGTTGTCTGTCGGAGAGAACAGGCCTGTCACCTAGGGCCTTCTGGAGTGTGGCATCCTGATTAAGGATAAGTTGTAGGTCTTTAATAATGCATTGCAGTGGTTTAAGTTGCGGGCTGTAGGTAATGCAGTGGTGTTCTGTTCTTGGCTTTTTTGGGCCTATCTTGGAGTAGCTGGTCTCTGGGTATTCGTCTGGCCCTGTCGATTTTTTTTTTTTTTATTTCTTCTGGTGGGTAATTCAGGTTTATGAATATTTGGTAAAGATCTTGTACTTTTTGGTCTCTGTCAGTAGGATCAGAGCAAATGCGATTGTACCTAAGGGCTTGACTGTAAACAATGGATCTAGTTATGTGTGCAGGATGGAAGCTAGAAGCATGTAGGTAGGTATAGTGATCAGTGGGTTTCCGGTACAGTGTGTAACTGTTGTATTTCTCGTTATACCCAGCATGTATTCTGCATTAATTTCAGACAAAAATAAATTTGCTCACCAGTCTACCTTTTTTTTTTTTTATTGTGACCAGATGGTGATCTGAACCTATACCTGCTTCTCTTCTAGTGCAGACACCCTGCGTCGATTTTCTGAAAGAACTACTGATACAGATGTGATCAATATGGTCTTGTGACTGGTGGTCTGGTGAAACCCAAGTGACCTTGTGGATCCTTTTGTTTGGAAAAACTCTACCACCTATCACTAATCCGTTCAATGAGCAAAAGTCACTGAAGCGCTCTTCATTTGCATTAATGCTACTTAGGCCTTCTTTTCCCATGGTCTGTTCCCTGCCTGTATTTATGCTTCAAATTTTCGCATTGAAGTTGCCCATCGAAATCAAGATATCTTTCTTTGCTTTCTGGTTCACAACACTTTGTAGTTTCTCATAGAAGTCTGTTTTACGTTCCTCAGTTGCTTCGTTGGTTGGTGCGTAACATTGCACAATTAGTAGCTTCCGTACTTTGGTGTAGAATCTGGCTGTGATTATGCGTGATGATACTACTGTCCACTCCATTAAAGCACCAGATGCCTGTCTTGATAACAGCAACCCCACACCTTCTGTCTGTGGTGCACCCTCTCCGTCACGTCCTGAGTACCTGAGGGTTTCAAGTGTTGCCAAGCGTAGCTGCCCAATTGTATCCATCTTGTCTCACACAAACCCAAAACTGCAAGTTTGTACTGCTTCATCTCTGCTGCAATCTGTGATGTCTTCCCTCCTTGATACATGGTCTTAACATTCCATGTACCAAACTAGGTGGTTTTCCTGGGTGAGACAAGGGTCATCTGTGGGGCACCATCCTTTCGGCTTTCCCTGCCACGCTTCATACTCAATCCATGTGGATTGCCAGTTCCTCCCAAGACTTGCATAGTTGTAGGTTTCTCTGCAGATGTTTCTGTAACTTTTGGTTTTTCTACAGATAGGGTTGATAGACAGCTTAGGGAAGAAAAGGCTGGCTTCTGAACCGAGAAATCTTGTACTGACGAAAGAGCACCTCTCAGAGTGATCATAGAATAGGCACTTTAGTGTAACTCCCCCCAGGTACATAACCTTCACAGAGTTTAAAAAAGTCATCAACAGTGTTGATAGAGACACACTTTGTAGAAACTGCTGCAATACTGGGGTATCCTATTAACAATTTTTAACTTGATCCACTCAACGTATGAACCCACAACATATAAAGTTGTTCACAATGGTGCCTTGATAGAATCCTTTCGCACACTCTCAGAAGTGCGACAAGGGTGCCTATTGTCACCTTTCCTGTTCTTAATCACAATGGACCAGATTATGAGCAGGACAACAGATGGCCATCAACGGGGCATTCAATGGACACTTTTCAAACAGCTAGAGGACATTGATTTTGCCGACAATGTCACCCTCGTTTCACACTGACATGAAAGCATGGGAAAAAAGATCGCAACACTAAACAAAACTGACTGAGTGACTGGACTGAGCATTAACAAGGGAAACACCAAGACAATGAGGATCAACCAGTCCAACACCACCACCACCACCATCACAATGGGAAGGGATAACCTGGAAGATGTGGAGCAGTTCACCCACCTGGGGAGTATTACAGGCATAGATGGAGGAACAGACAAGGATATCAATGCCAGGATAGGGAAAGCAACAGCTGCATTCAAGACTCTTCATCCCATATGGAGTTCACAAATAATATCTGAGAAGAAGCAGCTGCGGCTCTTCAACACAAATGTGAAGAGTGTGCTCTTGTGTGGATGCAAGACCTGGGGTACTAAAAAGTCTTCAAATCGCAAGCTACAGATATTCATAAACAGATGCCTGAGGTACATCCTTCACATCAAATGGCAAAACGTGGTCACAAATGAGGAACTTTAAAACAGAGCAGGACAAGAGCCACTTGACATTCAAAGCAAGAGAAGAAAGTGAGGATGGCTAGGTCACACTCTCAGAAAACCATCATCCAGCACAGTCCATCAAGCTCTCACGTGGACCTGTAAGGAAAACGCACAAGAGGAAGACCTTGGACAGCATGGAGAAGATCTACTGAGACTGAAGAACAACATCTGGGGTACTCCTGGAGTCAGCTAGAAGTTTTGTCTTGAGACAGAGTGAAGTGGAGGAGACTTGTAGGTGACCTATGCTCCACTCAGAGTACAAGGGTTTAAGTCAAAAGTAAGTCTGTCTTTTATTGGTTTTTCTCAAAAGAACTCCTCATTCAGCATTAGTATTACAAGTTGCACTTCCCATATTTGGCATGCTCAGGACCTGACGAGTCCTGAGCATGAGAATTTGCAGGACCAGAGGAGGTCCAGGGCTTCTGCCCTCAGGACAGCCCTGCACTCTGGGGCTGCTGAAGCCCTGGCTTCCAGCCTCTCCCCCCCCAGGACTCCAGCCCCAGCTTGTGCTCCCAGCAGCTGCCACGGGATCCTATCCCCTACCCCCACCTGCAGCCGGGGGTTCCAGCTTTGGCTCCAGCCCCTCTGCTACTGCGTGGCAGGCAAGGACTCCATCTCCCAGCCCCACACTGCTGCAAGGCAGGAGGACTCCAGTCCCAGACTAAATGCCCTGTGCAAATGTCATGCGCTGGCAGGGCTCCTGCGCCAGCCCCAACCCCAGTGCCAGCTCAGTACTCTGTTGTCCTGGAACATCAGTGGCCCTGCATGGCTGACACCATGGATGTTGCCAGACAAGAGAATACCAGATTTCAGAGGTGTAACCTGAAGTAAGTTTTAAAAACTGTCTTATTTATTATATTTATGCATTACTTCCCAATGAAAGGCATAGGATGAACTGAAAGAGAAGTTTATATAAATCCATACACAGAAGAGAATACATATGTATCTCCTCCATGAGACACAGACATTGTACCAACTAGCAATTTCTAACAAGTGAACTGCAGGATTTTGAATAACCCTTCCACAGTCCAAATTAGTTGTCATTTTTCTTGATAAAGTTCAGTTAGAAATAATCAACTTCTAACATATTTAAACTTTTCATATTTAAAATATGCATCAAGATACCCTCTGCACCACACCCATGGCTCAAAAGGGGCTGGAGCAGGGGTAGAATCCGCATGTGGTTTAGAAGTCAATAGGACAGTTAGAGCTCACCTGTTCCTGTGGTCCCAAGCATAAGGAGTGTGGATGAAGCTGCTTGCTCTCTCGTGATTGTGCACTGGAGGAATGGGCCTAGAGAACATTACAGCTGGTGTAAATTAGAGCAAGGAGTAGGTTTAGAAGATAAAATAAAAGAAGAACAAGTTAAAAATCACTTAGGAAAGTTAGATGTCTGCAAGTCACCAGGGCCTGATGAAATGCACCCTAGAATACTCACGGAGCTGATGGACAAGGTGGAAAATCACAGGAGACAGGAGAGATTCCAGAAGACTGGAAAAAGGCAAGTATAAAGCCCATCTATAAAAAGGGGAATAAGAACAATGCAGGAAACTATAGACCACTCAGTTTAACTTCTGCTCCAAGAAAGATAATGGAACAAGTAACTAAGGAAATTACCTGAAAACACTTGGAAGGTGGTAAGCTGATAGGCAACAGCCAACATGGATTTGCAAAGAACAAATCATGTCAAACCAATCTGATGGCTGTCTTTGATAGGATAACGAGCCTTGTGGATAAGGGAGAAATGGCGGATGGGGTATACCTAGACTTTAGTAAGGCATTTGATACGGTCTCTCATGATATTCTTATCAATAAATGAGGCAAATACAACTTAGATGGGTTTACTATAAGGTGGGTGCAAAACTGGCTGGATAACTGTACTCAGAGAGTAGTTATTAATGGTTCTCAATCCTGCTGGAAAGGTATAACAAGTGGGGTTCCGCAGGGGTCTGTATTGGGACCAGTTTTGTTCAATATCTTCATCAATGATTTAGATATTGGCATAGAAAGTGCGTTCATTAAGTTTGCAGATGACAACAAGCTAGGAGGGGTTGCAACTGCTTTGGAGGATAGGGTCAAAATTCAAATGATCTGGACAAATTGGAGAAATGGTCTGAAGTAAACAGGATGAAGTTTAATAAAGACAAATGCAAACTGCTCCACTTAGGAAGGAACAATCAGTTTCACACATACAAAATGGGAAGTGACCATCTAGGAAGGAGTATGGCAGAAATGGATCTAGGGGTTATAGTGGACCACAAGTTAAATATGAGTCAACATGTTGCAAAAAAAACAAACATGATTCTGGGATGCATTAACAGGTGTGTTGTGAACAAGACACGAGAAGTCATTCTTCCGCTCTACTCTGAGCTGTTTAGGCCTCAGTTGGAGTAGAGTGTCCAGTTCTGAGCACTGCATTTCAAGAAAGATGTGGAGAAGCTGGAAAGGGTCCAGAAAAGAGCAACAAGAATGATCAAAGATCTAGAGAACGTGACCTATGAAGAAAGGCTGAAAGAACTGGGCTTGTTTAGTTTGGAAAAAAGAAGATTAAGGGGGGACGTGATAGAGGTTTTCAGGTATCTAAAAAGGTGTCATAAGGAGGAGGGAGAAACATGTTCTTCTTGGCCTCTGAGGATAGAACAAGAAGCAATGGGCTTAAACTGCAGCAAGGGAGGTTTAGATTGGACATTAGGAAAAAGTTCCTTGTCAGGTGGTCAAACACTGGAATAAATTGCCAAGGACGTTGTGGAATCTCCATCTCTGGAGATATGTAAAAGCAGGTTAGATAAATGTCCATCAGGGATGGTCTAGACAGTACTTGGTCCTGCCATGAGAGCAGGGTCTGGACTCGATGACCTCTCAAGGTCCCTTCCAGTCCTAGCATTCTATGATTCTAACCTCAGGGCTGCTCAGACCTTTGTTAGGGGTTGATCTACTTTTTGACTGCCCCTGAATTTAACTAAATGTAATTTGACTAAGCATGAGGATCAGGATAATGTAGGTAGTTGTAGTTGGTATTACGGAAAAGTAATAATTTTGCTGAAAAGTAAAATAATTATTAATGATACAGAGAATACAGTCAAACCAATTTACATTCTGTTTTATTACTAAATTAAAAATCAGAAGAGTGCTAATTTTTAAAAACGCAGTACCTGGCTTAAATGTGTAAATACTTTAGTAAGAAGATACTTAGTGAAGATATAGAACCTCTTATCAGTATAGAAAAGGGTTTTACAAACATGAAGGCTCAAAGTTTCCATAGGTAAGGAAAATAAATATCATTATAGATAGGTATACCAAGACACAGAGAAGTTAAGTGACTTCCCACTACATAGCCAGAAATGGAAACCAAATCCTGATTCCTGTTGCCATTGCTAAATATTAAACAAAAAGTTTATAATTCCAAAGGATTCTATATGTCACTTTATTGTTATAAACAGTCTTAAATAAAGGCTGATACCAGCAAATATGTACATTTTACTTTGCACATGATGCTACCTGAATACTTCAGTTGATCAGAAAACTAAAGGTGCATTCCAGATGTTTCATTTTAAATACACAGTAGGGAATGGGAAAGAAAGCATGAGAGACTAAAGTAGGACTGCAACATTTGCGAGGGTTCTGTGTTGAGAAACCTCATGAATGTTGAATTTCGTGAATATGGCAGCCACTGGTGCTCCTTGCCCCAGAGACCTGGGGAAGCAGCCACTCACAAATAACTGACTTCGTGAACCTCAAGTTCACGAATGCGAGGACCCTACTGTATTAGAAAAACTTAAAAAACAGACTCCAAAGAGAAACTGCAGAGCTGCAATTCAGTGGCAAATCTGACACCATCAACCAAGGACTGAACAAAGACTGCAAGTGGCTGGCCAGTTACAAAAGCAGTTTCTCCACTCTTGATGCTCACATCTCCACGTTAGCTGCTGATAATGGGCCACATCCTTCCTGACTGAATTGACCATGTCAGCTCTGGCCTTCCTCTTGACTGGGACTCCCTCATTTTCATGAGTCTGTATATTTAGACCCTCCTCTGGAATCCCCCACTCATGCATCTGATGAAGCAGGTCTTTGCCCACAAAAGCTTATGCTCCAAAATATCTGTTAGTCTCTGAGGTGCCACAGGAATTCTTGTTGTTTTGCAGATACAGACTAGCACAGCTCCCCCTCTGATATTAGAAATATGTGTATTTTGATATAATAGAGTATTTGTGCAATTGTGCTCAGTTATACAAACATGCAGCTACCAATCCAGCTCACATTTAAACCAAAAGTGAGTAAGGCATAGCACTGAAGAAAGATTAGCTCACATTTAAGGCTTAGACTAATAAATGAAGGGAAAATCCTGACTCCCACAACAAAAGTAATGACAGAACTCCATTGATTTCAGAGGAGCCAGAATATCACCACTGCCCTTCAAGGAGGTCTCATGTGGTGATTAAAACAAAGCATATCGAGTCAGATCCCCAACTGGTATGTGCGGATAGTTGCACGGATGTTAATGTCGCAACACCAAATTACACTTTCTGAGGATCAGGAATATGCCGTTTTCTCCACTCATGCAGCAGTTTGATTTAGGTGGGAGGGGACAGCTCTTTGGTTTGAGCATTGGCCTGCTAAACCCAGGGTTGTGAGCTCAACCCTTGAGGGGGCCATTTAGGGATCAGGGGTAAATGGATGGTGCTTGGTCCTACCAAGAGGGTAGGGGACTGGACTTGATGACCTCTTGAGGTCCCTTCCAGTTCTATGTGATGTGTATCTCCATACTAATTTCAACAGCTTCTCTGTGGGCTTGTCGACGCTTGCCCCCAGCTTCAAAGGGGGCATGGTAATCAGGGTGATGGGAGATTACTAATGAAGTGCTGCAGTGAATATGTAACACTTCATTAGGCTAATTCTTCCCCACGGCAACTTCGAAGTGTCAGACTTTGAAGTGCTGGCACGCGTGTAGCTGCAGGCACTTCCAAATACCTTTACTCCTCAAAATTTTGAGGAGCAAAGGCACGTAGAAGAGCCCGTGGCTACACGCATGCTGGCACTTTGAAGTCTGACACTTTGAAGTTGCCGTGGGGGAGAATTAGCCTAATGAAGTGCTGCATATTCACTGCAGCACTTCATTAGTAATCTCCCATCATCCTGATTACTATGGCCCTTTGAAGTTGGGGGAAGTGTAGACCCAGCCTGTGTGTCCCAACTTCATGGTTTCCCACACATCCTTATGGCATGCATGGAAATTGTGCATAGCAAATTTTGGGCTTACCAAATGGTCACGCTAAGAAATTACATTACTTTGGTGTGTAAAGTCATTGTTTTATGTAAGTCTAGCTGTTCTGTCATGTAAAAAGCCTTTTTAAATACAGGCATTACTGTTCAGTCCTTGTTCAATAGTAGTGAACTGAAGCAATGCTGCATTTGCTTCAGTTCTGTAGCTGTTAGAGAAAGTTTTTCCAGACATGGGTCTTTACATAATTACACACTTAAGTTCCTTCGTAAATCTGGCATCATCCATGGTATGACAGCATTTGGCACTAAGCACTGTAAATAATCTTGTTTTAAATGCACTGGATCAGTGAGCTGCTTCCTGGAATTTAAATACATAAACATAAAAATGTCTCTAGCCCCCTACGTGCCCTCAGTTCCCAATTCACTATTTCTGACATAAAAGAAAGTGTTTGCTCTGTTACTGTTTTTCCTTTTTTTACAATGTTGTGCTTTAAATAGATTAAACAAATAAACAATTTCCCACATATTAAAGCTTACAAAAGGATGAACTGAGGCAGTAAATACAATTCTTTTTGTAAAAGGTGCAAGAACCGAGCAGTGTATCAACCGACTCTACTTTTCTTTTAGGAGAGGGTCCAGGCTGGGGTTGAAGGAGAGGGGCAGCTAGAGGAGACACAGACCAGGAACACAGCAAACCCACAGCTGTACCTCAACAAATCGATCAATAAGTACTCTAACATGCCTGTCTGAAAAGTAACTACATACCTACCAGTGGGACAAATTCGTCCCTGGAGTAACTCCTTTGACTTCTAGTGAGTTAAAACAGAGATACATTTGGTCAAAAATCCCTAACGGGAATCAAACTTTGTCTCTGCATGGACGTTAAACATTTCCTATTAATCTGCATTTTCTTAGGGAAAGCCACATGAATACATCTGAAGGCAGAATTTAGCCTTTTATTACACACAACTAACCCTGATCCCCAGCTTCTATTGAACCTGTGCTGAGGCTCAAGAAGGGGCAATGAAACAACTCTGATCAGCAACTGTATAAGCAACTCCAGAAGCAACTCTAATCAGCTATTTTATCCCACAGTCTATAACCTGCTCTGCGAACAGGATGGTCAACACCCTGTGAAAACGCCCATCCCCCTGCTCAGCAGAACCCAGACAAAGCTTTGTGTTAATTTTTAAAATGCTGGGAACAAAAATGTTACTTCAAGAAGGCAAGACAAGCTATCTCTGGTGGGTTTTCCTACAATGCTACTGTTCTATGATCAACATTTGGCTTCCAAAGTCTCCCTTTGCCCCTGTGCTGCCCTCTCCTTACTCCAGAATGTATTCTGAGAAACTTCTTTCAAGGTAGTATTGTCAACTTCCCCATTTTTGAAAATCAAACACTACAACAGGGGCTCCCCCTGTTCTGCCTTGCCCTCAAGGCCCTGTCCTCCCTCTTTCACTTCTCTCCTGCCTCCCCCTTCCTCATGGCTCCATCCTCCATAGTCCCAGTCCAACTCCTAGCTGGATGTTCTCTGCCCAGAGCTGAGATGAGAACCGCAGCTCCTGACACAGAGCTTGCCCAGCCATGAGATGCAGATAGGAAGTGGCCCTGGCTGAGTACAGGCTGGCACTGGTTAATGACCCAGCAGCTTGCCACCTTGCTCTGCTCCCCCAGCAGTAACTGGCTTACAACCAAACTTTCCAATCAGAACTGGACCCCTGGCAACCCTGTTTCAAGGAAGCAAAATGTATGGTTCAAAGCATGTACCACAAACTCTCCTGCTAACCTGTATGAGGAAACAGGCATTGATGGACACTCCACCAATCCACATTAGCTATAGGATTTATGATTTTGGGGTTTCCTTTATCTGCTACTGCCATTGGTGAAAATTTTGCATGGATAAGGAATTGCAGGTCAGCATTATTCCATTTCTTTGGGATATATCTCCTTCCTGTATCCTCTGTAAATCCCATGGACAAAAACAGAAGTTAAGCACCACAGAAAGGAAAAAAATAACAGACCCCCCTCAGTTTGCAGATCAGAGCAGCTCCAGATGCTGAATCACAACTTGGGAATGTAGCAACTTAAAAACTATTAACAGGGCAGTTAAGTCATTTTATGTCATTTTTGCCAGACCCTCAACAAATGGTCATTCCACATTAAGCACCAAACTTGCCCTTCCCCCCAACATCTGTTATTTTTATCACTTAGAAATGTTTATAACCCTATTAAGCAATAACTCCAAACACAAAAGTCCTAGGACATGACTGGGCAGATTGAGAACATATGACATTATTTCCAGGTTTATTTATTGAGCAGCCGAGGACAGGAGTCAAGAGAGTTTTTGGTTAACAGGAGAGCACTGAGGCAGACACACTGATTTTAGGCCAGTAATTATAAAACAGAAGTGGTACTCTTGCCAGTTGTTTTGCACAATATTGTGAAACTCTTCTGCTTCGTTTTAAGTTTTTTTCTGTGTATAGTTCAATAAATTTCTGTAATCCTAACTTTATAGCCTCCTCTTCATTTTCTGAATTTTTGCCATCCCCTGCTGCTGCTGATGAATGTATACCATCCTACACCTTGGTTGCTCGCTATGAAAAAGTTCTGTGGAATCCAGTAGCATAGTGAGTGCTTTTAAAATTATTTTAATAATGCAGCTGAAAAAATAATCTAGGATTTTGTTTTTTTAAAAGGGCCCGGAGGGTGCAATGAGATCCAATACGCTCTGATCTGAAGTAACAATAGCTTGGGTTAGAAAATTATTTATGATAGCAATGAACGTCTTAGCACCAAAAGAGATTCTAGTTTTGTTTGTCATGCTTGTTTTTTTACTTTATTGCCTTTTTTTTTTTTTTTTAAGTAAAATTTTTCCCTAAGGAAAAATCGTGGCTGTGAATTGCTTGACCACGCAGTGATTGTCTGGGATTTAAACTCAAACTTTGCCTAGCCCTGTGACATTGCAGTCACTACAACGCTAAAATAATTCAGACACATTTTTGACAGAAAAATGTGTGCTTGAAACTTTGCCAAGCTACCCTCCACAGAGAACCAGCAGAAGGTTAAAAAATAAAAGCACTGCACAATCTTTGTATGCCCACAGCCTGAGGACAATACTGAACCCATGGGGTTGATGCACTAGCTGGAGATCATCAGCTATAGCAACACTCCAGTAATTCTGCTTCCCTGGCTACATTGCCCGCTGCTGGCTCTACACCATGTTAGAATTCCCCCATAAAGATGGAACCCTCACCAGGGTCATTGAAGTGGCTTCAAGTTCCTTAGCACAAAGACTCTGGCAGAGCTTAAGATACCCCAACACAATGAGCAATATCCAAATTATTAAATCCTCAAACACAGATTTTAAAATGTAAATGATGCTACAAAAAGCTAAGCAGGCAAGGAGAGGGCAATGAAGATGTTATGAGTCTTTCTGGTGCTCACAATCTTACTCAGCACATAGCAAAATGATACACTGTCTTCCTTAACCTCCACCCTACCCCTTGGCTTCAAGGAGGGTTTTGCTTATGTAAAGATTGGAGGATCAGGCACTCAGCATGTTCTCTTCTGATGAGAGCTGCACATTTTGAAGGCAACAGGTGCATCATAGCTCTTCTGTACCTGTCTATCTGACTGACTGCCTTCCACAGGTTTCAGGAGCGCTTTCCCACAAATGAAAGCATCTTTGCCTACAGAGAAGGAGAAAACCAGGGCATGTCTACAATGTAGATTCTTTACAATGTTATGTAAAGTAAATATACTATCTGCCTACCTAGAATGGGTATAAATATTAGTATAGACACTACTTAGGCAAATAAAGGCACGTCTGAATTCTGTGGGTTCAGAATCTGACCTGTCTGATCTGACTTGTTTTTAATTCTTTTGATCCATACTACTGAAAATGGGCCATTTCCACCTTGCTGAATAGACCTTGTCATCTCTGGCCCTCCCTTTTACTGTGACCCCACTCTTTAAATACCCCTCTGAAGCCCCCACCACTCATGCACCTGATGCATTTGATTCTGAGCCAAAAAAGCCTGTTACTAAGCTGCACTTGCTTTCGGTTAGTCAGGTTCATCAGGTAATTAATTAATGCTATCCCAAAGTTCCATGTGTGCTAGAAGAGTGCCACTGTTATTTCTGAGCAGGATCCAAATCATAGACTCATAGGGTTGGAAGAGCCATCAAGAGGTCATTGAGTCCAGCCTCTTACTGAAAGCCAGATCAATTAATCCCCACTAAATCATCTCAGCCACGGCTTTGTCAAGCTGGGACCAATTCTAGAGCTTCATCACTCTCCTAGCAAAATAGCTTTTCTTAATATCCCACATAGCCACCCCACCCCTGTAACTTGAGACCATTGCTTCTCATTCTGTCACCATTGAGCACAGACTCTCTCCTTCCTCTTTGGAGCCCTCTCCCCCTTTCAGGTAGTGGAAGGCTGCCATCAAACCCCTGGCACTCTTTTGTAGACTAAATAAACCCAAATCCATCAGCTTCTCCTCATAAGTCATGTGCTCCAGCCCCCTAATAATTTTTGTCGCCCTCCACTGGACTCTATCCAGCATATCTACATCCTTTCTGTAATGAGGGGCCCAGAGCTGGACGCAACACTCCAGAGGTGGCCTCACCAGTGCCAAACACAGAGGAATAATTGCATCCCTAGATCTGCTGGCAATGGTCCTACTAATGCACCCCAGTATGCTGTTAGCCTTCTTGGCACACTGTTGACTCATATCCAGCCTCTTGTCTACGTACTCCCTAGGTCCTCTTCTGCAGCACTGCTGCTTAGCCTTATCCACAGAGACTGTTATCTCATCAGAGAATGCAATCAGGCTGGCCACTCCATGCCAGCTCTGGGCTCTTAACCTGGGCAGCCAGAATCAGTCCTCCACAATTCTCCTGTCATGCCCTGAGCTCCTTCCAGTGCCCCTGGTTTTTGCAGGTTTCAGTAGCACGCCACTCCGGTTATCCCCTCTTTGGGTGGCTGTCTCCCTGGAGCTGCTTTGTATCAGCTGGCTGGCAGGACTTTCTTCTGCTGGCCTGTGAGCCACCCTATTCATCTGCTTCTCAGCAATCTTATCCTCCCAGCTGCTGTGAGGCTGCCGGTCAGCACCAACAGCAGTTCCTGCATTTTTCCCTGGGTTGCCAGGCCACCATGGGGGGTTGCTACACACCATGACAGATCCATTTGTAACCCTTCGCTGTTAGCTTTGGACTTAACTATTTTGAGTAATTTCTGTATTGTTTGCAAATGTAGCAAACATTGTTTACCCCTTTTCATTTATGACTACACTGATCAGCACAGATCCAGGTGAAGTATCTTTACTAGTTTATAACTCACAGCCGGCAGGGCTGACAACCATCACAAGCCCAGGGACAAGGTGGGAGAGGGACCCAGCTCTGTGCCCCTAGAAGGGGCAGGCCTAAGGGTGGAAGGGCTGGGGCCAAGGGCAGTCAGGCCTTAGCACTGCCCAGACTGTGGTGCTGAGATGCCCCTTAGAGCCACATGGAGTGGCAGAGCAGTGCTGCCATGGTACTTCAAAGGGGCTCAGAGCTCCAGCTGCTGCCACTCCCAAAGTATCAGCAGTGGCAGCCAGAGCTATGGGACATTTAAAATGCTGGGACCCTGTGCACCTGCCCCTTCTGCCCTGCACCGCCCGTTGGCCGGCCTGCTCACAGCAACGCAAAACATGAAGTCCATGCTGAGCTTCACTTGTGTGGAGACCACACAATTTTACCCTCAAAATGTGAAAGTGGAAGGCCTGACCTCTGAGGGTAAAGAACTGGAAGTGATTTACATTTCAGTAAGTGCTATTATTATTTATTTGTCTTTGTTATGCAGGCAAGGCAGGAGGATTATAAGGGTCCATTCTGGCCTTAAAACTATGCAATACTGCTGGAAGCACAGAAAAAGCCACTCATCTTGTTTTCTCCAAGGATCCGGTTAAAATTCAGTGTGGAATCATGGAGGCAATGGTTTCCCCAGTTCCTGTCACAAGCTGCGTCTACACGTGCACGCTACTTCGAAGTAGCGGCACCAACTTCGACGTTAGGCGGCGAGACGTCGAAGTCGCTAACCTCATGAGGAGATAGGAATAGCGCCCTACTTCGACGTTCAACGTCGAAGTAGGGACCGTGTAGACGATCCGCATCCCGCAACGTCGAAATTGCTGGGTCCTCCATGGCGGCCATCAGCTGGGGGGTTGACAGATGCTCTCTCTCCAGCCCCTGCGGGGCTCTATGGTCACCGTGGGCAGCAGCCCTTAGCCCAGGGCTTCTGGCTGCTTCTGCGGCAGCTGGGGATCTATGCTGCAGGCACAGGGTCTGCAACCAGTTGTCAGCTCTGTGTATCTTGTGTTGTTTAGTGCAACTGTGTCTGGGAGGGGCCCTTTAAGGGAGCGGCTTGCTGTTGAGTCCGCCCTGTGACCCTGTCTGCAGCTGTGCCTGGCATCCCTATTTCGATGTGTGCTACTTTGACGTGTAGACGTTCCCTCACTGCGCCTATTTCGATGTTGGGCTGAGCAACGTCGAAGTTGAACATCGACGTTGCTGGCCCTGGAGGACGTGTAGACGTTATTCATCGAAATAGACTATTTCGATGTCGCAACATTGAAATAAGCTATTTCGATGTTGGCTGCACGTGTAGACGTAGCCACAGTGAACCATGCCTCTGAACTGCCTTTCATTCTAAGGCACAAGTGAGCAAACTTTTCATGGTGGGCTCCACTTTTTGTCCCTGAAATTAGAAGCTCTCTGCCCTGCAATCTGTCTAACGTAATCCAAACCAACAGAAAGTTCAGTTAGGTTCATATTTAAAAACCTTTTGGTGTATGTGTAAGAAAATAAGTCTGTAGAATGTAAAAGCTTTATTAATCGGTATATAAATTTGAATACACATATATAAAAACAATAACCTATTTCAACACTTTTAATGAGATGGATGAGCGTGAGACTCAGCAGACTGTGTCCCCCCTTATGAAATTTCATGCCCCCCTGAGGGGGCCCACCCCACACTTGGCACATCTCTGTTCTAGGGCAATCAGGTATGTCTCTCCTTCTAGTATTTATATTTCTCGTGTCCACAAAAATTTGATCTCCTCACTTTCAATGTTAAAAATGATTTACATCAGAAATACAGCATCATGTTATGTACACTAAAGAATTAATCTGACAGCATTCTAAGTTGCCTACCCAAATAACTCTCCCTTGGTTTGGCTGTGGGCCTCCGTGATTTGGGAGGTCTGGTTATTACACCGGATTTTAACAAAGGGAAAGTTCCAGAGTTACATCATTTTGATGGAATAGACTGAGGGGTAGTGTTGTGGAGAGGGTAGGATGACATCATGATCAGGAGAAGAAAACACAGTAAGTCATGAGTTATGCTCTCCTGTGAAGCTGAGCGCATCTACGCACAAATTTTAAACAGAAGGTCATATGTGTCTTTAAAAGTCTTATTAATTTGAAGTGCCCACATGCTGTGTGTGTAGGTGTTTCTATGTTCCACCCACAGTTGTGAATTTTTCTGCTTTTATTTTTTTATTACTGCCCAATATCTGTCTCAATACGATATTTTGTAGTGTCTATAGACTTAAATCACGGCAATGATCCAGAAAGGTCTCTGCTGTTACTGTCCACGCACGTGTGACCCTGCGAGGAAACCGGGAGTGTTGCCCACTACAGACGGAAATGCAGTCCCCTCACCTCATGGCAAGAAAGACTGGCCGACACACACCCAAGGGCAGAAAGAGCGGAGCCTAGGACAGTCAGTCCTTAGCGCTGCCCAGATCGCAGTGCTGGGCCTCCATGGATCCCTCACAGCCAATCAGTGCGGTGGAGCAGTACTGCTGTGGCAGGTCACAGAGACCTGGAGCTCCAGCTGCCACCAAAGTAGCAGCAGTGGTGGCTGGAGTTCCAGACCCCTTTGAAGTGCCAGGCTTCTGTAGGCCAGCCTCCTTTACTCCATCCTCCCGCTGTCAATGAGCCTGGGTGGGGACAAAAGGATACTAGCTCCTTTAATAGTCCCTCCCACTGGAAATTAGGAGGGTTTTTATGGGGAGGAAGGATGAGAGGCTTTGCCTAAGCTGGTGCACAGGCTGGTGGGGCTCAGGTTAAGTCACTGGCCAATACGCATCTCAGAGAGTTTGTTAACCTTGCTCCACCAGCCTGAGATCCACTCAGGACAGTCTCTCTTTCCATTAAGGTGGGGCAGTGTCATGCTGCTTATATTGACCTCATCCCTCCAGCAATCATGTATTCAAACAATCAATCTGAAAAAGGAGACAGCTGCAAAATTAACAGCTGGTATAATGAAGTAAAATCATTGTTCTTTATCTTCTCACATTGTTGTTGCAGAAGCAAACAGTTGCATGGATGGAAATTTTGCGTGGATATTTATTGTGGCATTTATAAGGGAACATCCTTTTCTTGAACTTTATGGGCCTTATATCCTGTAATTTTTAGGCATTCTCAGTAGGGCTTTTTAATATGCTCATCGAAAAATACAAAAGCCGCCTGGTGCACAAAACAATAAGCCAATCGCATAGCTGCTGTATGTAGGTGCAGTTCCATTTAAATCAATGGAGCTGGTCCCATTTACACCAGCTGAGGATTTGGCCTACTACCTCCAAGCTCCATACGCATTAACTGAACACTTTCTCCTTGTGTGTAAAGATTTTACTTTTTGTTTTAAAGATGGAAAATTCAAATTGCAATAAGGTTCTGTACAGTTCAACAAAAATATCTATGCATTCTTAACTTCTAATATTAAAGGTAGCATACACTCATTTGTTCTTAATATTTTAAAGATCAAAACTTTGCACAAAAATGTTACGCATTTAATAAAAGACATGTTGGGAAGTGGGGAGAGAGAGAACAGTTCAATTTTTAAACACTAACAAGCCAAGTGCTATAGTATATTATTAGAAAGATTCGGGATAGCCATCTTTTTTTGTGAAGGTACTATGTTGCTTTGTAATGCTTACATATGTGGCACAAAGTGTCTGTAGCTTGGTATACAAGCCTTAGAGAAGGACAGGGAATGAGTCACTGTTTTCAAAGGGCCAGATCCAAAATCCATTAAAATTAACAAGAAAGGTTCCCACTGACTTCTATGGGCGTTGAATCAGGCTTAATGTCTATTACAAGGCTTTGACAAAACTATGGCTTCTAAAAATAAAGCTAGGGCACAGACTGGGGACAACAGCAGACAGACACAATATCAAATTTCTGTCTGTACACTCACACAAGCCAAATATGATGCTGTGTTTAAACTATCATGTTGCCAGTTTATGGCGTTACATTCATTACCTGGTTCCAGAAGTTGTTATTTTACACAGCCTTAGGAACTGAGTCTGGCTCCAAGTTATGTCTTGAAGATGATGCGATCCACATATTTTTTCTCTTCTGAATGGAGCCTGTGTGGCCAACCCCACCTCTGAATTGCGGTAAACAGATCACTAACAAAAAGACCAACAACCTCCCGTTCCTTTTTGTATCTGTATTCACATACAGCTTTAGTTTTGCTACTGTCTTCTTTTCACAAAGTTAATGCCACAAAGTCAGATCACATGGGTTTTATTTCCCATCTTTCCAGAAATCTGTCAAACCCTCCCTTTAACCACTATTCATACACAGTGCCATACATATCTTTCACTGTCTAAATGTAGGGAGGGAGAAAGCAAGACAAAATAAGCTTTCATGCAGAAATCCCCATCTTCATGAAAAAGTTACATATGTGTGGCTCATAACTTACTTCAGTGCCAGAAGCCATATAGTGTATGCAAAATTATTACTGAAATAGAATACAAGACACTATTTATCTATTAATCTGACTTCATAATCTGATTCGGAGCCATTCCTACCATATCAAAGCATTCAATAATGAAAAATATAACTAAGACTCCCACACTGTTGCTTTAAACTAGTATGTCCCAGTAAATGATCTGAACTCAGGGATTCGCCAGCATGTATTTGTTATTGCCAAATCCAAGGAATATTTCTAATATTTGCTACATTACAGCAAACCTTATAGCATTCCACAGCAGGTCAATTTGGCCTTTCCTGGGCTTCCTTGCCTGACAAACAGTGAGATGCATTATTAAATCAGTTTCCAAAGGCAAATCAGGAAAAGTTGGGTTTATGTAGGCAACTGTATAACTTTTATCTCTATTCTTTTCAATACAAAATGGCCATAACCTGTTTTTTTATAAACAGTAAAAATTAAAGAGTTTTCTTATTCTCTTTTAAATTCCTACAGTTCTTATTTTAAAATGGAAATAACCCATTATCTAAGCTGAAGTCATGCATACCCTTGTCTGCATCATTTGTCAATTTCCCACACATCTTCCCGTCAATTTACTAGGGTCTCTGAGCTTAACCTTCAATATCCCCACGATAATCACACCTCCATTTACATCCTTTCTGCATTTTTAATTCATAAGGCGAGGTTCAACTCATTGTCTGGAAAAAGCCAGACAGGATAAAGAACCTAAGAACGATAACGACGAACATTTGCACTGATGAAAAGCAGGCATGGATCCCTAGCTGGTGAGCTGGAGAAACCCTACATCCCTCTCCCTTGTTTAGATCAGTGTATTTCTCTCCTCTCATTCTGTGACATATCTAACAGCATATTAATCTATAATCCATAGTGCATTGTCATAAAATACATAAACCAAAAAATAAAGAAATAATCCATAGTAGGAGAAAATTCCACCAGAAAGGAACATTTTTAAATATGTGAATGCACCCAGAATTTATTGATAAGAACATTGGGAAGTGAAATTTACAGTTGGTAAAATATTGTGTGATCCACAGAGGGAAAGTGTCAAATAAGTGCTCAGTACTACAGGTTGCACCTCTAAAAACAGGGATTTCTCTGGTCTGGCAACATCCATGGGTGCAGGCTGGGGCTGAAATTGTCTTGAAAGGGGGCTAAGGGTTGGTGGCAGGGGATCTCATCCTGTCTGGCAAATCCCCACATTCAGGATTTGCCTGGTCCCAAAGGTGCTGGATCTGGGAAGTCACAACTGGCCAAAGTATCCCCTGCTCAATCTATACGAGATTGATCTGACCCAATTTTCTGACACCTGAGTCTTATCAAAATGTCAAAATCCCATAAATGGTCCCTCAGACTAGCACTTAATGCCTAAGAGGGCACATCTGAATCAAGTAGAGCATCTAAGTGTAGAATTTGGATATCAAAAGCACAGAATTTGAAGTAGAAAACTTTCAACTCTTTTTGATTACCAAGAATTACAGCACAAGATAATACTCCACCATTTGTAGCACCCACACCTTTGATATTTTTCTTAAAGAGATGTTCCTCCTTCTGTCTACCAATTCTCGGCCATAGTGGAAATTCTTTCTTATGAAAGTCCCAACTAGAGATGACCAAACCATTCAGACAAAACAGGAATCAAGTCATACCTCTGCCCAACCAGCAAACTGAGCCAGGAATTTCACTGAGAAGGAGACGTCACTTGGAATCCATTTCTCCATTCTCCCCTACTTGCACCTCTTTCCTCACCCTTCTTTTACTGGTGGGATTTCAGCCAGCTGATATGTTTCTCCTGCGCAATATTCATCATACACTCATTCCTCGTTAAACGAGTACTTTACTTATGAGTGCTCGCTAAAATGATGGACGCATATACCTACCTTTGTTCACTAGAGGAGTGAACTCCCCCCACAAATACAAGCCTTATCCATCTCCCCACAGACCTAACCCACCATGGCTTGAACACCCAGCCCTCCCCACAGATCCGACCTGCTGCAGCCTGAAAACCCACTGGCCATGCAGACCCAACCCACAGCAGCCTGAATGCCCCCACCGACTCCAAGGCCCCAACCCACTGCGGCCTGAACCCCCTGCCCTCCCTGAAGCCCAACCCACTGCAGTCTGAATCCCCCTCACCTGCCCCACTGCCCCAATCTGAAGCAGCCTGAACCCCGCTGCCCTTCCCGTGGACCCAGTCCGCCACAGCCTTAACTCCCCCCACCCATCCTATGGATACAACCTGCCACCAGGTTTTAATCCTCTCTCCTGCTCATGGCCCCAAACTGCCCCCAGCCTTTAACCCTCCCCTACCCCATTTCCCCAAACCCAAGGTTCACTCACCTTTCAAAAGCAGCACCACATGCTGCCACTCCTGCACCGAGTTAGGAGCACTCAGAACCAATCAGAGACCTTTACATGTGTTTTAGTGGGAATTTAGTGTCCCTCTGATGAGTTTTCACCTACAAGCAGAAATCTGGGAACCAGTTGTGCTCGTGTAGCAAGAGATGAGTGCAGTCACAAGGCAAAATGCATAGTACACCTTGGATGTCCCATGTGTTCTGGGACTTCCCACACATACATCAAGAGCATGAAAAACTGAACAGTGTCTGCTCCAGTCACACCACTTAATAACACTGCAAGGAGGACTATTAGGGAACCTCTACCTGAAAACTGCAGTGGGCAAAGAAAGGGCTACCCAGCTTCCAAAGAGAAGAATCCTCCCTACAGCACAAAATGCCAAAATAGCTGCCTAATAGCCTTTGGCTCATCTATTGGAATCTTGATTAGTATCAAGGTTCTTCTTGTCCTAGCACACAAAGACTTACCAATAAGACATACGTTTTGTAAACATCCCCAGAAACCCCCTAAAAAATTCTTGGTTTTGATCTCATTCACACCCACCCACACAAAGCTTTCATTTGCATGTCTAAATTACAAGAACTTGAAAATTTGATAACAAAACTCAGATGAGATCACCACATTTGGATCCAAACCCTGAGAAACCAAGAGTTTTTGTTCACTGACAACACGAAGTTATAAGTCTGCTCATGCTCACTTGTGCTGGTTCAGATGTGCTAAGACCTCTCACAAATCTTTTGGTGGACTTGGTCTGTGTTTCAAGCTTGCAATGAAGCCAAAATTTCATATGGTTTCAGGTTTCATGGCACAGGCTTTGCACAGCTCTCATTAACATACTATTTGCTCACAAATCGGAGCTGTCATATTCTTGGATTATCATTGTTTTGCTGCATCCCTGTTAAAAATATGCTTGAAGCCTAGACAGCTTCTTGAATAGTTCATCCAGATGGTACTATTTAAATTCCTCACTTCCATAATTATTCACATTCCACTCCCAATGCAGCCAAAAAGAAAAGCCAAGCCCATACATGAAACCCTAAATAAATAATCATCTCTACGTACATGTGCACTTAAATTAACATAAATCTTCTATTTATTAATTCGTGCTTGCCAAGTTCACATCTCCTTCATGAACTGTGTGTGCTGTAAAATATGAAGCCCATATTTTTTTCAGTTAAAAAGCACCACAGAAGGTATTTGTCTTAGTGATGGAAGACAACTATCATGTCATTGACAGGAGGACAAGGTTTAGGGGCATGATTAACTGGTAAAGGGGTAAATTTAACTGGTAAAGGGGTCACCACATTTCAGGTGGTGTCAGGTCTTTGAGAGGAGATGCAATCCATGAAGATCCTAACCACCAAAGAATACTGCTTCTGACAACCTAATCATAAAGTCCAGGTTCCACCGCCCTGGTTCGGCATAGTCAGGACCTGACCAGTCCCAGACAAGAGAATTTGCAGACCAAGGAAGGCTCCCTGCCAGAGCCCCCAAGCTGCCACTTCCCTACCTCTGAGCTGCTCCCCTAACTTCTGCTGGCCCTGGCCCATGCTGGGGATGCAGTTCCAGCCCTGCACGGCTGCTCCTGGCTCCATGGGGCGGAGGTGGAAAGCTGGCTCTGGCTCCAGCCCCATGGAGCTGCCAGGGGAAAACTGAAGGGAGCTGCCCCCAGCCTACAGGGCTGCCAATGTATGCCAGCCCCAGACCTGCACATGCAGGTTGCTGGGAGGACATGGGCTTTGCTGCAAGTGCCCCCACCCTTCCAGGCTGCCAGAGGATGGAGGCTGTACCCTCCTGCCAAGCTCTCTGGTCTAGTGACATCTCTCTTCCATTGCTGGACCAGAGAAGTCTGGGTTTATAAGCTCCAACCTGTGTATTGGTGCCAGTAAAGGGAGGCTGTGAAGAAGATACATTCCCTAACCTAGCAAGAGAGAAAAGCTGCAGCAGATAAAAAGGCTACATTTTTTAGCTTTTTGTGTGACTTTGTATAGAATGAACTTTAATAGGTTCGCGTACTGATGGCAGCAACATCTTAGCCAAAAAAAAAAGCCATTATGTTCTGCCTAACTGCTGTGTTTTTATCTTCTATGTACTTTTGAAACGGTGGACACAAGGGAAGAAGAAGGACACATAAGGTATCTGCTTTGTTCACCTGGTGATGTTTGTGGGATGGAAATCAAAATATTCTTCATTACAGCTGCACAACACCTACAGCCACACAACACCCCATGCTAAACCTGATATTAGCAGCTTCCAGGGGATTAACACCTCCACATATAATTCAGCACTCTGACATTTCTCTGAGTGTCTCTTTCTCCTACCATTCTGTCTCATATTATGCCTTCCATGGACTTCCTTTGTCACAGCTGCCATGGAAATCTCTGAATGTGTGTGCCTCCTATGTGAGCCATGACTCACTCAATTTCATTTATTTCTATAAAGCAAAGAACATGCAGTCTGCCCCCCCTTTATATGGCATATCAGCCATACTGGAGTTGGCTTCAGACCAGTTTCTGATTTCTGATGTTGAGCATGTAGCTCTCATTTTATTTTATGGACACCTTTTAGAGGACATTTTGGGGTCATTAGGGATTTAAAATACTGCTTTCATTGACTTTACACAGTTATTTTGTTGCTTCATATATAATGCTATCAACCACATGTCTTACTGCAGGCATAAATAAAGTAAAAACCACAGTGGCTACATCTACACTAGCGAGCGTCTATGCACAAAATTCATTTTGTCAACCAACACTGTCAACAAAGAAGCTGTGTAGATACTCTGAAGAACACTTTTGTTGGCAGAGCAGATCAAAAGACCGACCTGCTTTTATCTGTAGACACGGTCTGTCAACAGAATTTTTGTCAGAACATCTCTTTTGACAGTAACTTCTATAGACACATACTTCTAGTGTAGATATAGCCAATGTGACCAAAAGTAGTCCTGTATTCACCCCCTACACACTGTTGTAATAATCTTTGTATAAATCTTTGTGAGCTGTCCTTTGAAAACTAATAGATCACTGGTAAATAATAACATGGTGCAATGAGTTTACTTCAGCTTACAGGTAAGCAATGACCAGGCCCTCAAGACAGCAAGAGGAGAAGATGAGAAGAGAAGAGACCATGCAACTCAACAAAAACAGGAGGGAAAAAAGAGCACAGAGACTCCTTCACTACCAGACTCCACTTTGCCTCCTTTACAGTTTAAATAAACTTTGTTTTGAAGGGGCAATCTTCAGAAGAATCCACTTTCAAGGTTCAGTGGACTATAAAAGAAAGGGGACAGATAACCCCACCACATTCTCTCTCTCTTGCTCCTTCATCTTAGATAACAAATGCACTGTATTTATGGCACTCTGGGAAAGATCCGGAGAAGGGAAAGGGTCAGTCACCATCTTGTTGAATGACTGATGGTGAGAAAGGCCATGCTGAACTAAACCCTGGAACCAAAACTTACCAGATTAATTTTCACACTTATTGATAACACATTTTCACTTTTATTTACTTGATACCATTTTTAACTTTCTCTCTTATAGTTAAACTCACTCAAAATCCTAGTGGCTTTTGTTAATAAACTTGTTTTACTTTTTATCTAAACCAATCCAATGCTGTATTTAGGATGAACTATGTGGTTACTCCAGTTAATATAGCAAACAGTAGAATATAGCAGAGTCTCCACATATGCAATGGTTCCATGTTGAGAACCCTCACAAGTGTTGACTTTTGTGAATATGGCAGCCTCCCACCTAGAGCCCGGCTGCTGGCGCTCCTGGTCCCGGAGCCCCAGGAAAGTGGCGGCTGCTCACACTCCCTCCCAGAGCCCCAGGGAAGCAGCCACTCATGAATAATTTAACTCACAAACCTTGGGCTTGCAAATATTGAGACCCTACTGTATTAACTCTTTACTGGCACAATGAATATTTAATATCTGAACTGCCCAGGAGAAGGCTATACACAACAGAACACACATTTTGGGATTGGGAAGCTGTGTCTACACTAGCATTCCTCTTTCAAAAGAGGCATACAAATGAGGGAAATTGAAAATGCAAATGAGGTGCAGATTTACATATCTGGCACCTCCTTTGCATATTCTTCTTTTGAAAGAGCTTTCAAAAGAAGAAAAGCAGTGTGGACATGCCTCTTTTGAAAGCAAACCCCACCTTCGAAAGAACCCTTCTTCCTAAAAAACAGGAACAAGGGTTCTTTGAAGATTGGGTTTACTTTTGAAAGAGCCACGTCTACACTGTTTTTTTCTTTCGAAAGAAGAATATGCAAATGAGGTGCCAGATATGTAAATCTACACCTCATTTTCATTTTTGATTTCCCTCATTTGCGTGCCTCTTTTTGAAACTGAAAGTGAAGACACAGCCGGAGTGTGATTGGGTCATGCAGCAAGTAGCAGGAAAGACAGAGTGTGACCGTTGTGCTGCTAACAGGCTGCTGGGGACAAAACTGCTAAACCAGGGAGGCAGCTATGTGGAAATACTGCACATGTGACATGCAGGCTGGTACAATGATTGTGAGAATCCCAAGTCAGAAGCTACAACAGTATCGTGTTGTGAGGTACCCAAAGTTGTGGGGCAGGTAGTGACACAGCCCTTCACTGGTCTAGACTGCAGACCAAAAAATGACAGAGTGAGACAGGAAGAAATACACATATCTTATAGGAAGAGAACAATTTCCTACCTCGATTAAAGTTGTATCCTATGAGTGAAACATGATTCACAACCGGTATTTACAGGCTTAAAATACTGAAAACTAAAGGCAGCAAATTAGTCATAATTCATCATTAAGTCCCACCAATGCAAACTTCCTGCACATCGTACCATGCATAAGAACTATCATACACTCTGTAAATTCCTATGCTTTACAGAACCATACTTAAGCTCAGCAGGGAGAAGTTCACTAAAAGATGCTGGGATCTATTTCAGACAACAAGATTTCCAAAAGCGTTTTTCCTTTAAGGAACCCATGTGGCCTTCTGTATCTCTTTCTTTCCTAAGAGGCAATACAACACTTCAGCAGATCAAGTTATATTTACAAGAACAGGCCAATTCTATCTTAAAATACAATTGTGCAACTTTCATTAACTATGCCAGATGATGCATATGCGCAGCAGATGGCAGAACTTGGCACTTCAGTGGCATTGCATATAATACAGGACATCTTGTAAAACTTTGATTTAACAGAAGATTGCTGATGTGCTATTGAAATAACACTGTGTTTTGCAGTTGCCAAAAACACATTTAAAGAAGTTATAGGTTTACATTATTCTTGCTCAGATGCACATCCAGGCCAGAGCAGGAGCTTTTTTACAGGAGAGGCAAAGTGCAGGATCAGGTGGAGATGGTTTTGCAATGAATGACTGACCAACTGGAAAATGCATTTGACTTCTGCAGTAGTTAACAAAAATAGTATTTAACTATACCAACTATTGAGAGGTATTAGCGTTGAACATATTTGCCATATTTTCCCATAAGAATGCAGTGACAGACATGCTCTTTCTTGTGAATTTGAGCAGGAAGAAATCAGATTTTTTAAAGCCTTGTTTAAATTAAACACATATTTACCTTAAAATAATTGGTAGAATGAAATATTCTTGAAAGCAAAGAAATTTGGAGCGTGACATACTCACTGTAAAAGGGCACAATTCCTCTTCAGTCAATAAAGCTGTGTCCATTTGCAAAACTGAGGATCTAGCCCAAAGCCCCAACACCTGCTTTAGTTCTTCGTCAAAGTGCTGCACATCATACACTTACAATCCAAAAAATCCTTTGCTACTGGTCAACACCATCACACTCACACACTGTCAATCACAGACATGCAGTCTCCTTGTTAGCACTCTACATACCATACTAGCTCAAAAAACCACTAATCAACAAATACCAGTACAGGCTGAACCTCTCCAGTTCAACAACCTCAGGATCTTGCCCATGCTGAATAAGAGAATTTGCCAGACCATGGGAGGTCAATATTGTCTAGCAGTATTACCAACAACTCCACCGCTTACCAGGCTCTTACGGGTAAATTACAGCTTAATAACAGCACAGAACACTGAGCCAGGACTGCTGGCCCTAAACAAACTTTATGGGGCCCCAAAAAACTTGGGCACACCCATTGTAAGTGGTTGTCTAGCTTATTAAAATCATGGTGGAATACGGATGTTACCAGATGAGAGTGTGCCAGACCAGAGAAATTCAACATGTAGTATTGAGCCTTGACTGTCCAACAGACCCTATTCCCATGAGACTACAGAGACAATGATATCACTAGTAGTTTCCACGCGCAGGCCTGTTAATACTTTCTCCTCATCAACCTTCCCATCATAGTTCAGATCACTCATGGTAACTTGTTATTCCTCTTGATACAGCTCTAGCATCATGTGAGAGTGTGCTCATCTTTCTCACAGAGGTCTGTGAAGAAAACCTCAACCATTAGGTCCCAGGTCTGCCCATGTCTCTTCTACTCTATCCTCTGAGCCTGACAACAACAGTGCTTTTTTTTTTGTGCTGGTACTTGCCGGTACTAAGTACTGGCACCTTGGCAGCTCCAGCTGTGAGATTGACTGCGGGGAGGGGGTGGGCAGCTGGCTGAGTATTGGCTTCTTTTTTTTTTTTAAACAAAAAAGGCTCTGGACAACAGTTTCAAAATATAGTGAACAACCGAAAAACCTTAATTTATAAAATAAACAAATAACAACGTGGCCATCATGAAAGGCCATAATGATTTTGTAATTTGAATACTCAGCAGAGCAGGCTTACATTTCATGAGGCAGATGGTGAAAATTTTGATAACATGCGTGACAGCTTGCAGACAATTAAGACTAGTATAAATCAGTATTAACTTTCTCAACCATGTCTTTTTCTGGTGATAGTTCATTATTTCTTTTTATTAGCTTATAATCTAAATAGAAAAAAATAAAGGCATTATTTTGATTATTGTGACATTTGTCTCCCAGAAAAGTTAATGCAATTGGACAAAAATTGTATATCCTTTTCACAATTACATTTCCCCCTGGTGTATTGTAATCATTTTATTATGTTAAAAAAGCATTTCCTTAGGTGACCTTTGATTGCAAGAAAACTTTAATCTGACTTCAGTTTTTATTGTAAAATGATATTTCATAGTGACAAAATGGCTGATATCCAGTCATCCCTATTTTTATAAGAGCTCTTATCTCTGTAGCATCCAGTGCTTCCCAGAGTTGAAAGCCCATTCCATAAACAACAAATGCAATAATTTTCCTCCTCATTTCCCTTAAAGCAGTTCAGACTATATATGTGAAAATTAAATAAGGAATGAGTGTCTATTACAAAGGTACATATTGAACCTATTACATATTTGTTCATGGACAATGCTATATAGAACCCAGGAATTCAAAAATACTGCCTTCATGTTTCTACAACAGGATATAATAAGCGTCTCTATCTCAGTCAGATCATTGTTTTTCTATCAGCACTGCTAAAGGACTGTTAACAAAAACAGTCATACTTATCTCTAATTGAAACGTGGTATGATCCTCCTTAGCAACTGGAACTGTTTTTTCCTTCTCTTGCAAGTGAAAGCCAATGTGGGAGAACCCTTGAGCGTTCAGTCTGCTGTAGTTTAATGCAATGCTCAGCAACCTTTATCGCTTCCTGGCACACTTCAACACTTCTTATAATTTCACAGCACACCTGATATATATATATATACATATATATATATATAAAACCCAATCCCCTCCCCCTCGCCCAGAGCCAGGCATCCTAACCACCAGCTCTAACCCAATCCCCCTCTGCTCCTCCAGAACAAGGAACCCCCAGCTCCCCACTATAAACCAATCCCTACCACTACCCCAGCTCTAACTCTATGCCAGCGACACAGCAGAGCAGCTGGTCCCGCTGACACCATGCGTTTCTCCCACCAAGCGAGCGGGCACATGCGTAGAGCGGCGGATAGCTCTCCTGCCATGGGGCTCTGAGGCACACTAAGCACCACTTTGCAACACACCACTGTGCCATGGCACACTGGTTCAGGAACACTGGTTTAATGTAAGAACTGCTTGCATTCAGATTAACATACATGGGCCTGAGCAAAAACCCAATCAGCCAATGGTAATTGTGCCACTGACATTGTAGCTCTGCATCTGCACACAGCAAAGCATAGGATGTCTGAGATCTGCATTATATTTACATTTAAGATATACAGACAAATTGGGGGATCTGAAAAATGGAGACTGACCTGTGCATTCATGTTGGAGTCCTTTACCATAGTACCCTTTTTCACAGATACATTCAAACTGCCCTGTGTGAGTGCCACATTTGCAGCTTGCCATAATGTCACAGCAGTTCTCATTTGCCTCGCAGAGATATGAACAATGGGACATATCTTCTTGAATGTAACTGCCAGAGGGCAGATCTGTAAAACAAATCAATTATAAATGCCATCTAGTTGACAATTAGTGAAATGTTGCTGAAAACCTTAGAGTTCCAATATCCACTTGTGGTTTTCACAGAATCAAAGATGAGGGTTGGGAAAAACCTTGGGTGGTTATCTAGTCCAACTCTCTACTCCAAAGAGGACTAACCGCAACTATATACTGTCAGGTCCCCACACTCGCGAATGTAACATTTGTAAATTCAATTATTCGTGAGCAGCTGCTTCGCGGGCTCTGGGGTCAGGGGGCACCGGCAGCCGCTGCTTCCCCGGGGTTCCGGGTCCAGGAACACCAGCGACTGCTGCTTTCTTGGGGCTCCAGGGCTGGGAGTGCTGGCAGCTGCCTCCTTCCCAAGGCTCTATGGCTCAGAGTGCCGGCAGCCCGCTGCTTCCCCGGGGCTCCCAGCCCCCCTGTATTAGCGAAAATCAACATTCGTGAGGGTTCTGACCACGGAACCCTCGTGAATGTTGTGACACTTCTGTAATTACAACAAGGGCTTTGTCAAGCCTGGCCTTGAAAACCTCTAAGGATGGTGAGTCCACCACCTCCCTAAATAACCCTCTCCAGTGCTTCACTACCCTCCTAGTGAAATCATTTTTCTTAATATCATGAGAATATAAGAATGGCCATATTGGGTCAGACCAAAGATCCATCTAGCCCATATCCTGTCTTCCAACAGAGACCAATGCCTGATGCCCCAGAGGGAGTGAACAGAGCAGGTATTCACAAAGCAATCCCTCTGCTGACATGCATTTCCAATCTTTGAGAAACAGAGGCTAGGGATACCATTCCTACCTTTTCTGGCTAACATCCATTGATGGACATAACGTCCATGAATTTATCTAGTTCTTTTTTGAGCCCGGTTAAAGTCTTGGTCTTCATAAGCTCCTCCAGCAAGGAGTTCTACAGACCTACTTGTACTGTGTGAAGAAAAACTTCTTTTTGTTAGTTTTAAACCTGCTGCCCGTTAATTTCATGTGGAGACCCTTATTTCTTTTCTTATGGAAACAAATAAATAACTTTTCCTTATTCACTTTTCCCACACCAGTCATGATTTTATGTACCTCTGTCATATCCCCCCACTCTTAGTCCCCTGTTCCTTTATCCAACCCAGTCCTTTTCCACTGCAAGTTGAGACCATTGCTCCTTGTTCTGTCATCTGCCACCATGGGGAATAGCCTGGCTCCATCCTTTTTGGAAGCCCCCTTCAGGTAGCTGAAAGGTGCTATCTAGTCACTCTTCACTCTTCTTTTCTGTTGACTAAATGTGCCCATTTCCCTCAGCCTCTCCTCAGAGGTCATGTGCTCCAGATCCCTAATCATTTGACCATCTGCTAGTCTCTCTCCAATTTGTCCACATTGTTTCTACAGTGGGGGCTCCAAAATGATGAGTGTGAAGCTAAATTCTTTCAGTTATTTGAAATGCTTGGCTGAAATTGTGAAGCTTTTTAACTCAGGGAAAATGTCACTGAAGTCTATAAAGAAAAAATTCTGAAGTCTTTACTCAGATTCTCTTTAGTTCTTACTAAAGGCAAAATTTTCACTGACTTCCATGCAGGAAGTAAAAGGGAAACAAGGGACCAAGTTAGGTCCCATTGAAATCACTGGAATTAATCTGACTATGAGATCAGTTTGTCACTGAATATATAACTGCTATAACTGATTCTCCTCTTCCATGCCTCTGCAAAACCAAACCACCCTAATTAAACATCATTTAAAACCGAAAAAACCCCGCACCAAAACAATGTGCCATATTCATGTTAAATCAGAATATTTACTTAAATCACAACATAAATGCTCATGAATAGAACCTCAGCTGATGTACAGCTGCACAGCTCCATTCAAGAGACCGTAGATATACTTTTTTCACCAGGTGAGGAGCCACCTTGTGTTCTTAACAACTATCTTAATGCTCCTTTGTTTTGTTCAGTGACAATTTTTTGTTCAGTGACTATTCTTCATAAAGATTAACAACACAAAAAAATTTATTTCATAGAATTTTTATATCTAAGTAATATCACATTTATATTTATGAGAGATACCTTTATGAATGTTTGAAATATTCTATTTGTGTTATGCGCCCACATATTAATATTGAGACAAATCCTGACATCCTTATTAAGGTCTGTCTATGTCTTTAGGTGCCTAAATACCTTTGTAAAGTGACTCTAAGTCCTTATGTGGCAAAATTTCCAGTAGGCCAAACCTGGACATTCTTATCCAGTTCTTAGTCAGGCAAAATGGAGCCTTGAAACCAGTTCAAACAGAACACAGCAAAGAGCAGAACTTACCCAATCTGTTGATATTGAGAGATCTGTTATTAATGTTCTGAAATCTGCTGGTTTCTATTGAATGTAATACAAATCAATGCAAGAAAAATACTGAAGAACAGAGACTACATCATTTATGTGAAACACTTCACGAGGCCTGTTATTTCCAGACAGATAGTAAACTCCCTACTGAATCTGAAATGATACTCCCAGGGTTACTAAATACAGTACCTTCATGAAGAGCTCTACGAGCTAAAGCCTCAAACTCTGCAAAGCTGTGAAGCAGGTAACAGTGCTCCTCCTTTGGATGGGAAGCCATATCATTCAGTTCTCTGATGTTGCCCTGCCATATTCCAAATGTGAAGATCTCCACTCCAAATTCACGTAAAGATGCTGCAATGGGTCTAGGATCACCTCCATTGGAATATCCATCAGTAATGAGGAATATCACCTTTGTAGCATTGCCACGGGAGTGACGCAGTATTTGCTGTAATAGAGTATAAAACAGTACATCTCAGACAAAGGGTGAGCAGCAGCTAAACTACATATAGTATTTTCTTCCACTATGCATCTCCTTTTATTTGGATTGTTTTCTCACTTAATCCAGTTTTGCTGGAACACCCAGCATGGATACAGGAAGATCAACAATCTTTAAACAGAGACTATAGCTATCAAGCCAAATATTGACTCATTTTTGTACGGTCAGCCTCCTGGCATGATACAGATGTGAATTTGTGACACTGGGCCAATGAGTCACTTTTTATAATGATTAGTAAAATCACCTGCTCAGGCAGAGGACAAAAAGAAAAATAAAATCCAAACACACAGTGCTTAATGTGAGAAGTGTTTCATCAACTCTGATTAGATAACAAATACGATGGATAACATACTATAAATGCAACCAGTGGGGCCAACAGCTGCCCAGAGGGAAGGTGGGAAGGAGGCCCGGCTCTGTGTACCAGAAGGGGCATGGCCAAGGGCAGAAGGGGTAGGGCCTAGGTCATTCAGCTCTCAGCGCCACCTGGACCATGGAGCGGGTCTCCCACTCCCACAGCACCACATGCAGCAGCGCTGCCATGGCACTTCAAAGGGACCAGAATGCTGCTGCCAAAGTAGCTGTGGCAGTGGCCAGAGCTCTGGGCCCCTCTGAAATGCCAGACCCAGGGGCAATTGCACCCGTTGCAAACCTTTCCCTCCCACTGTCAGGCCTGCAAGCACCTTAGGACCCACTGGGCCAGATTCTCAGATGGTACCAACTGGAAAAGTGGCAATGGAATTCTGATGACTCAAAGCAGCTGACGAGCAGGTCCTTGTTCTTTTCAAGTTATCGTGTTGGACACACATTTCACAACTGAAAATCATTGTCCAGGGCAAAATTGTTTACCACACCCCTTCAATAGCATGTGTCAGTGTAACTCCATGCCATAATTCAAATGTGTCACAAGTGGTAGGCAGACATCCTTCACTACCTGGACAGACACAACGCTCACCAACACATTGAGGGTTTGAAATAAATACACAAAGACACAGAGCTCAGCCATACATCAACACTCGGTTGTGTGAAAAATTTCAGAAACTTCAGTTGGTTACAATGTTAAAACCTGATGTCCTGATGTAGGTCAGGAGTCTTTGGAATTTCAGTTATTTACCAGGGAATTTCTGCTCCTGCCAGACATCAGTGCCAACATAATGGCAAATTAATGGGCCCTCTAAGTCAATGCAGCCAGGGAGTCATGGGTTTTGTGCCACAAAGAAATGTGAAATCTTTTTATTTAATCTTGAAATAAAGTGGACATCATGGCTTACTGCTGTCATGGAACACACTGGAAATCTAGAAAACCTCACAAAAGCATTCCAAAAATCTCCCTTTAAAATTATTATACATTGATCTAGCATTTATTGAAAAACAATGGATCAACAGACAATCTCCAAAAATGATTTTCTGTATATAAAGCATTTCATTAAAAGAAAAGTGACATCAAATGTATGTCAGCTTAATTAACCATTGCTTCTGACCAAGAGATCATGAACCTCTGTTCCACAGCTACATGGTACAGATTCAAAACAATGGAACCCAATCAAAAACCTGATTCCACGCTCTTTAAAAAAAATAAAAAAGTCAAACAGGTAGCTGAATGTTACTCCTGGGGAAAAAAAAAAACAAAAAAACAATTAACAGTTTTGTCTATAAGCCTTGCAGCTGTAACCTTCAATACAGAATCCCTGCTGCATAAGGAAGAGTAGGGAGGGGAAAAATGGAGAGATAATAAAGGCTTGAGCAAAGAAAGCAGAGACAAATCTCTTTTTAAATTATTTGTGCATGGTAGAAGCTCCAATTAGATGCTTTGCTTCTTTTTATGAACATGGCATTAGACACAGTTTACTTAAAGAAATGCTTGATATTCCAATGTGGATATCCAACTGGTGTGCTTTTTCTGCAAAATCTTACTTTTATCTGATGGAGCTGAGCCACATGGATTACATTTTTCTCCACAAACATTTGCCAGGTATTTTTATTTCATAAAATTTGTATCATCTTCCTCTCCCACCAATTCCCTCAGAAAACTCCTGTAAACATCACTTGTACTCTAAAAATTTCAACCTTCGTTTATATAAGTAGTATATTAAACCCTGTCCCTACCCTAAAAGCATTTATGTACAAGTAATTTTATTCATGCCCCCATTATCCCCATGAGGTTACTCACACATATAAAGTAAAGCATGAGTTTTTCAGGACCAGGTCTGGAGTTTTTGAACATGAGAACTCAAGAGATTTATTTGGGATTTGAATAGTACCTATTTCTCAAAACCACTGAAAATGTACAACTGCTCTTGTCTCTGTATTCAGCATTTCTGAAAATGAGGTCCAGAATTACTTGCCTAATTGAACATGTGGCCTGTACCATAATTTTAGCAAATTAATTTTAAAAGACCAACCAAAATATAATTAAATGGTCACAATGCTGGTTAACTTCTGCATTGCATCAGTAGAAAGCCTTTTTCTTTAACCTTCTTTCAAGTTTTAAGTACCGAGTGGAGGTATTGGATTGTTTCAACAATCCTTTAACTCCGACCACAAAATTAAACATTCTTTTCACATTAGCAAAAAGTTATTACCATCTGCATTGTATTCTGTCTCAGTTCAGCGTGTACAAGTATCTGGCAGACCAGCCATCTCCCTGTGCCAGAAATAGCCCTCAGAATTATAAAAATGTAGTCTTGTGCAACCAAGTTAGTACACAAAATCCAGCTCTAGAAATTCCGCAGTTAGGACAGATGATTCTTATGAGAATTCCAGGGTTAGTTGCCTATGTTTTCAATATTAATTTAGGGTTTGTGAAAGGTATGGGATCGGCAGCATCTGAGACTAAAGACTTCTCATCTACTGAACAGGTACTGTACAGGCACTGCTTCTACGATTTGCCCTGCCTCAGAAGGGAGTGAATAGCTTAGTGTCCATTTCTGTTCAATAATTGGCCTTTGCCAACTAAAATGCCATTTGTGATTTCCTGTCTGTGAAGAAATGAACTGAGATTGATTAATTCAGCTCAGAGAATCATCAGATAACATCTCTCAGCCCTGGCATTCTGGGATGGAGTCATGTTAGCAGGGTTGCTGCCTGTCAGTTTCCACGTTATCTTAAACACCAAAATAACCTTACCCCTGCATGTTCAGTATTCCTTCATGCCAACATCTACAGGACTCCTTAAAGGTAGCCTAGGGAATACCTAGAAAATACTGAGCTACTACAATCAGTTGTGGTAACTGTGAAGTGTTTTAGAGAGTGATTCCTATACTTCTTTGCATCTTACTGCCAATCCACGGAGCCACTTGCCCTTTCTGTACCAATAGGGTGTTTATCTTACCTAGTTTGTAACCTGCGAGCAACAAGATGATGAACAAATCCTCGGTCTAATTCAGTCATCTCAAGGTCTCCATCACTAAGTCAATTGAGACATTAATACCAGTGCCTGGTGTAGTGGAGTGGTTCTAGCCTTTCTATGACTCAGCTACTCATCTGTCAATTAGGAATCACGCTTCTCAACCTCACAGAGTATCCAGGAGGCTCAAATAATGTTTGTTAAAGTTTGCTCTGAGTATGTTAGAGGCAATAGAAGTTCAAAGTATTGTCAGCTGATTTCAACCCCCTTTTTGGTTCACTTGTCACTGCTGTTTTGTCTGCTAGAGGATGGATCATCACCAAAGGTTTTCAAACCTCTACATCAAAGGTGTTCAAACTTTTTCTTTTCCAGGCCCCTCCAAAACACTATAACAGCTCCATGGCCCACCTGTGCCACAGCTCTTTTCTGCACATAAAAGCAGGGCTGCTTTAAGGGATACCAAGCAGGTCAGTTATTTAGGGTGCCATGCCACAGGGTGCCCCGCAAAAGATATGTTGCTCAGGCTTTTGCTTCAGCTCCAGGTGCTGGGCTCAGGGCTATATGCTTAGGTTTTCTGCCCTGGGTCCCAGCAACTGGAATACTGGTCCGTCTTGATGGACCCACTGAACCAGCAGGTGCAAGACACCTGGCTGAGAACGACTGTTCTACTTTTTTAGGTTTCTCCCATTGAAAAGAGGAGCTGATGTTGGTAGCTGTTGGTTCTGACATCTGCTTGAAAATTTGCATTAACATCTCAGACAGACTGCTGCTGTCACACATCTGGACAGGGACAATGAGAATAAATGAAATCAGGCAGGTCTGTTTTATTTGGTTTTCTCAAGATTCTTTCCCCTGCATTATCCAGGGAGATATTCACTCTAAAGAATGCCATTCCTTCCCAACATGTAAATGCAGGCACATAGCTCCTTCTCCACATTTCTTCAATCAGAGCAGTGTGCACAAATTAAGGACAGTACATTGCCTTAAATGCCTATAGATTAGAACATTAATAACATAGGAAAAGGGCTCGTTTCCAGATAAAAACCAATCACTGCTATTATTTTCATAAAGTGATAGGTTAAGCCTGTTGCAGTGTTCTATTACAGTACTATCTCAGTTAAACCAACTCACTTACACAGATATAATCAATTAATCTGACGCTGTTGTTACAGTAATTCTGAATGACTGAATTTTCAGAGTATCAGGGAGATAGCTGTGTTGGTCTGTATCTTCGAGAACAACAAGAAGTCTTGTGGCACCTTATAGACTAACAGATAGTTTGGAGCAGAAGCTTTCGTGGGCAAATACCCACTTCATCAGATGCATGAGTGGCGAGGGGAGGGGCGGTGTTCCAGAGGGGTATTTAAAGAGTGCGGTCTCAGTAAAAGGGAGGGCCAGAGCTGACAAGGTCTATTCAGCAAGGTGGAAATGGCCCATTATCAGAAGTATGTATCAAAAGAGGAAAAACAAGTCAGATAAGACAGGGGGATATGGGCCCATTGTCAGAGATTAATGGGGAGATATGTACACCCAGGGCAGAGGTATGTGCTTACCACGTGCAGGCCAAATGGGTCTCTGCACATGCATTGTCCTTTATTGACCTGTTCTCATCTTTTTGCTTTTTTTCCTGTCATCCCCATCTCCCTCAATTTTCTTCTTAAAGCCAGTTCTTTACTGCTTCCAGCTTTGGGAAGAAATATTGCCACAGTGTGGGATATTGCTACAGATCTCTTGCCTGTTTGAACTACAGAAAATGGCATATTCTCTGTAACCTGATGTTTTGAGATCAAGATTTAAACACTTCAGCAGCCCAGCCAGAGGTTATGGGTCTGTGACAGGAGTAGCAGGGTGGGGTAGGTTCTATGGCCTGTGTTATACAAGAGGTCAAACTATATGATCATGATGGGTCCTTCTGGCTTTAAACTCCACGAGAATCCTACCTGCTTACTGGACAGACCAATGAGATGGATCAAACAGGAAAGGGCTTCTGAAATACACAGGGTTCTCTGTCATAGCACCAAATTAACTTCATGCGTGGGTTTACGCTGAAAAGTAACTCTGTCAGAGTGGCATTGTGGGCGCACAGTAGAGTTCCTTGCTTTTTGTATCTCAGTCTACAAGTAAACAAATGCATACTTTTAAAAACTGTCAGCCTTGCAATCGCAACCGCGCATCTTAAGAGTTAAGCTGGGTTCTCACCTACCTTTCCCTATCACAACCACCCTAACACTTTCTAGTGGCTATGGTGGGCCCCCAGTGAGACCTCTGCAACATTCTGTTGATGATGCACAAGATGGCAAAGAAACCCCAGCTCACTCAATATTACATACAGGGTGAACATGAGAACTGGAAGGGACCTCAAGAGGCAACCAAGTCCAGTCCTCTGCCCTCACTGCAGAGCCAGGCACCATCTAGATCTGGGGTCAGCAACCTTTCTGAAGGGGTGTAACAAAATTTGACCTTTTGACCTTGATGTACCATGAGAGTGCTGGTGATACTTTTCAAAGTCACTAGGAGTCCTACTTACAACATTAATAAATAAATAAAGCATGTCAGTTTGCTCTATAATTCTTAGGAGTAATGCTGTAAAAATACAGTTATATTTAGGGCTTCAGAACAATGAGGTCAAATATCAACAACAAAAAAACATTAATTTGCCTTTGAACACAAACCTCCCGATGCCCATACTCTGATGGGGGCTCTGGCCCCAGCCCCACGCTGCAGAGATGGCTCCAGGTAGAGGTACATCTGGTGTAAGGAAGGGGGGGGCTCTGAAACTTGCTGTGGAGGGGGCTCCAGGGAGTAGGGGCCTCTGCAGCAGGGGCTCCAGCCCTGGTCCTGCACCATGGCAGGGACAATGGGAGGTAGAGGGGGCCCTGACCTCACAGCAGGGGCTCCGGCTCCAGCCTCACGCCCTGGTGGAGGCTCTAGCCCCAGACTTAGCCCTGTGTGGCAGCGGGGTCCTTCACAATGGAGCTCTGGCTCCAGACCCTGCTCCATGCTCCCACCCCCTCCCATGCTGTATGGGAGAGAGAAGTGGGGCCAGAGCCCTCACCACATGCCTCTCTAAATCGGCTCACATGCTGAAAGCAGCAAGCGTGCCAGGGATTGCCAACCCCTGCTCCAGATCATCCCTGACAGATGTTTACGTAACCTGCTTTTAAATGTCTCCAATGATGGAGAATCCACAACTTCCCTTGGAAATTTATTAGCAGAATGGTTTATTTATGAAAACGATGAGTAATATCTGTTGTCAATAACACCTGCAAATATGACTCTAAATACACACACAGAGCAGAGTAAAAGTGCGCCATTTGTACATAGTTTTCAGAACAGAACTGTGCTTTCAAAACACAAGACAAAAATATGTGAAACTAAACTGGAACATAATTATCTCTAAAAGATGCTGAGCTTGAAATCTGATCATCAAGGATAGCGCAATAGATAATAACAACACTAAGTTTATGTTTTTGACATCAAGAAGAAACAAAAACTGCACAAACTTATTTAAACAAACACTAAATAGGCATTAAAATTGTTTACTTTAATAGATGTGGCTACATTCTTTTGTAAGCCACTGTTTGTCATGTTTGTTAATTGGATAACAGCAAGACACTGAATTTGACATACTGGCTTGTTCTACATTATTAAGATCAGGTTAGAAGATAAAAGCCAGATTTAGTTTAAAAGGACCAGATGCATTTAGAAAGAGAGAGGGCTTGTCATATAATTCTGCAGACACTGGCCCAAATTTTCTACTGGAGTAAAGCGGCAAAGCTCCATAGAAGTCAAAGCAACTATGCTGACATGCCACAGCTGAGGATTTGGCCTTTTAAAATTTAATAATCAGCAACACAAAATACTTCTAAATAACTCCCTCAATTATTGTTGTACAGCAGTGGTGGGCAACCTGCAGGCAGCCTGAGGACAGCATGCAGTGCATCAGGGTTCTATTTGAGGCCCATGCATTCCCCGCCCCCTGCCTGCCCCTCAGCTCTTATACACACTAGGGGCCTTGCATTTACTTATCTTCCTGCATCCTCCCAGCACTTCTGGAGCCCTGTGAATCAGCTGATTTGTGGTAGGAGAGAGGGATAGGAGTGGGGATGGAGTGTGAACCAGATGATTCACAGTGCTCCAGAAATGTTGGGAGGGAGGGGGAAAAGGAGGGACAAGGCACACTCAGAGGAGGAGGGAGGGAAGAGGGTGTGTGGGGAAATGGAGGGAAATTGTGGAGTGGCGGCAGGGCCTCCAGCGGAGGGGAGGGTCAAGCAGCTCCTGTCAAAATAAGAAGAGACACGCATTTAAAGCAAGGGCACCCTGATTGCACACAACATTGTGAGAACCGTGCACGTCCTCTGCTGCTTTATGTGACTTCTGCCGGCAGTTTAATTGTCCCCTAATAACAGATCGCTGTGTGTTGACAAAGGCACAATAAAGAGGAAGACTCAAGTAAAATATGCTTAATCTTATTCGTGGGGCCTGATTGCAATCTGGCCGCTCACTGAGATGAAGTAGGGCCATTTGTGTGGCCCACTCACTAGCCTTGGTTGCCCATTGCTGCTGTACAGTGTCCCTTGTAATAGTTCGACCTGCATTAATGTCTACATTTACATTAATTCTTTAACTCAGCAACACTGCACAGCTATATTTCTTTTTTCCATTTTAGACATTAACTGCATTTTCATGTCCAGAAAAAAGAATACCCTGTGACTGTCATTATTCTCAGTGAATGATTTCTCAAGAGGCTACTGCCAATTAGTCTCTCAATTAATCCATACTTTCAGAGTGTTTTATCCATAATGAGTAAGTGGTCACGCTATTTTCTGTAAATAAATCTTTGCAGCATAACTTCAAGACAAACAAAAGTGAACACAAATCATTCACTGTTTAAGACTGACAAAGAAGAAGCGATAAGGCAGTCCAGTAGCACTTTAAAGACTAACAAAATAATTTATAAGGTGGTGAGCTTTTGTGGGACAGACCCACTTCTTCCAGACCATAGCCATAACAGAACAGACTCAATATTTAGAGTCTTAAGTGCTACAGGACTGCCTTTTCATTTCCTCTTTGTCAGCCTTAAACAGTGAATGATTTGTGTTCACTCGTTTGCCTCAAAGTTATGCTGCAAAGATTTATTTACAAGGGCCTTAAATATTGTGTCTGTTCTGGTATGGCTTCAGTCTGAAGAAGTGGGTCTGTCCCACGTAAGCTCACCACCTAATAAATTATTTTGTTAGTCTTTAAAGTGCTGCAGGACTGCCTTTTTGTTTTGATAGAATATAGACTAACACGACTATCTCTCTGTTCCTATTCAAAGAGGAAATGGTTTCCCTGTGTCAGAGCAACTTTCACTGCACATATGTAACTTCACATCTATGCATGAACAGCAAGAAGAGAACACACCTCTGACACTTCTGCATAAGCAGTCGAACATATCCAGAGCTGAAATAACTGAGTACCCAACACTTGTATAGACTTCAATCACTTTTCAGGTTCAGAACTTTCAAGGTGCCAAGTCCCTGAATTCATTCTGAAATGAATGGGAGTTAAATGTGACATGTATCTTCCAGGCACACTACTGAGCTCCCTATGTTTTCAGTTAATATATTCTTTACAGTGTTAACATAACAACGTAAAAAATTTAGGTCAAATTCTGATCCTACTAAAATCAACAGGAGTTTTGCCATTGACCTGAATAAGGTTTTGGCCATTATGGGGTAAAAGACTTCACCAGAAAACCTTCTAAGAACATTTTGATGTGGTGTGTGATTTTGTGTGCAAATGGGACTGCAGAAATGACTTTCAAATTCCAATACACTTTCTTGCTCTATTTACCACACAACCATGCATCAGATCAGAAGTTAGAATCATAGAATCCTAGGGCTGGAAGGGACCTAGTCTAGTCTAGATGTCATCTAGTCTAGACCCCAGCCTAAAGCAGGACCAATCCCAACTAAATCATCCCAGCCAGGACTTTGCCAAGCTGGGACTTAGCAAACCTCTAGGGATGGAGATTCCACCACCTCTTTTGGTAACACATTCCAGTGCTTCACCACCCTTCTAGTGAAACAGATTTTCCTAATATCCAACCTACACTTCTCCCTCTGTTGTAACAACAAAAATTACTACAAAACCGCCAGCAGAGAACTGAAGCATGAGCCCGCCAGAGCCCCACCATCCCTGGTGGGGGTTCCAAAGCAGAAGACCAAGGAATTCAGCTCTGGGCAGGGAGCCTGTAACCTGAGCCCCACTGCCCAGGGCTGAAGCTGCAGCCAGAGTCCCACCATCAAACAGTTGGGCAGCAGAGCTCAGACTTCAGCCAGGGGCCTCAGCAAGTCTAATGCCAGACTTCTGATGACTGCATCAAAACAGAGTCATAATCCACTTGGAGGTCTGGATCTGCAGCTTGAGAACTGCTGCATTAGACTACACTGACTCCTGACATCAAAGACAGTGTAAATCTTTGGCTACGTCTACACTAACCCCTTGTTTTGAAAGAGGCATGGTAATGAGCAAGATTGGAAGATGCTGATGAGGTGTTCCCATGAATATGCAGTGCCTCTTTAGCATAACGGTGGCCACGGCAATTTGAAAGTATTGCTGTCAAATCACGTGCTGCCCGTGTAGACAGGGGCCTTTTGAAAGGGCCCCCCAGTCTTTGAAAGCCCCTTATTCCTAAAACCAAATAGGAATATGGGACTTTTGAAGATTGGGGGGTCATTCTGAAAGGCCCCCATCTACAGGGGTGGCATGCAATTCGAAAGCAGCACATTTGAATTGCCGCAGCCACCATTATGTTAGTGAGGTGCTGCATATTCATGGAAGCCCCTCATTAGCATCTTCCCACCTCGCTCATTACCGTGCCCCTTTTGAAAAGAAGGGGCTAGTGCAGACGTAGCCTTTAAGTAGAAGAGAACCTTTCACTTTTTTGTATGAGGAAGAGACACAAAAGTTTTGGAGGCAGCATTATATGACATACAGTATATTAAAAGGTGCAGCACTCCTTTCAGGGGATTCTAAAACAATGCTTCAGTTACCGTATTTGCTGAGGCAGACAAGTGAAGTCAGTGACAAACATGTCATACCATGGTTCATTTACCTTCTAATCTGAAAGATTTATAGATAACACCACACATGACTTGTAACTGTATCTGGGAGCCTGGAATTGTTTACCTAGGACTCATTAATTATTTCAAGGGCACTTGGTTTTGTTTAACATACTCTGCAAACTGGAAAAGTGGATTCTGTATTTCATTTTATGAAAGATACTGAGAACAGAAAAAAAATGGGTCCAACAAGGGGGAGAAAAAAGACAAAAAAATCACAGCTAATAGAGAAAGTGGCTAAAAATAGAGATAAAAGCATAATCATTGAGACCACGAAAAGGAAGCTGATTGTTACGCTGATGTGTATTTTCCTAAGTTCACGTCAACAGTGGTATTTTAAACATAATAAAATCTTCTTTCTCAAGTTCTTCGAAAGGAGTGTATTCCCAAAGTTGTAATTTATCTGACAGAAGGAAGACATCCAACATAAAATCTCAGCATAGTACTTACTCTTTGTAACCCAGAGTGGGGATTCTGTTAGTTCAATGAACATGCCGAATTGTCATTTCTTCTCAATACACTGCCACAACATAAAGTGATACTTTCCAGGTTATTATCAAGCTCATGAAGAAACCATAGAACACAGCAATACTATTGTACCCATGGAATATATTATTTCGTTGTGCTTGTATAATGTAACCTAACCTGTGTATAATCTAAAGGTTTTGCTTGCTTATCTTTAAAAACAGATTTAATCAGGATTACATGGCAAGGAAAATTGATTGCATGGAAGTGTAACATACTTAAATTTTATATACAATATAATTATTTTAAGGTTAATACTTTAAACTTTTTAGAAAATTGTCAGGATATTGAGCTTACAACATAGCTGAATTTTGCAATCACAGAATTACCTTATGGCTTTATTTTTTAAAAATGTGATTTACACATATGACACAGGAGCCCACTACAAGTGAGCATTATATTCTGTTACCAGATATGCGAAGCAGGAGGATGGAATAATTTAACCTGGCAGTGCTGAGCTCCACACTGGCTCAAACCCTTTTTATTTCCTTTCAAAGCAAAATTCCAGCTGAAATCAACAAGAACCCCGTTTAAATTAACAATGCATACAATCCATGCAGAGAATTTGTCAAACACCCAGATGCAGAGAAGAGCAGATACTGAGTCTTACCTGCTCTGCAATAACTAAAATGTTTACCTACCTACAGGGCCGTTCTGCGGGGGGAGTTGGTTCTGGGGCAACCCCCAGTGCCCCTGGCATAAGGTCCAAGACAACCCACCCCTGTTCCAGCCCCATTCTGCCTCCTTACTTCTTCTCCCCCCCCCACTGCCCAGACGACAGGGCCTGGGGATTACGTGGGGCCGAGAGTGGCAGAGGCAGCACCTCCCCTCCCCCTCACCAAACGCAAATGGGAGGTGGGAGCAGCAGCCTGTTCCACGCTGCTGCACTGTGCCACCCTCCCTCCCAGCCCACTGTGCCCTGCGTCTTCGCAGACAGAGGGAACAGGAGGGAGGCTCTGCTTCCTGCCGCTGCAGAGAAGCAAGGCGCCCTGGGGCCAGGAGGTCAGCATGGCACAGCAGGGAGGAACAGGCTGCCATTCATGCTGCCTGCATGATGAGTGCAGGGGAAGGGAGGCAACCGGTAACCCCTACTGCCTCCGCAACCTAACCCTCGGCCACAAGTAAGCCCCAGTCCTCCCGGACATAGGATGGTTTGGGATGGCTGCCGCAGGGCCCTCAAAAGTATGGGGGGGCTGAGACAGCTGCCCCAGTTCATCCAGCAGATGGGCCAGCTCTGCCTACATACAGTATATATAAACATGTTCTGCTTTTCTTATCTAGACAGATATAGGCATAGGATAAAATCTTCAGGGCATCTAAGTCCCATTTTCAAAATAACCTAGGAGACAATTTCGGCACTTAGCATACTTCCACCCTACAAAAACAAAACAAACCACACTGCTGTGACAGCTATGTGGGTGTGGATGTGTGTGTACAGGTGGGTGCCCAGTAGGTGTATGCCTGGTGCCTATGTGCACAGATGTGTGCCCAGTAGGTGTCTGCCTCGCAAGGTTGGAGGGTTTTAAATTTCAGGCACCACCTCAACAAGAAATGGCCACAGAGTTACTTTTCTCTCTGTGGCAGAAGTCAGTTGACTCAGACTCTGAGACTCACTGGCCATTATAGCTGTATCTTTAAAGGCATAAATCACCTTCTGTTTCAACTTCTGAAACAGGATTTAGAAACCTAAGGTGCTCAGTAAGGTATTTTTGAAAATTTTACTCATGTTGTGCAGCTAAACGTAACAGAAAATCAAATGGATATATATGTAAACTACCCAGCCCATTATAAGGACTCTTTTACATACTTTGTTTTATCTAACGCTTAACTTCCTCACCCCACACCTCCCTCCTGCTGCCCCTCTGCTCTTCTGATTTGCCAACCTTGATGATAATTTTTCTGATATGTTAACCTTGATAACAATTTTTGGACCTCTGTGCTTTATATATTGAGTCTGTTCTGGTATGGCTATGATCTGAAGAAGTGGGTCTGTCCCACGAAAGCTCATCACCTAATAAATTATTTTGTTAGTCTTTAAAGTCTTACATGACTGCTTTTTTCTTTTGATAGAATACAGACTAACACGACTATCTGTCACTATGTAAATGTTAATATTCATGTCGATATTTGTTATTAGCAATATTATTTACACAATATATTATTTAGTTTCACAATAGTCTTTGATCCCCTTAAGATGCAGACCCCTTGCACAAATGAATGCACATGCTTCTATTCAGTGAGTTTATACACACACAAACATTCATGCACACACCCCAGTCCAGTGGTTTTCAACCAGTGGGCCGTGGCACACTGGTATGCCATGAGAACTGTCCAAGTGTGCTTTGAAATTATGTCAATTTCCCCTTGCTGTGGTTCTTTGCAGAGCAACCATGAGGGGGAAATGCTGACCCCACAGGCTCTGGTTTGCAATGGGAGGCAGCTGAAATGCTGCTTCCTTGCCTGAAAAACCTAGCAAGGAGCCCAACCCCACTCCCTGCTGTGGCAAAGGGGATGGAGGGAGACCCAGAGCCTGTTGGAGCCAGGATGAGGTTTAAATGCTGCATCCTGGCTCAGAAGGCTGGTGGGGACGGGAGCCTGCTTCCAGTGGTTACTCGTTTACTCAACATCTCTAGCACGCTGTTGAGAAGATATTGAAATGCGTCTGAGCTCGCTGTCTAAGACATTCTATTCTGTGGCAGATTTGAAACATGAATGTATTTGATCCTTGTTTAGCTTGCATGTTGCAAACTTCTCTAGTAAGACTGTAACCATAGCAAATGTAAGTAAATGTGACCTTTACGAGCAATCAATTATGCTGAAAAAAGTGTGTATATTGTGGAATTGTTCGTTTGATTGAAGTGTGCTGGGTTACTGAAAAAGTTGGGAACTACTGCCCTGATTTACTCTCGAGTAACCATACAGTACTTACCCTAATGTAACTGAGGACAGAATTACTGTCAATATGCGCACATATTACACTTGTTCATGTGTGCAAATGCATGTGGGAAAACCTCACCCCATAAACTCCATGAGAGTTTTGACATTCACTTCAGCAGCTCAAAGATTTTATCCGTACCGTTCTAGACAGTTTACATACATTACACATTATATGAAGTTATACTTTACATATGAATTATTCAGTTAAATATATAGAAACACATGAACAGCATCAGGTGAGAAAGAAAACACCTATGTTAACTGGTGATAGATTTTGCACAGTATGTGTCTCTTTCTAGGTGTGGATGTGCATAGTGTGTTTCTGCATTTATAACCTCCTGTGAGTTCATACTGAATATGCTGTCAGCGGTGTGTTAAGGTGTATAGGCACTGAAGGCAAGTGTGCTCACAAGGTATGCGTCCTGTAGCTATGTGTCCATGTTGGTGGGTGTGAATGTGTCTTGTCTATGCACATTCAGGCAGGTATATGACAAGTAGGTATGAGCTGTGTGGGTGTGCCTGGATGCACAGGTGAGTGGTTGTCTAGTGGCTATATGCCCACAGGTGAGCGTGCACCCAGGGTGCGGGTATCTGGTGGATGTCCACTCAGAGATGGGGGTGCACCCAGGTAAGTGGGTGCCTGGTGGGTGTGTGCTCATTGGTGGGTGCTCGTCCACGGGTGGATATGACCCCCCAGGCTGGGTACCCAGAGGCTGTAAGACCATGGGGTGGATACCCAGCAGGCTGTGCACACAGGGGGTGTTTGTGCACCAAGGGGGTGGGTGCCCAGTGACTGAGCACCCAGAAGGGGTCTGTTTGCCCAGAAGTGGTGCACCCAAAGGGTGAGTGCCTGCTCGGCAGCTGCGTACCTGGTAGGGATGTGCCCACTAGCAGTGCACCCAAGCAGTGGGTGCATGGTAAGTGGGTGCTCAGGGAGGTTGATGTGCACCCGGGGTGGATGCCCAAGAGGTGGGCGTTCCTGTTTGTTGTGCTCCCAGTGATGGGTGCCAGCAGCTGGGTGCTTGCCATGGGATTTGTGCAAGCCCAGGAGTGCTTACCTATCACAGGGTGCCAGTAGGGGTTGCTTGCCCAAGTGTTGTGCTGGCCCAGGGATGGGTACCTGGGAGGGGTTGTGGGCTCAGAGGTGGGTGCCTACCAGAGAGGATGCTTGCCCAGGAGTTGCTAACCAACGGGGGTTACTCACACTGGGCTGGGTGCTCAGGAAATGGGTGCCTGGTGGGTGGTGCCTGCCCAGGAGGTGAGTGCCCTGGATGTGGATGCCTGCCCGGGATATGGGTGCTTGGCAGGGGGTGGTTGCCTGCCTGGAGGTGGGTGCCTAGCAGGGGGTGGATGTCCCGGCAGGAGGTGGGTGCATGCCCAGAAGTGGGTGCCCAGCAGGGGTGGATGACTGCCTGGAAGGTGGGTTTCCCAGAAGGGGGTGAGTGTCTGCCTGAAGGTGGGTGCCCGGCAGGGTTGCCCTGCGGAGGGGGGAGAGGGGTGCCCGGCAGGGTCTGGATGCCTGCCCAGAAAGTAGGTGCCCAGAAGGTGGGTGTCCCCGCAAGGAGGTGGGTGCCCGGCAGGGGTGAGTGCCTGCCCGGGAGGTGGGTGCTGCAGCAGGACGTCAGTGCCTGCCCAGGAGATGGGTGTCCTGGGGCGGGGTAATGCTCTCCTGGGAAGTGGGTGTCCCGCCTGGGGCGGGTGCCTGCCTGGGAAGTGAGTGCCTGTCCAGGGGGGTGGCTGCCCAGCAGGGGTCGGTGTCCCGCCCGGGGGTGGGTGCCCGCCGCCCCTTACCGCCGCCTGCTGGAAGGCGCCCTTGGTGTAGGTGCCGCCGCCGCGGTAGGTGATGGCCGGGATCTCGCGGCTGAGCAGCGCGCACTTGTGCTGGCGCGCGCGGCGCTGCGAGATGTAGTCCACGCGCGGCACCACGTTGCTCTTGGAGGAGAAGGTGACGATGGCCACGCGCGTGGCGGCCGGCACCACCGGGAAGTCGGAGAGCAGCTTCCTGACGAAGCGCAGCTCGCTGAGGAAGTTGGCGGGCCCCACGCTCGAGGACTCGTCCACCAGGAAGACCAGCTCCAGCCGCCCGCTGCGCTCGCGCAGCCGCCGCACCTGGCGCTTGAAGGAGCGGCCCAGGCGCTCCACCTTGGCGGCCGTGGTGTCCGGCGGCGGCAGGGGCAGCGGCAGCGGCAGGGCCCCCCGCGAGGCGGCCAGGGCCAGGGCGGTGAAGTTGAGCGGCGGCGGCGGCGGCGGCTGCGCGCCCGCCCAGCCCAGCGCCAGGAGAGCCAGCAGGGGCCACATGGTGCGCTCGGGTCTCAGCTCCCGGCGCTCTGCCCCCTGCGCTGCAGGGCGCGCGGCCCCCGCTGCTCGCCGCCTCCTGGCGGGCAGGAAGGGGGCAGGCGAGATCAGCGCAGCTGCTCCCGTCCCCCCCCGCCGCGGGGCTCCGCTGGCCGCCGACTGGATTCCGCGGCCCCCGGCGCGCGCAGCCCGGCCGCCTGCCCGACGCAAACGCGGCGGCCCCGAGCGCCTGATGGTTGCCATATGTCTGGCGCGCGGCGGCGCGGGGGGAACCGAGCCAGACCCAGGAGCGCCGCGCTCATTGGGAACGCGGCGCGGCGAGGGGGGAGAGGAGGGAGCCGCTTTCCGCTCTCGGGGCAGAGCCGTGCGCGCTCTGCTGCGCGGGAGGGAGCCTTCGGCACCGGCTGGGAGGCAGAGCTCCTCCGGCCAGCGCCCGGCTCTGCTACAGCGGCCTCCCTGACCAAGCCGCCACTGGCGGTTGTGTGTGACTCAGTTTCCCCAGCTGTGCTGGGGGATAGATGCGCCTTCATTGGATGCGGGTGTTCAGACGCAAGGGTTTATGGGGCCCGACCGCTACCCCGAAAGACACATCTTCACAACATCGGCCATCTACTCCCAGGGAAAAAGGCTGCCCCGCGATAAGCAAGGGGCAGGGTTGCTGCAACTTTGCCAGGCTGTGGACTAATGTGTTAGAGGGAGACTCCCTCATGAGCCTGCTGTCCCCCACCCCTCCAAACACCTGTACCTACAGCTGCACACTTGGGCCCACCTGGTGGCATAGATTGTTTTAAAACCACTGACTCGGGTTATTGTCCTTTGCTGCGTCCAAGGAGCTAAACCTCCATGGATCACTGGAATCTTGCATTAGTTCACATGGTTCATTTAGTCTCCTTCAGTACCTTCACTTAGATGTAAATTACATATGAGCATTTACTACTCCATCACTTACCTGTAGTCATTGCCAACTGCAATATTCCAGAGCAATATTGTCCAGGTAACTAGGGGCTGTACAGATGGGACATTGATGCCACAGGTGCTCTCTTTAGATTGGGTATGGTTATCTCCCGGTTAGGGGGGAAAAAAAACGCTACTTGGAATGAACATGGCACATACATGCAAATACAATAGGGGCTCGACATTCATGAGTGGCCTCCCTTCCCCGGGGCTCTGGGGCTTTGAGCGCCAGCGGCTGCTGTGGGTTCCCTGGGGCTCTGGAGCAGGGAGCACCCACACTGTTGCTTCCCAGGGCTCTGAGCACCCTCCCCGCATTCGTGAAAAATCAACATTGGCGAGGCACACAGAACCCTCGCAAATGTTGAGACCCTACTGTATCTGTTACTCTTACATTCACACAGTGCTTTACAACCTAAAATGCTTCACAAACACAAAATGTGTTCATATAACCACTTCACCACTGAAACAACAACCTCTGGAGAAGCTACAGGACATTTGCCACACAACATGCTATATATCAAAAGTGTTTGGTGACTTGCTTTAGCGGGCAGACGTCTGCACCTCTTCAAAACACACAACCACAATTGACACTAACAGCTTGTCTACACAGAGTGGTTAATCTGCATCTTTTTTAAGTTAATCCAGTTTGAAAGGCTTATGTACACACAACACACAAGCCCAAATTTATTGAAAACTGTGCCACTCTCTTTCAAAGCGAACTAACTGCTGCAAAGCAATTAAGTCTGTTCTGTTTGTATGCAATGCTGCTGCAAACCAGGTCCAGCAGCTTCCCACAGCTGCTTTGTAAAAGACTGCTACTGACCTGTTTACCTGTGTGCCCTCCCCTGCAAGCTGACTTGATGTCCCCCTCCCCTGTTTATAATCTGGCACACAGCCAGATTTTGTCATTTCACTCCTGGATTCCAGTTTATCGCAATAGCTGCTAATTCTCCAGAAGGCTTACAAAGTGCTTCAAGCTGCCCCTTGCAGCCATGACAAGACCCTGGATCATATCCCTGTCTGGAGAGAAGCAGTGCAGGAAGCCCTTGCGGTGAGCCATTGGAATAAAGGCTTTTGTGGACATTGCTAAGCAGATGTCTGGCAGGGGTTGCAACAGGAATGCTGAACAAATGCTGGATAAAGCGTGAACAGCTCAGGAGCACTTACATTAAAGCAAGGGACAACCAGAAAAAAAAGTCCCCCAGTGAACACAAGACCGCCCAACCCAGGCAGCTTGTGGCTGCCTTCTCTACCCACGGATGAGCAGCAAGATCCATCAAGGAATGAGCAATAAGAGGCCAGCAAAGACATCCCCCCCAAAGGTCGGGATCTCTTTGAGACAGTGGCCCTTGATGATTGCCAGGGAGAAGGCAAATCTGATCCTTGCCCTGCAACAACCATTCACAATTGCCAGACCGTGACTGAGGAGGCTGGTCCTATGGAGGGAACCTCAACATGCAAGGCTTTTAATTTTTATTCCTCCGTACTGCTATGCCAGCACATTTAAGCACAGTACTTAACTTCAGGTACTGAACTCTTAAGGGCTTTGCTGAATAGGGATGGCCATGAACCACAAGTTTAAAAGTGCTTTCTGAATTGGGGCTTATTGCTGAAATTCTCAGCAGAGGTCCAAACACTGAATGGGAAAGGAGCATGAGTTTCCTTCTGTCTCTGGTGTGTATGCTAGAGGTCATCCTTCCAGATGTGGACTGAAGCACTCTACTAGAACAATGTATTTGTTCTCTGTGTATGAAGAGGGCTCCAGCTCCAAGACTGTATCTTTTTAAATAGGTTAAAAAATTAGCATTTGACATAATATAGAAGTGACAAAAGTACCAAAATATACTAAGTGCATTTGGAGAAGCCTGAAATTCAAGTAAAAACTTATTGTCTCCTCCTCTAACAGGATTGTTGCACATATTTGTTTTGGAAACAAAGCAAAGTGGAACCCAGCATCAGTGTGTATGACAAAGCCTTCTCTGTGCGGATGCACAGAGGATCTGAGTTGTTATGGGCTCCAATGTTGGAGCAGTGACCGCTTATTTCATGATTTTAGCTCTGCAGTTTGCAGTGGCTATGTCTACACTGCACACATCTGGCAACAGTCTGTATGATACATGCACTTACACGTGCATTAAAAAGCTGGCAGCATCCACACTGTCCCAGTGAAAGGCTCTGGTAGGGCTGCTGCCAAAACATTTATCTGCTGCCAGAATCTTTCACTGTGGTGAGGAAAGTTCCAGTAGTAGGTAGCTACCAAGACTTTTCCTGCTGCCTCAGACTTTTCTGTTGTAGGGAAAGATTTCAGCTGCTGGCAGGCAGCGGTACATGACAGCCACAGCTTGGTTGTTTACGGTGGCGCGTCAGAAAACCAACCATGAGGGTCCAGGTGTGTGTCTGCTCACCTAAGCAGTGCCTCATCAGCCACTCTTGTGTTTATACCCATGCTAGGGAAGCATGCTGTAAGGGGCATGCAGTGTAGATGTACCCAATGTACTGTTGGCCAAGAGGCTGGCAGTGAGCAAAGCAACGCTGACAAAAGGAGCAGTGTTTCTGAACCTTTTTAAAAAATAAACTACCCCTTTTAAAAAAATTATAAGTATCCCCAGATTTCTCTCATGTACCCCTAAGGGTACATGCACCACCGGTTCAGAAACATGGTCCTAAGGTAATCTGAGCTCTTGAAACAAGTTCCATTCAACCTTCCCAAGTTACTGTACCCTTTTCAGGAGTCAGATTTGTTTTGCATACCACCAAGTTACACCTCACTTAAAAACTACTTACTTATAAAATCATGCAAAAATAGCACAGAAGACTACTACTGAAAACTTGTTGGCTTTCTACCATCTTATCAAATAAATTAATGGGAACAGAAATATTGTACTTACACTTGAACATAAGGCATATGAAGCAGTAGAAACAAGTCACTGTCTGAATGAACTTTTAGATTGTTCTGACTTCACTAGCATTTTTTATGTAGCCTGTTGTAAAACTAGGCAAATATGTAGAGTTCATGTACCCCTTGGAAGACTTCAATGTACACCTGGTTGAGAAACACTGAAAAGGAGGGCAGGGAATTGTTAGACCAGTAGAAACACTTTCGGAATTATTCTGACAAACTTTTCTGCAAAGGCTCAGAACCAAAAGGAGATGGCAGGCCAGATCTTGACCCCATGGAAGAAACTGTGAGTTTCCCCCTTATTGTAAAGGGCAGCAGGATCAGGCTCAGAATGTTTAACTAAGGGAAACAAACTTTTTAAACACATAAAATTGGTAATTTGCCACTCCCTCCCCGTTTCTTATTCACAAGTAACACATACAACATTCCTCAGAGGACAAAAGCTCAAAGCTTGAACACAAATTCTAAAACAATGTTAAGAATCCTTCATTCTGGACCTTGCTAGTGAAAGAACTAGAGCTAGGTCCCAGCATGGGCCCAGAACTGCCTTCACGTTGTGCTGTCACCTCCCTAAGTAGCTTTGTGAGCTACTCTGAAATTAAAACAATTCACACTCCAGGACAAATTAGTACAGCCCATTAATCACTCCCACATAGGATAGGTCTATACAGCAATCAGGTGGCACCACTGCAACACATGGATGTACCTGAGCTTGCTAAAAACAACAGTAAAGCTGCAGAACCATGTGTTGGGAACCCAAGTTCAAGCCCAAAGTTTGTTTGATTTTTGTTTAACAGGAAAGTAGAAAAACTATTTGAAAGATACTTTCAAGGCAAGAGACTTGGCAATTTGACCCATTGTGTGTGTGTTCTTGCTCCCCTCTCCCGTTTGTGTCTGAATTTACACTTGTCTGAAAGATGTGCAGTTATCACTTGTAAAGCCTGCATGTCATCTGTTTTCATGCACGAGTAACTATAGCTAAATAGCATTAAGTTCTCAACAAAAAGCAAGTGTCAGGAAATTCAGACCTGAGATTGAACATATGGTCCAACTTGGCAGGGCATACTCACAGAATTTCCAATCTTATCAAATGGGAGTTTTGGAGGAGTAAGGACTTGACTGGAACTTTAAAAAAAAAGAGGACCGATATTCTTCCAGGACCAGGAAATCGTGTTAGAGCCAGTGAAGCCAGGTCAATGTGCATCTAGTTTACACAAAAAAGTAACCTGTCTTTATACGAACACAGAACATCCTAGGCGTGTTACTACCACTCAAATATAATCAACAGATATGGTGATTTCCCCTCCATGGCCTTGTTTAATCCTATTTGTATCATTGGCATCTGAAGAATGTCATTATGCTCTTTATGTTGCCTGATGATCCTGATTTTTCTCGATTCATAACTTATTTTCATCCCTTCTCATTGGAAGGCCAGGAATTAGGCAAAAGCAAACAAGCAATTTTGATACTAACCAGTACATCTTCAGAAGATAACGTTAAGTGCTGCAAAGCTAAACAACTACACATGGCAAAGAGTATCTCATACTGAAAACCTTGTGCATTCCTTTGAAAATTTAGGACAATTGTCAAAGACTAATCTACATAAAATTAAAGGAAAATAATCCAGAAAAAAATATAATGTATAAATTGACTCTTTAGTATGTCAAATGCATTTCTTGTGTACATGGAAATAAAGCAGGAGTCTCTGCATTGAATGCAGTTGAGTTATTAAATTTAAGACCGTTAAGTGATTAAAAATTAATCATGACTAATCATGTGATTAATCATATAGTTAAACAATAAAATACCATTTATTTAAATGTTTTTGATGTTTCTTACATACATTTTCAAATATATTGATTTCAATTATAACTGGTTACAAAGTGTACAGCTCTCACTTTATTTTTATCACAAATATTTACACAGTAAAAAACAAAATAGTAGTTTTCAATTCATCTAATACAAGTACTGTAGTGCAATATGTTTATAATGAAAGTTGAATTTACGAATGTACGATTGTATGAAAAAACTGCACTCAAAACTTCAGAGCCTACAAGTTTAGTTACACCTAAAACTTCTTGTTAACAATGCACCCCAATCAGACCTGTTATGAACTTAAGGTTTTATATATTTTGTAAGACTTGCTTCATGCCTTTGAAAAATTAACAAGGAACATTTTTTTCTTATGTGCTGCTGCTATTGCTTCCATTTGCAGCTGTATGGGTTTGTCTTGTGTACATACGTGCACCAGGCCATGAGGATTTTTTGTCCAATACCATTCTTGCTTGAGATCTTCACATAGTACCATTGCCTTGGTGGATTTCAGAAGTGGTTATTTATCCTTCCACCTGAACTAGCTATTTGCCAATCATGCACTCCCCATGGCTGGGAAGCTTCTCTGGTGCCCTGCCCTTATCTTTAGAGCCCTGCATATCCATGGATATCTGCTTTATATCCATGGGTGTCCACAGATATAGAAGTCAATATCCACTGACCTTTTTTGCAGATGTAGATATGGATATCAAGTTGGTACCCACGCAGGGCTTTACCTATCTTCCCTTCTTTGGAGCTCTTTCAGCAGACTCCACATAGTCTCTCTTCCAGTCACAGCCCTCTTGGGAGCAGGGGGTGGACTGTTTTCATTAAATGAAAAAAGTTCTCAAACACTCACAAAAACTGTCTTCCATTCAGGCTTCAACTGAGTACAGCCCCTCCCTCTCTGAGGAACTGTCCCTTCCTCTCAGACTCTGCAGCTTCACTCTGCGGTCTCTTTTCAGGTCTGCCATTGCTGAACTCCTGAGTACGCCCTTCAGTGGCTGTACTCAGAGCACCTGACCCAGCTGGGGCATTCATCTTGATATGAGAACTAACTTAGTCCCAGGCTCTCCAGTCCATATGGCAAACCACACTGTTGACAGAATCACAGAATCATAGGGCTGGAAGGGACCTCAGGTGGTTATTTAGTCCAGTCCCCTGCATCAAGTAGCATCAACTCCCACTAAGTCATCCCAGCCAGGACCTTGTCAAGCTGGGACTTAAAAACCCTGAGCTTCACCACCCTCCTCTTTAGCACTCCCCTTCAGGAAGTTGAAGGCTGCTCTTAAATCACCCTTAAGTCTTCTCTTCTGTAAACTAAACAAGCCCAAATCCCTCAGCCTGTCCTCATAGGTCTTGTGCTCTAGCCCCTTAATCATTTTTGTTGCCCTTCTCTGAACCTACTATTTATACTGGGGGGCCCAAAACTGGACACGATATTCCAGATGTGACTTCACCAGTGACGAATAGAGAGAAATAACTACTTCTCTAGATCTGCTTGAAATGCTTCTCATAATGTACTGTAGTATGCGGTTAGCCTTCTTGGCTACAAGGGTGCACTGCTTACTCATATCCAGCCTTTCATCCACCATAACCCCTAGGTCCCTTACCGTTGTACTGCTGCTGAGCCAGTCAGACCCCAGCCTATAACAATGGTTGGGATTCTTCTGCCCCAGGTGCAGGACTCTACACTTCTCCTTGGTGAACCACATCATATGTCTTTTGGCCCAGTCCTCCAATTTATCCAGGTCACTCTGGATTCTCTCTCTACCCTTCAACGTATCTACCTCTCCCCATAGTTTTGTGTCATCTGCCAACTTGCTGAGGGTGCAATCCAGTCCCTCATCCAGATCATTAATAGAGATGTTGAACAACACTGGCCCCAGAACCAAGCCTTGCAGCACTCTGCTTGAAACCGACTGCCGTCCAGATATTGAGCCATTGACCACTACCTGTTGGGCCCAACCATCAAGCCAGCTTTCTAGCCATTTTATATTCCAAAGATCCAATCCGTACTTCCTTAACTTATGGACACGAATGTTGTAGGAGACTGTATCAAAAGCTTTGCTGAAGTAAAGGTATATTACATCCACTGACTTCCCCATGTCCACAAAGCCTGTTACCTTGTCATAGAAGCTAATCAGATTGGTCAGGCAGGACTTGCCCCTGGTGAATCCATGTTCACTACTTTTGATCACTTTCCTCTCTTCCAAGTGCTCCAAAATGGATTCCTTGAGGCTCCCCTCTATTATTTTCCCAGGGATTGAGGTAAGGCTAACTGGTCTATAGCTCCCTGGATTGTCCTTCTTTCCTTTTTTAAAGATGGGCACTATGTTTCCCTTTTTCCAGGCACGCCATTGCAGTGGTATCTAGCCCCATGGAGGACAGGGACCCATAGGGCTAGATGATGTACAGGCCCTGCCCCAATAGCTAACAGCATGAGAGAGGTATGCCCTTTCAAGGACCAGTTCATCCCCATTCTGCAAATTGCTTGAGCATGTGCTTAACTCTAGGAACCTGCTTAAGACCCTTTGACTTCACTTGGAAGTAAGTATGAGCCAAAAGCTAAGTATTTGCTTAACTATTTTGCCAAATTGGAGACTGACGGTAGAAGCTCTTTGTTCTTAGAATATCCTTCTCTTTAGCAGTAATGAGTCCTCTGCCTCTCTGTACTCATCCAGTTGGGTAGCAGAGGAATCAGCTGCTTATGGGGAAATCTCTGTTTACAAGGCATGAAAAAAACAAATACTAAGGAGGTTAAAATTGTGCATATCAAATCAGGCACAATTCACACTCCTAGACCAAGCTTCTGGAGTGCCAGGAAGTCTTTTCTTTTTAGATGAACTTTCCTTAGTAATTTTGTGGCTCCCTGGAAAATGTTCTTAGCCTGTCCTGCTTTTGGTGGGACAGCAGCATGTCATATTTCCATTGGTAAATTCTATTTCCTCACCTCGGAGAATTTGTCAACCTTCTCTGATCAGGAACTCACTGGGCTTCTTGCCCTTAATGCTGTAGATAATTAGATCTATAAAATTAAGATATTGAAACAAACTTCCATGAGGACTAGAACCATGTACATCACAACATGACAGCATCAGGTATTTGTTTCTTAATTTTTGAGTTAGACCAAGAAACAATGCTGGGAAGAATTCATATATAATGTGTGCATACAACTGTTTCTCACTTCACTATTCCCTCTCAAGGAAAATCTCCCTACTCAAACGGATGCTAAAGCATATGCTTAAATTTAATCACATGTTTAAGTGCTTTCCTGAATCAGGGCCCAATTCAGCAATAGCTGAACATGTTGTTATCTTGACTTTTCAGAAAACATCACCCCAGGAATTGAAAATTGCCTCCCCTACACAACATTCTATCCAGCTGAAAAATGGAAGTTATAATGGAAACTGCTTCTCAACCTTAATAAAAGCCTTAAGGAATACAATAATGTGCCCTTGGACAAAGTTATGACTTAAAGCTTAATTTATGTAATTTTTAAAAGTAATAAAAACAAAGTTTTTATCAGCTGCAGTATGTACAAAGTACTGAGCAGCAGCCATTTAAAATAAAAGATTGGCTCAAAATTACAAACATTGTGCTGTAACATAAGATTTATTATTTTTTCATGGTTTATTTTATTTGTCTTTCATTCATTGCTTTTATTTTTGTCCTCTCTCTTCACCAGTGGGGAAGCTAAAGCAGGAACGTGTACTAACTTACAAAATTAGGTCTGTGAACAGCACATTTACAAAGCTTAAAGGTTGTTTTTTGGCAGGGTGTATGTGTGGAGATTTCCACATAAGAAGAAGTGGTGAAATAATGAGAAAAGACGACCTGAGGAGAGGTGCTGGAATCTCCATCCCTAGAGGTTTTTAAGTTCCAGCTTGACAAAGCCCTAGCTGGGATGATTTAGTTGGGATTGGTCCTGCTTTGAGCAGGGGGCTGGATTTGATGACCTGAGCAGGGGGTTGGACTTGATGACCTCTCTTCCAATCCTACCATTGTATGACTCTATGAAATCTTGGTCTGATAAAGAACGGAAAGTAACCACTAGGTTAGGCTTGATCACCTTTTCTAGTTGTGTGATTAGTTTTGTTCCGGAAAAATGCTGTATGGACTTTAAGCAGCCAATCACCCACTGAAGTGAGTAGGCATCTTTTCACCAACTGCCTTGGCCTTTGGGTCAGGCCCTATGTGAAAAGGAATATTTATGATCAACTGAAGTCAATTAAGTCCCATCAGCATACACCTGCTGAAAATCCAGTACATTGTGTTTATAAAAGTAAAAATGCTTTAAAAATAAGTTGCTGCTAGAAGGATATCTGATAAAAAGAAATCACTCAAACCAAATATATCAAATGTGTTGTTAAAACCATATCTTGCATGATACAAGCCTCACGGAGGATTTCAATACATGCAGCTAATTCTGTATGATATCTTGCATGTGTCTGTAGAATATATTAATCCTTTGGGCTTTTTGTATTAGGGTCAACTGCAATCAAGTGTGTTAACCCACAAATTCCATTTCCTCGATACAAGCTAAATGCATTCAAACCCAAAAGAAGAAATATGCACAGGGAGTCAAAAACCAGGTGGTCAGGTTACATACCAGCCTGTTTTAGGCAGTAATATTTTACAGCTGGATGGAACTTTTTGACAGTCTAATTTTAGCAAAATATGCTGCTCTGTAGCAACTAAAAACAAAAATGTGAAGCAGTAACTCTTTGCCCAAATTTTCATCAGAAAGGTTTCTGCTGCTTCTCTGGTCACTTCTCACCTGGGGGAGACCCTTGAATGGAAATCCAGAGCTTTCTGATCTGAAAACAGGCATTCCATCACTAGTCCATTTTGAGAATGTGCTTGAAAGATTTTGTTTTTTTTTCCCTCATTGGAATGAAAATAAATGCTGTAGCTTCAAAAGTTGTTGCAAAAATAGAACTGTCATCCTCCAGTTGTCTCTATTAGTATTGCTTTCCAAATATATTATTAACACAGTGCCAGGCACAGAAGAGTCTCCTTACACCAACTGGAGTCTTTGCCTGCTTCTGCAATATAAATATTGAGGTACAGTTGGAAAAAATACTATATTAGAATAGTATTTAGGTTCCAAAATCAAGTATTCAAAGGCGGAGAAAGGCTTAGTTAAAGTTGTTCATGAAACCTTAATTGTGCCCTTTCTGAGTTCATTGTGGACGCTGAATAAGGCAAGTTGCCTCAGGAAAATAAAAAGAGTACATGACTGTAATTAGAGACTGTCCCCCAAAGCATATGAACAAGTGGGCTGAATAAGTTAGTCCGAGCAAATGACACGTGCTCCACATAATACAAACAATTGTCACAGCTGGACATTCTTTTATGGAACAGCCACTATAATTAAACTTTCCAAACATGTTTGTAGACGGAAGTTTACTTGTTTGATAAGTAAATTATAATAAAGAGGCTTTTGGTCTCTTGGCTTCATGATGTTCTTTTCCACCGTTAATACTTTTGATAAGTAGGCTTTGTTTGAATGAAGATTTTGCTTTCCTTGGGTGTCCAAAAGACTTTTAAGTAAGCTGAAGCTAAGGCTGAAGTACAGGTTTTTCACTTACAGCCAAGTATGGCCCCACTGAACTCTATAGGAGTTTTGCTATTTGCTGCAAAGGCATCAGACTCTGGGCTGCAGTACGTAGGGAGCAGAAATTTCTCATGCCTTTACTGTTAATTTATTTTGACTGCTATATATTAGACACATGCCTCGCTGACTCAACATGCTCCAACAGGTTCTTAAAGTCCATGAAAAGTAAATACCAATAGGAGAAGATAACACAGCAGAGAGCGGCCTCATTTGTCAACCTTCCATCAAGCTTTTAATTGTGTAAAGCTAGCAGCGGGTATTGCATAGCAGCATGAATCTAGGACCAGCGACTCAGATGGCATAAAATCTGAGACAACTGTACTGCAGACAATGAGAGCTATCATCAACTCTTAGTGACTTCAGAAGACCTGTGAAGACATACATTAGTAGAGACCCTGGCCTGTACTTCACACTTGACTCATTATTTGCTAGTCCCAAATTAAACTGGATCATGAACAAAGCTAGGATTTTTATAGTGTTTCTGGTACAAGTTATTTAGAGGAGAAATACTGAAGCTTGAAGCCAAGCTTGCAGAAAAAAATTATTTATGGGTAAAAGAAATAAAACTCCACATCCGGTCAAGCCTCTTGCGTTATTTTCCTTGGTTTCTCATTTTCGTTTTAGCCTCATACCCTGGCTTACCCATAGCTGTTGCAGTGCTTTTTCCTTTTATTTTGGCATCTCTCTGATGTCTGAGGATCTTTTTTGCCATCTAATTCAGAGGCATCCCAGGAGTCCACCAACTACAGAGAGAGCAACCCAGCACATTGAATAGATCTGTTTATTATTTAGGATGTGCATTTAGCATCAGTTTCAGGGTGCTTTTCCCCTATCTTTAGCAATCGGAGGTGGCCTTCCTTGGAGATTGACTGATGAACTGGATTCTCTCACACAAAAACTTTAGACAGAACACAGGACAAGATGAAGGATTCACAGTCAAATTTAAAAGTCCAGGATTTATTAGCAGCACTAATGCTGAATTTTAGAAGCTAAAGAATTGAAAGATTATATAGCATCACTAGCATGTACACCACAAAAGAGTGCAAATATCTTTTAACAGATTGTCAAAACTCATGAACTTGACTTAAAATGAGGTTAGTTGGACTATTTATAGCTATAATGCTCTTGAATGGATGGTAGAAAATATGTTTATTGCCTACAAAAGATGAAAAGCTGAAGAACGCACCCTGATCCTCAGCTGTATTGTGCATCATGAGTAACTCTACCGAAGCCAATTTGTGAGGTGACAAACACAGAAGTGGAAATGAGAACAATTAGCTCCCATTATGACATACATGCCATGGGCTGTGGTGCTCTTGTCTCAGAAGTGTCGCTGTGTTAGTTTGTAGCTTCACAAAGCAAAACAGAACAACACAACAAAAACACCCATAAGCAGTCCTGTAGCACCTTAAAGACTAACAACTTTATTTATTAGGTAATAAGCTTTCTTGGATAAGACCGAATAAGCTTTCCTGGATAAGACCCACTAAGGCTGTTTCTACACAGACCACTTCCTTCAGAAGTGGCATGCTAATACACAGAGCAAAATATGCTAATGAGGCGTGGATGCAAATTCCCCGCACCTCTTTAGCATATCATCACATGATTTGCAGTCTGGAAGACCGTTCTTCCAGACTCCAAAACTCCGTATAGAAGCGCGGCCCCACAGGGCTTCTGGAAGGAAGTCCTCCTTCCGGAGGCCCCTTCTTCCCAAAAGATTTCGGAAGCCCCCCCCAGGGTCGCACTTCTACACAGTGTTTTGGAGTCTAGAAGAATGGTCTTCCAGACTCCAAATCACATGACATTATGCAAAAGAGGTGCAGAGAATTTGCATCCATGCCTCATTAGCATCTTTCGCTCTGTGTATTAGCATGCCACTTCTGAAGGAAGTGGGCTGTGTAGAAACGGCCTAAGAGTTTTGAAACAAAAAAGCAGTCCAGTAGCACTTTAAAAAACAAACAAAATAATTTATTAGGTGATAAGCTTTTGTGGGACAGACTCACTTCTTTAGACCATAGCCTGAAGAGTTTTGAGTGAGAGTGGTCACAGGTGGCTAACAAAAACGAAGTTCCTCATAAAAAACAAAATCTTTAGGCTACCACACTGCTCTCTCTTTTATTTATGGCAAATTTTTGCAAGGGGCGGGGGGAAGGTTATTATGTAACTTTAAAGAAAGTATTTTGCTGTGGTTCACTAGAGCCCAAAATCCCAGTGTTTGGGTGATTTCAAGCAGGTCAGGACTTTGATGAGTTAGAGGGGTTTGGTGGCAACGAATTAGCAGGCAGAATGCAAATGAGAAACTGAAGGGCTTTAAAGCTGCCAAAATACAAGCCCAAGCCCCTGCTTATTCTAGGGTTTCAGAAACAAAGCAGTTCACTTTCTGATAATCAACATGTCTGTTGAACACTGCTATTTAGAGCTTTGGTATTATGTTGATTGAACATATCTATTTGTTGGGGATGGGGGTGGGGTCATATCTTCCTCATCACATCCGACAGCATCATGATGGTTTCAGTCTTCTTTCCAGGGCCTTGAGATAACACAGAGGTTTGGAGCACTAGACAGGGCAGTGCTCCAATTTTGGTCTCAAAGGAAGAAACCAGCGCACCAGCAGGAGACAGCCTGTTATAAGCTCCATCCAGCTGGTCACCACAGGAGTCATGTACTTTGTGCACCACAGCAGGGTGCCTTTACAAGAGAGTCAGCAAGAACAAGAGGCAAGAGATACAGGAGGGTGGAACTTCTTTGTTTCCCAGATGTCCCAAGAGAAGCAGGGCAGAGGGCAATCGCTCTCTCGAAAAAGGTGGTTTAAACTCTCAAAATTGCTGAACTGGAACCTCTGAATTATGGGCAGGCTCAGGGAGAGCACTGGGGAGATGAGCAGTCCACGAACAATTTAGAGAGAACAGAAGACCTGGGGATACATTGGGTATGAAGGCTTCAGAGAAAGAAACAGGAACAAACAACCCACCCATCCTCCACCCTCAAAAAAAAAAAAAAATTGAGAGGGAAAAGCAGAACAGAACCAAAAACAAAAAAAATCCCCCAAAAAACCCAACCTCTGTATGAGCAAAGCACTGAGTCGGAGTGAAATTATTCTACACAGTAAGGTCTCCGAGTACGTGAGGGTTCCATTCTGTGCGCCCTCACGTAAACCTGGATTTCATGTAAGTGGAGGTTTGGCTTTGTCCCTGGCAGAACACATGTTCTACAGCTGGGGAAGCAGCAGAAAGGTAAGTCCTGGGGTGGGGTGGAGTGGGGGGCAGTTGAGGAGGGTTAAGCCTAGCCGTGGGTTGGGCCCATGGGAGGCGGGCGGGGCTAAGCCTGGGGCGGGTTAGGGGTGGAGTTGAGCCAGAGCTGTGCACACAGGTGGTGAGCTGGAGCCCTGCTCAAGTGGTGAGACGGGCTGCGAGAGGTGGGGAGTTGAGCTAGAACCAGAACCGAGCGCAGGTCATGAGCTGGCAAGGGGGTTGAACCAGGGGGTGGGGTGTTGAACCGGAGCTGCATGCAAGGGGTTTGAACCAGCGTGGGTGGTTCAAACCGGGGTGGGGGATGAACTGGAGCCATGTGTGAAGGGTGGTAAGCCAGAGCCAGGCGTGGGCCTGCCGGGCGAGCCAGCAGGAGGTTTCAACTGGTGCTGGGGAGGTTGAGCCAGAGTCGCACCTGAGGGGTATTGAGCTAGAGCTATGCACTGGCCGTGAATGGAGCCGGAGTGGGGAAGCTGAGCTGGGGCTGTGCGTGGGTGAGGGAGTGAGTTAAGTGGAACTGGAATCATGGTACAGGGTTTACTATAGGAATTGGGGGTCAGCTGCGTAAGAGCAGGGTCGAGTACTCTGGGTTCGCATACTCTGAGACCTTACTGTACATGTGCCTGGTAATAAATTGAAATAGTGTCAGCCTTGCAATGATATTTCTTGCTAAATTCACCACCACAAACCCCAATTTTAATGAGCTCTGTGTTCAGTCTTATTGATTTCTAGAGTACATAATTCTCAGTCAAAGATATTTACCCTAACTGAAAAGTGGATACAAGCTCCTTCTCCAAGAAACAGTTCTTAGTATAGGCCCTGATCCAGCAAGCCTTTAAGCATATGGGTAGTTCCACTAAAGCAACTGAATGCTGTCTTGTCTTAGTGAGAAATCTAACTTTCAGCATCTAAGTCAAATATTACAGCTTCAGTTCAGCTTGGAATTAAAGCATGTGCTTGACTCTAAGTTTACATGTTCCTGCTAGGTCTTCAAAGTTCATAGTGTCAGGCAATCTGAGGAGGCTTCCCCCTCACCCAGTGACAGCCTGTTACATAAGCTGGTCAATTGGCTCTAAATGCAGCTTCAAATCCTTAGCAATTCTGAAATTTGCAAACATTTTAAACCTCCATTTTTGGGTATTAAAAGGTGAGCCAGAGCCATTGCTCCACCAAGCCATATTAAAGTTCAGAGGTGACAGATAGGAAGGAACAAGTGACATGTTGGTAAGAGGGTCTAAATCAAATGAAGACTAGTTGAGTTTAAGTTAATGTAACTTACATGCTGATGTGGCTGATAGCCTTAGAGCCATTTAAAATCATCTCTGATGCTGACGTATGGCATTTATTCCCACAGTTTAATGCCTTTAAGTAATCTGTCAAATCTTTAGTTTTAATTTCTGCCTTTTAGCTCTTGCTCACTCATTGCTGCTCTATTCCCCACAGGAAGATTTGACTCGTCTACCATGCGGTTATTTATTAAGTTACATTCTTTTTGCAACCCAGGGCACCAGGGTGGAAGTGAAATAATCAATCGTCTCCTTGTGATACAGTGACAAGTCTGTTTGCAACACCACTGCATTAGATTAATTGTACTCGTTTTCTATCATTTCAAGGAGTTACTTAATACAAGGACATTGTTCTACTTAAAGAGGGCACAATATGAATCTAAGACAGGTTGAACCTTTGAAATATGGGACTCACTATTCCTGCAACATCTCTGGTCTGGCAGGACCATGGATTTTGCTGGAACAAAGAGTCCCCAGCAGATGGGAGCGGAGACTAGATTGGAGGCTGGTGGCCAGTGGCTGAGAGCTCAGCCCAGGCCATGCAGCCACAGGGGGATCAGGAGGCTGAAGAGCCTTAGCTGGGAAGTCAGGGAGCCACAGGTGGTGTTGGGGAATTGGCCAGAGCTGGCAGCGGGCTGGTGGCAGGGAGGGAAGCCCGGAGGGCATTGGCCTCCCCTGGACTGGCAAAATCCCTGGTCTGGAATTGCTCAGGTTGAGGGTGCTGGACCAAGGAGGTGCAACCTGTATTAGGGAGCTTTCATTGCCATCTCAGTCCCTTGCCTTACATACACACAAGGACTTACACCAGTCATCTGTCCATGCTTCACAACTGTGTTGTGTTTCCCATGTTTCTCTTTTCATACATTGACAGCAGCCTCTTTGAGGACCAGGCCACTTTTACCTAGGTGCCCAACAACAGGCTCTTGGGCTTGAAAAGTACTGTGCTGTATAACATTAAACCCTCTATTTTATTAGCATTAGGTACATAGCATGCAATGATATGTCTAAACACTGCAGAACAGGTAAGAGTGGCCAAACAATTGGTTCTTAAAAACCCAAAAAACCTCTCAGCCCACAAAACCTCACTCAGCTCACGTAAAGCATTTGGTTCCCCAATAGCTTCTCCATGACACCTAGCTTTACAGCTGGTCTTAACTGAAGCACAAAGGCTCTGTCTACACGAGCCCCAAACTTCAAAATGGCCACACAAATGGCATTTTGAAGTTTACTAATGAAGCGCTGAAATGCATATTCAGCGCTTCATTAGCATGCGGGCGGCCGCGGCACTTCGAAATTGACGCACCTCGCCGCCGCGCGTCTCGGCCCGACGGGGCTCCTTTTTGAAAAGATCCCGCCTACTTCGACGCCCCCTTATTCCCATCAGCTGGGGAATAAGGGGGCGTCGAAGTAGGCGGGATCTTTTCAAAAAGGAGCCCCATCGGGCCAAGACACGCGGCAGCGAGGTGCGTCAATTTCGAAGTGCCGCGGCCGCCCGCATGCTAATGAAGCGCTGAATATCCATTTCAGCGCTTCATTAGTAAACTTCAAAATGGCCATTTCGAAGTTTGGGGCTCATGTAGACATGGCCGAAGAGAGTCAAGTGAGTTGTTCCAGGTCTCCATGAGTTATTGTGTAAGCTGCCTTGGCCAGCCAGGATCTTCATTCCTTCCACTACTTCTGCATTGGTCACTGGGCTGCACAGCCTCTTACATAAATTACTTTCAGCCTTCGAAAATCCCACCTGAAGCGTTGGCCCAACTGTGCTTCTGTAGAGGTCTCAGGCAGCTGTAGGCCACCGGAGAGAACGTTTGGAAACCTCACACGTAATGTAGATACATATTTAACTCTGTATCAAATGTTTCAAGAGATGATATTTAAAGAAAAAAAATTAGAAACTGGACTGAGGTATTTCATGAGAGTCAGATATTTGATGGCAGAACGTTAGAGGATCAGGCCCTTAGAACATATCTAAAAAGTTTGAATTGGTATCAGGGGTTTTGTACATTGTGTTTCATTTAACTTTTGTCAGATCAAAGTACTCTGTTATCATAACTAAGCTGGTGGTCTCAGGGCACAAATTAGGAGAGATTGTAAAAAATTGTGTCAAAGGACTGACCCATTGACACGCAACAGCTTCGAAAAGTGCTGGGGGTGGGGGAGTGTGCTCGACCTCTGGCTTTGAACCAGCTCCTGCTCTAACCTTTCCCCAGAGGCTCCACCCACGGCCCTCTTCTTCCTTCCACTCCTCCCACCTGGCCTTCCCTCTTTCCTCTCAGTTAAACTTCCTCCCTTGAGCGTGCGGCAGAGAGCACAGCAGTCCAGGTTAGATAACCAAGGTATACAACTGGTTTTCTGCAGCAGGATGAGGAAAGAGTAGGTGCCAGAAATGATGCACAAGAGCCAGTGAAAGCCTGGACAGAAGGAACATGCAGGGTTGCACATTGAGACCTGTGTTGGAATTGCAAATTCTCACTTTAGGACAGGGTGACAGTATTCCCAGTAGTGTTTGCAGGTGAGAGCTTTGTAGCAAAGCATGTGGTTACACTCTGTGGCAAGAGCCCTCCAAAAGCGAGGTGAGGTGGTTTGTACCTCACTTGCTTAGGGCGCAGCGTTTGTGTGTGGGTTCTTGTGCGTTAGTATTCTGAAGCCTGGGAAATAAAGGAGACAAGGATGGTCAAGGGACTACAACGCGATGGGCAAAAATCAGCCCTGGGGCCAGATCTGGCCCGCCAAGCATTTGCCTCCAGCCCACCCAGCTGATTAGCAGAACGTGCATCTCTACAGCCAGCAGCCCGTGTTCAGCTGCCTTCCACCCACCTTGGTCCGGGTGCAGCCAAGCTGCTTCTAGGACTCTCCTGCTGGCTGTGTGGAAGGGGAGGGAGCGAAGGGGAGAGAGTAGTGCTGAAGTCAGGGTGTTCCCCTGCCTTGTGCCTTGTCTCTGCAAAGTGGAGTCAGGGAGAGGGAGACACAGAGGAGCTGCTCCAGTCTGAAGGATGGATGGTAAGTGCTCCACTCAGGAGTGCAGAGCAGGAGACACAACAGAGCAGGCAGGCATCCCTTAAAGAGACAGAGGGTGGCTTACCCAGCAGCCACCAGCACACACACACTGTCAGTGTCACACGTGCCCTGTCTGTGCCACATACAGTCACATCACATACACTGTGCTGCACAGTGTATCTGTGTCAAAGCACATCTTGCACACACAAAGGGTTTCTCTTGGATACTCACGCAGTGTCCCCCAGACCCACCCCTTCTGTGCAAGACCGCACCCCTTCCAAGAGATCCAGAGCCAGCACACAACCAGTACAAAAAATTCATAGACTGGTGTCTCTGGCAAAGTTATTGCCCCTTCCTCCAGGGATACAAGAAGATAAAAAAGAACCCCCTCCCCCCCCCAAACAGGTTTCTTTCTAAGGCAGTGAGGCATACCTCACCTCTCCTTAAGCCTGCTCTTTCCAGGCTGACTCTGGTAATTGCATGCTTTGCCACAGAATCCCCCAGCCTGAAAACAGGACCAAACACTGTACCCTGACACTCCGAAGTGACAGCTTGCAACTCCAACAGCGTCCTCCAGACTCTGCGAGAAATAGGCTACGTCTACACGTGAAGCCGACATCGAAATAGGCTATTTCGATGAATAATGTCTACACGTCCTCCAGGGCTGGCAACGTCGATGTTCAACATCGACGTTGCACAGCACCACATCGAAATAGGCGCAGCGAGGGAACGTCTACACGCCACAGTAGCACACATCGAAATAAGGGTGCCAGGCACAGCTGCAGACAGGGTCACAGGGCGGACTCAACAGCCAGCCGCTCCCTTAAAGGGCCCCTCCCAGACACACTTGCACTAAACAGCACAAGATACACAGAGCCGACAACGAGTTGCAGACCCTGTGCACGCAGCATGAATCCCCCGCTGCAGCAGCAGCAGCCAGAAGCCCTGGGCTAAGGGCTGCTGCCCACAGTGACCATAGAGCCCCGCACGGGCTGGAGAGACAGCGTCTCTCAACCCCCCAGCTGATGGCTGCCATGGAGGACCCCACAATTTCGACGTTGCGGGACGGGGATCGTCTACACGGTCCCTACTTCGACGTTGAACGTCGAAGTAGGGCGCTATTCCGATTCCCTCATGAGGTTAGCGACTTCGACGTCTCGCCGCCTAACGTCGAAGTTAACTTCGAAATAGCGCCCGACGCGTGTAGCCGCGACGGGCGCTATTTTGAAGTTAGTGCCGCTACTTCGAAGTAGCGTGCACGTGTAGACACAGCTATAGTCCTCTAAATTCAAGATAAAGGCATTAGTGATACAAAGCTAGTAACAGCTCTGCAGTCAGAGGACTGGGAAGTACAGAGGTGAAGGTTTCTAAAGCAGAACCAGTGACACATTCAGTGCTGGTGGGACACAGAGAGAGAGAGACAACCTCTAGAACACTGGCTGCTAGGGGCAATGGCTAGTACCATCACCTGGGCTAGACCCTTCTTACATTTTCAGGGGCAGAGGGAGGAGGGTAAGCAGCCATTTATAGCCTGAAAATTTCAGCCCCGACTTAACTGGGCAACTCCCTCTTTGCCATTTCTTTACTGCAAACAGGCCTTTCCAGTGTTGTGTGTATGTGGATATCAGATTCTTCAGAGAGCACAAGTATCCCATGGCCACTTCCCCACGCACCATCCCAGTCATGATCTCACATCCTCTCTGACAGCCTTGGCACCAAGTGAATTTGTAAGTGTGGTTAACAGTGAAATCAAAGCCTGACTTTGATCTTGTCGGTGAGTAAATACTTACTAAGTGTTGAAAAACAAATTATTCCCCCCACCCCTAAATACCACTGTCTCCTGCTTCTCTCTATTTTAACTGCTACCCACTTACATTGGTCCAGCCCAGTCTCCTCCAACTGTCACCCATCCTTGGCTCCTCTTTGCCTTTGTTACCTCCCCGCCCGCCCCCCCCCCCACCAAAAAAAAACAAACACACAATGAAGATGCTCTTGATTCCTACCCAGCAGCAAAGTAAGGTGGCTTGTTTCCACAAAAGAGCTAGGGTATGTCTTCACTGCAGAGTTAGCCTGGGTTACTCTCATCCACACAGAGCATTGCCCTACTCTAAAGCCCTCCCTCTGCCAAACCTGTGTCCACAGTGATGCTCTGCTAGCCCTATGCTAGGATAGGATCCTGGCGGGACAGCCCACGGCTCACAGCCTTCTATTCAATTGGGTTTCTCTGTGGACTCATTTGCAGGATGCTCCTGTGCTTTCTCCCTCGCCCTTCTAGCAAGGAGATGCTGCATGTGGTACTGACACAAGAATGATACTTTTTGTAACTACCTCCCAAATGGACTCACTCATTATTGGTGCGATGGATGTGGGGGCTACAACCCCTTTTCTAGAGATCCCAGTATTCAGTTACCTAAACTGCTTGTAAAGGATTAAACCCAGAGATAGTGGGGTACTGTGTGGGCAAGCAGCAGATGAGCCAAAGGGAAAAGAGGGGGATTTTTGAATTGAAGCAGTTACCTGTTGGGTGAGTCCTTTCTGCGGCCAGAGGAGAGAAGAGATGAATTAAGGCTGAACTCGGGCTTGGAATTTTCATTAATGTCCAGGCCTCGAGAGCAATCTTGGACTAACAGATAGGTGAGATGAAGTTTAGTCAGCTGTTATCAGATTATTTTTACTATTTTGGGTTTGGTGTGGGACTTTCTGGGCTGGCTGGTGTACCCCCTGTACACTGTCACTTTTAAACTGAATTCCAGGGAAGTAATTCTCTGTTTTGATTTACATTTTAGTTACTCTGTAACACCTAGCAACCAAGTGTACTTAACAAGCATTCCTTCTTTGTTTTTAAGGCAATGATTTGATTCTTGTGCCCTGGAAGGTAATAGGAGGTTCTGTGTGTATGTGCCTGTGACTGAGCCGTCAGCTATCAGGGGTTGCTGTTTGTTTTCTGTTTTCAAGCTCTCCCCTCAGGGATTACTCCACAGGGAGACATCTCAAGTGTGTCTTACTGGGTTCTAAAAAGCATTTTAACCACTTGACCCTGGGAGGTAGCTGCCACCATGTCAGGGAATCTGACCTTGGGAAGCTTTTAAGTAGACTATAGAGGCAAGGTATTTTCACGATCTCTTGCAGGCCCTCACCTTCTGTGCTTGAAGTGCCAGAGTAGGGAACAGCCTTGACAGCTGGGTATGGTACTAAACGCCCCCCAAACAACAAAAACCCTGTGACAGCAAGTGCCAGAGTCCTTGTGAGCTGACTGGGGCTTGTGCTATGGAGTTTAAAATCAAAGAGTGGAGTGGAAATGGGGGTGGGGGGCAGGCAGGCTGTGGCTTTTGGGATTCATGCCCATGAATGCAGACAGTTCCAAAAATGAGAGGAAGCCACAATTGGCAGCAAGAACTTCTAATGAGAATGTCATGAAAGAATTCAGCCTGCCAGCCAGTGTAATATGTGGTTTACCCGGCTGACTTCTGCCTCTCCACTTCTATCCTGGCCCCTAAACACAATAGGCATAATTTTGGGTCTGTTTCCCCACATTAAGGGATTGATCGTTCCCACTCCACAGCTTTACTGGAAGGCTGGCATCAGCTTGTGGCCAAGTGGCAGACTGGGCCCGTTTCTGGGGTACTGTTTGTTGAAATGCTGTGGAGGTGCAGCAAAGAGGAGAGAGGGGGAGGCATGCTAGAAAGCACAGCTGAGCTGGAATTATAGGACAAGCTTGAAGGACCTCTTGGCTTGAAAAGTCTGAAGTGAAATCCAAGCTTAAGTCTATCCTTTCAACACTGCCACTAGCCCGGGCTTAGAGGAGCACCCTCAAGCCAGGCTCAGAGGGTTTTTTGGAGGGACAGGAGGGTTGAGGTAGTACTTCTGCAATCTGCCCAATCCTGAGTTTGTTCCCACTGGCAGTTAGGAGCTCTTCTTCCTCATAGGACTGCAGCATCCCATAGCAAATGCTGTCCACTTATTTGTGTGGTTCCCCATCCCGATGCTAATGCCCCAGACATTAATGGCTTCAGCCTCATAACTCTCCTGTGGGGCAGGGAACTAGCCTTACCTTTTTTTTTTTTTTTTTTTTAGAGGGGAGGAAGAAGGAGCAGACTACATTTACACTAGAAGGCAAAGTCAAACCCAGTTACGCAGCTCCAGCTAGGTGAATAGCATAGCTGGAGTCAATGTAACTTAGTTTGACTTACTGTGGCACCCCCAGTGTGCACGTAAGGCTCAGTGGGAGAAACTCCCCCACTGACTTCCCTTACTCCTCGCAAGCCCGTGAAGTATCAAGGTCAATGGGAGCACACTCAGCAGTCAAGTTAGCATGCCCATGCTAGACCTGATAAATTGACTGCCAGGTGATCAATCTACTGCTAAGTGTAGCCAGGCCATAAGGGCGTGCCGGAAGTCTGACAAAGCTAGGAATTAAACCCAAATCCCAGAAGATTCACATGCACTGCCACCATGAGAGCCTCTTTCCATTTCTCCTAAATTTCTCCCCCCCACCCCCCGCATGCAGTGCTCCCACAGACATCTAGTCTCTAAGGCTGCAATATCAGCAGAAAAGGCACGGCCAGCACCCAGTACTCTTGGGACCACAATGTGAGAGTTGCTGCTGCAAAAGAAACCAGACAAAAGTCACTCTTCTGAGGGGACTCATATTACTGGCTCTGTGGTGAAGAGCTTTTGGGACTCGGTAAATGTTCTGACTCTGCAGGAGTGGGAAAGTGATCAGATTTCCAGTAAGAATCTGAAGGAAGTTCAGAAGCACATCACAGCTGGTAGCTTTGCCTTCTGCTGGGAAGCGGTGAGGTGCCATTGTTGCTGGAGCAACTCTGCCTCAGCACAGACAGTGCTGCATCCATCTTTTTAACAACCATCTCTTAGATATCTGGAGATTTAGAGCTTGGGAGCTCTGTACTCAATTTTCTGCACCACACAAATTCAGTGTAGCCTGTGCCTCAGTTTCCCCATGTTGAAAATGGGGGATTTAGCACTTCCCTACCTCACAGGAATGTTTTGAGGATACATATGTTAAAAACTGTGAGGCATTCCAATGTGTGTGGTCCCAGTTACCTTAGTAACTTATATAAGTAGATGAATTACCTGTACGTGCATGTGTGTGTGTCACGACCATTGCCTCAAAGTTTCTGACTTTCTGGGAAGTCCTACTTCTTTCCTGCAGAGACAGAGCCCTAAACTCATAGCCTTGGACTTTTAACAATGAGAGTACAAAATGCTCTAAAATGCTACCAAAGGGGAAACTTTTATCTCCCACTTTGCACAGATATAACTGCAAAATACATGGCAGGAGAAAATCAGACCCAGATATTTGCATCATTTAGTTGTTAATGCTTTGTCACACAGAGGATGGCAAATAGGTTAACATTTGCTACTGCAAGTATGGTAATACATACAATCAGGGGGATGATCCAGCATTTGAACTCTGAAACGGAGGGCATGTCCAAAATACTAGCGAGATGTTTAAAGAGCCAGAGGTTGTGCTGATAGCGACTGAAAAAAAAAAAAAAACAAAACAAACCTCTCTTAACAGGAAATTTCAATGAGTAAAGACTCAAAGGTCATGTATTGATTCAAGAGACCAAACATTCCTTCCTGTGAAGCATCACCGTCTATTTCTGCCCCCACCCAAGGGCATCCACACTGGACCTATCAACATTTAGGCACAATAAAAGCTGTAGCAACTGACCGATGTGAATGAGAACACTAATTCTTGCTCCCCTCCAGTGGTGCTTTTGTATAACTGCAGGAGTTTCCTTTAGAAAAGGAGCATGCTAATGCCACACTTGAACATCCATAAGAAATCCCAAAATAAGGACAAGCAGATTCTTAGACACATTCTCTTACAATCCACATTATGGCCAGCTGGAAACACATTTTGCTGTGATATCACCTACACTCACTCTCTTCCTGGTATCACCTTCCATACCAAGTGAAGAACTGTTCACTTTAACCACACTGCATTTTAGGATTGGTCAAAAGTACGGTGCAAACTGGTTATGCTCTGCTGGTGCCCAACGCTCAATGTGCCATGGAAATGCTCCTATCTGCTGCACCAAGGCCAAGGAGCAGATTGCTTCAACTAGATATATTTGATGTAGCCTGTGTGTCTGCCACAGCTCCTCCAGACAGTGCTTGCAAGACAGACAGGGTCATGAAAACGGGGTGGCTAGTAGGTATTTCTGCAGCATAACTCCCCTATAATTATTATATCACTAGTATTGAGGTAGCGCCCAGACATCCCAGTCAGTGACAGGACCCCACTTTGGTTAGCACTTCGATTCTGCCCCACAGAGTTTACAAGCTAATCCGAAACAAGCAGCAGCACAGGGCTGTGTGACAACCGGAGGAAAAGGGATGGGAACCAACCACGCTGTCACATAGGATAACTATATGCACGATGAGACGGCTCTGAGTCATTTAAAAGATTTCTTTTAAAGATACAGCTACTTCTGACAGTGCTGCTGTCTGGCCGCTGTTAGGTAATTGACCGGTCTTGCCAGAAGTATGCCTTGAGGAGATGTTTGATGAAGTGGCTTCATACAGGAGTTTTGAGGTGGCATCCCTAGAAAGTGGAAGTGTGTGTGGCAACAGCTGCAGGAAAAGCAGAGACTTGTGCATTCAAAATTGGTAGCACTGGCCAAGCTGAGGGGCCAGGGCATGATGCAAATAAGTGACATGGGTAGATAAGCAATGAGGACAATAGTCCTGAGGAGCCTTGAAGGGCAGAACATCAGGCCAAATCTGACTATGACCACTTCTCACGTGCTCTGGCCATTCTCCATCCGCCTCACAGCACAGCCCTCAACTCCATACCACGTACAAAGGAAACGAGCTGAAAACCAGAGAAGTCAAAGCTGGTTTCAGTAATGGTAGCAGACATGAGATACTCAAACGGTAACACAGACTGAGATTTTTCAGACTAAAAAATTGACAGCCAAGTCCCATTAAAATTAATGGGGCTGAGCCAACCAAATCCTGTAAGAGGCTTTGAAAATCTCAGCCGTAAGCAATCACCTCTATCAGCTTGCATCATCAGCTCTAGGCATTTGTTTCTCAAGGGTAGTACGAGGGGGACAAAAGCAACACACATAAGTGACACTAAACCTTGAGTCGAAGAACAGGAAGAAGGTTGAGTCCATATGCCAACTCAAATGGTGTGGTGTTAAGTGGGAGGATAATCACATTTCCCTGCAATGTGCAAAAATAATCTGGACTGGCACTGTCAAAGGAAAGTCAGGTTGTTGGGATCCCATCTCCCATAGGCTTCTACGGAAATCCCATCCCTTACTGTGCAGTGGAGGTTTTACCCAGCAAAGCACTTTACCATGTGCTTAACAGATTCCGATGGGACTAGACCCGAGCAGGCACTTCACTTCAAACCTCAGTTTTTGGGTGGATTGGGGCCTCAGAACTTTAGCCTGCTGTAAGCTTTGTACCACTGTGTACACAGTGCTACCATGAACTTGTTTCCTTTTAGGTTAATCTCTCTCAGGCTGCAGGCCTCCCTCTGGCAAGGTACGACTCGAGTGTATTTTGTCAGACCTCGTTTTGTTCAGATTTGAGATGTTGAGTAACACATGCCATTTCTTTTAATTCTTTCCTGAGACACTGCCTGGATTGGAGCACAGCGAGAGAGACTTGACAAGCAAGTACTAACATACAGGCAACGGGAGCGTACATCCCAAGCAACACTGGTTGCTCCCTACGACAGCAGATAAAACGACTGAGGTGGACTGTGCAGTGGAGTTGGTGGCAGGAAGGAGAAGAAGTTTTCCTATAGCAGTGTTACAACTTCCTGCCATGCACCATGGTAGCATTTGTCCAGTGTGTATTAATTCAAAAGATGGTGACAATGACTTCAGGCCATGTTCACAACACGGTTGTGACAATGACTGAAAACAGCTGCCAGTTTTAGCATTGTAGACAGCCATGTACAGAAGTGATACAGTTTGCATGGACCCCAATCCTGCATTCCTTGCACATCCGTAACTGCCACCAATAGCAGTGGCAGGTTAGAGCAGGCAAGGAAAATGGCAAGATCAGTCCCTGGGTGCATCTACACTAGGAACTAGCTTCAAAGTTAACTTTGAAGTTAGGCACTACATCAAAGTAGCCCACAGAGAGTCTACATGTATTTTCCCTTATTCAAGGTTAACTTTGAAGTAGGGAGCCCAGCTTCGAAGTCCTTACACCCTTCCCAGGAATGGAGTAGTGCCCTACTTCAAAGTTTTTTGTAGTGTAGACACAGCCTCCGCGTTACAACAGTAGTAAGAAATGGTGCTGTAGACTAATTAGAGGAAAGCAGTAGCATGGTTTCTGCAGGAATGATTATTTAGGGAAAGAAGATACTTGTCCATGCTGGATAAGATTTTCCAACTGGGGACTGGCACAGGATAGGATACTGGCTGACTTAAGCCCTCATCTAATGTACTGAGACTTTGGTAAGGCATTTGACTTGGTACCTCCAGAGCTGTCCCATCCACAGGACAGTTTGGGATGGCTGCCCCAGGCTGCTTGCTTTGGAAGGGACCCTATGCACCAGACCTGTGATGAAGTGGAACATAGGGTTGCTGTGGATCCCACCACTGCGATGAGAGGGGCTGATCTCTTCTGCCTTCCCACGCCAGGCTTCCCAGTAATCCCTGGACTCGTGTTACACAGAAGGGGGGATTCAGGCAAGGGATACAATGGGGGCAGAGCGCAGGTGTGGTGTGGCGATGCGGCCAAGTGGGGGTGTGATGGTGCCTGCAAGAGAAGTTGCACCAGGCTCCGTGCCCCCTAGGGATGGCCCTGGGTACCACACACCATTTTGATTAAGAAAAACCATAATATAAAATTAACATGGCACATGCTGAATGGATGAACAATCTGCTGACAGATCTCACGTGTAACTGTAAGTGAGAAAATCACCACCGAGATGTTGTGTTTCTAGTGGGGCCTGCTGAGACTGGTTTTGGCCCCACCCCCTTTCAGTTGTTTTAACTGATGACCTGGAAGAGGATACAAGATCACTGCTAAACTTTGCAGATGACACAAAGAGTGGGGGAGTGGCAGGCCTGCCAGCAGGGGAAGGGAGACAGAGGGTGCTGTTCCTCTGTGGCCTGGAAATTCAAAGGCTCTCAGCTGCCCCCAGTGCTATTTTGGCAGCGCTGGCAACCAGAGCCCCAGCCCTTTAAATTGTTTCTGGAGCCCTGTGCTGCCTGCGGCTCTGAGAGCTGGGAGGTCTGCCACACTCCAGGCCATGCTGAGACTGCTAGGTGGCTGCCCTGGCCCCGCCCCTTCTGCCTGAGGCCACACCCTTCCAGGAGTAGCCTCCCCCCAGCACTTAATGCTGTGGCTCCTGGAGGCTGTCAGCTCCCCTATGGAGTGGCAAATAACGAAGAGGAAAGGTCATTAATAAAAAAACAACTGGGAGTGCTTGGTAAGCTGGGTACAAGCAAACCATGACTTTTAATACCACCAAAAGTAACTGTAGGAACAAAGAGCACAGACGTGTGTTTGCAGGATGCAGGAGTAGCATAGGAAGAAGTGACTCTGAAAAAGACTTTCCAAAGGAACAGTTCTATTACCTCTGTGTTTGGCCATGGTGCTCCCACTGCCGGAATAGAGACTCAAGTTCTGGTGCCTACGGTTCGAGAAGGGTGTTTATAACCTGGAGAGGGTCCACAAAATAGCCACAAGAACAATTAAAGGATTAGACAACCTGTCTTGTAGCAGCAAGTCAGCTCCTTGCATCTCTCTCTCTAGCTTAATAGAGAGAGGGTTAAGGGGTGACTTGATTCCAGTTTGTAAGTCATGACATGGGAAACAAAAATTTCAGAGTGGGCTTTTCAGCTGTGCAGATGAAGAAACAGGAAGAGGAAGCTAGTCAATGTCAGTGCTGGAAATTGACCATGGGAACAGTTGCTCAAGGGTTGAGGTAGATTCTCTATCCCTGGGAATTTTCTGATCAAGACTAGACACGTTTCTCAAGTACAAGCTGCAGTTCAGACAGGAATTAAGTCACACAGGAGGTGAGATTTTCAAAATGTGTGCTGTGAGTAGCAGCCCAATTTCCAGTTGAAGTGCCTACAAAGTGACCTGACTTTCAAAAGCATGAAGCAACTCTCACTGATGTCACTGTTGCTGCTCAGTGCGTTAGAAAAATCAGATAGTTTTCCAAGCAGCTAATTAGGCTCTAACCATCAAAATCTATGGCACCTGGTTTGAACTTTTGTTTATTGTGAAACAATCACTTTTCAAATGTACTCTGCTATATAGCGGCACTGGGGGCAAGGGTGGGGGGCAGATAGCTCTAAAACCCCAGCAGAGACAGGGCCAAAGGCAGAAGGGGTGGCGCATAGGAAATCTGGAATATTGTGTCCAGTTTTGGGCCCCCTGGTATAAAGAGGATGTGGATTTGCTGGAGCAGGTTCAGTGAAGGGCAACAAAAATGATTAAGGGTCTGGAGCACAAGACCTATGGAGGATAGGCTGAGGGATTTGGGCTTGTTTAGTTTGCAGAAGAGAAAAGACTTAGAGGTGATTTAATAGGAGCCTTCAACTTCCTGAAGGGGAGCTCTAAAAAGGAGGTGAGAAACTGTTCTCAGTGGTGTCAGATGGCAGAACAAGGAGTAATGGTCAGAAGTTGAAGAGGAAGAGGTGTAGGTTGGGTGTTGGGAAAAACTACTTCAGCAGGCGGGTGATGAAGCACTGGAATGCGTTGCCTAGAGAGGTGGTGGATTCTCCATCCCTTGAGGTTAAGTCCTGGCTGGACAAGGTCCTGGCTGGGATGACTTAGTAGGGGTTGATCCTGCTTGAAGCAGGGGGCTGGACTAGATGACCTCCTGAGGTCCCTTCCAGCCCTGTGATTCTGTGAAAGTCAGTACTGTCCCCTCTCCCACACACCCCACATAGTTGGAGCTTTGGGCCCCTTTGAAATTCCAGGCCCAGGGACAACTGCCCCTGATACCCCAGCCCGCAGATCACTGGGCCTGCTGCTACAGGATTTCTATCTGGATCTTGTTTGCTCTTTAGAGGGTCACGCTAATGCTCACTGAAATTGATGGAAATATACCCAATGACTTAAGCTTTAGACCAGGCCCTAATTTTGTGCTGCTTAAAATATTTGAGACTTCGCTTCATCTTTGCATGAATTTTGTAGTTTCACACAAAGCAAAGACAGCAATTATTCATGGTTCTACTCGCTGAAGATAAGAGTCTAAAGTGAAGGGAATTCATTCTAGGCTCACTTACAGGTTCTGTTACCGAGCTGGAAGAGAGCTCAGAATCCCAGATGCCCACTTTAGAAGTCAGAAAGTGTTGAGTTCTGCCGGGTATCCTCCAATAGGAGTAACATCAGTCCTCACCCCACAATGTTTCTTTTCAGCCAGAGTTGTTGACAGCAGCATTTGAAGTTTGCAGACCTTGATTCCACCCTTCTCAGCACATCTCGTCATCAGCTCCCCATCATCAGGATTAAAAGAGCCCACCCAGTGAGGCCATCCTGGCCGTGGGTGGCCTGGGGGGCTGCCAATCCCTCCTGTGTGTGTGGGCACAGTTCTGCAGTAACTAGGACAGGAGTAAGAGCACAGGAGGGGCTGACAGATCTCAAAGTGTGTCCAGCTGCAATATGTTATAAAGGCAGGGTGTGAACAGAGCGATTTTTCCCTTCTCTTTTTCTGACAGAGCCTCCTCTCCAAAGCCTACCCAGGTCTCCTCTGCAGTCGTGCGTCATCTTATGTAACTTGAGGAACCTGTACTGCTTCCTTAACTATTTCTTTTTCATTCTGCTCCTAATGCTGCTTGTACCATTACATAATGCCAGCTGAGAACAGCAGTGTCTTGTACTATACAAAACACTGAGTTTTTACAAAACATTTAATAAATAAAAATTGAGTTTATACAAAACAGAGTCTGTTCTGGTCTGGCTATGGTCTGAAGAAGTGGGTCTGTCCCACGAAAGCTCACCTAATAAACTATTTTGCTAGTCTTTAAAGTGCTACTTGACTGCTTTTTGTTTTGTACTATACGGATACTGAAGAGGTGGATAGTTCGGCAGTCTCCATCCTCCTCTTTCTTTATGGGATGCTTTAGGTTTTGGAGTGGCAGTTTCAGCCTTAGAACATTAAGTTCAAGAAGGTTCAGCCCTGGTCCTTTCTATGAAAAAAGATGTGCTCCTAACTCTGTAGTTAATTCAAGGCATAATCCTGATAAAAACAAGGCAGTTTTCACATGATTTAGCAGGTCAAAGGAAACACCAGGTTTCCCCCATAGTTTTAGCTTCATGACTTTGTATGTGTCACATTACATAAACTTATTTAGTGATCTCTCTCCCCTCCTCTTTCACACCTCATCAATACAATCAACAAAAGTTATCTACTCTCCAAAGTCCTCTTTGTAAGTTTGTTCCACACGATTCCCTGTTTTCAATTGTTCAGTCCTGCCATAAGCAACAGCGCTAGCTTCCCCCTTCTTTCAGGGGATAATTTCAGTCTAACAGGTACCATCATTAGGCTAATAGGCAAATCAAAAGTTACCCTTATCCTGTACATTATTGAGATGCTCCTGGAAGTCCCATAATGTAGGTTATCTTATATAGAAGATTAAAGCAAAGTACTTTATGTAGTTATTTCTTTTTAGATCTATTGGGAATCATTTGATTAGCCTAATCCCATATTTGCAAACAGCCTTGGCACATCACAGTTTTGTACCTACTGAAATATAACCATCGCTGGATCTATGGCTTATTGACATATCTGGGTGCCTTCAAGTTACCCCTACCTAGGGGTTTGTCTTCATTTCTGTGAAAATCAACCCAATGATGGTTGATCTTCTGGAGTTTGATTTTGTGTGTCTGGTAAAGATGTGTGAAATCGATTTCTCTGGGTTGTCAGTTGACCCCTGCACGTCTCACAATAGCAAAGAGTAAGGGGTGGGGTTAATCAGAAAAATGCTCCCATTGACCTTCTTTAGTGAAGACAGTCAAATAAGTTGATTTTTTGATACATGGATTCTAGCTATGCAATTGTGGTAGCTAGAATTGCATATCTGAAATCGCCTTATTTTCCTAGTATAGACCAAGCCCATGTTACTGCAGGGCAGGAAGAACTTAGCAGCCCTGCCCAAAAAAGCCACTCATAAGTCTTTAGGGTGTCCCCAGGATTCTCAAGGGCTTGATTCACAGAGGATAGTTTGGTAGAAATGGCAGTGCTGTTCTTAGGGCAGCCTCCCTGTACATCCTGTCCATGCAACAACTTTCAGCCTTGGTCTAAGTTACTATTCCCCTTGGACTGGTTCTCCAAAATGAGAAACTTGTTTCATGGCAGCTTTATCCAAAGCTATTTAATTGTATGAGGAACTTGTACAAATACATCCAACCTAGTCACTACATCAACCAGATTCACTCCGTTTGTGTTGTCGGAGATGTGGTATATCACCATCAAAACAACAAAATCTCCACCAAACTTAAATAAGGCCCTTCTCCCTAACCATCCCACTTCCCTTTGATCTAGGGATTCCTGTACCACCTCTGTAGGTGACACCACAGGGTGGGGAAAGGGTGCAATAGCTCTACTACAAGCGCTGGACCCGGATCTCTAAGTTGTGGGCAGTGGTCTGTCCACAAGCCCCAAACTGCCCTGCTCCATTGTTTCCCAGGCCCACTTCTGACTAAGTGCAAATTAGACATGTCTTCTCCTCTGTCAGCATACAACCCTTTTCCTGGGACCTTCTATGTCTACCTCCAGGCCTTCCCTTAGGTCCTTTTTGCTACCATCCCACTTGGGCTTCCTTTCTCATTCTCTCAGCAGTCCCTATGTTCTTTTAGAACATTGGCTTTGCCTTCTATTCTCCAGCAGGCTTGAGTCTCAGAGTAGGTCTACCTTTAAAGTGCCACAGTGGCATTGAAACACTTCAGTGAAAATGCTACTAGACTGAGAAGAGAGCTTCTCCCATCAGCAGCATTAAGCCACTCTGCGAGGGGCAGTAAGTGTGTCAGTGGGAGAAGGCCTCCTGGCAACACAGCACTGTCAACACAGGAGGTTCAGTCTCTATAACAGTGTCACTCAGGCTGGGGATGTCACACCCCTAAGTGATGTAGTTTTACCAACCTAAATTTGTAGTGTAGACATGGCCTTAGTCCCTGCTCTCTCTGATCTTAACAATAAGACACATTGGTACCTACTCCTGCCAGCCCACTCTTAGCCTCTGGCAAAGCAGATGAAGAGAATCCATATCCTGTTGCTTTCAGTATTGTCTTTTGTGGCAGAGAGTCTCATTCCCAGGCCCCAGGTCCTCTGTTTAGTCCACTGGCCCCACTGTATGAACCCCATTTCCCTTGTTGGGGCAGTCTGGGGCAGGGGGGACACAGTCCCCACCCACTCACTCCCTCCAGGTTCCAGCCCAGGGACCCTAGACAGCCACTACCCATGAGGGCTAGACTCCTTTCACCCTGGCCCCTGCAGATCTCTCCTCTACTTCTCCCAGATGCTTCCCCCCGGTACCTCCTTCCTCTAGTAGTAGCCATGGCAGCAAGTCCCCTCCTCAGGTTGGCTTCTTCAGCTGACCAGCTCCTCAAAGTCTGTGGTGGAGCTCCAAGCCCCCCTGGGTTGCTGAGGCTCCTCTCTTCTTTCATGATCCCTGGTGTTCCTCTAAGTCTCCTTCCGTCTCCTCACACTCACCCTCCCCTTGCCCTGCATGGAGAAGAGCTTATAAAGGTAGCCCTGAGTAGGACCAGCTGGCCCTAATTGATTTAGGGCAGCCTACTCCTCAGCTGCTCCCACTTTGGTTGCCAGCTCTGTCTCCGCTCTGTGTTTACTCCTACCTCCCCTCTCCTGGCCCCCCGGGGTTCTCTGCTCGGTGTCCCCCTCTGGTTCCCTCATTTTGAACCTTTGACCCTCACTCCCGTCCCTGTTTTTTCTTTTGTTGTCCCCCCGTATTCACTTGGGGCCGTGGCTTCTTTTTAGTGGGCTCCCTCTCATCCTGAGAGGGGCCTTTTAGTCGTGGGTGGGCTATGCTTGCCCACCCACCTGGCCTTCCAATAGGCTCTCCTGGCCCCCATGCCCACCCACCCACCCGGCCTTCCAATAGGCTCTCCTGGCCCCACCCTGCCACACTTTATATTGTGTTTAAAATTAGAGGTCTGGATTTTAAAAAAATAACCCAGCACCTAAACGTTAGTCTCTGATGGCTGTATTTAAGTCCATAAAAAAGTAGCCTGATTTTCAAGGACACCCAATGTGTGTTTGTGTTACTGGGAGCTTTTGTGTGCTCAGTGCTTTTAAATAAAATAAAATAAAATAAAAATAAGGTCACCTTCTTAGCCTCTCAAATCCAAACTTTGGAGGCTCATTTTTGACATTTTAGCTAGATCATATTATTACATGTAATTATAACCCCTCCACACGCATCCACAAGTTGTAGTTTCTTTCTGAGTTTTTTAAACTTACATTGCTACCAATATAATTGCTCCATCACATTTGTTCTGTTGGCTAGCATACCAAGAAACCACCAAATCAATACAAATAAAATGACTCAGACACCTTTGAAGTTTTAGTGCTGAGCTTCATTTTGCTACACAACACAGATTGATTTGTGAGCAAGAGCTCAGCTAAATACATTATATAGTATTAAGTAGTTAGGTGGAGCTGCTCAGGCAAAACCTACATGGAACTATTTTCTGTCAGAAAATGCAATGCCATTGAAATTAACATGCCTCTCAAAACTGGTCAGTTTCTCCTAAGTTCAGGTTTGGAAAAAGAAGTCCTAACAGTGTCACGAATTCTTGTGTTGACATTTTCAGAATGAAAAATATATCAATTTTACATTTTGAAGTGGCTTTTTCATTTGAATTGTTTTTATCTTGCAATAAAGTATCATAGAATAAGAAAAGTTTAAAATTAGAGTTTTCCACCAGGGAGAATTCTGAAATTTTCAGAATTTGTTCCAATCAGAAATGAAATAAAATTTGAAAACCTTCAACTCCTTTTGCAAAGAGTAATTTCCATCTTCTGCCCAGCTCTAGTGCTAGACCTATTTTACCATATTCTGTGGAAATGCTTTTGTGTTATGAACATGGCTTTTTATAGGACATGCTTCAGCCAGACAAGTTACTTGGTTCAATACAGAGGTAACTGGTGAAGATTTGTGGCCTGTGCTATACAGGCGTTCAGACTACATTATTTTAAACCTTAAACCTCAAACCTTAAAAATCCAGGAACATATTGGCTGAGTCTACAATTGCCCCCAGCTTCAAAGGGCGCATGGTAATCAGGGCCATGGGAGATTACTAATGAAGTGCTGTGGTGAATAGGCAGCACTTCATTAGGCTAATTTTTCTCCATGGAAATTTTGAGGAGTAAAGGGACTTTGAAGTAGAGCAGGCACTTTGAAATGCCCGTGGCCACATGCATGCCTGCACTTCAAAGTTTGACACTTTGAAGTTGCTGCAGAGGCGGTGGGTGGGGGAAATTACCCTAATGAAGTTCTGTGTATTCACTGCAGCACTTCCTTAGTAATCTCCCATGGCCCTGATTACCTTGCCCCCTTTGAAGTTGGGGGCAAGTGTAGACAAGCCCATTTTGAGCTGTGACTAAAGTACTTTAAACCTCAACTCAAAGCTCTTACTTTCCTGGAAGACAAAAGAAGGCTGAGATAAAATAGAAGTAGTATCTTAATATTAAAAGTTGTCGTCAATATCTGTGATACTGCCTTTCCTTAATTTAAAAAAGGAAAAAAAAAGAATCCTTCCGTACAGTTTCATATGCAACCAGAAGATGTCAGTGTTAACACAAACAATGCAGTGGTGGATTCTTTTTAAAAATAGAGCAGAAACAGTGTTGAGATGACCTTTAGCCTTACTTTAAAGGCTAATACATTGGACGAACTCGCATGTGAATACTACTTGACTTAGCAAGAAAAAGTTTGCGGAAGAATTAAAATCCTTCTGTGTTTGCTGGGGAAAACACTGAAGGACTCTTGTCTTGCATCTGTGTTTTACTTTAAGGATAAGGTGAAAATGATTACTGATGCATTTTCCAAATAAACTATCAGTTCAGTATTAGAGTGAAATTATTGTCTGAAAATATTTCAGACAAGCCAAAGAGAGACTGTACCTATAATGAGATGTGATGCTTGTTACTTCTCGGTCACCAGCTCTGATCAGACTTAGGTTTTATGATTGAAAGTTATTAGCATTTGACAGCTGTTTGGTGGCCTTCCTGAGTTAGTGATCTCAGTGCTGTTGCTAATAGACTGCTGTCCCCAGCACATAAACCAGCTCAGCAAGTGGCATCCTGATGGACAGTTTCAGCCGTGATCCCAAGGTGTTAATTGTAATGGAGAATGAACTGTTCTCTTACTCCTATAAGTGACCCCACTAGGTCAGGGGTAGTGTTCCCTATAAGCTGTATACTTGTGCGGCTGCTTATGAGAGATTCAAATGCCGCACAGCTGATTAGTGAGTTCCCCCAGCTACATTTTATGCTTCCGTTGGTGGTGTACATTCACACATACCTGGGTGCATATACAAAATTTATTCCATGCATGGATGGAAAAATCTGCATGTGAAAAGATCAGCGGGAGGTACTCTAAGTTTGGAAAATTTGCACAGACTAGACTATTGTTCAGTGTTGTCAACCCAGCAAATTGCAAGTAGATTTGGTAGTGATCCTGCTTCTGTTCAGTCTGTGGGCAAACTTTCCCATTAACTCAGAGGGTGCAGGATCAGCCTCCGGAAAGCTTTTCACACTGCATCCAGTAAGCGCTTTTTGCTTGGGGAGAAAGCAGGCCTCCAAATAGCAGCCTGAGTGAAGCTGTTAGAAAGGAAAGCTTCCAGAGGGTTTGGGAATCTCTAGTACTCCAAGTGTTTGGAATTCCTCACTGCTAGCTTTATTAATGACAAATTTCCTGTGGGTCTGGCAGCGGCAGAAAGCACTGTACATAGTTTGTGTCCCTTGATGCACGTATTCAGGGCCAATCCTGTCCCTGCAATTCATGGACAAGTCAGTGGAAATTGTAAATGGACCAGAGGACAGAATTTGGCTTGTGGGCATTTAATCACATCCACCTTTGCAGATATTAACATGGCCTTCACCTCTAGAGTACTTAACTGCATATATGTGAGGTGTCCATATGCCTGGGCATATGAAATATCCACTGGATTACCTTTGGGTTGCTTAATATAAGTGTTTATATAAATACACATGATACATGAAGAATTGTCCAAATTGTGGCCTTCAATACTCAGCTAAAGATGTATGAAAAACATGCTATTTACCAGTCTACTTTTGATGGCTAGCTTCTGATTGATCAGGTCTGTATTTTCTAAATATTGCTTGGGGTCCCAGCAGGCGCTCAGGGCCATAGTAACTGCTGTGGGACATAGCTTGACACGGAGATAGGGAACTCTTTTCCTGACTAGGAAAAGGGGAATTGGGATGCATTGCGCTGAACCTGTGGTCCAAGTGACCATTTTTGATTGGGGGAAATCCAAGAGTAGAGATGAGCCAGAACCAAAACCATAAACTCAGACAGCCTCAGTCTTTAGGGAAGCTCAGATAAGGAGATGAAATTAGTAGCTGACTATTAACTTTACAGTGGGCCCAAACCATAAACCCAGATGCAAACAACTCCAACATTCAGCACAATACAATTCACTTTATGTTATTTGGCCCCTTATCTTCTGAAATGGCTTTATCCGGTACCTAAGCTTTACTATCTGTTAAGAGTGCAGTACATTAAAGGGTCTTAAATAGATATTTGTTGTGACAGCAGTGCTTAACAGACTTTCAAAGTAAGATGTGGAAAATGGTGTTGCTTTACCAGCACTGTGAGGGGTTATTGAATTGTTTAGAAAGAAATTACTTACAGAACATGTATGAGGCTCCCACAAAGCCCTTCTCACATGGTCACGCAGTAAGGTCTAATTTCAAGAGCTGACATTTCTCCTAAAAATACAGAGCTGTATAACTCACTGCCATTTCCTCTACACATCTGCTTCAGCAACATGCTGCATCCTGGCGTGACGCATTTGCACAGTAAGTCATGTTCTCAGCAATGAAAACAGGCTGCTGACTTACTCTTCTCAGATGCATGCCACCCCTGGTTTCAACAGTTTGAAGCTAGGCTAAAGTATCAGATGATCCAAAGCACAAAAACCCCTGTGCTGTTCCCGCCACTGACTTCAAAGGAGAAGTACCAGGCTTTCGATTCTGCAAAGACATACTAATGGTGCAGGCTGAACTTCTCTTGTCCAGCACCCTCAGGACCTGACCAGTGACAAATGAGAGAATTTGCGACAAATGAGAGAATTGACCACGGGAGGTCAATGTTATCTAGCACATTACAACACTTCTACTGCTTACTGGACTCTTACAAGACATTTGGGGTAAATTACAGCTAAATAACGCACAGAACACTGAGAGCCAGGACTGGTGGCTGTAAACAAACTTTATGGGATCATGGGAAACTTGGCTACACCCATGGATGTTTGGCTAACTAAAATCATGCTGGATTACAGATGTTGCTGGACAAGAGCATTCCTGATTAGAGAGATTCAACTCATACTCAGACTGCTGTCCATTTGAGTAGGTTCCATTACATTTGGCAGGCCTCCTTTGACCTAGCTATTACGAAAGCTCACTGATTTTTTTAAATAGAGAAAAATAGTTGCACAAGACCTTTCAAAAAATGAAACATTTCACCCACTACCATGTTGATTTTCGAAGAGGATGGCTGTGAATGTCAAAAAGTGTAGAAGTTTCCATCCAAATGTTACAAAGTCAAAATAATTATGAACTTTGTGATTACCAAAACACCAGGTTTCAGTAAATGAAACATTTTGATAACCATGTCAATCATGGTTTGAGAAATCTTATATAAAGAAATCAATTTCATAGGTACAAAATGGATTCATTACAAGCTGTGCAAAATGGAAATAGCTTTAAATTTTTTCTTCCATCAGCAAAAACAAAAAAGCAGCTTGTGATTAGTTCTACTAGTTGTCTCTACTGCGAAAGGGAGCAAAAAGTAGTTTCACAAGCTACGGCACAAAACTGTCAGAAGATACAAGCTACATTTGGGGCTTGATGAGTTAATATACACTACTGAGGAACACAAATCCCTGAGCTGTTTCACTATTAAGAAGGGTACCACCACCTGCAGCAGAAGCTCATGGATTTTTGGATGTGCCTCACAATGGATTGGGTTCTTTCACAGCCATGATGAAATCACAATTTGAACAATAACTGAGGGTAATAGCAAAACAAAAAGCAGTCAAGTAGCACTTTAAAGACTAGCAAAATAGTTTATTAGGTGAGCTTTCGTGGGACAGACCCACTTCTTCAGACCATAGCCATCCCAGAACAGACTCAATATTTAAGGCACAGAGAACCAAAAACAGTAAGCAAGGAGGACAAATCAGAACAAGATAATCAAGGTGAGCAAATCAGGGAGTGGAGGGGTGGGGGGGAGGTCAAGAATTAGATTAAGCCAAGTATGCAGATGAGACCCTATAGTGACTCAGAAAGTTCCCATCCCAGTTTAAACCATGTGTTAATGTGCCGAATTTGAATATAAAAGCCAGCTCCGCTGCTTCCCTTTGAAGAACAGTGCAAAAATTCTTTTTCAGTAACACACGTACCTTTAGGTCATTAATAGAATGCCCCATTCCATTAAAATGTTGACTAACTGGTTTGTGGATCTGGAGTGTTTTGATGTCTGTTTTGTTCCCATTAACCCTTTGTCTAAGGGAGTTAGAAGTCTGTCCAATATACAAAGCATCTGGGCATTGTTGGCACATGATGGCATACATGATGTCACAGCAATGAAGGGTCCTGTAGCACCTTATAGACTAAGAGAAAAGTTTTGAGCATTTGTTAGTCTATAAGGTGCCACAGGACCCTTCGTTGCTGTTACAGATCCAGACTAACACGGCTACCCCTCCGATACTATGTGATGTTAGCAGAGGAGCATGAGAAAGTGCCCGTGATTCTGTGAGTAACCTGGTTAGGTCCAGTGATGGTATTTCCAGAGAAGATATGTGGACAAAGCTGGCAGTGGGCTTTGTTGCAGGGAAAGGTTCTAGGACTGGTATTCCTGGGGTATAGACTGTGGCTGTTAGTGAGGGTCCTCATAATGTTGGGAGGTTGTCTGTAGGAGAGAACAGGCATGTCATCCAGGGCCTTCTGGAGTGTGGCATCCTGATTAAGGATAGCTTGTAGGTCTTTAATAACTCGTTGCAGTGGTCTGAGTTGGGGGCTGTAGGTGATGACCAGTGGTGTTCTGTTCTTGGCTTTCTTGGGCTGATCTTGGAGTAGCTGGTCTCTGGGTATTCGTTTGGCCCTGTCGATTTGTTTTTTTACTTCTCCTGATGGGTAATTCAGGTTTATGCATATTAGGTAAAGATCTTGCAGTTTTTGGTCTCTGTCAGTTGGATCAGAGCAAATGCGATTGTATCTAAGAACTTGACTGTAAACAATGGATCTAGTCGTGTGCAGGATGGCTATGGTCTGAAGAAGTGGGTCTGTCCCACGAAAGCTCACCTAATAAACTATTTTGCTAGTCTTTAAAGTGCTACTTGATGGCTTTTTGTTTTGATAGTGTATAGACTAGCATGGCTTCCTCTCTGCTACACATTTGAAACTGTCTTTGGGTATAGTCATTGAATCTCCAATCTTAATATTGCTCCTGAAGCAATGCCTGAGAAAGTAGCAATAATGCTTATTTCTTATAGAATACTTTTCATGAGAAGATCTCAAAACATTTTGTAAAAGAGGAATAATTTTCCACACATCACAGAAGACGAAACAGGCAAGGAGCAACAGAATGACTTACCCACGCTCACCTATCTAGCAGTGGCATTGCTAAAGAACAGTACTCAGAACCCGTAAGTGCTGTGCTTTGCCCAGTAGGTCACGCTGTCAGACTACCTTATCTTAAAAGCAGTGGTCTCATCTTTTCACTGACCACACATGCTTGGTAGTTTATTTTTACACTATTTACAGAAGGAAATTAATCCCTGTATAGAGGATCAACACAAGATTTATGCATTATAAAATCCTCAAAATAGCCCTTAATGGAACTTAACATAGGCTTTCTGATAGCATGGTGTAGAGATGAGTTTCATTTCAAGGATTATATCCATTCCAAAGCAAACTGAACTGTATAGAAATCTTTCCATTGATTGCCTATGGACCAGAGCCTCAGTTTGTGTATTACTGTTTCATTCCTTTAGCACCATTCCATTACACTGCAGATTCAATTGTGCTGGTCACAGAAAAGTCATCTAGGCAGATTTTCAAGTGCAACTCTGGTTTATTATGTTCCAGACACTTAGAGAAATAAATATGAAAAGAAAAACTGGATTATATTAAGAAAAAAAGACCTATAACAGGGACACAAGTCAATTTCCATCCGGTCATTATGGCTTATGAGACAGCATGACGGCAACTCTGCACACACAAAGTTTATTGAAGTAACAGTAATTATTTCCATCACTAATGGTTACTCTGGCTCAACATCATTCACAGGCTTTATTAAGCTGCCGTAAAACAAATACCACAGGGAAATAAACACGATTACACTGGCAATATAATCAGACCCCGCTCTGTTTAGAAAACAAAATGGAGTTTTTCCTATCTTTGCACATGAAGTGCTGGGCCGTCCAGTGAAGGGAGTCAGATTTAGGCAGGTTTTCTAATCCATTTGCAAACATTCCCTGCTATGGCATGGGCAAATTTATTATTCCAGTGGCATCTAATTGCCACCTGGAGCACTGAGTTGCAGTGACACTGATGTTTGGCTTAGCTGCCCCAACCAGCCATGGGCCACACTTACATTATGGAAGGGTGGCTGGGTCAAACGTGGGCCCCAGTGTACTGGGCACTGTAGAAGACAGCCCCTTCCCCATAGTCCTTTATTTAAAAAACAATTTTTACAAAAGACAAATGGTTTTTTAATGGATCAGATCCTTGACTGTTGTAAATCAACATAATGCCATTGAAATTAATTATACCATCTGAGGAGTGCCCCTGTATTTCCCCATGACATGCTGTATGTCTAGTGGTTAGAGCTTAGGACCAGTGGCACCCGAGAGTTAAGTGCTTTTATTAGTTTTTTCGGATCCAGTGCTCAAAAGTATGCCCCTGCTAGTGATACTGTACTTCACCAATGAAAGCCCTCTCCTGCCTTCAGGAAGAACATATTTTCCATGAATGCAAATGGATTTTCTTTGTGGTTTCATATGGGAGCATTTATAATAATTTGGAGAGTAAATTAAAACAGGCCCTATCCCAAGAGAGAGATTGTCCTAGCGAAAACTGATTTTTGATGAAGTTTTACAATGGTCATAATTAACCATAAAGAGCCTGAAACCCACAATGACAGTAATTCAGCTGTACTGTTATATACCACATATTAGCTGCGTCTACACGTGCACGCTACTTCGAAGTAGCGGCACCAACTTCGAAATAGCGCCCGTCGCGTCTACACGCATCGGGCGCTATTTCGAAGTTAACTTCGACGTTAGGCGGCGAGACGTCGAAGTCGCTAACCTCATGAGGAGATAGGAATAGCGCCCTACTTCGACGTTCAACGTCGAAGTAGGGACCGTGTAGACGATCCGCGTCCCGCAACGTCGAAATTGCTGGGTCCTCCATGGCGGCCATCAGCTGGGGGGTTGAGAGATGCTCTCTCTTCAGCCCCTGCGGGGCTCTATGGTCACCGTGGGCAGCAGCCCTTAGCCCAGGGCTTCTGGCTGCTTCTGCGGCAGCTGGGGATCTATGCTGCAGGCACAGGGTCTGCAACCAGTTGTCAGCTCTGTGTATCTTGTGTTGTTTAGTGCAACTGTGTCTGGGAGGGGCCCTTTAAGGGAGCGGCTTGCTGTTGAGTCCGCCCTGTGACCCTGTCTGCAGCTGTGCCTGGCATCCCTATTTCGATGTGTGCTACTTTGACGTGTAGACGTTCCCTTGCTGCGCCTATTTCGATGTTGGGCTGAGCAACGTCGAAGTTGAACATCGACGTTGCTGGCCCTGGAGGACGTGTAGACGTTATTCATCGAAATAGACTATTTCGATGTCGCAACATCGAAATAAGCTATTTCGATGTTGGCTGCACGTGTAGATGTAGCCATTATGTATAATCTTGTACACATCGCTTACACTAGATGATTCATTTTAAAACACTTTCCAGATTGATCAGTAACAAGGAGTTCGCTCACCCCTAAGCTGCCCTGTGTGGGATCCCAGCTCTCTCTTACTAGACTAAAACCTTCTGCCAACATGTTTTGCTTACATGCTTTTTTCTTCAGCAATTCAACGCTCAACTCCTCATGTCACAATTGTCAAAACCAAGAGACCAAAACCCCAATTTCTTCTACCCTCTTCATCAGTCTGCCTTTGGTTTAGCCTACAGCCTCCTCACAAGGCCCCATAAGCCTGGCAAGATGTTTGTAAGGCCTCTTCCTTGGGGCTGGGGGAAGAACTCTATCCCACAATCAACTCTGGGCTCTGGCTGAGAGCCCAGCACCAAGCAGCTAGCTCTGCTCCATTACTTGTGCTTTGTTTTTCCCACGTCACCTCCTATTATTCCCAGCGGCTGGGTCTTTTAGTAATTCCCCTGGTTATTTAGAATCTCTCCCAGACCACCTTGCCAAACAAAATTTCCTACTCTGTTGAGTCCATCTCCTTCCCAGCTGGGTGCTATCACCACCTTAGCCTGGCCCTCTCTGGGGAAGTACCCTATTCCTCTCAGTTGGGACTCGCACTGAAATCAGGTTGGCTGAGCCTGAAGCTCTCCAGCCATGGGGGGGAAAGCTGCTCTGTTACAAGGCTATTAAAATCTGCTCTCCATAAAGGATAATGCATAGCCATACTGTCTAGAAGTGCAGCAAAGCAGAGAATAAACTGTGACACTGAGGGCCACAATTAAATTCCCTGGTGCCCTTGGCTCAAGGTAAAAAGCAATGTGATATTGCTCTGTAGCAGTAGTGGGTTAGGTCCCCCTGCAAACTAGCTCTGCTGTGTTGGCCAGGGTAGGGAGATCATCTGTCCTGTATTTGGGATGCTAAAAAGATGTCCCAACTTATTTTTTACAAGGGACGAATTGTCCCGTATTTGGGCCCTCCTCCACTGACCTTTTCCACCAGCAGCTGCTGCTGGAGAGCATGTAAGTCACTTCCCTGAGCTTTGGGAAAGTGGGGGGATCATGGGCGGTAGCTGTGTCCCTGCCACTTCCCCAGGGCTCCTGGGGAGGGCCGGCGGCTGCTGGCTCCTGCCCGACTCCCCAGGGCTTGGTGGAGCCAGGAAGAGCTGCTCCTCCCACCACATATCTCCCTGTCCTGTATTTGGGACAGGGAGATATGGTGGCCCTAGGCCAGGGCAGCAGGGGTGGGAGATTTGAAGAACCAGGGCTCCACCCATTACCCTACCATTGTCTGGTATCCTTCAGAGGGAGGTGTACTGGCACCACCACAGGGACTGCTTTCCCCCTCAGCAGGCTTGTGATCATGGCAAAGTTAACTCAGGTTGTAACTTGAGTGTTGGCCTTCACTAGAATTCTGCCCTCACCACAGTCCTGAACTCAAGCGTGGTGGTGCTCTTTGCTCACAGTGACTGGCCAGACAGGAGGTCTAGGCCACAGCTTGAGTTAGTACTGCTCCTCTGCTGCTAAGGCAACCGCTCTGCCGCACGGACACAGGCTAACTCCACTTGAATGCTACTAGACTTCCCAGGCTTTCTCACCTCCCCCAGTGCCCCCAGACAGGGCAGACAAGGTCTCCTACACTTCTCTGAGGGAGAAGTCACGCAGTTGCTCAACTGGCAGCAGCACCATGAGCCACAGACTCGGTCCCCAGACAGATACGTGTCAGACAGGAATGAACATGGTGTGGAGACCACAGCTTGAATTTGTTTCACAGTGTGGCTGCTCTCATGTGAGACAACCTGATTTAACTCTGCAGTGAAAACTGACCCTGTGCCGTGACTCAGTGTTGCTGTCCCACGCAGTGGAGCCAGGAATACCTCCCCTGTGCAGCACTCTGTGGCCAATCCTGACCCTAACCATAACATTTTTGGACACAGATCAAGGTGTGGGCATTTCATTTTCTCCAAGGCACTTGTGCAGTAATATCCCAACCCTCTGTAGACTGAATCTCTCTCTAATTCTTTAGACATTTGCCCAGATAGAAACCCCTCCTGCACAGAGCTCTGCAGAATGAATAGGATCATAGTGTGTTAGGCTGTGCTGATACTGGAGAAAAAGAGAAAACATATTTTAATGCTGCCTTAAGAAGGAAAAGGGTGAGCTCATAATGCTGAGAGTCTTGCCAAAGGTGAAGTCAGCAGCAATTGCTAAAGCACTTACAGGCATGGAAACCAGCTCTCAGAGGTCAATATGAAAACCTGAGTTATACAACCATGACTAATACTTCAGATGAAGTTTAAGATTAACATGGTGAGTGCGGGGGAGAATTGGTGGGTTCATAGGCACAACTGCACCCACAGTAGCTCCTATCTTGGGACCCAGCACTTTCTTCCAGACACCTAGACCTGATGTAAGGGGTTGCAGTGCCACCCAAGTTTGGCCCACCCACCTCTCTATTACGATACAGGTGTGGCTGGGCCAACCCTGATGTGTGCTGTGACCCCATGTCAGGTCACAACAGCTGCAGCTAGGAGCTGAGCCCCATACTTGCGGGACAGGAGTTGCTGCTCACTCTCCAGTTGCTCCAACTAGGGTGGCCTCCCGCTCCATAGGCTGGGCTTAGGGTTTTGGTACTGGGGCCCAGCTTGTTGCTGCAGGTGGTTGGCAGCAGCAGCAGCAAAGTGCACCCTGTGTCCCAGGAGGCTACCCTGGACTGCAGAGCCAACTCCAATTGTCTGTTCCCATGAAGGGCCTGCAGTCAGAGATGTTCCTGGGACTGGGGTTTTGGCTATATCTAGGCTATCAGATACATTTGATTTTATTAAATTCGATTTTATAACTCTGGGTTTTATAAATTCAATTTTGAGTATCCTCACTTCCCACAAAGTCGAGTTTGTGCTGCCACACTAGAATGGCCAAACATCGACTGTTGCAGCAGTGCATTGTGGGAACTGTTCCCTCAGCCCTGCATTCTGCACCCTCCCCTGAGGCCCTGCTACATCCCCACCATTGGCAGTGCTCACTCTGCTGCCTGGTTCCCAGCTCTCCACCGCCTGGGGGAGTCCGGAAACTGATCAGTGCTGCTACACCGGGCTCACAGGAGCTGGGAGCCAGGTGCTGTGCTGGTCAGTTTCCCAGCTCCCATGAGTGGCAGGGAGCTGGGAGCCAGGTGCAGCAGCACTGTGAGTTTCCCAGCTCCCCACCACTTGCAGGAGATGGGAAACTGACCATGGCTGCTGCACTGGTCAGTTTCCTGGCTCCTGCAGGTGGCGGGCAGCTGGGAGCCTGGTGCAGCAGCACCATTCAGCCTCTGGAGGCTAATGAATTTGCTTCAGAGACATGGTGCTTCCATGCTGGCCTTCATTCAAACCGTTAAATTCGAACTTGATGCTACACCCCCCTGGTTCCAACCATATTGTGCGATCGATACTAGTGCTCCCTAAAGCGAGCTAATGGCATTTATAGTGAAGACAGTCACTTGGTATAATCAAGCTAACTGTCTTAAATTTGAATTTATCCTGTAGTATAGACACAGATTCAGTCTGCTTATTACCTGAAGGCATTGGTCTTGCCCTTCTGGAGGCACATGGGAGACATTTTGCAGTATCTCTGTCCGTTGCTAGGGTGGGGGAGATTTACATGCTCTATTCTGACCTTTTCTGGACTAGGCTCTGCCTGAGGTGGCTGGGGGCAGCAGCTGTTGCATGTGCAGCTGTGTGAGGATTGCTTCACTGAGTACTTCTGTGCAATCCAGCCAGCATAGCTAGGGCTCTCTCCTTCTTTTGTTCTTATAGGATGCCCCTGCCTCCCGCCAACCCTTCTCTGCTTTCCTGCATATGGTTTTGACACAGCGTGCTTGGTACTCCCCTAATGTATTGAGCTGGGTCCATTCTCTCCCTGCCTTGGAGGCCAACCTGCAAGCTGCAGTTCCACTGTTGGAAGCACAATTATAACCCCGATGAACAAGCAGGGTTTCCATGGGATAATGTAACATAGCTCCTGAGGGATCATTCCACAAGTGTGTGCAAACGTCTCCCGTCACACGAAAGCCCGTCAAACAGCTTCTGTGCTACACATTGTTGACGCCCACTTACTACCACCATAAGTTTAAATTTTTCCAAAGCCCCAAGGGATGCAGCATTTTGCTGTGAGCACAAGAAAGGTTCATGCCAGCAGGATGAAAAGCTCCCCGCCCCCAATGTTAATGATCACAAAGTGCATTTTATATGGGCAGTTCACATTTCGTTGTGTTCTCGTAGTCGGTACACTCAGCCCTTGCCGTACGAGAACAATTAGCTCCCGAATTTCTGCTCATAGGTGAAAACTTGTAAGAGGGACACTAAATTCCGACTAAAACATGTAAAAGTCTCCGATTGGTTCCAGCTGCTTGTAACTTGGCAAAGGAGTGGCAGCATGTGGCGCTGCTTTTGAAAGGTAAGTGAACCTTGGGGTTGGGGGGGGGCTGGGGAGGGTTAAAGGCTGGGGACAGTTTGGGGCCATGAGTGGGAGGGAGGGTTAAACTGGTGGCAGGTTGGATCCATGGGGAAGGCGGGGGGGTGCAGTTAAGGCTGAGGTGAGTTGGGTCCAAGGGCTGGGTGGGGGGTTCAGGCTGCTGTGGGTTTGGTCTGTGGGGCCAGCAGGGTTTCAGGCTGCGGCAGGTTGGGGCCGTGGGGAGATCAGGCTGTGGTGGGTTAGATTGCAGGGCCAGCGGGGTTTTAGGCTGTGGCAGGTTGGGTCTGCGGGGAGGGAGATAAAGCTCATATTAGTGAGGGGAGTTCACTCATCTAGTGAACCAAAGTCAGTATATGTGTCCCTGTTTTAGCAAGTACTCATAAGTAAAGTATTCATTAACAAGGGATGAGTGTATTGTAAAACAGTTAAATGATCTATTTAGCTCATATTAGTAATTTGAAATGAGTTTAGCTTTGGATTAATCACAAAAAAGATTACCCATAGTAGGTGCCTTGAAGAGTGATAATCTATAGATAAATTCAATATATTTGCTACTGTGTACACCAAAACAAAACAAAAAAAGCCCACACAAAAACCTCCAGGTTTTTTGGTGTACTAGATTTTTACATCCACTAGTACGATTTCTTTTCTTTAGGTCTCTGAGTACTCTTCTACCCCTGTAGGAAAGTTTCGCTAATACCTAACCTGCAAATGTACTTTACTCTTCAATATATGATTCCTAATTGTCTCCAAACTTTTCAGATTGAACCACAAAAGTATTCAAAAGCCAGTGTAGGACTGAGTTTCAACTCAAACCAGGAACCAAAAGAGGTTTGCTTGTATTTTTGTTCATCTTCAATGCTTGCGTTTTCTTGTTTCAGAAGTTCAATGTATTTTGCACGCACAATAACTTGCACAGAGAAAAACACCAAGAAGTCCTGTGGCACCTTATAGACTAACAGATATTTTGAAGCATAAGCTTTTGTGGGCAATGATCCCCTTCGTCAGATGCATCTGACCACAGGTCTTCTCATTGTTTTTGGAGATACAGGTTAATATGGCTACCTCTCTGATACCCAGAAAAAAATGTCCCCAGAAGATCTGGGATTTATCCAGAGTCCACGAGTCTTTGCATTGACTTCTACGGTCTTTGGATCAGTTCTTTATATATATAAAAAAAAATCACAAATGTAATAACCAAAATCTATGGACCAATCTATTTGGCTATATGGAGATCTTGGAGCTCTTCTGGCAATTTTAAAACCCTTCAGTCATCCCAAAGAAATCTGGAAATGCAAAAGCATCACAGGATCTTCCAGAGGGTGATGGCATTTCAGGTTTTGTAGTTTTCTTTTTCTCTTTGCTCAAGATCTAAACTGGAGATTGTGTAGGCAATGTTCAAAAAGAGGCACCTGTATAGGCAGCTCTTGGCCAGCAGCACTCTCAGGAAGGCTTCCCTACTTTCCAGCAGTCCCAGCCTGCTGGCTGTTCTATGTAGCTTTCTGTGCTGTCAGGGGAGGACTTCCCGCACTGCCCCCACCCCCAGTAAAATCTCTCAGCTCCCATTGGCTGGTTTTGTGGGCTGCCTCTGACCCCAGCAAAATCACTCATCTCCTATTGGCTGGAAATTGAGAAATAGTGCTGCACATTCCCTGCTCCAGCAAAATCTCTCAGCTGTCATTTGCTGGTTTCTGACCAATAGGAGCTGAGAAATTTTGCAGGGGGATGGGAGCAGCACCTGAAGGGTTCCCCCATCTGCAGCTGTAGGGCTGTCTATAGGCCGGATGAAAAGGCTTACCAGCCCAGAGCCATATCTGCCCACCCCTGTCCTAGAGTCATGGGACTAGCAGAGCATCTCAGCTTTATGGTTGCGGAGGAAAGCTTGAAAATGTGACCCTAAAGCTCAAACATCAGAAGGAAAATAAAAAGACCTCAAGTTACTATGTTTTTCCAAGGTTTGACTTGCAAAGTTTGAATTTCTGGGGTTGGTACTTATGTGGTTAGCGATACATTTTGACCAAGAATGTTCAAAAACATTATTTCAGTTTCTAGATTAGTTTTTTAGGATCGGTGCCATTGCTTCATTCAGGAATTTCTTCTTCCCTAATGTTTCAGATGGTGTCTTATTATAACACAACTCTTACATTCCAAAAACAACTGCTCCTCCCCCCAAAAAGCCTGAGTCACCCCACCAGGCAAAGTTATTTACTGAACACATTTCCTAAAGCATTTTTTGGTTTCAAAATCTCCCTCTTTCATAAGAGAACATACTGCTAGGAAAGTCAGTTTCAACTAGTGTTCTATGACGTGTCCTTAGGTTGCAATATGGCAATTAGAACAATGATCTTCCCAGTGTCTGGGATCTTAGGCGCAACTATGGTGGAAGTCATGGGGGGAAAGCAGCCATTCCTTATTATCCTTCCTCACACAGAAGAATTTACTAGCCCAGTGGCTGGGAAGTAAAGAAATTCTCTTTTGCCTATTAGCATAACTACCTCTTACTAACGATCTCCAGTCTGTGGCTTCGTGCAACAAACCATTTTGTCCCCACAATTCACTCTAGCCTTGATGCTGTCATGAAGTGCTGGAGGGGCCTACTGGGGGGACCTAGAATATGGGGGGAAGGACTACAACAATGGGAGGTAGAACTGGTGAGGGTGTGGGCGAGGGGTAGGGAGAGTAGAGTTGTGAAGAGAATCGGAGAACTGAAGCCAGTTGTCTCTGCTGAGTGTAGAACAGAGTTTGACACTCATCTGTTGGGTAGAGTTTGTAATGAATGAACCAGCCAGCTCCGGGGGCCACACATGCAGGACAGCGACATGACTACTTGTGACTGGTAGGCTTTTTAAAAAGCTGGGATGCTAAGCAAAGGTGCTGAAACAGAGGGGTCCAGGACCACCCGCTTTTCACTGTGGCAAACCCCTTTTCCTTCCCCTCTACCCTCCAGCCAGGCCAGTGTGGAGCCTGCCCAGGGTTGGAAAGCAGGGGCAGTAATGGGAGCCGTGCAAACCCTCCACCAGCTATGGTGCAGCGGGCGGGGGGCGCGGCAGCAACTCCTGGCGACGGTCTCTACTCATCCCATGGCAGGTGAAGTTAGAGGGCTTGTGGCTTTGCATGGGCTCCCCACAGCTCCCTGCATGGATCTTCCCCAGTCGGGTCTAACCAGGGGCAGAGGGGCTTTGGAGCCACAGCTAAAGCAGTGCAGGCATCTGTGAGGAATCCCTGGAGGCTGCTCTCCTTGGACCTCCTGCACCATGGGCAGGTAGAGGATCTGCCCCAGCTCCCCACAGCTGGTGAGTCTGTGACTCTGAGGTGTTCCCGTGCCCTCCCTCAGTTGGGCTGGGGAAAACCAGGTGGGCAGCTGTGGGAAGCAGGTCCTTCCACCTGCCCTGGGCATGGGACGTGGGCAGGGGGTTGCTTTGGTCTGTCCCCTGGACAGGGTAGGCGCTTGCTCCCCAGCCCTGCTCTGGCTTCCAAGCTTTGGGTTGGGGGGTGTGGAGATGCAGGGGTTCAGGGATGTGGGACCTCAGGGTGGTAGAGGGCCAGGCCCCTCCACTTTGGGAAAGGTCTAACACCCCTGGGGCTAAGATGTTGTGGCCATGGTAGAACCCTCTTGTGATTTCAGCAGCACATTATATTCTACCTTACATTCCATCCTACATGGCTATGTACGGATAAAACAAGTGTCACCTGTCACTTTAGACATAGCTGCGTTTTCTGAGCATCATTGAGAGCTCCAGAGATGCAGCAAGGACAGCATTTGACCCATAGCTTGTAATCGGCTTATGGCGAGGCCTGTGTATGCACGGAGGGTGCACTGAAGGAATATGTAGCTTCAGTGATGCAAATCTCAAAAGTGAACCGTGATTTGATTTACAACTTCCTTCACACAGGTTTTTAATGTTTATCAGTTGTAGCTTTAGCTGGATATAAGATGTTTCATAGTTTTGGTTCATTGCTCTTGATTCACAATAGGGCTAATATTTTGTTTCCAGGGTTTTTTTAGATACTAGATATTTAGGAATATTGGCTGATTAGATTTCCAACCATCTGCATCTGTTTCCTCCTCCCCCCACATTCAACACATTCATGGAGTTTGGAAGAAATATACTGCTGTCATGATTTAAGACTTGTCTACATGGGGAAATACCCTGGAACAGCTATGCAGTACTTTTGAAGTGGATTAAATTAACCAGGAAGCCCCTATAGGGAGTTAGTGCAGAACAGCAACATGCTTTAAAACTGACACCTTGGTTCATTTCCCAATAAGAGAAATACCATCCCTCAACCCATCCTGCTCAGGAGAGACTCCTGTTGGAAGAGTAGATAGAGGAATAGTTACGTCGTCTCCTGAGATATCAGCGTCCAATTTTAGCTTTTGCTTAAAGTGAAATTTCTGGAATGTACAGAGAACCTCCATAAATTATTGACTTGGGCAGTGTCTACATCTCTGAGCTCTAATAAAGGTCACCATTTGTCAATGGGAGTGCTTTCGCTCTGGTGGCTAAATCCAGATGGAGGTAGCTAAAGCAGGTCACTGATTGGAAGCTCTGAAAGAGATCTGCTCTCGATGTTCACAGCTTTGGAGTCTTTTTGGATTCGTGCGTGCCAGTGGATAGCCAACAAGTTCCACTACTTTCTTTGAATGGCCAAGAATTTGTCCCTTCCCTGCTCCCACCAGAAACAGATCTAGCTATAGTGATTCATGCACTCATGACCTCCAGCCTTGATTACTACAGCTCATTAGATCCAGGACATAGACAACACATCCTGAAAGAACTCCAGCTACTATTAAATTGCAGCAGCCACTCCAAGAAACTTGCAAACCTGTCACCCTCATACTCGGATATATGCATCCTGTTGGGTACAGAGTACAGCCCAAGGTCTCAGCCCTTACATTCAAAGACCTCAGTGGGGCATGAAATAAAAGATGTCCCTGCTCTTGTTAGGCTTTGTCTGCACTATACAGCTTTAGCGACACAGTCATGCCGCTAAAAGTTGGGCAGTGTAAACACTATTTATTGATGCTTTTTTTTTCTGACAAAATACTTGCACCCCCTACAAGTGAGGTTTGCATTATTGACAAGAGGGCACTCCTGCTGACAATGCATTGCTTACACCACCACTTGCTGCATAAAAATCTAAGTCATTCAGGAGGGGAAGGGATAAGCACCTGTGAACGACATTTTGTTGCTCAATTGGCTTTGTAGACCAGAGATCAGCAACCCCCAGCACACGTGCCAAGAGCAGCTCGTGAGCTGATTTTCACTGGCATGCGAGGTGGGAGCTCAGCCCCACCCCTCCTCCCCCATGAAGCCAGAAGCTTGCTTAAAGCCCATGGATTAACAAAAGACTATCAGCTAATGCTTCCAACCACCACCTAAATGGTAAAAAACTCTTCATTTTAATGTATTTATTAATGAGGCTGTTAAAAGTAGGACTATTAGTAACTTTAAAAAGGATTACCAGCACTCTGACTGTACATAGAGGTCAAAAGGTCAAATTTCAGCACTCTGCCTTGCAAAGGTTGCTGACCACCTGGTGTAGACAAAACTTTATCTGCATGTTTACTCACTCTGCTGGACGGAATTGCTGGGGTGATTTCCTGGCCCCATGGAAGTCAATTAGAGTATTGTTATTGTTTTCAAAGTAGCCAGGATTTCAACCCAGGAGTTCATTTACAGATGGACTGGGTCTCTTTTCTCCAGGTGTACCCTTTCGTATAGCCTCATCCACTCCATAAGTACAGAACCTTTTCTCATCCATGAGATTTAGTCGTGGCCTGGTCTGACAGCTATGATGCTATTAAAGTGGTAGCCACGAATCCTAAGACCTATCTGAGTCCTTCCTACACTAATGACTTTTACCGATTGGTCAGATTCCTCAGTGTTCACAAAGCAAATCTGATCGATCTCGTTGTCCCTGTTCCAAACCAAAATTTCCTCGTGGCTGACTTGGTCTTTGGTTGCACGTTTCCTGGAAGGGACTCTCTCAAAGATGGAGCCACATGATTCCAGATAACAGCTGGTGAGCCAGGGACACATGAGATGTCAGTGTGACAGATGTGGCTTACGTGCCAGAGGACATATAAATGATTAGTCCACCACTTGGAAGTCCCCCGCCTGCTACAGACGCATGCACGCCAGCGCTGCTCTCAGCAGCTGGAGCGTATTAAAAGCGGCAGGGGGTGGGGGGAATTGACCCTGATGTAATTCCGCTAGAATCAGTGGAATTACACCAGGGATGAATTAAGACAGATGCTTTATTATTGGCCAAGAACTGCAAAGCTCTCTCAGAACAGGCAAATATTATGATAAATCCTCCATCTTGCAGCAGTGGAATCACTTAGCAGCACAGTTTACTACAATTTTATATTAAACTATTTTGGGAAATGAAGCCCAGCATGACTCACGCCTCATGTGGCTGGTGGGACAGGGTGCCGTTGCCTTTGTCATCTAGGTGGGTTCTCATGCGTCTCCTCAAGAAGGTTCATTTCACTTAAAGGCAATGGCAGGTTTGCTGGGTCTTGGGGTACCCAGGTCTGTAAGTCACCTTGTTACTCCCTGACTCCAGCATGAGGGAGTTTTGCTTGTAGCAAATATATGTTACTTCCTCAACACTACCAGCCAGGCCTGCTAATGTGGGTGGGCAGGGGGTGAGCGGGGAGCAGCCCTACGGCACGGTGATTCAAAAGGACCTGGGAGCTCGGGGCCCTTTAAATCACCACTGGAGCCCTGGGTGGCATGCTCGGAAAGGTGCTGAAGAACTCGTGGGGAGGGGCTCGGCTTCCTTTCCAGGGGCACAGCAGAGCCCCTTCCCATCTTGCCAGGGGCCCAGCAAGTCTGTCAGCTGCCCTGACACCAGCCTGTTAGCTACCTAAGCCCTCTCCTCAGGGCTATGCCAGCCCTGCTTTCACCTTGTTAACAATATGTCCCTGATGCCATTTGAATTGTTGCGACACAGGAGTTGCTTCAGGAGCGAGAAACATTTGTTAGCCATATGAGTCAGTCTAGAAATCCAAGGACTCTTACCATGTTGTTCAGAAAGGATTCCTAAAATGAGACCTCTCCTTTTCAACTCACAGAAATGATCTGATGTTTGTACGTCGCTTTGGGTTATGGAGAGTGTTGTGTGACTTCTCCATTTCCAGCAATAACCATAACTGAGACAAGAAAATATCTCACTGCTCACTGAAAAACGCCATTTACACATTATTAGCAGTGCATTGCAAATCCTCATTGTTTCCCTTTATAGGGGTTTGTGCCAATTATTTCCTCTGGTTTTATTCCGTGAGGATTTGCCTTGCCCATGTGTCAGTTTGAGTTTGCATTAGCTCAAAATCTTGAAGTGAAACTCAGCCAAAGTGAGAACGCTTCCCCTCAAGAATCTGTCCATTTCCCAAGATTTCAAAGTGCCCCCATAAATCACAAATGTGCACAAACTTCCTCCAAAAGGCCCGATTTTAATGATACTTGGCTCCTGATAATGCAGCTAGATGCCTAAGGGAATGTATTAAAAAGTGCGTAGGTGCCTAACTCTCATTGTGGGTGTTTGGCACTTGAGAAAAATCACACGGCCAGATGCATCTTTAGGCATCAAAATGCCTTTTAAAAATTTGCCCTGTGTACACTAGGTAACTTATGAAAAACCTAGTCTGGATATACAGGTTATAACAAACCCAGAAACCTTGACTTGTATGAGCCTCCATGCTGAGCTGTGAATATTTTGCCCAGCTCTGGCTGATATCTTGAGTGTATGAATGACAGCAAACAACACAAACCTACACCATGAAATACATGAAGAAACTCACCCAGATCCAGACAGACATCATCTTTCTCTCTAAATGCAAGAAAATGGACATTGTACCCAAGGGACTGACAGTGAAAAACATTACAATCAATGTACTACACCGACTACAGCAAGAATCTATGCAACACGCTCTCTAAGAAACGGAGGAACCACTTGATCAAAATCCTTTAGAATAAACAAAAGATGATTAAAAATGAACTCTCTGAACTTGAAATTACCATCAACAATCAGGCCTCCGTGCCAAGACCCCACAGAACGAGGCTTTACCTGTGCTAGACAAAAATTTGTAAAAACAGACATCCACTTCCTACAAAAAAGAAAAGAGAATACATTTTCTACATTACTTCATACCTCAGGATACTTCAACTACAATAACGACAGCTCCACTAACAACATTGTTAACCTTTCCAGATATCAACTCAGCCCAGCAGAAGTTTCTCTTATCCTGGGGTCTTTCCTTTTGCCCTACTTCCTCCACAAACTTAATACAATTCTGTGGTGACCTTGAAGCCTTCTTTTGCCACCTCCGTCTAAAGAAATTCTTCCAGCACCCCTATGAACGACAGTCTGACTCTCTCAACCCCCCCCACCAACACCAAAAGAAGAACTCTATGTGGACTCTCCCAACGAGCGTAGTGAAAGTCTGGATTTCTACGTACAATGCTTCTGCAACCGTGCTCAGACTGACATTATACGCAAACAATGCCAAAGGAGACACAATCTCAACTATGCTGAATGCTATGCTGTGCACAGTCTCAAAAATAACCCAGACATTATAATCAAACCATCTGACAAATGGGGTGCTGTTGTCATCATGAATAAGTCAGACTAGTAGGCAGCCAGACAACTTTCCAACACCACATTTTACAGACCTCTCTCTACTGATCCCACTTTGGAATTCCAAAGGAAATTACAACTACTTAAGGAACTCCCTGCTGCTACTTGGGACCTTATTCACTTGGACACACCATCTGAGCCCCAACCTGGATTATTCTATTTACTTCCCAAAATCCACAAACCTGGAAACCCTGGATGCCCTATCATTTCTCATATTGGCACCCTTACCACTGGACTATCCAGTTACGTGGACTCCCTCCTCAAACCCTATGCCACCAGTACTCCCAACTATCTCTGAGATACCACTGACTTCCTGAGGAAATTACAAAACATCGGCAAAGTTCCTGATAACGCCATCCTTGCCACCATGGATGTAGAGGCTCTGTACACTAATATTCCACATGAAGACAGATTACAAGCAATCAGGAATACCATGCCTGATGTCACCACAGCCAGTCTGGAGTCTGACACCAGTAACTTTGTTCTCACACGCAATTATTTCCAATATGGGGACAATTTATACCTCCAGATTAGTGGAACTGCTATGGGCACCCGCATGGCCCCACAATATGCTAATATATTTATAGCTGGCCGGGAACAATGATTCTTCAGCTCTCATCCCCTATTACCCCTCCTCTACTTAAGATACATTGATGACATCTTTATGATTTGGACCCATGGTATAGAGAGTCTATAAGAATTCCACAGAGACTTTAACAATCTGCACCCCACCATCAACTTTTGCCTTGATTACTCCACGCGAGAGATGCATTTCCTAGACATTACAGTACAAATCAAGGATGACCTGATCAGTACCACACTGTACCGGAAACCCACTGATCACTATACTTACCTACATGCTTCTAGCTTCCCTCCTGCACACATAACTAGATCCATCGTTTACCATCAAGCCCTTATGTACAGTCGCATTTGCTCTGATCCTGACAGAGACCAAAAACTACAAGATCTCTACCAAATATTCATAAACCTGAATTACCAACCAGGAGAAATAAAAAAACAAATCAACAGGGCCAGCTGAATACCCAGAGACCAGCTACTCCAAGATAGGCCCAAAAAAGCCAAGAACAGAACACTACTGGTCATCACCTATAGCCCCCAACTCAAACCACTGCAATGAAATATTAAAGACCTACAACCTATCCTTAATCAGAATGCCACACTCCAGAAGATCCTAGGTGACAGGACTGTTCTCTCCTACAGACAACCTCCCAACCTTACGAGGATTCTCACCAACAGCCGCAGTCTATACCACAGGAACACCAGTCCTGGAACTTTTCCTTGCAACAAAGCCTGCTGCCAACTTTGTCCGCATATCTTTTCTGGAGATACCATCACTGGACCTAACCAGGTTATTCACAGAATCACGGGCACGTTCTCATGTTCCTCAACTAACATCATATATGCCATCATGTGCCAACAATGCCCAGATGCTTTGTATATTGGACAGAGTTCAAACTCTCTTAGATGAAGAGTTAATGGGCACAAAACAGACATAAAAACACTCCTGATCCACAAACCTGTTAGCTGGCATTTTAATGGAGTGGGCCATTCTGTTAATGACTTAAGAGTTTGCCTGTTACTGAAAAGGAATTTTCAGAACACTTTTGAAAGAGAGGCTGCTGAACTCTCTTTTATATTCAAATTCGACACATTAACACGTGGTTTGAACTGGGATGGGAATTTTGTGGGTCACTATAGGAGCTTATTTGCATACTTGACTTAATCTAATGCTTGACTCCCCACCCCCACCTTCTGCCCCTCTACTCTCTGATTTGCTCACCTTGATAATCTTTTTTCTGATTTGTCCACCTTAATTACTGTTTTTGGTTCTTGGTGCCTTGAATATTGAGTCTGTTCTGGTATGGCTATGGTCTGAAGAAGTGGGTCTCTCCCATGAAAGCTCAACAAATAAATTATTTTGTTCGTCTTTAAAGTGCTACTTGACTGCTTTTTTATTTTGATAGTATATAGACTAGCACGGCTTTCTCTCTCTTACTATTCAAACCTACAGGGAGAGTCTCAAGCCATTCAGGTCACTTGCATTATCCTGTGCTGGAGGTAAATTTGCCTGGGAAAACAGTCCAGCATGTGCAAAAGGAGCTATATTCTGTTTTTATGATACAGTTGATTATGGCTAGCAGAACATTTTCATCAAAACTGTTTTTAATTAAAATGTTTGTGAAAAGTGTTTGCTTTCAACATAAAATGTTGATTCTTTTTGTCCAACCTCTCCTTCTTCTCAAACATCTGAAAACAAAAACATTTCAAACTGGAAGAGCTGCTGCAGTGTCTTGTGGGAGTTGTAGTTCAGTTGCCTCTCGACTATATTCTCTTCCATGGGCTTAGCTCTTTTGAGGGACTACATCTACCATGATACACATGGCCAGGGACTGCCATGATGAACTAGTATGGGAGGGGTAGCCGTGTTAGTCTGGATCTGTAACAGCAACGAAGGGTCCTGTGGCACCTTATAGACTAACAGAAAAGTTTTGAGCATGAGCTTTCGTGAGCAGCATCCGATGAAGTGAGTCTGTGCTCACGAAAGCTCATGCTCAAAACTTTTCTGTTAGTCTATAAGGTGCCACAGGACCCTTCATTGCTGTTCCATGATGAACTGACTCCCCATTCCAAGATGAGAAATTATGGACATAGTCTGACCAGGGAGTCAGACCTATCAAGCAGAGGGGGAGCGTAAGGCAACTGAATTACAACTCCCTGAGGCATCCCAGCAGCTTTTCCGAGTCAAAATATTTTTGCTATTTGGCCAAAATATTTGGTTTTTCAGGATTTTTTTTTTTTTTTTGCCCCGTGGAATTTTTACTAAACAGATGTTTTCCATGGACAACTTGGAGAAAAGACAATTTATTTCATTGTGGTCAAAACTTTCCATGAAAAAGCCTATTTTCCAACCAGCTCTGTTAAATACGTCACACATTCACAATCTCTTGAATGTCACCATCCTAGTCCATTTGCAGAACCTCACTGGCCTCTCTCTTACTTTAGAGGGATGCTGGTCAAGCCAAAATGCCTGGCTTGATTTCAGGCTCTGCTACCTATCATCAGATCAGTCCCAGTGTTCCCTGCAAGCCGTGTGCTTGGGCGGCTGCCCAGGAGAGATTCACAGACCATCTACCTGATTAGCAGAGTGCCCAGAGCTACCCACGGCAGGCAGCATGCGTTTCCATTGTCGATGAACATCTGCGTATGCCTTGGTGCACATAAAATCTATTCCTCCCCTGGATGGAAAAAGCTTGAAGGAAAACTGGTCAGTCCCCCAGGGGATGGGAAGATGAAAACACTCTATCCTACTTGCTGCTCCCCTTTTGAACTCTTTGCCTACTCCTGGCATAATGGGCCGGGGCATCAGGAACTTCACAACCCCTTCCTGTCCAGCATGGGGTTTGTTTACCCACCACACTTAAAGGTCAGGACCACAACACGCTTACTAGAGACCATGGATCTTGCAGGGCAAGACCCAGGACTTAGTTTAAAGCAGCTGAGCTGTATTAAAGTCAAAAGGGTGATGTTGGTTTGCAACAGCAAAGCTGCAAGGACCTTATGCAAAACCCACTGAAGTTAACAGAAAGGCTCCTACTGATATAACGGGCCTTTAGAGCATGTCCTGCATGCTGAAGAGGATGTACAAAATGTAGTTAGATATATAGGAAGGGTTGCACAGGAATAGCCTGGAGCATCTGTTTTAATGTGAGGGTGTCCCTGCTCTTTCCCCTCCCTCCAGTAGTGCAGCAAATCAACGGCATGTAGGAACAGGGCTAGCTGAGCTCAGAGACAGAGCAAGCTCCAGGAGGGAGACCTCTTCGCCTTGTTGGCCCTGGCTCAAAGGCTAAGGATAAAAGGGATGTTGTACATAACATTGCTGCATGACATGGTAAGGTGTGGGTGGAGGTATGCTCACTCAACCAATGGAGTCTGAGCAGCTCACTCTAGGGCACCAGTTAAAAACCAATTAGAATTCTTTGAAGATTCACGTGCACTCCTCTCGTGCCTCTGCTCTGGGCACGAACCTACTCTTGGCAAAAGCAACAATAAAAACGCAGAAGTACAGATCCTTAGAAAGGAGTGGAAACATGACTATTTCTTTGTCCCCAAGAGTGGAGGTTAATGCATCTGCTTCATATCTGACAATCCCATTGCCCAAGTCAAAAAAATCAGACAGCCAGGCAATCAAATGCATGCAAATAAATCAGCTAGCTCTATTTAGTTTGCACTGAAAATTATTTGAAAAATTTTACTTATTTGGTCATATTTATAGTTATGTATTCATGTTATTGTACGTGCATGTGGGCTGGGTTGGTGCATAGGGCATACTGTAGTCAGATGGCTCTTTTGGTTAACAGTGGTTGCAAATGCAGCTTCCAAGTCACATAACTGAGTACGACTGCTGTAGGCACACGAGCCCTCTGCTTTACGGTGAGAGATGTTATGTGAATTTTCAATCTTCAAGCTTCAACAAGTGATTTTCTTTTTCTGCCTTGGAGTCACACGTATCAGACTGCATCTTCGAGTCTGTTTGAGCTTTCACCAAATGAAAAGCACTGAACTCTGGTTGGCAAAGGACCGGCTAACTGCAGCTCCATACGCGGGTCTAGTTTGCTGAAAGGGAAGGCACTGGGAAGTTCTCCATCCCCTCCAAGAGATGAAGGGGTTTGCTTTACTTACCTGATTTCCATGCAGGCCCTGTTACATGTTTCTAAACGTGTCTCATATTTCTCACTCATTGAGCTGTTGCGCCACGTGGATGGAGTGAGGGTTTCATAAGTCAATGGGCATAGTGGCCCAGGAGCATACAGTCCTCCTGTTACATTTCGAGCCAGAGGGGCTGAAATTAGAGCCCCGTGAACTCCGAGACTTTCTGCACCTGCTTGGGGTGTCACTCTGTGGAGAAATCGAGACCATCACCAGCTGGCTCAGAAAGGCAGCAGCAGCTTTCTGGTGGCACTGTTGCTAAGGATAGCTGGGCTGGAAGATTTTCAGCAGAGTGAGGATAAGCATTGGCAAGCTGGTACTTCACCGAAAAGGAATACGAAGTCTCCCAGTTGCAGGAGGCTCATGCAGAGCCGTCCTGTCTCTTGGACAGTTTGGGATGGCCGCCCTGGACTCTGCACTTTTGGAGGGCCCCCACGAGGCCCAGGGAGGCCTAGGGGATTTCAGGTGCTTGGTGCTGGCAGCTGGGGTTGGGCCTGCCCCTGCATGCGTCAGTTGCAGTGGGACCTGAGGGAAGCCGAGTGATCCAGCAGCCTTCTCCACTCCCCCAGCTCCCAGCTGGGTCACCCAGCTTCACTGCTGTGGCACTGCTTGAGTGCAGGGCGGGCCCAACCCTTGCTGCTGGTGCCAGGCCCCTGGTAAGCCCCTGTGGTGCCCTCACTTGGAGGGCAGGTGGGGTCTGTGGGAAGGGCTGCACTGAGGGCCAGAGACAGCAGAGCAAGGGGAGGAAAAGGCAGGTGGGGGCAGGGCATGGGGCAAGGAGTGGAGAAGGGATGGGTTGGGGGTGGGAAGAGGCAGGGCAGGACCTGTGGTGGAGAGGGGTTGTCCCAGGTATTGCGCCCTAGTGACGGTGATGGGCTTATGCACAGTCAGGGATTAATCTGGAGTGAACTGCTAGGGAACAGACAGCCATGTGCATGCGTGGTAGGAAAAGGGCACCGCTAGGAAAATGCAAATGCACCATGTGAATCCTGTTCCCTCAGCTACCCCTGTGCAGGCCTCTGATGGGCAGGGGGCAAAGGGAGCAGTTGCCCTGGGGCTCAGCATTCAAAAAGGCCCAGGACTCCTAGCTATTGCTGCTCCTGTCGCAGCAGCAGCAGCAGGAACCTGGGGCCCTTTAAATCACCACCAGAGCACCATGCAGCGACACCGGGCAGCAACGAGGGCAGGCTGGGGGTTTGGGAACCAGCACCGCATGCTCTGGGTCTATCTGCCTCAGCCCCACCCCTTCTGCCAGAGGCTCCACACCTTTCTGGAGCACAGAGCTGCCCCCCTACACCTTGCCCAGGCGCCTGACAAATCTGTTGGCCCCACCAGCTCCTGTGGAAACTCAGTGATCCGATGTAACTCCAGTCACCAGTGTAACAGAGGGCAGTGCATAGATTGGTGTCAGTTTGCATGTCATGTGAGTGTGATGGATGGGGAAAGAGTGGAAGTAAATGAAAGAGGGCTGTCCCCCAAATTATACCAATGCAAGGCAAATGTTTCAGGGCAGAGGAGCTCCGTAGGACCTGACTTTAATTTCTCTTACAGCTGAAGTGTTTTCTCTGCAGACAAGACTCACCATATACATGCAAAGCCTGGGTTATTGGGCTTCTGGGTAGGGAGGACACCCACATATCTACCTATTCACACCCAAGCCACATGCATGCCACTGACCTGACAGTCTGAAAGCGCTGCTGTTTTCTGTGCACCCCCACAACAGGAGGAAATAGGCTGGAAAGTTGTAGTTTGCATGACTAATTCCCCTCATTTTCCCATATGGGCCAACGTCCCTGGCTGGATGACAACTCCCATCATACACCCCCAGTTGTGAATCCAATGAGCCACCATAATGCACAGTCAGAGGGGAGACTGCATGGTAGCATGAAAAATGTAGTTTGGCCAGAGAGCTCAGGCCACAGAAGAGGCTCCACTGCACACTATCACCTTAGTAAAATACCACACTCACCCCCTCCAGGGGATCTTAGGAGTTGAGACCCACTACGTTCCATGGATGGAGAAGGGGAGATCATATGATAGTAGTAGAAGGAAATTTAAGATTAAGGCTACGTCTACACTAGCACACTACGTCAAAGTAGCTTATTTTGACGTAAGAACATCGAAACAGGCTACTTCAATGTATGTCGTCTACACATCCTCCAGGGCTGGTGCTGTCGATGTTCAACGTCGAAGTAGTGACAGAGAATGTTGAAAGGAGCCACCCCGGAAGGAAATGTGGGGCGTCCACACACACAAGCACTCCCTGTCGAAATAAGGGGCCAGCAAAGCCCCAAGCCGCTCCCTTAAAGAGCCCCTCCCAGACACAGCTCGGCCTGCACAGCAGGAGATCCACAGAGCCGACAACCGGTTGCAGACCCTGTGCATGCAGAATGGACCCCCAGCTGCAGCAGCAGCAGCAGCAGCAGCAGCAGCAGCAGCAGCAGCAGCAGCCGCCGCCAGAAGCCCTGGGCTAAGGGCTGCTGCACGCAGCGACCATAGAGCCGTGAAGGGGCTGGGCAGAGCGTCTCTCAACCCTTCAGCTGATGGCCGCCATGGAGGACCCCGCTATTTCGAAGTAGCGAGATGTGGATCGTCTACACATGCCCTACTTCGACATTGAATGTCGAAGTAGGGCGCTATTCCCATCTTCGGATGAGAATAGCGATTTTGACGTCTCGTCGCCTAACGTCAATTTCAACATCAAAACAGCGCATGGTGCATGCAGACGCGATGCGTGCTATTTTGACGTTGTGCCGGCTACTTCGAAGTAGCCAGCTAGTGTAGATGCACCCTAAAAGGAATTGTAGTCCCAGTGGGGGACTATGGACTAGAAATGAAGGAGTGTTTTGGATGACCACATCCTGATACGAAGGTTTAGAGATAATGGTAGTTGTGTTTTCAAAGATAGGGGCAGGAAAAATTCCTTGCTTTCCCACCAAGGCAACATGTTTTCAGTGCATGTCTTGAGCCACTTACATTCTGATTTTCAGCAACGCTGGGTATTAGAATTTACAGGCAAATAAATAAATAAATGAGGTGTCAAAATTAACGGCCATTTTTAAAAACTTTGGCTCAAACTTTTCAATATGCACTGCTGACATTGTTCGGACACAAACAAATGCTGTCCATCTGCACCTGAAGATAAACTTACAATAAAATTGGGTACATGCATAGGCGTTAGATTGAGGCTCCCTGGATAACGTGTCTTGTTTTTCAACATAGACTTTGGCAAATAATGAGAAATCACCAAGATCATCAACCAAGATTTAACATGTGTATTTCATAAAATGAATATTCAAATATTGCCTGAATTTACCATGTGGTTGCTGAGACTGTAATGAAGTACACTTGCTCCTCCAGAGCAGAATTTAAGAAATGTCTTTCACTTTCCCAACGATTATATGGGTTCAAGAGTCTATTTGCAGGACATGACTCTGCTTTCTCAGTCTGCTGCTGCAACAAATATGGAGAGCTGACAGTCTCCTTGATAAACAAGACCAGATTTCAGTTCACAGGTTCAGACATCTTGAGCTCTAGCAGATGCATCTACTAAGCAAAAGAAAAGTGTGATCAGCAGTGGAACAGGTGGTATATTTCAGCTATTCGCCAGGGATTATGACAAGAGACAGAAGGGCAAAAAAGACAGAAAGGGCCAAGCTGAAAGAAAATCCAGTGTCAATGACAAAGATATGTATTACTAGTGTATTTACCTGAGGCTGGATAAAGGCCTGACAATTTTTGCTATACTGGGTCAGGTTGCTGTTTTGGAAAGGCATTCAGCCATTGTATTGAATGCTCTTTGCTCAGGAATTCTAAAGGATTTGCTTTCTCTTGTTTCATGAGCCCCACATATTCATACTGACCTAAGTGGATGCAAACCAGCTGGCCACGTCCATCACTGTAGCCACGTCCGAGAATTCCTGATTATACTTAGACCTCATACACACTGCAGCAGAGAGGGCCATTAGCTCAGGCACTTTGTAACAAACCACGGTTTAAAATGAAACCGGCAGGGAACTCAATGCACTTTGCCTAACGGAGCCTTCTGGGATTCTGGATTAAACATGAAAGACTTAATAAACATTCCACTTGTACATATCTTCGCCTTGGTGGCCTTCAGCTTGGCCGAAAAACTTCCAAAAGGTTTGTTTAACAACCTTTGTCTTCTCTATTGTGCATGTCACTGATTCAGGAATTTTTATAAGGACAGTTCAGGCTTGTAAGCGTCATTAGTAAAAGCTGAGTTAATGCACTGGTCTCAGTTTTATTAGTTTTGCCATGTTTTGTCTTTAGAGGATAAGGATGAAATAATCCTGCATATCTACCTAAGGCTGATGGTTGTTTATTTACAAATAGCACTTAGTGTCACTGTAATAGGCAAAGAAGTTCTTTGGGTCCACTTTGCGTGGGTTGGGTATTCGTTATGTCAAAGCAAGCTGCTGAGACTTAGCTGCTGGCTCGTGTACTATGCGTTAGGGTCAAAAGTTTTATGATGTTCTTGTGTGTATGCATGTGTAAACCATATATGTATACATAATGCATATATGTATGTGTATAGCTGTAATGCCTACATTATACATATGTATAAACATACACACTTCTGTATTTTATTTATATTATATGCCAGTGGTTCTCAACCAGGGGTACATGTACCCCTGGGGGTACTTGGAGTTCTTCCAGAGGGTACACTAACTCAGTGCTTCTCAACCTTTTTATGAATAAAAAAATTGGACTTATTTTATGTTCATCTAATTTTTTTCATTTCTCCTTTTTGCACAAGTACAATGGCAAGTTTATCGCCTTTAGCTAATTCCTTCCAACCAACCAGTTACAATTAAGTTGTTTAAACAAATGTGTTGCAATGGTAGAAAAATTGTGTGTGTGTGAAAATTGCAGGTACTGGGGATACATCTAATTTTTTTTAAAAGGGGTAATTCATAAGAAAAAGGTTGAGAAACAGTATTATATACCATTTATAACACACACACAAAATTAGGAACCAGTATGAGATTAGAAAAATCTGTTCAGAAAATTCTGTTAGATGCAATATTCAACTTTGCTGTAATGGAAACAGAAAATTACCACATAGGGACACAATTGTCAGTTGGGGGAGGTTTTCTTCTTCTCATATTGGTTATTAGGACGAGATCAAAATGTACGACAAACTGGGGAGGGGAATATAGCTCAAGAAGAAGCTGTTAGTCACTGTTATGCCAGTAGCTCTGACCAAGTCAAGATTAATACCTATTGATCAAACTGTTTCACTTGCTTTCCGAAAGTATTGGCATGGAAATTGTACCCATGGTGCTGTATTCAGGCAACAACACTAAATAAGACTTGGGAAGAGGATGGCAGATAGGAGTAAGACTGGAGAGACAATACAGTGGAAAGACAGAAGTGACTGAAGTGATTTTTCTGACACCATCAGGCAATGAAGAGCCATCTCTCATTTCAGAAAAGAGCTGCACTGGATTTTCTTGTTGAGAAAGCTAAGCATCATGTTCATGTCAATTGTCTTGTTTCATGAGAGAGTCTGAAAATATGAAGGCAACCAAACATGCAGAAAAGACCACCAAGTAAGATTTTCCATAGGTTTTGCAGCAAAGTTGGAGCTGTAATCGTCAGAGATATGTGCAAGAGCAATTCATAGTTAGAAAAGTTTCCCTAACAAGAGTCTACATTGCTGGAATGGGTGTAAATTTTATTTTTCTGTGTCATTTGTTGACTTAAAAAGTTTAGATTAAAAATTAAAAAACAAGGCAGCTGGTCCTCTCTGCTGGACTGAATTTAGAACACTAAGTAATAAACACTAAAAACTTTTAATATAGACCTTGAATCCTCTTACTACTTCCTGAACTTCCAATTGATGTCCAGGAAAATGGCACCCAAATGGTCTTAACAATGGAGAGATTATGTGTCCTGACATGCTAGTTGAAGTTGTTATCTAAAAATGTCACAGGCATTGTCCTGACCAGAGTTCCCTGTAAGCTGAGCACTTGGGTCGCCGCGCAGGAGAGATACAGGTGCCACCCAGCAGCATGTGTTTCTACCAGTGGTGCACATCCACATGTACCTTGGTGCACAGAACAAAATTTGTTCTGTCCATGGAGGGAAAAAAATTCGATGGAGCACTGGCCCTGGCCTATGTTCTGGAGCATGCAAAAGCCTTGGCCCATTTCTCAAAGTTAAGCACGATGAACTGTACATTTTGCTCAGTTAATTTAAAAATTGGCAACATGGGCCCCATTTGATTTGAAGTGATTTTTCTGGCCAGGAAAAGCAGCAGTTCTCATCAACACTGGAACTTCTTTGATGTATATCTCTAAATAAGCACCAGTCCATGCCACTTTGGCATCTCTCTTTGGCAGAAAATGGTGGCAGAGCCCACAAATTACCATGTCACACAAGTATCAGAGATATAGCCGTGTTAATCTGTTATCTTCAACAAGAACAAGAAGTCCTTATAGACTAACAGATATTTTGGAGCATAAGCTTTCATGGACAAAGACCCGCTTCATCAGACAAAACCACCAAGTACTTCTTTGACCTGTCTCTGTCACTCTCATGCTAGCAAAGTAATATTTCTCAATCTTCTCTTTATTCCAACATTAAATTTTAATATAGGAAAATAACAAAGATAGGACATTCTGGATACACCCAGTTAGTAACTTTATTGTTTGATAGGCTTAAAAAGGAACAGAGGGCAGTGTTAGCACATTTTCTTTTAACTGTTTTACCAATATGTAAAGTGTTAGTTGTTTGAATGCCGGTCCCCCTATAATTATAAGAGTTAATCTTGCCCAGAGAGGTGTGACAATGAGAATAGGATTAGACCCATAGACCAGAATAATGCTAGAGGCTATGGAATCTTATCAACAGTTAAAGGGTAAAATAAGACTCTGTAATTTTGTCCATTTTATCTGGTTACTATATAAATCTTATGGATTTTGTTTGCCTGATGCGCAAAATACCACCAAATCTATGTCCAGTATATCAGCTGTTACTGCATTCTTCCTCAACATAGCAACATTTATCACATAAATACAATCAGCATGCATTATAGGTTAATTAAGTTAATTCATTAAGTTGCTAAAAATCAAAAAGCACCTTTTCAGACTCAGGCACACTGAGAACAGATACAACGTCACATATAAGAAAGCCATTGCAATAATTCATCTCATAATAGAACCAAACCACAAAAATCTGATTAATAACTTAACTCAGTCCTCTTTTAAATGAACAGACTTGGGGCAGAAAACCTACTAGCATTATTAAATGACTTTAACAAGTGTATATGGTGTGTGTTTGCTAATATTACAATTATTTTCTTAATGCCTTTTCCAGTAGCATCTGGGGGGTGGCGGGGGAACCTGGCTTTACTGAAGTCAGTGACAAAAAGTCCGTTGACTTCACTGGGGCCAGGATTTTACCCCAGTTGTACCACTTGCTAAGAATGTGGAAGAGCGACTTCTCAGCTCCTACTAAACAAACACCCTGCATCTTTTAAACAGCTATGATCAAATTATAACCTGGTGCAACTCTCTTGTTTCTCTTAGTTGCAGAATTAGGATTTGTTTGTCACATAAATGTAATTACTGAGTAGAGGTTGAACCTCTCTAATCCAGCACTCTCTCATTCGGCAACATCTGTAATCCATCACATTTTTAGTTAGCTGGACAACCACTTATCATGGGTGTGGCCAAATTTCCAGTGTTCTCAAAGTTTGTTTACAGCCCTCCAGTCCTGACTCTCAGTGTTCTGTGCTGTTATTTAGCTGTAATTTACCCTAAAAGTCTTCTAAAAGCCCAGTAAGCAGTGGAAGTGTTGGTAATTCTGCTAAACAATATTGACCTCCCATGGTCCAGCAAATTCTCTTGTTTGGCACTGGTTAGGTTTTGAAGGTGGTGGACTAGAGAGGTTCAACCTGTACTAATGAACTGTGTGTTGGCAAGCTGAACAGAAATTTTATTAACATAAAATTGCCTTAGCAGCAATTTTGAAAAGTACTGTACAATAATGTGAACTTGAAAGGTAGCGTTAGTGTGAAAGCCCTGATTCATCTCTTTGTTATCCCAGTTTTATTTCAATTAAATTCCACCCATAACTCCAAAGGTGTCTTAATGTATACCGAGCTACATGAGAAACAAAGATAAATATTCTGTCTCATTTGTACTGAAGTGCCTCATATCACCATTTGGTGCAATTTAATGCTCAGGAATATGTAGGATAGATTGCATTGGCTAGAGATGAAGCAGATATAACGCAGGTAAGATTTTTCCATGGAGAGACATTAAAATGTACTAGACACCTCAGAAGTAAACAGTGTATTTCTATTTAGTAATGTGTGTATGGGCAAGGTAATTTTCTTTGCACTGTTTAAAGGTCACTAGGATTTTTCTTGCCTCTCCATCAAGTTCACTACATACTTCACAGCAAAGCATACATCTAGTTCATATATGCACAGCTGTCAGTGAAATCCTGTGTACCAAGTACCAGAACTACATTAAGAAGTACTGGTTGTGTATCTCTGGTTATTGTGATCACCATGTGGAGGGAAAATATTTAGGAGGTGCCTTTTGAATTCTAACAACTTGTCCCAGCTTTTACCAAGTGGCATGGAACACGTCTTTCCAAAGATAAAGCGGCATTTCATTTCATAGTGGCTACTTCACAATAAACATATGATGTAGTTGTTTGTTATCTACATCACACTGGGCATGAGCTGATTAAGGAAAAAACTCCAAGAGGCTGTGTGTAAATTGTGATGTGGTATTACCATACTTCAGGGCCATTTATAAATTAGCCCTATGCCAGAAGTAGTATCCCACATTTTCAAAATAGAGAAATGCAGTAGAACCGAATCAATCCATATTGATGAAGACTCCTGAATCTCACTTCTGGCAACAATGGCAAGTCACCCTGCACACTCATACGGAGGAGACAAAGAGCCTCCTTATTCCCGTGTGTAGATCCAGCATTGCTGGTTCTCACACGGATGAGCAGCTGCTGCAGGGGACACAAGTCACCTTTGCATAGGCAGGTAGTGAGCAGAGTCCGGGAACTGTTCCTCTATCCCAACACACCAACCAGTGCAGCTGAGTGGGCACCGAGAGAGAAGCAGGGGTGGAACTGTGACTCTTTGAATCGTACCAGACTTGTGGTAACTTCATGGTCTAGCCCTTAGAGACTATAAGGGAAAAAATCATGATAAATAAACCAGGAAATGCCCCTGGGAACCTCAGTTCAACTGTGCTAGTGCAGAAGGCCCAGTGTGTATTGGAAGAGAGTGCAGATTTGGGAATGAAGAGAACTGCCAGCCCCAGTAGCCAGTTATAAGTGGCCTACTTCCACATCAGAGAAATATGGAATGGGAGGGAAGGGGTGCAGAGGTGACCAGCAGGAATGTGGCATCACTTATATTGGCCCTGCACAGCAGCAGAGTCCCATTGGCTGATGCCTAAGAAGTTACCAAACAGTCGGATGAAGTAGCAGTCACTGCTCAGAAGAAACCCAGGATTAAAATCACATGTTCTCTCCCTTTCCTTCTGCAGCTCCCCTTATCAACACTCCTTTGGAAACTGTGGATGCATTAGTAGAAGAAGTTGCCAAATTCATGTGTGTTGTGGACTCCTACCCTGAGCCAGAGATTACCTGGACACGTAACAACATTCCCATCAGGTGAGAATGCAAACCCGACAAAGTGCCATATGGGGTCAGCCCTGCAAACAAGGTAGATAGAAATTTTCCATCAAAATGTTGCTTTGATGGAAAACGCAGATTCTGAAACAAAACCCCAACTCTATTTCTCTGCTTTGGTTTTGATCAGATTGTGCCGTGACTCTTCATTTTTAAAGACCAAATTGAAACATTTCATTTTGTGTTAGTTCAAATTTGGGTCTGTCTGAGCTGCTCAGGTGACTCATATGAATTACAGTTTAGATGCTCCATGCTGTGATTTTACTTCAAGATCCAGGCTTCTTGTTTGGATGACATCTCCAGTGATGCACCATGGGTAATTTGCCATGTTACGTCAGCCAGAGGGGAGACCATGCTCTGTCACAGAAGATGCAGTCCAGTTGAAGAGCCCAGCTCCTAGAATACAATGGGGGCAGATGGCATGTACCACAACAGTTCTAGGGGATGCAGAAGCAAACCAAATGTAGAAGCACCCCAAAACTTAAAGTTTCAGTTCAGTTCAGCAAGGTACACTGAAATATTTTGATTCCAGAATGTCAAAATATTTCATTTGGTAGGAAGGGGTGAAACAATATTCTGAAACAAAATGTTTAGGCTCTTTCCATGAACAGTGTGGTTATTTCAACTTCTTATCTAAAATAAGATTAAAACAAATTTTGAAATACAAGAATTTTCTGTGGGATGGAAATTCTGATTTCCCACCAGCTTTGCTAAAATGTAACACTGAGGAACATTGCATGACATAAAATTTTAGGGCTGAGTTGAAAACTATGGATGAAAAACATTAGTGAAAAGTCACGTAAGTCTCTCTTTAGTATATCCTTGCTAGAACGGCAATAAATGTTACCTCTTATGATTCTAGACAAATTACTGGATCAGATTTTTTGGCAGGAGATCATGTGTTTTCTCATGCAAAGAAATCTGAGAGTAGTAGTAGATGTGTTGGTCTGTAGCTTCACAAAGAACAAAACAGTCCTGTGGCACTTTAGAGCCCAACCCACTTCACCATGGAACAGAAAACACACTTCCCCATGGAACGGAATAACAGAATCCAGAGTTTATATAGCAGAGAGTCGGGGGTGCTGGAGGTGGGGGAAAGAAGTTACCTGCCATTAAAAGGGCAATTTCCCCACTTTTGACATTCACGGGCTGCGTCTGCATTACGAGATAACAACGACATATAGTAAATTTGAATACTTAATCTCGATATTATGAATTCAACTAAAGTGTCCAGGAAGCTTCTTCAGATTCGACCCACCTTTCCTCTGTGTCGAATTGCTGCATCTCCATTGCCCCATGCAAGTTCGACAGTGTGAGCCCTGCATTGTGCGTACCTATCCCACAGTGCCTTAGATCTGGTTGCTTGTGGGTGTTTCATGTTGGAACCCCAGAATTCACTGCATCACTAACCACATGAAAAAAGAGCCAGAGATCGTGCCATATGCTGCTGCAGCCTTCCAGCGCAAACATGGATCCACGAACACTCCAACTCATAATGCAGATTGCTTCGGCAACCACAGCAGCTGTCACGCAAGTTATCCTTCAATTCCAAAGCTCAATGACGCTTGTCTATTCTGCTGCTGCTGCTGCTGCTAAGGATAGTGTTTTGGAATAGCAATTGTGCAAACTGTGGTCCAAGAACACAGAGCTGGTGGCTGCCATGAACGCATTGATGACAGTGGAGTGGTATTTTTGGAGTTGAGAGACCAGCACACTCTGGCGGGATCACATCGTTTTGGAGTCCTGGGATGACCAGCAGTGGGTGCAGAACTTTCGCATGTGCAAGTCCACCTTTAGGGGACTTTGTGATGCGCTGGCGCCTGCCCTGAAGTGCAGCAACACCAAAATGAGGCCGGCTTTAATGGTACAAAAGTGAGTGGCAATTGTACTGTGGAAGTTTGCAACCCCCGACAGTCAGTGGCAAATCAGTCCAGGGTGGGCAGATCTGCAGAAGGATCCATGGGGATGGAGGTTGTCTGTGCAATCTGTCAGCATCTCCTCAGGAAGACTGTGACCCTGGGAGATGTACAAGCCATAGTGGATGGCTTTGCTGCCTAGGGGTTTCCTAACTGCGATGGGGCAATAGATGGCATGCACATCCCCATCATGGCCCCATCCCATCTGGTGTTGGAGTATATTAATCAAAAGGAGCACTTCTCCATGGTCATGCAGGGGTTGATAGATCACAAAGGTCATTTTACTGACATCAACGTTAGCTGGACAGGGAGGGTTCATAACATGTGCATATCCCGAAATTCAGGACTGTACCGAAAGTCCTGGATGGGACTTTTTTCCCTGATCAGAAAATCAAGATTGGCAACGTGGAGATGCCTATTGGTATACTGGATGACCCTGCGCTTCCCTGCCTGATGAAACCCTACACGGGAGCAGTAGACCCCAGCAATCATAATCACAGACTGAGCAGGTGCAGAATGATTGTGGAATGCACCACTGGGCATTTGAAAGTGAGGTTCAGATGTTTATTTACCCATTTGGATGTTTCTGAAGCTCATGTCCCCACCGTTATTACAGTGTGAGCTATTTTGCACAACGTATGTGAATCAAGGTGGGAGACTTTCCCATCTATCTGGAATTCTAAAGCGGAGACAATAGGCAGGGCTTACTCGCAGCCGTCTATGCTGCCATCCACCAGTAGCCATGCTCAGGCTGCAGCAGTAAGAGACGCTTTAAAAAACAGCTTTATGACTCTGTAACGCACATGGTACCTATGTATGTCTCCACCATAACGCCAATAAATCAACCGTGCCATAATGAATGAGTTGCCGTAAATAGAATGTGCTGTGCCCTCAGCATCCCCCCACCTCTCGCCCCCCGTACACAGATCCCTCAGCCGCATGTCTGCTGCAGTGGCATTCACCCTCCCCTCAAATGCCTGGTTCCCTTAGCTGTGCGTCTGCTGTGGACAAGGGAGTTTCACTGGGCAGCTGTGCCTTCAGCGGCTCTCGCCCTCCCCGCCACCCGCCTGTTTTGATTTGTGTTCCCCTCCCCGCCACTCCTGCAGAACAAGAAATCACACCGAGCTCAAAGGAATGATTTTATTTGGTGGGGAGAAGATGTTTAAGTGGCTGGAAAAAGAAGCCTCCCCAAAGGTGCTTGAATAGCCTTTTCCAGTGGCGCTTGGGGCTGGAGTGGCAGGGTAGCCTTCCCTTCCCTCCTTATGTGTGGGGACCCCAATGACGAGGGGTGGGCAACTTCCCCTCAGGGGATGTGTTGCGGGGACCATGACAATGGGGGGTAGGCACCCTCTCCTCAGGGAACTCTGGCCAGCGGGTATGAACTCCAGCCAGTGGGTATCAGCTGATGCCCTGCTGCTTCGGGAGTCCTTCTGCAACTGAAGCAGGGAGTGCAGGATCTCCGTCTGCTCAGTAACAGCCGTTACGAGCTTTGCCGCGACCTCAGTCTGCTTTGCCGTGACCTCAGTGTGCTTTGTCGTGGCCTCATTCAGCTTTGACAATTGCTGCTGCTGCAGGTACGGCATTCTCTTGTTAAAGGTACTTGACTCAGATGCCACTCACCTGTACTGTGATGCCACTGAGCAGGGTCCTTTGTCAAGTTTTTGTGCTCTGCCTGAGTGTCTTGCACGTGCTGCAGGATCGTAACTTGTTTGCATTTCCTGCGTCTCATGGTTTTCTCTGCAACACTGGACAATGGGTCTGGAAAATGAAGGTCAATATTAAGATACAATTGACATAATGTGCTTTGAAGTGCAATGAATGTGTCTTTCTGTGTACTATCACTGAAAGTGTACTTTTGAAGGACACATGGGTTATTAAGAATGGGACAGTAAGCGTGCATTTCACAATACCTCGCCTGCCATCAGTTCTCTAGCGCATTGCTTTGTGGACATGGTAAGATATAATCAATTGTCCTCTTTTGGTGAGAATGGGAAGGTCTGCCAAGCAGGGGCAGCTGCCAGGTGTCCTGGCCGGGTGCCCTGTGACAGTGACAAATGGATGGCTGTGTGTGGGGCTTCAATGCACAATAAAAATAATATAAAGAAAAAAATTATCCAAAGAAAGGCTGGATGTAAAGGGACACAGGAGAGGAAAAGCACAGCAGAGGAATCCCTCATGTGGCACAGGGGCATTCCTGAGAACTGAAAATCAATGGTGCTTGGTAAGGGACATGGGAGGAGAAACGCCCAGCAGAGCCTGGCAGCAGCATGGCATGGTGGGGGTCATGAAAAATGAAAAGAAATGCTGGTTGGAAAGGGACATGCGATGGAAACCCCAGAGAGCCTGCAAACCATGTTGTGGGGTAGGTAACAGAGTGCCTGCCAGTTGCTGCAGGCCAATGTAAAGGGCTAGGAAGAATGTTAAAAAAAAACAACCAAACAAAAAACAGATGCAAATTGCTGTGCTTGTACAGGTTGCCAAAGAAGACATCACCCTCCTAAAACTCACAGATACAGAGAAAGAACGGCTACTCCTGCAGGGTGACCAAAAGCCTGGAAAATTTGCTAAAATGCTGTGTGGTGCCATGACACCAGATCACTATCTGGTTACCCGGCATGGCAAGCCACAAGGAAGCCACAAGTCAGGTCTGCCCAAGAATCTTGTGAAAAAAATACAAAAGTGCCTGGATGAGGCTTTCGAGGAGATCTCCAAAAAGGAGAAGCTCCACCCCAAGAAACATTAACACACTGTTCTATGAGGCACAGAAGCAGAGCTAACAAACCTGTACCTATCCAAAACTCTATAGCTATACCCAGCCCCAACCTGCTTCTAGCATGCAGAATAAAGACTCACCTGAACTGCTTGCTCCAGAGAGCTCGGGGACCGGCATGGAGGTGACTGGCATGGAGGGGACTGCCGTGGAGGGTCCCGGTGTGGAGGGGACCGGTTCCAGGTCTATGGTGAAGAGCTCTGGGCTGTTTAGAACAACTTCCTCTGTTCCCTGCTCACTGCTCCCTTCTTCCTTTCCATTGACCTCTTCCTCTGGGCCATGCTGCTCCTCCGTGCTCACCCCAGAATCCATACCAGGGCCTCCACAAGAATCGCAATTCAACTGGGACTCCATGGTGGGGATGCTCCCGATAAGCATGGGGAGCTGTTGATAATAGCAGCAGGTCCATGGAGCCACCCCTGACCACCGGTTGGCTTCCTGGACCTTTTGATAGGCCTGACTGAGTTCTTCAACCTTCACCCAGCACTGCATAGAGTCCCAGGAGTAACCTGGGCTGCTATCTTGCGTGCCGTCTGATTATAGATGGCCATGTTTCTCTTTGCCACCAGAAGTCTCTTCGCTGCTGATTGGTCTACCAAAACGGCAATGAGATCCAGAATCTCCTGCTAGATTCAAGCTGGGGCTTTCTTGCGAGCCTGAGAAGTGCTCGTCAGATCACTACTTGGCGTACTCAAGATTGCATTACAGGGCTGCCGATAACTGCTACTGATGTGGTGCAATGCAATGGGCAAAGGGATTTTTTCATAATGGACACCCTTTCTATTTGCAAGGCTGGGCTGCTAAATTCCAATTCCAATTTTAATTCAAATTCATTCCAAACTTCATGGGCTTACTTTGACCTCCTTCCTGCACACCTGAGAGCAGGGCACAACAAAGCAGCCATGTTTAGAGGGTCACCACGTAGCTGTGTGGGATACATACAGAACACTTCTGGAGGCTAACAAATTTGAATTAAAGACATGGTGCTTCCACACTCGCCTGGATTCAAGATTTTAAATTCAAGATCGATGCTATATCTGTCCTGTAATATCTATATTCTGTAATCAGCATTGTGGATCAATAAATCGAGTTAACAGTATTACGTGTGAAGACAGTCACACTTTAATATCAGGGTAAAGCCCTGAAATTCAAATTTATCTCATAGTGTAGATGCAGCCACAGGAAAGAGACATGCTACCTAATTTGCTCAATTAACTAGTCCTATTAGTGACAAGCAATGACCACCGTTCCCTGCTATATAAACCCTGATTTCTGTTTTTCCACTTCAATCATCTATTGAAGTGGGTTTTCCCCACAAAAGCTCATGACCTAATACATTTGTTTGTCTCTAAGTTGCCACAAGGACTGCTTGTTATGGGTGAAAAAAAGATGTTTGCGATATTATGTTTTGAAAGAGCACGTGGAGCATCCACCCACAAAATGCGCTCTTTTGATCTGAAATCGAACAAATGTCTCCTTTCTTTCAGAAGCCCTGTTCAGCTCCAGGATCAGGAACAGTGTCTTCTTCCGAAATAAAGTGCGTGTAGATGCTCTACGGGCCCTTTTTTGACAGATCAGTCCTCATGACATTGGTTCTTCTGATCTCTGGTCCATTCTTTTGAAAAAGCTGGGGCCGTGTGGCCACTCTCTATCGAAAGAGTGGATCAGGATCAATCTTTCAATCTGCTTTTTGGTGTGTGGATGTGCTCTTTTGAAAGAAGTTATTTTCGGAAGAGATCTTCTGGAAGAACTTCTTTCGAAGGACCACTGTAGTACAGTCGTAGCCTGTGAGTATACAAAAAACAGATCCTTTTTTAGCTTCACAGGTTACATTTTTGAAAGACATTGCCTTAAGTATTGGGGTCCCACTCTGCCACAGCTGGGGTCTGATTATCAGCACTACTGCTGAGTATTCAATAGAGTAATGGCCATTCAGCACCTCTGAAAATCATGTCTTTGAAAATGAGGGGCTAAACCCACATCCTCAAAGGCATTTCGGTGCTTTCAATTGATTTCAGCAGACGACCGCGGCAGATGGAGGCAGGGGTTACACAAGGGCCTTCAGAAGGGCGAGATGAGGATCAGATAGCTAGCAGAGGAGAAGCGAGCGCACAGAAAGCACAATAAGGACTTGCCAGACACCCACCACATCTGCAAGAGATGCAGCAAGGACTGTCACTCTCGTGTGGGTCTTCATAGTCACAGTAGACGCTGTAAATGAAGCCCTCAATTGAAACTATAAAGGGCACGATCCATAGTCTATGCAGACTGAAGGATGCCTACTACTACTACTACTAGGTGCCTAAATATCTTTGAGGATCTAGGCCTACGTTACTTGCCTGACATCACGTAGGAAGTCAGTATCAGGCATACAGAGACAGAGCTCCTGACTCTTACTCCTGTGCTTTAGCCACAAAACTGTCTTTCCTGCGCACCATTTAGAACTTCTATTTTACACTCTACTTTGTAAACGCCTACACTTTCCAAGGAGAACTAGGAAAGGCAGCTAATTGACATCCTGAAAGCAGTTAGTGGCAGTTATGACCATGCCAATGTGTGCTAGTATGGTTTATTTAAACTGTGGTTACGCAGAACAGCTGACCATAAAAACTTTCTATTTGATCAACTCCAGCTCCATTGTCCAACCTAAATAGTAGCGTGGAAGCTTTCCTAGAACTCAGACAGCCAAGATAGCTTTATAATGTTGCCAGGGCAGTTCTGGTAACATGTCTGCTTCTCAGTAAGCTCTCTAAAGTGTAGCTGTTCACGACATGTATTTGGCCACCATACAGATCATACTGCTAAACTTAGTTTGAGAAAATTGTCTTACAATGTCTTCCACTATGGCACAATCTCCAAAAGCTGTATACATAGATTATACTTACATTTGACATAGAAATCAACTGCTGACACGCAATTTTAGCTACACCAATTGTGTAGCTAAAATGGACGTAGCTGTGGTCAACTTCAATGTCAGCCTACACCAGGAAGATTAACGGGAGCCCTTGACCTTCCTTATTCCTTGCCTCTTGTGAGGAGTACCGGGTTTGACTTTGACCCCTGAGAGTATCACTTTGTGTGTGCATGAAATCAAACCCTGGAAGACTGATGTAGCTTAAGTCACACACCTGTTCTATAGTGCCTCTGTATCAACTGCATCAGGGCATGTTCTTTTTCTGCTGTGTACTGTCCTGTCAAATACGGTAGCAGCTTTTGCTCACTAATTTTAAACCCTCATGACAAAGACTTGCTTACCTGCTCAACACAGCTCTCCTGCTGCGTAGCACTGTGTGAACTAATGACACCAGGTGACTGACTAATAAAAATACAGAAGTCTTTGATGTACCATTGTTGTGTGACAGCCACACAACGGAAGCAGTATAAAAAGAAAAATACAAATTGAGCCTCTCTAATCTTACACTCTCTTGTCCAGCAAAATCTGTAATCCGACATGATTTTAGTTAGCAGGATGTCCATCTGTCTTGGGTGTGGCCAAGTTTTGTGCGGTCCCATAAAGTTTGTTTACAACCACCAGCCCTGACTCTGTGTTCTGTGCTGCTATTTAGCTGTAATTTATCCCTAAATGTCTTCTAAGAGCTCAGTAAGCAGTGGAAGTGTTGGTAATGATGCTGGGAAATCCTGACCTCCCATAGTTTGGCAAATTCTCTGGTTTGGCACCAGTCAGGTCCTGAGGGTCCAAACTAGAGAGGTTCAACCTGTATTATCAATCGTCTTATCAAAACTTAAAGTCAAGGTCAGGGTTTGGTTGGACCAGGACAAGGGGAAGTAAGTGGAATGTGATTGCTTTCCATCAAATCGGAAAGGGAGGGTTTTGATAGGAGGGACTGTTATATTCACAAATGACTGCAGGGGGCATCAAGCAGAGGGAAGAGATATATTCATGAATGACCATAGGGAAGCAGTAAGTACTGGACCCCAGTCCCAGGGAGCAGCTGCTGGCTGGAATCTTGGCATCTGCCATCCCACCCTGTCCCAGGGAGCAGCTGCCAGCTGCCATGTGGTACCTGACACCCTGGGCTGCCCTTGGGCTTCCAAGTCACATGCCCCCCCGCTGACATTAGGGGAAAGCCAGTGGGTGGCCTGCATGACCCCACCCCTCCCTGAGCCAGCTCTGGGGAGAAGCTGGCAGGTGGGCCACATGGCCCTCTGCTATCCCTGGAGCTGGGCAAAGTCATTTATATTATATTATATATTTGCAGAGATAGCCATCCCAACTGCATCTCCTCTGTGACTCTGGTAATCTGGGCTTATATTTTGCTCTCATTTAGAATTTGATCCTGATCCAACTGTCATAAATAGCAAAGGTTAGGCTGACATCAGTAAGCACAGAATTGGGCTCTTACACAACATAAAGGCTCAAATCTTGGTCCCTTTGAAATCTATAGTAAAACTCCCATTGGCTTCATCGGGGTCCTAATTTCATATATTTCATTCATTTTGGAAAACTGAGAAATACTATTTTGTTTATCACTTTTACAGTTCAAATGTTTGTAATAAAAATGTAAAATGAGCACTACACACTTGGTATTCTGTGTTGTAATTGAAAACAATATATTTTGAAAATGTAGTAAACCATCCAAAATATTCAGTAAATTTCAATTGGCATTCTATTGTTTAACCATGCAATTAATTTTTTGAATGAGTCATGTGAGTTAACTGCAATTAAATCAACAGCCCTAATAAATACCACAGATTAGATAGACAGAAGACTGTACAGAACGAAATCGGTATAAATACATTTAAAAGTTTCACCATTTTAGGAACCACGAGAAAAAGCTGAACTTGTAATCGCTATCTATCGAGTGAGTTTCGTGACTTAGAGTGAGTTCAGATTTAAGCTGTACATCTTGGGCTCTTACCACCACGTCACTGTATCCTGCAGGCTGTTTGATACCCGGTACAGCATACAAGAAAACGCACAGCTTCTGACCATTCTGAGTGTAGAGGACAGCGATGACGGAGTGTATTGCTGCTCAGCGGACAATGGAGTTGGAGTGCCTGCAAAAAGCTGTGGGGCTTTACAGGTCAAAATGAGTAAGTTGGGGGAGCCCCATTAAACTGAGTGAATGATAAAAGCTGATCTCTCCCTGGAATTCAACTAGTAGACACTTAGGCCTCCATTCTGCTGCTATGGGGAGAAGGAGGGGGGAGCTTCTCTTTTGCACTACAAAGACAATTTACAGTATCATGTGCTTTGCACACCTGGTTTTCTATGGGGGTTTCTACATCTGGCAAATGTAGTCAGTGTATCTTGCACTGACAATGGTATTTGGATCTTTGTATATACATGTTTATTGACCATATTCTTGTTCTTCTGACCACTCAATCCTTAATAAATCCCCCAGCTATTTTGTGACAAAAAATACTAGAAACCCTTACAGGACCTGAATAGGAATGTGAGAAAAAACAGTCATCTGTTCAAGCTTCATGCACCAAATGAAATGTCAATGCCATGTGCCTTGTGACTCTAAAAACTATAAGGTAGGGTTATCTTACTGATGGACACTTACAATACCTCTGCTGACATTTTCACTATTGATATTATCAAGGGATTTGCTGAGGACTATTAGTCTTAAATTCCATCCCCCGTGGAGAGAATGATGCCTCTACCACTTGGGTATATTGCCTCAACTCAACAGCAACATGATGACAGTCCTTCCAACCACTACAGCTGGGCACAGGCATGGCTGTATTCTCCGGTGAATGATGCGTATGGGAACTCTGCATCCCCAAGGCCCAACCATGGCAGGTTAGATTTTAAAAAAGGGGCTTCAAAGAAACGAACACTAGCATCTATTTCAGCAATGTTTGTGTTAATCAGATGGCTGGGTCTCTTTTAACATTTCCACTCATACAGGTGTGGGAATTCACATGTAACCAGACCCCACAGACAAAAGGTATGAAGAAGCTTATGAGAGTGACTACCTGAAATAAAGTGTAAGATTGCGAAAGATTGTGCCTGCAATGCTCTACTCTGAAAAGACAATGTCAGATTAAAACAAATTGTCATGGATCAAATCTTTTCGCTAGAGTAAAGGGGAAGAAAAGGATGGAAGGAAGAGTCTGTCTAAGAGTGTACCTGAACCATATCTCTTGTTTGCTGTTCAGATTTAATTTTGGCCTTTTTGTTTTAGAACCTAAAATAACTCGTCCTCCTGCAAATGTAAAAGTAATAGAAGGAATAAAAGCCGTTCTCCCTTGCACTACAATGGGGAATCCCAAACCTTCTGTCTCATGGATCAAGGGAGAAACTGTTCTAAAGGTGAGTAAAGAATGACATTAAAACATTGCTTTGTATGCTAAAAATATGACACCACTCCAAGTATTGGCCAGTTCTACCACAGAAGCATTTTAAAAGATGCAGACATCATGTAGAAAATGTCAAACGATTTTGGTTAGGAATCATTTGCTTTCTATAGAATTATTTTGTGAATTTCTTTATCTCATTTTTCAGTTACAACTAGATCTGGCCAATACAGCCAAAAAGAGTTTGTGAATCTAATTGTGAATAAAACCTAATGATCTGCTATGCAAATATTCATTCACAAGCCTTTAAAAGGTATTTACAAAAATTTCAGTGAGTTCATTGAACAATACAAACTAAACTTATTGGACAGGAGGATCCAGGTTTAAAGTTCTTAAGTCATAAAACTATAGAAATAATTATTGTTCAAAAGGGAAACATCCCTTCCAGCACTGTTGAAAGGTATTTTAGAATTCACATAACAGTTCCTGTAGGACAGTCCATGTTTGTAAATGACATTTCTACTTTTTCTTAATTTAATTTACAAGGTATGTTCATTTTTTCCATTTCCCAACTCTCCCTGGCCATCTCGGGCAGGAAAATGCTCGAATTGCTGTTCTGGAATCAGGGAGCTTAAGGATCCATAATGTTCAAAGAGAAGACGCAGGACATTATCGCTGTGTTGCGAAGAACAGCCTGGGCACAGCCTACTCAAAGCCAGTCACAATGGACGTGGAAGGTGAGTGACCCTAATACCTAGACCCCCGGTATCCAATACGCTTCCCATTTGCCACATGTGGCAAATGTGTGGGGTGTCCCTTCAGCCACTCCACACATGTGCCCCACCAAATGGTGGGACAAGTGTGTGGTGGCAGCAGCTCATGCGCTTGGGCGTTGGCTCGGGGGCTCATGTGGCACGGCAGCTCAGGCTTCTCCCACCGCGTGGCTCCAGTGAGTAACCTGGTGAGTGTGTCACCTGGCTAGGGGTGGGGGGCTGTGGGGATCTGGTAAAATTCTCTTGGATACCAGTGACCTAGACTATTAGCATTTAAAGATCTTTTGGCCATATACAACCCAATTTTAACAAATAAATGGGACTTAAATTTGGTTATTCAAAGGTATGTGTTAGAGAGGGGTGCAAAGGGCTAGAGAAGAGCAAGCAAAGAAAAACGCATGTTCAGAACATTGGCGCTCAGTCCACGAGTGAAGGAAAAGCAAAGGAAACAAACCAGCAGGTACATTTTTTGGGTTACTTTCTGATGATCTATGGAGAAGATAACTCCTGCACATCCTAAGGCACGATTCCCACTGAGGGCAATCTAAAGACTCCAGGACTTGCCCTACATAAGTACTTTATGTATCTCACTTTTCGTTGCCCCATGTGCTGGTTTGTAAAGTCTTCCTTATGGCTCTAGCCTGTATGTTTCTAGCTTGGCCCGAGTGGGGAATGGTGGAGCTCCAGAGAGGCTCCAAGCGGCTGCAAAGTGCTCGTTCAGAGCTGTCAACAGTTCAGAATATTACAGCACTACTTCTGAGCTTACTATAAAGAACTGCAGCATTATCATGGTTACTAACTTGTGCTACCTTTTCTCCCGTCTTTTATTTAAATTGGTCAATCTCCAGCAAAACAGATCAGTTCCCTTCAAGGAACTTGTGCGTTTTTCCTCCTGCTAAATTGGACGCTGGATTGACTTTGTTTGTGGTGTTTAGTGACTTGTGAACAGAGTGTTTGCCCTCTGGTATATATCATCATCACCAACAACTGCAGAGTGCTCAGAAAAAAAGGCTGCAGCAGAGATAGGGTAAAAGTTAAAAACATTCTGATTTCTTAGATACTCTAACAAAAGTTAGGTCAGGCAGTGCTTTATGGGGGTCGCGGTGGAGGAAGGATTAAGCCAATGGGTGAACCAATCTGCATTTCCCATTCTGAATGGAAACCCCATGCTGCAAAGGGGATGCCCATTTTCCCAGGAACTTTAGGGGAGGGCTCGGCACCCCCAAAAGGGGCAGGGCCGTGGGCAGTGAGGAGGAGGAGCAGGTCCGGAGACAGCCAGCCCTTAGAGCTGTGCAGACTATGGAGCTAGGCTTGTGTCCCCTGCCCTCAGAGCCCCATAGATGCCAGAGGTGACACTCCGACTGCGATCCAAAGGGGGTTGGGGCTCTGGTCACTGCCATTGCTGCAGAATCACTGGTCCCTTGGGCAGCTGCCCCCTTTGCACCTCTATTCCCCTGTTGGCAGGCCTGGCTGCATGGTTTTGGTCAGGTCAGGCTATATTTAGCATTATGATGACATCTTTCTATATATAAGATGCAATCTCTCCAAACTCTCAATAACGTCTTTGGAAGCAGGATGTGGCCCATTGTACCATCACAAGTTATTGCAGGTTTGTTGTTTGCCAGACACACACTGTTCTGGTATGGCTATGGTCTGAAGAAGTGGGTCTGTCTCACAAAAGTTCACCACTTAATAAATTATTTTGTTAGTCTTTAAAGTGCTACTGGACTGCGTTTTTGTTTTGATAGAATATACACTACCATGGCTATCTCTGTTACTATTGCAATATCACAATTTTTCAGTCTCTTGAATATTTCACTACACAAGTTTTCTGCACATCAGAAGATACTTTCATCTCAGATTCAGTGTATTGGAAGGTATTTTGTTATAACTGGTGATCGGGACTTCTTGGGGTTCATACCTGGTGTTGCATGCAGCCAGCCCACAATTTTGGATCTAGGTCTAAATTGCTGTAGCATTTGAGGCTGTTTTCTTAGGGCCCATTGTAAAGATAAAATCCACGAGGTCCTGTAAGGAATTAATTGAACTGGGTGCTGTTCAGTGGTACTTCCCCCACAGGGCAGAACCAGCCTGTTTTTAATTTTTAAGTTACGGGATTGCTGGAGCCAGATACAAAGTCTGATCGTGGAATTGCATCAGAATCGGGGTGGGGTGGGTTAGTGTTTTGTGCCTGTTAATTCAATCTGAGTAAATCAACAAAGTCATATTGCAAAGAGCTCTGCAGGCATCCAAGAAAAAACAGTGCTTAATTACTTAAGGAAAGCTCAGTGCTCATAAACAAACTATTCCACAAGATTCCATTCATGTACGTTTGACTATGTTGTTCACTAGCTGTTGACTAAGTTGTTCACTAGGCTTACTTTGCTTTTTCTAACGAGGCACCCATATAAACACACCTCATTTCAGGGTTTGCTTTGATTTTATTGCTTAGCTTCCAAAATCCAAAGGTAAAAATCCTGCACAGCGTAAGAGTCTGTGTGTCCAGCAAACATTAACAGTTGTGTGTGCACACACGACACCCCCTCAAGCACTCAGCAGACTGATTTATTGCCTGGCACACACATATTAGTTGTCACTATTTTTAGTATTTTGCCCCGATGTCACAATTTTAAAATAGCTCCAGGTACATGTTAATTTAAAACAGCATGGTGCAGGCAATCAGTCCTCCACTAGGTCATCTGCCTGTATTCATCACCATTCATAGGAGCGTGCATAAGTAAAGTCACAAAAATACTTGTCCTATATTACCTTTCCTTAACTGAAATAAAATAGCTGCTCCTAGCTGATATCTAGATACAGATATTCACTGAAGCAACTGGACTGTGTATTATTCATTAATATTAAAATGTAGTTACTGAGAATGATTGGAATACTATCAACTTTTATCCCAGAACAAATGTGCATTCCAAAAACAGTACAAATATGTTTAATATCATGTTAAATATAAATCATGTTGAGCCTGATTTTGAGGGCTTCTAATTTTATGGCTAGAGTCTTAGGCCTGCAGTTAGTTTCAGGCACAATTCACAACACATAATTTTCTAACTGCTTGAGGGATTAAACGAATGCTTACTAAATTCAACGGAGTATTCATGTGCATAAGATAGGCACATCCTTAAGTACCCTTCTGAATCAGCACCAAGGAACCTCAGGTTCTCAGAGTTGCAGATAAATTATTATCCTGCATGGTTAAAGAATTAAAACTGTCTGAAAACACTATATTCTTTGCACTTCCACATTTGGGGGCTTGAGCTGATGTAAATTATGAACCTAGTCCAGCCCCCATTGGAATGAATAACAGAGTCTCAGTGGCTGCAATTATCCAGGACAGAGTTGGTCAAATAATACCAAAATCCCTCTTTTTTTTTTTTTTTTTCAGGAAATTTTATCTCCCCCTCCCTGGCCCAAACATTCATTTCCTAAATGAACTGCAGAAGTTTTTCTGTTTCTTGATACAACCTGAAGCTCACCTCTCCCTGATGTTGGTGTTTGGTTTTTTGTCATCTTCCCTCCCCACACATACTGATTCATCGCCTCTGAAATTGTTCCTTTTTTGTATCGAAAATATTTCACCAAAAAAGTTGACCAGCTCTAAAGTAGGATAAGGGCCTAAATGAGGTAGAATTCCTCTAGAGCCCTTCCTTACTCTGTCCAGCCTTACTGCATAGCCTATGAATCTTCAGTACAACCAACTTTTCTTTTGCAGGCAAAATACCTCCCTTTTGAAGTCCATAGGAATTTTGCCATTAATTTCAATGAGGCCAGTATTTCATCCATACTTTTTATCAAAAAGCCTAAAATGCCCTAACCATTTGCATTGTGCTTATATAACACCAACAGACCCAAGGCAGGCTCAAACTGGGGCCTAAATTTAAGCCACATTGCCCTTAGCTAAGGTTGTACAACAGACTCACTGTGCCACTAGGTGGGACTACATCCAGAAAGTGTGGGGTTTATTCTTTCAAGAAATTTGCACCACAAAAGTAAAGGCAAGTCTAAACCAATTTTCACCAGAGCATACACAAAGTATTTTTCCTTGCTAAGGACCAGCTTGCTGCCAAATCTTAGCTTTCTTCCCCAAGAAATACTCAAAAAAATGTTTGAACATTTTTTTACAAGATAAGAAGTCTGCTTTTTAATTTTTGTTTTTACTTTCAAAACTGGCTGAGCAGTTTTCATTAAAACTCTTGAAAACAATTCAACTGGCTTCTGAATCCAAGCCTACAACAAGCAAACTTTCATGAAGCTATTGAACCACTAAATACAGAGCCTTAGAATGGAAATGATTATGGAACCTTAAGAATAACTCTTTCTAATTCTCAGGTTACAATATAAATATAGTTTGGTATATAATGAATGCATTGTTCACAGTAGCAGAATAAAGTCATGTATGCATACTACAGTGTAACGTTACGTTTTTTGCACACAGCTTGAAAAAAAATACTAGGAAATTGGTTAAATAAGTAATTCCAAAAAAGTAATTCTACTGGCACTGATATTGATCCTGTCTATATTGTGCCATTAATATTAGTATACAGCACTACATCTGGTTCATTATAATACAATTCAACTGCTTTCATAATAGGTGGTAATTAACTGACAATAATTGATGATGGCGTTCCCATGGAATTGAACAGGACATCCATAGGAACCTGCAGGATTTTAATGAATCCTGAATCATGCTGATACATTGAATGATCACATTGAGATCAAAAGTCTGCAGCTGGAATGGTCCGTACAGGCACGCACTTCAATTTATTAAAGTAGAGCCTGCATATTTCAAACCCTCTCTCCCGCCCACCCATTTAACAGCAAACATCTGAGTGCAGCAAAAACTGCACGGCTGGGTTTGAACAGAGGAGATTTAGGTATTCACAAGAGGGGTGGGAATGCAAGTGGCAAGCATTTGTCAGGAGAGTGTTGAAAGTAGCAATGTTAGATGAGCTGAAATAGTAACTAAGGATGGATGGGTGCAAACTATTTTTACTATTCGAGCATGGCCAGCAGTAATAAATTTACACAGCAAGGGGAATGGAATGCAATTATCTCTGTCTTTGGAGACATCCTGGCACACCGGAGCTTACTTTTATTGTTTCATTCCAGAGATGGTCTTAAAGTAGAACCTCAGTTTCCAACAGCCCAAAACTTTGGGGGTGTTGAGGTCTCTACACACATATGCAGATGTCATGTCCTTGCATGTATAGCTTCCCCATTTACATCCGTGCAGAAGGAAGACGGAGCATGGCCCTCGATTGAGTGAAGAATGCAATCCTTAACCCTTTTCTGATAACGGGGAAAATGTGGAGCTTGCACAGGCCACCCTGCCCACATAAAACTTAGCATTTGTGTTGCTCTGGATGTGACAAATACAACAGAAGTATTTCCAGATTGGAATAAAAAAAGCAGTCCAGTAGCACTTTAAAGACTAACAAAATAATCTAACAAGACAAACAAAATAATAACAAAATATATCTCTCTGTTACTGTTTCCAGATTGGGGTACTGTATTCCCAATGACTGCAGCGCTAAGTATATTTGCAGTGATACTTTTCAAGCATCAGTTCTGCTATGCTGATGCCACTAAGGTTGATCCAGAAAAGAGCATGTTGGTAGAGCTCATTGCAGGCACACAGTGTCAGAAACTGTTGAAAACTGTGCATACCGCCCCCTCTTCGCAGTCATAAAGGCTGATCTTGGAAAAAAAAGCAAATTTTGTAAAAAGGGAAAAAGGGAGACTCTGGGGACCACACACCAGTCAGCCTAACCTCAGTCCCTGGAAAAATAATGGAGCAGGTCCTCAAGAAATCCATTTTGAAACACTTTCATAAACCCTGTTTATGAAAAATAAATCCCTCAAAAGGCTTTCTGCCATGAGTTCTGTTTATGTTTTAAGACTAGATATAGTTGATATAAAATTTTGAGGAATAAAGGGACTTTGATGTTGCCCAGGCACTTCGAAGTACTGGCAGGTTAGCTGTGGCTACATGAGAGCCGGCACTTCAAAGTTTAGCACTTGAAAGTTGCTGCGGGGGGAGAATTGGCTTAATGAAGTGCTGCATACGCATTGCAGCTCTTCATTAGTAATCTCCCAACACCCTACTTACCATGCTCCCTTCAAAGTAGGGAGCTAGTGTGGACACACCCTTGGAGTAGAAGAAAGTTATGAGGAACGTTCAACGTGGATTCACCAAGGGCAAGCCATGCCTGACGAACCTAATTACCTCCTATGATGAGATAACTGGCTCTGTGAATATGAAGAAAGCAGTGGATGTGATAAACCTTGACCTCAGCAAAGCTTTTCGTTTGGTATCTCACAGTAGTCGGGCCAGTCAGTTAAAGAAGAATGGGCTGGATAAATGGACTATAAGGTGGATAGAAAGCTGGCTATTGTCAGGTTCAATGGGTAGTGACTAATGGCTTGATGTCTAGTTGGCACCTGGTGTCAAGCTGAGCACTCCAGGGTTGGTCTTGGTGCTGCTTCGTTGAGTATCTTCATGCGTGATCTGGATGATGGGTTGGTTAACAGTTGCAGCAAGTTTGCAGATGACACTAAGCTATGGGGAGAGGTAGATATGCAAGAGGGTGGGGATAGAGTCCAGAGTGACCTAGACAAATTGGAGCATTGAGCCAAAAGAAATCTGGTGAGGTTCAATAATGACAAGCACAGAGTTCTGCACTTGGGATGGAAGAATCAGGCTGAGAACCCACTGGCTAGCAGCAGTTGTACAGAAAAAGACCTGGGGATTACAGTATATGAAAATTTGGATATGAATCAGTGTGCCCATGTTGCCTAGATGGCTAATGGCATATTGGGCTGCATAAGTGGGAACACTGCCAGCAGACTGAGGGAAGCATTTATTTCCCTATGTTTGGCACTGGTGAAGCCATATCTGGAGTACTGCATTCAATTTTGGGGGCCCCCACTGCGGGAAGGATGTGGACAAATTGGAGAGAGTCCAATGAAGAACACCAAAATGATTAGGGGGCCTGGGTCACATGTCTTATGAGGAGAGGCTGAGGGATATGGGCTTAATTATTCTGAAAAAGAGAAGAATGAGCAGGATTGGAAAGCTGCTTTCAACTGCCTGTAAGGGTGGAGACTCCAAAGAGAATGGAGCCAGGCTATTTTCAGTGGTAGCAGATGACAGAACAAGGAATAATGGCCTGAAGTTGCAGCAGCAGAGGTCTAGTTTGGATATAAGAAAAAAATATCATTATGAGGGTGGTGAAGCACTGAAATGGTTTACCTAGAGAAGTTCTTAAAGGTATACTTTTGTCAAAGCTCTGGCTGGAATGATGTCATTGGGTTGGTCCTGCTTTGAGCAGGGACTTAGACCAGATGACATGCTGAGATCTCTTCCAGCCGTAATCTTCTATGATTCCATGATCCACCAAGGAGAAGAGTGGCCCTGTCTACGAAAAGCGTGCACTGAAGATGGCTAGCAAACAATATTTGTATGAAAAATAAATCCCTCGAAAGGCTTTCTGCCATGCATTCTGTTGATGTTTTAAAACTAGATGCTTATAGCTGACATTCAAAGGCTACACACCATCCATAGCAAATAATAGCAGATGTGTTACCACCAAAATGGAGCACTGCAGTAACTTTGGTGGATTCAGGGCAAGGCCAGAGCATCAAATGATTGGGACCCAGCCCTCTACTCCCAAATTGTTGCCATCTTCTGATTTCAGTAGACCATGGGATCTGTAGACACTCAGAGTCAGGCTCCCTGGTCGGTTTGATCTGTCTCTCACAGTCATTAGTTTTCAGCCCAAAAAACCCAGGAACTGTGGTCTCTGATCAGATTGTTTTGCTCTGCCCTGGTGCCAAAAAGAAACCTTAAAGCTGACAATACATCACATCACAGAAGACCCCCAACTGGTGCAGAGTGGCACAGTCATCCTACATATATCAGGGTATACTATATTTCAAAAGTTCCCAGCCGACATGATAGTCCCCAGAGACGGCAGCAATTCAGCCTCCATTTTGGTAGCCAGTTCACACCAGAAACCAAACTAGCTCCATCTTCTGCAACTATCATGGAGTCCAATGGTGGTGAATATCTGTCTTTCCTTCCTTCACCCCAGGTCCCATGCTGTGTGGAGTAACAGATCAGGATCACAGAGCTATATGGGCTGTTGGACATTTTTTCTTTCCCAGGAAGGAATCCCTTGATCTCAGACAATTTAAGAAGATGTAGACTGGAGGACCCAGAGGAACCCTTCATTATATATTTGTGAGGACATTTCAGGCCAGGCTATTTGAGTTGATCCAGGACTAATATAATCAGTTCCTGGCTGTAAAGCCATGTTTGTCCCATATTTTTGGAATTAATGGTGCACTCACATGTTAAAATCAATTCAACAAATTAAAAAAAAAAAGCTTGGTCATTTTAAACTTTAAAAATGAAAAGTCATCCATGTGACTGCAGGATCTGAATTTAATACCTTACAGAAATAACCTTAGTATGATAAATATAGCTATTTAGCTAGTGTGTCTGCTAATTACACATTCATAACAGCCGTACTTGCATTTGGGGGTGGCTGCTGTTACATTTTTTGAGTATCACTTTCTGTACAGATTCAAAATGCTCTACGGAAGAGGAAGCACCTCTTCAGGCACATGGAGAAAGACTAAAGAGAAGATGGCTCAGGAACACTGCCCTTGTGCTGCAGATCTCTCTAAAAAAATTTATTACATAAACTGCCCCCCAAGGACTCAATACAGTGATGAAGTTGCTGATGTCGAAAGTGTATATTTATCTAGCTATAACCTGCCAATGTACTTTTATAGTGGGCCAATTTATTGTTACAAAATAAGTGTAAAAAGATCTATGGTGGGAGTACACATTATTGTGTGTGTACAGCAATGTTCCCTCTAATCTTTTCCATCCATGTGCAGAATAATTTTCTGTGCACTTAGGCAGGTGCACCACCAATATAAAAGAATAGGTATGGGCACTCTGCTAATCAGCTGGGCCACAGTTGTATCTCTTCTGAATGACAGCACAAATGCACAGCTCACAGGGAGCACTGGTGTACAGTACGTGGTACCAGGAGCAGAACACATGACACCATTTTCAGATGGGACTGGTTTTTCTGCAAGTCACTATTGCAGACCTTCACACTCGTCCTTTGCCCAGTTTCTGCATGGCCACTGCTCTCTGTTCTCTTCTGTGCCACAGAGGAAGTGGGGACCATAGTGACTAGGAAGAGGAATTTATTGGCATAGGCAGGATGGGTGGGGCTGCTATTGGAGGTTCTACTTCAGGTTTCTTAGCCTAGCTATTAGGCTTTCCTTATGTAGGTCCATAGAGCACCTCACAATCTTTAGTATTTTTATCCTCCCAACACTCTTGAGAGGCAGGGAACTGCTATTATACCCATTTTACAGATGGGGGAACTGAGGCACAGAAAGGGTAAGTGACCTGCCCAAGGACACACAGGAAGCCAATGGCAGAGCAAGGAAATGACCAGCAGTCTCCCAAGTCCCATGCTAATGCCTTCATCTCTGGGTCATCCTTTTCTGGCTGCTAAGAAGCTTTGTCCAGGTAATATTGCTGGGGCAAAAGGTACATTCTCCACCCACTGCTCCTAACCCCTGCTAGCCTGCAACACAAAAATATCATCATAATGAATGACCAGTAGTCATCAGAAAGGTTCAGTTGCTACCCTGGGCCTTGTTTCATACAACTGACACCAATCCCCACAAACTGCGATGGACCAAGCTCAGAATGCCTTTATAGTTTCTTCAGAGAAATGCTAAACATTCAGGGCTATACACTGGCTCTGAATGTGTACACATGGCACCCACAAGGGCCCATACAGGGTTGCATGTTCACTTACGAAGCCAGACTTAATGTGTTTCTCATGTTGCTGTTATTTTCTCAGAGTGCCACTGGGACCATGCTGGGATGGTATTTCTGCTGATCTGTGCCTCTACAGCTCATTTAATACCCAAGCAATGAATTAATAGCATCTCCTCGAATAGCATCAGTTACGAGTGTAGGTTTATTTCTTTGTACCTTGTATTCTCCCTTAGTTTACAAAGTGTTTCCAGCCAGGAAAAAAGGCAAAGTTCAGGAATGATCCACTTATCAAAGGGGACATAGTGGCAAGAGGAAGAAATTGTTTTAAATCAGTCATCATCATCATCATCATCATCAACAATCATGGGCTCAGTGCCTGTTGGTGTCCAATACCTCTCTTACTATTTCCTTATATCTTTCCTGTCCAATGCAGAGTGGCTTAGTTCCTGAAGACTAGTTCTGTATCTTTATCATCTACATTTTGAATCAGGCAGACAGATAAAGTTGATGGGAATGCATTGTGCAAAGTAAAGGGATCAAGTCAGCACAAACACCACCTGTATCTTGCACAGATTCATTTTTTAATGTTGCTGAAAAGAAAAAAAGAATGGCTTGCATTCCAAAGGGACATTGTATAAGAGAGCAGACCCCCAAAGTAATGCTAGAAGCAATGTCGCACAAAATAATCACATTATTTCTCTTCCTTTAGCCTCTTTTTGATCAAATGCACGGGAGAAGTTAGGGGATACTCAAAGTCCTGGAAAAAACATGTTTTCATCTCTGGAGGAGGGGTGTAAATACATAGTTCGGCTTTTCTTATGACATTTCATTATAATTTTTATTTATTTTTATTGCTGTAATTGCAATAAGCACTGCCTTATTCTGCTAGATGCCGTATATCTCAGTTTCAAGGTAATTACACCTGTATCCCCCTTCTGTGGTCCATCAAGGGCATCTACTCAAGATTTCAGGCTCCTCAGCCATACCCTCTTTTGTATGGAGGCCCACATCTCTCTCCCTCCTGACAGGATTTAAAGCAGCAGAGCTCCCTGCCTTTCACTCTGATATTCCCAGCAAGCCAGTCTGCCTGAAGGCTAGCAAACATGCCTTGCTTTCTCTCTAAGGGCTATGACTAGTGTCTTGCCAGCAGTTACAAGTTACCACACAGCTTATTCTTAGCAAGCACATTGATTCTTAAGGTAACAGCATTACAGAAAAAAACATTAAAGACAAGAAAAGAGCCTACACACATGCTAAAAGCTTACCAGAGGCCACCCCAGCTTCAATGGAAGGCTCTGGTACATGTTAGTCTTTCAAATCCCACAAGGGAGTTTGCCCTCTTGGTTACAAGCTCATATGTGTTTTTAGATCAGGGACCAGCATCCTGCTGACCTGAGCAGCTTATCTCTTTCTTGATGCAGTTTGGAGCTTTTTATCTCCAGTCTTCAAGATCAGGTAATCAGTCACCACTCAATGGCTCTCCCCTCAGGCCCTGTGCTTTTGTGTACACCGAGTTGTGGGATTTGGATAAACTGTAGCTCAGGGATTCCCTCCCTCCAATACTTATTGTCCAGAAATCCCACACCTCTCTGATGCATTTCAAAATAATCTTTTGAATACCTTACACTTCCCAGAACTCTGTCACACTGTACAAATGCATAACAACAAGCAGTCGATGTCCTAAAGATCGCACAGGGTAAAGAGACAAGATTCATAGGATACGTCTATACTTACTGAAAGATTGACCTGGCCAGGGTCAATCTTCTGGGGTTTGATTTAGCACACCTGGTGGGGAGGCACTAAATCAAACCATCAGGGCTTGACAGTGGACCCTTGTACTCATTCTTGTAAAGAGTAAGGGAGGTTGACAGGAGACTTTCTCTCTCTCTCTCTCTGTCATCAGTGGGAGTTTTATATAAGCCAGTGGGGAAAAAAATCTAGTCTTTTGTTAATATAGGGCTTGATTGGTTTCAGGTTTCAGTCTGCAGCAGTGAGGGCCAAAGAGTTACTTTTTTCCTAAAAAAAATATGAGAGCTGAGAGTCTCATGTAATTATCTGACTACAGCAGCTGGGGCTTTCAGAAAAACACCAGCTATCAAGATACACAGGGTAAAAATCATAAGAGGTGGCAACATGGGAGAGTTTTACTCCGATGATTAAATGAAGATTTAGGAACACAGTTTTAGGCACTGATTTTTCAAAAAATCTTCACTTATGTCCACCTATTTTCCACTAGATTTTTTATATCTAATCTGCAGTAATTATCTCCTTTCCGATGACGATTTTTTTCCAGATGTTGGTTTGCTTGTTAATATATACAAAACAGCTTGTTCTTGCCATACAAGATGCTTTTTAAGAGCAAACAAATATGCGAAGTCCGTCACTCTCCTTGCCATTAAGAAGTATAATTGTCTAGTTCTGGACCTAGCACACTCATCAATTCTTTCTGAGGACTTTAAACTGAGTAGGGTCAAAGATGAGACATGGGGTTAGTGTTTCCTTGAAAGATCAGCTAAGTAAACTATGACATTTTCACCCCCTGACATTTCCAATTAATCTGCATGGAATCCCAATAATTCTCCAAATGCCATGTTTTGAAAAAACATTATATATTATGCTGTGGTGACACACATCACCAGAACTGCCCGTCAGACATGCATGGAGTCATTAATCTCATGTCAGGCACCAGGCAGCTGACCCTAGTGGAGTGGATCCCACTGACAGTCCAAACTGATTCTTTACTAAAGTGTGAACAGTAACTGGCAGCAGCAGAAGGGGCCTTTGATTACACATGGATCATATGGATTTTGTATGGAATCTGCTTGATCTTTCTCCCTCACATACACACACTCCGTCACCATGGATCTATATACGCTCCCCCCCATACAAAATTGATGTATATTCATTAAATTAGTTGAAAATCATCACTGCAACATTGCACTTTTAAGTATTTCTTGCCAATTCTGCATATTTATTAATTTTACTACAATTCTATGACATCACAGAAGTAGCAAAATATCACAACCAAAGTTAAAGTCAAACACCTCCATTAATTTCTAGTATATTTTTCTCATGCATAAATGCCTATACAACCCCCCATGCAAATGAAACTCCATTTATTGCTACTACATTTCTTAACTACCTATCTTTGCACATGCATATCACTGGAATGCCAGATATCTGCCTGTGTGCAGCCCATGAAACTGAAAGGATGTGTAAGAGCCAATCAGAAAGGAAAAAGATGTATAATTACTGTACAGTGACTATACATTAACTGCATTCTGAATGGCTAATAATGTCATGTAGCCAGAGCGTAGGATTTGATTAGGTAAAATGCCATTGTTGCCAGCTCTCATAATTTTATAAGGTGTCTTGGAATATTTGGGACTTTCATTAAAGCCTCAGCTCCTGGAGTCAAGTGACTGTGTGAGAGTATATGAGAATTTCAGCTTTTATTTATTTAAAAATTAAGTTTCTCACTTTTCCCCTGGTTGCACAGAAAAGCTTTACAAATTTGCCTCATGCACACCCTAAATGTCCAGAAATCAGACAGCAAATAAAAAAAATCCAACATTATTTTTATTAAAATCTCACACTTTGAAAGACTGATCCTGTGATTTTGGTTCCCAACTTATGAATATTTAGGGCTGGCAGTACAGTTGACTGTACTGTCACTATGCAAATTAGACCCCCTAAGTCAATCAGGATGTGCAGGAATAGCAGATAATTCCATTCCTGTGCAGGAAGAGGGAATAAAACCACAGAATGCTCATTCAGAGGAATATGCCTTCAGCTTCTAAGCTACAATTTCTAGTATCAAAGCATGTTTTATCTTAGCAAGGTAACAGCTTTCCAAAATAACCGTATTCGAGGGTGAACGCCAAGATTTATGGATAGTAGGACAAACTGCCTCAATGGAATGTCTGACTGCATGTTAAATTCTCCTGCTTGCAAAGGAATTTCTCCTCTGTGAAAAGACTTTTGTATCCCACATAGATTGCTGTGAAGTATCAGAGGGGTAGCCGTGTGAGTCTGGATATGTAACAGCAACGAAGGGTCCTGTGGCATCTTATAGACTAACAGAAAAGTTTTGAGCGTGAGCTTTCGTGAGCATCTGATGAAGTGAGTCTTTGCTCACGAAAGCTCACGCTCAAAACTTTTCTGTTTTCTATAAGGTGCCACGGGACCCTTCGTTGCTGTTATAGATTGCTGTGGAATCCTTAAAAAATATCCTTCTACCGCTATGTAAAGCTGCAGTTACTATCGTCTTGTGAGGCTAGTTTTTTTATGTCACTGTCAACAACTGCCAATTTCATACCATACACACACACACAAACCAATGAAAATATTTCCATAGATGATATCAACTCTTACAGAAAGGCAAAGTAAGACACAGGCTGCTCAAGATCTTACGGAAGTTTTATATAAGGATATTTATGATGTTTATTTTGATACATGAGCTGTGTCTACACTAAGAGAAATCTTCAAAATGCTAATGGCCATTTTGAAGAATACTAATGAGGTGCTGAAATGCATATTCAGCGCCTCATTAGCATGCCACCAGCTGCGGCACTTCAAAATTGCCTCTTTTCACTCCTGTGTGGCTTGTCCAGATGGGGGTCCTTTTCGAAAGGACCCCACCAACTTTGAAATCCCCGTATTCCTATCAGCATAAATACCAGCTGTATCTTGCACAGATTCACTTTTTAATGTTGCTGAAAAAAAAAAGAATGGCCTGCAGTCCAAAGGGACATTCAATAAGAGATCAGACCCCCCCCAACGTAATGCAAGAAGCAATTTTGCAGATAGGAATAAGGGGATTTCGATGTTGCCGGGGTCCCTTTGAAAAGGACCCCCCATCTGTAAGAGCCGCGCGGGAGCAAAAAGCAGCAATTTCGACAGGCTGCAGCTGGTGTCATGCTAATGAGGCACTGAATATGCATTTCAGCGCCTCATTAGTATTCTTCAAAATGGCCATTAGCATTTTGAAGATTTCTCTTAGTGTAGACATAACCATGATGTTTTAACATTTATAAAGCTTTAACTTTCAGTCAATGTGTTCATGCTGCCACTAAATAATTGCTTAACACCTATCCCATAATTTCCCACAGCTGTGAAAATTAAAATCAATAAAAATGAAAACAGGTACTTAAAACCTATTATTTTCCAGCGGTGAACATTTACATGGACAGAAACCTTAAATGCTTAAAAATAGTCAATATTATCCATCAAAATAATAAAACAAAAACAAACAAACAAAAAAAAACAATTCCGCCAAGCCTGAATAATTATAAGCAAAATGTAAATTGCTAACTTAGGTCCTGTGGAAGTATATGAAACCTGTGTACCAGAAGTGCTTATTGCTACATTCATTGTGAACACCAGGTTCAAGGACACCCTGTGCCCTTAGCGTGAATCAGTACCCACTGTGGATCAGCTCCTTGAAACCACCAGCTCCTGGAAGGATAAACACTGCCTTCCAGGCCTCCATAGGCCTTGCTCTTTCTGGACAGGTCACAAGTCCTCACAGTATCTGGCCTCATCTCCAGCAAACTCTCTCAGAATTACCAGGTCTGTTGTTCCCAAAAGAACAGAACCCACCAGCTTATAAGATTCAGCTCAGGAGCAGCACTGGGGTATATGTGGAGGGAAAACACAAATACGTTTATGATCAAAGATCAGAGAATCAGGAGATTGGGAGGGAGGGTAATAGATACATATGGGTAAGTATAAAAGAAAATGATATTATGCTGTGTAGAGACTAAACTTAATCTTAAATCTCCTACGTAAAGGAGTTTGTCTCACCCAAAATCCTTTCAGGATTTCCAGCCAAAGCAGGAAAAGACCATCAGAGGTCAATATTGTCTAGCACATTACCAAAACTTCCACTGCTTACTGGGCTCTTAGAAGACATTTAGAGGTAAATTATAGCTCAATAAGACCACAGAACACTGAAAGCCAGGACTGGTGGCTGGAAACAAACTTTATTGGCCACACCCATAAGTAGTCGTCTAGCCAACTAAAATCTTTCCACAGAGGTTCAGCCTATACCACCAAAGTTCATTTTCTGGGCTGTAAAACATAGTAACTCCTACGGCTTGTTCTGTTTTCTTTTTCTTTTTCTTTTTTTTAAATCTCTGAGCTCCTTTCTCTTGAGTTCACATTTCTCTGTTAATATTTGACTTTGTATGTAAATATGCCTCTGCTGTGCTATCTTACAATGCTACATTTCCATCCAGTTTGAGGTTATAAAACTGATTCCTAATACAATTCTGTCTGAACTTTAATGAAAGACGCCCCCCACCTTGTTAATGGCATGCAAGACTGGTTTCTGCTGGTCCCTTGGGTGATAGCTTAAAATAGGCTTCACTATTTGTAGATGAGAGATCAGGTTATGTCATGTAGACACATAGCTTGCTGTGCATATATTGTAAATTGCCCAGCCTCGATGCACTGTACATAGATTTATCCCACGACACCAAACTGCCCTTTAAATTCTTGCCCATGTACTCTTCTCTGCAGTCTGCTGGAGCTGCTGAAGACACCAAAACCTGAAGACAAAATTTGGTTCGTTTTGTGTAGTGAATAAAAAGATGATGTTCTTGGAGAAAAACGATATCTCATCCACTAGTGAATCTATGCTATGGTTTTATTCCTTGTAGCAGTTGGACAGCCGCCTCTGTCAAGATGTCCCTAAGAGGAAACATGCTCATGTTGGAAAAGCGTCTGTGCTTCAGCTTTAAATAGTCACTTAACTAGCACCTTTGTTTTCTTAGCAGTTTTTGCCAGAATCCTGAAAGCTCCTGAGTCCCACAATGTCACCTTTGGGTCCATGGTGACTCTGCAGTGCACAGCAACAGGCATTCCTGTTCCCACTATCACCTGGCTTGAAAACGGTAAAGCTGTAAGTGCTCCTTTTATACTGATGACTCATGAGGCTGGCATCAGGGGATGCATGAGCTAATGGATAAAACACAGAACTGGGAGCCAGGAAGTTGGGTTCTATTCCTGTCTGAAATGATGTCGTGTCCCATTGGGGACAAATATTTTAACCTCCCTGTGGCTCATTTTCCCCATCTGTGCACTGTGGATAATTATACAGTGCTTACCTTCTTCACTGGGGTGTTGTGCTGAGTGACCTGTTAACAATTGCAAACTGCTTGGCAACCCTTAGAGGCCAGGCATGATAGGAGTTGCAATACGGTTATTATTAATTAGTCGTGTTCTCCATAAATAGCTTTGTCTATTTGATTTTATGGAGCTTTTCTCACCATCTTTTGTGGCTTTCCTTTTATTGACCCCTTTGATTGGGAGCCAAATACCTCAGTAATAGGGCAAAAAAGATTCATTGAAAGATGACATCTAATTATCTCATTAGCCCTTCTTTTGCCATAACAGCACGCTGGTTGAGTTACTTGTCCACTCTAACCCCTAAATCCTTTTTGGAGTCACTGTTTTCCAGGACACAGTCCCTCCTCAGCTTCCTGCTCCTTTGCCTCACCTGAGCTGTGTCTACACGTGCACGCTACTTCGAAGTAGCGGCACTAACTTCGAAATAGCGCCCGTCGTGGCTACACGCGTCGGGCGCTATTTCGAAGTTATCTTCGACGTTAGGCGGCGAGACGTCGAAGTCGCTAACCTCATGAGGGGATCGGAATAGCGCCCTGCTTCGACGTTCAACGTCGAAGTAGGGACAGTGTAGACGATCCGCGTCCCGCAACGTCGAAATTGTGGGGTCCTCCATGGCAGCCATCAGCTGGGGGGTTGAGAGACGCTGTCTCTCCAGCCCGTGAGGGGCTCTATGGTCACCGTGTGCAGCAGCCCTTAGCCCAGGGCTTCTGGCTGCTGCTGCTGCAGCAGGGGATTCATGCTGCATGCACAGGGTCTGCAACTCGTTGTCGGCTCTGTGGATCTTGTGGTGTTTAGTGCAAGTGTGTCTGGGAGGGGCCCTTTAAGGGAGTAGCTGGCTGTTGAGTCCGCCGTGTGACCCTGTCTGCAGCTGTGCCTGGCACCCTTATTTCGATTTGTGCTACTGTGGCGTGTAGACGTTCCCTCGCTGCGCCTATTTCGATGTGGTGCTGCGCAACGTCGATGTTGAACATCGACGTTGCCAGCCCTGGAGGACGTGTAGACGTTATTCATCAAAATAGCCTATTTCGATGTGGCGACATCGAAATAGGCTACTTCGATGTAGGCTTCACGTGTAGACGTAGCCCTGGTGATTTACTGGTCATTAGTGCCTTTGTTCTGTGTAGATCCAGTCAGTGCAAACTTGTTCCAGAGAAAGGAGGAGGTGACCAATATCCCTGGCCTCCAAACGAGCTGAATTTTGCATACTCAATCCACAACTAGGCATTGTCTGGAGATCTGTGCCAGCCTCTATGTCTGCAAGGCAAAATCAGTCCCTGGAGGAATGCCCTCCTAACCACATAGCTTTAAATATGGTAAGGAGACCTTTCTTTAATGTGTGCCTGCCTTTAGTAAAGATAAACCAGGAAACAGGTGGAACTGAGCACATGTATTTAAAGACTGACTTGCAAGCAATCAAGAGGGAGTAATTTGAGGATGTGTTCCCTGCAGCATCTCTCTTGTTATAGTCTGTGAATGCCGACCTGTAATTGTCCTGAAGCTTAAAGAGGATGAAAGTCCTGAAGTCATTAAACTACATTGGAATGGAAAGATAAAAGTTTCTCTAAACAGTAATTGTCTTGTCTACCCAATGTAAAAACAAAAGTACTGTTCCAATTCTGTTTCCCCTCATTAGTCATTGAAAGACAATATGGTACTGAGCTATAGCTCTCCATTTTACTGCAAGGGAGAATTAAGATAGATATAAAGACATGGTAAAGCCTCTCCTTTATTGAGTTCCAAAATGGAATTGAAAAAGTTTTTAAAAAATCTGAGTGGAAAAAAAAGTTAAGCATTTTTTTCAATTTGAAGGAAATCAATACATTTAATTAGGGCATTTTCAGGTTCCAAGTGAAAAAAAAAGAACAGCAATTTGTGAGGTGTTAACATACGATTTCTTGAAGTTTTCAAGAGCTACATCAGAGAGACAAGATGGGTGAAGGAATATATATATTTTTTTTTAAAGAGACAAGCATTCAAGCACACCCAGAGCTCTTCTTCAAATTTGGGCCACAGCCTTTGGTCCAAACAACAGATACTGCCTCACTGACCTGGTCTAATCTCCTGGGATCAACATGATTATAGCAACATGGCAAGAGCTACCTCAGGCTCTCTCATGCTGTTTTACGTTATGCAAAATGACCAGTATCAGTCCTAATACTCTTGCTGTCTGCAAGATGAGTCAAAGAAGGGTCTTCCTCACCCAAAGAGGCCTGGAGCTGAAATTGGCCATTGGATTATGTGCAGCCTTAGCATATTCCTGGTCTGTGGAAGTTTTATTAACTGTCATGGCAAGCAAAGGATTTTGCATTGTGTGACCCAGAATGAGAGAGAACAGTCCTGACTCACTGTTCTCAGATTTCCTTTCTGAGGCCCATTAAGCTGAGTAAAACTCCACAGAGGGTCCCAGACTTGACTGAGACCCTTTAATGGATTGGCACTGATTGGACACACAGGAAGAAGAGTGCAGGGGAAGGGAGGAAGGCTTATTTCAAGACATATGATGCACTGATCCGTGGATCAGAACCTTTGATGAAAAATAAAAATGACTGACAGGCTCCATGCTTGCAGAGCAGCTACCCAAATGGTCTAAGGATGAACTCTGATATGTAAGAGAAGTATTTCAAGGGAGAAACTTACTGAAGCTCAATCAGCCTGGTGTACTGGTTCAACTATTATTTCAGCTGGTTGAAATCCAGACCTGGGGTACAGGCCATGAAGAAATTCCTTTTCTATACCAGAAAGGAGGATTGCAGTTTTGCAGCCAAACAAGTGGGGGCTGGACAAAAACTCTCTTGCTCAATTATCTAATAATGAGCTAAGGTGCATATTTCAGGAAGAATATATTCCTTTCCTCTAAAGTTGACTGAATGGATGAAAGGGGCAGGGATGTCTTTTGGGTGTGTTTGTTCATCTTCTAACATGAACAATTTTTGGTGCAAAATTTGGGCTTCTACCCACTATTGCAGTAAAAATAGATAATAATGAGAACAGTATTTGTCTGTGTGATATGGCTTAACCCCGATCACCTGCAAGGCTAGCAAATGCATCTTATTAGTCATGGTGTACTCCTGGGAAGATGAACTACTAATGGGCTGGCAGAGTTAAGCCATAATAAATGAAGGGAAAGTGATTAGTTGAGGGAAGATGAGAAGGATCAGAGATGAGACAGGTGTCTCTGGCTGAGAGAAGCTCATGTCTAAGGTGGAAAGACAGAGAAAACAGCAGCAGCAGTGTGCAGGGGTAACATAGGGAAGTCCGAGATGGTGTGTGTATGTGGAGAAGACTTGAGTAGGCCGATATGCAGAAGAACTATTCAATTTCATTTGAGATTGTTCATAATATGTCCCCCACCCCCACGCCCTGGGGTCAGAACGTAGGTGAGTTGGCTGAAGGGCTGGGAGACAAACGACTGGGCCCAGAAGCAGGTGACCAGCTCAAGCCGAAGATAGCAGCTACGTCATGTACTGATGCAAGGGGCTGCCGTGGGGACACGTAAACCCTGCCTCTGTTCCCCCTGCACTGATTTCAAAAGCTGGTACAACGTGCCACTAAACTGATCGGCTACGTCTGCATGTGCACGCTACATCGAAATAGCTTATTTCGATGTAGCGACATCAAAATAAGCTATTTCAATGAATAACGTCTACACGTCCTCCAGGGCTGGCAATGTCGTCATTCAGCTTCGACGTTGGGCAGCACCACATCGAAATAGGCACTGTGAGGGAACGTCTACACACCAAAGTAGCACACATCGAAATAAGGGTGCCAGGAACAGCTGCAGACAGGGTCACAGGGCGGACTCAACAGCAAGCCGCTCCCTTAAAGGGCCCCTCCCAGACACAGTTGCACTAAACAACACAAGATCCACAGAGCCGACAACTGGTTGCAGACCCTGTGCATGCAGCATGGATCCCCAGCTGCCGCAGCAGCAGCCAGAAGCCCTGGGCTAAGGGCTGCTGCACACGGTGACCATAGAGCCCCGCAGGGGCTGGAGAGAGAGCGTCTCTCAACCCCTCAGCTGATGGCCGCCATGGCAGACCCCGCTATTTCGATGTTGCGGGACGCGGATCGGCTACACGTGCCCTACTTCGACATTCAACTTCGAAGTAGGGCGCTATTCCCATCCCCTCATGGGGTTAGCGACTTCGATGTCTCGCCGCCTAGCGTCGATTTCAACTTCAAAATAGCGCCCAACACGTGTAGCCGTGATGGGCGCTATTTCGAAGTTGACGCTGCTACTTCGAAATAGCGTGCACGTGTAGATGCGGCCATTATGTGCAACCCACCTGAGTTTCAATAGCACTGTGCTACTGGGAAGAAACACATTTAATGAAAGCTGTTACCGAATATTTTCTACAGACAACACCTATAACTAGGATGACAGGAATTCTTGAATGAGGACTGATTCCTGTTAATGGAAATCTCACTTCTAACATCACACTGGATAACAGACACTAAAAAGGATTCCTGCCGCGGGGCAGTAACCCTTCTAAATATGGCCCAACTCCTTCCTCCACCCCTCTTGCTTGTCTCCAGCCTGATGCTGGTCCCAGAGACCTCCACACCTGAGCCTTTCTACTTCCTGACTCCCTCCCCATCATGGCGAAAAGTGGCCTGATCAGAGCTGGGTATCCACCAGAAACTGAGAGCCACTAGACATTAAAATAAAACCTAAAATAATGGATGCTGCAAATCAGAATATATCCAAACTCGGTTTGAGGTTTATTGTTATATTCCACTTGATTTAAAAATAATATAGCCCCAAATGTGCCAGATGAGAGCACAAGCAATAAAAAGCAGCCACAAGTCTGTCTTAACCACCCAGCTAAAATGAGTTTAAATGTTTTTTGTCACTGAAATATCACAAATTATCCTGAGCCTGATGGGGAATCTGATCCCAAATGCCAGCTGCAAAGAAGGGATTCTCTTGATGATCCAGTGACGATCTGAAAAGGTCAGAAACTAGCACAGATTGGAAAGGGTGGGCAGCTTCTAATAAAATAAGCACCATGTCAGAATCCTAACCCAAACTCTTCAACCTTTAATTTCATTAGGCTAACTCTAGGGCTACATCTACGCTAGAGAGTTTTGTGGACAAAACTGGGGTTTTGTTGACAAAACTTGCAGAGCATCTACACACAACATGTGTTTTGTTGACAGAAACTGCCAAAAGAAAAAGCTGTGTAGATGCTCCAGGGGGCCCTTTTGTCTACAGAGCAGGTCAAAAGATCAATCTGCTTTTGTGTGTAGACATGACCTGTTGACAGAAGCTTGTCGGAACATCCCAATAGCATCAATGGGGCCAGGATTTCACCCACAATATTTCCATCCTGACTGCAATCAGGAAGTAAGTCTCTTCTCATGAGCCATCCAAGTCAAGAGTAAAGCTCAATGGAATTTGAGGGTGATGGATCATAATTTTGCTCCCAGAAGTGTTCAGCCAGTGTAATGTAGCTTTGAATAAGCATCTACGCTGGAATACACAATGTTCTGAGACTCTGGAATTATTAGCATATATTCCATTGTGTGGTTCTTGTTATTCTAAGCATGAGCATTGTTCTATTGACCTCAGTAGGACTACTCCTGTCTTTCATGGTGAACACATGCTTAAGTGCCTGGCTGAACTGGGGACTGAAACAATGTTCCAGGTCTGTAGACCTAATTCTCATTATCCAGTAGCACCACTAGAATGCAGCAATGACTTTCTAACTTGGATTATTCCTCATGATTTGACACTATTTCTGGCTCTCAGTGGTGGATTATGCTACCTGCTCAGCATTATAGCTCCTGCAGAATCATATCTGCAAATTTAATGGACTGTCACCTATAACTGCAGTGAGAGCTGTATTGACATAAAAGACTGAGCCTGAAACTATCCCAGCCTAAAATCAGACAGTTGCTAGGGTACTTTGTGAAATGGGCAAAGGGAGACACCAAATCTGAACTCATTCACTTGTTACTGGGGGTGTAAAGTCAAAAAGTTTATCATATCTTTCATAACATTGGGGCCAGAGTACTTGCTGTATTCAAACATTGCCTGAAAGGATGGGTCTACCCTAAACAGTGTAAAACAGTTTGTTGGCTTGTGAAAAATTTTCAGAGCCTGACTTTTTGTCCTAACTTGGGACAGAAAAAGTTTCAAAAGCTCTAAAATTGTCAGGGCAGGCGAAGCATTTTTCTACCCGGCCCTAATCATGGGATGCCATATTTAATGAAATGGAATGAATTCAAAGGTAAATGGGCTTAGTTTACAAGTAACAAGATTTTCTTCCCTTGCAGCCAGACCTGCAATCTCAATGTCATGCTGTGTTCCTTGTGGCTCAGTTCTCAACTCAATGACACCAGAGTATGACCCTGGGAAAATTGCAGTTTACTTAGTAGTTACTGATATAGCATGAAACAGACAGGAATCAGACTCTCCCCTGAGTTGGCTTTGCAGTGCTAACAGGCAAAAAACACACTAGGCTCTGGTTTTTGGAAATTATGGGGCACTCGCTGTCTGAAGTAGAGATTCATTAAAGATATCTTGCATTTGGTATCTCAGAACTGAGGCACCCAAAATCACCAGTAATTTGAAAATCTGGGCTGTTATAATTTGCTTGGTTACGAAGGAGGCGTTTTTACTCAGTCCCTTTTCTGACCATGCTGTACTTTAACTCACTGCCAGTTTAGTCCACTTGGTTCAGCTTTGGTTGTTCATTATTAGTAAAACTACTTTCCCCGGCCCTGGGGTTCTGTTCTTTAATGTTTTAGGTTTCTGCAGACTCTATAGTCGAAAGCATGAAAGACAAAGTGATCGACTCCCGACTGCAAACATATGTCACCAGGCCAGGCTTGTTCACTTGCATTGCCACTAACAAACACAGCAAAACCTTTGGCACTGCAAAAGCTGCAGCGACTATCAATGTGTCAGGTATGCGGAAAAGAAAAGCCTTTTACTAAGTATGTTGCAACTAGATATTAGCTTTCTCTTGTCAGGTTGAAGGAGCTTTGGAGGATGTGAGGGGCTCTACTTAACAATAATTTTCAATGGGTTAAATCTGATCATAACTTCAACCCTCTGCCAGGTTATTTGCTTATATACCATCATACTTCAGGGACTGGCCCAGCTGTCATTTCCTGCTTGCTTGCTGTTGTCTTATATGTTGCATTCCAGAAGTGCTGTGTAAGCCCATCCTTGTGAAGGAAGTCACAGTATTCATATCACCTACAGCAAAGTGAAAATAGCCTTAACGAGCCACTGGCATCTTACATCAAAAATCCCCATGGAGCTCTGTGACGGAATGGGCTCCCCTCCTGATAGTGAGATTACAGTGGCCTGCAGCTCCTGGTCCTTTGGTCACCGCTCTGTTAACTGAACTGTGCTGACATGAGGAGACCTCGTGAGCAGTGAACTGGAAAACATGGTGCATGATAAAGCAGGGAGAAACTGTTGATCATTCGAGAATTGTCTGTGGGCCCAATCCATTGCTGCATTGATTCAGTAAGGGATCCAAAAAAAAAAAGCTTGCTGGTTGTTGTGGGTGACGGGAAAACCAAGCAAGACTTGGAGCTTCAGGTGTGATGGCAGTTACCACATATCCTGAGTAAAGGGCAGTGTGTAACTGAACTGCTTAAGGAACAATTCAGTCTGGGGTTCCCCCTTGCTCCAGCAGGGAAGTCTGGGTCAGGCTCTGATTGGGAGCATATGACCCCTCTCTGTGTGCTAGCTCGCTGCACATGCTGGCATATGGTGGGAGATAAAGTTTGTGCTCCAGTCATTCCTGACCCACACCTGGTAAGTTTCTGCCCAGCTGTGGATGCACTTCCCCACATGCTGTGCTGGAATCCTGCACAGGCATATAGGATCAGCCACAATTTAATCTTCAAGGCACTACATTGTGTGGAACCTACTGCTGATTCTGTCCGAGCTATCACCTACACCTACCGCTGGCTTACTGGAGCCAGCACTACTGACCCAAGGATCACCAGGATCCATTTCAGCAAATCACTGTCTTATTCCTAATTCACTCCTCTTCCTCTCTTCCCAAAACACATCCAGAAGGAAGGTCCTGGCCTCCCTCTCCCTTAGAAAATAGAAATCACTGTCAGAAGAGAGTGGTGGAATGTTTTCTATATGAATCTTAAGTTTTGTGTTCAAGAGGAATGGGTACAAGGTCACTGACAAACTTTCCCCTTTCTCTCCCAAATCTGGCTCCTGTTATGGCTGGATCATGTGCTTTCCAACAGAATGGAGGTAAGACGATGTTTTCTTGTCGGTTGGCATGTTTGTTTGAGTCAGAGAGCCTGTGAGTGGAGAATTATGGACAAAGGCAGTTTTGTCTAAATATTATCTAAAATATTGTCTAAATATTATCTAAAATTACAGCATAAAGTGTATTGACAGCAAGAAGTAAGAACAGCATCTGGAAGAGATTTGCATGTGTAACAATATTCTTATTAGTTTTCTAAATTGATTCCTAAATGAATTATTTCTAAATGGAACTGATTTCTAAATGAATTAAATATTTCTAATAGAGCAAATGTACTCTGAACCAAATTCTGTTCTTGGTTTCAGACTTGCAACGTTATTGACTTCTTTAAGTTGCATGTGTAATACTCACAGCAAAATATGGCCCCATATGTATACATTGGGCAAATAATTCTTAAGGCCTGTCTCTGCTTACCAGGAGATCGACCCATTAGGGTTGGTCTGCTGGAGTTCAATTTTGCATGTCTGGTAAAGACGTACAAAATTGACCTCTCTGGGGTCAGCAGTCAACCCCCTGTACACTTCCTACTGCAAGGAATAAGGGAGGTCAACAGGAGACATGCTCCCGTCGACCTCCCTCACTGAAGACAGGCCTTACAGTTGACTGCAAATACTCAGTTCTAGCTAAGGCAATTGCATAGCTAGACTCAACCTGATAGACCTTACAATCGACTGCAGATAAATACAGTGATTCTGCCTGTGCAATTGCCAAAGGTGGAATTGCTTATCTGAAGTTAACTCTAAGTTCTAGTGTAGACCAAGCCTTAATATAAGGTCTAGTCTTACAAACTGATATTGATACAAGCCATATACAGTTTTTCAAAGCAGTATTAGGAATGCGCAAATCAGCTTGGTTAAAGTAAGAAGTAACATGGATCTCTGCCTAATGGTTTCTTTTTTGGCAAATACACATTAAACCTCTCTTGTCCAACACCCTGAGGACCTGATGGATACTGGATGAGAGAATTTGCCAGACCACGGGAGGTCAATTACTGCCTAGCACATTTCCAACACTTCCACTGCTTACTGGGCTCTTAGAAGACATTTATATATATACACTGCATGCCCCCTCTAGCATGGGTATAAATAGCAGGCATCAATTAGATGAATAAAGACACACCTGGCAACTCTCTAGACGCCAGGCATTGCCTCCTCCTCCTCCTCCTCTGTCTACACTGCAATTTTAGTGTTTTGCTGGAGGAGTCTTTCCCTGACACAGGGAAAGGCTCTGGCAGGGCAGGATAATAGGGCATACTCCAGTAGCTTCCCCTCTGCAGGAAATGACCCCAGCAGTGGGGAAAGGCCCTGGGATGGGAGGCCTTGGGAAAAGGGTCCGGAAGCAGTCCCACTGCTGGTGCTTTTCCACAATGGTGTGTAGCTACATGCTTCCTGCAGGCAGCCACCACTAGCGGTGTGCAGTGTCAGCGTAGCCTTAGTGAACATGAGCAAGGTGCTTCATGTGTCTATGCAACCTCAGTGACCCCATCTGTAAAATGGGGATGATAGGCTATGGTTATGTGCAACCGACTGATCTCTTACATTATCACAATTAATTTACTATTTTTTAAAATAAGTAGTTATTAAAATATTAAGTCATCTTCATCAAACTTTTGAAGCCTATTCATAAATGGAACCCTAATAGAAAGTGACTGAAATTACCATAGTATATTTATCCAGTTGAAATCAAGGAATATTAGAAAGTAATAGGAGACACTCATTTGAGAGTTTCCCTGTGATTTCCAAAATGAAAAAAACTGGATGTATTAGGTCAAACCTTTTCAAATTCCTTCATCACATCTGACCAAAACCTACTTAGGTCCCTTGGCCACCGATCACAGAATTGGGCACATTATTCATAGCTGATTAGTTACTCTGTGAAGTCAGCTCTTGTGTTCTCTTCCCAAGTTATCCTAAGTTCAGCTTGCAGCATTTGTCAGTCAGTGTTGTTTAAGCAGATTTTAGGTGTTCATCTTTCAGCCCATGTCTCCAGACAAATTCTTTGAAGCAACTGTTCCTTTCAGCTTTTGCTGTTTGGAATCCATTTTTTATGTTGCATAAGCTGTCACCAAATGACCATGCTATTTTTGGACTCTATGATTAGATGGCTACATCAATAGTGCTTAATTTAATTTTAAAATAACAACACACACACATTCTTCTGGGGTCTCTGAACACAAGGGAAATGAGACAGCAATGCTGGTTGTTGCTTTCAAGCTATGCCTTTGGGCTGCCAGCCATAACAGTAGCTGGTTTCACAGCTGCCCAGGTCAATCCTAGGTGTGCACTTACGCCTCCCAAATTCCTCTTGCTAAGAGTGAGGAGGAAGTCCCTCATCCATTAGACACAGAAACAGGAATATAACAACACCTTATAAAATTAACACAAGTGCTCCAAGCAGGAGCTGACCTGGATATATTTCTTATTATGACAAGTACTGGTTCAATGCTGATTTGGAAACCTCTCCTCCAAAACATCTTTCTTGGAGGGGCATCAACTGACTGGGAGAAGCCATATTCCAACTGATGCAAGCAGAAGTGTCTTGGTTACCCCACTGAGCATGCCTAAGAATGTTGTGGTGGCAAGGTTCAGTGCTCCCCATCATGTTACTGCTGTAATTGGTTAGTTACTTTTCTTTTAGCAAATGTTAAAAAAACAAAAAAGCTTGAGACTGACCCCAAAGCAGCACCACTAGACATGGAAGACAGCCAGAAAATGTCATTTGACTGCTATGAAAATATCATCTGCAAAGCGCTGCAATTAGGGTTGGAAAAGTCTTGTCTGATTGACTTGTTTATTCTGTTGTTGGCACAGCTTCAGTTTTCTCCAGGGTGAAGAAGCATACTGACAATGGGTAATTTGTGGAGGGGAAAGAAATAAAAAAGAAAATATACAAACAGCTCCATTGGCTTCTCCAAATGGTTAGCATGTTGCAAATTGATCCCCGTTGACCTCTGTTATACTGAGTGAAAGAGCAACAAGGAACTAAGTCCAAGCCTTCTGCCTTTTGAATGCTCTCTGGTTAAACTCGAGGCAAATGGTCTCAGGTGCATGCTCATACATTCCTCCTGTGTCTAACCACTCTTAGCTGGATGACTCACGAGGGCAAGGATGGCTTCATATGAAAAGAAAACTCCACACATTTGCAGCCCCTGACAGCAATCCTGGCCTATCTGGCAGCTGCTAAATTAGCTCCTTTTAAGTCAAGCTCTTTGTAATACAGGCAATCCTCAAATACATGATGTTTGACTTACGATGAAGGACGCATTTCTGAACTGATGCCTTGATTTGACATACGACAAATCGGTTTTGACTTTATGACACTGTCCCACAATGGAGTGGGTCGAGGTTCAGAGTTACGATATTTTTGACTTAGGATACAATTTTCAGGAACCAACTGAGGCGTAAGTCACAGGACTGCCTGTAATTATAAAACCCATAAGTTGTCGTGCTTAATTATTAAACTTGTTTTGTCCTAGGCCAGCCTTATCTGCTTCTTCTCCACTCTGGAACCCAGAGCTACCTAACAGACAGAAAATATTAGACTAGGGTTTGGTTTGCATGTTGGGCTATGGTTGAGGTTGGTTATCATATCCAAATCACTTTGCCCAGGCCTAATTAGAATTTCTGTACTAAGCCTTCTGTGTACAGATGTCTCCTGCAGTATACCACAGTCATGCTCCAGAAAGAGTAGAACTCTTGTGTAAGTTACAGCTGGTTCCATGTCTAGATGCCACTTGATTGTGTTTCATGGTATATTTGTGCTGCTGCTTCTCACTGACTAATTAGCCTCATACATACTGTCTTAAACTTACCTTTGTGTAATTCCTCTCCCTGGCAGCAAACTGTACAAGGGCGATACAGGCTACTGCAGCACATACAGAGGTGAGGTGTGTAGTGGTATCTTGGCAAAGGATGCTCTTGTTTTCTTCAACTCCTCCAGCGCTGACCCAGAGAAGACCCAAGAGCTGCTTGTTCACACAGCCTGGACTGAACTGAAAATGGTGAGTTCCTTCTGCCACCCGGCTGCTGAGTCTCTGCTGTGTAACTACATCTTCCAGGAGTGCAATCCCTCAAGAGCTGGACCGGCTCCAAAGCCCATATGCAGGTAAAAAACACTGACCAGGTGGGCCTATTTCAGAGAGGATGGGTAGTGCTGGTGCTGGGGGTGTTTGTCCAGATAAGAAGTGGGGATTGTAAGGACTTGAAGAAAATTACCTTTTTAATGTTGAAAATGATCTACGTATATGGCATTTTTCATTGCTGCAGTTTTATCTTTGTACATCTATTGATGGAAGTTCCAAATCCACCCCCTGAAAAAAATCACTAAGCTTACTTTGACTACAGAGAGGACAGGATCAGGCCCAGAGCTCTTTGGGCTAAGGAGAATGCTGGGAAGGCATCAATGTTAGAGAGCAAAATCACTTTCAAAAAATATCCCGTTGGGTTTCTCTCTGAAGTGCACAGGAGGTTTAACTGATGAACGAGTGAAGGTGTGCAAAGCAGCCTGAAGAAGTGTACCTGATTGTGTAAATGTTAAATATTGTATTAAGAATGGGCCACATCACAGGGTCATTATTCAAAGTAAGGCCAGAGTATGGGCTGCAGGATTTGGCCAATCCAGTAAAACAAACACAATAATTATTTTAACCCTGTTAAAAAACCATAGAGATATACATAACTTGTAGAACTGGAAGGGACCTTGATTGGTCATTGAGTCCAGTCCCCTGCCCTCACAGCAGGGCCTGGCACCATCCCTGGCAGATTTTTTTTTTTTTTAATCCAACCTGCCCTTGAACGGTGAACTGAGCCCACAACCTAGGGTTTACCAGGCCAATGATCTAGCCACTGAGCTACACCCTCCCCTCCTGTGCTCAAAAGACAGGAAAATGGACATGAATAGCACAAATGACAACACATCTGTTAAAGCAAACAGACTTCACATTTCCTTGTCCAGTTAGGTATATGCATGTGCCGGCAGATAACCATTAGTACATACATACTCGTGCAAATGTACCTGTTCACATAATGCATAGGTGGTTTGGAGTAAAGCAATGATGACTCCAAGTGGTTCAAATTAACAGTCATTAGATCAGTGTGACCGATCCTGAAATCTTTGCTCAACCAAATTTCTCATTGGCAGAAATGGCAAATAACTCAGGACTGAATCCAATAAACTCAAACCAAAGAGTCAAACAAACTCTCTAATCACAGTTACTTCTACTGTTGTAGAGTGGTCCATGAGACATCCTACCCCAGCCATTCACCTCTTTCAGTGCGAGTCCCTCAGCGTGTCTAAAACATAGTCCTTTAGGGGAAATCGCTGTATGAAGTAGGCTAGTGTAACATGCATTACATTTGGTGAATATATTACTGGTTTGTCAATCCATACAGCAGTCTGTGGAACAAGAAGGCTTACATGTGAAAGCTTACAGTAACATACCCTAACCATTTAGCAGCCCACAAGGGGGCAGTGCAATTCCTCTCAGCCTCTTTTCAGTCTATGCAAAAATATTTCTATCCAAGCCAGTCACAATGAATTTGTCGAGTAAGGTCTTCCAAGGTGCTGTATTAAATATTACATCTACTACTACATTCCTTTCCCCACTCCCCTTAGCTCCCATCCACACGTGGCCCTCTGTGGGCACAGCTCCTAGGGACTTCATGGAAGGTCCGTACCTAGAAGGCCTGAAAAAATTACAGGCCACAGCCTCGGCTACCGTAAACCCACTGAGCTCCAGCACCAGCTGAAGCTCTGGCTCAGTAGGCCTAAAGGTTTGCAAGAGATTGGTCTGGAGTGATGTATTTAAAAATCACAGCTGTTCATTGTCAGTGGTTGCACTATCACTCTGTGGATACTCTCAGAATTAAGTATTTTTTTATATTGATTGAAGTTAGACAACGACAATTCCACCTTTGCGCCTGCTGATTTTGTGTGTCTGCCATTTGTATTACACAAGGATTTGGACAATAGCCTGAACCTGTATATATGAGCTCATCAAGCTCATGCTCCTTAGTATTAGGTCTTGTAACAAGGAATCCTACCTATTTGCTTACCTGCTCCCGCCACCCCCCACAGCATCAGAGCACCCCAGGAATATGAATGAAGCCCTTCAACAGGGCTGTTGATCCTGGCCACATCTGCACAGCATGCTGCTGCCAGCAGGGTCATGCAACAGAGGTGCAAATGAGACACTCACTTACAAATTGTGCACCTCATTTGCATAGCCTTGCATGATCGCTGTCCTGGCAGAGCCTTCTGTTGCCGCAAAACAAGCCACGTAGACGGGGTTCTGTAGACCAAAACCCCACTTGTGGACAGTCCCTGATTTCCACACAGGAGGGTTTTGGTTGACAGAACCCCATCTACGCATCTTGTTTTGTGGCAACAGAAGCCTCTCCTGGAACAGCGACCATGCAAAAGCATGCAAAGGAGACACACGATTCGTAAATGAGCACCTCACATGCACTCTCAAGTGCTCTCTTTTGCATGACCCTGCCGGCATTAGCACTCCATGTAGACGTGGCCCCTCGTTTTACAAACAAAGAAACCAACTTGCTCAGAGACACTCCGGATGTTTGTGGTAGAGACAGGTCTTGAACCCACATCTCTCAAATCCCAGCTCAGTGCCTCAAGATCTTCCATCTTCCACAGTGTAGGATGTGTATCCCATTTCTGTGGAATGTGCTGTTAGTTAAAATGTAAGTGTCTGGCTGAACTTGGTGCTTATGGGTGTTAGGAAGGAGACAACATTGGGTGAAGGCAAGCACGAGGCAGGGCAGGTTCTGTGCATTCTTCTTACATAGATCTGCTTCTAAATAAAGACTTAACACATTGACCACAGCTACAGAAAAGTGGCTCTCTCATCCCCTGGTGAAACACAGTCAACCTCATCTGCCCTATCTCAGAACAGTTGTGACTCTACAGGGGCAGAAAGTGTTGTGAAGAATCACAGCGTGTGCCCAGCTACTAACGTTAATCCTCGTTGGCCAGTAGAGAAACAGGTGGCAACAAAATTGGTAAAATTGCAATGTGGATCTTTCGGTGAAACATTTCTAGGAAAGGCTGATTCAGTTACTGTCGTTACGTGCCAACTCCTCACCTCTTAATCATGCTAAAGCATGTGGTGGTTTGGAGTAAAAGGCAAGACTCTTCCAGAAGAATTGGCTGAATCCACCAAAATCTTCCCCACTCACAATCACAAAGCTAGTATTGCAGCTCAGGTTTCCAAAAATGAATGGTTGATTGACAAATAAGCACATCAAAGTCTTTCCCAATCAGGGTATGATCATTCTGGTTTTCTTATACAGCCAACAGTTTTTTTTCCTTGCAGCATGTTATTCCAGAAACAACTGAAAAATCATAAATGTTGCTTAAAATGTAAATGAATAATTTATTTACCTATCACTTACACAGAGTAACCTGAGATGGCAAACATGATAGAATCATAGGGCTGGAAGTGACCTCAGGAGGTCATCGAGTCCAGCCCCCTGCTTCAAGCAGGAACAATCCCAACTAAGTCACCCCAGCCAGGACTTTGTTGAGAAGGGACTTAAAAACCTCTAAGGACGGAGATTCCACCACCTCTCTAGGCAACACATTCCAGTGCTTCACCACCCTCCTGGTGAAGCAGTTTTTCCTAATATCCAACCTACTCCTCTCCTGTAACTTCAGACCATTGCTCCTCGTTCTGCCATCTGTCACCACAGAGAACAGTTTGTCTCCATCCTCTGTAGAGCTCCCTTTCAGGAAGTTGAAAGCTGCTATTAAATTGCCCCTCAGTCTTCTGTTCTGTAAATTAAACAAGCCCAAATCTCTCAGCCTCTCCTCATGGGTCTTGTGCTCCACCCCCTTAATCATTTTCATTGCCCTCCACTGAACCTGCTGCAGCACATCCACATTCTTTCCACGGAGGGGGGAGGGGGGGAATCTGCATACAATACTCCAGATGTGGCCTCACCAGTGCCGAATAAAGGGGAATAACAACTTCTCTAGATCTGCTCAAAATGCTCCTTCTAATGCACCCCAATATGCTGTTATCCTTCTTGGCTACAAGGGCACACTGTTTACTCATATTCAGCCTTTCATCCACCATAATCCCTAGGTCTCCCTTTTATCTGCTGTTACTGTTATTTAACATTTCTATGGATTTCACCCCTAGAGAGCTAATCCACCTGGGGGTTGCATTGTAATAAGTACTCTAAAAAAGTCCCTGGCCCAAAGAGATAGCAGATGAGGATGTACACAATTCTCAGCCAATCATGAGTAGTAATGGCTGCCCACAGCCTGTTACTAGACTGTAAATTCCTGTGTGCATTACATCAGAGGTGAGTTTTGTGGAGAGATAGGAGGGTAAGGAGACCCAGAGGCATGACACATTGGGGGAAAGATGGTGTGAACCCCTGACACAGAATTATATGTGGTTCTTTCAGCTGAGAACAGCTTCATGGATTTCCCTAGATGAAATTGTTATATTTCATGCAATGTTTCTGTTACAATTTATGGGACGGAGTCACAGCTTGTATATATCAGCATGGCCCCATGGAAGTCAGTGGAGCCCTGCCAATTTTCACAGGAAAGGGTCCGTTTGCCTAACTTCTGCACACCATTGTGAATGCAGTGTTTGTCAGCAAGCCATTGACTGTGTATTTCACTGTTCTTTGTAAAATAATGTAGAGAGCATTGCCTTGCGGTAAAGGATCTCTACTGCTTTAAGGAATGGCTCTCAATGGAGGAGAACTCCCAGAAAGGCATTTACAAACCAGGACTAATGCTGCTTACTCTGCCTGAATGCAACAGACTTCCCAGCCTGCACCAGGATCCCACGGCCTGCACCAGGATTCCATATTTTGGTAACTGGGAATGCTGCTGTCAGTTTGTATTGACCCTGTCCTACATGGAATCACAGTTGAGCAGGAGTATGGGGAAGAAAGGAAGGCCTGGAGCCAGGGAGTGACCAGGACCAAAGTGTGGCCTGGACTCTACCTTAAGGATGTGACTCTCTTTCTTCCCAAGAAAAGGGGGATTTATCAGCCAATGCCATGCCAAATCAGCTCCCTTTCCATGGCCTTGCTGGTGGATTCACCAGAGTTTTGGGGGAATCTGTGGATTGGATGGAGGAAGGAGAATAGAGCCTCTTCCCCACAGCAGTAAACACCTGTATCCCCAGAGGCTATAACAGCTTTCTTAACAAGCCCATCTCCTCGGGGAGCCCCTTTTAGGAGCAACACTAGGACAGAAGGAGGCTGGTGAATCTTGTGCTCTGTGATTCCAAGGGAGAGGGGGCAGGTAAAGGCACCCCAGTCTCCTCCTTGTTGAAGTATTCATTAGTCTGTGGCACGTCAAATACTCTCTGACAAGGAGGAAGATAACTGTAAAATATAAAATTTACAAATAAAATAGGAAATCTACTTCCCAGGCATCTGTCCATGTAGCTGGAAACAGCTCTGGAAGTAGATTGTAGCCTTGCAACATCTTTAGTTCTGCTTCACCCTGTGTGTGAAATGCCACATTCTGTGCACAAAAGAACGGAAGCAGGGACCGTTGTTTGTTTGTTTGATCTGATCCCAATGTACAGCCCCACCAAAAAACAACAGCCCTATTTTAGAACACTAGTCCCAAAAACGATCCGGTTACTAAAACCAGTTTTGTTAATGATAGTGCTGCCACTTTGGAAAACTGGTGTATTCACAAAGAAACCAGTCTTTAGAGTGAATCCAGGAAAGAATGTTTTCTCACATGTGAGAGAACTGATAGAGAGAACTGATAGAGAGAACCAAGATTTCAGTTAGAATATCTGTTGCTTACTTGTTGTTTGTCTTTTTTTTTTTCAGATTTTAATACAGAAAATACAACCAGTAAGTAGATTCCCTTAAAGTTTAGAACTAGAGTCCTTGACCTCACCTAGTTGTGTAAGCTGCCACTTTGCCAACTCTCACAATATATGGGGACAGGGGAGAGGGTTTGGTTCTTTCAGTCCCAACTACCTACTGGAATTAGGTTATTACCTGAAATCTCAGCTTCCATTTAAAACAAACAGCTCTCAGGATTGGGGAAAAATGTGATCCCCAAACTTTTATCAGGAAGCAAATACAAAGAGCCAACAAATAATTCATTTTAAAATCTTGTGATGCTTTTAAAGACAGTCCCCTTATTTAGTGAGGGGGGGGGGCTTGACTCATGGTTTTTAAACATTTGGGGATGGGGGGAAAATTCAGAGGTGTTGCATATTTAAAATATGTGCAACAAACTTTTTTCCTTATGATGAGACAAGATTTTTGCAGTAGGGCTCCTCGTGGGCTGTTCAGATCTTCTGTGGAGCTTTTGATTTGATAAATTGCATGGGTCCGGCCTTTGCATTGGTTGAAATGTGCATACACAACTCCTCAGCGTGATGCCAACAGCTCTTCGTAAAGAATGTGAGTTAAACTCATGTCTCTGAACGTTTAGCATCCTACAAACCAAACAGAGCAAGAAGAAAGAAAGAATATGGAAGGGCAGAGGAAAGGAAGGGAAAAGAGATGAGCAGTAGAAGGGTGTGTGAGAGGGAAAGAGAATAAAAGAAAAATATTCCAGGAACCTAAACACTTGTGCTTTGCTTCCACCCTTGGGAGGTGCTCATATACTGTAGTGCTGGGCACTCAGTGCAAACAGAGGAAGAATCAGGAGGTGAAAATACTTTTCCAGCGAATATTCTCTCTGCCCCCACAATTAAGGTTTGGCTTTCAGAATCAGCCCCCAAGGCACTCCCCAATTGTAGTATGCTTCAAGAAATAGGTTAATTCATTATAGCTGTTACAGTCCTGCTGCCTTGACACAAATCTTTGCATTTAGGGCATACAGATGTAACCCTTACCCCTGCTAAGAAGGGAAGGAGGGATAGAGAGTGAGTGTTAGAGAGCATTACCCCTTTCATGGTCATTTTTTGGAGCAGGGTTTTAAATGCTGCAGCAAGTCAGAAGAGACGCTGTGTAAACATGCCACCTTTCTGTCTCATATCATTGAGATTTTACAAGGAACACCTTCTGATTCAGCTGATTTCCCCTTGCCACCCCCCCACGTACATTCAGTCATCTCTGCTGGCTTTGGGGACAAAGGGAAGATTTTAGTGCTTTTTTATTACAATATCATTGCCAGTTCATATAGCTATGGGTAAGTGAGCTGGATTCAACTCATGCATCATCAACAGAGTTACTATTAACTAAATTCCAAACATGAAATCTCTTCTCATTTCTGCGGTGTGAATGGTATCTTTCACACTTTCGCCTCACCCAGACAGAAAGCAAGAGGTTACTTTTTTGATAATTGGTGCCAACTCCAAAAGGTCACAAGAAAGTCTCTCACGGACATTGTAGAGATGTTTATTTCAGACATGCAGTGTGTCCCCTGAATGGGAGGGCACAGGGCCCCGTGCAAAACTTTTATTTTTGTCAAGAAACAGCCTAAAGCTTTTGTGACATCTGACCACCAGATCAATCATTAAACAAGTTTCAGATATTGATCAACTTGCCTTTGAAAGGGAAGCTCCTAATACAGGTTGAACCTTTCTCTTCCGGTGCCATTGGGACCAAGCCTGTGCTGAATGAGAGAATTCGCCGGACCACAAGAGGTCAATATCATCTAGCAGCATTACCAACACTTCCACTGATTGTTAGTCTCTGAAAAGACATTTAGGGGTAAATCACAGCTAAATAGCAGCACAGAACAATGAGAGCCAGGACTAGCGGCTATAAACAAAACGTATGAGACCATGGGAAACTTGGCCACATCCATGATAAGTGGTTGTCTGGCTAACTAAAATCATGCTAGATTATGGATGTTTCTGGACGAGAGAGTGCCAGGTTAGAGAAGTTTATTCCTTCTCCCAGCACATTGTCATTGTAGGGTCTAGTATGTGGTTTTTTTTCTTTGCCAAGTTTGTAATGCAGGGACCCCTGTATGAACTGTTCAGGGACTACAGAAAATAAACTATCATAGTATTTGGGGTGTGAAATGGAAGAAATTTAACAGATACGTGATCATCAGATGCATTTGATTTACTCTAGTAGCGCTGTGTCCATTGGTACTTTTGAACTTGTCCTGTAAATATCCACCCTAAAAATTTACACCTGCAGCCTAGATCTGCAAGACCTACATTTACCCTGCAGATGAGGAATAGGTAAAACCGGTCCAGACAAAGTAAGAGTCCAGACTTTTCACTCCAAACTCAAACAAAACCCCAGACAAATCTTCCCTGAAATTCAAAACTGTTAATGTAACCTTTCACCCCGCTTCCTAACGCTGTCCATTCTCACTTCTTCTGTCTGGCCAGGGATGGAATAAATGGTGCTGAAAGAGTGTGAGAGATGGGCCTTGTGGCATGAGCCCTCCCAGAAGAAACTAGTTTAAGAAACCTGGAACTTGTGCCTTCTCTCACTAGGTCTCCTGCTCAGATTTTCTCCAGTGTGAATAAGCTTTGGATACCTCTCTGAACTGGATCCATTCTTTATTATTCTTAGTATCGTGTGCAGGTCTCACCTACAGTGTCTAGGGACTGCACACATACAGTCTGCTTACACACTCATAAGGCAAGCACCCCAAGTAGGTTAGAGAAAAGCAACATGGCCAGATAACCTGATTCACCCCTTTGAAGCCAGCGGATTCTTTGTCACCCTAACTTTCTAGGGGCTTGTGGGTCCCTCTGTTGCTAGCTGTACGAGAAGCAGACTGACCTTGGTCACTGCCAGGCCAAGTGCGTATGAGGCTGATCCACAGGGTCTCACGTTAGGGCCTCCAACCGGCATGATCTGGTCATGGATTTTAGAACAGTTCCACCCAGTCACTGGGGGTGAGTGAGGAGGACGAGGACACTCATGTGCTTTAATCTCTTATGTATTTCTGAAAAACCTTCCCTTTGTTCCTTTGAACCAATGTCTTCCAATCAGATTGGCAAAACTTTTGATATGAAGGCAGGTATGTAATTGTACAGTTCTGAGAGCTGTCCCCCTTTCAAGTTCCCAACTTCACAGGAAACGAGAAACCATTTTATATTCCACGCAGCTTTATTTACTACATGTGCCTATGAAACAACTCCAAAGGTATTCCTTAGTAACAGAGAGATAGCCTTGCTAGTCTATATACTATGAAAACAAAAAAGCAGTTCAGTAACACTTTAAAGACTAACAAAATAATTTATTAGGTGATGAGTGCTTTCATAGGACAGAACCACTTCTTCAGACCATAGCCATACCGGACCAGACTCAATATTTAAGGCACAGAGAACCAAAAATAATAATCAAGGTTGACAACTTAAATTATTTAGTTAGTCTTTAAAGTGCTCCTACCAGTAATGGACGAACTGGACCAGGAGCCAACTGTGGATGAACTGAAGAAAGCCATCGACAGCATTGCAGTAGAAAAGGCCCCGGGCCAGGATGGTATACCACCAGAGGTAATCAAGTGTGCCATAGACATTCCCCTGGAACCCCTACATGAGCTACTGTGCCTGTGCTGGAGAGAGGGGGAGGTTCCACAGGATATGCGTGACGCTAACATTGTAACCTTGTATGAGAACAAAGGAGACAGAAGCGACTGCAACAGTTACCTTGGAATCTTCCTCCTAAGCATCACTGGTAAACTGTTCGCTCGCGTCATCCTCGGCAGACTCCAGAAAATTGCTGAGAGGGTGTATCCCGAATCACAGTGCGGATGCCGTGCAGAGAGATCTACCGTTGACATGGTGGTCTCTCTCAGGCAGCTGCAGGAGAAATGCAGGGAGCAGAGAAAGCCACTCTATATTGCCTTCATTGACCTGACCAAGGCCTTCGACTTGGTCAGCAGGGATGGACTGTTCAAACTGCTCCACAAGACAGGCTGTTCACCACGGTTACTCAAGATGATCCAGTCTTTCCACGAAGACATGAGAGGAACCATCCAATATGATGGCACATTATTGGATGTTTTCAGCATCAGGAGCAGCATCAAACAAGGATGCATCCTTGCCCCAACATTGTTCGGGATCTTCTTCGCGCTCCTCCTGAAGCATGCCTTTGAATCTTCAACAGAGGGCATCTTTTTGCACACAAGATCTGATGGGAAACTGTTTAATCTTGCAAGACTGAAAGCTAAATCTAAGGTGCGGGAAGTCCTCATCAGAGATATGCTGTTCGCAGATGACGCTGCTGTAGTGTCACACACAGAAGACCAGCTTCAGAAACTGCTGGATCAGTTCTCCAAAGCATGCAAGGACTTTGGGCTTTCCATCAGCCTAAAGAAGACAAATGTACTTGCTCAGGACGTTGCTGAACCTCCATCAATCAGCATTGACAACTATACATTAGAGGTCATCCACGAGTTCGTTTACCTCGGGTCCACCATCACTGACACCCTGTCATTGGAGTCTGAGCTAAATAGGAGAATCAGAAAAGCAGCTACAACTCTGTCCAGACTCAGTGAGAGAGTGTGGAATAACATCAAGTTGTACACCCACACCAAAATGCAAGTCTACAGAGCCTGCATCCTCAGCACCCTCTTTTACGGCAGCAAGTCTTGGACCCTGTACGCCCGCCAGGAAAGGAGGCTGAACGTCTTCCACATGTGCTGCCTCAGGCGCATCCTTGGAATATCATGGAAGGACACAGTGTCCAACACTGCCGTCCTTGAGCAAGCTGGAATCCCAACCATGCACACCCTTCTCAGGCAGCGGTGGCTCTGCTGGCTTGGCCATATCCACAGGATGAATGATGGAAGGATCCCAAAAGACATCCTGTACGGCGAGCTAGCCTCTGGCAAAAGACCTCCCGGATGCCCCCAGTTGTGCTACAAAGATGTTTGCAAGAGGGACCTCAGGGAGGTAGACATCGAGCCGGACAGCTGGGAGGAGCTGGCAGGCGATTGCAGCAGATGGAGGCAGGAACTACACAAGGGCCTTCAGAAGGGTGAGATGAGGGTCAGACAGCTAGCAGAGGAGAAGCGACTCCACAGAAAGCACAGTAAGGACCTGCCAGACACCCATTACACATGCAACAGATGCAGTGAGGACTGTCACTCTCATGTGGGCCTTCACAGTCACAGTCGATGCTGCAAATGATGATCCCAAATGGAACTACAAAGGGCGCGATCCATAGTCTACGTAGACTGAAGGATGCTGCTACTACTACTACTACTACTACAGTGCTACTGGACTGCTTTTTTGTTTTCAGAGGTATTCCTTGGTTGTTTAGAGGGTTCTGTGCTGCATTTGGTGTAAGAGTAGTGATTTGGAAGGATGGACGGATGGATGGTTGGATGGATGTACTGGCTACATTGGAATCTGAAGCAACATCATAAACCTGGAATAACTCCCCTAGCTTCTTTCGCTTTACACCAGATTTACCTTTGTGTAGCTGAGCTCAATATCTTCTATTACAAGGCAGGGACACAAGGCTAGAGAGTTTCTTCATGTTAGATAAGATGTCTGGCCACCTTAAAATTCTCAAGGGTGTTCTTGCTTCTAATATGCATTGAAGGTCATTTACTCCTATTTTATGAAATAGTTGTTACATTTTGATTCACTGTCCTGCAGTCCATTGTCTTACTTAATTTTTCTAAATGGCCTTTTCCCACAGCAACTTGCTACAAAGGCAATGGCAGGTTCTACCAGGGTTCAGTCAATGTCACAACCTCAGGCATTCCTTGCCAGAAGTGGAGTGAACAGGTGAGCATCCGTTTATTCAGCTCCACTGTCAGGGTTGGATTCTCAGGGTATATCTACACTTATCAGGGAGATTGACCTGCTCAGGGTCGATCTTCCAGGGTTCAAATTCGCGCACCTAGTGTGGATGTGCAAAATTGAAGCATCAGGACTCAACGGTCGACCCCTGTACTTCTCTTATCGCAAGCAGTAAGCGCAGTTGGTGGGAGAGTTTCTCTTGTCGATCTCCCTCAGTGAGGATGCCCACATAAGTTGATCTTTGATAAGATTGTTGTGCTGGAAATTGCGTATCTAGGATTGACTTCCAGGTCTAGTGCAGACCTGCCCTCAATGTAATGCTAGGATAGCCACAGGAGTCCAACAGAAACTCAGAGGAAGTTTTGCCTCTGCTTTAGACACCTCTGAGAATCCCAGATTAAGTAGGTGTTTTGGGGTGTAGGAATCCAGAGAGGAGTAGGGGGTAAAAATGACATTGGAGGGGCCAGCAGCATGGTAGGCCTCTCCCCGACAACAAAGCAGCCCGAAAACTAGCTTCAATAGTGCCAGAGGACAATGCCTAGAACCTTGCAAATCTGTGGGTACATGCTTTATACCCGTGGATGTGGATGTGGATATCTACGGATCATTTTTGTGGATGCAGATGTAAATTTTGTATCCACACTGGGTTCTACCAATGACCCCAATGGGGTGCTGAGGCAGTTGCAGATCAGCTGGGCATAAAAGGTATCTTTTGTCAATCCCTCTACCAGCATCAAGGAAGGAAGGATGGTGGCCCAGAAGCCACAGTGCCAGCTGCATGCTGCTGAAGGATCTTCTCATGGTGGAGCCAGTCATTCCTTAGGGCTTTGTGCAGGAATCCATCAGAAGCACTATAGACCACGCCTCAGGAGGCCATTTATTTCAGTGATTGTGTTTTCCTGCAGTAGGTACAAGTAATTGGAATAAAATCCCACCTATCGAACAAGATACCAAGGTGGCCAACAAATTACTCAGGCCCTATTTAGACCCTTGATTCTCACTGAAGTCAATGGGAGATAAGTGCCTAAATGTATTGGAGGACCAGGGCCTCAGAGACACAAAGCTAGAAAAAAGGGTAGGTGAAAGGTCAGGTGTGTTAACATTTCAACTTCCTGGCTGCCCTCTAGCAAGACATAGATGTCACGTTTCTTGGCGAGCTGTCGCAGACTTGCAGCTCTGAGCTGTTTCTAAAAGCACCAGGAGGAAGTGTGCTCTAGAAACACTCAGGCCAACTTACTCCTTCCTGCCAGGTGCCCCATTCACACCGAAGGACCCCTCAGGTTTTCCCAGAGCTGTCAAATGCAGAGAATGCTTGTCGGAATCCAGGAGGGGAAAACGAACGTCCCTGGTGTTACACAAAGGACCATTCTGTAAACTGGGAATACTGCAGCGTGCCTCTTTGTGGAGACGGTAAGAGATGGCAGATAACTTCTCATAGTAGCTGTTAGTTTTAGAACATCATTCAACACTGAGCCACAAAACTATTCAGAATCGTCATATCCCAGGAGTCACCATGACTGTTCTGACAGTGGTGCCAATGTCTTTGGAATTCATTGGGAACAGGATATGGGCCTTTAATATTCATGGTGCTTTATAAGCTAACACACCCTGACTGGCAGAGAGGGGGAGATGAAGACAGAGAAGAAGCCAAGTAACTTCTTGCCCAAGGCCTGTGGGAAATCCAGATCAGAGGCAGGATTAGAATTTAGGCATTCCTGCCTTGGAGTTTGCTGCCCAGGCATGCATTTCTCTTAGTCATAGATATTAGGATTTTAAATGACCATCACAGGAATACTGTATTATTCAAAATATATCTCAGCAAAGGTATAGTTCACCACTTCCTCTTAGCAGAGATCAGGAGCATTGTAAGAATTTAGTGAACCAAAGCTATGTCACGTTATCTGCACTTGAAAGGAATGAAGGGAATAGTCTAACTTAGCTTTCCCTTCAATCTTAGCCATTACATGTGCAAGCCAACAGATTGCTAACATGGCCCTGAAAGAGCTAAACCAATGCTTATAGGATCATGGTGGGGTGTTTTTTTCTAAAGCTATAACTAAACTAAAATGTTGAAAGACATTTGTGCCTATCAGATTCTTTCATAGATTTTGTCACGTTGATACCAAAGTTACTGGCACGAAAAAAGGAGTTTCCTCCTTCCAGATCACCTCTTCCTGTACAATATTGCTCTGAAGCCATATTGCTGATTTTGTGGTATCACAATAATTTCCATGACAGTGGGTGATGTTACAAGTACCCCAGAACAAAAAGTTCTGTAGAATTTAAGAGGGATGGAATCTTTGTTTTTGTTTTCACTACGATCTCTCTACCCCCAGGAACAAAAAAATCAAGTGCAGAGACCCCCAGTCTTCCTTCATCGTCATTTTCCCCTACATACTCCATGACTGTCATCATATCCATCATATCCAGCTTTGCACTGATAGTGATTTTCATGATCATGGCTCTTGTTTGCTGCCGGAGGCGAAAACAATGGAAAAACAAAAAGAGGTAAGACCTAGAGATCTAGAGCTAAAGCCAGGTAGGATTTGTTCCAGCAAATACAGTTTTGACTTGGGATGTAGAATGGACAGTACTCACTAAATTGAGATTTAAGGAGGGAACTTTAATTGACCTCATGGAGATCAGGTTCCCAATTATATGGGCAGAAAAGGTTAAACTGTTTAAACTGATTAAACCCGTCTTAGATGTCAGATAACTTTGTCTTGACTGACAGTTTGTATTTTTCTTTCAAGGTCAACAGGGCAAGGGACTGCAAAATCTGTGCGGCAGGGATGTGCCTTTAATATGCCTGTTCAATATCTAGCACCCTAGGGTTCCAGTCTTAACTGGAACCTCTGGGCACTGCTACAGAACAAATATTTCAGTAACAACAACGTAATTCAGGCCAACATTGTTGATGTTGTTTCATGAGACCTAGAAATCAGGGTAAGATGTTGGTGTTTGTCCAGTGTTTCAGCTTTCCTTCACATTTCCAGTTGAGGACAGCAGTGTTCCATTCACCACACTAAATACTTTAATGTGGATGAATGAGAAAGTCACATGAACAGTAGCAATGTTTACAACCACATGGAACCGCGTGTAACCTGAGGGGTCCCTCGACAAAGACAGCTGGAAATGTGTGTATGATTAAGCAGCTTACATTATGAATAGCAAACATTTGTTCTGGTTGCTTGGGCAATTAATAGATTGGAAAATGAGTTCAAGTTTAGCTTTAACGTAAGGACCTACTATCCTAGACCTGAATAAGGCATTACCTACACTATAATGTGTAAACGGCTGCCATGGCATCACTTTAATGTGGCAGTGTGGCCACGGCAGGAGCACTGGGACACAGGTCTCCCAGCGTTCCAGGTGAACCATCTCCATGAGGGGAGTAGCTTACTGAGCTGGGACCACAGCTCCGAGCATTGTAATCCAATTTGCGCTGGTGCTTTATGGTGCCATAACTTGCTGGGCTCTGGGATGAGTGTTTTTTCACACCCCTGAGCCAGAATGCAGTAAAGCACCAGTGTAGACTTAGTCCTTGACAATCTAGATGTAGAAGACACTCTTCCTTGAAGAACTTAGTTTGAAAGTATTCAGTAGATTTTCATAACCACAAGAAGCACTTTGCCCCCCACACTCCTAGTAAAACAAATGTGAAACAAAAGGAGACTCTTCATGAAATTTCTTCTGTCTTCAAGCAGTATCCTACAATCTCTTTAAATGGTGAGACTTTAGCTAATATATAAGAAGTTATCTGGATTTGAATGTAGTTGAAAATAATATTTGTGGTTTTTCTCCCTCCTCCAATCCCCCATACACTTAAAGCCAATTCCTTAGCCCCAACCCTAGTATCTGTGGTTAACAGTCTGCACTGTTTGTGGAACAGGCCAGAAGAGAAATTTTCCAGCTGCTAGATTTCTTCTATTGTCAAAAACTGAAAGGACATGGGTTTTGAAAAGTGTAACTTTGCAGAGTGCTCTGCTGAAGAGCGAGAATAATGTTTTGAGGGTGCATTTACTTTTTGCGGTAGGTTCTCATGTGTTAAATCCCCTCTCTCTATATTGTTGCCTCAGATTACTGAGGGCACGGTCCTGCAAACTCTTAATCATGAGTAATCCAGTCTAACATGGATGGTTCTGTCACACGTGCTCATGGAAGTTCTATTCCCATCCCCAACGGGCTGCTGGATGGACTCCTGCCCTGGCAGACCAACATACTTAGCCTAGACCCCTAGAAATAATAGGCAACTGGTAACATTCCAGAAACAGCAATACAGTGTCAGGAGGTACATGGCAGTGTGCAAGTGGTAAGAAGAGGGAACATAACAAAATGCCTAGGCAGACACATTGTACACTTGGCAGGCAGCCATCCCCATGTTAAAGGGCACCGAGCTCACCATCTGAGACACTTCGCACACATAGTTCCATGAGGGCGTACAGGGTGAAAAGGAGGCCATGGCAAGGTGGGAGCAAAGGTGCAAAACTGATATGTAAGGCATGCTATGGCCTGGCAGCCATTCTTATAGATAACCACTACTCCTGTGGCAGGGCAGGTGGGCTCTCTCTGTGTACAGCTGGCAAACCACTCCATATGGTGTGTAGAGGTCCCGAGAGCAGTCTTTCTGCGCCTCCCTTTTCCAGCCTTGGAGAGTCAAATCTTAAATGAGGTGAATAAAATGTTCTCCGCCGACATAGCACACAACGTACTCTAACCCACTGATCATTTCCTTCCCTATCATTTCAGGGAGTCACAGGCCCCAGCACTCACCACTCTTCCATCAGAGCTCCTACTGGACAGACTTCATCCTAACCCCATGTACCAGCGCATGCCCCTGCTCCTGAATACTAAGTTACTCAGCTTGGAATATCCAAGAAACAATATTGAATACGTGAGAGATATTGGTGAAGGAGCCTTTGGAAGGGTCTTTCAAGCAAGGTAAATGTCCGACTAGCAAGTGTTCCTTAATATTAGTACCTGGAAGACATTAACATCTGGCTAGAGTTCTGGAAGCAGGAAAATGTTTATTTATTCCAGCTGTCCTGGAGAAATTAATTGTTCTAAGCAGAATGAAATGTAGTTGATGGATCTCCATTCCAAATGGCTGAACGTAGTGCCTTGCATGTTGAATAGTAACAGAGAGATAGCCATGGTAGTCTATATTACTATGAAAACAAAAAGGCAGTCCAGTAGCACTTTAAAAGACTAACAAAATAATTTATTAGGTGATGAACTTTTGTGGGACAGACCCACTTCTGCCTATGATCTGAAGAAGTGGGTCTGTCCCACAAAAGCTCATCATATAACAAATTATTTTGTTAGTCTTTAAAGTGCTACAGGACTGCTTGTGTGTTTTCATAGTATATAGACTAGCACAGCTTTCTCTCTGTTACTATTCAGAACGAAATGTGTGTGTGAAAGTGTGACAAAGCTATTTACAAAGCTAGGTTAATTTATTCCTGTTTCCCACGTTCAGTTGCTCTTTGGTAAAACGTTATCTCACATCTGTAGTCATCTTCTATATAATAGACAGTGTCTCAATTACTCCTGTTAATCAAGTTGAATGTGGAAGCTAAGCTTGTGGTGCATTCCAGACAGCAAGAATTTTGCTTGTTTTGATTGTTACTAGGCCATTGTGAAATTTTCTGACTTTCCCAGGATTTCACTTTTGTTTCAGATGTTGGTGCTGGATCGCCAGCATTACGATGTCAACATTTGCTGGTAGACTAACAGATATTTTGGAGCATAAGCTTTCATGGGCAAAGACCTGCTTCATCAGATGCTGATGAAGCGGGTCTTTGCCCACAAAAGCTTATGCTCCAAAATACCTGTTAGTCTATAAGGTGCCACAAGACTTTTTGTTCTCGAAGCTACAGACTAACAGGGCTACCTCTCTGATATTTGCTGGTAGTTACTCCTGACTGCTATTCTGTCTGTGATCCAACACCAACAGTTAGGCCATGATCCTGAAAAAATCCCCTTATTTGCATAGTGCAGCCTTATTTCTGAAATGAAGTTTTTTCCTTGTGCTTAGGAGACTGGTTCTTAGGCAGTCATGATGGTACAGTGAGCGCTTTTGAAAGTCACACTCCAGAACTGCTGATAGAAAGTGCAGAGGTTGCAGTGTGTGTTTATTTTGGATCCCTTTCCTCTTTTCACAGTTAATTGCAGTAATGTGTTGGTTACTTGGGACGCCTCCACAGAATGGAAGATGACTGGCTAATGAGGTTATATGTGGAATTGTACGCGAAAGAGAAACAAAAATGAGCATAAACAATGAACATGCTCCTTAGCGTGGACATGGGCCCCAAATTGTACTTGTGGGACTTGTCTATTAATTGCAAAGTCAAAGGACTCCTCTTTCAAGCTGTGGTTGCACAAGCAGACATTTTCAAGTGAAGAGTAAGATAATGCTCTGCGCTGACATGGTCACATATCATTTACATCTTTGTCAGGAAATGAATTATGCAGTGGATTAAATTTGTTAGCACGAGGAGATACTTCTAATGGATGTGAGAGATTTTTTTTGTCCCCCCCAATGGGATGTGGAGGAAGTGTGTATTTATTTATACAGACAGTGTTAAAAATAACAGTTTAAAGGGCAAGCAGCAGCAAAATCACAGATGCTTAGCTCATGATTGACTGCTCGCTTTGATGACTGAACTAGAGGAGCTGGGCTTGAAGCAGCAGCAAAGCACATGGGACCAGATTCAGAACTGTTTGGTGGATGCCAGTACCACTGTGATGAGGCAAAGCAGCCCTACACCCAGTGTATGTGCCTAACTGAACCAGGTGGGTGAATAGCTCATCGTTTTACTCCACACTGGGTATAATTCTCCTCAATGCAGAAAGGCAACACAAGACCACTGATGCCCACTTGAGCTCTACTTTGAGGGCATAGGCTATCCCTCTGCATAGAGATAAAAGTCCACCCGAGTAGACTGGCACCTATACAAGACAATTCAAACCCTCATTAAGGACTGTGCTAATTGAGCCTTAAATGGTATACAGCTCTTCAGGAAGGCCTACTGCCTTGAGTGAAATCTCTGGTGAATTGCTTCAGAATAATCCTTACCCCTCCAGGTTCTCAAATGTAATTTTCATTGCATTATGCAATTCCTTTAATAAGTTTTTAATTGATATTTACAGAGAATCAGAAAAGAGGGCAATGTGTCTGAACACAACCTAGAAATATACTAGGCTTTGGGACCTGCTCTTGGCCTAATGGATAGCCTCCGGCCATCCTGACTCCTGAATGGGTTGCCTATGCGTTGTTGCAGTTATCCTCTTACCTTGCAGCTTCATCAGGAATGCCTCGGAAGTCAAGCATTTTCTAGGCAAAGGTTTGCAGATGGCCCTGCTGCACAGGGTTGGTGGATAAAAAACGATGGCTCTGTTAGCTTCTAGTACTGCCAGACCCACAACTGGATGCAACACTAAGGCTACCACATGAGAGAACCTTCTTCTGTTCTCAGAAAAAAAAATTAAATACACTGTCACTATGTACGTTAATGGATAACAGAGTAAATTTAGTAAGCCTCTGATTTCTCCTTGTCTAATATTTCATCCGTGTAAACATAATTCTACACACACTGCCAATAATCTCTTTGCCAGTTGGCTTACTTAAAATTCTGATTCACTGTTTACTTATTCTGGGTGAAGCAGCATGTCAGGACAGGAAGTGGCTGACTGTTATTTACTGGCGCCTGTGGAATGGCTGCCATTTCCATTAAGAGGTGTCTCCTGCACTGGGAATTGAGGATGTAGCAAGTTACCTTCTTACCTATCTTATGAGCCAAGTCAGTCCCATAACCAATGCTGGGGCCAGCTGAAGGTCTCCCAGTAAAAGTAGTTTTGAGCTCTACTTTATGCATCACTAATACTACTCCTCTTACTGCTCTCAGACCATATGATTTTACGTAGACCAGCAGGCAGCCTCTCTTCAGTTTGAACTAGTGGCTTTGGCCCAGCATGTCTACAAGATCTCCTAAAACTCTGGTCTTACTGTGGTCAGCAGCTGCACGCCTCAGGCACAAAAGTCCTTTCCATCCTAAATGCAAACATAGCCTGCATGGGGCAGCTCTGCACTACTTTGTGTTGGTTGTCATCAAAGAGCCACATTCTTCAGCTGAGAACCACACCTTGTCCTGTCCTGCTCAGATGCACAGCGGACGGAAGGCAAAGACAGCTTCTGCCACTCCAAACAGCATCATGCATGGGCAGAGGAATATTTAATCCAAGCCCTAGAGAGACGTGTACCAGAAAAAAACATCAGTTGATGCAAACTGGTCCCGAGAGGCAATAATCTGTTGGATAGGGGACCCCCAATTTTCAGCCCTGGAAACAGAACTCTTTTGTTTAATGTCAAAATTAGTCATTTCTGAATACTGCCCCAGAAAGAGACTGCAGTGGTGAGTTTTGCAACATAGATTCCTGTCTGCTAAATGCTGGACTAAGGCACTCAGAGTCAACTCACTGGGTGTGAAATTCCCACTTGTGCAAAGCTCATGCACTGCTTAAGTCCCACTTAATGTTCAGGATTTAAGAGGTTCGAGGCTTATGGATGGCCTCTGCAAGGGGTGAATTTCTCACCCCAGGGAACGCCATGTGAAACCTGTGCTGCCTCTTATTTCTGTTCCCTATAAAGCCTTCTAGACTTTTGAACAGCTGTAATGAATCTTTCATGCTAATCAGAAGAGGTGAACCCCCTTATCTTTCAGACACTTGCACTATCTATCCATAAATACAGATCTCTTATCCTTCCTTTTCTCAAGCACTGAAATTTGAGACACTGACCGATATATTAAAAGTATAGTGTCCCTCATTACATAGCAGAAGTTCTGATATCCAACAAAAGGAGCAAATGGCATTTTGCTTTTAAAAAAGGCAACTGTAGACAAAATGAAGTCTCAGTTTTATTGCTCCTAGGTGCTGCATCTTAACAGACAATTTTTCAGCTGTAAAACCAGCTGTACAGGGAGACGTCTTTTTAGATGGACATTTTGCCATGCTCTGACATTTGACAACAATGTGACATTTACAGTAGCCAAGTGCAGCTGTTGCAATACCATCTGTTTGCAGAAGGTGACAAGGAAACTGGAAGTTTGCCTTGGAAACCAGAATCTCTCATTGGCTACCAAACAGTAAAGGAGCCTGACACTTAAGCAATGGCAGATCAGCAAGTCAGGCATGGAAATGTAATTCACAAATGGATGCTACCTTTTATAGGCATTAGGTGGCTATATTCAGGAACTGCGTTACAATATGGAGGCCATGGCTTCCATATGTCCAGGGGTAGGGATTACCTCGAGTAAGAAAATGCACACTATTCCCATAGGTTTGACCAGTGTTTAAAGAGTGGAAAGTTATTGTGCTTTGGGAACTGATGTCCCTAAGGGTTAGGCAAGTCCAGCATCTCTAAGTATTAAGGGAAGAATGCCCCAGGGATAAGAAAAAAATAGTCCTGATTGTTATTTATTTCATAGGGTTGGTGAGAAACTCCAATTGAGCAGGATCCCTCACACGGAGGCACTTCAGCCTTGGGCACTGGCCTGGGAGTCGGGAGACAGGGTCCCAGGTTCTTAGGCTCTAGCATTAGTCTACCAGACAAAGTCACACAGTGAGGGCTCAAAAAAGAGCTAGATGGCTTCGTGGAGGATAGGTCTGTCAATGGTTATGAGCCAGGATGGGCAGGGACGATGTCCTAGTGTCTGTTTGCCAGGCTGGAAATCAGTTAGAGAGGCTGGATCACTTGTTCTCATCTTTCTTTCTGGGGAATTTGACACTGGTCACTGTCAGAAGACAGAACAGGGGCTAGAGGGCTCTTTGGTTTGACCCAGTATGACTGTTCTTATGTTCACATCACCTTCACTTCTGTGAAACGGGGTTGATGATGTTGGCCTGCTTTGTAAAGTGCTTTGAGAGCTAAAGATGAAAAAAAAGTGGTACATTGCTATATTGTGGTAGGCCCTGTAGCGGCATTCAGTGATTTCCTTTAAGTGCCAAAGCAGATCAGTTGCAGAACTAGCGAAAAGTCCAATTCAACTGACTCCCAAAATCATGAAGCCTCCCAAGTTGTAGAAGTCTTCTCAGCTGCTCCTGGATAGGTTTTTAATAAGCAAAGCTCAGCAAATGCTACTGCCCTCTCAAAACCACTCGAAAGGTAGAGCTGGAAAAATGCGTAGGGCAGAGTATAGGAGGGTTAAACTAGCATCCTTAGATACCCACAGAGCAGATACAACAATGGCAGCAGTAGCACTACCTTTCCCACATGCTGACCATGTGTCTGAAACTGCTGCCAAAGAGGAGCCCCCTCTACAGATGAGATGGGTTCTATCTTCAAGTTCCTTCTGTTCTTGGCCTCTCAAGAGACTGCCCAAACAAGGCTGCAAAATTATTCCACTTGTGGGCGTTGCTTTGAGATCCTTCCCCCAATCTTGTCTGATCCATGAGCTATTACCGGAAATGGGGCTAACGTTGTGTTTGTGTGCAAGAGCTCTAGTCCTACTTAGTTTCTTTTTTTTTCTATTTCTCAAAGGGCTCCTGGGTTGCTTCCTTATGAGCCATTCACAATGGTGGCAGTGAAAATGCTAAAAGAAGAGGCTTCGGCAGACATGCAGGCGGATTTCCAGAGGGAGGCAGCTCTCATGGCGGAATTTGATAACCCAAATATCGTCAAACTCTTAGGTACAAAAACAACATGCTGAGCTCTTGGGGCAGGGTCTTTCAAGGAATTCATGTGTTGTTGTGTTGGATCTAAAATGTCAACAATGTATTAATCCTAGACAGCATGCACAGGATTTTGCAGTTATATGGAAATTTCAAATTAAGCTCTGGGGAACTGATTTTTTTTATACATGACATAGCATTTTTTTTTACATTCTCTATTGGCACATATTTGAATATTTAGCTCTGATGCCATTTTCCTGACATTGTGGCAGACTAGTTTTCATATGTGATCATCTAAATCCTGCATTGGGGCGGGGGGAGTCTCACATCACCATGTAGGTCCATCTCTCCCTCTCTCTCTCTCTCTTTGCTAAGACTAAACACAAGCACCAGTTAGTCTCAGATCATGGCAGTTTTGCAATATGGCTACATTGTGAAAGAATGAAATGACTGACTCAGTTCACTCTGAGTGAAACTCACCCTTGGGCACAGGGGAGAACCAACATTTTTCTGCCTGCAGTTGAAGGACATGAGTACAAAGCTGATTGCTTGCACCTCAACCTAGATATATGTGCCAATGAGCTGGAGCAGAGATGCAGTCACTCAGAACTGGTACAAATCTGTGGGTGCAAATTTTGAGTGCACAGATTGTCTCTGTTACTCACATGACTTCCCTTGCTGAATTGCCTGAGCAGCTCACGAGTCTTTACAAATAGCAACAACAATAATAGTCTCCCTCTCTTCCCCTCCACAGCCATCTGCAAATAAGTAATGTGGGGGCGGGGAAGGGGCTAATGGGACTCCCATGTCAATCCTCCATCAAGAAATCTGACCACAAGAATTTAAGTCCTGTAGACGACATCTTTCAACAGGTTAGATGTCATTACCCCATGCCATCAAATGGTTCTTCTGTACACTCCCTATAGGGAGATTTGGCCTTATCATCTAGTCATCAGATCTTTTTTTCTCATCACCAGGAACATTATCAGTGAAGTTTCCCCTAGTGCAGGAATTCTGTATGCAGCTTGGCTTCACAAAAGCATATGTACGTCAGCAATAGAAAAAGGAACAAGTGCTCTAAACTAGAATCAACTTTTTGTTAGCACAATGAATAAATTAGGAAAACCAAAGATACAGGAATTAATCAGTTTTGTAGTACAAGGGTGTGGGGAAAATGGCCATGCTGGTTGAACAATATTTGACCTATAAGCCTTTAACATTATTTGTTCTTGTTAGAAACAGATGTTATCACACTGAGAAATGTCTGTTCTTTCTCAGAGAGTCAAGTGTGAGGTCATCGGCAAGAATTTCATCTTTCACAATAAGCCTTTAGCTGTGCTGAATAAGAAAGCAAATTGTGTATCATCTGGTTTTCAATGGCAGATGAGCAGTAGAGTTAGAGCAATATTCTTGCCTTTATGGCCAGCTCTAAAATATCATTCATTTGGTAAAACTGTGTAAATAATTAGGAAATCACTTAACTGAATAATTCTTTCATTGAGGCTATGTCTACACTACAGAGATCTTTTGAAAGAAGCCCTTCCGGAAGATCTCTTCCCAAAAAAATTCTTTCAAAAGAGTGTGTCCACCACAAAAAAGTGGATCAAAAGACTGATCTGCTTTTTCGAAAGAGAGTGTTCACACAGGTCCTGCTCTTTCGCAGGAACAGGCCAGAGATGAAAAAATCAGGCCCCATGAGGGCTGCTGTTTCGAAAAAAAAAAGACCCGCATAGCGTCTACACACATATTCTGTGGCAAGATGCTTTTGAAAGGGAGTGCTCTTCCTGAAATGGGAAAGGAAGATCGCATTTGAAAGGAGTGCCTCATTCTTTTGATTTACTTTGGAAAGAATGCTTTTGTGTGTAGATGCTCCGCTGGATCTTTCGAAAGCGCCCCCTTCTTTCAAAAGAACTTGTAATCTGCCTCAACACTAGCATGTTCAAAAAAAAAAATCCTTGCAAAACACAGAATAAAGAATCTGGGGCCAGACCTTCAAAAGTGCTCAGCATCCAGTAGGTCCCATCCAGAAAAAGAGCTGTTGAGGAAATCGGACCCTCGATAAATAACAATCACTTTCATATTCAAAGGAATATTTGATAATCATTTTTGCATCACACATCTTGCTCTTCTCATACCTACAATGCTTTTTTTAAAGAAACAAAAGATACTCAGTATCTTTTGATAGTGAACTTCTCTCCATTTTCACTCATCTGGTTGTGAATTTGCTTGAAAAATAGTTCTAACTTCCAGGGAAAGCATACAAAAATGAAGATAAAAATATTTATGAAACACTTAATCTTCATATGGGGAACTGAGTTTTATTTGAGGATAGATGTCACAAAAGATATTTGGTTAAACAGAAGAAATTGATTGTGTATATTCCAAAGGGGCAAAAATACAGTCTTTTAGGCTATGTCTACACTAGCCAGGAAGAATGACCTGCTCAGGGTCGATCTTCCAGGGTTCAATTTTGAGAGTCTGGTAGGGCTGCATGAAATCAACCTCTCCAGGGTCACAGTCAACCCCTGTACTCCCTGCGAGATGTGAGGGGTAAGGGAGGTTGATGGGAGAAACTCTACCATCAACCTTCTTTAGTAAGAAAACAAAAAAGCAGAAATGGAGCACTTGAAAGACTAACAAAATGATTTATTCGGTGATGAGCTTTCGTGGGACAGACCCACTTCATCAGATCAGTCTCATTTCCAAAACAGACTGACGTTTATAAGCACAGAGGACCAAAAAAATAATTGCAATAAAAACTGACAAATCAAATACATAGGATTGAAGGAGTGGGATGAGGGGCAGGGGGATGTTAATTGTCCTGCCCGAGTCTTTAAAGTGCTACATTTCTGCTGTTTTGTTTTGTTGGAATAGAGACTAACATGGCTACCTCTCTGTTACTTCTTAGGAAGGATGGCCAAGCCAAACACAGATGAGTCTATTCTAGCTACACAACTGCCATAGCTAAAATTGCATATATGCAGTCAACTTACTTTGCCTAGTGTAGACATAGCCTTAGAAAGGAAAAACTTGGAACTTTTGGAAACAGCACAGAAGCTAAAGTTTATGAGAGTTTGACCAGGTTTGGTTGTAAACTCTAAGAGGCAGGAATGGTGTTTGTTTTGTCTTTGTACAGCGCTTATAGCACAAGGGAGTTTACGGCAAGCCTCCTATTAACATCAATTTGATCAAAATTTGATTAATAATCAAATGAAGGAAGCCACATTTTTTATTTTGGAGTATCAGAATAAATCAACTAATCACGTCACATTCCCCATTCCCCCTTTGGAGTGTTCCACTTTAGAAGATTAACAAAGGGAGAAAGAGCATTAATGAAAGCTAGTGGGATCTGAGGTCCTCACTGGCACTGGTGCTTTTCAACAAGCTTCTTCAGTCTTATCATACAACAACAAAGCAAAGACAAGACTGACTGGTTGTATTTTCTGCCTTTCAGGTGTGTGTGCAGTTGGGAAACCAATGTGTCTGCTGTTCGAATACATGGCCTACGGGGATCTCAATGAGTACCTGCGCACCCGCTCACCACGCAACCTCTGCAGCCTTAGCCACGGTAACCTGGATGCCAGGATCCGGCTCTCCAATCCTAACCCCCTCGCGCTGTGCTGCACCGATCAGCTCGGCATTGCCAAGCAGGTGGCGGCCGGCATGGCCTACCTGTCAGAGCGCAAGTTTGTGCATCGGGATTTGGCCACTCGGAATTGTTTAGTGGGTGAGAATAGGGTGGTAAAAATTGCAGACTTTGGCCTCTCAAGGAATATCTATTCAGCAGACTATTACAAAGCCAATGAAAATGACGCCATTCCTATACGCTGGATGCCCCCCGAATCCATATTCTACAACCGCTACACAACCGAGTCCGATGTATGGGCCTACGGTGTTGTCCTGTGGGAGACCTTCTCCTACGGCATGCAGCCCTATTATGGAATGGCCCACGAGGAGGTGATTTATTACGTGAGAGATGGCAACATCCTCTCTTGTCCTGATGATTGCCCTTTGGAGCTATACAACCTGATGCGCCTTTGCTGGAGCAAGCTGCCTTCTGACAGGCCCAGTTTCGCCAGCATCCATCGCATCCTGGAGCGTATGTATGAGAGGGCAGTGGCTGCTATTCATGTCTGAGGCAAAGAGGGTCTATGCTGCCTGCAAGGACAGGGCCTCACAGGATCAAGTGAGCCTTCAGTCAGGACCTTAGTATTTGGCCTGCCAAAGCTTTGCTTAATGTAAAAATCAGTGCACTGATGAGCTGAACTGAGGACAGAAATGAGCACTTTTAGCAGACAGGGCTATCTCAGAGAAGGAAACTGTTTAAAATGAACACCAAGGTCTGTGTCTAGGTTGCTGAGAACTGTCGGCAAAAGATATGCAAATTGCGCACTGCGTTTGCGTCTCTTGCCAACAGTTCTGTTGGGAGAGGCTTTCCTGACAGTTGGTCCAGCCACACGGTGCCAAATGTCAGGAAAACCCCTCTGACAAGACATCCCTTCTTTTTTGGGGAACGAGTTAAAACAGGGATGTCGGCAGAATGCTCCTGACATGGCAGACGTCTGGGGGGGGGTGCGGGGGACTTGGTCTCCCAAGAGAAGCCTTCAGTTTAGACAAGTTGTCTCATCCTGTTGTCTCTCAAGGACAATTTGGATGACAGCTCAAACAAAACAATAGTTACCTTGGGAGTGGAGAATGGAAATTTCCTATTCAGTCTTTGTCCTACTAGGCCCTAGCAAACCCTTGTGAAATACTCTGTTTATCTTAGATTTCACAAAGAAATTGAATACTTTATATATATATATATATAAAGAAAACCCTGCTTCATTAGTTTCACAATATATCCCTTTTGTTGTGTAAACAAGTAACACTGAACTATTATGCTGCTGATGTTACAATCTTTGTGAATGCACATAGTATGGCTGTATAATGTGTGTTAACCTTTGAGTTATAAATTCACTCTGAGTCACACTTCTACTTAAGAATATAGGAGTTAATGAGTTCTACATGCAGAAAAAGGGCAGGACGAGGTACGAAATCTGTTCCCAGAAAGGTATTTCCTAGTTTTACATACTGGTTAAAAACAGCACTTAACAGAGGTTCTCACTAGAAGATTTGAGATGCTTGGGTTAAAAATGAGGGTGTTAAAATCCAATCTCCCAGAACAAAGTGGGGAAGAGGGTAGGAGAGAATTTTCACAAGCACTCAGTTTTTTTGCCCAATTCTGCTCCTGTTGGTGTCAGTGGTGCAACTCTCACTGACCACAATGACACCAGTTAGGAAAATCGTCAGTGCTTGTGGGAAAAAAAAAAAAATAAAAAAAAAAAATCACACCCCAGATTCATCCCTGAGGTGAAGGCCTTGTCCATAGTGGTCAAGTCAATTCCATTCTTAGTGGAAGCCCCTATAAAGAGCTAGAGTGTCAAACTAATCCCATGGAGAGGGACAAATTCAATTTCAAATTATGGTTCAAGGGTTAAGGTGCCATTTAGGCCTAAATACTCTCTTCAGTTTGCAGCACAACTCCCACTGACTTCTGTGAGAGATTTTCACCAAGATCCACAGCCAGACCAAGATGTGCCAGTGGACGAACTAAACACTTATTTCTCATCATCCGTTATTGCCTCAGTGTCATCCTGTCACATCCAGCACCACTTTGTGAGGAAATCTTTTCTCCTTTAGCAACACCACTGTTTCTGCCTCTTGTTTCCTCTTGCTTTCTCGCTCCCCGTTTTCTCTCCCTCTTCCTAGTCTGTTCGTTATCTCTGCGTTTCCTTCTCTGCTACAGATCCCAAGTTCCATATGTAGGCGTCACCCCCAACCCTTTTCACATTCCTTGTGTGAAAATAATCAGCCAGGAGACAGTGCTGAGCTGTAGAGCATCACTGGGACATTTCAGTTGAACTGGGATGTAAGGACATTCACGTCTTCGGCTGTTATTGTTTCCAGCTGCCTGTGTGCTCCGGAAGACAACCCTGCATCAGTTATCTGTGTTTCATATCCGGCCTGCAGACATCTCTGACTGAGGCAACAGCTACAGGAGTGAATTTGCAGCAGCAGAGCTGCACGAATGCAGCTGCACTATTGTAAGCTTTCTTTTGTAACTGCTCTGAGCTGATAAGAGAGCTCTCTCCCATCAGCTTAACTACTCCAGCAAGTCTCAGCAGCTATGTCATTAGGCGCACGGGTGTGGACAGGGCTTAGGTCAGCGTAACTTACACCATCCTTCGGGGTGGCTTTTTCACACCCATCCCTGAGCAACCTAAATTATACCACAGAAATGCTAGTTTGGACACAGCCCTGAAGCTTCTTCTCTGTTAAAGCTACCCCAGATCCTAGCAGGTGGTGGTTTTCCTGAGGAAAATATAATATTTTTCTGCACCAGTTTTATCTCTTGGTTCCCAGAGATGAAAGCAGGGAAAATTATTCAGCTTAGAATCCAAGACCTCATGGTTAATATCAAAGATGCAACCAGGAGATGGCACATTTTTTAACCCTGCAAAACCAAAGCTTTACTCTTGTAATTAATGGGCCAGCGTGACACTTCTATTTTGTCGAGCTGTTTGCTTTTCATGTAGGATCCACCACAGAAATCAGACCATTAAGGGTCTCTCAGAAGTGGGATTTATTAGTTGGAAAAAACAGAAGTCAAGTCAGCAGTACAGAGAGCAGTGCTAAAATGCAAAACAGTGTGCCAGATCTTCATAAACTGTAGTTTCAAATCTTCATGACCTAGCCACGTTTTCCTACGGAACTCTCTCTCAAAACATTTTAGTTACAGCCACAAGAGTGTGGCTTTGTGTTTTTAAACCACTGCTGCTTATTTCAATCAAACCAGGAGCTCCCCATGTTACCAGAAACAGTGCAAAGAAATAAGCTGCTTCCTCCAGCCCCAGGAAGCAGTTGAAGACCCTACTATACAATGCTGTAAATAGCGTATTAGGGTACCACAGCCACTCTGCTGATGGAGAATTGTTTACATAGACCAGGACACTAATGTAGTATCTACAACCACAGCTCCCATGGAAGGACTATCTCTGCTACTTACATGGCCCTCATTACCATTGTATTTCAGGCTAGGGGAGGGCTATTACCTCATTTTACAGCAGATTAACCAGGGCACAGACTCCACAGAGGTTAAGTGACTTGCTCCGAATTACATAGGATGTCTGCTGCAGAAAAGGGATTCGTACCCAGGTTGGTACCTCACCTGCTGGTCCATCCCTCCTGCTCTAAAAAGGAAGGGCAGGCTCATGGTTAAGGTGGTGGACTGGGACTCAAATGTAATTTCAGCCCCTGAAATCTAACTTCAGCCTGCCATATGCTTCCTGTGTGACATTGGGCAAACGTACCTGGTATCCGTTGCTCTTTGATTCTCCAGAAGCCAAATGGAGGCAACAGGATTTCCTTTCTCCCACTTCTTGTCTATTTAGTTAGTAAGCTCACAGAAGCAAGGGCTCTCTCATGCTACGTGCATCTGTAGCACTTAGTACAGTGGACAGTTTTCACTGGGACCGCCAGGTGCTTCTAAAATAAACTAAATACTCATCACTGGAAAGTGAAGGGCCTGATTCTGATCAAATCAATAGGAATTTTACCATTTACTTCAGCAGGGCAGGATTGGGCCTTGCACATCAGTTAGTATCCTTTCTTCTGAGTAACAAGCTCCTCTTACTATCCTAGGTACCCCTCCCGCCTTAAACTGCCAAAAAAGCTGAGCTCTCAATGCATATACAGCCCAAGACAATGAACTTGCATTTTCTTTTTCTGGGATCCCAGTGCTGGCTTCAGCTCATCACTCCTCATCCTGTCCTTTCAACCCCTGTAGGAAGTGCTGAAACCCCGACTGCTGTTTCCATGCTGCTTTAATGATATTTGCAGCCTGCCCTGTTGATAGCTCACGTCACACGCTATAACCTTTCCTCACTTCCTAGCTGAGAAAGCAGAATCTCATTGGAATAAATGTCCCTTTTTGTTGCACTTTGCTGACCAATTCTTTTACTCAGTGACACCGTTGCAGCCCCTTTAAAGATCAATAGGGATTTACTGGTGCAAAGAGGAGGAGAATTTGGTTTTCCGTGTCCAGCATTCCAGCCTTCGCAATATAAGAGTGAACCTGAAAACTGGAATAGTTAGCAACTGTCCTTTTAAATGCAACAAAGACTGTTTCCACTGCTTTTACATGGCGAAAAATTATTTTCCTATGAAAACTTTCCAAAAAACAGGTAGAACCCACCCATTTGTAGAGAATCACCCGTATTTAGGCCCTTACTCTTTTGGAAATGTAAGAGATGGAAAAGATCTAGTATTTTATCTCGAAAATTCTCCCCTGTTGTATATTTTTTCAGTTTGCTATATAGAAATTGCATCATGTCAATTTTTCCTTTGTTTGAGGTTGCACCTTTCTTACTGTGTGTTTGGTACAAAGAGGGATATACAGCATTCTGTCAGCAATATACTTATTTAACTCAACTTGTTTTTCATGTGGGTTGCAGGGGGGGTGGTTTCTTATTTAAAACATATTGGCCATGCCTACACTTACTAAAAACCTCAAAATGGCCATGCTAATGGCCAAATCGAAGAATCCTAATGAGGCACTGAAATGCATATTCAGTGCCTCATTAGCATGCCGCCGGCCACGGGACTTCAAAAGCGCCATGGTTCACTCTCCCACAGCTCCCCTACATGGGAGTCCTTTTCGAAAGGACCCCGCCAACATCAAAATCCCCTTATTCTTATTAGTTGATAGGAATAGGGGGATTTTGATGTTGGCAGGGTCCCCATGTGGACAAGCCACAGGTGAGCAAACTGCAGCACTTTCAAAGTGCCACAGCTGGCATGGCCGTTTCGAAGTTCTGACTAAGTGTAGATGTAGCCATTGAAGACAATTTATTTTTGCTGGCTCTAGTTTGGATTTAAGTGTTCATGAATAGGAAAGTAAAATACTAAGTTAAAATTTTCTAAGAGCGTAGTCTAAAGCCCAGGCCTAAATGAGTAGATTTGATTTCACATTACTCTCAAGAAGAGCATTCATAGTATATATCAGGAGTGAGCAAACTTCTACCTTAGGCCCTACATTTCATCCCTGCAATTAGCAGGGCCCCCTACACCAACCTTTCTAACGTAATCCAAACCGATGGAAAATTTGAGTTATGTTCATATTAAAAAAACAAAACCAAAACCAACTGTTTTGCTATGTGTAAAAGGAAGTTTATAGAATGTAAAAATTTTATTAATTGGCATACAAATGTGAATACACATCTATAGAAACAGTAACATATTTCAACATTTTTAGTGAGATGGATGAGCCTGAGACCCAGCAGCCGATTGTGGGTTTCACGTCACCTCCGACTTTGCTCACCTCAGGTATATATAAAGCTTTACCGCTCAGGACACATTGTATGAGGTGGAAAAAAAATCAAAGGAATACAGATATGCACGTATTTGTATTTTTATAAATCTTTAAAATATTATTAAATTAGCTTTTGAATGCTTGAATTCATATTTTAATGGTCTTTAGTCAGCAACACGATGCAATTTTGGCCAAGAAGCAGCGCCTCGTCAACATATTACGGGCTAAACCTGATAGATGAGATTCTTTATAATGAGCTACATATACGTTCTGTTTTCATAATTTCCTGTTATCATCTGATGCGCATTTCATGAGTGATGCTTTTGAATGACATCCCAAGCAGCAATGCATATTTCACAGTAAACTTTGTACACTGGGACAGCCTGTGTAATTCTGATGTGTAATATTTTATAAAATAAAGATTTATCATAGAGGGGAAAGCAATCGGGGCAAGCTTTTATTGACCCTTCCCCTCAAATTCATGGTTTTGGAGTTATGTACTGGATAAGTTATCAAAACAGGATCTATTTCATGTCAGAACAGTAGGCTTCTCACAGTTTTATTTTCAGTATGCTTACATTAAGCCAATGTATTTTTTATACCACTACTCCATACCGGCACCTCAGCGGTCCCAGCTGCAGGACCGGCTATGGGGAGAGGCGCAGGGAGCTGGCTGAGTATCAGCTCCTCTTTTTTACGAAAAAAAAAAGGCACTATATTAAACTATGGTTAAATATTAATATAGACCACTAAAAGTGGCACTAACTGGCCATGACAAATAAGGAAACGTCTGTGTAAAGATACATTCTTAATTGGTACCTTACTACCACCACAAGGGCTACTTTAAACATATTTTGTAGTAACAACTTACAGAATTTTATAGCAAACTGGAAGTCTTTAAAAGGTCAGGCTAGCAGTAACAGTCTGTTACTGTGTACTTAATGCTGCAAAGTGAAATGTAGTTAAGAAGCGATATTTTTAAGCCATCTGGGGCCTAAGTTTCCTTTACACAATGATCGGTTTATTCCACCACGGCATGCAAAGGGAGCCTTGTGTAAATGACAGTAAAGATGCCTGGGCCTGATTCTGAGCTCACTTATATTAATGTGACCCAAGAGTAAATCCAGGGTGTAAAATGAGAAGAAAGTTATGCTCCTTGTTAGGACACAGCAGAGCTAATTATTTGCAAGAGCTAAATTAAAAAAAAAAAAAAAAAAAAGCACCCTTCTTTTCTGTGCATAGTATTCCCACAGATAATTTCCTTTATTTCCCCCCCACCCTTTCTGGGGGTGTAGTCCATCGAGTATTTGAAAACTGATCGCCTGGAAACAGTTCACTACAAGTATTTGAGAGATTCGTTGTTCAATAGTTGAGAACTAAAGGGTATGTCTACACAAAAGACTTTTGTCAAGAAAACCCATGGAGCGTCTACACAAAAAACAGCGTTCTGCCTTTCTGGGATGAGGAAGAATGCCATTGTTGTCAGGAGCTGTCGACAAAAAAGCCATGTAGATGCTCGAGCAGAGGGGCTGGGGGACGCCTCCGTCAGCAGACAGGGCTTCTAGTTCTCTGGGTAGCCCTATCTGCTGAGCTTCTGGCCAACCGTTCTGTTGAGTGAGCAGCTGGGCAGTCTGGCTGCGCTGTGTTGACAGAGCAGATTACTGTTTTTGTGTGTGGACGCAATCTGTCAACAGAGATTTTGTTGGAAGATCTCCGACAGTAACTCCTGTCGACAGATTGCCATAGCGTAGACGTAGCCAAAGTATACTGCTGAGTTTTGACAGGTCAGTCACATTGCATTTTTCCTGTTTTCTTTGCTGGTGCAAATACAAGTCCTTCTGATGCAAATATGCTTGCATGGGCACTAAAAATGTACCTTTACTGGTGCACAGGACTGAAATTTCCTTAACTATGTCAATCTTACTCATTTACATTGGGCAACTCATGCACCAGTTCCTAACGTTAGTCTTAGGTGAGCCCTATTTTGATCCTTTATGGGCCTTAAGTGGCGCAGGGGGCCTTGGCACAGAGGCGAATTCTGCCTTTTATGAACGTTCATGGGTGTAAGCCTTGCCATATGAACGTCCATCAACAGTGAGCTCAAAAATGATGCAAGTGCAGACAATTGGAGTGCATTTTCAACAACAGAAGCTAATATTCACCAAAATCAGCTCTGGTTTATTTGTCTTCCATGTTGCTATGCTTTAAATATGCAATGAACAAAGAGCCAGGCTACGTTCCTTCTTGTTGTGAAGGAACGTTCCAATATAGAAGTGACTACGATCCCTGAATCCACATTAAAAAGGAAGCGCCATTGGTATAAATGAAAGTGATAAGTGGGAGATTTTCCAGGCACAAAGGCTACATGGGCCCTCAGTTCCCAGTAAAAAACAGGTGATTTCAAATGTTTGTATGTGTTTATTTTTCTGAAAATGGCTCAGTGGGGTCAACAATGCCAGAGTTGCTAGTGTCTGGTTGACAGAAGCTGATAAAAACTTTTGCTTAGTGCCAGGATCCCATCTTCAGACCAACCAGGCTCCTATGTCTCCAACTGGGCAACTGAAGAGTGAGTCACTTGTGAAAAATCTTCTGCATAATTTCCCACTGTGCCCTCATTATCACAGTACCCAAGTGCCTTTCAGTCATGCACTAAGCATCAGGAGAAACACTCGTCTTCAACAATTGGTTGTCTCTCACACACACTCTCTCAACAGGGGGACACGTGGGTGTGTGTCGGAGTGTTTTATTTTAGAAGAGGTTTGCTTTAGTGGCATTGTTTTTAAATGGAGATTCTGCTTTCTGTTTACAGGGGCGAAATAAGGTAGAAAAAGCGCCCTGTCCCTTTGGTGTGGAAGGTGGTAAGGTGTGTGAAAGTCCCAAGTGCTTGACTGCCTTTGGTCCTTTGATCCCGTGCCATTACATAAGACACTTCTCTCAGAAATCAGAGCCTCTTTTATCATGTGCTAGGATTTCTCTTTAGAACATGAAAGAGAGCAGTACCTTTCATCAAGGAGAGGGATGCTTGGCTGCCTTTTTAAATCTGCCTCTCAGTGACTATAAAATGGAAGCAGTTGTCTTGACAACTGGATACTGCAAAGTACCACAAATGTTGGAAATCACAGAATTGCCAAGATTTTGAAAAGCTGCTTCTAGGGCCTTCCTGGTGTTTACATAAAAGTTGTCAAAAAAACGAACCATCTTTTTTATGTAGCATTTATTTTACCAAACCATGGAGACATTTGGATTTCCCCATGCCAGGAGATGTCTGAACTGGAACACTTCTAGACATTTCAGAAACAATTTTGAAAATTGTTTATATACATTTCTTGCAGTATGTAGCAAGTGTGATTTTAATGGAATTAGTTTACTGTAGATAGGCACTCTACGTGGTAATGATAGTATGTGCGATGGATTCCTATAGTTTCTTAGCTGTCTAAAGTACTAAAACTAATAGCCAGAGCTTTTTTTCAGAGCCATTATCCAAAACACACAGCTGCTAGCTGAAATAAAGGTTACACTTTATAATAAGGTTACATTTATGGTGTTAAAGTCTTATTTTGTAACCCTTTCCAAATTTTAGGACTGAGGCAGCAAACTTGGTCTCAAAAGCTGACAGCCAGGATAAATCAACTAAAAACTATATCAGAGTCATTTATGTTTTAAAAAATACATTTGAAAACCATTTGTCTTTTTACTTATGCATTGTAAATCTAATACTGTTTATAAGCCAATAAATGTATCCTGTAGAATGACTGCAAGCACGGAATGGGCGTAAGCGTGCACGTTAATCTGTTGTCCCCTGGGACTCTTATGTATATGAGATGCTATCTAGCCCATGAATTTATCTAGGCAAGAAAACTTTCACATTAACGATTGCAGAAGAGTGGGACAGTGCTGAATTGAGAAGCACTGGGGGAATGAAAGAGGGTTATTCACTCCCTTGGGCGGTGAGTTCACTCAGGGCTAAATTTATCTTCTTGCGTAAAGGCATATTGACTTTACAGCAGTGATACTAGAGGACAGGCGGGCTTTAGTTACAGCTGTGAGGTCTTGCTGAAAAGCAGGAGGATGACACCAGAGCCCCATGAGGAAGGAACATCAGGGAACTGGAAGTTCTTCACTTGAGGTACATGACATTTTCTTCATGGACAAAATGCCAAACATACTGACCCCACCCTACAAGCAGCCAGAGCTCTATGTTTATGTGGAGTCTAATGGCATCTGCTTATAGTTCCTCATTGTTTGTTATTGTTATGATGACAAATTATTTGCATTACGGTAGAACTGAGAGGCCCCAGTCCCACTATGCAAGGTGCTGTAGGCCAGTGTTTTCCAACGTGGGGTCTGCAAACCCCTGGAGGTATGTGAGGGTATTGCAAGGCGTCCATAAAAAAAATAAAAATGATCAGAGAAAATAAGTTTTAAATCAACTGCAAAGTTAGAATCAATTTTTATATTTAAATTAAATATTTTCCAATAATGTTAACTGCTGTCTGAAAATCTATGTTGTGTTTTCCCTTTTGATTTAATGAAGTGTACATAGCAGCTAGAATTGGTTTTGATAGGGGTCTGGGAACTGTTTGCGAGGGTGACCAGGTGTCTGAGAACAGTATGGGTGGGGAGTGATTGTGGTCTGCACTAGTGAAAAGTCTGGGAACCACTGTTGTAGGCACACACAACAAAAAGGATGGTCCTTCCACCTCAAGTTTACATTCTAAAGAACAGGTTTCTGCTCAGTTCTTATTCACTCGCAGGTTGTGAAGGAGGCATACGGATCTCACTGTGGTTTACGACTGTGCACACTGAGCAACCATTATAGCTCTCTCTGGATTTTCATGGCTCCTCCTGCTTTGCAAAGCAGTCCTGGCTAGAACTGTGCAAAGTGTTTGGAACACAACCTGACACCACACCACACGGCCTGCCTGCGGGGGTCATTACTAGCTTGGAGCTAAAAGGTTTGTGGGAGCCTTTCAGCTGAATCTAGGCTCCACTTTAGTTGAAACTAAATTGATTTATGGATATGCCCTGGTAACGCACTGTGGGCAACAAACAGTCCTGCACAGGCAGGGAACAGATTAGACCGGTGTTTCCCAAGTGGTGGGTCCTGACCCACCTGCATGTTGTAGAGAAGTTCTAGCTGGGGCAACATGTCCAGATCTGGATTAAACCACCTATGGGGTCTGGCCTGTGTAGCGTGACCATATCTCCCTCTCCCAAATATGGGACAAGGGGATATGGGTGGGAGAGGCAGCCCTCCCAGATCCACCAAACACTGAGGAGCCAAGAAGGAGGCGGAAGCCACTGGCGTTCCCCATGAGCCCTGGGGAAGCGGCAGCTGCCAGCACGCCCTGGAGCCCTTGGGGAAGCCACAGCTGCCAGCGCTCCCCAGAAGCCCCGGGGAAGTGGCAGCCACCAGCAACCTCCAGGAGCCCCGGAAAAGTGTCAGCGAGGTGGCAGCTCCCCCGAGGCTCGGGGAAGTGACTTCTGCCAGCAGCTGCACCTGCACAGCGACTGGCGGAAAAGGTTAATGAGGGGACGGCCCGAATACGGGGCAATGAGTCCCTTTTTAGAAATAAGTGGGGACTCCTTTTTGGCATTCCAAATATGGGATGGTCAAAATGGCTGTTTAATGTATGGTCACTAGGTGGCACCATTCTGGAAATTACAGTAAATTCTGTCAAAACAAAAAGCAGTCAAGTAGCACTTTAAAGACTAGCAAAATAGTTTATTAGGTGAGCTTTCGTGGGACAGACCCACTTCTTCAGACCACAGCCAGACCACTGAAGAAGTGGGTCTGTCCCACGAAATTTCACCTAATAAACTATTTTGCTAGTCTTTAAAGTGTTACTTGACTGCTTTTTGTTTTGATAGTGTATAGACTAGCACGGCTTCCTCTCTGTTACAGTAAGTTCTGGTTCATTGTCCCAGAAGGCCCCGTATGCATACTTGACTCTCTCAAACTGGTAAATTGTGCTAAACACACAACAGGTTTCCCTGTCCGTTTTGGAAACCTGGTGCTGGAACCTCTCCAAGTGTGCTGGGCAACAGATTTTTTTCCCCTCTCTCCATGACTTGCATGACATAAATATGTCAACAAAGAGAGCGCACTCCTTATTCTGAAACATACATTGACTCACATGACTTTGTACAAATATTTTTCTTGGACAGACACCATACAATTAAGTAATTGCCACTAAACCAGTTGCCTTTTTATGCCATTGAGCACACAAAGACCAAAAGATGAAAAATAACTTTTGATAAACTGTATGTAGATTAAAAAATACACATAATTCATTCTCAGATAGGTTAAATGTAATTGTCTAGGCTTGAGTCACCCCAGTATTACTCTGATTTTACTTATCTGACTCAGGGAATAAGTTCTCAGATGTTCACTAGCTTGTGCTATATAAGACTCAAACATGGAAGGTGTTATTTAAACGTGAGTTGGGATTATTTGAATAACCTTTGTACACTCTGGAAGGTTACAATATTATGTTAACAACATTAGAATAAATGCAGACATACATTCTGTAAGGGAGTGGGGAAGAAGGAGTCTATTGTACTGGAAGGGTCTGGTGCAGTGTTTCCTCTAAGTTTTTCCATCCATGGGTAGAATAAATTTTGTTATGTGCACCACCAACAGAAACATACTGCCAACTATGGGCACTCTGCTAATCATTTTGGCAGCACCTGAATCTTTCCTAGGTGGCCGGCCAAGAGCTCATTTTACAGGGAATGCTGGTCTGGAGGGTGATTTGGTTGAGACTGGTCGAGAACCTAAATGTGATTGACTAGTTTTTTGAGTTTGCTCATTTCTTGGATTATGAAGAGACAGAGTTGGGATTTTCCCAGTGGGAAATCAATGTTATCTAGGCAGCGTGAAAACAACACTGTTCATTTGTGACCTAAAGCTGTTGCCATCTAATGACCACAGTAGCTTATGTGAAATTAGTTTTGTTGGCTCAGACCAGTGTCTAGCAAACAAATTTGCACCTCACACACAGGAGCCACACGACTGAAACAATGGCTGGTGGGCTCAGAAAGGAAAAATCAAGGACCAAAGTCGCGTGAAGGGCTGTGCTACTTGCTGACCCCTAGAAGTAGATCACCTAAAACAGATTGAGGCCTTCACTGTATCTGTTCTCCAGATGCAGGACACAGATCTCCTGGACTGTCAATCCAGCACTGTCCACCAGCAGTAAGTGCACACAGGACAGATATTTGCAATCCTTGCCTTTGACCCAGCAAAAATTACATATCTGTGCTTGTAGAATCATAGAACACTAGACATGGAAAGGACCTCAAGAGGTCATGAAGTCCAGTCCTCTGCCCTCATGGAAGGACCAAGCACCATTTAAACCAGCCCTGATAGATGTCTAACTTGCTCTTCTATATGCCCAGTGATAGAGATTACACAACCTCCCTAGGCAATTTATTACAGTGCTTAGCCACCCTGACAATTAGGAAGTTTTTCCTAATATCCACTGTAAACCTCCCTTGCTGCAGGTTTAGCCTATTTCTTCTTGTCCTAGCCTCAGAGGCCAAGGAGAACAATTTTCCTCCTTCTTCCCTATAACTCTCTTTCATGCACTTGAAAGCCGCTATCAGGTCCCCTCTAAGTCTTCTCTTTTCTAAACCAAACAAGCTCAGTTCTTTCGGTCTTCCCTCACGGCTCACGTTCTCTAGACCTTTAAATCATTCTTATTACTCTTCTCTGGACCTTCTCCAATTTCTCCATATCCTTCTTGAAATGTGGTGTCCAGAACTGGACACAATACTTTAACTGAGGTCTAATCAATGCTGAGTAGAGCAAAAAAATGACTTGTGCCTTGTTCTCAACACTCATGTTCATGCATCCCAGAATCATGTTTGGTTGTTGTGTTTTTTTTTTGGCACAACAGCATCACACTGTTGACTCATATTTAGCTTTTGGCCCACTATGATCCCTAAACCCCTTTCTTTAGAGCTCCTTCATAGGCAGTGATTTCCCATTCTGAATGTATAAAGTTGATTGTTCCTTCCTAAGTGGAGTACTTTTCATTTTTCTTTATTAAACTTCATCCTATTTATCTCAGACCATTTCTCCAGTTTGTCCAGGTCATTTTTAGTTATGACCTTATCCTCAAAAGCTGTGGCAACCCCTCCCATCTTGGTGTCATCTGCAAACTTAATAAGCACGCTTTCTATGTCAATATGTAAATCATTAAATGAAGATATTCAATAGAACTGGTCCCAAAACAGATCCCTGCAGAACTCCACTTGTTATGCCCTTCCCGCATGACTACAAACCATTAATAACTACTCTTTGAGAATGCATAATTGGCTGGATAACCAATCACTTTATAGTAACCCCACCTAAGTTGTATTTGGTGAAGACCAAAACAAAGGAGTCATTAAACATCTCTGCCATTTCCAGGTTTCCTGATATTGTTTCTCCCTCCTCACTGAGCAGTGGGCATACCCTGTCCTTGGTTTTCCTCTTGCTTCTAGCATATTTATAGAATGTCTTCTTGTTACTCTTTATGTCTCTAGCTAACCTGAGCTCATTTTGTGCCTTTGCCTTTCTAATCTTGCCTCTGCATACACGTATTGTTTGCTTATATTCATCCTTTGTAATTTGTCCTAATTTCCACTTTTTATATGATTTTGTTTTGATTTTGAGATCATGCAAGAGCTACTGGCTAAGCCAAGGTGGTCTTGTACCATACTTTCTGTCTTTCCTACGCAGCAGAATAGCTTTCTTTTGGGTCCTTAATAAGGCCCCTTTGAAAAACTGCCAACTCTCTTCAGTTGTTTTTATTCTCACTTTTGCTTCCCTTGAGACCTTACCTACAAGCTCTCTGAGTTTACCAAAATCTGCCTTCCTGAAATCCACTGTCTCTAATTTGCTGTTCTTCCTTTTACCATTCCTTAAAACCATGAACTCTATGATTGCTTTCTCCCAAGCTGCCTTCCACTTTCAAATTCTCAACCAGTTCCTCCCTATTCGTTAAACTCAAATCTAGAACAGCTTCCTCCCACCCCTCAAGTAGCTTTTTCACCTTCTGAAAAAAATTTTTCTTCCATGCAGACCAGAACTTATTAGTTAGTCTGTGTCATGCTGTATTAGCTTCTCAACATATGTTCAGATAGTTAAAGTCCCCGATCACCACCAAATCCTGCTCTTTGAATGATTTTGTGAGTCGTTTAGAAAAAACCTCATCTACTTCTTCTACCTGGGTATGTGGTTTGTAGTAGACCCCTAGCATGTAGCCCCACTGACTTCAAAGTGCCTATTCATATGGTTAAAGTTAAACCTTGCTGTAACTGCTTTGCCGGATCAAAGCTTTAGTGTCTTTTCTCTTACTGAATCTTGACAGAGAACACCAAAACATCCATGTAGAAGCAAGAGAAAAATGGAGCACTATAGCATTTATTCAGAGTGTTTTTTCCACTCTGTCAGTCACTGGATGCTAGCTCTCCCATGGAGAAGGAGGCTAGAGTCTAAAGCTCGTGGCCTGGTAGGATTCCTATAGTTTCCAGCACCGAAGCTGTCTGTCTAAATATCTGGCTTTCTAAGGTCCCTTGGGCTATAAACTACAGAACTTAATGATTCATCCACAGATGGTTGTTTGGATAGGAACACAGTTCAGTTTCCAAACCCCACAAGTAGGTAATCCAAATGCACTCAGTAGAACTATGACCAAGAATGAATGCACACTCCAACACACACGTTACCATAGTGCTGACATGATCTTCTGGTCTGTGCAAAATTCCCCCAAATACTGATGTTTCTGGACACTTTTCCAATTTAGTCTAAACAACATTCAATGATGGTTGTTTTTATCAATAAGGCCTGTGTCTAGCACGTGCAGCAGGGAATGAGGAGTCAGGATTTCTGGGTTTTGTTCCTGACTGCCCTGGATTCAATGGGTGCCTTCTTAGTTACAAAAGGCTTGACCATGAACTGCTGAAGTCAGTGGAAGTCTTTACAATAACTGGAATGGGAGCAGGATTGAACCCTTAAGAAGCCGCCTATATTCAGTTTCCCATCTGTGAAACTGTTGTAACAGCAAATCACTTTACAAGGCTATGGTGACTCTGTAGTAATGTATTTGTGAAACACACGGACCCTTGCTTGACAGAAAACAGAGAAGCAGAAAGTAGGTAACATAATACACTTACACAATAAATCTATTTCAAATGCATTATTTAGCTTTCCTATTTATTAATAAAGTGACAATAATTGCAATTTTTCATTTACTACCTGAATTTTTTAAATACATTTGGACAGTGGATTAACTTTTGTGGGGAGACAGACAGGTTGTGTTACTCAGCAGCCAATGAGCATATCACTCATCTCTACCATGTGCTGGGGAGAGAGAAGTAAGGCGGTGGTTACTTCTCCCCGTAGAAGGTATACGAGGAGATGTCAGCAACTGTTCCAAGGCAGAGTACCGAAATGTGACCTTTGGACCTCTATGTTCCGTCGAGTTCTGGTGCTACTTTTTAAAGTCACCAATAGTCCTACTTACAACTGCTTCATTAATAAATAAATGAAGATGCACCACTTTACCATTAAGGTGGTGGCTGGTAGCCTTCACCGGACGTTTGTCAATCGACAGGCAGAATGGCTTTGAGCAAGCTCCCAGCTGCACCGGGGAAAAAGGCAGGGCTGAGTTCCTGCAGCACATGTCGATGAAAATTGGCTCACATACCACTCTTGGCACCCATGCTGGGGGTTGCTGACCCCTGGTTTACAGTAAGGCTGGATTTGAAAAAAAAAGTTTTGGCCTCAACCTGCTGCCACTGAAGTCAATGATAAGACTGCCATTGACATCAGTGGGAGCAGAGTTAATTAACACTGACTTCCATGGAAATAGAGGACTTAGGCCAATACTGAGTGTTTTTGAATATCCTACCCTAAACCACAATTTTTATAAAGTCAGTGGTTATAAAAGATGAAGCTTTACAGCTAAGGTGATATGAGGCAGGGTGGTTTCAATCAGTGACGGCAACTGTATGAATTGCTGCATGTTATTATTAACGTTATATAAATGTGACTTGTGGCTGACCTTCCTCGGCAGCCTCTTGACTTGTAATTAGAGATCTGCTAGCTACGTGGCTGTGCTGGGCTCCAAAGAGTTTGTCTAATTCCAGACACAGTGCTCATTTTTGCCAGGTTGGGTATCCAAGCACCCTGAAAGTGTGTCCTGGAATGGCTTCCCTTGAGAGTTACACACTTCCACTGGAAGGTTCTTCCTTTCTTCCGCCCTCTTCTTCACAGTGATAGTAGGCTTGTAAAGAACAACACTGGCATCCAGTGACTGGCTAGGAGAATAACAGGTGAGCTCTGTAGATGCCCCCACCACAAAACACAACATGCTCCAATGTGTCCTCTTTAAAATACACATCTGAAATATGGTCAAGTGGGACCTTGAGTCCCAGAGTTGGAGTCAAAGCAATACAGTTACATTGTACTGTCCTCTCCCTGCTGTGTAGGGTACACTGTTCATCACTGTCTTGGAATGTGTTGTGTGTGGGATTGGAAAGAATGAGCAGTGTTCATTCACAAGCTGAACACTTCCTTCCTGGCTAGGGAGTTATCAGCCCAGCCTCTGCCAGGGTTGACTTTCATTAAATGAGCCAGTGGTCTCAGTCCCATCCTAGAGAACAGGGCTGTTCCATAAATGGCATTACATAGTAGCCTGCTGGAGGTCTACACAGCGAGGCCAAGGACTGAAGAGGCATCTTCTTCTGTTAACTCTAGCTGTGCCTTGCTGACAGAAAATCACGTTGGCAGGGAGGTATGGAAAAGCTGTTGTTTCCCATGCTGTACCAGTTCAGCGGGCCTCAGCCTCTAAGGTGTTAAAGCGGGCAACTTTCATCAGTCAGTTCACTCCGTCCTACCCGTTAAAAAGTCCAGGGCCATCCCCTTGGGTGATGGGAAGGCCTCTCCTGAATTAAACTAGCCAACAGGAGCCAAACACTGATATTTATCTACAGTATGTTTGCTAAGTGCTAGAATGTTACTGGGATGGTTTCGGGAAGAACCAAGAGTGATGGGCTGTCTTTGTCAGTGGTTGTAAATTTACCCATACTACTACTCATGCCTGAACCACCTCAGTTGATGAGGTTGGGTCGGGTTCAGTTATCTGGCAGAATTTGGACAGCACAGTTTTATTTGAAAGTTACAGCAGGGTCTCAACATTTGCGAGGGTTCCATGTGAGGGTTGAGAACCCTCGCGAATGTTGAATTTTGCACATATGGTAGCCACTCTCTGCCTGGAGCCTGGCTGCCAGTGTTCCTGCCTGGAGCCCTTGGGTAGGTGACGGCTGTGGCACTCTCCACCTCGGAGCCCCAGGGAAGCAGCCGCTTGCGAATAATAGAATTTGTGACCCTTAAGTTTGTGAATGGCGAGACCCTACTGTATTTACTCAACTGTTTGTACAAATGAGGCATAAAAGACACAGCAGCATAATAGAAACTTCACTAGACCTATCATAGTCAATTAACGTTTGGCATTTTTCATGGAATAAGGCATACTCCTGCACAGGACATGCTGGATAGCTAGGAGAAATGTTGCTGTGCCTTCATTATTGATGGATTGAATTCAGATTCATAACTGTTGCCGCTTGAGCAGTTGATATGAAGTATGCACCCAACAGATGTCAATACTTAGCTGAGCATTGAAATGAACATGTCTGGAGCTTAACCCGTCTCAAGCACAAAAGTTTAATATGTGACCTGGGAACGAGTTAGTAGGATGCAGAATTACAGCAACACAATTTTGATTGGGAAATGGAAGTACGGAAGCACAAGAACAAGTCATGTCACATTTCTGGTCAAATCATCTGCTCATCAACATAGGCACCCTGCCCAGAGATCAGTATTTCCAGAGAAGGGAGCCCCCCAGTAAAGAAAGCACACAGCTAACTGTGTGGGTTGGAGGGATTAAAATACCCTAGTTTGTCCACATTTTTCAAGATGGGGTCCTTTAAATTGGGTTCCTAAATCCATATTTAGGCATCTAAATAATTAGTTAATTTTCAGAGAGGCTGATTGTGCCTGCCCCTTTGTTTTCGATACCAGCATTTGAAAACGGTGGCCTATATATACCTGGCCAAAACTCTCACAAAGACACGGTGCCAGTGCCTGGCATAGAACTCTCGTCCCCTGACTCGCTGCCTGGGAGTTCATCCTGAGTCCCTCATTATTATACCTTAAATACATAGACAATGTCAGACAGTGCCCCATCAAGAGATTCTAGCCCTGCTCAGTCAGCTTCAAGTTCCTTTGGAGTGGGATGATTCAGGACTGGTGACTGTCGCACCACTGTGGTGCCTATGCCTGCAAACAAGGGATTGCTTTTAATCTCATTTTGGAACGCTCCAGTTGGGACTTGTCTGTATGCATTACATTAAATCTGTAAAAGCTCCCCCGACCTTCACAGAATCAGAGATTTGTTCCTGGAAGTTGGCCGCAGACCTCCTCTGAAGGCGCTGACTTTCCAGCCTGTACAATAAATCCTTGGCAAGAGCTGCCCGCAAACTTTAACATAGGTTCATTCTCTAAAAACAAAGCCAGGAGGTCCTTTATCACACAGTGTTTATACAATTACTTCAGGCAGAGAAGCTTTTTTAAAATATATTTTTTAAAAATATGAAAGATGGAGACTAAAGTTTCCACCATGGGAAGCTCACTATGGCATGCGAAGGAATGAAAAGAGGAAAAAAAAACAGTCTGCAGCGATTGAGCTGAGGGATTTCGGAAACCTGGGAAGATAAGAACGAGCACAGTGGGGGCTCTGATGATGTTTGAGGCCCCTGTGCACTGGAGTAATACAAATAATAGATTAGAGGTCTCCTCGCATTTTTAACTCCTGCTTTGAAAAGTCACTACATATGATTTTTAAGTAATAGCTTGACTTCAAGAAATGTGTCAGTTTCGCATTTTCCACCTGCCTCCCCTCACCCACTTTTTTTGGTAGATCTAGAAATAGGCTGAAATCTCATTCCTTTTTCCAGCTGTTCTGACTCTCAACTGGTGGTTACATTAGAAAATGGGAAGAGGAAAAGCTTTCTAGAGATTGTGGTAAGGGACTGAAATGTTTTAATAAGTCTTTATGAGAACATGTCAAGAGAGACAGCTTTCACATACAGTGTAAACAAGAACCTCAATCTGTAATTATGGTACTGTGAATTACTAAATTTTATGGGTTAGTGAGTGAATAAACACACCAAAGAAAATCAAGGATGCCGCATAACAAGAGATTTAGTTAAATTACTTTGACAACTATTTTTATGATACAATTGAAAAATGGGTCAAACTACAGAAATGAAGTATGAACTTGTAGGAAATGATGTTTAGGCAATACAAGGCCCAACTGGAATGCTGGTTTATTCAATCTTTGCTGGAGTATGATGAGAAAGCATCATTTCTGAAGTGAATTATACTGTATACAAATGAACAACATGCAGATTAGCAAGGTTCTGCTGTACTTGCTTTTGCGCACACAACATTCTTTGCCACAATAAAGGATTTTGAAAGATAAGAAAATACGTAAGGCAATAATTCCCAAAAGACACAGAACAATTTTTAAAGAGATTCTGCAGTAACTATGTTCTGTTTATACTTTGTTTATAGCCTACAGAAGAGATCTCAGCCAACTGGGTACCCACGTTTGACATTATAAAAGAATAAAACAGGCAAACAGAATGTATCAGAGGCATTTTAAGTAGTGTGGGTTGCAACATATGCCGTATTCTTCTCGTGCGTGTAAAAGCGTTCTTTATTTCTGCTATCTGAGGAAACGGAAGAATACCAAAGCAAGACTGTAGAATCACTACACGTACTCTAATTCGAAAGTGAAGAACAATTTAAAGTAACCCCAAAATCATTTAGTACCATTGAGTATATGCGTGTGCCCTGTCTCTTTCAGCGCCCTCTCCAAGTGACAGGCCTACACCTGTACGTCTCGCAAGGTGGAATCCCATTGTCACCTCACTTTTAGACAGTGCTAATCACGTTTACGAACCACATCATCAGCAGTTTGGGCCCCCAGCTATCAGGAGCTGCAAAGCACCATTTGAAGTGTGTGTGGCAGAGGGTATAAAATTTGTACACCCTGCTTGGCTCTACTCTTCCTTTCTCAGCCCCCACTCCACAACAGTTTGACGCCCCATAGTCCATGAGCCCCCTCACTTATCCCCTTCAAATCTGAGTGTGTGGGGTTGTGGTCTAGTACACAGAGTCACGGCACCATTCAATTCTGGGCCAAACCTGACTGGCACTATGGCCCTGCACACCAGGTTGCAACACTGTCCACTCAAATTAACCTGGCCACCCATCTGTTCAAATTTGAGTGAGTAGCACGGAGCCCTAGTGTATGGGGTTAGACCTGAGTGGCACGCTGTCTCCACAAAAAGGCTGTGTCTACACTTGCATTCCTCTTTCGAAAGAGGTATGCAAATGAGGGAAATTGAAAATGCAAATGAGGTGCAGATTTGCATACATGGTGCCTCATTTGCATATTCTTTTTTCAAAACAGCCTCTTTCGAAAGAAGAAAACCAGTGTAGACACTGCTCTTTCGAAAGTAAACCCCACCTTCGAAAGATCCTCCTTTCCATAAAAAAGGGAAGAAGGATTCTTTCAAAGATGGGGTTTACTTTCGAAAGAGCAATGTCTACACTGGTTTTCTTCTTTCAAAAGAAGCTTTTTTGAAATGCAAATGAGGTGCCACATATGCAAATCTACACCTCATTTGCATTTTTGATTTCCCTCATTTGCATACCTCTTTCAAAAGAGGGATGCAAGTGTAGACACAGCCAAAGTGTTTGGGTCATGGCGTGGATGGCCTCTTGGCCTACATTTGCATAGACCGGGGGTGGGGTGAGAGGTGGTGGTGGGGGAACCTCCAGTGCAGGATTAGCCCCTGGCAGGCTGCCAGATGAATTGTCTACCTGACCGTCTGTAGACATGGTGCCCCAAAGCTCCCAGTGGCTGCAGTTCACCGTTCCTGAAGACCAAGTTGTGACTGTTCTAGGCATGTAATTGGCTCATAAAATACCTCACACCTAAATACAAAGTGGAGCAGATTGGCACGTATCCTAGATACGGATGAGAAAACTGTTTACATCAGACCCCACTTTTTGTCCCTGCAACCAGCAGGGCCCCCCTCCAACCTGTCTAATGTAATCCAAACGGATGGAAATTTCAGTTATGTTCATATGGAAAAAGCCATTTCAGTAGGCGTAAGAAAATAAATCAGGAGAATGTAAAAACTTCATTTCTCGGGATATAAATGTGAATACACAGACATAAAAACACTAAACACATTTCAACATTTTTAATGACATGGATGAGCCTGAGACCCACCAGATGATTGTACTGTGCCCCCCTTATGAAATTTCATGCCCCCCCCCATCCTAAGACACCGTTCAAGGTAAAGTAGCCCATTAATACCTCTGTACCATAGCATAACACAGGGGAATAGTGAGTTACAGACTGTTGGAATAAGCCATAAATCCAAGGCCTTACTAAGACTGTAATTTTCTGTAGTGAGCAATGTTATGAATTGAAGCTTCCAGGTTTGTCTTTTAAATGCTGTGCAGGTCTTAGAACATATGTTGACTATGTATACTAAGCAGTCCATTCCACTTTGTGTATAACTGTGATATTCTGGGTACCTGTACACAGCAATTAGGGCCTGCGAACAGCCCATGTCAGCTAATTTGATGGAGGGTCATAGGCTCCAGCCAGAGCCCAAATATCTATACGGCAGGTTTACAGCCCTGCAAGCCTGAGACCTGTGAACCTGAATCAGCTGACCCAGGCCAGCCACAAGTGTTTAATTGCTGGGTAGACATACCCTGTGAATACCTAAAGGCCTGAAAAAGAGCTCTGTATAGCTCAAGAGCATGTCACTTTTGCCAATAGGTCTAGTAAAAGATATTACCCCACACACCTTATAACTCTAATTTTCTGGGGCCAATACAGCTGCAACACTCCAACTAAACAGACAAAAGAAATCAGATGCAAAATGCACACAATAAACCAGAGGATGTTTTCATCCTTTGATTTTAAAAAGGTATTTTTTCTGTGGCAGATCATAGGAGCTTTTTAATTAATCAGATTTTAACACTGTCACTTTGGTACTTTGCTTAGTCATGGGGCTTTATCATTCCAAAGATACACTCAACAGGTGTGGTATCATTCACAGGAGAGAGCTTCTCTTTAAATACAATACAGTCATAGCAAGCAGAGAGTAGCAACTGATGTTAGGAAGTTCTACCACTCAATGGCTAATCTTTTATCTGACATCCTAGCAGGCTACCAACAACTAAATCTTGCAATGCATGACCACAAATATCCATCATTCTCCCATTGTTACTGATTGTCCTAATGTGCACTCAATGAGGCACGACTTTTAAGGCAAGACATTCCAATCCACACATGCAACTGATTAATTTGTTGTCATTTCCCTTTGATCTCATTTTTGAATTATTTTGTCTGATCGCTTTTCTTTACAGGTACATAACTTGTGCTGTAAAAAGGGGAGCTGAATATATCACTTCAGTTACTCTGTAAGCGCTGCACAAAGCCATGGTGAAGGTTCCATATCTGTCGGAGGTTGGTAACACATCAAACATCTTTCCATTTAGAAGTCAACAGATGGTAATTTTCTAATAGCTGCAGCTGCAAAATCATCTGGATTCCAGTAATCAGGCTGTCCTTACCATGTTTAACCTTAACAGCAATAATATAGGTTCTGCAGTCAGATCATAGCCAACAATATGGTGTGTGACACAAGTTGTGGAAAAGCCTCCAGGTCATTCTTTCATAGCTGCAATAGGCTTACTGTGCTAACAGGAGTAAAATCCTATTTTGTCAATATGGGAGGCAGATATGTCTATAAGACATTCAGGGAATAGATGAGCAGAATAAGAGAACAGACTTTTCCTCATGGTCATTTTCCTTTTCATAACCACTCTTCACTTCTGTTCCTGATAACCTACCAAAGAAAAGTCGATCCTACAATAAAAGCGGAGAAGAACCATCCCAAATGGTTCTGTCCATCATGATGATCATGTGCTCCTATGTTCCTAAAACTGAAGCAAACTCCTTTTGGTTTGTCTCCTGCCCATTACTCTGCTTTTGTAAAAAAATCGACAAAGAAAATACAAATATGAGCTTATATAGAAGACTAATATGATCACCAATTTCAAATAATGAAACACTCCAAGACAGAAGCTCTACAAGATGCAGACAAAGAACACAAGCACCATGCAGTCAACTAGCAGCAGTCTAGAGACAGGCCTTATTGTCCTTATATAGGACTGAAAAAGGGGAAACCAAATATTTTCAACACAACACAACAGGGATACTGGGGCCAGAACAGACGAAGTCTTGCATGAAATATCAGGTCTTCTTTCACTTAGGCTGGGTCTACACTTGCCCCCAACTTTGATGGGGGCATGGTAATCAGGGTGATGGGAGATTACTAACGAAGTGCTGTGAAGTTGGAGGCAAGTGTAGACCCAGCCCTCAAGTAGAAAAAACCTTTAACAAGTGTGAAGAATATAGACATTTGTGTTTTGGAAAAACCTAATTATATGGCAAACTGGCCAGCAAATATCCTCTAGGATGGTTTTAGAAGGCTTTGTAACAAAAGGTTGGACTAATGCACCAGGAGACTTGGGGTGCTTTTTCATGTCAAAAATTACAGTTGGCCAATTTTACATGGTAATTGTTATCACGTCTTGCAAAAAGAAAAAAATTGTTGCCATCTGGACATGTCATATTACATCTGTGCAGGAAGTTTCCATGCCCACTGTTCTACAATATAATTTGATTTTGCATTTCTGCCTTTCATGCAGACCGCAGCCCAAGCCTGGAATTAAATGGCAAAAGGGGAGTGAAATTCAGAGATAAAGACATGAGAATTAAGGAGGCACAGAGACAGGAAGCCAAATGGAAGTAGTTGCATTGTCGCACCGATATTCTTGGTACATTACAAATGACTCAGCCTTTCTGTTTTATGCCCATTACAAGCCAATCATACTCAATGGCTCTGCCATCTATCCTAAGCTACCATTTAGAGACACTCTTTCCGAACTTGGCTGCCTTGGGCTTTGCTTCGCACACTCTGAGCTTGTCTGCTCTAAACTTGTGTTCCTTAAGTTTTCCTCCCATGGCTCTGGCCAGTAAAGCTTCACTAGTGCCAGCACTAGAGGAGCACTAGTGCCCATGGAGCACTAGAAGCTAATTATAATGTCATTGAGATTCCCTCTAAGTCAGCTTAGGCAGTCCTGTGCCGACCACACACCATGAAATATGATGTGATCATCTAAAAAATCATGGCATTTGAAAAAATAAACTTGTGGTTCACTGTATTTGCAGTCTGGTTTATGATCATTTAGGTGGTCAGATGTTCAAGCTCTCTCTACAATCCTGACAGCTGGAAACTTTAAAAAAGAAAGCTGGGAGACTTATGGAAACACAAGACTCCAGGAGCCAGGTCTTTAAGAAAAACACACAACAGCCCAATACTAAACACCAGTGCTCACTTTGAACGCCCATAGGAAATGTTACTCTTGGGTTAGCAGCAGTGAACCTTTAGAAGTTAAAAAAGGCTACCAAGGAGACAGACCTCCAGGGCTGGAGTCCAGTATTGCCAAATACACAATACAGTGGGTATTAGGTTTGTGTCCAGGCTTGCAGGACTGGGACCAAGGTATTGTACGAAAGGCATAATTCACTTGAAGTGAACACATCCAAACAGGCACATTTGAACTCACAATCTTAGTATTTGGAGTAGAAAGGTTATTATGCAGACTGCAGGGCTGCTCTCAATCAACCAGCCCCTCTCCCACCTTCTAACCTGTGAGTTTGATCCCTTGTAAATTGGTGGCTCCAAAATCACATAGCTGGCCTGTTACTCAGGTCCCCTTTTCCAGGGAGAAACTGGTCACAGAAAAGACATAAAACATAAGAGAATGGGTTTTCCCAGCTTGGTGACCCTTACCTAGTCCCAAGTTCAGATGACAGACGAGAAGGCTTCCTCTTCCTGTTGGTATGGCAGCTTCTTCCTTGTGCCCCTCCCTGCAGCAGTTGTGTGATCCTGAGTTGCTATTAACTGTATAGGTGCCTGCTGTGTAGATAGCCCCAGCCATTTTGTCTCTCTTCCTATTACTTTACTAGGGCCAGAGTAGGTCTCTGTGCCGTGACAGGCCTTCTTTCAGTATTGCATATCTGGCTCATCCCGCTGCCTTTACTGAAGCAGGCTTGTTGTTGAAAGCGCGGTGAAGTTGGACTTGCTTTGGTGAAAGGATGGAACTTTAATTCCCCAGCAAAAATGAACCATTTTCAAAAACACTGAAATGAAAGGCAACTCCCACCATTTTCCAGTTTTATGTTGGCTTTTTCACATCCTTTTAAATCAAGTCAACAAAGCAAACACTCAGTGTGGTGGTTTGAGCAGTAGCCTTGTAAACCCAGGGTTGTTAGCTCAGTCCTTGAGGAGGCTGTTAGGGCCTGGGGCAAACAAACTTAAAAAAAACCAAAAACTGTCAGGGATGGTGCTTAGTCCTGCTGAGAGGGCAGGGGACTGGACTTCATGACTTCTGGAGGTCCCTTCCAGCTCTGTGAGATCGGTATATGCATACTTTCTCTTCAGGAAGTTGGACAGACCTGTTTCTTACAGGTGTATTACCCAGAGACACTGAGACCTCATACTAGAGTGAGTGAAGTCTCTGCTCTCCAGCCTTGGCTCAGAGTCAGCTGGCCTTCAGGTTATGTGGTAGAGCACAGGGCTTTAGCCCCTATGAGCATAGGTTCAGTCCCTAGAGCTGGCAACCCGGGCCTGTGAGGCTATGTCTATACTAGCCAAAAACTTCAAAATGGAAGTTTACCAAATTGACGCAGCTCGTTCAGATGGGGCTCCTTTTCGAAAGGACTCCGCCTACTTCAAAGTCCCCTTATTCCTATGAGCAGATGGGAATAAGGGGACTTTGAAGTAGGCAAGGTCCTTTTGAAAAGGAGCCCTGTCGGGACAAGCCGCGCAGCGGCGGGGCGCGTCAATTTCGAAGTGCCGCGGCCACCCGCATGCTAATGAGGCACTGAATATGCATTTCAGCGCTTCATTAGTAAACTTCGAAATGGCCATTTCGAAGTTTTTGGCTAGTGTAGACACGGCCTCAGTGTCATACGGGGCAGAGCATCGTGTGTTTTACTGACTAGTCATAAAGCACGTGCATTTTCCAGTGGCTGCATAGGTGGTTTTATAATCTGGAGTCCCACCTTCCGCCTCACGCCTTGCTGCTTGGCAGTCACCCATTTAAGCTGAGGGACTGACAGCCTCGCCAGGGCCCTGCTCTGCTCTGTCAGTGCTGCCTAGAAAGCACTGCCTGCCTGCAAGCCCTCTGCGCTGCCCAGATGGAGCACACCATGCAGTGCTCTTGCAATCATTTGAAGGGCCTGGGGCTCCAGCCACCACCACTGCAGTGGTGGCCAGGAGCTTTGGGCCCTTTTGTATCATTAGCCCCAAGGCAGTTGCCCCTTGGTTTCCCCGCCCCCATCAGTGGGCTTGTATTTAGGGCCTTTTCAGTGACTGCTTCCACATTGTTACTGGCTTGTTGTTGAAAGCGCGGTGAGGTTGGACTTGCTTTGGTGAAAGGATGGAAATTTAGTTCTCCAGCAAAAATGAACCATTTTCAAAAACACTGAAATGAAAGGCAACCCCCACCATTTTCCAGTTTTATGTTGGCTTTTTCCATCCTTTTAAATCAAGTCACTAAAACAGTGTGGTGGTTTGAGCAGGGGCCCTATAAACCCACGGTTGTGAGCTCAATCCTTGAGGAGGCTGTTTGGGGCTGGGGCAAATAAATTAGGGGGTGGGGAAAAAAACCTGTCAGAGATGTTACTGCAAGGGGATGTGAAGAGGAGGTGGAAAAGGGGCCACTTGTTCTGGGATCCCAAAATGACAGAGAGGTGGCTAGGCCAAATTTGAGCCAGAGTCATTGCAAGGTGGGTTGCGGGCACCTCTTATAGTATGTTGTTCTAAATTAATACACAGCCAATTTGCCCTCCCTTATGGAAAAATCATATAGCGTTTCTTAGAGATAATGGACTAGATTTTGGGTGCCTTACTTACAGTGAGTAACACCATACTTTGTGAATAGCCCCATTGACCCAGGGCACTGCTCAGGGTGAATGAAGATGGCAGAATCTGGCCCTCAGGCAATTTGATTTTGATTTTGTGATGTTTAACAGATGGAGGATGGGACTGCAAAGGGTGAGTCTGTAGAGGGTCATTTTTCTGTAAATATTAAGATAGATATAGGCAGTCCATCTTGTCTGACACTGATTTTTTGAGCTTGCACAAGCTCATCGGTTGTGGACTCGCATGTGGCTGAGGAGTCCAAGCTTTGAACGGCATGGGCCTTCACTGTGGGGGCAAGGGAATTGTCCTGGCTCTGTTGGTGCAGCTGCTGCTGTTGCTTTCTTCATCTCACGAGCATCAGTGAGGGGTACGTGTTGCTGCTCTTCAAAGTTGTCATAAGTGTGTTGTATGAGAGCATGCCAGCCTGTTCGGTCTTTTGCATGCTGCTCTAGCTGATCTGGTTTTAAATCAGCAAGAGCAATGTTGGCCTTCATGCAGTCTTAACGCCTCTTGCAAGGCCTACCTTGATTCCTTTTGCCCTGGGAGTTACTTAGGGATTCTTGACGCCTCCATTTTATGACGTGCCCTGTCCAGTGAAGCTGGGCTTTCAGAATCATGGCTTCAATGCTCGTGGTTCCTGCTTTGTCCAGGACTTCCAAGTTTGTAACTCTGTCCTGACACCGAATGTGCAGTATTTACCTCAGGCTGTGTGTGTGTAAGCTCTCCAGCAGTTTTATGTTTTCTGTACAAGGTCCAGGTTTCACAGCCATACAGGAGAATGGTCAGGACTACAGCCTAGTACACTTTCAGTTTAGTGGACTGTCGGATATTGTGCTGACTCAACAGATACTTCAGGCCAACAAAATATTCTTCTGCCCTCCCCCACCCCATTCTGGTTGCACCATGGCCTTTCCCTACATTTGTTCTACAAAAACACTGCCCCCGACAAAGGTACTGTACAGTACATCCTTTCTTCACTTCTCGCAGTTTCTCTTCGGCAGATGTACATCTAACTCCAATGCCTTTGTAACGGCCCGAAAATTCCTCTCAGACCAGTTTCCTGGAAACCAAGGGTCATCTCCAAGATCTCTTCATTAATCATGAGGCTTACTGCAGAGAGCAGCTACATGACATATGTGTGCTCGACTTGGATGACATATGTGTTTTCTCGTATGACCCCAGCACAAAGTGACCTGACACCTTTCTGTATGCCACCGCCTTTGCCTGCATTGCCTTCCTTGTACTCCAGGCACTCTTACTCTTTTCCTCCATGGCTTCATGTCCATGATTTCTTTCATAAAAATGGGCCTGGGCCTGGAACTGTTCCCTGGGGTCCCTATCCTCTCAACTAGTCCCATTAAACTAACGTTAGAGAGAGAAATTACATCTATATATGCAACCAAATCAAGCATAACAAGAAGTCTTGTGGCACCTTATAGACTAACAGATATTTTGGAGCATAAGCTTTCATGGGCAAAGAAAGCACGAAAGCTTATGCTCCAAAATATCTGTTAGTCTATAAGGTGCCACAAGAATTATTGTTGTTCTCGAAGCTACAGACTAACACGGCTACCTCTCTGATACAAATCAAGCATGTTAGTCTAAGCATCTCATTCATTCCATAGCTGAAGGAAGGACCTGGTGCAAGTCAATGAGTGACTCAGATGGCTGAAGGGCAAATTATTTCCTTTGACTAATTGCCGCACAAGTTGTCTTAAATACCCTAGCCTGTCAAGATTTAAATTTCGTATTGTGTGCCTGTGCAGCAGATTTTAATGAGGATTGTATTGTCAGGAAAGATAATTCAGCGCATGATTGTCAAAGTAGATGGTGTACAACTATACACACAATATGCTATGTGATGCTTTGTGTCTCATTGGCATGTGATGTGCATATACCAGGACTGCAGATGCAAACGTTGGATATGTACATGAAAATAAGCATTTGGATACATTTATGTATGCACGTTCCCAGGTTGCACATGCAACTCTACACCCAAATTAGGTGCAGAATTAGGTATGAATTTTGTGCACAGTTATATTTTTAATCATTTGAAAACCAGGCTCCAAAGGTCACGAAGGACTCACAGAGGTAAAAGGTGGAAAAGTCCCTATAGCGCCTACGAACTAGAAGAGTGGTGTCCGACAGAAATTTAAGGATTGCCATAGCCCCCGCCCCCAGAGCCAGGGACACACCCTACGCACACACTACCGGTGACTCACCAGAGCCATGCTGTGCCGCAGCTGCCAGGGCCACGTTGTAGCCGTGTCACAGCCACAGGTGCTGTGCAGCTCTGTGACAGAGCCTCAGTTGAGCCACTGCTGCCAGAGCAGGCAGAGGGCACACCACAAGTGCGGCTCTAAGGAGACACATTTCACCAAAGCATGGTGTCCGGTTCACCGCATGTGGTGAACGGCAAGTGTATTGGACACCGTGGAACTAGAACCTACCCTGGCCCTCACAGGGCTGGCCTTAACAACACTTGGAACTGGTTACGCTCTAGATCTGCTGTTTAGTTTGGGATTAGAGATAGAAAGATTACATATCAAACCCACAGCATCGTTCCCTGTGCTTTGAGGTTGGGACCAGTTTCCTCGGTTGGGACTGAGAATAAGGACCGCACGGGGGATGTGAAGAGGAGGTGGAAAAGGGGCCACTTGTTCTGGGATCCCAAAACGACAGAGAGGCGGCCAGGCTGAATCTGAGCCAGAGTCATTGCAACCTGGTTCGTGGGTTGAGGGCACCTCTCCTTCATAGCTCAGGGAATGACTCACCCAGTTTGGCAGAGCCCAGATTCCACCGACATCGCTGCTAGGCCCAGGGCAACCGGCCAATCGAGGAGTGGGATCACAGACCAGGGACCTTTCTCCTGCCAGTAATGGGGCTGGAGCTCAGGGACAGGTTGGATTGGTAATGGTCTCACAGCTGCATGAACAACAAAGACCCTCATCCTCTTGGTGACGACAGTGACCCCACAGGGCTGGGCCTTCTCAACCCCCACCCCGCTATTCTTAAACACTTTAATCTCCAAGGTAATTTGTTGAAAGGACGGGGCCCTCCATTTCAGCTTTTGTCCCAGCCTCTAGAAACCTCTGTGCAGCTCTCCTGGTGATCTAGTAAAGCCTGAGTGTGTCCAGAGAGTGGTAAGGATAGACAGCATACAGCTAACAGGGCACACCGTCAGTGGCTCAGTAATGATCTCTGGTCCTGAACTTCTGACAGAATGAACCTTAGGCTTCCCCTTCTGCAGCTTGACTCTCCCAGCCCACAGCTCCTTATGGATGGCCTGTAAAGATACAGACAGCGGGATGGCAGTGTGAATGCTGCAGAGAGAAACTTTCTGGGGATGCTGACTGGTTGTTGGGCCGAAACTGTTTAGACATCTCTGACCTTGGCATTCATTCCCCATCTTATTGAAAAACTGCCTGAACTGCTTTGTCTTCTGGCTAGTCTGTATAACCCAGACCTCGCAGCAGAGTTTTATGGTCAGTGGGGTTTTGTGAACTTGGAATGGTGTTGCCAGTTTGCACTGGTTTCAGTGAGCAAAGATGGGGGTAAAATCTGGCTCCATTAAAGCCCCTGTGAGTTTATTCAATGACATCAAGGGAATCAGAATTTCACCTCATCTTCCTAACTGATGGCACAGGCTCACCACCTGTGGGATTTCCAAATGTGCCAGCCCCAATCTAACTCTGCCCGCCAGCGATGTCCATGGGAATTCGGCCATTTAACTTTGGGGGAGCAGAGTTAGTCCAGGTTGGGTGCTTTTGGAAACCTCACCTGGAGAGCTGGTGGACAGACATGTTTTGTGATTTTGTTTAAATCCAGATCAATACATTTTTAATACAATGTCTTAGCTGTTTGAAACAGAGCAATGGTGCCCCCCCTCTATTAATATAGGGATACCAGTCCATAACTCAGCAGACCTTGCAGGCAGGAATTTTTTAACGGGCAGCGTCAATGTTCTCTCTCTTAACATCACCGTCCTATTTATAGCCTCCCCCTTTTCACGCTCCAAATAACTCTCCTGCCTGGTATTTACACCCTTCACTCATTTTGCAGGCTGTCATGAAGGGCCTGTCCGAAGTCATGCCACAGCAAAGCTTTACCTAATCCTATAATCTGCCTTCAATATGCAATCCCTTCCATTCACAAACGACAGGAAATGGTCAAATTGTGCCCCATTTGGTCGGGTAATGTCTAGCCTTCCTGGAAGAAAGCCGTGTTTATTTCTTAAGAGGGCTAAAGAGGTGAAAGGTCAATGAGCCACTCTGGATTTGTAACACTCTTGGTTTAGCTGGAGATGGGTGTATAGAGAGAGAGAGAGAGAGAAAGAGAGAGGAGCTTGCTGGGATTCTGAAGAGCTGACATGAACATAAGAACATAAGAACATAAGAATGGCCATACTGGGTCAGACCAAAGGTCCATCAAGCCCAGCATCCCATCTGCCGACGGTGGCCAATGCCAGGTGCCCCAGAGAAGGAGAACAGAAGACAAGTGATTTATCTCCTGCCATCCATCTCCTGCCCTTGTTATGAAGGCTAGGGCACCATACTTTATCCCTGGCTAATAGCCATTTATGGACCTGACCTGCAAAAATTTATCAAGCTCTTTTTTAAACCCTAATAGAGTCCTGGCCTTCACAGCCTCCTCGGGCAAGGAGTTCCACAGGTTGACTGTGCGCTGTGTGAAGAAAAATTTCCTTTTATTAGTTTTGAACCTACTACCCATCAATTTCATTTGGTGTCCCCTAGTTCTTGTATTATGGGAAAAGGTAAATAATTTTTCTATATTCACTTTCTCCACACCATTCATGATTTTATATACCTCTATCATATCGCCCCTCAATCGCCTCTTTTCCAAACTGAAAAGTCCCAGTCTCTCTAGCCTCTCCCCATATGGGACCCTTTCCAAGCCCCTAATCATCTTAGTCGCCCTTTTCTGAACCTTTTCTAATGCCAATATATCTTTTTTGAGGTGAGGAGACCACATCTGCACGCAGTACTCGAGATGTGGGCGTACCATAGTTTTATATAGGGGAAGTATGATATCTTTTGTCTTATTATCGATCCCTTTTTTAATAATTCCTAACATCCTATTTGCCTTACTAACTGCCGCTGCACACTGCGTGGATGTCTTCAGAGAACTATCCACTATAACTCCAAGATCCCTTTCCTGATCTGTCGTAGCTAAATTTGACCCCATCATGTAGTACGTGTAACTTGGGTTATTTTTTCCAACATGCATTACCTTACACTTACCCACATTAAATTTCATTTGCCATTTTGCTGCCCAATCACTCAGTTTGCTGAGATCTTTTTGTAGTTGGGTGGGCTTTTTCTTGGGACTGCAAGCCATCTGGTCTTGCAGGTCAGGAATGTTAGCTATTTGCAAAGAGCTTCCTTGATTGGGAATTTGAGAATCCTCCAGCAGGGTAAGAAAGTTACATTTGGCCAGCAAAACATAAGCCAAAAAACAGCCTTCATGATTTCAGAAGCACAGATAACCAAATGCCAATGCAGTCCTGAAGACTCCTCTCCTCCTATCCTTTGGCCTCTGTTTATCATAGACACTGCAAGACCGTGAGGATTTTTGCGCGTGAGTGTTTGGAAGAGGAGTGACTCAGCACAGCACCAGCTGTGCAAACTTTATCCAATCCCTTCTGGGAAGAGCCCATCCTAAAACTGCCCCAGAGACTGTTGGAAACAGGTGCTCTGCAACAACATTGCCAGGGCAACAAGGGCCAGACTGCTTGTTTCATACACTTCATGGCCGATTATTGACTTATATGAAGTCAGTTTGTCCACCTCAGTCCAGTCCTTTGCTGAGAGGCATCACTTAAACCATGGATTCCACAACTGCTATTTTATTCAGCCTCCACAGAAGAGGCTAAGGACCATGTGGGCATGGAGGCAGAAGCACAGCGTAGGAGATCTATTGCCAGGCAGCGTAGGGAGATGGGGCCTGTCATTCAGTACGCTGCACCTGATCTGTGGTGGACCAGATGATTCTAAACTCCAGTAACATCAGAGACAATAACACTGTTCCCATGTTCCCACAAGGCCCCCCAAAACAAACCCCTCTCAAGTCCATGGGAGTCTTTCCTTAGGTGTCAGGGTTTTGAATCAGGCCTGTGATCCCTTTAAATTAAAAAAGAAACCCTAACTTCTATTCACAACGATTGCAAAGAGAAAACTCACATGTTGCCTGAGACTTGGTACTCCAGATTTTAGGCTCCTTCCATTAAAACGCCTGGGCTCTGGAAACAAAGCCCCTGACATGCTGAGTTTGCCACAGTGCAGCTTTTGATTACAGCAGCACAGCCAGGTGCTGTGATAATAGGACCTCTTTTATTGTCCCTATGCTGGCCTGTGTGATGCCAGCATTGCTTTCTGACCTGTCCGTAAATAAGGGCCTGAGCGAACAGTAATGCTGCTGACATCAGCTGCTTCACTCAAAATTTCTGGTTCCTCCGGTGTTGCTGTACTGTAGACTGATTGTCTACTCAAGCGCCTGCCCTGTACGACTTGCATACCAATCATACTCGCTTGGCTCCATGGAAGACTTGGGGAACACATTTCCATACAGCACAAAAGGGGAAAAAACAGAAGAGGGAACACGGGGCTGGCAGTCTGACAACTTGGGCTCCATCCTACACAATGCCCAATGGAAAACACCCCGCAACCACTTGGCAGCTGGTAGCGGAGGACGGCTTTGATATGGTAACTGCAGTCCTTATTTGTCCTCAAGGCTGAAGATTGCAGTTTGCGAAGGCATTCGATGCATGGCCCCCCAGGAACTTCCTGTGTCTGACAGGCACACCTCTGCCAGAAAACCAGGGGATGGCCTGATGGTGCTTCAACTACATAGACACGGATTAATAATCCCACCAGACGATCACATGTCTGGGTAAAGAATTCACTGCCACAGGCAGTGTTCCTTGTATGCTGAGCACTGGAGTGGCCACTCCAGAGAGCTGTGGGTGCCCCCCCCCCGTGATTAGCAGAGCACACATAGCCCCCACCACAGAGGGCAGCAGCGGTATATGGTGGTGGTACATGTCTGCACATGCCTGGGCACACAACAAAATTTATTCTACACATGCATGTTAAAAATTAGAGGTCACACTGTCCACCGGTACCAAAGAATTCACTTCTTGTAAAGCATCTGCTCTCACGCACACCCTTTGGGTCTCAATAACATATTAGGGCTTTATTCTTCTGTCCCTTCCCTTCCTGTTCTGACAGGGCAAATTCTTTCCTCTTGTATTTCCACAGCTAAGGCAATAGCAAATCATAATGAAAACAGACCTCAGGTAGGAAGGATTCATTCAGACCTTTCACCTTCTTTCTGAGGAACTGAAATGAGCATGTGTCTGGCTGATTAGCTAATCTAAACCTTCTGCACCAGTAAGGAAAATGCAGCTTTCACACTGCAGGGCACGCCTCGCATACCAAGCATACTCGCTTGGCTCTGTGGAAGACTTGGGGAACACATTTCCATACGGCACAAAAGGGGAAAAGACAAAAGAGGGAACATGGGGCTGGCAGTCTGACAACTTGGGCTCCAGCCTACACAACGCCCAATGGAAAACACCCTGCAACCAGTTGGCAGCCGGTGGTGGTGGACAGCATACAACATCTGTGTCTTTTTGCCAGATAGTGCTGGTGTGTGCAGTTAAATTTGCTGTCATACACCCGGAAGTGGCTGAATTTTTGAGATAAATAGAGTGATCTTTAGTGATCTATACTAGCATGGAGATTGTTCCCTTTGATCCTTCCGGTCAAGAGTAGGGACCCAAACATAAACCGATGTATTCTAGAGGCAGAAGCCTGCTGCAAAGATGGTGCAGGCAGGAAGGCTTTAGTGTCCTTAACCATGGGACGCTGTTCCAGGAAAAAGGACTGCTAAGCAGGTATGAGAGTCACCTATCGAGGAAGGGGAGAAGTGTATTTGGATACAGTACAGACAAGACATAACTGGGGTAGATTGGGGGTAAAATCAATATCTTAGAGGTCTGTGTACTAATGCAAGAAGTGTGGGGAATTAGCAGGAAGCACGTGTAATGCTAGTAAACAAAAAAAAACTGACAGTTGGCATCACAGAGACGTGGTGGGATAATATGCATGACTTGAATATTGGTGTAGAAGGGTAGAGCTTGCTCAGGAAGGACAGACAGGGAAAAAAGGGAGGAGGCATAGCTTTATATATTTAAAATGTGTATAGTTGGATTGAGGTTGAGATGGAAATAGGAGACAGACTTGTTGAGAGTCTCTGATAAGGATAAAGGGCTAAAAACAAGGGCGATATCATGTTAGAGTCCACTCCAGCCCATCCAACCAGGAAACAGAGGTGAATGAGGCTTTTTTTTTTTTGAACAACTAACAAAATCATCCAAAGCACAGGATTTGGTGGTGATGGGGGAATTTAACTATCCAGACATCTGTTGGGAAAATAGCACAGCGGGACACAGATTATCTAACAAGTTCTTGGAATGTATCAGAGATATTTTTTTCTTTTTTATTTCAGAGCGGGGAGAAAGCTACCAGGGAGAGGCTGTTCTATAGTTCATTTTGACAAATAAGGAATAACTGCATGAGAATTTGAAAGTGGAGGTAGGTCAGGTGAAAGTGGTCATGAAATGATAGAATTCAAGATTCTAAGGAACAACGAGAGGCAGAACAACCAAATGACGACAGCAGATTTCAAGCAGGTAGATTTTAGCAAACTCATGGAGCTGATACGCAAGATCCCATGGGAAGCAAGTCTAAGAGTTAAAACAGTGGAGGACAGTTGGCTCTTTGTCAAAGAGACATTACTAAGGGCACAAAAGCACATTATTCCACTACATAGGAAAGATAGTAAGTATGGCAAGACACCACAGTGGCTTAGCCAGGAGATCTTGAATGACCTACAAATCAAAAAGGAGTCCTACAAAAATGGAAACTAGGTCAAATTACAAAGGATGAATATAAACAAATAACAGGAGTATGTTGGGTCAAAATTAGAAAGAGCAAGCCACAAAATGAGCTCAAGCTGTCTAGGAATATAAAGAGTAACTAGAAAACATTCTACAAATACATTAGAAGCTAAAGGAAGACTAAGGACAGGGTAGGACCATTACTCCATAAAAAAGGAAAAACAATAACAGAAAATGTGGAAATGAAAAATGGTTTCAATTTTCACCAAAAAGGTGGCACTTGGACCCCTAGCATAGTGAATACCCGTGAAAATGTGTAGGTCAAAAGCTTAAATAGGGAAAGAGCAAGATAATAATTAGTTAGACAAGTTAGAAGTCTTCAATTCACCAAGGTCTGATGAATTCATCTTTGAGTACTCAAGCAGATGAGTGAGGAGATACATGAGCCCATTAGCTGTTATTTTTGAAAAGTCATGGAATAAATGAGAGATTCCAGAAGACTGGAGAAGTGCAAATATAATACCTATATATAACAAGAGAAATAAGAACAACCCAGGTAATTACAGACCAGTCAGCTGAACTTCTGAACCAGAAAAGATAATGGAACAAATAATTAAGGAATCAATTTGCAAACAGCTAGAGGATAATAAGGTGATAGTAACAGTCAGCATGGATTTATAAAGAACAAATCATGGCAAACCAACCTGATGGCTTTCTTTGATGGGATAACAAGCCTTGTGGATAAGTTGGAAGAGGTAGATGTTGTACATCTAAACTTTAGCAAGGCTTTTGATATAGTCTTGCATGACTTTCCTAGAGGGAGCGTAACTGGTGGGACAACCATTCTGAGAGAGTAGTTATGAATGGTTCACAGTGATGCTGGAAGGGCAAAATGTGTGGGGCTCTGCAGGTATCAGTTGTGGGTCCAGGACTGTTCAATATCTTCATTATGATTTAGATAATATCATAGAGTATGTTTATAAAGTTTGCAGATGATACAATACTGAAAGGGATTACAAGTGCAAGTGGAGAATAGGATGAAAATTCAAAATGATCGGGACAAACTGGAGAAACGGTCCTAAGTAAATAGGATAAAATGCAATAAGGACAAATGCAAAGTACTGCACTTAGGAAGCTGTTGTGCACATACAAAATGGGAAGTGACTACCTAGGAAGGATTACTGTGGAAAGGGATATGGGGGGCCCTAAGGTAAATATGAGTCGACAATGAGAAACAGATGCAAAAATAAGCAAGCAGCATTCTGGGATGTATTAAAAGGAGTGTTGTAAGGACGATGTGAGAAGTAATTCTTCTGCTCTCCTCTGCACTGCTTAGGCCTGAACTGGAGTATTGCATACAGTTCTGGGTGCCACATTTCAGGAAAGATGAGGACAAGCTGGAAAAATCTAAAGAAGAGCAACAAAAATGATTAAAGATCTAGAAAACATGACCTATGAGGTTAAAAGAACTGGGCTTGTTTAGTTTAGAAAAGAGAAGACTGAGAGGGGACATGATAGTGGTTTTCAAGTACCCAAAAGGTACTTCAATGAGGGAAACACAGACAACGACCTGCTGAAGAACATACAGAAAATCAGTAGCAGAGCCAGGAACTGAACCTATGTATCGTATGAGTCTTAGTCTAATGAATTAACCATTGGAGCCTGTTTCCCCTCTACAGCTGATTCGTAATGTTAGTTGAATGTTCATGGTTCTGTGGCTGAGAAACAGCATTATAGTGTTGCAGAACTCTGGTGTAAAAATACTATAAACTGCATGATTCCTATTGCTGTTATTACAGCATGTGAAGTTCAAATGTTTGTAACATCACAATCATCTCCATAATATCAGACTGCAAAGCACATCAGACTGCAGTGCCAGAGAGGGCTGGTTATCAGGACAGGGAATAAGCCCATGGGGGTTCTGCATAGCGAAGGAGAGTATTTTGGAGAAATCCAGACTTGGAAGTGGAAGTCTTGTGGGTACACGTAGGAGCAGCTTGCCTGAGGATCTAGGTGGGGAGAGAAGCATCTTTTCTGTGCCCTCTGCTTGTAACACACCAGCCTGGACCAGCCCCTGCCAGCAAACCTACCTCAGCAAGGCTGTAAATCATTCAGCAATCCAGGAGTGGCAGCACCGTGAGGGCAGGGGGCTTACCACCCTCACAATGGACATATTATGAGGGCTGCACCTCCTGCAAACTCAGGCACACAGGGATGGGGCACAAAAATGAGAATGGGATCTAAACGGGCTAGAGCAGTTGCTGTTGGAAGCAGGAAGACAGATCCGGAGGGGACAGAAGAGGGCCCAGCCACAGGAAGGGTCTCCTGGGACCCTTCTTCCCAGCCAGGAGTTAGCTTCCCCCCCACCAAGTCTCCGTATCTCTCATCACCAGGCCTGCCAATGGGCGGGTGGGGAGGAAGGAGCGCAAAGGGAGCAGGGCCCAGCAGTTAGTTCAAAAGGCCCTGGAGCCCTTTTAATTCAGCTGTTCAACAAAACTGGTCCCAGCGCTCCGCTTGATACTGGCTGCCAACTCGACATCAGGCTATTGATCGCTATCTGCTGAGCCCAACAATCTACCCACCTTTCTATCCACCTTGCAGTCCAGTCATACAAGCCACACTTTAACTTGGTGGGAAGAATACTGGGGGAGACCACATCAAAAGCTGTGCTGGAGCCAAGGTATGTTCACCACTTTTCCCACACCCACAGAGCAGTTATCTCGCCAGAGAAGGCAGTCCGGGTGGTGAGGCATGACTTGCCCTTGGTAAATCTATGTTGGGAGTTTCTGATCATGTTCCCCTCCTCCCCGGGCTTTAAAATGGATTGCTTGAGAGCCTGCTCCCATGTTCCCTGTAAGCTGAGCATTTAGGTGGCCACCCAGGAGAGATCCAGGTGTTGCCCACTTGATTGTCAGAGTGCCTACAGCTGCCCATGGCTGGTAGAATGTGTGTTCTATTGGTGGTGCACATAACAGAATTTATTCCACCCCAGCTGGTAAAAATTAGAGAGAACATGGGCCTGCTCCAAGATTCTTCTGGGGATGGGGGGGTGGGTAAAGCTGACCCATCTGCAGTTCCATAGGTTCTCCTTCTTCCCATTTTGTACCCCGCTGACAAGGATGCACCCCTAGCAAACTTACAGTACAGTTCTGGTCTTCGTTACCCTGTGTGAAGCAGAGCCACCAATGAAGTCAGCAGAGTTCCACTGGGATAAATAAGATCAGAACCAGGCTGCAGCTGGTAGAGAAACCCCAATTAGGGCAAGACCTGCCTGGTTTGGGGTTTCATTATAGTCTCATTTCAGCTTCACTGATGAATAATGCTCTTTAAAATGATGGGACCGGCCTTAGTATTTGCCCTCATATGCGTGAGTTGCTCACATCCTGAGCTAATGAAATCACAGGGATTTTTATTGAAATCACACATACGTAAATATTAGTTCATAACAAACCACATGGGTTTCATAGTAAATTTATGCACAGTAGAGTATTTTTCTCACAGCTAATGAAATGCCTGCTGCTGTGTTTGGAATCTCTCCATATTTTTTATGATAGGGTTACTCAGTGAAGATGGAAATGGGCGGTGACGCTACTCTAAACATTGTTAACATTACTAATAACACCACTTACTCAACATACTGGCTACTCTATGATTTTATCTTGGAATAACAACTTCAGAACTGCCTGAGCTAGAAGACTAAACACTGGTCCACAGTGGAAAAGTTTTACTGGGATAACAATATCCACTAGGAGTGTGGAGTGTTTTGCCAACATCATTATGATGGTAAAAGCCCTAGTGTAGACATACTTATACTAACAAAGATGCCTTCTGCCAGATAGTTTATAAATATGATATATTGGTGTATTCGCACACTCTTATAATTGTCCACTGGGGGGGTGGGGTGGGCATTTTACCTTTCAGCACAGTTAGAGCTGAAACATTTTGAAGCATAGAGAAGCCCGAAGTCTAATTTTCAGAAGTGACTTGGGCATTTAAAACTCCAGATCCCACTGACTTACAGCTGAAGTTGTTTCTTGGGCTCCAAGGCCAGCTGGATATGTATGACAATCTTAATGTAGGCACTTAACAATGTGCTGGTGGAAGATATTGGCCAAGAACCTCTAAGTAACTTGTTCTAAGTCCCATGCAGCCAAGGCAGGGCATACTCACCGTGTGCTAGTTGGCTGATGTGTAATCCAGGGTGAGGTGCCTAGGTTAGAACTCACCACCCAGCACAGGCTGAAAACATACCCTTTCTAACAGATCTTTCCATCTTTGTCCAAGCAAAAACCTGTAGGAACATACTGGGGCAGATCTTCAATTAGTATAAACACTTTCACACCTTTAAAATCCCTGGAATTGCATTGATTTACACCAGGTGATGAGTAAGCTTTATGATTGTTTACAGAAAATTAAGAGCACGCAAATAAATTGTGTAGTTCTGCTCCATTACACGCACTCTTAGCTCTGTCACAAAACTTCATTAACAAACACAACTGCATTCACAGCAGAGATCAAAGGCACTTTGCACAAACAGTGGCTGACGTTATGCAAGCTGAATTCCCTATGGCTAGAAATGTAGCTCTGCTCCCTTCTTCCCATGCAATACACTTTAGCCTCCTCTTCCATGGATGATGCAGTGAGGTGTGTGAATGAAATCCATCAAATTCCATTCCATTATCTAACATCACTTTTGACCTCGCATGTCAGATTCTGCTGCCAAGTGAGCCTGTTCTCAAAGGATGTCTACACAGTAAAGCTATTTTGAAATAACAGCCGCTATTTTGAAATAACTTTGTGAGTACCTACACAATGCAACTGCTGATTCAAAATAATTTTACAATAGTGGTCAGCTTATTTCAAAATTGGTAAACTTCATTTCATGAGGGTTGGGTCTACGCTTCAGAGATCTTTCAAAAGAAGCCCTTCTGGAAGATCTCTTCTGAAAGAACCTCTTTTGAAAAAGTGCATCCACACACAAAAAAGCGGATCAAAAGAGTGATCTGCTCTTTCAAAAGAAGGTGTTCACACAGCTCCTGCTCTTTCAAAAGAACAGACTAGGGAGCAAAAAATCAGGTGCCAAGACAAATGCACTTTTGCAAGGAGGACCCTGCAGAGCATGTACCACGTTTTCATTCTTCCTGAAAAAAAATGGGTGTGGAAGAGTACTTTCGAAAGGAGTAGCACATTCTTTCGCTTTACTTTCAAAACAACACTTTTTGGGTGTAGGTGCTCCGTGGGATCTTTTGAAAGAACCCCTTCTTTTGAAAACTCTTTTGAAAGAGCTTGCTAGTGTAGATGCAGCCGAGGAATAGCAGCTATTTCAAAATAGGCATTTTGAAGTAGGGGCAGTGTAGACAGGAATAAGGGCTATGTTTTGGATTAGAATCCCTTGAAGCAGTGCTTCTGGGGGCTCTAATCAGAAATAGGCTCTGTTGTATGTGGACACACTATTTCAGAATAAGTTTTACTTATTTTGGGGTTTCCCTTTAGTGTAGGCATGTTATTCCAGAATAGGTTATTTTGGAATAACAACTCCGGTATATCTCTGTAGTGTAGACATACCCAAAGCCTGCAACCCTTCTCAATCAGAATGTCATTCACTACAAGTTAGGCCATCTTCTAAGTATGTCCAGAAAAGAAAGCACTTTGCTTCTTATTGAACCTTTCTGGGTTTCCGGAATCAAGCCATTTGTACAATTCCAGAGTGTTTCGTTACTTTCAGTGGGTGTTTCCTTCAATGCCTGGTTTCAGCCCAGCTCCCAGAAAAATCAATGAATTTTAGAGGTTTTTACAGTTTGCTTATTCATGGTTAAATGTGTATCCTGTGAACATTTGTGACGTTTGGCTGTGTAAAATAGGCATGACTTTCTTTCCAACAACAGCCAGTTGCACCAATGTTTCATAGTCATCTAGAAACAGCCAATAACTTTCGTTGTCCTTTGCTACAGGCCTCTAGCAGCCTCAAGGGAGTGGAGTGGGTGCAACCAAAACTCCTCATTCCAGGGGAGAGCAAGCAAGCATATAGCTCCATCTTACATCCGGAGCACCCATCAGAAATCGTAAATGTTCATACTCCCCTGCATGTGTGTCATCTTCCATCCTTTTACCATTCTTTGAGGCTCACTTCTTCACCTCACAAACAGAGATATTAATTCTTCTCTAGCTGACAGAACCACCATGCAAATGAGCTGGATTGTACTTGTGAAGACTTTGAGATCTTCAGGTGAACAGAATAAGAAAAGGCCAAGTCAGATATCAAGGAAAATTCATTTGGTCCAGAAAGTTTATATTCTATAGCTTATTTATTGGTCCAATAAAAGGGACCCCACTATTTACCTCATAGTGCATAGCTATGGGGTAGTAGCCTTTTAAATGGATTGTGAAACCTCTACTTGGGCTTACCATGTTCTCCTTTCTAGAAGCTGCCAAAAATCAGCCAGAGCAGCAGCAGGTTATGTTTCGTTAATAAGCAGGGACATTGGGAACCAAGCTGTGGTTGTCCGGTTCCTTCAGATTGCTGTTACTGTGTTATGAGCAAAAGGCACAAGACACAATGAATATTTTTCCTCGACAACTGCTGCTGTGTAATACAGAAGTCTCCTTTATTCTGGAGGCCTCATATTTCTGGATGTGATATTCTGGATGCGATATTTAAAAAAGTCTCTTTCAAAACCCTACATTCCACTGGTGGAACTCATTTTAATTTTGAATAATAAACAGGTTTCCGGCACAAGTGGAGAGTTCACAAACCATTTAAAAGATTACTGTAAGAATTTCGATTAATAAACAGGTTTACACATTCATCAACATGGCTTTAAATTAATGGCCATGTTTTGTAGATAGCTTAAGTACAAATTATGAAGCCTACAGATTTCAGGGCTATTCTTCATGCATTTGACAGTTAGCTAGTTTGGAATCTGTAAATTGTTTCAAAAATATGCAAGGTCACTAGATAGTTGAACCAAAATAATTTAATTCATGTAAACTACTCTGGCCACTTAAGATGAATTAAGCCTTGCCCTTGTCAGGTCACCACATGAAAATAAGGGAGTATAAAGTAAACTGGATATGAGCAGCATGATATTTATCAGTAGTAATGATCCTCTGGATTTTGCTGATATGGTCTAGTTTACATCAAACCCGTGTTTTACATTCTTAGCTTCCCCGTTATCAATCAAAGGAAAAAATCTTCATTCTGTAACCTCTAAAAACATTTACTTTAAAAAGGATTGTTCCCACAGATATTTCCTTCAACTTCCAGCAGTGGAAGTCACTCAATTCATTTTCCCCTGCTTGCTCCAAAGGTCAGCTCTCTGGATCAGGGCCCACTGTACGCAGAATATTGCTACCCTTCTCCTCACATGCCCACAAAAGTGTGAACACTTCCCCCTCATCTGTACAGTAAAACCCTGAGTTACACTGAGAGGGGGGTGTTCCTGCAACCCCATGCAACTCAAATTTTGCACAAGTTGGGGCGTGGAGCCAGGAACCAGGCTGCTGCTTGGTTCCCAGCTCCCCGCTGCTTGCGGGACCTGGGAAACTGACCAGCCCCTGAGGGCTGGTCAGTTTCCTGACTGCTTCTCCCTGCCTTTCCCCAGCCACGCAGATGTCAGCCTGACAGCAGCGCTGCTGGGAGAAGTCAGGGAGATGGGGCTCTTAGCCTGCTTAGCTGCCCAAAGCTGTTGGCAGCTAGACAGGCTGACGGCCACAGAGCAGCCTCAATTTGTGCCTAACTCACGTTAAAGCAAGTTATGTACAACATGAAGCCGCATATTTCGGGGGTTTACTGTAGTTTGGATTGGTACTTACTGTTATATAACAGCAGCGTCTGATACCAGAACACTGCTAGGTGCTGTACATATACCTAGTATGTAAATAGAAGAGCCTGCAATCTGGATAGTGAAGAGAAGCAAAGGTTGGAAGGAAAACAGAGGCACTGACTGGTGAAGTGATTTGCCCAAGGTTAGAGCAGGTCAGTTGCAGAGGTGGGAATAAAATCAAAGGTGAAAACTTCACCTGATTGAGGTCAATGGCAAAATGCCTATTGACTTCAGTAGGACCAGAATTTCAGCCCAGATTTCTCAAATTCCCAGTGCAGTAACCTAGCCACTAGGTCATGCTGCCTCCCATACGTATTCGTTTCACCTGGGATTTTCAAACTGCCTTGTCATGGCCTAACTCAGTTCCCACTGACATCAGTAGGTAACACTGTGCCCAGGGAAATCAATGGTTTACTGGAGATAGGTCACAACTGAGCCTGTTTGATAATTCAGCTTTCCTTCAGGACTCCTGTCTCTTAAAGCTCAGTTCAAACACTCCTTACTCAAGACACAGTCCCACTGCCTTTTTTGTCCCCAGGCCAAAAAATAAAGACTCAGTCTGAAATGACAGAAGAAATGCAGATAAGCTGGAGGAAAAAGTTGGTTTTTTTTATATTCATATGTCCATAAAGGAGCAGAGAAATAGAAGTCCTGAAAAAGAAAATAATTAATTGAAAGGTCAGACATTTTTAAGCTGTGAGCCACCCCAAGGCAGGAAATGGTGTTTTCTTAATGTGTGTCCTTAAGAAATGCCATCTGAAGCAGGCTGCTTGCTCACAGGATAGCACATTAGCAGTAAGATCATGTGTCTGATGTTGGCATCTCCCCTGACACAAGAATTTTTAAACAAAATAAGTGTCATCTGCTAGCTCCAGCTCAACCCTCATTGTTAACAAATGGCAGAGCAGCTTAGAAGGCAACAACAGCTGGGACGGCTCAAACTCAGGCAGAGTTTTGAGCAACTCTCTTGAACTGCCAAATGTGTGTGTGTTTGTACACACACACACACACACACACACACACATATATACACACAGAAGATCCTGAGATGACATTTGAGAAGAGGAGTAAAATGTGCACGGTTGCGTATAACTAACGAGAAATCCAACCCAATCCCCAGAAACCATGTTCCTGGAATGATCGGAGCAATGAAAAGGCACCAAGGTTCAAGCTTTTTCAGCATCCTTCAGTTTGTTAGTGGTGAAGGGCCACTTATTTAAAAATAGTTTAACTTAATGTTAAAGATGGATGGGAAAAGAGAAGGCGTCTCCTCATTCAAAGTGGCTCTTGGAGCTCTGGGTAAATGAAATACACCTAAAATTACACATCTTTCAGCCTCGATCTGGAAAAAGCCACACCATGCAAAAGGATTAACTCCTTTTGAAAAAAAAAGCCATCTTTGAACTTGTCAGAAGACCCCTGAAGAAATCACAGGCTAAGTGCTGCATGAAAGGGTTTCGCATCTCTTTAATTTTTATCTCCTCCTGCTCTCGATTTTTCAAATCACTCCATGGCACTGCATGTTTCAGAGAGTACCATGCAAAGCAGCTCAGTGTTCAGCTCTGAGCACCTCATGATGAAGAATCATGACTACGCTTACTGGAAGACCAACCTCGTCATGTTAGATCTTCTGGGGGTTTGATTTAGCGCATCTAGTGGGGATGCACTAAAGCAAACCATCAGGACTGGACAGTTGATCCTGGTACTCCTCATTTTTTTGAGGAATATGGGAGGTCAATGGGAGAGTTTCTCCTGTCGAATTGCCTCCATGAAGACAGCCTGATAAATCGATCCTAGATACATCAATTCCAGCTATGCCATTGTTGTAGCTGGCATTGCATATCTAAGATCAACGTTCAGGCCTAGTGTAGACCTGCCCAACCTGAAGGGAGTCCAGAGAGTAGTAACAAAATGATTAAGGGCCTGAAGGAGTCTTATAAGGAAAGAGCAAAGGAGCAGCTTACATAGATTGCTTGGGTGTGCAATGAGTAGAGAAGAGAACATGCCAGCCATGCAGTGTACGTGTAGCTGAAGGGCATATACCTCCAGGAAGAAGAATTAAGAGTGCTAGGGAGTATAATTAAGTTCTCATCTACATGATGGTTAAAGCCCCCGAAGTCATTTGTGAACTACTGTGTCCACACAAAGGCTACAAGCTGCTTTCAAGTGATCTGATAGCCACTTAGAACAGAGTGCTTTTCAACTGGTTCATTAACTGGTTAAAGCTAAAAGATTCAGCCTGAACCAGTTTAGTGCCAGTGTGCGTGCAGAGTACCAGCTGAAACTACTAGTCCACCCCTTCCTGTCCCGCAGTGGGGAAATCTCCCAGGATGCCATATATCCCTGATCAGTGGAACGATGACTCCCCTACTGAGGGCAGGAGACAGAGCTTAACCAGGAGCTGACCTCACGCCTACAAGAGAGAGGAATGGCGATAGGCTTCACCATGTTCAGAACAAAATGTACATGGACACAGGTAATCCTCCCACCCCCGCTGTATTTAGACTCTTCTCATCTCATCAAGCTCTCTCTCCTGTAAATTTGGGAAGAAGAAAGAGAAGTTGGGAGGAGCTAAGAGGTTACAGATCTGGGGGCCCTGTGTACCTTACCTGATAAGAGCTCTCTCCTTCCACTCAGGTCATCTCCCCTCTCTCTTCTTTCTCATAGTAGGGCTAGCTTTCTAGGTGCTCCCTCAGAGCGCACTCTGCTGGTCCCACAACCATGCTGTTCACCACAACCAAGTTAAGGACTTTGAGGAGGGCTAGCAAGGGGTGCTATCAGGGTATACCTCTAAGGTAATGAACTCATTTTTCACAGAAATAGCTGCATGTTTTTTAATGCCTAGCAGAAGATTTCCCTTTCCAAGGCTATCTGCATATGCACTTACTTGCTTTAAAAACTGAAAATTGTCTCTGTTCTTCCAGGTCTGTGGAGCCTGTGGTCACAAGCTTCATGGTCCCTAAGAATAGTGGTGCTCAAGAGTCTCCTTATCCTTGTCTTCTCCTTCCCTCCTCATTTTTCCCCATCTATGTCTTCTCCTTCAGCTCTCTTGTCTCCTATTCTTCTATTTAACCTCCACTCCCAGGGAACTGGGGATGCAGAACTGACCAGATAGCTGCTTAGTTATTTGACCCCTGGGCCAATTAAGAGACACTTCCTCCATCAGCATGGCTGTCACCTCAACTCTTCCTGCTCTGAGCAGCACACAATGGGAGGTGAAGGGGAAGCCAAGGCAGGTGAGAACAATGGGTGAGGGACCATATGACTGGCCAAGAGGAGGAGGAAGGGGAGCCTCAGCCGCTACCTCTCACAAGCAAAAAATTACAACAAAATATAATAAAATGCTGGTAGCCAGCCAAGAAAAGATAAAAACATACAGGCACATGGCCAGGGAACAGCAGGAATAAGAGGTTCTGGCCAAATGCCACTAGTTAAGCAAGTCTTCCATAGGAACCCATCCTGCACCAGCAAAGAGATGAAGGAGATGACCTAGAAGGTCTCTGCAGCCCTAATTTTATGATCTCAGGTCCTTCTGCTCTTACCTGAAATATATGACATGATACAACCCTGTTCTCCAGACTCAGGCCCTACACCACATGGGCAGACTTCTGCAATGAGCTTCCTGGGTTCTTAGAAGCTGGGCTTTAGAATCTAAGCTCTGGACTGTTTTTCCAAATTCATACTCAGGTTGGTGACTTGTGCAGCCTAGCCTGTGCACCCTGCTGCACCAGGCAGATGTTTATTCAGTGTTAACAGACTGCAATATAAATAGCCTGACTTCCACAGAAAATGGTTATCCAGGTCTAAAAGGAATCCCCAAAGTACCACAGTATGTTTCCTTGAGGCTTGATTTATATAGTAAACTGTTTGTTTTGGCTTCCTGCTCCTTACATCAGGGCAAGGCAAGCTTTATGAAGCCTCTTTACATTGCACATGACACGGCATGAAGGTTCCATCGTTAAAGCTTGAAATATTATATTACATATAAAGGATGTTTGGAAAGAGAGATTGTGCCTTTCCACATCTTTATGAGGTATTAAAAAGCATGACAGAAGTTTTTTCCTCCCCTAGGAAAGTCAACTCTGGTTTTGCTGAGGGATGCTCTCATCTCACAGTATATAAATTGTTAGTTTTTTACCTTAATTGAAGGCCTGGGATGGCTTGTCAATTCTAAAGCATCCCCTCCCTCATTCTCTCTCTCTCTCTCTCTTTTTTTTTTTTTTTGGCACCAGTGTTAGCTAGTCAAAGAAAAACAGAGGTTACCAAAAAGCAAACAAGGGTTTTAAGTAGTCTGAGAGCTGGTCAACAAGCTGGTTCTAAAAACAACAATCAGTTTCAATCTACTCTCTTTCTCAGCATGGTGGAAATCTGTGTATGAACACACTGATTTTAGAATCTAGGGGGGTGGCTCTTTTTCAGTTTTTAGTTGCTATTTTATCTACTTAATTCAAGCCAAAATGGGGGACATATTCCAACACGTGTCTCTGTGCACATACTCGGACGACAATAGCAGATGCTAACTAAAATCGATTTAGTGTTTATGCGCGCGCGCGCAGGCGAACAAGCACACAGAATGCCTACATAAAAATCTTTTTCCCCCCTCAATTACTTAACTTCCTCTCAGCCATTTTGTTGAGGGCGTGTTTTTACAAGTTCTTCTGTCACCACAGTACATATTAGGGACTGCCTTTTGGTTCTGTATTTGCACAATACCTAGCACCAAGGGGCCCTGGTCTATGACTGGAAATGCTAGGCATATAGTAACAAAAATAATAAACAGCAGGCTAAATTGGAACTAAATTTCTACTGTGCAAATCAAGACAAAAATATCCCAACCCTGCTGTCAGGCCTTCTTTCTAAATTCCAGAGCAAGCAATAAAAAGCACATACCTGCTTCCCTCCCCACTCCTCAACTTTAGAAACTCAACCCTAGGTAATCGAGTTTACCATTAATCTCATGAAACTCACATTCACACATTCCAGCTTTGTCCCCATTTCACAGCTGGGCCACATAGCAAGATTTATGAGTCTGCTATTGGCAAAGAGGTGACAATAGTTAGTTCAGAGAGCAGAGGCCCGTAGTTTTAGAGCCATAGGTTCCATATTTCATTCCTGCTACCATCAACCCACTGGCAACGTCATGATACACTTGATCCCAGGTGACCCCTTTAGTGGTATGAACACCATCTAAGATTAAAATGTCACAATCATAGATTGTAGCCGCCAAGCATAAGGGCCAGTGGGGGGCTTGATAGTCTGGAACAGGAGAGAGAATACAAGCTACATTGAGTGCTAAAATGTAAAGAAAATTAAACGGGCTTTGATTTCAAAGTGATTCACCAGAAATAAGCACCCCACAATGCTGCTAAATCATCTTGGGGCTCCAAAAAACAAATCTGGAAGGGACCAGATTGTACCTATCTGCAGACATATTTGCAATAAATTACCACCAAAGCCCTTTCTCCCCTAAAAGGCCTTCTCACATGCTTCATATTACATGTGCCAAACACTTTCCTATAGAAGGGCTAATCTATAAACTTGTACAAGAACTTGACATACCATTTGTTTGCCAAGGAGCATTGGCTCCATCCTTAGTTGAGTTACGAGAAAGTACATTCATTTAATTAGGGGAAAATAATCAGATTTCCTAGTCTCCCACATCTCCACCTCTCATTACAAGGAGTTTATTACAGGCAGAGAGGGAACATGTTGCAGGGCTGGGAGTCTCTTGTTAAAGAGTTGGCAGCACATCACTGGTCTGGATTTACTTCGGTGGACGTAGCAGACGATATGTTGGTTTAAAACCACAATCTGTTTGTCCAGCTTCATTTTTATATTGTAGATTTTTTTCCCTGTTAGCTTTGGAAATATTTATGTGGATTAGCAGCTTTGTTTAAAAGCTTGCAAGAGGAGAAAAGGAGTGGAAGGGAAAGAGGGTATGATCAGGTGGTATCTCTGGAAGCAAGGGAGCTGAGCACTTGGGAAGACTTTTGTGACACTTTAGCTGCGTCTGCACTAGCAAGTCCTCTCAAAAATTTTTCGAAAGAAGGGGGCTCCTTCGAAAGAGCCCATGAAGCATCTACACACAAAAAGTGTTCTTTGGAAAGTAAATTGAAAGAATGTGGTGCTCCTTTAGAAATCGCTCTTCCTTACCCGTTTGAGAAAGAGTGCCCCATTTTGAAAGCTTCTTTAGAAAGAAAATGTGTGTAGATGCTCCACAGCACCCTTCTTTCAAAAGAACAGTCTTCATTTTCAATACCTGGCCTGTTCTTTCAAAACAGCAGGGGCTGTGTGGATGCTCTCTTTCGAAAGAGCAGATCAGTCTTTTGATCGGCTTTTTTGTTTGTGGACACGCTCTTTCGAAAGAAGTTCTTTCTGAAGAGATCTTTCAGAAGAGCTTCTTTCGAAAGATCTCTGTAGTGTAGACGTAGCCTTTAGGAGGACTTCTAAAACTGGTTCTCTGAATAATGTGGTAACTGGTTGAAAATTGAGCAGATTGTAATGGTAGGTAGCCACTATTAGATAGACTGATTACTAACTGCAGGAATAGGAGACTAAAATGAGATACTGTGAGATTCCATTCATACATGTACAGTACACCCTTGATACAATGAACCGCAACTTAGCAGACTTCAGGAACAACAGACATCCACCTGCCCTCCCTTGTGCCCAAAGTCCACTTAATTGGTGCCCATAAAATCCTAAATCCCACCCCCTGCAAAAAGTAAGGTCACTTACCAAAGTCACCACCTCCCACCGCACAAACCTCCACCGCAGTCTGCACTGCCCACCTTCACAGCTGCCACGCACTCCTCCCAGCAGAGGTGTCTGTGTATCCAGGCAGACAGCACTCACATACTTGCTCCACCCCTTGTGGCAGAAGTGCTTGGCAGCTCCGGTGTTGGCTTTGCTCCGGGCAGTTCCAGCCACGTGGTGATCCAGAAGCTCCAGTCACGGTGGCAGCCTCTGGGAGCTCCTCAGTGGAAACACTGCTGCTGGAGTTGCAGGCATTTTTTGGGGACGGAGGACTGGAGCTGGGGGAGCCTGGCAGGGGCGGGAAACCCTCATATTTAAGAGACTTTTGGGTTTAAAAGACCCCTCTTCTCACATCAGTCCATTAATTCGAGGGTTTATTGTATAGAGCTTTGCCCCTCCCTTAGCTCTTCTACAGCACAATGTCGAATTGTGTTTTAAGACATCTTAAAAATACTTGTAGATTTTACGAGGAAATGGAACAAACATTTGTCACGTTTCACCATAATTAATACTTCGCATTTCTTTAACTACGATTTTGCTACACCACAATTTGCAAGCTCATTAATGTATTAAAATCTGACTATGTTATAGCGTAGACAAGTCACTACAAAGACGCTAAAGAAATCCAGATACTTCATTTACATAAATTTAATTCATTATATCAATAATTGAAGATTTGAATTATGAAAATACTTTTAAGGAAATCCCACAACGTTTCTTGGAATGGACAAAACAGAATTCTAGGTACAAAGCACAGTCATGGCTTGACAAAACATCCGAGGTTAGTAAGTCTTTCCTAGCTGTATCTTGTACTATTCTCATTTATTTCAAGGAGGTGGTGTGCATGTACTGAAACCTTCCCAAACTATGAGGTCCTATTTAATATCACTTGAGAAAGTTTTGTGTATATTTTCATTGGAAAATTATTTTGGTCAGGTTTCAAACAAGATGGTGGTGGGAGCCCTACACATGTATAGAACGTATATCCTCCCCGTCGATAGCTGTACATGCTCTAACATTTAAAATACAGTGATGTTCAATACTGTTTGAAGCTCACGCAGATATTTTAACAACAAACTGTTGACTGTGATGTACAAACTACCTTGACTTTAAATCGGAGAACTTTTGAGGGGCAAAATTGTCTCCAGTCTCTTAGGAACTTTAACAATTAACAAGCGGTCCTCAGGCACCTTAGCGACCGATAAATTTATTAGATCATCAGCTTGTGTGGGTAAAACCACTTTCATCTGAGGAAGTGAGTTTTCCCCACAAAAGCTCATGACCTAATAAACATGTTAATCTCTAAAGTGCCACAGGACTGCTTGTTATTTTGTGAAGCTACAGACTAACATGGCTGCCCTCTAAGATGAGCAGGAACTTTAGATCTTTGTCTTCTGAAATGACTTGTGCCTGCATTTTGTTCTATTGATTAATAATAGGCTGAGATGACTGTTCATAAATGGTGATCCTAGGCATTTAACTCTAGATCCAGATATAGTCTTCAGGCATATTTAGATTCGTGGCTTTTGGTTCTAGTGAGCAAAGCCAATACAGGTTAAACTTCTCTAGTCTGGCACCCTCAGGACCTGACCTGAACAAGAGAATTTGCCACACCATAGGAGGTCGATACTGTCTAGCAGCATTACCAACACTTCCACTGGTTACTGAGATCTTAGAAGACATTTAGGGGTAAATTACAGCTAAGTAAGAGCACAGAACACTGAGAGCCAGGTCTGGTGGCTGTAAACAAACTGTATGGGACTGCAGGAAACTTGGCCACACCCATGGCAAGCGGATATCAGGCTAACTAAAATCATGCTGGACTATGGAAGCTGCTGGACAAGAAAGGGCTGGATTAGAGATGTTCAACCTATAGCAAAAGTCATCTGTTCCAAACTTCATTACACTCTCATTTGGGTTTTCAGTTTGGGCACATCTCTAATTATTACAGAATCTGTGCTCTTCACGAGATGCCAAAGGTGACAGATCAAGAGGCAGGGCTCACAACAAAAGACATGCTGCAGCTACAACACAATGTCATCTTTTCATGTAAACTTGTAAGATTAATAGCTTCAAAATTTTCCCTGCCTTATCACGGAAGCATGTATCAAGACAGCTGCAGATATCCATCCATCCAAGGTAAAAGCCAGCAACACTAAAGAGGTAAGGAAACTAAACAGTGAATGTTCCATATTTTAGCTCGTAAAGACACCTACAGCACCCCCACCCCCAAGGATGCCCTAACTTTCCCATTTGTTCACAGAGAACTCAACACCAGTGCTGTGCCAAATAAAGGACCCGGGGAGAACATTTTGGTTACTGACATGCAAATGACTTTATCCAGCATTTCACTTTCCTACAAAACCACCATGTTTACAGCTGTCTCAGAAACACACCACTGCATTCGAACTTGGGGAGTACGCGCTTGGGCAAGACATACAAGTGTGTTAATGATGCCAGGAGAAGGGCTGGAATTTTAAAGTTTCTCAAACCCTGTTATAGGATTTGTAGAATCATTGCTTAAAAATATTTACCACAATACTTTAAACACAACTGGAGACAATTATACAACCTTCTAAAGAAACTGAGAAATCAAAATGACAGATTTCTTGTCTTCTTTGCCAAAATATGACATGAGAATCAACAAACAGGCTGAAAGAATCATTCTATTCCAAACTCTTGTTTTCATTTCCTTTGCTCATGGCAGCTGTAATTACATTAGTTTCCAGAAAAACTATGTGGTTGGCAACTTAGCTTTCTCAATGATAGTGATAATTACATTAACATACAGCACCAATTAAATTTTTAAAAAGCCACATGCTTAATTCCTCTAGTGGAATCATATAAACAAGTTTTGCACTCTTAACTTTGAGCAAATGTCTGCAGTTCATCTTTAAGAAATGAAAAACACACTTGTGTGACAAGTAACAAAGAGGAAGCCGTGCTAGTCTATACACTATCAAAACAAAAAGCAGTCAAGTAGCACTTTAAAGACTAGCAAAATGGTTTATTAGGTGAGCTTTCGTGGGACAGACCCACTTCAAGAAGTGGGTCTGTCCCACGAAAGCTCACCTAATAAACCATTTTGCTAGTCTTTAAAGTGCTACTTGACTGCTTTTTGTTTTGACTTGTGTGACAAGTGCTCCTGGATTAAGCTCTTTGATGCATGAGATGTAATTGCTTTTGCAAGTTCGAAAGTTCTAGCTTCCAGCACTGGTTAGAGTTGTTCTGGAAATGGACACACATTAGTGGATATGAGGAGTGGGGAACCTTTTAAGGGGCTGGGGGGGCCACACAAGTAAGAAGAAAAAAAAAAAAACCAACAGACCAGCCAATACCAAAACCTCATTGACCTGGTCCCCAACTGAAGAAAAATAATAGAAGACTCTCCCCTCATTACCCTAACACACGAGCCCTGGAGCCTAGAGGGGTCAAGACTAGAAGAGTCTGTTGAACTCCTAGGCTCTGCGGTGGGGCTAAAATGAGGGGTTCAGTGTGGGAGGGGGCTGCCAGGAAGCAGGCTTGCAGTGTGGGTGGGAGGGAAGATACAGGAGTGGACTGGGGTTGCATGGTCTGGGTGATGGGAGGGTGTTTACCTGATACTCCTCCGGGGGGCCCACACGTCACCCACTGCTCACAGGCACTGCTCTCCATTACTCTGATTAGCTGGAATCGCAGCCAACCACAGCAGCAGGAGAAAATCCTCTCCAGGCAGCAGGGGAGGAGGAGCAGAACTGGCACACAAAGCCACTTCCCTGCCCCTTCCAGTGCTGTAGAGCCTGTGGGCTGGATCTGGCCCTGGCTTGCCTGCCTCCTGCCTCTGAAGCTCGGGCTTCCACACCCCTCCTTCCCACAGTGAGCCAGATGCTGGGGAGGGGAGCCAGTTCCCAGTAAACCATGGGCCAGATCTGGACTGCAAGCTGGGGCTTCCCCACCCTGATGTCGACAGACTTCCATCTTTTGTACCAGCAATGAGGGAAACAAAACTATGCCTCATGCACACAAGGCTTGTCAACCAAATCTGTTGCAAAGGATTCTTGCTGCTTCAATCTTTCCCATACCCCACTTCCCAAAGCTTTCAGTCTCCTACGTCACAATATTTTGGGGGACAAAAAGGTATTCTTTTTCAATCTGGCAAACTTGTCTATTGAATCCCATCTAGAACTAGAGTTGGCTGTTTCACCAACTGGCCAATCTCTTTTTCTGACTCCCACACGAGACATCAGAAATGCCTGTGGGCAAGGAGGAAACCCACCGTTAAACCCAAATATTGTAGTATCTCCTGTTCCACTGCAAGAGATACTGGAAGCAGGGAAAACCTCAAATGCTGAGCCCTCTACCATTCCTGGCTCCTTACTAAAACAGTCGAAAGAAGGGAAAGCAGAAATGAAAGGACAAGAGAATGCCTCTCTTCGGGGAATCCCCCTTGTTCTGAGCACTCACAGGGATGCACATCAAACATTGTTCATTCTGAGAAAACTTTATTAGTGGCTTTAGTGTGGAGGATTTTTATTAAGTTCAAACAGCCCATCTTCGAGGTCTTATCATTTACATGCATGGAAATCCAAGAGTTTATTTGTTCCCAACATCAGTAAAGAATGAACAAATATAGCTGTAGCTGTCGTGTACAAAGTATACGTAAATATCAGTCTCTTGTTTAACTGACACATGATCCCTGGTCACCCTCTCTAAGCCCACCGTCATCTCCCTCACATTCACGCAGCCCATGTATACCTGCTAAACAGAGGAAAATCCTGGTTTCACCGAACTCAGTGGAAAAACTCCCATTGATTCCACACTTCACACTCTCTCTGCCTCCTTGGAGCTGAATTCCCTTTTTTAGGCATTGTTCTTAAAGCTACATGCTTTGTCCACCTCAACAAAATAGCCTCATGACAGCATTCCAACACCTGCAACCTAACATTCCACAGCACTGCACAAAGCCGGTGATAAGCAACAAGTTATTTAGGCATCTAACAACATGGAAAATAGCTTATGAGCTTTTGCGGTGGTCCATTACATTGTTATGCACACATGATGTGCACACGCACACACAAACAAGTAATTGGCACACTAAGGTCCCAAGTTCTTTAATACAAAGATCCCTTCTTCACTAAACTTTTACGGCAGATGATGGATTTACATTAGTATTTAATAATTCATAGGAGCTTATACTTGGACGGGTAGTATCTCCTCTTAAAAGCAGCTGTCTAAGAGATGCCCAGATATTAGGATGGCTTGTCATAATGGAGGTTTCAATTGTTTGGCAGGTTATTATATATTGGGTCACCTTAAAAATAAAAATTGTACCATAGCTCCAAGTAACCACTATTTATAAGCTGAAGGGTAAATAATTTAATAGATACCCTCAAAAACGTCTCAGTGCAAAAAAGGTTTTAAAAAAGAGCTTTTAAAAGTACTCTATATTATGTATTAAAACCCCTTTGAATCCTACAGTGAATAAGGAACACATTTTAATACCATAAATACAGACTTACAAAACACTATTGCGCTTCAGCTGAGCATCATGACAGTAACTCTTTTAGAGCATTAAAGACGTACCCTACTTTAAGGAGCTGACCATGAATAAACTTGGGACCCCTGGCGTATGTTATGTATTTCAATACCACACTTCAAACAAAGTTAAATACCTTGTGACTAGAGTACTGTTTATTTCATAATCTAAACAAATACTGTTTTTAGTACAATCTATGGTTTTCTACTTTCCTGCGGACTTTACAATGAGCATCTTGTTCTTAATTAAAACAAGCTGCAAACACACAGAACTTTCATGCTCTCTAATACCAGTAAAAAAGGTTGGAAGAGTGAGTTACCCTCATTTTCTTGTTGCCTGTATTAGACACTTATTTCTGTTTTGGTGTAGTAATGGCACTGTAGCTAAGAATACAAAAAGACTACAGCGTGTTTTTATCCCTGCCCAGATAATGTCCATCACAAGCATGCAGATCGTGATAAATATTAAGTGTTTATTAACTGAAATGCTTTCTTTTTTTAAAAAAAGATGACTAAGTGTATACATGTAAATGCAGTGAAGCAGGTATAAGCTTAATTAACCAGAGCTGATTCCAACTGGCACAAAGACAAAGCATATTCTGACAAAGTTTAGTTAGTGTTGCCTAAATAAGACTTTCCAAGGGCTACTTATGAATTCTCTTGTAAGGCATCTGTTTTCTACTTTCATAAAGTAGAAGAAAGGACAAGAGTTATAACTTGGCCAGTCCTGCATACATGGCTGGTGTTGTGCGTGGATGAGTGTGCTGGGAAACAGGAGTACCATCGTCCATTATTATTTTAGAATGTCTTGTGAGTGTGTTACTTTCCTTGTGCCCAGCCCTCTTTGTCTGTGGTTTTTGTAGCCTGTTATTGTTTGTTCATCAGTAAGAATGCTTGGTGGTTGCTTCTGAGCCTTCAGTTCTTTTTTCAAACCACAGAATGATCATTACTGTGGACTCCAGCCAAGATGGTGTGATTGAGCGATGAAGCCGAGCGGTCGGAGCCCTCGGTGGGGCCATTAGCTGTCTCACTGCGCTGACAGCAGAGGATCTGTTTAAAAGTAGCACTCATTTCCTTGTCCCGGTAGGAGTAGATGATGGGGTTCATGGCAGAGTTGAATTCAGCCAGTAGCAGGAAGAATTTTTCATAGGCCAGGACGTTACACTGAGGACAGCAAACATCAAGGAGCAACAAGACTAATCCTGGGGTCCAGCAGATTATAAAAGCACCTAGGGAGAGAGAGAAAAATTAAACATCAATGACCTGGGCACATAGGGATCTGATCAGAACCAGCAATGTTTTATTTTAATTTGTCACAATAAATATATTCCCGGCAATGTTTTATTCACAGATGTAAGGAGCAGTTTCTCTTGTAAACTCTAAAAATAGTATTTTCTGGCAGAACTTCAAACTAGAAGAAGAGCCACACACACGCTGCTCTTGATATATTCCCTCTTTGGCAAATATATTTCCAGTTAAGGTGATAATGAGGAGAATTTTTCCACTTCGGCTAGAGATTAAATCTTGCTCCCAGGAGAGACTGCTGCAATTTACTTCTCAAGCTAACAAAGACAACCCTTCTCTTAGCGCCATGAATGAAGCAGCAGAAAGAGAGAAGCTATGTGGGGAGTAATTCTCAAGGAAAAGAATTTGTTTGGGTCCTGCTAACCCTTCGCAGGCCCCTTCTGCAGCTGAAAGTACTAACCATGCCCTCCATGCACTGAAAGGTAGCCCTTCAAGGGCTTTATTTCCTTTGTTAGAGCTCTATTCAGCAGAAATTCAGATGCTCCTAAGGCTTCAGTAGCATGACTGCCAAAGAATCTTGCACAGACTGAAACAGTTTCTCTTTCCCCTTCCCCTAATCCCTCCTACCCCCACAACCACTTGCAGAATGGAGGGTGGGTAAAGCTCAGAACAAAATACTGTATTTAATTACAGGGATGAAATTAAGTAATGGGAGCAGTGAGTTTAGGTATGGCATTCTCTCACTGTGCTCGTAAAGATGTTTGCCAATACATAAATAGCAGAGGGAGCTCTGCCATGAAAAGATTTGAGAGAGATGTGGGGATTTCCATGCTTCTAACATTTGCAGGACTGACATGACTGGAAAAATGAAGTCCCTGTGTATAGACAGGTTTAGCCCAGGCAATGGCAATATCAGCTTCCAAATCTTGCCTTGTAAATTCTATTCTGTTTAGGTTCTTATGCTGCAGCCAGCATTAGGGTATCTGTTAGCGTACTCCCCAGTGCGATGGGAGGGGTCAACTGAAGGGACAAAGTACTCTGCATGGCCCACTGAGCCCACAACTGCTCTGCTTTCCCTGCCATAACATCCGTTATTCCCACCTAGGGCAAGCTGTGGTTTTGTACAGTTTGGACAACTTTCCACTGAGAAACAGGCCATCAAACTCATTCCACGAAGCCCACTGTGCATCCATAGTTGCTCCAATAGGATGAAGTCTTCAGAACATTTATGTGAAGACTCAGGGTTGCACTGGTCTCTTATTGCCTACATCAGTAGACATCCTTGTGTGCGGGGCAAAGTGACAATTTTCTTTTTAAAAAAAATGGTGGAGTACATTCACACCATGCACTGATTGATCACCAGACCAATCCAAAGCTACACCATAAAGTGAAGGAACTTTTGGATATCAATGTTCACCAGGCATCTCCCATTCACACTTCACTGAAAGACTGAGGGAGAGATTAACCTTGCACGCCAGTCAGACTCTGGTATACAGAGAAGGCAACAGGGTTCTGCATGCAGGACCCACTACTGAAAATGCCATGGGACCAGGTTCCATTAATTCACATTTCAGAGCTGTTAAATTTGATCATCTTGGCTTAGCTGAACTGTTTGGAGGATTTATATGGAGAAACGCTTTCTGCGAGGAATCTCAGACTCAGACCAACTGCGCATGCTACTTGATGACTACATCATAGATAACCTGGAGGCACCACCAATGTAAAATGCACTTAGTTGCACTAGCCCTGTTGAGCACACTTGTGTGTTTCATGTTGTGCATTGGCTTCCTCTTCATTTAAGGGCAACTCAAAGCATTCAGGGGGATCAACATACCTCACCAACTCCCCCGACAGCGTCCCTTATATGAGGGACAGAATCCTGCAAAACCTCATCTCATGGAAACTCACTGGTATCACTAACTTGACACCACTGGTGAGAAGTGCCATTTACCCTACTGGTGACCACACCCATGAATAATGCTTCCATATCAAGGCTATTTAAATGTATCATTATGGACAACTGACCAGTTCCCTCAGCCTGAAGTACATCATTGGCCAGGGAAACTCCAGAGGACTCTGCCACGCATCAAGGACTAAATCTAGGTCGATAGGCACCAACGTCATTCAAAGCTTCAAGGCAGCCCAAGAATTGCTTCGTCATCATCTAAAAGTTGGACCTCCCTGATCTGGCATCCTATGGACCTGATTGGTCTCAAAGGAGGGAGTTTGCCAGACCAGAGGAGGTCAGTTCCGGCACCTCAGCTGTTGGACTCCAGACTCTCCTGAGGGCCATCAGCTGACCCTACTGAGCTCCCCTTGTGGTCCCTTGCTCCATGACCAGCCCCAGCAACCCAGGGCTCTCTGGTCCAGCATCATCATCCATGGTCCTGCTGACCACAGATATAGGCAGACCAGAAAGTCCCAAACTAGAAAGGTTCAGCCTGTAGTAAGGGGTTCTTAAAATGATTCCCAGGGATCATTCACATTTCTTCCTCCCAGCTGATCTGGCTCACAATTGTTTTCAGCTTTGTGAAACCGGTCTTATTAAAGTAACAAATATATGTTATTGGACTGGATTCTGCTTGCACTTAATACATGTGATCAAGTCATGTTCATGTGCACCTATGTTGCCATTACATTTTTGGTTAGTCGTTCGTACTTATCTGTTAGGACAAGATCCAGCAGAACTCCCCCATCTTGACTGTAATGCTTTCTGTGTTAGCAAATTGCCATCTGTAAACTTTAGGAATCCCAAGGATGCTTTAGTCCTGGGAAGCATGTGGCACTCAAATTTAGCTCCTGCCACCAACCCCCATAATTACACAATGTTTTTTTCCCTTCTTGTGGATTGGAATGTTCATTACATATTACCTGTACATATCTGAGTGATACTCGATTACAAACTAGGTTATGTTCGTCCCCTGCACAGATTTCTCGTCTCATTTTGCCAAGAATGATCATAGAAAAACATGATATCCAGTAAAACGCGATTTAAAAGCTCACCACAACACCCGAGTTACTGACAAATTTTAAAGCCCCTGACAAAACTTTCTCTTCAAAACCAGTCTGAAGTAATCTGGTGATCAGCTTAATTTCCTCAAATCTAATTAACATCTTACAAATGTCACCCACTCCAGCTTTACAATAATACAAAGAGAGGAACTATATCCCATTTCACTAAACACCACCATACTTTCACTGGGTCCTATTTCACAATGCACAAGGACTAGAAAATAGTTATGGTTTAGTAAATTTACACTAGACCCCATCCATTGTCTAGTCTTTGGTTATTCTCAATTTCTGGCATTATCTGTTGCCCACATGTTATAATCATGAGGGTTAGCCAGCAGCCTGGGAGTAAAAGGGTTAACCTCCTGAGCCAGGTGGGGCTGGCTTGTAAGAATGTAGGTAAAAATTAAATTTTGGCTCCTCCTTCTTCTGTTCTCTGTCTTCTTTTTTCTTCTTTCCAGCCATGAGGGGGAGAGAGACAGAATATCTCCCTCCAAAAACAGGCCCTCCAATCTTCTGTAAGTAGGGTAAAGTTTAGATAAATCCATTGGGCTTTATTGTTTTATGGTTTGGGAAGTGGGATCTAGTGTCTGTGCACTTTTTAAAAGTGTTCTTTTACTCTCCTTGTAACTAAGTTCTAGGCACATGGTGGAGACTCCCCATGTGTTTTACTTTGTAACTCTTCCATCTAGTCATAAGGCTTGCAACACAAATATTGTTGGAATAATAAAAGTTCTCTCTTTTTCCTTTTATTAACCTGGTATTGGTTAATGTTTGTGTCCTGGTTTTTTTTACTTTCGGGGCTAAAATCTCCCAAGTAGTCTCTCCCTGGTTTCCTTATTACTACTTGGGTGGTGGCAGCAAATTTTATCCCCAAAATCTAAGGTTTTTAGAATTTTGGGGGGGAAGTTTATACCAAAACCTGGTAAAGAAGGTTTTGGAGGTACTTTTGCTGGCCCCCACTTCTGCATTTATCTTGCTAGAGTGGGGAAGGAGCCATAACACCACGTTTACAACAAAACAGCTAGAGACAGGAGATGATCTCCCACTAGGGAATGCGGAGCTGGGCTGCAGGGGCCCACACTACTGCTACTCAGCCAGTACCAGTGGTCATCTAGTCATTAGCAGTCCCTGTATTTCTCTTTCTTGCATCACTGGTGTTTGACATTTTGCTAGGTTTCACAGTGATCAGACACCAGCAGGATCATCTCATGGCAACAAGTGCTGAAACTGAAATCTCCATGGCCCTGATACCAAAGGAAGTGGCTTACCATGTGTTCATACAAGTCCCTTTGCTTGGCTAGGGTTGGAAGCAACTTTTGAGACAGACTTCAGAGCTCTAGGAGGCACTGATGTCTGGGGCGATAAGGAAGGAAAGATTACTGGGGAAGGTGTGGAGCAGTCCCAGAATGACATGCCCAGGTGAGACCCATGAAGCAAAGACTGGATAAGTAAGAACAGGGAAGAGGTCAGAACAGATACTCAGAGGGCACTGGTGAAAGGATATTGCGTCCATGAAAAGGGTCTGAATGCAGTGTGTTTGTTTTTCAGGGAATGGGTGCTTTGCACATATCGTGGATTTATTTTCCAGACAGAAGCATGAATATCCAAGCAGCCACAAGACCTTATTTCTCCACCTGTTGTGCTCTTTCATGATGCATCTTGTAGAGTCTGTCTCAATCCATGTTTTCAGAGCATCCAGCATATTTAGATGGCTGGGTCACAACAAAAAAAATCATCAGCCTCATCAATCTGTCTTCTACCATCTGTGTTGCTGTATGTTCCTAATCTGGAATGGCTTGGGTAACCATGGCAGAGCTGGTTTACGTAACAGTGAATAATTACGCACAGCAGATGTCTGGTACCAACCATTTAACTAGGACACACATTTTTTTTTCCCCCCAAAGATGTGCCCAATGAGAACAAACCCTTTGATAAGATGGCATATAACACTATTAGCTAATGTGTGGTCTCATATAGTTAATAACTGGCATATTGACAAGAAAAAAATATATATTATGAGTATGTTATGGAGGTCAGGGACTCTTGGACTATGAGAGACTTCTGTGAAATTTTCCACTTCAGCCCTGAGTGGCAGAGCTGGAGCAGTTAGCCAATGGGAGGCCTGAAGCTCTCAGTCACTCTTCAGGTAGGTGCTCGTGCTCCCTGCCCCTACAGCAGGACTTGACTCTCATTCCCTCCGTCTCCTGCCCACACCCCCACGTCAGCCCCTTCTCCATTATTTTAGTTGAAGTCCCAGCCGGGTCATGGGCCTCCACCAATTTTTGTTTACTGTTTGCAATCTGTCCATTATTTTTACTAAAGGCAACTATGGCAAAATTTTAACTCTAAGAGAAGAAACTGTGGGGGCGAGTATAGAACAAGGTGAAGTTTGTATAGGGCACTGTTGGAATACAAGGTCTATAGTAGTCATACCTTACAACAACCAGTCAAAATCTGTCAGTTTGGTTAACGGTAGGTCTATGCTAAAAAGTTATTCTGGAATAGCATATTCCAGTGTTGTTATTCCAAAATAAGCTATTCAGAAATAATGCATCCACACTACAGGGAAGCCCCAAAATAAGCAAAACTTATTACTAAGAAGTGTGTTCACACACAATAGAGCCTAATTAGAGCCTACTGGGGCTCTAATCCAAAATACTATGTCTACACAAGCAGCTTTATTTCAGCATAAACTATTCCAGAATAGCTTATTTCGAAAGAGTCCCTATTCCCTGTCTATACAACCCCTATTCCAAAATAGATATTTTGGAATAGGTGCTATTTTGTAGAGTGAAGTTTACGGAATTCAAATTAAGCGACCACTATTTCAAAATTATTTCAAAATAGCAGCTTTGCTGTGTAAACTCTCACAAAATTATTTCAGAATAGTGGCTGTTACTCCGAAATAACTTTGCTGTGTAGACACACCCTCATTGAGAACAGTTCATTTTTCAGGAGTCTTTTCCTTACTTGCATAGGCTATCTTCAGTGATGGCTTTGCTTTATAAGAGCCAACGTAAGAAGAAGAGTCCCCCTTCTGAAGAAACAAACATCATTGGAAGCAAATCTGACAAGTCTGTTGAAAAAAAAAAAACCTCTCTCTGATGGGCTTTTTTTTTTTTTTTTTTTTTTTTTTTTTTATAGCAATAGCAGACAGGCCGTAGATACAAAACCAAGTGAGGATAAATGGACTTCAAGCCTTTTTAACCAGAGTGCACCAGTCAAGGCTTTATGCGGGAGACAGACACTTGGCCTAGTTTTTCTCTAGTTTTATAGATTAAGCTCCGCCGTTTTAGCGGTTTCAAAAGGTACATATTTCATTTGGCATCCAGTATCAAATGAATATATTATTAGTCTTCGTTTTGATGAGACCATGGGAAATTCACAGACAACTTATGCCCATGGGGCTCAGCTGAGTCCATCCCTATAATACACTATTCCAGGCTAGTCCCACCTGTGTCACTAGCTTTCCCAGACAAGAGAGAGAGAGTGCCAACAGAGCTGGCTCTAAGCAGGAGAGAACATATGGCCCAAGAGTGTGGTGCAGATGAGATGCTCCTCTTCTTCTGGACAATACACCCAAGAACTCCCAATGGAATGTCATGTCTCTCCGCTGCTTCCTACTCCTGCAGTTTTAAGGCACAAATCAGCCTCAAGCCTTTACACTCTTCCACATTAAGCCACACACTAATGAGTAACATGCTCATTTTCAAGTTATCGGATGGACAACTCCTCTTTCAAAAGTTCTCCAATTAGAAGACAAAGCATTTCCTCAGGAGTGCTCTTTTCCCCTTTGCCTAAAATGGGGGTAAGATTACATTTATTCCATGAACATTCATTTTCCCCTACTTTACAATGGCAGCATAAAACAGAAAGGGTCTGCACCCTGCCAAGTTACACACCACTGTGATTTGATAGTCCCAGTTTGCCAAGTTCAACCGTTTTCCTACTCCTCTTTCCAAACAGGAGACTAGTATCAGCACTTCTCACAAATATAAAAATAAAGTGTTTCACTTGGACAAGAAAACAATGAGGCAGAGTCTGAAGGAATGAAAGCAACCAAGGTAATAAAATCCGAAAGGAAGGCAGGAAGGAGGAAAGGGAAGTTATTCTACAGTTCTGATAACATCTGATGTATTCTGAAGTATTCACTTGCTCCTGTTTAACTATATAATTTTTCTCCTGCATAATACCCTCTGTCCCAAGCCTGGCAGTAGCACTGCATTTACCATTTGCAAGCAAGGCCATTAGCCTCATCATGCATGGTTCCTTATTTGAAATTGGAGATGAATAATCCACACATTGCACAAGTCTTATTTGGACTGAAGGCTGTTTGGGCAGGGCGGTCTTGCTTTGTGTTTTCATAGCTCCTAGCACAGTAACTGGGAACCTAGAGTAGTGAGGAAGCTGCACGATTGTCATGACCAAGTCTGCCTCCTGGGACAGGGTAGTTTTAGGCTTCCGTGTGTAGAATTTGCATGGTACGATGACGGAACCACAGCAGCACTTTGATTGGCTGCAGATGGAGCACGTGGCTCTCGCAGTCAATGTTGTGCGCAAAGAGCAAGCACCTCACTTCTTGTGTCCTTGCTGTATGGGAGCGTCACTTTAATAATACTGGTAGGAAAAATCTGTGTGGACAAAACACAGCAGAATCTGGCAGCCCTGCACTTGTAACAGTGATATTTACCTATTCCAGAAAAGTGCTTGTTTGCCTATGAACTACTGTAAGTCCTCCATATCAGAGGAAGTTACTCACCTTGTGCAATAACAATGGTTCTTTGAGATGCATCCCTCCCCCACTCTGGGTGTCGGTGCATCCTCATGCTGGCACTCGGAGATTGTTCTATAGTCTTCTTGAACTGTCTGGTGCACATGCAGCACGGGGCTCTCCATTCTCTCTCTACCCTAGGAAATAGAGCAGGATGCTCCAAAGCAGGGGAAGGAGGGAGGGAAGTGGAGCACCCATGGGGACACACATGTTGAAAAACCGTTGTTATTGCACAAGGTCAGTAACTTCCACTTCTTCAAATAGTGTCTCCATGGGTGCTCCACTCTGGGTGACCATAAAGCAGTAGTCTAACTTTGGAGGTGGGTTTGGAGACCAGTAACAATTACAGCCAACAGAACTGATTGATCTACTTGAATGGAGGAAGCAATCAAAGAAGAAAGAGCATAGTGCTGGGCAAACATATTGGTCGAAGGCCATGTCACTGCCTAAAACGTGTCCGTGAGGGGTATGTTCTTTTGACAGGCGGTGGTGGAAGACAACTCTGGTAGAATGGGCTGTGACAGCACCCAGAATGTCTTTCCAGTGAAGAGCGTGACAGGTGTGAATGCAGGTGAAGAGCCACTTGGAGAGCCATTAAGACGAAACAGGATGGCCTTTGGATCACTCCGCAAAGGAGAGGAAGAGCCTATGAGACCTGCACCAAGGTTTTGTGCAATTGATATAGAAGGCCAATGCCTGAATGTCCAGAGTGTGCCATGCCATACAGGTGGGATCAGAGTGCAGCTTTGGGAAGAATGCATGGAAGTGGATAGGTCTGTTGATATGAAATGGAGAGGGATCATTAGGGAGGAACTCAGGATGAGGGCACAGAGCGACATTATCCTCGATAAAGGCCACATAACGAAGTTCAGCCATCAGAGCAGCAGGGTTCCCAACCCTCCTGGCCAACATGATGGTGACTAAAAAGGAGACCTTCACTGACAGGTGGAGCTAGAAACATGTCGCCAGGGGTTCCGAGAGTGGCTTCATGAGAACATGGACAAGGTCCCAGATGGGGACCAAAGGACATATTGATGAAAAAGAGTGTTTTGCAGACCCATCAAAATGTGTTTGGTGATATGGTCGGTGAGGAAGGAGAGCCCATCCTCAGCCTGGTGGAACGCTGCCAATGCCGCAGCATACACCCTGAAGGTACTGAGGGCTAGGGCTCACTCAGGCAGGTGCAGCAGGTAGTCAAGGATGACATGAAGGGGCACAGTGCGATTAGTATCCTACCACAGAGAGGCAAGCATCCACTCTTAAAGGTAGGACCTGTGAGTGGACTCCCATCTGCTGCTAACGCGAACCCTTTTCACCTCCTCAGAGCATAAGATTTCGGCATCCTGGAACCATGAAGAAGCCATGTGTGGAGGAACAGCTGAAGTAGATTGGGGTGAAGGGTGTGGCCGAAGTCCTTAGACAGAAGGATGTTGCAAGGAGGAAAGGGATACGGAGTCACCACTGACAGCCAGTACAGGTAAGGATACCAAATTTGTCTTGGCCATGCTGGGGTTATCAAGATGAAGTGAGCCAGATCCAGTCTGACAAGGCCAGAAGCTTGTGAATCAAGGGAAGGGGAGGAAATGCGTAAAGATGGGTCGCAGCCCATTTGATGGAGAAAGCATCTCTGAGAGAGTGCCTTCTCAGACCTGCCCCCGAGCAGTACTGATGGCACTTCCTATTGACTCAGGTTGCAAACAGGTCTATCTGTATGGCTGGACCCAAAACTCAAACACACTGTTGAGGGCCACTATGCTGATTTCCCACTCGTGATGATCACTGAGCGAGTAACTAAGGACATCCAAGTTCTCATTCAGTAACCTGGGAATATAGGTGGCCATTGGAGTGATGTGGTGCTGAAGGCACCAAGTCCACAGTTTTATGGCTTCCATGCACAGGGATGGGGACCGAAACCTGCCTTGATGTTTGACATAATACATGCATGTGTTGTCGGGATATTGACAATTCTGAATGTGAGGTGCCACCAGAAATGCTGGCAAGCCTAGTGGACCAACCCGAGCTTCAGTAGATTTATGTGGTGCGCTTGCTCGGTGAAGGACCATTTGCCTTGGACCATAAGGGGACCCCAATGGGCACCCCATCCCATAAGGAAGGCATCTGTATAGGGTAATAGACTGGGGCGGTTGATGGAAAAGCACTCCAGTGACAACGTTGTCTGGACACGTCCACCACTGAAGGGAGGCAACAACATGTGACAGGACGGCCACCGATTTGGACAGCGGGTTCCTGGCTGGGGCATAGCATGCGGCCAGCCAGGACTGGAGGCACCATATAAGCAGTCTGGCCAGCTTGACCGTGTATGTTGCGGCGCCCCCTTGACCCAACAACGTATGGCCCACACCATCACAGTGGGAGACAGTCGCACCACCTGGACAAGATTGTGCAGGGCCTGGAATCTTTGAACCTGGAACTGAGGGACCTGCACCATGGGTGAGTCAGAAAGCATGAGGAGGCACTACTGTGCATGAGTGATGCAGGAAACCACAGCTATAGAAGAATCTCCAAGTGCTGGCACAAGCATGCACCGACACCCAGAGCGGAGTACGCACGGGGACACTACTTGAAGAACTAGTTGCTCTGTGTGTGTCCATGCACAAGTATATCCGTCCAACTCTTCTGTGCACAGAATGCAAGCTGCCTCCCACCTTTGTCCCTCTCCAATAAACCAGCCTCCTCTGCCCCCAGCTCCAGCCAGTCTCTTGTCCTGTTCCCATCACAGAATTCTGGCTGGGCAGCGATTCCCCTTGCATCCACTCCCCTACACTGCAGGAGACACAGAGCTAGAACAAGAAGCGGGTGCTGCAGCTGTGTAGGGCATACTGGGTCTTGTAACTGGTTACCAGCAGGGGAAGAAATGTCACAGCACCCTCTGCAGGCTGGTGGCAGAGAAAGAGAAGTTACTCACCTGTAGTAATGATGGTTCTTCAAGGTGTATCCCCGTGGGTGCTCCACAATAGGCGTTGGGCTTGCCTGGCGCCGCAGATCAGAAATCTTCCAGCAGTTTCTCCTGGATCGCGCATGCGCCGGCGCGCGCTGCTCCCCTGTGTGCCCCCGGCCACATGCGCGATCTGGTCCCCGCCAGTTCCTTGACCAACCACCTCGAATGCTCCTGAAAAACACTAGACAGAGATCTGAAGCGGGGAAGATGGGCGGGTGGTGGAGCACCCATGGGGACACACCTCGAAGAACCATCGTTACTACAGGTGAGTAACTTCTCTTTCTTCTTCGAGTGGTCCCCGTGGGTGCTCCACAATAGGTGACTACGCAGCAGTAACCCAAGTAAGGAGGTGGGTAATCGGTTTATGTGCAGCTTGCCCCTGAGAGGGCTGCTGTCGACAGACTGGTATCCTCTTGGAATACCCGATGTAGGGCATAATGCTTGGCAAAGGTGTCGTAGGATGACCAGGTCACCGCTCTACAGATGTCTTTTAACGCAATGCCCTTGAAGAAGGCTGTTGACGCCGCCACCGCCCTGGTGGAGTGAGCCCTGGGCAGGGCCAGCAAGGGAGTCTTTTGAAGCTCGTAGCACAATTTTTATACAGGACACAATGTGCTTTGAGATTCTCTGTGAAGAGAGACCTTCTCCTTTTGATCTGGGAGCGAGAGAGACTAGAAGCCTGTCCGTTTTCCGGACGGACTTAGTTCTGTCTATGTAGAATGCCAACTCCCTCCTCACATCCAGGAGATGCAGGCGTGCCTCCTTGCTGGAGCTGTGAGGCTTCGGGTAAAACTATTGGTTCGTTAAGATGGAACTCTGAAGAAACTTTTGGAACAAAGGCTGGGTGCAGCCTTAAGGTTACCGCCTCCTTTGAGAATACTGTGCAGGGTGGTGTTGCCATCACCGCTGCGAGCTCACTCACCCTGTGGGCTGACGTAATTGCAAGGAGGAAGGTTGTTTTCATCGTAAGGAGACGGAGGGGAACTGTGGCTAATGGTTCGAAAGGTGGACCCGATAGCATGCTGAGCACCAAGTCCAAATTCCACGATGGTGGAAGCGGTATCTGAGGGGGATACAGGTTTACCAGCCCCTTCAAGAACCTGGTAATGATACGATGGGCGAATACCGTGAGCCCTTCCTCTGTATGCCGAAAGGCTGATATAGAGGTGAGGTGGACCTTTAGCGAGGATAGAGAAAGCCCACCTCTCTTGAGGTCCAATAAGTATTCTAGTATTACAGGTATAGGAGCGTCAAGGGGAGCTAACTGCTTGGCGGAACACCAGGCTGTGAATTGAGTCCATTTCTGCTTGTAAGTCCTCCTGGTGGAGGTCCTTCGGCTACATTCCAGGACTTGTACTCCCTCCGTACACGTGCTCTCTAAGGAGCTGAGCCATGGATTAGCCATGCTTGTAGACGCAGACCCTGAGGGTGCGGGTGCACTATGGACCTCTGAGCCTGTGTGAGTAAGTCCGGCGCCACCGGTAGAGGGAGCGGTGGGCGGTCCGACATGCGCAGAAGCAAGGGAAACCATTGCTGCCGATCCCAAGTTGGGACTATGAGTATCATGTGAGCTCTCTCCCATCTGGCTTTCTGCAAGACCTTGTGGATAAGCGCTGTGGGGGGAAACGCGTAAAGTAGGGGGCCCCTCCATGAAATCATGAATGCGTCCCCCAGGGACCCCCACCCCACTGCTGCCCTGGAGCAGCACTGGGGACACTTCTTGTTGGACTGGGTGGCAAACAGATCGATCTGGGGAAACCCCCATGTATGAAAAATGTGCCGTAGCAGATCAGAGCGGATCTGCCATTTGTGCGTGAGTGCGAAGTGCCTGCTCAGTTGATCTGCTTTCACGTTGTGAGCGCCCAGCAAGTACAAAGCTTTCAACGTTATGTTGTTGGCGATGCAACAGTTCCACAATCGGACTGCTTCCGCACATAGGGCACGGGATTGTGCTCCTCCTTGTCGATTGATGTAAAACATAGTGGAGGTATTGTCGGTATTGATCCAGACTACTTTGCCATGTAGGTAATGTCGAAAATGTTTGCAGGCGTTGAACACTGCTCTGAGCTCCAGTATGGATATGTGCAGTGTCTGTTCCGCAGGGGACCATAGCCCTTGCATCACCTTGTTGCCGATGTGCGCTCCCCATCCTATGTGGGAGGCGTCAGTAGTAAGAAAAATAGAAATTTGTGGTTGGTGAAAGGGCACCCCCACTAGCAGATTCTTGGGGTTTTCCCACCACACCAGGGATCTGCGCACCTCTGTTGTGGGCGACACCACTCTGTGGACAGTGTGGGATGCCGGTTTGTAAACGCTCGCCAGCCAATGCTGCAGGCTTTGCATGTGTAGCCTGGCATTCTGTACCACAAACGTCGCTGCCGCCATGTGGCCCAGCAGCTGTAAGCACGTTAAGACCAGCACCGTGGGGCTGTATGTGATGACTTGCACCAGCAAACTGATGGCGTGGAAGCGGGCGTCGGGTAGGTACACCCTTGCTGTGATAGAGTTTATGCGTGCCCCTATGAACTCTATATCTTGTGTGGGTTCGGTCTTTGACTTTGCGAGGTTGATAACTAGGCCCAGCGAAGAAAACGTGTCCGCTGTGACGCGTATCATGCGTAAGACCTCTGCCTTCGAGACCCCTTTCAGCAGGCAGTTGTCCAGATACGGGAAAATAAACACCCCCTGTCTGTGCAGGTAGGCTGACACCACTGCCAGGGTTTTGGTAAAGACTCTGGGGGCCGAGGATAGGCCGAACGGAAGAACCCTGTACTGGAAGTGCTCCCTGCCGACCGTGAAGCGGAGGAAGCGTCGGTGTGCCGGGTGGATTGTTATATGAAAGTAAGCATCTTGTAAGTCGAGGGCTGCAAACCAGTCTCCATCATCCAGTGCCATGAGTATCGAGGCAACTGTGATCACCCGAAAACGTTGCTTGCGCAAGTAACAGTTGAGGCCCTGAAGATCTAAGATGGGCCTCCAGCCTCCTGTTTTCTTTTCTGTTAGGAAGTAGCATGAATAAAAACCTTTCCCCTGGAATTCTTCCGGCACTCTTTCCACCGCCCCTATGAACATAAGGTGATCCACCTCCTGCTTGAGCCTCGCCTCGTGGGCAGCGTCCCGGAGATGAGGCCTGGGGGGAGGCTTCGTCGGTGGGAGTGACTGGAAGGGGATCACGTAACCCGTGGCTATGATCTCCAGCACCCATTTGTCTGTGGTGATCTTTTGCCATTGGGAGTGGAACAGTCTGAGGCGATGATGGAACATGAGATGAGAGTGGCATTGAGCGATGGTATTGATAGTGCAGCCCCCGACATACCCGTCAAACTTGTTGCCTTTGGGCCTGTCCCGAGGGCGTACGGCTTTGTTAAGAGCGTCGCCTGGGAGTTCTGTACTGTTGCTGCTGTTGATGGCGCCCTTGGTCATAGCCCCGTTGATATTGAGCACGCTGTGGTTGGTAAGTGTAGCGTCTTTGCCGAGGATAAAATTTTTTCTTCCTGTATGGGGGAGTATAAATGCCCAAGGTTCTAAGTGTCGCTCTCGAGTCCTTACTGGAGTGGAGGACCGAGTCGGTTGAGTCTGCAAACAGCTTTTGTGTATCAAAGGGAAGGTCCACGATCTTCGCCTGTAGGTCCCCAGGGATACCAGACGTCTGGAGCCAGGATTCTCTGCGCATGACCACTGCTGTAGCCGTTGAATGTGCTGCCGTATCCGCCACGTCTAGGGCAATCTGGACTCCCGTCCGCGATGCTGCGTAGCCCTCTTCAACAATCACCTTTAACACCGGCTTTTTGTCTTCTGGAAGTGAATCCATGAGGGGAGTAAGCCTGGAGTAATTATCAAAATTATGGTTTGCTAGGTGTGCCGCACAATTTGCCATTCTCAATAGCAGGGTAGAAGAGGAATATACCTTCCTGCCAAACAGCTGTAATTTCTTAGCGTCTTTGTCCGATCCCCCCGATTTGTAATGAGAAGCCTTTGACCTCTGCTGGGACGATTCAACCACCAAAGAATTTGGTTGTGGGTGACTGAAGAGGAACTCCATGCCCTTTGCCGGGACGAAGTACTTCTTATCCGCTCTCTTGTTCATAGGCGGAATAGAGGCCGGAGTCTGCCATATGGTAGTGGCTGACTCCATAATGGCTTCGTCCAGCGGAATAGCAATTTTGGATGAAGCTGGGGGTCTTAAATTTTTCAGGAGTTTGTGATGTTTCTCCTGCACCTCTGCCATTTGAATGTCTTGCGTGAAAACCACCCTTCTAAACGGCTCCTGAAATTGTTAAGGTCATCCGGGGGGGAGACATCCCCGGGGGCCATGGCCTCATCTGGGGAGGATGAGGAAGAACCACTGGGGTAAACCTCCCTCGAACCCTCGGGCTCCTGTGGTCAATGATACACTTGCTCCTTGGAGGATTGTGAAGGAAAGTCTCGGGGTTCTAAAACTAACTCCCCTTGAGACAACTGTGTTTCCGTCCCCGCTCGAGAGTGTCCACGGGGGTATTGAGCAGCCGGGGGGGACCTGCCCCTGGGTGTAGGCCTGCGGTGTCTTCGTCCAGCATGATAAGGACGACCATAGCAGCATGGGCAAGGGTCCGGGGATGGAGACCTAGAACACTCACAGGGTGTGTACCCCCGATGTCTGGGAGAACGAGACCTCCTCGACGACACAGAGGTGAAACTGGCTTGTGAGAGTACTCTAGGGGATCCCCTCCCAGAAATGGTGAAGGTGGCCCAAGCCATGGTGACATTGGTTGGAGGAATGGAGGAGGTGGTTCTGGATAGGCCGGTGGAGACACAGGCCTTCGGTGCAGCGTGTGTATCACAGGGGGAGGACTTGGTGCTAACAGCAGCGCAGCCCTTTCCGGAGATGGGATGCGGTGCCGGGTTTTTGATTTCGCCTTGCCCCTCCCCTGCGGGGCTGGCACCGCCCCCTTCCATGCCGGGGATCTCAGACCTGCTGTCAGCGCCGCGCCCAGCACAATCAGCTGCGGTGCCGCACAGGTAGCTTCCTCCGGCGCCTGCAGGCTCCGTGCCTGGTGCCCCTGCACCATTGGTGCCGCGGGGGGCCGGTGCCGCCTGCGGCGGTGCCGCCGGGTCCAGCACTTGACTCGCTGACACTCTGGGCGCCGCGCGTGCCGGCTGTTGTGTAACCGGAGGCTCAGCCTCTGCCACGTGCACTGCCGTGCTGCCGCTTGCCTGAGTATGTGGTTGGGGGCTGTGCGCTCCGCTCGTCCTGCTTGCTGAACCCGCTGGCAAGGATCGAGCCGGGGAGAGTTTCCTCCGTTTCTGCACTGAGGGGGTCAGAGAAGCTGCCTTCCTTTTATGCAACCCAGAGGGTCCTTCTGGGTGAGGCTTCTCCGGCAAGTCCGGCTGGAGAGCCTTATCGAACAAGAGCATTTTAAGCCTCATCTCTCTGTTCTTCCTGGCCCTGGCTGTGAGCTTAGCACAGTGAGAACACTTCTGGGTAATGTGTGATTCCCCCAGGCAGCGGGTGCATTCGCTATGCCCATCGAAGGCCGGCAGAGCTTCGTGGCATGACTCACACTTTTTAAAACCTGAAAAGGCCATTGCGGTGAGTCCTTTACTGTTAATAGGGTACTAGCACTTAATCCGTGCCTTTCCACCCCAAATAGTGATCACCGGCCTGCGGGGCAGCGGGCGGCCTAAATGGCCTTCACGTCCGCTCTTCTCTTCTCCGCTCCTCTCTCTTTTTTTTTTTGCGCCGATATTCTCTTTGTCTTTGCTTTCTCTCTTTTTTTTTTTAGTAACCGAAAAAAACAACAAATTACACGTAGAAAACAACTATCTAATCTGACTCTGGCCTTAGCCTGAGCGGATTCCATCTGTAGCCAATGGTGGTTGAGAAGGAACTGGTGGGGACTGGATCGCGCACATGGCCGGGGGCGTGCAGGGGAGCGGCGCGCGCCGGCGCATGTGCGATCCAGGAGAAACTGCTGGAAGATTTCCGATCTGCGGCGCTGGGCGAGCCCGACACCTATTGTGGAGCACCCGTGGGGACCACTCAAAGAAGAACACAGGGTTAGGACATCTTCTGGGGTGGGAAGGAAGAAACCTTTGCTCAGTGGTGGGGAGGTTGCAGGGGACTGATGTGAAAGCGAACTAGGATATGGCACCCTTAGAAGACAGGGAAATAAAAAGACTGCATTAAAATTAGCCCCTGACTAGTACAATACCCTTGCCCGAGGCATTACATTTTTTTGGGTTAGAGTTGTCACTCAGGGCAAGATGTAGCAGGAAACATCTTTGGAAAACAACCTGAACTAGCAAAATAAAGGTAGAAATATGGCTCGGTGAGATCAAATCCTACAGGAGTCGAAGCCAGGTCGAACAGTGCATGACAATTTCTAGGATTTTAGGCATGACAATTGCTAATTAGCTAAGTAGGATTCATTTCTCCATAGGGACAATTGTTAGCTCCAGTAACTTTGAATATTCTTAATTATCCACTACACAGCCATGCCAGCCATGCATTTTTCGTGCCTTAGACATCAGTAAGCTTCCTTATGCTGCAATTCTTGAGTGTAGAATAAAGAGCTTAACACTCAATTATGTTAACATGTATTTTTATCTTATTGTCTTTTCCCAATAATACAAAATTCATAAAGTCCCTTGTAATTTGAATGGCGTTAATGGTTCCACAAATACACAGCATAAGAGCAACTTTTCCTTTATTCTTAGCCAGACATACCACTCTCTGATTTTGCCCTAAAATGGCTATGGTATCGCCCCAAGTCCTCAGCTCAAGAAGACGTCATTAGTGTGAGTTCAAAACGTTGGCTAGAAATTTTGAGGCAGATTTTTTTCATTTAGTTTTTATTTCAGATTCTAAAATGTGCCTGTGTGAAACTCAAGCTCTGTGAAGAAATTTTTGAAAAGGCCAAGTTCTAACCGACCCAGTTCCAGCTCCCCACAGCTCATCGGAATGAAAGCTCTGCCCCCACACCAACTCCCTCAGAAACTGCCTACAGAAAAAAAAAAAAAAGACATTCTCTTAAAAAAACCCAGCAAGTCAAGAAACATGGACTCCAGCAGACCTAAGGGGGAGCACGTGCCAAATCTGAAATCCCTCTCCTGAGAATGAGCTAACCAATAGACATACATAGGGACAGAGGCTTTGTTGTACACAGGGCAAAAGAATGCCATCACAACATGCCAACTGTTTCTGCCACTCTCAGAAAGCTCATATGAGCAGGCTGACCCTCTGGGTAGGCATTTCTGACTGAATATGGGAAAGGAAATGTGGTCCTGTGTGAGCCTAGCACTACTGCACACCAACACACTAGTGTTTTGTTGAAGGAATAGCTACATCTTGACCAATATACATTGTGCAGGTTGGACCTCTCTAGTCCTGCACCCTCAGGATCTGACCAATGCTGAACGTGAGAATTTGCGGAACCACAGGAGATCAATATTGTCTAACGTATTACCAACTCTTCCACTGCTTACTGAGCTCTTAGAAGACATTTACAGGTAAATTACAGCTAAACAACAGACCATTGAGAGCCCGGACTGGTGGCTGTAAACAAAACTTTGAGACCACAAGAAACGTAACCACACTGATGATAAATGGTCATCTGGCTAACTAAAATCACGCTGGATTACGGATCAAAACAAAAAGCAGTCAAGTAGCACGTTAAAGACTAGCAAAATAATTTATTAGGTGAGCTTTCGTGGGACAGAGCCACTTCTTCAGACCATAGCCAGACCAGAACAGATTATAGATGTTGCCAAATGCGTGTGCGCTGCACTAAAGACACTCAACAGTCTGCTGTAGTTCCTGCCAGCGTTTTTTTAATTAAATGCTTCTATCATATGTAAGAGGCCAAAGTGATGTGTAACCATTACAATGAAATCAAACTCAGACCACATTCATTCCACTATAAAAGAGTATGTACGTATTGTAAGAGATGTCCGAGCTGAAGCAAAGCAAAATGAGGAAGTGATACAACCCACACGGAAAAAGGGAAAGATGACATTCAGAATGCAGCATGCCAGGCAAAATACCACAAAGAACCAAGAAATGGGCATCCTACTGCACTGACATCAGTGTTTCCAGCATTATTTCACCAGGGCAGCCAATGGAATTCCCTATTCACATCACCATTCCAGTGTCAGCTGTAAAATCCTGCCTCCATACTAGTCAATGGCAAAGCTCCCATTATCTTCAGTGAGGCCAGGATTTCACCTCAAGTATTACCACATTTGCTGCATTTTTCAATCCAGTGTGACCGGATTTTTGCAGAGAGAATTTACAACCAATTGTCTCTTCAGATTTTTGGGATGCTGAGTTTGGTCCATTTTCACACAATGTAATGTGCAGATCACCTGTTATGCAGACATCCCAACTTGTGCCAATATCTATTTCCCCTCCCTTACGAAATAAAGGTTGCACCTGCATGGCCCAGCACCCTCGGGAACTGAGCAGTCCCAGACCAGGAAGTTTGCCAAGATAGGGGAGGTTAACGATCCCCTGGTGGCCTCCAGTGATGCTCCCTGGCAACCCTCCAAGCCCCTAGCCACTGGTGCCAACTTCCCCAGCCCCCACTTTATCCATGTGGTTGGACAGTGCTGTTCCCTTCTTGAATCCTTTAAGCACATGAACATCCTAATGATTTAGCATCTTGTGAAAACCTCCTTCGTGCTTTGCCTTTGCTCTGATTGAGCTGGGAACCAGTGCAAGCAAAATCAGGTGTCAGTATTTACGGGCCTCACAAGGCTGACTTGATTCCTGGGCTTGATATTTAACATCTCCCCTTTGTTTTCCTTTCCCTTTGGTCCTTTTTAAAATAATTGCTCCATATCTCTCCTTAGTGGATTTTTTGAGTGAGCTATACAGTAGATAGCTGTAGAGGGCACACAGGATTCTTTGGCATATGTTAATCTTTGAACTCTTTTTGCATTTTCTGCCAACATCAATGTCATCACACGTTGTAAGCCACCAGTTCCCAATTAGGGGTCCGCAAGCAGGTTTCAGGGGCCTGCCAAACAGGGCCAGTAGGATTCAGGGCACAAAAGCCACAGCTCCATAATGAAGACTGAAGGCTGGGGCTCCAAGTCCTACAACTTGCGGTTGAATTCAAAGCCTGAGCAACTTAGCTTTACTGGGCCCTGATGGTGTGGGGCCCCAGGCAACTGCCCTGCTTTCTACCACCTGATGTTTGCCCTGGCTATTACATAGATCAAGGGTGCAGCCTCAGAAAGAAAGAGGTTGAGAACCCCTGTTCTAAACAATTCATAATTCACAATTATGGATATAAGTGATTTTTTATTTCCTCACTATATTCTTTAGGTTGAATCCATAATTTTAAAACCCCCTTAATATGCATGCTACTAGCTCATTCTACTTTTCTTTATGCTTCCTACAGTTCTATGCTTTAACAAGTGACCTTTTTCTGAAGTTTTAATCTCAGTCCTTAACTTCCTTCATCCTCCTCGAATCTCCTCCCACCTGGTGCCTGGGCCATCTAATTATCTGTCTGATTGCTCAGTAGGCATATGAGTGGCCTTGAGAGCCTGCATACAACTCACACAGAACACCTAGAAACCATGGCAATTCTACCAAATAGCTGTGAGTTCTATCCTTCGCTTACGCCATGCAAATTATCAAGATTAAACTCTTCAGGTACAAACGCTAGAGCAGTCACAGACAGCTCCCTCAGTTAGTCCCAATTCTGTCTCACCATCCAGAGCAGCATATCCTTGTGACAGATGTCGCCTACATTAACAATCACAGCTATAGTCACATGTACACAGAACCTATTAAAAGGCATTCTTCAGGATCGGTGCATGAAATCTACATTGCTTGGACCACTGTAAAATCTGAGTCATACAATTTAACAACAGGCATTTAAAATCTTGAAAGGAAAACATTCAATGTACCATTAATCAAATAACTGAATTTAGAGAGATCTGTGAATGACTGAGTTCATTTTTGCCTAAAGGAAGAAAATAAATGCATAAAAGCAGGAAATTATCAAGTGACAATGGTCAGGATTTTGACTGGTTTCTAAACCAGAAAGATATGTGAAGCTAATGTCCAACTGAGGTCCATTTGTTGCCAAGGAAGTTTAAATATTTTTCTCCTCCATAAAACAGAATAATAGTCCAGAAGCCTCAGCCTTGCCAAAAACTTGACACAAACAGGAAGCTTTGGTGTCTATCGTTATCATATAACAGTTCAATAATTCCCTTAGCAGTCCTTCACGAGCATGATGTGTGAGACAACCTCATATGTAATAGCAACTTGGCTGGAATAGGTGCATAAAATATCATTGATGACAGGGTTTTGCAGAGTCAGACCTCTGTGGTTCTTATGCCTTTGGCACAAACCTACATAACACTGTGTTACACATTGGACAAGGATCAAGGCAAAAGTAGATGATTAAAGGAATTTAGACTGGGGGAGAGCTGGATGGAAGAGAATATCTTTTACATCCATATGTCCCCTCCCACCTGTGGCTTTTTAGGTTGGATTTGACTACTCACCGGCAGCCGGACTATACAAATAGATTTCTTATGACTATTACTGAGTGTTTTTTTTCTTCATTTTTGAAATAAATGGTTCCAAACAGGCTACATAATTAATATTAATTGGTTTGAAGCAAATTTAGACTATTATGGCCAAGGTTTTTTTTTTTTAAATGATTAATGAGTTTCAGGTGCCAACTTGAGACGCCTTCAAAGGACTTTTCAGAAAATACTGAGCCTGCACCCTGGACTCTTTTAGAGATACTTCAAGTTAGACATTCAAAAATATAGGTACATAGAATCAGTAGACAAGTTTGAAGATCTGTTCACTTAGATATTCCTAGCAGAAGCACTTGGCCAAGTTGGTCTTTTTATGCAAGGCATACCTGAACTTATACTTGGAATTTTAGAAGTACTTTTGCTGTTACAAGTTTCTTTGGCCCTCAGTACCCCTTTAATTTTTTTAAAGCCATTCTGAGCCTTTCTACAGAAGTAGACATGCTTATGCGAACAATAGGGCTCACCACAAGAGGTCATCTGAGGCACAGAGCGGACAGCTGGCATGTTGAACGAAGCCACTTACAATCCAGATTTGGTTAACTATACATTGCACGCTCAGATGCTAACACATTGAAGACTTTGCTGTTTCCTTACTGCTACACAGACTGCCGCTGTTAAATCACAGAAAATTGTTTCAAGCTGAGGCTGAAAGAACTTTCTTCTTAAAATGTCCCTCTAACCACCACCAGTTTTAGTTCAGTCATAATGCTACATTTGAACAATATGGTTTAATTAAACTTTTCCATGTGATTTTTCTCATGGTTAAAGGTCCTTAAGCATTCCTTGTGTTATGATTGGATCAACTCCAAATTCAAAGTAAGTTTCTGACAAAATTGTGTGTGCGCAGTATAAATGCTAGGAGCTGATTGGATCCTACTACAAACAGGATGAAACTAGCTGTGACAGCAGAAATAGAGTTATTAGAAACTCTAGGTTTCCTTAACACAGCTAAATTGGCTCCTAACATAACATACTTCTGGAAGGCACTCAGACACTACAGCAATGAGGGTAGTATAAAAGCTGAACAGAGTATGAATCTAAGAAAGACAATGGCAATGATCAGATTAGATTAAAAAAGTCCACTCTGCTATGAGCAATACTATGTGCTTTCTCCCATCTAGTTATAATCAAATGGTATCCAATATGATTAGTTAAGATACATTAGTCATCTTTAAAGCAATTAATGGACCCAGGCCCATCTACAAGAACGGCTGAATTTTGATCTACAAAATACAGACAACCTCATTTCTTTGTGGCAATGTGGATCAAAATATCCAGAATTAAACCTCTTAAGGTTTGGTTATGAACAAACTTCCAGAGGAGATAAGGAAGATCCTGAGTCTGATGGTCTTTTGACAGTGCACATTGCAAGACCTCCTTGTTCGGATAGTCCTTTCCCACCATGAGAATGGGACTTGGAAGTTATCTCCACCCCTTTCTACTTGGAAGCCCCTATTAAAAAACCAAGCTACCCTGCAACCAAACAACTTTAAATGAAAACGTAAATGAATGAAAACAAAAATAGATACATACAAAGATCCCATAAAGCCAAACTCCTCAAGCAGAGTTTCTACCCTGGACAGAGAGAAGTACCTGAGACTCCATGAAGTCTACCACATTTCACTAGTTGTATCAATCTTATGCTGAAGACCATTAAATGCTATTGTAATTGGCAGCTGTATGAAATCCTTTACACAAGGCAGATAGTTATTACTTCATTTAAATCACAGAAAAAAGTGAATAGAAAGAGCATCCAAATTGCTCAAAAGAACAGCTTGTCAGAAGTCCAAAGTTTAAGTACAAATATGCAAGGAACAAGTATCAGAGGGGTAGCCAAGTTAGTCTGTATCTTCAAAAACAACAAGAAGTCCTGTGACACCTTACAGACTAACAGATATTTTGGAGCATAAGATTTTGTGGGCAAAGACCTGCTTCGCCTGATGCATGATGCAAAATATCTGCTAGTCTATAAGGTACCACAGGACTACCTCTTATGCAGGAAACAGAGGCACTTGTAGCAAGTTTAACTCTTCATACATGGGATCTTGTTCTAGGTCAGGCTAAACCATAATATGCTAGAAAATATAGCTTGCATCTAACATTTTGTGACTATTTCTGCTTTCTAGTTTCCATGGCTCCTTCAATTTTCCTGAGATCCAGCTAACTGGCAGCATTGTAACAAGCCCTGTTTACTACAATTAAAAGCAACAGAAAGAAGCTAGACAGAGTTCACTGGAGACAGTGGACCAGTATATATGAGTTAACAGAGACTGAATTCACTAAAACGTGCATCAACAGTTGATAGGTCTCTGCTTTCATTGGTGCAGAAATTGAACAAATGCACAGAATCTAACAGAGTCCCTTCAGATTAACAATGTGTAAGATATTAACACCTGGCTTAAAGTGCTGAATTCCTTTTCATGTTGCTAATTAATCTGCACAAACAATATACATGTAGGCTTCCCTTGGGCCACTCAGCAATGTATCCTCATAGTTTAAATCCATGGGCCTGTGAAAAACAAATACACAATCTCACAGCAAAAATTGCATTTGCCTTTCAGCTGTGGACACTACCAAAATCTTTAAGTCCTTAGGATACTGCTAACAAAACTATATATGAATAGTGTTTTGATAATAATGACAAAGGCCACTGGTCTTAGACTCCGGAGGGCTCCTCAGTTAGCACATTTTTGCCAACATTACTATTTTAGCCTCTGATTCACTATATGCTGTAGAGTCACAATGAATTTTGTGACTCTACAGGTTTTGGCTGCGGTAGAAAGGGAGCAAAACCCTAGTGCTGACTCAGTCGTCTCTCTCATTACAACAGTCATTCTAATCTTGTAATAAAAGCACAGTACAGGTTGAACCTCTCATCTGACACCTAACCAGTGCCTAATGAGAGAATTTGCCTGACCATGGAAGGTCAATATTGTCTAGCAACATTACCAACATTACTTCGGCTTACGGGGCTCTTAGAAGACATTTGGGGTAAACTACAGCTAAATAAGAGCATAGAACACTGACAGCCGGGACTGGTAGCTGTATACAAACTTTATGGGACTTGGCCGCATTCATAACAAGTGGTCATCGTCTGGCTAACTAAAATCTTGCCAGATTTCAATATTGCTCGATGTGAGTGTACCGGATTAGAGATGTTCAAACTGTAGTAGTACAGCATATAAATAAAATACTAGCAGGACAAAATTTGGTTTATTCCTCACCAATAGTGTTTGTGACAAGTGTGGCAGTCTAGAGGACACAAACTGTTGCCACTATCCATGGAGCAGGTAAGGAAGGGAGCAGAAATGCTGCAACCTTTCCTAGAGAGCGCTCATCACTTTTCTTGGCTTTGCTCTGGAGGTTCCAATGCTAGGGAAGAAAAAGTGTTTCTGCCTGCACACTCACTGTGTAATTAAATTCTCTACTGAGACCACCACCAAAAGGTACCAATTATTGTCCACTGAGATTCAGACTAGACTCAGGAGTCATAGGTCACTCAAGAGCTCTCAGATGGCACCCTCAGAACCTGACTGGAGCTGAACTAGAGAATTTCCAGGACCATGGGAGGTCAATATTATCTAGCAGCATTACCAACACTTCCACTGCTTACTGGGCTCTTAGAAGACATTTAGGGCTAAATTACAGCTAAATAACAGCACAGAACACAGAGTAAGGACTGGTGGCTGTAAATAAACTTTATGGGACCATGGGAAACTTGGCCACACCATGGTAAGTGCACATCCGTCTAAAACAAATCATGTCAGACCATGAATGGGTATCCATTGAAGCTCACAACCTAATAAATTTGTTAGTCTCTAAGGTGCCACAGGACTGCTTGTTATTTGTGAAGCTATAGACCAAACACATCTACTTCTCGGACACTATTCCGACACTCACTTATTCAAGCAGCCCTTATTCACCCTAGGAGTTCTGTGTCACGGAATACTGCTTTCTCACGAGGATAACTCAAAAGTTGCTTATTTTGCAGGATTTCCTGCTTGCCATGGATTTTAGTCCTCAGAGCAAGACACACACCCTTGAAATGCATATCAGAAAGGTAATCAATTCCAAAATTTTAGTTTTGAGTGGTTTTTAAAACTTTGTGCTTGGATACCAAGGTGTTGGACAGATTTTACACAATGTTCTGAGATGCAAACTCCAGAAAGGTTGAGTTGGTACAGTAAATCTCCATCCTAATAATTTATTTACTTTCTAAATATGCCATAAGAATACTTCACCATGTCCTAGTCACATGTAAATGATGATAAAGCAGATGTTTCAGATAGTACATTAAGCCTCCTCAGCCCGAACACCCTGAGGGCAGACACAGACATCACACCTGTAAAATACTAGGAACGTTGGTGAGCACACGTGTGCGTGGTGGGGGTGTGGGGTATATGGAAACACTAGCAGTAAAGAACAAATACACCAGCCCAAAACCTTGTTCTGCATGGCTCCTGCATTTTTTTAAATCAGCTCCTATTGATTCTGCATGCTACATCCACTGCATGGAGTTTAAAACTATTTGCTCGACTTACAACTGTGGAAAATCAAACCTAATCATCCCTTGAAAACTAGATCACACCTGATGCATGGCATGGGCAGTGCTTGGACTCAGCAATACCCACTCAATTGCCAGCCCCATTAAGTCCTAGAAGTAATTGAAATATTTTGCTGTTCTGATAGGCACAATGGCATTAAAAGAAAAACCACCCACCAAGTGATTTCTGTATTTGTAGCAGTAAGCCCAAGCTGTCTCATAACTATAATTCATAAAGTTGTGTGCGTAAAAAGTAAAAAAAAAAAAAAGCTGAGAGCTTAAAAATTGGAAGTTAAGAGGCCAATGACTGAAGAAGTGGTCTGTGCAAGCTCAGAAGCTTGTTACTATCACTAACAGAAGCTGTCTCATAAAAGGTATTCCTCCCCCATCCTGTCTAAGATATTCAAGTACTCACTTCCAAAATGATTCCATTATATTTCAGGGCTCCAGCATATGGGAGAGGGGGATGCCCCTCAAAACACTGTCTGCAGCTCGCTAGAACCCTGTCACCCCCATGCTGAACTGCTGCCTCCACTCCCCAGTTCTGCTTCCCCTCCCATGTTCCTCCAGATCACAGCACGCTTTGACAAAAGCGGGCATCTGTCCTGTTTGATTCTGCCACCTGATCAAGTCAGCAACCGCACACAGGGCAAATACCTACTTTTTGTGGTGGGGCGGGAATCAACATAGGGCTTAAAAAGGGGACTGCTCTGATGTGACCAGACTGTCAGGGTGTTTGAGCATAAACTAAATAGGCATGGAACTAACAAGGAAAGGAAATTTAAAAAGTGCTATCTGCTCCATCAGCAGCACTTCCTGTCAGCTGGGCGCTTGTGTGACCACTCAGGAAAGATTCAAATGCTACCTGGCTAATTAACAGGGTGCCTGACACTAGGTTTTTTTGCTTCTACTGGTGGTGCACATGCCTGGGTGCACATAAAATGTATTCTGTACATGGGTGGAAAAGACAAGAGGGAACACTGCTCATCACTGAAATGCACCGACAGCTCTTCATAGTGGTTGATGGTTCTGAGGTCTGGCCTAAGCAGCTTGGGCAGTCTAGATGATTAGCCTCTATGCAAAACAACTCTGTTGTGACAAGTAAAGGAGGAGGAAAAGGCACACTGTGTTCTGTTACTGCTGTGATAGCCTTATAAGAATTGCTTGTGCTACTGGTGGATGATTCGGAACTTTATTTTTGAGGCAATGGAGCTATATCTTTCTGCCAATGCACCTTATCTGCAAACCACAATGCTTTCTCTGTTACTGTGAAAGGAATGGGATGGTTTAACGTTCCTACTGGACTTGTGTTGGCTTCCACACTCCCAGACAGGAATAGTGGTCAAATGCACTATTTACTGCTCAAGGCCCATCGCAAGAGTGCATCATCTGTCAGTTGCAGCAACTGTGGTGTTGGCTCCAGGCTTGGAGACTGTAATCTGCTGCAATTGGGCTGATCATTGAGACCACCCGGCTGTTAAAGTCCATCAACTATAACAAAGCCAGGGCACGTCTTTTCTAGGGCTTCATGGTCTGCGCTGGCTAACTACAGACTGGGTCCTGTTCATTTATAAATCCCGAGGCCTGTTTACTTCAATGGCTGCCTCCCTCTTGTTCTGCATCATTTCTGTATTCACCAGGGACATTGGGCTAAAAGTTCAAGGTACATTGACTGGGAGCAGAGCTTTTCCAGTGCGGGACCTGCAACTGACTTTTGAACTCAAGTTTTACTACCTTCAAAGAAATGTGGCAAGATACCTTTTTTCCTTCCAATATCTGCCCTGTGGATAGGCATGCCCATGATAGTACTTGGATCCCGATCCTTTGAATAAGAGCATATGATGGAGGACACCTATACGCCACAGGAGGATATTTCTTGAACAAGAAAAAAGAATAGCTGGGGATGTCCAGTACTATTACAGTGATGGGCACCTCAGAAATGTGTCCAGTGCCATCAGTGATATGTAAGAAATGATCAGACATACTAAATAGTGAAAAATAAATGCACAAAGTACATGCTGAAAACATATGCATATACCAGAACACAGGAACACTTTTTGTATATTATACACAAACACGTGCATGCCAGACACACACATTGCATGTGCGTGTGTGTGTAAAGTTATATGTATCTTGCTTGCAACGTGGCCAAGTTCAGTCATTCACAAAAGCTGTGGAAGACTTGTTCAGTAAAAAACTCACTTGCACTAAGGGATCAAAACAAGGAAAGAAATGGCTTTGTACCTTCAAATCTGGTATATACTACCATTATGTCATGAACAACAAAGAAGCATACAGATTGTCATACGTCAGCAATGAGCAACCCAGGCTAATGAATAAGATGCACGAATGGTCCTCCATCTCCCTGGGCTGCAAGATTGGTGTAACCAAGAGGGTCTCTCAGGACAGGACAGTTTTGCTAATTGTATGTGTGTGCCTAGAATTTGTCGTGTTGACAAAACAGTAGCAGTGTTTGATTGGATGCAGAAGGAATGCACAATTTTTTGCAGTCAATCTTGTGTGCACCTCACTTCAAGTTGCTGTTGCTTTATGTGGAGATCACTGTAGTAAATACCAGTAAGGAAAAAGAAAAAGACAGATGGAAAAAACAGCAGAATCAGGCAACCCTGCTCATGAGAAATGATAATCAAAATGCTTTGTGGGCCGCCACACAGATCAATGATGGGCTGCAGGTTGCTCACCACTCTCATACGAGCCAACAATTTATATAAAAAAAACAAAACAAAACAAAAACGTGCTTCTCTTCTGAGTACACAGGGGAGTATACACCAAACTCTGACCATGTTAGCATCACTAGGACAACCTGCTAAGTGTCTGGAGGAGGTACTTACAGGGAAAAAAAAAGCAGCAAATATATCTGTAGCAAACAAAACAAGTCACTACCCAACGGAAGTGATAGGATTGCCTCTGAAAAGCTAGTTAAGAACTGCCACCTCCTTAGCTTTTTCCTGGCTGTACATCATGCATTTCCTGGTATGATATTGTCACAAGAGGATGAGCTGTCTTCCCGTGCTGAGCAGCCAGTCATACAAACATCAAAGCTGACACAGCCTAGTGTCAGGTAACATCTGCTGACAAAATGATTCCTCATCGAAACAGCCCCTCTGACCGCCTCTCCAGGATACTCCCATTGACAGTTAAAACGGGTCAGTAACATGTTAAGTAGGGAGAAGGAAAGCGTATGGGATAAGGAGTTATTTCCCCAAGCATTTTGTATCTCTGGCTCTGGCTCATTTAACAAGTTTACTGTTCATGTCTATGCTATCCTAGCAGAGCTAATCACTAAGGGTGCAGCTACACTACAAGATAAAATTGAATTTAAAGGAGTTAGCTTGACATTAAAACGTCACTGTAAATGTCATTAGCTCGATTTAGTCTGCCCTAATATCAATAACAAAATGTCGATATTAATGGATGGGTATAACATCAATCTTCAGTTTAAAATGTGGAATAAAGGCTAGTCTGGAAATGCTGTGTCTTTCGTTCGCATTTATTAGCCTCCACAAATGTCCCTTATGTATCTCACAAAGCTATGTGCTACACGTGGCTCCCAGCTCCCTGCTACTAGTGGGATCTGGGAAATGGACCAGGGCTGCTGCATGGCTCCTGCCACCCCACGGCAAGGCAGCTCCTGCCATGCAGGACCAAGCACCCCGCAGCCAGGCGGCTCCGGCTGCGCAGGACCAGGCACCCTGCAGCCAGGCAGCTCCAGCTGTACAGGGCCAGGCTCCCTGCAGCCAGGAGGCTCCTCCCACATGAGACCAGACACCCTGGTGGCTTCTGCTGCATGGGGCCAGATGCCCATAGGCAGGTGCCCAGCCTGCAGGCACCATTAGCCACCTGCAACCAGGCGCCCCTGCCAGCAAGCTCCAGCGGCTCTTCCACCGGAGCCGGTGAGCGGCAGGGGTTTGGGTTTTTCTTGGACAGGGTCATCTTAAGGGGCATAGGGGGTTGGATCCCTTTTGTGGGGGTTGTTTTGGGGAGGGGAGTAAACCCTCACACTTAACCAACTATTGGGAAGAACGGACAGCCCTTCCCCCCCACCATTAGCCCATTAAATGGAGAGTTTGGTGTACTAGTAGGAGCCAGGAAACTGACCAGGACTGCTGCACCGCCAGTTTCCTGGGTCTGCCAAACTGCAGGACTTGGAAAACAGGCAGCACTGCACTTGGCACAGAATGCGGGGCTGAGGAACTGTGGGATGGGCTGCAACCGTTGATGTTTGTTGATTTTAGTGTGGAAGCAATATGTTGAATTTGTTCAGAGCCTGTGGGAAGTGAGAATACTCAATCAAATTTAAAAAACCTGGCATTATAAAACCAGTTTTAATAAATTCAAATTTATCTTGTCATGTAAACTTAGCCTCAGTGGCAGAGGACTTATTTTCTAATTGAAGACACTGTGGTTGCATTTCAGTGGTACAAACACTCCGCTTAGTAGCGCCAAGGAAAATGCTAGATGTCCCTGGGCATTATACCAAAATATCACCCTGTTTTAGGGCAAAAGTCCGACACATGGGAGCAGAGGTGGAACAGAGAGAAAAACTCCTTGCATTTCAATTGTACTCAAGAGAAGACAGGATGTAAACCACGTGCCCCACTGGGCTCTAGATGGGGAGCCAGCCGAGCCAATCCTGCAGTTCTCCATGGCAGTTTGTTCTTTTGGGGGCACTTTCAGTTGCATATGCCTAGCCCAGAAAGAACCTAAAAAAAAACCAGGCCCATCTACCCCAACAATTCCTTCAGCTAGGAGACAGCTATTAGAAACAAGAGATGTAAAAACAGCCAGTTCTCTAAAGAGAACGCTGGTCTGGTTCAACCAAAACCACATGAATTCCATGTAAGTTTGAAAATAAAAGTGTTAATGTTTTGGTAACCCTATGGCTACATGACAAAAACTCTAACCTGCAGCAACTCTAAACCACATTTAGATATAGATTGCCGTTCTCTCACCATTTGTTTTCAACAATCCACTCTTCCCTGTCCATGCTAGCCTAGACTGTCCTGCAAAAGCCTCCTTTACCCTGCACAAAATATTGCACGGTTGGCCCCTGACACTCTTAAGTCGCATGTTAATTCTGCGGTGTGGACCGCGACTTTATGCAGTTTTCCTTGGTTTTTCTCGAGTCTTGAGTTACAACAGTAGGTCAGTGGAGGAAAAGAGTTTAAAAGCTTGCAAGACTGAACTGGATTTCAACTGCGTTTTAACTAGATCTCTGTACATGGTAATTTCTACACAGTAGTTTCACCCAAAATCTTGTTAATTTATCTTGTATTTCCCATACTTCTGCTAGTTCCTGGAGCAAGCTCTAGTTCATAAGCCTATTTATCTTGGTTGCATCTACAACTGCATTCCTCTTTTGAAAGAGGAATGCAAATGAGGAAAACCAAAAATGTAAGTGAGGCACTGATTTACATATCTTGTGCTTCATTTGCATAATCTCTTTTCAGAAGAGATTCTTTCAAAAGAAAAAAAGCAGTGTAGATGGGGCTCTTCCAAAAATAAACCCTGTCTTCAAAAGAACCCTTATTCAGCCGTTTGCATGGCTGGGGGAAGGCAGGGAGAAGGGGCTCCTAGCCTGCCTAGCAGCTAAAAGCCTTCTCCCTGTCTTCCCCCAGCGGTGCTGCTGTCAGGCTGAGGGACAGCAGGAAGCAGCAGCCAAGAAACTGACCAGCCCTGGTGGGTTGGTCAGTTTCCCAGGTCCTGCAAGTGGTGGGGAACTGGGAACCAAGTGGCAGCCTGGTTCCTGGCGCCACACCCAGACTTGCATGAAAACCTGAGTTAAGGGGATTGCAGAAACACAACTCCCACATAATTCAAGGTATGGAAATCATTCCCCTATTTCATTTTTAAATGAAAAAATGCTGGACTTATTCCTTATTTGATGTTTATACCAGAAAACATTTCCATACATTAAAATTATGCTACTCCTACTAGGATCCCCAGTTATCAGTGTAACTGCATAATAAAGGTATCAGATCTGGGATTCCTTTCAAATTTGGCTCTGGAAGCAAATCAGAACTTCACGGCTCACTTTTACTGTAACTCAAACCCTGGAGTCTGAGACCCCCCTCAGTGCTTTTGGGTAGATCCACATTTGCGCTTTATGGCATAAATCCCATTTCTCCTTACTAGAAATGCTTCAAAACTGCAGATCATGGTTTACTGAATCCCCTGCACCCACCCAGTCTCCTGCTGGCCTTGTGGATCATTACCATTCTCAAGAGATACTTCTGACCCATTCAGCAGTTAGGAGCCTACAATGTTATTGTCAAAGAGCCAGATCTTTCCACTGACTTCTATGGACTTTGGATTGAGTTCATAGAACACATGGTCATCAATGTGTAGTAAAAAAAGACAGAAGGTGGGTTGGTTAAATACCATTTGAAGGGAAAACCAAATGCCTCATAAAATCACAGTACTGATTGTTAGAAACAATTACTATTGATAAGTGGTATTACTTACCAGGAATAACTAGCTATCACAGATCTACAGGTACAGCACAAACACAGGCGTTTCTCCATGCTCTGCTGACATAGATCAGTTTAAACTGTGAAGCAGTAACTTCATACTGTCAAAGGCCTTTTAATTTGTTCTTTTTTTACAATGTCGTGGTCTCTTTCACATTTCAGATGTGATTATCAGCAAGCTTGTGATTCATTTTTAAGTAGTAACATTTTGCAGACCGAGAAAAGATGGATTGACAGTTACATTGTCGTAACAGTAAGCCCAAAGGAATTATCTCATACAAAGTGTCTCTTTATACAATTGAGAAATATACGGAGGCTATTAAACTACTTTTCCAGTCTGCCACGTGGTATAATTTGATACCACAGGACATCATGCACATGCTACAAGGTACTGTTAGCTATAGACAGCTAAATAGGTATTACTTGATTTATGAATATTTTCAAAAAGAGAACTAAGAACAGTTCATTATGATATATAAATTCCTCTTGCTCATTTTACACCCATGCTTGGAGAACACCTAAGGCTGAGTGAAAACTTTTGAATCAGCTAAGTTTAACATCAATGTTCACTTGTTCAAAATATCACACAGACAAAATATTCTTCAATATACTTCCCATTTAAAAGGTTTAACTCATCCAGTTAGTGGCATTGAAATTTATTTATTCAAACTGTTCAGTGGAGGTAATATCTTTCCGTGCAATAACATCCGTTGGTGAAACCAACAAGCTTTCAAGCTTATACAGAGCACTTCTTCAGGTCTGGCAATCAGACACCTAGTGTTAGTTCACAAACCATTTGTTAAGGGGCTGAACCCATAATGGATATTAGTAAGCTCTACGGTTACCTTCCACTGCTTTTGATTTATATGCAGCAAACAAAACAGCCTATTAGCAGAGGGTGATGGAGCACAATATACCAGATGCGCTTTTCACAACTTGTTTCTTAAACTGGCACAGGGATTTGCCCGCTCTTTCAGAAGTCACGCTCTATACTTAATCTTGAGCGCAAAGCAGGAAATGCAGGGATATGTATTGTCCATAATAAAGGTGTGCAACAAGACAGCTATGTTTTAGTTTATAGAACAGGCTGAGAATTATTATACACTGCCAGGACAAAACCCCACATATAGTCTGGCATTCCCGTCTGGCTCCTAAGCTCTAAGCTGCTTGTGACTGGGCCTCTTGCAATAACTCCCAGTAATCGATTCTTCCACTTACCATCGGCCTTTGTGCAAGCTCTGAAAAGCGTATCTCTTGCCCGCCATCTGAATGGAACCAGGTAGGGAAGATAAGGTTAAAAATAAAAAAAGGGAGTGGTGGCCTGAACAAGGAACAAAGGGTAGAGACTAAAACCAAAGGAAGAAAAATCACGTGGGGCAAATCATCAATCACTACTGTAGTCTCTGGAATGAGTGTAAGAGGTCACATTTTGCTAAATACAGTTACTTACTGGATTGAGAATAATGGAGACTGAAGCCTTCTAGCCACAGAGCAACAAACTAACAAAAAAGTGACTAGTTTAATTTTATGTATTTTAAATGGACATCTCTACCACTATAAACCACACCGCAAAGTCATCAACAGTAATAATTTGCTGTCGTTACAAACGTAGAGTGAAACTAAGAAATCATATTTCAAGCCAACAACCAAATAGCTGGCAGAAGATAAATTTCTGATCACCGTTAACTCAGCCATTCTTATTTAGAGAATTGTAAAATTGTTTTATTTACAAACAGCTCTGCATGCTGGTTATTGGGCCATCTAGTCTGCTGTGATTGCTGTCTGACTTGCAACCTCCATTTAAAAGGCCACAGTTCAAGAAATGAATGTTTCAAGTCATTTTTAACCTGAAAGTCTCTCTCTAAATTCAATTAGAAAGTAACAGTCTAAGAGGCTGACCACTGAGAGCAGCAAAGTCCACCCTGTCCTGTGCTTTTAGCCTCTGACTCAACTGTTCACTTTTGATTCTACAGTAAGCACACTTGCTTTTTTTTTTTTTAAACAAAAAAGCAGTCAAGTAGCACTTTAAAGACTAACAAAATAATTTATTAGGTGAGCTTTCGTGGGACACACCCATTTCTTCAGACCATAGCCATCCCAGAATAGACTCAATATTTAAGACACAGAGAACCAAAAACAGTGATCAAGGTAAATCAGAAAAAAATTGATCAAGGTGAGCAAATCAGAGAGTAGAGGGGTAGAAGGTGGGCGGGAGGTCAAGAATTAGATTAAGCCAAGTATGCAAACGAGCCCCTATAATGACTCAGAAAATTCCCACCCCGGTACAAACCACGTGTTAATGTGTCGAATTTGAATATAAAAAGACAGTTCGGCAGTCTCTCTTTCAAGAGTTGTGTGAAAATTTTTCTTCAGTAACATGCAAACTCTTCAGTCATTAACAGAATGGCCCACTCCATTAAAATCTAGACTAACAGGTTTGTGGATCTGGAGTGTTTTTATGTCTGTTTTATGCCCATTAACTCTTTGTCTAAGGGAGTTTGAAGTCTGGCCAAGATACAAAGCATCTGGGCATTGTTGGCACATGACAGCATATATGATGTTAGCTGAGGAACATGAGAATGTGCCTGTGATTCTGTGACTAGGTCCAGTGATGGTACCTCTAGAAAAGATATGTGGACAAAGCTGGCAGTCAGTAGTAACATAAAAGACTTGAATTGTTCGTTTCTCAGTTAATAATGAAGGGAGACATTTTTTTTTAAAAACAGTATTGGACTTTGGTTATTTTGGGGTATGCTTGCCTTTGACTTGACAAACCCTTGTACTCCGTGTGGAGCATAGGTCATCTACAAGTCTCCTTTACTTCACTGTCCTGAAATAAAACTTCGAGCTGTCCCCTTAGGTCAGCTGAGTACCCCAGTTGTCCTTTAATCTCAGCAGATCTTCTCCCCATTGTCTGAGGTCTTCCTCTTTTGCGTTTTCTAAGAGATTCTATGAAGAGCTTTACGGACTGTGCTGGATGATTGTTTCCTGAGAGTGTGGCCTAACCATCCCCACTTTCTTCTCTTCATTTGAGCATCAAGTGATTGCCTTTAGAACCATGAAAATAAAATGTTTTCCTTTATGGTCTTGACAGCATTGCAGATTTTGATGTGTTTGGGGTTATTAACCAGAGCTGGAAAAAGTACCCCAAAAGTTACTTGAGTAGAAGTGCAGAAGCTTTGGCTTTTGGACACTTGAGTAGAATCAAGCTTAAGTGCATGCCCGTGTACTCTTACTCAAGTAGCTTTCCAGAGGGACACTGGTGACTTGAACTTAAGTGCATCCTACCTACCCCCCAGGTGTACTTTTACTTGAGTAACTTTTTGGGTCCTTTTTCCATCTCTGGCATTAACAACTGTTTCTCTATTGCACTCATCTTCCCCTGCCACCAAGAGAACAAAACAAGACCCTTGCCTGTTGAGAGGTGATAGGGAGAGAGGTAGAAACAGAGCCAGGGTCACCTTTCACGAACCTTCTGAGACACCTGGGGCAAGTCATTTGAAATCAGATTTTGACAGCCATTTTCTATGCCCCTAACATGCAGGAGAAACTCTTTGCAGACAATTTTTCCCTTCACAGTAGCACACACCTGCAAGTTAGGACAAACACAAATTTCATGCATTATCTGCCTGGTGGCCACCTGGGTGCTGAGAGCCTATCATGCTAGATGTCAGACAGCACGTGGTAAAAAACAACCCTTGAACAAACAACCATTTATTTTATGGATGCAGTTATCTACTCAGGTAGCAAAACTGTAAAAGTAACTGCTTCAGCTCACTACACAGACACACACATGAGCTAAACTGCAGGTGTAATATGGAAGCCTGATCATGAGTGGGCTAAAATTTGGCCTTTTAGCCCCGTGCCTCAAGTTTCCCTTTCCGGCTAAGGAGATCATACTTTGCTGCACATAGGTGTTGCAAAACTAGAATCTCCAGGGCAAATTCTTGGCTCTAAATACGTTAGCCTTGGGCAATGGGACAGGTGCAGAAGGTGTAATTTAAGGTGCTCCTAACCTGTTTTACCCCACAGGGGACTAAGGGTCAGGGAAGCAGAAGTGTGGCCAACAGCCACTCTTACCCAGCATGAACTCATCTCATCTGCACACAGTATGAAGCTTGCCTCCTGCTACCGCCAATTTTCAAAGCCGTGTGCAGGTCTGGAAAACTCAAGGTGTGTTTCACACAGCAATGAAAATCTCCAACAAGTGTACAGTGTCTTCCTTTGGGAGCAACAGCATGAGACTAAAACACATACTGGAGTGGGGAAAGCTAGGGTAGGATTGTCTAGGGCTCTGTCGCAGGAAAAGTAATGAGCAGAAATTTTACTGTGTCATCTCTGAATCTTTCCCTGGGCTGATGCTACTTCAGAAGAGATCCACAAATAATCAAAATACACTTGTTTTCCTCAGGATAAAAGAACAAAAGCCCAAGTCCTGGCTGGGATGATTTAGTTGGGGTTGATCCTGCTTTAGGCAGCGGGCTGGAGTTGATGACCTCCTGAAGTCCAGCCCTAGCATTCTATAAGTCAGAAAAACAAGGTTTACACACTTCATTTGGGAAGCGTAGCATGCATCTCTTCCTGTGTAAACCAAGGTTTTGGGCAAGCTTTCGAAGTGCTGTTTCCACCTTAAACTAATATCCAACTCTGCACACCCAGTGGGTGGAGAGCTTTGAAGGAGGGAGAAAGGAACCGGTATGGATTAGACACAAGTAGGGCCATGCATCCCGTTCCTGTTTTGGAATCTCTTTCCTGAGCAAAATGCTTGTGGGCCTGGCATTGTCTCTGCCCTACCCATGGGACCCTCAGCTGAGAGGATGAGATCAAAATATAGGACTCAGAACAAAACACACATTTCTTTCTGCATGCCCCAACCTGTTTCCCCTCCAAACCAAAAACAGAAACACAATGCACATACTTCAGCCTAGCAACAGAACAAAACAGTAACATTATCTGTGTCCCAGCCTCAAAGAAACAAAACCCCAAGAGAAAAACACAAAACGAAATCCCAAATTCAAAATAAATTCTTGACAGGCACTGCTTGTTTTAGGGTTCTGGCCTTTTTCTACCAGTTTAATCATGTTAGCGTGTGACTTTGATCTAAATAATTACACTGGGAAAAGTAACAGCATGGAGACAATTACACTGGTGTAATGGTGCCCTATATACTGGTACAGCTTGTTCCTCTTCTTTTGAAGAAAGAAGATCAATTGCTACAGAGGTACTTAGACTTGGGTAACTACGTCCACATGAGTGAGGTTATACCACTGCATGGGAATTTGTGTCAGTATAGTTGAGGTTGTGCAACTCTAAATTAGGGTTGCCAACAATCTAATCACACAAATCCACACACCCCTGCCTTGCCCAGTCCCTGAGGTCCCACCACTGCTCATCTCTTCCCTCCGCTGCTCCCTCTCCCTCATCCTCACTTGCAGGAACTTGCAGGGCCAGGGAAGGAGAGGGGTGGACTCTGGGAGGAAGAGGACTCAGGCTTTGTAATGGGTTGGGGTACAGGAGGGGTGGGATGTGGGCTACAGGAAGGTGCTCAGGACTGGGTCAGTGGGTAGGGGTGCTCTATGGGCTCCAGGCAGGCAGTGCTTACTGTGGGCAGCTCCAAGTCCCAGTCAGCAGTGCCGGGGATGGGGAAAGCTTCCCGCTTACCCCGTTCCTGTGCCACACCTGGAAGTGGCCAGAATATCCCTGGAGTCCCTAGGCAGAAGGAGCAGGTGGCTTTGTGTGCTGCTGCTGCCCATAGGCACTGCCCCACTGGTCCCCTTGGCCCTAATTCCCAGCCAATGGGAGCTGCAGAATCATTGCTCAGGGCTGGGACAGCATGTGGAGACGCCCCCTACCGCACCCTTCTTGACCCCCACATGCAGCATAGGGTCTGCATGGAGGGATTGGCCACTCCAGGAACACTTTGGGGCAGAGCTTTTACCAACCAACCTCTCGGACGGACTTCAGCAGCCTCTGGGACCGGATCAGCAACCTTTGAGTGCTGACATTTGACCTTTTGACCTCTATGTATGATCTGAGTGCTGACAACACTTTTTACAGTCACTAATAGCCCTCCTTACCTCAGCTTCGTTAATAAATCAGTTACGATGCAGACCTTTACTGTGTCGTCTTTAAGTCTCTGTCCGGCTGAGATTTTTAAATATCCAAAAACGTCCAGAATTTTAACACAGGCCGAGCCTCTCTTATCCTGGATTCTCTGGTCTGACAACATCCACGGTCTGGCAGGACCACAGATGATGTTGAACCACGGAGCCCCAGCCACAGAGGTTGTTAGGGGCTGTGGGCTCAGCTGGTGTGGCAGGCAGCCCCCATGGGCTGAGAGCAGAGCCACTACTGGCCCTGGACAGGGAGCCCCAGCAGCCAGGGCTGCCGAGCTGCTGCCATGGGCAGGGAGTCACCACCAGCCCTGGGACGGGAGCCCTGACAGTGAGGGGTGTGGATCAGTCAGTAGGCCCTGGAGGCCGGGGCACAGACCCAGATACGGAAACTCACTGCTGACGGTTTTAAAATGCAGTTTAGACACACTCTGGGAGACCAATGGCTGATACGTGGGCCTGAGTTTTGTCCCCGAACCTCAAGGTAAGGTGATTTTGGATCCACTGAAAGAGCTTTCAAATCCACTAGTTGCCACCTCAGTAGTTCAGCCCGTCAACCTTCACTCACCAGCAGCTCAGACACCAACCACCCAGTTCAGCCCACCCAACGCCTGCCCCACATGTTCAGCTCCCTTTAATTTGCCCTTGCTCTCAGTTCAGCACCGCTTTTAGGCACCCCAACCTCACCTCTGGTCCTCACAGAGTTCTTCATCCTCCTCCCAGGTCCAAGAGCAGCTGCAGTGGGACCACCTCTCCCCTGCCAGGCTGAGGGGGCAGCTCCTCACCCCCACCGCCTCCTACCAGGCTCGGTACTGCAGAAAGAAGGTAGGGAAGGAGGCAGAAACAATGGCTTTGGGCTGCCCTGGTTGCTCACAGCACAGAAGAGGCAGGAATGGAGCCCTGGCACTGCCACCACCTGTCCCTGCTGGAAAGCCCTGGTGGCCAGGAGGCATGGAGCAGCCTGCCCCTGCTGGGGAGCAACAAGCCACCTTTGCCCCTAGCCTGGGAGCCCAACTGGCCAGGGAGCATGGAGCCAGCGGCAGCCCTGTCTAGGAGAGCGGAGCCACTGCCAGCCCCAGTCAGGGAGCCCTGGCAACCAGGGATGTGGAGGTAGCTTAGGTGCAGCAGTTTAGGTGTGTGAGGGCCAGCAGGGAGGGCAGGGGGAGTTAAGTTGTGGTAGTTTAGGTGTGCGGGGCCAGTGTGGGGGGGTTAAGTTGCCAGGTAGCTTTAGCAACTGCACAGAGCTGTCAGCCCCAGCTAGGGAGCATGGAGCCATCACTGCCCCAGGCTGGGAACTGCTGGGGAGCTGCTTGAGGGGAACAGGGGCGGGGTTGAGCTGAAAGAAAACTGGCTCCTGTACCACTCTTGGCAAGCGTGCCAGGGGTTGCTCATCCCTGCTCTAGGAGGTCATGCCCCATTCCAGGGGATTCCTGGCAAACACGATACGGTTAACCAACCCTATTATAAATAGGGGAGGCCAACATTTCCTTCACCATCTTCTCTGCAGCGGCCAGCATTAAACTCTGTCTTTGTGTCCCTTTGGCCAGTTAAATTAGAGCGACAAATTGAAGAAGACACCATTAATCCTGAGATTTTCTTATTGCAGAGAGAAAGGAACCAAACATTTTGTTTGGTTTATCCTACTTCTGTGGTTCATTCTCTCATCACCTAAACACTTGCCCAAATCCAGGTATGCACAGCAATACATTCTCAGAATTTAAGGAAGAAAAAAACAAAACACAAAAAACAAAACACAGACTCTTGAGCACCCAGTGTAGATTAATGGGGACCCTACAGTTAACTTTGTAATTTAGTAATGAGCTGGTCCCTTCATTTTTTTACACTGTACGTCAGTGGAAGAGAGAAAAAGTTTCAAATCATGTTTCCCATTTTGGGTTCACTGGAAACTTTATAAGTCTTGGACTTTGTCTTAAAATAGTCTAGCTTCCAAAAATGCCAGTACAGCCATATCATCTTAAAATGTACATTTTCAACCTATGCATTACATTACAGGCTCTGAGCTGTGTGTCTGACTCGTCATTAAATTGGTTTCTGGAAATGTTAGCACAGCTGCACACCTTTTAGATGACTGTGTTCCATAGAATTTTCTTCACTTTTTGTTACTTATAAGGTCTCAGTATTCTAGGACAAATATTAGGAAAAAATACATGTGCACAATTTAAGTATTCCTGATGTTGCTTTTCTTGACGACAAAGCATTTAACTAATCCAGGTTCACATCTAGACTCAGACATCCATTTGCTATTTGGCTGAATGCTTTCTTTAGATACAGAATTTTTTAAGTTATGTAATCTAGCTGTGCAAAGTAGAAGCTTCTTCTGCAGACAAGCAAGAGACTTTTACAGCATGTTCACTTTAAAGGTCTGCTAAGGTAACTAATATTTATTCATTAGCATGCTAAAGGAATAGTAAAATGCACGAGTTTCAGAAAATTAAAACTGCATAAAGGAAAAATAGCAACTTTATATATAGGAACAGAGTTGGTGCTGAGACCACATCAAAATACACTAACTTTTAAAAGAGTGAGGATCAAACGAAGGAAATGACTGGATCAGAGGAGAGAAGACAAAAAGCTTTTTTCTGTTGTGTGCGCATGCATGTGCATGCCAGGAAATAAATACCTGGAGGCCAGCAGCTTTATTCTTTCTGAAGGCTGTGAGTTCTTCAGACAGACAATCTCTTTTAGAAGAAAGAGAGTAAGTTACCGCACAAACTTTATCTTTTTTCCAACTACTGCTGGGCTGTTAATCAAATTAATACACATACTCTGCTTACAAGACCATATGTTAATACAGGTTGAAACTGTCTTGTCCAGCACTCTCTTGTTAGGCCACATACATGGTCCAGCATGATCACAGATGTTGCTGGCAGCTGCTAGCCCTGTGATGGTGCAGAATTCTCAGGTGAGCCAAGCCAGCGTTGGGGAGCTGCACCGAAGGGAGCCTGGCTGGGGCTGGAACCCCAGGCGGCATCCCTGCAGGAGTGGGGCACCTGGCCAGGGACCCCTGGCAGCAGCCTTACAGCCACGGGGAGCCCGCGCCCCAGGCAACCTGAGGACGGAAGCTGGTGGTGGCCAGGAGGAGCACCTCCCCACTAAGGGAGCCTGGAGGCCTGACCTCCCCTGATCAGGCATATTCACGCCTTTGGGACTACTCAGGTCCATAGGGTGCCAGACCAGGGAGGTACCACCTGTATAACCAATCTGGGTTGAAGGACTGACTCAAATGCAAAGCTAATAAGGAAACACAGTAAAAGTTGTTGCTTTACCTTCTCACACTGAACTCTTCCCTCAGAATATTCTTAGGGTCTATCTACACAGCAACTAGATGCCCATGGCCCATGTCAGCTGACTTGGACTTGAACTACAAGGCTGTTTCCCTGTTGTGTACAATTCTGAAATCCATGTCTTTAAAAATCACAATTTTTTAAAAAAATAAAAGGTCAAAAACATTCTTTTCATTTGCCTTCTAGTTTTTGAGTCTTTAGTGTTTACACTTTCAAGTTTCTGCAACCATGAGAGAGAGAGATTCTGATGTGTTTGTGACTCCACGAAATGAAACCTGAAGAAAATCACCAACTCACAAGACTGATGAAATTAAGAGATAGCAACACTAGAACCCTGACTTTGTTGTAATGGTTGCAAGGCCAGAAGGTGCAGTGTTTGAGGTAGTTTTTTTTTTTTTTTAGTACATAGCAACATCAGAGCATTACTAAAGTAGAAGATTTCTGTGAGCATACACTATTCTCTAATATGTTAAGATACTTATAGCCTTTAGCTAATAGTCAGCAATGGTCTACTAGTCATTTCAATAGGCCAGTTCATCAACTAACATGTAATGTATTTTGTGGCAGACACATGGGTATGGAAGGTGGGTTTGGTAATCTTTATGCATGGAGGTAATCATACAAGTTGCCCTGACTGCAGTAGAATAATTCCTATGCGTGAAGACTACGTGAATGAAAAGAAGAGTTGTAAGGTTAGTCCCACAGTATTACTAATTATTTCCAATGCAGTAGTGTCATGACACCTTAACTGGGTCCCAATGTTCTAAGCAAAATACGTAACAAAAATACGGTCCTCGGCATGAGATGCTTTCAAGTTAAGGTATAAGAAAAGATAAGAGGGAGACTAAACAGAGCACATGGGAACAATGAGCTGAGTATGAACAGTGGGATAACCAGTAGGCCCAGTACACAAGATTAATCATTGTTCATTTTTTTTAATGACATTGTGGTAGATGCAAATTTTAAGGAGGGATTTGAAGCAGGAAAACTGGCCTGAGATGCCCATAAGAAATGTAGTATGTCCATAAGAAACATGACTATGCATTAATGTGAATGTTTCCTAAAATTGTTCTGCTAGGATGCAAAGAAAATATGCCTCCAAGTGATAACCCGTCACACTCCAGACAAATGCCATCAATTGGCATTAGTTTTACAATGACTCTGCAGCTTTATTTGAAGGACTGGAAATGTGTTTGTTTATTTAGAGAAGAGATCAGCCCTGCAGAGGGGTTTGTTTGAATGCCATCGCTGCATATTACGTTTTGTTTGCAGTTTTTTTCCAGTCTGTAGTAAAGTGCACTTCTCTTTAGAGTGGCAGCAGTATCTTGGTCTGACCAACAGTAACCACCCCCCACCCCACACACAGGTTCTCAGGCTACCAACAAAGGGATCACAGAGAATACTTTGTGTTCACAGTGATTTGTGGATAAAAGCTGTTCCTGTGATCCTAGGGGAGCGCCAACATGTCAGTCTTTGCATTAACACCTATTTTCTCTCCTGCGTAGCTCAAGGTTTCCTGTAGCAAACCTTTACCTGTACAAATACTGCCAATGACTTCAAAGGGCCTGAAAGAGGGGATTGCTTGGATAACTAGGGACTATTGGCAAGAAGGCAAGATAAGGACATATGAGATTTTCTTGGGACTTTGTTTTAAGCATATCAAATTTGGAAATATGTTGATGAAAATGTAACTCTGTAGCAAGGCTGGGGAAAAATAAGTGAGCTTAATTATAGGGTTCACTATTACATACCAGTACAATGGTTCCAACCCCCTCCCCCAAACACAGGTGCTAAAATCAACATTTGAAAACCTGGATGCTTTTAAACCTATATTGTGTCTCCTCCTGCAAAAGCGAAAAGAAACAAGCCACAGACATCAACTGCAAATAACTCTCTCCAACATATTCTATCTAATTACATGTACAGTGGTCAGTATTCAAAAGCTAACATCTGTTGCCAAAGTTCCATTCTATCTGCAGAAAAATAGAAAACTGGTATGTGATATCATTTTGTGTTCTTCTGCTAGCAAACATTTTATAGCCTGAGTGCAATGAAGGCTATAACAACAGGTAAACTTAGTTTTTGGATGCATCTACTTATTAAAGTATTTTCTTGTGTTGCTGGAAGATCCGAGATAAATGACAAGAATAATTGCAAATATTGTTTACTTTTTTTTTTTAATAAAAATGAAACCTTCTCCAAAGTTCACCACTAGAATTATAATCTTTTCTTCTTCTATTTGTGATACTTTGGGCAACACACTTAGAACAAACCAATTTTTCATGACTCACTTAGCACAAAAATTATACAATTTGACACTAGTTCATAGATGACATTTCTATATATCTAATTTTCTCAAAGTTCTAGTTTTCTGTGAGGTCCTGTGGTTATAGTTCTACCTTCTAGTTAAGTTCACTGAGATACAAAGACCAAATGACTTGTGCAAGGTTGCAGTATGCATCAGATTTGGCCTGGACAAGAAACCAGGCTCCTCAAGCTCCCAAACCCTTTGTTTCACAACTATACTGGCATGTGTTTCCCAAAAACACAGTATTTTAGATGAAACCAAATTATAAAAGTGGCATAGGCATCTTCTTGAAATCTGAATTCCCCTGTTCTGTGTTAAGAAACCCTATTGCACTGTGACATTGAGTGTGGATCATTCTAAAGCCTCAGGTCTCCTCCAGGAAAAGGGCAGGTAAGGAGTCTGCTTTTGTTCCAGAAGTTAATCTGCAGGGCTCACAGAGTTCCCCTAAGTTTCCTCACAGACTCCAGTTTGAGAAATGCTGTCCTGGGATATTCAAGAAACAAAGTGGGTAAGGATCCTTTATTGAACCAAACTTCTGTTGGGGAGGTGGGGGGGGGGGTGACCAGTTTTTGAGCTTACAAGAGCAGCTCTGTGTCAGCTCAAAAGCATGTCTCTCTCACCAATAGAAGTTAGTCCAATAAAAGATATTACCTCATTCACCTTGTCTCTAAGTCTATCTTTGGCTATAATGCTACTGAAGGAGTGTAGTTTACTTAGAACTATTTCATTTCCTTTTCTTTAGGTGGGACTTTCAACATCTACGTTTCAGTCTTCTGCTGACTATTAATTATTTCAACTTCTATACTTCAGGTGCAAGGATATGCCAATCTTGGCTATGTCTACACTAGCCCAAAACTTCAAAATGGCCATGTGAATGGCCATTTCGAAGTTTACTAATGAAGCGCTGAAATACATGTTCAGCGCCTCATTAGAATGCTGGCAGCTGCGGCATTTCCAAATTGACATGGCTTCCCGCCGCACGGCTTGTTCAGACAGGGCTCCTTTTCAAAAGGACCCCACCAAGTTCGAAATTCCCTTATTCTTATCTGCTAGTGTAGACACAGCCCTTAGCTCTGTGTACTAATGGGACAAATGGGTCTCAAATTTTGCTACTTAAAGAAATCAATTCTTTAAACATTTAAAGAGATCCTAAGAAGTGGTTTTAAACTTTGAGATAGTCCCGGCAAATCACTATACCATGGATTCTTTACCAAGAACTGAACTTGGTGAAAGTGTATAGAAAAAGGAGGATTACGCAAGGTTCCTATTTATCCCCATACATTGTTGAATGCTCCAGAGTTTCCATTTTTCTTTCTGCTTGTGCCTCCCTACAAAAAGTATTAATCAAAACTGATTTTCAGAAAAGATATCTTTATAAATGAGGCATCATTTCCTCTGACTATAAGGTATCAGCCCTCCCACAGGGACTCCTTCACCTCTCCCCCAAATATAAAACCACATGCCTGCTTTAGGAACTGACGGAAGTTCTTCAAACCATAGTCTCAAAGGAAACCAAAAGGAAAACAAATCCATCTTATTAAGTCTAAGGGGCCAAACTTCCAGATGGTTTCTCCCAGAGCAAAGCCATGAATTTAACAAGGATAGTTAGAATATTTTGGAGAAAAGTTGTTAACTGAAGATGTATCAGTTTTACTTGTGGATGTGGTAGATTTCACTGGGAGGGACAGCGGGGAAAGAGACAGAAAGAAAATGTCTAGTTTTAAACTGTCAGAACATCAAACCAGATTTAGGGTTCACAGAGAGGACTTGCCACAGCTTTTTTTAAACTCAAAGTTCAAATTACAGTTGCTTCAGCTATGTGAGCTTGCTTTGTTTTGCTTCTGGAAAACAAAAACTATTGTGAAGCCTTGAGTCGCACATAATAATGGCGAAACAAATGTCAATCACCATGAATTGGGGCTCAAGTAGACCAGTAGAATTAATTTTTATTACAGTATTATCCTTGACAGCCAAACAAGCATTTAGAGAGAGACTTAGTTATGGCCAAATTGATTTCATGCAGAATAAGAGATGAATTATAATGAGTTGCATCAGGAGTACCAATTGAGTCAAATTCAGAGATTCTTTACGGGGAGAGTACATGCAATAACCATGTTTTTTTCTCAAACCAAACCCCAAACACTAAATGACTTTCCAGATTCAGGTTATTTTCCTGGCCCTTGAGAAGTGAATATAAATTATGGGCCAGATGCTCAGGTCATGCAAGGCTGATTAACTCCACAGATTTGAAGGCAGCTGTCTAGATTTACAGCTGAGACTTGGACCTATAGTTTTGCTGATGCAAGAACTGAGGTAACAATTGCATAACATTTTTCAGTTCCCATGTATTATAAATATTAACCAGGAAAAAAATCCATATAGATATTTATACCCAGGCTGCTAAATTACTTGCTTACGCTTTCTACCATGACAGTAATGACAAAAATTAAAGACCTGCATGACAAAGATACAACAGTTATTTTCTGTTCATCTTCAAAAACTGATTGTACTTACTCTTTCATAGGACAGTAAATATTTTGTGTAGGGGATAGGCATTAAAAATGGTTACTCACTTTTGTAACTTGTTATTCGGGATGCATTGTACCTGTCTATTCCAACATGCATATGTGCAGGCCGCATGCATAGCTGTGCGAAGACTTTCCCCCTCACAGTACCCATCAGGTGAGCTGTGGTCACATCTCTTGGAGATGCATATATATCTATGTTGAACCAACCCCCACTCAGTTCCTTTTCGCTGGAACAGTCCAACAGAGGGGAAATGCGGGGGTTGGAATGGACAGGAGCAATACCTCTCAAAGAACAACAGTTACAAAGGGGGATAACCTTTTTTTTTTTTTCTTCAAGTGCTTGATTCTGTGCATTCCAATATGTGACTTACCAGACGTGTGCATGGAGGAGGGGTGAGACCTCAGCCCACAGCCATGTGAAGAATAGCTCCACTGAATGCTGCACCATCTCTTGCCTGCTGGACAAGGGCGTAGCGTGCTGTAAAAGCGTGCACCGGGGACAACATTACTGCCCTGCAGATGTCCAGAAGGGGAATCTGTGCCAGCAAGGCTGCTGAAGAGGCCTGCATGCTGGGTGAGTGCACTGAAACAGGTGGAGCCTGCATCTTGGCCAAGTTGTAGCACAGCTTGGTGCAAGAGGTGATCCGGGAAAAGAATCACAGACGACATCAGGAGGACTTTCATACTGTCCACAAAGGCAACAAAAAGCTGGGGAGACTTGAGGAATGGCTTAGTGCATACAATATAGAAAACATGGGCACGACTTGCATCCAGAGAGTGCAATGCCCTGTCCCTACTTGACATATGGGGCTTGGGAAAGAACACCGGGAGAAAGATGTCCCAGGTAACATCCAACAACGACACCACTTTAGGCAAGAAGGCAGCATGGGCCCTCAGCTGCACTTCATAGAAAACCGTGTATGTGGGCTCTGAGGTAAGGGCCCTCAACTCCAACTCATGTGGGCAGAAGTAATAGCTAACAGAAAGGCCACTTTATACAAGAGGTAGGCTAACGAGCAGGAAGCCATAGATTCAAACGGGGGAGCTACCAGCCTAGAGGGGACCACACTAAGATCCCAAGCTGGCAGCGGGTCTCTCACCTGAGGGTAAAGATCCATCTCTTGAAGAAAAGTGTCCCACTACTGGTCCCCAAATAGGGGCTGTGCCCGAGCCTGGATAGAATGCCAACAACACAGCCAGGTGAACTTTAATGGACAACACATCCAGGCCCTGGTGCTTTAGATAGATGAGATAGTCCAGAAGGACAGGAATCGTGGCATGCTAGGAAAGGGTTTCCTTACTAGGGCTCCAGATATAACCCTTCCATTTAGCAGACTATGTGGCCCACGTCAAAGGCTTACAGTGGCCCATTAGGACATCCTGTACCTGGGCTGCACATTGGCACTTGTGATTTAGCCATGGATCTTCCAGCTATGAGGGAGAGTGACTCAAGGTGTGGGTGCTGTGACCAACCATGGCCCTGAATCAGGAAGTTGGGAAACAGGAGAAGCATTACTGGCTTGACCACCAAGAGAAACAGGAGCATGGTGTACCAGTGCTGTCTGGGCCAAGGAGGAGCTAGGAGAATTATAGCGTCTCTGTCCTGATAGATTTTCATAAGGACTTTCAGTTTCAAGAGGAATGGGGTAAATTTGTACTGACATTACCCCATCCACGTTAACTGGAAGGCCTCCATGAGGAACCCTTGGCTGTGCCCTGGAAGAAAGAGAATTGGGGGCATTTCTTGCTGAAGCAGGTCGCAAACAGGTCCACCTGGGGATGATCCCCGCTCTTGGAAGATGGTGACGGCAACATCCTGGAGAGCCAACTTGTGGCACCGAAACATCTGACTGAGGTGGCCCGCCAGGTCATTCTGCATACCTGGCAGGTAAGATACCTGCAACCGGATGCCACAGTGAGCGTGCAGGTCCGTAAAGAGATGGCTTTCTGGCACAAGGGAGAGGAGCAAACACTGCCTCGTCAGTTGATCTAAAACATCACTAAAGTGCTGTCCACAAGGACCAAGACACTTTTGCCCCAGCCCCCTGTAGAATAAATCTTTCCCACGATTAAGTCTAGCAACTTTGTGTCTTTATTTTTTGGGATACGTCCAGGTTGGCCCTGATGCTCCTGGTGGTTCACTGCTTAGACCATGAGTGATCCAGGCTGGGGGTGTGTACAGATGTGTTCATACCCCTTCTGCAGTACTGCCATTGGTGTAATGGAGGCTGGCGTCTGGCAAAGCATCCTGGTGGTGACCAGGATAAACTTGATAAGAGGCAAGGCTACCCATGCTGGATACTTGGGCAAAAGAACATCCATGATCAAGTCAGCCTCCTCAATCACCTCTGTATCAAGAAGCCCAAAGCTGGCGTCATTGGCAGAGGCATCTGGGCCACAGCCAACCCGACAGGTACCACTATGGGTAAAATCTGGCAACTATGCATGCAGCGCACACACCCACATACACATTAGGATGAACAGGAGTAAGCACTTGAAGTGCAGAATTATAAATCTAGCAGCATAAACCATCTTTAATAAAAAGCAAGAAGTTACAGCAGTTATTTCTTCCAATCAAAGCTTCAGATGTATGTCAGTATTAAGTCACCATTGTTCTGAAAGTGATGATGACAACTCAAATGACACCACACACACACAAATCAGCTCAAAAATAATTAAAATGCAAAAATCTTTAAATTTAATTTTTTCATAAAGAATTGTCTTTGATGGTATAATAGTTATAAACTCATTGATTCTTCACGTATACCTATGTACAGTGCAGGAAGAGATGCGATCTTATGAAATACATTAGATATGATTAATGTAGTCTATAGACCATCAGTTGCAACTTCCCAGTTTACTCAGCCGTGGGCTAAGTTCACAGTCTATGCACTTTCAAAATAAACTTATCTAAAAACACCAGGAGACTAAATACTGTTCCTCCTGTTTTAGAACAGAAAGTCATTGACGGTCAGACAGATTGCTGATGCCAATTCCTGAGTTTACAGAACTTGTTTTCTCTAGGCCTGAGTCAACACACAAGCAGCACTACTGCATAGGGCTGGCGAAGGATGAACAACTCTCTCATACGGGAAGAGATTCTACAGTGCTTCTCAATTCCAAGAGCACCCCAGTTCTTAAAAGGTGCTCTTTGCAGAGTGGTTGTGGGAAGCAGCGCTCCCTCACCCAACTCCACAACTGCCTTTTCTATCTTCGTTAAAAGAAAACGCATAACCCTCTCCCAGTCAGGACAGGCCTGCTGAACAGAACAGTGCTTTAAAGTGAAGAAGTGACACACGTTTTCAATGATCTCTTGGGGGGCATGGATCAACATTCCTGTCACGCTTGCTGACAGTACCCACCTAGGCCACTAAACATCCAACCAGTGGACCAAATCTGCTGGTGAATCCTAGTCATGTGCCACCTGAGACACACAGGCCATACGCAAAGAAGAATGATTTCATGGAAAATGATACTGAGGCTTCAGTGCATGTGTTTCAACCATTACAAGGACAGGAGGAATAGATGAACCCGAGTGCCAAGTTAAAGCTCTGCTCTACCAAAAAACAGCTTGTTATTGACGTGTTGCACTACTACAACTTACTGTTTGCTTTTGCTTGTAGAAATAACTGTCTATTGGCAAGGAAGGTCTGCCAGAGTTTAAGTGAAGCCATGGCCAAGCTCTGCCTGGACAAGATTGCTTTCACCTCAACTCCTGAGTCCATTCACCTGAGAACGAATGAAATCCAGCAAATAAAATGTTATGTCAATGGCCCTAAGATATGAGGAAGTAGCAGGCACTTATGAAATGTGAGCATTCATCATAACAGTTGCATCTCTACACCAGCATGGAGAATTAGTGCATTAAAAACTGCTAAATGATATGGGAGTTGCATTTTGAACTACCACTTCTTAAATGCAGGACAGAGATGGGCAGAAACACTTGTGACGTGAATGGTATGCCAGTTACAGCAGATAGCATACATACTGAAAACACCTTTTAAGAAAGGCTGTCTCTGCAGTATTGGCTGGTTTTCACTCTATCATATAACAACTGCACGTCAACCAATCAATCACCTGCCGAGAGGACAAGTTACTGATAATACACTGGAATTTCCTTTAACCAACTGCATATGTTGAGAAGTAGGTGACTTCCTGCTACATTCCTTTAACCAAGCAACATGAAAACCACCTCCTTCCCAAGGATTAATTTGGTTCATAAGAGCTCATTATATTAACTTAGTGATTGTCTGCTGCATTTCACTTCAATTTGGTACCCTGGTTGTGAAATCGTTTCAAAGTCTGTACAAAAAAAAAATTTAAAGTCTCCTGTGCAATTCATAATTGTGGCAGAGCCCCCCTTCCCTACTGCCCATTCCCATCAACAAGCAGGTCTACCCTTTCAGTTGTGTAGTCTGAACTTCCAAATGTTTCCATCACATTTATCCCTCCATTGTAACAAAGTGTCAGTCCAGTAGCACTTTAAAGACTAACAAAATAATTTATTAGGTGGTGGACTTCATGGGACGGACCCACTCCTTCAGACATGGCTGAAGAACACAGCTATCATGGTTCTCTCTCTGTTACCATCCCTCCATTGTAATAGCGAAGATAGTGCATGTAGAGAAAATGACAGTACTTTACACCAAAATGGTTGACAACTAAAATTCATTATAATCCTGCATGCACCTCTATTTCCAAGTATTGCAGGTTATATCAAACTTGTAATTTGCTCAAACTGACAGTGCCCTTACACATCAGAGAAGATACATTGTGCTGCTTTTCCATTTCCCAGGGAAATCTCGGTAGAAGCAATCAGGAATTTATTGCTTGCTCCACCTAGGTCACAGAAGGCAGCTACTGAGTTAAAGTCAATATACATAACTAATTTTGGTAAAATAATATTGACCATGCACATGCAGGGAGGCTAAAAAAAGGAGGAATAATTTTGCGGCCTAGTTTTATGCAACTTCTCTTATTTAACTGGGAAGAGTTGTTACTATTATTTCGATGCTAGACACAAGAGCTCTATTTTGCAAACTGACTACTGGCTGTAACGTTTGCTACCGTGAGTAGCCCCACTCACTCTCTTCTACCAAAGCAGAGTCACAATACAACACCGCATTATGGATACCCTACAATGAGGCTGCACACTGAAATGTGCACTGTGACCCTCACCGTTAGTTCATTTGTAATACCCGAGAGACTATGGAGAGCTAGACAGTCACTGCCATGAACAGCTAACATCGTAAATAGGCAAGACAGTTTTTTTGCTCATGAAACTGAGAAACAGATTACGGGATAGATTTTTAAATGTATTTAGTCATCAAAGTACGTAAGCTCCCATTGGTTTAGGAAAGTCCATTCAGAACCTAGCTGAATACTTAGACATCTAAATAGCATTAAAAGACAATTTTGCTGGGAATGATTTTTCAAAAGGTTGGATCACCCTCTGTCCTATCCTGGGCAGGACAGCCCCGTATTAGAGACACCAAAAAAGTGTCCCAACTTTTTTTTTTTAAAGGAACGAATTCTCCCATATTTGCCCCTGCCCCCTGCCCCCAGCCTCGAAGAAGCAGGGGGACCATGGGCAGCTGCTGCTTCCCCAGGGCTCCCAGGGAGGCTGGCAGCTGTGGCTTCCCCAGGGCTCCTGGGGAGCTCTGGCCAGCTTCCCCAGGCTCCCTGGGAGCGCCAGCAGCTGCCGCTTCCTTCATGGCCCTCCGGGGTTGGAGGAGCCGCCCCTATCTCCCTGACCTGTATTTGGGACAGGGAGATATAGAATCATAGGGCTGGAAGGGACCTCAGGTCACCTGGTCCAGCCTCCTGCTTCAAGCAGGATCAACCACCCACTAAGTCATCCCAGGCAGGACCTTGTCAAGCTGGGACTTAAAACCTTGAGGGATGGAGAATCCACCATATCTCTAGGCAACGCATTGCAATGCTTCACCACTCTCCTGGTGAAGTAGTTTTTCCTAATATCTAACCTACACCTCTCCTTCTTTAGCTTCAGGTCATTACTCCTTGTTCTGCCATCTGACAGCACTGAGAACAGTTTCTCACCCTCCTCTTTAGAGCTCCCCTTCAGGAAGTTGAAGGCTGCTATTAAAGTCACCCTTAAGTCTTCTCTTCTGTAAACTAAACCAGCCCAAATCCCTCAGCCTGTCCTCATAGGTCTTGTGCTCCAGCCCCTTAATCATTTTTGTTGCCCTCTGCTGAACTTGCTCCAGCACATCCACAACCTTTTTATACAGGGGGGCCCAAAACTGGACACGATACTCCAGATGTAGCCTTACCAGTGCCGAATAGAGGGGAAAAACCATTTTTCTAGATCTGCTCGAAATGCTCCTTCTAATGCACCCTAGCATGACGTTAGCCTTCTCGGCTACAAGGGCACACTGTTTACTCATAGCCAACCTTTCATCCACCATAACCCCACCTCTAGGTCCTTTTCTGCTGCCCTGCTGCTTAGCCAGTCAGTCTCCAACCTATAACTATGCTTTGGATTCTTCTGCCTCAGATGTGGGACTCTACACTTCTTGTTGAACCACATCAGATTTCTTTTGGCCCAATCCTCCAATTTATTCAGGTCACTCTGGATTCTCTCTCTCTCTACACCCTCCAATGTATCTGCCTCTTCCCCTAGTTTTGGGTCATCCACAAACTTGCTGAGGGTGCAGTCCAGCCCCTCATACAGGTCATCAATAAAGATGTTGAACACCGGCCCGAGAACTGAGCCTTGCGGCACTCCGCTTGAAATCAACCGCCATCCAGATACTGAGCCATTGACCACCATCTGTTGGGCCCGACCATCAAGCTAGCTTTCTATCCATCTTATAGTCCAAAGATCCAATCCATATTTCCTTAACTTATGGGCAAGAATGTTGCGGGAGACTGTATCAAAAGTTTGCTGAAGTCAAGGCATATCACATCCACTGACTTCCCCATATCCACAGAGCTAATCAGATTGGTCACATATGGTCACCCTATTCGAAGGACAGTCAAGTTTAAACTGATGGTAGGATTTGAACACAGCTCTCTCACTTCAGAACTTTGATAAAGGGCTTCCTCATACCGGAGTGAATGTTTCCAGCCCTGAATTTGGCTAGTGAAGAAGATTGAGATAACCCTAACTAAAACCCAACAGGAAAACTGGTTTAACATCACCCTAAAAAAAGTGTTTGAACACTATCAATAATGAGGAAAAGGTGCCAATTTTAAGCTTTTTTGCATCAGCTAGGTTCTTTCTTCAAACTTCCTTTTCTACTTTAATACCACACATTGTAATTATGAAATGCTTTTGGTATGACCCGAGTCTTTGCCAGAGACCCAATTTTACATCTGTTTGTTATATGAATCAATTCTGTGAAAACCCCTGAGCAAAAAAGATATATTACGGAGAAAGAGCTTTATGTTCTTGTTACATTAGAGATTTCAAAAGGAGCTTTGTTAAAAGGACTCATCTATGAAATCACTTCCTTCTGTTTAAAATATTTTACTCAAGGAAAAAATACAAAAGGGCATGAAAAGAGGAAAAAAGATCTGTTTTCTGCTTTGACTCAGTCCTAGGATTCAACATCCTAGCAGCTCTGTGGGATGACGCAGTGTGCCAGCACCCGATGGCTCCAGCCAGAACTTCAACCCTTCTTAGTCATTAGGAAAACAATGAGTCCTCTTATGCAACTCATTTGGATTCCACCTCACACATGCTGACAGCATAGCCATCAGAAGAGCATTTTCTTTCTTTTTGGTGGCTGTCCTCCTGGAGCAAGGCAATGAGATGAGGGGATCATAGCATCAGGCATTTACTGGGGCTGATAAACAAGAAATTCTTTCGTTTATACCTGTTTCCTTGAAACAGCAGGAAGGCCAAATGAAAAAAAAACTCTACATTCACTGGAGGGGGTTTTCCTCTGACTAGCAAGGGGCTAACTGCAGAAAACCCAGTTTATGCAAGTTTAGAAATGAAGTGAAAGAATCCCTTGTTAACTGACTGATGGGGTGGTTATTTACAGACTCAGGGGGCTAGAAAACAAGATCAACATTACTTCTCTTTGAAGTGTTTGTAGATTTGAGGGTTCCTCTACAGCCCGTTCTTCCACCCCCTCCTTTTTCATTCTGAGCCTCACTTTACCTCCCTTCCCCCCCCACCCCATTCCCCCCAATCAACTCTTTTCCGAGCAAACCCAATATTCCAGATCAAGAGGACTAGCATGCACCAGCTGCATTCTTGAGTCTGTTGGAAGGAATTTCAGGTGACAGCATCTTTTGATTCAGAGGGGGAGTCATGTTAGTCTGTAGCTTCACAATAACAAGCAGTCCTGTAGTACCTGAAAGACTAACAATTTATTAAGTAATGAGTTTTCATGGATAAGCCCTACTTCCTCAGGTCTTTTGAGAATAAAATCTAGGTACTTCCTTTCCTCTTTCTGCACAGTGGCTGAGCTCTGCCTCAGACTTTAATGCAGTGCATTGCACTGATAGCTAGACCACCATGAAAGCCCAGAGTTCTCCTCTTCTGAATAATTTACTGATGCAGAAAGAGAAGGCTAATTTGGAAAGAGCCAAGTAGCATGAAGATAAACATTCCATACACTTTTCCACATGGGTCTGAAAACCTCTCATCCCAAGTCTGGGAAACCAACTCCAGCAATTTTCCTCTAGTGTCATCAAGCAGTAGATTTCCTATAGAAGAGAGACAATTGGAAGCCACTGTAATTGAAATCAAGCTCATTCCACTCACCATGAACATTTGCAACCAGGCCTAAAAGCCTATAGAAGTAAGGATGATTACATTATCTCCTTTCACTTTCCTCCCTCCCTCCTGTTTGAGGCCAATACTGGTAAATAATAGAGTGCAACTGTAAAAACCTATGCTTTGAAAGTCTCATTGGAAAACCCAGCTAGGAACTTTTACCTCTATTTGTTGTGCAATTGCTGCAGAAGAGACATCACTCACTGGCTGAAGGGTCACCATTAATCCACGCCACCAAACTTTTGTCCCTAATACTACGGAATAACTCAGAGAACTCCAGGAAAGCAAACCCAGAAGCGAGAATCTGGAGGCCAAAGTTTTTCAACTGAGCTTTGAAAGTTGGAAATCGAAGTCCATGTCTGATATGTAGGCAACTGAGCTGATTTTCAGAGGCACTCAGTGTTGGTGACTGTCTATGTCTATGAAAACCATTCAAACTATTTCAGGCCCTGAGTCAGTAAAGAACTTAAAAACGTGCTTAAGATGCAATGGAATTTAAACACACACTTAAGTGCTTTGCTAAACTGGGCCTTGGTGGCTAACTTCAGAGACCCAAGATAGACATATGTTTGCCTCATATCTAATCACCATGGAATGAACATTTGCAAACCATTGCCACAAAGGTGACAGTTTTAACAACTGTGCGGCTATGGCTGCTGAGTATTGGCTTTCAATTGGCTTCTACGGATAAGGAAAACAACTGGAACAGGCTGGTGGTCTAACCTACGTCAGTCCTTTGGTCCTGACAATAACCAGCATCTTATACTTCAGAAGAAGTTCCCCATAAATATACCCAGTTGCAATACTACATCCTGTAGAGTGGTATGGCTTCCTTCCTGATCTCAGCTGTTAGCCAGCCCAATACCCTGGACCATGAAGATTCACAGCCCTATTGGATTGTACTAGCAAGTATAATTGCAGCTTCTGCTTTTCATGCAAGCATTGAATCTACTTTAAAAAGGCTACTTCAAGTATTATACTTAATATCCTGTTATACACAGGACACATATTCCATAGAAGTGTTGGTGATGCAGTAAAAACACACTAACAGCACATAGTTAAGTGCTAGGAAATGGAGACCTGCATTTATTATTGCTTTCTAAGGAAAGCAATTTTATAAGACTTCAAGAAATGTTTTATGGGACTAACGCCACATTTATGATAGCATGGACGTTGGCAAAACTTTTGTTGCTCTGGTGTGTGAATAAATGACTCCCCTGAGCGTACAACACTCGTGCAGATACTGTATGGGAGATGCTCTCGTTCTGCCACTCATTCAGTGGGTTTTACTATGCTGACAGGAGACCACCCAGCCGTCAGCATAATGCAGCAACACAAGTGGTTTTACAGTGGCACAGTTATATGGTACAGCTGTGCCACTCTAAACTGGTAAGTGTAGACATGGCCTAAGATTGAGTGCATGCAGAGAGAACAACATGAAGGGATGTCAGCACTGTTATGGAATCAATAAGGGAAGTGCTATGAACCTGTTCAAATTATGTAGCAAGCTGCACATGCTGCCTGCAGTGCTGACAATGATTATTTACAACAACATAACAAGGAGTCATGGTGGTTACTATTTAAAGATACTAACAGTGACATTAAATTAGCATGGTTTATGCTAATTAACCATCTGAGTTCTTTCTACTGTTTTAGCAATGCCCTAGGAGAGAAGACAGCTTAAGTTCTCAGGTCAACCTTTTCTATTCAGGGCATGCTGTATCTAATTAATGCTCAGGTCTTCAGCATAGACTTTTCATTGATCTGTGAGGAGAAAGGAGAAGGTGGTGAGAGATATCCTCTGACCTTAACCTGTGCAGACAATCTTAGTCCTTCGCATAACTGATATTAAATGATCAAATGAGATTTACTGAGGTTTTTTTTAAACCATTTCAAAACACTGATAACAAAAAGTTTACTATTTGCCTGGCTTAAGAGAAAAACCAGACAGCTACTTGACAAGAAACACTTTACTGCTACACAGTTGGAAAGAGTGGCAATGCCTCCAAAAGGGAAAAAAAATCACAGATTTGCTTTCTGAAGATACGCTCAAAGCTGAAGCTTTCTTCTGAACCTCACGTGCCTGTCTGAATTTGGTGAAAAGGAGGTCCAGGAGTCAAAGGGAAAATGTACCTACTTCATCCTTCTCCACTCAATACTCAAAACATTTTGTTTCAACTCTAGAGAGAAAAGCAAAACTTAATGATGCACAGAAACAGATAACACAGTAACATGGGTTGCTGGTAAATTTCCAGCTTCTTCTTGCCATCACACACACATTTGCTCCTCTGCCAAAATATTTGCTAAGTCAGCATGCTGCTTACCTGCTTGTACTAATGAACTAAAGCACAGCTTCTTGTCTCTTGTACCAAGATTAGTCCATAAGCAGTTAAATATAAACTTCCATCAATTTATGTTAATGTAACAAAGATGTCTATGTATATGAACCTCATATGACAGACTCCTGAACCTAGCTAGACACATTTTCACTTCACTGAATGAGATTTAATAGATTTTGTCACTGAACAGAGGGAATGGTTTTATGCTACAGAATTAAATCAAATATTTATCATCTTGATTATCTCCAAATATGGCAACAGACACCTCTCAGAATGTACCATTTCTTAAGCAACAAAAGCGAAACTCAGCGGGTGCTTATCTGGCACAGGGAAATCATGTGGCAAGTAGTAGCTACTTTTGAGTCACTTCAATGTTACAGATGCCTTGCTCAACCACATACACAGGCCTGGCACCAGGTAGGTATGCAGGGGATAAGTTTCTATGACAGAGTGTACACCTGGGGGGAACTTATAAGAGACCAGGAAATGTAAGTGAAGCTGCTTCTGCATAACACTATATTTCTAACGCAATTATATTGCTAGGACCGAAGGTACATTATAGAATGATTGAGGTTCAGCTGTAACCACCATCAATAACTCCCAGGGTAGTATGACCATTTGGTGTTCCCATGCTTGCTTTCTCAATCTCCCATTTCCCCAAAATGTATAATGGACCAGTGGGAAGGTTGGGCACACACGTTCCAGTTAGCTTCTTCCACTAATTAAGTGTTACATTACGGGAAACAAAGAGGAACAATTTTGTTTGAAGTAGACACTCACCAAGCACAATGACCACCGTCTTCAGAAGACTCATCATGGTGTCCCGATTTCTGCGGGGCCCAGAACTGTGCCGGGACATTCTCATAGTCCTTTGGCGAACGTAGCCAAAGATATGAGCATATAGGACCACCATGACCACAAAAGTGACCAGGTTGAAAACAGCCCAAAAAACCAAGTAAGAGTCACTATAGAGTGGTGCCATATTGGAGCAGTGAGTGATATCACAGATACAGTTCCAGCCAACGCTTGGTATAGCACCCATGACAATGGCCATAGTCCAGATGACAACAATTACTACCACCACTCGTCGGTTGCTCATCCGAGTATGCAGTTGCATTCGGAAGACTGTGATGTGTCTCTCAATAGCAATGGCCAACAAATTGGCTACAGAGGCTGTTAGGCTAGTGTCAATAAGTCCCTGGCGAAGAAGCCAGGTGCTCACAGTCAATCTTCTAGTGTTGGGTCCCGTGTTAAACATTAGGTAAAAATAAGCTAGTCCTGCAAAGAAGTCTGCAGCAGCTAAGTTGGCCATTAAGTAATAAATAGGAAAGTGGAAGCGACGGTTGACGTAAATAGCCACCATAACTAAGAGGTTGGCCAGCATGATGAAGATACACACGGTAATACCTAGTCCCATCACAAGCTTGCTGACAGTGTTCCATTCAGTGGCTAAATATTTTCCACTCCGGTTATAAAAGAAGGCAATGTTTTCATTGTAGTAGCACTGGGGTTCACTCATGGCTGTGGACTGAAAAAAAAAAAAAAGAGAAAACAGGAATTAGAATTGAAAGCAGTATTTCAGTGACCACAAACTTGCCTCTGCAGGTGAGGCACACACTGAAACAAGGGAACATGAATAATTCTTCAGACAATGTATTTACATATATATCCAAGATGACATTGCATCTGTTATTACAATGCCTGAATGGGCATTCAGATGCCAGTGTTTATGTCAGCCTTTAGAAATAGAATTTTTCCCCATAGTAGTGGTAAACTGCATAGTACATACAATCCTTCTAAAAATAATCAAGTTTATACAGACAATGCTGTCCATGATATGTAATGTAAGAGCTTTAAACAGTGAACCACTAAGCGTATTATGTACTATAGATTTGGGACAGTGTCTGTTCAAGAACTCCTCCCAAATGTTAAGTGCTAGGACAGCCAAATTAGGTCTACAGCGTTCTCTCATTAAAGTTTAAAGAAAGCAAAGGTTTGCTTGTGTTAGGAATGGGATTTCTTACAAAAACACACATAGAAAAGAGAAAAGGGCTGGCTGGTGGAACCCCCTTGGAACTGCCCCAAACTCAAACCTCCCAACCCTCAGGTGCCCTTTAGGGAGGGAGTGGAGGGGACTAAGCCCCCCACCCCCGGTTCATATAGGGGCATTCCTGGCTGGTCCCCTTTGTTGGGGGGAGAGGGGAAAGTGCACATTTTGCTTCATTTCTCACTCTGGCTGGGGAGCACACGGGGTACACAAATCTGGACCTGCCCCAGCTGGGGCATACGCACCCCTCCCCCTGGCAGTGCCCATTGGCCATGGAGACGTGCTTCTTGCCTGGCCCCAAGCTGCTGCAGTGAGAGAGGTAGTCCTCTCCCATAAGGGCATCCTCCATACTGAACCCCTCATCCCCAGCCCAACCACAGAACAATAATTTAAATGAGCACGTATATTTCCATTTTATTTTCTAAAAAACAGAAATTGAGTTAAAGACCTGAGCAACACCAGATAAATCTTCTAGTGTACTCTATATTTTAGACTGAGTTTGTCTGTCTGATCAAGAACTCATCCAAAAACGTATGAGCTAGGGCCACCAAATTCAGCTTACAGCTTCCTCTTATCATAACAAAGCAACATAAGGGCTTGGTTGGGCCGGGAAAATTGGATGTGCCTGCAAGGAGATTGCTTCTCAGGAATCACCAAATCAAGTCCAGTTCTCACAACTGAAATAAATGAGCCAATGTTGAGAGTGACTGAACCAAGATGAGCCAGAAAAGTAAGATGAACCTGGAATAGGATTGCTTCTCAATAAACTTTACAGAAAAGGGATGCAATAGAGAATAGTAGAGTAGTGCTCTGTTTTGGCACAGCTAAATCAATGCTTAAAGTTTGAAAACCAGAAGAAAATGTCATTGGAAACCAAATTGACTATAACCCTTTTTTTGTTAAAGCATAGTCAACGACAAGAATTTATAAGGATAAAGAAAAAGCACACTTGATGGAATTCCCATGTTTTTCAAAAAAAAATTAAAAAAATTAAGACAAATTTTAACAATCCTTTTTTAAGAAATCTAAAATAAAAATTAACTTCCTAAAAAGAACATTGTATTCTTTGAAAAATACAATCATTTAAATAAAGCATGTACATTTTCCTTTTATTTAAAAACAAACAAACAAACAAACAAACACCAGAAAACCCTAATCAAGCTACGGTTTCAAGCAATGCCAGGTAGATCTGCTAGTTTATAAATAAAAGTACAGCTAGACTGCTGTGAGCCATTACCATTCCTCTTCTGCCAGGATACCTTGTTTTCAGTATGTATTGAAGCAAGCTCTCTACTCTAGGTTTCCCACGGTGATGTGCATTTCTCTATCCCCCTGTTCACTATTCCATGGAATGCCTTAGGTTTATCATATAATCTCTGATGGTAAATTTCTCAGTGCTGGGGCCTGTCTACTCCATAACTTTTGTAGCACCAAACAAACAAAATAACACCACCGCAAACAAAAGCAACAGGACTGTTATTTTCATGATTTTCCCTCCCTCAAATTTAGCCTAATCGGGTTCCTCAACACTTGAGCTTACAGATCATAGAACAATAGAGCTGGAAGAGACCTAAGAAGCCATCAAGTCCAGCCCCCTGCCCAAGGCAGGACCAAACCCCATCAGATCAGCCCAGTCAGGGCTTTGTTGAACTGAGACTTAAACACCTCCAGGAATGGAGGCTCCACTACTTCCCTAGGAAGACCATTCCAATGCTTCACCACCCTCCTACTGAAAAAGTTTTTCCTAAACGTTCAACCTGGACTTTCCCAACCACAACTTGAGACCATTGTTCCATGTTCTGCCATCTGTGACCACTGTGAACCGCATCTCTCCAGCCTCTTTGCAACTTCCTTTCAGTAAGTTGAAGGCTGTTATCAAATCCCCCCTCAGTCTTCTTTTCTGCAGACTAAACAGACCCAATTCCCTCAACCTTTTGTTAGCCAATGGTTGGGTGGGATACCACCTATGCCCTTGTTTTCATCCAAGTCTTCAACTGCTAGGACAGAGTCTCTTCACAGCAGGCAGCCCGGGCAGGCTGACGGATGCCCCAAGGTCCTCACATGGAGTCTAACTGCTAGGACGGAGTCCCTTTGCAGCGGACAGCCAGAAAGGCTGACAGGTGCCCCAAAAGCCTGCTCCGTGGAGGCAGCACGACTCAGTGCTTGGCTCTCAATATGCCCCACCAGTGACCAGCTGTTACAGCTGAAAAGCAGCTGGGCTCTTCGTTTTGTGTTCGGTTTGCACAGTAACAGGAGGAGTCAGGTTACCACTCAACCAATTACTTTGTTTATTTAACTAATGAGTTAAGCTCTTATGGTTACAAGGTTTATACTTTGATTACAAATAGCTAGCATACGCTTTAATTCATAGATCTATACTTGTTAAATGCATGCAAAAGCAAAAGGTAAAAGACCTAGCAGGTCTTATGCTCACCCCTGCGTTACCAATGTGGCATGGCCAGAATCTTCTCTCAATCCCTTGGGAAGAAATCTTTTCCCCTTTTTTCAGGGAAACGGGCATCTCCTGGGACCTCGGGAGGCAAAACCCCTCCTGTCCGGCAGGCAAAGGTAACTGGAGCTCAAAAAGGGGTCTGCCAGACCCTCCTCTTATATCTCTTGGGTCACGTACGCTTCTTCCTTATCTAAAAGGCGCCAATTGAATTAAATCATCCCATGATGCTGCTTCTCACAGGGAGTTCAAGGGCTTAGTTAGCACCTGTGAGGTGGAGACAATTTAGGGCATTTTTTTTTAAATGGGCTGGAGATTCATCCGTCTGGGACCAAGTGGGCGTATTAATCACCGGTACCAGCCAAGGGCAGCCCGAGGCCCTGGCGGTTTGTTAGTCCGTTGTCCTTTCTTGTCTGGTTTTGGCCCATTCAGGGTCAGTCTGGCTCTTGCTCCAGAGCATCAAAGATTCATGCCAGGAGATAAGCACATCTGTGCTCTCGGCATTCCAAGGCTGGGCTGTTCCTTTTAACCCTTTCGTGCCTGAAGCACCTAAGGAAAGCAAGACGGAGTATAGCAAAGGTGTGGGGGGGCTCTGTCTGGCTACACCTTTCTTCATAGGTCATATGCTCCAGCCCCCTAATTATTTTGGTCACCCTCCCCTTGGATCCTCTCCAGTGCATCCACATCCTTCCTATAACTGGGGGCCCAGAACTGGACACAGTACTCCAGATGCAGCCTCACCAAAGCCGAATAAAGAGGAATAATCACTTCTCTGGATCTACTAGCAACACTCCTCTTGATGCAACCTAATATGCCATTAGCCTTCTTGGCTACAATGGCACACTGTTGACTCATGTCCAGCTTCTCGTCCACTACAACTCCCAGGTCCTTTTCTGCAGAACTACTACTAAGCCAGTCGGACCCCAGCCTGTAACAATGCTTGGGATTCTTCCGTCCCAAGTGCAGGACTCTGCACTTGTCCTTATTGAACCTCATCAGATTTCTTGTGGCCCAGTCTTCCAATTTGTATAAGTCACTCTGGACCCTATTCTCCAGCGTATCTACCTCTCCCCCTAGCTTAGGGTCATCCGTAAAACTTGCTGAGGGTGCCATCCAACCCCTCATCCAGGACATTGATAAATATGTTGAACAGAACAGGACCCAGAACTGAATCTTGGGGCACTCCACTGGAAACCAACTGCCATCCTGGCATCAAGCTGTTCATCACTACCCACTGGGCCCGACCTTATAGCCAGCTTCCTATCCATCTTACCGTCCATTTATCCAATCCACATTCCTTTAACTTACTGACAAGAATATTGTGGGAGACTGTATCAAAAGCTTTGCTAAAGTCAAGATAAATCACATCCATTGATTTTTCCCCTATCCACAGAGCCAGTTATCTCAAAGAAACTAATCAGATTGATTTAGGGCATAGTCCTGAATAAGGGATGCACTTAAAATAGATAAGGGCAAGTCATGCCCGACCAAAGTATAACCTGGAACAGCTTTCTTCTGACTAGAACTGGCGGAAGGAGGGAGGGACAATTCAAAATGTTTTAGCCATTCTAATTTTAACAGCATCAGGCCTGAGTGCTTAATTTTCTGGCATTACAGCTGTATCAGGAACCAGCCTAGTGAGGAATGGCTTTTACCTGTTTGGTTTTTAAGGGAGGGTTTAAGACACTGGTAAGTTGTCAGATTGGTGTGCTGAGCTCATATGAGCACACAAAAGGCAATTCTTCAAGGAAAAACAAATAAGGTAATCCCTCATTAGCTAAATTATTTCCTTTCAAAATCATTATGCAGGATGGAGTTGCCAAAAGGCAAAATACTTCAGGATGCATGCGCTTATTTTTACATTATTGTTGCTGCACTATGTATCAGAAGTTAAAGATTTTTTTTAAAATATCTGTATTTATTCACTGTGTCTGACTCTCTGTCCTCCTACACTGGTTTTATGCCCTGTGGAAGTCGACTGCCTGCACTTGAATTTCACCAGTGTAAGAATGAGTGGGCATTACACGGTGGGGAACAAGACTGGCTAGGAGAACTCATCAAAATACAATCATTAGGGTTTTTTTTTTAAACCGTTTATCCTCCATTCAAGTAATTCAGGTGTTTTCTAGACAGTGCTACCCATTACATATAAAACTGTTACTTTCATGTTCCTAACATATTGTTAGAAGCATATACAGAGCTGGGAAACATGAGTAGTGGATGGAGAGCAGTAAACACAGAATCTGAAACATTTCATCATCATCATCATCAACCATGGGCTCAGTACCCACTGGTGTCTGATGTGTCTCTCACTATTTCCTTCCATCTTTCCCTATCCAGTGCAGAGTGGCTTAGTTTCTGTAGACTAGCTCCGCATCAATCTACTACATCACCTATCCATTCTCTGTGGGGTCTGCCTCCCTATTCGAACCATCCATTATGCGGAATACTAGGGACTTGATTTTTTGTTTGTCATTCATTCTGCAAATATGTCCAAATAGTTGTAGCTTCCATTTTATAACCTTCTGCAGCAGGTTCTCTTTCGGCTGTATCTGCCTACATAGTTTCCCACTGGTGACCTTCTGCATCCATTTACCTGGGATTATTGCAAGTTATTTCCACTTGTTTTTATTTACGAAAGTCAACACTATTAGGGAAATTCCTGTCAACAAGGCAAGAAATAAAGCCTTTTCCTGGAAGTTAGGCATTTTAAGTCCTAATTATTTATTAGTTAAAATCTCTTATAGCAATGTTTCTCAAACTGGGGTCTGTGGACCATTGGGGGGTCCCTGAGGGTCACCGATCAATCCCTCTGCTCCCTACCTCCGAGCACTTCCTTCAAGCTAAATGGCTGGCAGCACAGCACAGCTAAGGCAGTCTTCCTACCCACTCCAGCTCCACGCCAGTCCTGAAAGCAGCTGACACACCCCTTCTGTGCCTAGGAGGCTGGGAGAGGCAGGGGTCGCTACACACTGCCTTTGCCCCAAGCACCAACTCTGCAGCTTCTACTGGCCAGGCGCTATAGCCAAGAGGAGCTGTGTAGGTGGTGCCCTGACCTGCTCTGTTAGGAGCCACCGCCAGAGTGACCTGTCCATTACTTCTGGGAACATCCAAGGTAAGTGCTGCATGGCCAGAGACTGAGCCCTCTTACTCCCTCCTTCACATCGGCCCCCTACTTCAGCCCATAATCTGCATCACAGACAACAAAAAAACAAACCAAAACAAAAGCCACCTTCCCAAAGCCTTTGTCCCACTGTGCACCCCAAGCTTCTACCACCGCCCAGAGCCCACATCCTGAACCCAAACTCCCTTCCAGAGCCCAAACCCTCAGCTGCTGTTGGTTTATGCCATAAACACCCCACCCCCACAACACCTTAATTTCACCCCACCCCACCACCCCACAGCCTCCACTGCCTCCTGCGGTGTAACCTCTTTCCCCAGCCTAGTCAAGTGAGGGAGGCTGGGGAAGCGCAAGTGATGAGGGGGAGAGGGAAGAGATGGCATGAGCTAAGGTGAGACCATGTAGAAGGAGCAGGGGTATTCAGGTTGCTAACACTTGGGAACTTCTGTCTCATAGGATCCCCTGGGTTCTTTTAAATTGCCACCACAGTGGCCGGATGGCACACTCCAGAGCCCCATTTTGCACTGACATGAGGGCTGGGCGGGGGGGGGGGGGGCAGGGCCAGCATGTTTCAGGTGGCAGTGAGGGCTGGCTGCTCCCAGCCCTGGCCCTTCCACTTGAGGTCCTTCCCCACCCTTCCGGGAGTGTGGAGCAGGCTCCACTCCCATTGCCCAAGGACCAGTAACTCTGTCAACCTCCCTGCATGTGCCTTTAAATTCTTGATTTAAAAATTATAAGGGAATAATGGGTCAATTGCAAAAATCCGTAGGAGAGAAAGAAGTTGTAAAGGAGTTAATTAGTAAAAAAAAAAATCAAAAACATTTCCAGAATCCGTATTTACATGAATATCCAGATTTCTGGCACTTTACAGGAGTAAAGTGGATGAAGTTACATGGCCTGTGTTATCTGGAAGGACACAGACTAGATGATCTTTTGGTGCCTTCTGGTCTTAAATCTACCAATGAATTTTCTATGCTACATTTGCTGCACTCAGTTTAGTGGTGGCAATTTCTCTCCAAGATACTCAATACCCATATTATGGTCCAACAGTCACTGTTGCCTCTCTGTGACTCATAAGTGAAGCCATTTATCCTTGCAAATATTGCTTATGATCAAGTTACAGGATGAGATTTTTGCAGTTGTTCTACAAAACAGAGAGAACTTAAAAATTTCAGTCCATACGATACACAGCTTTGCCCTCCTTGTGTCATAGCCCTACTACACACACCTGTAAGCAAGCATTTATAAAATCAATGCACTCAATGCAATAAAAATCAATAGACTGTAATGCAGTCTGTCTCAGATACACCAAAAAAGCCAATCACTAAGGCAGTAGGAAGTACATGTGCACAATTACATATATGAACCAGTGACGTTAATGGTTAACTGGAGAAGCCACATTCTCTGGGATGCCCCAGGTGGGAGGGGAGGGCTGCTGGGAAAGTCAATCCATCTGCACTTTAATTGGCCTACACCCTTTTTTAATTGGTTAATCAGTTAAACATCCCTAATACGAATGTAGGGTATGCTTAAAACAGGATTGGTTATATTCAAGAATGATACACAACTCAAGTATCCTAACAAATACCTGACCGTAGAGTCTAATAATACTGAAGACAGAAGGGACACAGCACACTTTAAGCTCTCTTCAAGCATTTCAAAGCAAAGGAAAGCTTTTTTCTCCAGCGGATGCGACCCTGCAGTCTGTAATGGCTGCTAAGAGTCATCTCTGCGTTCCCAAGGGGAAGAAAGGCATTTCCACATTCAGACGTGCAGGTGTTTGCTCTTGAGAAGGGAAAGAGCAATTGATTTATGGTCACTACTGGAATTTTAAGAGACCTTAACAGGCACATCTGCAATAGTCATCAGGTGTGGTTTGCAGACCAAGTTCAAACCAGAGAGCTTCAAACTGATCCATTTTCCTTATTCCAGAACACACCTTTGCACAAGGGAGTTAACCACCCAACTACTGACTCCCAGGCAAGACATTTATATGCTTACTATACATGACAGCTTGTGCCCAAGCATTAAAAGACCATGGGATATCGCTGGACAACAAAAGGGTTAATCTAATGATATAAACCAACAGGCAGGCCAGTCCCCAGCTCCTGCCCCTTCAGGAAAAAAAAGACAGGGAAGTTTATATTTTAATTTCCTGAAGTTTCACTCAGCATTTCATAGCCCACTTAAAAGCAGATGTTCAAAGTCCTAAATGTTACCTTACCCATTTAGTAAATGATTTCAGAAGAAGTTGATTTAAATGGAATTGTCAGTTTGTCTTAAGCACATCTTTATAACGTGCATGAAAGATGTCCATTATGAAGTGTAGTTGAGAAATGAAAGGCAGAAGACAAGTAAGCCAGACTCACAGCATCTTGTTTTATTTTGTCTGGAGGGACTGGCTCTTGTTGAGAACTAGGTCAGCCTTACGTGATTAACAACACGTTATGAGACGGTCACAATTGTAAAAATGTAGCTATGGAAACATAATATATAGAATATAACCACCAAAGTAAGTGAAGGCTAAGTGGTTCAGCACTAAAGGCTAAGGAAGGCAGAGGTGTTTGTGGATGAGACTTTCCGGGACATAGTAGGGCTGTCCCACCCTCCAGTCTGACAGTCCTGAGGCTGTTACGGAGGATGAAAGGCTCAGGGAAGGAGAGCAGTCAAGGGGAGCAGAGGGAAACCATCCCATAGTTGGGACCCTCCTTCCAGAGGGTGATGTTGTATCCTCTCATGCCGAGGATACTTCTCCGGGGGAAGGAGCGCCAGCTGTTAGGAAGAAGCAGGTTTTAGTAGTGGGGGATTCGATCATTAGAAATATAGATAGTTGGGTTTGTGATGACCGGGAGAACCGTATGGTGACTTGCCTGCCTGGTGCGAAGGTTGCGGATCTCTCGAGGCATCTAGACAGACTTATGGGCAGTGCTGGGGAGGAGCCGGTCGTCGTGGTACATGTTGGTACCAATGACATAGGGAAGGGTAGAAGAGATGTTCTGGAGGCCAAATTTAGGTTACTAGGAAAGAGACTGAAATCCAGAACATCTTTGGTGGCATTCTCTGAAATGCTTCCAGTTCCACGCGCAGGGCCAGATAGACAGGCAGAACTTCAGAGTCTCAATGCGTGGATGAGACGATGGTGTAGGGAAGAGGGGTTTAGATTTATTAGGAACTGGGGACACTTTTGGGGTAGCGGGAGCCTATACAGGAATGATGGGCTCCACCTAAATCAAGGTGGATCCAGACTGCTGGCATTAAACATTAAAAAGGTCATAGAGCAGTTTTTAAACTAAGAGGTGGGGGAAAGCCGATTGGTGCGGGGGAGCACCTGGATCGGACGGAGACTTCTCTTACACGAGGCTCCATAGACAGGGATTCCCTAGAAGTTAGTCAGATAGGGAACGTGGGAAATAATATATGGGCAAGATCAGATGTGAAACAATCGTGCATAAAAAAATCCAACGCGTCTGTGAAAGGCGGACATATAAATAGTGGTAGTTTTCTAACATGCTTTTACACTAATGCTAGGAGTCTGTCTAATAAGATGGGTGAACTGGAGTACCTCATATCAAAGGAGGAAGTTGACATAATAGGCATCTCAGAAACATGGTGGAATGAGGAAAATCAGTGGGACACTATCATACCGGGATATAAATTATATCGGAAAGACAGAACAGGTCGTGCGGGTGGCGGAGTGGTACTATATGTGAAGGATAATATAGAATCAAATGAAGTAAAAATCCTAAAGGAATCAAAATGTTCCATAGAATCATTATGGATAACAATTCATTCCTCTAATATGAATATGGCATTAGGAATATATTACCGACCACCTAACCAGGACAGCGATAGTGATGCTGAAATGATGAGGGAGATTAGAGAGGCTATCAAAATAAAAAACACAGTAATAATAGGAGATTTCAATTATCCCCATATTGATTGGGTGCATGTCACCTCAGGACGGGATTCAGAGATTAAATTTCTTGATGCCTTAAATGACTGCTTCTTGGAGCAGCTAGTACAGGAACCCACAAGGGGAGAGTCGATTCTCGATCTAGTCTTGACTGGAACGCATGATCTGGTCCAAGAGGTAACTGTTACTGGACCGCTTGGAAATAGTGACCACAATATAATAACTTTTAATATTCCTGTGTTGGGAAGAACACCGCAGCGGTCAAACACTCTGGCATTTAATTTCAAAAAGGGGAATTACACTAAAATGAGGAAGCTAGTTAAACAGAAACTAAAAGGTAGAGTAATTAAACTAAAATCCCTGGAAGCTGCATGGAAACTGTTTAAAGACACCATACTAGAGGCCCAACTTAAATGTATACCCCAAATAAAAAAAACACAGTAAGAGACCTAACAAAGAACCACCATGGCTAAACAGCCATGTTAAAAAGGCAGTGAGAGAGAAAAGGGCAGCTTTTAAAAAGTGGAAGTCAAATCCTAGTGAGGAAAATAGAAAGGAACATAAACACTCCCAAATTAACTGTCATAATGTAGTAAGAAAAGCCAAAAAAGAGTTTGAGGAACAGCTAGCCAAAAATTCAAAAAACAATAGTAAAATGTTTTTTAAATACATTAGAAGCAGGAAGCCTGCTAAAAAAGCAGTGGGGCCCTTGGATGATAAAGATATAAAAGGAGCGATCAAGGAAGACAGTGCCATTGCGGAGCGATTAAATGATTTCTTTGCTTCAGTCTTCACGGCTGAAGATGTTACAGAGGTTCCTAAATCTGAGCCAGCCTTTTTAGGCAACAAATCTGAGGAACTCACTCAGATTGAAGTGACATTAGAGGAGGTTTTGGAATTAATTGATAAGCTGAATAGTAACAAGTCTCCAGGACCAGACGGCATTCACCCAAGGGTTCTGAAAGAACTCAAATGTGAAATTGCGGAGTTATTAACAGTGGTTTGTAACCTATCCTTTAAATCCACTTTGGTACCAAATGACTGGAAGACGGCCAATATAACACCAATATTTAAAAAAGGCTCTAGAGGAGATCCTGGCAATTATAGACCGATAAGTTTAACATCAGTACCAGGCAAATTAGTAGAAACACTAGTAAAGAGTAAAATTGCAAGGCACATAGAAGAGCACGAATTGTTGGGCAAAAGTCAGCATGGTTTCTGCAGAGGGAAGTCGTGTCTGTCTAATCTATTAGAATTCTTTGAAGGGGTTAATAAACATGCGGACAAGGGGCACCCAGTGGACATAATATACCTAGATTTCCAGAAAGCCTTTGACACGGTCCCACACCAAAGGCTTTTATGTAAATTAGGTGGTCATGGGATAGGAGGAAAGGTCCTTTCATGGATCGGGAATTGGTTAAAAGACAGAAAACAAAGGGTTGGAATAAATGGTAAATTTTCACAATGGAGGGGGGTAACTAGTGGTGTTCCCCAGGGCTCAGTCCTGGGACCGATCCTGTTCAACTTGTTCATCAATGATCTAGAAAATGAGGTAAGCAGTGAGGTGGCAAAGTTTGCAGATGACACCAAGTTGTTCAGGACAGTCAAAAGCAAAAGGGATTGTGAAGAACTACAAAAAGATCTCAGCAAACTGAGTGATTGGGCAGCAAAATGGCAAATGAAATTTAATGTGGGTAAGTGTAAGGTAATGCATGTTGGAAAAAATAACCCAAATTACACGTACTACATGATGGGGTCAAATTTAGCTACGACAGATCAGGAAAGGGATCTTGGAGTTATAGTGGATAGTTCTCTGAAGACATCCATGCAGTGTGCAGCGGCAGTTAGTAAGGCAAATAGGATGTTAGGAATTATTAAAAAAGGGATCGATAATAAGACAAAAGATATCATACTTCCCCTCTATAAAACTATGGTACGCCCACATCTCGAGTACTGCGTGCAGATGTGGTCTCCTCACCTCAAAAAAGATATATTGGCATTAGAAAAGGTTCAGAAAAGGGCGACTAAGATGATTAGGGGCTTGGAAAGGGTCCCATATGGGGAGAGGCTAGAGAGACTGGGACTTTTCAGTTTGGAAAAAAGGCGATTGAGGGGCGATATGATAGAGGTATATAAAATCATGAATGGTGTGGAGAAAGTGAATATAGAAAAATTATTTACCTTTTCCCATAATACAAGAACTAGGGGACACCAAATGAAATTGATGGGTAGTAGGTTCAAAACTAATAAAAGGAAATTTTTCTTCACACAGCGCACAGTCAACCTGTGGAACTCCTTGCCTGAGGAGGCTGTGAAGGCCAGGACTCTATTAGGGTTTAAAAAAGAGCTTGATAAATTTTTGCAGGTTAGGTCCATAAATGGCTATTAGCCAGGGATAAAGTATGGTGCCCTAGCCTTCAGAACAAGGGCAGGAGATGGATGGCAGGAGATAAATCACTTGATCATTGTCTTCGGTTCTCCTTCTCTGGGGCACCTGGCATTGGCCACCGTCGGCAGATGGGATGCTGGGCTTGATGGACCTTTGGTTTGACCCAGTATGGCCGTTCTTATGTTCTTATGTAACAAAATTCACTCTGCCCCTCTAATCAATGCCTAATCTTCACTCTTGCAGGAAATTCAACTTTGCACCAGGATCAAAGATTATTTCCTATCTTTTTCCTTTAGAACCATAACTTCACTTTCTAAAAACCCACTAAGGCCAATCATTTATATAGCCTTGTGTCCACCTTGCAGGATAAAGCACAGTGGGAAATGAAGATCCTGCCTTAGCTGCTCTCCCTTCTCCAGCAGGAGCATGAAAAGCCTGGTACTGAGAACTGCAACAGCATCCCCATTCTCTCTCTGCATTGCAGCATCCAGTAAGACGAAAGGATAAGAATATCAGAGGGTGGTGAAGATTCCACACCACCTTTCCTCTCCTGGGGGGGTGGGGGGAAAGAGTGGGGAAGTGCTGGCTGCCTGGAACATGTCCTTGAGATACAAGCTCTGCAAATTCTCTGGGAACAACTTTAGAGCAAAAAAACAAGTGGTTCAGAACACTAGCAGCTGACCTCTGCTTCATTTCAGAAGCATCAGCTATCACTGGGAGGGTCTCCAGGGTTAATGACCGGGGTATATAAAACCTGCTGGGAACTGCCAGTTTTCAAAGCCCATCAGTGAACAGCTCTGCAATTAGCCACCCAAGCTAGCTTTAAAAAAAAAAAAAAAAAAAAAAAAAAAAAAAAGCACTCAAGTGTTTTTTTTGTTGATTTCTCATTGTACAATCTTTGGTGGGGGTTATTCTGGAATTTCGAGAATTTCAGTGTTTTACAATTGCATTTGGTGTTTTACAAACAAAATTATAAAAAAAATTTCAAACTTTCCCCAAACAGTTTTATCAACAAAAGTCTTATCTCCAATCAAAACTAAATTTTGCCAATTTTCTCTTAGATTGTGAGAAAGCATGAAGAAGGCTTATAACAGAATGTCAATTCAAACTTGAGGCCTGCAATTTTGCAAAGGGATTCCACTTACTGTCTTCTTAAAGCCAATGGAAGTCAGAGCAGCCAGATTGGTTTTGCAAGATGTGATGTTGACCATGATGCTTCCTAATTAACAAAGTCCCCTGAGAGAAGCAGTAATCTGAATACCCTCTGAAAGATCGAGAAGATAGCGTTTCCAACTGAAACTTAGAGCTGGGAAGGATGTGGAATTCTGGACTGAGAGAAACTTGGATTCACACAGAGTATTTATTACAGGAATTGAAGGAAAAAATGCGGTTGCTTGAATTTAACTGACTGTCTTTAAATTTACCAATGTAGCAGGAAGGCTAGACTTAACAGAGAAACCAGCAATCCCAGCGAGGGGCCCAGAATAAAGGGTAAAAAGGTTTGTTAGCATGTGAGTAATTCCCCACCCCATAATTACAAAAGCACGTTTCAGAAAACGAACGTTGCAAGTTCAAAAGAGTCTGGTGGTTGGTAGCAAACAGATTTAGAGCACAGACTAAAAGTGACTTGGCTGTACAATGCAACATAAAAGGAGGTACAGAAACCAAGTGTAAAGGACACTTGGTAACATAAATCTATTCATCAAAATATATGCATGAGTAAAGATAGTCATCTTTATTTTCAAGTTACCAAACTTAGAAGTAAGTAAATGCTGACTGTGAAGTCCATAAAAGGAGGGAACTGGGCACAGAGAAGCCTGATTCTCCACTGACGTACATCATGTGTACCTATTTCCATCTTCCAATGGGAATGTAACACATTATCTGGTAGCACTTTACATCCATTTTGAACAGTCATTTAGTCTGTGATCAAAGGCTATACTGGAATCATGCCCAGAATGTCATCAGGATGAGTGCTCAGACCACCATAACCTCATGCCCCAAACTCCTGCAGGCTACAAGAGATGCAGTTAAAGAAAGTCAACATCATCTTTGGTTTTAGAGGTAATCTGCCACATCGACAGCAGCTTTGAACAAGTCTGGCTGCTCAAAATCCATGAAGGGGTAGTGCTGGTAACCACAGCACTCTTCTCTAAGGGTAGGTCCACGCTAGACCTGAAAGGCTCTTGTAGATACAAAATTATAGCTACAGCAATTGCATAGCTAGAATTGACTTATTTACAATCAACTTACTTGGCTGTCCTCACAGTCTACACTACAGCGATCTTTCAAAAGACACAGACACAAAAAAGGCAGATGGAAAGATTGATCCACTCTTTCAATAGAGAACATCCAACACAGCCCCCACTCTTTTGAGAGAATGGGTCTGAGATCGAAAAATCTGGCACCATGAGGACTGCTTTTTCGAAAAAAGGGCCTGCAGAGCACCTACACGCATTTTCTCCCTAAAGAAGCTTTTGAAAGAAGGTGCTCTTTGTGATCCAGTGGCAGAAGAGGGCTTCCAGAAGAAGAGCGGCATTCTTTCGATTTCGGATCAAAAGAGCACACTGTGTGTGTGAACGATAAACTGGTTTTCTGGTTATAATCATTATCCTTCAAAGAAATCCTTGGCTAACTACGTTGGTGTATTTAGTTCTCGCAAGCCAAAGCAAGCAATAGGCCAGCAAGTGAAACCTCATTCTTTTGTTGGAGGCTCGAAATTCATATTTCCAAAGTCATTTATTTTTGGCATACCTTCAAAAGGTAAGCTCTGATTTCTATTAACAATGACTGCTTCTCCTTTATACTGCAGCCCTTTTAAAACCCCCTCCAGCCACACAGAGGTCTCAAACGGGCCATAATTTTACACCTGTTTTAAGGTCCTTTTACTTGGGGCTGACAACATAAAAGAGACTTGAATGCTAAGGGGAGTCAAGCCAACATCTTAAGAATGCTTTCTGAAGAAGTTGGGTTATGGTCCAGTGATACCTTGAATGACTATGGAGTGCAGCATCTGTCCTCAATATCGAGCGGTTTATGTGAAGCGTACCAAAAGGAATGAACAGCCGCTGGGTACTGGGCAGAAAGAAACAGCATCACTACAAGAGAGTGTAAGTCATTGGAGATACAGATCCCGCTGGAAGCTAGGATTATAACCTTCACAGGCCGTCTGTAAAAAAACCAAAGAGGGCGTTGACCTTTAACGGTTATTCGTAAAATTATCATGAAAAATTCAAAAATAGTTCCCTTGGAAAGGGGGGGGAAAAAAAAAAAAAGAGCAGGCAGCTGGAATTTTGGCTCTGTCTGAAAATCCCTTTCATACCAATGGACTGTTGAGCAGTCCACCAAAGGAGCCGAACACCTAGGTACCGATAAATGGAGAACCAAGCAATTTTATTGAAGTTTCCTTTTGAATAATAAAAAGAATGAAAGTTGCAAGTATGTTTCAATCAGGTCCAGGCAGCCCTCAAACATTACTACCCATGCTCCCAGGCCCCAAATACACCCTTATCATCACTGTTCAAAGCCCTTCACTGCCACCAGACCAGCAAAAACGCACTAAACAGCAAAACAAAACATGCCAAAAGAGAGTTTGGAAATATTTTAAAAAGAGAAATTTAAAAACAAACTAACAAGAGCATGCTATCACTGAAGCACCTTTTCCAACATTTCTGGGCTTCTCAGAAAAATCCTGCCCAGCAATGAGGGAAGATATAATGTTTCTGATGGATGCTCTCCTGCCGGGAAGTGAAGAGGCCTGAAAGAATGAGAAACTAATTTTGGTCTATCTACTGAATGGCTAACACAAGTTGAACCTCTCTTGTCTGGCACTCTCTCGTCTGGCAACCTCCGTAATCCAGCATGATTTTAGTTTGCCCAATGACCACTTATTGTTTCCCATGGTCCCATACAGTTTACAGCCACCAGTCCTGGCACTCAGTGTTTTGTGCTGTTAATTAGCTGTAATTTACCCCTACGTGTTTTCTAAGTCCAGTAACAAGTGGAAGCATTGGTAATGCTGATACACAATACTGACCTCCCATAGCCTGGCAAACTCTCTCATCTGGCACTAGACAGGGCCTGAGGGTGCTGAATTAGAGAGGCTTAACCTGTATTGATCCTCTAAAGAGGATCGAGAGAGACTGTTCTCAATGGTGGCAGATGGCAGAACAAGGAGCAATGGTCTGAAGTTACAGATGGAGATCTGTAGGTTGGATATTAGGAAAAACTGTTTCACCAGGCGTGTGGTGAAGGACTGGAATGCGTTATCAAGAGGGAAAGTGGAGTCTCCATCCCTGGAGGTTTTTAAGTACTGTTTTGACAGTCATGGCTTGGATGATTTAATTGGGGTTGATCCTGCTTTAGACAGGGAGCTGGACTAGATGACCTCCTGAGATCCCTTCCAGCCCTAGAATTCTATGACTATGATAATGAGCAAGTGGTTTTAGATGAAAACTTAAAATGGAAACTAACATTTTCAGAAAGCAGAGAACCAGGCTGTGGTACGGGAGAGGGGATGCTATTTTCCAAGCTCATCTTGCAAAAATAAAGATGTTCTCCTAAAATGCCACTCACAGTAAATCATTCAGATGTTCAAGGGACCATCACACACTTTCTCTGAGATCCTTGAGCTTGTTCCCTCTTTGGAGGGGGTTCAGATATCCCTGGGCTCTGTCTGACTCCTTCTAGCCTGGAAGGAAGTGTGACACGAGCAGGAGTTTGAAGAGTGAGACTGGGCAGGTGTAGTACTCTTGCGAGCCCGCTCTCGTGTGCTAAAACACCACTGTCGCTGAATAGATTGTGCAGGTCTGCATAACACCATCCTTTAGCATTACATGCTTCAACTAGCAGTGAAATAGTGAACAATGGCAACATTTAAAAGTACTGCATTAGACATCTGAGTTAACATCCACTGAGATTACTAGCGCAGGTCCCACACATGTTGTATTTCAGGTTCTGCAGATGAAGGGAGACCTCACTGCAGCCACCCAGCCAGCCTTGAAAATGCAGACTGAACACACTTCAGCAGCCACAACAGCTAAAGAGTGATGGTTTTTAAATAAAAACCCATATTCTAAAACAAGAAGGCATCACGAAACAGGTGCCAAGTCGTCATTTTCAAATAGTGCTGTGCACCTAACCGAAGATGATCTGGCTCCTTTGAAAGATGTCAAGCCAGGTAGTCAAAAATCACTCATTACCACCTTTGGAAATCTTGGCCAGAAGATCTGCATGTTCCGATGTCACTGGACTGCATCGTGCAGTGAGTTGGGATGTTCACTTGGCAACTGCAGTTTGACTGCGGTTACTAAATATCTGTAATCACACCAGTTCCCAGAAGACCCCTTCTCCCATCCCACAAACCATCAGATTCAAGGCCTGATTGTGCTAAGTACTGTAAATACAGTGTCTCAGCACTGATGCACTCTGGGATGAAAGAAGCTATGGAAATGCACTCAAAGAGGTCTTTCAGCCCATAATGAATGGTAACATGTAGATTTTGTGCAAGATGAGGTCTTCACATCAGGATGTTTGAAATGCTCTCCATCTCCAACTAGGATGCACCTTCCATCTTTTCTGTGCAGTATGCAATCAAGATATGTACGTGAGAAAACTTACCCAGTAAGGAAAATGTTTATTCAGAAATATGTTTACTAGCGTAGGACATTTAGCTTTGGGTCGGAAAACAAGGTCTGAAATGGAAATAAGAAAGTTACTCCATATTTACCTCTTCAAATATTTTTTTCCTGGCAAGATACTGGCCCTTTGCATACACAGCCAGCATTGATCAGTCTCTCTGCCTACTTTGCTTGATGGACTCTTTTCATGATGTATGTTTAAACAGAATATCTGAAGATGCATATAACAGACCCCCACCCCCAGTTTTTGGGACACTGGCCACAACAGGCTCTTCCAATAAACCAGGAATCCACAGAACACAATGCTAGACTACTCTCTAACCATGGATAAATATTTTGAACACTGCCCATTCCATCTAGTACAAAGAGAAAGCCAGGCAATATTTAAGTTCCCCCTTCCAGAATGCCTGTAACCAGGCGGATTCATTATTCATTTCCTGGCCTGTCTGACCATTGCTAATTTGCACTTTCACTGGAAGTGCTCAATGCTACCAAAGACCTGTTTTGGTAAGAGCTTTAATCTGTTTACTAACCTGTAGGGGTAGAAATTGCTACAGAGTTCACTCTGCTCAGCCCTGTAGTTGGGAGCCAATCCCAAACCGCAGGCAATATTGTTTTGTCTAAGTGGAAGGAACAGTAACAGCTCTGCTGCTCTTTTAAGGCTCTCCTCAGAAGTCAATAGTTCTGAGCTTTAAAGCCAGGTCAGTTATCAAAAGGATGTAACAGATTTCAGAGGGGACACTGAAAGCTACAGTTCAACAGCCTACCTGGAATAGCCACTGTGGAGGCAGAACCACCCCCAGTCATCCTCCAACAATCTAGGGCAATACTAGTAAGATAGTCCCATTTGTTTAAATCACAGCAACCCTTTCCACCAGGATTAAATATGTATCAACACATCTCCCCTCTAATATTTGTTGTTCTATTGTATTCCATGTAATTCTAACTGATTATACTGCAATTGATGAGTTTAGTTAATCACCTCTTCTAAGCTGCTGGCACTACCACCATCTACGCACATTATGGCGATAGGCATTTCCTATATGGCACATTCAAAATTAACAATTTCAGCTATTTATTTTTGTCCCCCCATTTACATCTTGCACTAGGTCAGGGTAGCCAAACAGAGACAAAGAGTCAAAATAGCGACAGACAGAGTACAAAGAGCCACGTGTTATATATTTATTTATATTTGTAGTTTATATGTCTATAGATATATAAAAATGTAGATTGATATATAGATATATAACAATAAATGTTTAATATGTGGCTTGATGCCCTCCCTCACCCCCAGAGCCAAGTACCCCCAGCCTTCCTGCTCTGAGTGCCATTGCCCACCCGAGAGCCAGGCTCATCCAGACCCCCCACCCCTGCTCTAAATGAACACCCTCCCCCTGCCCCAGAGCCAGACACCCTCACACCCCTCTCCCTCCTGTTCCAATTCCATGCCAGTGACTCACCGGAGCTGCCACCACTACTACTCCCACGCACTTCTCTCACCAAACGGTGGGGTGTGTGCGCAGAGTGAGCAGGCAGCACTCCCAGTGTGCAGCTCTGAGGAGGAGCTGCATTTAAAGGCTCGAAGCACCACATGGGGCTTGAGAGTCGTGGGTTGGCCTCCCTTGTACTTGGTAGCCTGGGCTGGCAAAATTTAAAAAAAAAAAAAAAAAAATTGTAAACAAAACCACAAGAGACGAATGGCCTTTTTAGCAGGTATGAAGTGCTCTAAGAGCTCTGAGTTCATAAGAGCAAATTATTTTTTGAAGCTGTAAAGTCTGGACAGAATGAATAAACGGCTTCTGGCCTCTGATGGCCACTCTACCTGCTACACACTATGAAGCCACTGAGGTTTCTATAATGTATCAGTGTGTGGCATTTTTGCCTATATGAAGAAGTGGGGGAAAGACTGGCTGAAACGAAGGATGCGCAAGGAGTGGGAGGCAACAGAGTTAAAAAAAGAAAAAAGGAAGATACTAAAGACAAAGAATATGTTTGTCTAGTGTTGGTCGCTTTGTGTCTCTTCTAGCACTTCAGTAAAGGGCAGTGATTTTTTTACTACTATTATCTGTATTACAGTAATGCCTCTGAGCCCCAAGCACGGGCCAGGATCCCAGTGTAATAGGTTCTGTACCAACAGAAAACAAAGAGATGCCCCTGTTCAGAGAACTTACAACCTATTGCTATCCATTTCTGAATTCATGCAACACAAGTCCTATAACTAGGAGCAAACCCAATTTATTGTTAGGTTTGGTCTACACTAGCCGTTACGGTTGCCTGCAGATACGCAACTCTAGCAATGGAAAATGTAAAGCCAGAACTGATGCATCTGCAGTCGACTGTAAGGTCTATCCTCGCTAAGGGAGGCCGATGGGAACATTTCTCCTGTTGACATCCCTTATGCCTCGTGATAGCAGTAGTACAGAGGGTTGACTCCAGACCTCAGAGAGATCCATTTCATGCGTTTTTACCACATGTGCAAAATCGAACTCTGGGAGATCGCCACTCAGATCCAGTAAGTGTAGACACATCCTTAGTGTCTTCCATTGTTCAAAGTGCCTTTCTTGGAAGGAATTGAGAAGTGTTGGTATTCACAGTAAGCAACTAACTGGAATCACTCATGTTTCTTAGTCACACCCTTCTCCCGAACTTCATAAGCATCACAAAATTGTAAGAATTACTCATCAGCACCATCTAGATATGCATACATCTTTGCGTGCAACAGAAGCACAAACCTGAGGTGGGGAACATTTTAAGTTACTGTGACACATGGCCAGAAAGTATCCTGCAGGGTAAATGACTCAAATCCAGCCTTTAGGGACATACCCATAGATAACATTTGTGGGGTTTTTTTTTCCCTCCCAGGTTTGCATATCCTGCCCTCCATTGAACTACTCCAGCACATCCACATCCTTTCTATACTGGGAGGCCCAAAACTGGGCAATATGCCAGATGTGGCCTCACCAGTGCCAAATACAGGGGAATAAACTTCTCTAGACCTGCTCGCAGTGCTCCTTCTAATGCACTCTAATATGCCGTTAGCCTTCTTGGCTACGAGGGCACACTGTTGACTCATATCCAGCCTTTCATCCACCACAACCCCATGGTCCCTTTTCACTGTACTGCTCCTTAGCCCGTCAGCTCCCAGCCTATAACAATGCTTGGGATTCTTCTGTCCCCAATGCAGGACTCTGCACTTCTTGTTGCACTGCATCAGATTTCTTTTGGCCCAATCCTCCAATTTATCCAAGTAATTCTGGATCCTATCTCTACCCTCCAATGAATCTACCTCTTCCCCTATCTTAGTGTTGTCTGCAAACTTGCTGAGGGTGCAATCCACTCCCTCATCAAGGTCATAAAAAACACTGTCACTCTTTTAAAAATATAATTTGTGAATGTAATATGATTTCCTCATGTTCATTGCACTGAAATAACACTGAGAAGACTGCTGGACACATTTATTTCAGAAAGAGCAAATCTTATTCTTCTGTGCTTCGCCCCCATCCTTTAATCTTGACCCTGTTCCTGTGCAGTGGGGCTTAATCCATTCATCCTGGATGGAGTCCCACCGCCCTCAGTAGGTCTCTGTGTGGGATCAAGAGTCCATACTATTAGATCCTCGTACAGAAATGAGACCTAGACTGGACCTCGAAAAATTGGGCTCTGATCCTGTTTCAGGCCTTGAATTGTGACCAAAATAACGGTGACTGAACTAGCTTCTAGTAATGAAATATTGTAGCTAGAAACAGAACAGCGTCACTTCACAAAAAGGGCGACATTCGATGAATGCCAAGTATATCCAGGATATAAAGCATTTGAGGAACTATCAATGACTTGAAACAAAGCCAGGCAATGATTAGGAATCCAATATTATCACCTTTACAAACACACGTTTGATCAACTCTATTTCGATCAAAATGTTAGTGGTCTACTCACCTCCATCACCTGTGGTAGTGACACCATTGACGAGGGCACCAAAGCAGATGGGACTGCCATGGTAGCTCAGCAGATGTTAGTTGTTAGGCCCCTCCTCCACACCTTTGGACTTGTAGCTGAAATGTTGACACCGTTGGTCAGATCTCAATCATGCTGGCATTCACTCCTGGAAGGAAGGACAAAACCTTTAGATCATCAAGAAAGCCATGTAAGCATAACCACTCAAATACCAAACAGAGTTCAAACAATTCTATGATTAAGTAAGTTGCTTTTTGGATGTATGACCTTTTACAGAAGATATACAAGAGGTATTTCAAATATAACTTTGAGAGTTTGATTCAGGACAATAAAATATTTAGCCAAGTAATAAAAACTAAATGTAAACACGATGAATTTAGCAACGTCGACAATAAAAAATGTCCAACAGAGGTTTTAAAAGAAATGAGATAGTTACATATAGAGTACCAGCATTACATGCACATCACCAAGACGACTGTTTCAGAAAAATTCATTTTCAACTTGAATTATATTATTTCTGAAGTACCAACATTATAAGCCAACATTTTATGTTTTATTGGAAACAAGATAATATAAACTGCTCTCGTATCCTTCATTGTAAACTCAGGACTGTTTTGAAAAATGGAAAGTATGTCATTCCCCCTTCAAACTGTCTAAATGCAGCAGCATGACCTAGCACGATCACAGTAACTGAATAAATTTTCACCACCAAAACAGAGCAACTAATTGTGCTACTCTCATCATAAATGATGCTCAGTTTTAAAAGCAACACACACATTTATTCAAGAACACAATGAAATAAATTTAAAATTCCCCAACTTTTTTTTCCCTGAAGGATCTTAGTATTATATTTTCTCAAAACCAAGCATTACTGCTTGTTAGTCCTCTATGAAGGATAGGGACAAGTGCAGTTAAAGGTAATACAGCAATCTCAGCTTTGCCAAGACATGTTGAAATAATTTGGAGAATAAACAGAAGTACAGAAATGTTTGACTATTTTTAGTTTGCCTTCATTCTTCTCCATTTGTGCTACCACACCACTTAAAAAAAGTTTAAGTGTGATAAATGTATACCCATGGGTCAATTTTTATTTTATGGGGAGAGAACTTATTCAAACATTTTAACTTTGTCTTCTGTTGCCATGGTTATAGTCTGTCCAACATCTTCATTTTATCCAGTATTTCTTACCCAGTTTTAGACTATTTCTCTGGATGATTTAACCCAGTGCATAAAATAATGTTTTGAATGCGTCTCCCACTTCAATAAGTATTGCTAAGCCATTTCAGAAAGCAGAGAGGACACTTTTTCTGAAAAGTCTGGAGCCTGTCTTTTTGCTGCTTGTGCTTAGCATAGACTTCTTGTTTTGTTGATCTGCCCATATTGTATTACCACGGTTGCAGTTCCAGAAGCAGTAACAATGGTGCTGGGATGAGTGTAGGCAAGGCACTGGCATTTTAACCACTATTAGGACTTGTTTACACCCTTATGTTTTGTTTGGGGGGGGGGAGGGGACGACACATTTTTCAGAAAAAAAACCAAACACAAAGCATTCAAACAGCCAAGTGGAATAATTCAAGATAAGCGGGCTTTTCCTGTGAAATAGTTACTCCAGTTCTGCAAACGACTTTTGCTGACACCTCCGCCCCCTTTCAAGGTCAAAAGGAATGTGTGTGAACAAACCACTATTATCTGCTATGCAAATACCCCTTTTGCAATGGTATGGCTGTGAACTGTGGCTGTAAATGAGAACGCTCCGCTTAACCACGCTATAGCTGTGTGAACGTGATTTTCCAACATTACTTATTTAGGAATTAGAATGTCGAAATAAGTAACATCTAAGAAGACATACCTATGTAATTTCACCCTTTCCAGAACTAGTTTAGATGTCATTCCTGCAAACATGCCAGCAGCAGCCTCAATCCACAGAGATGTAACTAGGTATTTTTGTGCCTGGGGCAAAATATTACTTATGCAACCAACTGCCTCCATATTACAAAATGTCTCTAGGTACTAATTTTTATTTATGTTTAACTCAAGCAAAATCTACAAAAATTAGTTAGAATAATAATATAACAAAAATATGTTTTTAATATTAGGAACATAATTTATCTTGGTAATTTAAAATAGCAATCAACAAAATGTGATTCTTAATCATGTAAATAAAGGAACATAAAATAAATGACAAAATAATTCTAATAGTTATCATAAAGTTACATTACATGTCTTTAGCATGGCAAACATCATAAAATCAAATAATGAGTTCTTTTAAAAAAAACAAAAACAAAACCCTCCATAGATCTTATTTCCCCTGTAAGAGTAGACACCAAACTTCTAAAAGGTTGGGGCTGGCCTGATGCACAAGGAGGCAGCAGCAACATGGGACTTCCAAGTCCAGTCCCAGATGTGTGGAGCAGTTCAGCCCCCGCTGCCTCCAGAGCAGGGGGCAGAGCCCTGGAGCACAGGAGAGGGAATTAACCCTTTAGTTCCCGGAAGCTGCCCCCCGCCAGGGTCCAGCTCAGACAATCTGGGTGCTGGGGATGGTGGGGAGGGAAGAGCCTTGCAACTGACCAGAGGAGCGCCCCACTTCATTACAGTGCTGTCCACAATTGCTATCACTAGTATAGCTGCATGATAGTAATGCAACCTTTGGAGATTAAGAAAAAGAAGTCTTAGTAATTAACACATGGGCACTCAATAGCGTCGCATCATTGTATGAGTCTTCCAAATGTTGTCCCACTTAGGTTGCAGGAATTTAAAGGTACAGGAGATCCCCACTTTGTGTGGGCTCAACTGACATGTTTTTATATTAATGCGAGTCGAGTCCGGGAGGGAACCTACTTTCTCGTACCCTGCCTTGCCGCTTACCCCTGCGCTGCCAGCTGGCTCGGGGGCTCCTAAGGAGGAAGCTCCTGCCTTGCAGCTGCCTGGCACTGAACACCAGGGATGGAGAGGGGTGGGAATGGTTGGAGCAGCCTTGGACCAGCTGTGCTGTGGCTGGAGCTGCCACCGCCCGAGAAGTCCCAGGACCGAAGCCTCCCCATCACTGGGGGGCTGCTGGGGTGTCACAGCTGCTCCACATAGCCACTGGCTGGAGCAGCAGGTGCCCCACCCTGCCCCTCACCCAGCCCCCGCCTGCCTGCAGGCGGAGATGGTGCCGCTGGCTGTAGCGGACCTCTGCATAAATCAGAGGTTTACTGTATACTCAGTCTCAAGCTCTGAGCTCCACCCATTTGTGAACTCTGGACATGATTACTGCAACTTGTCTTCAGGAACAGACGCATTCTGATAAGGCTCCCAATGGTACAACACACAGCCGCCTGTGCACTACAGAACATGGGTCAGCTTAAGAACATTACACCCATACTCCTCATGCTGTGCTGACTCCCCGCTGAACAGGAACCATGAAGTCTCAGTCCTCACTGAAGTCTGTCTTCAGTTTGACATTCGGCACCCAAGAGATGTTCTCTTCCCTGACAACCATGACAACACTTCTTAACGATATCGAAGGATTCATGGAGCACAGGAGACAACATTCACAGGAGCAAGAACTACCCAACTCAACTCTCGCTCACAGACCGAATGAAATACAAAACTCTCCAACAGTGGAAACCCTGGTAAACAACTCAAGACGTTTGTCCTACATGTTTTGAAGGCGGTAAGGATAGCAATTGCCTCTACTACTATTTCAGTCCCTGGAATGTACTCTGATACCACAATAATGGTGCAAGACAAATCTGATTACATTAGATGTGCCACCATTAATGGTTTTCCCATGCACCAAAAACAAAGAAGGGTGCAGTGAGAAAACACATTTGTTAGTTAAACATTACACAAGGGCCTTCAGAAGGGCGAGTTGAAGACAGCTAGCAGAGGAGAAGCGAGCGCACAGAAAGCACAATAAGGACTTGCCAGACACCCACTACATCTGCAAGAGATGCAGCAAGGACTGTCACTCTCGTGTGGGTCTTTATAGTCACAACAGACGCTGTAAATGAATCCTCAATTGAAACTTTAAAGGGCGCGATCCATAGTCTATGCAGACTGAAGGATGCCTACCTTCCTAGTTAAACATAAAAAACCCAGTCAGGTTGCTTTCAGCAGAAGTTATACTAGCTTCTTTTGTCAATTTCCCCGATCATACATAAAAATGAATTGAAGAAGGGTGAAAAATAAAATTAATGAGTTCTCTGAAACGGATTCAAGACAATGGTCAAATTCCAGGATCTGCATGCTTGAAAATAGAATTTAGCAGTTTCATTCCCAAAACAAAACCTCAATGTCTCTGTATACTAATATATATTAACTAGAAGACTCACCAAGCTTTCCCTAGGGCTGGAGCTTGCCTCAGGTGGCAGAGGCTGTGATTCCCACTTGCCAACTTCTCCCCAGAGGAGGCCCAGGATAGGGTAGGAGGCACACTGTCCAAGGTGTTGGGTGGCTATGGGCAGGGGGTGGGGCATGCAGGATTCAGGGGGCTTAGAAGCTCTGGGGTGCGGGGAGATGCCTAGAGTAAGAGTGGGGTTGTGTTGTTCTTGGGACTGCAGTGCTCCAGTGGTGGCAGCTCTTTGGGCCTGCACTGCCTGCCTGCGCTCCCCATTGCCAGCACTGGTGCTGAGGGGGAGGCAGTGGGAAATGGAATAGGAAAGCCACCGTGCAGCATTGGAGCCTGCATGGCGGGGGGGTGCAACCACAGGCAGCACCAGCACACGAATCTTACCCATGGATGGTGGTGAGAACACTGAGCCCCTCCCACAACCGGCCACTGTCTCACTCAACTAAACCCTGGCCTTGCTTTAAATTCTGGAGAGAGGAAACTGTATGGCAAATGTGGTCCTAGCTCGTGCCATTTAGAAGGAGTTTTTGAACAAAGGGACCCACAGATGAACAGATGGCCACACAGACACATGCACAAATGCTCTCAAATATATATCAGATGGCCATGGAAAAGATTTAAAAACATTTTTGGGCCAACTTACTGCCATCTCTGCCTCACACTGCCTTTTCCTGGAAGATGTTGTGGAAACTGCTCCCACCCTCTGAACTAAGCATCCAAAGATAGGCCAAAAACAACAACAACAAAAAACCCCACCCTCCCCCAGCAAACAAACTGGGAAAAAAGCTAATTGGTATTTATCAGTCGGAGTACAGTGTAGTCATCCAGAGCAACTCTGCCAGTCGCCTTCCTATTCTTAACTCACCTTCCTCAAAGCCAACGTATATTTAGCATGCCAATAAGAGCAGACAGTAATGCAAGAAAGCTATATTCCACATGCTTTCCTGAGCCAGTCTTTTTTTTTTTTTAAGCTCAGTCTCTGCATGCTGTTGTGTAAGTTATTCCTCCCTCTTAAAAAGGGTCATCCTAGAAAGCTTGCTTCAGTTTCAGACATAACCCAGCACGTTTACATCAACATAATTAAAATCAACCATCTTCCCTGCCTGAGGTCAGTTTTTCCCCATCTTCTTTGTATAGCCCTTCACTGAGCCCTCTTCTGCCCATTTTAGCTCCTGCAAGAAATCTATTCATTCTTTGTACATGGCCTTGTGCTCCAGGTCTCCACTACTGTCCTCATACTGAGGAAACAATAATAGGCCTTTGGGGAAACTCAGTAGGCAGGACAGAGCATTTCAAAACTCCCCTGAGTTTTGTATACACAGTTTTGGTTCCCAGGGCATACTCTGCCCCCGGATTTCCTCTGCATCCCTCGCCAATGGCCTTCTGTCCATGGAATGACTGCACACCTCAGTCCTGAACCCCTGCCTGCTCTAAGCTCCTAGCTTTCTTTTTCTATCCCAGCTCCTCACCAAGCTGAGCTTCATTTGCCTAGGCCCCATCAAGTTCTAGTTCCTCTCCAGGTTCAGCATTCCAGGATAAATTGGCCCCTGGTGGTGCACATTAACCTGCCCGGGGCTTGAGTGCGGCTCCGCTCTATCACAGAAGCAGTGCAGGTAATTTCCAGTGTCATGGTAGCCATGCTGGTTCTAAGACACAAGAGACTAAAGGTGGGTAACGTCCTATCTTTTATTGCAGTAGTTCTCAACCAGTTCTTTCAAGAGGTTCACGGAGCCCTGAGCTTCAACACCCTTCAGGGGGCTGAAGCCGGCACCCCACCAACCTGCCACCATGCACGCACGCACAGTGTTTAGCTATTCCCTCCATGAAACTTCAGCTACACCCTCACTTCAAACTTCCCTTCGTAACTCCCAGCTGACGCTCTGAGGGTTTTTCAACTTTTTGAACAGTTCCCCTGGTGAATTGTATTTTTGGTTGCATTCCGCCCCCAGCTCAGCAGGTTGGGTGGCCTCTTGTGTGAGTGAAGGGATGGAAGTGGCAGTCTCTCCCTGGATGCTGCTGTGCAGAGCCGGCTTTTGTCCCGCCAGGTCTCGTCCTCCCAAGATAGAAATAAAACTAAGCCTGTTCCCAATGGGTCCCCTTCCACAGCTGGGAGCCCCGAATTCTCCCCACCCCACCTTACCCGAGCCCTGGGACTTTTAAGGAATGTTGGCGGGGGGCAGGGCTTCAGCAAAAAAAGTGTGGAGAACCCCTCTCTGTTTTACTGGACTAATTTCTGCTAGTGAAAGGCAAGCTTTCAAGCTGACACACAGCTGATAAGCTGGACCAACCAAAGCAAAACGTAGTCAAGAACACAGTACCCTATTGATTTAATGAATCTCACTATCTTACCACTGAATAACAGGTTTTAGAACTCATCTTTGAAATCAAATGAGTTCCCGGAGGGACTGCCTACCTCTGTGTGATCACAGCCTCCCACAACAGCTGCATTCCACTGGAGCAATCTAATTGTCAACCTTGGGAGCTAGGCTTGTGAGAGTAGAAGACAGGGTTTTTTAGAAGATCCGCCTCTGGAAGAGATCAGAGCCACCGCAAACCTCAGTGAACGTGAAGTTAAAAATACCTCCATGTTTCAGAACATGCAGACACCCGGTACAAGAAATGAAGAGATCTGGGTTCATATAAACATACTTAAGAGTGATAGAGACAGTATTAAGCAAAGTCATGGATGCATGGAATTCCATCTTCTCTTAATGTATATATGCTCACTCAGACAAATCCACGGGGGGGTGTGTGTGTATGGGGGGGTAGGGGACACAGGATGTGAGAAAGAGGGTCACATCACATAAACATACGTATAGTTCCTGCTGACTATTTTTTCATAGAACTCTTACCTGAATCAACCAGCCTCTCTCGTGCACTAAGGGAGAAGTGGGAAAAGCAGCAGTGACTAAACAGCTCAAACCAGCGGACAACATCGTTCTGTCAGAGCAGGAGTAAAACACTAAACTCCCTGCGGCAGACAGATACACACGCACAGATTAACCTACAGTAACAGCCCAAAGCTAGTGTCACACGTTGCTGCAGTAGCTCTCGCTATTTTGAGTAACTCATTTTTATGTATTATATATAGAACCCTGGTTGGAATCCAGCTGCTCGTGGCCGGATAGGTGGGCTTCCCACCGGAGCATTCCATTAACCACACTGCTGGGAACCCTACCCTTTCAGCTTTCGTATTATCTTCTAGCTTAGAGGCATCTGGTATGTTTTTAAAGTGCTGGTTGACAAGAAAAATTTTAAAGTCATTCCAAGAGCTCCCCAGATTGAACATAAAATAATAGAGTTTAAAATCTGAAAATGCACAGCAAAACCATTGCCTAGGCAAATTATAAAAGTTGGATCACAAACTAAGCAGGGGAGTAAGTCTATACTGCCTGCTTGTACTGAGTCTAACTACTTGACCTGCTTCACAGAACTGTTACAGGAAAAAGCTTCTGTGAGATGATCAGGTGTTTAAAGTGTTCCAGCTGGAAAGAAGTTATGCCCATATTAAAACACTTCACATCTGTAGCAGGATGATCTGCAATGCTGCAGGAACACACACACACACACACACACACACACACCCACACCCCCACCCCCGATTATGGTCTTGCATCAGTATAAAAATGAGTAATTCAATTCTCAGAAAAATATGCTTCAGCAAAAAGGCACAGTGCCAGAAAATGAAATCTCTTATCAAAGAGAAACACATCTGAACCACAAAAGGACAAGGACAGCTTCTTGCTAGTAAGGATTTTACAGCTTACTGCATTGCAAGTCATTGAAAGAGAGCCAAGAATTAGCGAGCAGATTCATGCACATCATAACCAAACTATGAAACGGCAGGTGTCTACCACAAATATCGCTCTAATTACCGCCCCCCCCTCACTGTTTATAGACCTAGTTAGTAGTAGTAGGCATCCTTCAGTCTGCATAGACTATGGATTGCACCCTTTAAAGTTTCAATTGAGGACTTCATTTACAGCGTCTATTGTGACTATGAAGACCCACACGAGAGCGACAGTCCTTGCTGCATCTCTTGCAGATGTGGTGGGTGTCTGGCAAGTCCTTATTGTGCTTTCTGTGCGCTCGCTTCTCCTCTGCTAGCTGTCTGATTTTCATCTCGCCCTTCTGAAGGCCCTTGTGTAACCCCTGCCTCCATCTGCTGCGGTCGTCTGCTAGTTCTTCCCAGTTGTCCAGCTCGATGTCTACCTCTCTGAGGTCTCTCTTGCAGACATCTTTGTAGCGCAACTGGGGGCGTCCGGGAGGTCTTTTGCCAGAGGCTAGCTCACCATACAGGATGTCTTTTGGAATCCTTCCATCATTCATCCTGTGGATGTGGCCAAGCCAGCGGAGTCGACGCTGCCTGAGGAGGGTGTGCATGGTTGGGATTCCAGCTTGCTCGAGGACGGCGGTGTTGGTCACTCTGTCGTTCCACGATATTCCAAGGATGCTCCTGAGGCAGCGCAAGTGGAAGACGTTCAGCCTCCTTTCCTGGCGGGCATACAGGGTCCAAGTCTCGCTGCCATAAAGGAGGGTGCTGAGGATGCAGGCTCTGTAGACTTGCATTTTGGTGTGAGTGTACAGCTTGTTGCTATTCCATACTCTCTTGCTGAGTCTGGACAGAGTTGTGGCTGCTTTTCCAGACCTAGTTATCTTTATAGTAAACACATCAAGAAGATAATTATATATGGGGAAGTGTACATAGGTGTCATACAGTTAATGATGAAACTACCGATTATGGAATTTCTTTTGCTTTATGAACACGACTAATTTCTAGCAGATGCTGTTTTGTCACACGACAGTCTTCAGCCTCTAGAAAGCTTCATTTGTTTTGCAAGTTCATGTGCTGGGTTTGTTCAGAAAACCAGCTAAGCTGATGGACAATATAGCACAGATCTGATATGCACAACATGCAAGTCCCCCAACTGAAAAAAGTGCATAGCTCAAAAAATTCTACACTTGAGCATTCTAATCTCTGGATCACCTGTCCCAGACTCAACATGAAGAGGAACAAAACAGTCATTTGTAAGTTGTTTTAAAAGGCAGAAAAATAGATTTCAGAACAGAAGTAAGGGTGAGGCTGGAAGCGCATGGGCAGTAGAACAAAGGACCACACATTTTGTTTGAGCATCAACACCACAAGCATATGATTTGAGACCATAAGTGCACATTTACTTCATTGGAAAGAGGTCATGGCTGTTATGAGTAGATGCAAGCCAAAGGGAAAATTAGGATTTTTTAATTGCAGGTTGTACCTCCCTCATCTGGCACTCTTGGGACCTGAGGGGTCCCAGATGAGTTGATTTGCCAGACAAGGGGAAGTCAGGCTGGCTGCCTGGACGAGTGGGGGCACTCTTGCAGGGCTCCCTGAACCTGGGCTTCCAGGCTCCTCCTGTGCAGCAGGGGCCCCAGCTGACTCCCTGCAGCAGTTCCCAAAGCTGGGGGTCTTAGTGGGGCTCCCCTTGGCCAGAGACCTTTGTAACTGGAGATGTGTGTCTCCTAGAGCTGGAAGGGACCTTGGGAGGTCATCAAGTCCAGTCCCCTACCCTCTTGGCAAGGCCAAGCACCACCCCTGACATCTATTTGCCCCAAATCGGCCTCCTTAAGGATTGAACTCACCACCCTGGGTTTAGTTGGCCAATGCTCAAACCACTGAGCTATCCCTCCCCCTGTTGGGACTGGTGCAGGGACTCCACACCTCAGCCTACCAACTGCTGGGCTGCAAGGGTCCTCCCAACCGAGGAAGGTCCCCGAAACTGGGGCTGCCAGAGAATCCCCATCCCAGACATGTCCCAGCCCCAGCTGGCTGGAGTCCCCATCCGGGGCTATAGAATTTGGACTATACAGAGGACCACTATCTCCATTTGCTGTACCCAAGGTATTTAGGAAAAGATCCTGAGACCGTCACATGGAAAAAGGGAACACACGCACAGGTAGCAGTGCAAATGAACAAAACTAGAGCTCCAAGACACATTCCATTTAAGGATCATTCCTAATTTTCTACTACCTCGTACTGCCAGAAGCATGCACCCCATCCTCACCTCTTCCCACCCAGTCTTCACCTCTTAACACAATCATTAAACATCAGTTTGTTCAGCACTGTGCAAAACCCCAGTTAAAAAACACACTTACCAAGAGAGCTTTCGAATACAAGACAGCACAAAAAAAACCCAAGGTGCGCCGGCAGGTTCAGAGAATGACAACAGCTGTGTGTACTTTTTCCCCCTTCCCCCTGCACACATGTACCTTTGAAAACAGCACTGTATTGATGTTTACATGAGTTAGTATTTAGGGGCACCATGGAAGTGAAACGAAGAATCTTTTCCTTCAGCGAGCCTCCATTTTAAAAATTTCATGGAAGAGTTTGCATAAGGGCAACTCATTGCTCTTCGTTTAGCAGAAAAGAGTTAATGTACTACGTTTGGTTTAAAAGCAACCACTTGCCCATGATTAATAGCATTGTTTTCCACGTGAGATGCTGCTCGAAAGGGTGTGGAAGAGGTAGAGAGAACAGGAGGACACCAAGACAGAACTCTGTGCCCTTGGGCCAAGTTCTAGAACAAAGCATAACCCACACACCCATTTAGGGAGTCATACCAGATGCACAGCAAAGTCAGCATTAGTGTGCAGACTTTTACGCAGGGCAGTATGAGGGGGGATTTTGTGTCCCCCCCCCCAATGGTGACTCCACTCCGTCCCTGCTCTGCCCCCCGCAGCCAGCCTGGCTGGGGATTACCTGGGGCAGGGAACTGGGCAGTGAACAGCAGGAGCGCGCAATTGCCTCCCTGTGGCCTCCCTCACTACCCGGAGCTCGCCATGTGGCGCTCTGCCCTTTCCTCTGGGCTCACTGGGCCCTGCTGGTTCTGGAGGCCTTTCAGCTGCTGGGGGAGAAGCGGGGCTCAGCAGGCTGGGGAGACAAGGCAAAGCTCTACGTAGTGAGTGCTGGGGAGCGGGAGGCTGCAGGAAGGCGATCCTCTGTGGCTGCTGTTGCTGCCGCCTGCCCTCTGTTCCAGGTAGTCCTCCCTCTCCCGGGCCAAGGTGCAGGGAGGGGATCTTTAGAACAAGCTGGGCTGGGATGGCCCTTGGGTCAAGTGGGATGTTCAGGTAGAGGAAGATGTTGGGGCCTTGGATGTTGGGGTGCATCTTCCATCTGACTCAGGGTGGGAGGGGGGGGTATCTTTTGGCTGAGTGGGGGTGGGCTGTTGACCCAAGCACAGGGCCTAGTAGGGGTTGGGGGACAGTTTGGGGGGAGGTGACCAAACTATGGGTGGCTGGAGGAGGAGCAGGTCTTACTGGAGACCCCAGTGTGGGGGAAGGGCAGGACCTGCTGCGGGGTGGGGAGCTGGGTCCATATTTACTGAAAAAAAAAAAAAAGAGCACCCATCCCCCAAATTCCTAAGTATGGGCCTGGTGTGTGGCTGTATTCCATCACAAGTCACCTTCATTCCCAAGCAATTATGCCAACCACGTGGATCTTTCCAAGGGACAGTGGCACACAGGCAAACATGCTCCCATGAGCCAAGGATCATCCTAAATCTCCCATCCACCAGCTTCAGGTGCAGAGAGTCTTGAGAACAGCCTCTTCACTGGGAGAAAGGCAGGGGACAGTGTTCCCTGTAATCTGAGCACTTGGGCAGCTGCCCAGGAGAGATTCAGGCGCCAATCTGCAAATGTGCATAAGTACACCACATTGTGCTCCGTATTTAACGGTATGTGTCACTTTTATTGCATGCTAACTAAATGCACCTGTTCCGCGTTTGTATTTATATGCACGCACAAATATGAAGAATGTTTTCACTGCTCACTTTAGCAGTTTTACTATTCTGATATTACTTCGACGCTAAATCAACACAAATGAACACAAACATACTCAAAAATGTGTTTGTTAAAGATATTTATTTTATACACCCAAATGTACATGTCGATGCTTTGTGGGAAGGGGGAAAGAAGAAAGGTTTGCAATGATTCCAAGGACCTTTCTCCAATATTTTATTATACGCAGGCACTATTGTCTGCTAGCAAATATCACCATAAATTATGTAAATACAGAAGAGAGAAAGTGGAGCAAGTTCTGCTCTGTTTATTATTATTACATTACAGTAGGATGAGGCACTAAAAAATTTTAAACTCACCAACCACAACCATGAAATGTTGTCCTCCAGCTTCATCACCACAATATAGAGCCTCATACACAGAGGAAGTGCAAATGTAACCACCCCCCCCATGTTTCTCCTCCTTCCTACCTGCTGTACTATGCAGATGAAGCCTTCAGGGCATGATGAGGGGAAACCAATGCACCCTAGGAATGGTATTTACTTGGGAAGCTCCCAGCCTAGAGAGCTGGAGCATGGAAGCGACTACATTTACCAGCATACCCTGGGCCTCTACAACAAGAAAGGGATAGGGATGAGGAAATATTGTTTCTCTCTTACTATATTACAGCAAGATCCCAGAAGGTAATTTCTATAAAAAATTACTATATAAATTTGTAGTATGTTATAACAAAATCCTTTTGCCAATCACTGTTTCCACTCAAATTTTTCATTAACCTCTCATGCGCACTCACTGCACGAATATTTTGAACACCTTTATGTTTTTTGTTTATAAAAAAGTAGTCCACATTTACAAAAAAAGCATTTCACCCCCCCCAGAAATTCCTGAGTTCTGCCTGATATGGACCACGTTATACCAAATTTATGGACAACTAGGTTAAAGAGCTATAAGAAATTTAACATTTTTCTCTATTAAACACAATCATCACATTAAAACCATTCTTGAAAAAAGTGCTTAAGCAATGACCCGACCCAAGAAACGTTACTACATTTTGTTGCTTGCAAGCGATCAAAGAAAATATTTTTTTTATTAAGGAAACAATGTCTCGGAAAACAATGTCTTATTTTCAGGCCAAAATTCAAATCTGGCAAAATGCTGATCAGACTATCAACTTCATCATTACTTGATCCCATTACTCACTTCAGCCAACTGTCTAGAGACAGCGGTTACTGTCATTTTCTGTGCAATAATTTATTTAAGCAATTTACTTCAAAGAAACCACTATATAAATATGTCCAACTATTTTTGCTTGTATAACTGCACCAGTATTTTAAAACATGTATAAGGACAATTATTTTTACACCAATACTGAAAGTGATGTTTTATCAGGAGCCTTGTCTTATTTTGCAGCAGTGAGCAGTTGCTGAATTTTGACCTCGAGTTCAGTACATGCTGTAATAAGACAAATTTGAAGAAGCTAAACTCGTGAAACTTTACTAAATGAACTAGCTAAGCACACTGACAACTAAAATTGTTCAAAAGTTATGACTCTAAAAAGACACGTTTGCTTATTTGCCTTCAACTCATTCAAAGATATATTTTGCATGAAGCTGCAATCTTAGATAAACTCCTGAACTCCGCATTCAATTGCCAGGAGATTACAAGGTTTACAGTACATAATACCTATGCTTCAGTAATTGGGAGTGGGATGGCCATAGGAGGAAGAAATTGACAAAAAGGAGGGATACAAAGAAATTGATAAGTCTCAGAGGGCTGTAGCTTCACAAAAACCAACCAGTCCTGTAACACCTTAAAGACTAAAAGTTTTATTTATAAGGTGATGAGCTTTTGTGGGTAAAGACCCACTTCTTCAGATTTCACCAGTTACTCAAAAACATCAAACTATTTAGATCTTTTGAGCAAGAGAAAATGTTGGCACACATTTAATGGGATAATAATCCTTCCAATTAGCAGAAAAGAGCTAAGATCTTGCAAAGTAATTGAAAGATGTCCAGAACTGACATCATCTTGCATGTGTAGAATGTGTATCATTTATACAAAGAGTATTCAAGTTAAAAAAAAAAAACAGCATGGTCCCAAAGTGCTTAAAGTTCACTGAATTTAGTGAGACTACTCATTTGCTTAAAGTTAAGTACCTGTGCAAGCATTTGCGGAATTAGGCCTCATTTCTTAGCACACAAGGATGTACCAAATCTACCAAGCCAGCATCATCTAGGCTGCACCTACATGAGCCCCCTCCTTTCGGAAGGGGCATTTTAATGAAGGAGTTTGAAAAATGCTAATGAGGCGCTGTCATGAATATGCAGCACCTCATTAGCATACTGGCAGCCATGGCGATTCAAATCTGCTGCTTCCAAATTGTGCGCCGCCTGTATAGCTGGGGGCCTTTTGAAAAAAATCCCAGTCTTTGAAAGCCCCTTCTTCCCAAAACAAATGGGAAGAAAATACTTTTGAAGATTTGGGAGGTCCTGTCGAAAGGATCCCCCAGCTACACGGGTGGTGCACTATTCGAAAGTGGCACTTTCAAATTGCTGCAGTTGCCATTATGCTAATGAGGCACTGCATATTCATGGAAGCATCTCATTAGCATCTTTCAAACTCCCTCATTAACATGCCCCTTCTGAAAGGAGGGGACTCATGTAGAGACAGCCCCAGCGTTTAGGCACATTTGTTCATACAGTTATCTAATTTCAGCAATAGCTCTGTTTACTATTCGCTGATCAACTATGTTTATAACAAAAATCAAATTAGTACTCTCTCCACTTGGGGGAATGAAGAAAAGAGTGCCTGGCACCCCAGGGGTTAAAGAAAGCTTGTGGGCTCAGCCAGGCCCACCCTGCTTTGCCTGAAACCAATGCTTGGCCTGGAAAAGGGAGAAAAGGAAAAAGCCTGCCTTGGAGTGGACTAGTGAGGAGGCAGGAGCTCGGTCAGGTTGTCTGAAGGCACAAGCCAGAGACTGAGGACCCAGCAGCCAGGGGAGCAAGAGAGTCCTCACCCTACCTCTCTGGGAAAAACATGGGACGAAACCTATTGAGAAACCTGATGGTTAAGGAGAATCTGGATTCTGGTGGCTGAGACCCAAAGTTAAGGATGTGGACAGGGAAAGGCTCAAAGTTCCTGCACAAGGAGCTCACGGAGAAAAGGGGTCTGCCTCCCCCCAATTCTGCCCACTCCCTGAGTGACCTGGCTGCTCAGTTACACAGCTTCCAAGGACCTGGCCACATTCCGTATTATTAAGATTTGTGGCCAGCAATATGGACACAGAAGTTCTGAAATTCTACCTGACATTCCAGAAACCTGGTTTAGGCAACTCCTACAAAATTCTGTTCAGCCACAATCCTCATCAAAAGGGAGAAAAAAAAATCATGACTGAATTTGAGTGGGCCACCTCAGAATGAAGAATGTAAACCATGACTGAATTTGAGTGGGTCAGCTCTGAATAAAGAATGTAAATTTTTTTTTTAAAAAAAAAGACCAAGTATCCTTACAACATATTTTGAAAAAGGGACATCAGTAATGTGTTATTTAGAGGGAAAAGGTTTTCAGCTCTAATGAAACATCAATACAGATACATTTGAAAACTGCAGAGAAGATATTGAAATTCCCCTGATATTAAGGAAGGTAAGAATTTACTTCTGAAATCCCCAAGACAGAAGAAACAGGAGTTCTTAGGTTTTAACATTGTTCTGCACCTTTCGCTAAGAAGAAGAGGTGGCTATTGCACTGAACCTTCGCCAGTTTTAACATGGCTTTAGGATGGTGTAAGAATTCAGGATCAGCAAACAGGTAACTAAAGGGGTCCACTTCTTTAAATTATCTATCCAAGTCTCTTCAGAAAACCCACTTCCACCATGCTACCTAACCAAAAAATTGCTAACTACTACTGATAAATTTGAGTACTAACTGGAAATAAACCACATAATAGGCTGTAGAAATTAACAAATCTGTCTTACCAAGATGTGGTCTGTCACCAAGTGAACCACTTTACACACACTGTGGAGGCCCTGCTCCCTTCCTCTTCAGCTTGTGAACTTCTGAGTAGGGACTGTGCCACACCTTTCCTATTTAGAATGTGCTTAGAACAGAGTGACTTTACCAAGAGGAGTTAAAAATCCTACAAGAATTTGTTTTTGTAGATTATAGTACAGTAAAAGCCATGTTATCCGGCACTTGGATAACCAGCAAGTTCTATTATCTGGCATGGCAGCGCATGGGACCGTTTGGTTGCAGGCTAGCTACCCTGCTGGCTGCAGCAGGGCTGACGTCCTGGCCAGGGCTGTTCTCCCAGGACCAGCTGCCCTGGGCAGCACTCAAATAACCAGAAAATTTGATTATCTGGCAATCCCTGTTCCCTGGGGATGACGGATAATCAAACTCGTACTGTAGAGTCAAGAACGAATGATTTTATTCTATGAATTACGTTATTCAATTAACTTTATCCTGAGGGGAAATCTGTTAGCTTGACTCCTTTACTAGACTTCATTATAGCAAGCATGATAAAGAGATTTTGGCAACCATTGCTATTTCCCTATTTATCACCGGCTGAATACATTTTAGTGTATGGTAATAAAACCAGTTTAAACAGCATACATCTGCAAATATAGTACAAAACGCAAAAGAAATTCCCCCGATATTAAGGAAGGTAAGAATTTACTTCTGATACCCCCAAGACAGAAGAAACAGGAGGTCTCAGGTTTTAACATTGTTCTGCACCTTTTGCTAAAAAGAAAGAAATGGCGATTAACTTTTGAGGGCAGTTGTGGACATAGCAAATTGCACAAGTAATACCCCCTTCTAAGATATGAAATATTATCAGAACAAAGGGAGAAACCTTATGTAGTCCCACATAAAACATGTCTCCCAGAGCCCTCACTTCCTAGGGTTGCCAACTTTCTAATCACACAAAACCGAACACCTTTGCCTCGACCCTTCTGAGGCCCCACCCCCTGCTGACTTCCATCCCACCCTCCCTCGGTTCCTCATTCTCCCCCACCCAAACTCACTTTGGTGGCTGAGCGGGGGTGTTTTAGGGGCTGAGCACTCTTGGAAACAGCTGGGAATGAGGAGTTTGAGATGCAGGAGCAAGCTCAGGGCTGGGACAGGTGCTTAGGGTGCAGGAGGGGATACAGACTTTAGATGGGATGCAGACGCTGGGACTGAGATAGGGCTGGGGGGGTTCAGGCACCTGGAGAACAGCTGGGTGCCAGAAGCAACTCAGGGCTGGGCTTGTGCCATGGGAGTCTCGAAGGAGGTCAGCTACCGGAGTGGGTTTGGTGAGGGAGGGAGTTCTTTATGCAGACTCCAGGCGAGTGGCCATTGCATCAGGTGACAGCTCTCCGGTGACACTGCAGCAGGGCTAAGTCAGACACCCTGCCTGGCTATGCAGGGCCCCTGGAAGTGGCTACCATGTCCAATTCCTTAGCATAAAAGGTCTCCAGGCAACTTTGCCTGCACATGCACCATCATCTCTGCTGCTCCCACGGGCTGTAGTTCCTGGCCAATGGGAGATGCAGAGGCAGCACTTGAGGCAGGAGCAGCACATGGAGCTTCCCAGATCACTACTGCATCTAGGAACTGTAGGGACATCCCGGTAGTTCCCAGGAGCTGCTCAGAGCCAGGGCAGACAAAGCCTGATTTAGCACCACTGCACTGCCAACTGGATTTTAAGCAGCCTGAGCAGTAGTGCTGATCAGAGCACCAGGGCTCCCTTTCAACTGGCCATTCTGGTCAAAAACCTGACCTGGCAGCAACCTGTCCCTCAATTCTAGTGACTGGAAGCATTTTATATGCAGTGGGGAGAGCGAGAAAGAGGGGTGCCAAACACGAACTGGCTACAGATATGCATTTCATTCCCTACCAAGCTTTTCCAGCTGAATACGAAAATAGATTCCTGAAGTTTTAATGAATGTCAAAAGTCTGAGCAGGCAATTCCAGAAAACTAAAGGGCAGCTCCTTCCTCTCACCTAAAGCCAGGCGTAGTGGAACAGAATTCAGTTGCCTGTCCTGTATGGAAGAGCTCCAGCACAACTCCAGGAGTATTCTCAACATTCAAACACATCCATCTCTTATTTTTTGTTAGTGGCACATCTCAAAGGTTGGGAGAAAAATCATCTGTGACAAAATACACTTTAAATTGGGTTTGTATCATAAACCTAAAAATCAAGATAGCATTTGAGTTTCTTGCAGTAAAGGAGCAGGAGGAAATGGAGTCAACCTTGGCAATGAAACCAGGTATATAGTGTATTCATAAAAAAAAAAACCAAAACACTAAACACCACTTTGGTAGTCTGTTCGTTTTCCAGAAGACAAGATGTCCACATTACAGAAAGCACCAGTGCCATAACTGGCTGTAAGGAACTGGCAACCTTTATCAAGTCTCAGCAGAGAGGTCACAGACTGACTGCACAGACACAAACTGAACTACAGTACTATCTCATTTCTACAGGAGTTTCCTCCAGGTCAGTATGGCATATTGACAAGCAACAGGAGGAAACTTGCTCGATCGCTGCTCTCTTCTTGAGGCTTGTCAATATAGCACCTTGCATAGGAGCTAACTTTACAGAGACAAAATTAAATGCAGAGTTGAGTTAAAACTGTACAATCTGAACTTTGTGGCAGGATTTCAAATCCAAACCCAAATTCCAATCTGCATTTTGCAAGAAGACCTCGTTCCCTCACTTGATAGAGGGGTGAGCTCATTTTTTCTTAGCAGCAGCCTATAGTCAACTGCTGCATTTGATTTGGTATTAAATAAATGGGCATCTCTTTTCAGCTGATTTTATTTAAAAGACAATTCCTCTTATAAGTGGCATTATCTCCAACAAAGTCACTCTCTACCCCGATGCTTTTTTAAAGTATATAACTTCTGAGTGGACATGAGTGTAAGTGGGTCTCAGGTCTCCTGTTGGTGTTTCCCATGTGAATGCCACGAGGCTTACTTATTAAGAGAGGCTTCCAAGCTCAGACAGCAGAGAAACAATGGGATGAGATGCAAGGGACATCCCCCATCAAGAAGGGCTTCGCTTTTACTTGGTTTATTTAATAAAGCACTAGATAGTTGCCATCAACAATTTCTTTAAATTCTAGGCTGGGAGTCTTCCTTCAATGTATGTATTCAAACTCCAGTTAATTAAGGTGAAAGGCCAAAAGCATGTTATTATTAAAAGAAAACCAGGTCATCCTCCTTCCCTTCCACCCATCCTGCTGCCCCCAAGCCACTCACTCTCAGGCCTCAGAGATGGCTATTAAATAGAGGCTCTGCTCTGGCAAAGCATTTGACATCCTGAGAACATAAAGGACTTTCAGCCATTCACTTTCACAAGCAGTTTACAGATATCTATGTTCTTAATATAAAAAAGAGCCATGAGTTTACAGCAGTCACCTGGAGGATGGGAAGCAAGTTGTTCCAAAAGTAACTTCTCTAGACTGGAGAATCTGAGCACTGCCTCTATAGGGTGTAAAACATGGCAATTCCAATCAACAGAAACACTCAGATATGGCTGTACAAATACTCGGCAAAGCAGATTACCAATGCTATAACTGCTCTATGAAGAGACCACCTTGGGTGCCAGCTGAATTACCATTTCTGCACAAGTTAACCTGTATTTAATTTTGTACCACCCTCTCTTTCCTTCTCTAAATCCTGTCACTTGCTCTTGCTACTAATGCACCTCTCATTGGTTATTTTTTAAACAAAATTTACCTTCACATTCCATCATTTTTTTCCACTACATGACAATCAACAGATGATCTCAGACTAAGAGCTGGTTTACATCAGCTACTTTCACAGTCCAGCTTTTACTCAAAAATGACATCAGACAAACCTCTTGAATAGGGGCCTTTGTGGCTAATCGAGGATAGAGCATTGTCCTGGCCTTAAGCAGGAAAATGGTGCATAGTACAGAACATTTTTTCCCCCGATCAAATACATTCAGCTAGAAGTTCAGTACAAAAATGCAGAGTCTTGTACTTTGCGCAGCCTCCACATATAAGCTGCAGAGTTGTACACACTACTTAAATATACTGTAAAAAGCTTATACGCACAGAGTAAAATTAATTATAACTGCTTTGTCTGCAAACAGGCACAATTGACTGTTCATTCTTTATTGCTGTTGAACAATTGGTTCTTTAACTAATCATCTGCTATCAACAACAAAGCAATGTAGTACAATCCAGTAGAATCCCAAGGACCACTCCTAAGAATAGGTTCATTAAAGCCAGTGGGACAACTATAAACAAAAAGTATATGGGATCAGGAATTGGGTTCTCAGAACAATTTCAGGGAAAGTGCACTCTGAAGAAACAGGGAAGAGGACATTGTAGCATGAGAAGACATTATGAAATATCATCTGTGCTATAATTCAAACATTTTAACAAATTCAAACAGCCCTCAACATTTTACTCTCTTATACAGGCCACTTTTCCACATGTATAAAACATTCTATTCGGCAGGGTTGCCAGTTTTGGAAGGATGATTTCTTCATGCAACAATCTTTAAAAGAGTCATCTTTAATCCCTGGAGGATTGGCAATCCTACCGTTCAGCACTTCATCAATCATTGGGCCACCTCTATTTCAGTTATTTATTTTAGATAGGCTGACCACAATTACTTCAGGTGTAGGCATATGGTAGAGTTATATAATATTGTATTTTGAACATGCCTTCTATTCCCTCCTTTGTATAACCTAATGTTTGTTTTATACATGAAGAGGTTTTCAAAGAGCTGTGCATGACGACACCTAAGCCTTTGTCTGGAAAGGTTAATTTAAAAACAACGTTGAGTATGAGTAGTTAAAATTACTGCTTTCCATGTGCATTGCTTTGCATTTGTCAACAGTGCATTAATATACGCAGTTGCTCTCTCCAGTGGCTTTGTTAGGTCTCTCTGGAGTTTCTTGTGGTCAAATTAGGAGCATGATCCTATAACCATTAAGTGAAAAGATACTTTTCCTATTGACACGAACTGCAGAAAAAGGCACTAGAGCAGGCATCAGCAACCTGTGGCTGTTTAAGGAGCCATTTGCAGCTCTGAGTGCTGCCATTGCTCGACTCCTCTTGCAGCTCTGGAAGTTGCCACTGATAAAACAAACTAAATTCAGCTGCCCACCATCAAACCAACCGAATTTAGTCTTTTTTGTTTAAGCAGCATCAGATTCTGGAGCCACTGAGCAGTCAGGGAAGAGAAAGCCAGCAGGACAGGGAGCCCTAGAAGAGAATGCCATCAAGGCAGGGAGCCACCTGAGCTGCACGTTGGGGGGATGTGCTAAGCTCGCAGGACAGCTGAAGGGAGGAGCAGCTGAGTGTGCCCTTGCTGAAGCTGTGCAGAGGAGGTGGCAACATGAGGGAGCAGTGCGGGGCGGGGGGCGGGGGAGGTGGCAACCACAGAGGAGCCACACAGTCTGAGGCAGGTTAATCCTGGAGATGGCGGCAGGTTTGTGAGATGGGGGCAGGAGTGGGGTAGAGACTGGAGATGGGGGTAACAGCTTTCCAACTGGTACAAATCATTGTGCGTCCTGTTCTTAAAATAGGGGCGACAAAAAGTATGGTTCAACTTTATTTATTAAGGACTGTCTATATTCACATGCACTGCAGCTCCTGAAGTATTAATTTTGTAACAATTTGGGAAAAAACCATGGTTCTTGCTATTTCGGTTGCAGACCCCTGCACTAGTGATTGGATATTTCATAAGCATTCAACCTTGGTTTTATACGGCTTCAACTGAAGTCAAAGCTATACTGCCCACTAGCTTCAATGGGAGCAAAGTGGAGATTGAACACAGATCACTTCTGAATGCCACCCTAGATTTCTGAATTAGATATTTACTGTTTATGAGGATTCTGTGAATGCTTGAAACCAAGGTTTTCCCTCCTCTAACATGCAAACATACAATGATTAGTTATTGCTGATTACGCGTAAGTATGAGAATGCTCTTCTGCTTTAAAAAAAAACAAAAACAACTTTTGGCTAAGGGGATTTACCTTCCCCCAAGAAAATATGCTGGCAAGCAGTGTTAAGAAAACAAATCAAAACAGATTTACACTACACAAGTCTTGGCAGTGTTCCCTTAAGATCTGTGGAAAGTACAAAGATCACCTTCAAAAAAGGCTATAAATGTTAGAGGTAGCATGAAATTATCTTGAAAATCTCTTCTGAATCATATAAACATTCCATCATGCATGCAGCACGATAAACAATAGTATATTTGATTAAAGAATTTTCTTGAATGTGCTTTCTGTGTACAAAACAATTACTTCCCTTCCCTTAGGGTATTACACCAGATTTTTATCTCTAAAGAAGCCTATTTCCTCGGTAACACAAATTCAGGCCTGAACAGCGCATTTTACCAAGCTTTACGTAGATTGCAGATACATTTTGAAAGGACAAAATCCAAGCTACTTGATTTGATATGACTCAGAACACCGTTTAGAAAAATGCACTTAATTGCAGCGGCAGACCAAAGACTAGTATCCACCAACTGCACTATAGGTATAAAAGAGGCAACAGCAGTTCAAGTTTCTCCACACTGTCCCGGTGTTCCCGAGTCCTCTCCTTCAGAAATAAAAGGATCCAAAACATTTTAATCTATTTTCCTATTCAGACCTTGATGCTTCAGTAAAGAGAGTAAACATTCAGTGATCCAGAGTGATAACCAAGTTCTATCCCAAACTGAGTTTCCAGAGTTCATGATTTTTCCTTCATTATGCATCTATCAACACTGAACTTTATATCCTTATTACCTCACCTATTCATCTTACTTGGTTAAAGTTCTTCATGGTTTTCACTGGACTCCACTAATCTAAACAGCAGTCATCTCAAGTTCTCCTCTCTCACTGCTCAACCCTTTTTCCAGCTCGTTAACAAATATGTTAAAACTATGGGTCCTGTTACAGAACCTTGCGGCACCTGGTTGTTAATGTTTGCTATGATGAGACTTGGCCATTTATCCTTATTCATTGTTTCTGATGCCTCAGCCAGGTTTTGATTATTTATGTGTACTGTGAATACAAATTTCAGAGACGCTTGTTCAATGACACCGAAGAGTCTGAGTGTCCCACAAAAGACATCAATGTGATGCAGTTTACAGGCTTACTGGATATGTACAAAAAGTGCCCAGGTTACAGTATGTTTAACGAATGGGATCTAAAAAGGGGCCATATCCTGGTAGTAAGTGGTAGTATTGTGGGAGCACCTCACTGTGCTTCATGTTGTACTATTACTGTTCAGGCAAACAAGTTAAGGAAGAACCTTAGGGGTCTTAACTTCATATGCTAGACAGCCCTTTCTTCATTTGGGGAGTTTATTTTACTTTTAAGTTCAGAGTGGCAAGAATGAGCTCAAAATCCCCTTGCTCTTTTAGCAGTGGAGAACAGGAGAGTTTCTTTCAACATTCACAATTTTTTCAGCTTTCATTTAAAAAAGAAAAATGGTATTGCACTGGTTCATATGTACGAAGTGGTCTGCAAAGTCAGCACGCTGTGGGTTTGCCAAGGACTGTATCTCCTTCCAAGCAGCTTCTGAGATGGTAGAGATGTATGCTGTCACAGAACACAGTCCTATCACGTTTGAAAGTCTATTTAAAAAAAAAAAAAAAAAAAACTTGTTTGCAGTGTGGTAGACATGTAGAACCAAAGATATTAGAGGACCTGCATGGGTGAGGTGATAATACTTTTGTTGCTCAAAAGCTTGTCTCTTCCAACAACAGAAGGTGGTCCAACAAGTTATTACTTTACTCACCTTGTTGTGCTAACAAAAGTTTCAGTGTTGCTACCAAGGACTGGGAGGGATGCTGTGAAACAGAAAGAAAGGTAGGTCATTTGCATTCTGCTACTGAGGGAGTCTCAGAGCTGAGCTTTTGTAAACATCAGCTTGGAAGAGATTGCCTGAGCTTTTTCTTTCCTCTTGTGAGCAGTCCATAAATGGGATGTGGTTCTTTTTTTTCTCTTAAATTTGTTTGTTCATTGCGTTACCTTTGTGAGCGTCTCAATGCACAGACTGACTCCTGCTGTTTGAAGTCCCCAGCATGACCAGTCATGAGTACTAGATTCAGTCCTCTGGATAATACTACAGTAGGAATACTTGTAAATGATGAACAGTCTTTCAGATACCTATTTGAAGCCAAATGGTTTTTGCAAACGATTCCCAGAAATCTCTCACCTTGATATTTGGTTATTTTAACATGGTTTGGTTTTTGTCCCCTTCTTGGGTGATTTAGCCACCACAACCAGTATGTGTCCATTGAATTTCTCCTAAGAGGTACAGTTTAGGTGGAGAAGATGCAGAAGAAATCAAGAGGCTTCTTCAGGACAATTAAATATTTTACCAGATCTATTTTGTATAAGAAAGGCTCTATTTGGTGTGTACATCCACTCAAAATTTAAAAGTAGGTGGGTTCTTTCATAAGAAAAGGAGTGAAAGAAAAGTCAGTTGCCACTCCAAGGCTACGTCAACATGTGAAGCCTACATCAAAGTAGCCTATTTTGATGTGGCGACATCGAAATAGGCTATTTCGATGAATACGTCTACACGTCCTCCAGGGCTGGCACACAGCACCACATCGAAATAGGCGCTGCGAGGGAACGTCTACACGCCAAAGTAGCACACATCGAAATAAGGGTGCCAGGCACAGCTGCAGACAGGGTCACAGGGCGGACTCAACAGCAAGCCGCTCCCTTAAAGGGCCCCTCCCAGACACAGTTGCACTAAACAACACAAGATACACAAAGCCGACAACTGGCTGCAGACCCTGTGCGTGCAGCATGGATCCCCAGCTGCAGCAGCAGCAGCCAGAAGCCCTGGGCTAAGGGCTGCTGCACACGGTGACCACAGAGCCCTGCAGGGGCTGGAGAGAGAGCGCGTCTCTCAACCCCTCAGCTGATGGCCACCATGGCAGACCCCGCTATTTCGAAGTTGCGGGACGCGCAACGACTACACGGTCCCTACTTCGACATTGAACATCGAAGTAGGGCGCTATTCCCTTCCCCTCATAGGGTTAGCGGCTTCGACGTCTCGCCGCCTAACATCGATGTTAACATCGAAATAGCGCCCAACACGTGTAGCCGTGACGGGCGCTATTTCGAAGTTAGTGCCGCTACTTCGAAGTAGCGTGCACGTGTAGACACGGCTCAAGAAACTTTAATCAATTCTCGTCACATGCACACAAAGTAATTGTGTACAGGTTATTTATAGCTCTAATAATAAATAAATGGTTTTAAAATAAAGTGTCAGAATGAGGACTTCACTATGAATATGCCTATTTGTATGCAAATTCGCGAGCCTAAAGTCTCATCCCCATATTTTCATGTGAACAAAAATTGGTCAACAAGATGTTCTCAGGATGCTCACAAGGTGGAAAAAAGCAAGCAAAAAAGGGTCTGAACATGGCTGGCAGAACTGTGAGTCGGCAGTTTTAAAGATGCCTGTGAACAGCTCTGAGGAAGCAGTCGGCAGAGGGGAATGGATGGACAGAAAGTTCTTTCTTCCATGCCAGCAGTTAAAAGAAAGGAGACTGAAATTTAATCAGACCCATAGGAAATGCGGACTGATATGGAAGCCTGCACCCCAAGTCTTTTGATGGTAGAATGGTTTGGGGGTATAGATAATTGTGTACATGTGAAGGAGAAGGCTTTACTTAGTTACAGTGCCTCTTTACCCATGGGGTAGAGCACGTTGCTAAAGCTGGCTGTAGACATCTCCAGCATTAAAGCTGTTGTGGAATCACAGCCGTGTGCAACACAATGCTAATTTTGCATGGCGTATATTATGTAATTGTCAGTTGAGCCTGAATGCAACAGCACGTGTGCGCTTTTGTTTCAGGAATGCCTCAAAACACACCCTCAATATTTAAGGCACAGAGAAACAAAAATAGTAATCAAGGTTGACAAATCAGAAAATCATCATCAAGGTGAGCAAACCATAGAGTAGAGGGGCAGAAGGTGGGGAGGGGTCAAGAATTAGATTAAGCCCAGTATGCAAACGAACCCCTATAATGGCCTAAAAAATTCCTATCCTGACTCTATTTCCAATCTGTTGGAATACAATACGATGGGGGCAAATTTAGCTACAACAGATATGGAAAGGGATCTTGGAATTATAGTGGATAGTTCTCTGAAAATATCCACGCAGTGTGCAGCGGCAGTCAGTAAAGCAAATAGGATGTTAGGAATAATTAAAAAAGGGATAGAAAATAAGAAAGAATATCTTACTTCCCCTATATAAAACTATGGTACGCCCACATCTTGAGTACTGTGCGCAGATGTGGCCTCCTCACCTCAAAAAAGATATCTTGGCATTAGGAAATGTTCAGAAAAGGGCAACTAAAATGATTAAGGGTTTGGAACGGGGTCCCATATGAGGAGTGGCTAGAGACACTGGGACTTTTGCAGTCTAGAAAAGAGGAGACTCAGGGGCAATATGATAGGGGTATATAAATCATGACTGATGTGGAGAAAGTGAATACAGAAAAGTTATTTACTTGTTCCCAAAATATAAAAACTAAAGGACACCAAATGAGATTAATGGGTAGCAGGTTCAAAACTAAAAGTTTTTCTTCACATAGCACACAGTCAACCTGTGGAACTCCTTACCAGAGGATGCTGTGAAGGCCAGCACTCTTAACAGAGTTTAAAAAAGAGCTCGATAAATGTTTGGAGATTAGGTCCATAGATGGCTATTACCAAGGGGTAAGGTATGGTGCCTAGCCTTTTGTCAAAGGCAGGAGATGGATGGCAGGAGACAAATCACTTGATCATTACCTTTGGTTCACCTCCTCTGGCGTTGGCTACTGTCGGCAGACAGGATACTGGGCTAGATGTACCTTTGGTCTGACCCAGTATGGCCGTTCTTATAAAATTTCTCTTCAGTGAGACGCAAACCTTCAGGTCATTAACAGAATAGCCCACTCCATTAAAATGCTGGCTGACTGGTTTGTGGATCAGGAGTGTTTTATGTCTGTTTTGTGTCCATTAATTCTTTGTTTAAAAGAGTTTGAAGTCTGCCCAGTATACAAAGCATCTGGGCATTGTTGGCATGATGGCATGTATGATGGTAATTGAGGAACATGAGCATGTGCCTGTGATTCTGTGACTAACCTGGTTACGTCCAGGGATGGTATCTCCAGAACAGATATGTGGACAAAGCTGGCAACGGGCTTTGTTGCAAGAAAGTTCCAGGACTGGTGTTCCCGAGGTATAGACTGTGATTGTTGGTGAGAATCCTCATAAAGCTGGAAGGTTGTCTGTAGGAGAGAACAGGCCTGTTACCTAGGCCCTTCTGGAGTGTGGCATCCTGATTAAGGATAAATTGTAGGTCTTTAATAATGCATTGCAGTGGTTTGAGCTGGGGGCTGTAGGTAATGACCAGTGGTGTTCTGTTCTTGGCTTTTTGGGGCCTACCTTAGAGTAGCTGGTCTGCGGGTATTTGTCTGGCCCTGTCGATTTGTTTTTTTTTTTTTTAAATTTCTCCTGGTGGGTAGTTCAGGTTTATAAATATTTGGTAAAGCTCTTGTAGTTTTCGGTCTCTGTCAGTAGGAGCAGAGCAAATACGATTGTACCTAAGGGCTTGACTGTAAACAATGGATCCAGTTGTGTGTGGAGGATGGAAGCTAGAGGCGTGTAGGTTTCAGGTGGAGTGTGGTACCAATCAGGCCATCCTTCATTTATACTGTAGTGTCCAGGAAACGTATTTCTCGCCTGGAGTAGTCGAGGCATAAGTTAATGGTGGGGTACAGACTGTTAAAGTCACTGTGGAATTCTTCTAGAGTCTCTATACCAAGAGTCCAAATCATGAAGATGTCATCAATGTAACATAAGTCGGGGGTAATAAGGGAGAAGAGCTGAGGAATCATTGACGAATTCAGCCTGGGTGCAGCAGGTCAGTCATATAGGTCCAGTCTGGGGCCACCTCTGAGTTCCAAAACCAACTGTTTAAGGTGATTTTAGTCTTCCTTTTGTTTTCTGGATCCTTAGAACTCCTTCACATTCTGATTGTACCTTCACAATGAGCATTAAAATTGAAGGGCATATACATACCTCTTTCCAGGAAACACTTTGGAATGAGTCCTGAATGTACTAATGACCCATGTGACCTTTCAGAGGCTGAAAAATGAAAACTGGCGTCCTGCTTCAGTTTTCTAGTGAATGTTGTTGGCAATCACAGCTTCTTTAATACTTCTGAGAGAGCCCATACCTAATCCACTCTGGGTACCCCTCAAAAATGAAGGAGGGAGCACAACTGGTTGAGTTTTGGCCCTGAAGAAATTCAGGAAGTGGAGTGTGGGGGGGGAAATCACCCCTTTAGGGCTTTCTTTTAAGAGATCAAAAACAAACTCATATCATCAACCAGTCTTGATTTTCAGTTCTGTGCTACACCCTGGACTTACAAGCACCCTTCAGCGGTAAGTGAGATGAAAAAGTAATGAAAAGTTTCAATATGTCTGCCTTGGGACTTTGGATGTTCCAGGCCACTTAGTCTGGGCCTTGTATTGTGTCAAAGATCAAAGGTATGATCTTTCTAGGTCACAGCTGTTCGTCAGATAAGTTTGTTTGTGGCCCTGGGTGGAGGGAGGGACATGAGAATAGAGAATTTAAACCCCACCATTAAGATAATTCTTTATTGTCCATTGTTATTCTTGCCAAACTTTAGCCAGCCTGACTAAACAAAATACAGTACTACAGAGTTCATTAAATGGACAATTAACTGGACCAACACAACTGTTAAGAGTAATATTGCCCAAGCAAAGGTTTTGTATTTCCACTTTGAGAGGCTGATACAATTATTGCAGATGCAGTAATGTGAGTCTGAAAGCCATTAAATGTCTTGACAATCTTCAATGAACAAGCAGGGAGAGGTTGGCAATTGTCTATTTAAGATAATATTAAACTCTTACGCACACCATGATCAGATTCTCCATAGATCTATAACCATAGGTTACATTTGTAATTTGGAAACGGGCTTGCTTTAATTCTGGCCTTCCTTGACTTTAGTCCTTCCAGATTATTGCATTTGGTAGCAGTGCGGTCTGTCTGCAGATTGAACAACTGTTTTGTGGCTGGGCAAGAGGAGCAGTGAATTTGTATTAACTGTCCCATCCCCAAATTATTTAGAGAACTAGGGTATGCTGTTATCATGCAACTAGAATATAACCTGAATGCTTAAATGTATTTAAAAAGGAGCCTCTAGCCTAGGAAAGCAGCATGATTTTCTCATTTCCTATTTTTCTGTGAAAGGTTAGATTAACAGTGCGTTTACAGACTCCATATAAACCATCATACAAGCCAGGTCCTGTGACTTTTTATGCTGAGAAATGTTGGGTAGGTGAAAGAACTTCCAGATTTCTTCCCACTCTTCCTATTTGTGAACATTTTTGGACTGAAGTATGAGAACTGTTTGCCATTTTCCCATGGTCACGCTTCAAAACACTTAAGGACTTTAGTCTAACAAGTATTCACACTGAAGTCAATTGGGGGAAGAATGGTTACCTGCCTGAGTAAAGATGAACACTTGCTTTAGAATGTTCAAAATTAGAGCTTTAATGGGTGCTGCAAAACTTCAATGAGCCTATTTATGGTGAGTATGATAATTTCCATCCTGTCCCCACCCACTCCCTTTTTTTTAAAATCCAGACTCATCACTAGATAGCAGCACTGTGATATGTTTTAATGCTATAGTGTGGAAGTATGAGCAGCTGTCTGCAAGCGCCAGATTCTGGGAGTAGCATAACATGATGCTGCATTTTTTTCTGTTTTATTGGCTTTTATACAAAACTAACACTTTTTATTTTAAGTTACCAGGCAACCATGGACAAAAACAACTCCCCTTCAGTCAGTCTGTACAAGTTTCCTGTAATGAAATGCAATACATTCACTTTTGTAAAAGTGTCTTAGTGTTCCATGTACAGTGACAAAGCTGTACATCTACTGTTGGTCAAAACCTGCAACTATTCCTTTGTGTAATCCTAAAAGGTCAATGTACATTGTAGTTATACTACATCTTTCATGGCATAGTTCTTGTTGTTAAATCGCAATCTCCTGGATCTGTAACAGCAACAAAGGGTCCTGTGGCACCTTTTAGACTAACAAAAAAGTTTTGAGCATGAGCTTTTGTGAGCAGAGACTTCATCTGATGAAGTGAGTCTGTGCTCACGAAAGCTCATGCTCAAAACTTTTCTGTTAGTCTATAAGGTGCCACAGGACCCTTCGTTGCTGCTACAGATCCAGACTAACACGGCTACCCCTCCGATACTAATCTCCTGGACTGTGCAGTTTGTCTCGCTGCCTTCTACTGTCTGAGTAGTTTGTTTTTAATTCTCTTCCATTATGTTTTCTTGGTGGTTCTTTTTTTTACGATTTACATCTGATTAGCAATACGACAAACCAACATGTTCCTCTAATTAATTGAATCAGTGGTACCTTCATCCACAACAGTTAATTTCTGTTTATTTGGTTTAAGTGACAGTGTATTAATTGACAACGAAAATGACTATTTGAAGAACAAAGATCATCTTTCATTCATTATCAACGAAATAAGAGGGAGATACACTGGAAATGACTAGTCCCAGCTAATTATAATTGAAAGAGGCTTTTTTTTGCTTCCCCCCGCCCCCAAACTGGCTTGCAATACCTTCTTGGAACACTATTCACATAAAATGAGAGGCCATTCTCAAATTGGTCTTACGATACTTTGATTCCAATGCTGTTCTGACCAGCTGTTTTATCCTCCTAAAAAACTGTCACGCAAAATGTTTTATACTCTAGTAGTTAACCTGAAGTATAGTTCTACCAAGTAAATACTGCAGCATGCTCTTAAGTTTAAAACACAACAAACCTTGCCCCAGGCAACGTAACCAAATTGTCCATTTACAGCTTCCTTACCACATCAAAGCAACACTCCTTCCATTTAACACAGCTCATCTCACAACTACTTACACATTGTAAAAAGCACACCTAATCTCTCTAATGAATCACTCAAATCCTGCCTGTCCCAAGGCCTGCCTGGTATGAGAACCACAAGCCAGACAAGAAAAACCAAACTCGTGTAAATTTACCTATTACCACAATTGTCAAATTGAAGAATCCCACTAGTCTAGGAAGATAAAAACCCAACAATATTAAATTCCTCTCATTTTATTCCACACCTTGATAGCTGAATAACTGACACTGATATATCTAGTAAAATAGAGATGTAAAAAAGTTCTCCCAATAAAACTTAAATGATGCAAACTGAAATTCTGTATTGCTTTTTGTTACCCACAGAGTGTAACCATGAGATAAGTTGTTCATGTGCTGGCACTACTGGCTGGAAGTAGCAGCGTTACTTATATACAGTGCTTTCTTGGGGGCAAAGGGTTTTTTTTAAAAGAGGAGCTGGTACTCAGCCAGCTGCCCCCTGCCCCTACCCTCTGGCCTGGCCAATGCCATGGCTGGGGCTGCCAAGATGCTGGTATTCAGTACTCACAAGTACCAGCACAAAAAAGGCACTGGTTATATAGCAACAGTACTATATAACGGATCTACATCGGAACGGTTTGCAATGAACAGCGGAGTCAAACAAGGGCGTGACCCTCTTCAGCATATTCTTCTCAGTCCCCCTAAACTGCGCATTTCAAAACTCATACAGTGATGCACTTCTCCAGATGAGATTAGATGACTCTTTTTACAACCTGGCAAGACTCAAGGCCAAAACGAATGTCAAGAAAGTCCTCTTTAGAGAGCTCCTCTTTGCAAATGATGCAGCTGTAGTCACTCAAAGACGACACACTACAGTCACTGATGGATTCTCTGTCCAGAGCCTGCAAGGTGTTTTCCGTTCACATAAGCATGAAGAAAACTGTTTTCACTCGAGGTATACTTCAGCAGCCCAGTGTCATTCTGGATAACACCCCATTAGATGTGGTTCAAAAATTCTGTTACCTTGGCTCTACTGTCACCACAAACGTATCCATGGACGAAGAAGTGAACATCGGTGTTGAGAAGGCAGCTATGATTTTTGGCAGACTTATGAAACTAGCATGGAACAATCCTAAGCTGACAGTGAAAGTAAAGATACTTATCACGCAAGTGTATTGAGTATCCTGCTATACGGTTCTGAGGCATGGACCGCCTACTCAAACCAGGAGCAAAAAACTGAACAGCTTTTGTCTACGCTGCTTCCGCAGAATTATGAATATCAACCTGTAAGATAAAGTTTCAAGTGCTGATGTCCTGTCAAAATCTGACATACCCAGCCTCATAGTGCTCCTCAACAGCAGAAGGCTACTTTGGCTTGGTCATGTGAGAAGAATTGGTGACAAATGTCTTCCCAAAGAAATCTTCTTCCGTGAGCTGGCATGTGGGTTGGAGAACAAAAGGAAGACCAAAGCTAAGATTCAAGGATACGTGCAAAAAATGCCATGAAAAAGTTCATCAATCCAAAATCCTGGGAATATAAATCATCAGATCGAAACACCTGGCAACGATCGCTACGACAGGGCACATCATCCTTCGATAGTATATGTGCAAGCCACACAGAAGAACTTTGTCTTAGAAGGAAAAGCTCTCATAATCAAGAATTCAGAAATAGACTGACATGGGGTTGTCATAATTGACCATGCAAATCCAATATTGGACAGATAAGATATGAGAGAAGCTGCAGACTCAAATACTGCCCAAAGATCCTCGCTGTTGCTGCTAATTACTGACTCTCGAGACGAAAAGGGGCCATTGTAATATATATTATATATATATATATGGAGATTCAACTGCCAAGATCAATCCTTCAGCCCTTCTAGAACACCCGAACATGCAACAAGACCTGAAACTTGCAGGCCTTTGCACTCTTCTGCATCACGTACCTAAGGAATTAATATTTGTATAGGCTGAACCTCTAGTCTGGCACCCTCAGGACCTAACCAATGCCAGATGACAGAACCTGCCAGACTTTGGGAGGTTGATATTTTTAGCACATTACCAATACTTTTGCTGCCTATTGGGCTCTTGACATTTAGGGGTAAATTACAGCTCAATTTCATGGAAAACAGAGCCAGGACTGGTGGCTGTAAACAAACTTTATAGGACCACAGGAAACTTAGCCAAACCCATGATAAGCGGTCATCTGTCTAACCAAAATCATGCCGGATTATGGAGTTTGCTGGACAAGTGTTCTGGATTACAGAGGTTCAACCCTGTAGTGTAATACAATACTCGTTCTTGAGAGAAAGGGGAAAAAATTGATACTTTTCAAACAGCAGACCAACATTAAGTCACCACCAGTATCATCTAAAGCTGCAGCGGTGGCTGAAACCCAAACTCCAGCAATGTAATTCAATTATACAGATTCAGCTTCCAGGTACAGTACACTCAATAGATCAACTGAAATTCAGGTTGAAGCCGTTCCATCACCCCATGATGACAAACAGAAAAACAGTCTAGCAAAGAAGCACAACACGTTACACCTGTATCCTTCTGCACAAGGAGCATGAGCATATTGATTCTGGTTCGTTCCACATGCATACACCCAAACACAAGTAGTAGTCAGGGTGAGCTACGTAGCATCAACCAGACTTTCCAGATACAGGTTATTCGTTGCTACATTTGTGTGAAGTCAGTAGTATTAAATAGCCACTGATATCTAATCAGAAGTAGAGATTCTTACAGAGCTAGTAATCTGCTGAGTAACCGACAAAATTTCTGTTGCTGATTACTCGATTAACTGCTCCACAACCAACCGGCTGCTCTGTATTTAAAAGGGTGAACCAGCACACGGGCTGGCTCAGCTTCTACAGCTTCTGTCCCTGCTGTGGGGATTGGACTCTTCACCCCACCAATCCTGCCACTCTTAAAATTCAAAAGGCAGAACAGCAGATGGGGGGCAGGCCAGGACGGAGTGGTGGTGAACAGAAGCTGAGCCATCCTGCATACTGGTTCACTATTTTAAAAGCAGAGTAGCAGTGGGGGAAATCTGCCTGATCGCAGTGAAAAACAGGGCTAGAGGCTGAGCCAGCCTCTTTCCATTTACTTGGTGGGAGGGGGCTGCGAGTAACTAGTAGCACTAACCAATAAGCAGATGCTTATATGTTAGTCATGTAACTGGATACTCTATGACATCCCTAATGAGAAGCTGTACTACATACATCTATATATAAAGTGAGGATTGAATCATAACTTCTAAACTCCCATGAAGGTTGACTATGAGATTGCAAACCAACATCTGCGTAATAAAAAGCTATAGACAGTCTTTCTTTAATCTAAACAAGAGCCAGCCATCTTCAAATGGCCAATCACTTTCAAGAACAGTCTTTGCTTACTGTTACCATAGGACAGGCTGTCAGCCCATTATTTTACATGGTGTCTCAGAAACAAAGAGCAAACACTTAAAATGGAACACACCATGTGTTTCCTTTAACAAATTTTAGCACTGTTTTAAATCTGTTATGTAGAATGGCCTTGATTTTTACTCCAACCTAGCTTTTTTTTTTTTGCTTGCTCCTCTGAGATTTTTTTTTCTGCCACACTAAGAAATCAACACACATTAAACTATCTAAAATTCCCTCTGTGCAGGGGAGTTCATGCAGCACTTCAGTCTTTTAAATAAGGAATAAGTGGGTCTTACAGGGTGCTTAGGCCTCCTGAAGTTGTAATTTATTCCACATGACTACAAAGCTCACCAGCACACTTTTCAGTCAGCATTAAAAAAAAATTTTTCAAAGAACTTATGTTATAATCCTAGTCAGAAACAGAAGCAGAAAGAAGATACTTGACTAGCAAATTATGTACCCACATGCATTTTTAATAATGGGTAAAAACAGCCTCCAGTTTGTAAAAAAATCTCAAATGCTTGCTTGGTTCTGAGATGTTTAAAAATCTTAAGTTCTCTGCTCACAGTATTACCACCACACAGATCACTACTAGAGTGCTGCAAATCTATAGATATCTGCCTTATATCTACAGCTCATCTGTGCAAATGCAGATACAAACTCTGTATCCTCAGAGCTCTACAGCTTACCTATATAAAAAGAACAAGCAGTCCTGTTACACTTTAAAGACAAACAAATTTTTAATAACTAACTTTTTCAGGTTTTCTGAAAATCTGTAACGGGTCTTACCCATGAAAGCACATTACCCAATACATAAATTTGTTAGTCTTTAAGGTGCTACAGAATACTTGTTTTTGTGAAGCTACAGACTAACATGGCTACCCCTCTGGAACTAATCACCTACATAGTTGCTTGTTTAAGAATCATAGGCTATGAAACTGCAAGAAAGAATGCCTAGCTCTGTATTGCTCCACTAAAAATGGAGTAATATTAGTCATCCAATTTCCCTGATAAGAATTTTAAAAATAAGTGTCTCCACATTTGCCAATGTAGGATTCTGTCCAGGTCATTCATCCCAATGACGGCCTAAACAGAGTCAAAAGCAACATGGATATCATCTCCGCACCAGATGTCTGCACACACTGTCAGAAGAGGTAAAGTGGGCCAACCAATGAGGATCATTTAACCTGAGCAGACGCACAAGTCTATGGGTAACGTTTTTGTCTGTCAGAAGTAAATCATCATCATTTGTTTGTTTAACAAAAAATTCTTTTCCTCTAGGGTAAACAACACTTGAACTAAACTGAGTTTCATACTCAGTCATTTAATTACTTGCATTGTTGGAGGTCAAAAAGATGACTTTTTAAGAAGAGGATGCAGAACATGATGAACAAATTGGTCTGTGCACAGCAAACTCTCTCTGCAGAAAACTCTGGCTAGGTTAGAAAGAATATTGTTACACCAAACAGAAAAGTCAGTCAGGGCAGTCTGAAGATGGAAAAGTCAATTGAGAAAGGAGTACAAATTACTGTCATAGGAAAAACTTTGCATGCTCAGGTTACAAATTTGTAAAACTTGAACCTCTATAATCCAGGGCTACAGGAGAAGCATCTCTTGACAGAAGTGACCACCAAAATACCCCGACAAAACTTCTGTCACAGTCTGCATCTACACATAAAAGCAGATGGAAAGAGCAGTCTGCCCTCTCGACAGAGCAGCCAGACTGCTTGGCCCTCAACAAAACGGCCGACCAGAAGTGCTGCAAACAGGACTGCCCAGTGAACCGGAAACCGTGTCTGTTGGCAAAAGGGCCCCCCAGAGCGTCTACATGGCTGTTCTGTCAACAGGAAACTGTCAAGAAAGGCATTATGCCCAAACACAGAGGTGTAACGCTGCTGGTGAATGTGCCGAGTTTTGTCGACAGATTGTTGACACAGCAAGTTGTGTAGAGGCTCCATGGCTTTTTCCGACAAAAGCCCAGTTTTTCCAGAAAAATCCTCTGGTGTAGGCATAGCACACGGGTCCTTAAACCCAGAACACCCATGGTTCAGACCCTGGCAGGGGAAGAGCTCTGCTACTCCCCCTCCCTCCCAGCTAGGGAAATGGCAGCACAGTTCCATGCTTCTCTCCAACCACTCCCAGAGTGGAGATGTATGTATCTGAGACAGAGCCCAGCAGGGAGGCACAGAGCCACTTTTCCCTGGGAACAGCACCTCACCCACATCCTCCTCATGCCCAGCCCCTGCACTTCCCTGACAAACCCACCCTCCCTCTGAAACCACACCCCCCAGCATAAACCACCATGGTCCAGAAAACTCCATAATCTGGTATATCCTATTTCCCAGGGTTGCCCGATTAAAGAGGCTCAAATGTATATACACATTTTCACAAATATCAGAGCACGCTTTGATTCTAGAGCATATTATTTAGTCCCACAATAGCCAAAAGTATGAAATTCAGGGATACTGAACTAACCAGCTGGGGGGCTACAGAGGGAGGAGGATGTGGGCTGGAGGCATTACAGCAGACATTTTCCATACCTTTCTGTTTCTTCAGCAAAAAAGCGTACTGGACCTGTTTCACATATTAACATTTTTCTCGTATAGCACAGTGCTGAAACAGTGAGACCATATTTCTATTTCTTTTAAAGTCATTATACCATAAAGATTAGCCTAGAAAAACAAAACCCAAATCCCTTGAAACACAAACAGGAGTCTCTCTTCCCAATGGAGTACTACTTTCCTTTCTGGAAGCAATCTTGCCCTCCTCTTTGAAACCCTAGTTTTGGGCTTGAGCCAGAGTCCATTCAAGTCAATGGGGGTGTTGTCATTGATACCTACCACCTTTGTTTCAAGCCCTTTAAAGTTTCATACATTTACTAAAAAGAAAGTTTTCCAGTTACTTGAAAGTTTTCAGTACAGTGCCTATGCTGTAATATTGTAAAGCATAATATTTATACAACATTGCCTAATAGCATATGCAGACATGGTATTGCAAAACACACATGCTGAAAGCTGTATTTTGACCATTACTTAAAATAGCTCATGAGCAAATTTTTTGGGAAATATCAATTTTTTTTCATCTCATTTAATTCCAACAGTTAAAATGGGTACATCAGGCCCAGGCTTCTTTTATTCAAAACAACCTGATATTAAAGCAGAATTCAGTTCAAAGTCTAGTCAATGAAGAACTTCTGCTAATATGTACAACCACACTTTCCTAGAGAGCAGCATTTCTCACTCCTTCATTGCTGTTTAAAAGAGCCTCACAAAGGAGAGAGGAAACTATGGCGCTGAGGGTGGGGGGTCACAATGCAACTAACCCACGAACACACACACTGAAGAGGTCAGACTTCTTTCAATTATATATTTCTTATTTTGGTATTATTTGCAACAACTGTAGTTAAAAATGGGACTTCTGGCTAAAGTTTTTAAAATGACAACGTTCCTTAAAAATCCATACAGCTTTCATTCCCCCAAGAGAAATGGCTAAAGTTGACAAATGCAAATTATTGCCATTTTTCAGGAAGACACCAGTCCCACTGTTCATTCCTTCAGTGTTCCTGCCCCAAGTACGTATGCAGGGTGGACACGCTAAGATACAAAACTACACTAGGTATTGTTTGGGGGTGGTGGTGGAGCTGTATTCACATAAAACCACTCACCATATGGAACTTGTGCATTGACTGCTTGGGCACTGTATTGTGTTATATAAAAGTTAGCATGGTAACAAGATAACACAACAACACCATCCAAATGAATGACCAAAACATCCGAGAACTAAAAAGAGACAAAATAGTGAAAGAATCTCAACTAGGAAAGCTGCTTAAAGAAATGTTATTCTATTGGTGTAAACAAGAGGCATCTATTTAACTTTGACCCTGTTAAGTTCAATGCAGGATTTCACAGAACACTTACATTATCATCAGGTCCCTCTGAAGCAAATCATTCCTCATTAGGGCGCTGAGTTGTTCATCACAACTGTGTACTGTCTGCTCTATTTAAACCTTATGTACATTTAGGTTCTAAACAATTCCTCCTTCAACTCTGCATTACAGATTTTCCAACAAGCTTCATCTCTGTGCTGAGGGCAACACTGCTTTGACAGTTATCCAATTTTCTCTATAAATATAAAAAAAAGATTTGCTTCCATGGATAATGTACCGCGAACTGCCCAGTGACAAAACATCTTATCTTGACTAGATCTCTTAATGCCTCTTCAGATGAGTTAGTTGTTACATACTTGCACAGATCACTGTTTCACTAACCAACAATTTTGTAGCTCACAAATGTGTTGGTTCAAAAGCTGTTTTTCATTTTTAAGTCACGTGCTTTGAAGTAGAGGGGAAAGAAAACATCACTAGTCACTTTTCTCATTAAGTTTTTCTTTTATAACTACTAACTTCTTGGAGTACTTTTAAATTAACAGTTTTGAACCCAATTTCCACCACCCCAATAACAAAATTAATTCCTAGTGAACAACATCAAATTGCAGAATTCTGAAAGAGGGCTTGCCGACAAATATTTAAACATAATCTTTAATTCTTTTGGTTGAACTGTAAACCAAAAGCACACACACACTTGCTTACAGTATTTGGTAAAAGACAGCAGCCCCTTGAGCCATTTATACGATTTTCAGATCTGTATTACAGTAGAACCTCAGATGTACGAACATCTTGGGAATGGAGGTTGTCTGTCACTCTGAACAACACATTATGGCTGCTCTTTGAAGATTCTGTTGTAAATCTGTAACTTAACACAGCTTTGAAACTTTACTATTAAAAAAGGGGTATGTTTTTCTTCCACATAGTAATTTACATTGAACACAGTACTATGCCTGTTTTACTTTATGGTCTTTCTGTTGCTATCTGAGTATGTACTTCTGGTTCCAAAAGGCATGTTATTGATTGGTCAGTTCGTAACTCTGAGTATGGACCTAGCAAAGGGCTTATATAATTGTGTATTTAGGACTCAAAATCACAGTATACAAGGCTGCATTGCAACTCAAACTAATGTCAGTAGCTAATCTGTTGCTGAAACCATTGGAATAATTCATTTTAATGATACAGTATACTCACTCTAACAGAAGGCTGCATGGCATGCAATTTTGATTGCCAAATTGAAACATGAGTCTCAGAACTTAGTAACTCATTTTAAAGTAAACGGTACAATGTAAGGAACCTGACTTGGCATGAGATTCTCTTTCTAAAGAGACACTCACTCTTTTCCAGTAGTTTGTCTAGCTGAAATCAAGTCACAGCCAGCCAAAATTTAAACAAAAAGTTATGCTATCTACTGAGACTCAAAAACTGTATTTTCCTCAAACTTTAAAATGTAGAGTTGAAGAACCTCTTTTGAGATGTTTCCATATCTCAATCAATAGAAACTATGGATCTTCATAGATGTCAGGAGATGAAAGAAAACAAGGAGACAGGCTCCCATACTAAGGTCTGGGGCTGCATATGATGAACACAGCTCATGTCAATGGGAGTTTGCAAAGGAGAAATATTGATAGAAGAGCAAAAGAATTTTTAATTGAATTTCCAGGCAGAGAAGTTTTCAAGTTGCCACTCCCTCCCTGCCCTCTGGTTCTGCTCTTCTCTCTCCTTTAGTTTACCTTCAGCTACCCTTTTGTCTTCCAGCTTTATCCTCAAAGATCACTGGTCTCTCAACTCCTGCATTCTCATCTGTTCTTCATTCAACAAATTATAGTTCCTCCACTTGTCCTTTTATAAATTCCCACTATTCATTGGATTATGCTGGCATTAAGATTTCAGTCTCTATTCAGCAAGCTTTTCTTTTAAGTGACTGAAAAGAGGCAGCAACCATTCAAATAGGACTTTTCAGTGTGTGCCTGGTATAAAGAAATTGAGGGACATTGCATGGAAAACCTGGATCGGCCCCCCAAGTATAACACCACATTCAGCACTATTATAATATCCAATAATGGAAGAAATAACTATTACTTATTCCCAGCAGTTTAACTGATTTGATAAATACATTGATCCAGCAGAAACAGAAGACTCATTTAGCAAGGGCTGCCCATTGAAACTGGTTAGGGCTAAGCTATTCACAGCACAACACACTGTATAACACAGTAATTGGCCACACACACGCGCGACCATGCTGTCTATATTCCCACATACATGCACCAACATATTCAGCTCAGGGGCTGAGCTACCAAAACATAGGACACACGCATTTGTTTTAAAAGTCAATGACTTCATAAGCATCCTGGTAGACACTGCTATGTTAAGTTCTCAGCAACAGGATGAGGGTCCTGCAGGGGGGCCAGGAGGGATCCAGGTAGTGACAGGGTTAACCACTAAGAGCAGCAACTCCTCACCTGGCTCAAACACCCGCAGCTAGGATGGAAGTAATAAGTCTAGGAGATCTCCAGGCTTGGACACGGAAGACCATACGGCATCAAAGGCTGAAAATAACCTTGAAGCCAGCGAAACCCTCATCCATCCAAAGCAACAAGTCCCTACGCTCCCAGCCTCCCACTCAAAGCTAACTCCTTGCGATCGGCTGCGGCTGGCGATGGGCAAGGGGGGATGAGGCAGCGGAGGAGGGAGGAAAAAAGCGGCCCCGGGCCCCGTTCCGGGGGGACAACCCCGCCCCGCCCCCCACAGAGGCACAAGAGGAAAGAACCACTGTCCGGCGCGGGGAGCCAGCCCCGGGGGACACGCAGCGCTCGGGGGGGGGGGGGGCTCGTCCCGGCGCGGGGCTACCCCCCGACCTAGGCGGGAGGCGAGACAACCCCAAGCGCAGCCCCGGAGCGACCGACGCGGCCGCAGCGAAACTCCTGCAAGTTCTCCGCGCCCCGGAGCAGCCCGAGCCCCAGCAGCGCACCCCGAGTGCGGGGGGACCCGGCACCCCCAAAGGCCGCCCCGGGCTTGCACGGGGCCCGCGGCAGGAGCAGCCGCTCCAGGGGGTGCGGCCGTAAAGCCTCGGGAGCGCGGGAGAAGGGCGACCTGCCCGGCCCAGGAGCGGCGGGCCCGGGTGCAGAGAGGGGCCGGGCGGACAGACTCCCCGCTCTCCCTGGGTTACCTGCGCTGCCCGAGCTCGCCGCCGCCTCCAGCCAGCGAGCGGCCGGACGGGCCCGCCCCACGCGGGACAGACAGACCGACCGACCGACCCAGCGGGCGCCGCTCCGCCTGCAGCCGCCGGGTGCCCGAGCCCCGCCGCCGCCGCGCACAGCCCGCTCACTCTGGGGCGGCGGCAGCGCCGCGCCGCGCCATCCTCCGCCTCTTCCTCCCCCCCCCGCGCCGGGCGCCGCGAGCCAGGGGCAGCCGCCAGCCGGCCCGTGGGGCAGGGAGCGGGCTGGGGCCGCCGGGCGTGGGGCGCCGCCTGCTGCTGCGGCTGCGAGGAGGGTTCGGCGCCGCCTGGCGCTGGCGCTGCCGCCAGCCGCGTGCCCGGGGCCCTGCCCAGCCTGCCGCTCAGCCCCACACACCTCCACGTGCCCCCACCCCCTGCGCTCAGCCCCTCCCCGCCTGCCCCACACACCCTGTGCTCAGCCGCTGTCCACATGCCCCCACCTTCTGTGCTCAGCCCCTCCCCACCTGCCCCACATACCTGCGCGTGCCCCCACCTCCTGTGCTCAGCCCCTCCCCCTATGCACGTCCAACTGCCCCACACCACCTGTGCTCAGCCCCTCCCCACCTGTCCCACACACCTCCATCTGGCCCTGCCTGCCCCACACCACCTGTGCTCAGCCTTTCCCCCTCCTGTGCCCAGCCCCTCCCCACCTGTCCCACACACCTCTAGCTGTCCCCACCTACCCCACACAGCCTGTGCTCAGGCCCCTCCACCTCTGCCTCACACACCCTCCAACTTTTGCCAACTTCCCCACGCTTGCTCCCTGACTCCGTGCTAATGCCTTTCCCACACTTGCCCCACACACCTTTGTGACCCTATGACCTGCACACCTGTCCCTATTTTCTTTTTAGTTATCACCTGTAATTAGTTGGGTTCAGAGCCCATTGACTAGCCGAGCCCCATGCTCATGCCCTTCCTCCACCTCCCTCTCCCATCCCTCCAACTGTATCTTGTCCCCCTGCTCATTCCTCTTCCTCAAATGCCTCACATACCCTCCAGTTGCCCCAGCTCCCATGTTCATGCTCCCTCCTCCTACCCCCACTCCCATGCTTAGGTCCCTTACCCCTCTTCATGCCTCTTAACCCTATCTGTCCCACACCCTGTACCCATGTTCATGCCCTCCCCTCACCTGTCCTACACAGCCCTACAACAGACCCCATCCCCTTTCTCCCCCCACATTCTGTTGCAATACTAATGCCCTGTTCCATATCTGCCCCACCCAGCCCTTTGTTCTTCTGCAGAAATGTATTCCCCCAGCCATGCATACATGCCTCCCAAGCATTTCATACTCCATATACACCCCTGTCCCTGTTCCATCTCCTGGATTGTCCCATTCAGCAGATCTCCATGTCCTCTGTCTGGCAGCCTCTCTGTCATTCACTTGCCAGTTCTAAGCATCTGTACTTATTATATCAAGCCTCCCTGTCTGCCTAGATCCCATTTCCGTTTTCCAGCACCCCACTTTCATTCAGTTACAGGCTTCAACTTTTCTCCACATTTTTTCTTGTTTTGTTTTGTTGCCATCTCCTTATCTTTCCTCTTCACAACATGAAATGGTCATCTGCTTTCTTCCCTTTCCATTCAGTCCTTTTGTCTTACTTCAGGTAACTCAAACACCAGTAGTCTGTTCCTCTCTGTCTGTTACTCTTTCATTGCTTTTAATAAACATGCTACCTATTTAGAATCATAGACTACTAGAACTGGAAGGGACCTCAAGAGTTCATCAAGTCCAGTCCTCTGTCTTCATGGCAGGAACAGGCATGTCTACATCCATGGTGTCCAACCAGTTCTGAAGCAGCAGCCAATATAGCAGCTACTTCTATTTAGCCACATTATTCTCAAAATATATTTATCATTCACACCAACTAGCCACACTCAACCAGCCAAATAGCTACATGTGGTTAGTGGCTAAATGTTGGAGACCACGGAAGACCATACCTGATAGATGTTTATCTAACCCGCTCTTAAATATCTCCAGTGATGGAGATTCCACAACCTCCCTTGGCAATTTATTCCGGTACTTAACCACCCTGACAGTTAGCAAGTCTTTCCAACCTAAACCTCCCTTGCTGCAGCTTAAGCCCCTTGCTTCTTGCCTATTGTCAGAGATCAAAGAGAACAATTTTGCTCCCTCCTCCTTGTTACTTCCTCTTAGATGCTTGAAAACTGCTTTCATGTCCCCTCTCAGTCTTCTCTTTTTCAAACTAAACAAACCCAATGCTTTCATTCTTCCCTCAGAGGTCATGTTTTCTAGACCTTTAATCATTTTTGCTGCTCTTCTCCAGGCCCTCTCCAGTTTCTCCACATCTTTCTTGAAATGTGGCGTCCAGAACTGGACATAATACTCCAATTGAGGCCTAATCAGTGCAGAGTAGAGCAGAAGAATTAATTCTCATGTCTTGCTCAAAACACTCCTGTTAATGCATCCCAGAGTTATGTTTGCTTTGTTTGCGACAGCGTCACACTCTTGACTCATATTTAGCTTGTGGTTCCCTGTGACCTCCAGATCTCTTTCTGAAGTACTCCTTCATAGACAGTCACTTCCCATTTTGTTTATGTGAATCTGATTTTTCCTTCGTAAGTGAAGTACTTTGCATATATCCTTATTACATTTCATCTTATAAAAAACACATTCTCCGTCTCCATCCTAGCATCCCTGGGCTTCATGAATCCCTAAATTCCTTTCCTTGCAAGTGCATTCCAGTGCTTTACCCAGAAACAAAGAAGTCACATTTTTAAAGTATAACTTGGTCTGGATTTGTGTTATCAGCAAATTAAACCTTTATGTGCATTATTTGTATATGCTACAGTTTGCTAGGATTGCATATTCCGTGTAGGCAGTTGGAACACACAGTTCTGAGAGGCCAGTTGCAATTCACCCCCTGCACACTGTCTTCTAGATATCAGTTTGTTAGGAATTTTGTCAGCATTTCCTTTCAGACTCCACTCTTCAGTCTCCTGGCAGTGAGACCAGTGTAAAGGAAGACTAACTACGTTGTTACAAAAAAAGTTTCACTAGCTCATGAAACTGGTCTAAATCAGAGGAGAATTATGCTATTTCTTTTTAGATTGGGGGAAGTACTGAAGTTATTTTAAGATGGCACAGGATGTTTTTTTTCTCAGTATTAGCATTCAGATAAGGCTGGAAAGAGTATAAGCGCATATACCTTGCCCCCTTTTCACCACTTGTGACTTTGTAGTGCATGTGGAGGGGAAGGGATGATGGCAAGTGGTGCCAGAGATTGATGTGGGTTGACCAGTCTACTTCAAAGAATGGTTGGGTATCTGAAGATTTACTACTGTAGTTGAGAGCTAATAGAGACTATACTGTCCTTCAAAAGCTATAAGGTGAGACCGCATTGTTTGTGGTCCATATGCAGAAACAGCATGTGAGGATCAGAGGTGAAAGTAAAGCAGCATTCCCTGGTGCACCACTCCAGTGAGAGCCGCCTGGGGTGATCCACTGCAGGAAGGTGGCCTGCTTCCAGGAGAGCTCCTGGGGCTCTCTGGTAGGCTGCCATGCTAAGCAGCAGGCAGGTTAAAGGGATGGCAGAGGACATGCTCCACACTAGCCTTGGGCCTTCCAAGTCCCTGCCCAGGACAACATTAGATCCCCACCCCCGCCAACCACACACACATTCCTACTGATGCTGCTTGTTGCTTGCTCTTCCCCTCCTGTTAGTGCAAGGGAGAGAGAGGAAAGTGAACAGCTTTCCTGCCTTACTCTACCTCCTGGCTCTTGCTGGGAGGGGGCAGGAGAGTGAGTGACCCACTGCCTGCCTGGAGCACATCCACACCAACCATCTACCTTGGCCCCCCACAATCCCACCACCCTGCCCTCCTACATCTAAGCCCCCCAACCCCTTACCCTGAGCCTCTTGCACTCCACCCTACACTCAAACTTCTTACAGGTACTGTCATATCGCACCCCTCCAACCACGTGCTCTGAGCCCCTGGGGAGGTTAATACAACAGTACCTATAAGAAGTTTAAGTTACTTTCACTGCTGAACTAAAGATAATGTATCTTTAGTATACCAATAAGATTGACAATTTGCACTGCCCCTTCACTATTGGCCCCATTCTTTCCAGAGCACAGAGCCAGGCCGTCTTCTCACTTTGCCCCAGGACCCGCAGTAGTTTTTGGCCATGCTGTTGATGCTCGAAAAGCAGTTGTGGGTATGATCTATCCAACTTCTTCCAAAGCATGGCCCGAAGGATGTTTCTGCTAGAGAATGAGCCATAATGTAATTGTTTTACCATCTGAGAGTGGAAGCTGAAGAGGAGATAGTCAGCAAAGGTGTGTTTCTAGTTTGAAGGTTAGGTCTGGGTTTGCACAGATCTGAAATTCAAAGCAGAATTTGGCGTTGAACTAAAACTGTACAAAGAGTCAGGGCCATAACCTAGGCAACCAACCTGGATCAGGTTTTGCACACCTCGGTTTATTTCCTTAATGGATCATTTGAAATTAGAGCCTTTTATGACTTGATGTGCTATTATTTCAGATCTGTATGCAATATAAAAGAGATTAAATATTTCCATTCTGTAGACTCTTTTACCATAAGCTGTTTAGAAGTCCAGATTATACTCTGGGTAATATCATACATACGTGTGCTTTTCTGTGTGTGTGACCTTAGAGATTCTGCCCTGAAAATCCAAAACCTACTTCCTCAACATTATAATATTTTAGAACTCCTTAACTGTGAAGATGATCTTGAGTTGTGAGGTAACACGAAGGATAAGCCGTTAGTTTCTAATACATGAGAGACCTGGAGCCTTGATTCTGCAGTAGGAGCTGAATGGGACTCTGTGAAGCGGTATAGTTGATTCAGAGACTCACAGCCTACGTTTGCAAGCAAGTGTGGAACTGCCACTTCTTAACCATCATGAAGATGGGCCAGGAGGGATGTGCTAGGTTGATTTGATCTTCTGTCTGGCAGTTGGCTTTAAGAATTTGCTCTTCTTTTAACTCAAGTTAGCAGCGGGAATTAATGCCCAGGGAGGAATCATGGTTGAATCTGAGATGGTAACCTAAACTGAAAGTCAATTTACTGTATCTTCACTGATATTTTAAACCTCGTCATGTAATCTGTTGTAGCTGTCCAAAGTGAAGGTAAACCCTTTTTCTTTCTCCCAAGACAAGTCTTAAGTGACAGTTTCATGGGAGAACTGGACTGGGGAAATACAATGAGTCTGCTATACAAAGACAATGACACATACTGAAAGTAACGTGGCTCCTGCCACATCTCCAGAATATCAGATATTCCAGTATTTCTGGGACTAGCTTGGGCCCACACCACCAGTGTTTCCTCACACTCATGGAGGATGCCATTTTGAAGAGTGCATGACATCATGTCGGTAGGGGGCAGGTCTGCATGCTCCTCAAAATGGTGTTCCCTGTCCACCATTATGTTCCATCCACACATCTGGTTTTGTCTCAGTACCATGAAGGAGACAAAACTACACAAAAAGGAGGACTGCACTGCTTGAAACTGGAAAAATGACTTGCATAATTGAATGACTAGTAGTTCAAATCCTTGCTTGGGAAAGGTGATGGCCTTGGTGGTTAAACCAGCAGCCATCTTTTTACTACAAAAATTAGTATAGAATCCAAACATTGACTCAGTGTTCTAACAGTGACTAGTTCGTTATCCATATCTTGTATAATCCAGTAAAAATTGTTCACAATGGCAGTAACCATAAAGAAATAAGATCTTCACTGCATCTTATGAGCAGGCAAACATGTAATACTAAGAGAAGATGAGACATCTGGAGCTTATTTATAAAATTATATACAGATGCACTGAATGTGATCAAATATGGAAGCAGTTTCACACATCTAAACCCCTGGAAAAATACATATTTCAATAATATGTTCACTAAATTCCATGTTCCTGTTTTTTAAACGTAAGTGCCTTTTACCTGCACACTCTCTCTCTCTCTCGATCTCTCTCTGTCCTGGAAAGTTAGTCATGAAAATCCCATAGAAGCTAGGGAACTAACTTCTCTTTATTGTGAGCTTGAAAAATTATTGTATTTGCGATCTGAGTTGAAAAAACAAATCCAGGAAATTCAGAACTAAGATGGTCTCTGCCCGTTCACTTTGTTTATATATAATATTAAAGAATTCTTTAAACAGTGGATGATTTTACTCAAGTTGATGGATAGCTTGCTGGTTTGAGCATTGACATTGTAAAGCCAGGGGTGTGAGATCAATCCTTGAGGAGGTCACTTAGGGGTCAGGGCAAATAGACTTTTTAAAAATATATATATATATCTGTCAGGGATGGTGCTTGGCCATGCTGGGAAGGCGAGGGACTCAATGACCTCTCAAGGTCCCTTCCATTTCCATGACATATGTACGTACGATTTGAAACATGCTGCCTTCTGCTGCAACAGGCCTTGTCAAGGAAACTCTTTCAGCCTAAATAGGGTTTTGTTTACTTCAGGTCAGACCAGAAATATTTTCCTTTCATAAAGCAATGAGAAAATTCTGAACCTTAAAAAAATATCTGAGATGAGCATCACTACAATCAGCTGCGATAAACATTGTGTGGATGAACAAATGAATTGGCCCTAAATTAAACAGCTCTTAAATTATTATAATTTTAAACCATTGCAGTTCAGTATTGTTACTGAATGTGCTTTGCAGAGTAGTTATGATTCATGCAGAATACTGTAAATGTTTTTCAGGGTTTGACAGCTTGCCCACTATGTGTATTTAAGACCAGAATTCTAATCGCAAGTTGTAAGTGTTCTGTTACAGGCCTGTAGTGTAAGACAGTTTTGAGTAAATAACAATGGCAGCTCCTCGAAGATCCTTTACAATGATAGGAAAGAAAAACTTCTAATCCCCAGTGCTACCTCTTATCTGTTTTAATGCAGAGTATATGCCCAGGACTTTTCCCAGCAGAGACTGCAGCATCATTCCAAAGGCCTGGGGAGGGTAAAGAACCCCATGAGAAGCAGAGGGAAGGCTGGGAAGACTGAGCTATGGGTTGGAAGTTGCCAGGGAGCTGAAGTGAGGAGGGTGGAGGCTGGCAGAGGGAGGGAGGTGTATGGATGGTGAGTTTGGAGCAGATGTGGGGTGAGTGCAGGGAGCTTTAGGTGAGGGCACTGATCTGAGGGTGGGGAGCCTGAACTGAGAAGGACTAGGTGGGGACAGAAGTGATAGTAGGCTGGGGGATGGGATTAATGGCTGGAAGGGTGACAGGCAGATATGGGGATGAGAACTCCAGCAGGAAAGGCCAAAATCACCTTATCCTGTACAAGTGTGAAAGTGGACACCCTGGTGGCTAAGGTTTGGGCTGGACCATGCAAAGGTATTTCAAAAACCAAGAGACAGACTAAAAGAAATACAGTGCAATCTTTTTTCAGAAAGGTCATGATTTTCTGGGGCTAATCTCATGATTGACAGGGCATTGGCAGGGAGGGGTCCAACTCAGGATATTTTCTCTCTTGAAGATGCTTCTTTGTCAGCATTTCAGCTGTTTGGAGTTTATTTATTAATACTGGCAAACACTGTACATGAGTGGGACACTGAGAGAGACAGCCAGTGAGTGTGTGTGTGCATGCTTTGGTAGTGAAGCCAGGATGTTATTCTGAATAGAGTCTCAGTCAATCAAGCACAGGGGCCTGGCCTTCAAACATTCTTCCGTGCTGACTGCAGCTGGACAGAATACTTGCAACCTCCCACTGGGGGAAGGGAAGATAGTGTCCTTTCTCCCCCTGTCCTTCCACTGTCTGAGAAGATGGTACAGTAGCTAGGGACGTGCCACTTTATTAACCCCCCTCAGCAGCCTCCTTAGAGGGTGTGATTTGAAGCCTTGGGAGAAGGGAAGTAATTTACTCCTCCTATGCATTCTGTGGTGAATCTGGCCCTCTTGCCTGTGTTTTTAATTGTGCTTGGGTAGAAAATGGTGCACTGTTGAGAGTGAGAGAGCGAGCGAGAGAGAGCACTAAACAACTGGCTCACACGTCCCTTTTCAGAAAAAAGGTTTTATATTGAGAAGTCTGAAAAATCCTTCTCTTGTGTACATCAAGCCCCACACATACCTTTGTGATGACTTGGTTTAAATTCCAGCTTTTTAAAGAGTTGGGAGCTAATTAGCAGTCGGGTAATTGAAATAGGTGCACGTGACACGTTTACCTGTGGCTGTTAACAAAATGTTAGAACATATGCAATAGTATTTACCATCAGTTATTAAGTATTTTCATTGAAGGGAATTTTGCTACAGTGGGTAGCAATGCCTCCTTTTGCACTACAGAAATAAATTATCAGCTCTTTTCTTTTGCCTAGGGCTTGAGACGGAGAGGTATTGAGCATCCTTCAGTATCACTAAATTCAGTGGGAGTGGAGAGTGCAGAACACCTCACAGGATTTGCAAGGCTCGAGAGTCTGAAACTTTAACCATGTAAAATAGTGGGAAAGGAAGACTGTAACATTAGCCAACTACAAAGGGTTTGGATACATTTAGTTAATGAAAGCCCTTGCTTGGAGGTAAGGTTGGGTCACTTATGTCTGCAAAATAACAGCCCTGACAAGGAACATATGAATGCCAGATGGCTGGAGCTGTTCCATTAATGAACTGATGTTTTCATTGTTTTGAATGTGATTGTGTAGCTTTTGGTGTATAATGATTTGATTGTAGCATTAAAACCCTTGGATAACTTTCCCATAATTATTCAGTCCTATGCATGTGAAAGGGGGCTATACCTCTGAGCTGTGTTGTCCATTGGTCTCAATGGCACCACCAGGTGCTCAGCACCCTTGGAAGTGAAACCAGTGCCTATCTATGTCATGCCGTTTTCTGCATGGATGCAATGCCAAAGAACAGTGGTTTCTTTTCAATTCACTTGTGCTGAAACTCAGTTAAAGGCAAGGAGATTAACAGGGAGGAATATGTCCCTGTTAGTTTACAGAGGTGTGTGATTGGGGAAATTCCGTCTGGACATAAGAGTTTGTCTTAAGTGCCTTACAAGAGTACTGCACAGAACATCTAATTTACTCAGAGTACCATTAGCTTAAATGTATTTCTAATTAAGGGACACAGGATTCATAATTAATTAGTGTCCAGCCAAATTGCACCTCAGGTACTCTTTCTCCAAGCATGCTCAGCACTCTTACAACTACACCACACATTCACTGTCAGGATGGCCATATAACCACTCTCAGTGGCACAGATCCCCTTCTTCCAAGCCACAGTCATATACAGTGCTCTTGCTGGTACCACACATATTTTCTTACTCAGAAACAATATATAATAAGCTAATGCTGCACTTGTGTCTATGTCCATGAGAAGCTGTGGGTCACCCAAGTACCCTGAGCCTGAGAAGACCTATTGGACTTGGAGTGTTGTTGGGAAAACTGGGGAGAAGTGTTGTGGATGTGTAGGAACTAGACAGCAAAGCTTCTTGCTGGCACCTGGGCTTTCCACACACATCCATGCCCAACTTGACTGGAATTCAAATCCCTTACCCCTATCCCTCCACCAGTAGGGAAGTTCTGGTCCCTAGTTCTACTCCAGTTGTTAGCCCATCTTGTTCATGAATGAAGGACAAGAGATTAGGAAGATGGAGGAGGGAGCCTGGAAAAAGGGAGCTGAATTGCTCACTGGGGACAGGGAAATGCAGCAGCAGAAGAGCCCTAGTGCCCATCTCTGCTCCCCAGGAGGGAGGGCATCTGGCCCTTCCCATCTTTTGTTTCCTGCCAGCCTCTGTGGGATGTACTAAGTTTGACAGGAAGAGGCCCAGTTCCACAGTGCTGATAAAGTCTCAGAGCAGGGATCTCATTCTGAGGAGAAAAAGTAGGTTCATCAGAGGGAGCAGAGAGGCTAGCTGTCCTTCTTGGGCAGGGGTTTGCAATCAAAATAGCAAGAAGAGTCATTTTTTTTCAGTTTTGGTAAAAAAAATAATTTGAGAACTGCAATGCATGTGAATAAATGGTCCTTAATAAATAAATAATGTCAAACCATACTTTTTGTAACCCCATTTCAAGAACGGCACACACACAATGATTTGTAATATGATACATGTTTACTGCAGGACGTTCACAAACTTTTTACATATTCTATTTCTTCACACTTTAAATGTGTGTTTGTACCACTGTCTTCCTGACTTTCACTCCCAAATCTCTCTCTTGCTCTCTGGAGGATGCTAGGGGGAGTTATCCAATGCTTTCATAGGTAAGACCCACGTCCGCAAAAATTCATTACCTAATACAGTGTTTCCTAATTTTATTTGGCCATGGCACTCGTATAAACTTGAAAGAATTTTGCAAAACCCATTTCCAGGCTTTATCCTTCTCTGGCCCCATCATGCCCCCATCTCCAGGCTTTACCTGCCTCAGTCCTCATCCCCCAGATCTGCTCCCCTCTCCCCAAGCTTTACCTCCATCCCCCACATCTGCCCCCATCCCCAGGCTTAACTCCTCAGTCTCAAACCTTCCCTCCCACATTCCCAGGCTTAACCCCTCTCAGCCACAAACCCCACCCCACCCTGTCCCCAGGATTAACCCACCTCAGCCCCAAACTGGCTCCTGGGACTAACCCATTCGTGGCACTGGCTGAGGAGCCCATGCTGGGTGGCCACATGTGCCCAGCGGACGGAACGCTGGTGTGGAGGTGTTCCACTGGAGAGGTGTGAGTAGTGGGGCAAGTGAGGAACTCTCTGCAGCTCCCTGCCTTGTCAGAGCTGAAATAATGGAATTAAATTCAGTTGGTTTAATGGCTGGATCCCTCCTGTTGCCCTGCCGGCTGTTAAACCAATTACATTTAGTTCTACTGTTTCAGTGGGGGAGGGTCACGGAGCCACAGAGGAGTTTTCTCACGGAACCATTATCTTCACTTTGCGGAGCCCCGGGGTTCCACGGAGCACCATATGGGAAACACTGACCTAATAACTAGTTAGTCTTGTTAACTGAGCCAGCACTCAGCAGAAGAAGAGCCCCTTACATTGAGAAGGGCTATATTCTGGTTGGCTACTCATAGGAAATGAATAGTGTTGCCGTCCAATTAAACAAATTCATATTTCCCTTTAAGCTGTCCTATTAGACCAGCGGTTCACAGCCTCTTTTGAGCCGGTGACGCATTTTGACAATTCAGTAAGACTCGGTGACCCAAGGCAATTCAAAACTGGGTGGGGGAGGTTCTCCCCTGGGAAAATACTTTTATAAATCTTGATTTGCTCTGCCCCCACCCCCAGGCTTAAATACCTCACAACCCCAAACTACCCCTCACACCTGCCTCACACAAGTACCACTGCTGCCCCTCACTGCTCCTTAGCGAGGCCACTTCCCCCTCCTTCATCCAGCCCCCCTGGGTCCTCCTACTCCCTTCCCCCACCTGCAGTGTGGGCATTTCCCTGCCCTGCCGCATTGAAATGGGACTCAGTTTAATTGATTTAATGGCCAGATCCCTCCTGCTGGCCATTAAACTATTTAAATTAAGTTCCCTTTCATTGTGCCACGGCCAGGAACTGGATGCTGGAGGAGTGAGTGGTGGCAGCAACTGCAAATGGCTCCTTAAAGAGCCATATGCAGCTCAGAGCAGCCCAGCTGGTGACCCTTAGAAAATCTAATGGCGACCCAGGTTTGGGTCCTGACCCATAGGTTGGGAATCCCAGTATTAGACATTTCAAATTGCCGCAAGTAATGAAGTAAGTGGAACCAGTCATCTCAGCCCTTTTAATAATTAAAAGTCTTTTTTTCCTGAAATTAACCATTACCTTTCCCTGATGAATGACTGTTTGTATTGGCAAACCCCACACATTGTTTTCTGCTTTTATTTGTGTGCCCTCCTTAGGTTCTTTTGTACAGTGTTTACATGAGCGTGAGATCAGAGCAAGACAGGAAAAAGTGACAGGGTTATTTGTTTCAACAGTGGAGGGATATTTATGTTGTTTGTGGAGTCTCTTTTGGGGGGAACACTGCTATAAAGAGGGCCAGATCTTTAGCCAGTGTAAATGGAGTAGACCCATTGTTCCACTGCCTTTGAGTTATGCCAGTTTACACAAGCTTAAAAATACAGGGACAGGTTTTTAACAGATCAGCCCAATTTATGTTTTAAGTTTATCTTTTACTTCCCCACTTTCACGGAGAAAGATCAGTGCCACAAATTCTCATCTTGTATAGTTGGGATGTGTTTTTCAAAGTTTCTTTGGGGTCTGGTTTCCAATTCCGCCCCCCTTTTTTTTTAAATGGGAATCAGCTGTCCAAATTGTTGAGGCCATTGTAACAATCCCTGCTTTCCTGCTTTCAGACATAATTGGCCTGATTCTGATGTCACTAATACTGGTGGAAATCAGAAGTAATTAAATTTTTTATCAAGTGAGTTGCACTGTAAAACTTGTGTAGGCAAGGTCAGAATTGGTCCCAGTATTTGGATTTCTGCTTTGTCCTAACCAGATCACGTATAAATAAAGACATCCGAAGTGGAGAACATGTCTTACTATGAGGATATTATACAAGGACTGAGAAGTCTTGTTTCTCTAGTGTCATCAGAAGATGGATTTTTCAAATGGTGAAGATATTTACCTGGATCTTAGGAGAGCTGAATTCAAGACTCTGCTCTACCGACGCTCCCACCACTCTCTTGATTATTTCAGATTAGGGATGGATGCTTTTCTGGAAGATCCATTTGAATCAGACAGATGTATTGAACTCAACAGTCATACTGGAAGGGCATGACAAGTGGGGCCCTGCAGGGATCAGTTCTGTGATCAGTTCTGTTCAATATCATCATTGATTAAGATAATGGCATGGAGAGTAAGGTTATAAAGTTTGTGGCTGATATCAGGTTGGGAGGGGTTGCCAGTGCTTTGGAGGATAGGATTATAATTCAAAATGATCTGGAAGAAATTGAAGTAAATAGAATGAAGTTTAATAAGGACAAATGCTAAGTACTGCACTTCGGAAAGAACGATCAGTTTCACATATATAAAATGGGAAGTGACTATCTAGGAAGGAGTGCTGCAGAAAGGGTAACAGAGGTCAGAGTGGACCACAAGTTAAATTTGAGTCAACAGTGTGACACTGCTGCAAAAAAAAGCAAACATCATTCTGGGATGTATTAACAGGATTGTTGTACACAAGACACAAGAAATAATTCTTCAGCTGTATTCTACACTGATCAGACCTCAAGTGCAGAGGACTGGACTTGATGACCTTTAAGTTCCCTTCCAATTCTAGCATTCTGTGGAGGTCTATGATTCTATAACTGGGTAAAATTCTATGGCCTATCCTATACAGTAGGTCAAACTAGATGATACAGTAAACTCTTTCATATCCAGCAGCCGTGGGACCAGGAGGTTGCCAGATATTCGAATATTCTGGATAATAGAGAGGTATACCTACAAAGGCACAACACTAGAGAAAAAACAAAGTTAGATATTAAGGAACAAACAAAAATGTATGCAGAGTACTTTATTTACCAACAACAGTAGTATTACACACTGTAAACTTAGACTCTATTTGCTGTGTTTATTTGTATTTACTTTCACTATACTGTACTTATGGAAAATGTAACTAAAATGTACTTATGGTTAAAATGCTGGTTACATGAGAGTTCCAGATAATAGAATACTGGATATAAAAGAGTTTACTGTATAACGATCCATTCTGGCCTTAAGAATCTATAATCAATCAGCATTGGTCTGGCAGTATTCCAGCCTGTTGTGGAAATATATCATCTGTTAGGAGAGGAAGGGTTGAGAAACAATGATTAGAGGGGAAATGCATGCTCCTGGCCAGAGATAGGGCATAGACCTTGCAAGAGGAAGGTAGGTGGTGCTGTGTAGAAAGATTCTTACTCATTCACAGAAAAGATGATTGAATAATTAGAAGCTTTGATTGGGTCAGCTGAATTTGTCTCCTACCGACTTCAGGAAACTGAACTGAATTAGTAGACCAAGAGGGGTATTAATCTGATTGGAGATGTGACTCAAAATTAGCAAATTCTCCTTCTTTAATGCTGGAATCCTAGACAAATCCTTGTAAGTAAAGGCAATTAGTCAAACATTACACACTTTCATTTTGATACAATATAAAACATGTCTATAATGGGATATATGGCTACCACAATAAAACTGCGTGGTAACTGAGAGACTTTGATTTTGGCACATACAATTAGTGATGAAATAAATATTGATTATGAAAACCCAGAAAGGTTAAGAACAAGACAGATCATATAAGAATGTTCTATTGCCTCCCTCCCTTATTTCCATGTTGTATCTTTTGCTCACAGAAGAGCACAAGACAGCTGTCTTTCAGCATTTGGCAGACAGGAACAGAGCCCAAATTAAGATGCTGATCTTTCTATCTCCTTCTAGTAAGACACACGAGTGTCTGTTCTTCTGTAGGTCTGTATATTCTGCAAATACTGTTAGAGGTATGGAAGAACTTACCACCAAAAAGGGTGAAGGCTAAAGAAAACTTATTACAAAGTCTGAGCTGGATAGAAGGTTATAGATTTGTTTCTCAATCTGCACTCAGCATAGCTGCATGAGAAATCTGTTCCTCACTCACAAAGAGTAACTCAAGCCAATGGGACGTGCATCATGTAGCTGGAGAATTGGTCACATTTAGTAATGAGGAGTGTGAGAGAGAGTTGGGCTGTCCATAACTGTGCATTGATGCGCTTCTCATTGTTCTATTTTTGCTGCCACACAAGTAAACTACATGATCCAAATCTTTTAAAAATTTGTTCCAGCCTGCAGGGAATTTCCTATTCTACCATTCCTGTTCAATTGCAGAATACCAAGGAGGGGAGTTAGGTACCTAAGCACCTTTGTGAAGCGCACCTGAGTGTCTGAAAGATGGAAAGAATTTTATAGGACCAGGGTTTTACATGGTTTCTTGGTAGAACACCAATGGATGTAGTATTGGGCCTGCTTTCTTTCGGCAGGAAACACCATGATGCCTGTGTCCTTTCAGTTGGCAATGATGGGGCAAGAGTCACAGGCTGAATTTGACTAGAAATACATCTTTCATCTGCACACAACCCTGCCCTGGACTAGCTGAAGGCACTGGCTTTGTGTGACTCTGTAGAGTGCAACAGTGGGTTTGTGATAGGCCATAGCCTTCCTGTGGCAGATGGTGGGGAAAGGTGGGAATTCTAGAGCTTGTGTAGTTGCCCTAAGTCGTCAGCTGTGTGAACAAATCCCTAGAGTGGGTGGGCTTAAAACCACCATTTTTGCCTATATACATCTCAAAAGCACTTCAGATCTTTTTTTAGCCAGCAGGAGATACCAGAAAGATCAACGCTCATTCATGCTCAGCTCACCTACTGTTAGTAGAAGACTGTGCAATCAGGACTTCTAAAATCTGTATTTGCCAGAGTTCAAGGAAAACTTAAGAAATAAATATTGGTCTTTCTTTTTCATGAAGACTAATTATGAAAGCACAAGAGGTGTGTTCCCATGAGTCTTATATGAGCATGCTTCTTGGATAAAGAGCTGAGTGACTCTGGGGCAAGACAGTGAGTGGAAGGTAAAGTGAGCAGCTCGAGGGGCCAACTAACTCAAGACAAAAATACTTGAGAATCAGATTTGTTTTTTTAGAAAAATGCCATAGCATTAAAAATGTGGCACCTATGTAAAAGAACAAATGCACTTAGGAAAACTCTTTAAAAATATACCAAGAATTGTAATGATCTACTAGGAGTATAACCTCAGATGTTCATAGAGCACAGCTGTTGGCTACGCCTCTTTCTTTTAGCTTTAACTGTGGCTAGCTCTTCATCTATATTGAAACTAACACAAAGCTGTGTTTACTAAAATAAAGATTATACCTGCTGGGGACTGTAATAACTAGCAAGAGCAATCCTACAGGAGCAGCGCTGTCCTTTCAAAACATGGGTGACCATCACGGGATCTCTTTTAACTTTAGGAGTGCATTGTATCCCCTAAGCACACTGGAGGTGTGCTGGCTTCAGGCTAGTCTCCTGAGCCCAGAAGGGACTGACTAAATCAAACTCTCAACTTTATTCCTTCCCAGCGAAACACAGAATCATAGAACCACAGGGTCAGGAGGGACCATCAGGGTCATCCAGTCTAACCCCTTGCCAAGTTGCAGGGTTTGTTGGGTCTAAACCACTCGAGGTAGATGGTTGTCCAGCCTCCTTTTAAGAACCTCCAATGAAGGCGCTTCTACAACTTCCCCAGGCAGTCTGTTCCACTATCCTACAGTTCAGTACACAATCCCCATATTTTCCCATGACTTGGGATCTTCTGCAGGAGCTAATCTGTTCACTAGAATTTCTGGCTCTTTTTCTAATGTCAGCCTGCCACAGGACACAGTCTGTTTTTTGTAGCCTGCCTACCCTTTATGGGAAGAGACTCAGAGGGGTAGCCATATTAGTCTGTAGCTTCACAAATAACAAGCAGTCCTGTAGCACCTTAAAGACTAACACATTTATTCATTAGGTCATGAGCTTTCATGGGGAAGACACACTTCCTTGGATTTGGATATTTATGGGAAACACCTGAGCCCTTCACATAATGGTCTGATAAACCCCTCTGCCAGTCCCCAACAACTGTCCTTAAAGGGTATCTGCCTCAGGAGAGGGCTGGCTGGTTGCAAATGCATACTTTTTGTGGTGATGAGTGCTGATATATTGGAAGTAAAGATCAAGTTCTCAGTGACAAGAATGAACAAATACCCTTTTAGTAATTTTAGATGAATTATTCTATATTGTGAAGTCTGGATAGTGTCATCTAAGGCACCTGAACAGTATCATCAATGCTATCTCAGGAGAATTCTAAATATTTCTTGGAAGGATAGGCTCACAAACACTAGCGTCCTTGAAGAGTCAAACATGACCAGCATTGAAGCCATTATCATTCACCAACAACTTCGTTCAAGTGGGCACATGGTTCAGATATCTTATCAGCACTTCCCAAAACAGATTTTGTTTTAAGAGTTGAAGGAAAGGCCCAGGTGTGTTGGGGCCCAGAGGAAATGATATAATGACATGCTGAAGACACACATGAAAAAGTGCAGCCTTGGTGTTTACACTTGGGAGAACCTTGCCCAGGACCATCCCCAGTGGAAAGCGGTAATCTCTGAGCGGTTGGCACAATCTGAGCAGTCCCTCTGTAGCACAGATGGGGAGAAGAAGAGTGGCAAAAACCGCCCCGTGCCCCTCCAACAGCTACTAATACCTGCCCCTTCTGCGATAAGGCTTGTGGCTCCACAATTGAGCTGATCAGCTATCACTGGACTCACAAATGGGCGATGTCCTGCTCGTTATCGAGGACCACCAAGAAGAAGGAAGAAGAAGAGTCTATGTGGTTGTCCCAGTGCATGGAGTATGCTGCACAGAACTCGTATTTGTATTCAATGGTGTTTCAGCTGAACATTAGATTCCCTGCCCATTAACCTTTGTTTTCCAGCATATTACTAAGAAGCCTAGAGTCATACAGTCACCACGGTTCAGCCTGGGTGGTTTCCAGACACTCTTTTTGTCCATCAGATAATTTGGGATTCCACACGCTAAGTGACCTTGGCCCATAGCATTGCAATAGCCCTCAGGCTGCTTATTCTGCAAAACAAATGTGAATAGCCTGAAGAATAAAATGTAAGCCTCTAGAGTGAATGAAAACAGCATTTTGTTTTTCCTCTCCTGCCTCCATTTGGGTGGGGCTGTTTGAGTGTGCGCCCCAGGGATTTTGTGCTTCCAGAGTTTTTCTGGCTATTTTTGAGTACAACTGAGAGCTGAATTTGGGTACACAACATGTGAAAGAGAGGATCTTCTCATGGAACACATATTTGGAAGCAAGGAGCAGTCCACATCAACATGATGTGCTCTTTTCATCTCCTCTTCTCTCATTTCATCCCATTCTCTTCCAGTTAGTGGTGTCTTGAGACTGGCAATCATAACATCACCGCTCCTGTTCCTCCTGTGTGCACATTGAAGTCAGAGGAGGATTTCCTTGGTGCAGCTACTGCTGGACCATAATGCTTCTCACAAGCCCCCATGGGAGCTGGATAAAGTCCAGGCTCTGAAAGTGTGCAACAGGAAGAATTGCTTCAGCATCCAGAGCTGTGGCTTTTGGGATGCTTTTATAATATAACATAGTCCCCATAATATAACATATAATATAACATAGTGCAAATGACCCAGCCCCTGAAGCAGGTCACGATCAGCATATTGTAAAGCTCAACTAAAACAATGTTAGAGCATCCACTGCGACTGCCACCCTCCCCCTGCACCCCCCCCAGGGTACAAACAAGATCCTGCACAGAATCTCGTCTTAGCGTTGCCACTTTAGTTCTATGTTGTAAGTGATCTTTATAATTTCAGAATCGATTTAACCCCCTCTCCAGATGCTACGGTTAGTTGTTAAAGCGTAAGAATGAAACTTTATGAAAGCAACAGCATTGATTGTAAGCTCTGCAGGGCAGGGGTGGTCTTTGTGTGTGTGTGTGTGTGTGTGTGTGTGTGTGTTCTTTTACAGTCCCTAACACAAAAGGGCCCCGATCTTGGCTGGAGCCTCTGAGTGGTACAATAATGCAAATATTAATTCAGAATGATGATGATATGTTGGATATCTGCACTTGTTGGAAGGTTAAAGGCATGGCGAGCTCTGGCTTTGGGCCTCCAAAGGCATAAGAAGTGCACTAGCAAGTGATATAATTTCAACTACTGGCATGCTATGTTTCATGCTATTACTTTTATAGGTTGAACCTCTCTAATCTAGAACTCTGTTAGCTGGTAAACTCCGTAATCCGGCACGATGTTAGTTAGCTGCATGGCCACTTATCAGGGGTGTGGCCAAGTTTCCATAAAGTTTGTTTCCATAAAGTTTGTTTACAGCCCATAAAGTTTGTTTACAGCCACCAGTCCTGGTTCTCAGTGTTCTGTGCTGTTATTTAGCTGTAAGTTACCGCCAAATGTTTTCTAAGAGCCTAGTAAGAAGTGCAAGTGTTGGTAATGTACTAGAAAATATTGACCTCCCGTTGTCCGTCAAATCCTCTCATCTGGCACCAGTCAGGTCCTGCAGGTGCCGGATGAGAGAGATTCAACCTATATAAACATCCTAGTTTTTAACCTCACACTGGAAAAAACTTGTGTTCACAGCTCTAATGTCATCACTGCCATCAGGCCTGATTCTTTTAGCTAATTGGCAGTTGAAAGCGTCACACTCAGCTTTCCTTCATGCGGAAGACAGATACATACTGTGCTGGGGAGAAATGCATAAACTTGAAATGCTGGCTTATATGATCAATTGAATCCATTTTCCAGTAACAATACGAACCCTGGGCTGACATCTAAAAACTCTCAGATCACATCTTGGAAGCTTTCTACACAACCTCCACCCCCTTCTCTCTAGTCTGAAGTCTCAGAGTCTGTACGCTGAAAAACTGTAAAAAACCAGGAAACCATAAAATAAGCACAGCTGTAATCCATAAAATCCCCCCTTAGTTCTGAGTCAACTCTTAAAACAGTCTAACTTTGAACACTTCTGCTTTTCTTTCTCACTAAATTTGAATGTGAAAGATAAGTTGGGGGGAACTAGAACATTACAAATAAATAAATCCAGTGATAGCCCCTTTTTGATTAAATCCATATTATTTTGTTCACCACAGTTCAAAATAATGGTGTGCGGCACCAGGATGTCATTGGCTTATGCAGACTGAATACATTAGATACAAGAGAAACCTTGAAATATATAATATTCTTGGAATATAAATACATGATTATTAAAAGGCGGCGAAATATTGAATTTTGTGTAAACAAAAAGTCTAACTTGTACTAACAAAATTTTCTTGTCTGCAGTACAGTTCCTTGCATTTTATTACCTCCTCAGAGAAATAAGATTTTCTGGAAAATAAACTAAAATAAAATTCCATTTAGTTCAAGGACGGCTCAAGTATTTTGGGATATCTCCATTGTACAATCAGCCACATGTCCCAGGAACGAGGGAGCAACACAGCTGGTTTCTGTATTGTTTATTCAACTAGGAGGGTTCCCCCCCACCACCTGGAAAGCTCCTTTAGGAAGGTAAAATACAGCATATTTTTCTTTCATTTACAATGGCATTAGAGAGCCCCTGGTGATCTCATGAATTTGGACCCTTACACTGCATCCCATCCCCTCCAAGAGGAAAAAGCTCCAGTTCACAAAAGTCAAACTATTCACAAACATGTTGGATCGCAGGCTGAGATCTGGTCAATGTAATGTCCTAAACCAAGGAGACAGCTTAGGGACATAAGTAAGCCTCACTAGGTGTCAGAGGTTAAGGGGACCGACTGAGTCCGAAACACACACATACAAACATGCATTCCTCCTCATTATTCCAAGTGTCCCTCTTTCAAAATAAACCGAGTCACTGACCTCCTTGGGTTTTCATCTGTGTCTGGGCTTCAAAGGTTCAGAGACAGTATGTGCTGTGAAAGAGAGCAAAGTGATTATGCCAGCCCCGATAAACATCTCCTTCATATTAAATATTGGCTGGATTTTTTTTTAAAACATAAAAGAAGACCTCCTCAAGGCTTTGAAAGGTGAGCATAGGATCAAAGCAGCCAGTACTGAGGTTGCCAGATGGGAATCATCAGTGCAGAAGGAAAATGCATTATTCTTTTAAAAACAAATAAATGCATAAATAAAAACAAGCCTTAGTGGTTTCTAAAGGACCCAGGCCTGGCTTGTATGGAACATCAGGAACTAATTACACATCTCTGCCCTATTGCTTGTCCTCTGGAATATTATACTTGCACTCTGCTGAAGCTGTGCAGGAGGCTAGCTTAACACTCATGTAGCTCACTGCTGCTTGAACTGTTAGCTCAGGCAACTGGCAGCTTTGCCTAGCTGCTCATTCACTCCTCACTGCATCCCCCACCCTTCACTACTGGAGACTTTGGACATTACTTTTGTTACAGTAGCACTCAGACTCAGGCCTCAGCTGAGACCAGGGGCCATTGTGCTAGTTACTGTATAAACAGTAGAAGAAAGTCTTGGTCCTCCAAGCTGGCAATCTAAATAGAGAAGACACAAAGAGTCAGAGAAAGGAAATTTCTACCGTGAGCAGCTCAAGTACAGAGGCATTAAGTGACTTGCCCAAGATAACACATAAAATCTGTGGTGGTGCTATGCCTTTGGCTATGCCTACACTAGACACAGAGGTCAACCACTGATTGCATAGCTAAAATCTATTTATCTGCATTGACTCCCATGTCTGTCCACACAGCAGAAGGTCAACCTTCTTTATTTCTTGTTTCTCACGAGGAGTACAGGGGTCGACGCTGACCTGAGCCGGTCGATTTTCTGCCATAGTGCAGCACTAGCCTAAATTTCTGGGATCTCAGACTTTTCTGACTGGGGCAGAGGGGGTGACTGGAAACTAGCAAGAAGGGACCTTAATTAAAAATGGGTTTTGTTTTTGATCAAGAGCTGCAAACAAACAACCCCACACAACCACACAGAGGGATATATTTAGTCCCAGTATAAAGGGTGCAACTTTGTTTATTTCACTAGAATTGTTCCTACTTTCCACAGGGCTGAACTCAGACCACTAAGTGTTTTGAGGGGTGCGCACACACACAACAAACAGCACTGCTTGTATCTATATGAAACACACTCTTCAGTTGCTGTCTGTCACTCTGCTTTTCAGTTACTTAAACTTTTCACCTCTCCACTGAGTTTCCGACCTTGTAACATTCTGGTTTGAGTTTTCCTTTTTTAAAGGGGCTGTGCGCAGTCGTCAGCACTTTGGGCACGCCGTGTTGGAATAAATACTTAATAATGGGACTGATTCGGTCAGCCTGACTCATGCCAAGTGGTGCCTTCCTTCTTTGGTTTCAGTGGGATGCCTTGCAGAGGAAGATGCTTCTTGGCAAGAGGAAGGGTGGCAGAGTCCTTCAGCCACAAGGCACTGGAATTTCTGTGACCAAGGAGGAGGTACTATAGTGACTGTAGGGGAGCTGCTCTCTCTCAGCCATGTTTATTGATTTTGTTCAGTGATGTTTTACATTATTGGGGGATGTTTTACATTACTGGCTGAAGCATGGCCCTTGCTAGAGATCCTCATCTCCCTTCTAGTCCCCAAGGGCAGCATAAAAAGGATCACAGAGGCATAAAAACCCTCTTTGAGGTAGAAGATTCCCTCAGCACGGACTCTCCAGAAGACAACCATGAGGCTGCCCTCCAAGCCTGAGGTAGGTAGGTGGTATACAAGAGTGATGTATCTGCAGCACTGGGAAGCACAGGGCAGCGCAGGGAGACTGCCATAACTTCGACAGGCCCCCAAGGGATTGTCCAAGTTAAGTCAGAGGTCCCAGAGCAGCTCAGGATTGGGAGGGCTCAAAGGTGGTGTTGTCTTCCCTCTCCTGAGCCAGTGAGTCTTGTGCTGAAACTTTAGGGTGCAAACCACAATCTCATCCCTAGTTTACTCTGCCCGCTTGGTCAAAAAAGCAGCTGAACTCTTTCACATTTGGCACAGTCTACAAAGCCTGCCATGGCGCAGACTTTTTTCTCCAGCTGTGTGGTAAATTAAAAACCTGGGTTTGTAGGAGGTTGTGTCCAGCATTTTTAAGTGCACTATTTTAAGAATCCTCTAAACATTGTTTGGCTTGTTCTGCTTAACTTCTTCCTTTATCTCCCAAGACTGACAAACAAATTTTGAGCACTGAGAGCCTGAGTCTTTCATGGGGGTTCCTTTGCATTAGTCTCACTTTGAGGTTACTTTGCATGGACAGAAGGGTGTAATAGAGCCTGGATGTAAATGAGAATAAGATTCATTATTTGCACACAAACATTTCCTCAACTTTATACTCAGAAAGTTGCACTAGTTGACATCTTTGGTAGGGATCTCTGCAAAGACAGGAGTAATTTAAGTCAATGATCAATTCAAGAGTCCATGCATTCCTATATATAAATGTACACACACAAACACAAGCTCTAACTGGCTAGATTTATACACTAGGCCATGCTTCGAGGATGAGTCAGCAGCACTGAAACAGGTTTAGGGAAAGACAGGTTTTGGCTGGGTGTGAAAGTAACTCATCCCTCTCTGGCTATGGTAGAGGGTCAGGTCACCTTGTGCTCAGGTCAGACAGGCCTGAGCAGCCCACTATGTGATCTCTCCTTCAGCAAAATGTCTCACCTTCTCTGGGCTCAACCTGTTTTGGAAACAATGTTCCTCACCTCATCCTAGCCAGCAGTGGAGACTTTCTGAATCACTCCCTGCCCCATGGTGAATGATTAAGTTCTTCAGTGATTTTCTTCAGCACTGCCATTACAGAGAACCCTCAGAGGATTGGTCTGCACTAGGCAGGAAAGTTAATTGCAGATACTCAATTCTAGCTATAACAATTGCATAGTTAGAGTCAGCTTATCTGCAATTGACTTATCTGGCTGTCTTCACAGAGGGAGGTCAACTGGAGAAACTCTCTGGAACGCCCTTACTCCTTGTGAAAATGAGTATAGTGGTTGACGTAGACCCCAGATAGTTCAATTTCACGCTTCTCTACCAGGCATGCAAATCTGAAGTCCTGACCAGGTCGATCTTCCCAGTAGTGTAGGAACACCCAGAGTCTAAGGCCCAAGTTTGATCACTGACACTGGTCTTACACTTAGTTTAACTATATTGACTTCAGTATAGTGACTCTTGGTTTGCACGACTGCAAAATCAGAATTATTGGCAAAGTTCTGGATAAGGATTACCCAGCTGCAATGGACTTCTTCAGTGTCTGCTCTTCTACTTCTTCTGTCTTGCTTGTCTGAAAAGGAGGGCTGAGCAAGCTGGGAGATAGTCTCCTGAGTTTACAGCAGTCTGATTCCTGGCCAAAGGGAGACCCCAAAGCCTCAATACAATATGGAACGTAGACATGACAGCTGCTTCCTGTCGCATTTCCAAAGGGTGGGGCTGGAAACGTAAGTGGGAGAACATGCGGGCTCGGGGTTGCTTTTGCTGTTGTAATGGATATTTTGACAAGAAGGTCCTGACAGTTCACAGTGTGATGGGCTCTCAGTTCATTTCATGGCACTAAGCATCTGGCACTGAGTGAGACAACAAGTCTCATAATTTAGGCCAAATCTCAATCCCTTACACATCAATGGTAAGACTTCCATTGACTTCACCAGGGCCAGGTGTTGTCAGCTTCAGAGAGGGACCTTCAGAGAAGGACCTTTACCATTTAATTATTTCTGTGTGGTACCTGAGGCAGGAACTTAGACAAGAGCAAAAGATAAAGGGTTTTTTTAAAATGACCTCAGCAACTTCTCTTGCTGATTTCTGTCACTTGGAGGAAGCCTGGCCTGCAGAGGAACTGAAATTGAGGGGAAGATAGTCACTGTCATTCTGTATTCTCTAACAATGGCTGAAGAGTGCCATGCACTTCATTCACAGAACTAAAAAGACCAAAATCAAGTAACTTTATGACTAAAATGCCCAAAACAAAGCCAAATTATACTATCACTTTTTGGTAAGATTAAATCACTGATTGCAATGATGGTTCTGCTTAAAAACTAACCACATTCTTTTAATAGGTGAATTTCAAATGATTTGCAGGTGGAGGTCTTTAAAATGTAGTTCTTTGCAGGCTAAGCAAAAGGGAATCATAGGATTTCATGATTACTAATATTCCATGACTCAACAGTGAACGTCACTGGCAAGGAAACACATTCTTATTTCCCTAACTGTTGGCCTTGGACTCATGGTGAACTCTGAGGGGCACACACAGTTCTGTCTCCTCACACTTTAGCGCAAGTTTTGCATGCCGAACTAGTCCTTCTCGTCCATGTCTTGGGTTTCACATTCACGTGCCTTGGAGCTATCCCCGACCCTCCATCACAGGGATGCCAACATGAGAGCTGCGCCAACAGTAAAGAAGCAAGTGGTGTTTGCACTGTTGAGACTTACATGACCAGACGAATTTCCTGACTCCAAATCACTACTGGTCAAGTGGGAATCGATGCAGGTACCACTGTGGTGCCAGTGGCAAGGACATTAATTGCCTCCTGCTGTGCAGGACTGGAACTCTCAGCTATGTGCGGGACATGATGGATGGATTTGCAGGAGTGGGGCTCCTGCACTGTGGCAGAGCAACAGACAACACACATTATCCCTATACCAGCACCAGAGGTGGAGACAAATGTACTGTGGTAAACCCGGTGGTAGACCCTTTCCTGGAAGCTTCCAGAGCCTTCTAGAAGGACAGTATACTGGGTCTATTTGGAGACCAGGGAGTGGGCGGGCACAGCCTGCCCACGAATAAGAGGCCCCTCTTAATAGAAGAGGGATCCCATTAAAAAAAAAACATGGCCCCAACAGAAGAGAAAAACAGGGATGGGAATGGAGGTCAAAGGTTTAAAACGAGGGAACCAGAAGGGGACACCAAGCAGAGAACCCCAGACAGCACCCACTGCCCCTCAAAGGTGTCGAGAGAGCCAGTGGACGCCGCCCAAAGGAACTGTGCCTGGATTCGTGAGCGGACAGCAGAGTGGAAATAGGCCCCACAGTCGCAGGCTTCCTCCCCACCAGCCTCCTCTCCCGAGTGTTATAAAATGGCCACCTTGGCTATAGCCAGGAGGAGGCTGATGAGGAGGTCCCACGACTTAGTGGGGCCATGGATGGGGTGTGCTAGAATGAGGAGGTGCAGGGAGAAGTGCAGCCAAAGCCTCAGCAGGAGGCTCTGGAGGAGCCAGAAGAGGGGCTGCAACTTGAAGCACTCGATGTAAATGTGCGCCAGGGTCTCCCTCGTGCCACAAAAGAAGCAGGTGTCAGGGAGGGGGGTGAACCGTGCCAGGTACATGCCTGTGCTCACCGCCCCATGCAGGATTCTCCAGCTGATGTCCCCGGCGGGCCGCAGGACCAGGGAAGAATAAAGGCTGGCCCACCGGGGCTCCCCACCCTCCGAAGATGGTAGAAGGTCCCGCCACTTGTGGTCAGGGTGGGACATGAGGGTGGGATAGTGGAACATGTGAAGCACGAGCGTGTACAGATGATGTCTGGGCGCGGTTCGAAAGGGGATGATCCAGGGGAGGGGAGCGGGAAGGGTAGCGGAGCTGGGGCCCACGGAGAGATCCAGAGGGCCAGGAGTGAGAAGGGGGTGGGGTGCACCCTCTTGCAAGACCCGGCACAGGTAGACATGAGCAGCGGGTGGCAAGGCAGCCTTCACCTCCCTGAGTACGCGCCGGGGAGAAAGTAGGGTGGAGAGCCCCATGCGCCAGACGAGCGCCGGGGCCTCCATGCAGTCTTCCCAGTCGTAGTCCAGGAGGTCTCCGACCCTGGCGATTCCACCGAGGACCAGCCTCTGGCACACCGCGGGGGACTCCACTGCCTGCACATGGAGGTACGGGTTGTGTAGCAGGGGCTCCGCGAGGAGGTCTTCCCCCGCGGCAGCCCCTAAAGACCTGGAGACTGAGAACAGCTGCCAGGTGTGGAGGAGGTCCTGGTGGAAGGCCGGCAGCTCCGAGAGGTCTCGTGGATGGCCTCTCAAAGGCAAATAAAGGAGCTGCCGGTCGTATCAGAGTCCTTGGAAGCGATGGAGGAAAGCGTGCGCCAGCATGCTCCACGCCGGACTATCTGCACTATTGCTGTTAAGGAGTCCCTGCAGGGCCCAAAGGTGGAAGACATGGACCTGAGAGTGTAGGCAGGTCAGGCCCTGCCCTCCCTCCTCCGGGGGGAGATGAAGAACCCCTGCAGGGACCCAGTGCAGTCCTGGCCAAAAGAACTCCAGAACTACCTTCTGGAGGGCGGCCAGGAAACCTGGGGGTGGGACAAGGGTGTTGAGATGGGGGCTGAGCATGTCGGGCTCTGGGACAGGAGGGGTGATATTCTCCATTGCCACCACAGCGGCTTCAGTCACCCCCGGCAGATGGTCAGTAGCCAGGGGTTCAGCAGATGGATCAGGGCTGGCGGCTCTCTTTAATGCCTTGCGTGGCACATCCACCCCATCCTCTGACAGGGTGGAGTGCTGGGCACGTGCACTTCTTTTCTTGCGCTTCCCCCTTACCAATACCCAGTCCTCCAAAGAGGTGGGCTCAGTGATAGAGGAGGAAGGACCAGGGGACGGAGGCAATGAGGAGGGAGGGAAGGAGAAGAGGACGGGAGAGTGAGGGAAAGGGATGGCCCGCCCTGGGGTGGGCCCTGTCCGGGTCCTGCTGCCGTCCCTGCCTCCTTCTCCTCCACAGACCTGGCTTGAATGCCCGCTCGGGCGCCGGCGCCTGCTTCTTCTTGCCCCTCACCATGTGCCTGGGCATCCTCTGACACCTGAGCGGCGATGGTTCCATCCAGGGCGGGAAGAGGGGGGCGGTCCCAGGGCCTGCTGCAGTTGGGGTGTTGCCGGTCATGTGGCTGGCACCCTCCGGGTCGGAGGAGGTCCCAGGATCTTCTATTTCGTGCCGGGCCAGGGGGCAATCTCTCCGGACATGCCCTGCCGCCCGATACACGAAGCACCGGGCCTTCCCCAAGGTGTAAAAGACCCAGTACTGGGCCGCTTGATGAGGCACCAGTATAGTCCCTTCCTGGGCCACCCCGCCCTGTGCTGCCGGCGGCGGCAGCTGGATTCACGCCTGCTGGAGGAAGGAGAGCACCTGCCGTAGGGCGGGGTCTTGGCAGCCAAGAGGGAGGAGACTCAGGACCGACAAGGGTCGGCCCAGGCAGGTGAGGAAAGGCAGAAGGGCGGAATTGGGAAGGAAGGGAGGGACAGAGGAGAAAACCACCCACATGCCCAGGTCCTCAAGCGGCTCCAGGGGCACACAGACGCCCCCAACCACCAAGACCCTCTCCACTGCCTCCTGCGCGGCTGCCTCCGACGCCAGGAAGAAGATGATCTTCCTGAACATTCGAGAGGCCGCCACAATGGCTGCGGGCCCCACCCATGCCAACGCCTGCACGTAGGTCTCCATGTGGGGTGAGGCCGACACCATGAGGCAGCGGACTCCGTGCCTCCTGGTGAGGGCGGGGAAGGGGCCGCGACCATCAGGGATGGTATTCCGAGTGGAGGCGGAAGGAGCAGGGTGCAAGGTGGCTGCCGCCACCTGGGCGTACGACCTGGGGGCCGGGGGATCCGAGCCCTCAGGATCAGTGGTGGGAGCAGGGGGGAGGGAAAGAGGGGCTGCAGCAGGTGCATCGGCAGCTGGGGTGGAGGGCCCAGCCACGCGAGGTTTGGCCTTCCGGGCAGGGCTCTTGCCCTTTTTGGTCCCCTGGCCCTTCCTGCCCTTTTGGGGGGGGGGGGGGTGGATTAGGGGCGGAGTCACTGGAGAAGGATGCTGCGGCGGGGGCAGCAGGAGCCCCGGAGCCCATGCCCGCGCCCTCAACCGTCACAGACTTCCCGGCAGCCCCAGACAAGTCGGCCACTGCTGCAGAGGCAGAAGGAGTGACAGTGGAGGGGAGGGGAGGGGGGCATCTACGGACAACCCCCAAGTGGGTGGGGAGGCCATTTTATAAGGTATAAGGGTTCATGAAAAATTGGGAGTGGGTCCTTTAACTAGCAGGGGAGGGGAGAGGGGAAAAGAGAGAGAAAATGAAAACGGCTGCCCCTCCCCTACCAGCCAGGTTGAGGACCTGGACAGGCAGGCGTGGGGCAGGAGGGTAAAAAAACAAAGGAAAGGGAACACAAAAAGGCCACAACTCCCAACACAAGATGATAAGATGGCTCCTGTTTCTGCACTGGGATGTGGGGGGAATTCAAGATGTGTGTGTGGGAGGCAAGTGCAAGGAAGGCGAAGGGGCTCAGGCACCTAACAAAAGAAGGGGGGGAGATTTGCGGGCATAAAGGGGAGGGAGAAGAGGGGGAAGAAAGGGGGTGGCAGAACCAACCAGAAAGCGGGGACAGGGGGTATAAAGGGAGGGATGTGCCCACGGGTGCCTGGGGGGTGGGCCCACAGCAGCTGCTGCAGAGCCTCACAGAAACAGATGAAGGAGGAAGGGGCAGATGGTTAGGGTGGGGCCCAGATGGAGAGGGCCCCAGCAGCAGTTGGGTGTGGGGGGGGGGGGGGCGGCAAAGGAGGCAGTGGCTGCAGGGGTGGGGCAGGGACCACACCCTAACACCCCACCCCCAACTACGCAGCCACCCCTGTGGAGCCCTGGTGGAGAGGGGCCCCACCTAAACTCACCCCCCCCAGCCACTCCACAGCAAGCTGTGGAGGGAAAGCCCGGCCACCGCCCACAAAAGCCCCTTACCTCCTCCGGAGCAGTGAGGATGCAGCAGCCAGTGGATGGAAAGAGTGGGCCCAAATGGAGGGCCAGAAAATTCCCCGCACAGAAGATGGAAAAAAGGGGGGGGAGGGTACCCCCTTCCCTGCCAAGAGGCAGGGCAGCAAGAGTCCCCCCACACACCACCCACCCAGCAGCTCCAGAGGAAACTAGCCAGGAAGGGGGGAGTGGGGGGAGGCAAGAAGCAACCTGCCCAAGGCAGGGAAAGGGAAGCTGGCCCGAGAAAAGGGCCAAAAGACAGTCCCAGAGGGGGCTGAAGCAGCCAAAGGCTGCCTGTCCCCCAGTACTCACCTCCCAACTGCAGGGCTCCCCAGGTGGGATCCCCGCAGCCTGGAGGACAGAGCGTTTCTGTTCCCTGTCTAGGCCCAGACCTTCATTGCTCAGATAGGCCCTGTGCTCCCTATAAAAGGCTCCCCATCTGGTAGCGGGGGAAAGGTTTTGGGAGGTGCACCAGAGGAGCAGGAGCGAGCAAAAAGGTACCAAGGGGAAGTGGTAGGCGAAATGGCCCAGGGTGAGGCTACTACTTTGGGGCAGGGGTAAAGGTCCTGCCGGTTGCCTCTTGTTCTCATAGGGACCCTGGGCCGGAGTCCAGGGTAGAGGGTGGGTCTGGACTCCCCCCACCCTTCCCCCGAGGGATCACTTTACTGGAGCAGCTGCGGGCCTGCAAGGGGACTGGTAGTATTCTCCCTGTACCGGTCCTGCCTGTGGTGAGGATGGCTCGCTAAGCGGCGACCCCTGCCTTTGGAAGGGCCTGGGCAAAAGGGGGGCCTCCGTGAGTCTCTGAGGCAGCACAGATCTGCCAGGAAGCGCAGGGACCCACAGAGGCTGACAAGGTACTTTGTCACAGTACCTGTAGACGCATGCACAACTAGGTCAACCTAAGCTGCTCTGAGTTGACCTAACTATGTGGTATAGATGGGCCACAGCGTTGATTTTTTCCAGATGTTGCCTGACTCCACGATACAATCAGTTCTGTCTGAATCTGGCTGATTTTAGCAATAATGTAACAGGACGCTTCCAGACAGTAAAAGGGACACATCTCGACCACAGACTGGAGAACAGAATCAAAGCGAATTCCCTTTTGTACCTCTGTTGAAGCTTGAGGGCTGACCAGAATGAAAAAGTCAGCTTAACACTTATTTTTGTCACTAACGTAAGCAGATGTGACTCAAATGGAGGCGATCAGGAGAGGAAGTAGGCACTCTTTGTCAGTTTTCAGAGAAAAATGACCACTTTTAAGAAATCAGAAAGATTGGCTAAATCAGAAATAATCTCTGATATGGCAAAAGTGGTTAAGATATGTTATGAGGACAGTTTTTTTTTCCACAGTATTGTGGCATTTCTGCATCCAGTGCACATTTTCTTTTTGCTCTTCTTCTCGTCAAAACAGCTCACCCATACCTCCTTGAGATGTCTTCGTATTCCTACCATGAGTGTGAAATCACTACACTGTAAGCAGTGCTGGCCTCTTGCACACCTTTTTCCATGGAGGTTCCCACTCTCACCTTGCTCATCCTTAGCTGATACTGAATCTTCAGCCTCACTTCGGCTGTGTCTACACGTGCCCCAAACTTCGAAATGGCCATGCAAATGGCCATTTCGAAGTTTACTAATGAAGCGCTGAAATGCATATTCAGCAGTTCATTAGCATGCGGGTGGCAGCCGCGCTTTGAAATTGATGCTCCTTGCCGCCGCGCGGCGCGTCCAGACGGGGCTCCTTTTCGAAAGGATGCCACCTACTTCGAAGTCCCCTTATTCCCATAGGCACTCTTTGGAGTGAGTGGGATAAGGGGATTCCCATAAGGGGACTTCGAAGTAGGTGGCATCCTTTCGAAAAGGAGCCCCGTCTGGACGCGCCGCGCGGCGGCAAGGAGCGTCAATTTCGAAGCGCGGCTGCCGCCCGCATGCTAATGAAGCGCTGAATATGCATTTCAGCGCTTCATTAGTAAACTTCGAAATGGCCATTTGCATGGCCATTTCGAAGTTTGGGGCACGTGTAGACACAGCCTTCCAGTGTTATCAGGAACTGGCTGACACACAGGACGTAGGAGGGTGGTAACAGAATCAGTGAACCTGGACAGATATTTCTCATTTGTCACTTTGTACTGTGGGGTGCTGGTGACAAGGTGATTTTCCCAGCTTGGAAAAAGGGCCTGTGACCTTATTTATCAAAGGCACCAAACACTCACAACTCCCATTGACACACAAGATCTCCTGGAACGTATCAGTGCATGTCCTCTGTCCTCCTTATCTGTCTCCAGGCCTGCCAGTGGGGGGAGTAGTGGGGGAAGAAGGCAGTTGCCCCAGCGCCTGGCATTTCAAAGGATCCCAGAGCTCCGTCCGCTGCTGCTGGTGAAACAGTAATGGCAGCATCCGGAGCTCTGGGCCCCTTTGAAATGTTGTGGGAATGCTGTGTCACCACTTTGTGTGCATGGCTGTGAGGGAGCATGGGGTGGAGAGAGACCAGGACTGACTGTCCCAAGCCCCTGCCCCTTCCTCCCTTGGCTGCACCCCTTCCAGGAGACAGGCCCGAGGTGGCTGCTGGCCCAGCTGCCTGGCTCAAGAATTTTGCAGGTGTAGAGGGGGTTGTGGGTACTCAGCACTTCTGCAAAAGTGACTGATAATTTATTTGAAGCTGGGTTTTTTAAATCAATTATTTGGTGCAGTGTGGAGGGAGACCCACTGCCTAGCAGAAAATCTGGGTTTGTGAGCAGGCCTGGATTTGTTGCTCCCTGGTTTGATGGAGATTAACAGCAGTGCTGTGTGGTGCCAGCTGGCAGGCTTGAGAGCCTGTGCTGCTGAGGAAACACCCAACCATGCTGTGCTGAACATGGTGAACTGGGCTATAGAGCATCACTGGTGGCAACAGTAATGCCACCTCCCATCCCATCTCCTCTGGAGCCATCAGCAGTGGGGACTGATCGGGGGTCTCTGGGTTGTAAATCATGAGCCTGTCCTGCCTGAGCTCAAAGGCTGTAAACCAAGGTTAAAACAGGCTCATCAACCTGGGTCCCAGCCTCCCCTAGGGCAGGGGTCATCTAATTCATTATACTGCAACCTCTCTAGCTGTGCCTCTTCAAGGTAGGCAAACAAAATGTTCAGAAGTATCCGTTCCATCAGCTGGTGCAGCTGGAACAATTCACCTTGCTCATTAAAGGTTCAAAAAAGAAAAAATCACGTTGAATTCCCATCATGGCCTATCGAAGTTTTCAAGCACCGGCACATAACATTCCAAGATTCATGGTAGATCCGAGAGAGCTTGCGTTGCTCTCAAATCTCTTTAGCAGACAGGGATACATTTCTCCAGTGGGTCAAAAGGTAACAACTGTAACAAATTACCATTCTATGAGTGCTTTGCAAACCACTTAGCATTGCTCCGCCGCACATGTCAAAGCGGAAATGAAATGGCCACACTATAGGTGAATGCAGCAGGCTTTGCATGACTACACTGCAGTCTCAGCAGCATTCAGGGACAATCAGTGCGAATGGGCCACCCTCAAAAGGTTTGGGCTTGATTTGAATGAGCTGCCACACTTTGGGAGGCTTATTTCAAACCAATCAAAGATTCTAAGGCTGCACAAGTGAGCTGGAAATCTCAGGCACGAAGGCTTCTTTCATCACATTTCTGACGCTTAGGCTGCATCTGGTGAGAAGTTGCCTTTCCCCTACATTCTCTGGAACATTGAATTCTTCACCCATCTGGGGGGAAAAAACCCCACATATTTCAGAAAAGTTTGGCTCCAAAACTGTGTTCACACCCAGGGTTTCTTCTTTTCCTGGAATTAGTTTGCTGTTACTATCATTGGCCAAATCAGTTATTCCTTGCAGATCCTACTTTCACTTTGAAATCTTTGGCAGCTTGGGATGCACCAATAATACAGTCTCAGCTTGTAAATAAAAAAAGAGGCTTTATAAAGTAGAGCAAGCGGGGTAAAATACCATTAAGAATTAATGAATAGCCTCACAAACATACACATTTTCAAACAGTAACCGAGCGGTTCAACTGCTGTCCTTTAAGGAGCAGATTTCCAGTGGGCTGCCTTTCCATCTTAGTCTAACCTTAATAACCTCCAGCCACAATTCAATTGTTCCAAATTATGAAGTTGCTTTCTCTTCAGAAAAGTATCACATTCCTTCACCTTTGTCAATAACCTCCCTCTCTCCCAATCAGAATTACAGATTCAAAAATACTGGGTCCAGAAACTAGCTGACCTTACAACTGCCTGCTTTGAGTTCACCAAAACAGTGAATACATTATGCATAAAGAGGACAAAATATGTTTTCAAGGAAGAAAATACTGCTGATCCCCAGGTGGCCAGAGAGCATCACAAAGGCCGAAATGTAGTCCGATAATTAGACAGACAACGACAAATGTTTGTATCATCAATTAATGGCAGGCACAAACCAACTTCATTTTATAATATGGAGGTTCACTGCATTGCATGGAGATCGTTGGTTCCAGCATGCACTGCAAACATCTTGATCAAAATGAATTGCTGCCGAGGTCCTAGATTCTCAGTAACCCACTCACCAAGTATAACTACCTCTGTAAGGTCGGCCACAGAACTTCCCTAAAATAGATGCTGTTTGAAATAGAGCATAGCTTAAAAAAAAATCTTGGTTTACATTTTGCCAGTGATGGAGAATCCACCACATTCCTTGTCAAGTTGTTCCAATGGCTAATAACCTTCAGTGTTCTACAAAAGTACCCCTTATGCCTGTGTGCAGCATTGCGTGCCAGGATCGAAAGTCACCAGGAGTTGTGTGAGAAAGGAAAAGTTGGCTGCAGTCATGGGCCATGGGTAAATCTCTGCTTTGGGGAGGCAAGCCCACTGACCATACACCTCTGCCCAGGGTCGTCCCCTCCCCAACAAGCCAGATCTCCAAAGCCAGGGCCACCCCCACCCCAAAAAAAAAAAAGGCGCAAGTCATCTGTCAGACTGGAGAAGCCACAGCCTGCCTCAGCCACTGCAGGTCAGCATCACTGAGCCAGCACCACTGAGCTTCTGTTACCGTGCTGTGTTGTGTGATTTAATCTCTCTCCTCCGCTCTCCAGCCCCTAAAAGCCCAAACCTCCAGTCAAGGGAGACAGAATCCAGGGTGTTTCCCGCATGGCATGGAACTCAGTTCTGGGGGTGTGTGTACACCAGGCAGTAGGCTTCTGCAGATCTGCTCTATAGTTTGGAGACAGATTTCTTTTTGCCTGCCCAGCTTCCACTGACTTCAGCAGGGCTGAATTTCCCACTCTGCCTGTGTGATCTTGGGTATGTTTCTAAGAAACCTAAATACCTTTGGGGTTTTGGATCTCACTACTCTGACTTCAGTGGAAGTCTGGAGCCAAATGTCTTTTGTAGACCCGGGCCTTGGACTCTCTGTACCTCTGTTTTTTCATCTGTAAAATGGGAATAACAACAATGCTCCATCCTTCCCAGGTGTGTTGTGAGGATAACTCTATTACAGATTGTGAAGCACTCGGATACTATGATAATGGGGACGACACACATTTACAAGTATCCATACCTTCTTCGTCCACAGCAGTAAAACTGCATTTACCTATTCATGTTTCAAAGTCAGATATCAAGTGCCCTTAAGGCCTTAAAGGCAAGAAGGGCAGTTTTTTTATTTTAAAAGAAGATACTTGGCTAAAGTCATTCTTGGCACAAGTGATTGCAGCTCTATTGAAATCAAGAGAGCAGCAGCTGCTTATGTAAGGGCTGACTTTGGCCCATTGGTTTGGCATAAGCATCTGTTCTGTGTAATCACTACTTTGGAGCATTACCATCTGAGGAATAGAGGAGATGGAGCAAAGGGGGTGAGATTTTGCTTCTTCTGCCAAAGGCAAATGTGTACAAAGGGGAAAAAAGTGAACTAAAAAGCACTCAGAGAAAATACCAGGGTGACTAAGAGTTAGGTGAAATTATTCCATAGCAATTCGATTTCGGTGACCTATTTCCAGTTATGTTCCATTAATTATTTATGAAAGGGACAACTAAGCTACAGATTACTGAGTAATGTCCAGTGCTCATTCACAGGAATATAATTTTGTATCCTTATTATTTTTCCTTTTGTTCTTATTTCAGTCCTGGGAAAAATATTTAAAAAATATACGATCTTGGTGATGACCATGCTAGAATTTACATTCGGTTTGGGACTCCTCTGAAGATAACTGTAAATAAATTTTTACTTTGAAGTTTATTGTTTATTCCACCCTTTGTCTACTATTTCCAAATTTCTCACTAACTGAAAACCTTAGGGAGATTTCTGTGTTTTCTTAGTCTTATTTATTTGGAGTCAGTTTCTACTGTCCTGTGGTATGACCCTTTGACCATCACTCTGATTTTCACTCTGTCTAGCATTAAAAAAACAAACAAATATCTTTTAGTCCACCACCCGAGACCTGATGTTGGGAAGCATGTGCGTTCTGGAGATAAGCCAATGATCTCCTTTTCTGTCAGGCACAGATATATGAACCACAGCATTCCCTCCCACAAGTCTCTCTCTCATTTCTCTCCTCGGAAGCCTCCGCAAAACTGCCATGGAAGTTGGGAACACACTGTGTGTGGTTTGGACACTGAAAGCCCAGCTCTGGCCCAAGACGCGAGTCATGATTAGTGGAAAAGAACATCTTAAACCTGTTCCGCCTACAGAAAGCTCTAAGGACAAAAGGTTGGGGGATTACAAGAGCAAATCAGCAGGGATGTCTTAACAAGCCTGTGAATATTTTCTTTTGTGGGGAAAATGATAATTTTGCTTGTGACTATCCATCCCATGGCGTTTCTAAGGGAAAGTAAAATCCTGGGATGCAGACTGTGGCCCCTAGATCCGTGCACAAAGGGCACCGTTAAGATCTCCTCTCACCTACCGAGGAATGGTGAGCTCCCTCTTTGGCACCATGCTCCTCACCTCTGGCCTCCTGAGACTCTGCAAGAGGCCTTTGGTGTGGAGGTTAGGCAGGAGGGAGGCAGAGAATGCACGGAATTCTGAGGTTGTATTACCTTTTTCCATCAAGACTCTCTGTGCAACCACCTATCTGTTTGTAGATGTCTTCATTACCATAATATCTGAGCAACTCACAGTCTTTAGTGATTTATCCTCATATACCACTGTGAGGTAGGTAAGTGCTATTATGCCCCTTTTACAGTTGGGGAAACTGAGGCCCAAAGCTACAGGGAATGTCTACATGGCAACTGGACACCTACTGCTGGCGTATGCGAGTCGACTCGCGTTTAGGCTGCAGGGGTGGGTTATTGTTGTGTTTTTGGGCTCAGGAGGGGAAATGGGAGAGGCCCCAGAGTTCAGACTCCAATCTGAGCCTGGAAGTCTACACAGCAATGAACCAGCCTTGCAGTCTGAGCCCCACAAACCCAAGCTGGCTGGAACAGGCCTGCAATGGGGTTCTCTTTGCTGTGTAGCCAAACCCTTAGAGACAGGCCCCCACATCATTTAGAGAATTTGTGGTACAACCATGAACTGAACCAGTCTCTCCCATCCATAATGAGTGGAGCAGGTAACCCATTTTTTCAAGGAAGGATTCCAGGCGTAGCTACAGCCAGGCGAAGTGTAATGGCCACCAGTGAGCAAATCAAAGGCTGTGACGTATGATATGATATGATTGATATGGCCCCTTTTCGTCTCAAGAGATGGTGGTTAGCTGCGGTGGTGAGGATCTATGGGCAGTGTTTGAGTCTGCAGCTTCTCTCATGGCTTATCCGTCCAGTATTGGATTTGCATGGTTGATTGCAATAGCTGCATGTCAGTCTACTTCCAAATTGAGTCTGAGAGTTTTTCCTTCTACGACAAAGTTCTTTTGTGTGGCTTGCACATACGCTATTGAAGGATGATGTGCCCTGTCATAGCAATCGTCGCCGGGTGTTTCAATTTGATGATGTAGATTCCCAGGATTTTGGATTGATGTTGAATTTTTAATTTTTCATATAGACTTTTTTTTTTAGCGAGGTGCCCAACGTGTGAAGTCTGACCTGAGGAAAGCCTCCCATTTGCTCCCATTCATTGCAGGGGGAGTTCTGTCCATGTCAAGAACTCACAACTCGACTCTAAGTAAATTTAGTTCTGGGCAGTCTTCCCTGCAAGCTGACCCCTGCGGTGACTGCTCAGGAGAAATTCAGGTGTCGCACAGCTGATTAGCAGAGCGCCCACAGCTGGCAGTGTGTACTTCTATTGCTCGTGCACATAACAAAATTTATTCCACCCATGGATGGAAGAAGTTACAGCTGAACTGTCCTCTCTCTCAGTGGGAGGATCCCTGCTCAGCCCTTTTACAAAGTGAGGCTGGCAAGGGGGTTCAGATGCAGTGAAGTGTTTCTTCCTGCAGCAGATGGCTGAGTCTAAAACCAATATTGTAAGAAGCAAAAGATTAACAACAAATCTACATGTTGGGCTTATAGTGGTACTCAGATACCACAGTGAGACAAATGCCTAGAGACAACATTACAGTCTATTACCTGGCCAACAGAAGGCACTTCTATGCAATTAGCTCGTTGCTTTCTATTCAGTTCTCTGTTCATTAGCACAAGGTTTGAGAAGGTTTGACACCTGCTCTGTGTTTTAGCTCATCAAATAGAACTGCACTGGGAGAGACTCAACTGGCACGACCCTTGACATTTCTGTTGATTTTTCCAGGCGCTCTCTTACAAGCTACGTTTGCATAAAGGCGAAACAAGAGCAGCACTCCAGCACTGCCAGGAGATAAAGGCACTGATGCATTTGTATATAACACAGCTCAATCCAGTGAGGAATTCACCCTTTAACACTGGATCACTCAGGTGAGGGATTTTCAAGGCAAAAATGTGTATGATATATACAATCAATGCCAAAATTCCATCTCTTTCATAAGTGTGAAACTAAAGTTTCGCAGTAAGTCTCCACATTAGAAACTCTTGGACTTTTACCTTTGTCATAACTTTAACAATGTCAAAGATCAGAAGACATCTGACCTACTACAAATTCATCACACACTTGCTGCTTCAGTAGCTAGTAGCTCTCTTAGGCTATGTCTGCAGAGCAGCATTATTTTGAAGTAAGCTAGTATCTCTCTTAGGGCTTGTCTACACTACCTCCCTACTTCGAAGGAAGGATGGTAAGTAGGGTGTTGGGAGTTTATTAATGAAATGCTGTGCTGCATTTAAAATGTTGAGGAGTAAATTTTGAGGATTAAAGGGACTTCGAAGTACCCTGGCACTTTGAAGTACCGGTGGGTGAATCGTGGCTAGACACAAGCCGGCACTTGGAAGTTTAAAACTTAGAAATTGCCGCAGGAGGGAATTTGCTAATGAAGTGCTGCATGTACAGCACACCACTTTATTAATAAACTCCCAACACCCTACTTACCATCCTCCCTTTGAAGGAGGGAGGTAGGGTAGACAAGGCCTGAGGGATGGACTTGACTCCATTGGCTCCGCTCAGCACAGCTGGTGTAGACACAGAATCATAAAAATTAGAATGGAAGGGGTCTTGAGAGGTCATTGTGTCCAGTCCGCTGCCCTCACAGCAGAACTCAGCAGTGCCTAAACCGTCTCTAACAGATGTCTATCTAACCTGCTCTTATATACCTCCAGTGATGGAGATTTCACAATGTCCCTAGGCACTTTATTCCAGCGTGTAACCACCCGGACAGTTAAACCTTTCTTCCTGCAGTTTAAGCCCATTGCTCCATGTCCTATCCGCAGAGGCCATGAAGAACAACTTTTCTCCCTTCTCTTCTTTCAGGTATTTGAAAACTACTATCATGTCCCCTCTAAGTCTTCTCTTTTCTAAACTAAACAAGCCCAGTGCTTTCAGTCTTCCCTCACAGCTAATGTTTTCTAGACGTTTAATCATTCTTGTTGCTCTTCTCTGGACCTTCTCCAATTTCTCCACATCTTTCTTGAAATGTGGTTCCCAGAACTGGACACAATACTCCAATTGAGGCCTACTCAGTGCTGAGTATTAAATGGTTCAGAACATTTTGGGAGGTCCATGTCTCGCTCTGGGAGAAGTGACTGTGACCTGCGATGCTCCGAGTTTCTACCTCCTCTTCTGATCTTTTTATGTAATATTTGTGCTTGTGTCAAATTTGTATTGCCTAGAAAAGTTTGTATCTATGTCTACACAGCAGCATTTTTTCAAAACAAGCTATTCCGGAAGAGATTTTTCTGGAATAGCTTATTTCGGAATAGCACATCTACTCAAAAAATGTACATCAAAATATCACTCAGTTGTTTCAAAACAGGCTCTTTAGTACTCTTGGAGGCACTATAGTTTATTTTGAAATAGCTTCTATTCCCTGTTTACACAGCCCCTATTTCAAAATAGGTGCCATTCCTTACAGAATGAGGTTTACCAATTTCAAAATAAGCTATCCATTATTCCAAAATTAGTTTGAACTAGCAGGTGTGTTGTGTAGACGCTCTCAACATCATTTCAGAATAGCAGCCAGCATTCCGAAATAACTTTGCTGTGCAGATACAACCTTAGTACTTCTTTGGGCTCCATCATAGTATCTCAGTGCCTCCCACTTGTATTTTTGCTTATCACTCCCCTGTGAGGAAGGTGAGTATTAATATACCCATTGCACAGATGAAGAACTGAGACAGAGTCTAAATGATTTGCCCAAAGCCACACATGAGCTGCGTCTACATGAGCCAGCTACTTCGAAGTAGCCGTGCCAACTTCGAAATAGCGCTGGCCACATGTAGCCGTGGCGGGCGCTATTTCGAAGTTGAAATCGACATAAGGCGGCGAGACGTCGAAGTCACTATCCCCATCAGAAGATGGGAATAGCACCCTACTTCGATGTTGAACGTCGAAGTAGGGCATGTGTAGACGATCCGCGTCCCGCAACATCGAAAGAGCGGAGTCCGCCATGGCGGCCATCAGCTGAGGGGTTGAGAGACGCTCTCTCCAGCCCCTGAGCTCTATGGTCGCCGCGTGCAGCAGCCCCTTAAAGCTCCCCGCCCCCTGCATTCCTGTGCAGGAAGCTGAGAGCATGTGCAGACGTCAGCACTGCCACGCGGCTCAGCCTGCACGCCCGCAGCAGCCCCAACCCACCACCCCTGCAGCGATGGCAGCCAGCCAGCCCCCCAAGTGCCCCCACGGCACCCCCCTCAAGGGTAGCCAGGGCTCCCAGCCAGCCAGCCAGCCAGCCAGGGAAGAGGCAGCGGGGCCCCTCTTGGACGGAGGCCGAGATCCAGGACCTGCTGGGGCTCTGGGGCGAGGAGGAGGTGCTCCAGGTAATGGGGAGCAAGAGGCGGAACGCAGATGCGTTCACTCAGCTGGCCGAGGGCCTGGCTGCCTGGGGTCACCCTGCCCACACTCCTGACCACGTCAGGAGTAAGGTTAAGAAGCTGCGGCAGGGTTACGCCCGGGCCTGGGATGCGGCCAGCCGATCTGGGGCCGCCTCCGCCACTTCCCTTTTACAGGGAGCTCAGGGCCATCCTGGGCCCCCGGTACACCTCCTCCCCCCCCCGGCCACTATTGACACATCGGCCGACGAGTCCCAGCAGGCCCCGGAGACGGAGTCCGCCCCAGAGGCAAGCCCTGCACCCCAGGGGTCCCCCCAGAAGCCCAACCCTGGGATGCCAGAGGAGGAGGAGGGGGACTCCTCCAGCGACGGGGGGCTCTGGATCGCCATCCCGTCCCGGAGCTCCAGCAGGGCATCCGCCCAGTGGGTGTCCCCCGACTGTGGGAGCGGACTGTCAGGTATGTACCCCCCTGGTGCACACCCCCGGGGTTAAGGGGGCGGGGACAAGAGACATGACCAGGGCCCTCCACACACCCAGATGACCATGGCCCCAAGGACAGCAGTGACATGTCCCTCAGAAGAGTCCATCAGCCCCTGCACCCCAGCAGGACAGCGCCATGCCCCATCCCTGGGGATGGGGGGAGCTGAACCTCGGGTCCCCCGCGGGGAGGGGGTGGGGACACCCATCAGCAGCAGCAGCATCTCCTGGGGATGGGGATGGGGAACCAGCAGCAGAGAGGTGGGGGGACAAGGGCCACGGGTCAGGGCCCACACTAATGGCTGTCTCTACTCTTCTTCCCCCGTGTTCCGCAGCTGCAGCATCGGAGGGCCTGGAGAGCACCGGCGAGGTGTCCGTGGTCCCGGAGAGCCCACTGGGGCCATCCCAGCAGGCCAGCCCCTCGGCGGAGCACCGACCAGCCACAGGATGAGGCCGACGACAGAGCCACCCGAGGATGGCCACGGACCCCCAGCTGCTCGTGACCCTCTGGCGTCAGCTGGAGGTGTTGGAGTGGTGCCTGCGGGTAGAGGAGCGGCGGCTAGAGCTACAAGAGCGAGCACTGGCCTGGCGCCAGGAGGGTTGGGGGGCCTTCATGCGCACCTGCAAGTGCATAGCGGAACACCTGGCCCCCCATGCCGCGCTGCCCGCCACTCCACCCGCTGCTCCGACCGCCGTCCCACCGCCATCCGCCGCCCTGGGGTCTGCCACCGAGGGGGACCTGGGGCCTGTGGACACCGGCCGGCCATATTTGCTGGTTCTCCTGGCCTCCCACCCAGCCTCGGCCAGGGCTCCGGCCGAGGCAAGGGTCACGCCCTCCAACCCCAGGCGCCAGACATTAGGGGTGCGGGGCCGAGGACGTACCCCCTCCCTTTTATACATATCCCCATTTGTAAATAGTTTGTGTTGGACCCCCTGTTCTGTTCTGCTTCCTGCCCCCCCCGTAAATAGTTCCCCCCTTTTTGTATGTATGTATGTATGTGTGTGTGTGTGTGTGTGTGTGTGTGTGTATATATAATTAATAAGAGAATGCACTGTTTGGTTACAAACAACATGTCCATTTATTTGCCAGAAAAGTGTGTGGGGGGTGCTCTTGGGTGCTCTGTGGTGTGGGTTTGGGGGCAGGGAGTGTTGTGGAGGATGGGGGGGTGCAGTGGGTGGCCCTGCCAGCGTTCACTCCGCAGCCTGGTCAAAATGGGCCCACAGGGCCTCCCGGACCCAGATCCCCTCAGGGTTGACCTGGCAACTGGGGGCAGCGGGTGGCTGCACGTCGGCCCTGCCAGCCTCCACAGCCCAGTCCTGGAAGAAGGCCTCTCCCTTGCTCTCCACCAGGTTGTGGAGTGCGCTGCATGCGCCCACAACCTGGGGGGATGTTGGGGAGGCCTGCATCCAGGCACATGAAGAGACACCTCCAGCACCTTTTGAGGTGGCTGAAAGTGTGCTCGACCACCTGGCGCGCATGGTTCAACTGTGTGTTGAACTGCTCCTGGCTGGCTGACAGGTGACCTGTGTAAGGGTGCATGAGCCAGGGCCGGAGGGGGTGCGCCGCGTCTGTGACGATGCAGAAGGGCATGGTGGTGTCCCCCACAGGGATCTCCCGCTGGGGGATGTAGGTCCCCGCCTCCAGCCGGCGGCGCAGGCCCGAATTTCTGAACACCCGGGCGTCGTGGGTGCTGCCAGGCCAGCCCACATAAATGTCCAGGAAGTGGCCCTGGCTGTCCACCAAGGCCTGGAGGACCACCGAATGGTATCCCTTCCTGTTGAGGAAGCGTCCTCCACTGTGCTCTGGGGCACAGATGGGGATATGGGTCCCATGCAGAGCCCCAAAGCAATTTGGGAAGCCCAGGCTGGCAAACCCCGCGATGGCAGCATCCGGGTCCCCAAGCCGCGTGAGCCTGTGGAGGAGCAGGGCACTGATTGTGCGGACCACCTGCAGGGGAAGGACATGAGAGAGCACCAGTGAGGGGTGTGCAGGGTGCGTCTGGCCCTCCACCCCAGGGCTCCCCCCCCAGGACTCACCCCCCCGGGTCCTCTCACCTCCATGAGGACAGTCCCGACGGTGGCCTTGCCCACGCCAAACTGCTGCCCTACGGATCGGTAGCTGTCTGGAGTGGCCAGCTTCCAGACAGCGATGCTGACCCATTTCTTGACCGTGAAGGCACGTCGCATGGAGGTGTCCTGGTGCCATAAGGCAGGGGTGAACCACTGGCAGAGCTCCAGGAATGTCTGCCGGCTCATTCAGAAATTCTGGAGCCACCGGTTGTTGTCCCACTCACCGAGCACCAGCTGCTCCCACCAGTCCGTGCTCGTGAGGTAGCTCCACAGCCGGCAGCGTGTGCAGCGGGGGTGGGGGTCGGAGGGCAGCAAGGTCTGGGGCTGCTTCCTCATCCCCTGGGGGCAACGCCTCTTCCACGAATAAAAGGTGATCAGCTGCCTCCTGCATAGCATTGACCAGGGCAAGTACTGCTCCTGCAGGGGTGGGTGTGTGGACCTCTGGCTGCTGCTGCTGCTGGGGGTCCATACTGCTTCGATGGGGTGTGCGTGCCTGTGGCTCTGCAGACCACGTGCTGTGCAGGCTGTGTGTGTCTGGGAGGGGCCCTTTAAGGGAGCGGCTTGCTGTTGCCCCGGAAGTGCTAGTCCGCCCTGTGACCCTGTCTGCAGCTGTTCCTGGCACCCTTATTTCGATGTGGGCCGCTTTGGCGTGTAGACGCTCCCCTGCAGCGCCTACTTCGATGTAGTGCTGCCCAATGTCGACGTTGAACATCGACGGCACCAGCCCTGGAGGACGTGTAGACGCTATTCATCGAAATAGCTTATTTCGATGTAGCGTCCCCATGTAGACGTAGCTATGGAGTTGATGGAAGTGCCTGGATGTGACTTCAGGTCTTCCAAGTCAGAGCTTAACTACAGCGCTGTCCTGCCTCGCATGTCTGATCCAAATGTTATTTTCTGTGAATAGGTGCAGACATGGACACCAGGTCATATCTGGCCTGTAATCATATTGCCGTGGGTTCTGATCACACCGGGTTCCATGCACTAAGCTGAAGCAGGCCTGGCGAGGATTTGGTTGTCACAATTCAGGGGGGAATGTCCTGGTGTTTCAGGAAGTGGTTGGTGGGGATAGCGAGATCTATCAGTAAGACAATTCCCCAACACAGCTTTAGAAGGCACTCAGCTGCTGGATGTAATGGCTTTGGCATAATGATATAAAAAAGGAGGTCCTGACAATTTATCATTAAAGTCCCCACAGCACTTTTTGTAAGCATACAGTTCCTATCGGAATAGCCAGACCATGTTCACACATTTTTGTGTAATGAGGTGGCATGACTCAGCCCCACAGCACCTCCTGCTGGCCATCCCAGGAATTAGCTCAGCCCAATAACATGCCTTCCTCTCATGTCTTGCCTGTTGTCACTTCTGCTCCGCCTGTGGGACCTACATTGCTCCCCAGTTCATGACATCCCCTTCTCAGCACAGCCTTCCAGCCATGCTTCACTTGGATCCTCTGACAGTTTTCAGCCCAACCAGTTGCCTTGGTAGCAAACTGTTGCCTCTGGCCTGGACACTCCCTTCAGTGGCAAATGGGGAGAAATGGCATCTTTCCAGACCTCTGTATCAGAGCTGCAGTTTGGCAGTTCCCCTTGCCCTGCCCAGAACTGCTCCGTCTAAGGTACTCCCCTCAGGTGCCCGTCTTTCTCCTTTGCACTGCAGGGAGAAACTCACCCTACTCTATTGAGCAGCCCTTCTTATATAGCCCCTGATTGGCTACTCCAAGAAGTCTTCTCCTGATTGGATCTCTACAAGTCTTCTTCCCATTGGCTGGATTTAGCATAGCCTCCATAAGGGCAGCTTTAACCCTCCATCTACTTATATTGGGAAACCACCCCACCACACTCCTGCTTATTCGTTCCTGGGTTCTGCCATTCAGGCTAATGTGGCTTGCTGCACTGGTTACACTCAGATCACATTATCAAGGTTGTCTTTGCAACATGATCCCTAGGCATACTTAAAAGAGAAAAGAAACAGATTTCAAAGATTCATAGGAGTTACTAATCAGGTTCATTCTCATTCTGAGCCTTAAGGGCCACCTCAATTTATTTCCTCCCAATGCAATAATAATCATCTAGAGGACCAGTCATTTTACCCCTAACAAGTCATATAATAGATAATAGGAGACTAACAGATGTAACACCCGTGACCCAAAGCTTGGAAATTCTTCCTGGGTGAATCTGGACAGGTGCTTGCAGATGATAATGTAAAAACAGTGGTGTTTTCATGACTGTTGGCTGGCGATGGCATAGAAAAACATGTTGAATGGTAACCTGGACTGCATTAAAAAAAACTAGTCTGCAAAGCGTTCTTCAGGGCTCAGACTTTTCTTTCCTCACCTCACATCTCTGGCGATGCACTACGTTCTAGTATCGCACGTGTCATCTCTATACTGTAAACTTACTACTCCCGACCTGTCCCCTTACGTACATCTAGGATGGCCTGACCTGTCATGCTAGGTGGACACAAGCCCACTTTGGCAAACAAGAGGCTCTTTTTCTTTCTTCCTAAGCAATTCTTCCTTTTCATTTCCTGAAATCACCATCTTCTTACGCAGACTCTCACCTTTGCAGCCATTCTCCCAGGACCTGCCGATTGGCAGCAGATCTGGCCATTTCTCTCTCTGCAGCACAGCCAGTCTTCATTCTGCCCAAGATCCAGAGCCCACAAAGACTGACCCAGCAGAGAACTAGAAAGACACTTTCTCCCCACCTGGAGAAAGTAAACTCTGGTGCTAACGAAATGAGATTTCAGTTTTAGGATTCCACAGAGTTGGTTCCAAACAAAAACGTTAATAAGGAAATGGACTTTAAAAAGGATAAAGTCTTGCTAACAGCACCCACTCAACAGACTGGTGCAGGGGCAAAGAGGGAGAGAGAGAAACACATAAGTAGACAGGAAAACAGACTACAATAAAAAGTGAGCCACAATAAAGTGTGTGTAGCCCTTTAAAAATAACCCAGTGAAACCCAATTACTCTTTGTATTGTGTTTGCCTGCTCCATGCAGCATTTTTCAAAAGTTGTACTTTCGTACTGTATTCTGGAGGGCACATTAAATAGCTTTGCTTCTGTTCAGTGTAGCTGTTCTGCTACTTTCAAGTCCTGCATGTTGCTTTCCTGTTTCAAACTGGTGGCAGCCAGTTAAAATTAAAGTCATATGCCTTTCCTGTTGCAGTGAGTAAAGGATTAGAGGTGGAGCCTTTAGACCGTCCCTGGGCATTTCAGACATCTAAAGGTTGTTGTCATTAAGTCTGTGCTTACTTTAGATCATTATGGCACAATACACTCATTTTTGTAATTGTTTTATAGTAGCTCCCTGTTGTGCTAGGTGCTGTGCAGACATAGACTATAAAGTGCCAGCCCAGAAAAAAAGCATAAAAATCTTAAGCCACAATCACATGAATAAACATGTGAAGGCAAATTCCCACACCCAAGTGGAGCCCCACAGAATTAGGGGTCTTCCCACCTGGAGTCTGTTATAGGATCTGGCCTAAATTTGACATAATGCACAACAGGCTGGAGGAGAAAAAACAAAACAAAACAAAACCAGCAAACAAACAAAAAACTCCAGCAGGGAATAGAGGGGACAGTAGATAGTTGACATTTTCAGTAGATAACTGAAAATGTGCAGTTTTTTGCACAGAACAGTTCTATGTACAAAGAGGTTTGTTAATGGTGTCAGATAACCACTACTGGTTATTGTCCAAAGAACAAGGAAATAGGTGTAACAGCCCAAAGGTGATAAAATCAGTACTGTACCAGAGCATGGACAATTATCTCAGCAGAGAGAATCTGAAAGCTGGTATGTTGTTAGTGCAAAGTTGCAGCACATTCTCTAAATCCAGCTGCTTTTTCACCCGGGCTAGTAGGGCTGCACACATGGCTTGCAACTACCTTAGATCCTTTCAGGCTCCAAATGCACAAGCCAGGCCCAGTAAATGTCGATGGTGCACCAAGCCTATTTTCCAGCACCAGAGAACAAAAATAGCTCTCATTTGCTGCACTTGGGGCTGCCCATGCAGTGACTTGTGGTTCTTCCAGGCCACCACAGAGCACCCACATAGAGAGCTGCTATGTGCTCTGAGTTCCAAAGCCAAACAAAAGGCTCTTCTGTGCTTTGGGGGCCTCCAGGGCTGGTGTCATGCTGATTATTGGGTCTTGTGTCAACATTGCTTCTTGGGTGATCTTAGCTACAGCGGGGAATCGTTTAAAGCAGCCACTTGCAGCCTGCAGAGTGAAATATTCTCAAGGGATGACCTCGTCTGCCCTCCGTGCCAGCCCTTGTGAAGTGTCCCCTGCAGTCTCTGTCCCCTGGACTGGGGAAGGAGAATAAAATCCCCGGTGTTGGAAGATATTGTCTTTGGAAGAGGCCCAGGAGCTCTTGACACTGATGCCATCAGATACACAATGTGATGGCATGGAAGTACCGTTTCGTTCCCTGTGGTGGCATTCCTTCTTTCCGCCGCCTGGTGGGGGGGCAGTGCAAAACAGGAAGTTGTCTGCCCCTTGCTACTGTTTGTCAAAGGCAGCAAACTCACTCCCTGTTTCAGCTGTAATAGCCCTCTGTCTGGAATCCAGAGCCAAGGAGGCTTTGGCTTACAGAAATGAGGCTGCGTCCCACACTTCCCTCAGCGGCTTCAGTGCTGGCCTTCATGCTGGGTTCTCCTCATAGACTGTACACAACAGGGTTCTGAACTGGTGTTCCAACATGGGGGAAGAAAGAAAGAGTGTGTATTAGAAAACCATTGTAAAGAGCAAAAGCTCCACATTTGAGGGCTATGAGGTTCACTGTTCTTCCAGCAGGCCCAGTGTTTCTTCTTCCATTTATTCCTGCCAGGCACCCAGCTGTACCTGCTGCTCTTTCTTGCTGAAGGAAGCTTCGTGCCTCAGTAGGCGGTAATTGCAAAGGGGAAGATCCTCACTTCTCCCTCTGTCAGCCAAAGAGAGACACAAAACAACCGCCTGGGAAATGTTCTGGAGTAGGAGTGGGGAACCTTTTTTGGGTCAGAGCCACTGAGCCATAGAAAAATCAGTTGGGGCCACATGTAAAATAACCCCCCACCCTCTTTTATAAAACTCAGGGCACCAGAGTTCCTCTTGCACTCTAGCCCTGTGGGGGGCAGGGCACTGAATTTCAGCGCTTCCCCCCTGGGCCTGATAAACTTTTCTTTGGGCCCAGTGCTCATAGATTTTTTGGGGGGTGGAGCCAGGGGTGGAGCCAACAATGAGGGGTTCAGCGTGTGAGGGAGAGAGCTGTTGGAGAGTGGCTGGAGGTGGGAGCGTAGGGTCTGGGCAGGAGGAGGGGTGCAAGAGGGAGGGTGCAGGACTGAGGTGAGGGTGTGGGATTGGGCCGGAAGGAGGGTGCATGAGGGAGCAGGGCACTGGAGTGCTTGCTTACTGTAGCTCTGGGAGGAGACATGTGGCTCTGCATGGCCCTGCACTTTGCAGGCACTGCGCCACCCACAGCTCTCACTGGCCATGATTCCCAGCCAATGGGAGCAGTTGGGAAAAGCCAATGGGCCCCTGCACGGCCCCCCCGCCCCGAGCCCCAGACAGAGCTGGTCATGCAGGGGCTTTACGCCAGCTCCTCACTGCTTCCCCCATGTCCTGCAGGGCCAGGATCCCCAAGCTGGGGGCCAGATTCAGCCAACCAGCCGTGGATTCTCCAGCACTGCCCTAAAGGTAGATGGGTTGAGGCAACCAACGCCACAGCTAAATTTGAGGTTCCAAAGAGTTCAAGGGTGTTTGGAGCAGCCCCACGCAGAGGGCAGAGTTGGGTTTGAGGGTTAGATCCAGATAGGCCTCTCTCAAAAGTTTGTCATGTTGGGGTTTTACTCCTGGCCCAGTTTGAATTCTTACAATGCATTCAACAGCATGAGATTAACTCAGACAGGCTACCCAGCACTAAGGGGGGAGGCTTTTCAGAAGCCATTGGCCAAGAGTGCCCTTTGTTCCCTTTGTCTGAGATACCCACAGCCCCTTTGCGAGTGTGGGGTCTGCTGCTCTGCCTTTGAATTGATTGACATTTTCCAAACAAGCTGTCCTAGCACAACCCAGCATGAAGTAGGGCATGGACCAATGGCAGCTGTCTCTCCAACAGGGGTGGGGCACAGAGAGAAGGAAAGGGAGCAACCACCCAGGGGCCCACGTAAAGGACCCAGAGACCAGTGGCTTCCTGGCTGCTGTCAGGGTCCTTTCCTGGCTGTGTTCCACAGAGCTCCCAGAAGCAGACAGGAGGGACAGCCTATCTGTGCTGCCTCTGGGGGATGGGTCTTCATGGGCGGCTGGAGAGACTGGTCTCAGTGGGGACAGATGGCAGAACAAGGAGCAATGGTCTGAAGTTACAGAGGGAGAGGTGTAGGCTGGATATTAGGAAAAACAATTGCACGAGGAGGGTGGTGAAGCACTGGAATGCGTTACCAAGAGAGGTGGTGGAATCTCCATCCCTACAGGTTTTTAAGACCCAGCTTGACATAGCTATGGCTGGGATGATTTAGTGGGGGTTGATCCTGCTTTAAGCAGGGGGCTGGACTAGGTGACCTCCTGTGGTCCCTTCCAGCCCTAGGATTCTGAGATTCATGCACTACCCTCTCCCCAGGCACTGACCCTACAGCTCCTATTGGCTGGGAACTATGACCCATGGGAGCTGCAGGAGTGGTGCCTACAGACAGAAATGTGTGGAGATTCCCAGGTTCCTGCTGCTTAAGACCCACTGCCAGAGAGGTGTGCCAGTTGCTCTTAGGAGCCACTTAAGGTAAGTGTCAGCCCCCGACTCTCTCCTGCACACCAACCCCTTGTCACTGCCTAGAGCCCACACCGTGCAACCCAACCCCCTCCCAGAGCCTACACCCCACGCCCGCCACCTGCACCCAACCCACCTCCCAGAGCCTACACCCCGCATCCTCTCCCACATCACAACTCCCTCTCAGAGCCTACACACTGCACCCAACCCCCCTGCCCCTGCCTGGTGAAAGTGAGAGTGGGTGGGGCAGACCAAGCAATGGAGGGGATGGAATGAGCCTCAGAGACTGGGCAGGACAGGGGCTGGGCCAAGGGTCTTTGGGTTCGTGTGCTTAGCCATTTGGCAACCTTACCGAGCGGCATGCACAAACCTGGACTGTGCCAGAAAGGGGTGCCCAAAAGCACAACTGGCAGCTCGCTGGGCCCCAGCCAGCACAGGCGCAGCATTGCCCAAACCTCAGGCAGACCGAGTCCATGCAGATGTGGCTGGCGAGTGTGTGTGGAACCATTAATTCTTCTGCCCAAGGGCCCAGAATGCTGGCAGTGCCAGTGTCATCAGGCTCTCCAAGAGGCTTCCAGGGGAAAAGATCAGTCACTAGCCCTGCTCCCTCCCTCACCACAAGTCAGCTCTGCAGTGGGGAAGGAATTGTCCCAGGTGAAGAAATAATGGATGCCTCCAAAATCCTAAGAACAGCCCTGAAATTTCCTGGTGTCATTCAGTTCCCTGTCGCAGCCTTTCTGCTTAGAGAAGTTGTAGGGGTGGTGGGAGAAAGTGCAACGTTAGGCAAATACACTAAGCTGGTTCAAACACGTTCTTCGCCATCTGCCCGGTGGACTCACTGCCGTGAGATGTCACGGAGGTGAATCATTTAGTAAGCTTTGCAATAAGGCGCATTTCTAGGAACAAAGATCGCCTATGGAGCTGAGCTAGTCAGGGTAAGACTGTTCTCATGCTCCAGGCAGAAGCCAGTTTTCGGCTGAGATCAGGAAGAAATTATTTTCCCACTGTTCAGTATTCACCAATGAGCTGCACTCTGGGATCATCTGGCTTTTTGTGAAGCAGCAAAGCTGGTCTTAAGGAGATGACAACAGGCTATTCGGATGTCCTGTGCCCTCTGCCACGTGCTTAACTAGTGTGTTGTGCTGAGCCATGGGACTAATTGAAGGTGTCTGACAAGAGCATTCAGGTGGAGACGGACCAGGAGAGAGAAACAGTAATATTACTTTTTCACCCACTAGTGATTTGTTTTCATTTTATCATCATCATCAATAACTGTGGGTTCAGCACCCATTGGCGTCTGATGTCTCTCTCACTCTTTCCTTCCATCTCTCCCTGTCCAGTGCAGAGTGGCTTAGTTTCTGTAGACTAGCTCTACACCAATCTACTATATCATCCATCCATTCTCTGTGGGGTCTGCCTCTCCTATTCGAACTGTCCATTATGCCGAATACCAGGGTCTTGATTTTTCATCCGTCATTCATTTCGCATTTCATTTTATGCCCGCATTTTTAGGTGGTTGAGTTGAAAATGCTGCTTTCCCCACATCATCCAACTAGAACACACGCACATGACATTTTCAACAGCATTTCCGCAGATTAATTATGACTGGGATGAGTTTTCCTGGCCAGCTACATTGTCCTTTCATGTTACATTGCATAAACATACTGTGCAGATCATCCAGGTGACACATTAAGCCAAGTAAAGTAATCATATACAATGGTGTAATTAAAAGCATGCTCAAAATCAAAACAAAACAACACCCACTATTTTTACAGTCACAAAAGCAAGAGATTGAACAGATGGAAGGGGCTTGCACTGCAAGTTCATATCCAAATGTTTCCAAAATTTGTGACTATTTCAGTCCAGAGTTATAGCTTGAATCATTAAAAACAATGAATCCAGGTTCCAGTCCAGAGCTGAGTTCAAAGCTACTTTAGATAGTAGCTGGCGCTAATTCTGCTCAGTAACAGGTAGAGCAGGCATACACCACAAGTGCTTCCCTACATTAATATGTGATGGAGTGGATTATGTAGGAGTGTGATAGCCCTCCGATGGACTCAGTCAGTCTTGTAGGAAAGTTTGTGATTTTACTGCCTTTTAATGGTAGGCCAACATGCGATACATATCGTAAAGCAAGGGTATGGTCAGGAAAGTCTCTTAATCAAAACATCTCTGTCTTCTTTGTAGGTTTGCTCTGGGTGTGCATACCAACTGTCATATCTTTTTGCGCCAGCAGCTAGGTATTTTAGAGCAGTGGTTTCCAAACTTTTTGGCATCCTGCCCCCCGGCCTTGATTTTTGAGAAAGCCTCATACCCTCCCCACCTCTTCTTTACCATCATCCAACCCTCTTTTAACAAAAAAAAAACAATTTGTAATTTAAAATAAACCCAAAAACTTGATATAAAATGTTATTTAAAATTAAAAATAAATATTAATTTTTTGGCCCCTTGCGGGTGCCTGGGGCAACACCAGGTGCCCAAGCCCCATGCCAGCTACCAGAGCTACCCACGCCAGCCACCTGCCCGCCTGAGCCCTGTGCTGCTAGATCCACCCGCCCAAGCTGACTGAGCCCCAGGCTGCTGGGCCCAAATGCTGAGCCCTGCAATGCCAAGGCCAACTGCCCAAGCCCCACGAGCGCCAAGAGCTGCCTGTCTGAGACCCTTCCGCTCAAAGCCAGGCACCTCCAGCCCCCATCTAACCCCATCCTACTTCTACTCTCCCTCCCCACATCTCATACTCCCTCACCTTTGCAGGAGGCAGCTAGCTCCACAGGGGTCTTTGCTGGCTGCCTGCTTTTTATAGCGTCTGTGCCGGGTCGCTCATGTAAAATGGCAGGAGTGAGAGGCGGAAGTGAAGGTTTGCTCTTTCTTGGGGTGGAAAAATGATGGGGGGGGGGCTGGGTCACCTCACTTCCCCCCGGAACTTCTTCATGCCCCCCCAGGGAAGCACCCCCCCATCCTTTAGAGCACTTTAAAAAAACAACTAGTACTACACAACCCTTGCAGCTAAAGGAGAGTGAGCTAGAGTTTCTGGTACACAGATGCACTTTGGGACGGCTGAATTGTTTTAACTGTAAAATCTGTATCACTGGTGAGGATGCAAGAACCGAGAAACAGACAGACTTTGAGACGAGGGTTTGGAGCACCCCTTAGTAAACTGAGCTGATTTGACATGGAGCTATTGAAGGACAGTAAAAATGGAACTGCACATTGACATTTTGACATATTGAGGTGTGGGGTCAGTGAGCCACATTCATTCCTCTGAAAATAGGAACACGTGCCAGAAGGTAGAGAATTAGTAATTGTAAAATCCCTGATAAGTGCTGCTAAGCTCAGCCATCCTTTTATTTCCATTCGTCCATTCAGAGGGAGCCCCTGCTCCCAAGCCCCAGACCTCAAACACCAAACACAGGCAGGGTGAGGAGGTGTGGAAGCCTGAGCAATGGCTCTGGTCAGAATGTTGCAAACTGCGCCAGAAACCCCAAGGTCTGAACAACCTCATCTCTGTAATTTGCAGCTTGAGGTCCTCCTCGTTATATCCCTTAGCCCTTGTCTAAATTGCTTGAGTATAACTTAGTGAGAATTAAAATGGGATAATTAAACTAGTGTGACCTCCTGTGTGGGCTCTGATTTCAGTGTGGAGGTGGTTTATTTTGGCTTAGTCTAAATCAGTTAGTCACTTTTTAAATGGAAGTAAATCCCTTATATCAAACAATAGAACTGCCACACTGCCTTTGGCGCTGGCGTAACTGTACCATTTAAAACCAGTTAAAGTTATAGCAGAGCAGCTTTTCCATGTAGACAAGTCCTTAGTGTATTTAACTGCCTCACTTTGCCTCTTCAGCCAACCACAGTTTGAAGTTTCTCTTTCTCTCCACCTCTTGTCCCACCACTCCTCTTTAAGGAAGAGTACAGGCCTGGCAAGGAGGAAGGGAGAGATGGAGAAATAACATAACCAGAAGTTTTATAGATATCAGGTGTCCCCTTGACCTGTTAATGGTTTCCTACCTATTTGGAGTTCATTCATGCTTTCAGGGCCCCTCTCTAGATCCTTATTTGCCAGACAAATACCAGGGAATACATTTGAAAATGAAAGTAAAATCAGGTGAGTTAAAAAACAGCCAGAGAGCCACCTCCATCAGACACTCAGAGAGATAACCATGGACCTATCACCAAGAATGGGAGAGAGTTGTGCCAGTATAATAAACAAGCCCTAGCTACGCAACAACTGCATACATCATTGGCCCCAGTTTCTCACTGCCTTTAAAGATGCCAATCCATGTTAATTTGGGGCTTGACCCTTCTAAGAGTGCTCAGTGTCCTCAAGTGTCATTGTAGTCAAGTCGCATTGTAGTGGTTTCTGAGAGACAGGCATCCCATAGGGGATGGCTGAGAGCACAGATGCATTTGCTACAGAACAGATATTAGGCAGAAGCACCTTTTACTACCAATCCTGGTCACATCTGAACTTGTGATACTGAAATCAGTATTTCCATAGGCCATAACCAATCTCCTGAACAGCCCGGCCCCTGATCCTGCCAGGGATGTTCAACTGTGCTCACAAGTCTTTGCTAATCCATCTTCCCTGCACATATGGAATAGCTTTCTCTGATTCGTATACTATCTAGGGCCACATTCAGAAGTAACTAAGTGACTATGGTGTAAATTGCTGCTGGAAGGGGTTGGAAGGAGGTGTACATTACAGCAGCATAGATGCCTTTTGTTTATGGAGGAGATTCCTTTGACTGGGGCTTTGTGTGGGTAGTTTGCTATTCGTATAAATGCTGTACTCTTTAGCCTTCATTACATTTGTGTGCACCACACTGCATAATAAGTACAAGCAGCACCAATACTTAATACACATAATGAGAACCAGCGCGATCACATACTGCACAGGATGAAAAACAATCCCACACACAGGTGCCCACATGCAAAGGGCTAACACACAAGAAACTGTATTTAAACCAATGCATGTTATGGTTAAACATTTTCATCCACCTGTGTTAAGGTCAGTATTTTACATGTGATGTGTGTGTGTTTGTCTGATGTGCTACAACATTGGTTGTGCAGCCCCTAACACATACCGAAAAAGCAGCAGGCAACAATTACAATAAACCCTCAGACCTTAACAGACCCAAACCTTAACAGACCCTGATGTAATGGACTTCAGAAATAATAGACCCTGTCAGCCAGCTCCCCCCTGCATGCTCTTAAATAAATGATGGAGACTCTATCTTCATGCAGGCGGCTTGGAGCCGGGGGCTGGAGGAGCTGCAGCACTGAGAGCTGCAGGAGGTGGAAGGAGCAAGGCTGGCGTTCAGCTCCTCTCCTGGTAATTGGGAGGGGGAGAGGGAGGTGTGAGGGGAAGAATGGGGCGGGGGGGGGAAGGAAAGGAGGGGGAAGAGGACAGGAGTGAGTGATGGGCTGGGAAGGTCAGTGCATCATCATACAGTAGAACCAGTCGGCTATAACAGACTTTTGGCATTAACGGACACCCCTTCCCCCCATTCGTTTGTTACATTGAGGCTTTACTGTACACTCATCTCTCAGGACCTCTCCACCACTGCCATTCTTTCCCTCCAGTGAACAGGCTTGTATCCCACTTTAACAGGCCCTGGCTGGGACAAACCACAGGTTTCCCCCTCTTTGGCTGTGTCTACACTAGCCCAAGTCTTTGAAATGACCATGCAAATGGCCATTTTGAAGATTACTAATGAGGCACTGAATATGCATTTCGAAGTTCCTATTCAGCAGATAGGCATAAGGGGATATTGAAGTTCCCAGGGTCCTTTCGAAAAGGAGCCCCGTCTGGACGAGCCACGCGGCAGCAAAAAGTGGCAATTTCAAAGAGCTGTGGCTGCCGGCATGCTAATGAGGCGCTGAATATGCATTTCAGTGCCTTATTAGTAATCTTTGAAATTGGCATGGCCATTTCGAAGATTTGGGCTAGTGTAGATGTAGCCTTTATGTTTAACGGGAAACTTCTACCCAGAATTCCCTTAACTCCCTTAAACACACTCTTCAGTGTGGGGTGTACAATTTCCTGCCCTTTCTCTGAGGGCTGAATCCCCCCATCTGGGCTGGTGGAGGAGCTCGAAGTGTTTGGGAGCTGGAGATAATTTCACATCCATGGAGCCAGATCCTCCAATTGACTTCAGGAGAGCTGTGCCAATTTATAGTAGCTGAGGGTCTGCCACCCAAATTTCAGGGGGTGTGGAGTCTGGGGGAAGGGATAGCTCGCTGGTTTGAGCATTGGCCTGCTAAACCCAGGGCTGTGAGGTCAATCTTTGAGGCGGCCATTTAGGGAGTGGGGCAAATAGATGTTAGGGATGGTGCTGGGTCCTGCTGAGAGGGCAGGGGACTGGACTAGATGACCTCCCAAGGTCTCTTTCAGTTCTAAATGCAAATCTCCAATTTAACCTCTTTGCTGGTATTGAGCTTTGTGAAAGGCTGTAGCTGAAGTGGTCAGGATGATGTTTGCAATTAGCTGTGTGGTTTTCTCAGACCCCTTGCAGGGTCATAAGTTGTCCATGGAGCCAAGCTGCAGCAAAACTTCCCAGCATGGTTACAAGCCCACGTTGTGCTTTTTGGGCTGACCTCTGCCCTTGCAACGAGCGCGAAATACTGCTCAGAAGGATGGTCAGGCTGCCTCACCACAGGCATGGGATCTAGAAAGAATCTCTGTGCAGTGGTTAGACCCTTCTGATTCAGAGGGTGTCGTGCACACGCTGACGTCCTGTGGTTTGGAGCTATAGTTAGCGGCAGCATTTTGCTGAGTTGGTGCTTAGCACTAGAGAACGGCATTTGTCATTGTTTGCCCTTGAGACAAACGGCTGTGCAGGATGTAAGGTCTTTTCTCCCCATGCATCAGAGGAGGCCAATCAGACAGGCAGGTAACCCTGAGAGAGGCCAGCCCTGTGCATGACAACAGACAACCCAGAGCTAAGCCTGGAATTTGTCTCTAATTTACACAGCTTGGGCACCACCCCCTAATTTATTTCCTACTCCCCAGAGCCTGGGGCACTAAATAGTAAAAATAGATTCTGCCCCACCTGTGTCAGCAGTTCCTGTCCTCTCACTGCTGGCTGAGCAACTGCAGAAGCTTCTCCTCTGTGCTAGTGCTGTACTGCATTGTGCAGTAAAACACATCACCTGGTTCCCCATCCCCCGCCCCAATTTCCACTCCAGCTTCAGGAAAATTATTTGTTTTTAACATCTCACCCAAGGAAAGGAAAGAAAATTCAGGCGCAGTAGAGCCAAAATGGGAAGGTGACAATGCATTTACTGAACTATTCAGGAAGCAACATACTGTTGTGTTGTCATTTAGTGGTCAGTTTGTGGGGAGGGGAAAATTTCACACGTCTACGCAGGCAATTGTAGTTTGAATAATGTGATTGTTTCATTTGCTCCAAGCTGAGCTCCACTGAACACTTTTCTTTGAAATCCCAAATTAAAAAAGGCTCAGGGCAGGTCCACGCTAGACCTGAAAGTCGACATCAGCTACACAGTTCTAGCTACAGCAATTGTGTAGCTAGAACCGATGTATCGGAAATTGACTTACTTTACCAGGTGTGTGAAATCGAACTCTGAAGGATCAACCCTGAGCGGGGTGGGTCTTTGCTGAAGCGTAGACAAGCTGTCAGATAGGACCAAATATGATAGATCACCTTCTGTTGTATGGTCATTCAGACAGCCATATTGGCTTCTGTGGTGTTTCTTCTTCTACACTGGAGTAACTGCGCAGCTTCCAGTGCCTGGGAACAGCAAACTGCCGCCACTGAGGAGCTGAGGGGCTCTGTATCTGTGCATACGTGGGTAAGCAAACTGGCAGCCTGACAGTGCTTACCCTGATGCACTGCGTGTGGCCCACAGGCTGGAGGTTCCCTGCCCTGCTATAATAGAATGAGTAAGATGAACCTTAGCCTGAGTTTACACCTTCTTCCAGCTCTTTGGCATGTATGTTGCACCACCAGCGAAAGACGCTATCTTGGGGTGAATGTATCACACTGGGATTCAGTAGATCTCCTTTTCTTTTTGAGAGAGCAAACTGTGATTGTTTGGGAGACTGGACAAACCATTGTGCCTTTCTTTCCCCATCTATATACCAGGGATGCTACTACTTCCTTTCTTTCACCCTGTCTTGTTTTGTTTACTGCAGAGCACAGATGGTCTTATATGTGTGTTTATGCAGTGCCCGGCCTCACAGACCCTGATCTCAGCTGGTGCTCCTAGGCGTAACCAAAAGGCAGATAACAATAACAGATTATTTTGCACGCAAACATCAGTCTTCAGGCACAAGCAGGTTTAAATAAACATGAGAGTCCCTAAGTTGCGTGTAATGGCGCCTAGTTTATGTTAGTGTACTCATCCCTTCTGAATATGGGACAGGATGGTAGGACTTGACCACCAGTCTGCTTATATGCTGATTTTCTTTGCTTTTAAATATGATCAGTTCCAGAACCATTGCATGTGGCTGAAATAGGAAGTGTCTGAATGTGTCTTGGGGATCTGTTGCCATCAAGCTGTGCACCAGCTGTGTTCTCATGGCAGATGACATCAGCAGAGCTCCACAAGCCCAGGACTCAATATGCTCAAAACAATACAGACAATAATTAATTCCAAGTGTGGTCCTAATTTCCAACGCTGTTCATTTCTCCCATTCTTCTTGCACATTCATTACCCAAGCTGGGCAACCAAACTTTCAGCTTCTTCTCAAGAGGTTTTGAAATAAGTGACATTAAACAATCAACTGCTGTTGTGCATACTCCCAGTTCACTGCATGGGGCTTTTGCAGTATGGCTCTTATTAATGTCAAACAAAGCCATGCCTGTAAGACCGGGCACATTGTAATCTATGGCCCCCTTTCAGCCAAGGTTTTCAGGGAATTTTTACCATGAAGTGGCAACATTTCAAAAAGTGGCTTCTAATCTTATGCATGCAGTTATAATCTTTGCACATGCAAATAGGTGCATGTAAATCAGATATTTAGGGGCCTAATTATCTTGCTGTTGTATGCAAAAGTTAGAAACCAGCAAAAAAAAAATGGAGACAAATCTGAGAACATTCCTGTATGGACCTGATTAAACCTCACTAAAATCAATAATAAGTCCACTGGACCATGGAAAGGATACATTCTTCAGTTTTCAGAGGCCAGGTCTAAATCCAGAAAAAGCTAAAACTGATTTGATTTTCACTGATTTAAGAGTGTCCACTCCAGGAAGTTAGAGCTGTTTAAACTGATTTAGAGACCCGTTAAATTGTTGTGACTTCTATTTGCAGATGAACCCTGAAGTACAGAGAGTTTAATTTAATTGCCCATAGCCACACATAGCAATTTAGCATGGGAACTGGCAATGTAATCTCCCCATTTACCACTATGCCACAGTCCTTCACTGAGTACCCACTATTCCCAGAACAACTGGGCAGTACAAAAGACTTTTATGGCACTCACTATATGCAGCATATTTTTGTTGGGCTAACCTTCAAAGAGCTCTGTAGTGGAAGAGCCCTCATCTAGGTTTTGAAGAAAGGGGCTCCGGCATTTTTTTCATACTATTGTCCACAACTCTCAAGGGCATAATCTGAGATCCTGGAGCACCATGCAATGTTTACCAGTCTTTATGTGTAAAGATTTGCTTTAGGTTTTTTTTATAGACTGACTTTAGACTCTGGTATTCCAGGCCCCACGTATCCTATGTTCTAGCCAGTTGCAAAGCCAAAGAATTACCTAAAGCTCTTATTTACTGTGGGTTCTTTTCCAGATAATTAGCAGGAGGGAGGGAGGGAGAAGGGGGTGTTTTCCAGCATCCCACTGTGATGTAACAGTTGGCTTTCTTGGTTCACAAATGAACTTGGAGGATCCCACATGTTTGCGGCTCAGTTACTTTCAGCTTGGAGTTCTTGCCAAAAGAACAAGCTGTTGAGCAATAGGCTGCATGACATTCACCCAAAATACGGACTGGGGTCAAGGAGCAGATTACAATCTCTGGAAAAAAAAGATGCACTTTTTGTCTGCCTTTAGTGGCTTTCAACCAAACCAGCTGCATAGGTGTTGTGAGCCATTTAGCAACAAGCACCAGGGCAAATTCTGAATAAGCAGCTTCTAAACACTGGCTAGAACATTTTATTCTAGAGGTTTTAACAGTTTGCAGTGTTGGGCATTCTTGTTCATCACAGTTCAGAAAGCTTTTGAAAACCTTCCTGTACCTCCAGTGTACTCACCAAGTGCTAATTTTGCAAAACCAGCTCTTCTGGGCTGAGATTTTCAGGTTAAGATATCTAGGGACCTCTTCCTTTAAGTGAGATCATTGTGGCCTATCACAACAGGACCTTGGTCCATGCCCAGGTCTGTAGAGTCTACTACAATATAGACAGTAACAATACTAAGCCTGAAGTCAGGGAGCTGAGGAAAGTTTATCTCAGAAGCTCCATTCCTAGCACATTGAAAGCTGCCTTTGTAAAAAACATTTTGATAGGTACATTAGCTATGGAGAACATGGCCAGATCCCTACCTCTCTTATCGCCATTCAAATAATTACTCAGCATTTTTCAGCCCTCTGCTTCCCAGGCTCCCAAACCTGGCTTCTATTGATCAGATTGAAGTGAATTGAAATGATGAGTATCAGAAGGGTAGCTGAGTTACTCTGTATCTTCAAAAACAACAAGAAGTCCTGTGGCACCTTATAGACTAACAGATATTTTGGAGTATAAGCTTTCATGGGCAAAGACCCACTTCATCAGATGCATGAGTCGGGCGCGGGGGGTGGTTCAGAGGAGGATTTAAAGAGGGAGTCTCAGTCAAGGGGAGGGCCGGGGTTGACAAGGTCTGTTCAGTCAAGGAGGATGTGGCCCATTATCAGCAGTTAATGTGGAGCTGTGAACAACAAGCAAGGAGAAATCAAGTCAGTTCAGTCAGGGAGGATGTGGCCCATTATCAGTAGCTAATGTGGAGATGTGAACATAAGAGAGGAGAAACTGCTTTTGTAATGGGCCAAACACTCTTAGTCTCTGTGCAATCCTTGGTTGATGGTGTCAAATTACACAGACACAACCCAAGAATCCCAACCAGGTTTATTCTATCTACTATCCAAGATCCACAAACCTGGGAATCACAGATACCCCATCGTCTCAGGCACTGGGGCTCTCACCACAGGATTGTCTGGATATGTGGACTCTACTCAACACCCTACAATACCAGCGCTACCAGCTTTCTTTGAGATACCACTGACTTCCTTAGGAAACTACAATTCATTGGTGATCTTTCCACCATCCCACATGAAGATGGACTTCAAGCTGTTAGGAACATTATCCCTGATGAGACCGAGGCACAAATGGTGGTGGAGCTTTGTGACTTTGTCCTCACTCACAACTATTTCTGATTTGAGGACAATCTATACCTTCAACTCAATGACACTGCTATGTTGGCTACAATATGCCAACATTTTAATGGCTGACCTGGAACAACGCTTCCTCAGATCTTGTCCCCTAGTGCCCCTCCTCTGCTTGCACTACATCGATGACATCTTCATCATCTGGACCTGTGGGAAAGAGGATCCTGAAGAGTTCCACTGTGATTTCAACAGTTTCCATACCACCATCACCCTCTGCATGGACCAGTCCACACAACACTTACACTTCCTGGACACTATGGTGCAAATAAGTGATGGTCACATAACTACCACCCTATGCCAGAGAGCCACAGACCACTATGCTTACCTAAAGGCCTCCAGCTTTGATCCAGGGCACATTACATGAGTCATTGGATACAGCCAGGCACTAAGGTACAACCACATTTGCTCCAATCCCTCAGACAGAGACAAACATCTACAAGACCCTTGCTGAGATTTCCTGAAACTACAATACTCACCTAAGAAAGTGAAGATACAGATTGACAGAGCCGGACGGGCACCCAGAAGCCACCTGCTACAAGACAGGCCCAACAAGGAAAATGAGAGAACACCACTGGCCATCACATACAGCCCCCAGCTAAAGCCTCTCCAGAGCATCATCAGTGATGTACAACCTATCCTGGACAACGATCCTTGACTCTCACAGACCTTGGGAGGCAGGCCTGTCTTTGCCTACAGACAGCCTGCCAACCTTAAACAAATCCTCACCAGCAACTATAGACCACACCACAGTAATTCTAAACCTGCAACCAATCCCTGAAACAAACCTTGCTGCCAGCTCTGCTCACTTATCTGCACCAGCGATATCTTTACAGGACCTAACCACATCAACCACCCCATCAGGGGCTCTTTCAGCTGCACTTCTACTAATATAATATATGCCATCATGTGCCAGCAATGCCCCTCTGCAATTTACATTGGCCAAACTGGACAGTCTCTACGTAAAAGAATAACTGGACATAAATCAGACATCAGAAAAGGTAATGTACAGAAACCTGTGGGAAAGCACTTCAATCTCCCTGGACACTCAGTAAAAGATTTAAAAGTAGCAGTCCTACAACAAAAAAACTTCAAAAGTAAACTTCAAAGGGAAGCTTCAGAGCTCCAATTCATTTGCAAATCTGATACCATCAACCAAGGATTGAACAGAGACTGGGAGTGTTTGGCCCATTACAAAAGCAGTTTCTCCTCTCTTGATGTTCACAACTCCACATTAACTGCTGAAAATGGTCCACATCCTCCATGATGGAACAGACCTTATAAACTCTGGGCCCCCCTCTTGACTGAGACTCCCTCTTTAAACCCTCCTCTGAAACCCCCCACTCCACTCATGCATCTGATGAAGCGGGTCTTTGCCCACGAAATCTTATGCTCCAAAATATCTGTTAGTCTATAAGGTGCCACAGGACTTCTTGTTGTTTTTGACATGATGAGGTTATAGTCAATTATATACACAGTTACTGCTAATCACAGATCAGGTTTATGTTGTAGCCTGCTAGTTTACAAAACCTACTACTTTAATTAGAGCGTGTGCATTTACACATTTTATACATTGATTAAGGGTATATTTTACTCTTTGCTTAGCCTAAGCCAGAGGGCGGTATTTTTTTTTTCTAGTTGCCCAAATTTGTTCTATTCTATTCTGGTTTTTCTTTGTCCTGTTTAGCAGCAATTCAAAGGGCCTACAGAGTTCACACTCTGTAAGAAGAGGCTTTAGCAGGTATTTTCCAGTTTAGAGGTCAGTCTTAGAAATAAATGTTTAGGACTATATATTCAAATAAGTCTATAAACACTTATATCAGATCATTCGGCCTCGCTTTCTAGCCACATGCTGATGCAAAAGGCAGCAGTTATCTCATGGAGCATCAGGTGCCAAAACAACATCATGGCCCAAATGCAATGGTCATCCCGTTGACCCAAAAGTACAGACAAAGATCAGCTAGTGGTGTTTCTTAGTATTCTATTACTGGTGGCAGTTCTCGGAATTTGCTCCTGAGGCTGCAACATCCCACCTTGTGAATATTCAGAGAAGTGTCTTAGCATAATTTGACCAATTGAACATGGGTACCCCTAAAAATCCTAGGGAACAGATGCCTAATTAGGTATTGGGGAGGCCAGGCCAAAGTGACGTAAGGAGGCTTATAACATCCCATGGAAATGGTGAGAATTCACATAGCATTATCTGTGGCTTACCCAAAAGATCTGAAGAAGTGGGTCTGCCCCATGGAAGCTCATCACCTAATAAATTGTTTTGTTAGTCTTTAAAGTGCTACATGACTGTTGTGAAATTATATAGCATTGTCTTTGGTGATCAAGCTTACCCAAAATAGCCATGGTAGCGTGAAATCACTGCTTCATTTCTGATAGGGCTATATATTCACATTGGAACACCCTGTTGGGAAATATTTAGTGGGTTTGTGTGTATTATACACATACACACAACATAGTAAAAGCATCCTGACTGGTCAGGATGTTTTTAGCTGCACGTATTATGAAGAGCTGCAGAAGACATATCGAACAGCCACTTAACAGGTCATGAACCTCACTCTGATTATCACTCAATGTGGGGATAATAAGTAAGGAGCAGTAAGCAATATACTCGCAGCAGGTATAAACATTCATTCTAACACTGGTGAAACTGTTTGTTTAAATACTGTATTTTCAAAGATCAGAGGGGTAGCCGTGTTAGTCTGGATCTGTAACATCAACGAAGGATCCTGTGGCACCTTATAGACTAACAGAAAAGTTTTGAGCATGAGCTTTTGTGAGCACAGACTCACTTCATTAGATGCCGGTCATGGAAATCAGCATAAATAAATGAATAAATGATAAAACTGATTTCCATGACCAGCATCTGATGAAGTGAGTCTGTGCTCACGAAAGCTCATGCTCAAAACTTTTCTGTTAGTCTCTAAGGTGCCACAGGACTCTTCATTGCTGTATTTTCAAAGCTACCTGGAGTTTACCTGAATACCTATGTATAACTAATGATACAGTGTCATGCATAACAGCAAACAGGGCTTTTATTCGTGAAAAGTATTTAATCTGAATTTTAATATTCAGGCAGCTAAGCTAGAATGCCAGTTTTCATCTCTCCTCGTATGGAAGCTGTTCTACCATTAATCATTTTTGATGCCCTTCTCTGTACTTTTTACAGTTTGAACATATCTTTTTTGAGATGGGGTGACCAAAACTGTATTCAAGGTGTGGAAGTAACGTGGATTTATACGTAACAAGCAGTCATGTGGCACTTTAGAGACTAATAAAGGTATTAGATCATGATCTTTCATGGGCAAAACCCACTTCATCCAATGGAATTTGGATTGAAAATACAGAATCCGAGGTTTATATAGCAGGGAGCGGGGTGTGGGGTGAGAGAAAAAAATAAAAAAGGGAAGTTACCCTGTCTCTAGTAGCAGCAAATTAATGAAGCAAATTAAGTTAGAGGTTTCTCATACCAACGAATATCAAGGGTGGGGAAATTGCCTTTGGAATGCAGAAGCCAGTTAAGATCTCTATTCAGGTCAAGGTTAGCATTTTAGCATTATGACAGAGCCTGTCTCATTATCTATCCCTTTCCTAACAGTGTCTGCTTTTTCTAATGCTGCTGCGCATTGACTGACAGGAGCAAGGCTTCTGTGAGCCTACCATTTCCATGGGTCAGAGTTTTGTCCTTAGGTTTACAGGCTTTGCAGTGCCAGTAGTGCCACCAAACTGAGCACCACTTCACAACAGACTTTGCTCCCTGCAAGAGGCTAAAAATCAAGTTTCTACTACTTTTCAGATTCATCTTGCAGGGAGCAAGGGCGAGGGTCCAGACCATGTGTGTTCCCTTACACTGCTTCATAAAACTTTCCCATTGGCTGTCTGAGGGGTTGTCCAGTGTTGGGACATCTTGCACAGCAGATTGGACATCACACCTCTCCTTTCTGTGTTGGTACAGATTCCTAGTGAGAGCTGTTTCCCTGTTAACTTCGCAATCTTCCTTGTGAATCCCCATAAACAACATAGGAAGTGAGGAGGCCAGAATAAATAGACCGCACTATAATGAAGTGGCAAAAACCTGAAACAATGCATTCAGTCCTGCTCCTTTTCTTAGTAATGGCGATATTGCCACTGACTAACAGAACTGCGCCCAGAGTACTGCGTACTGAGTTACCCTAATGTGATGTTTCCATCCACAACAAAATGAAATCCTAGATTAGAAATGAAACCATGTTCATTTTGCTTCACAGCCCTACTTCTGTTGAAAATCATGTTCATGGGAATTTCATTTGACAAAGCCACATTTCCCAATGAAAACATTTTTACTGGAAAACTTTTGACCCAGCCTTTGGGACCCAATTCTGTTCCAACTGAAGGCAGGGAGATATTTCAACAGGAACAGATTCAAGCCCATTTTTCTTAAACCCACAGGATCTGAACAGAGAGATAAAGATGATAAAGCAATAGAAAATAGATCTCTGCCTGTTCTGTCTGTAATCAATAATTTACATGCATGTTTTCATTTTGTGTGGGAACATCTTCCCTCTCAAAGCCTATTGTTCAGTTTCACCTTCAAGAAACACATACATAGTAAGACAACCATCTGTAACAGCTTGCAAGGCTATACCCTATAGCTACATCTACACTAGAAGCAGCTGGCTACAGAAGTTACCATTGGAAGAGATTTTCTGACAAAACTTCTGTTGATAGATCGCGTCTATACATAAGACGCTTCGTAAGCACCTTCGTCTTCGCGCTAAGCCTTGACAGTTTGAAGAGGTTGCCGTCCATTCTCGTGCAGAGACAGATGCCCTCTGTAGCAGTTCCGAAGGCATATTTGAGCAAAACTGCAAAGAAGATGCCGAACAGTGTTGGAACCAGCACACACCCCTGCTTCACTCCACTGAGAATCTCAAAGGGTTCAGATGTGGATCCGTCGTATATGACAGTCGCCTTCATGCCTTCATGGAAGGCCCTAATAATGCTGAGCAGAGTTGGGGGACAGCCGATCTTAGCCAGAATCGCAAACAGACCTTTTCTGCTGACGAGGTCAAAGCCTTGGTCAGGTCGATGAAGGCAATATACAGTTTATGAATGTCTGTAGTTTGTGATTTGAAGACTTTTTAATATGTATGGTCTCGCCTCCACACTCATACAGAGCAGGATAAGAACCAATTGACATTGAAATCAAGAGAAGAAAGGGGGGATAACTAGGCCACACTCTCAGAAAACCACCATCCAGCATAACAAGAAGTCCTGTGGCACCTTATAGACTAACAGATATTTTGGAACATAAGCTTTTGTGGGCAAAGACCCACTTCATCAAATGCATGAGTGGGGGGGTGGTGGGGGGGGGTCAGAGGACTATTTAAAGAGGGGGGTCCTAGTAAAAGGGAGGGCCAGACCTGACAAGGTCTGTTCAGTCAGGGTGGAAATGGCCCATTATCAGTAGTATTCATCAAGAGAGGAGAAAACAAGTTAGATTAGTCAGGGAGGATGCGGCCCATTGTCAGATTCTAATGTGGAGGTGTGAACATCAAGAGCAGAGAAACTGCTTTTATAAGGACCAGCCACTCCTAGGTTATGTCTACACTAGCCAAAAACTTCGAAATGGCCATTTGCATGGCCATTTCGAAGTTTACTAATGAAGCGCTGAAATACATATTCAGCGCCTCATTAGCATGCGGGCGGCTGCGGCACTTCGAAATTGATGTGGCTCGCTGCTGCGCGGCTCATCCAGACGGGGCTCCTTTTCGAAAGGACCCCAGCTGCTTCGAAGTACCCTTATTCCCATCTGCTCATAGGAATAAGGGGACTTTGAAGTAGGCAGTCATTTCAAAAAGGAGCCCCGTCTGGACGAGCCGCGCGGCGGCGAGCCGCGTCAATTTCTAAGTGCTGCGGCCGCCCGCATGCTACTGAGGCGCTGAATATGTATTTCAGTGCTTCATTAGTAAACTTCAAAATGGCCATTTGCATGGCCATTTCAAAGTTTTTGGCTAGTGTAGACACGGCCCTAGTCACTGTTTAATCCTTAATTGATGAAGTCAAATTTGCAAATGAATTGCAACTCAGAGGCTATGTCTACACTGCACCAAATCTTCGAAATGGCCATGCAAATGGCCATTTTGAAAATCGCTAATGAGGTGCTGAAATGCATATTCAGTGCCTCATTAGCATGCTGCCATCCGCGGCTCTTTGAAACTGCCGCTTTTTGCTGCCGTGCAGTTCGTCCAGATGGGGGCCCTTTTTGAAAGGACACTGCCAACTTCAAAATCCCCTTTGAAATCAGCAGATAGGAATAAGGGGATTTCAAAGTTCCGGGGGTCCTTCCTCTCTGAACAAGCCATGCGGCAGTGAAAAACTGCAATTTCGAAGAGCCGCGGCTGCTGGTATGCTAATGAGGCACTGAATATGTATTTCAGAGCCTCATTAGTAATCTTCGAAATGGCTATTTGCACGGCCATTTCGAAGATTTCAACTAGTGTAGATGTAGCCAGAGATTTCTCTCTCCATTTTATTTTTGAAATTTTTTTGTTGATTCCACTCTACCTGCCTGCCAGCGGCCTGAGCCCTGTGCTGCTGGGACCAGATGCCCACCCACCAGCCACCTACCCCAGTGGTGGGCAAGCTGCCTGAGCCACTTGCCCAAGCCTCACGCTGCCAGGGCCAGCTGCCCACCCTCCATCCCGAGCCGCCCAAGCCCCATGCTACTGGGGCCAGCCATCTGCCCACCAGCCCAAGCCGCCCAGGCCCCATGCTGCTGGGGTCAGCCACCCAAGCCCTGCTCTGCCAGGGCCAGCTGCCTGAGCCCCACAAGTCCTGCAAGCTGGCTGGCCACCCAAGCCCCTCTCCAGCTCTCTCACAAAGCCAGGCACCCCCAGATGCCATCTAACCGCATCCTCCTCCTCCCCTTCCCCAACCCATACTCACTATCATTTGCAGAAGACAGCCAGCTCCATGTGGGTCTTTGCCAGCTGCCTGCTTTTTATAGTGGCTGCACTGGTTCACCCTCCTAAAATGTCAGGGGCTGAGAGCCAGAAGCTAAGGCCGGATCTTTCTTCAGGTAGGGGGAATAATGGGGGGAGGGCTGGGTTGCCTCCTGCCCCCCCCGGAATTTTTCACACACACCCCAGGGGGGCACACCCCACCAGTTTGAAAAACCATGTGCTATCCCAACTCTGTGCCTTTGCTGGGGGACACCAGAGCTTCCCAGCCGGACAGGATGGTGGAGTGCACCAGAGGGCAGATGGGCAGGCTCAGTGGTATGATCAGCATATTGGGTTACAGCCTCAAGTGGATCCCTGTGATCCAACCCATCACAATAAGAATTTCGTCCTTCTTTTGTTAATGTTTGAAATCCATGCAGAGTGCCTCTTTGCTAGCCTTCCTGAAACTGACAAGACATGATACTTGTTCACAGTACATTTGGTGGGTAAGAGGATTTTGCGCTGTGCAAAGCCTTGGTTCTCCATTTGTGCATTTGGTTCCATGTAATCTCCTAATTTTGGCTGATGGTCATCCACTGTCTTTGTCAGACTAAGAAAAATAGTGGTTTGATAGTCTTTGTTTACATCAGAGGCTGACAATTGCATCTGCCAGCTGTCTTCTGGGTTGAAGCTGGATGACAGAAGAGCTTCTCAGCCACTAAGAATTGTCAGTGGGATTTAAAATAAATGCAAGGTGGGTGCATAAAGTTGTCAAGGAGTGGGACCTTTTGATCAGTGAGGATTTTTTGTATTTATATAACATAGCCATGGTTAGCAGAAGGATGTCTGCTAGTACTGAAAGCAAAGGCAGCAGAGTGAACTTCAAGGAGGCAGGTACAATCTCATAGCCACATTTAGCTGGATATCAACAAGGTCCATGTGTCAGCTTCTTTCCCGAAAGGATGTGTTATACTCTGCAATGTAATATATTAAAGCAAATATTGCTTTCTGTAGAGTCTGAGTATCAGAACTCCAGCTAGAACTTCCTAGCTTTCAGATTATATTGATGCAACTCTTGGGTTTGCTGGCTCACCTGCTTCAAGCATGGCCTCACCAATCAACATCTGAAAGTGACTGCACAGGTAGCAGAGGTTAGGCTCATGGGATCTTGCCTTGCTGCAGAAGTTTATATTCAGCAGCCTGTTAGCTTCAGAATTGCTGAGATGGAAAAGTTGACAATACCATTTTTGATGGATTGGCTTTGAGCCAGCAGTGCTGAAAGCAGTTTTCCATCCTCTTTAAATCAGCATTCAGGCTGTCATTTACTTCCCTGGGCAATATTACTATTGATTTCCATGAAAACAGGATGGAACAGCTCAGAGACGCTCAGAGGATTGCATATCAGTTAGTGAAACCTGTCATGGCCCTTTGTGGGTCCAGGTGCTTTTATTTAACAGCCTTTAAAATTACTTAATTTAAAGAAACCTTCCTGACCATATAAGATTGGACTGTATCTTTTTGTGGTATCCGTTCATGATGCTTGCTTAAGGAATGAGTAAAAGAGTGAGTCAGTATGACATGGACATTCTGGGAGTCATGAGACAGCCAGATAGAAGAAAAGGAATTGCCACAAAGAAAGAAAGGCTGTATTTAGGAAATACTGGAAGATATACGGACACTGATCACTCCCATGCAGGCTGCTATGTCAATGCAGCCGCACAATGGCCAAAATGACTTTGAAATAGGCAACAAAGATGCTAGAATCTAACGGTACGGGGCCCAGAACTTTGTTTCTGGATCAGTCGGTAGTACCCTTGAGAATCTCTTACTTTTTATAATACCTGAAACGATTACACAGACCACTCTTCAATGAGATTTGGGATGCATCTGAGCTTTTTTTGTCATTTCATAGTTGGGGGTGATACACATTGATGTTACATTGGTCCAGCACTTTTTGAATGCATTATGAAGAGCCTATCATGTTTTGCTACTGTAGCTGAATTTTCATCAGCACTCTGTATTGAATACAGGATATTGCATTGGATTGTTGTCTGCCTCTGGCATGAGGGAGCTGGTAAGTGGTATACAATTTAAGGAGATCAAAAGGATTGGCTGTCAAAGGACTATCTCAGTGGGCCATTAAATTTCACTGAAACATTTTAACCTACCCACCTCAGTTCAGCCCCTTGCAATCCTCACCTATAAGTTTCCACCAAATATGACACCTACTAATTCATGGGAAAAGACAAGTCAGCTGAATGTTAATGGGAGATGGTCTTCCTAATTTTCAGACCAGACACAAAAGGAATGATGTAGTCCAGTCACAGGAAATATCTTTCAGATATTCCTTCCTCAAGGACAGGATTAAAATGGCTTGCTTTTCCTAATGCTTTTGCCATTCAGAGGCCAAGGAGAAAGGCCAGTGAATGAAGAGGGTTAGACCAATCAATGTTTTACTTGCATTTACCACAGTTCTCACATTTGAATTTGATTTGGTCCATATGATCGTTCCCCCTTAGTGTCTGTGCTAGAAAGTTGTCTATCTTGGCTCAACAATAAAATAAACATTTTTTTAGACAGGCTTTTTGTCTCTGTGAATAATGTACAAGATAGTTATACAAGAATCCCTTCCCCCAACACTGCTGAATGGCAACATATCTTTGAAACTCTTGCAGCAATTTAGTGATGGCAACCAGAGGTGGAATGCAGTCCTGTCAGAGAAATGCCATTTCATTGAAAGCAAAACTTTCAAGGCGGCACAGGTTAATTTTGATTAAATCTTATTTAAAAATAATATGAATGAAAACATTTTAACAAGGTTAAAACTAGGACTGTCAATTAATCATAGTTAACAGATGCAATGAACTAAAAATATTAATCATGATTAATTTCACTGTTCAACAACAGAATATCAATTGAAATTTATTATATATGCGGATGGTTTTTCAACATTTTCAAATATATTGATTTCTCTTGCTATGATCTGAAAGAGTGGGTCTGTCCCATAAAAGCTCTTCGCCTAATAAATTATTTTGTTAGTCTTTAACGTGCTACGTGACTGCTGTTTTGTGTTGCCACACAGAATGCAAAGTATACCGTGCTCACTTTATATTTGTATTGCAAATATTTGCACTTTAAAAATGACAAAAGGAATTGTATTTTTCAATTCACATCATACAACAACCACAGTGCAATCCTTTTATTGTGAAAGCGTAGATGTTTTGTGACGTAACTGCGCTCAACAAAAAATAATATAAAGAATCTCACAAAATTGAGTGATTGGACGATAAAATGGGAAATGAAATGTAATGTGGATAAATATAAAGTAATGCACATTGGGAAAAATAACCTGAACTATACATACAATATAATGGGGGCTAATTTAGCTACAACTCATCAGGAAAGAGATCTTGGAGTCATCACAGACAGTTCTCTGGAAACATCCATACAATGTGCAGAGGCAGTCAAAAAAAGCAAACAGGATGTTAGGAATCGTTAAAAGAGGAATAGAGAATAAGACGGAGACTGTCTTATTGCCCTCATATAAAACTGTGGTATGCCCACATCTTGAATACTGCATACAGATGTGGTCACCCCATCTCAAAAAAAGATATTTTGGTATTAGAAAAGGTTCAGAAAATGGCGACTAAAATGATTAGAGGTTTGGAACGGGTCCCATATGAAGAGAGATTAAAGAGACTAGGAATCTTCATCTTAGAAAAAAGAAAACTAAGAGGGGGATGTGATAGAGATATATAAAATCATGAGAGGTGTGCAGAAAGTGAACAAGGAAAAATTATTTCCTGGGTCTCAAAATATCAGTATTAGGGGACACCAAATGAAATTAATGGGCAGCAGGTTTAAAACTAATAAAAGAAAGTTCTTTTTCACACAGCACATAGTCAACCTGTGGAACTACTTGCCAGAGGAGGCTATGAAGGCTAGGACTATAGAGCTACGTCTACACGTGAAGCCTACATCAAAGTAGCTTATTTTGATGTAGCGACATTGAAATAGGCTATTTCAATGAATAACATCTACACGTCCTCTGGGGCTGGCAACGTCGACGTTCAACATCGAAGTTGGGCAGCACTACATCGAAGTAGGCACTGAAGGGGAACGTCTACACGCCAAAGTAGCACACATCGAAATAAGGGTGCCAGGCACAGCTGCAGACAGGGTCACAGGGCGGACGCAACAGCAAGCCGCTCCCTTAAAGGGCCCCTCCCAGACACAGTTGTACTAAACAACACAAGATCCACAGAGCCGACAACTCGTTGCAGACCCTGTGCATGCAGCATGGATCCCCAGCTGCAGCAGCAGCAGCCAGAAGCCCTGGGCTAAGGGCTGCTGCACACATGACCATAGAGCCCCGCAGGGGCTGGAGAGAGAGCGTCTCTCAACCCCTCGGCTGATGGCCACCATGGCGGACCCCGCTATTTCGATGTTGCAGGACGCGGATCGTCTACACGTGCCCTACTTCGACGTTCAACTTTGAAGTAGGGCGCTATTCCCATCCCCTCATGGGGTTAGCGGGTTCGACGTCTCACCGCCTAACGTCGATGTTAACATCAAAATAGCGCCCAACACGTGTAGCCGTGACGGGCGCTATTTCGAAGTTAGTGCCGCTACTTTGAAGTAGCGTACACGTGTAGACACGGCTTAGAAGGGTTTTAAAAGGAGCTGGATAAATTCATGGAGGTTAAGTCCATCAATGGCTATTAGCCAGGATGTCCTAGTGTCTGTTTGTCAGAAGCTGGAGAAGGATGGCAGGAGACAGATGCTTGATCGATACCTGTTTGGTCTACTTCCTCTGGGGCACTTGGTATTGGCTGCTGTTGACAGACAGAATACTGTGCTGGATGGACCTTTGGTCTGACCCAGTGTGGCTGTTCTTATGTTCTTGGGAAGTGGTGGGTGAGCTGGAGGAAAGGCAGCCTAGGAAAATGGACATAGTCCCTTAAAAATAAGAGACTATTGGAAAGTTCAGATGATTTTGTTGTCTTCTGACCTCCACGCCAGTAAAGTTTCATTTGAGATGAGATTAAGGATGGGAGTACAGTCTTCCCCCGCCTTACGAGGTCAATTCGTTCCTGAAAAAACCCTGTTAGGGTGAATTCTCATAAGTCAAAAATGTAATTACCATTAATTTCAATGGGAAAAAATTGTAAGCATTCCTGAGCCCCAAATTGTACACCCTTTATGCTAAAACAACACCAAATCCCATTAAATCCGGTGCAAGGGGGCAGGCAGAGCAGAGCAGGGCACGGGGAGGCAGCCCGGCCTGAGTGCAGCTTAGGTTAAGTGGGGAGGGGGCAGTGCCAGGGGGCTGGCCGCGTGGGGAGCTGGGCAGGCACAGGGGGCACCTGGCTGGTGAGGGGCAATGCCTCTCTCCTGCGGGGCTGCACAGCGGAGAGGCCCTGCTGGCGGCAGCTGAGGCGGCAGCAGTGGGCGAGCCAGGTGCTAAATGGGAGGGAGCGCCACAGATGGCAAGTGGTGCCCAAGACATGGCTGCGCAGGGCAGGCGGTGGTGGCCCCCTAGCTGCCCGGGGGTGAGCGACAGCAGCAGTGCTGGGATGGGCTGCGCGCAGAGCGGTGTGATCTACTGTGTCTCACAGAACGGCGTGATCTACTGCCAGGACTCGGACGAGTCTACCTCCCCGCACCAGACTGCTGCCCTCTCGCAGGGCGCCGCTGCCCCCCTGCACGGCCTCTTCGTCAAGACCAACACAGCTGACTCCATCCCCTTGGTGCTTGCCTATCAGAGCCGCCAGCCTCCAAATCGGTCCTCATAAATGCGAAGAAATGCCTCGTAAGCTGAAGTAGGGTTATTAAATGAAACTCCTCATAAAGCTGAATTCTCATAACTCGAATGGGTATATCTCGGGGTATGACTGTATTGGAGAAAAAGATTTTGCGCTTCCTTTTGTATTCAGAAGGTGCTTATAGTTACTCAGTTCATCAGACATCTCTTCCTCCCCCTGATTAATTAGTGGGACTGTTTATTTCTCAGATATTCTCATTGCACAAAAAGGCAGGCGATGGTTGCTTGCACCATCATGCACGTGGCTTTTAAAGGGGTGTGCGTGCTTGCTCTTGTGACACACATCAACATGATGTCTGGAAAGCAGACCAGCAAAGAGCTTGTTTACAAATGTTTGCACGATATTGCAATCCTGCTGTTTTCTTCTCCTGTTGGTTTACATGGTCTAGAGGTAATTATGCATTAAGCACTGTTGAACAGCACAAATTAGTTATTCTCCTTTGTAAAACCAACAATGGCAAACCCTCTTGTACGTACTGCTTTTACAGGTGGAATCTTGTGCCATACTTCAAGACAAACTCTTCATTCTGACATTAAAAATAACCAACCCACAACCAACCATACTTGGCCATTTTGTTTCCTGCCTCTGCATGTATGTGGAAAGATTCTTTCTCCTCTTTGAGCTACTGAATCCCCACACGTGGGATAGGTGTGAAAGGAGTCCTCGTCTCCACTCTGGCAATAGCATCTGCAAAGGGGACAAAGCCTTGGAATTGCCATCTGCTGCACCATTTGCAGACCGTTATGCTTCTGGATAATAGTCAGAGACACTGCAGTGGAATTCCTGGCATTTCTACGGTAAAGATGCATCTTCACTGCAATTAGACACCTACAGCTAGCCCATGCCAGCTCACTCATGACAGCCCCCCGTCATTGCCCACCCACCCTAAATCAGGGCTCACCTAAGAGTCCTGCTCTGCCTATGCCACTGTGACGAAGGCTTTGGGAGTCAGACAAAGTCTGTTTTATGATTAATATGTCCAAATGGTCCTCTCATTCATTTCACATGCTGCTGTTTTCTCTGGCGAGATGGTGGGGAGAGGGTTTCTATTCATAGTTCATGTTGTGAGAGGACAAAGTCAATGACAAAGCATTTGGTCCATCCACAGTCAGAGGTTTTAGCATAACCCATCTTCACTTTCTAAAGCACCATTCAACTCAGATTGCTTTATTACTCATAGGTGGTTTTATACCAGGAACAGCTGCTGTCAAAGTGGTAGATCAACTGAGTATTTTTCTACTCATCCATCTCGAGCTAGTCTACTAATCCCCTCTACGTCTGGCAGAACTTCACATTTCAGTTGTTGAAACAGTAATGAAAATAGGGTGTTTGACACTATCTTCATGCAGAAATAAGGCATAATTGCTATACAGTTCTGAATGCTGCCAAACTGCTACTTCAACAAACCAACTTTGGTATCATAACCCTGGATAGAGGAAAAATATCAAAACTCTGTTTGACGTAAACCAGCAGCAATCTGGTAAGGGCAAAACAGGATACGGATGCTGTTTCCTGAAAAACTCAATAAATCAGCAGCAAAGAATTATTAAACAGTACTAACGGGATATGTGAAATTCTGGTCTTTAATCTGGCTGTGTGTCCTGCAGCATCCAGGCAACAATTGACCAAAGGCATCTACGATGGTCTGATCATGTGGTCAGGATACCTGACACATGGTTGCCTAAACAAATTCTCTATGTGCAGCTGAGGATATGGGCAAGGTCTTGTGGTGGACAGAGAGAAATCCTTAAGAACACCCTGTTAAAGTGCAACATTGATGCTGACACCGGGGAGAAGCAGGTGGCGGCTCGGGTAACCTGGAGGACCACCATTCAAGAATGGTGGCCAACATATTGAGATCAAGTGTACTCTCAAGAAAGAAGACCAGATAGTCCAATATACAGAGTGTTCCCGGGCCTGCACTGGTGCTGCAGGTGTAGATGCGGCTGGAGACAGGGACCTCATGTGTAGCTACTGCCTGAGAGTGTTCATTGGCAGAATTGGCCTAATTTCTCATCTTCGCACTTTTCAGTTATAGGCACCCATGGGGAAATGTTACTCAACATGAGGGATCCCAGAGAGAGACATACACAAAGAGTAGTGGTCAAGGAAACCACTTTGGATGGATTCAGTAGATTTCTCACATGTGCCAGATTTAATGGAGGGTTTTACATTTGAGTTGAATCAAGGGCCATGTTCAACCAAGTCACTCAATATTCTCCAGAGTGTGTTTGGGGGTTGGAGGAGAGCAGAGGAAAGATAGACTGTCCAAATGGCTATAGTCTAGTACCCTGAGCTGGGTGCTTGGAGATCATGTCGCTTATCACTCATTTAGATTGTGAGTGTCAAACTCCGGCAGGTCTGAAGTTTGAGAAGTATGGACAGAGGATTTGAGACTGAAGGATGAAAACATCGCCTGTGACATACTGATATTGTTTACAGAACTAAATTAGACACAAGAGTTTAAAAAAAAAAACCTCTGCAAAATTAAATACCACACGTGAAATATTTCTAAACAAGACAAAAAAACATAAAAAGCAAAATACATGAAAGTTTCTGCTTTAGGTTGTAAGCGCCTTAGGCCAGGAATCAGGCCTATTATGTTTGTATAGCAGCAGGCGCACCAATGGTTCTTAGTAATCAATAAAAGAATAATAATCCCCCAAACCACAAAAACCTGAAAGCATAAAAAAAAATAAAATCAGAATTTGGTTCAATTAAATGGAACACACAGAGAAGTTCCATTGCTTACAGGTGTGATCCTGTAAGCTCCTTGAACACAAAATACACTCCAAAATGAAGGCTAGTGGGAGTCCAACTCAGATGCAGAATTAGTCCTGGGACTGCAGAGAATTGCAAGAGATCGAGAACTAAATGGTGTGCTAACTTTTCATTGTATGGAGAACAACAAGAAGTTTTGTGGTACCTTACAGACTAACAGATATCTGTTAGTCTATAAGGTGCCACAAGACTTCTTGTTGTTCTCGAAGCTACAGACTAACACGGCTACCTCTCTGATACTTTTCATTGTATGCTTTCTCCCACACTGCTTCTCAGACTTGGGAGCTGCTTCCAGTGACTATCTGCAAGGCCAGCTCAAAACTTTTCTGTTAGTCTATAAGGTGCCACAGGACCCTTCATTGCTGCCCGTTATCTTTATGCATCTCCCTCCTTTAAATTCTTTTGGCATGGCATCGAAAAACAAAACAAAACAAAAACCTGACAGGGGTTCAGATGTTTTAAGTTAATTGACTGTTAAGCTGCGATTGCTGAGTATCAATGAGGCTACTATTGTCTCAATGTTTCTGAGTGCTTCCTCATTAATCTGTCTGTTGTCTCTGCCCTTACATTTAGATAGTGAGCTTAATTTCCCTCTGTGCTTGTACAGCACCTAGCTCAGAAGAGTCCCAGTCCTTGCCTGGAGCTCCTAGGTGCTATGGTAATACAAATGACTGACACTAAGGCCACTTGCCTGCGCAACCACAGCTTCATTGAATCAACAAATTTATGGTCACTGACTGCATTAGTGAATAAGGCTATGAGAATACAGACTCAAACAGTGGCAGTGCCCAGATAGGACAATGCACACCACTTCGCCAACTGTTATGTGTCATGCAGACGAGGATAGATTGACAGGAAACAGGGCTAGGGGAGATCAAATGGTGAAGCTGTCTGACAGCGTGCTGGATATCCTCATGTGCATGGTTTTGTGTTTTACATTACAAAGCACAATGGGGTCCTGGACCTAGTTGGGCTCTAGGTAGTATCACTACACAGATATTAAACAACAACAAATATGAATTGTTACATAAAGAATGAAAAAGAAATCAAAGAAAGTTCCATCGCACAGACAAAGCCCTTGTTCATACAAGCATACATGTATGCTTAAATATCACTACAAGCATCCATAAATTGCAAACAAGCTATAGCCGCGTCTACACTAGCCGGCTATTTCGAAATAGCTGTGCCAACTTGGAAATAGCGCCTGCTGCATCTACACATGCCGAGTGCGATTTCGAAGTTGAAATCGACGTAAGGCGGTGAGACGTCAAAGTCGCTATCCTCATCAGGAGATGGGAATAGCGCCCTACTTCGACGTTGAACATCGAAGTAGGGCACGTGTAGACAATCCACATCCCGCAACATTGAAATAGCAGGGTCCTCCATAGCAGCCATGAGCTGAGGGGTTGAGAGACACTCTCTCCAGCCCCGAGCTCTATGGTCACCACGTGCAGCAGCCCCTTAAAGCTCCCCGCCCCGAGTTCCTGTGCAGGAAGCTGAGAGCGTGTGCAGGCAGCAGCACAGCCACATGCACAGCCTGCACGTCCTCCCAGAGCCCCAACCCACCACCCTGCACCCATGGCATCCAGCCAGCCCCCCAAGCACCCACAGGGCACCCCCCACAAGGGGACTTAGGGCTCCCAGCCTGCCAGCCAGCGGGGGAAGAGGCAGCAGGGCCCCTCCTGGACGGAGGCCAAGATCCAGGACTTGCTGGGACTCTGGGGCGAGGAGCTGGTGCTCCAGGTAATGGGGAGCAAGAGGCAGAACGCGGATGCATTTGCTCGGCTGGCCAAGGGCCTGGCTGCCCGGGGTCACCCTGCCTGCACTCCTGACCACGTCAGGAGTAAGGTAAAGGAGCTGCAGCAGGGTTACGCCCGGGCCCGGGACACGGCCAGCCGATCTGGGGCTGCCCCGGCTGCTTGCCTATTTTACAGGGAGCTCAGGGCCATCCTGGGCCCCCGGTACACCTCCCCCAACCAGCCACCCTTGACATCTCGGGCGACAAGCCCCAGCAGGCCCTGGAGATGGAGTCCGCCCCGCAGGCCAGCCCTGCACCCCAGGGGTCCCCCTAGGGGCCCCCCCAGGAGCCCACCCCTGGGACACTGGAGGAGGAGGAGGGAGTCCTCCAGTGATGGGGGCTCCAAATCGCCCTCCCCTCCCACAGCTCCAGCAGGGTGTCCGCCCGATGGGTGTCCCCTGACTGTGGGAGTGGAGCGTCAGGTATGTACCCCCCTGGTGCACACCCCCGGGGTTAAGTGGCGGGGGGACAAGAGACATGACCAGGGCCCTCCACACACCCAGATGACCATGGCCCCAAGGACAGCAGTGACATGTCCCTCAGAAGAGTCCATCAGCCCCTGCACCCCAGCAGGACAGTGCCATGCCCCATCCCTGGGGATGGGGGGAGCTGAAGCTAGGGTCCCCCGTAGGGGGGGGGGGGGGTTGGACACCCATCATCATCATCAGCATCTCCAGGAGACGGGGATGGGGAACCAGCAGCAGAGGGGTGGGGGGATAAGGGCCACGGGTCAGGGCCCAGATTAACGGCTGTCTCCACTCTTCTTCCCCCCTCTGTTCCGCAGCTGTGCCATCGGAGGGCTCGGAGAGCACCGGCGTGGCGTCAGTGGTCCTGGACAGCCCACCGGGGCCATCCCACCAGGCCAGCCCCTTGGCAGAGCATGGACCAACCCCAGGATAAGCCCAACAGCGGCGGAGACATCCGCGGGCGTCCACGGACCCCCAGCTGCTCGCCACCCTCTGGAGTCAGCTGGAGGTGTCTGAGCAGCGCCTGCAGGTGGAAGAGCAGCGGCTCCACCTCCAGAAGCGAGCGCTGGCCTGGCGCCAGGAGGCTTGGGGAGCCTTCATGCACACCTTCCAGGACATCGCACTGGCTCCAAACGCCACTCCGCCTGCCGTCCCTCCACCATCCGCCGTCCTGGGGCCTGCCGCCGAGGGGGACCATGGGCCTCTGGACTCCACCCGGCCCTATCTGCCGGTTCTCCCGGCCCCCACGCAGCCTCGACTGGGCCTCCAGCTGAGACATGGGTCGTGCCCCCCAACACCAGGTGCAGGACAATAGCGGGTGCATGGCTGAGGACGTTGCCCCCCAAGACCCCCTCCTTTGGACATATTCCCCCCCATCCTCGTAAATAGTTTTTGTTCTACCCCTGTTTTGTACCTGCCCCCCCATGTGCATAGTTCCCCCCTTCTTTTAATAATTAATACAGGTTGCAAGGTTTTGTTTAAAAAAAAAATTCCATTTATTGCACAGAAGTGTGGGGGGTGTGTGCTCTCAGGTTCTCTGTGGTGTGGGCATGGGGACAGGGAATGTTGTGGAGGATGGGGCGGTGCAGTGGGTGGCTCGCCCGCAGCTGGCCGTGCCAGCGTTCACCCCGCAACCTACTCAAAATGGGCCCACAGGGCCTCCCAGACCCGGATCCCCTCAGGGTTGACCTGGCGACTGGGGGCAGCGGGTGGTTGGACGTCGGCCCTGCCAGCCTCCACAGCCCAGCCCTGGAAGAAGGCCTCTCCCTTGCTCTCCACCAGGTTGTGGAGTGTGCTGCACACGCCCACAACCTGGGGGATGTTGGTGAGGCCTGCATCCAGGAGGGTGAGGAGACACCTCCAGCACCCTTTGAGGTGGCCGAAAGTGCGCTCGACCACCTGGCGTGCATGGTTCAAGCGCGTGTTGAACCGCTCCTGGCTGGCTGTGACATGGTCTGTGTAGGGGTGCATGAGCCAGGGCTGGAGGGGGTATGCCGTGTCTGCGACGAGGCAGAGGGGCATGGTGGTGTCCCCCACAGGGATCTCCCGCTGGGGGATGTAGGTCCCCGCCTCCAGCCAGCGGCACAGGTCCAAATTTCTGAATACCCGGGTGTTGTAGGTGCTGCCAGGCCAGCCAACACAAATGTCCAAAAAGCGGCCCCGGCTGTCCACCAAGGCCTGGAGGACCACCGAATGGTATCCCTTCCTATTCAGGAAGCATCCTCCGGTGTGCTCCGGGGCACGGATGGGGATATGGGTCCCATCCAGAGCCCCAAAGCAATTTGGGAAGCCCAGGCTGGCAAACCCCATGATGGCAGCATCCAGGTCCCCAAGCCGCACAAGCCTGTGGAGGAGCAGGGCATTGATTGCACTGACGACCTGCAGGGGAAGGACATGAGAGAGCACCGGTAAGGGGTGTGCAGGGTGTGTCTGGCCCTCCCCCCCGGGTCCTCTTACCTCCATGAGGACAGCCCCGACAGTGGCCTTGCCCACGCCGAACTGCTGCCCTACAGATCAGTAGCTGTCTGGAGTGGCCAGCTTCCAGACAGCGATGCCGACCCGTTTCTCTACAGGGAGGGCACGTCGCATGGGGGTGTCCTGGCGCCATAAGGCAGGGGTGAGCCACTGGCAGAGCTCCAGGAATGTCTGCCTGCTCATTCGGAAGTTCTGGAGCCAGCAGTCATTGTCCCACTCGCTGAGCACCAGCCGCTCCCACCAGTCCGTGCTCATGGGGTATCTCCACAGCCGGCGGCGTGTGTGGTGGACGGGGGCTGGGAGGGCAGCAAGTTCGGGGGCTACTTCCTCATCCCCTGGGGGCAGCTCATCTTCCTCAAATAAAAGATGGTCAGCTGCCTCCTGCATGGCACTGAGCAGGGCAGCCACTGGTCCTCCAGGGGCGGGTGTGTGGGCCTCTGGCTGCTGCTGCTGCTGCTGCTGCTGCTGCTGGGGGTCCGTGGTGCTTCACAGGGTGTGCATGCCTGTGGCTCTGCAGACCGCGTGCTGTGCAGGCTAAGTGTGTTTGGGAGGGGCCCTTTAAGGGAGCGGCTAGCTGTTGCCCTGGAAGTGCTAGTCTGCCCTGTGACCCTGTCTGCAGCTGTTCCTGGCACCCTTATTTCGATTTGGGCCGCTTTTGTGTGTAGACGCTCCCCTGCAGCGCCTATTTCGATGTAGTGCTGTCCAACGTCAACGTTGAACATCGACAGCACCAGCCCTGGAGGATGTGTGGACGCTATTCGTCAAAATAGCTTATTTCGATTTTGCTACATCTAAATAAGCTATGTCCATGTAGCATCCCAGTATAGACGTAGCTTATGTGGCATTTGAAGAGCCCCAATGCCTGTTTATCCAGGGGAACAGGACTGATGTTTCCAGCATGGTAGAGAGAATAAAGGGGACTTTTTTTGTCACGGCAATTGTTAGCCAAATTTATATACAGAAACATTTAAACTTAATCCTCCAGAAATACATGCACCCAAAAAAGCACACTAAATTTGACAGCATGACATGGATTTGTACAGAAATACAGATCTAAACATAATCCAACCTCACAGAGCGGCTGAGCTAGACAATAGAAGCGGTACTAAATTACAGAGTGTGTCCTGACACATAGTCCGGCTCCCTATGGTTAGGGGATGGTTTGGCTTTTCTTTTTTGGTCACACCATCTTCCCTGCTATTTTTCTCTCCCTGTTTGTCAGCATATCCTTCCCAGTTTCCCTCCCCAAGTAGGCAAAAACCCCTTGCTCCTTTCGGTATTTTAGATTTCTTTTATTTCTGTTGATAAATTGAATTTATCAGCTCTTTGTTCCCTGTCCACTCCCCCAGTTTTATCCTTTTAATCAAAGGCTCTTCTCTCGCAGGGTCACAGCTCTTGGAAGTGGCTGAATGTGCCACAGGAACAAATGGCGCAAGCATCTGACCTTTTGGCAGGTCAGTGGATTCCAGCAGCTGCTACTGGAATCTAGTGGCATGTCCTTCTGTCAGATACCAAAGCCAGTAATATTCACAGCGGCCCAGCCAAAGAGAGGCAGTCTCTTCATTCCAGTTGGGATGTTAGCAACAGCAGTGCTTCAGAGCATAGCAGGAAGAGTTGGAGGCATTTTTGGTGCCATTTTAAAAGGGCTTAATATACACAGGTTTCACGTCCTGAACTTGCCTCTTAAGGAAAAAAAAATCAGGTCTTTGGAGAGCTATGATCTGCATCTAAGCAGAGGCGCTGGGTATGTTCCTGTCACTGAAGCCTAGCAGAGTTATTCCAGCTGTTGTTATTTAGCGAGCAGTCTTTTTAGATCTTGTTCCCCACGGATGCTGCGGTCATCTTCTCAGAAGCGCCCACCCCAACAGGAAAAAGCCAACAGAAAACAAACTGACACCCCACAGATGTACAGTAAACGTTACCAAAAGTCCAAATTTATCAGAGGCCGGGGTGTGTGTGTGTGTGTGTGTGTAGAAGTCCCCTGTCCCTTCTTTGGAATTCTATGTACTGTAGGTAGTATTACGTAAAGTGGATGTTTTTCTCAGCCAAGCTGGCCTTACGAGCACCATTCAAGAAAGGTTTCTCTCCCTTCCTTTTAGATTCTTGTCACACATTTCTGAATAATAAGCCTCAAAACAAAATTTGTGCCCTCACAGCTCTCTCAGGCAGAAAATAAGAAATATTTTCCAGACAGCATTTGCAGAAGACCTTTTTGTCTGTGAGAATGTGCTGAGCACACTGAGGGCCAGATCCTTAACTGTGCCAGAACTCCATGCAGCACAGCTGCACAGCTGAAGGGCTGAAAAGACAACTTTAAACTTGTTGACTTACTGATCCTCAAGTGTTTACCTGAAGAAGTGGGTCTGTCCCACAAAAACTCATCACCTAATAAATTATTTTGTTCGTCTTTAAAGTGCTACTGGACTGCTTTTCAAAGTTCAGTGCTTCCCTGGTAATATGTCCTCCCTAGGACATGCCCCTAGTCCAGAAAAATCTTTAACTCGCTGCATGAACTCATTTTCTGCCAGGTTTGTACCATCAGAGAAGTGCAAAGCTGGTGAGCTTCAGCAGGGACTGAGAAATAACTGAGCCCTAGAAGTAGAAGGGATATATTTGTAGAAAAGCGAGGCTACAGAAAAAGATAGATGATTTTGGTTTGATTTCAGATAAGCACCAGAAGTCAAGTAGTTAGATGTCTGCTACCATTGGATTATTTCAGGCTCAAACAGGTCAGGTGACAAGAAGTTTAAGTGATAGCATCTACACTTACAAATTTGTTGCAAGAACCCAACTCTTAGGTCACGTCTACACTTACAAAAAACTTTGAAATGGCCATGCTAATTGCCAAATCGAAGAATACTAATGAGGCACCAAAATGAATATTCAGCGCCTCATTAACATGCTGCCAGCTGCAGCACTTTGAAAGTGCAGCAGTTCGCTCACCCCTGTCTCGTCTGCATGGGGGTTCTTTTCGAAAGGACCCTGCCAAATTACCTAATGGACAATACATGTGCAAATTACAGTAAACAGACATGTATCAGAGGGGTAGCCATGTTAGTCTGTACCCACAAAAGCAATGAGAAGTCCAGGGGCACCTTACAGACTAACTGATATTTTGGAGCATAAGCTCTCATGGGCAAAGGCTGGCTTTGAAAGATGGTTGCACCCATCTGACGAAGCGGGTCTTTGCCCAAGAAGGCTTATGCTCCAAAATATCAGTTAGTCTGTACGGTGCCAGAGGACTCCTTGTTGTTTTCACAGTAAAAGAGAAAATGAGAGCATGAATATGTGTCAGTTACATTCCTAGCAAACCAGCTTTGCATATGATCACTGAAATTTTACAAAACCAACTTCCTTTGCCTAGTTAGTTCTGTTGACCTAGTTCCTCTTTCCATTTCTGCACTGCCTATACAAACCAGTTGTCAAGTGCAATTAGTACAATAATTTCATAGTCCCGTAAAATTACATTTTTTTGCCTATAGCCAACTTTTTACATTGCTTTACTACGCCTTTGTATAACATTTGAGTACTATCCCACAACAGTTCCTGCAATCAGTACAAATACACTTGACTTCCTTATTGCACTACAAAAAATTTCATTGCACTGCTATTAGCTTGAATGTCCCTTAAAATGGACTTCCAAGTGACAGTGTTACTTACCGATCAATGACTGGCTGAAATAACCTGTTTTGTTTCACAGAACTGTAATCTCCTTGAAGGTACTAGTTGCCAGATGTAAGAGTCACAATCCCATGTGGGAGAGACTTACTCATGTGCATATAAACCAAAACCACCTGCATGAAAAAAATAGTCACATTTGATATGATTTAAACTTACTTTGACTTCTGGCATGCTATATTGTATAAGAGCGATGCCATGGATTTTTTTTTTAAATCACATGTGTTCTGGGATCGGTCATAAACTCTCCTTCATACCCATGCAGAGAAGTAAGGGGAAATATGGGACCTTCTCATGACTATGTGAGTTATTCACATCACTATAATGTAGGCAGGCGAGATGGTAGGATAGTCATTGATGAACTGCGATACCACTGCTGCGTAATAGGTGGGAGGGGATAAGGAGAATATTGGCGCAACCCACTGCCCAGAGAAGGGAGCAGGAACCACACTGTGGGAAGGAAAAGGGAAAGTTGGGGGGGAAAGTTATTTTTCAACCTATTCATCCCATTTTTTCCACTGAAAATGGAGGTGTAGACTAGAAAGGGGGAGAAAAAGAGAGGAAGGAAGGAGAAAAAATTGAAAGCAGAATTTCTTTTATTTTTTCCCCAACAAAAACGGAAAATTAAATTAACATTTCAGTGCTTTTGCAAATCATTTACGCTGCTTCTAAACTGCACCACTGTTCCAGAAGGAGCATGCTAATGAGCGAGACCGAAAATTCAAATGATACATGGATTTACATACTTCATGCCTCATTTGCATACTCCCGCATGATCTTGCTTCTGGGAGAGTCTTTTCCAGAACCCAAAACAGCCATGTAGACGGGGTTCCCTTGTCAGAAAACCTCAGGAATAATAGTACTTCCAGAAGGAGCAGGGGGTGCTCTTCTGAGGGAACCCTGTCTACATGTCTGCTTTGGGTTCCAGAAAAGGCTCTTCCGGAAGTGTGACTGCCTAGGAGTATGCAAATGAGGTGTGTGGTGTGTAATTCTGCACCTCATTTGAATTTTTGCTCTCACTCATTAGCATGCCCCTTCCAGAAGGGTGGTGCAGTGTAGACGCAGTGTTAGATTTTGACAAAATATTTTTACTAGAAAATTTGCTGACCAGCTCTTGTCATAATCCATATTTTAGAAAGCCACCAGATATCCCTACAATACTCTACCACTCTATCCTGAGCCCTAAATGGCTATTCCTTTTCACCTAGTCCATGACTGGTGGCCAGATTGACTGTGTCCACATGACAGCCCTATTTCGAAATAACACAACCAAACACAAAACACATTTTGAAATAGCACCCCGCTATTTCGAAAGAGCATTTCCGGTCCACAGATCTATTCTGAAATAGTGCCACTGGAGCCCATTATGGCCTATTTCTAAATAGGTGTTATTCCGCAGGGAATGAGGTTTACTGCAATCAAAATAATAATAATAAAGATTTATTGCAAAATAACGTGTATCGTTTAGACAATGCCAAAGTTATTTCAAATAACTGCTGTTATTTCCAGATAACTTGGCCATGTAGACCTAGCCATTGAGAATAGTCTTAGAGGGATAGCTGTGTTAGTTGGTGATTTCACAAAAACAAGCAGACCTGTAGCACCCTAAAGACTAACAATTTTATTTATTAAGTAATTAGCTTTTGTGGGTAAGACCCACTTCATCAGATCTTACATAAAAGCTCATCATCTCTCATCTCTGGTCTCTATCCCATAACCCCTTTTGAGGGTCGTTGGGGCACCGCAGATGACTTCCTGATCAACTCACTCCACCTCATCCTGTCCTGTGCAGCTCTCTGTAACTTGCTCACATTCAGGTTTGTCCACTCTTTGATGTTATCTTCCCATCTCTTCTTTTGCCTGCCTTTCCTTCTACCACCAGGTACTGTGCCTTGCAAGATGGTCTTTGAAAGGCCTGATGACCTGATGACATGGCCGTACCATCTGAGCTTGCGCTTCTGCACCACAGTGAGCAGGTCGTCATGTGGGCCTATGACATGCCTGATCCTATGTCGTACTTCTTCGTTCGTGACATGCTCAATATAAGAGATGTCCAAAAGCCTCCTATAGCATTTCATCTCCATGCTTTGGATCTTTTTCTGCAATTCTGCTGTAAGGGTCCACGTTTCGCAAGCGTACAAGAACACTGAGATGACCAGTGAGCGCATCAATCTTACTTTTGATCTCAGACTGATGTTCTTGTCCCTCCAGATGGGTCTAAGTTTTGCAAGCACTGCTGTTGTTTGTGCTATTCTGGAGAGGACTTCTGGTCTGGACCCCTCATCTGACACAATTGCACCTAAGTACTTGAAGTTGGACACACACTGAAGAGCTTGTCCATTCACCATTATATCCCTACTGATGCCATTGCTGTTATTGGTCATCAGTTTTGTCTTTTCTGCATTTATCTCCATTCCATAGGGTTTCAAGGTGGTATCCAGCCATTCTACCAAGCTCCTCTTCTCCTCCAGCTAATCTGTCTATATCGTCAGCGAAGCAAAGGTTGGTGATTATTCTGCCCCCTATGCTGACAGTTCCTTCATGGTCTTCCAAGGCATCAATCATGATGCGCTCCAGAAAGATGTTGAAAAGCGTGGGGGAGAGCAGACAACCCTGACTGACGCCCACTGTCGTTCTGAACCAGCTTCCAATGGTACCGTTGTGGAAAACTGCACTGGTGGCATTGTCATACAGGTGTTCAACAACTCGGACAAGGTTGGGGCTGATGTTATACTTTCTCATGGTGGCCCATAATGCTGCCTGCCAAACTCTGTCAAAGGCCTTTTTGAAGTCCACAAAAACATGGTACAGGTGCTGTTGGTGCTGCAGATATTTCTCGCAGAGAATTCTCAGGTTGAATATTTGTTTGGTGGTACTCCATCCTGCCCTAAAGCTGGTTTGTTCCTCAGCAATAATCACCTCAGCTTGGGGCTTCAACCTGTTCAATATTACTTTCAGTAAGACTTTACTTGGGTGGCTAATGAGGCTTATCGTACGATAGTTTCGGCACTGTTGGAGGTTGCCCTGTTTGGGAAGTGCGATCACTAGCGACTGGGTCCATGACGTAGGCCATTTTCCCGTCTGCCAGATCTTATTGCATATGTTGGTAAGGGCACTGATCATGGCTTCTCCCCCTGCTTGTATCAATTCTGCTGGGATATTGTCCACTCCAGCTGACTTTCCTTTCTTCAGTGATTGCACTGCTGCCTCTACTTCTTCCCGAAGGATTGGGAGGCTGTCCTCTTCGGTAGCATATGGACATTTCAGTATTTCTGGGTCTCCATCGACCTTATCATTGTACAGTTCAGAACAGTATTCTGTCCACCTGCCAAGGATCTCTTTCTCTTCAGTGAGGCAGTTCCCTGCCTTGTTCTGGACTATGGAAACTCTAGGTTGTCTAACATTTGTCAGCTCTCTTACTGTCTGGTATGCCTTCTTGCTGTTATTTTTGTTAAGGTTGTCTTCTATTTCCTTGCACTGGTCTTCTACCCAATTCTGTTTTGCCACCTTCATGCCTTTCCTGATGGTCTTGTTGATTTCTCTGTATTTCTCAGTCCCACCAGCTTCACCTTTCTTCTTTTTCTGTTCTCGCCATTTGTCACAGAGGTCAAGCAGATCAGCAGTAACCCAAGGTTTCTTCTTTGGGCGGTGTTTGCCAAGAATCTCAGTAGCTGTTTCTACTACTGCTGTATTAAAGATGTACCTAATAAAATTGTTAGTCTGTAAGGTGCTACAGGATGACTTTTGTTTTTTTTCCTTCCAGATTGAGAGTGGGTGTCAAACTCTGGCCCCACATTAGGTGTGATCATTCTCTACATATTTTCCCATTGAATCAATAGATCCCTGCTGGAGTAAGGCTCTTTTCAATGCATGCAAGGTATCAGAGTCTGGGCTACATTTGAAAGTTACACTGCCACAGCTACGTTAGCCAGTGGCATGAGACAACCACATCCCTGACTGACGCTGTCATGCCAACATAAACTGCGGCAGAGATGAGGCTGCGTTGAAGAAGAATGCTTCTGACCATGCAGCTAATGCCATTCAGGAAAGGGCTTACTCTTACATTTGGTTTAAGCTGAAGCGACACTGTGGTGTTGTGCAGACATAACTATGCCAGCACAGTTTTCATTGCAAACAGAAGGTCTCAAAAGGGCAGATTCTGGATGTTCCTTTGTAATGCTACCAGGAGTTTCCATCCAAAATTAACTGTCAGCAGGTATCATGTTTTCTCCCTGCTGTGTTCCTGTTTACGCCCTGGTTTAATGAGTATGAAATTTGCTAAGTGCATAACTTTACTCCTGAGCATAAGTCAGGGTAGAAAAACAGGACCTAAAAGAAGATGAATTTTGTTTTTTATTGACCTATCTTCACACGCACACTGTATAATCCATTCATTGATTTATGATGACTATGCATACGTTAAAAACAAAATATAAGGCTTAAGAGTTGTCAGGTTGGGATCTAACTCTGCTCCTGTTGGCACTGTAGAATGCCTCTGGAAATTGCAAGGCTCCTCAGAGAATATCTGAATCCATAGGCCACCCTTGCTTGCTGTATTGTGCTTTGGAACCTGGTATGGCTTAACCAGACATGCATACTTACATGTGGGCTGGGATTCCCACTCATTGCTCAGTGGCGCATGCTGCCCGGCATGACCTAGTCCACCAAATATATCACATATATTAGGCCAGAGCCTCAGCTAGTGTAAATACACATAGCTCTAGTCAAAGAAATGGAGTCACTATGCAGAAAACTAGATTTGAATCTGGTCTTCTGTGCTCATAAAATGTGTTCCTGAAAACAGGTAGGCCAAAAATTTATTCCAAAAAGATTTGCCTGCCAGTTGTTTGTTACACAGTTTGCCTGAACATTCACTGAAGGAAACTTCCATCTCAGTTCAATAAGCAAGCTGCAGCAGGGGCAGATCCAAACCCAGTTAAGTCAATAGGATTCACTCCTCTGACTTCAGTGGGATTTGGATCCGATCCCAAGGTTTGGAAATATATTCACATGTCTAATTTTAAGCATGATGTCCCAGAGTCTACCGCGAGCAATGGGATTTGAGCAAAGGTTTAAAGTCAACCATATGCTTAAGTGCTTTGTTGAATCTGAATTTCACATGTTTACAAATACGATAGCAGCAGAAACACAAAGTAGATTAACTCTGAATCAATATTTGAGGAACATTTGTTATAGTATTGGCTCAGCTCTTCTTGTTGACATTATAATTTCAGACTGGAATATATGAAGCACTGGGCTGGGAAATTAAGTATCATATTGTTGTGCAAAACCGCTTCCCCCGGGGAGGAGTGTTTTCCATCAGTATACTTATTGTGCTAGATCCTCAGCTGATATATAAGGATGCATTGACTTAGTGGAGCTATGTCCACCTACATCATCTGAAGTTCTGGCCCACATGATTTTAAAAGAAACAGGACAAAATTAACAGTATCCATCATCAGCTCTTATGTAGCACATTTTATCTATGGTGTTCAAAGCACTTTAACACTACAATACTGAATCAAACTCCCAGTTTTGAATACTACCAGAGAATTATATCCATTCTGCTGCTGGCATCTTAGACTTAAATATTCTGATGTTAAAGATATCAGGAAGTAAAATTTGCAAAAAAATCTCAGAGGTATGATTAGTGCATGCGATTGCAGATTTGGCCATGAAAAGATTACATTTGTCAAGTAGGTCGTAGCCTTAGGACTTTTATAATGCTAAAATCATACACGTTTAGTAGTTCTGCACAGTTCCCATATTACAGTGGCACAAGACATGTCAGATTCCATTAGACCCCAGGGAAACCATCATTGATGAGGACTTCTATTTGGCGTTTTCCCCAGTGAACACTGTAAACCACTCTCTCCAACTGGATGTAATTGTTCTAGTTATTCTTTCAGAGATACAAGAAGATGATTAATGAGGGTGCCCGACACATTTTGGCTGTATCTACACTTATCAAAAACTTCGAAATGGCCAAATCAAAGAATACCAATGAGGCACTGAACTGAACATTCAGTGCCTCATTAGCCTTCACATGCTGTTGGCCGTGGTACTTCGAAAGCGCTGCTTTCGAACGCGCATGGCTTGGCGCAGCTACGTGGGGGCCCTTTTCAAATGGACCCCGCACATTTCGAAATCCCTTATTCCTACCAGCTGAGCAGAATAAGCTAGGAGCACTAGCCTCTGCACTTATCCTTTTTCAAGCTAAGCATTTGTCAGTGTAGCATTTGGCCTCTGACCCACTAGGCGTTTTGATGCTGCTCCACCATCTGAAAGAATCTTTCTTCCCATTCCCTTACTTTTTAATAAAGAATGTCGGTAACTTCTTTCCTACACCAATGTTTTTAGTCAATGGATAACTAAAAGGTCTGCTTTGTTCTCGAGCTTGCTTTGCTGCTAACCAGAGGGTTTTTAGACACCTTGACACACATCTGGCACATTGCCCTAAACATATTTTTTAAATCATTAGAATTCAATTGGCTTAAACAGAATCTCCTTCCTTCGGCTTCAGTTTCCATGGGATGACTAGATGACTGGGAATTACCTGAGTTAGATAAAACAAAAAAAACCCCAGCCCTATAGCACCTTAAAGACTAACAATATTATTTATTAAGTGATGAGCTCTTGTGAAACAGACCCACTTCTTTAGATCTGGAGATAGTACTGTACTGGAAATACAGTACAGCACTATCTCCAGATCTGAAGAAGTGGGTCTGTCCCACAAAAGCTCATCACCTAATAAATTATTTTGCTAGTCTTTAAAGTGCTGCGGGGCTGGGTTGTTTTTTTTTTGTGGTTTGTTTTATAACTTTCCTGTTACTGATATTGCCCTGGGGGCCTCTGTATCTTCTGACAAAATAAAACTCCTTCTTTGTATCTGCCCTTGATAATCTGCTTTTTGACAGACATCTCTTTTAGTTACAGTATAACAGTGGCTGATGCTTATTTAGAGCAGCCAGCATTCATCACTGACGAGTAGTACTCATCTGTTGTCAATGGCTAGTACAGAAGTGCCTCAATTTACACAAGTGTTCTGTTCCCGCGCACCCTCGCATAGCTTGAATTTCACTTAAGTTGGGGGCGGCTATATCCCCCGATGGAATGCATGTTCTGCAGCTGGGGAAGCGGCAGGAGCGCCTGGAGCTCCTTTTGACATGTAAGTCCTGTAGGGTGGTGACGAGGGGCGTTCAGCCTGGGGTGAGTTAGGATTCTAGGGGGGTGGAGTTGAAGCGGAGCCACTGGTGGGGGGGGGGTGAGCCGGGCTGCAGGGTGGGTGAGTCAGAGCTGTGAGCAGAGGTGGTGAGCCAGAGCTGTGCCTGGAGGGTGAGCCAGCAGGGGGTTTGAACCAGTGCTGCCGGGGGGTTGAGCTGGAGCCGCACGTGAGGGGTGGTAAGCTGGAGCCAGAGCTTGGCGCAGGGGTAGGAGGTGAGCTGGAGCTGTGCACAGGTGGTGAGCGGGGCTGGGCAATGGGGTTGAACTGGGGCCACCACTGTTGAGCTAGGGCGAGGGGGAGCAGGTTTTGAGTTGCGCTGAACTCAGGTTAATGCGAATTAAGCACAACTCGAAATCACACATTTCGAGGGTTTACTGTATTTCCCACAAATCCCCCCAAAAGATGGGTGCTGGGTTTTTAAAGGGAGTGTTTTCTTTTTTCCTTTTTCTTTTTTGCCCTTTTCTCTTTGGTCATAATTGAACTTTTCAAAATGCTGCTGGCATGGGAAGAAATATTATATGGTCCTTGCATGGAAAAATATGAAATATCATAAAGAGATTTTAGAGCTGTGAGGAAACCCTACGGGGCTGTAAATAAAAATTAACCAAGTGACCTGCTCCATTTGTATTCCTTCTGTCTTTCAGTTCCAAAAACCTTTTAGCACATCGCCTTGGGATAACAGATTTGGGAGTTAAATGTGCAACTGCCTGTCTCTTTTATGGTTCGCACTTCTGCTGTCTCCTGTCCTACAAACTGCTCTGCTTGCATCAATGGTGCTCCATGTGGGTGCTACAGGTCCATTCGTACTCTTCAACTTGTAGGATTGCCATAGATTCCCTTCAACCTACCAACAATCACTAACTTGACCACATGATGTGGAAATGCACCACCTTGATGGAGAGAGCCTAGAAATGTTACAAGAACAACAGGAAGTCTTGTGGCACTTTATAGACTAACAGATATTTTGGAGCATAAGCTTTTGTGGGCAAAGACCCGCTTCATCAGATGCATGAGTGGGGTGGGTGATTTCAGAGGGGTGTTTAAAGAACAGGGTCCCAGGAAAAGGGAGGGCCAGAGCTGACAACGTCTATTCAGCAAGGTGGAAAGTTACAGTACAGCAATAGGTCAGATGGCTGAAGGGGTAGTTTGAATCCTTGGATCTAATGCTAAAGATACATATTCTTTGGCTACGTCTACACTAGCCAAAAACTTCGAAATGGCCATGCAAATGTCCATTTCAAAGTTTACTAATGAAGCGCTGAAATACATATTCAGCACCTCATTAGCATGCGGGCGGCCGCGGCACTTTGAAATTGACGCGGCTCGTCCAGACGGGGCTCCTTTTCGAAAGGACCCCACCAACTTCGAAGTCCCCTTATTCCTATGAGCAGATGGGAATGAGGGGACTTCAAAGTAGCTGGGGGCCTTTCAAAAAGGAGCCCCGTCTGGACGAGCCGCGCAGCAGTGAGCCGCATCAATTTCGAAGTGCCGCGGCTGCCCGCATGCTAATGAGGCGCTGAATATGTATTTCAGCGCTTCATTAGTAAACTTTCAAATGGCCATTTGTATGGCCATTTCGAAGTTTTTGGCTAGTGTAGACACAGCCTTTATGTCGTAGTGTCATTATTATTACACCCAGTGTTATTTTAATTTTTGATAAAAAAAAAAAAAAGAGGTGCTGGTACTCACCCCTGGCCACGGGCGGGAGCACCCTGCAGCCTTGTGGCTGGGAGCTGACTGGGGCATGGAGCATGGAGTCCTGCCGGCAGTCCCAGATGCAGGATCCTTGGCCAGAGCGCTGTGAAAAATGGTTCTGGTATGCAGTACCAGCACAAAAAGAGAACAGACTATGGCTACGTCTACACGAGCCCCAAACTTCAAAATGGCCACGCAAATGGCCATTTTGAAGTTTACTAATGAAGCGCTGAAATGCATATTCAGCGCCTCATTAGCATGTGGGTGGCCACCGCACTTCGAAATTGACGCGCCTTGCTGCCGCACGTCTCGTCCAGACAGGGCTCCTTTTCGAAAGGACTCTGCCTACTTCGAAGTCCCCTTATTCCCATGAGCTGATGGGAATAAGGGGACTTCGAAATAGGCGGGGTCCTTTCGAAAAGGACCCCCGTGGGGACGAGACGCGCGGCGGCGAGGCGCGTCAATTTCGAAGTGCGGCGGCCACCCCCATGCTAACGAGGCGCTGAATATGCATTTCAGCACTTCATTAGTAAACTTCCAAATGGCCATTTGCGTGGCCATTTCGAAGTTTGGGGCTCGTGTAGACACGGCCTATGGGTAATTTGATTCTTCTATTGCAAACTTTAAATTGGCTGAAGAGGGCACTCCAGCTACAAGTAGAGCATCATTGAAGTCGACATACCTTAGGTCAACTTTCTCCACAGTCCTCCAATCAGAAGGTTTATGGGAGAAAATCTGCAGTCGATTTTCCTCACTTCTTGTGACTGAGAGGAGCCCCAGGTCCATGGGCACACCCTGAACATTCAATTTGGTACACCTCTACCTAAATTAACTCCTGGCCGATCGACCGCAGCAGTGTCGATCTTCTGCTGAGCGTGTACAACCCTGAGACTGGGCAATGCCTGATATGGCTGAAGCAGAGGTAGCATATGCATGCTTAGGACCGTGGTATTGGTGCATACTTGTGGGGGTGAGCGCAAGTTCTCCCCTTAATTTGGAAGACCAGGTTATGGATGTGACTGCTCCTGTTGGGGGATTGTTGGCATGTGGTGTTTAATAAATACTTTTTTACTTTGCACTCAGCCCATATGTTGGAGTCTTTATTTGGAAGACGACCCCTTCAAGGCTTCTACTCCTTCACCTATGTCTTCACTCCAGAATACCAATTACCTGCCCTTTTCTCTCTGCTGTTTAAAAATCCCTCATTCTTGGTCTGCTGGTGGGCAGTGCATCCTTAGCACAGAGCTTCGGCTACAACACACACTGCAGTGGTGAAAAAAAAGTTTGCAGTAGACACACGTCCAAAACACAGTCTCCCATGGAGCCTGGCCAGCTCTGCAGATGATTCTCCCAGTGATCATGAGCACCAGTGTAAAACCCACAGAGTTCCAAGCCTGTGATCAAGTGCTAAAGAGAGAGACTGATTGATTATTCGAGTGTATGAGCTCAGCTGCCCCCAGACCTTCTCAGAATTCCTTTCCCTTGTGATGAACACTTGCTAGAGAGGATGCAGAGGACCAGCTGCAGACTGGTCAGCTGCCGCTCTCTGCCAGCCAACAAGCCTTTTGCTACTCCAACAGGCGTGTTCCCTTTTTGAGGCCAAAGGGGTTTTTTGAAACTTGTCTTACTTCCCATTAGCAAATGCAAGTGGAAATACCCTGACTAGATATCAAGAGCAGAAGTCTGGGGCTAATCAGAGAAGTCATATATATATATTAAAGACCCACTTAAGAGTAGATCTCTTTTTCTAAATGGTAGAATTATTTATCTGGCAGGATTAAAATTCTTGTGTCTTTCCAACGCTTTACCTGTGCAGTAATTCCTCAAAATGTGTGATTTTGAGTTGCGCTTAATTTGCATAAATGCAAGTTAAGCACAACTCAAAATCCTGCTCCCCTGACCCTGGCTCTGGTTCAACCCCCTCCCCTGCACAGCCCCGGTTCAACCCTCTGTGCCTCTCTGGCTCACCACCCCCTGTGCCTGGCTCCAGCTCAACACCCCACCCCCCAAACAGGGCCACAAAGTCCCAGCTCAACTCCACCACCTGCCGCCCTGCAGCTCTAATCCAGCCCAGGCTTAACCCCTCTGTCCCCCCACCATGGCCCCAATTCACTCTCCCCAACTGCCTACCCCAACTCCAGAATTTACCTTTCAAAAGGAGCTCCAGGTGTTCCTGCTGCTTCCCCGGCTGCAGAACATGTGTTCTGCCGGGGGAAAAAAGCCACTCCCGGAATTACACGAAATTTGAAGTTATGGGCGGGTGCCTGGGAACGGGGCCCTTGCATAACTCGATGGACTACTGTATCCAGCATAACAATGGCTGTCTGAGGTTACACTGTAATGCTTTCTCCAGAGAAGGAAATTCATGACCACTTGACCACACACGTACCTCTATGTATATCCAAGCTCTTGCAACATGCATGCGTGTTTGTGAGCAGCACCAATGCTCTTGCCATGACTTTAGTTAGAGTGCCATAGGGGTAGGTAAAGGTTCCCTAAGAGGATGTTTTTTCAAAGCTAACGAGTTACAGTGAGGCAGGTTTTGAAGTTTTCCATAAAAGAGAGAGACAAAGAAGCAACTGAAAAAAAACCCTTCATCTCTGTCTTTCAAAGATATTACGTAAAACAACTTTTATCCAGCCCAAAACTGTACATCATTCTAAGCAAGCTTTTGGTGTTCTCTTCAGGAAAATTGAGGGCTACTGCTGTCAGTCAATTTCATCTCACTAATGATTATGGAGGCAATTTTCAAAAGCACCTAACTGATTCAGGACCCAACATCCCAGTGATTTCTTTTCCAGTGAGGCTTAGGTCCTTTTGAAAATTTACCTTAAATGATGCAGGAGCCCTAATCTGATTCACTTTTACTGTGCCTCAGAAACAATCAAATATTTTAAGTTATTTCTGCATTTGACCATGGTTTTTCTTTTACTGCTATAAATATTCAATTGTAATAAAGAGAGTGATACCTAATATCTCAGGTGTCACAAGATTTGGCAATGGTTAGTTTAATTCTAACTTTCTGAAGAACCTGTTTATCCTTTATAAGGAGAGTTCTAGACCTAAACACTGTAGAGATCTGAATACAAGATGTAAAATTTTGGACCATATTTGAGGGTAAGTCCTGTTTGTTTTTTAATTAAGGGAAAAATAAATAACCCCTGAAGCTTATCAGGGCCAGCTGCATTGTTTCTACTCTTTGAGCAAATCGTCCCCATTGTTCAAGGCTAAGGAGCTTTTGTCTTTGGCCTGATAATCTCATTCGTCGCCCCTGGCAGGAAGAAGCAGCCTTTGACTACATAAAGTTTAAACTGGTGGTGGGTTTGGACCTAGGGACACTGTTGGTTTTAAAATAACCATCAGGATTTTGCTCCCAAAGGACTTGAATTTTGCTTTCTCCTCCTTCCATGCACAAACTTTAATTCCTAGACTACCAAGAAACCCAGCTGGATTTCATTTATGTAACAGAATAACACTTAAATACAGATAAAAACAGACAAAGAGTAAAACTCCAGAAGAAAGAAGCACCACTATCATGTTCATTAGGGTTGGTATCTGTGACCTAGCTGAAATGTCCCTATGAGGATTATCCCCTAGATCCTGTACTCCAAAGCGCTGCAAAACTGGGATGAAATCAAATGTGGACTCTTCCCGATATGGGCCCAGATAGGTTCGATCTGCACTAATCAGTCTCCTTATTGCAAACAAGCCCATCGCTTCATTGACTCTGTGATCTCCTAGCAGTACTGACTGATCCAAAAACCCAACATTTGATGTTATATCATCAGTCTGCTGAGAAGTGGAACTGCTGCAAGGAGAAACCACTGTATCAGTTTCTCTTGAGGTCGGATAGGGAAATCCCCACAGATCTGCTTTAGACAAAGCACAATTTTCAGAAGGCCAAGAGACGTACTTAGAATCTTCTTCAGCTCCTGCACCATGAAAGGCAGACTGGCAAGGGAGCTTGCAGAGCAGGCACTCTGCTTTGGCTTCTGACCACTCCTGGACAGAAGAAAAGCGGGATTTCTGCAAGCAGAGATTTAAGCAAAACATATTGTCAAATCTTTTCAAACATGTAGGGCATTTAATATCTGGAGGTGAACCTGCTGGTGCTGTCTGGTGCAAACCATCTGCCCCAGCTTTGGGCAAAGAACTTTCATCCTCTGGGAACTCCATCTGTAGTGAAGCCACAATCTATAAAAGAAAAGGGAGAAAGACAGACACTGGGCAAAATGCAACAAGAGCTGGGACAGGGAAATGTAAAATTATGTTGTGTTGCAGCAGTGAGGACTCAGCCAGGGAGACGATGCCATTAGAACAATACAAAATCTCTCCCTATGGTAAATCCAGTTACCTCCTCTAAAGGATGGGAAATTAAAAAAAAAAAAAAAGAAGAAGAAGAAAAAGAGAGATTGTTATTTGTATGTTTAAACAGGTGAGAGGCACTCAGATGTCCAGGGCCAGATAAATGTCAGGACCACATAAATACCAGTGGTTGGAGGAAGCACGGCCAGTGGGAGACCCTGAAGAAAGGCTCCACATCAGGGCTCTACCTGATCAGCCTTGTTAACGGCCAATCCAAAATGATAATAGCTCCTGATTATTATCCTCTTCTTCCTCCCCAACCTTTAATTTCCTGTGTGTTTCCTCTGGGAGCCTTCCCTATCATTCCTTTTTTTATTACACTGTCTTAAGTGCTCCTCTTTTTCTCCTCCTTTATCGCTCTCCTTTATTGCAACAGTGTTTTCACCCTTTCAGTTTGCATGTCTTTGTGTTTAATTTCATACTTTCTCCCTCCTTCTGAACCGCCAGTCTCTTCCTCTTGTTTCACAAGGCAATAGATGTAATTTCTCTTCCGTTTCCTCTTGTCTGGTCCCACCCCCCACGTTCTTTCCTTCCTCAGATCTCATTCCTACTCACAATTTCCCCTTCACCTATTGTAATCAAGGAATTTCACAGGTGTAAGGCGGAAAGGATTGATCAAGGTCAGTGAAAAGACATTCTATTACCAGGAACTATAGGAGAGAAAGAAAGAAACTATCTCAATTCCGTGTCCAGAATGAGTTAATAGAGCCAAGAGTGGGGTGTGTGTGTGACTCTTTGATTGACCAAGTCTGAAATGAAGTCAGGGAAACAATAAAAATTGCATCACTCACTGACATTCCTATAGCATTCTCTTTCTCTGTACAGTTGTACTTGAAGGTTTGACCCTACAAGAGGGGAACAGACACACTGTGCAGGCCTCTGGGTGCGGTGGAGGCGCATTTCTGGAAGAAGTGTAGCCTCAGGGGATGGGGTGGAGCCAGAAGCAGCCAGTCCTCTGTGCCACCCGGAGTGGTACCCTTCCTCCCCAGCCCTCTGAGCTGCATGGAGCTCTGGCGGACATTTAAAGGGCTTTCAGGGCTTCGAGCCCCTAGCGCTGCCACAGCGGAGTTGATGTACACCTTCATGTCTTCCATTACCACAACACTGTCTCCACCTCTGCTTGTCTTTTCAAGCCCTGTTGTTTCCAGTACTGCTCTGTACCTGTATCTGAGGCGGAGAGGGGAGGCTCCTTTCTTCTCCTGTGACTACTCTCTTTGCCCTCGCGAGTGTATGTGACAGGGCTGTCTGGCTGTTTTTGGCAGCTGCTCCAAGTGATGGGCACAGGTTGCCGGGTTCCAAAGGGTGACAGTTGGTCATTCTAACAGCTGAGAGTGAATCTGAACATCCCACACCAGCAGGGTAGGGCTCTCACAAAGCACACACTGGGGCAGAGGCATTGCCTTTTCTGGCAGATACAGTAGCTCCATAAACAGTGAAGAGGTGATAGCATTTTCCCTTCTCTTTTCAGATCACTCCTAGCAGCAATATACAGGGTAACAGAGTCCAACGGCAGGTCTAAGTGCAAGGATCAGTTATGAACTACACATAGGGGTGAGGTTTCTTTTGGGAATGTGTTACCTGAACTATTCAGTTACGTGCCTGGTCACTTGTTTTTGCAGCAAGTATGCGTATCAAGTACACCTATTGGTCAGCACTTCAGAAGCAATTACAGAATAAATGGTGTGTGGTTAATATGTCAGGATATAACAAAATCCATGTGTCAAATATGAGACAGGGGGTTATAAAATATAATTCAGGCATGAAGGAAAGTTTCACGTGAGAAGAGGTCACCATGTATTCAAAGATGCTTTCATACATGATGTGACACAGTATGGAACATGGGGGACGCTACAGTATATTATGAATATCAGAACTGTTGAATGAATTATGACATGTAAGATAACTGCAAAACTGCTATAATCCACCAGACATGTTAATCTTGGTTATATGTTTCCAGCACCTTGTATTTGGGGTTCTGGATATTAAGAAGGAAAAATGTATGTTGCTGATGAAAGAAGCATATATGTGTATGGAAAGTGCTGGATGCTTGTCTGTGACTGACCGAAAGTTGCCTGGGTCATGTGACTGATAACAGACTGACTGAAATCGGTCTGATGTGGTTTAGCTGCTGAGAGATGAGATGGTGTGTCCTTGCAAGAAAACTTAGTTTCTGTTACTGAAGACAAAGGTAGCTCTATTGTTTTAAGCCAATCAAATCGTTGTTGTTGATGTTACGTATTAACCTCTTCTTTCTGTAGCCAAGAGTATAAAAGTTGCTGCGGACATATTGTATACTAAGTCTTCCTTTAAGGCTTCCCACAGCTGTGTGTTAATAAAGTGTTTCTATCTTTCCACACAAGAGTCTGTGTTTCCATGACAGTTCATATGTATGTCTGTATTACAAACTTATGATATGCTTCCAGCTAACAGCCACAGACAGCTTGGTAATGCACACCCTATTCTGCTTCCTGGTCATCAGGGACCATCAGCTATTCAAATGGCCCATTGAGAGACAGGCCTATGACTCAGCTAAGCATGCCAGGGTATGCCTATGGACAGAGCACTGAGGCTTTCAGACAAGTACTGGGCAATTTGTGTTTGAGATAAAGGAAGTAGAGGCCAGATGGCAAAACACCATAAACGTCGGCTGCATCTTCTCCAGTTTGTCCTCATTCCTGCTTCTGACATCTGGAGGAACTTTGTTATGACCTAAAGCTCTGGACAAAGCAATGAATTGCCCATCAAAGCTTCAGATGCATTACAGAGAGACTTTCAAGACAGCAAACTCACCAGTACTGCTGGGAACCTCACAGACCTTGAAGTTGTATGTGTGACTATTTGACCATTTACCATCTCTCTTGTGCTTTTTAGTTAGTAGTGTAAGGATTGGCTGGCAGCATGGTATGTTGGGTACGATCCAAACCTAAGATGACCTGGTAATGTGACTGTCCCTTTGGGGTCGGAAGAACATTTTTTATCTGTGAGCGGATTTTTTTAATATAACTTCTCACTGTACTGGACCTAGTTGCTGACTGGGAGCGAGAGACCCAGAATGCAATAAAGAGGGCTGTGTGTTTTCTTTCTTGGAATCTTGATAACCACTGTGGGAGAAGAGAAGAACAGTTTGACTGGCTGAGGAGTCTCACTTCAATGTGACCCATCAGTATTGGGAATATGTGCTCTCCCTTTTGCCTGCCCTGAGCTAGGCCTTTTTGGTGGGGGCTGACCCAGGCACCCCCAGTTGTACATGATGCAGATGAACACTGAGATAAACTTGGTCCTTCACTATTTCTATTTTCTGACCTTCTTCCAGGCCTTCTCCAGTTTGTCTTACTCTCCTGCTGGCCCAGAAGCAGCTGATGCATCTCAAAAGAAAGGGGAGATGGAATTCTTCTTTGTAATTTGGCCTATTGTTATGCTAGCAACTTTCCTATAACCCCTAGATGAGGAAGATGATGAGATGAGCCTAATAATGCCAAGAGATAATGATAACCAGGAACCCATTTTATTACATTCTGTGGCGATCACTGCTCCAGACAGGCTCCTTCACTTAGCAGAAAAAGACTTTGCCTCAAAACTGATTCCCTCAATGCATAAAGAATAAGAAAAGATATACTGTCCCCCAGAAGCAGAGTCCCATATGCCCTGCCATTCTGGAATGATCACATGCACTTGGGGATATGGGACCTAGCTTGCAAAACATGCTTACCCCAAGGACCACATAAAACTCATTACATAAATCATAGGTAGCCTCTGAGGCTAGAAGCATATGTATGACATGCAGCCAACATCTTCTCTGTGAAGTCTCCATCCTGAGTGTGTGAAGGTGCTGAGCTTCACATTATGGGCCAACCTGAATCAGCCCCTAAGCTTGAGAAAATGATTTATGGTTCCAGTAAATACTGAAAGAAGTTACTTAGAATTATATTCCCACAATCCCATCCCCAGGCACAAACATAGACAAACACACGAGCACACACACTCTCTCACACTTTTGTGTAAATATGGTTAAAACTATTGACAGAACACATCTTCAAAACTTTGAAGACTGTAATTCTGTTGAGCCAATGGAAAGCCAGGAACTGGAGGCATATAACTGGTATGCAGCTGATATCAATTCCTTACCCATCATGTTCAGACATACTCAGTCCTGAGCGAGTCCTCTCCATGCTGGGACTAGTGTGAGGATCCACAGATGCCTACACCAGGCCTCATCTCCCAGATTCAAGAGCAGAGTTTCCTTACACAATCAATGACAAAAAGATGAGGATAACGCCTCACTCTCAGTTGCCCCAAGAAGAAATGCGTGCAGAAACAAAGAAACACCAATCAGGTTGGTCCAGTTACCAAACAGGCTTTCTGTAAGCTGCAGAATAATAGCAAAGGCAGCGAGAGAGATACAACACTGAGCAAGAGTGGGTCATAAACTGCACCATTCCAGGAATGCCCCTGGGAGGAAATACCCTGCAGAGGTATAATTAACAAGAAGTCTTGTGGCAACTTATAGACTAACAGATAATTTGGAGCACAAGCTTTCATGGGCAAAGACGTCAGATGCAACATAATTGCATAAATGCATAATTGTTTGCCTGCATCTCTTCGCTCTGGGGAAAAGCAATTCGCTCTTTGGTTATCCCAGCACCAAGGACGTGGTCCAAACCCACAGAATGCCATAGAAAGACCTCTGTTGACTTCAACCGTTTGAGGATCAGATCCCAAGAAGGATTTCTTGTTTGCTGGTTTACTATGAGTGGCATATCGGACAGAGAAGCCAAGGCTCCAACCAGTTTTGCTACACCAGCCTGCAGATACCAGTCTCACGGGTGCCTGGACAGGCAGGAAAAAGGGGGTGAGATATTTCCAAACACACATGCATTTCAGAAAGCACCATCAACTGGGAAAAAGTAACCAATTCAAACCTCAGACACCACAATACTGTGAAAAAAGAAAGTAAAATTAAATGTAACAAAAGACACTTCCAGAACAGAGACATGGCAACCAAACACAAACAATAACAATAGCCAAGATACTGAACACGATTATGTCAGATACTCCCAAACGTCTTGTTGTCAATCCCTGGGAAGAGTGAGCTGACAGAGCTATAAATAGAGTTATCTAGAAACAAAAAACCACACCCTCAGTTGACTGTTGGGGTTCAGTTGCAAACTAGGCAGACCTAAAGTAACTAGGAAAGAAGCAGGACAGTCCAACTCTAGAGGCAGCTTGTCTCAAAAATTCAAATACAGTTCTAGAATTTGATTAACCTATTAGTCCCCATAATGTCATCACACAAACCCCTTAGCTGGGTGAACTACCAGAGCTGTCTATGTGGTGCCCAGCTAACACCACCACCACCTCTCTCTCTCTCTCTCTCTCTCTCTCCCTCTGTACATATTAATCTATTGCCAAAAGTTCACCTCAATGCTTAGTTTATTTCCAGGACCCTTACTTTGCAGAGCTAGGAATTAAATTCCAACTTTTGGAAACTGGGGTTTATATTAAAATCAACTTATCAAAGATACATAATAAGGTACAAGGAAAAATGCCCTCACCCCCCAATGCACCTCAAACTAAGACACAAAAGCACCAGAACATTGAGACCATATGTATCTTATCTATCTTCTGGAAAGGTGAGTAAGGGAAAGTGAATATGTAAAATATACAATTCCACTCTGACCTTCCCCCAGTTTGTTAGAGGCATCAGATTGTCTTATGTTGTCTTGTTGTGTCTGAAAAAGAAGAGCTTTGTGTAGCTCAGAAGATTGTCTCTTGCTCACCAAAAGAAGATGGTCCAATAAAATATATTACCTCACCTCCCTTGTCCCTCTAATCTCCATGCTTAAGCTACAGTGAGGATTCTTACCAAGGCTGGAGAAGGTTCTGATTCAAAATATTAGGGCCTGGATTTAGTCTTTAAACAAATGAAGAAAACTGGGCCAAATGAACTGCCCAGTTTCCCAGCTCCATCTAAACTTAAAAGACAAATGTGCATACTTTCATCCTACCTAATCTGCTACAGCCCTGTTGCTGCTACACTGCATTTGAGAGTTTACGGTCAGGCTCCTTACAATGAGGGTCAAAAAAGGCTCATATCCAAATCTGACAAACTGGGTTTTCCCTGAGAAATATGTGGAAGAAGGAAGAGTAATTAGAAATGAAACAGGAAATGACACAACCCTAAAATAAAATCCACAAAAATGAGGAGAAAGTTGGGGCCCAGAGTAGGGGAGAACTGGGAAAAGGAGGGATGAAGCAGAATACTCCAAGCCCAGATAGCAGTTCAACCCAACAATTCCATTTGAATGCTAGGGTGCAGTTACACCATTGTCCCCTGAATGTCATTGTCTGGATCCCCAACAGGCGGAATAAAATGGAGTTATACACGAGCCGCATAACCAACACCATCTTATGTCTCTGCCCTCCTGATATATTCCATCCCCAAGAATTCATCTCCATGCTTACTTCTGGGAAGTTCCTCACCTTGAATTAAGCGAAAACAAATCCCACATACATTGAAATGTTGGGGTTCAATTTCAGGGCACAGTTGCTACCTTAATATGAATTGCCACGTCCACATCTACGTCTCTGGCAGAGGTGCAAAGCCCATTGTATACATATTACCTTCAGCCAAAACTGCCTGAGACAGATTAGGTTCACTTCTGTTTCCAGTGTAGTGATTTGGAGGAGGAGTTCTGAGGGAAAAGGAAGTGGTTCTTGGGCCGAGGAATGTCACTGCCTCCAGGCTTTAGAGGGGAAAGTGGGGACCACTGTCCTCTCGCAGGAGGACTTGAGGTGACAGAGTAGAAAATATTTCCCTGAGCTTAGTGCTGGAGCTCCTTGCACCACTGCCCCATTAAGCTGGGGAGCTATGGACCCGGCAAGGAATGCAGTGAGGAGCTGGGAAAGGGGAGAGGACATATTGGGAAATGATCTCTTCCCCTTTCCTGATAAAGTCTGAGGGTAGCAGGGCAGCTCCTGGCAATCTTTGCTTCCTTCAGCCTGACCGCAAGGAGGATGACTGACAGACAGAAGCATATGTTTACTTGCCTTCCCTAGGCAGTGGGAAAGCCCCAGAGGGATCATGATACCAACCGTCTGTGCTGTGGGTGAGTGGGGTAGGGGTGTTAATAGACAGGAGGGAGTAGGGGAAATACCACTCCCTTCCTGCAGGCAGTGGGGAGGGGAACCTGGAGCAAGGAAGAAATTGTTGCTGTCCTGAGCCATGCAATGAGAACCCAAGATGGGGATGTTTGGAAGAGTGATGGAATGTTCATTGCCCATTCCAGGAAGCTGGGAGGGGAGGTAAAAGGGGCCGTGCTATGGCATTCTTTTCCCTCCAGCAGACATCCTGTGGAGCAGCTGGTGTGTATGAGGGAGAGTAGCCACCCCCTCCCCTCACCTCAGGGACCTGAGGGAAAACAGGACAGGACCACAGCACTACCATGCACCAGATGGTGGCGGGGTAGGGGAAGGAAAGGACAGTAGGCAGCAAAAGCCTTCCTTGTCCTGCCCCATGCAGTGAGGTGAGATCCAGACCTGTGGGTGATCACACTCCTTCCACAGACAGAGGAGGTAGGAACGGAAACAAGTGCTGGGAGGAGTTCCAGAGTGTTAGCACTCTCCTAGTGAAATAGTTGTTTCTAATATACAACCTCCCCCTCTGCAATTTGAGATTATTGCTTCTTGTTATCTCATCTGCCACTACTAAGAACAGTCTCTCTCCATCCTCTTTGGAACACCCACTTCAGGTAGTTGAGGGCTGCTATCAAATCCACCCTCACACTTCTCTTCTGTAGACTAAATAAACCCAAATCCTTTAGCCTCTCCTCATAAGTCATTGCTTCAGTCCCCTGTTCATTTTTGTTGCCCTCTGCTGGACACTCTCCAATGCATCCACATCTTTTCTGTAATGGGGGCCCAGAATTGGATGCAATTCTCCAGATGTGGCCTCACCAGTGTTGAATAAAGGGGAATAATCACTTTCCTAGATCTGCTGGAAATGCTCCCCAGTACTCTGTTAGCCTTCTTGGCTACAACGGCACATTGTTCATTGTTGACTCATACCCAGCTTCATACCCACTGTAAGCCCTAGGCTGCCACAAAAGGGATTGAAATCCAGGACCTTGATGGTAGTGTTCTCTGAAATACTTCCAGTTCCATGTGCAGAGCCAGGTAAACAGGTAGAACTGCAGAGTCTCAATGTGTGGATGAGATAATTGTGGAAGGAAGAGGGGTTTAGATTTATTAGGAACTGGGGAGACCTTTGAGGAAGGCAGAGCCTGTACAAGAAGGATGGACTACACCTAAACCAAACTGAAACCAAATTGCTGGCACTTAAGATTAAAAAGGTTGCAGAGTAGTTTTTAAACAAAGGACCTGGGGGAGGACTGGCAGGTGTGGAGGAGCACATGGATCAGATTGAGGCATCTCTCCGGGGAGGGTCTATAAAGAGGTGTTCTCCCTGTTACATGAAGGAGGATAGGATGGAAGGTGATAAAATATGGGTAAGAGCAGATGAAAAACAGTCAAATGAAAAGGTGAGCCATTCATACACATCAAGATATGGAAGACAGCTACATATGGCCAAATTTTAAAGTGCTTACACACAGACACTGGAAGTCTAAATAATAAGATAGGTGAACTAGAGTGCCTCGTATTAAAAGAGGATATTGATATAATAGGCACCACAGAAACTTGGTGTTGAAACAAATCGATAACTTAAAAGTAACAAGTCACTCAAACCAGATGGCATTCACCCAAGAGTTCTGAAAGAACCCTAGTGTGAAACTGCAGAACTATTAACTGTGGTTTGTAACCTAACCTTCAAATCATCTTCTGTACCTACTGACTCAATGATAGCTAATGTGATGCCTATATTTAAAAGAGCTCTAGAGATGATTCTGGAAATTGCAGCAAGTAACATCAATACCAGACAAATTAGTTGAAATTATAGTAAAGAACAGAATTGTCAGACACATAGATGAATGTGATTGGTTGAGAAAAAGTCACCATGGTTTCTGTAAATGGAAATCATGCCTTACTAATCTGCTAGAGTTCTTTGAGGGGGTCAACAAGCACATGGACAATGGGGATCCAGAGGAACAGTGTGCTCAGATTTTCAAAAAGCCTTTGACAAGGTCCTTCACCAAAGGCTGTTAGGTAAAGTAAGTTGCTATGGGACAAGAGAGAAGGTCCTCTCATGGATTGATAACTGGTTAAAAAAGGAAACAAAGGGTTGGAATAAATGGTCAGTTTTCAGAATAGAGCAAGGTAACTAGGCGTGTCCCCAAAAAGTATGTACAGGGACCGATCCTATACAACCTATTTATAAATGATTTGGAGAAAGGGCCAAATAGTGAGGAGGCAAAATTTGCTAATGATATTTGACTGCTCGAGATAGTTAAGAACAAAGCAGACTACGAAGATCTTCAAAATGATCTCATAAAACTAGTGACAGAGAGAGAGATGTGTTAGTCTGTATTCTATCAAAACAAAAAAGCAGTTAAGTAGCACTTTAAAGACTAGCAAAATAATTTATTAGGCGATGAGCTTTCGTGGGACAGATCATAGCCTTAGCAGAACAGACTCAATATATCTTGCATTTGGAGAGAAAGATGATGTCTGTCTGGAACTGGGCAAGTGTTTTTCCATGTAGCTGATGGATCTCCATTCCAAATGACTGAACGTAGTGCCTTGCATGTTGAATAGTGACAGACAGCGTGCAAGGCACTACATTCAGCTGCTTGGAATAGACAGATCACCTACATGAAAATTCTTGCCCAGATCCAGGAGAACATCATCTTTCTCTCCAAATGCAAGATATATTGAGTCTGTTCTGGTAAGGCTATGATCTGAAGTAGTGGGTTTGTCCCACGAAAGCTCATCGCCTAACAAATTATTTTGTTAGTCTTTAAAGGGCTACTTCACTGCTTCCTCATAAAACTAAGTGATTGGGCAACAAAATGGGAAATAAATTTTAATGCTGATAGAGTCAACGTTATGCACACTGGAACCAATAATTCCAACTATGCATACAAAATGAGAGGGACTAATTTAGCCATAATCACTCCAGAGAGAGATCTTGTGGTTATTGTGCAGTTCTCTGAAAAACTGACTCAGTGTGAAGCAGCAGTCAAAAAAGCACACAGAATGCTAAGAATCATTTAAAAAAGGACAGAGAATAAGACAGAGAATATCTTATTTCCTCTCTATATAAATACAGGGTACACCCACTTCTTGAATACTGTGTACAGATGTGGCCACCTCATCTAAAAAAAAGATACATTGGCATTTTTAAAAGATTCAGAAATGGGCAATAAAATTATTAGGAATTTGGTATGAGTGCCATATGAAGACTCGGACTTTTCAGCTTGAAAAAGAGAAGTCTAAGGTGAGATATGATAGAGGTCTGTAAAATCAAGACAGATATGGAGAAACTGAATAAGAGAAGGTTATTTACTTGTTCCTGTAACATAAGAACTAGGGTTCACCAAAGAAATCAATAGGTAGCAGGTGTAAAACAAAAGAAAGGTCTTTTTTTCTTCACACAACACACAGTCAACCTGTGGAACTCCCTGCCAGAGTATAATGTGAAGACCACAACTTTATCAGGGTTCAAAAAAGAACAAGATACATTAATGGAGGTTAGGTCTATTTATACTTACTAGTGAGTATGAGTTGGAATGGTGTCCCTAGCCTCTGTTTATTAGAGGCTGGAAATGGATGATTGTGGCATTGGCCATTATTGGAAGACAGAATACTGGGCTAGATGAACCCAATATGGACATTCTTAAGTAGTTCAAAAGTTCAGCTACTTCAGTTCCATGGTGGACACCAGTCTTTCAATGAGGAACTAAAATGTTCACATTGGAAAGGCTGCCACCACCTTTAGCAGACTAACTAAAAGAGCATGAAACAACTCACAGCTTACCTTGAAGACCAAAATGTTATAGTGTACCAAGCATGTACTTGGTACTGTCATGTATGGTGGGGCAACATGGCCAATTGATACTCATCAGGAGAGAAGGCTAAAAACTTTCCACCTACGTTGTTCACACCACATACTCAACGCCATATGGCAAGGTAAGGTCACCAACACAGAAGTTCTTCAAAGGGAAAATTTACTGAGTGTGGCTGCCCTGCTCAAGCAAAGATGACTGAGCTGGTTGGGCCACCTGAGTAGGTTGGAGAATGAATGCATACCCAAGAACATGCTATAGGGGGAGCTATTAGAGGCAACAAGAACAACAGGACATCCCAAGCTTTGCTATAAAGACCCGTGCACACAAGATATGAAGGATTTTGGAAGTGATCCTGACCAATGAGAAAGCTTGGCAAGTGATGATAATAGGTGATGCCATTGTTTCCACCAGGGTATCAACGTCCATGACAGAAGCTGACTCCTACAGCCTAAAGAAAAAAGAGCTCTTAGGAAGTGAGCAGCTCCCAACCAAGATACATACATTTGCAATAACTGCCAAAGATCATGCAAATCTCGGATCGTAGTATTCAGTTACCGGAGACGTTGAAAACCGTCTACAACCTAGGCTACAATTCCGACTATCTCTCACAGATGAAAGGATGCCAACAATGTCTGAAACTGACAAATTCAACTACAGGATTGCCAGCTGCCAGGCACTGGAGAATCAAGAGTCAGGACCCCAAAATAATAATGAAATTAGCTCAAAGTCAGGAAATTGTCTCCTGGATTTGGAGCCTTCAAGTTATGCCCCAGGTCATATTTTTCCAGCTTCTATAGGCAGCCAGGATTTACTTTTTACTTTAAATGAAAGCCAAGGTTCCCATGACTCCAGCATCTGTGATGAACAAACCCCCACATACTGTGAGACTCTCAATAAAATTACAAGATCTATACCTTCTTGAAATTCTTTATTTCAGGCCCAGCACAGTTCTATATAGAAAAAGTAGGCTGAGTCTAAGCAATGTTTCAGACTGGAGCCCTATAAACACTGTTGAATAACTTCTGACAGTTTGAAACAACCAAGTGAAACAACAGGCAACAATCTCACTATTACCATGTGCAAGCATGAGTCAGACCTCAAATTCATGAGATTGGCTTAAAGAATCAGAAAATTTAAAAGAACTCGGAAGCTGGGGAGCTTGGTCTGCCTTTCAAGTTCTTGCCTGTGGAGGAAAGCACTCACCTTCTCTATGCAGGCTCAGAGCCCTGGATTCTCATGTACGGGAAGGCTTCTTTACACTTCTCTGGAAGTGTAGAGGTACCTCAAATGAGCATAAATGTAACACATGCATACTTCAAGGTCCCATTACACTGTTGAGGTGGTTTAAAACAGTTAGAGTAAATGAGAATCTGGACCCAAATCCACACACAAAAATGTAGTTGTCTACCCATTTGAAGGTATTTTTGGTTTAATTATACTTCTTTTGAAGTCAAGGGGAGTTTCACCCAGGGTTTCAGAAGCAGCAGAATTAGGCCCCTAATTAGAGATGAGTCTGAGCCATGGATTTCAGATTTGAACATGGATACAAACTTTCCCCATAGTTTATGGAATAAGGTTCAGATCTAGCAGACTGTTTACTTTTAGAAGGATTGGCATTTTTTTTCCTATAGTTTTTCAAACAAGGCTCATAAAATGTAACATACAGCTCTGGCAGCTGCTACACTACTATTCTCCCGTCAAAGGTGTCATGGTAATGAGGCAATTCAAAGCAGGCCAATGAGGTGCTAACGTGCATATTCAGTGCCTCATTAGCATAATGGCAGCTGCACGAACAGACTTCGAATTACAGATTGACAGTGAAGATGGGGGCAGCTTTGAAATAAGCCCGCACTTCGACATCCCCTTACTTCGATCTAGTTCTGTAGGAGTAAGGCAATGTTGAAGTGGGGAGTTTAGTTCAAAGCTGCCCCCATCTTCACTGTCAATCTGCAATTCGAAGTCTGTTCCAGTGGCCGCCAGTATGCTAATGAGGCACTGACTATGCACGTTAGCACCTCATTAGGCTGCTCTGAACTGCCTCATTAGCAAGGCACCTCCGACAGGAGAATCGTAGTGTAGCAGCCACCAAAATGAGCCTCTCTTGAGTCTAGGACTGATGCTATCGTGTCAGATTTTCAGCTCAATTACTCAGAAGTAAATCAGTGAGCTTACTCCCGGTTTGCACTAGTTTAAATTAACTCAAAAACTGACCCATTATTCTCAATCGCAGGAACATCTTTAGTTTATATTTACAGACAATGTGAAGCAGCTGCATCTGGCTATAAACAATACCTAATGTTCAGTCACTTAGTAATAATGGAGTTTTTCCATCAGGCAAAAGCTGAACATGCAGTTAGTTATGCTCCTCTTTTAAGTGCCAGCAAACCTTAAGGGGCTGTTTCAGAGCTTGGAAACCTGCTGCTTTTGCAGTCAAGATAATAATTAATTACCGGTAGCTCTCCAGCAATACACCACAAGTATTGAAATTCTAGAATTATTAATAGCCACCATAATGTTTAATTGAAAACACATTGTTAAAGAAAGAACCTAGGAACTGAGACGTAACGTAATGAAAGATCGCGGGGGAAACAAATACATAATGGAGCTCACTTCCACAAAATGTATATGTTGATCAGAAACAGGCCCCAAACACTTCCGATTAATAAAGGAAACAAAAGTATTTACTGGATTTACTGTTTCAATTAGTGCCCCAAGAGCTATTGAAAAGTGCCAGGGTGATTTGGAAGAGAGAAGATAGTTGGCTGTGCAGGCCTCCCTCCAATGCCACCTCCTCTCTCAGTACACCTGAGTAGTTGTGGTCTTTTTGCACGTGTGATGACTCCCTGGTGTGGGCCATCAGCAGGGAGGGTTGTCAGCATATCTTGTGCTTGAGGCATGAGCATCTGTGGCAGGGGTGGCCAAACTGAGGTTTGCAAGCCACTTGCAGCTCTTTTCTGGTGGCTTTTAGGCTATGTCTAAAGCGCCGAGAATTGTTGGCAAAAGACATTCAAACTGTGCATCTCCTGCCAACAGCTCTGTTGGGAGAAGCTTTCCTGACATTTGGCCCATCTATCTGGGGCCAAACGTCAGGGAAATCCCCCTCTGCTGGCACATCCCTTCTTCCTCATGGAACAAGGATGACTGGGATGTCAGCAGAAGACCCCCAGAGAGGCACACTTCTGCCATGCAAGGAGGGGCCCAGCAGCACCATCAGACAGAGCAGGGCCAGCAGATCCTGGCAAAAGTCTGGGGGTGGGATGTGACCCCATGTGCATCACTGGCTTCTGCGCATGGTGGGGTGAAGCAGAGGGAGGTGTCTCAGGGCTTCAACCCAATGAGGCATGTCTGCTGGGGCTCAGGATGACAGTAGTAGCTAGGATGAAACCCTGAGAGGACAGAGGTGCCTTCTGCAGCGCTGAAGCCCTGAGGATACCCGCCCCACCACACACACTCACTTCCAGGCTGAAGCTTTGAGTCCCAGAAGACACACCCTAGCTCTTGAATGTCTGAAGATAATCGTATGTGGCTTGAGGCTCAGTAAGTTTGGACACCCCTAATGGGGAGCTAAAGAATTAACAACCCCAACCTCAGCTGACTCAACCACTAGAGGGGAACAAAGCCCCACATTGGCAAGGAGGAGTGTACAAGGAATGTTATATAAAGTGGAAAGAAAATAAAACACTGGGCCAACTTCGTATCCAGAGAAAGTCCCCTGAGATCAAAACAGTCATGTCAGAGCTGAATTTGGCCTCTTGTATAACATGAGAAAAAACTATTGAGCACACAGTGATGCTGACTTATTTCCCTTGTAAATTTTTTGTGAGCATTATTTTTTTTCCTTCCTTCTGTTCCTAACTCAAGTCCTCAAACCACATTAGAGTAGTATATGTAACTCATTTGTTTGAGCTGAGCCAGTCACCAGTTTCACATCTTTGTGATGTGAAAGGAAGGCCTCCAAGTTGGCTTGTTAGTTTTCTCTGTGGTTTTCCCCTGCATTTGCTTTCACACTGGAATTGAAAATATCAGGAACGTCACCCCTGATATTTTTTTGCCAGAAGGGCAGATGGAGGGAACTCTCAAGGAACATGTCTGTAGCTCTTGGGTGTAACAGGGGAGTGGGTATTGAGTAACTGAACAAGATGTCATTTCCACAGAATGTTTGTTAGACATTAAATAGGTGTTAATCAAAATTCAGATTTTTAAATATCCTTCCTCTTCTACTGTCCAACTTTCATTCTCCTAGTTCTTGGGATCAAATCAATTCGTTACTTCTCCAGTCAGCAAAAAGCCTGCCAGATGAGAAGGAACCTGAATTTCTAAAGATACGAAGCGGGCCTGTAGAGGTCAAAGAAGCAATGACTATAGCGTGTCTCTCCATGACTTGAATTGCATCTGTCCTCTGAGAGATTTTAGTCCTGGCTGGGAAGGTATGAGAAGGGTAATTTTGAAAAAAAACAACATAGGAGACCAGCTATTCAGTGAGTATAAATTAGCAAAGTTACACTGACTTCACTGGAGCTCTGCCAGTCTATACCAGCTGTGAGTCTGGCCCCTGGACATTTATAGCCAAGCAACCAAATTTGAACCCCAAATAGGATGGATCCACACAGCAAAACTGGAACCACAAACTTCCAGGGTGTTCAGACCTGAGGGCTTGGGAAGAACCCGCCTTGACTGAAAGGAAATGAATGTGTAGTGAGGTACACTCCTGTACAGACAGCTCCGTAAAAGCCCAGCGCAGTGAGTCAGCTGCTTACCGCGAAAGAGTCCTTATGCCTGCCTGCAGGCCCAGTCGTCACGAACAATGAGCTGCCTGCCATCAAACCTGGCCCAGGCAGCCCCAGAGGCCTCGTTTCCTCTGAGCACCAACCAGAGAGGAAAGGGAAATGCAGAGGTGAGAGTCTGCAAGTTCTTTCTGTTTCCACGTTACCCTGAACAAACACACTTTGTCTATTGCTTTCAGTTATGTGTCGCGGTCATCGTAAAGCTTTCTCCTACTAGCATGAACGAGCGCCTGCACGGCTTCCCACAAACAAAGCGCCCCTTGTCTGCCGTGTTTCACCAGCTCCTGCAGTGGCTCTCTCCCCTTTCTTTTCTTTCCCTTTTCTGTTTGGTTGTCTGCGGGATTTATAAACTCTTTTTGAAACATGTTTTTGCCAGATGTAGGCCCCAACTGCCCTGTCAATAGCTTCCTGTTCTGTTCCAAGCGCAAAGCAGATGGAATTACACAAGACTTTTGGTGAATGAATCCACCCTCCAGCCCCTTAATTAAGCTCTGGGATTGTAAGGAGATTGCCCTGCTCCTGGCGAAGAGCCAGCCGCTCTCCCACCCAACATTGTAAATTACCAGCTCATTAAAACTGCTATATTTTCCCTGATTAGGTATTTGGAACCAGCATTTTCCCTCTGATAATTGTGTTGCTCACCTTGCTAATTAACTCACCAGCAGGACCGTTCATGGGGGTGCATAAAGGGGGCAAATGCCCCAGGTCCAGCAATTCAAAAGGGCCCAAAGCTCTGGCTGCTGCCGATGCCAAACATCAGTGCCGAGGGCCAAATGCGCTAGGCCATGCCCCTTCTGCCATTGGCCACGTCCCTTCTGGGATATGGGGCCAGGCCACCCCGCTCAGCCCGCGGTGCCTCTGAGCACCATTGCTAAGTAGTAGCACAATGTGTCACTCAGGCTGTGTTGTGTTTACACTCTGCAGTAGTTTTGTTTCAGAGCTATACATCTCCCTGTTTATGTGTGGCATTGTCTACATGGCCAAGTTATTTCCAAATAACAGCACTTATCTCTAAATAACTTTGGCAGCATCTAAATGATGCACACACCACTTTGAAATAAAATCGAAATGCTGCCTGATTCCGATTCCAGTAAAACTCATTCTATGAGGAATCAGGCCTATTTCAAAATCGCTATTTTGAAATAGGTGCTATTAAGAAAGGCTGAATCTACACTTGCAAGTTCTTTCAGAAGACTTTTCGAAAGAAGGGGGCTCTCTCGAAAGATCCCAAGGAGCATCTTCACACAAAAAGCGTTGTTTCAAAAGTAAATCAAAAGAACGTGGTGCTCCTTTCAAATTCGCTCTTCCTTTCCCGTTTCAGGAAGAGCGCCCCCTTTCAAAAGCTGCTTTCTAAAGAAAACGAGTGTAGATGCTCCACAGGCCCTTTTCTTTCCAAAAGAGCAGTCCTCATAGGGCCTGATTTTCCGATCCCTGGCCTGCTCTTTCGAAAGAGCAGGGACACTGTGGACGCTTTCTTTCGAAAGAAGTTTTTTTTGGAAGAGATCTTCCAGGATAGCTTCTTTCAAAAGATCTCTGTAGTGTAGACGTAGCCAAACAGAATAGTGCTATTTTGAAATAAGCCATAATGGGCTCTACTGGCACTATTTCTAAATAGTGCTGTGTGTCCAGAAGTGCTCTGTCAAAATGCATTTTGCATGTGCCTGTGTTATTTGGAAATAAGACGGTCGTGTGGATATAGCCTGTGTGTGTTTCTTTCTCTCTCTCTCTCTCTCTCTCTCTCTTCCTGAATATCAGATTTGATTGTATGACTTGGTCCCACTGACTACTACAGTTTGAATACGAGAATGGTGGTAGTCTCTCTCAGGTACAAAAGGGAGCCTGAAAAGGCTGCTCTCTCTACCTTGACTTAGGCCAGCTTTTGACAACATTGCTAGTTGTTGCTTAAGTTCAAAAACAGGAAGGATTCTGGAATCATTCAGGTCATATCAGCTGCTCCTTGAACTCATCCCACTCATCATGTGAGGCAAATCTTTAAAACACTGTGGCATTAGTTGTGGGAATTAAAAACATAATATTAGGCCAGCTGTTTGCATTTTACCCACACTATTCACGCTCTTTAATGAGGGAGCTTGTTTGAAAATAAAAATTACAGGAGGAAGGGCAGCTTTAGCGAATAAACTTTGTCTAGCAAACCTGGATTTCCAAATGTCTGCTGTCAGCTTCAAGCCGAACGCTAAAACCACAATGTCCTGCAGGACGGAAGGTCTAAAGCCAATATTCTTCACAGACAGCTTGAGTCTGTCTGTGTGCTTCTGGGCCTCCCTACAGATAGTATTTATCATTCACAGACCAGAACCAGATTTCTGGCCTCTCTGCATTGCCTAGGTGGTGGAAAACAGCTAGGAAAAGGGCAGCTGGGGTGCAAGCAGCATCCTTTAACCTGCATAGTGACTGTGATAGGGTCTCATGGAGGTGCTTTGGGGTGAGGCTGGTGCATACATTGCTCCAGCTGAGTTACCAGAGTGTACACCTTGGGAACTGCCACTTTAGGTCCCTGGTAGGGACTCAGAGCCCCCTGCATTGCTTTCCCCCACCCCCAACAGCTCCTCTAAGGTAACCTGAACAAATGTGAGAGCACAGCAGATTTCATCTCTGATTTTGTCCATAGAGCCAGCCTCACAGCAGACACTTCCCTCTGGTTCCCTCTGGATAAAGGTTCTGTAGCCTGGGTAGTTCTGTCATGTGGCAGGCTGGGGCAGTTGAAGGTGGCATTGCTTTACATGCTGCAGCAGGGTGACCCTGGCAAATAGTCAAGGGGAGAGACCTGGCCATGCTGGAGCTGGCATCATGCAACTTCCCTCTGCCTTTTCCCTCGGCCAGCTCTCTGCAACTCCCAAACTAGAAGCTGCTCCTCAGGATGGATGCCCACTCTTCCCACTTGTAAGGTAGGATGGCCATATTTCCCCAAGTGAAAATGGGATACTGTGAGGGGCTGGCTCAACAGGCCCCTTTCTGGTGATGGGCTGGTCCATGGGTTTTTCCCCACTACCCGGTAGGGCTGGCCTGAGGATCACACCTACAACCCCAGGGAACTGTTCATTCTATCCCCCTAAACATTCTTCAATGTCCTTCTTGAGGTGGGGGCATGATCCACTCCTTTAGCAAAACTGGGTTTTGTCTCATTTGCTTTCACCAGCTGAGGATCAGCTGGTGGTTCAAATGCTCCATTTTACCGAAAGTCAGGCTGTCCGGGACAAGGCTTAAAAAGGGGTCTATCCTAGAGAAGTGTTCCCTATAATCTGGGGGCTTGGACAGTCACCCAGGAGTGATTCAAATGCCCCCCCAGCTGATAGGCAGAGTGGCCACAGTCTCTGCAGCCGGCAGCCTGTGTTTCTACTAGGGGTGCGCATACTCCTGTGCCTTGCTGCACATTACAAAATTTATTCTTCCCAAAGACGGAAAAAGTTAGAGGGAATGTTGATCCCAGCCAAACACAATGTATGGTCACCCTATGCTCTAGCCCAGGCTCCTTCATGCCTCCACTCTTTTCAGATCCAAAGACCCCACCTACAACGTGGGCTAAAGTGTCAGTAAGAGGAACCCAAGGTTTCTTATGATGCTGTCAGGAAGGAGGATAAAAACAGCTTGTAACTTGGCACCATGTCTGTGGTATTTGCTTCCTGTTGCTATTTGAAATACCCTCACTGTTCTAGCATTTTAAGTTAAATTGAAGAACTGCACAGGCTGCGGCTTTTAAGAAGAGAGACAAGGTGGGTGACGTGATACCTTGTATTGGCCCAGCTTCTGCTGGTGGAAGTGACATGCTTCAAAGCTGTACAGAGCTTGTCCTCAGCTCTGGCGAAGTTAGCGGGAGTTAGACAAAAGAGAAGACAGACTGTAATTGCTTACTATGTCCAAGAACCTCTATGGAGAGAAAATACCAGTACGACGGAGCTATTTGATCAAGTGGAGAAAAATTATTTCCATACGCTCATTGAAAAATAAAATAAACATGTGGGCAGTAAATACTAAATCTCATTAATAACAACATCTAAGTTGGAAAAGGAGTGTGAGCACAGGGCGGCTGGAAGCGTTTTTGTTGCAGGAGTGCTGAGAACCATTGAACCAAACAGTAAATCTTGCATGTAATGGAAATAACTTCAAGCCAGGGGGTGTTGCAGTACCCACACTCCCACCCCCTTCATCCCTAGTTCCAAGACCTACGTGTGAGCATCAGCCAAGCATCTTCGTAAGTGAGACAATATAGACACAAGCACAAAAGCACTAAAAAGATGTAAACATATATTTTAAATGTATCTTACCTACATACGGATTTGTTTTATCCTATGTAGCAATATATTTCTATGTTGTTTGGATCTGCAGTTATACTGCTACACTTATTCAATAAAGTAATATTTATATATGATGGAAGCAAGCCATCTGCACAGCAGTTCCTCTGGCATGTGAAAAAGTAGTTAGTACATAAAACCGTTTGCGTGCAAAGTAATTTATTAGGTGATGAGCTTTTGTGGGGCAGACCAACTTCCTCAGATCTGGAGATAAATTATTTTGTTAGTCTTCCAAGTGCTACATGACTGCTGGTTTCGATAGTGTCCGTATTTTGATCAAACAAGAACAGCTTTGCATGTAAACGGTTTTGTGTTCTGACTACTTTTTCAGATGCCAAAGAAACTGCCATGCAGATGACTTGCTTCCATCACATATGAAGTTATAAGGTTGCATGAAGTTATTTCCTCCAGATCTCAGGAAGTGGGTCTGCCCCACAAAAGCTCCTCACCTAATAAATTATTTTGTTAGTCTTTCAAGTGTTACATGGCTGCTGGTTTGTTTTATTAGAATATAGACTAATATGGCTACCTGTGTTACTATTCAGCTAGATCAGTGCAGCTCTTTTGAAATCCTATTTATATCAGCTACAACTATGAATCATTAACAAATGAAGAGGGATTTTTAGTACTGGTCCTTCTCAGCGCATGCTGCCTATGTACTGATGACAATATCAGACAAAGCGTTTAATGACCAAACACTCTAAGAGCTCCAATACCAGGCAAAATTTTTTGTAAAAGTTAAGCTCATTGAATATAGGCAGAATTTGTGCAATTTAGGAAATGAATTGTTCCATTTTTTCCCTTCTCTAATGTGTGCCACTACTGTAACGTGAAATTATTATCTATTAATATTAATTTCACAAACAAGCCCCTATTAAGATCAGGACCTCGTTGTGCTATGGATGGTGAAAGTAAAGTAACAGACGGTATCTGCTTCAAAGGGCTTACAAAGGCTACGTCAAGATTTTTTAAAATAAGTTACACAATTTGGGGTATGCAAATTACATAAATTATTTCAAAATACCTGATTGTGAACTTGGTGCTGTCCAAATGGCACCACATTTCGGAAAAAGTGGCTATTCCAAACGTTCCAGTACAAAGAGGAGTACCAGAACCAGAACAGCGCACCTGAAATAGCATATGCTATGTGGACGTAGCCAATGTGAATGGATGAGACAAAGTGCAGGGGAAAGGGATAACACAAATAAGACGAGTGAACAGTAACAGTGTGCAGACACCATAATAGGTCCATGATATTTTCCAGTGAGGAAAGGATTTTTGTCTATCTTAAGTATTTTGGGTGGAGTTTCATTAGTAGGGGATTAGCTAAATGGAAACATCTGTATCATACTCTTCTTCAGTGTGTTAGCAATCAGTAATAGGACATCTGCACACAGTGATCGTGCAGAATTGGGCCTGTAGCTTCCAGTTCTTGGAAAAATTAGAACCATTGGTCAAACCTGAAAGTGTCATGGAATAATTTTGCACAGCTATATGGGGAGTGTCACACCCTTATTTGACTTTTTGTGCATATTTCTAATTTGTTTTTTGCACTTTTTCATATTGTTATTCCATTCAAGCCTCGCAGGATTGTTCCAATTAGAAGGAGAAACTGATGGTACAAGTCAGGTTAGGGTTCTCCTGTGGTGTAATCTGGTTTATTTACAAAGAGAGCAAAAAAAAGTCCTCTTCCCCAGAGTATAGTTTCCTTGCTCAGAAATCCCCAGGTCTGCCACTCCAGTGGCCTCTTGTCAGCAAGACTTTCTGCTGCCTCTCTGGGTCCCACTCACTACTTCTGCTGCTTCTCTGCCTATCTGCTTCTGACATTCACAGCCTGAAAACCAAAACTCTTAGCTCCCGCATTCGTACCCAACAAATCCCTCAATCTGCATGCCTTAGCTTTGATCTGCCAGGGGGCCCATTGCCGTAGAAGATTTCGCATTGTTTCCACCTCCCTTCACTACATAAAGGGGTAGAACAGGTCCTTCTGCAAAGCCTGAAAGAGTTCTTGGCATACCCATTGGCTTTAATGATGTCTGCAACTGTGTTTGGAAGAAAGCCGACACAACGGCAGCTATCAGCAGCTTCCAACTTAATCATAGAGCTTTAAAATTACGAATATACAGATTCATGGAATCTATAGAAAGAAGGGATGATCTAGTCTTTCCTCCTGTGTAACAGCAGCCACAGAATTGCCCCAAAATAATTCCTAGAGCAGACATTTTAGAAAAAATACCCCATCGATTGTAATTTAACAATTGTCAGTATGGAGAATGCACGCCGATCCTTGATAAATTGTTCTACTTCTTCATTACTTTCACTGCCTTATTGCTGGTCTAAATTTATCTAGATTCAACTTCCAGCTATTGGATTATGTCAGATCTGCTAGATTGAAGACTCCATTATTAAATATTTGTTTCCCCAGTAGATACTTGTAGACTAATCAAGCCAACTCTTAACACTCTCTGTGGTGCTAAAAAGTTTGAGTTCCTTCAGTCCTCCAATATAAGACATTTTCTAATTCCTTAATTATTCTCACGGTTCTTCTCTGAATCCTCTCAAAGTTACCATCACCTAGGTAATGCGGCCTAAATTCAAGAAGTGCTTTTCATGCCCAACATCTATTTACTTCAAAGAGAAGTCACTTACTGCCTAAATGAGGACATAGAGGCCAAGACTAGGGTTACCATATGTGAACTTTCGAAAAAGAGGACACCCTTGAGAGGGAGTGTATTTGTATCAGTATCTACCAACTCACGTATTAATGTGTTATAGTATACTATAAGATGTCTTCTTTTTTGAAAGTTTAAATATGGTAACCCTACCCAACACTAAAGCACTGGATTTGAAAATATCAGTTTTAAATGTTCACTAATATTAATTGTAAAAGATTTTAGCACTAAGGGACTGCAGACTGCATGGCAGTTTAAGTATCTGCTGCAAATCAGGTTTTCTTTCAGTGCCTAGAGTAGCTGGGAGAGAATTAGTGAGGTTCCACTGTTGTTCCTATATAACTTTTACATGCCGAGGAAGCCCATCTAGATATTGAATTCCAAATCATTCTGGGGCAAGGCCAAAACAAAAGACAAGGGAATTTATAAGTTGTCCTGTGTGCTATCCATTCAAAGAGCTATTCAATGTTACTATCACAACAATTACAACTCTTATCTTTTTCCGACAGGGGATGACAGCTGATAATTTTACCACAAACAGAAGCCAAGAAAAGGCCCTACAAAGAGGCCTGTGTTGAAGAAGGCTTTCCAGCAAGTAGTGAGCAAATGTTCTTCTTTCTCTTTAATGTAAATGAATGTAACAATTTGCTGTAACAAAAAATCATTAGCTACTAACTTGTGAACCCTAAGTTTTGTGATGGTTAATATGAATAATAAGTCCAATCGTGCAAAGATGCTGAGTACCCTGACCCTGATCCAGCAAAACACATAATTTAGGCATGTGCTTAACTCTAAGCATCTGAATAATCCCATTCAGATTGATGGGATTACTCATTTGCTTCAAGGTAAACACGGTTTTAGTGCTTTGCTGGGCCCAGGTCAGAGTGCTCAGCAAAGAGCAGGGTGGAGTACTATGTGAATCCCTCTACTTAGTTAGTAAACTAATAAATGTAATGCACAATGCCTGATGGGGACCACCTCTGAAATATTGTTGGAAGCCTTCAGTTTTGCTCTGTGTTCTTCTTGGAGAAGAAAAATCTGGTTTGAACCAGAAGAACAACAACAATCTAGAAGACAGGGCTGATCACCTGAAATAATCTGGCTAGCCTGCAGAGTCTGTCTTTGCAAGACAATGGGCCAAATGAGTAAAATTCTGCTGTTAATGATATCAGTATAGCCTTACAGACTTCAATACGGCAAAAATGTTCTAAACTGTATGCCTAAAAGCCAGGCATCTACATGCACATTTAGGCTTCTAAATAAGAGGTCTGATGTCTATAGGCAATGAGTATCCATAACTCACACATTGTCTTCCACTTGAGCCCTGGGTCGTCTGCCTTTTTGAAAATCAGGTCGTTTATTCAGAAGCTCAAATATGGCTCTGGTGTCTAACATTTGTCACCTAAGATGGAAACACTTCATCTAGGATCTCACTAGTGTAACTGAAATCAGTGTTTGATCCACTGTGCAACAAGCCCTTCTTCTTTGTTGCTTGGATCTTTATAATCACCCACCACATCATTTTTTTTTCTGTGAGCTGGTCTAGTCAATGGTTTTCCAGCAAGGAAATGAAACTGAGCTACAAGATGACACGGTAGGACACAAAGAGAAACAGTGAAAGGGTGCTAGAGTGCTTACGCTTACCAAATGGAGAATTCACAGGAGTCGCGTGTTCAAAGCATGCATCATAACTGGCATTAGGCACAGCTACAGGAATAGGGAGGCAAATCAGCAAGAAAAGAAGATGTAATGGCTTCTACAGCTTGAACCTCTGTAATCCGGAACTCTCTTGTCCAGCAACATCCATAATCCATCATGATTTTCGTTAGCTCGGTGACCATTGGTCCCATAAATTTGTTTACAGCCACCAGTCCTGGCTCTCAGTGTTCTGTGCTGTTATTTAGCTCTAAATTACCCCAGTATCTTCTAAGAGCCCAGTAAGCAGTGGAACTGTTGGTAATGTGTTAGAAAATATTGATCTCCTGTTGTGCAGCAGATTCTCTTGTCTGGCACCAGTCAGGTCCCAAGGGTGCCAGCCAAGAGTGGTTGAATCTGTACCAGTTTTACTGTAAAATGAATATTATTGTTTCAGCAACCATTACACCTTCAAATCAATGTAGGCCTGGTCCTTGTTAGTGTAAATCAGCCTGGTTTTATTGAAGTCAAAGGAGGAGAGATGATTTTGAGCCCAGAAGAGACCAATAATGTCAAGTTTGACTAACATAAGGCAGAGACTTTCACCCTCAGGTAAAACTGTAAAAGATTCAGCTGTGAAGAATGAATATTTAGTTTCATTTCTATCCATACCACATTGGCAATAAGGTATTGTATCAAATATGGGAACATAGCTTCAGAGGCATAAACCCAAAGGGTTCATCCCGCTCTGTTTGGAATGAAGCCTGTAAAAATAATTAATTTACAGAGCAATTTGCCTGCTTTCATTCATACATTTGCCATTAAGAGATTCGTTTCCCTTACTATTGGTTGCAAGTTTTTTTAATTTTATTTTGCTTTTTCACTATGGTGCCCTTTGAAACTTGGAAGCAATTCAGTTACAGATTCCCAACTCTGCCTCTTGCCCTATTTTCTCCTGCCTGTGTGACCTGAGCGTTTCAACACTATTTTCTTTCCTGAGTCAGGAAGAAGGGGGCAGCTGGCTAGGGCCTTCCACTCATCACTACATTTTCACCTCCAGTATGTTTGCTTTTCTTTCCCAGCTGCAATTTTATCTAGCCGCCTTCAGTCATCCATTCTCTGGCAGATGTGTTGTTGTGGTCCCAGTTCTACTCTCACTTAACCTGTGCACAACCTCATTGATTTCAGTGGGGGGGTGCATATGTAAAATGGACAGCAACTTTGTCTCTTTTCATCCTCCCACTGCTGGCACAAAGTCTGTGAACACAAATGAGAGCAAATGATCTAGATCAGGTTCCCCAAACTTCATATAGTTGGGACCCGTTTTTTTTCAGTATCTTTTTTTTTGTGGTCCAAAAATGTAAGCGCATACAAAAAAATAGAATGAAAAAAATGAATAAATTTTCACTGTTTGTTATTTATTCACAATAATAATAGTACATAGCAATAATCTGTGAATTTTCTAAGGACCGGTGTTTTTCTCCCAAGGACCGGTACTGGGCTGTGGACCACACTTTGGGAAACACTGATCTAGATCAAAAAAATTGGATGTAAAGAGCTTAATGAAATCATGTAAAGATGGGCTGGGCAAATCGAGTGACCCGATTGGTTACCAACCTATCAGGACTTTACTTCTGGAAAACATTTCTGACAGTCCCACAGTTTCGTTCCCTATGCATTCTGTAGTGATCAACTGTAGAGTAAGGGATTTAAACCATGCTCTTCTAGGAGAGAAAAATTAATCAGAGGGCAGAGAGAATACTTTGGCCACTAAAGGTACATCTACACTGTCCAAATGGACAGCAACCCCCAAGAAACCCAGATGCTGCATTAGCCATCGTTAACAGTAGCAAAGTTGTCACAAGAAATATTCTACCCACTTTCTAACTTCACAGTTGAATGCTGAAATTTCGGGCATTTTTTGTTTTAGGTTTCAGTCAAATTAGATTTTGTTCAGAAACAATTTCCCCATTAGCCCAAGCACTGAATGAGTCTTTCACAAAGATGCATAGTTTCTTTTTTGTGGAATGGGAAATCCTTCAGGAGTCCCACCCATATCCTGCCTCTGGAAACCTGAGGCACAACCTCCACTCCTGCTAAAGACCAGAGGCAGCCTCACTATCTCTATAGCACTGATTGGAGGGAGTAGCTTCATCTCTCTGAATTGCCTCTCATCTCACTGCCTGCCAAGGCTCAGCATGTCATCAGCATTGCCAAATTCAAGCGTTCAAAAATCAGGTCCCTTATGAGACTGGTTGAGAAACCACCACACAGTTTTACAATAGATATGGGCTTCTTTCCCTTTGCTTTGGGATTTCTGAGCCTTCAGAGTTCTCATGCTTCAGTTTTTCAAGCTCAGATTCTCTTGGTATGAGAGGCTGAAGCTTTAAGACTACCCAAGACTTATTGTAACACTGCTAAACTGCATCTGCCACCTATACCACACTTTTAGGGTGAAGTTTGTACATGTGCAGAGGCCAAAACAAGGCCTATGCACCAGTGGAACTCAAGCAATGCACAGATCTGGTAAACTTTGCATAAAGGGTGAATTTCTCCCTTACAGATTGACTCTGGCTTTATTCTGTACCAGCTTCTTGTAAAGAGGACATCTGCAAGGATAATTCAACTTTTATTTTTTCTTAATTCTCCCCTCCATTCCTTTTAACATATAACTTGACATGCACTGTAAATAAAAGCTACTCATCCGTACAGCTAACAGGTTATTTGGTTATTAACGGGTAACCAAATATGTGACTCATCAGCAAGAAGTCTTTTTTCTTGCAAAGGACCACTTTATTACACCATAGATCATCCAAGCAAGATGTACAGGTTGAACCTCTTTAATATGTAACTCATCTGGCAACATCCGTAATCTGTTGTGCTTTGAGTTAGCCAGATGACCACTTATTTTGGGTGTGGCAAAGTTTATATTGGTAACCCACTTTACTTACATGCCGCCACTTCCTATCCAGGACACAACACACAATCCATTTTTTATAGTTAAGCTCTAAGATACAACTGTGTCTGCTCCAATCCTACTGGCAGGGACAAAAAACTTCAAGATCTCTACCAGGCATTCATAAAACTTAACCATTGGGGAAAGTAAAGAAAGAGATTGACAGAGCCAGATGAATACCCAGAAACCAGCTATTTCTAGATAAACCCAAGAAGGTATAACAGAACACCCCCAACTCAAACCCCTCCAGCGTATTATCAATAATCTACAACCTATACTGGAACATGATGCTGCACTCTCACAGGCCCTAGGTGACAGGCCTGTTCTTTCCTACAGCCAGCCACCAAACTCAAGAAAGCTCTCATTAGCAACCACACGCCACACCACAGAAATACTAATCCTGGAACTTTTCCTTGCAACAAACCCCACTGCCAACTCTGTCCACATATTTACTCTACAGAAACTGTGTCAGTTACACAATCAGGGGCTCACTTTCCTAAACTTTCACTAATGTGATATATCCCATCATGTGCCAGCAATACCCCTCTGCCATATACATTGGACAAATCCCTTTGCCAAAGAAGGAATGGACACAAATCAGACATTAGGAATCTGAATACACATAAACAGGTAAGTGAGCATTTCAATTTGGCAACACACAGTATTCAACACTTAATGGTGTGCGTTTTAAAACGAAGAGATTTTAGCACCAGATTACAAAGTGAGACATGAATTGGAATTTATTTTTAAGTTTGATACTTATCACCGTGGACTCAAAGATATCAATTTTCTTACACAATTCAAGGACAATTTCCCCACCTTTGATATTCAGTGACTGCAGGCATCCCACTTAATAGACACTTGCAGCAAGTACTTTTCTTTCCCCTCTTCCCCACCCTTTGTCCTCTCCTTCTGTCGTATGTAGACGATTTGTCAGTCATTTCATTTTTTTTCTATCTCTGTCTAATTCCTGTTATGCCAGTTTACTTTCATCAGAATTTCTAGTTCTGAAGAAGTAGGTCTGTCTCATGAAAGCTTATCACCTTATAAACAATATTGTTAGTCTTTAAGGTGCTACAGGACTGCTTTTTTTGTTTTGTGAAGCTACAAACTAACACAGCTACCTCTCCGAGAACTTTCCTGTGGTCCCATAAAGTTTGTTTACAGCCACCAGTTCCGGCTCTCAGTGTTCTGTTTACCCCTATCTATCTTCTAAGAGCAGTAAGCAGTGGAAGTGTAGGTAATGTGCTAGACAACGTTGACCTTCAGTGACTCAGCAAATTTTCTCATCTGACACCGGTCAGGTCCTGAGGGTGCCGAATAAGAGAGATTCAACCTGTATTAACTTTCACGGAATCACACAGAATCACAGGGCTGGAAGGGATCTCAGGAGGTCGTCTAGCCCCGTCCCCTGCTTCAAGCAGGATCAACCCCCACTAAGTCATCCCAGCCAGGACCTTGTCAAGCCAGGACTTAAAAACCTCGAGAATCCACCACGTCTCTAAACAACGCATTCCAATGCTTCACCACCCTCCTGATGCAGTAGTTTTTCCTAATATCTAACCTACACCTCTCCCTCTTCAACTTCAGACCATTACTCCTTGTTCTGCCATCTGATTCCACTGAGAACAGTTTCTCACCCTCCTCGTTAGAGCTCCCCTTCAGGAAGTTGAAGGCTGCTATTAAATCACCCTTAAGTCTTCTCTTCTGTAAACTAAACAAGCCCAAATCCCTCAGCCTGTCCTCATAGGTCTTGTGCTCCAGCTCCTTAATCATTTTTGTTGCCCGCTGCTGAACCTGCTCCAGCAAATCCACATCCTTTTTATACTGGGGGGACCAAAACAGGACACAAATATCCTGATGTGGCCTCACCAGTGCCAAACAGAGGGGAATAACTACTTCAATAGATCTGCTCAAAATACTCCTCCTAATGCACCCTAATGTGCCTTTCCTGCACCTCAATCCCACATTTTTCTTTTTGCTTTAGGAAAGATCGCTGTATGTGCTGTGAGAAATGCTCTGCCATTTGACAGACTAGAAAAGGTAGAGTAGCTACTCTGTATGAGGCAGCTCCCCTTTGGCAATGGAGAAGAAATAGCACTCCTATTTTACCAATCCACAAATTGGGATGCCTTCCACCTGGTTTATAGCCCTGATGATTTCACCAGGAAAGAATCCTGGAAAACTCTGTCTTTTTTCAGCCTTAGGGAAATAGTGATCACCCAGAGACAATGACCAGCTTCCAACGAAGAGTGTGTCATTCTTTCCCCCTGCTAAGCACATATGGTAATTCCCCTGTCACACAGTTTTATTCTCTCACATCATCACAGGGAATGACTGCAACAGATTTCAAGAGTCTGGCAGCCAATGGAATGACAGACGGTGCTGGGGAAATTTAAGCCGAGAAGATGCACTGACTGAGTAATGAAAAAAAAAAAACACCCAACCAAGCCTAGGTTGAGAGACATTACTGGACTCTGGACAAGAAAAATGTCTGCTATATTGCAACCAAACAAAAATAGCAGGTTATGACCCAGGCAGTACTTGGGGAATTAGACGCATAATCTTTGCATTCGGTCTTCCCACAAGGGTATGAGGTAAGGTCACGCGGAGCTGGTTCACGGCCTTCTGCAACTCATCATGTTATGAAATAAAAATTGGAGGGGGAGGGGGAAGGAAAATTGATGCGTTGGCGAGGCTGTTTCAGTTTCTCTGATGCAGAATTCTCCAGCCACATGCTCAGAGATGCCTCATCTAGTTTGTTTGAGTAAAGGGTGTACTGCACTGTTTACATGCCACATTTTATTGATCACACAAGTCCCGTAGGGGAAAAGTATGAAACATCTGGAATTGGAGGGCTGCTGTTGTGCAGTCCTTGTCTTTAAAGAGAGAAAAAAAACTGTTTTCATTTACCCTTTTGTGCCATGTCAGACATTGACCTTTGTTAAAATCCCCTTTCTTCTGGTTTGATTGCATTGACTTTTATTTTAATTGGGGCAAGGGAACTTTGGAGACAAGAAGCTAAGCATTTCAAGACTATAAACTTTTCTTTTTTTCTGAAATTAACTTCCCTCCTTCCTCCCCTTGTACAAAAGTACGTTTTAGGAAAACTAATATAGTCACAATCAGTTTTTCCACAGTAGGAAAATCCATTCCTGAAGTAGCTTATGTTAATCTTAAAGCTGAAGTACTATTTCAGTGTGTAGGAGTGTGACTGGGCAGTGTATACATTTTATTTTTCAAAGTGTGGTACAGCATTTTGCATTCAGGCAGAAATTCACCCCTAGCAGAAAACCATTCTAAAGCACGAACACTATTTAAGTTTAGTTTAAGCTTCAAAATGGATTATCACAAAGGAGTGGATAGGCCTTTTCCCATCCCTCATCACAGGAGTAAATTTAACCCACAAAATACTGATAGATATTGGGAGTGACCAAGTCCCTGTAAATACACAGACAGGGAATGATTTATAAAATGTTCACTTATGACTGAGAGATGAGGAGTTCAATATGTACCTTCTTCACAAATTACAATGTCTGTGTATTAGGCAGACCCCCCCCCCCACCATCCTCACCCCTACACCTTTTTTGCTGGGGTCATTCGGTGCACATCTACACCGCCCTGGTCTTCAACCGCACTGCTGGCAGATACAAGCTAATCAGGTTTCTGGAAACTGCAAATGGCGTCCCATTTGCATACTCATGCGGCTAGTTAACATGGCTGCACAAGCTCTGGCTGTCCACACAGGGTGGTGCCGGCAATAAAAATGCTGTTTGGATGTGCCTGTACCGGCTAACCCCCTGCACTGTTGCCAGTCCCTTATCCCTGAAAAATTTCTATGCGAGTATGCCAATGGGATGCCATTTGCAATTTCCAGAAGCCTGATTAGCTTAGCAGGGATGCAGACTGGAGCAGTGTAGATGTGGCATGAGACCAGTGTGTTCCTTTGACAAATGCCCTTCTGAAAAATCTGACTGCTAAGAACTTCCTGTAACGTCACATAATTTCCATGATCTACTAGGCTGTAAAGTGGTCAAAAGATGATGTCTTTGTTTGGTGGTGATGGGGAGTGGGTGCCTCAGGCAGGAAATTTAAGTGACAGTATATACAAGTCTGGGAATTATTTCCTGGGAGGAGGGAGTCCTTGAAAAAGAAAAACCTGTCCATTCTTCTGGCCTGATCCAAACCCTCCTGAAGTCAGTGGGAGTCTTTCCAGTGGCCTTTGGATCAGGCCTTTATGGCTCATGCTTTAAAAGAGATTTTTCATTTTACTTGTTTTTAAATGAAAAACTTCCCTCTAACCTAGTCCAGACCCCCGGAGCTGAATGCTGTGTATTTGTAAGCACAACAGAATAGTAATCTTGGTAAAGTCTAGAACAGGAGTGTCCAACACGTGGCCCACAGGCCAGAATCTGGCCTGCAGAGCCTTTTCATCCGGCCTGTGGAGCTGGCAGTGGCACCATTTTTAAAAGGTGGCTGCACAGCTCCCCCAGCCCTTGGGTTTCCCACACAGAGCACAGCAGGGATAGCCCTCAGCGTCCTGCTGCACTGAAACAATAAGACTTAATTTAATTAATTTAATGTTAGTTCCAAAACAAGTTCCTGTGAGGTCACTGGCACAATTTGTATATCACAGTAAGACCCTCAGACTTTACTGGGCTCGGTTTTCATTGTGGTGAAACCACTGCCTTTCTCACCCTCCGTGTCTCTCCCTCCATCCTATCACTCTTCCTTACAAACACACAAAGTCAGCCCAGTACATACAGAGACCACCATATTCAGTATTTCTGGCATGGCTATTGATAGCTATGTACAATTTGTTCACAAAAACAATCTCCCCAGAAGACATTCCTGTGAACAAAAACCAGTCTCCTGAATTTAGAGGTCCACAATTTAGTGCACATACTGGAAACTTTTTTTTTTCCTGATGGCTAAATTCTCATCCTTGCCATCTCCAGAGTTCATAGACCTATGAGCTGGTTGCAGAGTCTGAAAAATGTCACCTGTGAGATGTTACAATGTTTGATTTTGAGTGTATAATCACTGTAGCTGGTGAGCTTTTTGGCTGGAGAGCCTTGATGTCAACCTAGTGGTAATAGATGGCCTTAGAGAGAAGGCCAGAACATACAGTATTCTAGAAGATTACTGCTGGAAGAGATCTCAGGAAGTCATCTCGTTCAACCCCACACAAAGCACGAGCAACCTCAACTACATCATTGCAGCCAGGGCTTTGTCAAGCCTGGCCTTAAAAACTTCGAAGGATGGAGATTCCTGAATCCCAGTGCAAAGGGAAGGAATTGCTTGGAAAAGGAAGCAATTCAGTAGCCTTTCATGAAAGCTGGGAACTGAGGCCTCATTCCTTGTGTCTTTAAGGCTCTGATATACTGGGTATCTTCTGGGAAATGGCTAGTGCTGAGAAGACCTTCCGTTGGAATAGAAATAAAAAGGGAAAGCAGAAAGTGAGCTGGTTTGAGGACAAAAGTTTTGACCAACCAATAAAAAACTGCTATGTTTATTTTACATTTATATGTTCTTATCATTTTGTGCTCCTGAGTTTGAAATATCTAGGTATTCGTCCAGGTTGTCTGAGGTTGAAACAGACTGACAAATCACAATGTAATACTCTCAAAATCTATTTGGATCTAACATTACTTTTACTAAATAAACGGGTTAATGATGACAAGTGGCAAAAAAAGGCTTTTGCTCTCAAGTGTCATATTAATGATTTTCTGGGATGACCAGAAAGTTTGTTTTTGTAAAAAATGACAGTATCATATGCATAAATTAACATTTTAAATGAGATGCAGGGCCAGATCTTCAACTGACATCAGTGGTGCTCTCTGATTAGCACCAGCTGAGGATCTGGCCCATGATTTTGACTAAGCATGAACTAGCTTTCCTCTGTTGTTACTTTTGTCCCTATCCTTGTTGCATTTTAAATCAGTCAGCATCCATATAATAATTTGTCTCTCTCTTTTTCAACTTCTGATGCTCAGTTTTCATGTCCTCTTTGATCAGAAGAGCTCAAAACGTATAACAAGATTTTACAGACAGGGAAAATGGAAGCACAAAGAGAAGTAACTTACTAAACGTCACATACCAAGTCAGTGGCTGAACTAGGAAGAGAATTTAGAACTCCAGACGCTCAGCCACCTGTTCTCTTCACTAGTCTGGCAGATTACACTTCCATTCATGGACTCAATGTTTGGGCCCCTGGACAAAAAGTAATGCATATGCTTAACTTTGCACATGTGCGAGTATTCTTGCTGAAGGAAATGGGATTACTCAGGTACAGTAAACCCTCCGTTTAACAGACTAATGCAGGGGAGGTTGTCCATTATTACTCCAATTCCTTTAAATGTGAGGGTTGCTGCCCTCTGGACCCCCCAGTCCCAGCCCTCTCTCCCCAGAACAGCAAAACAAAACAAAAAAGACACCTACCACTCACCAGGGCTGCTGCCCTGGAACCTGCCATGATTGGGACCCTCCCACTGTGCGTGGCTGGAGCTGCTTCGTGGCTAGAGGTGCCCCACTGCCTGCAACTGGAGGTGCTTCACCACACATGGATGGAGGTGCCCCCCACACTGTGCGACTGAAGGGGCCACTTTGCAGCCTGGAGGAGCCACTGCCACCTCCGGGGCTGCCACGTGCTCCTCCCACCAAGGCTGGAGCACACATATGAGCGCTGTCTGCCTGCACACACACCCCACCCCTGCTGTGGCAGCTCCAGCGGAGGCGGCGGTGGCCCCTCCAGGCTCTGGCAGTGGTAATTCTTTTTTTTTTTTAGTTGTGGGGAGGGGGATTTAGGATTTTACAGACCCTGGTGGGCAACAACAGGGAACATCCATTGTTCCCAAAGTCTGCTGGGTCCATACACTGCAGGATTTCCTGCATGTAAAGTTAGGCCTGGGTCTAAGTCTAAGCAGGATCATGGCCACAGTTGCAGCCATAAACTTCTGTTTGTTTTGGGCATATAGATTTGGCTTGATCACAGGGAAATTAAGAGCAGCTGGAGTAAACTTAAAGTAAGAGATAATTGTGATGAAGTGGGGTCATAATGATTTTACTCCTCTGATTAAGTTACATGTGTTTCCTACTGTCCTGCAAGTAACCTGAGGTGGGTGCCTCAGTACCCTAGGCACAGCATCAGCGCATAGTGGGGAACGGGAGTTTTGGTGTGATGACTTCTGACACATACACAATGGCCCTCCATGGTCTCTGTAACCTAGGCAACCAGGTGACGCCTTTCTTCCACGGGAAACAAGACAAAGAAAGGTGGAGGGGTTTGGCTGGTTTGAACTGGAACTGGGCTGTTGAGTGGGGAGTTCTCGTCTGACTGGAGAGGGAGGAAGGAGGGCCGGGGACATTGCCATGGCCTGGAGATTCCCTTTGGGCCCTCTCTCCCCAGAAATGATTGTGCTGATTGCTTCTGGTTTCTGTGCGGACAAGTCTGTGCTGTGTATCTGTTCACCAATAAGCCTTCTGTTCTCCCTGCTGAATGAGAGTCACATCCAACTGCGGATGGGGGACAGCGTCTGGTGACCCCCCACCCTCCGTCACAATAATAAAATGTCATGAAATCATTCAGAGCAACATGGCATTCAAAATACTCCAGTGGAAAGTAATATGAGCTGAGGAATAAAGAGACTCAGTCAGAGAGCTCATTTTGACCTGGAAGACAGCCAAATGTTTCTTCATATCCCAGTTCCTTTCCATTTTTTTATGGCCAAATGAAGTAAGAAGCTGTAGATGTCTGTTTAAACAAGACAGGATCAAATATACTTGAATCATCGCTGTGGCTTGATGAGATCTTGATTTTAAGAAATGAACAAGAATTGTGTGAGACTCTGGCACTCATGTGGGACAGCAGAAAACCATACTCACCAGTAGTTAGAAAGGTATAACGTGTCTATAAAGGAAAAAGAGCCCCTGTAAGAAGATAGTGGCTTAACAACTACAGAACCATGAGAAAAGAAAGAAGCAGCCTGTCTGGAAAAGTCCTACAGAATTTAATAGGGATAAGAGAGTCTCAGCTTCAGACTAACTGCATTTTCTGTATTCCTCCTCCATGGTCCACCAAGGGCACCCAAGTTTTCTAGTCCTCAGCTGTCTTATTTCTTTGGAGGAAACACACATATATCTCCTTCCTGACTCAGGGCTTCCAGACTGCACACCAACCTGCCTTATGCTGCAGATATGTCCACAGGGCAGTTAGACATATACGGCCAACTGATGCATGCTTGTGGGGCTCTGGCCAAGGGAATCTTTGGTTGTGGTGTAGATGACCTGACTGAGGCTGCAGCCTGAGCTTTGGGACCCTTGTACAGCCCTAGAGCCACAGCTTCAGCCTGAGGCCCAGATGCCTGTACTGCAATTAAACAGCCACACACAGCCATCCTGTGCTATCTCCAACAGGCCAATATGTCTTAGCAGGCCAGTGTCTGTTCTGCACTTTCTTTCCAAAGGCTACCAATAGTGTACTGCCAGTGGTGACAAGCCAGCACACAGCTCCTTCAGAGCAAGCACATTTATTCTTAAGGTGAACGCTTTACAGAGAAAACATAGTCAAAGCCATAAAGGGCACATGTGCAAGCTTACCAGAGATCACCCCAGCTCCAACCTCAAGCTCTGATAGGAATCAGTCCTTCAAACCCATTTGGCAGTTCAGCTGCTTCTGAATATAGTTTGGGCCTTTGATTTCCAGGAACATCTAATCAGCAGACAAAAAGCTGGGTTTTGCATAACAAGAGGTGGGAAATTTGTATTGACCAATCCTCATGGTTTCCTGAGGAAATCCACTCAATACTATTGTCACAAGAGTCTATTCTTGTCCAGCAAATTTTTAATACAGTCCTTTGAAGTTACAGGCCTCACATCTCTCCCTTAGAAAGGCTGCATACAATCCCAGCCCAGAATAACACGTGAACCATTCACTGAGTTCAAGGGATTACAAAAATACTTTAACTTAATTCAAACCAGATCTTCCAAGGATCTCACAGGATATGGCCATATCTGTCACAGGAACCAGTAGGTGTGGGTAGAAATGCAATATGGGTCGATAGAAACTAAACTAAAACCATCAGCTGATATAAATCTGCATAGCTGAACTGAGTATATCGAGCAGCCGGCTGACATACTTAATCAGGGAAACATATCCTCTCTTATTTTTTAAGCCATTCAGTAGAAATCTCTGCCAAGTATGAATTTCTCTATTAAAATACATAGGGTATTTACTCTCAACTCTCACGAGTGCCCCCATGCCAAGTGCATGTTCTTGCTCTTTCTTTCTGCTTGTGAAGGCTCTTTGTGGAGTGACAGAGTCTGTATACAAAATAAAACAAACCCCCTCTGGGGTGAAGGTCCAACAGGGCCTCTCTCATGGCCCTCCGAAATGCCTCAGTTTGTTCCTACTCTGGAGCCAAATGGTGCCCCAAGGGCTTCATTCCTGAAGACAGCCCTCAGGGACCTTCTGGTTCCAGCCCTTTGGCTAACTTCCCCCACCTCCTGGAGGCCTGAAAATCCAGGCCACTTCCCCCAGTGGCTGATGGGGGAAGTGGCCTGACGCTTTTGACACAAAATTCCTCTATGTCATCTTAAGGAGACCATTCCCACATTCAAAGCCATCCAGAGGGTGCAGGGAGCAAAATGGGCAGTGTGCTCCAGGCCTCTTGGTTTGAGAGGGCCCCCAAACTAAGAAGTTGTGATGTGGGTTCATAGGTTTGTCATGCCACTCTGGTTTGGTCTGTCCACTTCTCTGGCTTTGAAAGGCCACAGGCCAGACTTGAATGGCGTTGTTTCCTGCGTTAATCTCTTGAAATGGTGGGAGGTATGAAAGAGTGTTGTTAGACCCCTCAGTTTCATCTTCAGTTTCATTATGAACCTCATGGTATTTGTTGATTTTCTGAAAGATGCAGCTGCTGGAGTCAAGTGGTTGTAAGAGATCTCAGCTTCCATTTAAAAAAAAATGGTAAGTTTCTAACCCTCATGTTTCAAAAAGAAAAACTTGAAAATGCGACCTAATAGCTTGGAAACCAGAAAGCAAACAAGAGAGAATCCAAAATGTGTGTATATATCCAAACTCTCATGATTGTTTGGGCCAAGTCTCATGATTTTTGAATGCTTTGGCTTGACAATACTAAAATGAAGGGGCATGATAAAACCGACTCTTCTCTAGGACCACACGCTTAGTTTTGAAATACTTCCCCTGTCTTTTCATAGGCACCAGACCACAGCCTCAGAGGCTCTACAAATACATCCATTTCCTGGAGGTCAGTTCCTGGTTGTTGTTCTATCACTTTTTATGGTGCCCTTAGTGTGATGATTGAATCTTGACTTTCGTGGTAGATATGTAATCAATAGCCACTGCCTTTTTTTGTTAAAAAAAAAAAAAAAAAAAAAAAGGAGGAGCTGGTTCTTAGCCAGCTCCCAAGCCCACCCTTCCTTTCCCGCTAGTCCCGTGGCTGGGGCTGCCGAGGTGCTGGTAATCAGTACCAGCAAGGACCAGACAAAAAAAGCACTGCCATTCAGGTTTTAAGCTCTGGATGCCCCCAGTTCAGCCTGTGTTGTCAACCACATGCTGACCGCTGCACATAGTCTGATATTCACATGTGTGATATTAAGCCTCTTTCATGTTCCTGGGTGGCTCACCTGCAGATTAGACCACAGGCCGATTCAGACAAAAGCATGAAGAGGTTTTCATTTCACTATAATTCAGAATAATATAATTTGTCTTCTCACACCTGCCACCTTTTCTCCTTGTCTGTTTTTAAGAAGGACGTGCTCTGCTCACTCAGTTTTCCTGAGTTTTACAATTTCTCCCCTGGCTTTACTGAAGCTCTCCTCAAACCATGCACACTTGGAGAGGCTGGGTGGTTATCAGGCTTGTGTTTTTTACACCTCTGTCTAGCCCCTCCAGCTTTTCTTTCCTGGCCAATTTTCTTGCCTGAGTTTGTGCAGATCTCAATTTCCCTCAAGGTGCTCTTGGCACCTGATTAAACATTAATAAGGAAGAGGAAGTGGGGCTGTGCTCTTTAGGTGTCTACGAGACACCTTGACAAATGGTGTTATAGTCCCTAAAGGAAACACACAAGGTGCAATGCAATTTCCATCACACTTCATTTTCGGGCTAAGATTACACATGATTAAATGGCACCCTTTAGGGCAACAGCAGGTGAGGCAAATGAAAGCAGTGTGTTTTATTAACAGGCAGGCTACATATCCTGTAAGCTGCTGAAAGATGCCCACAGCGGCCCAATTTAGAAAAAAGAAACCCGCAACAAACAAAAATCTACCATCCTTGTATGTCTTAAAAACCACATGCTGCCTTTTATTCAGCAGACAATTACTTTTCCTCCCTGTTCGTGGGCTGTAGTTTGGGGTGCCTGGAATGTGAAAGTGTTCAATGGTTAGAAATTGAGAGAATTTTTGAACAACTACCATCTTCCCTAGGGCTAAGATATGAAGCAGGCAGAGCCCATCTGCTTTTCATCTGACCATGACAAAGGTGTTCCTCATTTCCTCCCAGTACTCTGGCCACTGATCCTTCCTGAGAACATTTTCCTCTTGAATAAGGTGGATCCAGTATTTTAACAGGCCTCATCATGCTTATTTCCTTTGGTTGCTCTACATATGCAGTATTCCATATCGCCCTCCCCCTTACCGACAGTGATCTCTTTTCTTTTTTTCCCATGCCCAAATGTCATGTTAACTTGGAATGAAACTGTCCCTCCCTGCTAGGATGAGGGTGGTTGTTTGATGCACAAGAGGGCCCAATCTACTTTAGAAACATTTCAGATGACAAATTTTATGCAGTGGAACACTTAGTAGACACTTGTGTATCTGCTTGTGAAATCAGGTATTTAAAATCCTTTCCTTTTTCTCTCTTTCAATGTCTGAACCCAGGTTTATTTATTTTTGGGTGAACCTGAAATATAACAATTTATTCACAGTAGTATCTACCTTTCACTTATACCACCTATCATCAGGGAAGAATAGTAGGCCCAGCTTAAGGGAATTTAGGCTGAATTGAACAATCACTCAAATTCGAAGTTGGGCAGGTCAGACTGGGTTAATACCGTTGTCTTACAAAGCTGGCTGGAGGAGTTTAATACTAAAATTGATCAGCCAATTTTGGTGGTTTTTGGATTGCAGTAGTTGAAGTGGCAATGCTGTTGGGAGATTTTCTCCATAAAAATTAATGCAAAAAGTGATGAGTCCAAAATAATAAAGTAATCAACTTGCCTAATAAAACTGCTTGCGATTTTTAGGAGCCTAAAATACCATCTTGCACCAAATAAGTTTGTTTTGTTATTCACTTGTAATGTGTGACAAAATTCAGTACCAACTTAAAAACTCTAGCAAAGGAAATGATTCTTTGAAAATAAATGAAAGAGCACACATTTTTGGACTCACAGTTGCATTTTCTCTTCATGGTGCTCGTTAAAAACTGACCTCTCCATGAGACCTTTCAGTGAAATGTCAGTGGTTGGAGTTCTTGGTGCTAAAATGTCACATTAGCATCCTCTGACCTTCTTGTGTGGAAGGGATGCTGTTGAATCCCTGCTGTCAAAAGCAGACATCTGTGGGCACGAAGACACACACAAGGCCTGGAGAAAGGCCACCTAAAAAGGTAGAAATGCTTCAGAGCTGGCCTATGATGTGAGGAAAATAAGTGAAAAAAGGCTTATGCAACCAAGAATCTGATCCCATTCCAAATGGAAGAACTCCTAGAGATTTTCAAGGGTGGAGGTTCACAACAGGACACACGAACCCATTCATAAGTGAGGAACAGAAAACCTCACTCTGCTAGCATGGAGGTGGCAAAACATGATTCAGACAAAAGACCAAGTGAGAGCTCAAATGAGATAAAGATGGAAGATTATATGCTATTATTAGGAGTCATTCAAAGTTTTCGGTTAACAGGATTTTGATGGGCTATTGGGTTTTGACGAATTTTTTTCTGAAAAAAGCATCTGGCTTCTGAAGATTTTAAGTTTTCATTGATCGACCAAGAACTTGGCCCAAAGTTTGCTGGTTTTCAAGAAAAACAACATTTTATGTGAAAAAATGCCCTGCTTTCCAACTAGCTCTAATTATTGGAGTACAAGTAGCACTGGTAAGTACTTTTTTGTACTCAGAATGGTGAGAAACTTATGAAAAAGTCCAAGAAAAGCCAGGTTCTACAGAAATGTAATAGGGTTCTATAGAAATTACTCACAACCTACAGGATTTTACAGACAGTTGCATATTTTATATAGAAAAGGGACGGGGAATCTTTTTTGGGTTGGGGGCCAATGACCTACAGAAACATCAATCAGGGGCCACACAAAACCCTCATTGATGTGGTCACTGACTGAAACACCCCGCTGTTCCCCCTCACATTCCAGCACCATGGGTAAGGGGTGAGGAAGGCGAGGTGGGGTTGAGGTTCGGGGCTTCCCCCAGGCCAGATTGGCTCTCTTGGGGCCTGGGTTGGGACCGAGAAAGGTGGGGGATTCAAGGTTCAGTGTGTGGAAGGGGGCTGCCAGGGAGCTTGTGTGGGGTCTGGACTGGAGGGGAACAGGAGGAGGGTGGGAGGTCTAGTCAGCGGGGTGCAGGAGTGGGCTGGGGAGGGGGTGCTGGGCTACGGGCAGGGCGCTTACTTCTGCATGCCATTGCCACCCCCTCCCCCAGCTCGGGGAACAGCAACATGGAGAAACGCTGCTGGGAGAGACTTTTGTCCCACCACTTGTAGGCACAACCCATCACTGCTTGGATTGGCCAGAATTCCAGCCAATCAGAGTGGCAGAGGAAGCCTCTCCGGGCAGCCATGTGCTGCTGTTCCTCAAGCCAGGGATGGGGAGAAGGAGCAGTGGTGGCAGAGCCACTTCTTACCCCCTGCCAGGCAGAGGCTGTGGGCCGAATCCAGCCTCAACTTACCTCACTCCAACCTTTGCAGCTTCAGCTCCACAGCTTCCGCCCCACCACAGATCAGATGCTGGGGAGGGGAGCCTCAAGCTTTGGAGGCCGCACCTAGACAAGCCTCAATCCAGATCTGGATCACGGGACATGGATTATAGCTGTTAAAAATCTGACATAGGGGTTAAAAATCTTAAGCGTTCGATAACTGGAGTACGGTGTCCTATTAAATACGCCAGGAGAGAACAACTCAAGAATGAAAAGGTATCATGGCATTTCAGATTTTACCATAAAAGCAATTAAACCCATGACAGCTGCAACACCCACGGATGATATAACAACTTTTCTAGAGCACTTTTCAGTTAACCTGTAGACATGAACAACAGGAAAATCTCTCCAGGGGCTTGTGGGTGAATATGCTTTCGAGAGATTTTTAGGTTCTATTGGTTTTAAAGTAATTTCCACCAAGTCAGGAGTGAATTAATTTCTATAGCACCTTGCTGCAGATTTGCTGCTCAAAACCGAACGCTTGGCTCATATAGGCAGATGCAGGTGGATTGATATGATCACCCAGTCTGTAAGGCACTGGACTGTGATTTAGAAGATCTGGGTTCAATTTGTGGCTGTGCCACAGACTTCCTATGTGACCCAGGGCAAATTATCTCAGAATTAATTCCACATGGGTAAACCGCACATATGCATATGGAGTCAATTGCCAGATCCAGGCTTCAGTACCATTAGGGCCCAGTTCCCACATTCTAAAAAGGGGATAACAGCAGGTCCTTTGTTCGTCTCAGAGTTAGGTTGCAAGCTCTTGAGGGTCCAGGCTGCTCTGGCTATGGGTACGTAGAGTGTCTACCACAGTGTGACTGCTATCACTGACATATCCATTAGGAGCCCAGACAGCTACATGGGATTTATTGGTCTGGATTTGAGAGATGTTGAACACTCCCAAATGTACTGAAGTCAATGAAAGTTACAGGTGCTGAGCACTTTTGAAAGTCAGGCCTGTGTATATATGGTTGCCTCTCTCTGGTAAGATTTTCCCATAGGATTAATTAAACTCTGCACATCTCCAGCTGGCTCCAACACTCCACCACATGGTGACCAAGGATTTGACCCCAAGACCCAACAACACAGGCACAAGGACTGTGTGTCTGGAAACACTTCTACAGAACTGACAGCAGCAGTATTCCCAAGGGAAGAACAAAAAGCTAAAAGGATAAATTCAAGAGTTCAAATTAGAAAGCAGGAAGGAATGATCCGATTCTTCATTGTCATCTAATGCTGTCTCTGGCTCCCATATAAATGTTAATTCACTTTCTTGTGTGAGTCACCAGAAAATGTCTGTCAAATTAAAACGTATTTCTGCTCCTTGGCCACTGTGTGCCGTGTAGCCAGGACAAAACAGCTGCAACAGTCTTCAATCCAGGAAACTCTGTGTTCAGTAAGAGCCATCAGTTAAATTATCTGGATCACAGCTAGAAACCAACATGTAACCATTGCTCCTAGAAAGACCCAGGGGTCTGTTTTGATATTGCATAGAGTTTAAGCTACAAAGGGATGTCAATTGCTTACCTCAACTTCCTGTGTAACACCGGGCACTGAATCTCATTGAAATGTTGCCTGTGTGATTCTTTGCTCCCACCTACCAAAAAAGAAGTGAGGGTAAAATTCATCTTCTGTTGCCAGCCAGCGTAAGACCCATGTAGCACTTATGGGACACTCAAGAACAGACTTGCATACCCTCTTTATGGCCCTTTTCAGCCTATTTTTAACCTCCCAGTCTACTGTCTCCTTTTACTTGATCATGTAGGTAAGTCGTAATGTCCTCCATGTTTATATATTAGCATCAGTGTGGCATTACACTCCATATTCTCTTTGAGAATACACTTATGATACGAATATGGCACAAATGATATGCTTCATGCAAGATAATGCATGTAAAATAGCACTGGACAGATAATGACTTATTGAACATGGCTATCATGGACTCATAGGGTTGGAAAAGATCTCAGAACATCGAGTCCAACTCTAGCTGAAATTCCAACTAAATTATCCCAGCCAAGGTTTTGTCAAACGACCACTTGATCTCTAGGGAAGGAGATTCTACCACCTCCAAAGATAACCTAGTCCAGTGCCTCACCACCCTCCCAGTGAAATAGTTTTTCCTAATATCCAAAGTAGACCACCCCCACTGCAACTTGAGACCATTGTTCCCTGTTCTACCTGTTCTCACTGGAACAGCCTCCCTCCATCCTCTTTGGACCCACGTTTGAGGTAGCTGAAGGCTGCTATCCAATCCCCGTCCCCACACTTCTCTTTTGAAGACTAAATAAGACCAAATCCCTCAGCCTCTCCTCATAACTCATGTGCTCCAGCCCCCTAATCATTTTTGTCGCCCTCTCCAGTGCATCCACATCCTTTCAGTAATGGGGAACACAGAACTGGACACAATATTCCAGATGCAGCTTCACCAGTGCAGCCTCACCTAGGTCTGCTGGGAGTGCTCCTATTAATGCACCACATATGCCATTAGCCTTGGCTACAAGCGCACACTGTTACAAGCTAGCCAGCTTTCCACCCACCTTACAGACCATTTATCCTATCCATACTTATTTAAGTTGTTGGCAAGAATGCTGTAGGAAACAGTATCAAATGCTTTGCTAAAGTTAAGGTATATTACCTCCGCTGCCTTCCCTGTATCCACAGAGCCAATCAGGTTGGTCACGCATGACTTGCAGGGAATTGTGCATATTTTCTTCCACTTTGAGGGAGGGGGTGAATTTCTTATAATTTTAGATTTGCAGTCCAAGGGAGGTGGACATCAGGCTGCTGTGGGGATTGGGAGCTTATTTATGTCTTTTGTTTATTTATTTAATTTTATTTATTTATTTCAATGGGAGTTTCTCACCCTAAGCTGAACCTTCCCAGAGCTGATCTCAGTGTCTGTCTCATTCTGCAGTTGGGTGCAATACAGGGGTAAAATGTGCCCAGGCTGGCAGAGAAGGAGGGTTCAATGATATTTTCAGCACATTGGGCAATATCCCAAGGGGGTCATCATTATGGCTCCACATGCACACAGAGATGGGAGAGGATGGGCTTGTGGAATATAAAGTCAGGCAACGTGAGGTCCATCTGGCCTTTGAATGCATAAATGATGTATACACTCAGGGGAAGATACAGTGTAATAAATGGAAGGCAAAAACGTTTAAATATGTTTATGTCTGTTTATTACACGTGAGATTTAGGCCTCATACAAAACAAGCACTAAAAGAAGTACCCATCCACCGTACTTAAATCTTATATGATCTCCTGGGGTGGGCAAGTTGCTCTGTAAAGCCTGGGCAGTTCGGTGTGAGGAACGCTAGCCTTTGGCCCACCAGACAGTGCTTAGCCGTTCCATTTGTTTTTACTGCACATTTGCAGTAGAAAGAGAAAAAGCAAAGCAGCCCACCAGGACTCAGAAAAATGTAAACTCCTCCGAGCAGCAGAGCCCTGGAACAGAGTGTGTGCAGTGAGATGCCGTGTTCCAAAATGAGATCACTGCAGTAACTTGTCCTGAAAAAGGAGGCAAAGAGGGAATCTGGTGAGTGAGGTGAGCCAGAGGGCAGGCAGATGTGAGTCAGTGGGGGGCCGGGGGAGGACAAGGAGCCAGAGGGGGAAGGCAGAGCACGAAAGTACTGGAAATGATGCTGTTGAGTGATTTTTTTTGTTCCACATCTCAGTCCCCTGAAATGGGTTGGATAGAGTCGCATTACAAGGCCTACAAGTGATTTTTTGAAAGCAAGGAAGCAATCACTAAATATGTCAGAGCAGAAATGGAAATGGAAAGGGCAGAAAGAACACAAAGGGCCAGATCCCGACTCCCACTGATTTCAGTGAGGTTCACATCAGACCTGAGGTGATTATGGAAGCATACATCCACAGGCAATCAAACATTGCCAGGCATGATCTTAATTAATGAGCTTTGCAGAACCCCCATGTTCCAGGGTGAAAAATAAACCATTTCTTACTGTGATGCCCTACATGGTAGCTGGTTGGGATGGAAATCAAAAAAAGATATGTTGCAGCAAGAGTTCACGCTTGCTTCCTGGGCCAGAAAACATGGCTGATCAGAGCCACCATCACCTACTGGATCATGTAGCACCATAATAGAGGCCTGTTGGGAGAGTGTGTATTATAGAATGTTGGACAAATCACCAAGGCCAGGCTCCCGCTGAGATTTGTGCAGAAAGGACTCCTTTTCAGATAGGAACATTCAAATTACCATAAAGGATCAGACAATAGTCCATCTAACCTGGTATCCTGCCTCAGGCATCGGCTGTTCCCTGGTGTTGCATAGGGAGGTGTAAAGTTCATAAGAAGTATGGACTGATGTGCCCATCAGGGAAGTTTTCTCCTGACCCTTGCCAGAAAAGAGATTAATTTGTGTCTTGAATCCTGACGGTGTGTATCATTTAAAGAAGTTTTGCCCCATCTAGGCTACTTCTACCCTAGCGGAAAACTTCGAAATGCCCATGTTAATGGACAAATCAGAATATTCAGCACCTCATTAGCATGCTGCCAGCCACAGCACTTTGAAAGCGCCACGTTTTGCTTGCGCGTGGCTCACCTACACAAGGGTCCTTTTCAAAAGGACCCTGCAAATGCTGATAGGAATAAGGGGATTTCAACATTTGCCGGGTCCTTTCAAAAAGGACCCCCCCAGTAGACAAGCCACATACAAGCGAAATGTGGCACTTTTGAAGTGCCGCGGCCGGCAGCATGCTAATGAGGCTCTGAATATTCATTTCAGTGTCTCATGAGTATTCACCGATTTGGCCATTAGCATGGCCATTTCAAAGTTTTCCCCTAGTGTAGACATAGCCCTAACGTAACAGTAGATATGCTCATTATTTGTATAAATGTCTAAGCTGGCATTGAGCAACCTAGGTTAGTGAATGGGCTGCAGGACTGTCATAAACAATATGGCCTCCTGGGATAGGGTATTTTTGCTGACTGCACTTACATGTCTAGAATTTGCATGGTGTGATGATTGAACCATTGCAGCACTCTGATTGGCTGAAGAGGGAGTGCGCAGCTCTTACCGTCAACATTGAGTGCCATCAGCACGCCCCCCACATCACATACTCTTGCTTTACATGTGTGCCTCTCTAGGAATACCAATAAGAAAAAAAAACATACATGGCTGGAAACCAGTGGAATCTGGCAACTCTGCAAATGGACAAGAGTAAACAATCTCACGGGCCACATGCAGACCCTTGATGGGCTGCTAGTTTCCCAACACTGGTCTAATCTTTTCTGAGTCCTGCTAAGCTCTTGGGTTCAATCAGACACTGAGTTCCTCAGGCTAATTAAGATTTTGTTTTTTAATAAAAGCCCTTTGTCTTCATTGGCTGTTCCTTTGTTCAAGTATTATGAGAAAAGGTAAATAGGAACACCAAATATATCATTTCCATTCCATTATCATGTTGTATGTTATATCACATCACTTTTCAGTTGACTCCTCTCTAAAATAAGCAGTCCCACCATTTTCATCTATCTTCACAGGGAAAACTTTCCAGCTGTGTCCACACTAGTACCCCCTTTCAAAAGGCAGATGCTAATCTGACCCTTCTAGCTATGCTAATGAGGTGCTGCAATGAATATGCAGCGCCTCGTGAGCATAATGGTGGCTGTGGCACTTCAAAAGTGCCACTTTTGATCGCGCATAGCTCCTCTTCACAGGGTCCTTTTCAAAATGGGATCTGGAAGTGTGCAGCACCTCATTAGCATACCCCAAAGTGTTTCATTAGCATCCCTCTTTTGAAAAGGGGGTGCTAGTGTAGACATAGCCTCCATAGCTCATATTAGCTGCGTCTACACGTGCACGCTACTTCGAAGTAGCGGCACCAACTTCGAAATAGCGCCCGTCGCGTCTACACGCGTCGGGCGCTATTTCGAAGTTAACTTCGATGTTAGGCGGCGAGACGTCGAAGTCGCTAACCTCATGAGGAGATAGGAATAGCGCCCTACTTCGACGTTCAACGTCGAAGTAGGGACAGTGTAGACGATCCGCGTCCCGCAATGTCGAAATTGCTGGGTCCTCCATGGCAGCCATCAGCTGGGGGGTTGAGAGATGCTCTCGCTCCAGCCCCTGCGGGGCTCTATGGTCACCGTGGGCAGCAGCCCTTAGCCCAGGGCTTCTGGCTGCTTCTGCGGCAGCTGGGGATCTATGCTGCAGGCACAGGATCTGCAACCAGTTGTGAGCTCTGTGTATCTTGTGTTGTTTAGTGCAACTGTGTCTGGGAGGGGCCCTTTAAGGGAGCGGCTGGCTGTTGAGTCCGCCCTGTGACCCTGTCTGCAGCTGTGCCTGGCATCCCTATTTCGATGTGTGCTACTTTGACATGTAGACGTTCCCTCGCTGCGCCTATTTCGATGTTGGGCTGAGCAACATCGAAGTTGAACATCGACGTTGCTGGCCCTGGAGGACGTGTAGACGTTATTCATCGAAATAGACTATTTTGATGTCGCAACATCGAAATAAGCTATTTCGATGTTGGCTGCACGTGTAGACGTAGCCATTGTTGTCATCCAATACTGAACCCCTTTGATTTCTGCTATATCTTTTTTTTTTAAATGGGAGGCCAAAACTGAGTAGATTACAATAGCTTAGAGCATAGACTAGAATAATAAAATCTTCGAACCTACTTTCTATCCAGTTTTTATTGCACCATCCCAGATACTATTTTTAATAAGAAGTTTCTTCTTCCACACTTTACCTTCTCCTTTTCAGAGTCCTGTGCTTCTGACATTTCAGTTTGGGTATATCTACACTAGAATGGCCATTTTGTTGACAAAACCCGTGGAATGTCCAGATTTCCAAGGGCATTCTGCCAATAGTTAGTCGACAGAATGCAGCACCTTGTCGACAGTGGCATTCTTCCTCGTGGCGAGTGGGATACAGCTATCAACAAGAGATCTGTTGACAAAAAGCTGGGCTGGATGTTTGGGGGCTCTTCCGTCAACAGAAAGGGCTTACAGGACACAGGGCAACCCTGTCTTCTCTGCTTCACCATTTTGCCGATAGAGCAGCCAGACAGTCCGGCTGCTCTCTGTCAACAGATCAGATTGCTCTTTCGATGTCCTTTGGCTGTCTGGCTGCGAGCAGCCAACAGAAGGTTTGTCAGAATATATCTTCCGACAAAAACTTCTGCCAACCAATTCCGCTCGTCTAGACATATCCAAAGAGACTTTAAGATGAAGCTCTATTAAAAGAGAACTTAGGAAAACATCTGCAGACTAAGTGTGACAGAGTTACAGTATGCTACAGGGCTCTCATTGCATCACACATCCAGAATCAGGCATGATAAGGATGGAAGTGGAATAGCCATCCTCTTCTGGCATTGACTCTAATTCAAGAGATTCCACCTTGAGACAGAATCCTTCAAGAGCATTCCACTACTCTGTGAATCATTAAACAAATACAACATGGGCTTCCTGACACACTATAGCCTCCTCAAACTGCACAAGTTTCCTACAGGAGCTGACCACAATCCTTTCTGACATGGCAATGGAATCCTTGACTCTGTTTGCAACATCACTGGTGATACCAAGGCCCAGAACCTCCTGTCCTAGCTTTCCACCCATTGATATTCATGGGCAATCTCTACATATATTCTCTGATCATACCCTGGATATGATTTTCAGTCTGGACACAGGTGTGGGAAACACAAGAATTCTACCTTTTACCTATCCTGAATTGATTTTTCCTCCTGCAAGCTATTAGAAAGCTTCCAATCCCCAGAGAAGCAGATACAATGGTCTGCCCAAGGAACTTGTGCATCCAGTCACAATCCAGAACATTCCCAGACATAAATTCTCTCTTTCAGAGCCTGAGGAATAAAAAAACTTGGTGATCATTCATTAGTTGCAGGTGGGGACAATCTGATCCTGAAACACCAGCTTTCCTCCCATCACTGCCGGAGATCTTCATAGTTCTGTGGCAACCCTTGACACAAAAGGGAAGGAAGAAAATGAAAGTGATAGAGATAGAAAACATGGACAGATACAAAGACACACTGTCCCCAGGCATCCCCTCAGCGACGTCAACAGGATTACTTGCAAGCTGGAAATTAAGCACATACTTAAGCACTTTGCTGGCTCAAAGCCATTTACCTCAGTGTAAGTCCACAGGAATGCCACTGATAAGACGCAGTTACTCTGGATTTACAGAGTACAGAATAGGGCTCAGGACTTTGCTTCCAGACTGAAACTGTGGATGCCAAGCGCACACGTGCGTGATGCCACTGCCTGACTAGTAAAATACCTTACCACCACTTGCCTTTTTTATTTGCCCTGGTTCCCTTTTCAAGAAGGAAGATTTTTTTCCTTGCAACAACCTGACATAACACAGACTGCCACAGTCGGAATAAATATGCCCATTATTTCTATAGCTAACTAAAGACTACTCACTTGTTCTTGTATCCTAAACAAAACAGTTAGAACAAAACATTCATAGAGGAGCACCATAATCCTGCTTGCAGTACTTTGCCATTTATATCTCAGTTCGGCATTCATGTTCTACATTTTTCCAGGGGGATATCTTCCCAATAAATACTGGTTTAGTTTTTCTGGGATCACATTAAATTGGGATCACTGTCCCTAACTGGGGCTAGGAAAAAAAAAATCACAAGGGGACTGAAAGAACAGAACATTGTTTACAAAATACTGACTGTATCAGAGATGTAGGTAAACGTCCTATGCTTAGTCTTCACCTAAACCGATTGTAGCAGAAGCAATTCTATTCACGTGATAATTCTTCTATATGCATATGTCAGACTCTTCCAATTCTGGCAGTAGCTTTCCTCAAGTTCACGTGCTAGTTGCAAATTTTCTGACACTCTAATGCTCAGGCACAAGAGGATTAATATTTCATTTGAATTAGGCTGAACTGGCCCTAAAACCAATAAGTTAAATGTCTTTGTAGCACTGACCTGGTCACACCAGACTTGTCCTTCTGTAGCAAGACCTGATTTATACATACAAATGCCAAAAAGGTAAAGGAAATTAAGCACATCCTGAATGAAATAAATCAATAAATGGGATGTATTATTTTTACAGTGGTCCCAAAATGACTTCGTTACCTGACAAATAATTCCACAATTCCCTCAATATTTCATTATTCTGTTGCATAATGTAATCAGAATGGAATGAAAGGGGGATTAAATATGAATGAACCTAATCCCGCTCTCCATTTACATTGGTGTAAACTCCTTTTTGTGGCATCACTTCAGACTCAACCCAACTTTTCTTAAAAGTGGGAGACAAAGTATTATACCCCCGTCTAAAGCAAACGATTCAGTGGAAGACATAACATAGCTCCTGATATGGCTAATAAAATAAGTGGAGCAGGTACTTAACCTGATAGCTAACACTGCACAAAATGTTTCATTCAAAATAGGGCTTACAGCTGCATATAACTCCTTTATTTGCACAGTTGCTCCCAGCTGGCACATCATTGTGCTAGGTGTGGTACAAACCCAGAGCAAAAAAAGCCTCAAATGCTTTCCCAATTTTCTGCAGCCATTTGAATATGAAAATAATGGAAATCTTCTGTGTGCACGCACATGCAAGCAGCACATCAGATGGACGCAACAGAAAGTTGAAATTTAGCAGAGGATGTCTCTAGCTCACAAAGGTGCTGTTTGGTGGGATGACGAAAATCTGGTAAAGTCTGTCTGAGTCACAAGCATTTCATGAAATGTCCTTTACACAACTGCCCTGGATTTTGTCTGAGCTTGGTTTTTCTAAATAAATACTGTGTTGGCTCTGTACATGTATTCCTACAAAGGAGTGGAATACATTTCTAATGTGATGGTGTCTCTGCAGTATGGCCTGGGAAAGTTTATATGGAGTGATCATGCCAGATGATACAGGCAGTGCACATTTAATGAAGCATGGTGCACATAACACCCAGAGTCTGATCCAACATTTAAAAGAGAAAAGGCAATTATGGACCACTGGTAGGGGTCGTGGGCTTCTGCTTCTTTGCGTAGCGCAGCAGAACCTGTGAAGCTGGTGCTAATGGTATATTTACATTTCTATAAACTTTGGTTTGCTTCCTTTACCATTCTTTGCACTATCCAACTGGAACCACTGTGGGTTCAGAAAACTGAGCTGTGTCCTTCCCTTTGCTCTGCCCTTTAATGGATAAAACCCTGACCCACTGAATTCAGTGAGAGATTTGCTGTTGGTAGAAACAGCCTAGGATTTCACCCAATATCACTACACTAGAGCTGGACAGGAAATGAGTTTCATCCAGTGAAAACCTTTGAGATATCAAAACAATTTCCTCTCCCAAACTGAGATGTAAAGTAAAAATCAAATTTTGGTGAACTAAGACTCTGCAGGAAAAAAAAGTTCAATTGGGGTCAATGGCAATGAAAAATTCATTTCAGAAAATGTCTTTTGTTAATTTTAAGGATTTTTAACTATAATTAGCTTGTTTCAAAATGGAAAATCCTTTCAAACCAGAAATCTTTCTTTAGAAAATATCAAAATGAAATATATCGTGACAATTTGTACACTTTCCCCCACCCACTTTTGAGTCATTTTGATCAAAACCAATCCTTTCCCATGAACAGTTTCAAAAAAAAGAAAAACAGAATTTTCCATCAAAAATCATTTTGCTGGAAAATTTCTAACCAGCTCCGTGCTACTGTCTGATTTGGAAGTTAGTCTGTCCCAATATTCTACTATTGTCAAAGGTCCAGGTCATTCAAAACCCTCTGGATTTTGTTTCTCAGAAGGCATCTCAGCCTCTTGATGGTGCAGAGGTGCAAAGAAAGCAAACACCACTCCTGCTGTTTCTCCTCCTTTCCCAGCCTGTCGGCGACCATGGCAATATGCTAATAAATCCCTGATTTCTTCTGTGTTGTCATATATCACCGAAGAGATACCTTTTGTATCAGTAAATAATGTCAGTGTTAGCTCATGGCATATATCTCACTCTTCAAGGGGCCAGCTGATTGAACCTGCTTCTTATAACTGCTCTGTGTCCCTTCACCCCCAGGCAAAAAAGTCTTGAAAGTTATTAAAATACTGAATACAGGGCTTTTTATTTTTAAATGGAGAGAGAAAGAGTTCTGGCACTCAGTGAAGCATGGCTCCTTATTCTAATGGAGAGCGTTCATCCAGCCAGCGAGGACAATAGTTTACTTGTGCTGGCTCTTACCACAGCACTGCTGTACAGGAAGGGTATATGAAGGTCACACAGAGCACACCGCCACCCAGCTACATTTGCACAGAAGACGACATAAACCTGATGGATTGCTGGGACTTTACACTGGACCTTGCCAGGAGCCCCCATGATATGCAATAACAAACCTTTCAGCTAGTGCAAGCAGAGATTTAATGAGCTTCTCCTATTTCAAAGAAACTTCATCTCTCTCTCTCAGACTCAGTACTAACTACAAAAACTCAGGTATACTCTTGATGGAGTTTCACAGCTAATAAGATGAATAAGTATTTTATTGGGCCATTATGAAGCCCAATTAACTGATAAAATAAAAAAAAAATAATCTGTGACGTATGGGATGCCATAAGAAGAGCTGTTAGCCAGCCTGAACAGCATTTTGAATCCAAACAAACCAGATGTCTGGCAAACTTGTCTACTAGAACTTGCACCTTTGCAAATTTCATTCTCTTCTTTCCACGGCTCCACCTGAAGATGCAAACAGCTGTGAACAAGTCGCTTGTGATTTATTTATTTAATTTCCTCACAAACCATGTGGTTGAAAACATTCCTTAGCTTTGTGATTTCTCCTTGCTGTGGTTGTCCTGTTCCTCTCCATTGAGTGCACACGGGCAACTCTTTTTAGAGTAAGAGTCTGTGAAAAATGGTCTATCCTGCCACATCCCTCCCTGCTTTTCTCATGCCACTTCCGCAGCTCAAAATGGAGATAGACATGTAAGTGATGGGCTTCAGATGAATGTGAATAATTCATGGAGATGACTACTTTCGTAAAGAGAAGAGGTTAGATACTGAACTTATAGAGGAGGTTTGTGAGAATCCAAATGTGAAATGGATTCAAAACTCATGCTGAACTTGGAGAAACAAATCCTGGGCACTCAACACATGGCATCTATCCAAAGTCTACCGCTTCCGTGCTGAGACCTCAGAAAGCTCTTTCATTTCGTAAAGATATTTTCATGGCTTTAAGGGTCTGTAATGCAATTGCAGACCTGCGGCTGCACAGCTGTGTATTCAGAATTCAGGCTCTGGTTGAAGTCTGAGTCATGTTTATTCACAGCTACCCGTAGACATTGACAGTTTGCTTTGCATTACAAATCATCAATTCGTAAGGAGTCTTAATCAGAGGTGAGGGATTTCACTCTCTTTTAGTGTGGCTGAATAGACTCAAAGGCTGTGACCTTTTTCCAGCCTCTTTCTTCTCTCGTCTTGTAGTTCAGCTACGGCAATGTGTTGGAATTCTTGAAAGACTGGAATACAGAAAGATAAATTTACCTACGATGTGGGGGAAACTTGCATTATACACCTACTCCTCAACTGCAGCCCAGAATCAACCAGGCCAAACTAGGAGAGGATTTCATAAGTGGGTGGCTTAATTTCATGCTTCATTTGCATAATCACATTTTTGGAAGAGTCTTTCAAAAGAAAGACAGCAATGTAGATGGGATTCATTAGAAAGAAAACTCCATTTTTGAAAGCACCTTTCTTTCTGAAAAAATATAGGAAATGAGGTTTACCAATTTCAAAATAAGCTAGCTGCTACTTCGAATTTATTGTAAAATAGCGGTTATGTTGTATAGATGCAAGGACAGTCATTTTGAAATAATGTCTGTTATTTTGAAATAACTTGTTGTATAAGCCAACCCTTAGATACCTCAGGAAGTGGTTTGATTTTCAAAGGTCTTTGGAACCTCACAGCTCTCACTGAACCCTTTATCCTCACCCCTCCGTTATTGTCATGGTTTCTCCCAAGCTTTCTGTACAAGTCAAGGATGTAAACTAAGAGAGCTAGATAGACCTTGAGAAAATTCTGCCAGCTTGCTTGCTGTTACAATCTGCATACAGAATGAAATCATTTCTAGTTCTGCAAAATAGATAGGCTTCTTCTCTTCTGGCTTCCTGACCGTTATTTATTTGACATACTTCTTGAGCATCTTATTGATGATATTTCTTATTCTGAACGTACAGTAGACTTTTATTGTGGTCCTGGACTTGTAATGAACCTTTATGACAGACATGGAATGATACTGAGTACATCAACTACTGAGTTTGAAAAACAAAAGAAAATAAAAGAAGCAAAAAGAACACTGACAACTAGCTTTGAAAAGTCACTATGAATGGCTTAAACAGTCAAAAATAGGTCGGGTAGTAGGCATCCTTCAGTCTGCATACACTATGGATCGCGCCCTTTATAGTTTCAATTGAGGACTTCATTTACAGTGTTTACTGTGACTATGAAGACCCACACGAGAGTGACAGTCCTTGCTGCATCTCTTGCAGATGTGGGGTGTCTGGCAAGTCCTCAGTGTACTTTCTGTGCACTCGCTTCTCCTCTGCTAGCTGTCTGATCCTCATCTCGCCCTTCTGAAGGCCCTTGTGTAACCCTCGCCTCCATCTGCTGCGGTCGTCTGCTAGTTCTTCCCAGTTGTCCAGCTCGATGTCTGCCTCTCTGAGGTCTCTCTTGCAGACATCTTTGTAGCGCAACTGGGGGCATCCGGGAGGTCTTTTACCAGAGGCTAGCTCACCATACAGGATGTCTTTTGGAATCCTTCCATCATTCATCCTGTGGACGTGGCCAAGCCAGCGGAGCCGACGCTGCCTGAGGAGGGTGTGCATGGTTGGGATTCCAGCTTGCTCGAGGGCGGCGGTGTTGGTCACGCTGTCCTTCCATGATATTCCAAGGATGTGCCTGAGGCAGCGCAAGTGGAAGACGTTCAGCCTCTTTTCCTGGCGGGCATACAGGGTCCAAATCTCGCTGCCATAAAGAAGGGTGCTGAGGATGCAGGCTCTGTAGACTTGCATTTTGGTGCGAGTGTACAGCTTGTTATTCCACACTCTCTTGCTGAGTCTGGACAGAGTTATGACCGCTTTTCCGATCCTCCTATTTAGCTCAGTGTCCAACGACAGGGTGTCAGTGATGGTGGACCCAAGGTAAACGAACTCGTGGATGACCTCTAACGTATAGTTGTCAGTGCTGATTGATGGGGATTCAGCAACATCCTGACCGAGTACGTTTGTCTTCTTTAGGCTGATGGTAAGCCCAAAGTCCTTGCATGCTTTGGAGAACTGATCCTGCAGTTTTTGAAGCTGGTCTTCTGTGTGAGACACTACGGCAGCATTGTCTGCGAACAGCATGTCTCTGATGAGGACTTCCCGCACCTTAGACTTAGCTTTCAGCCTTGCAAGATTAAACAGTTTCCCATCAGATCTTGTGTGCAGCAAGATGCCCTCTGTTGAAGATCCAAAGGCATGCTTCAGGAGGAGTGTGAAGAAGATCCCGAACAATGTCAGAGCAAGCACGCATCATTGTTTGACGCCGCTCCTGATTCTGAAAGCATCTGATAATGCGCCGTCATATTGGATGGTTCCTCTCATGTTTTCGTGGAACGACTGGATCATCTTGAGTAACCGTGGAGGACAGCCTATCTTGTGGAGCAGTTTGAACAGACCATCCCTGCTGACCAAGTCGAAGGCCTTGGTCAGGTCGATGAAGGCTATGTAGAGTGGCTTCCTCTGCTCCCTGCACTTCTCCTGCAGCTGCCTTAGAGAGAAGACCATGTCAATGGTAGACCTCTCTGTGCGGAATCCGCACTGTGATTCGGGGTACACCCTCTCAGCAATCTTCTGGAGTCTGCCAAGGATGACGCGAGCGAACAGTTTACCAGTGATGCTTAGGAGGGAGATTCCACGGTAGTTGTTGCAGTCGCTTCTGTCTCCTTTGTTCTTATACAACGTTACAATGTTAGTGTCGCACATATCCTGTGGAACCTCACCCTCTTTCCAGCACAGGCACAGTAGCTCATGTAGGGGTTCCAGGAGTGTGTCCGCGGCACACTTGATTACCTCTGGTGGTATACCATCCTGGCCAGGGGCCTTTCCTGCTGCAATGCTGTTGATGGCTCTCTTCAGTTCATCCACAGTCGGTTCCTGATCCACTTCATCCATTACTGGTAGGAGCTCGACAGCATTGAGGGCTGTGTCAACCACAAAGTTCTCACGTGAGTACAGCTCGGAGTAGTGCTCAACCCAGCGCTCCATCCGTTTGGCTTTGTCAGTGATGACTTCACCAGATTTGGATTTCAGAGGTGCCATCTTATTCTGGGTGGGTCCTAATGCCTTCTTCATACCCTCGTACATTCCTCTGAGATTACCAAAGTCAGCACAGGTCTGGATGCTGCTGCACAGCTGGAGCCAGTGGTTGTTGGCACAGCACCTGGCTGTCTGCTGTACTGTTTTTCTGGCTGCTCTAAGTGCTTGCTGGGTACTCTGGCTCGGTGAGCGTTTGTACTCCAGGAGTGCAGCGCGCTTCTTTTCAATGACTGGAATCATCTCACTGGAGTTAGTTTTGAACCAGTCATTCGTGTTTCTAGCTCTTCTTCCAAACACCGACAAGGCCATGTTGTAAACTGTATCCCTCAGATGTTGCCATTTGGATGTCACATCGGCACCCCCAGGGCCGCTGCGCAGATTTTCCTGGAGGGTCTCTCTGAACTTTTCAGCTTTCTCCGAGTTTGCCGTCTTTCTGGCGTCAATTAGGGGCCTTCCAGCAGGTTTAGAGCGGTACAGCTTCTTGGGTCTCAGCTTGAGCTTGGAGCAAACTAGCAAGTGATCTGTATCATAGTCAGCACTATGATAGCTGCGTGTCAGAAGGACGTTTTTGAGGTTATTACGCCTAGTGATGACCACATCTAGTTGATGCCAGTGCTTCGAGCGTGGGTGTCTCCATGACACTCTGTGCTGTGGCTTCATTTGGAAGAATGTGTTTGTGATGCACAGATTGTGGTATGTGCACAGTTCAAGGAGACGCTGTCCATTGTCATTCATTTTTCCCACACCGAAGTGTCCTAAGCAGGAAGGCCATGAGGCCCAATCAGCTCCAACTCCTGCATTGAAGTCACCCAAGATATACAGTTGTTCACGAGCAGGTATTTGCACTACAGCAGCACTAAGTGTGTCATAGAACTTGTCTTTTACTTCTGGTGTGGCATACAGAGTTGGGGCATAAGTGCTGGTCAGGTGGATGGGACCGGCACAAGTGTGAAGCGTGATCTGAAGAAGTCTTTCTGATCCGCCCATGACTAATTCCACCATTTGTAGAAGGGTGTTTCTGATGGCAAAGCCAACACCATGCTTTTTGGGTTCTTCTTGAGCTTTACCCTGCCAGAAAAAGGTGTAGTCCTTTTCCTTTAGAGATCCCGAATCTGCGAGTCGCATCTCTTGCAGTGCAGTGATATCAACTCGGAGGCTCTTCAGTTCCTCGTTGATGACAGCGGTCTTTCGGGTGTCACTGATGGCCTGAAGATCTTCAGTCAAGCCGGTCAGCACGGTCCGCACATTCCAGCAAGCAAGCTTAAATTGTTGATGTTTCTCATTTCTTGTTGATTTTCTTATTGGTTTGCCTGGTGCCCAAATTTCAGTCACTTGTCAGGTTCAGGAACCTTAAGCTTCACGCACCCAGCGAGGCAGGTGAACTGTGGCAGGACAGTACCCTGTTGGCTGGGGGCTGCCCAGCTTCAGGTGGGCTGTGACTGTCCAATGAGATGCGAGGATTTCTCCCACCGTTGAAGGCAACCCCTGGCGCTCGTTCTCTACGCCAATCGAGCAAGAGCTTATAACTGGTATCTGTTGCCTCCTGTGTTGACGCAACGCTGTTCAGCGATGCGGGAGTGCCTCTCTGGGCGCGAGCCTGGGCACTTATTATGGAGACTCTGGGCTGCCCAGACACCAGTGTCCCCATCTTGGCTTTACTGATATAGTCCAAAGGAGAGGATAACCTCCACGTCTGGTACCAGCTCAGCTGCAGGAGTTGCCGGGACAGTGCCAGAAGTTGACATCGAACCGCCTTCGGACTCCACTCCGGATTTTCTGTCAGGGTTTACTCCCTTAGCCTTGCCCCTTCCCAGGATAACCCACCAGGCAGTGGGGTGTGGAGAATGTGGTTAAGGATCCCACTACTTCATACTCCCTGTCACCACGAGTCACCATAGCTCCCTGTGGAGCAATGACCTCATATCCCTGGGACCCTCCTCCCCACCTTTCGCCTCCCCCCGCCCCAGCTACCATCACCATAGGACCCTCTGGGTAGTGCAAGAGATAATGAGATCTATTGTCAAGTGGATTAATCTCTTCAGAGAAATGACAAAAGTCCCATTCTTTGGCAGACCTAAAATTAGACAGGAACAAGCTGTAGAAAATGTATTGCAGAATGCAACCTAAATTAGGGTGCATCTACACTTGCATTCCTCTTTCGAAAGAGGTATGAAAATGAGGTAAATTGAAAATGCAAATAAATAAAAGGGAAGAAAGAGTCTTTTGAAGATGGGTTTACTTTCGAAAGAGCAGCGTCTACACTGGCTTTCTTCTCTCGAAAGAAGCTTTCGAAATTAGAATATGCAACTGATGTGCTAAATATGCAAATTTATAACTCATCTGCACTTTTGATTTGCCTCATTTGCATATCTCTTTTGAAAGAGTAATGCAAGTGTAGATCCAGCCTTAGTGAATAGATTGATTAGATGACTTAATAGATCTTCTCCATCTCTATGATTCTATACCCAAATTAGTTTTTAATACTTAGTTTGGATATTATACTATTTACTTTTTGTTTATTTCAAATGCTAGTGTCTATTTAAAATCAGCTATTTGAAAAAAAAAATCTTATTTACCAAGTGCAGTAGGCTGTAAAGAACTATATATATATATATATATATATATATACACACATACATACACATACACTTATATATATACACACACACATACACACTTAACTAAATAAGTGTGTATATATATACACACACACACACACTTAAGTAAATGCACATTTTTATTATACACAAAATGAAGGCTCCAAAAATCAGGGAACAAAAAAGAATCCCAAATTCTTCAGAAAGGATGCTACAGTAGGAGCGAGCTGATGAACATCTATAGAACCTGTTGTGTTTTACAGAGAGCAAAGGTCTCTCAGATTTTAGATGCATGGGATTATTGTCATAAAACTTTGAGAAAATGGAGAAATGACATACCGACAATAGATCCTCAAGGAATCCCCTTACTTTTTCCTCTCTGTAAAAGTACTTAGAGTCCTAGGACTTTCCAGGAGTAATTTCTAATTTAAACTTTTTGCAAATGAGAGGTGATGCAGGCCCCACTTACTCATTTAGACCCTGACAGGGAAGCTTTTGGCTAATGAAGGAAGAATTTTCACTTAGAAGTTTCCATTTTGGGCAAATAACCAGGTCTTTATTTAAAGTTAAAGATTCACTGACGCCAACTGATGCAAGTTTCCTTAATCTCAGGAGTACCGACTTCTTTTACAGCCAAGTTGTCAAAGAATCGAATGAATAAAATAAATCCAATTAAAGAGTCTCATTCAATTAAATACAGCAGAGCTGACAGTCTCCATGGGCTTCTTGGCAAAGTGTGTGTTTGAGAGAGAGAAGCAGGTCCATGCCACCAGGAAAGGGGCAGGGCCTCGGGCATAAGCAGTGGAGCCTGAGACAGAATGGGCAGGGCCAGGACAGCTAGCCCTCAGCAGTTCATGGAGTTGCTGCTTCCCCTTCCGCCCTTGGAGCGGGGCCGAGCACGCTGCACTGTGCTTCCACATCGATTTAAAGGGCCTGGGGTTCCAGCCGCTGCCATAGCAACAGCAGCATCTGGGAGACCCGGGCCCCTCTGAATTGCCAGGACCCAGGGAAATTGTCTTGTTTGTCTTCCCATCAATGGGCCTGATTATAGTACATTAAGAAAGACAACTAAAGAGTGGCAAATTTTATAAATGCCTGTATACAAATTCAGAAAGACTAAACAGTGAAAGTGGGTGAACGTGAGAACCTCAGATTAATGACAATATTAATATAATAGGCATCTCAGAAACTTGGTGGAACAGAGATAAACAGTGGGACACAGTAATGCCATGGTACAAAATATAAAGGGAGTGGCACAGTAAGTGACAGAGGCATAGTTACATGAATCAGACAATACCATAGAATTTCCATGGATAGAAATTTCTTGCTTGAATAATGAGTATAGCATTGCAAATATACTATGATCACCTGATCAGGATGGTGAATGTCCAGGGAGATTAGAGAGGCTACAAAATAGATTCATTTTGTAAGATCATCATTAGCCAGATACACACCAAACAGTCAGTGGGGCCACTGGACAACCAAGGAGCAAGAGGATCAACCGAGGAAAAAAAGGCCATTTTGAAGAAGCTGAATTATTATTGTGTGTGTCAGTCTTCACAACAAAGGGTGTGAGGCAGATTTTGAACTGCACTGTCCCAGATCGCGGTGTCAACAGAAGAGGTTTTGCAATGAACTGATAAATTAAAGAGTAATAAATCACCAGGATCAGAGGTTACTCATCCAGAAGTTCTGAAGGAACTCAGATATGAAATTGCAGAACAATTGACTTTGATGTGTAATCTGTGATTTAAATTAATCTCTGTACCAGATAACCAGCTGATAATTTATGTGGCACCAAAAAAAAAAAAAGGTCATCCTGGCACTTATGGTGGGTCTACACAGCAAAAGTTATTTTGGAATAACAGCCGCTATTTCAAAAAACTGTGCAAGCATCCACGCAATGCAACTGCTATTTTGAAATATCAGACTGCTTATTTTGAATGGGATAAACCTCATTCTATGAGGAATAGCACCTATTCCAAAATAGGTATTTCCAAATGGGCCTGGGTTGACAAGAAATAGGGGCAATTTCAAAAAAAAAAGAGAGTCTTGTGCATCCAAGGACTATTTCGAAATAGGCTCTATTGTGTCTGGATGTGCTGTTTCGAAATAGCTGAGCACTATTTCGATAGGCATTTTGTGCATAGATGCACTATTCTGAAATAAGCCATTCTGGAAAATCTCTTCTGGAATAGTTTATTTTGGCATAATGTTGCTGTGCAAACATAGCTTTACAGGCTAGTAAGCTTAACTTCAGTACCACACAAATTGGTAAAAATTAACGTATAGAACAGAATTAACAGGCCCATAGAATACACTATGTTGGGGAAGAAGCTATATGGCTTTTGTAAAAGGAAAGCTCAAGAAATGCCAGACCTGGTCATTAAAAACAATTTCAAATATATTTCAGCACCCTTGGGTCAAATTAATCCCTGGACCTCGTGTTGCAGGAACAAGATGTAGCCTGAATAGAGTGTGTCTCCAATGGTGTTCAGCCAGGGATGACTGTCCAATCTTGTTTAAAAGTGATTCTTTAACTTTTGAACTTTCTGACCGCTGGGTGGAACCATCCTTTGAAGTTTACTCTAGCACAAAAAGTCTTAAGGAAAATAAAAGACAAACAGCCTTGCATTTCAGGGAGATTACTACATATTTTTCTTGGGTGGTGATTTGAGGCGCAAGGGCAATGAGGGAGGATTTCAGCTGAGTTCAGCCTGGCAAACTTTACTGTTCTCATGATACCGACATTAGGGAAAACGAAAAGAGACAAACTGCTAAACTGAGGCATGGGCACATTATTGTGAATTACTGCCACAGACATCGCACCAGTTATGCCACTGCTGGGTGTGCAATGCTCTGTTTCATGACTATCATGATTTACCCAATGGAATTTTACACCTATTAAATGAGTTGCTTATTATATCAGGAAATACACTGATTTGTGTGGTAAACTATAATACTGTGCTTCAGAGAGGTTCATGGAGAATTTTCCTTCTAATCCTGATCCAGCTAGTGTAGCCTGTTATTGGCTACACTTTACCTAATCTTCAAATGCCATGGTTAGTGGTAAGGGCCCAGTCCCAACTCAATGAAGTCAGGGGAAAAACTCTAGTTGAGTTGGATGGCTTTTGAATCAGGTTCTAAGCTTCCAAACCAGCATAGCACTTAGCATGTGCCTACCTTAAAGTATGTGACAAGTTCTGCCAAAGTCAAGGGGATTACTCACATGCAGCATTCGTCACAACTGGCAGGGGAGGGTTGTGTGGAAAACTGATTACAACTAAAAAAACAGAACAAAGCTGTCATCATTGCTGTCTAAACCTCCTATGGAAATTTGCCATTTTTGGTACAAATTCAAAACCCAAAATAGCTCAAGCTTATGACGGGTTTGTCATTCAGTGACCTCAAACTCCCATTCTCCTCTATAGGCTGGGCGCCCCGGTCAGACTACTTCTTCCATGAGGCACCAAAGTCTCCCATCTTGGAGGGGGTGGCCAGACTGATGTCGCATCACTCCAGCCCAAGAAGGACTTGTTGCCATGACATCTGCTGCCCTTTCTCCATGGAACAGTGTTATTTTCCATTTCTGGATACTGCAGTGCTGGGCAGCTTATAAATAAGTATCATAAAACAAAGAAAATAACATTCCTCCATTGGTACACTGTTATTGTTAATAAAAATATAAGTTTGTACGTCTGTAGTACTTTTGTTTCAAAAATACATTAATAGGTCACGTAACTAAGCCCCACAGAATCCACATGAAGATCAGTACTTGTTATTGTTTAAACTAGTTGAAAGTGGAGATTTCAAGAAAATTATTGCAGATGTCTTTGCATCTTCTATCCAGGTTTAGAAAATATCAAAGGCTGTGGCCACACTTGGCCAGCACTTCAAAATGGCCATGCTAATGGCCAAATCGAAGAATACTAATGAGACGCTGAATTGAACATTCAGCGCCTCATTAACATTAGCATGCTGCCAGCTGCAGTGCTTCGAAAGTGCCGCTTTCAAATGCGCGTGGCTCAGTGCGGCTATACGGGGGTCCTTTTCAAAAGCTGAGGGGAATAAGGGGATTCCTCAGCTGACAGGAATAAGGGGATTTCGAAATGTGTGGGGTCCTTTTGAAAAGCACCCCTGAGTAGCCATGCCGAGCCGTGCTCATTTGAAAGTGGCACTTTCAAAGCACCACGCCTGGCAGCATGCTAATGCTAATGAGGTGCTGAATATTCAATTCAGGACCTCATTAGTATTCTTCGATTTGGCCATTAGCATGGCTATTTCAAAGTTTTGGCCAAGTGTGGCCACAGCCCAAGTGTTCAAAGAGCAGCTCTACATTTTACAGGTGGGAAAACAGAGGTAGAAGGAGATTAAGTAACATGCCCAGGGTTATTCAATGAGACAGGAATACAGTTTAGGTGTTCTGACATCCTCATGGTGGGGAAAAATAAATACAGACAGGAAAAAGGGAAATATGAATTTGTCTATGAGTCTGCCAATTAGTATCATACATCATAAATAGACTTGTTGAAACCAATCAAATTTGAATTTATTTCATTTGGTCAACCGCTGGAATAAGCTACTATTCACCATGAATAAAGTTGATCGAACTGAGCCCTGACTGTGCCTGTGGGACAAAGAAACCACATTACACACTTTGCACCGTACCCAGATGCCACCTGCTACAAGACAGCCCCATCAAAGAAGACCAGAGAACACTACTGGCCATCACATACTGCCCCCAGCCTACAGACAGCCTGCCAACCTTAGGGAAACAAATTCTCACCAGCAAGTATAGACCACACCACAGTAACTCAAAACCTGGAACCAATCCCTGCAACAAACCTTGGTGCCAACTCTGCTCACATATCTACACCAGCGATATCATCACAGGACTTAACCACATCAACCATACCATCAGAGGCTCTTTCACCTGCACATCTACTAATATAGTATATTCCATCATGTGCCAGCAATGCCCCTCTGCAATTTACATTGGCCAAACTGGACAGTCTCTACGTAAAAGAATAAATGGACATAAATCTGACATCAGGAATGGCAACATACAAAAACCTGTCAGAGAATACTTCAGTCTCCCTGGACACTCAGAAACAGATTTAAAAGGAGCAGTCCTACAACAAACAAACTTCAAAAATAAACTCCAAAGAGACTTCAGAGCTGCAATTCATTTGCAAATTTGACTCCATCAACCAAGGACCGAACAGAGACTGGGAGTGGTTGGCCCATTACAAAAGGAGTTTTTCCTCTCTTGATGTTCACAACTCCATATTAACTCCTTATAATGGCCCACATCCTCCTTGACTGAACTGACCTGATTTCTCCTCTCTCGATGTTCACAACTCCACATGAACTGCTGATAATGGGCCACATCCTCCATGACTGAACAGACGTTGCCAACTCTAGCCCTCCCCTTGATTAAGACTCCCTCTTTACACCCTCCTCTGAAACTCTCCCACTCACACATCTGATGAAGCAGGTCTTTGCTCATGAAAGCTTGTGCTCCAAATTATCTGTTAGTCTATAATGTGCCACAGGACTTCTTGTTGTTTTTGAAGATACCGACTAACTCAGCTACCTCTCTGACACTTTACATATCTGTGTAAGTCACCTGAAACTGAGTCAGCAAGAACCATACAGGCATGTGGTCCCCTCAGCATGTGGATGGAGAGGGAAGGGATTCATTCCTTGGCTCCATCCTCATCTTGTTGACCAGCACAGCTGAACTAACGCAGGAAGTGTTATAAGTTATGGTTAGGGTTATCATATTTGACCTGTCAAAGAGGAGGACACCCCGAGAGGGAATGTATCTGTATCAGTATCTACCAACTCATGTTGTATTAATGCACTATAGTATATATAGTAACAGAGAGGTAGCCATGTTAGTCTGTATTCTAACAAGACAAACAAGCAGTCCTGAAGCACTTTAAAAACTAACAAAATAATTTATTAAGTGACAAGCTTTTGGGGGGGCAGACCTTCAGAGCTGGAGATATGCCATTTCCAGTCCAGCACAGAGTTTTATATAATACAGAGATCAAAAAATATTAAAATAAAAACTGACAAATCAGATACATAGGACTGAAGAGGGCAGTGTGAAAGGTGGGGAGAAGGGGAGCAAAATACTAAGTGTCCTGCCTGACACCACTCCGAATATCAAAGCTAGGGAAGCTGTCTGTCAAAACTCATCACCTAATAAATTGTTTTGTTAGTCTTTCAGTTGCTATATACTAGAAACAAGCAGTCATGTATAATATAGTATATATAGTACATTAATACAACCATACACTCCTTCTCAGGGGTGTCCTCATTTTTGAAAGTTCAAATATAGTAACCCTGGTATGGTTGGCATAGACCATCAGTAAATTATTCCCCAGAGCAAGCAGGACATTGTGACTTTGACAGGTCACTCCTGCTCTTCCTCAGAGCAATTCCTCTTTCATCAGAGCAATGCCTGTGTGTACAATCTAGCCCCTTGTAAAATAATTATTTTATGATAGTCCCCAGAGTTAACAATGCATCTTTTGAAAGAATGAGGCTGCAGCTCACTGCGTCTGGGCAGCCATTTGCCATCCTCCAGAGGAAAAGGGTAAATAGGCCTAGCTGATGAGATATCCCCCCATTTCTCACCAACGACACACAACTGAGCACCAAGTGCAGTGCAGCAGAATACTATAAAATGTCAGCTGGATGTCACAGAGATGAAGGAAACAGCAGCACATTCAGAGCCAGTTTCCAGCTTTCCTGGAAGAGAACACACTGGCAGCATTGTGATCGCCTGCTGGAATGCAGCCAAATTTCCCCAGACTGCTAGGCTTTCCAAGAAGTTGCATTTAGATTTACGAATACCTGCCTACCTTCTTTGTTTTGCTTCTGGTATATAACTCAGTGGGAGGAATGTGTCAGCATGGTGCACTGCTACAGACTTTTCTCTCTTGCTCATATGTATGCTACAGCATGACAGATGGTTAAGATGAGTGCAGCTTGCTAGTGCAGAGGCTTCAGGTCACCCACATGCCTTTGTTTTGTGCAGTTAGGTGTAACTTTCACCTGCTCTCAGGGTTACAAAGTAATGTGGAGTCAATGGACATAAACACTGATCCCGTCACAGAAGATCAGGATAGAAGTGCAGTGACTTCTAGGCATATCAACCCAGATCCCCATATTTTATATGGGGTGGAGAAGGAGCATTTGGCTCCATCCTTGGATATGTGGGGAAAACATTGTGCCACTCCACTAATGCAAAATGGCCCTATAGCCAGGCAGCAGAACCCTACTGGGGTGATACTTTGGTGACTTCCCGTTAGTGGTGTCAGCACATATGGTGTGACTGGGAGAAAGGCCTGGGGCTGGAGATCTCTCTCTCTCCTTTTGGTAGCTACAGGAAGTTGTGGTAACTTGTACAGGAGCGGAGGAGCATAAAGGCTGTTTGGATCCCACAATTCTGTCTTCTCCTGATTCTTCTCATACATCTTTCATCATCCTTTCAGTGGGTCCTTCAAAGGATCCTCCTCATGCAGCCTCCAGCATTCTCTAAGGGCACCGCAGGGCTCTGGCCTTGGTTCTCTTCTCTGCTCCCTCTGCACCTCATATCTGAACAATCCCATGCACAACCACCACAAATTCAACTCACGATTCTATGCTGATGCCTCATCTTGAGCGCACTCTCTCCTTGTGACCAAACTGAAATATCAGACTGTCTGACAACTGCTTGTCCATGTCTTGCTGTCAGCTTAAGCTAAACACGATTAAAAACGGAAGCTCCTAATCTCCCAACCCTACCTCCACCCCACTACCTCCCTTCTCAATCAGTGTGGACAACACCCCCTTCCTGCCTGTCACTCAGGCCCATAATCCAGAGGTCATTTTTGACTGAACCCTCTCCCTAAGTCCTTGCCTCCAGGCTGCCTCTCAATCTTGTTGATTCATTCTGCATACACTTAACTAAGGGTATGTCTACACTTACCAGAAGATTGACTCCTTCAGGGTTGATCTTCTGGGATTTGATTTAGCGTGCCTACTGGAGACATACAAAATCGAACCTCAGAGCTCAACCAATCAGCCCTGGTACTCCTTATTCTCACGAGGAGTATGAGAGGTCAATGGGAGAGTTTCTCCTGTCAATCTCACTCTGTGTAGATGTCCAGAAAAATCAGTCGTTGATCCATGAATTCCAGCTACACAATTATTGTAGCTGGAATGGTCTATCTTACATCAATTTTTCTGTCTAGTGTAGACCTGGCCTCAGATACTGCTTTTCCTATCCATCCCCACAGCTAAAGCTCTCACCATTTCACATCTCAGTTACTGCAATATACTTATCCCTGGCTTGGACTAACACAGTCTTGCCCTGCTCACATCCATGCAGGATGCTGCTGTGGAGACCATGTTCCTAGCCTGTCACTTGGACAATGTCATCCCGTTCATTCTCAGTGCCAGTTCATAGTCATTCATAAAGGACAATAGTTATGGGCCCAGGCAAGAAGCATAAAAATGACCCTGTAACCTGGTGGTTAGGGTACATGTGGGAAACCAAGGTTTATGACCTTGCTTCAGGGATTAATTATTCATACATTGTGGAACAGCTTCAGTAGGAAAGACCAAGACTGACCCATCCTACAATACCACACAGCCTAGTGGTTAGGGCTGTCTTCTGCAATAGGCCCCAAGTTCAAAGCCCTTCTCCACATCAGATGGAGGGCATAGAAAAGAGAATGGGAAACTAGCTCTCCTAGGTTAGAAGACTAACCTAACCACGGGCCTGAGGCTATAAGAGAGCTCTTCCCAGGGGCATCTTCTGAAATGAGTCATTGGCTTTTGTAAAAATACATTAAATTAAAAGAAAAAATGTACAATGGAAACTCATTTTTCAACTTTTTGACTGACAAAAAATTTGACCTCCCCTCTCCCCTGCTCTCCCAGTTTGAGCCAAAACAGAAATTGTTGATTTTTCAGATTTGCCAGTGAATGAAAAATCCATTATTTGCTCAGCGTAGTTGGTGAGTTCCCAAAGCTGCCTCCTGCTGTCTTAGCCCAGTCACGCAGCAAGCTCCTAGGTGGGTGGTCTCCTGCATCTGTACAAGACCCTACTGAATTCTATGGGGCTCCACCCAGGCAGAGCTCATTGCAGAATTGGGACCTCAGGTCTTGATGAGCTGCTACTGAAGGAAGAGGAATAAAAATTAAAAAAAAAAAAAGGGATTTTTTTTTTTTCAGTTCACAAGCGGGCCATAAAAAGCATTTCACAGTATCAGAGGTGGGAGTTAAGGAAAACAAAATGTCCCTTCAGTGCAGAGATCTGGAATTTCGTCCCATGAAAGGAAAATAACAGTGTTACTTCCACAAAAACAAACCAACCACTTTGCAATGTGTGAGCTCGGGAACGACTCCGAAACTACAGCTTTGCTGACGTGTCACTCACCTTTTTTCCTTTCAAAGGGTTTTGCTTCAAAAGGCCTCTGATGAATTCCAGCCCTTGAACATAGCCACCTATACAGACATGTACAGAAAAGTTTACGGTTCTCCCAGGGATTTCTCTGTCTGAAAATAAACCTAAGAACAAAAATAGTGTCTCCGCGTGCAGCCCCTGAAAGACAGGCAATTATGGTCTGAGTTTGAATTTTAGAGCCTTCTGCTGAGAAAGGACTGCACAAACCATTCAACATTCAAACTCATGGTATGACAATCTAATCTCCAGTAAGAGATAGGGTACATTTACACAACAGAATCGATCCACAGAACGCATTCACACCTAACGTGTCAACACACCTTTTTACTCTAACAGCTTTAACAGTGTGGCAATTGTTATATTCAACCTCAAGCAGATTTCAAACCATCTGTACAATTTGTCAGGAGTGACACCATGCAGGAAAGTCAAATCTCTCTCTCCACACACACACACACACACACTTTTTACTTAGGACCCCCGTTTCCCTATGTTAAATAAACAAAACAAACAACGAATACAGAAAGCTCTGGTTTATCTGGTATTCAAACAACTGGAATTCTCAATTAACTGGCATTCCGTCCTCCCGCAGCCATCCCCTTCTTACTCTGGTGGCCTCTGAGTGTGTGCGCAGCCAGGGGATCCTCTGCTGTCCGGCTCAATGCCCGCTGCCCAGAGCGGCTCCTCGAGCAGCCACACGACAGCTGACCACTGTCTGCCACCAGCAGCGGCTCCCTGCACGGCGCAGCCATGCTCAAGACCCACCAACAAGGTAATGAGGCAGTGGTTGGGTGGGAGCCAGCACCTGGGGCAAGGGGACCTGAACTTTGTTGTCCGGCATATTTAAATATCCCGCAACATCCCATTCCTGGGATTTACTGTATTTGATTGTAAAATGCATCAGCCCACAGTATTAGTGAATACAGATTACAAACAGTTGAAACACATTTTTTCCCCTATTTTGTGTGTCTTTTTAGGTCCTAGTAAAGCTTCTCATTGAAGTTAATTATTTGCATTGTCTTCAGCTAGGCTTATCCTTTGCTATAGTGGCCTTTTCTTCCTCATTTGCTCAAGTGCTCCCCTCAAGGGAAAGCACTTGATGGGTTTTCTGGATGAGTGTTTGCTTGTATAAGGACAGAGAGTAAACAATAAGCTTACATGCCTAAAGTCACTATTTGTATGGTTGTCTTTATGGACAGATTGCATTGTAGATTAAAGGGCTTCCTGATCAGTGAGGATCAAAGAGAACTCCTCAAGTGTGAAAGACTAAAACCATGGACAATATTTTACATAAGAGAGGAATGACACAAAAACCACTGACTTCAGAGGAAAGGCTTCCACTGACTCCAGTTGGCTTTGCATCAGGCCCAGGATCTACAAATCCTGCAAGAACTGATATGCTGTTTGTCCCGCAGGCACTCAATCTAATGTCTCCATCACTTATTGTATAGAGGCAACAAAAAGTCCTGTGACACCTTATAGACTAATAGTTATTTTGGAGCATAAGCTTTCGTGTCAAAGACCCACTTCATCAGATGCATGAGTGGATAGTCTGTATGTGTATGTGTCTGACGTAAGTTAGACTTACTGCTAAGTTATGAACCTGGCAGACTCCATGAGCTGTTTCCGCACTGAACCTCCCCAACTCAGGGCCCCCCCTTGTGCGCACTGAACCCTCATTTCTGCCCCATTCCAGAGCCTGTACCCCCAGTTAGAGTTCTTATCCCAGGTTGTACTCCAAACCGGTGCCCCAGCCTAGTAAAAGTGAGTGAGGGTGGGAGAGAGGGAATTACTGAGGGAGGGGAATGTAGTGAATGGGGGGTTGGGCCTTGTGGGAGCGTCAGGGAAGGGATGGGATTAGAGCAGGGGTAAGCAAACTTTTCACGTCAGGCCCCACCTTTTGTCCCCGCAACTAGCAGGGCCCCCCCAACCTATCAAATGTAATCCAAACTGATAGCACTTAGGTTATGTTTATGTGAAAAACAAAACAAAAACAAAAAACGCCTTGCAGCATGTATAAGAAAAGACGTCTGTAGGATGTAAAAACTTTATGAATCAGTATATAAATATACTTACCTAAAAACAGTAACATTTCAACATTTTAATGAGATGGATGAGCTGGTTGTGCTGCCCTCACCCCTGCTTACGAAATGTCACGCCTGCCCCACCACTTTGCACATCCCTGGACTCAAGTATTCAGCTGGCAGTCTTATAAATGGTGATTCATATTCATGAACGTTTTCAGCTAATGCTGTGGATTGTGTATCGCCAATAACATAAACTTCCTTCTTGCAAATTGTGGATGCGTTTCACTGTTTACATTCCCAGCAGTTCCTCTCCCCTACTCACCAGCCCCCCCGCCCCCGGTATATTCTTCCTGTGCCTTTACCTCCTGTTTCACGCAACTGATTCCAGCTTGATCTGTAGTTTGGTGGCAGCCAAAGGTATATAATTTCATCTGGATGTCCCAAGGCAAGCCAGATGAGCAATCCCTTCTCTTCATTTCATGATAACGTTTTACTAATATTAATACTTTGAACTTTCAAGAGGGGAGGGAAAAGCCTTCCTAAATTTAATTAGAGGTGCTCACAGTACCCTGGGCCTAACCCAGCACTGCTCTGAATTACTGCCACATGGATTTCATTTGAAACTAATACAGAATCAGAACTTCTCATGTCATTTTGAAATGAAAACCAGGTGCTCCAGACCCAGAAATGCCATGCAACCTACTCGTGCTGCCATATTTTGTCTGAAAAGCTTTTGGAGGGGAAAAAAAAGAGCTACAAACCTAGCTGGAGGATTGACTTGCTTACTGGACTTTAAAAAAGAAAAATGTAACCCTGGTTTTCATTACTAGAGTCTCTATAAATTAGCATGTGATAGAAACAGTGATCAACTTGAGAGAGTCAATTCTCACAGCCCTGGATGTATTGTCTGTGGCTAGCTTCTCTCAAGGTTCAATTAAAAAGTTCCACAAAGCACCATGGAAATAACAAGCAGCATTTTGCATGCCACAGTTGATCTGATGAAAAAAATACTTCACCTGTTTTGTAGTTCATTTCATCCAGGGATATGAAGACTGTTCGCAAATGACTTCCCTGGGAGATGGAGAGTTTGTTAGCCCCATTTTGCAGAAAGGGAAAATAAAGCACAGGGCAATCAAGAGCCAAAGTGAATGTGGGCACGCAAGGAAATAAGAAATAAGATGTCAACGCAGTCCTGGATCTTAGGTGTGGGCATTGAGTAAGACAACAGGACACTGTATTTAGTTCTCCCTGTCTCAATCCAGGCAGGTGGTGGAGGAGAGATGGGGTAGCCCAGGAACGGGCAGAATCTTAACACTGCCCACAGCCAACTTGCAAGCTCGTGGTACTCAGCTCTTTGAGAGCAGAAATGCTACAGCCTGTATAGGCCTGTGGCCAAATGACTTCCACAGACAAAGTGCAGCCATGTATTTCCATTAACAATGAATTTCTGTTCAGAGATGCCAAAATGAGAACAAGGGAGACTACAGGGCTGAGTGTGTTCTCCACCCTGCGATAGGCGGCATTCCACTGCCCTGCTCTCTGTCCACACTGCGCTATACAAGGGAGCCTGGAACTCAGCCAAGGACCTGTGATCGGCAGAGCTGTGCATCTAGTTCAGTGCTGTCCAAAACAAAATTTAGCAATTGCCACAGTCCCCCAGCCAGGTGCCTCCCCTGCAGCCAGGCACCCTACCCCCACAGCCAGGCACCTTACTCACCACCTCCCCCAAAGCAAGGCACCACCCCCCCAGCACAAACTGCCAGAGATTCACCGGGGCTGCCCTGAGCCACACTGCACCGAGCGAGCTGCAGGAGGAGCTCCCTCTTCTGCTGCCACCACGTGCTTGTTCCACCCAGTGGTGGGGTGCGTGCGTGGAGGGGCAGAGGGCTTTCCACACGTGGGGCTCAAACAAGCCGCTTCACCACACCATGCTGTGCAATCCACCCCACGTGATGAACGAGCAGCAGATTGGACAGCGGGTCCGGCTGGATTCCCTGAGCCAGTGGAAGATGATACTCAATGTATCGGCCAGGCAATAGAGAGGGGAAAGTGCCTCTTTTTCCAGAAAAGTGAGCGTTCTGCTCAAAACACAAGGTGGTTGCGTCTCCCTCCTCTGAACATCCAGCTGGTACAACAGAGCTGAGAGCCAGACTTTAAACAGTTTATTTCTCAATTGCCTTCGTCTTTCTGGCTAAAGCATGTGCCTTTTATACCTTCCATCAGACCCTCAGCTGAACTCCTACTTTCACACAGGTATCAAGCTAAGGGAGTAGCTTTCGATTGGCGCGGCCTACCAAATGCACCCATCCGGACCTGCTAATGGTGGGGCGGCGAGAGGGAAGAAAGGGGGCAGTTGCCCTGGGCCCAGCATTTCAAAGGGGCCTGGAGCGCCGATTGCTGCTATCACTATGGCAGCAGCAGCGGCTGGAGCTCCAGGCCTCTTAAAAGTGCCATGGCAGCGCTGCTTTGGGTGCACGGATGGGCGGCGGGACTCAGCACCGTGGTCCAGGCAGCTCTGAGAGCTGCCTGCCCTTGTCCATGCTACTTCTGCTCTTGGCCCCATCCCTTCCAGGACATGGAACTGCCCCCTTCCCAGCTGCAGGGCCTGCAGTGGCTGTCTGCACTGGTGCCCCCATCAAAAGGAGACTTCTGTCATAGCCTGATAAAACAACATTTCCTTCAACCCAAGGTCTGGGGAAGGGTGTGGCATGTCAGCAGTATTGTGCCATTTACATATTTACTGAATCAGATAAACAGGCTTCTGTGCAGCACAGGAAAGGGCGATTTGGCCAAGTCTCAGAAAATGAGATTATGATTGCATTGCCTTGTGGCTTCAGCTCCACCGTCTCAGGTGGTGTACAAACAAAGGCACAGCCCTGCCCTGAGGAGCTTGTACTCCAAGTCAAAGTTCTCTTCACTGTGTGTACTTTGTTGAACAAAGGCCTTGACTGAGGGGAAGAAAACGGGTTTTGTATTTCCAAAGTCAGAATTTTCTAGCCACTAAACAGGTCTGTCATCGAATACTCGGGCAGATCTCACCGAGTTTCATGCCTCTTTGAAAGGTGAGCTGTGGAGCAAAAATAAACTACAATTGTTTATTGCTCTTTGCAGATTCTACATTCCTTTAACAAAGAACTTTTAGGGAATTAAGCACTTTAAAAGGAAACATGAATGAAGCACATTAGCAAAACAACGTTAAGCTGAAGGGCTGCTACCCTCCCCCTGAAAGCCATAAGCACTGAATAGGTCACCATCATATTTCTCTAAGGCTGATTAATTCCTATTGTTCTTTTTCCTTTCAAGTATTCTATTCTGGAAATAGGAATGTGTTGTTCTCTATAAACGCACAATACTGTAAGCCAGGCATTTCAGCTTCACCTGGAAACTCTCAGTTAATGTCACAATGAACAATTAGTGAGTGGCATTCCACAGGGCTATGATTTTTATTTTTGTCCACAGAAATTTTGTTGTAACTCTGTATCTGTTAAATGCCATTATGATTGCTGTGACCTGCCAGAACAGGATTTTCCATTACAGGATCACTGTGTAAATATTTGAACTAGAAATAACTCCTCCCATAAACCATACCAAGTGCAGCAACTGGAAGGTTCTTCTTTGCAACAAGCTCTGCTGTATTACTATTTGGCTGATTCCTGATCTCTGGGTGTATGTGGATATGCAATTGTGAGACACTCAAGGTTGAGAAAACTAAGAAACAAGATAGCTCAGAAAAGGAATTCCCTACCTATAAAGTGTAAGGCTGCTTACCCACCATGTAAACTGCTTGGAGATCAGTGGATGAAGAGAAGAAGTAATTAAACCCAAAGAATAACTAAATTTGCTTGGAGACAACAGTGTAGTTCCTATGACTTCATTTATCAAACTTGGTCATGTCCTTGCCTTAAAGTGAACAGTTAAGATCATTGTAGATCTTGCAGCATTCTCAAAGGAATAGATTGTGACATTCAGGAACAGCCTATGACGGTTAGTTGTGGATGCAGCAGCTGGACCATTCTACCACGTCAGTCCTCGAAATGGAACAACTGACACATACATCCATATGCTGGTCCGTGACTAAAAGCTTCCAGATTTCACAGTCCTGATCCTGTCACCATTTACCCATCACCATAGGGCTTAAGTTTAGGAGAGCAGTATGCAGAGGAAGACGCCTATGTGTGACTTTTAACATATGGAGACTGTTGCACTGCAGCCATCCCACGGTTCTTGATGGCGATAAGGCTCAGGTCCAATGGCATGGGATCCACAAGGACTGGGAGTTTCCAGTTTGCACCTTCACAGTCATTGCAGCATTACATTTACTATCCTCCGCCTGGTCTGCTGTTGAGGACTTTTAGTATTGTCCTTCATCTAGACCAGGCACGTCCAACCCGCGGCCCGCAGGCCGCATGTGGCCCTGGACAGCTAGTAACGCGGCCCCACAAGATCGTAAACTTTTAACATTATTATGTGATTTATATACATTAACTATATTATATATTTTATATGCGGCCCAAGACAATTCCTCTTCACTCAATGCAGCCCAGGCAAGCCAAAAGGTTGGACACCCGTGGTCTAGACCCTCCGCCTTGACTTTGCAACCATGAGACTCCCTACAGCATCTCTCTTGGGTTCACTGGAATGCGTAAGTCCACTCACCATGACAAGGAGACGATCTGGAGCGACAGGAGCAAGACTTATCGGATTCATACAGACCGATTTACATGGCTAACAAATAAAATCGAGGATTATAACAGGAAACAAACAAACAAACCCAAGGACACTGGAAGCTCAGGTTTCAGGACACAAGCCAAGAACTGCCCATAGTGTTTGGAGGAAAATTTTCACAGGAGCATATTATCCTGCACCTGCGCAATGCAGGTTCTCTACTTCTAAAGCATCATTTTTATGTTCTACTGAAGGTACAGGTTGAACCTCTCTGATCTGGCACCCTCCTGTCTGGCAATATCCGTAATCCAGCATGATTTTCGTTAGCTGGATGACTACTAATCATGGGTATGGGCAAGTTTCCCGTGGTCCCATAAAGTTTGTTTACAGCCACTAGTCCTGGCTTTCGTGTGCTGTGGTGTTATTTAGCTGTAATTTACCCCTAAATGTCTTCTAAGGGCCCCCTAAACAGTGGAAGGCTGTGGCCACACTTGGCCAAAACTTTGAAATGACCACGCAAATGGCCATTTTGAAGATTACTAATGAGGCACTGAATTGAATATTCAGCACCTCATCAGCATTAGGACGCTTCTGGCCATGGTGCTTCGAAAGCACTGCTTTCAAACGTGCACAGCTCGGCACAGCTACACAGGGGTCCTTTTCGAAAGGACCCGGCACATTTTGAAATCCGCTTATTCCCCAGAATTACTCAGCACCACAAAAGGTAAATCACAGAAAGTGAAGGCCATTGGAAGTTAATGGAAAGACTAACTTCAGGTTGAACCTTTCTTATCTGTCACCCTTGGGCCCTGTCCAGTTCTGGGCAAGGGTATTTGCTGGACAATGTGGGGGGTGGGGGTGTCAATATTTTCTAGCACATTACCAACACTTCAGCCGTGGGCACACTTGGTCAAAACTTTGAAATGGCCTTGCAAATGGCCATTTTGAAGATTACTAATGAGACAAATTGAATTACTTGAATGAGACAAATTGATGACTAATGAGGCACTGAACTGAATATTCAGCGCCACATCAGCATTAGGACGCTTCCAGCTGCGGCGCTTCAAAAGTGCCGCTTTTGAACGCACGCGGCTTGGCACACCTACACGGGCTTTCAAAGCACCGCGGCCAGAAGCGCCCTAATGCTGATGAGGCACTGAATATTCAATTCAGTGCCTCATCAGTAATCTTCAAAACAGCTCTTTGTAAGGCCATTTCGAAGCTTTGGCCAAGTGTGACCACAGCCGAAGTGTTGGTAATGTGCTAGAAAACACTGTACCCCCCACATCATTCAGCAAATTCCCTTGCCTGGCACTGGACAGGGCCCAAGGGTGCCAAATGAGAAAGGTTCAACCTGAAGTTAGTGTCTTTCCATTAACTTCCAATGGCCTTCACTTTCTGTGATGTACCTTTGTGGTGCTGAGTAATCATGCAGAGCTTTATGTGCTTTCAAACTCTTGAACAGCTGGGTAATCCATTAGACAATTGCGACAGGGACGGAATGAAATAGAGGCCTTATAAACTCTTTCAGCACAGAGGCCCAAATCTCAAAAATACTTAGGTTTCTGAGCTCCACTGAAGTCACTGAGGGATCACTGATGAACCATTGCTTTTGAAATGTACAGAGAAACAAGGAACCACATTCTCAATAAAACTAATTCCTTCTGAAGTAATTCTGTTTTTTAAGAAGGGGTTGAAATTTGTATTTTGGAAAAGTTTTGCTGAATGTGACTTTCAGCGCAAGTTTTATGAGAAGATGTAGCTATTTCATGGACTAAACTTAAGGACATCTAGGTTTAGATTTCGTTCGCTTGAGACTAATAGTGGATCACTCCCCTCAAGATCCATAAATGAGGGAACAATCTGTATTAAATGCAAATCAAGTTGCCAAAAACCAGAGCAGACCTGTTTGTAAAGGACTGGGAAAAAAATAGACAGCACCTGTTTTTTGAAGAGAGTCATTCAAATATCAGCCTACTGGTTCCAGCTGCAGGACCAGAGCCCTGGGAGGGGTGCACCCTAAATGTTATGAAGGCCCCAGTTCAGGAACGTACTTATGTTTACTTTTAAGATCACAAGTAATCCCATTGAGTCAATGGAGCTATGCACAGGCTTAAAGTTTGGCACACGCTCAGACACCTAGCTAACTCAGGGCCAAGTGGGTTGTGGGTTTGGCATGTGTCTAGCTAGTTCACTGGAAAGTAATTGTGTTTAATTGTTTATTTCTTATTTTAAAATAGGAGCTACAATCAATGATTTCAAAACCATATCCTATTCTATGCAACTTTCCTTCCCCCTCTTCAGACCCAGGGCATCTCTAGCCCATCATTAACTTCCCCTCACCCCACCTCCATTCCGTTTCCTCCTCCTGGCCCAAGACACACTCTTGTGGAATGGTTAAAAAAGAGAAAGAAAGCCAGGCAGGTGATTTAGTAGCCGCATAATTCCGCCCTCTCCTTTCACAGTGTGTCATGTGCATTTGAGGTAGATTAGAAGGTGCCTGGGGCAGGGAGCTTGTCTTTTACATTTGGGAAGTAGTTCAGACAGCAACCAGGACAGGCACGAAAACAGAAAGAAAAGTGATGACTAACAAAAGTGATCCAAAAATACTTGGCCTTGGGAAGACAGACTTGCAGGGCAGCATTCTACGCTTGCCCAAGCACAGAGATCGACAGGTGACTATAAAGGCAACTGGCACATGCCAGGGCAGCAGAACTGTGATGCTTATGGTAAGCCTGAACACAATCTACAGGTGACCTTGCTCAGTCTCAGTTCTGACAGGACGCTTTACAGCTCCCAGCTGTGTATTCCATGGAGATTTTCTTCCTGAGAGGTTGGCAGGAGCCTCCGGTGACACCAGAACCAAGCTAGGCCATAATCCAGCAAAGCACTTTAGCTCGTACGTTACCGCCAGCATGTGAACTGTCCAAGCAAAGTCAATGGAAGTGCTCATCTGTTGGACAGCTTTGCTGAACCAGGCTGCATTGCCAAATGAGTGTGCACTGCCAGTGCAAAAATCGCCAGGAAAACTCTCTCTTTTTTCTGGGTCAGAGTTTCCCACTGCCAAGACTGAGTATCTCATCTACAGTCCCAGTGACGAAGCATATTGGAGAAATAGGGCACATGTATCCTGCCTGCACTGTGCTATAAGCAATGCTTTTTTGTTTAAAAAAAAACAAAAACCACAACAGAAGCCAGTGCTCAGCTGGCTCCTCAAGCCTCTCTTCTCCCTGCTGCAGTCCCCGGGCTCCATGCTCCAGCCAGCTACCTAATGTGGGGCTATCAGGGCTGGGCCGTAGGGTTGGAGCTGCCAGTGGGGCTCCATATCCTGGCTGGCTCCCAGCCTCAGGGATCCCAGCATTCCCCAGCCCTGGCCGGGTCTCCGATGGGGCTCCACGCCACAGCCAGCTCCCAGACGTGGGGCTGATGAGGTCCCCTGCCACCTGGCCAGGCATCTCGCAGCTCAGGCTGCCAACAAGGCTTTGTACCACAACTGGCTCCCAACCATGGGGCTGGTGAGGTCCCCTGCCACCTGGCCAGGCATCCCACAGCTAGGGCTGCTGAAGTGCCTGTAAGAGAAGGTAAGGGCTCCACAACTCCAAGCCATACATGCAGCACACTATAACCCATAGTCAATTCTGCATCATTACTTTCATCCTTTTCTGATCCCACCTCCTCCCTGCAATTCGGCTTTTCTTATGACTTAATGAAAAGGTAGCCTAAGGAGATGCGCTCTTTCATCAAGTAAATTATAGCGTTGGTGCCTGCTCTCTGAATTCGGCGCCGGCTCAGGAAACTTGGGAGACGTTGACAGTTGAAACAGAGGTGGAAGGAGAATGTAAGCAAAACAAATGGAACTGCTCCAAATGAGCGCATAACATGTGCAGGGTTCTCATCCATCTGTTTACAAAGCGAAGAAATATTTTGGAGCTGTTAGACCTTTGCCACCCCCAAGCGTAACACAGAACAACATTCACCCCACAATTCATATGCAAAGGGCCTGATTTCAGAGGTGCTGGGCACCTGCATTTCCCATAGACCTCAGCTATTACAGGTTCTACTTACCTCTAAAAATGCCCAAGCTCTAGAGTTCTCACAACTAGTATTGGGTTGAATTGGATTCCTCCACTTTGCCACATTAGAGCTCATTGTTCTAAGCAGGTTTGTGTGATAGGCTCAGAGTCCTATTTTGCATGGATAAACTGTTCATGAACAGGGCATAGCAAACATGTATATTTGATAGTGTTTATCAGGCCAGGCTTACTTTTCAGTCAATTTTTCTCCCTTCAATACTAATATAAAATCACTTAAATTACCCTCTCTGGGCATCAGCATACACAGATCAATGCAATATGGTTTAGTGGATGCAGCCCTGAATGGGGACACTGGAGTTATGCATTCTGTGCCTGACTCTAAGCGCCCTGGACAAGTCAATAAACCTCAGTGCTTCAGGATCTCTATATGTAAGACAGATGAGAATATGGATTTTTTTTAAAAAGAACTTTGAGCACCACAGAAGAAAGAGATAGGGATTATCACAACACACACACACACACACACACACACACACACACACACACACACACACAAAATAACCCTACATTAAAAGAACATTACATTTGTAAAGTCAAAGACTAAGAAGTTAGGAAATGCCAGAATTAAGGTCACTTTATAAGACAGTCTTTAATTACAGGAGAAGTTTTTCCACAGGACCTCTGCCCTCCTTCACTGCGCAAGGTGAGCGGCGCTCACTTAATGAGCTGTTCGGCAGCATTTTAGTTCCTCTTTCTTACAGCACAGCTTTCAAACTGTGCTCTGAAGGCATCATGATTAGTTTCCTCCTGGACTTTTCTATGGTGCTCATCAGTATAGCATCTGAGTGCTTCCCAGCCATTTAGTATTCACAGCACGCCTCCGAGATCAGGGGTGGTATTAACACCATTTTGCACATGGGGAAACAGAGGCCAATGAGTAAAGTGAAAAGCATCCACTGATTTTGGGAGTCCAGTTTGAGACAACTGTGACGGGGTTCAGGGGTCCCTCAGGCTCTGCACCCCGTCCGCAGGCAGGAGTGACTCTCGCTTTGCAGGAGAGCAGCGGGTTTATTAGCTGACAGGGCACAGCATCTTACAGAGGAGTCAGTACAGCAGGCAGGGACAGTTAGTCTAATCCACGTTGAGGAGAGGAGGCCCCGAGGGGCCCCCAGAGCTGGGGCCTTGCCCCCTCCTTTGTCTCTCTCTCTCTCCCAGCCCAGACTAACTGCTTTCCAACTCCCTGTTCCACTTCACACCCTTCAGGCTCCACCTTCTCCTTCTTCTGCAGTCCAGTTCTGGTGGCCTAGGTTCCCCTCAGCAGGAGCTCCATACCCTCTATGAGGCACACACATACTTCCCCCACTACATCACAACAACTACAGCCCTATTTTCCTAGTACCACCTCATAAGCAAACCCTAGGAACCCTAGCTCTGCTCCAGCTAGCTGGAGCGTCCTCCAGTTACAGGACTTGCTCCCAGACCTGACAAGCTTCAAAGATGCCACAGACTGGGGGTTAACTGATTATGACCACAAAGAGCCATTTAACCCCTTCATGATTGGATGTGAGGCGTAATCTGCCCTACTATGAGGCAACTATCCACAATGGGGAAGAATGGTGGGGGATGGGGCCACATCCGTGCTGTTGGTTAGCACCCTGCTCCTAGAGGGAAGCAGGAGCAAGCACCTCTTCTGCCTTTGAAGCGCTAGGACTGCTGTGAGCAGCCTGTCCTTTGCATTAAGCACAAGCGAAGGAAACCTCCGGATTGCCCTTTGCCCTACATCATTGTAGGCCTTATATGTGCTGCAGTCATTAGGCCAATAGCGGAGTGCAACTTGAGTCTGAATTTTGTGCTTTGTATCACTCTCAATCAGCTTGACAGTATTTCCAAAATATAATTATTAGGGTTCATAATTTCCTGTTCTTGTAAATCTCAGGAAAAAAGAAAAAGGAGAAAGCTCTCCAGGGAACTTTGAGGCATTCCCATAGTCCCTGTGAATGACTGACACAATAAACCATGGTGGCTTATCACCTGCATCCATGGGAGTGGACATTGTCAGAAAACAAAACACCATAGAGCATAAGTGGCCACCGGCAGCCTGAACACTTTGATGTTGCACTCAACGGCAGCCGGTGAATTTTATGAAAACCCCAGGAAGAGGTTTCATATCACAGAACCTTTTTACCTCTGATGAAATGGTCAACTCAATCGAAAGTAAAATTAGGATAAAAAACAGTTATTTGTGGACTGAGTTCCTAGGGTGTGTAGTAACTTTTATAGTCAGGTTGTAAATCCCTAAAAGCTCAAGTTTCTGTATAATAGGAAAACTGGCAGACATATACATAAATTTCCTGTACACACACCAGTCTGGCCTCTGTATCTGGGTAAAAAGACCTAACGTGGCTCTGTCTGTGAGAGGATTCCCTTATTTGGGGCTGTCAAAAACATCTTCAGGGCTACTCTGAAAGCCCTGGTACAGATGACACGCAGGGAATGGGACAAGCGGACAGGTGTGTAAGGAGCACCGCCAGAGCGCACGGCATTGCTGAGATTCAGGCCGGACAAAGCCGCCTCACTCCCACCGTCCTCCCTGGGGCTGTGAGCTCAATGCTGCACCTCTGATGGAGCACCAGACTTTTAAAGGAGCCTCCTAAACTGCACCCACAAAATGTGCATGTATGAGATATTTAATGCCCCTTTCTTATGCCTATATAGGTCTGCTAGGCATGTACGGTCTTCTGTGCTGGAACCTGATGTTTTACATCTTTTCCAAAACTTTTAGATGGACTTTTAAACCCCGCTGTCCTATGTTGTTGTTACTATGTACTATACATGGCCAACCAGGGCCTTTTATCACTCCCATTGAAGTCTTGGGTTCAATAATATCTCATAGCAACAAATTCCATGCATTGGGTGGAAAAGTGTTTCTTGTTCTATGCTTAGATGTGCTCCTCCCTTGAAAACATGCACGTGTTTCGCTATAATGGTAGCGCTGTGCGAAGAGCAGCTGAGAACTGCCTGGGTCGGCCGAGGGGACGCGCAGGCAAAGAGGTCTTTAAGTCACACTGCATCTTCCTCGTCCTCATGCCATCCAGGGGAGGCCTCTGGAGTTGTCCTTGCAAAGACAAAGAGAAAGTGAGCTTTGGCAAACAAACCTGCAGGAAGGCAGTACCCGGTGCAATTCTGCCCAGGTACCAGAACTCCCCTTTTGACAGCAGCCAAGCCTGCCTGTCAAGGTTTCTACTGAAAAATGCTGATGCCTGAGCCCCATTCTGTCTGCTCATCACAGCCAGCAACAGGCAATGAAACCTCTTTGGGACAGAGGGATCTGGATCTCTGGCACACCATCCTCTGATTCATATCCTTCTGCACTACAGAGGAGCAGTCAGCCTGCAGGGGACGTGTGCTTTTGCCAGCAGTTTTCTTCCCACACTGCTGAAGCGAGAGGGTACTGGCAATGTGTCGGTTGGCACGATAACAGGCCTAGCATCGGAGAGGGAGAAACATGAGGCCAGTGGAATGCCAAGTGTATGTTCAATACTTTGGATCACTTTCTCCAACAGGTTCTCAGTGCTCGGGGAAGCACACTGCTGCCACAGCCGGCTGCTTTCAGCAGCGCGTGGGGTTGTAGAAGTCAGAGAGCCTGCCCAAGCCTCCCACGGGGTTGCAGGATGGTGGTGAGCCAGATCCAGTGGTTTGGCAGGCCAGATCCAGCCCACAGTCCATAGCTCAACTGTCCCTGTTCTATAACCGATCCTGGAAGATGACCTCTCATTCTGACAGTCCTTAGGAAGGCCAGTCCTTAGTTAGAGACAAGCCCCAAACCTGAAGCAAATACTCAGCAACAACATACCATGCAACAGAAATACTAACCCAGCAGCCAATCTCTGCAACAAACCCTTTTGCCAGCTCTGTGCACATATCTACTTAAAATGATATCATCATAGGACTTAACTCCACCAGCCATGCCATCGGGGGCTCAGTCACCTGCATGTCCACTAATATGATATATGCCATCATGTGCTAGCAATGCCCTTCCTCCATGTATTTTGGCCAAACTGCAGTGTCTCTATGCAAAAGAATAAATGAATACAAATTGGACATGAAGAATGGTAACATTCAAAAATCAGTAGGAGAGCACTTCAATCTCCCTTGATACCCAGTAACTATTTTGAAAGTCTCCATATGCATGCTATCAGTGGTCAGTATAAGTGCTATAAAGACACCTTAAAGGCCAACGTGAAGTCGTGCGGCATATCTCCCAATCATCTGGAAACTCTAGTTCAGGACAGATTGTCCTGGGGGCAAACCACTGTACAGGCTCTTAACTGCTTTGAGAGTCAGCGTATCCAGGCACCACTACAGGAAAAGCATAGGATTTGAAAAGAATGCACAATGCTTGCAGTTGGTGGCTTTTTATGCGACAGCTATAATCAGCTCTGCTGATCAAGGATTGGTTTAGTCACTCACCAACAGCATCACAGAAGATGAGATCTGTCGATCGATGGCTCAGTCCAAAAAGACTTTAGCAAAAAACAAAAGCAATTGGAAAAGAAACCCATCAAAATCAGGTTTCAGTGTGAAATTGCAGAGCTGGAATTCACATACAAACTTGACCCTAGCAGACTGACTCTGAATAGAGACTGGGAGTGGCTAGCTCACTACAAGAAGTATTTTTCCCTCTCTTTTGGTATTCACACCTCATCAGCTGTTGGGAATAGATCACATCCACCTTGACTGAATTAGCACTGGTCCTCCTCATAGTAATGAAATGCATCCATCTTTGCATGGGTACATATACCTGCCAAACTGAAGTTTTCACTTCATGCATCTATAACTCGAGGCACTGAGACCACTGACAAGTCTCTGCTCTACAGTACACAAAAGCTACTTTTACACTAGAGAGTTTTATTGACAAAACCCTGGTTTTGTCTTCAAAACTCACTGAAAATGTGTCCTGTCAACATACTGTCAAAAGAACTCGGAACTTTTGTCGACGCCTTTCTTGACAGAATCTTTTGACAGAACAACTGTGTGGGTGCTCTGAGGCCCCTCTGTCGACAAACAGGGCTTCTGGGTCACTGGGCAGCTCTCTCTGCTCTGCTTCCAGTTGGCCGTTCTTCTGAGAGTGAGGACGGGCACGTTGGCCACACTCCGTCAACAGAGCAGATCGAAAGAGGGATCCGCTTTCATGTGTGGCTATGATCTGGCAACAGAAGTTTTGTCAGAAGATGTCGTCCAACAGTAACTTCTGTCGACAGATTGCTGTAGTGTAGACATAACCTAAGAGTGGAACTCCGCTTTGATACAGCCAATAGAAATTGGCTTCACAGTAGAGATCCTCTTGGATACTGGCTTCTTTCCCACCTTTCACCCTTGTGGCTTAGTTTTAGACACCTTTGATGGTAAAACTGGAGCAGATGTCAAATATGTCATCAGCTTTCCAAATGCAAAGCTGAATCTGTACAAAGAGCCCATGCACATCATCAGCACCAATTTTTCAGTGTGTTTAACCTCCAGTTCAAAAATAGCCTGAAATATGCTCACTGTTATTTCTGCAATGACAACCATTACATGCGTAAATAGGTGTCTTAATGACCATTTGTCAGCTGTAAAAACAGTCTTACATCTTGGCTTGCAACTGCACACATTTTTGCATGTATAAGGATCCCAGCTTACTGTATTTAACAAGTTAGGGCTTGAGACAATGCCCACTGAAATCAGTGCAGAAACTCACCGATTTCAAGAGCAATGAATCAGACCTTGAGGGACCATCTATGGCAATTCAGCAGCAGGCTGGCTGCAAATTCTGTCTAGTTACTTTGCTGTGTTAAACCACTTGAGTGTAGCATTAAGACATGTTTCTTTTATGCTCTTCTCCTTCCCCACATCACACAACTCTCTGAGCTGTAGATAACTTGCACGACTGCTATCATGCCTCTAACACACCACCATAGGCCATGCGGTGGAGAACTTGAAATAAAAGCAGGTGACATTTTTACAGGAAGTGTAGATGTCTATGCAACACTGTCACAGCAGGTCCAATTATTTAAAGCATATGGCTGGGTTCCAAGCCCCTTTTCCTTGCTTTCCTTCTTAAAGAAGTTATGCCATTCCTGGGGGCGCTCGTCAGAAACAGCTTGGAAAGCAAACGTTCTGCCATATGCGATGTTGGGCAGGGTGCCACCCTCATATAGAAATGCTTGGCATTTGGATTTGCCATCCAGGCGGACCATGAAAGCATTCCACGCTGCCGGAAGTATTCAAGAGTTGTCCATTTTAGGTTGTCCCAAGTGGCAGGAGAAGGTCCGATGTCCACACGTCAGTTTGGGATTAACAAACAGCACTGAATGGCTACGTCCACATGTTCACGCTACATCGAAATAAGCTATTTCGATGAATAACGTCTACACGTCCTCCAGGGCTGGCAACGTCGACGTTCAACTTTGACGTTGGGAAGCACCACATCGAAATAGGCACTGCGAGGGAACGTCTACACGCCAAAGTAGCACACAGCGAAATAAGGGTGCCAGGAACAGCTGCAGACAGGGTCACAGGGCGGACTCAACAGCAAGCCGCTCCCTTAAAGGGCCCCTCCCAGACACAGTTGCACTAAACACCACAAGATCCACAGAGCCGACAACTGGTTGCAGACCCTGTGCATGCAGCATGGATTCCCAGCTGCTGCAGCAGCAGCCAGAAGCCCTGGGCTAAGGGCTGCTGCACACGATGACCATAGAGCCCCGCAGGGGCTGGAGAGAGAGCGTCTCTCAACCCCTCAGCTGATGGCCGCCATGGCGGACCCCGCTATTTCGATGTTGTGGGATGCAGATCGTCTACACGTGCCCTACTTCGACGTTCAACTTCGAAGTAGGGCGCTATTCCCATCCCCTCATGGGGTTAGCGACTTCGACGTCTCGCCGCCTAACGTCGATTTCAACTTCGAAATAGCGCCCAACACGTGTAGCCGTGACGGGCGCTATTTCGAAGTTGGCGCCGCTACTTCAAAGTCGCGTGCACGTGTAGACGCAGCCAATGTGAGCTGCAAAGTGTTCCCCAAAACAGATCTCCATAAATGAGAAGGGACAGAGGCCATTGAGTGTCAGGTTAATTAAACGCTGCAGATGAGAGCTGGATGGAAAACTGGATGAAGCCCTAATTTTGGAGGTGTTTCCATCTTGTAGGGTTGTACTTAGCCCCATTTTTCTGGGTTTTGTGAAATTTTCTTCATTTTTCATTAACTTTTTTGTCTCAAAATGTTAAAAAATGATCATTATGGAAGGGCAGCAGGCTCAATGAAACATTTCCCTAAAAATTGGTAAGCACATCAGTAAACAAATATCATGGAAAATGTAATGAAAAAATATCAATGATGTTGACGGTCTGAGCATTTTTCAACAAAATAATGTGTAGTGTGAGAAAAGGCCAATCCGCTCTACTTCAGACACAGTGAGAGGAATAGTAATAGTTCAGTCCAACCCTGCATGTCTTCTACTTTACTCAGTGTTTGCCAACATGTTCTCAAATACTGCCGCATGCCCATATGGCTACCTGACTCCTAGCAGCAATCAGTGTTTTTGTGTGTCCTACATATATTACTATCCTGTTTAAAGAGTTCAGTCATCCAGTCATTCTACATTTGTCATTTGTCAACAGAAAGGAGGGTTACATTAATCAGATTAATGATAAAAATGAGCAGTCCTGTAGCACCTTAAAAGACTTACAATTTTATTTATTAGGTAATAAAATTATTAGTCTTTAAGTTACTACAGGACTGCTTGTTTTCTTTTTTTTTTTTTTTTTGTGTGAAGCTGAAGATTAATACGACTCCCCACCCCTGAGACAGATTATTGCTGTTCATCAATTTACTGTCAACACTAAAATGAGCTTTTCTTCTCAAATAACCGTCCCCCAATGGTTCCCCGTGCTGTTGCTTTTGATGGCTTTGAGCACGATGGCCCAGAAAGGAACGTCAGGGATACCTGGTCACTGGCGTTAAGGTGAATCCTTATTTTAATTAAATGGCCTGGCTTTGTAATGTTTATTTTATACTCTCTTGACAAGAACCCTATTTTATGTCACTTGCCAGAATTGTGTTGTACGAAGGGTCTGATATCGAGGAGTCCTAGCAAGAAGCTAAATTTAATTAGCTACATTCACGCGATCTGGGTCAGGGTTGCAAAGATTAACATCCCACTTACATTATACTGATTTCTTTGGTTGCTGTATCATGTGTCATACACAAAAAAAACCCTCTCATGGAGTCCCTGAGGACCAAATTTAGCTGCCACTGAAGTTCCTGGCAACCTAGCAAATGCAGGGATACAATTTTACTTAGTAGACTTTCTTATGGCACCTACTTGGATCCTTCATCAGCAAATTTCAGACTTACTAATTACATCAGCAGTACCTCTGGGCATGACCTGTGTTAAATAATGGCCAAATTAAGTGTAATATGCCCATTCCATTTGAAACAATTAAAGTGCCTGTAACCGAACCCATGCTCCTTGTAAATAAATTAGTTCTGCTCTTCCCTGACAAGACTCATAAGGCTCCTGGATATAAAAAGAAAGACTATGCAAAATATAAACACTATTTTAAACAAATGCTGATAAACTACCGATGGCCAAAACGCAGCTGTAACGTTTGTAAAGGTACCGTAAAGGAGGAACGTTTTTTAAAAGCAGTTTGATTTGTTTTCAGAACACGTTCTCAGGCTGTTTCTCTGCATCACATAACACTGTTTAATGGGAAAGTGTTGTTTTTTTTTTAATGGAATGCAGAATTAATAAAGAAGGAGAAAGCTAGTGCAGACGACAGCGTAAACAAGTGGTGGGTGACTGCGTTCACTGTAAAACCACTGCTGCTGCTGCAGAGGCAGTGCCCAGAGTCCTGGGCCCTTTAAATCACCACCAGAGCACCACAGACTATGCTAAAGGCCCGGCTGGTGGTGGGGAGAAGGACATGCTGCAGTCCAGGAGGCACCGACAGCTGGCTTCATCCCACACCCAACCCTTCCACCTGAGGCCCTGCCCCTTGCAGGAAAGTAGAGCCACCCCCCTTGCCTTCCCCAGTGGGCCAGCAATGCTGCCTGCTCCCCTGGTGGCTGTCAATTTCAATTTGGTGAGGTGGGCCTATGTTCACATACAGCAAAATGTTCCAGAACTAACTGGTTACCTGCTTGGGAACAAGAAAAAAAAAAAAACAAACCCAACCAACCAAGCCAAGGAACAAGCAAGCAGGTCAATAGTTTAAAATGAGGGCCCTGAATAGTGCCCAGAGCTCTGAGAGGAAAACAAGAGGGCAGTGGCCATTTACCAGAGGAACTCTGCTTGGATACCTGTGTAGTACCCAGAGGCACTGAGACCTCCTACTAGGGTGAGTGAAGTCTCTGCTCTACAGCCTCGGTTTACAGGCAGCTGGTCCTTAGCTCGTGCAGTAGAGCGTGGGGCTTTAGCCCCCTCTGAGCACAGGTTCAGTCGCTGGAGCTGGCAACCTGGTTCTGCCAGGGTTACACCTGCACACATGGAAGAGGCTCCTATGAAACAGAAGAGCCTTTATAATGTCCAGGAGGAGCCCACCTACGTAAAGGCCCTGGATGAGGGAAGGGCAGCGAGGCTGGAAAACAAAAGGATCCCTTGGGACAAAAAAATAAAACAAGAATGCAAGTGCAGTCAAATGTTCCAAACAAGGGAAGCAGAGGGGGACACAGAACTGAGAACACCAGCCAGTGCTGGCTTCTCTGCAAAGGAATAGAAAGAGCCAGTGGGCAACAGCCAGAAGTTGGGAGGGGTGGGGAACGCCTGGCTCTGGGGGAAGGGAGGGAGACTGGATTAGAGAGGGGGCAATGACTGCCTCTGGGGGAGCAAAGGGGGATTGGGTTAGAGCACGGAGGCTGGGAGTGCCTGGCTTTGGGGTAGGGGTGGGTGCATTGGGTTAGGGTGGGGGTGCTGGGGTACCTGACTCTGGGGTAGGGGGAGGGCATTGAGCCACATACACTATGTATTTATTTTTGTCTATCTAGATTATCTATATCTATGTAATACGTGGCTCTTCACACTCTATCCATGACTGTTTTGGCTCTTCATCTCTAACCAGCTGCCAACCCCTGTATTTGACATTCAGAGACTTGGCAACATTGTACCACCATCAGACTATTCAGGACATTGCTTTGAGGGGTCTCCATGGTCCCACGCTCACAGCGGTGGTGCAACATGTCTTGGACAGCTAAGCCAGACAAATTAAAATAGAAGGCCAAAGGGGAGAGAGAGAGAGGAAATAAAGGAAATAAGATTGGGAAAGATGTATGGGGCAAGAGGAGAGACATAGTATCTATGTGGTGTTTGGGATCTACGTGGAGCTGGTGGGGGTAGTGATGTCACCTGTCTTCCTCTCACTAGCCTGGTCTGGTCAGGATGTGTCTCCAGATTAGGATGAAGAAGGTGCAGGGACCATGGAGATGGTAGGTGGTGGTAACTATGATGCCGAAGCTTGCTCCCACCCACCCTTCTCCTTCACTCTGTCAAAATTAGCACTCATTCTTCCAAAGCCTCTTTTCAAGAACCCCAATAAGAAAGGAGGTGGAATAGCCTCTCTGCTCATGATTTTGTCCATTATCTTGCCTCATTTCTCTCACACCAGTTTGGATTCATTGATTTCCGGTTCCATACTTTTCTTGTTTACTAAACATGGTCTTATCACCATCCTTGAATTATATCAGTGGCCCATCCTGTTTGCAGTAGTTCTTTGTCTTTTTGTTTCTCAGTTGCACCTTTCCTCATCAATGTATGTTGTTAAAGTCTATGGTGACGCTTTATGGACTTTTCACATTTCACGGAACAGGGTAATATGCAAGGCCAGTTATCACAGCAGCAATCTGATTGTTTTCTATAAAAACAATTAGATTGTGCAACCTAATTGTTGCTGCTGCCACTGTTTTTGTTACAATTAAGGCCTGTCTTTAGTCAGCTTGTATCATTTTACATACTTTTCCAAAACTAAACAACACTGCAGTGTTCCAGTAGGAGGGAAAAACAACTATAAAGTTTTATATGAGGTTATATTTGTTAGAACATTGAGGATGATACTTTTTTGATCTATTCAAATTTTTCAAAGAGGCAGTCACAAAGCACTATTGTTTCCCAGTACATTACCAGTGGGTTGACAATTATTAGAGGGGTAGACGTGTTAGTCTGTATCCTCAAAACCAACAAGTAGTCCTGTGGCACCTTATAGGCTAACAGATTTACTGGAACATAAGCTTTTGTTGTCTTTGCCCACACAAGCTTATGTTCAAATAAATCTGTTAATCTATAAAGGTGCCACAGAACTCCTCGTTGTTTTTACCAGTATGATGTCCCAATTTATTTCCCTAAGCACAGAAATAGCTTGTAATAACCACAATAAATTTCAGAACAACGGTTTGTATTCCAAACCTAAAGTATTATGAACTCAACTGCCACAGGCAAAAAGGTCAGAAAAGTCCATTATCTGGTTTGATCACGTCACATTTTACCTCCTCTGCCTTTTTCCAAGCCACTAATATCCCCATCATATACACATACTCATTTTATTAAATTACAAAAATAATGTAAATATTTTCCCTGTTTTTCATGTGTGACTGGTATTTGAGTCTATAGAACTTCACTGTATTAAATATCATTGGAACATAAGATCAGATGTCTTCATGTTTACAACACATTCATTTGGCATACCTTGTCAAAACCACAGTGCACGCTTGGAAAATCTGAATAGATGCTGTATTTGCTGCTTTCATTTGCATATAGGAATTGCCTCAAGTGCCTTTGTTATAAATTGCATGGTTTAAGTGTTGGGTTTTTGGTCAACATCCTAGGTGTCCTAGCAGAGCAAACTACCTTAATAGCCAATGCCTGGTAGCGGGGGTAATCACACAGGTCCCAGTCCAGCAAAGTATTTAAAATGTGCTCCACTCCACTTGCATTCGGAAAAGTATTTCAGCATGAGCTTGCGTCCCCTTGCTGTCAACGGGACTGGAGCACGGACCCAAGACTGTGTCATGGAATGCTTTTAGATTAGAATCTTCAGGCAAATAACAAAACCAACCTCACACTTTCAGAAACGAGTGAAAGTTTTATCTTTGTAGGGAAACAATGCCACCATGCTTTTGTCCAAAGAACAATGCAGTTGGAAGTAGTTCCAGTTCTGAAGGTCACTGAAAAAATCAGATCTAGGTGACAATAACTAAAAGGAATCTATTGTTTTACTTGTATAGCAAGTCACGCTGCTGTTCTGTGTTGGTGACCAAGAGGCTGGGCCAGTGCCCACTCAAGTCACTGGAAGGCTTTCCATTGACTTCAACAGGCTTTGGATCAGATTCAAAGGTAGTAATTCTGTTTAGCACTAACCAGACTGGCAGTTCAAGGACATACAGACTACACAGATTATCAGTCTTACTGTTTTCTCATGACAAAGTGGGTGATTCTCTCCAAAATACTTTTGATGTCATGCAGCAAAACCATTCCATAAAGAAGGAGTCAGTCTAACAAATCTTTGTCAAGTAAGTACAAAGAATCATTACTTGGTGACCACAATATCTCTGTGCCACAAATTCTCAAGCTGCAAAATGGGGTATCCATTGGAGCACAGGGTGTGTCAGGGTGTTTGTAAGGCACTTTGGGCTGCTTGAGTAGAGGAGACTATGGGTGTGCAAAAATCGTACAAAATATTGTAATTGAGTTACAAGGGGAATTTTAAAAGAAAGTATCAGAATTTGTAGCAAACTACAGGTTGAACATCTCTGGTCCCACACTCTCTGGCCCAGCAAAATCTGTGATCCAACATGATTTTAGTTAGCTGGATATCAACTTATCCTGGGTTTGGCCAAGTCTCCCACAGTCCCGTAAAGTTTGTTTAGAGCCTCCAGTTCTGGTTCTCAGGGATTTTTCCTGTTATTTAGCTCTAATTTACATCTAATTGCTTCTGTGAGAGCCCACTAAGCAACGGAAGTGTTTGGTAATGCTGCTAGACAATACTGACCTCCTGTAGTTCAGCAAATTCTCTGGTTCAGCACTGGTCATATCCTGAGAGTGCCAGACTAGAGAGGTTTAACTTGTACTTGACAAATTATCATTATGCATTGCCAGATTAAAAAAAAAAACAAAAAGCCACAGTCCAAGGCTCGCTCTCTGAGGCTCTTAAGGCAGCATAGATGTATAACTACCTCTATTACTTGTGCATTGTAGCCTCAACTTTATGAAAATATGGTTCTTAAACTAACCTGAAGGGGTCTCCTACTTTTAATACAAATCCACATTAAGTATAAAATTCTACATTTGTCATTTGGCCATTTAAAGATTTCCTTTAAGGTTTTGGTTAATACAGGGGCTTAGGAAAACTTACATGCGTTGGAAGTTTCTCATACTGTTGCCTTTGAAGGAGTGCTCACTAGTGAAGGTGACTGACATAAGTGTGTAAAATTCAGTGAAACTGGGAAGTATCTTACACCTAAATTTTGAAACATACTTGATGAACTTAGTATAGAATTAACAATTGTATGTCATGTTAGCTAGTTCACTGCCTGCTTTAACTCTGGAATGGAGCTTGCTAAATAATTGTTAGGGGTTGATTTCCTTTTAAATTTTGAGCGAATTGAAAAATGGAAAAAAAATCATTAGAAGTTCTACAGAATATTGTGTGTGACCCCAAATTAAATGCGTCATTTTCATGTCAACCATTTTTAAAGGTTTTGATATGTTAAAGATAAAAGTAAAGGACATTTCTAAACAAAAAGTCATTCATACTCAAACATCAAAGCGAATGTTATGTTTTGGGACTCTTTCTTTGCTTTGTTTTCAGAGGAAATGATTTGGTAGCATCAACATGGAGACATTAAATAGTTCAGTGTTGCCAAACGTATGTTTTTCTGTATAAAATAGTTTCATGGAAACCATTTCACCTAACTTGACTCTAACGTCTTATTTATTCATCCCAGAGGGGCTGTATCTCACTGTACAGTTATTATTACACATCCTTCTGGGACCATCTAAAAATTTTGGTATCTATCTCAAAATGCAATGCAAGTAATCACTGGGATGCACAAGGCCCTGATTCTGCGCAAATGACACAACTGACTGACTTATTACTGTCTGATCATGCAGCTTCAGGAAGACACAAATTTAGTGGCAAGAAAAAAAACGGGGGTTTTTTTGGTGTGCCATTTAGTTCTGTGTCTCATTACTGCTGAGCATGGGGTTGATTTCATATTGTCTAGACAGTAATTTAAAACCAGAATGAAATAAAAAAATTAAAATTAAACCTTACGATATATCCTTTTATCATAGTCCCCCAGAGACTTACTGTTGGGTTTATTTGGCCCTGAGGAAAAACTTACTAGAGACTTTATTTTTTAATTCATTTATCATGAGTGAATCTGGAGCATGTGTTTCTGAGTCAGTGCTTTTAGTATTTTTCTGTCTATGAGTCAAGCTTTTGGGTTTCTTTATTGCAGAATTGCAGAAGTTTTCATGCTTTGGTAATTCCTGCATCCTGCTTTCCAATAAGTGACTCTACCTTACATGGTATCAGGAGTCTTACACTGGCTTTCACACCATCTATAGGTTTCCCTGATTCAGGAAAGTCTTTAAACTGAAGCGGGTCTTTGCCCACGAAAGCTTATGCTCCAAAATATCTGTTAGTCTATAGGTGTGACAAGACTTCTTGTTGTTCTCGAAGCTACAGACTAACACTGCTATCTCTCTGATCTATATACAGTGTGTGTTTAAAATTAAGCATTTAATATTTCATTAAAAATATAGGATGGAGGCAGGGAGAGTGGTAGGAGAGAGAGCTTTAATAAACACCCTGAAACATGCTCTTGCCTTTGCTGGTTCAGTGGTGGCTGCCTTGCCATGGCCATGCTTTCCCGAGTGTCTGGTGCAACATGAAGTTACGTTGCTCCTGGAACTTGATCGTCTCTCTTCAGTTCCCCTCAACGTACTGCACTGAACTTATTCCTGAATCAGGGCTACAATATGGGTAATTTGCTCTTTGGCTGCTCTGGGGAAGAACCATTGCTCCGACATTATTTTCCTAACAGTTTGGTCCTGAGATAGGGATGACGATGCTATTCTGCAGGAAACAAAAGTCTGGCGCACAACTTCTGTGGCTCTGAGCCCAGCTCCTGGCTTCCCTCACCCTTCCTGCCCTGCAGCCTCACCCTGACTGCCTCTTGCCACTAGCTCACCTTTTCACCCTCAGTTCCTGGAAGCATCATGTGCATAACAGGAAAGCTCTAGTTTGATGCAGTATTCCCTCTAATTTTTTTCCCCATCCATGGATGAAATAAATTTTGTTATGTGCACCAAAGCAAGTGCACATGTGCACCAAAGCAAGTGCACATGTGCACCACCAATAGAAACACATGCTGCTGGTTGTGGGTGCTCTGCTAATCAGCTGGGCAGCCCCTGAATCTCTCCTGGGTGGCTGACCAAGTGCTCAGCTTACAGGCAGTACTGATCTGATTGACAAATCCATCCTCAGAGTAATTTCTCCTGTCTGTAATGCAATGTAATAGGTAGTGCTCTTGACTTGCATACATTTAAAATACTATTATCCCATTTCAGTGGTGGATAAAGTCATAAAACATTAACCTTTAGAACCAATGTTCTTGGAAGTTTCTACCTCCCCAGAAAAAACAGAACCCACCTGACAGGAGAGGTTTGAACTACAAAATTTGATTGCTGCACGTACAAATGAAGGGAACAGTATTACATCTTTATTTACCTGGATTTGCGAGGTGACTGGGATGGCCTATCTGAACACTCTACTTCCCTGGCATATACCTCACCACACAGTGAATCAATATGTTGAAATGAACAGCAACGCCAGAACGTAACTGTGTTGCTCCAGAACATCTCACTGGGTTGTGGGGAGGCATAACTCAGTGGTTTGAGCATTGGGCTGCTAAACCCAGAGTTGTGAGCTCAATCCTTGAGGAGGTCATTGAGGGATTGGGGCAAATAGATGTCAGGGATTGTGCTTGGTCCTGCCAAGAGGGCAGGGGACTGGACTAGATGACCTCCTGAGGTCTCTCCCAGCTCTAGGAGGTGTGTGTATAGCAATGTCACTGGAGGCCAGATTGTCTCGTGCTCAGCCTTCAACTGTCTTTGAAACCTTGTCCTAAATGGCAAGAGGAAAATCATCTACATCTCCCATCCCCACTGTGAATATTTCCTTCCTCAGCACTCTGCCTGCAAGGTTGTTCCCTGCTGTGTGTTCTGAATGGCAATGGGTCCCAGCTAAAGTGGGGAGGCTCATTCCAGAGGTCCTAGAGAAGACACCTCTGATATTCCAAGGAGGATCCAGCTCGGGCACCACTGCAGATCTCCCCAGAACATTCTCATGTTGACACCTGTTCTTCAAATGAAAAGCTGCCATCAAAGGCCAGCTCCTCTGTGTGTTAGTGTAACCCATTGGCGAGTGTGTGCACCAGGTTCTGCTCTATGCCTAACGTGCAGAAGAAAACGTGTGTCAGAGTGGAACCCACACACCTTCTGGATGTGGTGCACTGTCCCATCTAGTGACTCAGAGGCCACTTACAGCCCTAACCCTAACCGTACAGCCTTAGTTACTAGTCAGCTGGCTTTTAGTGCATGCAGTAGAGGCTCTTAGCTCCAGAGGTCCCAGGTTAATTCTGCCTGTGGGTGTTACAATAGCCTCATCTAGAAAAAGCTTGGCACGGTAGCTCAAGATGCAAGAGCACATACTTTTAATTCCTGAGATCCAGTTCTGGCTCCGATCCAAGATGTTGGCTATCACACTAGGCTCTCCCACTTATGCCTGTGGGAGTTCTGTATGCAGCAGTTCAAAAGACTGCGCTCACAGCATCCTTTTTTAACATTCCTTTAGATAAAGTTGTCAAACTGACAATGTCCAAACTATCAAATTCACAGTATTTTTGTGTCTATTGTCTTGGTTAACACCCTCCCATATTTGGGTGCGTAAATTCAGCAGCTGCACACCTAAGTGCATCTTTGCATGTGCAAATGCTAACAAACATTTTGGGGCAATGATTATGTAGAACTATGGACAATGAAGTCCAGTATGGCTAAAATAATTCTTGTGAACAGATTCAAAGAAGCATTTGAAAAAGGCCTTTCCCTTCAAGGGTGTTAGTGGTAGTCCAGCCCAGCGGAGAGTGAAAGTTGTTATCAGTTAATGGCTGCCTGTTGATCCATGTGAAACTAATTGCCACAGTTTATCATTAACTGGTGCTTTTTTGGCATTCTTCCTGGAAAGACCAGAACTGAAAGGGCTGTGAAAACTGAACAACCTTTTCACTTCTAGAAGAGGCACAGAGAAAAATGATGTTAGCTTTTTGTACTGAGTATGCAGGGAAATGGTCAAAATGTGCAGTAATAATATGCTGAAAATACACTCTTTGGACTCTTATCTAAAAGCAATTCTCACACTCACCAACTGAATTTCTACTACAGTTCTTGCAGTTGATTTTCAAGAATGGTTTTAAGCCTTTCAGATGACAGATAAGGAAAAGCATTTGACTGGAACAATGCATTTTATGAATGGTATCATTGAAGGCTACAGAGCACATAATGAGTTTCATAACATGCCACCTACTTAAGAGTACAGTGAACTCTGCTTGTGCTGGTACCATGATGCAAAGTTTACTCAGACTTAGTTGGGCTTCCCTCAGAGGGCACCTACCAGAGCACAAGGAAAGGATTCTTTCCACCCTGGGGTTTCTGTGTTCCATTCAGTAACTCAGGACAGCCTGAGCATACACATTAGCAAGCCTTCAAAGAGGAGCAGAGTATTTTGCATGTAGTATGTTTTGCATTCTCCTTATATCTCAGATAAGTGTCTGGCAAAAGGGAAAACAGGATATAAGGCAGATCTAGTCTTTACTCTGACTTAGCCAGATTTCATAATCAACTTCTTAACTTCATTCTCCTGGGATTTATACTATTCAACCTGAAAGGGCAATCTAGATAGGCACACACAGCCATGCATAACATTACACCTACTGCTCACAACTCTGAAGTTATATAACAACTGGCACTGAGTTACTATGCAACGCAAGCAATGCTGTGAAGCTGTCAAATCTGCGGCTGTAAGTACAACAAAGGGGCAGTAAGGAATCAACGACAGCCGTGTTTTCATAGCTCTGCCGGACCTTTTCATATATAGGTAGAACAGAATGTTATCAAACACCCCACAAATGAATTTGAAGAAGTGCAGGAAAAAAATGTTGCTATTTTATAAAATAATTTGCTTATTAATTTTCTAAACTCTAATCTGTACATAGAGATGCACCTGAATGCGCAGAGGTTTGTAAGCATTGAACTGTCAATCTGGAAAGCGTCAATGTTTATCAGTTAGGCCACGTCTACACTACAACGGTCTCTTGAAAGAAGTCCTTCTGCAAGACCTCTTCTGAAAGAGCTTCTTTCCAAAAAGCGCATCTACAGACCCGGAAGCGGATCAAAAGAGTGATCTGCTCCTTTCGAAAGAACGGACCATGGATTGGAAAGTTAGGCGCCATGAGGACTGCTCTTTCGAATACAGGGCCCATAGACCAGCTACACACATTTTCTTCCAAAAGAAGGCCCTTTTCCTGAAAGGGGAGTGGAGGAGTGCTTTCAACAGGTATACTGTGTTCTTGTCATTTAATTTTGGAAGAACCCTTTGTGCGTAGATGCTCCATGGGATATTTCAAAAGACCCCCTTCTTTTGAAAAACATTTCAAAAGAACTTGCTAGTGTAGATGCAGCCTTAGTGTATATTATGATGTAAGGCAGACTAGAAGTGACTCCAGGATGAACATGGAGAGCTTAGTGAAGTCAAATAGCCCCAAACATGACTAAACCTAGGCCTGATTCAACACTCTACTCCAGCAGTGGGCAACCTGAGGCTGGAGGGACGCACGTGGCCCATTGGAGTTCTATGTGGGGCCCATAAGACATTTTGTTTACTGTTGCCCATACACAGGGTTGCCCAGTTTGGCTGGTTTTTGTGCACATAGTTTTTTCCCCTATCGGTATTACAACAGTGACACGCTTCTAAAGCAAGGACTCATGAAGTGAGGACTGTTCTGACTGCCCATGTTGTGAGAGCCATGTGCTCCCTCTGCACCCAATCAAAGTGCTGCTCCAGTTCAGTCAGCACACCCCACAAATTCTAGGTCTGCAAATGCAGTTAGCAAGATGATCCTCTCCTGCGAAGCCATCTGGATTATGACAATCTGGTGTCCCACTGAAATGGAGGAGGGCCATTCATGCAGCTCACTCACTACCCTTGGCTTTACATCGCTGCTCTGCTGTGACAGAATTTCCAGAAAAGGCTTTTGGGTCTTGACAGCCTTGGGAAATTTTTGCAATTCCCTTAATTAACCCTTAGTCGTCTCATGGCCTGGCAACACTATACCACAGGGCTGGGGCCCATACATTATAGATGCACTTTATGCAAAATGTCCTAATCTACCTTCTGTGTAGATTGCAGTGTGGCCCTTTGAAGGAGCGCAATCTGCAATTGGCTGAGTATAGCATTAAGTTTTAAAGCTCCTTTTGGATGAAACACCAGCAGCTAATGTCAGTAAACTATTGCTAGGGCTATGGCTACTCTGAAGTCATAATATGAAATAACTTACACAATTTGCGCAACACAAATTGCATAAGGTATTTCGAGTTACCTTATTTGAACTCGGTGCCATCCAGCTCTCCTACATCCCAGTCTAGTGATCTTACCACTAAGTTAAACTGCCTTGTAGGGCCGGTATATATTACTAAATGGGTTACTGCTGCTATTATAAAAGTATTTATTTTATTGAGGTTTTTTTTTCCAAATTTTCAAAAGTGGATCTCATCCTGGCATCCACTTGAGAATGTAAGATTTTTACACAAGCAAATGGACCGAGTGCCTTGTACTTAGACATTTACCCTCAAAACCCTCTTGTGAGGAAGAGACATAGTATTATAGTCATTCGGCAGAGCAGGGAACTGAGCGAAAGAGCGATTAAGGCCCAGCTCCTTGGAAGTGGGTAGTTTCCTAACTGCCACTGAAATCTTGAATCATTTAGGCCCAGACCCAAATCTTTGAGGGCCTGAGTTTAAATGCCTTGGCCAAGGTAAATCAGGAAGCCTCCTACTGAGAGAGGAAGTGATACTTGATTTCCTGAGTTCCAAGCCATTGCTTTGACAACATGATCTGCAGAGCTCTTCTAACAATGTGGTGGCCTGCCTTAACCCATGGTATCCAATCAGTTCTGAAGTGAACTGTGTGGCTATGGCAAACTACCCACATTATTCTGAAAATATATTTAATTGTTTAAGCCAACTAGCCACACTCAACCAGCCAAATAGCCACATGTGGTTACTGGCTAGCCTGTTGGACACCATGGCCTTATAAGAGAGTCTAAAAGTCTCTATTTTAAGGGAGATAGAGGGCTTGTTTCTTTAAGTAATCTTTCTTCTTCTTATGGGACATTTCTGTCTGGAAAATTGACAGAACAAGAGAGCTGAAGGACAATCCAGTTGTTGACATGGTTAAAAAACATCTTTACAAGAGCATTGGACAGATAATACAGATTTTCTTTTTACCATGCTGTTACTTTAGCTCATTACCAGTGTTTCTTCTGTTTTTCCATCCATGTGTAGAATAAATTTTGTTATGTGCACCAAGGCGTATGCGCTGTGGAGACTCTTCTAACCAGCTGGGCAGGATCTGAAACTCTTCCCAATGGCCCCTCATGTGCCCAGCTTACAGGGAACACTGATGGCCACCTCCACTGAGAACCAGTTATTGTGCACTGGTCCTGCAGTAATATCTGTTTATTCAATAACCTACACAATTTATGTTTAGTATTGGCTCGCCTGACTGATTCCTTCAGTTGGAGCTGTAGCATTTGATAAAGACTCAGGATTTTGAACCTTGGGAATGTTTTTCCCCCAAAACAATGTTTAATAGACTGCAGTTCATAGCCTCCATTTTTGTATATGTCGTCCAGATAATATATGGGGATGAAAACACAGTATTTAACTGTATTATAATAAATATTACATCTGTCCATCCCCTCCCATTACTGCATCTCTCCCTCTAGCCTCAGGAGGTCATTAAAGAAAACAAAACAAAAAAACGTAATTTTTCCTCTTTCCTACTGGGGTGTGTGTGCACAGCTCCTGTGCTATGAGCTACATGCAAAAGTTTCAAGTGTCTGAGGCAGAGTAAATCAGGAAGCCTGACTTTCAAAGACCAGCTGAGCAGCCCCTAATTTTTCTGCTCCAGCTCTGGCAGGGGTGCAGCCAGTTGCTCTCAGTTGAGCCAGCTGTCAACAACCTGCAAGGGTGCATGGACAAGGGGTTAGAGCAGAAGTTCTGGATTACAGAGACCTTCCTCTGCAGCAGACATTTGGTGCAATCTTTGGCAGGTTTCTTAGTCTTTCTATACTTCAGTTCCCCATGTGCAAAATGGGGAGAACGCACGACTACCCAGAGGGGTTGGAGGGTCATGGTGGCCAAACCAGTATGTGCCTACTAACTGAGCACAGCCAGAGTACAAGTGCATGTTTCCTCTTCTTCCGGTCCCTGGCATACAGCTCCCTAACCTCAGTGTCCATAGAGGAATTCTCCACCCAGGAATGGCAGCAAGAGGCTGCAGTAGGCCACAGAACCTGCCTCACAGTGTAATGAAGGAGCTGCTGGTGTATGACTAGGTAGCGGATCTCCTGCAGGGAGATGAAGGAAAGGACTAAGCACTAGGTCCTCGTAGGAAGGAGATGGGCAGGGAGTCTCTTTTGCCTTGTGCTTCCTTGGTGCTTAGAGAATTGGAAATTGCTATCCTGGAGGAGAAGGGATCAGGCCTTTGTGTGTGAGGCAGCCTAGGAGCTGACCACAGGGGGAAGGCCACATAACAGGCTGCCAGAGGGCCCAGCAGAGGTGGGAAAGGAAGAAGCAGCTGCAAGAGGGCAGAGGCTGGGAATGGGGGGAGGGTCACTCAGCTTACCTAACAAAGAGTGACTAGGTGAGTTGTGCTTCCAGTGGTGAAAGTAACTGAAATTTCTGACAAGTAATGTTACGTTGCCCCCTGCTCCTGGGGGTCTCCGGACAGGGGACTGTGAGGGGTCTGAAATACAGGTGTGGGGCAGACTGCAGGAAGTGGTGGGGGTGGCAGTGCTGGAATCAGGGCAAGGGGCTGGGAGAGCTGAAGAACCACCCCCTCCATTCCTGCCAGAGCTGCTTGTTGCTTTCTCTTCCCTTTCTGCCGCTGTCAGAGAAGAAGAAAGCGCATAGCTTGGGTCACTCCCAACTCGACCCCTCACGGCCCCAGCCGGGAGGGAGGGGAATGCAGCGACACTGTGTGGTCACTGTCATGGAGCTAGACGACAGCAAAGGGGAACAACAAGCAACAAGCAGCATGAGCAGGAATGGGGAGACAGCGTTAGCCCCCTCTGCCCTCCTTGAAGGGCCTCCTAGGGTCAGCTCAGGGCTGGGGCAGCCCCAAACTGGTTTGGGGTGCTCCCCCAGCCAGTGGCAGTCACCTGTCTGCTGCTTAGCACTGCAGTCTGTGGGAGGGCCCCAGGAGCACCCTGCCCTCCTGCAGCGAAGTGCCCCAGCCAGCTCTCAGTGGAGTGGTGCACCAGAGCCCACTGCCTTATTTTCACCTCTGCTTTTAATGCTATTTTATGTTAACCTAGAGGAGCAGCATGTCAAATCCATCCACTCCCGGCCGGAGGACCATTGGACACCCACCCCTTGATTTCTAAGGTAAAATGTGCCATGGCTCAAACTTTTTTTTTTTCCCATAATTGCAATGTCAAGCAAGCCCTGAGCCCCTAAACTTACAAGCTCTGGTACAAATTAAGCACTGGCTTACCCCTCACCCCCGAGCACAGAGATGCATCTAGGGTAATGCTGCACTCAGAGACCTCAAGTCTCCCTCTTTCCCAGAGATGCTCTTGCTTTCGAAGTGAAACTCTCCCCCTCATGCTCCTAGTCTCTTTGGATGCAGCTCACATTCTCCTCAGGGTGTTTGAGTCCTGTAATTCCCCTCCCTTCAGCCTTCGTTCAGGCCTTTGTTTTCATGTTCCTGCTGGAGGAAGGGTTACCATTTGGAGTATTAACCTGTGAAGGAATATAAAGTAATTTACTAGGGAGAAAAGCACCTGCTTTTCGGCTGAGAAACTCTGAAACAGCATGAGTTTCTGTCCTGCACTTCAAGTGTTGTTGGAGGAGGAGGGTTTTCAATGGGCCACTCTATGAACTAATATGTTGGGTGAGTCGGCCATCTGCTGGTGAATGCCAGGAGAAAAAAAGCTGCTGTGTTATCAAAGTGGACAAGTTTTACCTTTTTGTACAGTCGAGTAAATGTACTGAAGATAATGGGATAGATTCTCAGTCCTCTCAAGCTGCCTTACATTTGATGCAAAGCAGACTTAGCCAATGTGGCTAGCAAGGTGTGAATTCCCCCTTCTGGCTAGGGTATTAAAGAGACTGTAATGTATATGGGAGGGGTCAGACTGACAATGCTCACTTCAGGGATCATCAAGCCATGGACAATGTAGAACACAGGCTGTGGCAATACAAACCTTTCCCACCAATGTACCTCAGTTCTTACCTGGATGGCCCATTCTTGGAAGGGAGAGTGTTGTTCACCCTCTAGGAGTTCACAGAATCATAGAATACTAATACTGGAAGAAACCTCAAGAGGTCACCAAGTCCAGTCCCCTGCACTCATGGCAGGGCCAAGAACCATAGACCATTCCTTGCTGGTGTTTGTCTAACCTGCTCTTAAAAATCTCCAAGGATGGATATTCCACAACCTCCCTAGGCAATTTGTTCTGGTGCTTAACTGCTCTGATAGGAAGTTTTTCCGAATATCCAACCTAAACCCCACTTGCTGCATTTTAAGCCCATTGCTTCTTGTCCCGTCTTCGGAGGTTAAATTATTCTCCTTATCCCCCTCCTCCTTGTAACAACGTTTTAGGTACTTGAAAGCCATTATGTCCCCTCTCAGTATCTTCTCTTGCAGACTAAGTAAACCCAATTCTTTCAGTCTTTCCTTATAGGTCATGTTTTCTAGACCTTTGATAATTTTGTTGCTCTCCTCTAGCCCCTCTCCAATTTTTCCACATCTTTCCTGAAATGTAGCACCCAGAACTGGACACGGTGAGGCCTAATAAGTGCAGAGTAGAGTGGAAGAATCTCTTCTCATGTCTTCTTGCAGACACTGAGATGTTGATGCATCTCAGAATGAGGTTTGCTTTTTCTGAAACAACGAAAAGCTGGTGACCCCATCCCCACCTCACCCCTTGTGAGGCCCTGCTCCTCTTTACACCATTGCTGTTTCCCTTTGTCACTTGCTCTCCCCACCGCCATTCATTTTTACTGGGCTAGGGCAGGGAGTTGGGGTGTGGGCTCTGACGTGGGGGCGAAGGAGAGGGATCTGGAGGCTCTGTCTGGAAGTACAGTCTGTGATGCGGCTGGGAATGAGGGGTGTGGGAGGCAGGAGGGAACTCTGGGTTCGGATTCAGAGGGTAGGAGGAAGAGCAGGGTTGGTGCGTGGCGGGGGTCACAGATGTGGGCTCTGGGTAATCTTACTTCCAGCAGCTCCCAGAAATAATTGCACGCCCCAGCCAACCAGCCCTTCAGTCCTGAATGTTTAAGTGCTGCGGCCCCTTACAATCAGATACGTATGAGCTAACACCAGCAGCCGCCTCTTACCAGTGCACTGCACCTGCCCACTTCCACCTCGGCGTCCACAACTGACTTTTCATCCCATAGAAACCAGCTCACACTGCGCTCCCTGTATATCCCCCAGGCCATTTATAGCCTTCCCTCCATGGTCCTGAGCATCAGTACTATTTACAATGCCCCTGTGCTTCTAGCCCTCTCCTCAGGACCTGAGGAAGGTGTGACTATCTCCCCCAACTGAAACCTCAGCTAGGTGCGTTTGCCTCCCTTTAGCACTTCCTTCCTGTGCCTCTATCCATCTTGAGTTGATGGGTTAATTGGCTCATTAGCTAATCCAGCTCTGGTTCATTTAGACACTTACCTTTAAGTAATGGGTGCAAAAGTACAGGTTTACCCGTTAATTCCCTGTGCTATGTGGTGGCACAGAAACATAGGATGGGAAAGGACCTCAAGCAGCCATCTAGTCCAGTCCCCTGTGCTAATGGGGGCTAAGTAATACCCGGAGTAGATCATCCCTGACACCATTCATCTAACCTGCTCTTAAAAATCTCCAATGATGGAGATTCCACAGCTTCCCTGGGCAACTTTATTCCAGTGATTAGGAAAAACAACTGTCTGTGTGGTTAATGTCCAACCTAACCCTCCCTTGCTGCAATTTAAGCCCAGTGCTTCTTGTCCTATCCTCAAATACTACAGAGAAACAGCTTTTCCCCCTTGCTCCTTGTAACATTCTATGTCCTTGAGAAGGTATGTTCCTCCAAGTATTCTCTTTGCCAGACTAAACAACCCCAGTTTTTTCAGTCTCTCCTCACAGATTATGTTTTTTAGACCTTTATTAAGTTGTATTACTCTTCTCTAGACTGTCTCCAGCGTGTCCACAGCGTTACAAGAGACATGTATTTATGGTGTGCCTTTAAAGATGGAGGCACTCAACGAAGTTGATATTTGCAGGCATGGGGAGTTTTGTTTGCTGAATCTTCCCCATTATACATTGGCTCCTGGTTTTATTTTGATTTTAATTAATGGCAAACATGCCCAAAGTCAAGGGCAGTGATCTTTCATCTCGGTAAGTAGATATTTAAGAAATAAAAAATGAGCCAGATTCTTATAAAGGAGCTACGCTGATTTACACTGGCTGGGGAGAGTCTGAGCATGCCTGAGGAGAACTACTTGTAAAAGTTTGGTACAATAGGAAATGTACCTTTTGGAACCCAACACAGCTTTTCATGAGATTTGAGGTAGCAGCATGCCATTGAGCAGCGTGTTGCACTGGTGCTCTGATCTCTCTCTTGTGAGATCAGAGGCAGAGTACAGCAAGCCCCAGTGCTCTTTGGGGACACTAGTGATTTCAATGACAGGTTTATTTTAAAAGTCTCCACCTGTAGTCAAGCGCAAAGCGGCTTCCAGGGACTTGTTCAAACAGGCACGGTGATGAGTTCTAACAATTAAATACCCCTTGAAAAAACAAACATTTTGCTGCACACATACGCCCCATGGTACTTTGCATGCCATGTCCTCTTACCTCTAAACCATGCCACCGGGGCAACCCACTCATTCGTCATCTTGCCTCATCTGAGGATCTGTGTACAGCTGACACATCCCTGTGTGTAGACCGTGACTATTAGTAATCCACTAAACACTTGTGCCTCAGTTTCTCATCTGTGAAGTGCATGGGCAAATCTGTAACTCAGAGAAATTCTTTGACTCCCCAGGGCTATGTCTACACTACAGTGATCTGTCAACAGCAGTTACTGTTGGAAGGTATCTTCCCACAAAACGTCGGTCAACAGATCGCACCCACAAACGAAAGCAGATTTCTCTGTCGCCAGAGAGCGGCTGGACTGCCCAGCTGCTCTCTTGACAGAACGGCCAGTCAAAAAGCACAGTACACAGGGCTGCCCAGTGACTTGGAAGCCCTGTCTGTTGACAGAGGGCCCCCTGGAACCTTTGCACAGCTTTTTCATTGACAGATTCTATTGAGAAAGGTGTTCTGCTTCATGGCAGGGGTTTTGTCAATAAAACTCTAGTGTAGACGTAGCAAGTGTATGGCAGACCCAGGACTAGTTCCTGAGTCTGACTCACAGTTCTGCCCTTGAGCCACCAGCCTAAACCTTGCTGCATTCTGAAGGAAGAAAGGACTTGGAGATGTGGAATCAGCCAGGATTAGGAGGGATTGCTAGGAACTGGAAGACCAATGTTTCCCACAGAGCTATAAGCCTATGGGTGGCCCATTGACCTGGCGTTGGACTTTGTGTTGCAGCAGTGATGCAAACAGACCACAAAGCCGTGTTAATTGTCCTAGGAAGATTCCTCAGGTGTTTTGGAGCTGAAGCTCTCCTCTCTGAAAAGCCACTAATTCTACTGAGGTCTCTCTCAGCAGAAATCTGAAGACCAAGCAGTGAATTTGTCCCCCAGTACTACTGGGATGTGGCTGCAGCTGCAATGAAAAATACAGTTCTGAGACTCTTGGGGCAGGAGGAATCTCAGCCATAATGAAATTGCTAACGCCTGGTTGAAATGCAATTCGTAAAGCCAGGCTGAGAACTGATTGACAAATGCAGGACTGTCCTGAAGAGAAGAGACAATACAAGTTGATAAACAATTTAGTCCATAAGTATTTTTTTCCAGGAGTCAACCAAAAATGGAATTGAAGATAAAAGCAACACTAACAAAACAACGGAGTTAATGCTAGTGCTAGGAAGGGGTGCTGTTTGGCCTTCTGATGGGGTGCCCATCAGTACCTGTGCGCACAGAGGAGAAAGTTGAAGCTGGTATAGTACCCAGAGGCACTGAGACCTCATCTGGGGTGAGTGAAGTCTCTGCTCTACAGCCTCGGCTGAGAGCAGAGACTTCACTCACCCCAGATGGGGTCTCAGTGCCTCTGGGTACTACATTGGCAACAAGGAGGGGAAGCCTGCCCCAGAAGAGAAGGTGTGAGAGATGGATAGAGTGCAGTACCCAGAGGAAACTGGTTTAAGGGAGCGACTGGCTTCTCCTCCTCTCGTCACGCCCATGCCAGACTGTTTTCAGCAGACTGACATTGCAACCCTGAGAGGGGCCCTCGGTATCTGCTCTCCATCAGTGCCAAGGACTAGAGACAGATTCAGAAAGAACTCCAAGAGCGAGCACAACTACTGCAGGGAACGGAGAGCTTACCCAGCAGCAGATGCTCTGGAGAGGAAAGGTACAAAGGCAGCAGCTGAGTCCGAGCTGAGAACTGGCCAGCTACAAGTCTCCACAGTTCAACAAGCCAACAAGGTCTAAGTTTAAGTCTCTGAACCTCCTGGAACTCAGTCAGCATGACACTTAACAATGCATTCAAGAAGCTCCTTCATAAAGTAGGAAGTGCCAGAACAACACACAGAGAAAAACAATTTGATACAAGGCTACTTGTAAGAGTAGATGCAATTTAAATGTAATGTACTACAGACCGAACTTCTGTTCCTCCCCTTGCCCTGCCTGTCTCTCATTCTGTCTCTGCTGTCAGCAGAGCCATACTGCCTGTAACTTGCAGGAATCCTTTTCCGTTATGTGGTGCATCCAGACAGAGTCCAAATCCTGTCTCTTCCTCCCTGCAGGGCATGTCATAAATTCATTCTTTTCCTTTTCTATGGCCAACATTAGTGCTCTAGTTCAGGGCCTTGCCATTGCCTGTCTAATTACTGAGCCTCTCTTTTATAAAGACTTATCATTCCCCTCTGTTTTCTCAGAGCTTGGCTGCTGGTACCATCTTCCTTTGCCTCTTGCTCAGATAACAGCCCCCTCTTTGCGTCCCTCCACTGTCTCTCTTCTCCAGAGACTCAAGCTGAAACTTCTCAGTCTCTTCAAGGCCCTTTAATCCTCTGCACTTCCACACGTATCCATATTTCCCCTACTGTCTGTTTCTCCTGCTCCCTCAGCAATGCCAGCTGCATCCATCCGCTTGTCAGTTTCTCCCAAAACCATTTCTGTACTGCCCCCTATCTGAATTACTGCACTAGACCACTACCCCTCAAGTTCAGCCTCTGAGGTGATGCCTACAAGAAGTCACCCATCTAGGATTCTAGTGTTTGGTTGGTACTAGATTAGCCAGGAAGAGCCGATAAAAAAATCCTAAATCACCAAGACAAAGCATCAGGAACCACTAGTTACACAACAGCTATTTGTGTAACTGATCTTATTTTCATTACTTTTCTCCTGCTTCCCCCTCTCCCCCACAATGATATTGCCATGACATGGTACTGACAGTTACGGGGCGGGGGGCAACGGTGGGACGGACGAACGACACAGAGGTGCTTGACTTACTGTTAGGATGGAGCCTCCTCCTGGCCTTCTTGAAATTAGCTTAATGAGGACAGCATTGCATCCCATAACTGCACACAACCTCTCCACTTCTCTCTCTTGGTCTGCAGCCTTCCTCTTGCTCCACAAACTGCTGCTCCTTCTCTGTGGTTTCGCCAGTCCAGCCAGGGCATTAGATGTGATCCCCCATCCAGGTCTCAAAGTTTTTCATCACCTATGTTCCCATTCATGGTCACTTACTCAGTCCTAGGCAGTCTTTGCACTCATGCCTATGGTAACACATCCTCAGTGGCTAGCAGGGGGACCAGACCCATCCTCTACTCCAGATTCCAGCTCAGGGCCCACCCAATAAGTAGTCAAGGGCTCTTCCCTTCTGGAGAGTAGTGACTGTCTCTTAACCCTTTCCTCATTTGCCAGCAACCCCAGTGCCCACTTGCCAGGTTTGCCTGCTTCCAGCTCCCTTCTCGAAGGGAGTAAGTGCTGACCACCTATCCCTACAGCCTCCAAAGCACAAACTTCTACAGCCACCCACTCTGCATCCAGTCTCCTGCCTGTTCATTTTGCCCCAGCTGAGCTCCATCGCTGAGTCAGGGCACTGCTTAGCTCCTGGATTCCTCTCAGCTGTGGCCCAGCAAGTTAATTAGCCCCCTTCTCAGTCTACACTCACCCTTTCCTGGGCAGAGTGGGGAGAACACCCTTCACACATGTGTTGGGAAGAAAGTGCTTGGAAGTCGGGGGTTGGGAGTCATTTGCACAAGGAGAAGTATATCACATTTCAAATGTGGCCTCAGAGGGTGGGGGGGTGCATTGGTTAACAGCGTAGCTATTTCGTACTAACTCGGTGATGCACTCGACTCCATTTTTGTTCGATTTTCAGATCCTCTTCCAGGATTGAGTCTGGAAACTGATGAAGCAGCAGGGAAGGGTCATGCTGAGTGTGGCTGAAGCTGCACAAGTGGTCTAGAAAGAGAGACCATCAGCTCTGCTGGGTTCACCTCTGCAGAGCTCTCCAAAGGGCCACTGAGCTGTGTCTTAGGTAATCAGGGCCCACTTTCATTGGACGATTGACCCTGAGGGTGGGCAGGAGGCTAGTGCTAGCCTTTTATGATATCATTATAACATACAGCTCTTTTATAAGTGCTTCACCACAGAGAAAGTGATTTGAAACATGCCTTAATAATTAATCTCAGACACAGCCCTGCCAGAGATGAAAGGGAACCTCCTCTTCCAGTTAGGGTGACCATATCTCCCCCTGCCATATGTGGGGCATATGGAATGACCCCTGGCTGGGCCCAAACAGGATGGAAAGTCATCCTATCTGGCGTGCCCAGAACAGGGCTACCACCCATTCAGCAACACTCCTGGCTTCCCCAAGCTGTAGCAGTGCCCCAGCCAGGGGAAGCTGGGTGGCTCCAGCCCCAACCCCAACCCCACTCTGGTCACAGTTCACCCCAACCCTCAAGCTGCCTGCAGCTGCAGCTCCAGCTCCAGCAGCCCTGCTCCAACCTCCGCAGCCTGGCTCAACCCCCCCCTGCAGCCCCAGTTCCAATCCTGGCTCCTGTTCCAAGCCCCGCAGCCCCAGATCCAACCCCACTGAAGCCCCGGTTCAGCCTGCTCCCATGTTTCTGGCCCCAACCCCACAGCACTGGCTCAGCTCCAGCCCCCGCTGGGGAAAGCTGGGCACCACCTGAGCTGCCGTATTGTCTGGCTCCCCGCTCCCCCAGGTGTGGGAATCCAGTGAACCACTGTGAAATACGGGGCAATTATCCCCTTTTGCAAAATTATTTGGGATGCCAGAGTGGCACCCAAAATATGGGCCTGTCCTGCTGAAAACAGGACGGATGGTCACCTTACTTCCAGGGTACATATCCAGGTCCCCATGACTCATCCTGGCATGCCATTCATTCCCAGAGCAAGAGACTTGTGACAGCCATTCTGGCCAATCAGCTGTCAGGAGCTCTAAGGCTTTCCTGTCAGAGATGGAGCAATTTTTCCAGCCTTCAAGAAACAAAGCCACCTACTGAGAAGATGAGGTTCTGGCTTTCCCCAACCCTGTCAGACGAAAGCCAACACAGCTATTATACCTGGGGCTGTGAGTTTGATCCTTGCTGGGGCCTCAAATAAATTTCCTAATAACAGTTTTCAAGTGCACAGGGGACAAATATCTCTCAAAGCCGATGCAGATGCTAATAGGCTCTGCTGTGAGTGCAGGAGACTGGATTTGATGACATATTGAGGTTCCCGTCCAGTTCTATGATCCAGCTCCATTCTGACAAAGCTTCCTGGGCTTGAAAACAGGGGGAAGGCAGAGGCAATTTTTTGTAAATTACATGTGGGATGGACTTGCCCCAGCACATGATATTAGTTAATAAATATCCTACAGAAGCTCAAACATTGATTTCCTGACAGAGGGTCCATGTTTGGACTAGCTGGCAGCAATGTTCCCTCTATTATTTTCTAGTCATGTGCAGGATAAATTTTGTTAGTTGCACCTGGGCATATGCGGATGAGCAACAGCAGTAGAAACACACGCTGCCGGCTGTGGGTGCTCTGCTAATCAGCTGGGCAGCACTGACTCCCTGCCGGTTGGCTGCCCAAGCGCTCAGCTTACAGAGAGCAGGACCTGTCAGAAAGTCTGCCACAGTGTGTTGGTGATGGGTTGAGTAAAACACCCAGCTAGCCTGGGCTGAAAGGTTTCTGACTCAGTCCTCAGGAGAATACACAATGAGCACTGGGAGCAGGGAACCTCACTGCTGCTCTAAAAACTGGCCGTGGCTTCAAGAGGCTGGTGCAGGAATCCTATAACCTACTACACTTCAGCCACCACCCCATGCAAATTCCTAGAGCTGCACCTACCCGTGGGTTGGGTTGTGCCCTTCCCTAGCGCCCCAGATAGCACAGGGCGGTGGAGTGGAAGAGTGGCGTAATTAACATCTGCTGATTAACATCTGCTCAGTGCCACTCAGGCGTTCCTCGATGTCAGAGAAACGCTTCACTTGGCACTTTTGCCAGCTGGCAAAACAGCCTGCGCAATATGCACTGCAAAAAGGCCAGAGTGAGGCTTGGGATGGAGTCTCTCGTGTTGGTCCAGAGAGGTGACCCACCAAGTAGGCAGGCGAGTTTGTGCCTTAGCAATAAGCAAGTTTGTTTCCTTACTTTATACTAAAGACCTCTGATCTCAGCTGGTGTAAGCTTGTATTGTTCTATTGCCTGCAATAGAATTATGCCCTTTTATGCTAACTGAGAATCTGGCCTAACTAATTAGGATTTATGATCAAATTCAAACCAGAAGTGTTAGAAGGCTACCAGGAGTCTGATTATCATGTACTGATATGGTAGGTTCGCTTTCAGACTTCTGAAAGACTTTGTGAATGAGAATACAGTGACATTATGAACCCATTTTAAAAACATTGATATAGAACTAACATTTGAAAAGAATTCGAATATCTTTGTAGATTTACTAGATGTAATTAAAATCACAGATGGCTGCCAGCAGCTAATTTAGAGTGGGGATAATCCTGAAAGTTAAAAAAACTGGCTCCATTAACCCTCATTAAAAATAAAGTATAATCCCCAGAACCTGCTCCTATAACAGCAGGGTCTGTGGTTTCACCACTTGCAGTGTAGGGCTTGTGTGCTAATGGGAAAGGATAGTTACTTGTGTGTCTGAAGAAAGTGTCCTTACCTTCATCTCTATGACAGGTTGGGCCTCCTTTATGTAAATGGAACTGCTTCAGCACTGGCTGCACCTTACTCTCTCTGTCCCAATCTTAACTCCCCAGCCACGCCAAGTATTTGCAATTCATGTTCCACCCTCCCCACTTCACAATCTCCCTCCAAGCCACAGCTTGTGCCATCCAAATTATTGTCCGACTAATACGGTCACCTCAGGGGTGCTAGGTCTGCCAGGACATGAAATTGTTGATGAACAAATGTTATTTGACAGAAGGCAAATGTGCCTGCCATGGCAATGAATGTAGCCTGCTCAAGGCAGCAGGGAGTCTTGTGGTTCAGTGTAGTGCTTTCCGTGGCTGTTTTCCCAGAGAATGCCCGTACCGCTTTGAGTAAAGACTTCAGTAGAACTTCAGTGTTTGCAGCCAGAGTGAGGCAGACTGTGTACAGAAGGGATAGCGCACATCAGGGCAAAGTATGGTTTTAAACTGAGACATTGGACCACATTCATCCCTGAGTTAATGCAACAGAAGTGAAGGGACTTACATCGGGGATGAATTTGCCCAGCTGGCGCTAATTAGCACAATGTATTGAGACAGGGAATTACCTCACACTCTGCATCTTGCCCTTAAGCAGATCTGCCCAAGTGGATTTGCCGAAAAGCAAGGGCAATGTGCCAGCGAAGTCGCGTTGCTCCTGTGCACTGCAGGCATCTGCAGAACATTCTGCTTATGGGAATGGATGGCCAAGATGAGAAGAATTTGGCCTCCAGTGATGTTTGGCTTCATTCCTTTATCTCTGGCAGCACTGCGTCCTTCAGCTCAAAGCCAGTAAATCTAGGGAAGCCCTCCAACTGCTTCTTCAGTATCCAGGGCTTGGTTCATACCATCCTGCCTCACCTGCAGAGAAAAGGAATGCAACTCTAAGGCTGTAAGGAAAGCAGCAGTAAACTGAGTGACTGCTTGGTGCTTTAATAGATGCATCAGCAAAGCACACCCTTCTTCGTGCACCACTCTTAATTGAAAGGGAAATTCGCTGCACATCAGTAAGTGTTGCAGCAAAGAGCATTTGTGCTCAAGCACTGGCTTAAGTGGGGGCATCGGGGAAATGGTATGGCCAAAGTGGGCTGTGCTCCAGCAATATCCAGGCCGCAGAGGCTGTGTCTACAAGGCATCCTAAACACAAAATGAGATACGCAAATTGTGATATATAAATTGCGTGTCTTATTTCATATTTATTTCAAAATAGGCGATTTCGGCTTTTGGGGCTGTCTAATGCACAAGGGTGTAGGAAGCATTGCAGGTAAATAGGTGTTGACAAAACCAAAGAGTAAACCAATCAGTCACATCCTCCGTGGGAGTCAATCAGCATAGTACCTCTGAAGTCAATGGAACAGCACAGATGTATACCAGATACAGCTCTGGCTATAATCATAGTAAGGCTGAAGGAAAAGAAAAGCCATTAGAAAGCAGTACCCCCAGAAACCTGGGACAGATGAAGGGCAGAAGCTTCTGATGAGCACCCTGTGGACACCTGTCCAAATCTAAATGACCACTGTAGATAGGCTAGATGAATGCTAAAGGGATTGTTCAAGAGACAGACTATAGAGCAAAGAGCTACGAGAAGAGTGTAGAGCTCTTTCTTCTCTGCTATTTACACAGTATAGTTCTGTAGGTTTCAGAAACAGAAGCAGATTGAAATTGTCAGCTGGTGGAAATAAGCGTAACTCCACCCAAATCAAGGGCACTGTACCCATTTGCATCAGCTGGTTCCAGTTCCCCTGCTTCAGCGTTAGTACGGTGATGGCTCTGTACCTTCAAGTTGCTCTCCATGGATAGGCATCTGCACTTCTCAAGAGCCCCATTCGTTTCAAGGTGGTTGCATGTGGCCATAAGAATCTGGCTGCACAGAGTAGCTTGTAGGATCAGATCCTAAACCTGCTCCCATGTGGGCAATTCTCCTCCTCCATGTATAACTCTCTTCTTCAGTATCCAGCTCCCAACTGAGGAAGTTTGCTGGCCAAGGGGAGTTCAATTCTGACCACCCTGCCACACTCCCAGCTCCACTCCTGGCCCTGGCCACCAGCCCAGCAGCCCTGTCCAGGCTTCTGGCTCCTCCAGTATTTGCCTTTTTCTGCCTTCGCATCCCTTTGAAACCCAAGGAACTGATGTGAAAGCAACAGACTCTCCAGAAGAAATTGCCAAACCTACTGAGATCCTTGTAATGCGTTTTAGTCAAGGTTACAAGCCGTTTAAAAGAGAGCAGGGATTTGGAGACTGAGGTTGGACGTTCCTTTATCTGATCTTTGGGGGAAAAGGAGAAATCCTTCTCTGAAGTTAAACCCATAATTAAGTAAATTGAACTAAAACTTTGCACTGTACCTAACACCAGCCAACATTTGGGAGTGTTTGAATAGAGATCTAAACTTCATAGATGTAGTATCTAGAAATATCTTTTCTAAGCCACTGGTGGGTTTATTGACCTTTTCCCCCCTCAATACACTATGTGGTTTTCTACAATTTAACAAAAGGATTTGCCTTAGTTATGAGATACCACTTGGATGTATTTCACATGTAGGTTCTGGACTGGGATATCTATAAGTCAGTGTGACCCTTCTAATCAAGTTTAGTCATTTAGGTACCTTTTGCTAGTACAAAGACGAATGTTAATTTTTTAACCGTGAGTCTTGTCAGAAGTCTGGATTCCAATTTTTAATTCAGAAAATTGTTTTTTCCAAATGGGAATTTTTCATATGCGAGACGATTCCAGAAACTTTTCCTGTGTCAAGTATCAGAGGGGTAGCCGTGTTAGTTTGGATCTGTAGCAGCAACAAAGGGTCCTGTGGCACCTTATAGACTAACAGAAAAGTTTAGAGCATGAGCTTTCGTGAGTTAACTCACTTCTTCAGATGCTGGTCCTGGAAATCTGCAAGGCCAGGTATGCTCTGGCCTATTTATACCTGGCCTTGCAGATTTCCAGGACCAGCATCTGAAGAAGTGAGTTAACTCACGAAAGCTCATGCTCTAAACTTTTCTGTTAGTCTATAAGGTGCCACAGGACCCTTCGTTGCTGCTACTTTTCCTGTGTCAGTGATTAGCTATTAGATATTTGGTCCTAGATGCCGCTCTTCATTCAGGGCTTTGGACAAGCAGGTGGATTTAAAATTAACACTGGCTTATTGCTAGAGCGTACCACAGCCATTGAGGATTTTCAAAAGTCCCCACTCAAAGGTAAATTGCTCATGGGTTTGGTGGGAGCTGAAGGTCTTCACCTTAATACAGGGTCCTCGGTGAGTATTCATTTACTTTTCTGCCTCATTCTTTACAGCACCAGCATAATGGGGCAGACACATCTTACACCAGATTGGTAACAACAATGCCCATTCCCCTTTTCATGCCACCCCATGCCTTCTGCCTCATGCCTGGCCCTGTGAGCATTCTTGCTATTTATTAGCTTCACACTGAGCCCAGGGGTTAGGCTGTCAATGTTCTCAGAGAGGTTAGTTTAATATTCATTGGCCATCGCACCCATTGACAATATGTCAAGAGCCCCAAAATGACAAAAAACACAATGATTTCTTGCTAAACCATGGCTTCCCAAACTGGGGGGGGAGTGAAGAAATTCCAAGGGGGGGTGCGAGGAAACCCAACCCCCCACCAGTCATTTTCCCACCCCAAGAAAGAGCTGGCCCTTGCTTCCAGCTCTCAGCTGCTATAAAAAGCAGGCAGTTGGCAAAGGCCCATGTGGAGCTAGCTGCCTCCTGCGAAGGTGCGTGAGTGTGGGTTGAGGGGGAAGGAGGAGGATGTGTTTAGATGAGGGGCTGGTGATGCCTGGCTTTGGGGCAGGGGAGGGGTCAGGCAGGCAGTTGACAGGCGGCTGAGGTGGCTGGCCTGTGGTTAAAAACAGAGGTGGGGGGCACGTGAGGGTTTCTCAAAAATCAAAAGAGGGGTGTGATGCTGAAAAGATTGGGAACCCCTGTGCTAAGCCATGAAAAGCCTGGAATCCATTCTTTCCATGCCAGAGATTAATCTGGTAATCCTGACAGGCAAAAATGTCCAAAACGGTGTGCTCCCTATGGAAGAAGAATATGCAGGAAAGGTCCTCAGCGTCTCGCACTATAAATTAATACTCTGAGTCTCGTGGAGTGTTTTTTCTAAAATTTTTAGTGAATAAAATGCCACGTCAAAGGAGCGCATTGACCACCCTGGAGAGTTAAGTCCTCCTCTGTAGTGGCACAACAAACGTCCACACAATGCCTCCCTCACTCACATGAGAAACCAGTTGACACAGGGTATCAGTATCCTGGGCAAGTTCAGTGCCTGGCTAAGACTACCTACAAGGATGCCAGATGGTACCAGCTGTGTTCACAGTTTTGCAGTGTGAGTGAGGGAATAATTTAGGCCACACATTTATCTCATGTACATGAGCAAAGAGCCACCAGACCACCAGGACGGAATCTGAGTTATGAAACTGGACATGAAGAGGAAGAATAGTCTTGTGGTTAAGACACTAGATTGGGTTCAAAAGATCTGGGCTCCATTTATGGCTCTGCCACAAACACACTGTGGGATCTTATTCTCCTACCCTTTGGTTTATCCTGGGTACTTTGACTGTGACCTTTTCAGGGCTTGGGCTGCCACCTATCATATGTTCAACAGTGCCTAGCACATCGGAGCACTGATCTCAGTTACAACTGGCTCTGCCACTGGATTTCTGGGTAACCTTGGGCAAGTTGTTTCAACTCTCTGTGTCCTGTTCTGCATCTGTAAAATGGGGATAATACTGTTTACCTTTTTTGTAAAGCACTTGAGGATAACGGGCTGAAAAGTTGGACCAGAGCTAGCTATTATTATGTTATTGGTCTTAGTTGTTGGTGAAGCATACCACTGCAAGTCCAAGTCTGAATGTTTGTAACTATACACGATATACATAAATACATATACATGATATCTTGGGAGCCAGTACTGTATCTTTACCATTTTTGCTTTGTTTTTGCTTAGTTCAGGTTTCCCACAAAATCTTGAACTTCCTTAATTATCTCTTCATAAGCCCTTTTTTGGAGCTGCCATGCTGGCTTATTGCCTGTCAGCTTTATGCCTTCGTGTAAAACATGTACTGTTTGCAAGCTTGATTAAGTACTCAGTTCCTTCTGCTACAGTTGAGTTCAACTGTCATCAAATATTAATCAGCTAAAACCAAGATTTCAGATCTCTTGGAACAACTGGGAGCCTTGGTGGGTTTGCTTTTATTTTTGGCTAAGTTTGCTTCTGGCCTTATACTTCCCCGAGGCATCTGCCCACACACGCGTGTGAGAGACTTAAATAAGCAGCAAGTTTAATTGTTCAAGGCCAAATCCGCACAAAGACCCAAGTGTTGCAGATGTAGGACAGAGTATCACTAGGCCTCACTTTTAGGTACCCTGCCACCCAATGGCACACAGTCTCGCTTAGTGTACAATGGAGTCCAGAGGGAATTTTGCAATTGCTGCGTTTGGAGCCCTAGTACCATTGCAGATTTCCCCCAGGACTAAATGCACGGAGTGAAATGAGGGCCAAAGAATGGGAAACACTAAAGTCATATGCTAGATGGTGGGGGCGGGGGGCGTCTGAGCCTACCGCAAGGGTTGCCAACCTTTCAGAGAAGAAGAGCCATTTATTTCTTTTGTCTTTCACCAAAATGTTTGGAGACCCATGTCACACGCAAAGCTATTTGTGCACATGCGGAAAGATTGCAGGTATACAACAGATAAACACATCCTGAGCTGAGTAAACTAAATAGGCAATGGAATAAACTGGCCTCTGAGCAAAGGGAGGCGGGGAGGGGCGGACAGCAGCCGTGCATAGTGGGATGCTGCTTGCTCTTCTTCCCATTCCCTGACTGACAGGGAGTGAGGGAAAAGTACACGGCTGGTGCACAAGCCTCCTGTTCCTGGCTGGTGAGAGGTGGGGGCAGAGGAGCCATTCACACAAGCCATGTACTTTCCTCTCACTCCCTGACAGTCAAGGGACCGGAAAGAAGAGCAGATGGTGTTCCAGTACACACAGCTGCCCCACACTACCCTCCCAAAATGGCGTTCTTGGCTCTGGGAACAGAGTTTGGTGCAGGAGAGGGCTGCAGGCTGGGGGAGCATATTGGGCTGCAGGAGGGAGTGAGGGGTCAGGTGGGGGGTTTGGGTGCAGAGTGGAGGGGTGTCTGGCCAAGGGCTGGGTGCTTCCAGGAGTGGTGACTTGACTGAGGTGTGATGTCCTTGCCACTCAACAGAAATACAGACTTGGAGGGGACCTTTATAGCAAAGTGTAGATGCTGCCAGAGTGAGATGGCAGCTGAGGTGTCTTGATGATCTCATTGGCACCTGGATTTTAGATTTAAAGTGGGGATTAAAGTCCTGTTGTGGAGCTGGGGCCAAGTGCTTTTTACGAGGGGCATAAGCATGCTCACTACCCCCCAGTATTCTTGGTGCTTGATCCTGTGAGTAATTCAGCACCTGCTGCCGAATGAGGGCACTTAGTACTTGGTAGGACCAAGACCTGATTTATCCACTTATTACACCATAGCTACATCTACATGTGAAGCCTACTTCGAAGTAGCCTATTTCGATGAATAACGTCTACACATCCTCCAGGGCTGGCAATGTCGATGTTCAACATCGAAGTTGGGCAGCACTACATCGAAGTAGGCACTGCAGGGGAACGTCTACACGCCAAAGTAGCACACATCGAAATAAGGGTGCCAGGCACAGCTGCAGACAGGGTCACAGGGCGGACTCAACAGCAAGCCGCTCCCTTAAAGGGCCCCTCCCAGACACAGTTGCACTAAACAACACAAGATCCACAGAGCCGACAACTCATTGCAGACCCTGTGCATGCAGCATGGATCCCCAGCTGCAGCAGCAGCAGCCAGAAGCCCTGGGCTAAGGGCTGCTGCCCATGATGACCATAGAGCCCCGCAGGGGCTGGAGAGAGAGTGTCTCTCAACCCCTCAGCTGATGGCCGCCATGGCGGACCCCGCTATTGCGATGTTGCGGGACGTGGATCGTCTACACGTGCCCTACTTCGACGTTCAACTTCGAAGTAGGGTGCTATTCCCATCCCCTCATGGGGCTAGCGGCTTCGACGTCTCGCCACCTAACGTCGATTTCAACTTCGAAATAGCGCCCAACACGTGTAGCCATGACGGGCGCTATTTCGAAGTTAGTGCCGCTACTTCGAAGTAGCATGCACGTGTAGACACGGCTCATATGTCCCAATCTACAGAGTCTTTTAGAACTGAATCTACCGAGACACCTGTGAGAAACCTAACCACATTTGTTAATCTAGCTCTCAGCGTTATTTTTGTTTCAACTGTATCTGGAGGCCCCAACCAAGAGCTCCATTGCGCCAGGTGTTGTCCTCCACTGAGAGAAATTCCTGAGCAGTTTGCAACCTAAATCAACAGGACAGAGAAGGGGGTGGAGGGGGGAGAGGAAGAGAGGCACAAAGAACTGCACGGACTCACGCCAGTCAGGAATAGAGTTTTGGGGCAAAAATTCCGAAATAATTTAACATGATTTAGGATTCTCACTCCTGCTTTCAAAAGGGACTTAAGACATCCAGGCTCCTAAGTTCCACTGACTTTCGATGGGCTCCTAAATCACTTAGCTGACTGAAAATGTGACCTTGTCTCCTAAATACCAGTGCAGTGCCCAATGCTTTGGGCCATCCGGCCTCTCCACGATGTACGCCATACAGCTGCTAAGTGCAACCTGGCTGAATCCCGCAGTGGTCCAGCGGGATGGCTCTTACCACTTCCAGCTGAGGTTGTAATGCCGTGGTGTCCAATACGCTCTCTGTTCGCCACATGTGGCCAACTGCACCGCGTGGGGTGGCGAAGCGGCTGGTTAGCGCCACACATGTGGAGCGCTCGCTGCCCCTTGGCCCACGCGCCCCACCACGTGGTGGGACAAGCATGTCATGGCGGCGGCAGAGGCGGCTGCTCCTGCTACTCGCTCGGGGTCACGGGACAGCTTGCACGCCTCTCTGTGAGGAGGCGGGGCTTGTAGCGATTGTTAAATTTCTTTTGGACAACCCTGTTCTAATCATTCCATTTGCAGTCCTCTTTGCAGCAGCAGCAGGAAGCTCCAATCTTTGCTTTTCTGTGTGCTGTCGTTCTGCTCTAAAACCACTAGGCGGGAGTATCAGAACAATCCAAAGACTGTAATTCCACTTTCTTTTATACGCAACTGTAACCAGGCGAGCTGCAAACTAAATGAATTGCAAATGTTCTGGAACTTGAATGTACCAGCCTAGCATGTCTTATTTCAACTAAATCCTCCAAGAGAGACCTTCCAAGGAAAGACAACATATGTGTTAAAACACATCAGTTAATCCTTTTGTTAATATTGATTATCAAGTCACCCTTGCTTTATTGGCTAGTAACAAAGAGGAAGCCGTGCTAGTCTATACACGATCAGAACAAAAAGCAGTCAAGCAGCACTTTAAAGACTAGCAAAATGGTTTATTAGGTGAGCTTTCGTGGGACAGACCCACTTCTTCAGACCATAGCCAGACCATGGTCTGAAGAAGTGGGTCTGTCCCACAAAAGCTCACTTAATAAAGCATTTTGCTAGTCTTTAAAGAGCTACTTGACTGCTTTTTGTTTTGCTTTATTGCGTGCCTCTTCCCGTGTTCCTGCCTTTTTCTCTCTCAAATGGTCCCCTTCAATCTGTTAAGTTATTTCTGTCTTTCTTTTTAAGTGTTCTGTCAAAATAATTTTCTCTAATTACAGCTTAAGCTTATCTGTTTTCTATCCAGGGACTTTATCCTGCCTAGAGCGAGGAGACAGGTAAGAAATTATGTGCGACACTTTCCACATTTTCTAAATATGTTTGAATCCAGGGATCAGCATTTTTACGGGGAGTCTTGTGGGCCACACAAGCAAGGCTGTGGCTGTGGTGGAGCCAGAGGGAGGAGCCTTGAGGAGCTAGAGGGACCACATACATTGGGTGAGTCTTCTTCTCAGAGTCCTGGGTTAAACAATGGAGCAACCAGGGGTCAGCAAACAAGGTTAGACAAAAAAAAAAAAAAAACGGAAAAGGGAGCATGGATAAAACTTGTAGGCAGCTTTCTGCATGTTATCAGCCTCTCTTTCTTCAGAGGACTCCTTTTATGAAACCCCATCAGGATTTCTTTTTTGGGTTATTTGGGGCAAGGTATAGGCTGGGTGGCCCATCCAACCCTACTGTCAAGTGAAGTGAGCATGAGTATGATTAATACAATCATTATGAGTGACGTTCCCATGGAAGGGGAGGTGGGGTAGATAGACTGGAGAAGAAAAAGTAGGAAAAGTAGAGAAAATCCTCTCCTGAGGGAAAGGACCTCATGGAATGGTGGTCTTTAGAGCCCTCCTCAGCAGACGCATCTAGGACTTGGCTGCTCTTTTCAAAGGCTAGAGGTTCTCAATCATCCGGCCCTTTACTTCCGAGACAGCAACTGCCACCTCCAGATCTGGCATCACTTCAGATCCAGCATGTGACTGTGGACGTCCCCAGAGTGCTCTGAGAGTTCAGCGAGGACACTTCATTTGCCAGCTCCATGGACCAGGGTGAGGTGGTCCAATCCAGAAGCCCCCTCGAGCCAGTGTACATATCCAGGCATTCACTGCAGGCCATCCATCCAGGGTAACAAATAAGGTGGCATAGCTGTTCACTTATCAGAATCCAAAGGCTCGGTTGTATTCTTATTTTTCAATACTGAAGTGTTGGCTTCTGCCACAGGGTGTCTGTCCACCCAGGCACCCCAGTGGGTGAGGAACGTATTTCCCAGAAGTGTTGCTCGGAAGTTACAGTGCAATAAACTGAGCAATGCACTAAGGAAACTGGGACAGTGTTGGCAAGGAATTATCTTAGGTAGGGAAGAATGGGAGGACCATGGAAGAATCCCTTAAGAGAGCCATAATTACTCCCACCACAGTCTCACCCTTTATCCCTCTTCTAACATAGGAGAACTACACTGGATTCTGCAAGGGTAGGAGCAATACCAGTGGTCAGCCCTCTCTTCAGGGCTAGGGTTGTGCCTAGGGTTGTGCCCATCTGGGTGGGGGGGTCCCTCCTTTTAATTCCTCCTCTAGTCCTGGCTGGATTAGCAGGTGCAGGAGGGTGAGGCCACTCCAAGACAAAGTAACTCCTTTATGTCTTCCATGCTAGTGCAGGATTTATATATCCTGTGACAGGGCCAGCTAGGATATAGCTAACAGGAATATAGGCTACTTCCTCTTGGGTTTCTTAATGGTGCCTTTTTTGTTATTAAATCCAGAAATTTATTTTCCTCATACATTAAAAATTACTCTTGACCATCCTGCGTATGACTCTGGAAAAGGAAGTTCTCAGCTACCTGTTTCATGAGCCATCCGTCTTCACCAAACAGTTACATGTGCTTTAAACCCTCACAGTAAGTGTGGGAAACCCTCTTTTTTAATGCTGCCCAGCTCTTACTGATTTTCAGCTTATTATCAACACAGGAGTCATCTCGGAAGCTTGTATATCAGACCAAACATACCCAATGTTTAGGATGGAGGATTCACATCAGGAATTTTGGTCTGGGTGTATTGGTGGGGAAACACAGTCTAATATTTACAAACATTTATTTCAGTAAAGAACACAAACATCCTTTATGGATATTTATAACTCTTTTTATTGTTTTTTTTGCAAATATTTGTGTCCACATTGTTTTGTTTACTAAAATATTCAGAATCTCATGAATACTGATATGAATGTGCTCATACAAAGATTTAAACTGGACTTCCTCATACGTGAGTCTGGAAATCTCTGTAATTACTCTCTGTGGGATCCTAAAAGTTAGTTAACCAGTTAGGAAACTGAAGCAAAGCTATGTGGCTTACTTAAATGGTCAGCTACACACACAGCAAATAATATACAGTTAACACCCAAAGACACCCCAAGCAGTTTGCAAACAACCCATAGACATAAATATGTCAGCCTACAAGCCAGTTTGTGTGAATTGGTGAAATTCCATTGAAGTCAACGGAGCTTCTTTTTCTATTGAATCATTCAGCCGCTCTTTATAGAGACCAAGCTAAGTGAGTATATTACAATAGGGTATTGTAGTGACCTGTGTCACTAAATGAAGTCAGCGGTTCCCTGCTGATTCACACCAGAAAATCAATCAGCTTTGAGTGACAAACAACCTGAATAAGTTAGTAAAAATCAGGCTCGTCTACAGATAACTTGCAATAGAATAAGGAGCAAAATGCATTGACTAAACAATCCTACTGAATACAAGTCTCTCTGTTTTGTTTATAAAGGGATAAATAAAGCTATATCTGAGGTACGTTTTCGAGATTTCTCTCAAGTTCTTTTTGATTCCCAACATCAAGTATGAATGTGAACTGTGAGATTGTGCCCATGCACATTTCCTTGTAAGACTTTCCAACGCTTAGAGCAGGGGTGAGCAAACTTTTTATGCCAGGCCCCTCCTTTCGTCCCTGCACTTAGCAGGGTCCCCCTGGATGGCCCTGGAAGTGAGTGACTGTCTCCCAGACGTGATGCGCTGTGTTCCCGCCGTGGCGGTGGAGGCCGCGGGGTGGGCCGGGAGGCAAGGAGGCCAGCGTGGCGGCGAGGGAGGCGGGGGGGGCCATGGGGGTGGGGAAGGGATGGAAAAGATTAGTGGGATCATTGGTCTGGGGTGAGATTTTAGAAGTCTCAGTGAAACATAACAGCCCAATGCTGGGGAGCCAGGTTAAAGGAGCTTCTTCTCGCCCCACCCTGCACACCGTCCTCCAGCTTGCTGCTGTGCTGGGGGAGTAGGGGTCCCTAGAGCAGCAGCAGTGGCAGCACAGGCAGGGGCAGGCAAAGTACCACTGGCACCCCACAGGTTACCCGAGTGCAGCCTGGCAGAGTGGGGAAGGGGGCGGAGGAGGCTGCCCCACGGCCCAGCAAATGGCAGCTGCAGGACTCACAGGGGTGGGCTGTGCACCGGGCTGTGCCCATGCATGGGGCAGGAGTGGGGTGGGAGCTGGGCTGCAGGAAGGTAGTGACAGCAGCACATGTGCATCCCCGGCTCACAGGGGGAGTGTCCCATTGCAAGTGAGAGTGGGTGGGGCCCATGTGTCACCTGCGCTCCCTCCCTCAGGGCTGGCTTTGTCCCTTGGTAATAACATGGCAACTGCGGGAAATGCAGGGAGCAGGACATTGCTGCTCCCCCTTTACAAAATGTTATGCTTCCCCACCCGCAGACTTTGTGCACCACTGGCTTTTAGGACTTAATTTCACCCTGACCTATTGGGCTTGCAATCCAGATTTACAGTGAAACGCAGCATAAAACAAAGTGCAGGAGGTGCAAGCTTTTAACCGAAGAAACCTGCCACTCCGGAGCCACATGAGGCTCTTGTAGGTCTTCTTTGTGGCTCCTGATGCTATAATTGCAAAGTAAAAATAAGAGAAAACCCTCCTGATTAGTTTTGGTATGTCGGTGAACGTCCAAAAGCCCAGCAATGAACAGCTCATATCTAAACTGCGAATGATATGAGATCTTGAAACGCTAACTCCTCCTTTGATATGTGCAGTACATTGTGGGCTCAGCGTGTGCTGTTCTTAAAATAGGGGTTACAAAAGTATGGTTTGATGTTATTTATTAAGGACTGTCTCAACGCATTGCTGCTCTTGAAGGACTGAGTTTTTCACCGAATTTGAAAAAAAAATGGCTCTCCGGGTTGCCAACCCCTGGCCTAAGCCTACCAAACCAACAGACCACGTCCTGGATGTGCAGAGGCAGTGTGCTGCCAATCAGACGCAAGTGGCTGGGCTGAAGGCAGGGGTGCTTGGGTGGAATTCTGTGGCTTGTGTTATGCAGCAAGTCTGAGCAGATCAGAATATTCCCTTCCGCGCTTAAAATCGATGAACCCATCTTACCCCAGCCCCAGCCTGAATTTGCCTGCAATGGTTTTATCTGCCCCCTGGGAAATTTCCTAGCAGGGAACAGAGAAGACCTGACAATCAGGAGCAACAGGGGTTAGGGACTAAAAACCTCACACTCCTATTCTTGTCCAGTTCTGAGAGAAGGAGAAACCATTCCCCCCCCAGCACCTGGGCTTTTGGAGGTTGGCTGCCAAGCCGCCCTGCCATGGAGGAGGGGGAGATTCCCACCCACAAAGGGAAGAGGGAGGGAAGACAAATAGCTGCAGCAGCTAGACCCCTGATAAACACCTGGCTGGCTAGAAACCTGTGGGAAGGGGAGAACCCAGCTGAGCTGCAACAGCAGCAGCAGTCCTGAGGCTAACTGGGCTTGATGGCTATTTGGGACCATGGGAGCTGCCAAAACACCTGCCCCTGGGCTCCGAAGCCTCCTCAGTTTATTGGTAGGTAAACTGCATAACTCCTGCTCCTAGAGTCAGCAAATAGTCAAGAGATTAATAATATTTTGTTACAGTGCTGTTGTGACTAATAGTTCTTAGTTACTGATTGGTCCTAACACAGTCTCTTTCACTAATAGAGAGAACAATAATAATAGGTGTAAAATGCCTAGGAACAATTGGCTCTACTCTCCTCCACTTGCATACAGGATACTAATGGCAGAATCGATTAGCAGAAAGCATTCTGTTCTGTAATGAATAGGAAAATCAGGAGGCTGTGTTGCATTCAATGCTATCAATCGAGTGGAACACTAAACAGAGAATGCATTAGAAGACTATATGCTGGTCATTGTTTTACTAATATGTTGACTATAACAGAAGATATAAGAAGAATATATCCTCTTCTATTTTGTGCTGTACTTCCAATACTTAGAACGTGTTCCTCTAACGTACTCTGCTATTTATCATATTCCTTTACTAATACCTAGAAATAAAGCAGAATAAATTTTTCTAATCGATTTCACTATATAAAATATATCGTATAACATATCCTGCTGCTTTCTCTGCTATATACTTTGTGTACTGTTTGTTGTGATTACTATAGTTTACTTTTACTAGTACATAGTATGCATTACTAAAGGACTATTAATCAAATTTATAGTTAAACATGTTTTTGACATTCAAACATATATTATATTTTTGTATAAAAATGCCCTTAAGAAAAAAGGAGATTATTAAAAAGTCTTAAAAATTAAAAGGAAAGGAAAAGAAAAGAGGGTTTGGCTGGACAGCGACATCTAAAAAGCATTCATAAAATGAGCTCTGTTTAATCCAAACACACAGCTGGATTAGCAGAATTCCTCTTTTTGTTTTAGAAATAATTTCCGGGGATATATGTGCGAATGTAATGAACCTATCCTCTAGTTTCTGAGCATTTAGGTTATTCCTGGCTGTGATTTTTGTTCAGAAAGTTGGTGTGACAAGGAAAAGTATTTGTGGTTTGCTTTTTGTTTTCTCGGTACGTAATTTGTAGTCAATGCCCCTCCCCATGTGTTTCAGGCTTTTTGGGGTGTTTTTTTTCCATCGCAGGTCATATTAGTGGAGGGATGGCATGATCTGGATAACAGCGACTATGATTGCTGGCCCCTGGAGAAACCAGATGAGTATAACATGCTGGACTGTGGAGGTAAGTGGTTCCCCATACCTGCTTAGGGAAGATCGTCTCTGCATGCAAGAAAACAGATAAGATCTTGAAAAGTCAATCAGAATAATTCCTAATATATCTCAGGTCTCAAACCTAGCAGAAAGTATTTGAATCAGCAGCAACGTCTCTTTCCAGATGAATTAAGTCAAAGGCACTGGCCAGCACATATACACTTCAGAATAAATATTTGTCTGGAGCTCATCTGTTCTAAAGACAACATAATTCAGATGATTAAAAAAGATGAAATCATTGTCTTCAAGCAAGTAATTTTGTGTAGCATTAGAAAAATCTAAAGCAGCCTAATCAAAACAAAGCAAACAGTCAGCCCCTCATTGCAGCCAGATTGTATTTAGTACTCGTTTCAATTCTGCAATTCCTGTTCCAGGTTGGATGGTGGGGGGCACACTTCATTTAAACACTAAGCCAACTAATTCTCCATATTCGTTTTCATGCTTTGATGCCATAGCCCTCCACTTCTATTCAATAGGCACAAATAAAGACTCTCAGATCTTGCACATATATGTATAATACTTTGAAATATGAGTTTCCGGTGCAAAAGAATCAGAAATGGAAAGGCAATTTGTTTGAGGTCTGCAAATAAATAGTTTTATGCATGTTGGAAAAGGTTAGGATGAAATGCAACAACTTTTGACATACTGCTTTAAAGAGAAATTATGGGACCCAATCCTACAAGCTATGTGCTGGTAAAACTCCCATAGAAGTCTGTGCATGGACTGTATGTTCAGGCTCAGAATATTACATGATAGTGTTAACATTGCCTCAAAATTCAAATCCAATGGTGAAGTTCAAATACTATCACCTGGATGATCTCTCCCCTGTTGTATATACCATCTGTTACCCATGATTCAAATAAGTGTAATGCAACTCAAGTTTTTTGAAACAGTGAACCAAAATGTAAAATGAATGTAAAAGGAAATAAAGAATAGATGAGGGAGTGGGGAAAGTTGACAGGTTGTTTCCTGCTACCCTCATGAATAAAGCTATTACACTAATCTGTGCTCTTGTAACCAATATGAGAATGAGCGTTCAGTTTTGTACAGTTTACGTAAAATGCCTTTAACAGCTTCTAGATGTGATGAAAACCGGGCTAGAGGCAGAATGTTATGTCTCTTACTGCTATAAATCATGAACAAAACCATCTTCTTTGGTGTGGAAATGCATTTATGTGGGAATAGTATTAAACACAGAGCTTTGCTGCTGTGGTGAATCTTTTTCAAGAAAAAAAAAGCCTTTTAATCTGCAAAAATTATTTTGACCTCTCACATAGCTGCCATGAAGTGCTCTCAAGCTAAGCAATTATTTTACCTGCCAATTACTTGTAAAATCTGGATAGAATCAGGGGTGAAAGTAACTTAAAATTTCTTAGAGGTCCTGTCCTAATGGAACCTGGGTCTCTGCCAGCCCTTTAAGTACTTTCCTGCTGGCTTTTGATGTGGTTTAGCCAGCTATAGCCAGAGCTGCGCACAAAGGCTCACCAGCTTCCTTTCACCTATGGCTAGAATATTATATACAGTTTAGGATTTTTTTCTCTTCTATCATATTGATTATTAATTATTTGTTATGATTGTTCCTCTAGTCTGTTGCCCCAAAAGGGTTGTTTCTTTTGAAAATGCCCCTTTTTATATAAAAAAGGGAATTCTGTGCTGAAACAAATCACTTAAATCACCAACAGTGGTCAAGTAAAGAATATTGTAATAAAAGAAAACTCCAGTGTAATAGGAAAGAAGTTCTAATTACAGGTTGAATCTCTCTAACCTGGAATTCTCTTCTCTGGCAACATCCATAATCTGGCATGATTTTAGGAGGCTAAACAACCACTTACGGCTGTGGCCAAGTTTCCTGTGGTGCCATAAAGTTTGTTTACAGGCACCAGTCCTGGCTCTCGGTGTTCTGTGCTGTTATTTAGCTGTAATTTATCCCAAATAGCTTCTAAGAGCCCAGTAAGCAGTGGAAGTGTTGATAATGTTCTAGACAACTTTGACCTCCTGTGGTCTGGCAAAGTCTCTCATCCAGCACCAGGCAGGTCCCAAGGGTGCCAGATGAGAGAGGTTCAACCTGTACATCTAAGTACAATGGAAAGGAAGTCACTACAGAATAGAAACCCTTACTTGTGTGAGTAATCCTGTTTAAGATGACTACTTGTGGAAGCTGGGACTATTCATGTGCTTAAGGGTTTTCAGGGACTGGTTCTATGAGAACTAATGATTCCCACTGCTTTGTTCAATGAAATCTTTAGAAAAAGATAGACTTTATGTACAGCTTGATATAAATAACTGTGCCTAGCAGGAAAACAGTGTGAATCAGGAATAATGTTCCTGAAGTCAGCCGTATTACACTGGAGTGAAATTGGTACAAGTCAGAATAAGATTAGCCCTTGCTGAGCAAAGCAAGTAGGGTTTGTCCTAAATTTCCAAGTTCTTTCATTAGTTAGCTTAAATACTGTAGACAAAAAAAATCAAAAAACACTTCCTCTCTGTTAGGTGCTATCTTGGACCCGCCTGTATACTATACTAGGGGGAATGATTTGGCCAGCAGCGGTAGCAGGAACATTTGTGAAAACATCTCCATTTCAATTGAATTTCTGCTCCAGACCGATTTGTCCAGCAGCATGCAGCTACAGTAGGTTAAATCAAACATAGTGACCCAGAACTGCACATTATTTCTAGGTCTTGAGATGGCCTGGGTCCAGAGACCTCCCGAAAAGGCTGTGAGTGGGGAGTTCTTCAATGTCACCTACGCCGTCTTTGCTTCAGATCGCTTTTACCACTATGCTGTGCAGAACGGAATCCTCTCTCACAGGTACCGCCTCTGCTGGAGGCCCTCATCGTTTTCAGAGAAACGTAGTGACCTGTATACTCCTTTATATGCAGATGTTTTCAATACTGTGACTGTCACAGGCTCTGGAAGCATTTCCCCCGCCTTTGGCAATTTCCCTGCTGCTCTCTGGCTAGGTGCAGGACATTACTACAACATACATATTTTTAAGTCTCATAGACTCAGACTTTAAGGTCAGAAGGGGCCATCGTGATCACCTAGTCTGTCTTCCTGCACTCTGCAAACCACAGACCCTCACCTACCTCTCCTTCATTAGATCTGTAACTGCTGGCTGAGTTACTGAAGTCCTCAAGTCGTGGCTTAAAGACTTCAAGTTACACAGAATCCACTCCTCTCTCCCTCTGTCTCTCTCTCTGGGAAGCTACTGTCTTGTCTACACACAGTCTTGCACCAATTTAACTAAGCCAATTTAATTCAGTTTAGTTAAATCAGTGCAAGTTTGAATGAACACACTCTTGGCTTGGTTTTGGAACGGCTTATGTTGGTTCAGTTTACATCAGCTCCTTTCTGCTTTGGGCTGAATCAACATGGGCCACCTTCAGCTGAAGCAGAAGTGTCTACATTCGGTTTTGCATCAATTTAAGTGAACTGATCGAGCCAGTCTGATGCAAGTTTGTGTATAGACAAGGTATAAGTGGATTCCAGTCCTGGCCAATGTTTAGACCACTGTATTAATATCACTGGTGATCATGTTGACCAATGTTGTCTGATTGTTCACTAGCACTTCCCCATCAGACTCTCTGTTCCATCCCTTGTTTCTTGTTTTATACTTACACTGTAAGCAGGGCTGATGACAGACTTTGTCGGGCCCTGGGCAAGGTGGGGGTGGGGGTGGGGGTGGGGGTGGTTCTGGGCCCCCGAAAGGGGTGGGGCCTCAGCAGCCATTCAGCGCCGTTCTATGTGTGCCTCTCGGGGTTCTGGCGATGATTTAAAGAGCCCAGGACTCCAGCCACTGTGGCAGCAATGGCTGGGAGCCCCAGGTCCTTTTAAATGGCTGGGCCTAGGGGCAGCTGCCTACTTTGCCTCCCTCCCACTCCCCAGCCCATCTGCGGGCCTGACTGTAAGTCTTCTGGAGCAGGAACCACCTTTTTATCCTGTGCTTGCGCAGCAGGGGCTCGGCCCATGACTGGGGCTTGCACATGCTACAGTACCACAAATAATAATTTGCAATGATAACAGCAATTGCTGCTGCTGAACAGTTGGGTGGCACACTTACTATTATCTTGGTTACTCATCTCCCCCATCCTCAACCCAGCCTGCTTGTTTCAAACCACTGTTGTGTCTTACCATTTACATTCTGAGCGCACTGGGCGACGGATAGGTTTGTTCCCTGTCCAGCACACTGTGACCACACTTGGCTGTAGCCTATTGATCCCAATATGAGTAATAACAATAGTATTTTTAATGCACATTGCACACAGTATGGAATCTGGCCTGGAAGTTGAAACCAAAGACAGACTTTCATGGGTCCAGAAATTGTTCTAGTGTGCCTATCTCAGAACGCTTACAGAAATGTTTACAAATGTAACTGGGTATAATAAAGCAAAACCAAGGGATTAACGTGATGCCACTGTAATGACAAATATAAAAGCCGATCATCTTGCCACATTAGATCACTGAGATGCATATTTAGGTCCCACTCATGTATTGTGATACAAGCAAAGCAGCAGCCCACCCCTGGATCAGCAACTCTCATCTCACCATCATCTATGTTGTTTTTACGTCTTTGATGCATTTAAAAAGATGATAAATGAAAAAAAATCAGATACACAGAAAATGTTCCTTTATTCTCCAAGATGTCCTTTTTCAAAGATTCAGTTTGTGAGAGTTGTTCTTCAGATAGAATTCTTTTTATTTGTTATATTTTCTTTAATGTTTAAACCTGCCAGTCATGATTGTTAGGTGGGCTGGAATTTTGACAGTAAAGGTGGCTTTATCATGACATATTTCATTCATTTGTGTACTGAGGGATTTTGCATCAACTTCAGTAATAGATAAACTATTCTTACATTTCCCCCAAAATATTTACAGCTATAATGTCATAGCAACAAATTATAGCATTGTGATGACATAGCCACAAAATAAACTTTCTCCAATAGCTGAAAGTAGAATTATTGCTACAGCCTTTCTAATGGGATTTGTATTCCTAAATCATTGAATCATAGCACTAGGAAGAACCTCAAGAGGTCATCTAGTCCCATCTGCTGGTAGGACTATCATCTAGACCATCCCTGACAGATATTTGTCTAACCTACTCTTACAACTCTCCAGTGATGGAGTTTCCACAACCTCACTAGGTAATTTGTTCTGGTGCTCAACGACCATGACAGTTAAGAACTTTTTTCTAATGTCCAGCCTAAACCTAACTTGCTGCAACGTAAGTCCATTGCTTTTTGTCCTATCCTCAGAGGTTAAGAAGAACATTTTTTCTCCCTCCTCCTTGTAACCTTTCACGTACTAGAAAACAAGTATGTTCCCCCTCAGTCTTCTTTTTTCCAGTCTAAATAAATTCAGTTTTTTCCCCCAGTCTGCCCTTATAGGCCATGTTTTCTACAGAGTTAATCATTTTTGTTTTTCTTCTCTGGACTTTCTCCGGTTAGTCCACATCTTTCCCGAAAATGTTGCCCCAGCTGGACACAGTACTCCAGTGGAGGCCTACTCAGCATAGAGCAGAATTACTTCTTATGTCTTACTTACAGCACACCCGCTAATAGCTTCTGGAACTATGTTTTCTTTTCTTTTCTTTTTTGCTTTGTAACAGTGTTATACTGTTGACTCATGTTTAGCTTCTGGTCCACTGTGACCCCCAGATCCCTTTCCACACTACTCCTTCCTTGGCAGTGATTTGTATGTGTTAAAAATGACTGTTCCTTCATGACTGGTGTGTTTTGCATTTGTACATATTGAATGTCATCCTGTTTACCTCAGACCATTTCTCTGGGTTGTCCAGATAATTTTGAATTATAATGCTAGCCTCTGAGGCACTTGGTAACCCCTTCTAACTTGGCATTATCCTCAAACTTCAGAAGCATATTCTTTATGCTATTTTTAAATCACTGATGAAGATATTGAACAGAAGTGGACCCAGAACTGATGGCTGCAGGACTCCACATGTTAAGTTTGCAGATGATACCAAGCTGGGAGGGGTTGCAACTGCTTTGAAGGATAGGGTCATAATTCAAATTGATCTGGACAAACTGAAGAAATGGTCTGAGGTAAACCGGATGAAGTTTAATAAGGACAAATGCAAAGTACTCCATGTAGGAAGAAACAATCAGCTTCATACATATAGAATGGGAAGTGACTGTCTAGGAAGGAGTACTGTGGCAAGGGATTTAAGGGCCATAGTGGACCATGAGCTAAATATCAGTCAACAGTGTGATGCTTTTGCAAAAAAGGCAAATAAGATTGTGGGATGTATTAACAGGAGTGTTGCAAGCAAGACACAAGAAGTCATTCTTTCACTCTACTCAGCGCTCATTAGGCCTCAGTTGGAGTATTGTGTCCAGTTCTGGACACCACATTTAAAGAAAGATGTGCAGAAATTGGAGAAGGTCAAGAGAAGAGCAACAAGAATGATCCAAGGTCTAGAGAACATAAGCTATGAGGGAAGACTGAAAGAACTGGGCTTGTTTAGCTTAGAAAAGAGAAGACTTAGAGGGGACATGATAGCAGTTTTCAAGTACCTCAAAGAGGGTTACAAGGAGGAGGGAGAAAAATTGTTCTCCTTGGTCTCTGAGGATAGGACGAGGAGCAAAGGAGGTTTAGATTAGACATTAGGAAAAACTGCCCAACTGTCAGGGTGATTAAACACGAGAATAAGTTACCTCGGGAGGTTGTAGAATCTCCATCGCTGGAGATATTTAACAGCAGGTTAGATAGACATCTTTTGGAGGTGGTCTAGATGGTGTTTGGTTGTGCCAAGAGGGCAGGGAACTGTACTCAATGACCTCTTGAGGTCCCTTCCAGTTCTAGTGTTCTATGATTCTGTGATTCTATGCCCCTCCAGCATGTGACCCACTGATAACTACTCTCTGGGAATGGTTTTCCAATCAGCTATGCACCTACCTTATCATGGCCCTGTCTAGGATATACTTCCCTAGTTAGTAAATGATTTAAGAATGCTTGAAAATTCAACTCTGGCTATATCAATAATACATACAGGTATTGAACACTCAAAGAGAGACACCTGAGGCCCCAGTCCAACAAGGTGTTTAAATATGTGGCTCTCTTCAAGCGGGAAAGTAGCCGCATTAGCATCAGGGGGTTCTGCCTTGCTTAAAGTGCCTGGTCCCAAGTTCATTGTAGTTCACAGGAGTCATTCCATCGACTTCCAGGAGCGTTGGATTGGGTCCAGAATGAGGTACGTACTTACGTGCTTTGCTGAATGGAGAGCTTAGAGTTCAGGGATTAAAGGTTAAAAGTGCCCATGGGACATATTTTCAAAGGTAATTACAGGCCTGAAGATGCAGATAGGTGGCTAGTGGGATTTTCAAAAGTGGCTATGCAGGCCTGATGCCTAACTCCTATGAGGAGCTAGGTGACTTAGGTGCCTCTCCTGCTTCAGTGCTTTTATGAATCCCACTAGCCACCCAACTGCATTCTTAGGTGCCTAAACTCTTTCATAAATGTGGCCTTAAGACATTCTTGAAAAGTTGGCTGTAGGTCAAGCTTAACTCTCTCCCTTAAAATGTATTCTCCTTTTATAACACTACAAATTACTTGTCAGTTAATATAATTCGCAATTTTTCCTATAGGTTTGAATACAGTAACAATACACTGTATAAAGATTTCAGATTTTAAGTCTCAGTCATAGCTAAGTTTGAAAGAAATACGTCAAATGGTTTTGAAGTAAAGAATGTTTATAATGGAGCGTCCTGAAGTTCAGAGAGATAATCACTCATTTGAGATGTGTCAGTGATTGAGAGTAGAAATGGGCAAATGAGATGGGAAAAACTGTTGACTTTTTTGGAGGGGAATCCCTTTTTGTCTGTCTTTTCTGAAACTTTTACACCTCAGAGTTTCAAAGGCCTCAAATCAGTTCCCAGCTCAACTCACAAAGTCCACTTCTAGATCGGAATGACTTGAGATCACACTTTCACATAGTAGAAATTTTACATATACGTACCATAACAGTGATCCATGGTTAATTTGGATACAGCTATAAAATGTGTGATCCCCTGTAGTCACTCAGGAAATCACTTACACACATGCAATAAGGTGTGGATGAAAGTGGCCAGGGATGTAGCCACCCTGGTTCCATCACCAGGAGTTGCATGCACCAATGCAACCAAGATCCCCTATGTGGTGATGTAGTGAGGTTGGAGGGCCAGACTCAGGTGTTGGCAGCTGCTGGAGGACAACTAGCTGCCAGACTTTTTCCTGCCTGGGACGAGATGATAGTTCAATTGTCAGCAGTGATCCATGGCTGTGGGGCTATTTCCACACAGAGGAAAACAGTACAAAGAAAGAGCAGTGTACCTGCTCCTGTCTGTGGCTGTGCCACATAAAGAACAGGATTACACACACTACATACCCCTTAATTTTTTTTTGCATGAGAGATGAATATAAAATCATCTTTTTGTCTTTAAAAATGGTTAGCAATGCTGCCGCAGCCAAGAAGTTCTGTGAGGAGCAAGAGTGCCCTTCCAGCTGGAAAGATGCAAACGGTGAGAACTGCTGCGTTCATCATGCCAACATCCACTCCTGCCCTTTGGCCTTTATGGTTAGTACAATTGGCGAGTGTGTTCTGTGTGCTAGAGGAGACTCTTTCATAGCCAGGGTCAAGACAGTAAACAATGGGTGCCTAAACTAAGGCCACCCTCTTAAGGCCTGGTCCAGAACTCACGAAAGCCAATGAAGGGGGCTTTGGAGATGGCTACTTGAGACCAAAACAAAAGAAGTTCTGGGGATCCAGCAGTTTCCTTTAAAGTCAATGGGAATTATTCAGTGACATGCAGGGCTGGGGCCCTAGATGAAGTATTTGATTCAGGCAGAAAGAACATTCAGAGGCCAGACCGTAAGCTCCCAATGGCTGACTCTGCATTGCAAGCAGAATCCATCCATGTTTACCGGACTGCATTAGAGTATTTGTACCCAAACGCCCAGGACTGTAAAACCCTGTCCTAACTGAAGTCATTGGGCGTGTTTATGCTAAACTGCAGAAGGGGAAGGTCTGTTCTGCATTTTGACCACTGAACTTATTTAAAATGGTGCCTCCAGAATGATATGTGAGGCCAGTTTACTTTATGAGTATTTACAGAGGGTCTGTTTGTGCCCACCAGACCAGAAGGACAGGAAGGTCTCCAACATTCCCCTCCTGAGATTTGTAATATATTCTTGCAGTAGGAGAGACTGCTTGACAGAGGAAAACACACGTCGAGCCCATAAATTATGTTCATTTCACCCTGCTGCATCCACATCCCAGTGCCTCCGCAGCAGCTGCGGCCCAGCTCCTTGCTAGCACAGTGCTATTGGAACCCCAGTGCTAGGGATTCCCCAGACTGCAGCTGACCTCAGAGCTTCCTCTTGAAAGAAGAGAGCTACAGAAATATCATCCAGGCTGGGGCCATGTAACCTTTTGGCTGGGCTCTGCAGAGCGCAATAAGCATGCTGCCAGTGTGCCTTCTCCTCCTGCAGTCTGCCCTGTTGGCTTCCATCACCCTCAGAATCACTCCCACACCCATGTCTCCATGGGGAGAGAGAGGGTACACTCATGTGGGGGTATTCTACACCCAAATCCTCATGAGCCAGGTGAGATCTGGGTGGGAGTCTAGCACAAAGGTGCCATCCGGCCTCTTGCTTTTACCGTTTGAACTATTTTTGAGTTGCTTGCTTAGACAAGACAAGCCTCTGCAACATAGACCTTGCAGAGCACAACTGCTGCAGGAAAGTGGGCTTGTGATCCTGAATAGATGGTTATACATAAAGAGCTTTCCATGAAAAGCAGGAGCTGTCAACTTTTATGCTTTACCTCAGCGAGCAAGAACAATCCATTTCTTTTTTGCCTACTGTATTCTAAAGTGCGTGAAGAGAAATTCCTGAAAAATATCTGAAATTTAGCAATGAGGACTAAGCCATTCAAAAATCCTCCATCCACCATTATAATCCTCTACGGCTGCAGCTGCTGGGAAATTAAAGTCTATGCAATTTTAATGAGAAACACTCTAAAAATAGGAACTTTCAGGAAAGAAATGTCATATTCCATATTTGCCCAAATAAAGTCCCTTCCCACATATAAAGTAGAGCTGCAGTGAATCCACCCTGAAGAGAATACACAATTGTGAGCAAAATTCTACTTTTAGTTGCAGTGAAGTCAATTCAGAATAACTTCATTCACTTCAATAGAGTCAGGTTTGTGTGTCCAAATGAGATGAGGACAGACTATGGTTCATGGCCTTTAAGGGAATGAGAGTTCTGTGGAATTTTAAACTTGGTTATCAGTCTATGTGCTCCTTTCTTTTGTTCGTGTTTTATTTTTAGCACATAAGAGTGTCATTTATGATTGAGCATCATACTGTCAGCATTGTCATAATGAATAATACTTTGCTAGGTTATAGGAGTAAAGCACAAGGCCCCACAAAAGAATTAAGTTTAAGATTATTAAGGACTGGAATTTTCCCTGTTTTATTGTCTATTGAAATAACTGATCTATTTGGTAAAGGAGAAAGGTGGAATATGTGGTCCATGGATTCCGGATGACGGCCAGATATTTACTCACACCTTATCTACAGCTGGCAAAATGAGTCAGACAAACTGGACTGCCAAGGTATAGTACATTTACAACATATTATGTTCCAGACCTGTAGTAACAGGCCAGGTTCTGCAGTCCTTATGTAGGAAATCCTCCCACTTTTTTCATTCAGAGTTATGTGAATACAAAGGCTGCAGAATAAAGACCTGATACTGTGAGGTGCTGAGTGTTTTCAGCTCCCACCTGCCTATACTGGGAATTGAGTGCACTTAGCATCTTGTAGAATCCAGTCCTTTGGAGACTTCTGTTCAGCTCACTTCATGGTGGCTCCATGAGGGTTGCCAGTATGTATCTAAAACATATATGGAAATGGCTGAGGCTATTTGCAGCCTAAAAGCCATGGAAGAATACAGACTCTTGAAGAGGCTGACCTGTTCAACAGAACTGCAGATATAGCAGTGGGGTTGGGTGGAGTTGCAGACTCCCTCATGGAGAGACAGATCTTTAGTGGTCATTTAGAACCTATTCTGGTAACAGCACCTAATGAGTCTTGGAGACAATTCATCACCTTGTCTCAAGTGTTGATGGTAAAATTATGAGATCTCCATTGCCTGGAAATAGGAAGAAGGTGAAATAGTAAATCCACAAGAAAGGAGATTAGATTATTGCTGTTGAAAAAGTCCAATGCATGAAGATTTAAAGCAATGGTTGTTTGTTTGGCAGGTGGTTTTGTTTCATGTGGGTGTGACCTCTCTCATCGCACACATCAGGGTTGGGAAAATGCAAGTTGCTCTGGAAACCAAAACCACTGTGCTCCCAGCAGTAGGTATGGTATGAAATAAAGACTCCTCATATACTAAACAGGAACTACACTGCCCTTTGTATTAGATTGATAGCCTAAAACAACAAAAGCAATCTTGGCCCTTCTGCAAGTAAATGCATCCCATCAACTGTCTCTACAATTCTTTATCAAGCTACTTGAAATCTCTGAAGGATTTCTAGCTTCTGGTTGCCTGTGCAGGATGTGAGAACTATAAAAGGCTGCGTGTGGTCAAACTGCTGAAATCCAATACCAGAGTGAGCAGCTTCAGGCATGACAAGGCTTCTGTGATGTTAGACGGATGTGAAATTGTTCTACCACAAGGTCACTTTCCGGCAGATGGACGTTCATCATCAGACAGGAAGCAGCCTAGCCTGAGGCATGACAGTTAAGGTGCAAATACAAGTGATCTTTGAACTTGGTGCTACTGTTCATGTAAACCTCAAAACCACTGTCCAGTGCAGTGCTCTTAACGTGACTGTTGAGCATTCAGAGAACTCTGCAATGGGCCTGGTATGAGAACACAAATTACAATGGACTAGAACTAATGCAGGAAGAATTATTACCAATTTTTTTTCCAAACTATTTTGGATCATAAAGTGATCTGTGCTTTCGCTCAGCTCAATGGCACTAAGTCACCTCTTTGCTTGAGAATCTGAAGTACCACATTCGTATAGTGAAGATGTACAAGAGAGAGATACACACCATTGGCTTTCACTAGGAAGTAGCTAAGGAAATTCCCACTGCGGATTATATTTCAGTAAATGAGATGAGAAAAAAACAATTATTGTCTGAAGTTACTGTTTGTCATTGGCCTTATTGCCCACAACGCAAGGTAGACAGCCATTACCTCACTTTCATCTCTTTGAACATCTCTTACATATTGTTCTTGTCTTTCAAGGGTACTTTGAGCTTTGCAATCATTGCTGGTGCTAGGATTCTCAAACAGAGAAACTTCCATGTATCTTACATTATATCTGATATAGGTGCTGAGTTTTCGTGGTCTTTCATTTGAAATGCTGCCAGGCATGGGGCTGGTGTGCTCATTTTGCCTGAAGTTGTTCATAATCTCCAATACCAATCCTGCTGATTGAGAGGAAAGGAGGCAAAGGCGGCTGTGCAGTCGCCTAACTCCTGGGGCTCTCAGAGACTGAGCTGAGTATGCAGAGTAAGAAACAGTCCCTGCTTTCAAGAGCTTACAGTCTAAACAGGCAAATAAACCAACAAAAGTAGCAACCAAGCAACAAGACCACAGCACTGATGTCCACTGTCCACTCAGGTCAGTGTGATTTCAGAGTCCCTAAATTGCAATTAAAATCAACTTTCAAATGCAGGACAAAGATCTCTGAAGCCCTCAAAACCTGTTCATTCATCTATTCTGTGCCTCCCCTGGGGACCCAGTGCTTAGGACCCATATGTATTCACTATTGAATTGACTTCTGTGTGTGGCTGGAGCTGTTTTTGAGTATTTTGCTCTCTATATCCCTTTTTGCCCAGTCTGCGGAGATGATGTTTGTGAAGAAGAAGAAGGCTGCTCCAAATGTCCAGCTGACTGTGGAGAATGTCCACTGACAGCCAACACCAGGCTGGCAATTGCTTTACCAATATGTGTAGTTTGTGCCGGCTTCATCCTAACGATAGTGGTGAGTGTCAAATGAAATTTCCTTTCTCTTCTTTTAGTTCACATCTGTTTCTCGATTGTTCTATTGGTTACAACACAGCTCTGGGCAAGCATAAGAACAGGTTCTCTGCTACACCCCATATCCTCTGGGTGGATCTAAGGAGTAGAACAGAAATGGGAGGAAAATTTGCTTTTTGATTCTGGATGCAATTCCACACCAGCTCTGGCATAGGGTAGAGCAGCCCCATGTTGCTGGAGAATAGCCCACAAAGGGCTGAAAGCTTCCCCGTAATGACTGCCTGTCTGTATATCCTAAGACTACCTGAGATCTCTCCTCCACTTAGAAGATCCAGACATTTTTCAATTCATGGGATTTAGTAGTACAGTAGTTATTATAACAGAGTCACTTACTGGGGGAATACAGAAAGGCTTGTGTGTGTGTGTGTGTGTGTGTGGATCAATCTAAGGCAAATGCTCTGGGATCCTTTGGGTAAAAAGTGCCAGATAAATATAAGATGATGTATTATTTTTACTCATTCTTTTACTGTATTTCTTGAGAATAGGTACTTCTGTTGTTTGCATTCATATAGATTCCTCTGTGTCTGAAGGTACATACATTAATTTCTGAACGTTATGGAAAGCTGGAGCCAGGGAAATATTGTCACACGGATAGGCACGGTTTTGACTGTGTACATCATGAATAACTTGTTTGGTTTTAACCAACAGCCCTGGAGGTGCATTGACTCTGTGTTATGGCAGGGATCACTTCTCTCCTGGAGTCACACTGCCGTGGTTGACACATGGGCTATGTCTACACGTGCAGCCAACATCGAAATAGCTTATTTTGATGTTGCGACATCGAAATAGTCTATTTCGATGAATAACGTCTACACGTCCTCCAGGGCCGGCAACGTCGATGTTCAACTTCGACGTTGCTCAGCCCAACATCGAAATAGGCGCAGCGAGGGAACGTCTACACGTCAAAGTAGCACACATCGAAATAGGGATGCCAGGCACAGCTGCAGACAGGGTCAATGGGCGGACTAGCGCTTCCGGGGCAACAGCTAGCCGCTCCCTTAAAGGGCCCCTCCCACATACACTCAGCCTGCACAGCACGCGGTCTGAGGAGCCATATAGGCACACAGACCCCGAGCGCCGCAGTCATGGACCCCCAGCAGCAGCAGCAGCAGCAGCAGCTAGAGGTCCACCCAGCCCTCCCGGCAGGAGCAGGGCTTGCCCTGGCTCATGCCATGTTGGGGGCAGCTGAGCACCTTCTTGCCCCAGGGGAGGAGATGCCCCCAGGGCAGCAGGGCTCAGCCCCTACCCCTGCAGCACCCCGCTCCACCCCCCGCCTCACACGCCGGCGGCTGTGGAGCTACCCCACCAGCACCGACTGGTGGGAGCGGCTGGTGCTTGGGGAGTGGGACGACGACCACTGGCTCCGGAACTTCAGGATGACCCGGCAGACATTCCTGGAGCTGTGCCAGTGGCTCACCCCCGCACTCAGGCACCGGGACACTGCCACGCGGCGTGCCCTCCCTGTGGAGAAACGGGTCAGCATCGCTGTCTGGAAGCTGGCCACTCCGGACAGCTACCGATCCGTGGGCCAGCAGTTTGGTGTCGGAAAGGCCACCGTCGGGGCTGTCTTCATGGAGGTAAGAGAACCCACAGGGGGAGGCCAGGCCAGGGCACGGGGGCCAGAGCAGGGCAGGGTAGGGCAGGGCAGGGCAGGGCAGGGGGGCCAGGGCAGGGCAGGGCAGGGCAGGGCAGGGCAGGGCAGGGGGGCCAGAGCAGGGCAGGGCAGGGCAGAGCAGGGCAGGGCAGGGGGGCCAGGGCAGGGCAGGGGGGCCAGGGCAGGCCAGGGCAGGGGGGCCAGAGCACGGCAGGGCAGGGCAGGGCAGGGCAGGGCAGGGGGGCCAGAGCAGGGCAGGGCAGGGTGGCCAGGGCAGGGCAGGGGGGCCAGGGCAGGCCAGGGCAGGGGGGCCAGAGCAGGGCAGGGCAGGGCAGAGCAGGGCAGGGGGGCCAGGGCAGGGCAGGGCAGGGGGGCCAGGGCAGGGCAGGGCCACGCACACCCTGCTCACCCCTCACTGGGGCTGTCCCATGTGCTTTCTCTGCAGGTCGTGCGTGCCATCAACTCCATGCTCCTGCACAGGCTCGTGAGGCTGGGGGACCCACAGGCCACTGTCGCCGCCTTTGCCACCCTGGGCTTCCCCAACTGCTTCGGGGCTCTGGATGGGACTCACATCCCCATCCGCGCCCCGGACCACAGTGGCGGCCAATACCTCAATCGGAAGGGCTACCATTCAGTCGTCCTGCAGGCCTTGGTGGACAGCCATGGACGGTTCCAGGACATTTACGTGGGCTGGCCTGGCAGCACCCACGACGCCCGGGTTTTCCGGAACTCGGGCCTGTGCCGCCGGCTGGAGGCGGGGACCTACATCCCCCAGCGGGAGATCCCTCTGGGGGACACCACCATGCCCTTCTGCATCCTCGCGGATGCGGCCTACCCCCTCCGGCCGTGGCTCATGCGCCCCTACACGGGCCACCTCTCCGCCAGCCAGGAGCGCTTCAACGAGCGCCTGAACCGTGCGCGCCAGGTGGTGGAGCGCTCATTTGGCCGCCTCAAGGGACGCTGGCGATGTCTCCTGACCCGCCTGGATGCCAGCCCCAACAACATCCCCCAGATTGTGGGTGCCTGCTGCGCCCTGCACAACCTCGTGGAGAGCAAGGGGGAGACCTTTCTTCAGGGCTGGGCCGCCGAGGCCGCCAGGGCACATGTGCAGCCACCTGCTGCCCCCAGTTGGCAGGTGGACCCCGAGGGGACCCGGGTCCGGGAGGCCCTGCGGGCCCACTTCGAGCAACAGGCCGCGAGGTGAACTCTGGCCAGGCCCCCTACTGCCCGCCCCTTCCTCCCCCACACTCCTGCCCCAACGCCAACACCATGGAGCACCCCACCGCGCCCCCCCCCACTTGTCCAGGAGAAATGACAGCACGAACTTGTGGGAGAACGTAAACGTTTTTTTTGTCTTAACGAATTTTTTTTTTTTTTTTTTAAAATAAATATCTGACACAGAAACCAAAAAGAAGGAGGGACAAACGTTCAAGCAAATCAAGATGGGCACAAATAAAACAATACAACCACAAAGCAAACAAAAAAGTGTGCACCATCAACAAAAAAGCAAAGCAGGGAGGAGAACGGGGCGAACTATTTACAGAGGGGGGACGGGGCAAACAGGGGCACCAAAATAAAGCAGTCCAACAAAAGTATGTCCAACAAGGTGGGGGCCACGTCCCGGGCCCCTCGCCCCTACAGCCCAGCACTGGGCGTGCCTGGCCAGGAGCTCCGCCGGGCCTGCAGTCTGGTCCGCGGCTGGGTGGGAGCGGGCTCCACCGGAAGGTAGTGGCGCCGGCGAGTCTCGGGTGGCTCCAGGGGTCCCTCGGCGCGGTGGCCCTCGCGGGGAGGTGGTGGGGCGACGGCGGACGGCCCGGCGACAGCTGGAGCAGCTGGTGGTGGGGCTGCAGGAGCGGGCATGGCAGGCGGTGGCTCGGCCGGCGCGGCATGGGGGGCCAGGTAGTCAACCAGCCGGTTGATGGTCTCCATATAGGCCCCCCATGCCTCCCTGCGCCAGGCCAGCGCCTGCTCCTGCAGCCGGAGGTGCTGCTCCGACACCTCCAGCTGCCGGCGGAGGATGGCCAGCAGCTGGGGGTCCGTGGCCGCCGCCGGTAGCAGGCGCGGGGTCCGCCGTCTGGCCCTCCGCGGGGCCGGTCGTTCCTCGGCCGAGGGGCTGCCCTGGAGCGAGGGTCCCGGAGGGCTCTCCGGGACAACCGAGGCCTCGCCGGCGCTCTCTTCCGGTCCTTCGGATGGTGCAGGTGCAGGTGCAGGACACAGGAGAGGAGGGGGGAAAGAAGAATGGAGACAGGCGTTAGTGTGGGCCCCAAGCCGTGGCCTTGGTCCCCCCCGCCCTGTGCTGCAGGTTCCCCATCCCTGTCCCCGGGAGATGCTGCTGTGATGGATGGGGTTCAGGGGTCCCCCTGCCCTGCACCCCATCCCCTGGTGGGAGCGATTCTCACTTCACCCCGCAGGGTCTGAGAGCAGGAGAGGTTTCTTAGGCCACAGATGGCCAGTTTCTGGCAGGAGTGACAGCACCAGCTGTCGGAAGAGACAGTCCTTCCAACCCGTCGTGGGAAGAAGACCCCAAGGGGTGCCCCTCTGGGATGCAGCTTTCCCCCTCCTCTGGCTGGCTGCCTACGAGCTCTCCCTTCCCCTAGCCTCTACCTGTGGCCCCCGCCCTCGCCCCCCAATTCCAAGCCAGCTCGGCTCCTCCCTCCTGTTTGCTCAGGGCAGAGGTGTCACCTGCCAGCTGTAGCGCCAGGATCCTCCTTTGGCCCTGGGAGCTCTTCGGCTCTTGTGGCTCATATGTAGCCTGAGTCTTCCTTTGGCACTCCCCCAACTCCATCACATGCTGCTGCTGCTGCGGGGTGTCCCACCCCCTCCGCCCGGGGGCCCCTCGAGGTTCTGCTCCCCCCTGGCCCGGGGATGGGGCATGGCACTGTCATGCAGGGTGGCGGGGGGCAGGGGCTGATGGCTGCAGTGCTGTGAGGGCCATGGGCCTGGTGTCCTTGGGGCCATGGCCATGTGAGCGTGTGGGGGGCCCTGGACACATCTCTGTTCCCCCCGCCCCTCAAGCCCCGGGGTGTCCACCAGAGAGGGGTACCTACCTGTGGGTCCGCTCCCACGGTCCGGAGATCCCCGGGGGTCGGAGGCCCTGCTGCTGCTCCGGGATGGCAGGAGGAGGATCTGCAGGCTGGATTCTGCGGAGGAGGAGCCCCCCTCCTCCTCCTCCTCCTCCTCCTGCCGCGATGTCCCGGGGATGGCCTCCGGGGGGGGCCCCCGGGGTGCGGGGCTTGCCTCCGGGGCGGAGTCCGGCTGCAGGGCCTGCTCAGGCTCGTCAGCCGAGGTGTCAAGGGTGGCCGGAGGGGAGGAGGTGTGCTGGGAGCCCAGGATGTCCCTGAGCTCCCTGTAAAAGGGGCAAGTGACGGGGGCGGCCCCAGATCGGCTGGCCGCATCCCGGGCCCGGGCGTAACCCTGCCGCAGCTCCTTGACCTTACTGCGGACGTGGTCAGGAGTGCGGGCAGGGTGACCCCGGGCAGCCAGGCCGTCGGCCAGCTGAGCGAACGCATCCGCATTCCGCCTCTTGCTCCCCATTACCTGGAGCACCTCGTCCTCGCTCCAGAGCCCCAGCAGGTCCCGCATCTCGGCCTCCATCCAAGAGGGGCCCCGCTGCCGCTTCCCAGACTGCGTGGCCCTCTGGCTGCCCTGGCTGCTCTGGCTGCCCTTGGGGGGGGTCCCCTGGGGGCGCTGGGGGGGCTGCTGGGCAGCCATGGCCGGTGTCAGGGGCTGAGGGCTGTGCAGGCTCGCCGCGGGTGCAGGCAGGAGCCTGCACGTTGCCTCAGCCTCCTGCAGTCAGGGCGGGGGAGGGGACCTTTAAGGGGCCGCTCCACGCGGCCACCAGTGAGCTGAGGGGCTGGAGAGAGCGTCTCTCAACCCCCCAGCTGATGGCCGCCATGGAGGACCCGGCAATTTCGACGTTGCAGGACGCGGATCGTCTACACTGTCCCTACTTCGACGTTGAACGTCGAAGTAGGGCGCTATTCCTATCTCCTCATGAGGTTAGCGACTTCGACGTCTCGCCGCCTAACGTCGAAGTTAACTTCGAAATAGCGCCCGACGCGTGTAGACGTGACGGGCGCTATTTCGAAGTTGGTGCCGCTACTTCAAAGTAGCGTGCACGTGTAGACGCAGCCCATGGAGTGCTCAGCCTAATCTGCCCTGTACCCCACATCCCTCATTAACTGTGAAGGAATGAAATGAGGATACTCTTACTCTGGGGAAGGAGCATGGTCTTATGGCAAAAGCACTAGGTTGGGATTGAGTTCTTCATTCTACCATGTTCTTCTTAAGCAAGTCACAGTGTCTGTGTGCCTCAATTCCCTAGATGTAAATCAGGGATAATAAGTACCTCCTTCGCTGTGCTCTTGGGAGGATAAATCTAAAGTCACAGCCCTGGGAAAAAATACCCTGCTGAAGACCACATAATTACACAAAACCAGTGCTGCCTGCCATCTTCTTCCAACCAATCCCATGGCTGGGGCTGCAGAAGTGCCAGTACTTAGTACCATTAAGTACCAGCACAAAAAAAGCACTGGATAAAACTATGGAATTATCTTCCTGCTTCAGATGGCTACAGCCCTGGCCTTTTACCTTTCAAGTTACAACGCAAAACCTTTTTTTTTTTTTGAGAAAAGAGAGAAATTGCTCAGGAGAGTGTTGAGAGATTCTGGATAGGAACTGGAAGGTTATCACTGCTTCTCTGAAGAGCATTTCCATGGAAGGAAATTGTTGTTCTATATAAACAGAGTCTCTCGTAGGCACTTGAATATTTCACTTTCTGAGAGAAAACACCCCAATGTAATGAATTAAATAATAGAAAAGCATCAGTTATACAGCTGTTAAATTGCAGTACATGTTCCAATATTAATTGTATTAACATAAAGTAAACTGGACCCTGCCTGCCTTTCTTAGACAAAACTCTTATCACAGTGAGAGGGTCACTACACAGAACAGGATTGGACCCAGTGTTTCTCGTAAGCTGAGTGCTTGGGTGGCCACCTAGGAGAGATTCAGATTCAGAGAGATTCAGATTCAGATGCATAGGATTAGCAGAGCACCAACAGCCAGCAGCGTGTGTTTCTAGTGGTGCGTATGCCTTGGTGCACATAACAAAATTTATTCTGTACACAGATGGACAAAATTAGAGGGAAAATTGATGGACCCTGGAACTATTGCAACTAGATGAGCATCTAGAGATTTCCTAAGACAAACTACAGTGGGCTATTTCTCCAGGTGTTGGAGATAAACGCTGCTCAGGTCCAGCAGAAGGATCTCACCCCTTATGTTGATTCACTATCAATTTGCTACTTAAACGTTTTCTTTTTTTGGAAGATCTTCCAACATATAATCCATATCAGACCACTTCAGCCTCTGTTTCCCTTTCCTTCACAAGACAGGAGCTTGACTGACCCCCCAGCCTGCAACTAGATTTCAGTGGAGAACTTCAAAGTCGATATACTAGTTAGGGAAACAGCTGGCCCTCTTCTCACCTATGCATTTATTAGCTGTGAGTCCTGCAGAATAAACCAAATTTACCTATTGTTTCAGGCATTCTTTGTTTTGCAGGGCCTGTGTTGTTTTTCTTTCTTTGTTGACAGGCATGCTAAGGATCTACCGAGCATTCTCTGCTGTTTGTTGCTTAGTCAAGGTTCTTATTGTATAAGCTTGTTTTTACAAGTAGAACAGGAAAGGTCACTTTTATCCACTTTACAGCAAGACCATATGGTCTGATCCAGCCCTCATTCCAGTCAGTGAAAGAATCCCATTTATTTCAGTGGGTATTGAATCAGTACCCTAATTTTCATTTGATCATGGTCCTTGCACACTAAAATAAGCCCAAGTCCATTGAAATAAGTGGAAAGATTCCCACTGATTTTCTGGGATTGGAATCAGGCCAGAGCATTCCCAAAATGCTGCCACACTTCCCAAGAATGTCACAAAAATTCTAGTGTTAGTTGGGGTTTTGTTACTTTTCATCATCCACCATGTAATGTTGAAGATATTATTGGAGGGCAAATTGCTGGCCATTAAATTGCCTTGTGTTATTTTAACATCACTAATCTTCACATCTAATCGACAGGCCAAGCATGTGCTTGTATACAATGGGTTTATTGTACTTGACAATGTTTTGGTACGTCAGCTATTAGAAATGTACCTTAGTTACAAAATAGTGACAGTGTCCCATCTAATGTTATGAATCCCACAGTACTTTGTCTAGTAATGTGCCATCTAATTTGCTGATCTGGACCCTGTCACCAGTCACTGCTGCTTATCTGAGGGGGAATGGTATTCATTTACATAACACCGGATGTTTGTATTTTGGTGTTAGATCCATATCTGTTACTTCTCAATCTGTCAGTAAGAGAAGGAGGCTACAGTGAAGCGGTTTTTTCACACACCTATAGATTTTATATTTGAAAATTTCCACATAACTAATCATTTATTGGCTATACTCACCTCTAGGGCAACTCCACTGAAGCCATTGGGGTTGACCCAGGAGTGAATTTGGCTTGTTATGCTTTCTGCAGTGGTTTCAGTATCAGAAACAAAAGATGTTTTGGGATGAAAGCTGGATTATAGACTTCGCCTGCATCAAGCAAGGTGTGTAAGTACTGTACTTTTGATGCTGTTATCATCAGTGTCCATCCTGTTTTGTGAATGAACCACACACAGAAATATGCCCATATTCCTGAAGGAAGAGGATCTATCTTTGAGAGGGGCCTGTTGCACAGCACCTGGGAGCTGACCACTGGCATCTCCTTTGAGGGCGTTATTTTCACTTTATTACATTAGAAGGTTTACACAGTTGCTCCACCTCTTTCAGCATTTCTAGTGGAGCTACTCTAAGGGCAGTCTGTGCTAGACCTGAAAGTCAGTCCTAGCTATGACAATTGTGTAGCTGAAATCGACGTATCTAAGATTGACTTATCAAGCTGTCCTCACAGAGGGGAGTCAATGGGAGAAACTCTCCCATCAAGCTCCTCTGCTCCTCATGAGAATGAAGTGTACCAGGGTTGACTGTTGAGCCGTAATGGTTTGATTTAGCGCATCCCATTAGGTGTGCTAAAATTGAACCCCAGAAGATCAATGCTGACTGGGGTTGATCTTCAGGTAACTGCAGACATACCCTAAGCCCATATGGCCATGTCTACACTCGCCCCTCCTTCCAGAAGGGCATGGTAATGAGAGGAATGGAAGTTGCTAATGAGGCACAGATTAAAATATCTTGCATCTCATTAGCATAGCCCCGTGAGATCTTGCTTCCGGAAGATCCTTTCCGGAAGCATAGCTGCCTCGTAGACGGGGCTCCTTCCGAAAGACAGGTTTCCAGAAAAAGGGTCTTCCGGAAGGGAGATTTCCTTCAGGAGGATTCCCATGTCCTTCGGAAGAAGCTCCATCTACACAGCAGCTTTGCTTCCGGAAGGGGATCTTCCAGAATGAGATCTCGCAGGGATATGCTAATGAGTGTGAGATATTTTAATCCATGCCCCAGTAGCATCTTCTACTCTGCTCATTACAATGCCCTTTCCAGAAGTGTTGTGGGGGTGAGTGTAAACTCAGCCTATGAGAGCACTGTGCACACTGGCACGTAGGTGGTATAATTCGTGTCATTCAAGGCGGTGGCTTATTCACTTGCCTGAGCAACATAAATTGTACCAACATAGGGAGTGGGGTAGGCCACACCTAAGTGTCAGGGTTTGCAAAAATATGTGTTGGGGGTGGACATTTCCCTTGTAATTCATGGTGATTTACAAATAAAAGACAAAGAGATAGATCAAAAACTCATAAATTCCCTCTGGAAATATGTGAAAATGGGCACAACAGATGTTAGTGGCCCTCGTCAATTTATGATCTAGCATGCTTTTTATAAGTGACTCCAGTGGAGTTACTTTGCATTTGCACAGATGTAAGTGAGCGCTTAATTTGTCCCACTGTGTGTTACACATACCTGGAGTAATTCATCATGACTTGAGTTTTCTTCAGTTTAACTAATGTGTAAAACCATGATTGCTCTGTTTTACACTTGGACATCACTTAACATGGGATCACTACTGCAAAGTGTGTACATTAGCTGTCCAGCATGTAAATCACCATGTCATTTATTGCTCTCATATTTTGGAGAAATAAAGAAGCCAGATCATCAACCAGTGTAGATCAATCTCACTCCACTAAAGTCACTGCCCCTACATTGATTAACACTAGCAGAGAATCTGCCTCTGTATTTGTAGTCCTGCCTCCACAGAGGATTGCTAAAAACGTCAATCTGCTTTAAATATATATTATTATGTTCAATACAAATAAGCAGGAGGTGCAATAGCTGAGTGGTTAGAGTACCAGCCTTATAAACCTAGGGTTGTGAGCTAAATCCCCAAGGCAGCCTTCCAAGGGTGTAGGCCAGGTTAAATTTTTTTTTTTTAAAAAAAGGCCAGGGATGGTGATAAATCCTGCTGTGCGTGCAGGGGATTGGACTCCATGACCTCTCAAGGTCCCTTCCAACTCCATGAGATGTGCATATCTCTATGTTTCAGCTGAATAGGGTAAGATATTATTGCACTACTATAGCATGGATATTTGGAAGGGTGTATTCATTTCTAAGCAATGCAATAGAATACACTCATGGTCACGTTAATAAAGAGTCTGATTTGATTAAAAGCAGCCAAGAGCATTTGTATGTAGAGGGAGGGGAAAGGAAACAAAATCTTCCTGAGACAGAATTACTATTTTAAAATGAGTATTGCAAAATAACTCCTCAATGAGATTCACAGCTGGTGCCAGACTGGGAAGGGTTGTTATGAATTCCATAGAGAGCAGAGAAACAATGCAAAGGGACCAAGTGATTGGAAGCATGGACAGCAAACAGCAAAATTAGACTCTGCTCAGAAGAGGGCCAGCATGGAACACTGGTAATCAGTTGTAGAGGAAAACCTGGAGGGAGGGGGCAACGATGCTGAAAGTGCCCTCCAGCAAATGAAGTGAAAAGGCCTGAGTTTGCTGTGGGATATAGTACCAGTAGCTACAAAGCGCCAGCGCAGTTCTGAGTTGACAGGTCCCTCTTCCAAGGCATTATGCCTCTGTATAATAATCTCTCTCTCTCTCTCCAGCTCTGAGGGGACCTCAGCTGGGATTCAGAGCACATTTCCGTGTCATCCTTTACCAGAAAGACTAGCACAAGATGAAGTTGAGAGAAGATTAAAAAAAAGTGATTAAGTGGCAGGATAGCCTGACTCTTTTTTTTTTTTTTTTTTTTGAAATTTTATGAGTGAAAGAGATATCAAGAGAAGGGTTAACTGTCAGCTAAGTGAGGCCAGACATTTAACAGTCCAATTTGAAGAGTGCAAACTTCAAGGCAAGAGAAAGTTAACGTCTGTTACAATAATGGAATGAAACCAAGGAAGGGAATATTTAGCCTGAATCCCAGGAAACACTTTGGCTATGTCTACACTAGGACACAATGTCGAAGTAGCCGATTTGGAAGTAAGAACTTCGAAATAGGCCACTTTGACGATTATCGTCTACACTTCCTCCAGGGCTGGCAAACGTCAATGTTCAACATCGAAGTAGCGCTGGGGAACATCAAAAAGAGCCACCCCAGAGGGAAACGCGGAGCGTCCACACACACAAGCCCCCTATTTCGAAATAAGGGGCCAGGAAAGCCCACGAACTGGGTCACAGAGCACACTAGCCCTTCCGGGACAGCTGCAAGCCGCTCCCTTAAAGGGCCCCTGCCAGACATACTTGGCCTGCACTGCATGAGTAGCCCTGCGTTGGTGAGACAAGCCTCACCGACCTCGAGCCCACAGACATGAACCTCCAGCAGTAGCTGGAAGCCCTACAAGCTGTCTCCCGCAGAGCAGGCGCCCTTCTAGATGCTGCCTGGGCAGCCGCCCAGCAGCTTCTGGAATGGGAGCCCTCCCCAGGAGCACCAGGAGACGCCCCCGACCATCGGGCCCTCCTCGCCCTCCCCCGCTGGGTGCCCCGCCGACTCCGGAGCTACCCCTCCAGCACCGAGTGGTGGGAGCACCTGGATATGGGGGAATGGAATGATGACCAGTGGCTGTGGAACTTCCGCATGAGCCGGCAGACCTTCATGGAGCTCTGCCAGTGGCTCAGCCCTGCACTCAGGCACCAGGACATCCGCATGCGGCGCGCCCTCCCTGTCAAGAAGAGGGTTGCAATAGCTGTCTGGAAGCTGGCCACTCCAGACAGCTACCGCTCCGTGGGACAGCAGTTTGGAGTGGGAAAGGCCACAGTCGGGGCTGTCCTCATGGAGGTAAGGAGGCCTGGGGCTGAACTCCCTGCTGCGGAGGGGGGCCTGGGTGAGCAGGGCCTGGGTGAAGAGGGCCTCAGGAGAGGGGCTTGGGTGAGGGGGGCCTCAGGAGGGGGGCCTGGGTGAGGGGGTCACACTCTGCAAACCCTCACAGGCACCCGTGTTCCCTCCCCACAGGTGGTGCGTTCACTCAATGCCCTGCTGCTGAAGAGGGTTGTCCGAGTTGGAGACCTGGATATGGCCGTCGAGGGATTCGCCGCCATGGGATTCCCCAACTGCTTCGGAGCCCTTGATGGGACCCACATCCCCATCCGTGCCCCAGATCACAGTGGTGGCCGCTATGTCAACAGGAAGGGCTACCACTCTGTGGTCCTGCAGGCCATGGTCGACAGCTGTGGCCGCTTCCAGGACATCTACGGGGGCTGGCCTGGCTCTACGCACGACGCCCGCGTTTTCTGGAATTCGGGACTATGCCGCCGACTGCAAGCAGGGACCTACATCCCCCAAAGGGAGATTCCTCTGGGGGATACCACCACCGTACCCCTCTGCCTTGTGGTGGATGCGGCATACCCCCTCCAGCCCTGGCTTATGCGGCCCTATACAGGCCACCTCTCTGACAGCCAGTAGCGCTACAATGCCTGCCTCAACCATGCCCGACAAGTGGTCGAGCGAGCCTTCGGGTGCCTGAAAGGCCTCTGGCGTTGCCTCCTGGCACGCCTGTATCTGAGCCTCCCAAACATCCCCCAGGTTGTGGGGGCCTGCTGCACACTTCACAACCTGGTGGAAAGCAAGGGGGAGGCCTTCGTGCAGGGCTGGGCACAGGAGGCCGCAACAGCCTACCCCCGGCCAGCCGCTGTCCTGAGCCGCCAGGCCCACCAGGACAGTGTCCAGGTCTGGGAGGCCCTAAGGGAGTACTTTCACCAGGGGGCCCAGTGAGTGACACCCCCCCCCAGCCATCCCTGCACCCTGCCCCAGCACACACACCTCACCCTCACCAAAAGCACATGGGACACAAGTTTTGGGAAAAATAAAACTGTCATTATTTACAAGAAAAACAAAAATGTCACCTCTTTTTGGCAAATTAATAATAATATTAGCAAAAAGAACAGATTAATGAAAATAATAACATGTACAAGTGGGGACATCTCTACAAACTCTAACGGGGGGGTCAACTATAAATAACTATATACAAGGGTGGGGACAACTATTTACAGGGGGGAGATGGGGGCAGGCTACCCATCAGCCCATCATTCTGGGGTGGGGGTGGAAGGGCGCGACCACCGCTGCGTCCGGCTGGCCGGTCCCCCTCTCAGCTAGAGTCCCCGGCGAGGCTGGCTCGGGGCCAGGAGCACGGGGAGGTATGGCCGAGGTGGGTCCATGGCCCCGGGTGGCTCCTGCTCTGAGGAGCTGGTGGGTGGGGCAGCAGGCGGGATGACAGCGGGTGGGACATCAGCGGGCGGGGCAGTGGGGAGGGCAGGATGGAGGACACTGGGGGGAGGCAGACGGGCCACCAGCTCCTCAAGGGTATTGGCCACCCGGTTAAAGGTGGCCATGAACTCGCGCCAGGCCTCCCGGCGCCAGGCGGCCTCCCGCTCCTCGAATTGGAGCCTCTGCTCCATGAGGTCCACCTGGCGCCGGAGGGAGGCAGCCACCTCCGGGTCGTAGGTGGTGGTGGTGTGGTGGTGTCGTCCCCGGGAGTGGACCCGGACTGGGGCAGGCGGTGTCCCTGACAGCTGGTGCTCCAGTGGTCTGGGAGGGCTGTCGGGGACGATGGATGGTGTGGCTGCAGAAATAGGGGGAAAGGGGGAAGGGAGGACATGAGTACCCAGCCTTGACAGGTGGCCCACCCCCGCCGTCCCCCCAAGGGCCTGTGTCCCCGCCCCATCCATCCCCCATTGGTGTGTGCGGTGATCCTGTGGGTGTCTCCCTCCAGTGGTCCTCCCCCTCCCCTCCCACCGGGGGGTGGGACACAGCACTGTCCATGGGTGGAGGTGCTGCTGGGCACTGGTGGCTGTGGCACTGTCCCTGTGCTGTGGATTGCCCGGGCCACATCAGGCTGGGGTGTTGTGGGGATGTGGGGGGCCCTCGGTCAAGTGGTGCCCCCGCCCCATGCTCAGGGGGTCTGTGCCCTGGGGGGTGCATACCTGACGGTGCACTGCCAGGCTCCGGAGATGCCCATGAGGCAGACACCCGGCTGGAGCTGCGGGACGGCATGTCCAGCACCAGCTCCCCCTCCTCACTGGACCACTCCGTGGCTGGGGTGGAGGGTCCCGGCTGTAGGCTTGGGGGGGCAGGGCTGGCCTCCGGTCCTGACCCAGTCTCCGAGGCCGGCTGGTGCTCATTGGCCGTGGTGTCAAGGGTGGCTGGGGGGGAGGAGGTGCCCCAGGGGCCCAGGATAGCCCTGAGCTCCCAGTAATAGGGGCAACCAGCGGGGGCAGCACCAAACCGGCTGGCCGAGTCCCGGGCCCAGGCGTAACCCTGCCACAACTCCTTGACCTTGCTCCTGACGTGGTCAGGAGTGCAGGCAGGGTGACCCCGGGCAGCCGGGCCCTCGGCCAGCTGGGCGAATGCCTCCACGTTCCGCCGCTTGCTCCCCATGACATGCAGCACCTCCTCCTCCCCCCAGACCCCCGGCAGGTCTCGGAGCTCAGGGTCTGTCCAGGAGGGGCCCCGCTTCCTACCCTGCTGGCTGGAGGCCTGGGAGCCCTGGGATGGCCCGGAGGGGGAGCTCTGGGGGTGCTTGTGAGGCTGGCTGGCTGCCATGATGTCCCTCTGGCACTTCAGGGACACCACATGGCAGGGCTGCTGTGTGCACGCTGCCAGCTTCCTGCTACAGGGTTTCTGGGTCCCTGCAGCTTTAAGAGCTGCTGAGTGCAGAGACCATAGAGCCCCGCAGGGGCTGGACAGCATGTCTCAACCCCTCAGCTGATTGCCGCCATGGAGGACTCCGCTATTTCGAAGTAGCAGGACGCAGATCGCCTACACACACCCTACTTTGACGTTCAACTTCGAAGTAGGGCGCTATTCCCATCTTCTGATGGGAATAGCGATTTCGACATCTCACAGCTTAACATTGATTTCAATGTTGAAATAGCACCAGGCACGTGTAGATGCGATGGGTGCTATTTCGACATTGTGCTGGCTGCTTTGAAGTAGCCGGATAGCGTAGACATAGCCTTTGTGACTGATCTATCAGGCAAAGGAATAATCACCTATCACATGGGCACATTTAAAATGAAACATAATAGAATGCTAGTAAAGATACATGAGAGAACATTCCTCCATTGGCATAGAAATGACTGGAAATCTAACAGGTCTCTTCCATTTCTAGATTCAAGTAGCGAAGGGCAGAATTCATACTTATAATCCCTCTCTCTAGCTCTCACGGCAGCTCTATTCAGCATAGTATCCTCTCTGTGTCAGTTTAATCCACATCCTATGTAGTTTTTTTGTCTTGAGCTGATAAAAACATGCACCCCTCCCTTCATCTCCCGACCCCCTCAAAAAGATGTGAAAAACTTGGCTATTCCAGTTCTTTCAATCAGCTGCATTGCTGCTCTGCTTTACGTTCCTTTTAATGTCAGACTCACTTCCCATGAGAATCACGTTGAATTCTTCCAAGAGTCCTAAAAAATAACCTGGAGTTGGGAGGTTTCACTTTACCTTTCTTCTTTGGATTTGCCCCTTTGCATAAATTGACACTCACTGAGTTTGAAATTGTTCCATTGAGAGCTGATAATTTTGAAGGCAGAGGCGCTGACTGATGTTAGTAGCAGAGACCAATACCTAAGGCTGTCAGCCACAGTCACCCAGTTACATTTTAACAGTTGAACCCTAAATTAAAGCAGCAGCACTGCAAGCCCAAATGAGCCTGGTGCCCTGGGCAGCTGAGCTTCCTGAGTTTATACGATTTGGGAGTCTTCTCCATGTGCACCTGTGTGTAATGTGTATCCCAATGTCTTGCTTTATTTAGATCCCAGGCTCCGGACTGCAATGGGCAGCATCATCAGTATGAGCCATGCCCCCAGCGACTCCAACGCCAGCTGTATCACCACGCTGAGTTCTTGCACAGCAGCTGTCAACGTGTCCAGGAAACAACGCTTCACCCAGACAGGGATATAGTAGGCTTATATATCCGTCAGCCTCTGTATTATGTTGTGTGTCGTATACACCTGCACGAAGGGGGGACTTGCATCTCTTGCTGTATTAGCTGCTGGAATTAAATGGAAAGGCTAGTTTTCCTCAGCTTGGGTCAGGGCTAGGAAAGGCGGGGACTAGCTTGGCCCTCCGAGCACAAGCCGGCTGAAGATAGAAAATACCAATGCGTGTCTGAGACTATCTTTGAATGTCCCTTTTCCTTCCCTTCCTGAGATTTCAGTGCTTGTGGGATGGGACTGCCAACTCAGCCCCGCTCCTGAACATCCACAATGTTCATTTCTATGGAGGTAGGGTTTTGAGTCAGGCCCATCTCTAATGTTGAAGTAAAAAACAAGTACGTTCTTTGATGTAGGGTGTGATGTCCTGTACCACTTGTTCCTTGTAAGCAGCTCACCAGACCAGACACCAGGGCACATTTCCTCTCTAGATCTCTGCTCGGGAATGCATCGCTAGCTGGTAGTGTCCTACCCATACTCATAACCAATAGGTACACCCAGCACGAATAAACTCTTTCTGGAAGAGCACCAGCTCCCACCAGACTGGTGCACACTGCAACCCTCTCCGCAAAATCCCATCACGCCCCAGAAGAGGTGCTGCCATCTGTCCTTTGTGAAGCAGTTTCTCTTTCTCACTCCTTTTTCTTTTCTGTTCTCTCCTTATTTCCTTTAACCTTCCGTCTTGTGTTTTGCTTCTCCTACTTTAGCAGGTCATCCCCTTTCCACAGAGACTCCCCAGCCCCAGTACTCTGACTCACTGGAAGGCTGTGCCCTGCAAGGAGGCAAGAATCCACCGACGGCTTTGGACTGGCAGGTTGCTGCCTTAAACTGCAGCCCTGTACACATGAGCTACTCCCCCGCTGACTTCATTTGAAATTGCTAAGGGTGAGAGGGAGGGAAAGTGACAGCTTTCAAGGAATCAGCTGTTACTTTGTCTCACCCTTTTGTTAGGGGTATGCAGCTTTCTGTGCCTCCACTGGTTCTTTTCTCTACCCCACTCCACTTCCATCTACTCCATAATTGTCTGGCGCTCCTTGCAGAAAACAGACTTCACTCCTCTGAGCGAAAATGGGAAACCTTCTAGTACCCAGGGATAAACTGACTAGGGTTATTGATTAAGCACAGTTAAGTCCCTCTATTAACTCAGAAAATATTCATCATGGTTCATCAGTAGAATACCAACTAAAAATTATTTAATATTTTTGGATGTTTTTCTACAGCTTCAATTTTTATTTCAATTACAAGACAGAATACAAAGTTTATGGTGCTCACTTTATATTATTATTTTTATTACACATGTGAACTGTAAAAAAGATCAACAAAAGAAATAGTATATTTACAAGTGCTGAAGTGCAATCTCTTTACTGTGATAGTGTAAATTACAAATGTAGAGTTTTTTTGGTTACCTAAAAATTGTAAACTGCACTCAGAACCAAAATGCCTGCAATCTACTCGGTCCTAATTCTTGTCCTGCCCATTGCTAAGACAAACAAGCTTGTTTACATTGACAGGAGATACTAATGCTGCTTCTAATTTACAACATCACCAGAAAGTGAGAACAGGTGTTCGCCCAGCACTTTTGTAGCCAGCATTGCAAGGCATCAACTGCCAAATATGCTAAACATTCATGTGCCTCCTCATGCTTCAGTCACCCTTCCAGAGGGCATGCTTCTATGCTGATGATACTCTTTAAAAATAATGCATTAATAAAATTTGTAACAGAGCTCCTTGAGGGAGTATTGTATGTCTCCTGTTTTACATGCTTTTTTCATGTATTTCATGTTATAGCAGACACAGACAATAATCCAGAACATGGTCATTTTAAACACGTTACAGCAGATTTAACAAAGCACAAAGAAGGTACCAATGTAAGATTACTAAAGCTATCTACATCATTCGACCAATCTGAAGTACCACGCAAAATCTAAGAAGGATGAGCTGTGGAGCATGTTTTCAAAGGCCTTAAAACAGAAACATTCTGATGAGGAAACTACAGCACCCAAACCACCGAAGAAGAAACCCAACCTTCTGCTGATGCATCTGACTCAGATGATGAAAATAAACATGCATCAGTCTCCATGGATTCTTATCAGGTAGAACCCATCAGCAGCAGAGACTCATGTCCTCTGGAATGGTGGTTTAAGCAAGAAGGGATATAGGATTCTTTAGTGCACCTGACACATAAATATCTTACAATGCCAGAGAATCAGTGCCATGTGAATGCCTATTCTCACTTTCAGGTGACATGGTAAACAGGAAGGAGGCAGCATTATCTCCTGCAAATGTAAACAAACGTGTTTGTTTGAGTGATTGGCTGAACAAGAAGTAGGACTGAGTGAACTTGTAAACATTAAAGTTTTACATTCTTTTGTTTCTGAATGCAGTTATAATTTATACAAAATTCTATATTTGTACATTCAACTTTCATGATAAAGAAGCTGCACTACAGGACTTGAATGATATGAATTGAAAAATACATTTTTTTACAGTACAAGTATTTGTAATCAAAAGTATAAAGTGAGCACTGTACACTTTGTTTTCTATGTTGTAACTAAAATCAATATATTTGAAAATATAGAAAACATCCAAAATATTTAAAGTAAATGGTATTCTGTTATTGTTTTGCCATGCGATTAATTGTGATTAAGTTTTAACCACAATTTTTTCAATTGTTTGACAGCCCTAAAACTTTAAATGATCTTTGAGATTTTATTTTCTACATTCCCACAGTTCCAGGGTGCTTTAAGTTCAAGGGTGCTCTGGCACAGCCTATTGCTGACGAAGGGTCTCATTATGAAATTCAGGCCCCGGTTCACATCCAGATTTAAATAAAATCCACACCTGTGCACCCTTCCCAGCAAATCAAAGACCCTTTATAGAGAATATTTCATACACACCAGCACTTAAAAGAGTCTTTTTCTTGTGTTGCAGTGATGGTAGAATAGTCGCCATCAAGAAAATAAGGAAGAAGACGTTCACCCTGTCCAAATCCATACGCAAGGAAGTAAAGCAAGTGAGGTACACAATGAAACCTGCACATTGGGTACCACTCCATGTTTACACCAGTGCAATGGAGATCGGAACCTGCCTCCTTGTTACTTGTCTTCATGTTTTTCTCTCTCAAACACTGCTGAAAATACACTACTTTGAACCTGGTTGGGCATGTTTCAATGCCTGTTTTGCTTTTCTTTTAAATCCAGTGAAAAAGCTCTGTGTGGCCAGGTTGCTGGTGGCTGAATAGCCTACTGGCTAGGCCATTGAGTAAGTGGATGGAAGGAGCAGGGCGCTGGCCCCCTTGCCACTCCCCTGCACTGTACTTCTGCTCCAGGAACTCTGGACCACTCTCTAGTAAAGTCCTTCAGTTTCAGGCGTGGCCCCTAAAGTCCAGATTCCCCTTACTTGGAGCTTCTTGGTAGTTCCCCCTTTTCCCAAAGGGGGGAGGGTGGGTGCTCACTTGTGCCCTTCACTGCAGCACAGACAGATTCTGGTTCATGTCCTTAGACAGCTACTCCAGGGTCCCACGTCCTTGCTAGTCAGCTCCAAACTGAGCCAGGCTCCTTACTTTTCTTCTCCCCCCTCGCCTGGCATTGGTTGCAGGGGAAGAAGGGTGGGGCTAGCTGGGCCCAGAGTCCTCCTTAGCCCAGGGGATGCCGGGCCCTCCTCTCTCCACTCCCTTACACCCTGACTTCCCAGTTCTGAAAACTGTAGAGGGGAGACTTAGAAAGGGCATGATTCCCCTTCATTTCCACAGAGAACTTGATCATCCCAACCTCTGCAAATTCATCGGCGGCTGTACAGAAGTGCCAAATGTTGCCATTGTGACCGAATACTGTCCCAAAGGCAGCCTGAGGGATGTGCTGCTTAATGAAGACATTCCTCTCAACTGGGGCTTCAGGTAAAAACCAGTGACCTAAGATACACATAGGTTCGCCAGTGATGCTTTATTTGAAGAGGGATATTAATTATGTATAAAATCATTGGCAGATGTGACAGTGCTGTGATGTAGCTCAGAGGATACCGTACGTCTCAGAACCAAGGCAAAAGAAAGACACCCATTGGTTAAGAGACGATTTAAGTTTCTGATTTGACCTGTCCCATGGTCATTCTGATGCCCCTGAATTTAACACCACCCATGTCACAGCCAAACCCTTTCATCGCTCTCCAGTATGCTGCAACACCTTATTAAAACCTCGGTTCCCATATAACCTCTTTATTTCACAGCTGCCATCTGTACTTAGCACACTTTGATGTTCCAATTCTAGATGAATAAGAAAGCAGCATAGCTGCATTTGTGGTAGTTCAACAGGGAATAGATTAATACATTGAAAAGTCCATCATTAGAGCTATCCCTAAAAGCAAAAGTACACAGAGCTGGCAACAGCTTCTTCCTGTACACCTGCAAATTTTCTCTCTTTTATCTGTCTTATGTTCACCTTGCTTCTAGGCAACAGCAGAGGAAAAAGTGGTCCAAGTTGACAAGCCACACAAACTAAGAAAGTCAAGTACTTGAATGATACAGTAAATATCCACACATGGTTCAATCCTAACCTGAGTTGGGCTACGTCTACACGTGAAGCCAACATCGAAATAGCTTATTTCCATGTAGCAACATCGAAATAGGCTATTTCGATGAATAACGTCTACACGTCCTCCAGGGCTGGCAATGTCGATGTTCAACTTCGACGTTGCGCGGCACCACATCGAAATAGGCGCTGCGAGGGTACGTCTACACGCCAAAGTAGCACACATCGAAATAAGGGTGCCAGGCACAGCTGCAGACAGGGTCACAGGGCGGACTCAACAGCAAGCCACTCCCTTAAAGGGCCCCTCCCAGACACAGTCGCACTAAACAACACAAGATACACAGAGCCGACAACTGGTTGCAGACCCTGTGCCTGCAGCATGGATCCCCAGCTGCCGCAGCAGCAGCCAGAAGCCCTGGGCTAAGGGCTGCTGCCCACGGTGACCATAGAGCCCCGCAGGGGCTGGAGAGAGAGCATCTCTCAACCCCCCAGCTGATGGCCGCCATGGAGGACCCGGCAATTTCGACGTTGCGGGATGCGGATCGTCTACACGGTCCCTACTTCGATGTTGAACGTCGAAGTAGGGCGCTATTCCGATCCCCTCATGAGGTTAGCGACTTCGACGTCTCGCCGCCTAACGTCGAAGTTAACTTCGAAATAGCGCCCGACGCGTGTAGCCGCTACAGGCGCTATTTCGAAGTTAGTGCCGCTACTTCGAAGTAGCGTGCACGTGTAGACACAGCTTTGAACTCCCACAAGAAGTTGTGAGTTCCTATAAGAGACCCAGATCCCTCAACACCCATTCAACTGCATGGGAAATGAGGGCATTCAACAACTCACAGAAGTCCTCCGCACTTTGCAGGATTGAGTCCCTGGGGACTGATCCATTTAAGGCTGTGGGAGTCATTTCACTGATTTCAACAGTTTTTGAATTAATCCCTTCCCAACCGTTGGGTTCAGTAGAATGCTAACTTATTGATCATGAATTTGTTCCTTTCAGGTTTTCCTTTGCTGGAGACATTGCCCAAGGAATGGCTTATCTTCACCAGCACAAAATTTATCACGGGCACTTAAAGTCTAACAACTGTGTGATAGATGACCGCTGGGTCTGTAAAATTTCAGGTAAGGAAGAGAGATGATAATTTGAAACGTGGCTAGCTAATATAGGTGGATGTCATGCCCGTCACTGCTCTAGCAGGACTGTGAGCCAACCTTTCAGGTGGAAATGCTAAATACAGCAGTCTTCATTAAAAGTAAACTATGCTAGAGCAAAGATTCCATTATATTACCTTGTCTAGCCTCCAATTTAACATGTGTCACGATTGCACCAATCCGATGGAGTCAGTCATCGGACCTAACAGAGTCCCAGACATTCTCTGGGAATCCTTCAGCTGGTGCCATCCTTTAGTGTAAGGCAAACCCTCCTTGTAGACAATCACAGTGCCCATTCACAGCTGGGTAAAGAGCTTGGCTTCCGGTCCAAAGAATGGGATCATCGGATGTCCCAGTCAGAGACTGCTCTGTACCAAACCCCCAGACCTAATCCCTTAACCTCCCTCACCAAATTTCAGTGACATCTAGACCAGTGGTTCCCAATGTTTTCACTAGAACTGACCCCCACTCACCCTCCAAAACCATTCGCAGACCCCACAATCACCCATCAAACTGCTCTCAGACTTCCATCAAAGCCAATTCTAGCAGCTATGTACACTTCATTAAATGAATAAGAAAACCACACCATAGGTTTTTGGAAAGCAATTAACAACATTATTGGAAGATATTTCATTTAAAAATAATAATTCATTGTAACTTTGCAGCTCATTTAAAACTTATTTTCTATGCTCATTTGTATTTACCTTTTTTTTCCCCATAGACCCCCTGCGATACTCTCGCAGACCCTTAAGGGTCCACAGACCCCAGGCTGGGAATCACTCATCTAGACCTAGGAGATAGAAATCAGAGAATTTTTATCCTGATGTTCTCTGAACATACTACAGCACCCAGATGCTGAGTCAGATATTGGGGTCCAGATGAGCTTCATACAATGCAGGCTGGAAGATGGGGTGCAAAGCTGATGGAAATGTCCCTTTTACACTCCCCCCACTGCTGTGGCCAGGCCCCAGCATACACTGGAGGAGCCTGAGAGCTGCTCACACTTACACAGGCATCTACATACTCCATGGCACTGAAACTACAGCTGGAGACCCTCACAGCTGAAGGGTGTCTCAGGTACACCCCTTTTTCTTAGGGTACACCCCTATGCGGGCAACAGGGAGGTGGGTGGTGCAGAAAAGAAGCAGGTATGCTGGCGTTTGGTTGCATTGCCATGATCCTACTGTGGCTGGATAGGCTGGGCCAGAAACCACCAAAGGGGTAGCAAGATGCAGCCATACCTCAGCAGACAATCTCACCCAATGTTCAGGCTACAGTTCCAATATCCACAACCCTATTGGTGTACAAGTCAGAGCAACAGGGTGCTGTTTTTTAAAGCAAATCCCATCTCCCATTACAGAGCACATTCCTTTAAACCCTTCATATTGCTACTTAATCATGGAAGAATTTCAGGAGTGACCATAATCCTTACTGTAACAGCAACGAAGGGTACTGTGGCACCTTACAGACTAACAGAAAAGTTTTGAGAATGAGCTTTCGTGAGCACAGACTCACTTCATCAGATGCTGGTCTTGGAAATCTGCAGGGCCAGGTATAAATAAACCAGAGCAAGGGTGGGGATAACAAGGTTAGCTCAGTCAGCAGGAGTGAGGCTTACTACCAGCAGTTGATCTGGAGGTGTGAACACCAAGGCTACGTCTACACGTGAAGCCAACATCAAAATAGCTTATTTCGATGTAGCAACATCGAAATAGGCTATTTCGATGAGTAACGTCTACACGTCCTCCAGGGCTGGCAACGTCGATGTTCAACTTCGACGTTGCACGGCACCACATCGAAATAGGCGCTGCGAGGGAACGTCTACACGCCAAAGTAGCACACATCGAAATAAGGGTGCCAGGAACAGCTGCAGACAGGGTCACAGGGTGTACTCAACAGCAAGCCGCTCCCTTAAAGGGCCCCTCCCAGACACAGTTGCACTAAACAACACAAGATACACAGAGCCGACAACTGGTTGCAGACCCTGTGCCTGCAGCATGGATCCCCAGCTGCCGCAGCAGCAGCCAGAAGCCCTGGGCTAAGGGCTGCTGCCCATGGTGACCATAGAGCCCCGCAGGGGCTGGAGAGAGAGCATCTCTCAACCCCTCAGCTGATGGCCGCCATGGCGGACCCCGCTATTTCGAAGTTGCGGGACGCGCAACGACTACACAGTCCCTACTTCGACGTTGAACGTCGAAGTAGGGCGCTATTCCTATCCCCTCATGGGGTTAGCGACTTCGACGTCTCGCCGCCTAACACCGAAGTTAACTTCGAAATAGCGCCCGACGCGTGTAGCCGTGACGGGCGCTATTTCGAAGTTAGTGCCACTACTTCGAAGTAGTGTGCACGTGTAGACACGGCTCAAGAGAGGGGAAGCTGCTTTTGTATTTAGCCAGCCATTCGCAGTCTTTGTTTAAGCCTGAGCTGAGGGCCTCGAATTTGCAGATTCGACGCCCTTAGCTCTGGCTTAAACAAAGACTGCGAATGGCTGGCTAAATACAAAAGCAGCTTCGCCTCCCTTGGTGTTCACACTTCCAGATCAACTGCTGGTAGTAAGCCTCACCCCTGCTGACTGAGCTAACCTTGTTATCCCCACCCTTGCTCTGGCTTATTTATACCTGGCCCTGCAGATTTCCAAGACCAACATCTGATGAAGTGAGTCTGTGCTCACGAAAGCTCATGCTCAAAACTTTTCTGTTAGTCTATAAGGTGCCACAGGACCCTTCGTTGCTGTTACAGATCCAGACTAACACGGCTACCCCTCTGATACATAATCCTTACTGAGCACTTGTTCCCTTCTTCTTTCCACAAAAGACTATGGATTACAATCCTACAGAAGAGAGGATTTTTGTGAAGTTGCTGGGACATATCAACAGCATTTAGTACAGATTTACTTGGCTCCTGAGGCCCATTCATTGAAGGACTTTGTTCCCACATCCATGGCAGATGTGTACAGGTGATGATACATTTTTCCCTCTCTCTCTCTCTCTCCCTCTCTCTCCCCGCTCCCCCTCTCGCCCCCTCCCTCTCCCTCTCCCTCCCTCTTTCCCCTCACGCCCATCCCCCAGTAATCAAACTGTCTTCAATAATAATTTGACTAAATTCCAAAATGATACTGGGGTGAACTTGGTGGAGTCTGATTAAAAATTGATCAATTTGTATTTAGAGAATAATTTAGATGCACGGATCTGCCCTTTCAAGATAGGAAGCCAAATTCTCAACTAACTAATGCTACTGTTAATTCAGAGCAACTCCTCTTGCTTTTATGGATCGTCTCTGGATTTGCATCAGTGTAAGTGAAATAAAAGAACTAGCCCTTAGTCTATGTTTTTTCTTTAAAAAATATCACTTCCTCCTTTGTGTTTTCCTTTTTGAAAAAAAATATGACGTAACTAATGGCAATGTACTAAGAGTTAAAATAGGAGCAGTTTTCCAGTGTGTCAGCAAAACGCATCCATAATATATTTCCATATGTGGTCAGAACAGAGTATTTTTGCTGAATACACTGGATAGATGCATTTTGTATAGAGAGAAAAAGCAGCCACACAGAGGAAAAGAATGTGCTTGAGTGATTCTGTGCCTTTCTTTCTGAACAAGCCCAGAGGGCAGTACTTTGCAATCACTCAGTGACCCAGAGGATGCTGTCATTCCAGATTTTAATCTGCCCCTCCTTCTATTCAAGCATGTCCGCAGTTTCCTAGAAAGATTGCAAGACACAAGAATGGAGCTGTGGATAAGGCATGGAATTAGAAACTGGTTTACTACCTTGTTCTATCACAAAATTCCTGTGTAACCTTGAGCAGGTCATTCATCCCCTCTTCTGTATCCAATTTTGGGACACAGTCTTCTTAGACTGAGATCTTTGTGGAAGGGATTGTCTCGTACGTAGTTTTTTAAATGCTTAGGACAATGGAGCCCTGATCTAGACTGGGGGTTTTAGGTACTACTGGAACACAAATTATAAATAATTAGGACTAGTGACAGAATACAGGCTATGACACCTTCAGTATGCAGCAGTCTGCTGTTGCATTTCCATCTCTTCCGACCCAGCCAGACATTGGAGCAACAAGGAATGTGTAAGACACCAAAGCACTTTACCTGTGGAAGAAATGCATTCATGCTATTTGTTAATTAAAAAACTGTATTCTAAGGAGACAGACAATTCTAAAACAACCTCTGACCTCTAGGGCACAGTTTAATCTGGCCCAGGAAGGCCCTGACCAGACATTTGCCTTCAGATAGTGGTTTGGGGACATTTTTAGAATTAGTTGCTAACTGTGACAGAGAGAACCTCACCTGTGAGGGACAGGTAGGGTGCCTCACCTCTGCTTAGCACTGTCTCTTGGTGGTTCCAGGGCTCAGCTTGGTCAGACAGACAACACTTCTAGTAGTTATTCCCAATCTTATCTACAGACACTCTCTTGCTACAGGAACTAGGGCATCCTTTTCCTTATTCACACCTCTGGGCAGGACACTACTGTGGTTTCATTTCACATTGTGGGGCTATGGGGGAGTGGAAGGAGTGGCATGGGCAGGCAGAAGGAAGGCATGTCAAGGTTTTGACCTATGAAGAAGGACTGAGGGGGTTGGGCTTCTCTAGTTTACAGAAGAGAAGACTGGGGGGTGATTTAATAGCAGTCTTCAACTTCCTGAAGGGGAGCTCTGAAGAGGATGGAGAGAAACTGTTCTTGGTCGTGGCAGATGGCAGAACAAGGAGCAATGGCTTGAAGTTACAGAAGGAGAGGAGTAGGTTGGTTATTAGGAAAAACTACTTCACCAGGAGGGTGATGAAGCACTGGAATGCGTTGCCTAGAGAGGTGGTAGATTCTCCATCTCTAGAGGTTTTTAAGACCTGGCTTGACAAGGTCCTGGCTGGGATGACTTAGTTGTGGTAGATCCTGCTTGAAGCATGGGGCTGGACTAGATGGCCTCCTGAGTTCCCTTCCAGCCCTATGATTGTAAGGTTCCTGCTGTAACTGTCTTCTGCTTTACAAAGCCACACCCACAACAGTATGTGAAGGAATCTGGATCCAACCTCCACTCCATCTTCCAGCTCAGAGACCCTCTGCTCAGCAGCCAAGATCTGTCCTCTGTCCCCAGCCCTCCACTCTCTTCTGGATTTGCCAGTTTCTTCACTCACTCCTTCCAGGGAGTCATTTCAGGCAATTGATCTCTCTAGGCTAAAACACTTCTCCCAAGGAATAGCTATAGACTTATCTCTGGGGCCTCCATTGCTTCTGATTGTCTTTGGTAGACAACCCGCCTGTCCCTCACCGGTGAGGTTCTCTCTAATTAGATGTTTCCAGCTCAAGCTCCCCCATTTGCAACCTAATTAGCTGATCCACCTGGCCTAACTGAGCTTCTGCATGGCCAGGTGGGGAAGTCTACCCCATCTTGCTATGAGAAAATAATTTCACTTAATTTCTCCCCATCTTATTGTCAAACACCCAGCAAACAGGAAAAATTCAGTTCAGATACTTGTTAGTTCATATGTCATGGATTCCTGCATAGTGCTTACACAGAATCATGATCGTCTTATCCTGAGGCCCATCAGGTCTCTGCTAACGGCTTGTCGCCATTTCCAGACAGTTTTAACTTCAGTGGGTGGTTTTGAAAATCTTGCCAGGTGCCTGTCTGCGTTTTTAGGTGCCGGAATACTTTCACAGATCTGGCCCCAAATGGCCTGGCCTTCCGATGACTGAAGCAATGCCGTTCTGTTTCTGCGCAAAGCCTCACTACAGCTTCATTGCACCCACACTTCCAGCGCACCCTGCAAGCAGGCGTGGGGCAGGAGTGTCTCATGCATCTTGTTTTGCCACTGCCTCACATCCAAAAAGCGTCATGTTTCCCAGTAATGCCAGCTTAATTTTATATGCATTCAGCTTGCTGCACTCATTAGAGACAAAGTGCTCCATTGTAGGCTACTTTGCCTTCAATTTGACACGTCTTGCCACAGCTTTCCCTTAAAACAGTGTCAGTTGGTACCTTACTTGTGTCTTAGGCAGCTGAACACACCAGTGAACTTAACGGATTACTGAGGTGCCTGTTATAGTATAGCCTGGCAACCCCAAGTACCTGTGAAGTCTGTCTTTGCTACACTGTGGATAACTTTACCTTGGGTGAAATCAGAATGAGGTTTGTAGCACCAGAATGCCGAAGCAATCCAGCAGGAAAGTCCTGCAAATGAGATGGCACCTGCAGTATTGCAAGGTCTGCCCCTCTAGCCCAGGTTCACTGGTGCTTGGCATCTATCCTGCCAAGAAACTGGAGTTTGTCATTCAGAGCAGCTGCTAAGCCATCCCACCGTGCGAACATGCACCACTGGCCAAAACACCACGGGCTCAGTCTGCCAGTCCTTAGCCATCCGAAAGGTCCGCTGATTAAGTTGAGAATTTGACCCAAATATGGATGGAGCAGAGACTGCAATCACTGAATCAATCAATGGGGAGTGAGGGAGAAAATGTGCAAAAAATGTTGTCCAGTTCTACAAATGGCTCCGTATGCAATACAGTCAGTATGGTTGTTTATCTCTACTGTTACAGTTATTCCATCATTTTACTGGAGATCGCAACGAGGAGTGATCCTGTGCCGGTAAGTTGAAGAGCTCTTTGTGAAGTTCCTCTTAATTGTGATGCCGCTGCCATTGAAAGTATTCTCAGAACTCCCGCTGACTTCAGCTGGATCAGGACTGGTCTCACAGTACTGTGTTCGCAATGAGGTATATGCCTGTCAAGGGCCAAAATCTTCAGTGCTTACTCAGGGATAGATCTTGATTTCAGTGACACTGGTTTAAATCCTGTTCCAGTGGAGCCATGCTACCAATTTAAGATTCCTCCTGGCAGCACCAGCCCCTGGGGTCCCCGGGAGAAATGCAGTGGAAAAAAATACTACAGTTTCTGCTCTTTTCTTTTTTCTGGGTGTGCTGTGTGGGGCTGAAGTGGGGATGAGGTATGTCCCTCCCAGCCTTACCCTGGTGCTGCGCAGCCCTCCTTTGGCCTGCTCAGTTTCCAGTCCTCCTGCAGTATAGACCCTGACCCTACAAAGTGCCTTGATGGGATACAAATCGGGGCAGGGAACCAGTTGAATCCCTATCCATGGAGAAGTAGTTGTTTGTACATAAATCTCGAGGTAAATGATCTTTGTCAAACTGTTGGCATAAAGGATGTGCATCAAAACCAATGTAAGGTGACCTAAAAAGCACTCATGTCACAACTCTGGCTCCATACAATGATATTGCAGTGGCCCAGTGTGGTCCTTCCAGCATCATCAGTCGGTTTGCCAGGGGTTTGCAAGGGCCTCTGGCAGTGCCAGTCAGCACCACTGACTGAGTCTTTTGAAGTCCATTCAGCAGTGTAGCAGGGCTGAGGTAAGTTCTCAACCCATCATGGCTCCTGAAAGCAGTGGCATGGCCTTCCTCTGGCTCCTACACGTAGGGGCAACCGGGGATACCGCATACTGTCGCTGGCCCCAGTGCCAGCTCTGTAGCTCCCTCTGGCTGGTACCCATGGCCAATGGGAGCTGCAGGGGTGTCCCCTGGGGACAGGGCAGTGCCAGAGCCTCAAGGCAGACCTACAGGTAGGAGCCAGAGGGGGAACATGCTGCTGCTTCTGGGAGTTGTTTGAGGTAAGAACTGCTGGAACCTGAACTCCTGAGATCCCCCTTCCCACGCTGACACCCCTCCCATATTTTGGATCCTTCGGTCCCAGCCTAGAGCCCCTCATGCACCCCAAACCTGTCATGCCCAGTCCCATCCCAGAGCCTGTTCCCTCAGCCAAACCTCACCCCCTTTGCACCTCAGTGACCTGCCCCAGCTGACCCACGCAACCCCTCAGTCCCAGCCCAGAACACCTTCCTCCACCCCAAAGTCCTCAACCCCAGCTCCTCCCTAGAGACTGCACCCTGCCCAGAGGCCTCACACACACGTACACATTCCAACCCCCGCCACAGCCCAGCCCCCTCCTGCGCTCTGAAACTTTGAGTTCTGGGCCCAGCCCAGAATCCACACCTCCATTGGGACTTCCCACCCCCTCCCACCCCAACTCTCTGTCTCCACCTGCAGCCTCCTGCCATACACTGAACCCCTTGTCTCCACCCCTCATCCTGGAGCCCCCTCATACACCTCAAGCCCCTCACACCTGACCCCACACCCAAGCCCGCACCCCCTCTTTCATCCCAACCTACTGCCTCAGACTGGAGTCCCCTCCTGCACCTTGGGCTCCTCATTTCTGGCCCCACCTTAGAGCTTGCATCCCAAGCTGGAGCTCTCACCCCATCCCACACCCCAGTTCCCTGAGCCAGCCCAGTGAAAACGAACACATGAGTGAGGGTGGGGAGTGCAAGCAACTGAGGCAGGATTGAGTGAGCAGGGGTGGGGCCTCAGAGAATGGGTGGGGCAAAGGCAGGGCCCTGGAGAAGAAGTGGGGCTAGGGTGTTTGGCTCTGTGCGAGGAGGAAGTTGGCAATACTGTTCCTAAGGGGCTGTGGAACTTGCAGTGTCTGAGGTTTTCAGTCATTTCAAGAGCTGCTCTCCTTGCATCTAGCTTGAGCTCAGATCGTGTCAGCTGAGTGAGAGCTTGCAGACAGCCGTCTGGGCTAGCGTGAGAGATGTAGGCCTCTTCCGTACTCAGACATGAAAGCCCTGAGCTGGAACATTTCCAAGGGAGAGGACAACAGAAGGGTTCTGTACAGGAAGTGACAGGCAAAAATATGCCCCAAACATATTACAAGAGTAGTGTATTTTCAGCATGGTGGATGAGAAACTTTCCAGTTATTCTCTCTTTCATTGATTGCTGTATTCAGTAATTTGCATAATTAACATTGATTTCGTTCCTCTGCTGCTCCCCTTCCTGTTCTCTTCTTCCAACGATGTTTTCTAGAAGGATGATTCTCGTTCAGTGGAACATTCCTCCTGTCTACCTCTGACAGAATTAATTTCAGGAAAGTCTGAGAATTCCTGCCCATGTCCTACAGACTACGTGGAGGTAAATAAGGTGATATAGTCTCTCATGCAGAAGTTTTTATTCAGGTGAATTGAAGATTACAGGCACATGACAATGATTTTGGTGCCATATTTCTTTCAGGAACATAGGCCTTTCCTTTAAGTTAAAAACCCAGGTAATGCAAAGGCAGGGTTACACTTTTTAAGTAACTAGCAGTCTTGTGGCACCTTAGAGAAGAACAAGGTTATCAGGTCATGAATTTTCATGGGTAAAACCCACCCATCTGATTAAGTGGGTTTTACCCATGACAGCTCATGAGCTAATAAATTTGTTAGTCTCTCAGGTACCACAGGACTGCTTGCTGGTTTTGAAGTTACAGACTAACATGGCCACCCCTCTAAGACTTCTTAAGCCAAGCACTATAAAGTGTTCTCTAGCTTTAGACTCTGTCTATACCAGTGTTTATAAAACTATGTTCCATGGAACACAGGTGTTCCATGACAACTTGCAGGTGTGCTGCTAGCGTTTGGAAAAATAATTCAAACTTTTACAATAAATAGCCAGTTTATGATGGTAACTGTAATGGAAAATACCGAAACATAATTTTATTTCTACATCTCAGGAGAGAGACTGTAGTCTGGCAACACAGCAGGGTTGACTAACATTGCGCTAGCCTCCCCACTCCTCTAATCGACTTCTCCTATCTACATAGGAGTGTAGCAGCTAGCAACAATGTGTGGCGCATGCGCTATGCCAGTGTGGTGGTTACACTAGCAGTTGGCTGCTTGATGTCAGCCAATACACGTCTGGCTTGTGATGAGTTATTTTCATAAGTGTTCCACATAAAAAATATTACTGTCTGGTGTTGTGTGGTCCCAAATGCCATTTCAACACATGCCACTTTCAAAGTGGCATGCTAATAAATGGCCCGAAATATGCTAATGAGGTGCAGATGCAAATTCCCTGTGCCTCATTAGCATAAGGTCACATGATTTGGAGTCTGGAGGACGTTCTTCCTGACTTCAAAATGCCATTCAGAAGCGTGGCCCCAGGGTTTCTTCCAGACGGAAGTCCTTCTTCCGGAGGCCCCTTCTCCCCAAAAGTTTTCAGGAAGAAGGGGCCTCCAGAAGAAGGACTTCCTTCCGGAAGACCCTCCCAGGGGCCGCGCTTCTAAATGGCATTTTGGAGTCTGGAAGAACGTCTTCCAGACTCCAAATCATATGACTTTATGCTAATGAGGTGCAGGGAATTTGCATCTGTGTCTCATTAGCATATTTGGGCCGTTCATTAGCATGTCACTTTCTTTGAAAGTGGCATGTGTAGAAATGGTCAAAAAGTTTAAGAAACACTGATCTACACTATACTGATTTAATGCTGCTGAAAGTTGGACAATGTAAATACTGTTTGATGGCACTTTTGTTGATAAAATATTTCTGTCACTTAAAAGTGGTGTTTGTTGAGGAGAGAGGGCAGCACATGCTGCAGCAAAACTTGTTTTTTTGTGGGACATAAGGGGGAATTTAAGCACCTGTGAATGACAAAAACTTTGTCAGTCATTGGCCAGCATAGAAAAAGCCATTACACGTACGTCTGCACTTACGATGCTTCGGTGGTACTGCTGCAGTGCTCCATTGTACACGGTCACATCAGTAATGTGAGGGATTCTCCCGTCACCGTGGTTAATCCACCTCCCAGTAAGTGATAGTTTGCTCGGTGGAAGAATTCTTTCATCAACTGAGCAGTGATTACTGCAGAATGATTCTCTCTCTCCAGGGTTTGGATTTTTCACACCTCTGAGAAATGTGACAATGTGAATGTAAGCATTCGGTGTGACCAGGCCAATGAAGGAGCCATTATTCTGTCCACTGGAGATTTTCAGTTTGCCCCTCAAAAGTTTCAGGGCTGTTATGTTTTCAGTATTCAGGCATTGGGATATAATAGCTTTTGATTTTGTTATCAAGTGTCAAGTTCATCGACATATCAGTGGAGCTCTCCTGTGAGCTTTTGAAAACCAGTTGTTAGTAAATTAAGGTATGTCTCAGTTAATGTCTGCTTTTTAAATGAGATTAAAGTTCTGATTCTCATGAACGCTAAGTGCTGACTGGCACACACAATTATGCCAGTTTACAAAAAGTGAGTCTTTAAACCAATTTAGTTAAACTGGTTCAAGTGTATGTGCAGGCACTCTTATTTCACTTTGAGAGCATCAAAGATCAATTTAGCTTGCCAACTTAACTTACAGCAAGCTACCCTTAAATTGAAATAAAACTGTCTACACTGGCTGTGTCTACACTTGCATTCCTCTTTTGAAAGAGGAATGCAAATGAGGGAAATAGAAATGAGGGAAATAAAAAATGCAATGAGGCACTGATTTACATATGTTATGCTTCATTTGCATAATCTCTTTTCAGAAGAGATTCTTTTGAACGAAAAAAAGCATTGTAGATGGGGCTCTTTTGAAAATAAACCCCATTTTTGAAAGTACCCTTCTTCCTATTTTGTTTCAGCCACTGAGTTTCAATGTTCCCTAAAGCTGGGCGGTTGTGCGGTCAGTAAGGAGAAATTCATATGCTGCTCAGTTGATTAGCAGAGTGCCCAGTTAAGTTTTTTCTTTCTCCTGGTGGTGCACATTTGCACATGCTTCAATACATCTAAAATATATTCTGCACATGGTTGGAAAAAAATCCACACACAGATGCAAAAGATGAGTGGGAGCATTGCTGGCTTTCACGTTGATATAACAACACCAATTTTTAAACTGAGCCAAGTTAAACCAGTACAATGTCAGTGAACAGCTAAGCCCTGAAGCCACTTTCTACCATTCCAGCAGTGTGATGTAGTCTTAGTGTAAAGAAGAATCAGGCCCAAAGTTTTAAAAAAGTATTTGACAGAGGAAACCAAGCAACATTCCAGTGCTTTTCCCACTAGTACATTAATTTACCAATTGTATTACATGGGCCAGATTCTCAGTCAGTGTAAATCAGTGTCACTCCGGAGACTTCAATGTAATTATGCTATTTTATGCCAGCTAAAGACCTGGCCCCAAGTTCACAAATGGTCGAAGACATAACGCTCCACAGAAAACCTATTTATACCTTGATTTATTATGGGCTGCATGTTTTCTCTCTCCCTTTCCCTGTTTTAGCTAATCAGGAGGTGCAGGAAAACCAACCCAACCCAAAGGCCGACATTTGAGCAAGTCAAGAAATTGTTGTACAAGATGAATCCTAACAAAGTTAGTCCAGTCGACATGATGATGACTCTGGTGAGCTTAAGAGATGATTAATCAAACCAGAAAACCGCCCAGGCAGGAGTTGACATACCCACCTAAACCTACTGCCAGCTCTCCCTTCTCAGCACTTAGACTGGTCTTGTCCTTTAATGTCACACCAATTGTTTCCCAAGAATAGCCATCATACACTGACCTCTAGTAGAATTAGCTGTAGCTTGAGCTATTGTGAAAGCTGCTGTTAACTTTGAGTCCTAGGTTCCATTCTAGCCCCTTTTCTTCAGGTCAAAACTTTCTCAGATTTGTTTAGGTTGAATTAAAAAAATAACACAACAAAATGGGTAGAACTTGTCCTCCCTCCTCAAGTGCACAGCTCCCCAGCTGCAGCCCAGTTTACTATAGATCAAGGGCACAGCTCTGCAGAGGCATCTGGAATTTTACTGCAGGGCTTTGGTGGTGGGAATGGGGTTAGTGGCTCCACCATCTATTCCACTCTCAGGGAAGATAAGAAGAGCCACACTGGATCAAACCAAAGGTCCATCTAGCCCAGTATCCTGTATTCTGACCATGGTCAGTGCCAAGTGCTGCAGACGGAGTGATCAAAACAGGTTATCATCAAGTGATCCACTCCCTATAGTTCATTCCGTGCTTCTGGCAGAGGCCAGTGGCCCATAAGCCACATCATGCTTTATTGCAGTTCTGTGATCAGCTGGTAGGGGCCTGAAGCTTAGCTATTTATACAGTCCCTGCAGAGCACACAGCTCTGAAGCTGGTACCAGGCACTGATATCCAGGACTTGGTTCCCAATGATTATGTAGACTTTAAAAAGCAGTGGGGCAAATTCTGCCTTCAGGAGGATGAGCTCTTACTGGCTTCCTGTGGCAGCCACAAATGTGCCTAAGGACAGAGTTTAATGTAGACATTCTGTAAGAAAAAAACCTAATCTAGATCGACTTATGACAAATGCCCATCTAACAGTTACCAAACCAGAACTAGCCAAATGTTGAGCTTCCTGCTGTTTCTAGACATTAACACCTTACTGAAGGGATAAGAACATAAGAACAATCTCTTTGTCCTGCTTAGATGGAGAAGTACAGCAAACATCTGGAAGTAGTAGTTGCAGAACGAACTCAGGACTTAACGCATGAAAAGCAGAAGACCGATCGTTTATTATACAGTAAGTCAATCATATTACAGAAAATACAGGGTATTTTGGACAGTAATAACTGAAATTTAGCTTCCCTTGTGGCCAAAATGGAGGAAACTACTGTACCTTTTTATAGTCCATTCTTTAATATATTTCCTCCATGAAAGATTCAGTATATCAACCCTGTCTACTGAATCTTGCACAGAGGAACTATACTAAAGGATGGCCTATAAAAAGGTAGTTTCTTCCATTTTTGCCACTAACAAAGCTAAATTTCAGTTATTACTGCTCATTTATATCATTCATATATTTAATGAAACGTATCATTTCAACATTCCCCTCGCCATAAAAAACAAACACTTTTACATTTACTAACTAATATTTCAGCTTCCTCAGTGGTCTGAGAACTTCTTCTTTTGCAGAGAATGTCTTCTTGTGCATTTGTAAGCATGCTGGAGGATTCCGGGGAACTCCTGGAGCAGCTGGGCTGCCTGATAGACTGTGCACTGTAGAACTGCATTAAGAGGATGGGAGTGAGAGAACAGACAGACACAACAAAAAGAAAAAGCTTTTTGTTTTGATAGTGTATAGACTAGCACGGCTTCCTCTCTGTTACTATTCAACAAAAAGAAAGAATCATTGATGGGCCTGATTACATCTGGACTTCTTCTGGTTTTGTAATGTTTAGCCCCCTGCTTCCTGCCAGTCCTGTATAAATCCATGGGCCAGCTGGGAAGCTTGGAATGATTAGGTCCCTCTCTCTGGTAATAACACCAGTTGTAAGAACAAATAGAATTCACAACAAGCATCACACAGGGGCAAGCCCTGACTTCAGTTACACTGGTGTCAGATTGCTGTCACTTCATTGATTTCCACAGTTGTTTGGGATTTACCAGGTTGTGAAATCAGATTTTTTCCCTATGTTCCTTCCCAGTGATGAAGCAATTTACATGCAAAAAGAATTTTTCTTCTTTCTTTATCCTAGTGGAGAAAAAAATCAGGTTCAGGTGATTTTACCCCCCTTTTCACATATCCCTCCCCATAATAGTTGACAATCTTGCATTGTGCTTCAAAATAGGTATGTTACCAAAGCAAGTAGCAGATGATCTGAGGCAAGGGAAACCTGCACAAGCCCAAAGTTATGTAAATGCCACCATCTTTTTCAGGTAAGTGGGAATGGGATATAGTAATATAATATATCAGCACAAAACAAATTGCAATCAAGTCACTTTTAGAAAGAAGCAAATAATGTCTATAAAAGACAAACATTAAACTTTTTATTTCAGTGAGGCCATAATGAGGTTTGCTAATTTTCTGCTGTGAGAAGGAATGCTGTTAACATGCAATGGATCAAACCTCTGTTCTGGGCACATAATTTCTATGAAAACTGTGATTCATGATGGAAAAACCGGCAACATTTTCCTCATGGCAAATTTGTGAATTTCTGTGAAAGGTCCTGAAATTGACATTTTTATGTAAAATAAATGAAGTAGAAAGTGAAACTATCATGACTGCAACCCTAACACCACAGACTACCTCACTTCTTGAATTTAAAAGAGAATACTTATTGTGCAAGGTAGGACTAAGTAAAGATTTCACGATTGGCCCCTATGATGAAAAAAAAAACATATCAAATATATGTACAGACTTTATTTGGCTTTTGGTGTTGAACAACGTGGTAAAAGGTACAAGGGTGAGTTGCCGGCAAACGATTTAGAGAGCTAGCTGCTCAGTACATGACAGAGGAAGGATATTCTGTCCACTTTCCCCTGTGTGCATAGTTTTTATCCACAAATACTTTTTGTCCACAAAGGCTGGCTGTACATAAAAAAAAAGTCTACTCCATTGGAAAGTGAAGCTGACTTAGTTCTGTCCAGTCTTTTGTATGGGGAGGATCTCTTCTCAGACTAAGGAAATATTTTAAAGAGGAATATTTCCAGCCAGGGAGCAGAGATGGAGGAGTCAAAACTTGCTGCTGAGAAAACAGAGCAGCTTGGGAAGACGTGCCATTATGCCTACGTCTTACCAGCACATGCCAAACATCTGACTGGACCATGCGTGTTCTCTTGTTGTGCCTTCCAGTGACATTGTTGGCTTCACTCAGCTATCCAGCACTAGCACACCTTACCAAGTGGTGGACTTTTTAAACAAACTCTATACCACCTTCGATGAAATCATAGACAACTATGACGTCTACAAGGTGGAGACGATAGGAGATGCCTGTAAGTCATCTGTGCTGTGAGCAAGTGGGATGCTTAGGAAAAGAAGGGTTCAAAGCATAAGAAGACTATTTGGGACATTCAGGACCATAGTAATTACATTTTGAGGGTGGAGATTCCTAACAGCCTTGGAGGTGCAGTTTCAATTCCCCACCCCCTAGCCCCGTCACTCCATATGTCCATAGTATTCCATTAAACCTGAGGAAGGGAGAGAAGCGGGAGGAGAAGAACAAACCCAGCCATGTTTGATCTCTATGACCTGCAGGATCCAGTCTGAGAGGCTAATAACAGACCAATGGTGGGTGGTTCACTTCTGGCTTGTGCTTTGCAGAAATGTGACAATCCAGAATGAATCAGTACCAACAAGCCACCCCATCCCACACTTTCTGCCCAATACACCCTCTCCCAAATCTTATTGCATGGATGGCCTTATCCCCTGTCTCACCCTGTTTGGAGCTCCCTCTTAGTTCTTTAAAGGGGATACCACCCATTCTTTTTTTGTAGGTTTGCTGGTGGTGGCCACCAATTAAAGACTATTTTTGCAACAAATGCTTCAGGATCTTACCCAGCATTTGGTTTCTAGAGTGCTTGAATGGATTCCCTAGCCACAGAGCCAATATATAATCTATCTCTGCCCTTGCTGCTCAGTGTAGAAGCCAGCTTCAGAAGGAAAGGGAGAGGATTCGTGGAGGATTTGGGGTTACTTGCCATTTTTTGGTGATGCCTGCCCAAAGGTAAAAGAGCTGATACTTTCCTTGAGGCCCCTGTGTACCTTCTCCAGACTCCTTGAGTATGGGGGAGGGTAACAAGGAAGTCCAAAGTTTTGCACAGTTCTAGAAATTAATCCCTTGAAATATTGTGCTGTGTTTCCTTTTCTGGGTTTGTTACTTGATGTCTTTGCCCTAGACTTATAGAGCTACCCCAGTTAGTGAAAAGCAAACAGGTGTTAGATAAGGCAAGCATCCATTTAGTAAATGCCTTTTTAAAGTGACTCCTGATGAAGAGTGACATGGTTGGATTTTTGTTTTGAGACATGGTAGTGTCAGGGCTGCCCAGAGAGAATGGTATTCATCATGCCAGTGAAATAGCAAGTATGGCTCTAGACCTGGTGGCTGTGTGCAAGACGTTCAGGATTCCGCACAAACCCAACACCCAGCTGAAGATACGAGCAGGAATCCACTCAGGTATGTGTATGTGCTGCCCTCTGGCAGAGGTTCATAATAGCATCTTGTCTGTGTAACGTGAGCTGAATTTTCAGATGTGGGCTGAGCATCCCATTTAACGTTCACAGACCCAGGTAGCTGCAGTATCACCTTATCCTTAGACTCCAAGATCCTATGACAAGGCCAATACTTCTGAGTGGCAACTGCTGAGTTTTAAATGGCCCTCGCCATCCCTCTGACACAGAGGTTTTGCAAAGAGCGCCCCAGCAGCCAGCTTGGGAGGAGCTGAGCCCACCTGTGTCTCAACAAAGGAGAAAGAAAGCTCATGCTAATGGAGGTTGGGGACGGTAATTCTGTTGGCCCCATTTAGTTGTTTGTGACCCCAGAGAGCCTTTTCTCACATTCCTGGCTCAGCCCCCACATTCGCCTCCATCTGATTTTCCCACTCATCTGCAGATTTCGCTGGTGATACGGAGTCTGGATTAGACCAGCATAGATGCTGTTGTGCTCAGCGCTGTAGAGTGTGGCCTAACAAAACTATTAGCCCTTGTTATCTCAACAACAGAGCAAACCCTTCTCATTTTGAAGCAGAATGGGCTAGAATCTCAGAACCAAGGCTAAGATCCAACGGAGATAATCAGGAATAGAAAGCTCTTCTGCTACTGTCAGCAGTTCATGAGCATGGTTCCTGCTCTTGCTCTTCCAGAGGTTTAGTGTGTTCAGGGCCAGCCTAAGTTATCTTTTGTGGAGCTTAGTGTGAACAGCTCTTGTGGAGATCCTGTTATGGGTCCACTTACCGCAGAGGGGTCTCCTCAAAGGGATTAGCTCTGTCAACCAGTATGCTGTCTTCTGGTGTCTCTCCCATCATTGTCTCAGTCTGAGTACTGCAGAGACCTCTTCATTACTCGGCCATCCAGCCGTGTCATCACCCACGTTTCTTCCTTTCAGGGGGTAATGTCAGTCTGTAATCGAGCAACTTTCCCAGTGATGAGTGAGCAGGACCAAGACCCACCCACTACCCCTAGGGCCAGGAGCCCTGTTGATAGCAGCCATACGCTACCTCTCCTTAGCTCCCCTTATAACTGCTATGCTTTCCTGGTTCTCTTTCCTGGGCCCCCACCACTGCTTTGTTCTTTCTTCAAAGCCTTGAGGCACTGCTCCACACAAGGTACTGCGATCCTTCCTCTAGCTAGGAGCACAATTTCTGCTCCTTGAGCTCCAGGTACTTATTCACCCTGCTGTGCCCTGCAGTCCTTTTTATGAGCCTGCTGAGGCTAGATTGGCTGTTCCTCACAGCGTGTCTCCTATTGGCCACTTCCGCAGGCAGCCTTCCTAGGCCTTTTTAAACCTCTTACATGGAGGCATGGGGGCCGACATCCCATCACAGACCCATCTAGTTCTCTGCCCATCTCCCTTCCATACCCCTCTGTGGTATCCATAGCACCACCTGCCTGCCTCTGGTCCCTCCATCCCAGCCGTCCCTTGCTTATGGAGCACTTGGGCTTCTAGTGACTCACCTACATAGCCCTGAAAGTCAGTCATGGAGATGAAGCACAACATGTTAAATCCAGGGGGTAGATAGTATTGGATTTTTTAATGCCTTATCATGGCATGGGAAAGTTGGGAGACTGGACCAGAGCTGTGTGTGGTATTGGGCCCTGCATAAGGCTGAGGCCCATTCTGAGTGTGAGTTAAATACATTTCCCAGAATATTGGGCTTTCTTTCCTTCAACAGGGCCAGTTGTAGCTGGAGTCGTTGGAACCAAAATGCCCCGGTACTGCTTGTTTGGAGACACTGTCAACACTGCTTCCAGGATGGAGTCCACCAGTGAAGGTAAAGAAAAGCCACATGCTGAGGCAATGCTTAGTGCATTTTAATGCATTGTGAAGGAAGCAAAGAGCTGCCCTGGTTTACGTGGGTGCCACTCCCAACCTCAGGAGGCTCTTGACTTCAGGGCTCCATTGTGCATCCAAGATCCACACACAGAGGGAAACCCACATGCCTGGCTTTCCCCGCTTCTGAAAAAGGGGACACCCCACTGTGTGACAGCCTCTCCTCTTCCTCCAGTCCCAAGAGGGGGGTCTCTAAGGATCCAGAGTTCCTTGCTGGAGATGGTGCAGGCTGTAATCAGGCCCTGGAAAGACATGAGATTAGTAGGCAATGTTCATTGCTCCCCCTCCTTCCCAGCACTGAGCAGAGCTCACAGCAGCGCTGTCATATGTTCCATGGCCCACCCTCTTCAGTGCAACTTCCCCTTAAATAGGGAGTCTGGGAGATGGCTAGTGATTGCTGAAGGTTTGACAGTCTGGCTGCACTGGCTTTGCACCTCCAGGTGGGGACACTCTGTGGCATGGGAAAGCAAACCCTACTGTCCAGCCGATGGAGTAGGGAGAAATCTTCATGAGCTAATCTTTGGTGAGAGTTCTTCTTCTTCAGCTCCTCCCAGGGGCTGATAGAGTCCTGAATTTGGCTACCAACCTTTATCTTTAACTGAGCTGAGAATTAAAGGCCCAGGATCTGAAACCTAATTTGATTCTAGCTCCAGAGGGCAGAAAACACTGAATGAGCCAAATCTGGGCTTTTTGGTTTTTTTAGGTTTGTGTTTGTTCCTCTAATCCGTGAGAGAAAGAAGGTTACATAGTTTTGTTGGATGCGGTTACGATGCTTTTCATATGCACGAAAACAAGGCAAATGTTCATTACATTTTAAAGGGCTGCTCCACTACAAATGGTGACTCTCAAAATTATCAAAATACTCCCTTGTGCCTTACTGATTCCATATCCAATTTGTCCACTTTGCAAACTGAAAGTGTGTCTTGATAACCTCCTAACTGCTGGCCTTGCGAACGCCACCTGTGGATCTCAGAGTCAAGACAAGTTCTTTCCTTTCACTCATCAGCACTAGTTTGAAGACTGTAGAACAATTTATGCCCTCAGTGATTCCTCTCAGACCTCATTAGCCTTCTGACAGTCTCCTACTCTGCTCGCTTCTTCTTCTCCCTTTACACTCTCCTTGAGTGAACTGATTGGCTATCATAGCCTTAGCTACCACTTTTATGCTAATCAGTCCCAAATCTTTTCTTCCATCCCTCACATTTCATCTTCTCTTCAGTCATGTATGACTGTCACCTGCTTGTGGAAGGCTAATCAGCACCTCATCTCTTTCCTTGCTTCTTTCAGAATATCCCTCTGAGGATTTCAAATAGCTTTTCACTCTTTAGGTAACTAACTGAGAGGATATCAAAGTGATAGGCTGGAAGCATTTAAGTAACATCCACAATTTTCATCCTTTGTGGACATAAGATTTGTCCCTCATCAGGACAAAATGTCAAAATATCAAAACATTTAGTGGGAAAAAGTGTTTGGAAAATTTTTCCTAGGGAAATTATGGAAACATTTTATTTCAGCTGTTTTCAATCTAAATGAAACATTCTGAGATTTCTGAATCTAAATACAGTGGGAAATAATAATCTTAAGGAAACTGCTTTTCTTTTTGTACAAATATTATTTCAGTGGGAAAATCCCACCCAGCTGACAAAACACCCCCCTTTTTACAAATAGGTAAATTGGGAAACTAAGTGTCTTGTCCCATATCATGCAAAGAATTAATGGTAGAAACGGGACTTGAACCCAAGTTCTGGCTCCCGGGCTCCTGCACTGGGTGGGACGATAAGCATTTTGTATGAATATAAATCCTTCCTTGGTTAAAGAAAAGATCATGTTGCCAGAATAACTCAGTCGAAGTATTTAAACAGGAAATGGCACCTTCCCTCCACCCTCCTTTTACTTATTTACAAGCCTGGAGACAGTGGATAGGACGAAATTTCTCTTAACTTTAGCCTTTGTTCAAAAGTGAGTGTGCAAAGAAGGCTGGGGAGGTTCAATGGCCACTAGCTAAAACTCCATATGGATTTCTTCTCCGGGAGATGAAAGGGTCACTTGTCAAGCAACTCCAGCCAGGCAGATATAAAGAGCAGAAAAATAATATTGGATACAGGATGTGATGTGAAGTGTTTGTTGACAGTCACGTATGTGTCCTGAGATGACTTACAAAGAGACCAAGGACCTTTTGGTTCATCTGTGAGTATTTCAAATATCATGGTAGTGACAGCCAAGAAATGAGAAGCGCTCCATGTCGTTCCAGAATAATGACACAGCTTGATGGGCAGGTGGAAGTTTAGTCAGTATTCACTGCTGGCTAAGTCTTCAGTGGGTAAATGGTTTCAATAAATGCCAATTTTCCCCCTTTCCAGCTCTCAAAATACAATGCAGTTCAAACACATACCAGCTGCTGGAGCAGATTGGAGAGTATCTATTAGTGTGTCGTGGGAATTTGCAAGTCAAGGTAAATATGCAGTGTTTGTGATCAGCTTTTCTGAGGGGGAAAGTGTGAACTGTTGTCTGGAAAGCCATGGTGTTAACCCTTCAGGCCTTCCTCTCACAGATGACAGCTTGACCGAGTCTAACCCATGTCTCCAGCTGAAGAAGCCTGGATAGCATCATTCCATGAAGGGACCACTCAGAGGAGTTTGCTCAGTGGTGATATGAGCTGGTCCCAGGCCTAGCCAACTCTGGGAGCCAGGGTCCAAACATGGGATCCACACTCAGATTCACTGCTTGGCAAGCTGCCCTGCCTGCCTGCCTGCTTAAAATCAAACTTTAGACTTGAAAATAGTGATAATAAAGGAACGCAAACTTTGTCTTTGGAATCGGTTAATCCTGGTGGATCACATTTCATTCTCAGTGGGATTTTCTCTTCGTAGTGAAAATGGAACCAAATAATCACAACATTTTGGAAGTATCTGAAGCCAGACAGAAAACTAAAGGTTGATGGAAGCTTCTCTCACTCTGAAAAGGGTGTCGAAACCCTTGGCCCTGGGCTTTGAAGGGTGTGAAATCTAGAACCCATTTTTTCCTTGTGGGTCTGTGTTTGTCTGGCTAATTACCCTGCCCGGTAAATGCTGAAGTGTCCCACAGTTTTGCTTTGCAAAAGCAATTCATTTCCACAGCCATTCTCTGAAGCACACAGGAACAACTGAATCCTGGGACCAAGTTACCACACAATTTTCCACTGATCCAGTGACAACACAGTTACAATTTGTAGTGTGGGGATGTGTATCCATGTGTGTAACCGTGTCTCACAACCAGGATACAGGTCTGGCCTCAGAACTTTAGCTAAGGCTCTGACCTCAGTAATGAGATATGGCAAAACACAACGAAGCCCAACCCATACTCTAGATCATCAGTGAAGTGGGTCAGGAGGAAAGATAGTGATCACGGCACACACGCCCCCCCGCCCCGCTTGATATGTTTTTAGTGTTGAGACACCCCTAATTAAAACTAATGAAACTTCCTCAGAGAGGAAGTGTTATTCCATCATTAATAGATGCAGTAAATAATAATACGAATGTAATAGTGCCTTGAGCACTGGGCTGGGACTCAGGTGATCTTAACAAGTCACTTTGTCGCTCTGTCTCAGTTTCTTTTTCTGTAGACTCGGGTATTGATACTGGCACTCTGAGATACACTGATGAAGAGCACTGTATAAGAACTAGGTGGTATTATGATTACACCTTGGCTTATTTTCCTCCTTAGGGGAAAGGAGACATGGTGACATACTGGCTAGAAGGAAAGCAGAATGCAGCCATCCAGAAGAGAGCACCCATCACCACCACAACCTCTCAAGACCCTGATGAAAATACTTTTAATTTGATTCCAGGAGTCTTGCCCAATGACCCTCTCTCCAGCCCAGCTTAAAGGGCCTGGGGGGATGTTTAAAGTTGTTCCAGTTTCTCCTTGTTCTCAGTCTCTTAGATCTACTTGGCAAACTTCTCATGGGATCCAGAAAGGCTGGAGGTATCTGAACGCTTTCACTGTCATGGCATGCCTAGAGGCAAAGCAAAAAAATATAGCAGCTGCTCCCTCTCAGCCTTTCTGAGTGCGTGGACAGTCATTAATCATAGTCCTCTCCCTTACTGATGGGAACATAAATAAAGAAGTAACACAAATCACTGGTGATGACAAATGTATGGATACATATGGAATTAAATGGATTCTTCTGTGTCACCAGCTACCCAGAGATGGGGCTCAGAGCTGTACAGCTGTCACTTAGGTTTTTAGAGTGGGAAAGCCCCACAAATGGCCCCCATTATCAGACTTGGCCCAAGCAGCAGGCTGGAGGTGCTAGCAGATCAAATCTTCATGTGGTGAGAAGGAGAAAGGGAAGCAGTGCTATTTAGTGGCATGGAGGTGATAAGATGCGTGGGATTACTTTGTGTAATGCTTTGAATGGAGGCATTGAAGGGTGGATTTTGCTAGAACTGAAGGGAAGGTAGAGTGGGAGGAGACAATCTCATCTAGTGGATAAAGCTTCAGACTAAAAGAACGTGGGGTGTGTGTGTCTGGTTTCCGTCCTTAGTCATCTGAGTGGCCAAGTCAGTTCACCCATCAGGTCCTCGCGCCCATCTGTAAAACACAGATGACACTTACCTCCTTTGTACAGTACTTTGAGAGCTAGGGATGAAAAAAGCTAAGGGTTATTAAACAGGAGAAAGAATGTTTAAACAGATCATGTCCTAGGACAGCTATAAGAGTTCTCTGGAATATTGATATGACAGTCTTGGGCCAAAATCTACACCCCAAGTGACCGAATTATACTGATATAACCCCTGAGAGGAGGTTACACTGAGAGGAGTTTTCCTCCCATCAACATAGTTACAACCTCTCGAGGAGGTGGAGTACCTAAGCCAATAATGGAAGCTTTCCCATTGTCATAAGCAGTGTCTTTACTTAAGGCTACAGTGGCATAACTGCGTCACTGCAGCTCTGTAACTGTAGACAAGGCTTACGAGAAAACTCTCTCTTTAAATATATGTGGTTTGCTGAGGTAGATGGGTTTATGTGATTGACTTCTCATTCAAGTTCTCCAACAGGTTATTTTCTCTGAATGCAAAGTGTGCTGTCCTATCTGTGTTGTGTGCTGCTTCGGCTCTACCATTTCTCTTTTTATTCCAGACTACAGATTTAGTTAAAATGGCATCAAATTTTCTCTAGGTTAGGGCTAATCTACCTTTGAAAAGGTTCCCTGGTGTAACTAAAATGTATTCCAAATCAACATAGATTCACAAGTGCAAAATCCTGACATAAGTATACTGAAACCAGTATAAATCAATATAGATTTCTGTGTAATTTACTGGCTCATGCCCCCTTGGAATTAGCAAATACCTAAATTAAACATGTATTGCATGATCACTGAAATTAAAAGGTATTGCTAATACTAAAATTCTTATGCAATTGGAAAGCACATGCAATAGTAATAGCAACTGACTTAACTGAGTGAGATTACGATATGCAGTCTGACAATTCTTGTTTTAAAGTATATTTTTCCTTTTAGCTAAACTTTAAATGTTAAATCTGTATATGTTCCAAACTGTATAATATAACCACCAGTACACTAAAAGGCCAAGCCAAGCACATCATGGTACGGTTGAACTTCTCTAGTCTGGCACACAACCTGACTGGTGCCGAACAATAGAATTTGCTGGACTATTGCAGGTCAATATTGTCTAGCAGCATTATCAACACTTCCACTGCTTACTGGGCTCTTAGAAAACATTTAGGGGTAAATTACAGCTAAATAACAGCACCAAACACAGAGCCAGGACTGGTGGCTGTAAACAAACTTGATGGCACCACAAGAATCTTGGCCATACTCATGATAAGAGGTCATCTGGCTAACTAAAATCATTCTGGATTACAGATGGTGCCAGACCTGAGAGTGCTGGACTAGAGAGGTTCAACCTGTAACATCTTAACACATTGAGTTCCTCTGCTGTTCAGACAAATCCCACTGATCTTAATACCACCTATGTTCCTGAAACAGTTTGCTCTACATCACCGCATCATGCATTATATATTGGGCATTACGCTCGCATTAACAATTATTTTTCATGTTGAAATCAGCATTCAAAATGTTTGAGAGGGACACATCACAGGCTTGTCAGGAAATGTTATTTTGTTACTACTCACTGTGTCTATTTCGTAAAAGTTGTGAGTGTTACTCATCAACTTTATATTCATGTATACTGCTAGGATTAAAGGACATTATAATGAACATTTTCTGAGTCCAGGTCATTCTAAATGTAAACCAGCTGTGGCAACATTAGTTTTGTAAAATGTTTGGGTGACAGTGCTTAGGAAAATTGTTGGACTGGCAACGGTGGCTATTGAGGGCATATTTTGGGGTTTGGGTCAAAACTTCATGAAGTTATGGAAACACTGCTACTAACATCAGAGGGCTTTGGATTGGGCTGTTTACTCACAGAAGAAGAAGATCTCATACCACACCACTGCAAGCATCCTTCTGTTGCCATGCCAATGGCTTTTAACCCTGTCTTGCATGGACCACCTCTGCTGTGACCATTTTCCATAGCTCACTGAATGACAAGGGAGACATCCCGAAAGGGTCTGATTAGTGTCAGTTGTGATGATGGGTCTTGATTAGTGTCATTTATGCACATGGCTCTTGTGGATGTGTATATTTGTCCCTGGGAAAAGGGTGTACAGTATGATGAGAAATACGAGTTACAAGGTTCTCAGATGATTTGGTAGCTATATGGGATTCATTGACAACACTTGATAACTACATTTAATGGATTTGGCCAAAATTGCATTGTCACCTAGTTCCCTGCCCGCCCAGGGAACGATATTGTTATCATGATTGTCAAGTCTCAAACCCACATTGATTGAATCCATGGAATACTCCCACACCCGCCAACCCCAAGTAACTTGCTAACATGACCTTGGATCCCAGTGCAATTATCCTCCCTTTGTCCTCCTCTCATCTTGCAACCCTACAGCCAGTGGGACAGTAGCCATTGATTTGCATGGCAGCTGAATCAAACCTTATAGCTATACTTTCTGGGGGTTTGAGTCATTTTGCGTCAGAGATGTTATCTGGATTATCTGTTTGGTGAAGCACATGAGAGAATTACAGAGTTTTTCCGCAGTAACTACTCCTGTGTACTGCCCCATTTAACTCAATAGAAATAAAACGAGGTTTGTGTGGTGTGCAATAGAAAACTGATTTTTTAAGCAATACAAAAACTCTTTTTTTGGGTATTTATTTATTTATTTTGGTGTGGAAAATTTTCACTGTTACAACCAATCCTAAATAGAACTACTTAATGTGTCTGTGTGAAACTATCCAAGTTTATAAATGTTGGCAGGATTGGAGCCGGGTGATTTTATAGCATGATCTTCAGCAATTTCGTGAAACGTAGAATGTCACATTTTCAACCCAATCACCCCCACTCATGCTCTCCCTCCTCAGTAACTTCCGAGTCACTATTAGTCCTTGCCTCAGAATCTCCCCTTTCTTTTCCCTGTGCAAGTGGCCTGTAGTGACACTCCCAGCATGAGTTTTGGTCCCTAGGTTGAAACCAAGGATTCAAATGCACTTCTCCTCTGGCAGAGTTTGGGGTTTGTAGACCAGTGATGGGCATCTCAGGCTAGTGTAGGCCGCATGCATGGCCCTGCTTCGTGTTCGTGGGCTGCAAGATTGAAATCAAGCATATGCACTAACCATGGTCCCAAGAATAAGATTAAATACATTAATACATGGCATGCTGGGTATTTCAAAACAAGCAGAAGTGCTTTAATTATTCATCTAGAATGACCATCAACTTCAAATCATAAAATACAGAAACATTTACTCTCAGTTTACAATATCGAATCCCTGTCCAGCCTCTTCCTTGGCTCCTCTGCATCTTCCTCACTTCCCAGCATCCCCTGCTGCTGCCCATCCCTCCCAGCACTTCGGCAGCTGATTTGTGCCCTGTCCCTGCTCCTCCCCCTCCCTCTCAGAGCTTGAATGCCACCAATCCGCTCTGGGAGGGAAGAGGATGAGCAGGGAGGGAACGCCAACCAGCCAACTCATAGCACTCCAGAAGTGTTGGGAGAGCAGGGGGTTGTAGGTAAATGTGGGACACCCAGAGTGCAAGAGAAGTGGGGGAAGGCGGCAGAAAGGGGGTGTGGGGGCCTCCTTGTACCCCCTTTACATTTCCTATTCACCTCATTTGCTCACCTATTTCAAAAGAGGAATGCAAGTGTAGACGCAGCCTTAGTGTATGGATGTGGGCCCTTACTCCACCTTTGGCACACATGGACAGTACATTAAAGACCACATTTTCAAAGAGCCCAGTTCCCAGTCAGGTCCCTAAATCAAGTGCCCTGGCTTTCCAAATCATTCAGCAGCTTCCAGGGTCCTCATGGGGCAATAAGAGGATTGTTTTTCATGGGAGCTGCTGGGTGCTAAGCCCTTTAGAAAATCTTGAGGGAAATCTTAGCCCCATTGGAAAAAACAGTAGTCTTCTCATTGACTCCAGGGAGACCTGTATTTCACCACTGGTTCTAACAGGGCAGGGTGGTTTTACCTGAGTCCATCTCTAATGCCAGTGTCACTGTGTTGCATTTTACACACCTCACCTGGTCTTAAAAACAGATGCGCTGGTATACATCCTTATGGCTTTTATGGAACATCCCTAGGGACAATGGGACTCCACTCAGACATAAAGGCCTATGCGTGCATCTGACAGCAGAATCAGGCTCAATACCCACAACCTTCAGAGCTTGCTCCTTAGTGTGCTACCTTCCGAGCACTTTTAAAAAATCGGACCTAGAATATACTTGACTGGTAAAGGCAACATAGTTCTGTCTCCTCTGCAATCTAGGGGCTGACAGGGTAACCTCAGGCATCACTAGAAAAACACATTGCCTGTGAATATCATAAAGGAATCCTGGACTGGATTTTTGCACTTGTTGAAAACGCATGTGGAAAGCAACAGCCTGTGCTTTGTAATCCCATAGGAAAGACGAGTAACAAACATCAACAGAACACACAGTCATCTCCATGGGAGCTCCATGCAGATTGGACTCAGATTAGAAATGTGAGGCATATAGCTAAAGCCCCACACAGAGATCTGAGACAATACTTTCTATAAACAGTTCTATTACACTGGCAGGTAAACACTTCTTTTAATAGCACTGATGTTAGCAACTTGCAGAAGCCCTTTACAGCTGGGGAGGCAAAGCTGGGCCACTTTAAACCAATGGTTTCTACTAACACCACATGGTTCAAGCTTAATACGTAGGTGTGGAGGTGACTTCAATGATTACTGAAGAGGCTCAATGTCTAACATATGGTCCTCAGTAGTAATACCTCAGAAATTCAATGACCTACTGAGGCTTGGTTATGACCACTTTGAAAATCAAACCCGAAGTAACTTAATTACTGATCATTATTTATTTGTTTTGATTGTTAGTTATAATTTGTGATTCAAATGACCATAGGTGCATTGCTGTAAATGATGCTTCACATAAACATAAACTAGGTGCCCAAGCTCAAAGGAGTGACAGTCTGAACCAGAGTGATGATTTAATTTCACCAGCTGGTGATGTAGGGACAGATTCTGCACCCTGACATCAAGTAGTCCCTTATTCTGTGAATACCATCTAAACCAGGCGTGTCCAACCCGCGGCCCTGGACAGCTAGTAATGCGGCCCCACAAGATTGTAAACTTTTAACATTATTATGTGATTTATATACATTAACTATATTATATATTTTATGTGCGGCCCAAGACAATACCTCTTCACTCAATGCGGCCCAGGCAAGCCAAAAGGTTGGACACCCATGATCTAAACAGTAGGACAGTTCACAGAGTAAGGTGCCACTCAACATAATCACAACTGTCAGAAATTGGCTCAATGTAAATAAGCCAATTAAGACTGTTCAAAAGAAAGGCATGGAATGAGGGAAGGAGAAGCAATTATACTAGCAAGCAAAGGCAAAAATCTCAAGTGGAAAGGGAAAATGTGCCATTGGGAAAGCATCATATTTCTAAAAATCTCAAATCAGTTGTATGGACCTAGTCCTGAGCAGGACTCAGCATTGTCACCACTGAAGTCAACTAGGAGTGGAGGGCACTCAGCACTTCTTAGGATCATGCCGCACATTGTATGTTTTTTCCCTATTTCCTTTCTAGAGGATGATGAGGTGAAGATTCAAATTCACTTGAGCAGAGACCAGAAAATTAATAGAGGACCCGAGTGGTTGAGAAAGTTTCCTGGTTTTCTGTTAAATAAATTGCATGTGTTCCTTTTTGTAATGTAATCTGTGTGGATAAAAATGCTACAAACAAATAAACCTACTAACCACTATAAAATAAAGCAACACTCCAAACTAGGTAATGACCAACATAATGAGTCACAGCCAAGTTTGTAGTGCCCATGAATCAAATTCAGCCCTATGATGACCAGGACCAACTCCATTAAAATCAATGGAACTGCTCCTGCTTATGCCAAAGTCAAAGCTGATCATACAGACTGCCACCATAATATGGTTGCTTGATAGATAAATGTCCATATTTAAAATAAACTCACCAGCAAAACTGTGCTAATAGTCTCAATAGAGAGGCCAAGAACTGAATTACCTACAATGCTTTTAAGCATATGAAAACTTAGTATGTAAAATCCTGGACCCATGGACTTCATTGGAGCCAGGATTCTACTCATAATCTTCACTGTTCTTAACATTTAATTTTTTAAAATTGTGGGCAGTTTATACCGCCATAAAAATCTGCTTTCATTAACAAAAAGCAAAAGCCTGAAGTCAAACAGTAAGAAAGGTGTGTATTGCGCACAGCTCAGGATTGCTTGATTGCGTTGCATATTGTATTAATCTTGCCATTTGCCACGAGAATTTATTACTTGCCTTATAAGAGACCTCTCTACTACTTTTAAGATGTGTGCTTCTGCACCTTTTCAGCCTAAGCAAAGAACCAGTCAATTTCTTCCTCATACATGTGGACAGAACTGCCCCAATCCATGCTCTGCATGGGAGGTTTGCCATCAAACACAACGTAAGGGGTTATTTACAGTGTACTCTCAACAGCACTGATTGATTCAGGACTCCCTTACCTGAGAGGTTTCCTTTATGCCAATGGCCCGATCTCAAGTGGTGCTAAGCAACTGTGGCACTATACTGAACATTCTCAACTCCTAACGAAAGGGGCTGAAGGCACTGCAAAGGCCTTATTCTGCACCATGGGAATCAATTCGATTTTAGCCCTTGACTTCTCTGGGAGCAGGAACTGGCTTTCAGGACCATCCAGGAGGTGCACAGCACCTTGCAGGATCCTGATATGGTGATTATGCTCTCTTGAGCTATTCTTGGTGATAATCCCAGTCCAGGGGTGGAAGTTGAACATTTTCAGTTGAGAACCTCTCTCTGTGGGACTCATTTGCTCTGATGGCCTGCAAAAGCTTGAGTTTTGCAAATACGAGACCCTGAACTGCACAACAGAGCTGAAAGGCCTATACTGTATTAAAATTAACTGACTGTTGCTGATTGAGACTAACCTGCATTTGTTTTATTTGTTGAAATGACACCCTGATGCCACAGCAGTGAGCACTGTGTGAAAAATCAGTACATAAAGGAGCACATAAAATAAACAATAGTATTTGTTGAGTGTCACACACAAGCAGAGAATGCCCACGCTGTGAAATCTTCCCCAATCCCTTTGGCAAACTCCTTTGAGCTGCTTGTCTGTAACAATTTGAGAGCAGTTTTCAAATGGATGGACCCTGAGGGTACCTGAGGTTTTCCTTTATTTTCCAAATAATTGCACAGACATAATGAGGAGTTGTTCCGCTTTCAATCTGCCAGTGGAAAATTCCACAGCAGTTTCTGCAGCGTATTCCCAGGCTGCCGTTAGCCAGGGGTGGATTCTTTTTTGCACTGATAGTTCAATAAGACTGTCTGGTGCAAATTATGGTTTATTAAAACTAACTAAAGTAAGGACTGTTATTAAGTCTTCTGACACAGAAAGGCTTTTCAAAGCTGTGATAGTTTAGTTATGGAAAAATGGCTTTGTCTGTGAAATGCTAACAAATTAGTCTATGCTTTAACAAACATTTTTTCTAACAGTTTAACCCTCAGACTGGCTGTAGAGAATACATATATATTACAGAGCATCTATACTATCTCATACGGTCATATACATGTTAGATTATGTGTAATCTGTAGCATGTTAATGTAATTTGTATTACATATATACACAGGCTCTGAAGAGTTACCCATGTTTTTGCATCACTCAGGTATCATGCATCTGTAATCAGTGAACTAGTTAACCAAACACACAGGATTGTTGTGAAAAAATCTGGCCAATCACATTTCTCTGGTTTCTCCCACCTTAAATATGGCTTTCATAATCTTGAATAAAATGTCATTATAGACAAATATCTGGAGTTGTTGAAAAGGTCTGTGAAAATGACATTTTACTAAGAATCCGATCCAGCTCCTGTTACACCCAATAAAAGTCTGTTGACTTCACTGAGAGTTGGATCAGGTCTGAAATCTCAAGGGATTTCAGAGGTTGTTGCATATATTTTTTAAAACCCCTAATCCAATGATGGCTGTTGCAAAGTCTCTACAATGATTTTTATTACTATCAGGGTGTGAAGTACAGTTGTAACTGGGAAATATATTAGAAAGATTTGGTGGACCCATTAAGCAATTAGAACAAAGCAAATTCCCTAACATTTGTACCTTTGATATGACAGTTGATGTATCTGCCCTTGGAAAATCTCTTTACCCTACTCCTCATTTTCTGAACTCAGGAGGCTTAAAACGTAAGAGCTTACAGCACTGCTCTTTGATCTCCTAAGGTCATGTAAAAACTCTGCAAAGAGCAGAAATTGAAGTCAGACTTTGGCTTCCTGCTTTTGCCCACCTGAGTCTAGAGTGACTGAACTGAAAAGCTTTTCTAACAGCTTAACATCACGCAGACAACTAATTTAACTGCAGGTTGACCTCTATCAATTCCTTCAAAACTAACAGGAGTAACACTATTTGCAAGAGCCACTCATCCCTATTGCATGTTGTTGTACACAGCCAGCTCCAGACTTTTGATTCTTGCCTTGATTTTAGCTGACAGTCAATGCTTTCATCTTGCCAACTTGTCTAGGAGCTGGAGTCTGGGGAGTGGAAGAGGGCTGTCTGGACAACATATTCAGCACTGACATTTTAAAAAAAGAATCAAAATTGATTTCTGCAAAGAAAAATGAGGTCTTTAGCCTTAAACATGCTTATTTACTTACAGAAAGTATTTCAGGCACAAAAGGTTTGAGCATCAGTCACATACCAGATTAAATTTGTAATAGTGTGAGGAGTGTTCCATGCAGAGCAATCAGATACTTTTCCCTATCAAGAGCAGAAAGATGCAGAGTCTGTAGAAATACAGAGAAATATAAAAGGTGCATCATTCAAACTATAGTCTCATGGTCCAAGCCGACTCCAGTAGGGTTTATATAACAACAGTATCTGTCGTAAGGGCTGTTCTCCTTGTAAGAGCAGACAATGATGCTGTCTTTTGGAGCCACAAATATGTTGTCTTCCGTGTCAGGGCAGGCAACGCCGTCCCAGGGAGGAGTAGAACTCTTCTTCTCCAAGGCACTGTAGGTGGGAGCCTCTCCCACGAACACGTTCCCCGGCATCTCCGGGTAACAGGTCTCCAGGTATCTCAGCATCTCCTCCTGGTCCACCTTTCTGATCAGGCTCTTGCCCTCTCCCGTGGCGGTGGTGGCTGTGGTGGTGGTGCAGATGGACACGGAGTCCTCTCCCTTCAGCCCTTTCCTCTCCTGCAGGTGTGCCCTCGGGGCTATCTCGTGGCAGCTGCCCTTGCCCGACTCCAGATCCGAAGGCGTGCGGAGCAGCTCCACCACCTCCTTGTCCTTCGTCTTCCGGCAGCAGGGACGCATGTTCTCAGGCCACTTGGTGCAGCCGTCCGTTTTCCTCGTCAGCGCAATGGCTGCTATGCCCGGCAAGCAAATCGCAGGCCCAATCGCCAGGAGGGGGATGTCCCCCAGCGTCTCCCCTTTCATCCCCGAGACGGTAAACATGAAGCCGAACACGAGGAAGACGCTGACCAAGGCCACCACCAGTCCCGTCCTGGGGTTAATGTCGTCGGGTCTCATGGCGGCTCACCATGCAGCTCATGCGACCGCTCTCCTTCGCAGGCGCTGCGGGCTGAGGAGTCGCCTCGCGGCGCCCCCTGGGGGAGGAGCTGCACGAGCACCCCAGGAAAAAAAGTTTCCAGAAAAGCCAAAGCAGATCCCGGCCGGCGCCTCTGCCCGGGAGAGGGGATGCGGGGAGGGGAGGAGACAGTGAGGAAATCCCACGCGGCTCCCCTCACAAGAGCCCGACGAGCAGCCCCGGGGGGCTCCCCGCCAGCGGGCTCCGGGCGGTTGCCTTCCACGTGGGCCGCGGCGGCTGCCGCGTGGCTCCCCGCCGGAGGTGCGCTGGGAGCGGTCGGGGCATGTGCGTGCAGGGCGGAGAGGGCTGGACCTGGCGCCTGCAAAGCGGCGGAGACTCCCCGGCGCTGGGAGAAAAGCCCGGCGCGGGCTCCGGGCTGTGGGAAATGGGTCAGGGAGCGGGGCGGCGCTTCAGAGCCTCAGCTGAGTTGTGCCGCGACGAGCAGGTGCTCGGTGGCCAGGAAAGCGCCGCGGTGCCTGCTACAGCTGCTCCCCGCACGGGGCGGCGGGCGGGGCGCTGCCGGGGCCACGATCCCCGTGGGAGAGCGCCCCTGGGGGCGCGGTCCCTGCTGCTATAGGCTAAACGCCCCGGGTGGGTGGAGGGAGCTGGGGGTGCACCAAGCTGGACACGGGGCAAGCTGAGCGCCACCCCCGCCGCGGCTGGACCCTGCCAGGCGCTCCCAGGGAAGAGCGGGTCGGATCCCCCTTTCCCGCCTTCTCCGCCCGCGGGTCCGTCGGCAAAGCTGGGGCCGGGGAGCCGCGGGAGCTGCCTGCCGCCCGCAGCCACGTGAGGTGCCCCCGCCCCGCCCTACAGGCCGGGCAAGAGCCCCCGGGAGCGGCTCGGAGCTGGGCGGGAGGCGAGGGGGGTGTCCCCGCCGCGGCCCGGGAGCCGACACGCAGCTGGGAATCCCCCCCACTCTCCGCTGCAAGCCAAGCTGGGCTGCAGCCACGCACCCCCGGAGCAGGGGTGGGTCAGGCACGGGCCTGCCCCCTCGCCTTGCCTCGCCTCGTCCCGCCCCAGGTTACCCGGCCACGGTAGTACCAGGGGCTCCACGGCTTAGCTGCCTCCAGGGGCCTCCCAGGTGGGTGTGTGCCCCAAACCCGGGGGGGGGGAGGCGGGGCGGGCTGCGCCCCCTGTTCCCTCCAGCTCGCCTCTGTTGTGGTGAACCCGCACAAAGAAAACTCCCTGCCCCAGCTTCAGGCCTGGTCATGGGGTATGAGGGAGGCCTGGGAGGGGCCACTGGGGTCCAGCAATGCCCTCTTGGCACAACAGTGTGATGCACTAAAAGAGGGCGAGTCAGTGGAAAAGTTGGAAGAAGGGTTAGTACAGCAAGAGTGGAAACGATAGTAGCAGCAGAATTTTGAATGCAGTTAAGGGCAGATTTTCCGTATTGAGGTCATGTAGGAGGATATCAGGGTTTCCAAAAAGTAAGATGAGTACCACTTTCATAGTTTGGCTAGAGCAGGTAGGAAGGATTTGGAAATCTTGTGCATGAAGCAGCAAAATGTGGACACTACCTGGATATAGTCTAAACAAAACTGAAATGATAGGTTAGTGTGAAACATACATTAATTACAAAATCATCCTGGGCCATTTGAACCTATCAAATAGTTCATCATCATACCTGACTTGATCAGGGCCCAGTTCAACTCAATGAGATTATTCCTGTACACTTCAGTGCGAGCAGGTCAAGAAACCATTGCTGTCCGCAAATCCAGCACCCAAAAGAGTGATCCTAAATTTTGTTGATGAGTGAACAATATCCAAAGCAAGGTGACCGTCAAAATTAACATAGAACAAAGCTTAAAATTAGGTTTGGTAAGTGTGGGAAAAGGGGTTCTCTGTAAGTGGTATAAAGTTTTCCGCAACTTAGTTCAACATTTCTTTCAAAGTAATAAAGGAACAGAGAAGATGGACCATGCATTCCTGTTTTCCCTTTCTCAAAGTACAAAAATAAGGGGATATTAATTAAAGGACAACACATTTAAAACTGAGAAAAGGATATGCTTTTTGGCTACAATACACTCGTAACCTGTGGAACTCATTACCACAGGTACCACTGAAGCCAAGAATTTAGCAAGATTAGAAGTTTAGGTATATTTATAGATAATTTGATCATCCACAGGTACATAAGTTAGGGAGAACATCAGTAGAGTGAAGAATCAGGACAACTATGGGTTTTTTTAAGGAATCCTTATGATCTATCAATCTCTAAAATAATATTTCAACAACTTTAAATTATAGGAATAAATCCATAGCTACAAAATTGGTACCCGCACGTGTGTCTGCAAAAATGATCTGTGGATATCCACGTTCACATCTAAAGATGTGAATACCCATCGTATAAAGTGGGTATCTGCAAATTTGCGGATTTCTCATACAAAATCTTCATCTGTGTCCATATCTGTAAAAATAAGCCATGGTGTGGATATCTGCATCCACGTCCATGACTGCAGATATCTGTGGATATCCATGGACTCTTAGGACTCTAGGGATAATTGTCTGTGCTCCTGAGACTGATGTGTGCTGACAGAATGGGAATGAGGAAAGAATTCAGTGCATATTGTCTGGCAGTGTCTCAATGTGGGAAATTCTAGGTCAAATGTTATAGAACCATAATGGCCTGACTCATAAGGTACCAGCTGAGCCAGGGCTGTATTTGCTACGTGATTTTTCCTCAGTACATGGAACTACAAAATCTTTTTAAAAATAGACTTTAGTTTGTCATTAGCTGTGCAAAGAGATTGAATGCTTTGGAGGTGGTAAAGCTTTTGTGTCCTCTTATTAAAATACTAATGTACTGATATGAGAGCCATTTCTTCATGTGGTATCTTCTGCATAAAGCTGATGCAGCGGAAGAATTTCATGTGGCATAGGAAGATATTTTCTCTTATGTAAAGGAAATGTGGGTGTGCAAGTGAGAAATTCATGAGATCTCTAAGGTGTTGCAATGGTAAACTCATGCTTTGATCCAGGAATTGGTCTTCCATAGATTTTAAGTACAGAATGGACCATTATGAATATCTAGCCTGACCTGCATAACACAGGGCATGGATCCTCACTCAGTAGTTCTAACAGCTAGCTGATAACCTCTGGCTGAGCTAGAGTATGTCTTTTAGTCTTCATTCCAAAATGTTGCTGTTAGTCTCTTGCTGTTTTACCTCCATTGTTCACTGCACTTCATTGCTGAATGAAGTAGTTTTTGTTTGTAAAACTGTTGAGGATCATTCAGGTTCAATCTTCATTCATAGACTTCAAATAACGGAGAATCCCCATGTACCAAGGTAAGTTAATTTTCACTTCTGCTACCAGCACTTTCACTGGTTTGAACCTCTGGTACTGTAAACAGAAGCCCAGCCTCTTCACACGTTTGTGAGTCAGGATGTGTTACTTTGTATCCTATTGGCTTCTTATACCGAACATGTACTTCATCCTTAAAATCAACAGAGACACAAAATAAAACCCAAGCACATGCTTACCTTTTTAGCTTGTAAGCAATTCCATTGACCTGAAGCCAATATATTATGCATGATGCTGTACCCATGTACAGTTGTGGCGATGTGGCCCAGTATTATATATAGTCTATACATTGAATGGCTGTTAGGATTTCATGGTTACTTAGTCACCAGAGCTGAAAGCATCTAATATAGAAAATACTAAATGAAAACCAGAAATCTCTGTGCCTATTCTTCTAGCCACTTGACTGGGATTCTTAAAAAAGGAAAACCTGAATAACTGCATCGGGGTACAGAAGGCATTGCAGAAACCTAAACACCGTTAATGATCTCAGCCAAAACATATATGTATATATATATATATATATATATATATATATATATATATGTAATAAGAATGCTGCAAGAGCTGCAGAGAATGTCGGAAGATGAAACAAACAAAACTGACCCCTCAAATTTAAGGGACAGAGTTACTGAGATGGAAAAGAGAATAGTCACTTTAAAGGACACGGGTGCTTTTAGCAGAAAAATCCTAGTAGAAGGTGTTAGACCAAAGGTGGAACGAAGCAGGACAAATTTATTTCAGGAAACAGTTTAAAAGGAACAACAGCATAAAGATCATAGACTTCCCAGACGGGGTGGAAAGGGAGACCCAAAAGACTGTTCAGAAGCCACCCCAATCAAATTGCTAAATTTATCCAAGAGGGTTTACCCTAAAAAGTGGGAGTGAGGAGTTCACTGATCTCCCACACAAGTGACCAATGTGCCCTCTAATCTTTTCCATCCATAAACAGGTTTTTTCCATCCATGCACAGAATAAGTTTTGTGATGTGTGCTGAGGCATGTGTGAAAGTGCACGACCAGGAGAAACACAAACGTAGCTGCGGGTGCTCTGCTACTGAGCTGGGCAGCACTGAAATCTCTTCTGAGGGAACATGCAAGTGACAGCAACTGAGATTTTATTAAATTACTCTCTGGGCCACACAAACTAATTTCTCTGGAGCAGGGACTGTCTTTTTGTTTGGTGTTTGTGCAGCGCCTAGCACACTGGATTCCCAAACCACTGCAGAGGCTTGTCAGCCTACAGTACAAATAACTGAGTGTTGCCTATTCAAGGCTTTCAGAGAAGAAAATGGAAATTGGGCATAGTGGAAATAAAAGTTCACACTTCAGACTGTGATCTTGTCAGCTCTCCCAGGCTAAGTAGGATGGGACTGGGTCAGTGCTTGGAAGACAGATGTCTGTCGAAAACTCAGATTGCAGCAGGCAGAGGTATGGCAGTTCAGTGAAGCAATGTTCCAGTGTACCATTAGGAGAAAAAATGCCTTTGCAGAAGTAAAACTAGTATCTGTGGTCATTAAAGACCTCTTATATGTTCTGCTTCAGTAGGGATATTAGCTCTTGTGCTCTGAGTAAATTCCATCTTGGGAAGCCACTTTTGGTCTACTCTCTGTAAATTCACAGTGTAAATTGCATTTGTTACAGAGTCCTTTTCTTTCCTTCCTAAGCTGTTATATAGTGGTGGTGTTAGTGGCTGTTTTACCCCATTGTTGACTGCACTTTATTGCCAAATGAAGTAGTTTTTGTTTGTAAAACTGCTGTGGATTGTTCAGGTTGAAAGGGGCTAGAAGTGTCATAAGTTACAACTTCCAAAAGCAATGGCATGGCAACTGGCAAACTGAATATTCAAATGAAAGATGTCACTTTTGTCTAGAAGCATTACCAATACTTCCACTGCTTATTGGGCTCTTAAAAGACACTCATGGGTAAATTACAGCTAAAGAAAACAAAGAACACTGAGAGTCAGGACTGGTGGCTGTAAACAAATTTTATGGGGTCAGGAGAAATTTGGCCACACCCATGATAAATTGTCATTCAGCTAACTAATATCGTGCTGGATTACAGATGTTGCTAGACAAGAAAGTTCTGGATTATGTCCGTCCTGTAGTTAATTCAAAGGCCACTGGCAATTATAGCTTGTTCGTGTATATTGTTGTCCTGCTTGTGCATAACTTCTGTGATCATCTTCTCTTTATTTGAATCCAAACATAGCTTCTGTGAGATCTACCAAAGTTAGCCCCCCTAAACTAGAAAGCTTTTGGACACCTATATGAGCATGCCAAGGACCTGACAATCCTCTGAGGAGCTAGTCCTGTGAGGTACTCAGATCCTAGACCAGAATAATTTGGGTTTGAGTTGGTTGTTTTTTTTTCCTTTAAACCTAGATTATAAAATCCTTCAGCCAGGGACCATGCCCGCTTCTCTAATATACAGTGAGCTGTTGGCAGTTCCCAGATGAATAAACAAATACATTTTGTCAGAAGTACATTTTTCTGGTCCACTGCAGATTTGAACTGTGTGGTCTGGACTTCTGTTGTCTGGCAGCGTCTGTGGTCTGGCATCCCTCTGGGTGCACTGGGATGTGAGCACTCACAGATAAAAGCCAGGGGTCCTGTGCTCAGCAACTCTTCCCCTGCTCTCCCAGAGCATCTGGAGCACCACAAATAGCTCGTTTGTGGACCTCAAGCTCTGGGAGGGAGAGAGAGATACAGGGACAGGAGAGGTGCTCAGAGGAAGAGAAGGGGCAACAATGGTGCTCCCTGGTGAGGGGGTCAAGAGTGCAGCTCCACAGCTGTGGGTCTTGGTGCACTCCTGTGGAGCTTCAGTCCAAGCCCCAAGCCACAGGACTTCACAGCCTCTTTGGCTTTTCCCCTGAGCGCGTCCTCCCTCCCCTGCAATCCTTGCTCCCATCAATGCCCACCCCTCTGCTGCTGCTGGAGTGGAGCTGCACAACCAATGGCAGCAGAGAGACCACCATTGACCTCCCATGGTCCAGCAAATTCCCTAGTTTGGGATTGATGAGGTCCTGAGGGTGCTGAACCAGGGAGGTACGACCTGTAGCACCCTGCTGACGCACCAAGGAATTCAACAGAATAATCAACTCCAAATCATTACTGTTTCAATTTTAACTCGTGCACTGGACCAAATGGCAAACTGCTTCTTAATTATTTGATTCAAGCTGTCAATGGAAAATGCCAATGTTCTCCTTACAATGTTGGGCTGCTCATATCTTAGACTGCACTACTGTGCAGGATTCACCTATTCAGCTTCTACACAGGGAAGAAGAAATAGATTTAGTCAAAAGTAATGTTGGTAGAGCAGAAGATTTATTTACATTTACCTATCACCTTCATCATGCTTTCTCCTCACCATAAATTCCATTGCACAGGTCTGATTTCAACTGTAGCCACTCCATCTCATTAGGATCTTATGAAAACAGAATTAATAACCTGCATGTCCTGCTGACTTGGCAAAACCATACACGCCAACTGTACTCAGCTTAATGTGTTTCCACAAGTCCCCTATGAGAAGCAGTTTTAGTGGATGAAGTTTTAAGCCATGCTGTTTCAGTTGGCAGTAGGCCCAGATACAGCATCTTACACCGCCCCCACCAAGTGCTAAGATGCCATAGGACAAATCAACAGTACTCATCAAAGCTAGCATGGGTAACACTGAATGCGCCTTTCCAATTTCTAATGTTACTCAGCTAGGTCAGCAAAATCTATATCAGGGATGGGCAACCATGAATAGTGAATGGCCACATGAGCAGCCCACTTTCATCTCAGTGGGCTGTAGCAGCTTGCAGTGCACTGAGGTTCCACTTGCTGCCCCACAAACTCCCCCGCACCCACCTGTCTGCCCCTCTCCTCCACATTCCTCTTTCATACTGGGGCATGGGAGCCTGGCACTTACCTGCTCTTACCACTCCCTTTCAGCATTTTCAGGGCATGCAAATTGCCTGATTTGCGCTCTGTCCCTGCTCTATCCCATAGCTGGAATCAGCTGTTCGTGGCATTCCAGCTCTGGGATGGAGGGGGAAGAGCAGTAACATCATGAATCAGGTGATTTGCAGCTTGTCCAAAAGTGATGGGAGGGAAGGGGAGGCATAGGAAGTGTGGTGCTCCAGTGCCCCAGAGTGCAAGAAGTACAAGGGGTCGGGGGAAGCCAGGGGCTCTGTGGGCTGCAGGTGGAGGCCCAGTGGGCTGCATGTGTCCTGTGGGCCACAGGTTGTTCACCACTGATGTATATAGTTTGGTGTATCTTGTCACTCTGATCTGAGCGAAATTTATCCCAGCAAACTCACATTTCAGCTCTCAAGAAAGGACTTCAGTGCTGCAGAGGCCTTGTGTTGGCAAAATTCTGTTTCTTTGTCCAATCAAAAGGTTTAACATGTTGGTTGATCTTGCAGAACTCTTTGTCGGCTGTGAAGTCTAGGTGGTAGGCTATTCCTGGATTTGCTGTGTGGGCTGATGACTTTGTCAAACTCAGAGGAGCGGAAGTCAGCGGAACTATGACAATTTACACCAGCTAAAGATTTGTCTCAGAATTTTTTTCTTTGTAGCTTCCATCTCATAGCTGGATGGGAACTCAGAGTGCAGTGTCCCTCTTCCAATTCACTCGTCTGTGATGGTTTCTCTGCCCTGGTAAAAAGGAAAGTGCTTTTTGGTGTCCCTTGATGTACAAAAAGGACATATGTTCTGTCCTTATGTTCTTCAGTCTATTAGCCCCTTCTGCCATTTGAAAAAGCAGTGACCCATTAACCTGATATTCTGTGCCACTGAAATTCCCATGTTTATGACTAGCCTGACTCAATCTCTGCAATTTCAGCTGTGCTCCTACAACAGACCTGGACATCCCTCTGAAGTCTTCATCTGATTCTGACACTTTAAGAGTGCAGCCTGGGGAGAAAATTTCAGATATTTGCTGTTTAATAGGTCCCTTCACTCTGAATCTTCACCGCAAATCAACTGAGCTTGTTTGCTGTTTGCTGGCACAGTGGCCTTCGGGTAAGACATGATGAAGCCTTGCTGATGAAAGTAACATCTTGATGAAAATTCTTGCAACAAACTGACAATAAAACACACACATCTGAATCCTGCTTAGCTGACAGATTCTGCAGAACAGGTTTAATAGATTGTCCTCTCCTGGAGCCAGAATCTGATACCCTGATGTTGAATGATACTTTACTCTTCAAGTGACTTCACTGATTTCAGTGGAACTATTTGTGGATAGCTTTGTCAGAATCTGGCATTTAAATGGAACTCCAGACTCAACGCTGCCTTCATTGAACTCAGTAGGCATGTTTGTCATTGACTTCCGTAACAAGAGGATTTCTCCCCAAGAGTCTACTGCACTTGGCCTTTCGTACACTGCATGTGACAGAAGAGGCAGCTTTTTGTATGGCATTATTCATACAAAAATGTAGCAATTGCATGGAAATAATATGCAAGATCTATGATAGAATAATACATTTACATTGTACCTTTCACCAGAATGAGTTTCACAAACTAAGGCTCAAACTTCCAAAAATTATCATTAATTTTAATGCAGCATTGTGGGGTACTAAGGTCAAGATGATTTGGTCTAAGTTTTCAGAAAAGGTTAGTGATTTTGGAGATCCAGGTTTGAGACATCTTTCAAGGGACCTTACTACTACTACTACTACAACAACAACAACTACTTCACCATTGTACTTCATGTGAGCATAGGTCATCTACAAGTCTCCTTCACTCCGCTCTGTCTTGGGACAAAACTTCTAGCTGGTTGCAGGAGTACCCCAGTTGTTCTTCAATCTCAGTAGACTATGCTGGATTATGGTTTTCTGAGAGTGTGGCCTAGCCATCCCCACTTTCTTCTCTTTATTTGAATGTCAATTGGTTCTTGTCCTGCTCTGTTCCAAAGCTCCTCATTTGTGACAGAGTCTTGCCATTTGATGTGAAGGATGTGCCTCAGGCATCAATGAACATCTGTAGCTTCTGATTTGAAGAATATTTAGTACCTCAGGTCTCGCATCCATACAAGAGCACACTCTTCACATTGTGTTAAAGATCCAAGGATCCAAATTTGTATCACTTCTCCCTGACAGAAAAAGGGTTGGCTTAGGGTTAACAACGCTATCCATAAAAAAACAAAAGTTACAGAAACATCTACGAAGAAACCCACAACTACACAAGTCTTGGGTGGTGTTGACAGTTCGTTCAGACTGAGTATGAAACACAGCCCAGAAAGCCGAAAGGAAAGGGACCTCACTGGAGTCATCCCAAATCACTCATAACGTCTGAGCCCGGCAACTGTGTGATCATTGTTTGTTCTCTTCTTGTTAGAGGAGGAAAATGAGCAATAACATGAATGATTATGATTTAAAAAGTCTAAATAACTCAAGTTATTTAAAAGCTTTGGAAGATCAGAGCATTCAAAACTTATTAAGCATAAAGCAAACAAAGATACTAGTAAGAATTATTGAGTTTAACCAATATAGCACACTGAACACAGAAAATAAAAAAGCAGTCAACTAATTTTCTGTAAAGTAAAAAAATCAAGAATTCTGTGCATTTAATCTTACAAAAATGTCTTCTTTTTGATGCAATTCATAGTCATCAGATTTATTTAATAATTATATCACTACGTGTATTGATGTGAAAGCAGACCCTCAAGGACTGAATAGCTGCAGGCATGATTTCTCTATTTTTGATGAGTTTGCAACAGTTACCAGTAGAAAGCCAACTTTCTTTTCCCCCATTACCAGCTGTCAGTGAGAGTATTGTGGAGTAGGGGTTGGACAGAGCAAATCCGGGAACTTCTCTGTTTTCTCTCTGTGTGTGGGAAGGGCACCAGAAGAGTGCATGTCCATATGAATTGAGGACTTCACTGGCATGAGTGGAGGGTAGACTTTGAATGTGTGTATTATTGGAGGGGTTAGCAGATCTCAACAGATCTTGCCCTCTTTCCCCAGCTCCTCCAGAAAGCCTGCATTTTCTCAGTTTCTGACATGGGCATCTCTGCTCCACTGGCTTTCTCTCAGCATCTGCTTTCCTTCTGACACTCTTTTTGTCCCATCTTCATTTCAGCACTTCTTGGGTCTCATTCCTTCTTTGCTTACCTTGCAGATTATTTCTTCTCCTTCTGGGCAACCAACCTCCCTTGCCAACCAGCCTGCATTAAATGGAGTTGCCTGTATCCTTGGTGAGCCATATTTAGAGCTCTACCAAATTCACAGCCATAAAACATGTGCCAAGGACCATGATCTTTTGTGTGCTTTTACCTGCTACTATACAGGTTTCGGGGTGCGGCAACCAGTGTTTCTCAGATTGGGGTTCCTGACTCAGAAGGGATATGTGGAGGGGAAAGTCACAACGTTATTACCTCCCTTACTTCTGGACTGCCTTCAGAGCTGTCTGGCTGGAGAGTGGCAGCTGTTGGACAGCCACCCAGCTCTGAAGGCAGCATCCCACCAGCAGCAGTGCAGAAGGGCAGCAATACCATACCACGCCACCCTTACTTCTGCGCTGTTCCCTTGAGAGCTGAGTGGCTGGAGCGTGGCAGCTGCTGACTAAAGGCAGCAGCACAGAAGTAAGGGTAACAATGCAATAATACCATGCCATCCTTTCTGCTGCTGGCAGTGACTCTGCCATCAGAAATGGGCTTCAAGCCAGCAGCTGCTGCTCTTTAGCCGACCAGCTACGAAGGTAGCACAATTGCCAGCAGCATTACTGAAATAGCAGCAGCAGTGTCACAACCTTCCCCCAAAACACACACTCCCCCACAATTCTGTTATGGGTTAGGACCCCTAGAGTTCCAACACCATGGCATTTCAGATTTAAATATCTGAAATAATGAAAACAATATTTTAAAAATCCCATGACCATGAAATTAACCCAAATGGGCCGTGAATTTGGTGGGCCCTAGCCATTTGCAAACTATACCTGCATACTGATTAAATAACCACCCATTTGCAGGGATTATCCTATTGGGATAGATTCCGACACCCTTACTCATGCTGAGTACTGACCTGCCTTGGAACAGGGCCTGTGTGACAGCTCCAAATCAGACTTTGTTAGCTGGATGGTGCTCTTCAGTCATGGTGGCTGCTCATTGTCCCCATCTGACTGATTGCCAAGGACAAAGGCCGACAGGTTTTGTGGAATCCTCAAATGGGTGGTTCACAGTCTTCATCCTGGAGCTAGACCAATGCTGTGCATACGTACTCTGATTATTGGAGGCCAAGTGCAAGGTCATGCCTAGGCCTCAATGAACACTGACAAATGCATAGTCTGGCTTGCTTGTGGGTTAATATAGTTAAAAGAGCTATTAGTGTTACAAAACTGTGTTCAGTGTTTTAGACTTTGTGAAAGGCTTGTAAATTGCTGCATGCATTAATGTCACTTACATATCTCTATTCCATGTTGTAAACAATATTTAAGTGTTCGCTTGAAGCTATAATTCCCCATAATCAAGAGAGAAACAACTGTGAATTCCAAACCAGACTGTGAGCATTTCAAAGGGATTTCACACAACTGAGTGGCTGGCCAACAAAATGGCAGCTGCTACTGTGTAGATAAATGCAAAATAATGCACATTGGAAAACATAATCCCAATTTTGTGTATAAAATAATGGGGTCTAAATTAGCTGTTACGTCAAGAAAGGGATCTTGGAGTTATTGTGGGTAATTCCCTGAAAACACATGCTCGTTAAGGAGTGGCAATTAAAAAAACTAACAATGCTAGGAACCATTAGGAAAAAGGAGCAGTAACAAGACAGAAAATATCATAGGCTATGTCTACACTAGCCCCCACCTTTCGAAAGGGGGATGCTAATGATACGCCTTGGCAGATGCTAATGAGGCACTACTATGAATATGCAGTGCCTCATTAGCATAATGCCAGCCCAGCAATTCAAAAGTGCCGCTTTTGAATCGCATGCCACCCATGTAGATGGGGTCCTTTCGAAAGGACCCCCTGGACTTCAAAAGCCCTTTCTTCCTATTTGGTTTTAGGAAGAAGGGGCTTTTGAAGACTAGTGGGTCCATTCAAAAGGCCCCCGTCTACACGGGTGGCGCATGATTCGACAGTAGCACTTTCGAACAGCACATGGCTGCCATTATGCTAATGAGGTGCTGCATATTCATAGAAGCATCTCATTAGCATCTTCCCAACTCACTCATTACCATGCCCCTTCCGAAAGGAAAGGGCTAGTGTAGATGTAGCCTAGATGATTGTGTATTCTGTTCATTGTCTCTGAGGTATCAGGCATTGACCACTGTCAGAAGACTGGATATTGGGCTAGATGGACCACTAGTCTGACCCAGTGTGCCCATTCTTATGTGGCATTACTTACCAGAAGGGGTGTTATCTCCTGCTCACAGAAGGGCCTTAGACATCAGATGCATTCTTGTGGAACACCAGATTGCAAAAAAATCTTGATTGCTTTCCCCCAACACCATTCATGAAAGAGACATGCACAAGCACATGTTCTATCAGCTTGAACTCTTGGGAAGGGGAATAAAAATCCCAGTCAAGAATAGATTGTTTTTTCTATGCTGCTTGGATGCTGAGCAGTGAAGATTTCTAAGCGTAAGCAAGAGTTCCCCAGTGATTGACCAGTGTTAACCCTAAAAGACAAATAGAGCTTCCTTATTACAGAAGCTTCTCTTTTGAAACTTAAGATTGTATTTTATTTGTGCATGTATATTTGTGAAGAACTCTCATTTCTTTTTCCTCGTCAATAAGTCTAGTTAGTTTATTGGAGGATTAGCTATAAACATTGTCTACTGGGAGAGATCTAGGGTGCATTTGACATGGTGTAAATAGTTGGTCCTGTGGGACTGGAAATAATCTGAATACTTTTGTGATTTTTTCACAAAGGCAAGCTGAATCAGAGCACCCAGGGGACTGTCTGTGACTCCATGTTAGGCTGGGTTCATACCAGAGGAGATTACAAGCAATACTTAGTTGGTAAAATCAAAGCACGGAACTCTCAAACTAACATGGGGCATGTTCCCTGTTCCTTGACTCATTCAGGGCATGTCTACACTTCCAGGTAGATCAACCCAGTCAGGGTCAGTCTTCTGGAATTTGATTTTGGGCATTTGTGTGCATGGAAGTGCAGATATCACTGAAATGAAGCCTTTAGCATTATAGTTGTTACTAGTAGCAATCATTTATTGGAGGTGAAAAACAAATGGACTGTTATGAGATGGCCTCCGTTTAAGCAAACTATACAGAGAGATGAATTGAAAACATTCTGTGCCAGGAAGTATGCTCTCGCATTTATGTTGCACCATGTTTGGGTTGACTGCATTACTCACAACTGACAAAATCTTGAGTGTCCATCACAAGACACATATCGTTCCTGAGTTTTTGGTGCATGTGTACTGTTCAGATCTATACTGGAGAAAGGAGGGAGATAGCCGATCTTACATAAGATACGTGGAAGGATTATATATTAACTTCTAGTTATGTTAAAATGTAAAAGGGAGGGAAAGTGATTGAAATACAAAAATGAACAACTGCAGCCAGCTCAAAGGAGTTTAAATTACACCAGAATCAAGCACTCTTACTCTTGACCTGGATCTCACAACTGAAGCCAATTTTCTGGCTATCTTTATGTAATCTTTTAGCAGTCCACGAACTCTACTAGAAGATGCAGCCCCTGGCTATTCAAATCAGACCCTCTTATTTCAGGAGATTCCCTATAATTCCCTATGCAGAATATTTTAAATCTTCTACTCCATTAAAAAAGAAAAACTAATTAATTCAAATGAGTTCAAAACAGACCATGGTAACTGCTCTTTTGCAGCCTTCACTACCGACTTTTCCTTCATAAAGTAATAAACTGGCTACTGAATTAGTAGATTCAATTCCCTAGAAGGCTATAGGCCTAAGTTAAAGGTTGCCCTGCTGTTCAGGTATAAGAAAACCATCTTGTGGCTGCACCATAGATCTAAGTTTGTTCAGTCTGTAGGGAAGGTTGTTGGGGTATGTAGCATTTTCCATATTTCTAGAGGGAGCAATCAGTTACAAAATTTGTGAACTTTAACCAAAAAAACCTGTATGAATACACTAAAGAACCCTCATCAAAACATAATCCATTAACTTATCTCCAACCCTCTCTGGGTTACACAATGCTGTCAGCTTTATCTGATGAAGTGAGTCTGTGCTCACGAAAGCTCATGCTCAAAACTTTTCTGTTAGTCTATAAGGTGCCACAGGACCCTTCGTTGCTGTTATAGCTTTATCACCGACCTTTTTCCCCTCCCCCAGAAGAAACAAACCCTAAACAAAACACTCCTTCTACCCACTGCACTCCCAGTCTTCTACCTTATGGTTCAGACTGTGAGATATTTTTAATTATAACAGGGCAGCTGTTATCTTCATGACTGGTCTCACAATTTGTGGGACTGCATGCTGCTGGAGGATTGTTAGCTGTCTCCTCTCATCCTAATGCCGGATGTAGGCAGGCGTAGCTCCTGTGCTGCTTAGCTGGTGGAATGGCAGACTGAGTCTCAAAGCAGTGACACTGAAAAAGCTCAAGCGGTGTATCACATAGCACATCGCTATCCATGTTCCCCCCTTTTGGAGGTGGGGTGGGGAGTTATGCCCCCAGTAGTGTTAAGCAGTCTTTCCACTTACTGCCTCAATATCACTGACCCATTGCTAGTAGGGGAGCCTGAGCCACCCTTTTCTCTAGAGGCCAAATCAGGGACCCTCAACTCGAAAGCCTGGTCCCGCTCTCTCTCTGGGCTTACTGCCCCAGTCACTGGGCTAATTCTTAATATTGGTTCCCCTTTGTTCCTCAGATAACCAGTTCCTAAAGCCAAGCAGCGCCCCCCTCCCTGCCTCCAAGTGACCATAGCCTGCAGTCTCTGCCAACTCCTCCCTCTTTTTTATTTAGCTATTTTCTTTCCCTACAAATATCTGCCTTCCCTCAGCAGCCCATTCTGCTTTCCTCTCCTGGGCTTTATAAGCCCTAGCTACTCCTGCCCAGCTGAGCCTCCTTAATTAGCTGATTAATTGATCTGTCTGATCTTCATTAAGCTCTGCAGGGTGAGTATTAGGAAGGGTCAGAGTGACAAGCAATTCAACATGAGTTTTAAATGTCACCCTGGGTAAGAGGCACAACTGTGAATCTCGGATGTGCAAACGGGGTGTCGTGAGTGAATTAGGGAAGTGATTTGAATATGGTATCAGTGAGAGGGACACTGGAATTCTGAGTACAGTTCTGGTGCTTTTAAAAGGAAAAATTGAAGATGGCACCAAAAAGAACCATAAAATGTATTGAAGAGTCTAGACAGTGCCTATTATAGACACTTAATGAGCTTGATCCATTTTGTTTGTCATTATGAAGATTTAGAGGTTATTTATAGGACCCTGTCAAATTCACAGCCATGGAAAAACTCATCATGGACTATGAAATCGGGTCTCCCTTTGTGAAATCTGTTCTCTTGTGTGCTTTTATTCTGTACTCTATGGATTTAATGGTGGGTAGAGTAGCATTTCTCAGATGGGGATCCTGAACCAAAGGAGGGTTGTGGGAGAGTTATAAGGTTATTTTAGGGGAATTGCAGTATTTCCATCTTTATTTCTGTCCTGCTGGTTACAGTCAAAGGGCAGCAGCTGTTGTCTGGGCACCTAGCTCTGAAGTTAGTGTCCCACCAGGAGCAGGGAAATAGGGATGGAAATCTATCAAACCTTATTTCCATGCTTAAATCTATCTACCCTTATTTCTGTGCTTTTGCCTTCAGAGCTGGGTGGTCAGAGAGTGGTGGCTGCTGAGCGAGCGCCCAGCTCTGAAGAGAGCAGCACAAAAGCAAGCGTGGCAATATCTAAACAAGTCATTATTACTTCTGCGTTGCTGCTGGCAGTAGTTCTGCCAGCGGCTGGTGTTCTGCGTCCACCCAGATCTGAGGGCAGTGCCAGTAGCACCAGCAGCACAGAAGTAAAGGTAGTAGTACTGCAACACTGCGACAACAGCCTTGTGGTGCCTTCTGCACAGCTCTTTTGTGGCCAGGACCCCTACAGTTATAATACTGTGAAATTTCATATGTCAGTAGCTGGAATCATGAAACAGGATTTCTAAAATCCTTTGAAATTGACCAAAAAGGACCATGAATTTGGCACAGCTCTATGTGTTTGATTATATATATAAGTAACACCCTCACCAGGAAAGAACACTGTGTACTAAAGGGCTGTTTAATCGAGAGGAGAAAAGCATAACAAGAACCAATGCTGGAAGCTGAAGCCAGATTAATTCAAATAAGGTGCAACTTTTAACAGTGACGGCGCTTAACCATTGGGCGAAACTACCAAGGGAAGTCATGGATTCTCCATCTCTTGATATCTTTAGCTCAAGGCTGGTGTCCGTCCCATGCTTTGGCTGGACATTAGTTATTGGACTAATTACACAGGCTGAAATTTAAAGGCCTGTGGTATACAGACTGGGTGATCTAATGGTCCCTTCCAGCATTAAACTCTATGAATTTTGCATGGGATGTGGAGCTTTAGGCAGATGCTGGCTTGTGCTTAAAGCTGACCCTATGTACCCATCTCCCAGGCTTTCATATTTTCCATCCAGTTCAGGAACAGCTGTCAAATGTAAAGCTTCAGCAGAGCAGCACAAAGGGTTGCCTTCCACAGGCACAATCAAGGCATCTTGTACTGGGGGAGCTAATTCATCCTTGTAGTCAGCCTGGTAACCTGGCAGCTCTCTCCCTCCAGGTGTGCCTAGCGATAGTGAGCCAATGCTGCTGAGAGTAGGAACAGACCAGCCTATTGTGTGCTATTCTCCAGGCTGCTCCACAGAGAACTACAGACCGTGCGGACTGAACAACATCTCTGGCTAGACAAAAAGCTGCAATGTGGTGATATGAGTAATTAATTAGGCTTTTGCTGCCATGGGCACTTGCAGTCCCTGCTGGTGACAGGCCAATTAAGAGCCTCTACTTTGTATATTTTAGATAATCATTTACTTTGGAACAAATTAACAATGGCTTTTTAAGTAGTTTGTCTCACAGGGGACTAATTACAGTAATCTGTGGGAGGAATCACAAGAGCTTGAACAGACACTTCACATTTTCAGCTCCCTCACGCCAAAACACTATTTCTGTAGAATGCTGGAATTATATCAGAGGAAAACACGTGCCTCCTTCTAAACCTGATGCCACGGTATTGACTCACATATGGTCATCTAGGCCAGTTTGAAAACTGACAAAGGTGACAATGAAAGTTATGTTTTTGAGCAAATGAGTACAGAGACCGATTCTGATACCTTTATTCACCTTATGGTTGAATAGTATCATTCAAATCAGTGGAGCTATTTGCAGGGTCAGATACTTCTCAACCTGAGGAAGAGTGGCATAATGTGACCTACAAGTTATTCTATACAGTGTAGGTCAATCAGGGATCTCAAAGCACTTTGACTAACGTTAAAAAATAAAGTTCCATAGAAACACTCTGCAGGAGTGAAGTATTATCACAGTGTTTTGCAGAGCGAGAGAACTGACAGGCAGCATGGTTAAGTGATCTGCCCAAAGTTGTCCATGAAATCTGTAATAAAAACGTCATCGGGAAAGGATCCAAGATCTTCCACAAATTTAAATTTGAAATGTCAAGTGCAAAGCTGGAGGAATGCTCTCTGTGTGCCTGTGTGCATGCGATGTTTCCCTTTAGGGTTGTGTGATAGTAGCCAAAGGAGTCATAGATTGAGTCTCGGCCGTGGTAAAGCATGATATGCACGCCTCAGGGAGTTTGGACACTTAGGTGCGGATTTCCTCTCAAATTTGGTTGTACAGGCTGAACTGCTCTAGTCTGGCACCCTCAAGACCTGACCGGAGCTGGATGAGAGAATTTGCACGACCACTGTAGGGCAATATTGTCCAGCAGCATTACTAACACTGCTTACTGGGTTCATAGGCATGTAGGGGTAAATTACAGCTAAATAACAGCGCAGAACACAGATCCAGGACTGGTTGCTGTAAACAAACTTTATGGGACTGCAGGAAACTTGGCCACACTGGTAACTGCTCATCGGGGTGGCTAAAATCGTGCCAGATTAGGGATGTTGCTGGATTAGAGAGTTTCAACCTGTACAGTGAGGCTGTATTAAGTATTGGAGTTTTACAGGAAAAATGAGAGCTAGAAATACAGCGGGAAAGCACTATAGGTAAGAAAGGTTTGAAATAATAGGAGTGAAGCAGGGGAGAAAGAGAAACTCCAGGTGTCTGGAGAAGTGTGAGAGAGGACAGTCAACAGCATAGATTTGAAGGTCTGTAATGGAAACAGATTCATCCGAAGCAGTACATTCATCCCTCGCTATATGAGCACAATTGGTTCCCAAATTTCTGCTCGTAGGCGAAAACTCAGAAGAGTGACACTAAATTCCCATTAAAATACAGTTAAAGTCTGATTTGTTCCAAGTGCTTGTAACTTGACATAAACCAGTTGAGTTTAGGTACTTTTCTGATGTATTTCAATAGTTTGGTGCCAGAAATAGGATGTAGTATATGTATGTAGAGCAGGGATTCCCAGCCTATGGATCGGGACCCAAACATGGCTCACCGTTAGATTTATTAAAGGTTGCCAGCTGGGCACTTCCCAGCTTCATGTGGCTGTTAAAGAAGCCATTTGCAGTTTCTTAACACTGCTGCCTCAGACAGATATCTGTCACTAGAGATAGCAATTACCTTATGCCTAGGTGCTGAAAGCTTAACACTTGAGTTAATTGGTTTTAACGACTGTTACCTGCTGGGAGCAAGAGGGCTGGGGCAGCCACCCAACCTAGCAGCCCCAGTGAAGAGGCTGCGGAGGAGGAGGTGTGTCTAAGGCTGGGGCTGTTTCAGGCTGTGGTGGGGCGAAGGGGTGAGGAATCTAAGGCTGGGGGTGGTTTAGGGATGTGGGGGTGGTCTAAGACTGGGGGAAGTTTGGGGCTGTGGGGGTGGGGGTGCCGGTTTCCCTGCTTCCTGGCCAGGGACCCTGTGGCTTGCTCATATTAGTTGGAGAAGTTCACTCATTTAGTGAACATAGGTGGGTATATGTGTCCCTCATTTTAGCGACTACTCATAAGTAAAGTACTCTTTAAACAAGGGATGGGTGTAGTGAAAAATCAGCTATATAGTTTTCAACTAGCTGCTCAGCTCCTGAAACTGAAAGCAACTGAAAGCATATAGGAGTTAAGGCTGTGGCACTGAGAGCCCTTACAGGCCAGTGTCCAGCTGGTTTACATTTGTTGTGAAAGAGCAACAGACTCACACTTTCCTTCTTGAAATGTTGCCTGTGAGCTGAGTCAAAATCTGCTGGTCTGAACTCACTTTCTAGAGCTGCGAAAGGCACAGTGGAATTACTGCCTCAACCCTTCCCCAGCCTTTGCTTTTCTAGCAGTCGCCTCTCACTAGGAGCTGAAATTGTTTCCTTTTCCCATGGTAACTGTGCTGTGTTGTGGGGGCTCCTCAGAGTAGGATACGTTGTGATCTTTACTGCCTGCTGCATATTGGCTACCTAGGTGCTTTTACTGAACAGTTCTGCCAGGCTCATTTAAAATGTCATCATCTTCCATGGACATCAAATGCAGCTTTCATCTGTGGGCACAGTGGTCTTTTTTCCTTTTTCATTTCTTAAAGCTACTTATGATTTTCTTTATGCCTGGACTTTGGGACACTGATGACTTACCTCAGTTGAAAGATATCGTGGTTTTTAAGTTGAGTGCTCATAGCCAGAGGCAGCACAGGTTTAACACGATTGCTCCTGAAATACATACTGTGCAATTCTTAGCAGATGCTTCAATTATAACTTGTGCAAAAAATGTGCTTTCAAAATGAGGGGCTGGCATGTTAGTGGGTATAAACTGCCATAGCCCCATTGACCTCAACGGAGCGACTCTGATTTGCACTACCTGTGGATCTGTTCCTGTGTTTTGCACTGTAGCTTCCAAGGCTTCTCATAAATCAAGGGCTTCCGCTTGGTGACTTCTTCTAACAAGCAATCCTTCTACAACTAATCTCTGGCACCACAGTGTGTCTCACCTTGTAATCTTCGCTTAATTCGTCCTGGGATCCTTCAGCTCTGCTCTGCTGGCTGTAGGCAGCTTTGCTAAATCTGCACGCTGACTGCATCCAGCAGCTGAGCTCGACCTTTGTGTCTCTTCTGTCTGGACCTTGCATGAGGGCAGTACAACACTACTCCTCTCTCCTATCAGAAGCATCCACTGTCTTATTGCCACATTAAAGGGATGCTTTCTGGAATGCCAAATAGCTTCCAGGGAGAGCTTAAATCCAGAAATGTAAATTGCCTCCTCCTTCGTGCTTGGAGGTGTTGATGGATTTGATAGCTGAGTATGGGGTCTGCTTGCTCTCGGGGATATCTATGACAGATTCATAGGAAGCTGCTGAGCCACCAAAGCACAGTGGACACCTCAGGGTTTTTCAGGGCCTCTCAAGGGCATGTGTTTGTGGAAGACTCTTAGAACAACAACAATGTACTCTTCATAATTACACTGTGTTGTCGTCTCCCTGAGCATCTTCTAGAGAGAAGTCACAGATAGTTGGGATGTTCTCCTGTATCATAGCCCATGGCACTTGTGTTCAATTTATTAAGCACTTTGTAGTTGTCTTCACTGGAAAGAGAGGATGTTGTTACCTTGTGAGCCGTTCAGACTGTGGCCAAAAGAGAAGGTGAAATGCTCTCGGAGTTGTGCACAGAGCAGGGGGTTTATGCTTGGGCTGAGCCATTTTGGGCGAGGGTCCTCTGTAATGGTTATTCTCCAGAAAGTTTGTTCCTTCCGGCTTCCTTCCTCTTCCTTCCCAAGAGACGTCACAAGATGGATTGTGCTAGTGAATGCAAAATCCCTGCCCCCTCTTTGGTGCTTGGAAGAGCCCGTCTGCTTCCTGCAGTGGCCAGTTCTGTCAGCCAATGTGAGGTGTGGGCCAGGATCGTGCCATGGCCATGTCTCTACCTCACCTCCACAAATAACATGCTACGACCCTTGGGATAACAAAAGAGTGAACTCGCTACATTTATCTGTGGATCTTTTCTTGTAGTACTCACTCACCGCTCCTTACTAGAAATTAAGATCACATTAAGTGGACAATGAAAGATGGTTGTACCCAAGCGGGTAGATTAAAATCGTTTGAGTGATCCTAACTGTGCATTTTCATGTCTTGTAATGTTTGGGTTTTATTTTTAAGTGGAGCCTTAAGTTGAATTTTCTACATTTTTTTTCATGCATCAGACTTTCTGTGTGTCTGTATGATGGATTCTTTTCTATCATAACTTCAAGCTAGCAAAAGGAATATGTCACAAGACTCTTGCGTTCTAGAAAAAATGCCAGTTATGTCATTTCTTGAGACAGCAGACCAAATTCAGTCCTGGGCTAAACAAGTGCAATCATTGTGTCAATGCTAATCATTCCTACATTATGCCAGAACTGATCTGGCTTAACATTTCCAACATACCATGGACAAATCGTATGATTTTCTATGTGGAGTGAATCACAGGAAATGTAAATTGCTCATCATTGGGGAGAAAATGCTTAGTCAGTCATGGAATCAAAACTTTTGTATAGAGAAGAGCTATCTCTCTGTTTACTCCCTCCATCATCCTCTATAAACGCAAAAGGATTTGCATCTCCATGTCAATCACCTTCTCATTTCCTTTGGCCCCAACTCAAATTCCTCTTCATTGGAATCTTCAGGGTCAGGCAAGTCCATGGCTGGCTGCAGAGGAAACAAAATCGACTTTCTGTGCTGAGCTGTGTAACAGCTGCCCCTCCCACCTCACCACTGAGACCATTTAGGACTGTGTCCTTGTGTTTAATGCCTCCGTCCCAGGGAAATGTTTACTGGATCAAAGCTTAAATGCATATTTAAAAGCATAGATCCACTAAATGTACATTGAGATTTGAAGTGATGAAAGGGGCACCCATTTGTGTTTAGAAGTGAAATGTGGTAGAAGTCATTAGCATAAGCCTAAAAGTCCTATTAATTTCAAGCATTCAACCGATAGCAGCCCTCTAGTGAGGAATCATTTCATAGCCCTGCTAGAATTCACAACTGTGTGACCAACAAACACTATTTCTCTGTAGCCTTGGCAATTTGTGCATATAGTTTTACACCATCTTTTGTTATCAGGTCTTGCTCCTGTGCTCAGAAAAATGAGGAACTAGCTTTGATGAGGGAAATGCCAGCAGGTATAATGATAGCAATTGGCTTAAGCAGATGGAGCAAGTTTACATATAGGAATGTTACCCTAGTGAGGCTTAAAGGTATATCCCAACTTGCTGAACTAAAAGCATTTGCTATATGCCAGCTCAAAAGTTCCCTGCATAGGAATATGGCTCTGTCTTGTGGCTAAATAACAATCACCAGCAGGCCTGGGAGGGAAGGGAGGCAAAAGGGGGCAGTTGTCCCAGAACCTGGTGATTCAAAAGGGCCTGGGGCTCCTGGCCATGTAGCAGCCAGAGCCCTGGGCCCTTAAAATCACTGCGGGATTGCTGCACTGCACACTCTGGGCAGCGCTAAAGGCTGGCAGAGGAGGGGAGGTGGCACACAGCTGCACACTTTGGGCAACATTGAAGGCTGGATGCCTCCAGCCCCACTGTTTCCACCTGAGACCAGGCCCCTACCTCCTCCCCATCCTACCCAAGGGCCAGGAAAGGCTTTCAGTGTCTCTGATCTCCAGTAGGGGTGGACCAGAAAGCTCCACCCTCACCTTTCTCACCCATACACCGATATACCCTCTGAGCTCTAGGAAAGTCAATCTGTGTGGTTTTGGTTTATCTCTAGTCTCAAGCAATCAGTACTTGCCAGCTGCTGGAAAGCAGATTTGAAATTTCGCATAGATATATCCCTCTATTTGAGTACGCATCGAGGAAAATGCAGATCATGAAGAGAGCTTACCATTTGGCATGCCATTCAGCATTCACTGCTAAAGAGGAGCAAGATGGTAGGATGACCTAGCATGAAGACCACACCAGAGGCAGCTCTCAAGGACTGTAGAACACCGTTTGCCCAAGTGCTGAGCTTGAGCAAATCTCTCTTCCCTGTGAGCAAGGTTTTAGTTTTGCCTGGAAAGCTAATAGTTTTAACTTTTTTTTGTTAATTTCAGCTACTCCTCTTGCAAAGTGAAACCAAGGACCATCCTATCCCTGGCTACTCAACATCTTGCCAGACCCTGCTGGACTTTCTAGAAGTAATTTTTCTGATATTCTAAGCTATTTAAAAAAAAATCTTCAAGTGGATTTAGAGCCAGCTCTGGAGCTACTGAACTACTGTGCTCCAAAAGAAATGTAGATTAGAGATGTCGATGGAACAGAACACAGCATGAACAAGAACCAGATTCTTCTCAACAGTGATTTACTGATATCCCTTGACCTGGAAAGAGCAGGGAGAATTGGTCTGAAGCCCTTCTTTTCACTAACCCAGTATGAGGTTATTCAACACAGGGGAAGACTTGTGACTTTTTTATAACTTTGGGAGATCAGGCCTAAGGTTCCTTTGTGTGTGCTGTGTTGTGTGTGCACCACAGACCAGACCCTTCAGGCAAACCACCAGGAACAGGCTTTATTCTGTAAAGAACATAGAACAAGATTGCAGTTCAGCAGCCTACTCTCTGCTTGCAGCCTATGTGCTCCCAGCTCAGTCAGCACTAGGACCCTGCTGCGAGGGCAGAGGGTACTTTCTGGCAGGAGCCAAGAAGTGCTGTCCTCATGCCTCAACTGCTTCTTACACAAGCCAGGACAGCCTCTGGCTGGATTAGCCCCAGCTCGACTGACTCTGCTCTGCAAGGCTCTGGGCTACACCGCCCACCACCACAGCAGGCTAGCTGCTGGGGAGGGGAGCCTGGAGCTTCAAGGATCCATCCGGCCCATGGCCCAGGAGTCCCCCACTCCAGCTCTAAGGGACTAGTATTTATGGCTTTGAAATAACACTAAGAAGTTATAAGCAAATTGTAAACATGCACAGGCCAGACCGTCAGCTGGTTGAATTCACCCAGTGAAGTCACTGGAGCTATACTGATTTGCACCATCTAGTGCATAAATATGTAATATGCAGCATTATGATTTCAGTGGAACAGAAAAGTGAGGTCCTGACAATTTGTTCCTGTTGTATAATAATCAGACAAAAAAGCACCAATCTAGCCCAGGAGGTGCTTTTGTCACTGATTAAAATTTTCATAATCATTTATGGCGATGAAGGATGCCATTGCACTTTCTGCAAGAATAGCATTATTGCTTAGTGCGCTAGACAAATTTCAGCTCACGTAATTACTTGCATCCCTAAATTTCCCCAAAGGTTGGATTAATTAATGTGTTCTTCAGTTCTTAATGTAGATTTATGCTATTAAACAGCTGTTCCATTCCCCCAACGGTGAGTACATTTCATTGGTGCCTAAAGTGACCCTTATATATTAGTTGACTATCCCACAGGATGGTTGTGTTCCTTAAGAAATTAATATCTGTATTCTTCAAATGAAAAACCCTATAGAAGGGCAAAGTGTTGTCGTTATCTGAGGAATACTATCATCCTTTTCAGTCCCTGCTGGTCAGCCTGATCGGTCTCAAGCGAAAATGAAAAGTATAGTAGGCTCTGCTAATCACATTTAATTCTTAGTCTCAATTCACAAAAGGGCTAAAATTGGCAAAGTGAGGTCAGGGCTGGCATCAAGAGGAGAAGAGGCTTGTTGCCAAAGCAGGGATGCCGGGAGATGTTGCTCACGTGGTAGACAGTGTTCTGGGCACCTTACAAGGCAACAGCAACTGAAATAATTAGTTACGTGAGATTTGCTTAATAACAGATTACTTCCCTGGGAGTCTGGAGCCTGAGCTGAGGGCTGTTCATAATGAAACATCTGTTTTCCCTCTTCCCACAGCCCCCAAAAGAACTGCTGGGGACAAGAAATAAAATATATGGTGTTGGTAGGCACTTAAAAAATACTGAGCGAGAAATGGGTTTTTTCTCGTCAGAAAGTCATGCTACTTCTGGACAGAAAGATTGCTGGAAAGTAAGAGCAATCATCCAGCAGTGTCTTGGTACATTGATGTTGGACTTTCTGGATATTTGCATTATAAAGCAGCCGTACTCTAGATGACTAACAGGTATCCCATAGACTTTATAGTAGGTTATGTTGCACATACTTGAATGTCTCAGTTTGCTCAACTGGTCTGCAAGTATTATTGTGTGCATTTCCACTGCAATAGACCCTAAGGGGATGAAGATACTGAATAAATGCTTACAGAGTCTGCTTCTACTCTATCACTCTCCCGTCGGAGGTGGCATGGTAAGGAGGCAATTCGAAGCAGGCTAATGAGGCACTAACATGCATATTCAGCAACTCATTAGCATAATGGTGGCTGTGCGAATTTCAAAGTGCAGACTTCGAATCGCAGACTGACAATGTAGATGGGGGCAGCATTGAAATAAGCCCCCACTTCGACATTCCATTACTCCGATCTAGCTCTGTGAGAGTAAGGGAATATCGAAGTGGGACGCTTATTTCGATGCTGCCCCATCTACGTTGTCAGTCTGTGATTCGACGTCTGCACTTTGAAATGCGTGTGACTGCCATTGTGCTAAAGAGGTGCTGAATATGCACGTTAGCGCCTCATTAGCCTGCTTCAAATTGTCTCATTACTACGCCACCTCTGAGGAGAGAGTGATAGTGTAGAAGCAGCTTAAGGCACTATCTAGTCTGAGGGCTTCCCTGAATAAAGGTGTTATGATAGCTGTGCTGGTGCAATCCCTCTTGGAGCATGACCTGGCTATTTGCAGTGGCAAAGCTATTACTATACCAATTGCTGATCTAGACAAGGCCTTGTGTTTCTGGGCATGCTTGATGTACTGGTTCATGTTAGTAAGACTGCACTGAAATGGAGCTCTTATAGTGGATCCAATTTTAAAAACTATTTTTTCAAGCTCAGTGAGATTTACTATCCTCTTTCCCCCTCACACCCATCCCCAACTTGAAATAAAATGGGGATAGCTCCTCTTTATGCACACAAATGAATTTAACTGGCAATTCAAGAGAAGGAAAAAATATTGTCCCTAAAAGGAAATGAGAGTTAGAAGGCAGTGCAGGTGGGAGAGAGATTAACACAAACAGTCCAAGGCATGGTAAAATGGGAAGCCCTGGAAACTTCTCCAAATTCCATTTATCAGACTTACCGTTGATCAAGGAAAATTTTACATGCTTCCATGAGAATATGAGGCTGTAAAACACCTTCTGAACTGTACCACCCCTAATTCCTTCAAAGCCCTGGAAAGGTCAGTGTGTATTGTATAGTGAAGGCACTTCCTTTTTGAAGTCTAGCTCTGATTTACTGAGTGTCAGTAAGAATAGTGTATATGTAATTGCCCAGAGGCATTGTCAGACCTGGGACCTTTGGAGCTTAGTGCAGGCGCCTCTACAGCTTGAGCTAAAGGCCAGCTGGCTCTCAGCTGAGGCTGTAGAGGACACTTATTCTTTCTCTGTGAAGTGGTCTAGATACCACTGTGTGGGACAGTGAACCACACATAGGTGTGGGTTACAGATAAAGCTTTGAGGGGAAAAAAATAGTCTGGGATTGGATGATGAGTCTGACTTCCTGTCTGGGGCTGCAGTTGGTTGTTGTGGCAGGTGTAAGAACTGAAGACTGTTGATAGCCTCCGGAAGGGGCAAGAATGGAGTAGAGGCTCAGTACAGGAAGTGATGCAGGTCCAAAGGGGATGGTGGAGGCAGAAGAACAGAGTGGTGGGGGGTGAGACACCGGCCAGATGGCAGCACACTCAACAGTTAGAGTTATTTCCTGGCTAGGTCAGCAAGCGGTGCCACAGTGGTGAGGCAACCTGGGTATTTCCAGACTGAATAATACTTGACTTCACTGATACCCCAGCAGGAGACAGGCAGGCTTCTTTTGTTTCCTCTTCAGAGGTAGTTAATAGTGTAATCAGCACAGTTAATCTACGGTCCATCTCCTACTAAGCAACGTTTTATTTTTAAAGTTAAAAACAATTCTGACAAAATATATTAAAGACCAGAAGAGAACCTACAGGCATATTTACAAGCTTACCTGACAACACCCCTATTCCCACATGAGGTCTAGCAGGTAAGAAGTCCTTCAACACCCTACCTAGAAGTCTTCCGATGGTTTCAAGTTCATAACACCCTTTGCTCAGAATAAGAATCCCCATGACTCTGAATCCTTCATTCAGTTTGAGGTCTTTGAAGAGACCATGAATAAGTAATCAGCCAGACAAAGGGTCCCCTCCATGGACACAGGCACCGAACAGCTGGATTCTTGCATAACAGAGGTTATGCTAGCATGTCACCTCCTCCTGAGCAATGGCTCCCAGACTTTTTAAGTCATACTCTTGCCCTGCCTTACCTCTGTCATTTGCCTAAGCCCCCTGGGATCTGCATCAGAAGCTGGAGCTGCAATAGGGGCTGGAACTATATGTGGGGCTGTGGTTGAGAACAAAACCAAGGCCTGACCATGGCCAAGAGCACTGCACCAGGACCAGGGGCCATGGCCAATCTGGGAACCAGGAGATGCAGTGGGAGGCAGGGCTGCAGTTGGGGTTAGGAGCCAGGAAAGAAGTTGTGGATGGGGCTGGAAACCAGAGTGGGGCTGGGTGGTGTTCCCTCCTTGCCTCCATGGGGGCTTGCCCAGGTCATGCCCTGTTCTGCTACACTCCCCAAAGAGGAACGTGCCACAGTTTGGAGACCGCTGTCCTAGAAATTTCCTGGCATACCCTGAATTTTAAAAGTTCAGCTTGTTTCAAAAAATCCTTTATAAACCTAAAAATTTCACAAGGTTCACAGTAGCCATTTCTCCTAGACAATTTACCTGCAGTGACACAAACAATTACGTCTTTAATATCTATAGTGTCCATTGTATTAAACTTATTTCAGTAAGCTTTATCCAGGAGATTACCTTGTTTGTTGCAGAGATAACACATTGGGAGGATGGGGTGGACACAAATCTGTCGATGGCTGTTTGAAAACCTTTTGGAAACTCATTGCACAGAGTTTGATTCAAGGCAAGCAAGTCATTGCTCTGAGTTGGAGGGTGCAGTTCTGTGCTGCAGAATCCAAGTGGATTACCAACCCTTACCTGCGAGTTCAAGGGTGTTCAGAACTAGGGTTCTGGTTTGGCCAAGTATGAAAGCAGGAGACAGCTGTGAAATTATCTGCAGATTCCAAACGCTCCTGAAATTGTGGACCTACAGGCTGCTAGCTTTAACCAAACTAACAGGAAGCCAACTGTCATGCCTGTTTCTAACTCTTTGTGCATGCTGCCAAAATATTTAGACTTCCACACATTCTGAATCACATCTTTGTCTCTTCCTATATCTCACAGCGAGTTTTAGCTTCTCTGTCTCACAGTTAGCCCCTCTGCCTCACACAATTCTTTTTTACAATCCTCTCTTAGGCAAAGTTTGACAGACTGGGAGGCTGTATTCTTTCATTTATGTGCTCTCCTGGGGCTCTGCACTGGGAGCGCCCAAGGGCCACCACTCTCCCAGGGCTCCTGGCGGGGAGCACTTCTGGCTGCTGCTTCCCAGGGAAGTGCAGTCTCTCTGCAACTTGGTGCAGCCAGGAGGAGCCACCCCCCCATATCACCCTATCCCATATTTCAGACAGGGAGATATGGTTGTCCTATCAAAAAGGCCAGTAACGTCAATGAGATTTTTGCCAGTATAAGGGGGAAAGTCAGGACTGCAGGATGCAGCTGCCTACATGAGAAAGGATTACTAGGGTTAGTTCAGAAATGGAGCGAATCCACTCTCAGCACAAGGAAGGGAAAAAAATCAGGAATTATTTTTAAAACATTTTTGTTTTCTTTCTCCAGAGAGATCTGAATGTAGAGGCAAAAGATTTTGTTGGAGTATTTCCCATCTGTTACTAACTAGCCAGAGGAACAGAGAGCCTTTTTCTTAGCCTGCCTTGGAGATGATTATGGCTGCTCTATACCATCTGTTAAGAAAAAGCCTTGGGTTGGTCCCTAGGGAGTGTACATCAACATAACTCCACAATGAAGCTGTAGGAATTTACACCAGCTGAGAATCTGGCCCTCTGCTTTACATGGAATTCAGAGTAAGAATGACTATTCATGGAGCCAAACCCTGAAGTTGTCACAGATAAATCAATAGAAACACAGCACTTCCATCTCATGAAAAATTGATACAAGTAAGTGTACCCTTATAAAAAATACAGCTTATTATATCTAAACAGGCAAAAACAATAGGTTTAGGACATCCCAAATAATTACTTAGAATTTGAGGTGGTATTGTGTAATTAGTAGCAGATCAGTGTCAACTGGTAGCTTTGTTACCCTGGACACATGGGGTGCATCTACACTAGCCAGCTACTTCAAAGTAGCCGGCACAACGTCGAAATAGCACGTGTCGCGTCTATATGTGCCATGTGCTATTTCAACATTGAAATTGACGTTAGGCGGTGAGACATCGAAATCACTATTCCCATCCAAAGATGGGAATAGCGCCCTACTTCGACATTCAACGTCGAAGTAGGGCGTGTGTAGGCGATCCGCGTCCTGCTACTTTGAAATAGTGGGGTCCTCCATGGCCGCCATCAGTTGAGGGGTTGAGAGACGCTTTGTCCAGCCCCTGCAGGACTCTATGGCCACCGCGTGCAGCAGCCCTTAGCCCAGGACTTCTGGCTGCTGCTGCTGCAGCTGGGGGTCCATGCTGCGTGCACAGGGTCTGCAACTGGTTGTTGGCCCTGTGGATCTTGTGCTGTGCAGGGCAAGTGTGTCTGGGAGGGGCCCTTTAAGGGAGCGGCTTGGGGCTTTGCTGGCCCCTTATTTTGACGGGGAGCTCTTGTATGTGTGGACGCTCCACATTTTCTGCCGAGGCGGCTCCTTTCAATGTTCCCTGTCGCTACTTCAACAATGAACATCGATGGCATCAGCCCTGGAGGACGTGTAGACAATACACGTCTAAGTAGCCTATTTCGATGTCCTTACTTCGAAATAGGCTACTTCGATGTAGTGTGCTAGTGTAGATGTAGCCATGGTGTCAGGAAAAATAATCAGGATAGAGTCAGAGAAGGGTTACAAAATACACTCATTATCTAGTGTTTTAATATCTTTTACAAAGCACATGGCTCATTGTTACCCCTACTGGGTCTTATCTCTCCTAACTCCAATAGACTGCTTAACAAACATTCCTAACAATCTCAGTAATAAAACCAAACAGCAGAAATGTAGTACTTTAAAGACTAATAAAATGATTTATTCAGTGATGAACTTCTGTGGGACAGACCCACTTCATCAAACTAATAACATTTCCAGTATAGACTGACATTTATAAGTACAGAGATTAAAAAAACCAACAATAAAAATGGACAAACCAAGTACATGGGACTGAAGGAGTCAGGTGAGGGGTTGTGGATGTTAAGTGTTTTGCCTGAGATAATTACGAGCATCAAAGGAAGGGAAGCACTCCTTGTAGTGTGTGGAGTAATTTTTGTCTCTGTTCATACCAAGTGTTAATGTGTCAAATTTGAGTATGAATTCCAATTCACAAATTTCTCTATGTAATCTGTTTTTAAAGTCTCTTTGTTCTAAGACACAAATTCTCAGGTCTTTAACAGAATGGCCCACTCCATTGAAGTGTTCACCCATTGGCTTATGTGTATTGAGATTCCTGATGTCTGCTCTGTGTCCATTCATTCTTTGGTGAAGAGTTTGCCCAGTCTGTCCAATGTACATAGTGGTGGGGCATTGTTGACACATAATGGCATATGTAATATTGGTCAAAGTACATGAGACTGAACCCTTGATTCTGTAACTAATATGGTTAGGTCCAATGGTAGTATCCCCTGAATATATAAGTGGACAAAATTGGTAGCGGGGTTTGTTGCAAGGAAAAGTTCCAGATTAGTATTACTGTGATGTAGCCTGTGTCTGCTAGTGAGAATCTTTCTTTAGTTAGGAGGTTGTCTATAGAAGATGACAGGCCTGTCACCTAGAGTCTTCTGGAGTGTAGCATCATGATCTAGAATATGTTGTAGGTTTTAATGATGTGTTGCAGGGATTTGAGCTGGGGGCTGTAAGTGATGACAAGTGGTGTTCTATTATTGATCCTCTTGGGCCTATCTTGAAGTAGCTGGTTTCTGGGTATTTGTCTGGCCCTGTCAATCTGCTTTTTCATTTCTCCTGGGGGGGTAATTAAGTTTTATAAATGCTTAGTAGTAGTAAGCTTCTATAGCAAAGGTGCCCAAACTCAAGGTTTCTATCCGCTTGTTAGCTTTCAATCCAATCTTGTTGGCTCATCTCTCCTTATCTCTGATTCTGATGAGGAGAAACTGGAAGCCTGTGGCTACGTTTGACATGGCCTTCAGAACAATTAACCCTTAACTATAAGATGTTCTATTTTATTAGCTCATGATGGCTGGATGTACATAATATGGTTACAGTTAGCTTGACCAAATCTGCGTACACATACCCCTCAAATCTGAGGATACACCCCGCTCCTTAAAGGCCATATATCTTTTGAATAAGACCTTTACGTATCTGTCACAAGTTCAGGGAGTTACTCGTGAAGGCCCAGCTTGAGGCCCAAATCTCTCAACAAAGACCAAGCAAAAATCTCCTTGCTGGCATTCTCAGGTTTCACCCCTGATTTTATCTCATTAAAGAGCAGGCTTCATGTACTTATCTTGGGGGAGTATCAGAGACTATAGAATCTCTCGCTTTCAACCAATCGATCTTCCTCTTTATCCAGCATGTCAGTACTAGGAACAAACCAGCCAGCCAACACCAACTGAAATATTAAAATCACCATAACTGGATGCAAAGCCAAATTAAGAAACCCCATTATTCTGGAGAAACATTCCAACCATATCTCCCACCATTTGTATTCCGAATCTTCACTAACCCGTTCAATAACTTGTTTAATCTCATGGCCCTGTTCTCTTCCTGATGAGCATCTTGTACATAATTGTGAAGGTGACCATCCGTCCCATTTTTGGCAGGACAGGCCCATATTTGGGATGCCAAAAAGGTGTCCTGACTCATTTTATAAAAGGGACTCATAGTCCCGTATTTGCTATGCAGGCTCAGCTGCCTGCCGGAGAGCATATACTGTACATCAGTATGTGCTCTCAGAAAGAGTGGGAGCCAGCAGGTTAGCTACTTTCCCCTTCCCTGAGCTCAGGGGGTGGGGGGGAAGAGTGCCCAGCTGCTCCGTCCTGGCCACTTCCCCAAGGCTCAGGGAGGGTCGGGGGGTGGGGTGCCTGGGCTCCTCTGTCCTGGCTGCTTCCCTGAGGCTGGGGGTGGAGAGGGAGCACCCCCCTCCTGGTCCCGTATGTGGCCATAGGAGATATGGTCACCCCAATAATTCCTTACAGGGATGGCCAAATAACATTTTTAGAACAGTCAGATTCATTCCAATGGGCACAGGTATTGCATTAGACTATAAGCTGTATTTTTAATTGGCTGCATGTCAGTGCAGGCACTTGAAATTCGAACGTGCATTGCTTAAGAATTACAATTGAGAAAACACTTATTCATAGGGATCATTAATTATATTGTGCACATAATTAATTATAACAAGGCACCATTTTCAAAAGCATATGCAATTACTGCCCACATAAACAACCAAAGATTCTTTTGCAAATGGATTAATAGCAAAATGACATTTTTCCTTTGTTACTTTTGAGCGCACATTCTGTGTCTGTTAAACTTTTTTGGTACACACATATCCAATCACAGGTTCCTCTAAGCAGGCTTCCAGTTCTACCCTTTTCCATCCCAAGGCTTCTTTTATGGCTCATATTTTATAGTTCATGGGTTCCATCACTGTTTGATTAATATTGAAGCCTAAGGCCACAATAAGAAAAAGCCATCACATGCTTCTGACATTAGTAAAACAAATGTAGTAATTTCCCCAAATTCCTGATCATAACTAAATTTTACTTTTTTTCACCAGGATTTCAACTCTTGCTCATTCATTCTCAAGTAATGTTACTAATTCCCAGTGGGGGTAACCCACTCATTCCATCTTAAATTGTAGCCTTCACCACTTCAGTAATCCCCATCTGCAGTCACATGCCTGGCACCACCAAGGAAACATTACTCTTGAAAATGGCAACAGCCTGCAAAAGGTAGAGCAGTCCTTTTCCGGGGGTTGCTTCCATTTCTCTGAAACCTGTGCCACTCCATTCTCTATGGAGCTTACCTGACACTTTCAGTGGTATTGACCTATTTATTTTATTTGCAACCAACTCCTTATTTATGTTATTAATGCCAACCCCAGTACCAACTGTTTCCTAAATATCCCTTTTCTTTTGGTCCTTTCAGGGTGTGGGAAGTGTTACACAGTTCCTCCAGCCCTTATATAATGAGTGGACAAACCTTCCACACTTCCACACCAAAATGTTTGCCAAGGTGAGGTTCACAATAAGTTTTTTCAGGGTGCATGTTGCACTTGCTTTTTGACATTACTTTGAACCGCATATTCTCCAATCAATGTAATTACAAGTGATTCCAGAATACATACATCTATGCCTTTTATTCCATGGGGTCCCTTAAGGTGCATTTTTCTTTCTTATTAGGCTGCATGTCTATAACCATTTTAAGGCACCATTTAACTACCCTAACTTTGTCCCTATTGTAAATTTCCTGAGAACCCAAGTGCAATATTCCTCTCCTGGTATACTTATCTGTAATTTTGCCTCCCCAAAATCTTCTCATCCACTATTTGGGAATGAAAGGGAATGTTTCAGCCTAGAATGAATTGTATTTTCCTGCTACAGCTGTCTGCTTTGAGGTGTCATTCCACAATTGAACACGCTTGGGCTCACAGTTAAATGGCATTCTGTCAGCTCCCACTAGCCCCTGCTAGCCTGCAGGGTCTCCTGCTAACAAATCTGCTCCCAACCAAGCCCTTATCTATACAAATGGATGGTGATATTGGGCTACCTGAATCACTGAACCTGATGAAAAGATTTTTCTGTCTCACATTTTGCTACCTGTCTAATCACCTGTTGTGCTTCATTGTCTCCTGTGACTTTAGACTTGGCCTATTTCTTGGCTTTAGTTTTGTCCTGATCTTTGATAGTTCCTTGCCTGTCTTGCTTTTCCTTCTCTTTTGGCTTTGTGTTTGGCCTTTCCATTCTTCTTCATCTTTAATCTTGCCCTCTCTCTTTTCCTGTTAGCTCTTTCTTGTTTCCCTCTTTGGCTTTGTTTGCCTTTTTTTGAGCTGGTCTCCACATGCTCCAAATTCGGGCTCCCCCACGGGTTAATTCACTGTTAAAACTTTCTCGGACAGGCAGATCATCTCTCCAGCATCAGTGGATCTGTCAGTGACATCTCTAAAACTCTCCAGATAGCCTTTCCCCTGCACAACGTGAACTCTGGGGCTGGGGAAAGGAAATTTATATTTCTCTGCCTGTTCTTTAGGATGGGGCTTTTAGGTCTTTCTCAGTCCTTCTCAGGGCACTCAGATGCTGCCTCTTCTCTTTCTCTCTGTTCAGTTCTGGGTACTGAGCCTGTTCTGGCCCTTATTATAGACTGTCGCTCACTTGCTCTTTCTTTATTCCTTTCCTTTGATTCTTCCCCGCTCTCTCTGGAAGGGAATCTATTGTGATCTGAAACAAGGGACCAAGGTCTTAGGTCAGACTGAGCTGGACAGGAGCTAGGTGACCAGAAAACAGAGGTGCTTCGCAGCCACCTTTATGTTACCTCTTTTCTGGGATCAGACAGGGACTGATTTTGCACCCTGGGACTACTACAAATATGATGCAGCAATGATCTAACTTTATATCATGTTGTGGGATAAAGAATGCAGAGAATCTCCATGTTGCCATAAAAGAGTGAAGAGATTTATTTAAGGATAATGTGAAATGAGAGATAATCGTCACTACTTCCAAGGTTAGTGAGAGCCGCTACATTAATTCTTCATTTGCTTTGCAGCATAAAAGGATGGAGATACCAGAGTGGCAGGCACTTTTTATATGAACCAGAATAAGGGAAAAAATAGTGGTACTGTATTCTCCCAAGCACCGCTCACTACCTGAGCGTCATGCATGCCTGATGCCAAATGCTTCTAATGCGACTCTGCCTCTAGTAGACCATATGGATCTAGTTAGCATGACCAGCCCTCTTCATTGGCATACTTTGATTAGCAGTGAAATAGATTGGTGTTGACATTAAAACTTCCCCCATTAATTCGCATGGAAGAAGGGGTAAGGTCAGAGTTACTCTTCCAGCCTACCTGAAGTCTCAGGCAGCCATCATTGCAGTGGTCTGCAGTAAGTTTTCATTCTGAAAGTTTTTGTGTGCAAGAGCCAGAAACTTACATTGTCTTTCAGTGAAACAGGATTTTTAAAGCACATGGAATAATTTTAAAGCACATGGATAGTGTTTAGTAATGGAGCAGACGTGTAGGTAGGACAGGGACAGAAAAGTTTGTCAGTTACAGTTATATCATCAGCACCTGTGCAGAGAGGTGGTCATGCTAACTAGATCTCTGTGGTCTACCAATGCAAACAAAATTCATAATCACAGAAAGGAGAACACGTGCTATCACTCATCTGAATACGGATACATAAAGATACCCCATGAACCAGTGCACCCTTTAAAGCACCTGTACAGACAAAAAAAGGTATAAAAGAGAAAAGCTCAAAAAAAACAAAGGAGAATTTCAAAAACAGAAAACAAAAACCATAACAGCATTTATGCCCAATTGGAGAGAAATAAATAAAGTCGTTTCCTTCTGTAGGTTTATTATGAGCAGTCTGATTACTATTCCCTTTAATAAAGTGTAGAGATTTTATTTTGAAGCAAAACTCATTTTACCCATGATACCAAACCAAACAAAAAAAAATCTATTCTTAGGACATCAAGGATCAGTCATGATTCAGAGAAACGAGAATTTATTCAAAACATTCAGCAGTCCATTTACCAGGGTTAACTCATTCCTTTCTAAATATTATACAGATATATCCCTTCCAAAGGGAAATTCCACAAAGAGCTATTCATTCTCTTCATAATCACACCTCTTTCCAGCATCCACATTTCCACTCCATTTCTCTTTTCACCAAGCAGCTGGGTAGCTCATTAACTCACATATCACTCACCGTGCTTCCTCCCCCAGGAGCCAGGCAATCCTTCCCAGTACCCACCAGCCCAAGCAACCCACTTGGTGGCAAGAAACACACACCATAGGGAAAGAAAGGAGAAAAGGAGTTGCTTTTTATCAGGAGCTGAGCATCAACAATACCTAAACAATAGATCTCACAGCGGCATTTTTAAAAGAAGTGCCTCAAAGACATGCTGCATAATACAGTTGCAATGATTTTCCAGTCCACCAAAGGAAGTGTTCAAGGAATAAGCAGCTGCTGCCCTCTTGTGGGAACCTCTGCACTAGACTGCATTATTTAATTGCTAGGCAGAAGCAAGAGAGAGAGCCGTGCTAGTCTATATACGATCAAAACAAAAAAGCAGTCCAGTAGCACTTTAAAGACGAACAAAACAATTTATTAGGTGATGAGCTTTCGTGGGACAGACCCACTTCTTCAGACCATAGCCATACCAGAACAGACTCAATATTTAAGGCACAGAGAACCAAAAACAGTAATCAAGGTTGACAAATCAGAAAAATATTATAGGCAGAAGCAGTTCAGTTTGGTAAACTCTTTTAGGAGACGTTTGACCTTGCCTATCCATGCTGAGTCTTCTGCTTCAGGGTGTCTTGCTCTGAGGGACAGCATGCAGGTGTGACCTCCTTTGATATTTCATACCCAGTGTTGTCGCCCAGGTGTGGAATGGTTCCATACTTTCCACTGGTTGGCTACTTGCCTGTAACTTCCCATATGTGCTGAAGGTTACTCTCACCTGACCTGAACTAATTCCAGGACTTTTTTCCTGCTGGAACGCAGCAGAATTGCATTCTTGAACCTTTTTACTCCTGGCTGGGGATCCTGCAGCTGATGCTGCTGGCCAGGCTCCGCACCCCAGCCAGCTCCCAGCCATGGGACTCTTGGCCCCACCCACAGTCCCCTGGCAGAGTTCCTGCAGCTGAGGCTGCTGGCCAGGGCTCCGCGCCTCAGCCAGCTCCCAGCTGCAGGCGTGTGGGATCCCCCCACTGCCAGGGATCCTGGGGATGAGGCTGCCAGTGGGACTTGAGTTCTAGCAACATTTTTTGATAGAAAAAAGTACTGCCTAATTCTAAGGCCCTCTCTCTTTAAGGGCTAGCCAGCTATCCTGTATGCAGCCCGTTTAGGAGTGGCCAAGACCCACACTATCCTAATGCCTATAAAGCCTGTACTCTTTTCTGTCCACGTCAGGGGATTGCTTCTTTCATTGCAGCCTCTGGGCTTGCTGCTGGAGGCTGTATTCCCAGTCATTCTTACTCTGGTACAGCTCCTATCACATCCACTCAGAAACCTCCTAGTGCCACTAGGCCTCTGGCCCCCATTTCTGGGCACACTCAGCTCACTTGGCCCCCATGGTTTCCCTAAAGCTGCTCATCCCTGTCACATGTTAGGATGCTTCCTTTCAGACCTCACATAAGATTCAGTAACTTCATTTCTCCAGGGCCTCAGTTCCGCCATTCAGTAGTCCTACACAGCTGCCTATTGCACAAATGTTGCTTCTTGGTCCTAATATGATGGAAGTGATTGTTAGCTGGCCGAAGCCTAAGTCAAAGCCAGTCAAGGCCTGTCTCTTTAACTAAGCTAGTCAGGCCTTGGTTGATGCCTCTTTAAAATGGGTACACAGCTTTAAGTGCATTAAGTGGCCTTGTCTGTAAAATCTCTGTTCCACATAACAGCTGACATGTGGGTCTGTGCAGTGCTGCCCCTTTGTGCAACCAAGAAGGCTTTTCACTATGACACTGTTTCCCTATCTCTGAGTAGCCAGCCAGCAACTGTCATCCTGGTTAGTCTGTTATGATGTCACTAGTGCAACTGCCATCAGAGGAGCAAAGAGTGTTGGAAAGATGGAATGATTAGACATCAGACGCTTACCCTTTAAGGCCAGCCTCAGGCAGGTGTGGGTTTCTTTGTTCGTTTGTTTTTTTAATTTAATTGATTTTGTGGATCAGTCTTTTGGGGCTGTCAGGAACGCTAAATCCGTAAGAGTTTCTCAGTCTTAGGTAAACACAATCCCTCGATTCATCAGCACTGCCAGACTACAGCAATACCATAGCCAGACCCGCATGCTGACAGTCAGACATAGTCTTTGTGGTTGAAACAACTGGCCATCATGTGGCAGCTTATAGGTAAAATCTTTCTGGATGCACTTGAAATGCTCAAACAGTATTTGAAGGTAAACTTCAGTGAATGCTGACCTCTTTTGGCTTCATGAATCACTTATAAATGAGCCTTCCTGTAAAATGTATTTGGTGTACAAAGGTATCTGACCATTGATGGAACAAGTGGCAGTCCTGTTTGTGTTGTAAATCAGAATTGTTTAACTTTTACAGCTTTGAAATTGGTTACACACATCCCATGGATTCCAACCTAACAAACGTGCAGAATTTTATTTTTCTCTCAGGGCGCATTCAGATTTTCTCCGAGTTTATAATATTTCCATTGCTGTGGGGGCCATTTTCCTGAGGTAAGCATTGGGGTGGCGTCATCTATTTGTCATCTATTTGATATGTACAGCAGGGAAGAGGAGCAGATAGTGACTCCTCAAAAATGTTACCTCTCATTTTTTCCATCAGGAATGGAGTAAATTTTGTTACATTCACCCAGGCATGTGCAGATAAAAACACATGCTGCTGGCTGTGCGAGCTCTGCCAATTGGCTGAGTGGTACCTGAATCTGGGGATTTGCGGAACGCAATAGTTTCAGTTCACTGATAGTTGTACTTAGTGAGTTTGGTTTCACTTTTGTGCTTAAGCACCACTGTCTCTGAGCTGTGCCTCAAATCCAGCCTCGCTGATTGAAACAGAAATTGGTGACAGTGAATAGAAACTAAAGGGAAACTGAAGCCTAGCTCCTGCTAAGATCCAGCAGCTCACTGAAATCACCACCTTTTACCAACTCCTTCAGTTCCCCAGAGTATCCCTGGGGTTGTTATGGTTACATCTGCCAGAATATTATGCAGCTTCAAAGGATATCAGCTTTTTCATCGCTATCCAAACCCTTTCAAAGTAAATACAATTACACTGCTAACAATGGAACACTGTATTTGCCACCTTGCAAGGTAATTGATTTTGGATTTGTTAATAAAGTTGTCCTACCATCATTATTAATTACTTCTTTCAGAATTTTTGGTACCCTCATCCCTCATTATACGAGCACAATTGGTTCCCAAATTTCTGCTCATAGGCAAAAACTCATAAGAGGGACACTAAATTCCCATTAAAATACATTCATAGTCTCTGATTGGTTCCGAGTGCTCCTAACTCGGTGCAGGAGTGGCAGCATCTGGCGCTGCTTTTGAAAGGTGAGTGAACCTTGGGTTTGAGGGAGGCGGGTTGGAGAAGGTTAAAGGCTGGGGGCAGTTTGGGACCATGAGCAGGAGGGAGGGTTGAGGCTGCAGCAGGTCGGGTCCATGGGAAGGGTAGGGTGTTAAGACTGCAGTGGATTGGATCTATGGGGCAGGCAGGGGAGTTCAGGCTGAGGTGGGTAGGGGCCACGGAGCCAGCGGAGGGTTCAGGCTGTGGCCAGCAGGATTTCAGGCAGCGGCAGGTTGGATCCATAGGGCGGACAGGGTGTTAAGGTTGCGGTGGGTTGTGTCCGCTGGGAGGGCAGAGGGTTTAAGCTGAGGGGGGTTGGGTCTGTGGGGAGGGCAGGGGGTTCAGGCTGAGATGGGTTGGGTCTGCGGGGCTGTGAGGGGTTCAGCCTGCTGTGGGTTGGGTCTGTGGGGCTGCTGGGGAGTTCAGGCTGTATTGGGGTGGGTCTGCAGCGCTGTGGGGGGTTTAGGCTGCAGCAGGTTGGGTCCGCAAGGAAGCGGGTAAGGCTCGTATTAGCTGTGGGAGTTCACTCAGGTAGGTATGTGTGTCCCTCGTTTTAGCGAGTACTCATAAGTAAAGTACTCCTTTAACAAGGGATGTAGGTAGTCCGTCGTGTCCAACGATGACGTCTTGAGCTTGTGCAGGCTCATCGGTTGTGGACTCGCATGTGGCTGAGGAGACCAAGCTTTGAACAGCGTGGGCGTTCACAGTGGGGGCAAGGGAACTGTCCTGGCTCTGTTGGTCCAGCTGTTGCTGTTGCTTTCTTCCTCTCACGGGCATCAATGAGGTGTACGCGTCGCTGCTTTTCAAAGTTGTCACACGTGTGTCGTACAAGAGCACGCCAGCTTGTTTGGTCTTTTGCATGCTGCTGTAGCTGATCTGGTTTTAAACCAGCATGAGCAGTGTTGGCCTTCATGCAGTCTTTATACCTCTTGTGAGGCCTACCTTGATTCCTTTTGCCCCAGGAGAGTTCACCATAGAGGAATTGCTTAGGGATTCTTGACTCCTCCATTCATATGATGTGCCCTGTCCAGTGAAGCTGGGCTTTCAGAATCATGGCTTCGATGCTCGTGGTTCCTGCTCTGTCCAGGACTTACAGGTTCGTAACTCTGTCCTGCCATCGAATGTGCAGTATTGACCTCAGGCTGCGTGTGTGGAAGCGCTCCAGCAGTTTTATATGTTTTCTGTACAAGGTCCAGGTTTCACAGCCATACAGGAGAGTGGCAGGACTACAGCCTTGTACACTTTCAGTTTAGTGGACTGTCGGATATTGTGCTGATTCAACACTCATGCTCTCAGACGTCCTAGTGCCCGGCTGGCCTGGCAGATTCTGGCACTGATTTCTTTGTCAAGGGAGCCATCATTGGCTGTCACACTGCCAAGGTACTTGAACTCCTCTACTGTTTTTAACTCTTTTCCTTCAATAAAGATTGAAGCGGGGAGAGCAGCAGATCCTGGAGCAGGTTGAAACAGTACCTTGGTCTTTCCTAGGCTGATGGTCAAACCAAAGAGGCGAGTGGCATCAGCAAACTTGTTGACGATGATCTGGAGATCAGATTCCTTGTGTGCCATAAGTGGACAGTCGTCAGCAAAAAGGGCTTCAAGGATGAGTCTCTCAAGCTTCTTGGTTTTAGCATTCAGATGACAAAGGTCAAAAAGTGACCCATCAAGTCTGTATTTTATGTAGACTCCATGTACCAGGTCCCTAACTGTATGGCTGAGGACGCATGTGAAAAAATGTGTGAAATGGCATTGAGATCTAGCTTCCTCGTGGGAGAGATGTGAGGCTTAGTTGTTCAATGTTTCCAGAGTGCTTTGAGATCCCCAGAAAGGAGTCATGTCCAGCTGGGTTTTCACAACAAGGGATGAGTGTACATATAAAAGCTCATCTGGCCATGACTCCTCTGGAGATCTCAAAGCACTCTGGAAACACTCTGGAAATTACTTCCACTTCGCTTCAGAAGCCACTGCATCATGAAATAGAAATGGTTGTACTGCAGGTTCACATACCCAGTGGAACGTTATTCACAGCATCATTTCAAGTGTTTCAGTATTCTTCCATTAGCCAATCTTAAATCCAAGATTTATTCATTCTGCAAATGCTAAAAAGGCTCCTGTATTTCCCCCTGAAGAAATTGCCCTGATTCTTCATTGTGTCTTGGCAACATTTTGCACCCACTTGGTGCTCATGTGTAAATTAACACAGAAGGTGCAAGGTGATGGAGGATCAGGATTTTAAAATGCTTTTCAGTTCATCTCCCCTCTTTTAGATTCAGGACCACTAAAAAGCCTACTAAAGCTGAATTCTTGTGTTTAATTGGAGGTAGGGTGGCAACCTGAACCGCTTAGTCTGATGAAAGGATTTTTCTGCCTCATATTTTGCTGCCTGTCTAACCGCCTGTTGTGCTTCATTGTCTCCTGTGACTTTAGACTTGGCCCATTTCTTGGCTTTAGGTTTGTCCTGTTCTTTGATTCTTCCTTGCCTGCCTTGCTGTTCCTTCACTTTTGGCTCTGTGCTTGGCCTTTCCATTCTTCTTCATCTTTAATCTTGCCCTCTCTCTTTTCACTTTAGCTCTTTCTTGTTTCCCTCTTTGAATAGCTTTGTTTGCCTTTCTTTGAAGTGCTCTCCACACACTACGAATCCGGGCTCCCCCATGAGCTGATTCGTTGTTACCGTCTTGGACAGACAGATCATCTCTCTAGCATCTGTCAATGATATCTCTAAAACTCTCCGAATAGCCTTTCACATGCGCAATGTGAACTCTGGGCCTGTTCTGGCAGCTGCTCCAGTACTGGAGAGTGGAAAGCAAATCCTCCCCTCACTACAGGGGACTGTCTCTCTTTCTTCCTACCTCTCCTTTGATTTCTTCCCTCACTTTCTGGTTGTGGTATTTCTAGTGCATTCTGCACCATGGACTGAATCCTTGGGATGGACTGAGCTGAGCAGAAGCCTAGAGACCAGACACAGAGGGGCTTCACAGCAATCTTTCTGAGCCCTTATTTTTGGGAGCAGCTGGGGGCAGATTTTGCATTGCCGTAATGGCTCCCTAGGCAGGGCCGGCAGGTTGCAGAAATTTTGGTGGTTTACACAATGGCCAGAGCCCAAGCCCCTCCATTCAAATTGCATTCCCAGCTCCCTATCACTACCACCTGCTTAAGGCTCTGGGAGAGAATTTACCGGGCTGGTTGTTATTACCTTTGGAGTTTTATGGTTAGTTGTTCTTCAGGTAGTGTTTTGGCCTTCCTAATACTTTTACATTTACTTTCACAGACTTTGTGCTCCTTTCTATTTTCCTCTTGTAGGATTTAACTTTCACTTTTTAAAGAATACCATTTTATTTCTCACTGCTTATTTTACTTGGTTTTTGGGCCAGAGTGACACTTTTTTGGTTCTTTATTTACTTTTTTTTTTTTAATTTGGGGCATACATTTAAGTTGAGTGCATTACAGTGTCTTTGGAGAGTTTCCATGCAGCTAACAGGGGTTCGCTTTTGACACTGTACCTTTTAATTTCTGTTTAGCTATCCTCCTCATTTTGTGTACTCCACCTCCCCAGCACTGCACATAAGTCTATCTAGATGTGTCAGGAGATCTGCAACCCTCACACCAGGCAGGCAAGTCACCATACAGTTCTCCTGGTCATCACGAACCCAGCTGTTTATGTTTCTAATTATTGAATCTTCCATTACTAATGTCTGTCTTTTCCTAATAACTTGAGTTCCCTCCTCTGTAGAGGCATCCTCAGCGCAAAAGAGAGGACGGTCCTAACTATGGGGTCATTTCCCTTGGCTCCATTGGGATGTTCTCCTTCCCTGAGACTTTCACTCACTTCACAGAGGCAGGCTGGCTGTAGGTGGGACCACTCTACTGTGTCATGGAAAGTCAGTCTATGTGTCTCTCTGCCTTCTTTAGTTCTTCCAATTCAGCCATCTTGGTCTCCAAAGCCTGCACATGATCTCTGAGGATCAAGATCTCCTTGCACCAAATGCACATATTTGCCACCCGCCATACATGCTATATGGGGTGCAACAAACAGGATACCCCCACGATGCTGCTGAGCTTCTGCCTGCATTCTCTTTTTACTCCTGGAGCTTTTTCCTTTCTTGATGTTCATTTTTTTAAAGCTGGTGGGTTTGGTTTTAGTATAAAGAAGTTCAACTAATGTTAAGTACATTTACCCTGCCCCCGACCCCATCAACTCTGCCTCTAAACTCCCTTGTAAAACTCCCCTTGTATCCCTCCTTTTGTTTCTTATCTTTTGACTGGAGTACCTGACAATGCTTTTGGGGTATCTAAAGATCCTCGCAAATAACAAGCAGTCCTGTAGCACCTTAAAGACTATCCCATTTTTATTAGGTAATGAGCTTTTGTGGGTCAGACCCACCTCCTTGAGATTTTGGAGTAGACAACTAGAATACAGGATTTATATAGCAGGGAAGGGGGAAGGAGAGGTAAAAAGGGCATTGCCTGTCACTTATAAGACCAATGGGAGAAGCAAATTCAGTTATATGGGATGGGTGCCATTCCTGTGAATATCAAAGATGGAGATATTGGCCTTCTAAAGGGGAAAATAGTTGAGATCCCTGTTAGGGCCTAATTTAAAAGTGTCAAATTTGTAAATGAATTCCAATTCAGATGTCTCCCTCTGTAGTCTTGTGGTAAAATCCTCTTGTAGCACAATGGCTACTTTTACATCCTTTATTGTCTGTCCAGGGAGGTTAAAATGTTCCCCTGCAGGTTTATGTGTATTCCAGTTCCTGATGTGGGATTTACATCCATTCAACCTTTGGCACAGAGACTGTCCAGTTTGTCCAATGTACAAGGCAGAGGGGCATTACTGGCACATGATGGCATATATCACATTAGTGGATGTGCAGGTGTATGAGCCCTTGACAATGTGGCTGATGTAGCTAGGTCCTGTGATGGTGTCACTTGTATAGATATGTGAACAGAGTTGGCAATGGGTGTGTTGCAGGGATACATTCCTGAGTTAGTGTTTCTGTGGTATGGTATGTGGCTGCTGGTATTTTCGAGAGGTTGGGTGGTTGTCTGGAGGAGAGGATTGGCCTATCAGCCAAGTCCTGTGAGAGTGAGGGATCATGTTCCAGGCTAGAGTGTTGGTTGTCAATGATGTGCTGGATGTGGCTTAAGGGGAGGGCTATCTGTGTGATGTTCTGTTATTTTCTTTGTTGGGTCTATTGCGAAGTAGCTCAGTCAATCAGGTTCAGTCAATCTGTTTCTTTACTTCCCCTGGTGAGTAATTAAGTTTTACAAATTCTGGGTAAAGAATCTCGTAGATTTTTTGCCTCTGTCAGCAGTTGACTTAAATGACAAGCCTTTTGTTCCTTTAATCACCCTGCCTCTGTTTAAACACAAACTCCCTGCGCTAAAGGCTGTGCTGCTCGCAAATTCATCACAGTCACACTCAGGCTGTGTTGCAGTTAACACTGCTAGAGCTGATCCCCAGGCTTGACTGTTCATGGTGCCTGGGCACCTTGAACCAATATAACTCTCTGCCTGTATCCCTAGAATCATTTCTGCTGGGTGAGGCTCTTTCAGTCCTTTTTGTGAGCCTGGTAAGCTCCAGCCATGCACCTCTGGGAACCTGGGAGTGGACAGGATAATTTAGAGCCATCAAACATTGTTTTATACCAGCCAGGGATTCCGCCTACAAGCTCTTTGGCAACTCAGGGCTGATATAAAGAGGATGGAACACGGATCTGGCTGGTGCAGGGAGCACAGACAATCCTATGCTGTCATAACAGAGTGAAGTGATTTATTTAAGGATAATGTAGGAGTCACAGTACTACTTCAAAGGATGAGTGACCTACTACATTAACTCTTTATGTGCTTTCCAGCAGAAAAGAACTGAGATGCCAAAAACAGAGGCATCTTACAAATGCACTGGGATAGGGGGAAAATAGTGGTATTCTCGTAAGCACTGCTTACTACCTGAGCTTCACACACTGCTGATGCCAAGTGCTAACTGTGAGACCTGCTTTTCATGGATGTTATAGATCTTCTTAGCGTGACCACCACTCTTCCTTTGGCATGTTTTGAGCAGCAGTGAAATAGACAGAGGTTAACATTTAAACTGCCATCATTAGGTTCTGTAAATGAATACGTCAGGTTACTGCTGCCTGTTACTCTTCCCAGCTGCATGCAGGCTCAGCAGCCATCATTGCAGCAGTTTATACTCAGCTTTCATTCCAAAAATTGTTTTTGTGCCCGAGAGCCAGAGGCTTACATTATGTCCTAGATGAAAGAGGATTTTTAGAGGAGATGATACTGCCACAGAAAAGTGTTTGGCTCACAGAGCTGTTGGGAGCCAGCTGCATATGTCCCTGTCACTTGTTCGAGTGCTTCCTACTGAACCACATATAAGAATCAGACTCTTCCTTTCTTTGTCTCCTCTTTTCCCACCCTCTGCAGGCCTAGACAGATGCTGGTTGGTCAAATGATGCTTCCTAGTCCTAACACTGTGTATGATGGAAATATTTTAGCTGATCCAAGCATAAGTCCAGGCTGTAAGGGCTGGCCAACCTGGTCAGTGCCCCTTTAAAAATAGCTGAACAGTTTTAAGTGTATATCAGATGACCTTGTTAGTAAAATCTCTTTCCCACATAACGTTTTACATGGGGGTCTGTTCAGTGGCAGCCCTTTTATGAAACCAAGAGGGTTTCTCACTTTCATGCTGTTCCCCTACCTCTGAACCAACAGTCAGCAACTCTCAACTGCTAGTAACTGTCATGTCAGTTGGTCTGTTATGGTGTCAGCAGAGCAACTGCCATCCTATTTACTCACTGCAAGCCATTTACTGGGATGTCACTGAATGGCTATTGGCCTCTGCCATATGTGAGCTTGGTTTTTAAAGATCTTTTAAATATTTATTTTGTGAATCCAAGATACTAGTTTAAGCATACTGTGGATTTACTTGCTCATCCAGTTCTTACTTCACTTCCACTGTAATGAATGGACAAAAAAATCAGCGGAGCAATCCAAGACAGTTTCCAATTATCCTCTTGAAAGAATGAAACTGATAGCAGCAGAAGTGATAATTCAAGTATGTCAACAATGTCAGGATTCTAGACGCGTAGGCATAGACATGTGTAGGATGGTTGTCTGGTGTAGTTTGAATGAAATGACACCAATAACACCATGTGTATCAAACAATTCAGTTGGAGAAGTTGCCGCATGAACTCCGAGTTAATACAATGACCATCAGCTTTTGGGACCCACAAAATCAACATTTTGTGGGACAATCCCAGTTTAGGGCCTAATTCTGCAGCCTCCAATCAAAGAGATGTTGATGTTGCTCCTTGAGTTGGGTGACCGTCTCCTGGCTAATGACTGAAAATCGACTGGGCAACCAGACACAGCTTCACTTGATAAAATCTTCACACACATATAATTTGTTTCTACTGTGAACCAACACTCTTGGGACAAGTTAACATGGCTCACTTTTAAATTAACACCTGCCTTTTATCCCAGCCTTCTCTGACCAGTCATCGTTTCTAGGAGTTCTATTTGTACCTTTCTCTTGCGGGCCCATGGTAGAATAAGGCCATGTTTTCTGTAGTGGTGATTTTTTAGGGAAACTATATTAATAGTCACATTGTAACAGGTTTAAAGGAGTTTTCTTCCAAGGCGGAATTAAAATTGGATGACTAGTTCTAAACTGGACAAGTGCGATGGGGGGATGCTCTTCATTGAGATTCCCATCCAGGAGACCAGCAGTGTGATTTTGGCACACATGAAAATGTGTGGGGATGTTTTTTCTGTACCATTTTTTGTTATTGAAGATGTTTCCTCTGTAACCTAAAAATCTATCTGTTCCCCCTGGGCTAGTTAAATAATGGAAATAATGAGTAATTTACCCCCTTCTTTCACTCAATAGGCACTTACGATCACAGATAATGCCTGGGAGTAACTCTGCTGCATCAATGCTCACAGCCTCTAGCCAAGGGTCTTCACATTTTCCTGAGAATCACCAGGCAGATGAGAGTAAGTCCATCTAAAGAACAGTTCTTTGGCTTTGTTTGTAAAGCATTCTGTGGTCCTCCAGAAACCAAACTGTAAAACATTATTGGTGTTAAAGGGTGATATTTATTTTCATGCTTTTCATGGGAAGAAGTTGGCAAATCAGATTTTAAAAACAAAAATAACCTGTCAGTACGTGTCGAAAGGCAAGAGTTCAGTGGGCTAACATTCTACAATGTGGGCACTCCTAGCTATCTTAATCCCTCCCTGCAATACAGCCAGTCCTGATCCTGCAATACTTGTTCAAGCGAGTGGGAATTCAGGGAGTTCATGGCAAGAAGCTTTACAGGAATGGACTCCCTAGGTGCATTTTGTGCATTAGCTCTTTGTCAGGCTAATTTAGTGTCCATGCACATAAAATATTATCTAACTGTAACCAGAAAATACTGTTCAATCACAGGCCAGATGTAATAGAATAAAAGGGCCATGATGTCTCTCTGAGCCAAACAGCAGTCATGAGTCTTGTCTGAGTTCCCACTGAAGTCCCATGTATAAAAATACACAACAGTAATACAGAACTTTCTCTAATGTTGGCATTGGATTGTGGGTTTCTTTCATTCGTCCTCATTTGCCTGCAGCAGCTGCTAGAGAAGCATGGTATACCTTAATCTTCACCTTTGCAGCTTCTTCTTCAGTTGCCTGGACTCTTTGATGGAGAAGGAAGCAGCTGAAGGCCAGCAAATGCTCTCCAGACAGCAAGTGCTATTCTATAGGCTATGAGCAATCTGTGCAGCCAAGTCTGAGAACAGCCAGTGTGGTCACATCCACACACCAATTACAGCACAGGACAATAGGAGGAAAACATGTGGAAAGGGAGACACAAAACAAAATTTAGGTTCCAGCAGCACTTTGACTGCACCTGAATTGGTTGGAGGTAAGTAGAAGGAAGCTGGGACAGGTTGTTTGCCTGATGACATGATGTTTCTTTGACAGGCGAGGTATTTACCAGAATGTCCTACCTAGCGGTTGAGACCAGCACCAATGCTTCATCATCCAGCAGATCTCTGCCAGCTCAGAAGAGCATTCTAAGTATGTATGATGTAACTTTTTTCTTATCATATATATATTCCTGATGCTCACTAACAAGAATAAGGAAAGAGTTCACAGGCAAAAGCTGCATCAAGAGCAGGTAGTCTGATGCAGAAAGTGAAGTTCAAGCACCACAAAGGATTTCACCGTTTCAAGAAATGCTCATTTGTCTTTTTTATTTAATGTGTCTTTTATTTGTCCAAAATTGGCTGCCTGCCTGTATGTAACACAGCAGCTCTGGCAAACACAATCCAATCAGTTCCAAAATATCTGAAAATGTTCACAGCATCAAGGGGCAGAACCATATTGACTTCAGTGAGAATCAGAAAACTGGAAAAGCCTGATTTCCACTCTGGAGACAGATGAAGCAACACATTAAAGTTAAGATTATACAGTACCTTTTTTGTGAAAAAAAAGAGGAGCCAGTACTCAGCCCATGGCTGGGCTTCCGAAGAGCCAGTACTGGGAAGTACTGGTACATAAAAAGCACTGGGATTATGCTAGACACGCCTCCCCAGCCTAACTGCGTTTGAAATTCTATGCCTGCATTTCATGCAGTTTCTTTCACATATTCTAAAATGTGGTGTTCCTACAGGTCCATGAAAGAATATGCTGTACTGTAAATTAAATACACCTGGTTCAGTCACCAATTTCTATTCAGAAGGGTAAATTTTCAGCCTTTTTTGTTTAGATGCCTTGTCTTTACATTAGCTTGTGAAGGGCATGGTACACACTTGAAGCTACATAATAATTATTAGTAATAAAATCTGAAGTCATTTCCCCACTTTCTCATAAGAATGTGCTTCTTGTACTGGTCCCAGAAAACACCTGGGTTATGTTGTAACTGGAACCACTGATGTAAACAAAAGTAATGGTGTAGGAAAATCCTGGTGTATGTATGCACCAATGTATATTTTCTGTGATGTCCCATCTGTGAGGTTAATGAAGATGTGATCTTAGAAGCAATTTCAAATAAGAGACTGATCCAAAGCCAATTGAAATCAGTGGAAAATCTTCCATACATTTTGATGGCATTAGATCAAGTCATAACTGCTTTCTGGTTTGTGTTCACAGGAACGGTATTTAACATCCCATTCCTTCTGTTAATGGCCTTTGTCTCCCTCCCAAGAGCTTTCCTAAAGGCTTCTATCTCCGTAAAGTAAGCATGAAAGTAAAATTCTTCTGACGGGTGTTTTGGGAAGGAAATGGGCAATCAGGAGTCACAACAGCAAGCTTGGCCAGAGAGAACTGACATAAGAGTTAACAGGGCCATGGGACCAGTTAGAAGAAAGGTATCTGTGATTCACATATAAAAAAGCAGTCAAGTAGCACTTTAAAGACTAACAAAATAATCTATTAGATGATGAGCTTTTGTGGGACAGACCCACGAAAGCTCATCACCTAATAAATTATTTTGTTAAAGTTCTAATTGACTGCTTTTTTGTTTTGATAGAACACAGACTAACAGGGCTATCTCTCTGCCATGATTCACATGTTACTGTTCAGATTGTCACTGGTACAGGTTCTGTGCAGTTCTGTGACAGTTGCTCATGAAACCAAACAATAACAAAGTCCCTCTATTAGCTCACTACCAAGATGTGCCATTGTTTTCAAGGAAATCTGTCCTTGTAAACAGGCTGAGTGAATGAGCTAATCAGAGGAGAGTGCTGTAAGGCCCAGGGTACAGAGTCAATGATTGATATTGAAGCTGATGGGTCGCAGTAGCCTCTCTGGCTGATGATTCTTCCCTCACAGACCATGGATGTAGTTTGACCAGTGGTTTCTTTAGCCACAGATTCTTTAGTCATAACTTGCTTCTTCTCTGCCTCATCCCCACCCTATCCCCAATTCTCCTGCATTTTGGATTAGGGCAAATCTTTTATGGAACACAGGCAGAAAGAACTTCTTTGCAGATTCTCAAATGGGATGCTATAAACCTGCAATGGGGATGACAGGATCTGCCTAGACCAGGATAGAAGTAGTGGCAGAGCAAAATTATGTGAGCATGTGTGGATGCTGTGATAACTCTGTGCTTGGTCTCCTAGAGACGTAATCACCTTGCAGAATTGCAAGAAGTTTGTCAAGATCCTGCTATTGCTGGTTCCAGTAATTTATGGTGAGTATGCATGGAATTCAGGGGACATGTAAAAGTCTAATCTCAACTTTCAGAGTAGAAACAAAAATGCCTGCTGACTGCATTAATCTAAATGCATTGATCTGGGATTCTTATGACAAGAGCTCACTCTACTATTTGTATGTGGCTTTTTTCTTCACTATCTACTTAGATACTTCCACGGCCCATGACACCTAGAAGTGCCTCCCTGTATTTCCAAATAACAATCACACTCACCCTTTCCTTTCCTTGCCGTCCGGTTGGAGTCAATAGGTTGGTTAGTTGATAGTGTTTGTGGGAGACAGAGAAGGTAGGTAGTGTGCTGTGGATTTTTGTTTGTGAGGAACTACTTACTGTGGTGAAAGCTCAGTTAGAGGGCTGAGTTCCACATTTAGTCTGGAATATGGTCATTTATACATCCTATGGGAGTGAGTTGCACAGCCTACGAGAGTTCCGTCTCTTCTCCTCAAGAGCTTCCCATTATTGGTCAACATTACAAAGCAATGTCCTGTTGACCAATAATGGGAACATGGAAGGCCAGTTCCAGGGATGGTTTTGGATGTCAGGACAGGGACCTAGACCTGAACTCTGTTCAGAGACAGTAGCATTGGGAAGATGTGCTCACCATGATGAGTGTAATCATGCAGACTGGCTGCTGCATTCTGTCCCAGTTGGAGCTCTCAAGGGGTGTGACATCATTCTTAGATAAACCGAGTTGCAATAACAATGTCAGGGGTATGTGGCTCATCAGGGCTGGGCTTAATAAGTCTCAGAGGCTGGAGCACAGTCTTTTCAGAGTGGTGTGCACCCCAGCTTCAACTCTGCACAGCTAACACGTCACCATGTGGGTTTGGAAGTAGATAATTGGGCCTTTGTAGTAATTAGAAACGTTGGTGAAATAATTCTGGTGTGTGTGTAATTTGCAGCAGGTGTTTACTGTGTTGGCTTGCTATCATCCAGGAGATTAGCAGAAGGACTAACATCACAGGTAAGTGTCTCTTGGGACAGGAAGGTAAACTCCTCTGAGACAAAAAGAGAAGCAGCTTCAGTAATTGCCTTCCCAGACAAAGCGGCGGCCCACTGTGGCAGCCTGCTGCCATCTTTGCACACTCATTGTACAAGCAGAATGGCCATCAATGTCAATGAGACTTTTGCCAGAATGAAGAAAAGGTGCAGGAGGTGACTTCTTCGCTGCCACCCAATTACTGGTTTCAATTCATTGAGCATATTGTAGCTGTCTCCAAAGGGAGGAAGGAATGTCTGCCCTGCCTCCATTGAGAAGTCTTCACTGAGGCTGTGCTAGTGGTTAGTATATTTGGTTGTTTGTCTCTTACAGGAAATGACAAAACTACCTGAAACAGAGCTGAAGTCACTTTGGTAAGAGGGATTTCTTGATGATGAATTGATCCCTGACTTCTTTGGAGAATTCACTGTAATTATCTAGCTAAATGTGCACAATTGTTTTCTTCTGGCAGATGGTTCACTTTGAGAGTTAGGGATGGCTTAGCTTTTACTTCAGCAGTATAGAGGCTCTTGCTTTTGCAAGTGAAGTTCCTAGGTTCTATCCCTAGTGATGACAAAGATGTCCTGAAGAATACAGTCAGGTTAACCACAGCAGTCCAAGTGCATGATGACAGTAGAGGTCTCAGCACACACCAGGGGCAGCATTACATTTGGTATAAGTGAAATGTCATTCTCCTCAAAATGGAGGGAATGGGGAAAGTTTGCCATCTGTCCAGAGAAAAGAGGGGCCTGGGTGTATTTGCAGTCTTCTCTTTTCACTGAATGTAGAATAGTGTCTAATATCTATCTTCCTGTGTTTTCAAGGAAGTCACACACTTTATTGGAAGAAAAAGTCCATGAAATCGAACACCTTAAAGAGCAGATGGCTCATCTGCGCTCAGAGATCAGTGGTGTGAGGGAGGGCATCTTGCATACAGTTCAAGAAATTCTGGAAGAGAGTGACATCCCAGGAGAGAACAGAGATGTAAGAGGCTGGAATTGCATAATTAGACTATTCTGTAGCTCTCCTCATTCCCTCACACTGTTTCCTGTCACATCTGTCATAGTCACTAAACCCTTTAGTCCAGTTTGTGGAACTGAACATTAGGGATGGGATTTCCAAAACATTCAGCATTGTCCTGACACTGCTTCCATTGAAGTCCATGGGAGATTTACCATTGACTTTGCTGGGAGACGAGTTGCGCCATCATGGAGCACTTCTGAAAATCTCAGTCTTGGAGCTTTCTCATTGCTGTGTTCTGACAGTATCTGGGGCATTTCTCACTAAAATATCTCACAACTATTAACATTACCATACAGGTGGCACAATACCACAACAATGGCTTAGGTTCTCCTTGTTCCTGGCAATGTGTACTCTGGAATCCCTGAGTCCTTCAACAGCTGATCCCAAACTGCAGCTGAATACCTGTGGGGGTGTCTTACAAAGTACATGCCAGGATAGAAAACCTAAATGCAGCAGCAGTGTCGGGTAGTAAATAAGGCATTGAACTGAGAGTCAAGAAAATTGAATTGTATCGCTGACTCTGCCATTGTCTTGCTTTGCGACCAGGAGCACGTCAGTTAACCTCTTTATGCATTCATTTTTCCATTTGTACTCAGATAATTCTTCCCTGTCTTTAAGAAGTACTGTGAACTCCTCGGATGGAAACACCGTATAAGTACATCTTATAAAACTAAGGATTAGTTTTTGTTTTTTAACTAAACCCTTCCTTCCTATCACAGAGACTTGGTCGTTTCAATTTCTTAACCTTGAAACTTATTTTCAAAGTCACCTTTAACTGAGTCACCAACTTTAGCTGAGGGGTATGTAACGCTCACATCAGGCTTTCTTAGTTATCGATCTGAATCACATTCTGGAGATCTGATGGTATTGTCTGCATGGTGCTGTCATGTGCAGTCGGTGTCTATACCAATAGGATGTTGTGGAAACAAAACCAGGTCTCTGACACAGCAGTGGAGAGCTTTATTGTGTGGCCTCCAGATCAGTAGCTGAATGATTTTACATCCTTTTGACAGTTACTGGGAAAACTTACCTAAGATGGAAATTGCTATTGTGAGTTTTATTATGATTTTTCTGATTGATACTGCATATTTCACCTAACATACCTGTGAGTGTTTGTCATTTTTAAATATCTTTCCTTCCATTAACTTATACCTTCTCTTTTATTTTTTCAGCAAGTGCTAGAGTTGATAAATGTAGCATTTAAGAAGGTTTATGAGGACCATGTCCAGATGCCTGACTGGGCTCAGAAATCCATAGGTACAGACCCTAATAGTGTTCTTCTCTTATATAGCACATTAACAAAGATAAATATAGTTATTCTCCTTAACAGACTTGGAAAACTGAGACACAGAGGCTTTAAGAGATCTAGGGGTCATAGCAGACCGCTTGCTGCATATGCGTCAACAGTGTGATGCTGTTGCAAAAAAAGCAAACATGACTCTGGAATCCATTAACACGAGCGTTGGGAGCAAGACACAAGAAGTAATTCTTCTGCTCTACTCTGCACTGATTAGGCCTCAACTGGAGGCTGTGTCCAGTTCTAGGCCCCACATTTTAGGAAAGATGTGGAGAAATTGGAGAGGGTCCAGAGAAGAGCAGCTAAAATTATTAAAGGTGTAGAAAATATGACCTATGAAAGAAGATTAAAATAACTGGGTTTGTTTAGTCTGGAAAAGAGAAGGCTGAGAATGGACATGATATGAGCTTTCAAGTACTTAAAATGGTGCTACAAGGAGGATGGAGAAAAATTATTCTCCTTAGCCTCTGAAAATAGGACAAGAAGTACTGGACTTCAACTGTAGCAAGAAAGGTTTAGATTGCACATTAGGAAAAAATTTCTGTCATTGTGGTTAATTACAGGAATAAATTGCGTAGGGAGATTGAAGAATCTCCACCAGTGTTGATATTTAAGAACAGGTTAGATAAATATCTAACAGAAATGATATAGATGGTGCTTGGCCCTCCTGTGAGGACAGGGGACTGGACTTGATGACCTCGTGAGGTCCCTTCCAGTTCTAGTGTTCTATAGGTCGACTAGCCTATGTTCAGACAGGAACTTAGTGGCAAGTATCAGGGATACAACCCAAGTTAATAGAATTCCTGTCCTCTTCCCTCACTATTAGACCATGAGGCCTCTCGTAATGTTGTTATGAACATTTAAGAAATATCAGAGACAGTCTTCTTGTGTGCACTGATGTATGCACTTCATCTAATGCAAATGGAAGATCTTGATTTTACTTACAGTACTGTGACATAAACCCACTCTAAATACTGATTCATCATTTACACGATGCTACTCTCCATATCAGATCATCATGGGATGTTCTCTATACTGTGTTCTGACATGAGTCCAGCCATAAGATATAGCAGCTCCTATTTTTCTTTGACATCTAGGAACTCAGATGCCACCATGCAGAACATAAAATGGATAGATTGATGGGTACGCAAAGTTATCCACTGTTTGTCATTGGGTCGGGTCTTTCTTAATCAACTCGTATTTTAATTGTAGGTGCCACAATTGATACAGACAGAACATCTAAAAGTTATGAAGTTGGGAGAACAGAAGGGTGTTGTTTTAGTTCATGGTTCTTTTCTTCTGCAAACCCTCCAGATACTATTTTGCAGGTAAAGCACATTTTGTGCATTTTCTTGTACTGCTCTCAAATGTCTTCATTCAAAAATCTTCTCAAGAACCAGTTCTTCAGTGAAGGACCTACAGTTATCCAACTAATTAAGGAAAGGTTGAGAACCAGTCATATATCAATAAACTGAATTTAAACATACAATTATTTCGATTGCCGTAAAGCTTAAAACTGGATCATAAGCACCTAAATCCAAGACATAGGTGCCTAAGTCTGGGATTTAGGTACCTAATACCTTTGTGGATGAAGGCCTTTGAGCCAGATCCAAAACCCACTCCAGTCAGTGGAGTTCTCTTTTTTTTTATACAGACAAAAGAAGCTCCAGTGCATAAATACGTAACGTGTACACAAATCTGTATGTTTTAATTGTCTTTCTCTCCTCTGCCTTTCCTATGTTGCTTGCCTCCTTAGTAACTGATCCAGTGCCCCCTGAAGTAATTGGAAAAATTCACATTAATGTCAGTGGGTACTGTATTGGAACCCTATTGTATTGTATTGTATTGTATTGTATTGTAAGAACCCTAGGGCAAAGGCATGTGCATGTCTCCCTCAGCATTTTTAGACTGTTAGTTCCATGAGCCCCTGACTGTCACTGGCATGTCTAGGCATTAAAACAAAAGAAGTAGTCAATAATAACTAATAGCAGCAATTCCATTCCTTCCTCCAAGAAATATGAAGAAATCACCTCATTTCCCAGAAACCCAATATTATAGCATGAGCTTTTTCATGAGGGTCAGTCAAGCCTACAGGGAGAAATTTCCAATGCACACCATTCTGAAAATGTTATAACCTCCTTCACCAGATTCCTGAACAAACTCAGGCTAGTTAGACTCAGGCTGGTTACAGCAAGTTAGTTCAGAGAAAACAATTGCTCCGAGTAGTGGAAGAATCACTATACTGTATCACAAAAATCTCTTTTCCCTGAATGTTATTTCTTTGGCCTAACTTCCTGATGGCATGTCTACGTAACACAACTCAAAACCATGTTTTCTTCCACTGTCCCTGGGCTCATGCTTTGAATGACTGTAAACATCTCTGGCGTGATTTAAAAATCATTCTTTGGCCCAAGTTCAGATGTGTAATAGCAAGATGGAACTTCTTTGACTTTGGTGGTGCTATGACCCAAGTTCAACAGTTTTTTGAAAAGGCACTTTCTTTTCTATTAAATAAGAAGAACCTTTCAGGTTTGATGTATGAGCTCAGTGCCATAAAATATTAGTACTTTCAGTTGATAAGCAAGGAAATATCCATTTTGTAGGTTTGATAAAACTATTAATTTAACAGCATAAAGTCAAAAAAAGAAGACACCAATCTTTCTGCTTTTCACTGAATACACATGTATGTGAGATGTGTTACTCCATTAGTATTAACTGGAGCTGACTTCTGCTTCCAGCCAGATGTTCACCCCGGAAACTGCTGGGCTTTCCAAGGATCTCAGGGTCAGGTGGTAATTAAGCTGCCTGAAAAAATTTACCCAACAGCTGTTACAGTTCAGCACATCTCCAAGGCAATCTCTCCCTCTGGAGATGTGACTAGTGCCCCAAAGGATGTTGCTGTATGTGTGAGTATCTGCCTTTAAATTTTTAAACTGGAATTTTATGGTGGGTAAATATAAGAAAATAGATGCATTTTACACATTTTCAGGTCTCTTCTCTTTACAACTGTGCACCAGCTTAAGGGTTATTTTTTCAGATGAGGTGGTAATTTTATCACCACTAGCACTGTTCATTTGTTTACTTTGTTTCTGAGTATCTCAAAATGCTTTACAAATAATAAACAATTAAATCTCACAACAACCTTCTGCTATTGGTAAATGATACAGAATGATAACATCATCTACCTCTCAAGTGGAAGCAGCAGCTGTTTAATAGCTGCTTAGTGGGGGGGGATAGCTCAGTGGACTGAGCATTAGTCTACTAAACCTGGGGTAGTGAGTTTAATCCTTGAGGAGGCCGTTTAGGGATTGAGGTAAATAGATGTCAGAACACCATTACACAGCAATCCTGTCCACTAGGTTTCAGAGAGCTCAGTTAAAACTAGAGCAGAGATTTAGGAGGGAAAATACAACTAGCTGTACTGAAATTTCACTGGAAGAAGGATGAATAAACATACACAAACTTAGTTAGGATCTGCAGCACCTACAAATGGTTTAATGTCTTGCCCAAAAGACAGCCTCTCCAGCAGTACAGCACCAAAGATGGACACTGGATCATTGCTGAGTCAGAGGGGAATTCAACTTAGGATACATCTACATTGAAAAAAAAAAAGACCATAGCACATCTCACAGCGTGGATCAACTGACTTCATCTCAGGCTCTGATACACCCTTATGTAAGCTTAAGTGCTAATGTCTGTGCTGCTAGTTTTAGACCAGTAGCAAGAAACCAAGTCAAGTGACCCGAGAACTTGCTGCCATGGTTTTTGCTGATGGTGCTTTGGAAGGGGTTTTTTGTGTGGAGCTTTTCAGTTTTATTTTGTTTTGTGAGGGCTGATGTACCCTGACTAACAAGTCCAACTTGAGGTAGAGATGTTTCCTGGAAGTCTGTGCTTCTATTCCAACCCTGCTTAGTTTGAGATTTCAATTAATATTTAATGAAAAACAAAAAGCAACAATTTAATTTTTTAAATCCCCAAAGCATTACTTAATCTGAGCTGAACTTACTTGTGCCACTAGCTTCTATCCTACAGAAGGCAACTATCTATCCCTTATTTTGAGAGATCCCTAATTTAGAATCTGATGGTGCACAGCCCCAGACATTCAATGTGGGGATACAGGCTGTGTCTACACTAGCTCCCTACTTCGAAGGGAGCATAGTAAGTAGGGTGTTGGGAGATTATTAATGAAGGCTGGTACTTCTAGTAAAACAACCGTACATTCCAATTTTGAGGAGTAAAGGGACTTGGGTGGGTTAGCTGAAGCTACACACGAGTCGGCACTTTGAAGTTGTCACGGGTGAGAATTAGCTTAATGAAGTGCTGCATGTGCACCGCAACACTTTATTAATAATCACCCTACTTACCATGCTCCCTTCAAAGTAGGGGACTAGTATAAACACAGCCACAGTCTTGTGCTTCATTACTGATGAAGCGTGAAACCAGAGTCCACAATTGAAACGTAAGGCTGTTTTACCAGAAGTAAGATATTGCAGGGAGCTGTCCCTTTGAAAATAACCTTCATCCTATCCTTCTTGTAGAGTTTCTCTTTATTTCATATTCCCGTAATACCACTATTGGCGATTTCCAGTATTGAGAATGGGGGCCCACTGAGCTAAGCCTGTCGTAACTGACTGGTGTATGTACGACTGTATGTTGTGTTTTCCACTCATTCTGATACCGGGTGGTTAACTCAAGAAAAGTCTTTTGCTTAAAGTAGAGAGCATAACTCACATCCTGTATCAATATCAGCTTGCTCTAATTTCTGGAGACTCCCATATTGTTCCCAAAATTCCCAATTTCTTTCCTCCTCACTAAGCTGCTGATTTATAAAGGAACTCACTGGATGAACTAAACTGTTCCCTGGCATTTGCAGCTCTGAATAGTGAACCTGGTTAAGAGGAATTTTGTTTCATTTCAATAAATGGTCATTTGTTCCAGCTGTCTTCCCACTCTGATTTTAGGGACTGCATGAGGAAACAGGGGAAGAAACTCTGCTGGGAACTTTTATGTATGACTCAGAAAAAGAGACCATTCAAACTTTCCAACTGAAGGTACACTAAAGGGTGGTAAGATTGGGCAAATGGTACTGTGGGCATGCATGTTTACCTTCTAGTCCTTGGCAAGGATGGAGAAGTGCCTCTCTGCTGAGAGGACATTCCATAGTGATTAACTGGTGTTGATGGAGAACTGAACTCTGTTGTGGGTGGTGTGGGAATGGATACATAATACATGCAGGACTTGTGTGAACTTGGTTTCAAGAGAGGCCCCTGGCTGAATTAAACTCTTTTACCAATGGTCCACTTCTGCAACAGCCATTCTGATTTCCAGAAGATAGTGACTCTAAAGGCAGTCAAAAATTTGTAGGGCCACATTTAGTAAGGAGATGCATCTGAACCAGCTTCAGAAGTGGCTCATGGGTGTACATCAGAGTTGAATTTAAGCCCTGTTCTTTCTTACTTTTACTTTTCTCCCTCCATCACACATATTTCTCTCCCTCAACCTTTTCTCCCAGAGCAATGGAGGAAAAGAGCTAGGCAGCTGGGTTTTTGAAACACCTACATTTCATTAAAACCACCTTGAACAGCAGTGGAGTCAGGCAAAAAAGGAAGAACACACAGCTGGAGAGGCAATGGGGGAGGCTTTCAGATTTAAATGCACAGTGGCTGAAATTTCCTGTTGTTCCAGGCATGCAGAGAATTTCAGCTTTTCAGTGTTGGTGCCAACCACTTTGCAAGCTCTGGAGTTTGATTTGACAGACATTGATGTAGGTTTAGTACTGGTATAAGCGAGCCCAGTTCCTTTTAATTTCAATGGGAATTTTGTGCTCTTACCTCAGGACTGAATTTAATCTGATACTAGAGTCATATAGAGATGGGACTGGGACTAAAGAAAATTGTTTAAAGTAACATAAGTTTGATTTCTCTTCACTTCTTTTTAAATTTCAGAGTGAACTTTCTAAGTCTTTTATTTACGTAAAATTCAATGTGCTGAGTAACTGGGGCAACTCAGAATACACGTGTGTTTATCGTGTCAGGGTACATGGGAAGATGACAGACAGCAGCTGAGGCCCCTAGAAGACTTGCGGCGAGAACACAACGAGTAAAGTAAAAACACTTAAAAAATGACAGATTTCATCCACTAGTGACTCTCCTTTGCTCGTTAAAGAAATAAACCAAATTTAACTTAGATACATGCAGAGTCATAAATATTGGCAAAAGGAGTCTTAATTGTTTTTAATCCATTGAAAAGCTCTACATCTTGCCAGATCCTTAAGGAAAGATGCTAGAGCCGGGGCAGCTGGAACAATTTGCATAGTAGGGGGTGTGGAGAGCCACTGAACCAAACTGTAAACCCTGGATATGGTGAAAACCACCTCAAACCAGGGGATGCAGCATCACCCAATTTTCCGTATCTATGCAGTGGAGCATTAGTGACCACTCCAGGAAGGAACTGACCAGGGTACAGAGGCAGGAAAACCTCCCTCCCAATCAAGAACAGCTCATCTCAGTTGAAAGTTGCCCTCTTCATGACTTATTGGTGCATCTCTAAGCAAAGGAAAAATGGTGGCTAAGTCTGTGGATCCTCACTTTTTTCCTTTCTGGCAACATTCTTCCGACTAGACTTCAGTTTCTCCCTTCCCTAGTGACTTGAGATTCCCAGAGCAACTATGTAGAACTATCTACTTCTTCCTCAGCAGATCTGCTCCCCATCAATAGAGATGCAGGGCACCCAAGGGAGATCATAGGGTGCAGAGCATGTGGCAGGGCAGGCAGAAGCTCAGTGTTGCAATAACAATGTGGTTCTGACCTGTTTTCTCTTGCTCCCCACCCAGAAGGGACTGCTTTGGGATGGAGGCCCTTCCCCCATGTCATCTGCATCACGAGAGACAGAGATTGAAGTTTCATCAAGACTGTAGCTCCCCAGCTTCCTGCTAGGAATGCATCATGTTCGAAGCTTCTCCTCATACTGACTCTTGCTGCAGTAGGAGACCAAGAAGCAGTAAGACCCCATCCAGGGGCAGACTGCCACTTCTGCTCCATGTGTTGATAAGATGGGGGATTGGGTTGGTGTCTGCACTAGCCCAGATTCAACCCCTCTCACCAGTACCTTCCATCCATGCTTCCTAACCACTGGGTATCAGCAGCACCAATTCCTTAGCTGCTACGTGCCAGGGCTACATGCCAGCCCAAGGCCAGCAGCAGAGAAGCAGGTGGACAGGAGTACTTGGTGCATGCACTAAGAGGCTCATGGTACTAGTGACTGGACAGGGTGAGGTCCATGCTGTGTAGAGAAGAGAAGGGGTCCTAGCTCCCTGCAAAAGGGGCATTCATGGGGATAGTTGCATGACAGCACTAAGCAAACAGTCTCCTATGAAGGTGGCAATGCTGCCTATCACGCTGAGGTGCCCCCTCCTGCAAGGGCTTCCCCTCTGTTGTTCGCTCTCCCCCACACACACATTGGACTCCCCTTTCCACTTAACATGCCTTGTGCGGCTGACGGCAGCTGCTTCCCTAGGAATGTGGGAAGCAGTTTGTTAACCACATTCCATGCACCTTGCGCCTGGGGAAGCAGGCCTGGCTGAAGGTTCTATCAGTAACAAGAGCAGATGTCACAAGCCTGGGCATCATTGGGTGGGTTTGACCTTCGAGAATGTGGCAAACATGGTCAGGAGGAGGGATTTGAAAGGGATGGTCCTACGTCAAAGGCATGCAACTGGACTGGAGCTGCTGTATGGTAAGCTGGTGCCTCAGGCTAGAAGACGCTGCTTTGTGCAGGTCAGGCCTAGCTTTGGTCTCGCAGGCAGAAGGCTAAGGGGTGCTGGGATGATGGCTGTAGTTGTCCTGAAAAGGGCATAGGGACAGACCACAGAATCAACTAGAGAAGGGGGGATGAGACAAGAAAGGGGCTGGCACTGTCTATTGCACTTAATTAGGGGTCCAGGCTGCAAAACACATGGTACGAGTGGAAGGCCCCCTGCTCAGGCTCTACCTACATCATTGTGGCCAATGACTGCTGAGCCAGAAGAGCTGAATGCTTTATGCGGGGGCTACTTCAGGTGTGGGGCTGGGCTCGATGACCTCCTAAGGTCCCTTCCAGCCCTAGCATTCTATGATTCTGTGAATGGAGAGTGGAGGTAAAGGGCTAAGAAGACCTAGAGGCCATAGAAAGGCAGCTATTGTTTAGCTCAGGGAGGCAGCACCCTGCAGCAACGGGGTGAAAGCAGCGAATTCCCTAAGAGGTGAAGGACTATTTGTTTTGGTTTCCACTGGATTTTTGTGTTAAACCTGGAAGGGTGGACTTTCGGCTTCAGCCTGGAGGGCCACAAGCACCACAGTGGCTCAGCAATCTGTGAAATATGATCAGAGCATGGAAATTGAGGCACAGACATCCTTCCAGTGCTAGAAGGGTAAGCCCATCTGTCTAACTCCCCATATTCCCTCATTGCCTGGTTCCCCCTCAATACCAGTCCATCCCAGAAATACGTACCCTCTAATGTCAGTTCCACTGATCACAATGCTGTATACTTCTCCTGGGATCTGTGACCACAATAACTATTTTCCTCCACCTTCCACCAAAGGGACCCTAAACTTCTCCAGTTATTTTACAGGCCTACTACCAGCCTGCCATAGATAAAGATGTTTTCCTGTCTGGCCTTTACCTCTTTGCAAATTCTCTTTACTGAAGGACATCAGCGAAAGCTTTCTTTATAAACACATTGCATTATTAGCATTTGGGGGGAGGACACTGTGGCTGCTTAGATATTGCTTTGGGGCCCTGTGGGTAGAGATTTAGACTCACAAGACCCCTGGGTTTTATTTCTTGTGGTATGATTTTGGATGAGTCGCTTCCTCATTCTGTGATTCAGCTTCTTCTGTAAATAATTATGTTTACTTCCTTTTTTAGGCATTGTGGGTATAGCAGCACTAGGGAAAATAATCTGCAGTAGCAAGTCTCAGCTCATGCTATTGCGCTGAAGATGGAAATACAGATGATCTGGAGGACTGTGATCAAGACATCACATATGCATTAATATGCATTACTGTTAACAATAGCATGACAGTAACATCTGGGAGACCTGCGCTCAAGGTTCCACTGTTCTAGATGCTGTATGTACAAGTGAAAGATGGCCCTTGTGTCAAAAAGCTTACAAGAAAAGCACATAAAATAGACTGAGGGTTAGATGAAGGAAATGTTATCCCCATTTTACATAGAGAAATGTAGAGTGTTTCCCTACATCACACCTGGAGGCTGGGACAAAACCAGGCATCAACAGCAGGCCTCCTGAATCTCATCAACTCACTTAACCACAAGACCTTTTTAATGAAGTCATTGCTCACCTCTTTTTCTTAGATGCAGAGCCCTTGGTTCCTTTATCCAGTTCTGGCTCCTCATGGCATCTTTTGTCTTGCTATGTTCCTCTTACTTCCTTATTCTGCTATTTCTCTACGTGCGACCAAATATACTTTTTCCACTTTTCCCTATGCACATTGTAGCTTCTGCTTCCATTATCTGTGGTGATATGGCATCTAATTATAATCCAGATTCTCTCCTCCACAGCTATGCACATTGCTTCTCCAACCACCTCTCACGATTATTTGTAGAGCTCTTCCCCAGAGCATGATCCAGCCTGTAATTTCTAAGAGGTTTAGTTCTGCAGCAGTTCCAAACAACTCACTTGCACATGGCATTCCACAGACCATAGCTATCCTAGTAAGCCATATGTTTCATGTTTATGAAGTGAATCGACACAAAGGCATCAATGAACAGTAACAGTCATTTAGAATCAGTGTCATTGCACTACCTTTAATTCTATTCTAACTTCTGGGACTGTTCTGTATGATTAGAAACTAGGGACCAGACCCCCAGGAGGTGTAAATCAAAATAAATTCATTGACTTCAGTGGGTTTTTGCTGGAGGATCTGGCTCACAGTTTGTTTGGCTAACAATTTTGTATTCAAAACAAAAATCTCCTGTCAACTACTGAACTGAACATCCTTTCATATTCTTATCAACCTTATAATTAACCCATATCCAGGGGGACTCCCTCCCATTAGTGATCTTACTTGAAGGGATTTATATGTGTGTGTGTGTGTGTGTGTGTGTTGAATCAGCTGTCTGTGTGTCTGCATACCCTGCTGATTCAATTAATCATTTCATTAAAGGCACATCTTAGCTAATCAGAAGTAAGTTGAACATCATTTTTAAAAATATATCTATACTTCAGAACAAATGAACCATTCTATCTGAAGTAGGATGCCCTGTATTGTAAAAGAAAAAAATGGAACACGAGTTCGTCGGCATAAGGGATCCTCCTTTAGAGAGGTCAGCTGATGGCAAAACACACATCTCCAGAGGGTGGAGAGAGAGAGGAGAGATGATGGAAGGTACGCCAGCCAGAAGTGGATGCCTTGCTGAGGACTGAGCTAATTCTCAGTGTGACCAGTAGGACGCATACATCAGTGAGTCAAAGCCTATTGCATGGGAGCATTTCCACTGTAGAAACTTGCACAGGAATGCAATAATGGAGTCAAGCCTGCTTGCAGGAGGATTCACATACTAAAGGTGATCAGGTGAATTACTGCCACAGGAACCTAGGGCTGGGTCTACCCTTGCCGTGGAAGATCGAATGCGTAGGGTGTCATTTTGCGCTCCTGTTGGCATTCTGCAGTGGGGAGAGGGACAAATATTGATGGCTGCACAATTGATTTTTGGTATGCAATTGTACCTAAAATTGCCTAGCAGCTGTCGATATTCCAGGTAAGTGCAGAGCCACCCTAGGAAATATTCTTTTAAGCATGCCCATACCAATAATGTTTGTTATTTTAGAAGATATTAAGACTAAGAGCCTATCAAAGTTCACATGATGTTTAAGCCCCTCTAAAATGTCACCATGACCAAGGAAGCGCCTTTGGAGACAGATCTGCAGAATTAATGTATTGAATCTGCTTCATTTACTAGACTCCTAGGCTACGTCTACACGTGCACCCAACTTCGAAATAGCTTATTTCGATGTTGCGACATCGAAATAGGCTATTTCGATTAGTAACGTCTACACGTCCTCCAGGGCTGGCAACGTCGATGTTCAACTTCGACGTTGCTCAGCCCAACATCGAAATAGGCACAGCGAGGGAACGTCTACACGCCAAAGTAGCACACATCGAAATAAGGGAGCCAGGCACAGCTGCAGACAGGGTCACGGGGCGGACTCAACAGCAAGTCGCTCCCTTAAAGGGCCCCTCCCAGACACACTTTCATTAAACAGTGCAAGATACACAGAGCCAACAACTAGTTGCAGACCCTGTATATGCAGCACGGACCCCCAGCTGCAGCAGCAGCAGCCAGAAGCCCTGGGCTAAGGGCTGCTGCCCACGGTGACCACAGAGCCCCGCAAGGGCTGGAGAGAGAGTATCTCTCAACCCCCCAGCTGATGGCCGCCATGGAGGACCCCGCTATTTCGATGTTGCGGGACGCGGATCGTCTACACGTCCCTACTTCGATGTTGAACGTCGAAGTAGGGCGCTATTCCCATCCGCTCATGGGGTTAGCGACTTCGACGTCTCGCCGCCTAACGTCGATTTCAACTTCGAAATAGCGCCCAACACGTGTAGACGTGACGGGCGCTATTTCGAAGTTACTGCCGCTACTTCGAAGTAGCGTGCACGTGTAGACGCAGCCCTACCTAGCAGGGGTACCAGTCCTGACAATTTCTTTCAAGCTCCTTCTGCGGCAGCATTCAGTCAGCCTCAGACTACAGCTACCCTGTTTCTTTTATGAAGTAATGAATATTCAAATCTTTTTCAGGATACAGGGCTATCCTGAAGATCTAGCCTCAAACTACAAGTCAGAATACATCCAGTTGTGTCTTGGTACAATCCCTATCAACTGCAATAATGAAGCAACAACTGACACTTTTCTTCCTATTGTAAAAGTTCATTTAATTTCTGTAAAATGGAGCAAAGGAGCTTGATTATGTCTTCTGAGTTTTACTGTTTTTGTGCCACAGTCCCAGGGGTAAATTTTCAGTGCAGTGCACGGGGTTTTGGCTGCCCAGTCCCCATTTCCATTAATGGAAGGCAAATGGCTAAATCCCTGTGTGCATTCAGGGTTCATTTAAAATGCAGCCTTTTGAGTGTTAATGGAAAACCTCAAGCCCTGCTGCAGTCAGCTGATGAAACTAATCTCTAGAAGTAATATAAAGATTAGCCTCATTTCAAATGGCAGATGTGCTGCTCCATCAGTTCAGAGACAGACAGCTCAGCTCCTTCAGAAAGCAGATAACTTGACAGCAAAATTACATGGAAAACTGTTTATATTGTTGATGATACTCAGTGTATTGTGGTGCTCAGGCTCTTATTTCTAAACACTGGCTTATTTCATAGATACTCTTAACCTACTTTTTATAATTTTAGGGCTTTAAGAGCTTAATACTGCGAGCTGCTGAGCAGCCTAGCCTTCCATGGAATTCATCAAAGGTGAGTTCTGGGCAGGGGTTCAGAGAGTGAGTTTCTTATTTTACCTAGAACTGGTGTAATTATTCAGAGTTAATCTGAACTCCTGAACTTCTGGAAGTTCTCTTGTGGCTAACTGGTGTGTCTTTTTTTAATTCTCATTTTTGGAACAAAATCCAGGTCCAAGAGTTTTGATTTGGCCGTTTTCAGTGCTTTGATCATAACTAACACTTTGCTTTCTTTCTACTTTGCCAGAATCCCACTAGGCAGGTCAAAAGTGGTAGCTATTAAGAAAGATTCCCTGTCCTTCTCTTATTTATTAAACCTGATACTCAGTGAGTCATCATCTGTCAGGGCTTTGAACCACCTTCAACACTCTTTTATTAGCTTTCAGATAAATCCACATCTGCTATTGTCACCATCCTGCCAGAGCAGCAGCTGCACAATCTCAGGATCTGGCGGAATTTCACAGACCCTCAACACTGCATCAAAAAAAAAATGAGGACTTTGTGCTGTGACCATGCCTCTGACTATCATCACCATTGATACTATACATAACCTTAAGCAGAAATAGGGAGAAACAGAATGGCTATTCTGGCTAAAAGCATAGCCCCTTTTAAACATGGGAGTTACCTAAATAAATTATATATTATTTTCCTAAATTTGGGCTTGTCTTTGTATCTGTATGCATAAAATATTTTTTTCAAATAATATAGAAAAAAGAGGACTCAGGTTCTTCCAATGCTAGCAAGCAAGAACCCCACCTCTGCCTCCAGGGAGTATAATTGATTAACTGTCAGTCTTTTAGGGCTGTGGGAAAGGGAGCTGACAGATTTGCCAGGCCCCTCCGCAAGGCAAGGCAGGATAACTCTACCTTCCCAGAAGGGGCGGGGCCTCAGGAAAGGGCAGGGCTTCAGGCAGAGGGGTGGGCTCAGGACAGCCCCTCCTCAGTGCTGCTTAGAGAACACTGTGTGCTACAGCTGTTCCCCCTCTCTCACCCCACCCCACCCCACCCCACCCCCCACAACCCAGCAGCCTTCAGAGCTGCCTGGTGCTCCAGCTGTGATTTAAAGGCCTGTTGCTCCAGCTACCACTACTGCTGCAGTAGCGTCAGCTGGGAGTCTTGGGCCCTTTTCAATGACTGGGCAGGACAACTGCCCCCTTTGTCCTCTCTTCTCACCCAGTCAGTTGGCCTGACTGCCGGGACAGGTATCTCTAAACTCAGGGCAAATTCTATAAAAACTGGCCAATTGCCAATCTAAGGGTGGCTCACCAGCACTGCCGGACTGCAGCAAAACTGTTTCTGGTGCTGTGGTTTCAAACAACTCGCCATCTTGTGGCAGTGTACAGTAAAATCAGTCTGGGTGCATTTGAGATACTCAAATATTAGAGCTGGTCAAACAGCTTTTGTCTAAGGAAAATTAAGAGAATGCTGAACTAATTTGGTTTCATGAATCACTTAGAGATGAGTTTTACTGTGAAACGTGTTTAATATCTGAATATATTTGACCAGTAGTATGACGGAACAAGTGGCAGCCTCATTTCTGTGTTGTTATTTGTTTGTTAAAATAGGCCATTTTAAGCTTTGAAACTGTTCACTCAAGTCCCCTGCCTTCAGACTAGCAAGCCATCCAGCATTTTACTTTCCTCTCAATAGGCATTATGTCCTGGTCCTATTTCATAAGATCCCCACTGCAGATGTGGCCAATCTTCTGAGGCAAACCCTGTGGTGGCATCATCTTTATGATCTAGGCACCAAGGCAGAGGAGCAGCTAGCGACTCCTCGGTGAGTCTCACTTGAGGTTTGCAGAATGCAATAGTTTTGGGTCATTGCTATTCGCACATTTTAGTTGGGTTTCACTTCTGAACTTCCACGCCGTTGTCTCTGAGCTGAGCCCCCAATCCAGCTTCACTGGGTGAAACAGAAACTGATGACAGTGAGTAGAAAACCAAGTCCAGCAGCTCCAAGTGAAAGCTGCATTCCAGCTAAGATCCAGATGCTATCTGCCATCTCTCCATTCTGCCAACTCCCCAGAGCATCCCTGCAGTTGCTGTGGTTACATTTGCCAGAACGTTATGCTGCTTCAAAACACATCAGGTTTTTACTGAAAGTCCTTTGACGTAAATAATGCTGCTTATGGTTACCAACAATTCGTCATTGTATCTGCTATCTTAGAGTGGAATTGGTTTTGGATTTGATAAGAAAGCTGTATTATTATCATGTGCCAATTTTGGGGTGACCAGATCTGCCCATTGCCCTTGTATATCCATCTGGACATGACCCCTCTCTGAAGATCTCAAAGCATGCTGTAAACATTATAGAACGAAGCTTCACAATACCCACGTGATGATGGTAGGTCTCAAAATCATTTTGCAGATGAGGACCCTGGAGCAGAGAGATTAAATATTTCGTCTAAGAATACAGTTTGTCTGGCACAGAATCCCAAATAAAAGTCAATCATCATGACTCCGCTATTGTGCTAGACCATGCTGCTTCCGGTAAGTCACAGGATACACCTGGGTTGCTGAGTTACATCAGCTGCAGTTGCTCCCTAGAGAAAGTCTCTCTTTTAGCCCTTGTTAGCCTGCTAGGCAGTGAGAGAGAGGACAGTATAATTTAGAGCTGCTGTACACTGTTCTGAAACTCTGAAACTTAGGCAGCTCTCCCTCCCTTTCGTACCCTGGGGCTGGTACAAAGGCAGTGGAGCAAGGATGTCATGTGGTGGGGCACAGAACAGGGAGACTCCTGTGTGCTCACCACAGAACCAAGAGCTTTATTTAAGGATAGTGTGAAAACAGCAGATAGCCAGCACTACTTCCAAGGAGTATGAGAACTACTGTATTAACTCTTTCAGTGTTTCTCAGCACAAAAGCCTGAACTACCAAGAAGACCGGTGCTTTTACATAGGCCACAAAAAGGGAAAACAGTGGTATTCTCTCAAGCACTCCTCAGTATCTAAGCTTCCCACACTCCTCATGCCAAATGCTACTAATGAGACTCTGCTCCTAGTAGACTGCATAGAGCTTGTTAGCATGACCATCTTTTTTCAGTGGGCTTGCTTGGATTAGCAGTCTCATTAGGGGTTACCCATTTTACAGTTCTGAACATAGTGGCTGGTGCACGCCCTTAGGATATGGGAGACCCAGGTTCAAGTCTCTCTGGAGAGCCAGATGGCTTTTAGCTCAAACTGTAGAGGCCTATGCAGTAAGCTCCAGAGGTCCCAGGTTAGAGTCTACCTGTTGGGTGTTACATACACATAGAGGAACTGTTTCAACAGGGAAAAATGAGACAGCCCCATATGGTGGTATTCCTTTTCTGAAGGGCTCTTCTGACAAATACGAGACCCCTGGTCAAATCCAAATGTTCCTGGTGCTCTAGTGTCTTGATTTCAGCACTTTTGCTGCTGTGGCCTGGGTTCAATTCCCAGTCAGGGAAAACAGCTTCACCTTACATGGGGTGGGGGATAGCTCAGTGGTTAGAGCATTTATTGGCCTTGAAAACCCAGGGTTGTGAGGCCCATCCTCAAGGGGGCCTTTCAAGGGTCTGGGGCAAGTTTAGATTAAACAAATAGTCTGTCAGGGCCTGTGATAGGCCCTGCAGGAGACTGGACTCAATGACTGCACAAGGTTCCTTCTCTATGATATAACATCGCTAACATTTGTAACCCATTTAGCAAATAGGGCCCTTTTTTCATCCTCTTGAAGGAGGAAGTGCTGATGGACAGGAGAGAACAGAGAGAGGGTGGGGTGCATCTGGAGCTCCAGACGCAAGGGGCAGGATGCAGGCCCTCAGAGAATGAAGCACTGGAGAATCTGCCTGGGTGGAACAGAGCAGCCAATTGGTAACACGCTCGACTAAGTGTGAGGCAGAGCACTTTGCCAGGAAGGAACTGCCCAAAGAATTTACAGACTGCAGCCAGATCCAGTATCACCGCTGCCCAGAGCTGTGTGGGGCCAGGCGTACTGGGGCTTGTGACTCTGCCTGCACTGGGAATAAAGAGAGAGTCTATAGCTAGTTACGTGGGGAGGGTTTCCCCTTTGGGTGGGTTTGGAGAGAGCAATGGAAGAGGACACCAGAAACGTTTGTTGTTTGATGATTGGGTGTACCCAAGACTCAGTGCTGGATGGAACTTTGCCTAGGACGCCTGAATTCTGAATACATTGCTCAGTGTCTGACCCTTCAAACTGTGGTACTCCTGGGCCTGTGAGGTCATGAGTTGAATGCAACCCTGTTTTACTGCTCCTCCTCTCTTTCCCCTGTTCTGTTATTCTTTTCATCTCTATGTATATACATATTTCCCATTCCTATCTTCATTGTACTCTTCTGGTGTGTGCCGTATTCGCTCTGGGATGGAGGGGACTTTCCCTGCTGCATTCCTGTGTGTGCCTTTTCATGGTCAGAGCTGCCCACAAACCACAGTGTTGACATTCAAACTGTTGTCTGTGTTTCATGGATGAATGGGTCAGGTTGTTCCGGTCAGTTGCTCTTCCAGGTGCCAGAAGACTCATGTAACCAACACTGCAGCAGTTAATACAAGACTGGCAATACTGGCCGTGTCTACACTAGCCCCAGACTTCAAAATGGCCACGCAAATGGCCATTTCGAAGTTTACTAATGAAGCGCTGAAATGCGTATTCAGCGCTTCATTAGCATGCGGGTGGCAGCGGCCACTTCGAAATTGATGCGTCTTGCCGCCGCGTGGCTCATCCCTATGGGGCTCCTTTTTGAAAGGACCCCGCCTACTCTGAAGTCCCCTTATTCCCATCAGCTCATGGGAACAAGGGGACTTCGAAGTAGGCGGGGTCCTTTAGAAAAGGAGCCCCGTCGGGATGAGCCGCGTGGCGGCGAGGCGTGTCAATTTCGAAGTGCCGCGGCCGCCCGCATGCTAATGAAGCGCTGAATACGCATTTCAGCGCTTCATTAGTAAACTTCGAAATGGCCATTTGCATGGCCATTTCGAAGTTTGGGGCTAGTGTAGACGTAGCCACTGTGTCAGACCAAAGGCCCATCTAGCTCAATATCCTGTCTTCCAACAATGGCCAGTTCCAGGTGTCCCAGAGGGACTGAACAGGGCAAGTAAGCATCAGGTGACCCATCCCCTGTCACCCATTTCCAGCCCTGACAAAGAGAGGCAAAGGGCACCATCCCTCCTCATCCTGGCTAATAGCCACTGATGGACGCATCCTCCATGCACTTATCTAGTTATTTTTTTTTAACCCTGTTATAGTCTTAGCCTTCACCAACATCCTCTGGCAAAGAGTTCCCAGAAGTTGCCTGTATGTTGTGTGAAGAAATACTTCCTTTTGTATGTTTTATACTTGCTGCCAATTAATTTCATGTGGTGACCCCTATTTTTGTGTTCTGAGGAGGAGTAAATAACTCCTTATTTAAGTTTTCCACACCAGTCATGATTTTATAGAGCTCTATCATATACCCCCACCCCCGTTGTGTCTATTGCAAGCCAAAAACTCAATTTTATAAATCTCTCCTCATATGGCAGCTGTCCCATGCCCCTAATCATTTCTGTTGCCCTCTTCTGAACCTTTTCCAATTCCAATATATCTTTTTGGAGATAAGGTGACCAGATCTGCCCAAAGTATTCAAGGTATGGCTGTACCATGGATTTATATAGTGGCAAGAGGACATTTTCTTGTCTTTCTTAATGACTCCCAACATTCGTTAGCTTTTTGAACTGCCACTGCATATTGAGTGGATATTTTCATAGAACTACCCAGAATGACTCCCCTGTTTCTTTCTTGAGTGGGAACAGCTAGTTTAGAGCTCATCATTTTATATGAATGTTTGGGATTATGTTTTCTAATGTGCATCATTTTGCATTTATCAACACGGAACTTCATTTGCTATCTTACACTCAGCTTTCATTCTGAAGCTTCTTTTTGTACCCAAGAGCTAGAGACTTACATTATCTTTCAAATAAAAGAGATTTTAGAGAACCTGATGCAGCGAAAAGTAGCGATTGCAGTAATGCTGGTATTTAGCAGGAAGGGATATAGGTAGGGCAGGGATAGAAAAACTTAAGTGTTACTACAGAGCTTTATCATTAGATGCTGTGCATCCTAAGGCAAATGAAATTCATAATCACAGAAAAGAGAACACAGAGGCTTTTCAAAAGCTTGGATCACTCATCTCATTACTGATACATAAATATACTACATGAGCCAGTGCATGTTTCAAAGCAGGTGTATGGAGAACAAAGAATAAAAGAGAAGAGCACCAATGAAACAAAGAAAAATTTGCAAAGAAGAAAACAGGCACCGGAACAGCATCTGTGAATGAATTAATAACATGGTTTACTTCTGTAGTTTTAGCAGCAGCCTAATTGGTTACTTAACAAAGTTTACAGATTTGACTTTGAAACAAAATTCATTTTACTCACTGTAGCTGATAGAAAAAAAACATGAACTCTTCTGTGGACATCAAGGATCGTTTCAGAGAAATGAAAATTCATTCAAAACATTCATCTTTAAAAGAAAAAAACACATGTTTTATAACTTACATCACATGTTGAATGACTGGGCCTGAACTCACTCATGATCACAAGATAGTCAGTTTACCAGTAGCAACCAACATTTGTTCCTAAAAACTAGCATACAGAAACACCCTTTCCTCTAAAGAGAAACTCCATGAATAAGATCTATAAGCTCTCGTCATAATCACACTTTGTAGCACTGTGACCCCCGACCCCATCTGACAAAAAAAAATTATTCCAACACCTGAAAGTTTGACCAAAGCCCGAGCCTACTCACGTTCTGACGACTAAGCTGGGAGAGCCATAGCCTCAGCCCCACGGAGCCCTAGGCAGACGATCTGTAAGTGAGTCCTCCTGGCCAAGGCTGAATGAAGCCTGAAGCCATCAACTTTTGCCCTAGGCTGTAGGGCTGGAGCTTCAGCTTTGGTCTTGGCAAATCTAAGCCAGCCCTAGCAACCCCATTATAGTGAAGTTGTGACCCACTTTGGGTCCCAAGCCACAATTTGAGAGCCGCTGTGCTAATCAATTGTGTCATTAAGTAACTTCTATGGTGCATTCAAACTAAGGGTCTCAGAGTACTTAAAAATATTAATCAAAGTAAACCTTGCACTTCTCTGTGCAGAAGGGAAGTATCTTTCCCTACAAAGTGGTCATGGACGACATTTTCAGAACAGTCCCAGGCAACATCCCACAGCACATGCCCTATGCATCAGCCTCAAACAATCCACCCATCCATTCAGGAGCTTTTCCTTCACAAGGTTCTCCATTCTCTTGTCAAGCCAGTTCCCAACCACCAATCACCTTGGCAACTCTAGTCCCCAGCATCCAGGCAAAGCACTGTACTACTGTACCCCAAGCACCCACCTCACCCATGGAACCTACTCACACATCCATTCCTGGCTCCAGATCCCCATCTCATCTTCCCTTTCATCCAGCAGCTAGGTAACTCCTTAATGCACACACCACGCACCTTGACTCCTCACCCAGTAGTCAGGCAACCCTTCCCAGAATCCACCAACCCAAGCAGCCCATTTTGTGACAAGTAACATACACACCAAAAGGGAAGAAAGGAGAAAAGGAGTTTCATTTGATCAGGAACTGAGCATCAGCAGTATCTAAACAATAGATCTCACATAGGCATGTTTAAAAGCAGTGCCTCAAGTATCTGATTTTCCAAGTATCAGAGGGGTAGCCAAGTTAGTCTGAATCTTCAAAAACAACAAGAAGTCCTATGGCACCTTATAGAGTAACATATTTTGGAGCAAAACAAAAAACAGTCAAGTGGCACTTTAAAGACTAGCAAAATAATTTATTAGGTGAGCTTTTGTGGGACAGCCCCACTTCTTCAGACTACAGCCAGACCAGAACAGACTCAATATTTAAGGCACAGAGAACCAAAACCAGTAATCAAGGAGGACAAATCAGAAAAAAATGATCAAGGTGAGCAAATCAGAGAGTGGGGCGGGAGGGAGGGGTCAAGAATGAGATTAAGCCAAGTATGCAGACAAGTCACTATAGGGGCTCGTCCGCATACTTGGCTTAATCTAATTCTTGACCTTCCCCGCCCCCAACTCCTCCACTCTCTGATTTGCTCACCTTGATCGCTGTTTTTGGTTCTCTATGCCTCAAATATTGAGTCTGTTCTGGTCTGGCTATGGTCTGAAAAAGTGGGTCTGTCCCATGAAAGCTCGCCTAATAAATTATTTTGTTAGTCTTTAAAGTGCTACTTGACTGTTTTTTGTTGTGATAGTTTATAGACCAACACGGCTACCTCTCTGTTACTATATTTTGGAGCATAAGCTTTTGTGGGCAAAGACCTGCTTCATCAGATGCATGAATCATGCATCTGATGAAGCGGGTCTTTGCCCATGAAAGCTTATGCTCCAAAATGCTAGTTAGTCTATAAGGTACCACAGGACCAATGATTTTTCCAATCCACCTAAGGAAGTGTTCAAGGAATAAGCAGCTGCTGCCCTCTTATGGGAATCTGTGCACTAGACTGCATTATTTAATTGCTAGGCAGAAACTGTTCAGTCTGATAAGGTCTTTCAGGAGAGCTCTGACTTTGTCTAGCCATGCTAGTCTCCCACTTGATGGGGTCTTGCTATGGATGACATCACGCAGCTGGAGTGCTCCTTGATATTGTAACTGAGATATGGCAGCTACTGGTACAATACTTCCCAGTGCTGGCCAATCCACTGGTTTGCTACTGGCCTGTTACTTCCCATTTGAACTGAAAGTTACTTCTCACCTGACCCAAACCTAATTCTAAGACTCTCTCTCCTTAAGGACTAGCCAGCCATCCTGGGTGTACCCCTTTAGGAGTAGCCAAGACCCCCCCATCCTAATGCTTCTAAAGCCTGTTACCCTTTATTTCCACCGCAGTTAATGGAGTGTGCCTTTTATTCCAGCTCCCTGGGGATGGTGCACTATTCTTAATGGTAGCAAGTGACACAACAAGAGGCAATAGCCTCAGTTTGCAGTGGGAGCGTCTAAATTGGATGTTAGGAAAAACTGTTTCAGTGGGAGGCTGATAAAGTGCAAGACCTAACATCAACCATACCATCAGGGGCTCCTTTACCTGCACACCTACTAATATTATATATGCCATCATGTACCAGCAATGCCCCACTGCAATTTACATTGGCCAAACTGGACAGTCTCTACCTAAAAGAATAAATGGACATAAATCAGACATGAGGAACAGCAACATACCACAAACTTGTCGAAGAACATTTCAATCTTCCCGGCCGCTCAGTAACAGATTTAAAAGTAGCAGTCCTACAACAAAACTATTTCAGAAATCAAATGGAGAGAGAAATCTCTGAGCTGCAATTCATCTGCAAATAGGACTCCATCAACCAAGGATTAAACAGAGACTGGGAGTGGCTGGCCCCTTACAATAGCAGTTTCTCTGTTCTGGAAGTTCACACCTCCACATTAGACTCTGACAATGGGTCACATCCCCCCTGACTGATCTGACTTGTTTTTTCTCCTCTCTTGATGTATACTACTGATAATGGGCCATTTCCACCCTGACTGAATAGACCTTGTGAGCTCTGGCCCTCCCTTTTACTGGGACCCCACTCTTTTAACTACTCCGCTGAACGCCCTATTCCCACCCCCCACACTCATGCACCTGATGAAGCAGGTCTTTGCCCATGAAAGCTTGTGCTCCAACATATCTCTTAATCTATAAGGTGCCACAGGACTTCTTGTTCTTGGAGATACAGACTAACACGGCTACCTCTCTGATACAATGATTAATGAGGATAAACACAAATGCTGGCTCCTTTGTCAGGAAGCAACATCAATGGTGCACACTTGATGTGGGGGGGTCTTGTGTGAAACATAGCATGTAATGATGCAATTAAATCTATAATATGATGAGCAGGGTGGTGGTGGCGAATGAAGGTTACGAAGATTTAAATCAGGCATTGCTGAACTGGTGAGTGGTTGACTTTGCAACCTTAACACCCTTTTTGAGTAGGTTGCTGGGTGTGATGTTACATGGCTCACAATGCATCTTGTTCCTGCTGTTTCTGTGAACTGCTCAGGGAAGTGAACTCAGGCCTGATTGTGCACCAGATGCTCTGCAGTGTCCCAGATTTGGGGAGAAGTCAGCAAATTCCTGGGAAATATTTCAGTTCTGCCCAAACTGCATCGTCCTGAGATCAAATGTTCTGCCTGGCATTCCTGGGTCTCACCAGCTCCCCCTCCATTGTCTTCCCCTAACAGCTGTGTCTACCCCCTTCCCCTCCACCAGTTGTCTACTCCCCCCACTCCCTCCCCCTACACCAGCTGTTACTGCCCCCTTCCACAGCTTCACCTCTTCCTCATGCACCACCAGCCTTTACCTTCCCCCAGCTCCCCGCTTATCCCTGCCCCAGGCACGGCCTTACCAACCCCCCACAGCTCTACACACACTCCCCGCTCTGCTGCAGCAAGCCACTTCCAGCCTGGCCTACCTAGGCTAGGCGCACGCGCAACGGCTCCCACAGGGCTGTGGCGCTTCGCCCTCCCAGGAGCAGGGGGCGCGACCCGCACGCACTGAGATCGGGCAGTTTACAATGTAACCCCTCCGGGTACCGCTACAGGAAGTAGTGAAGCTCCACTTCCGGCGCTCACGCGCACCGTTCGTTCAGCCGTGGGGTGGTGACGCCATCAGGGGGCGCCCGGTGCGGTGCACTGTCCTGGGAAGGTCGTGTTTCCGGAGCTGGACGAGCGGCTCGGGATGGCTGGTTACACCCCCGACGAGAAGCTGCGGCTGCAGCAGCTACGTGCCCTTCGGCGCCGCTGGCTCAAGGACCAGGAGCTGAGTCCGCGCGAGCCCGTCCTGCCCCCGGCGAAACTCGGGCCAGTGGCCAGCTTCTGGGAGCGCTTCTTGCAGCCGGGTGGCTTCTGGCGGCTGCAGGTCTGGGAGGCCCGGCTACCTTTCGTCGCGGGCCCCCCCGCCCCCCAGCCCTTCCTGGTGTTCCCACTCAGGGCTCTAGTGAGGTCCCACAACCCTACCCTGCTGGGGGGCTCTCACCTTGGGGTAGCCTAGATACAGAGAGGTCCCCAAACTGTCTCCTGTCCAGGGCTCTCATCCCTGGAGAACCTAAGCCTAGCAGGATCCCCCCCCCCAAATGTGCCTTGCTGTGTGGCTCCTACCCTGGGGCAGCCGAAGTTCGGGTGGAGTCCCCCCTTGCTCTTCATTGTGAAGGTCATGATTTTTGCAGGGTGTTTTTGGTTTTGCTTTTTTAATGAGATACGTGCAGGTAGAATAGGTCCATTAGTGCTATTAGCCAGGATGGTTAATACATGATTCTAGGATGCATTAACAGGTGTGTTGTGAACAAAACACGAGAAGTCATTCTCCTGCTGTACTCTGCGCTGGTTAGGCCTCAGCTGGAGTATTGTGTCCAGTTCTGGGCACCGCAGTTCAGGAAGGATGTGGAGAAATTGGAGAGGGTCCAGAGGAGAGCAACGAGAATGATCAAAGGTCTAGAGAACATGACTCATGAAGAAAGGCTGAAAGAATTAGGCTTGTTTAGTTTGGAAAAGAGAAGATTGAGGGGGGACATGATAGCAGTTTTCAGGTATCTAAAAGGGTGTCATAAGGCAGAGGGAGGGAACTTGTTCTTCCTTGCCTCTGAGGATAGAACAAGAGGCAATGGACTGAAACTGCAGCAGGGGAGGTTCAGGTTGGACATTAGGAAAAAGTTCCTAACTGTCAGGGTGATCAAACACTGGAATGAATTGCCAAGGGAGGTGGTGGAATCTCCATCACTGGAGATATTTAGGAAGAGGTTAGATAGATGGCTTTCAGGGATGGTCTAGAAAGTGCTTGGTCCTGCCATGAGGGCAGGGGGCTGGACTCGATGGCCTCTTGAGGTCCCTTCCAGTCCTACTCTTCTATGATTCTATGGGCAGGGATGGTGTCCATAGCCTCTGTTTGTCAGAGGTGGAAAAGGTGAAAGGATGAATGCTGGGCAGTGCTCATCTTGGGGCAGTCTGGACCCTTGGGGGGAGTACCAGGCCCTCCAAAACTTTACTGTTACAGGAGATGGTCATTTTGGGGTAGCCTCCACTCTGTTCCCCAGAGGTTTCTTAACTGTACTCTAGAATTCTTTTGCCCTGATAACCCTACATCAATGCAAACCAAAATGCTTTATACCCTTAATGGGGTTTCCCCAACCCTCTAGTCCAACTCTGCTAGGGGATTCCCATCCAGTGGAGCCCATATGTGCTTTCTCCTTTCTTCAGGGTGACTTGTAACCCGTCTTTGGAGGGAGCCATGACCTACTTACTCCTTAGTTGTTTGCTACCACTTGGGAGAGACTGTATAAACATGTTTTTTCAGATAGGACTCTCAACCTCTTTACTCCCAATTTCCAGCATGCCACTCCTGAATTCTGTAAATATGTTTTGCAGATACTGTGCCCTACAAAAACTATGGTTTAGCTATTCCCTAAACCTGAATCCTGCATTCGTCCATCTTCTGCAGTGTCAGTTCCTAAGCTTACTGTATTTTTAGATTTCTTTGGCCTTTTGGGGAAATGGCCAACTTTGCTGAATTCTTTGATTACCCCATGATTCCATAATGTGTAATGAAGATGGCAATTTGTGTATTTCTTTTCTGTATTTTTAAAAGTGAGAAAATTAAAGATAACTGCCTCTCTCCTGGCTGCCGTTCCATGTATTGTTTCTGTATATTAGTCCTTGGGGAAATTTGCAATTTTTGCATTTGGATCCTCCCCCATGACTGCTATATAGCTATGAAAACTGAAATCTTTTTTCCTTTTCCACTAGGAGAAAAGCCAAGAGATCAAGTAAATATGGTGACTGGAAGTCACTGCTATCTGATGAACTTTCTGGCTTCTCTGAAAAGAAATTGCAGTGTGCAGCAGACATTTCACTCACACTGAAAAGAACTGAACACTTGGCTTCCCCTTCCTATCCCCTCCCCTTAGGCTGTGAATGATCTCAGCTGTGAGACAAAAGTTTGAAAAGGCAGGGAGACTGAGAGATCCTCTTATCTCCAGCTATGGATATTCCAGGTCTTGTCTGAAAGATATGGGTGGGTAGAATAAGGAAGTTAGTTCTATTAAAGCCTCACTGTCCCCCTTCTGTGAATAAATAACCCTAGAAGCTAAAACCTATCAAGATGGCACTATTGAATGCTGAATTCACTTTAAAATAACTATAGAAATATATATAAAAAATCTGATATTAAAGGTTGAAGTGATGCCTTATATATAAAATAAAGGAAAAATAACATGGACTCTCATTTACTTTTATTTCCAGACTTTCAAGCTGTACAGGGCTGGTATATTTGCAGTAACTCGATTGCTTATTCCTGCCTGGATTGTTCACTACTATGTCAAATATCATGTAATGGTAAGTACAGAAACTTGCATGTTGTATTTGGGTGTAGAAAGTATATGCTTGACGCTGCAAATACCATTAGAAATAATGCTTATTTCCCCATACTGGAAACACTTCCACTTTTTTCTCCTTTAAAAAAGTACAAAAACCACACCACCTGACATCTGCCATGAAGTTAACAGCTAAAGATGATTGCACCTGAGAAGTTTCACTTTATTTTTGTCGTCAGTAGTGTTTAACATGTCTCACTTGCAGGACTATTCAGTGCTTGTTTTTCCTGTTCAATAGACAAGAATCATTGTTGGCACACTTGGTCCTGAAGTATATGAAGAAACAAATTTCTCTACTTTTTGAGAAGACAATTGTTTTCTTTTTAAAAACTACGTCAGTCCATTCAGTTTCTTGATCCTCAGTTTTCATGTATAGGCACACTGAGCAAAGATATGCACTGAACATTATACCTGCCTTCACTATTATTATGCCAACAGTTAAAATGAGAACAGTCACCTTATGAATAGGTCCAGATTATAACCTGGAAATTGGCCTTTGCCCATCTTTGGTAAACTACTCAGTAAAGCTCCCCTGCCGGTACTTCTCTGACCCCGACGCAGGTCCCTGAATGTTCTCACATCCCCTGTGCATGTCAGGAATCATCCCCTTGCCTCAGCAGATATGCTAGTAGCCCTGCCATGCATCCTGTTCACTGTAACCTCACTGTCACAGCCTGCGACATTCTGGCTGCCACAAGGTTATAACTCAATCTACTCCCTGTCAACATCCAGTGACTTGATTTCTCCGAGTACCTTTGTCTGTCTTGTCACCAGTGATTCCATTGTGTCCTTCTCTTTAAGCTTCTAACATAAATTCTCCAAAGTATAATGGGAATGTCAAGTTTCATTTCCCATATAACTTTCTAAAATAGTGAGGTTTGATTTTCAGTCTTGGAAAGCTAACATTTTAGCATCAGGAAACTTGAAAATGCTTATGTAAATATTTCAGAGATATTTGAGAATGGAAAAATCCATTAAATTGCATTTAGTTTATTCTGGAAAAAAACACGTTTTCATAACCCACATTATGAGAGCTACATAGCATTATGAATGTGTGCAGAGTTACCCCCTTATGTTTGGACCAAGGTAGAGGAACCTATGGCCCGCATCTGGCCTGTGGCTTAATTTGATCCAGCTCATACAAGTCTCCGCACCATGGACCAGAAGCTCCAGCCTCAGTGCCTCCCTGCAGGGCTGGAGTGCAAGCACCAGCTCACTCTGAAGAAGCCCCAAGACTTGATGCTCCCCCTGTATAGCTGGTGTGATGCATGGACGGAGTTAACTGTGAGGGGCTTTTTTTGTTTTGGGGCTTTTGTTTCCTACCTCGAGAACAGGTAAATAATATGGGAATTTTGTTTTGTTTTTGCTGTGTGTGGCCCCGACTGACTTTTTCTGTAGGTCAGTGGCCCCTTAAGAAAAAAAAAGATTGTTGCCTTTCCTTTAAATATTTGGTTAAACAAGATTGGTTCAACTGCATAAGCCTTAATGAGCAAGAGAATGATCTGTCTGTAGCTGGCTTGTACCCTGGTCTTTCTCACTGCTGTTTCATTTACTACTCACTAATACTACAATTGCATAGCAGCCTTATTTTGAAATAAGCTATTTTGAAGTAAGAATTATTCCTGGTCTTAACAGCATCTATTTGGAAATAGGTGTTGTTCCTCCTGCGGTGAGTTTTACAGGTTGTGAAATAACAAACCCACTCTTTTGCATTTCAAAGTAGCATGTGCGTAGTGTAGATGACAGCAAAGTTACTTTGACATAACAGCTGTTATCTCGAAATAACTCTGCTGTGTGGCCATAGCCTGACAGGATAAGCTCACAGTTTTCCTAAAGAAATAGCACTATCACTGACAGTCAAGATTCACTGAACACCCTCATTCGGCCATTGCCTGTGGACCTTTATGTCAGGAAAACCTTCTCATGGAGACTCTTTTCTTGTTTGAGGTGTTTTCGTTCTCTAGACTTCTGGTTTTAAAATAAGAGTAATCCACTGGAGAGAAGCTGGTGCTGCTTAATATTAATTGTATTAATGGCTTCACCTGTTTGGCTGTACGGAAAACAGCTGTTTCTAATCAGCCATCTTTGAAAACATTTATCCTGATTAATGTTTTTATTGCAGACAAAGCCATATGGTATTATTGAAGTGAAGTCCAGAATATTCCCGGTGAGTCAATTTTAAATTAATATTTTCTTGTAAAATGTCTGCCTCATAGATAAAACAAATTGGAAGGGAGAGCATGGATGTGAAGAGGTGGGTATGTGAGGGCAGCAGTGGTATGGGGGACAAAATTAAAATAATTATTCGGTACTTCAGTACTTGGTATGAAGAAATGTTAAATACTGACTAAGAAAAACCATGTGAAATAGACCTTTAAAAATATCAGTATTTTCTTCAGAGGGGATAATTTAACCTTGAAAGCTTGTTTTACCAACAGAAGTTGGTCCACTAAAAGATATTACTTCATCCATATTGTCTGTCTTATTAAAATAATTGTACTTCATGCACATACATATTATATATTTTAAACACTGATGACCCATGACAAAATATTAACCAACCTTTCTGATTTCATTAGGGTGACAGAATTCTAGAGACAGGAGAAATAATCCCACCAATGGAAGAAGAGCCTACTAGTCATCACTGAAAATTATAAACTCTAGCTTTGTTCCTAAACAACTATTTTAAATATTGCCAGATATGTATATAAAAACAATAAAGTTGTCATTCAGGAGACTTTTGTTTTCTCTTCTTTCCTTCAAAGTATAGCAAAGACCATTTCCAGATCTTTCTCTAGTGTAGAGTAAATGGTAAATTAAGGAAGTTACTCATGTAGTGACAACCTACTCATGATTGACTGTATGCAATGGTCTCTAATAGGCTTTCAATCCAAGTTGCATGTGTCTCAGGTCAATGCTACTGCTGCTCCTCACAGGGCAGCAGCTGCAGATCAGGCTGCCATCCCTAACAGTAACAGGGGAAATGCGCCTGTCAAGGGCAGCAGCCTGACTCTTGCCACTCTTGACAGGAGCGGTGTCCTGGTCTCCAGAGTGGTGGGGAGGTGGGAATCTGGCTCCTGTCTTCCCTCGACTTCCATGAAAATTCGAGTTATGGGGGCATTGCACAACCCCCCACGTAACTCGAGGGTTTACTGTACAATCTTTGTCTTAATAGCAACAGATTACCTATGTTTTATCCATTTTAGCAACAAATTACATATCTTGAGTTAAGTGTATTTAATCAAACAGGAAGATAAAAGCAAAAAAAACCAAACAAAAAAAAAAAGGCAGGTAATGAACAAGTACAACAAAATTTAGAAAGGATTTTGGAAAATAACTCTCCCACTTTAAGTCAGATACTGAGAAATAATTGTAATACTAGTTACATCATGTTTCGTTTATTTTAGAAGTCCAGCCTGAACTCTGAACACTCAAACAATAATGCAAAGTTTATAAACTTCATAAAATATTACAATTCTTTCTTGCAAAATGATTAATTGTATGGACCAACAGCAAAATATGATGAGTAAATATACGCAAACTGTCACAAACAGCTATCTGTTCTCAGGTTTCTATGAATATTTGTTCCTTTTGGAAACTATTTCAGATACTTAATTTATTTCATTAATTAGCAGTATTCCTAAAATTCCTCAGCCATCTCTGGACCTGAGTATTGCTGAAGGTCAGTACTTCACGTCACTAGAAGATAGTTTGAATTATGTTAGTTACCTATGTGACTAGCACTTTAGGAGGCATGAGCAAGATGTCAAACACATCTAAACACAACTCAGATGAGGTTGTGATGGTTACACTTGCTTAGCCCATCAATGAAAAACTTTACTGCAGTCAGTTTTAAAAGGAAAGAGTTGCTATGGATAAGTTGCTACTGATAATGGTTGAGTAAGACTGTTTTGAGGGTGAAAAACTATTAATGTGAACTAAAGAAAAATGCTGAGTGACCATTAACTAATACTTAATGCCATACCAATGGACTAAACCATGTGTACAATCGTTTAAACATTACAAAATCTTTACCCAAAGACATCAAGTCTGTAAAAAAGACATTCTGCAACCCAGTTGAATATCTACATGGTGTACAGTTCTTCCTTTGCTGCTGCTTAGTCTGGATCTCATTTTCTGTATTTGTTTAAGAAAACACAGTGTTGAGCTTCAGCCATTGCCCCTATTTCTTTTGAGTCTCTTAATTGTGTAGGACGATTTTTTTTTAATCCTTCTGCCACAGTAAAAGTTACTCTAAAACAAGACTTCTGTCTTCAAAATGTGGTTTTAAATGAATGAGTTGTAACAGTCCATATGCTGTCAGTCTTTAATGTTTACTTTAAAAATTCATTTGATTGGGATAGTCCTTCTGAAGTTGCCATTGAGCTGCTATTCTTGTTGCATAAATAACATATCCCCATGAAAGAAATACGACAAGAAGAACCTGTTGAAGGAAAACACTTGCAGTAAACCCTTGGAATGAGATTGAGTTGTGCTTAGCTTGCATTTAAGCACAACTTGAAATCCAGCTCCCTTGGCTCAGCAAACCCCCTCACCACCTGTCATGTGTGGCTCCACCTAATTGCCCCCACTCCAGATTAAAATCCCTACCAGCTCACCACCAGAACACAGCTCTGGCTCAACCCCTGCCCCCTAAGGGGGCTCACCACCAAAGGCTCAGCTCTAACTCAAATCCCCTGCCCTGTTCAACCGCATCCCCCCATCGTCCTGATAAACTCCCCCACCCCACTGCTGCAGCTATAACCCACTCCAGGCTTAGCCACCCTGCCTACCCCCCCAGTCCCAGCCCACACCCAGGCTTAATCTTCCCCAGCCTCAGGACTTGCATGTCAAAAGGAGCTCCTGGTGCTCCTGCTGTTTCCCTGGCTGCAGAACGCATGTTCCACCATGGGAAAAGCGGGCCATCAGCGGGCACTTCGAGTCACGCGAGGCTGCGTGAGGGGCCTCGCTACTGTTTGGAAGGGGAGCTGTTGTGCATTATCAACATTAAGTGCTCGATCCCATTTGACAATTGGTCGGACAATAACAAGCAGCCCTGCAGTGCCCTAGGGACTAACACACTGATTAGGTACCAGCTTTCTTAAGACCCGCTGCTGCTTGACCAACCCTGGCCTAAAAATGGAGGTGCCCGCCCTGAGACTAATGCTATTCTGACTGGAGGGGAACGGGGCGGGGGGCAGCCTGGCAGAGGACTCGCCCGCCATAGTAGGCTGGTTTCTGGCTCAGCCCTGGCATTCGTGCTTCGCACGCAGCAGGGCTACCTCTAGGCACGTGGGTCACCGCTTGACCCCCCGAATAAGCTGTGCCCTTTGCTGCGCCGGTGTATGCCCAGCGCTGCCCCCAGCAGCCTAAATTCCCCGGCCCCTCAGCCCGCCCGCTTCCCGCTCTCCCGCCCCCTCCCCAGATATCCGGGGGCGGGGCGGGGCAGGGTCGGCTCTCGGCACCCACCAGTGAGAAAATCCAGTCCCGGGCGCGGCGGCCCAACGGCCGCATGGCGCGGACTGCGGGAACCACGGGGGGGCGGACCGAGGCAAAGCGAGGTCGCCACGGAGACAGAGCGTCACGGCCGCGCGTTCCAAACCGTCCTGTTCGCTTGGGCCCGGAAGCGCCGAGGGTGCGCAAAGCGCGCTGTGTCGGTGGGTGGTGAAGTATCTCAGGGCCGATGCCACCAGGAGTCAAGATGGCCGCCAGTGGGTGGTCACGTGATCGGCGTTACGCCGGCGTGGGGGCGTGGCTGTCCCTGAGCGCCGAGGTGCTGGAAGTGGCGGAGTTCCGAAGACTCGGGCTCTTCCGGTCCCAGATTCCCTTGCGGGATTTCCGACTTGCCCGGGGCCCGGCCGTCTCCTTGTGGGGCGGGCGGCTCCCATGGGTGACCCACTGAACTACCTCACAGAGCGCGGGTGCCGCCGCCGCCCTCGTCACGGGGGGGAAGAGCCGCGCGCGGGCCTGGGCCCGGGCCCCAGCCCCGGCCGCTGCCGCCGCCAGAGACTCAAAGCGGCGGACGCGGGGCAGCCCCACGGGAAGGCCAAACCGTCCGCACCGGGCAGTGGCGCCGCTGTGAGTCAGCGGGACTCAGGACTGGGGTGGGGGCGGGGGAAGGTCCCCGCTTCTTTTTTTCGCGCTGGGGCCGGGCCTGCGAGGTCGGGGATTGCGAGGGGTAGTAGCGGGTCCCTGGGGAGTCAGGATCCTGCCAGGACTGGGCGGTTTCGTGCCTAGCCCCTTGTCCCGGGCCGGGGGTCTATGTTTTAGGTTCTTTCTGGAAATGCCCCCCCCCTTCGTGGGGCCAGATGTGGTACCTCCCTGCGAGGTACAGGTGATGAAGCAATAGGTGAGTGCCAACTGCCTTGTGATTCAGCCCATGAAGTGCCACTATCTCCAGCCCCCGACCCCCGAGAAAAGCACTTGCGGGGTTAAGAGACGCAAGGCCCTGCTAGGTTTTGGGGTTCAGAGAGAAGGGGGTGGGAGTTTGGATCAGCAGGAGCTAGGGCGACCCAGCAGAGTACTTTGGCCGGCTTGTCAAGCACTCCTGGGCAAGATGGGTCCTGCCTGATTTATGATCAGACCTGTGTGTAGAAATAGGGTGACAGGTCTCTGTTAATGTTAAGAGACTGAGCCAGTAGTGACAGAGTAGATAAACTATTCCCACTAAGGCTGTATGGAGAGTTTGGCACAGGTTGTACCACTCCAATTTGGAGCTCTCTTGTCTGGCAACATTCATAACACAGCAAAATTTTAGTTAGCTGGATGACCACTTGTTATGGATGATGCCAAGTTTCTCACAGTGCCTTAGAGTTTGTTTGTAGCCACAACTCTTAGCTCTTGGTGTTCTGAGCTGCTATTTATCTGGAATTTATCCTGAATGTCTTCTAAGAGCCCAGTAAGTGATGGAAGTGTTGGTAATGCTGCTAAATAATACTGACCTGTGGTTTGGCGAATTCTCTTGTTCAGCGCCAGTCAGAATGCCCACCAGTATTTTTGGCACCGCATGGGCACCAGTCAGGATGCCAAAGTAGAGAGGTTCAAACTGTAATAATGTACAGTGTTTCTTAGTTACCAGCTGTGTTTGAGTGGGCTTTCTATAGAGAACAGTAGAGTGCCCATGACTAATAGTTTTAAAAATAACAGTTCCACTGTACATGAGCCTAAAAAACCACAGCGAAATTTATCAAGTAACTTGTCCAAGATGTCATATTTCTCATTGATTTAAAAGCTGAAAAATTAACAGCCCTCACTGCAGTTCTTAATATAACAATGATACACACAGGTTTGTACACATTTGGATCCTTCGCATGTCTAGTTTCAAGAGAAAATATGTGTTACTTCTTAATTATTATAGTACATTTGTGCATAGGTTTGTAACAGTTAAATTGTGTACAAATTGTTGCACAGAACATTAAATTAAAGGTCTGGTTACAGTAAAAAACCTAACTCTTACAGTGGTATCTTTATAATTAACAGTTCTGTTACCTTGATGCTTTAATCGTATTTGCTGACAAACAGGCTACAGTTTACTTCTCTAAACTGGGTGGATTGATTGAAATCAAGTTACCGTAAAGCTAAGACTGACTGTACTTCGAGTGTGCTTAATTTTGGAGTAATCCTCATTGAGCTCACTGGCAAGCCTGTTTTTGAAGAAAACATATTCAGTGTGGTTTCCTTAGAAAAACTGTATGATGTTGAAGTAAAATAAAATGACATTGCCTTTATGAATAATAACAGAGAGAGAGCCATGCTAGTCTACACACTATCAAAACAAAAAAGCAGTCAAGTAGCACTTTAAAGACTAAAAAAATAATTTATTAGGTGAGCTTTCATGGGACTGGCCCACTTCTTCAAACTTTAAAGTACTACTTGACTGCTTTTTTGTTTTGATTGCCATTATGGTTTGTGGCCATGATGCCCCAAAATAAGGGGTTGCATGTACAGTAAAACCCCAAGATACATGCACTCAAGTTGAGTGCATCTCGGGTTAATGTGACTGTTTGCCCCTGACAGGAGTGGGGAGGTTGCTCCTGTGAGGGATGGCAGCTTGACTGTTGATGCTCCTGATGGGAGTGGTTTCTTGCTCTGTGAGGGGAGGCAGCTGTTCCTTTCAGTGGTGGCAATGGAGAGTTGGCTGGTGTCCCTAACAGAAGAGGTTTCCCAGTTCTGGCAGCCTGGTTCCCCTTCTCTTGCAAGAGCTGGATAACTGACCAGCACTGGTTAGTTTCTTGTCCCCTGTGTGCATGGGGAGCTGGATCCTGGCTTGCAGCTCTCTGCTGCTCACAGGAGACAGTTTCCTGGCTGGCCAGGCTGGCTGGTCAGTTTTCTGGCTCCCCAGTTAGACAAAAATTCAGCTTACATGGGGTTGCCAAGAATGCAACCTCTGTGTAAGTCTGAGGTCTGCTGTATTATATAATAGAAAATGACAATGGCAAGTGGCAATTCTAGATTTCTTCCTGCGGCTTTCTGTACTATATATTTGAGTGATAGATTCTAAATCTAGTTAACTAATTAAATAAGCCATAAGGATTAGCTTGAGAATTTACTTGTCAAATCCTGCTTTTACTAAAAGGCATAGTGAGTCTTGAAGAATAATGCATTACAGGGTGACTTATTTAAGTTGCTAACCAGTTGATCCATTCAGCCATATCCACCTTATTTTCTCCCAATAAACATTTTACCTTGTGATAATGCCTCTGAGTGGCGTTAACCTGAGATATGCACAGCTTGAGTGCATGTATCTGCAGGGTTTACTGTGTATTGTCTCTATCTTTAGAATGTTGTCTTAACTAACTCCTTTGCCATGGTTGGCCAAGGTCTACCACCACATAAGCACAAAACAAAGACGTTCCTATCCAGTTTTGTCTTTCTTTGCACATGTTACTTTTAAATTTGCTGAAAAGCAGAAATTGTAAGCCCAGAACTTTGAAAAAGCAAGAGCTAGTAGGGCCATTAATTAATTTTTGTGAGACTGTGTCTGTGTAACATGTTTGTAATGAGATTTCATTGCAACTTTTTAAATGGGAAATTTAGTATTGACAATTTTAAAAATAAAAAATCCTATTTAAATAAAACAGCTTTTGATTTTTTTAAGTAGATTTTTATCCACCCTGCCTTTGAGCATTGCTGAGGCTTTATAGGTCTGGATAAATAACTTCAGTTTTGTGTTGGCTCATGTATCAGTTGAGTTGTTAACAGAGTTCTTGTCCAAGTCTACTACAGGCATTGCAGGTAGAGTCATCTATAATTGTGGGGAGTGGTTGGGTTTTTCTGTTTTGTATTTTGCTTATCACATTGCCAAATATCAACTATTTCTGCTGAAGTAGCAAGTAAAATAGTTTCATCAAAAATAGTCTAGCTGTTTCTGAGAACAAGATAGGGAAGACTTATTTTGCCCCCATTAATTAAGAAAGGTAGTATTTTGTTGCAGTGTTCTGGTGCCCTCATGCTTTGAAATTTGGCAAGAGCATTGCTCTGATGTTAGGGGTGGACATGTTGCTGTTTCTGGTAGGAAAGGGAGAAATGCACAATAATGGGCAAGTTATAAACCTTTGATAAATCTCTGTTTATATGTGCTTGGTAGAGATTTGAGCTTGGCAATTAAATACTGAATCTCCTGTGCTGTCAGTGCTGCCCAAGCTTGTATTAAGTAATTTGGAGGAAGAGCAGCCTGACTCAAAAGTGGCAGGTTTGAAGAACCAGGCCTGAGTTTGGGCAGGGAGAAGGTGCCGATTGGTGAAGGAGCCTGAGGATGTTGTGAGTGGGAGGCTGACACTGTTTAGGAAAAGGTTGCAACTGAGGTAGGTAAGGAGTTGTCGGACAGTGGGGTAGATGGGGACTGTCTGGGCAAGCAGGTAGGCAGTAGACTGAAACTTGACTATGTAAGGAGATTGGAACAGGAAGCTGGTGTAAGAGAGGGCAGTTCAGGCAGACATCAAATGAGAATTTAGAAGTTAGTTGGAGGGGATGAAGGAATTAAGATTGGTAATAAAAGACTATCAATATGCAAGTGTACAAGAGGGCTGAATTCATTGTGGTATCTCCTACCCTTTGAATGCCTGACTTTTCAATATTAATATTATAAAAATGTAATTTTTGTAGGTGCACTATTAGTTCCATCAATAATACTTTCCTTAGATTACAATTACTGGTGGTAGTATAGAAACCAAAAGTATCAGTACAATTAATAGTCTAATCAGCCTGAGCAGATGCTAAAAAATTAACCACCTTTTAAAAAATTACAAAAAAAAAATACTGTTATGACATCTAACAACTTTGGTAAACATCTTGATCTTTTGTGGAAATAGCTGATGATATACTCCCTTGTATGGAAAAGATCAACCACTATCAAGAGTTAGAGTTACTAGAGCTTCTGTATGAAGTCATCTAGTTGATGTCAGTGTTGACAAAGATGGTTCTAGGAAGCCTGCAACCCTTAAACTAGTACTTTAAAAAAAACAAAAAAAACACCATCACTACCACCAACATAAAACCAGCACAGGTCTTTTTAAAGGCAAAATCTCTTATGTTCTATATTACGTCAAACAAATTTACTATGTGTACATGCAGTTGGTGGTAAGTCAGAGCCTATTAAATGTACTAATTTAGAAGTAATTGCCCAAAATACAGAAGGCATTGTCTGTCTTCATCTCTAATGCACTTGGCCTGTGAACCATTGTCCACAAAATAGTGCTTGACCAAAACTATGCTGGCTGCGAGTAGGACATAATTCAATCCCAGTCAATTTCCCATATCAACATTAGGCAAAAGAAACCTAACTAATTAGTCAGTCAGATTTTAACTGCATGAGGCCTGTAAGTTGTTTTTTGCAGGCAAGGTTGCAGGAATAGGACAGGGAAAGATGGAAGGAAATAGTGAGAGAGACATCAGACACCAACAGGCGCCGAGCCCACAGTTATTGATGATGATGAAGGCTGCAGGGTAACACTGGCTGCTGACCTTGCAGAGGAACTTGGAAAATAAGAGAGAAAATAAAATTTAAAAAAAAGGGCACTAACAAGGTGGGAAGAGCACACATTAAAATGAAAACTGGAGAAGAAGTAAGTCAGAAGGAATGGGTGTAACTCTGACAATAATGATTTTACATTTACATTTTTTAAGTTATTGGGAATTGTGGATTATCAAAATTTAGACAATAGCCAAAATATGTATTTTTGCATTCCACTGAACAGACTATTGACTAAATCAGCCTGCTGTTGTGTATTGATCTACAATGTTTCAAGAAACAGATGGGGAGCTACACTTAAAAATAAAGACTCTAGGGCAAATCTCTGCCTAGTAGACCAATTTCTCAGATGGTGTAAATTAGGGTAGTTCCACTTCAGTGAAGAACCCCTGGTTTATACAACATGAGCATCTGGTGTCATGTATTTTCCAATTATTCCTTTGCTCTGTTTATGTTTGAGCATTCTTTAATTGCTAATATTTCTTAAATTTCTAGGGAAAGAGAGAGCATTGAGGGCATTTCATAACTTAAGGAGCTGCATGTCACGTTCTTCTGGTCTGCAGTACTTGATGCTGTTCATTCTTTATTTTCAACTCTCATAAAAATGGGTCAAGGTTTTTTTTTTTTAGCTGGGGAGGGGTCATTTTTATATCACTTTTTAAAATCAGCAATAATTTAGCAACATTTTTATTAATACTTGCCTCATTTTCCTTTTGTAGAATGTGACCTCAACAACTGAGGAGTTTACAGTGGATAGAAGCTTTTCACCTAAAGCTGGCACGAGCAAGCTACATCAGACAATGCCAGCAGATACATCTCCAGACTCTAAATGTCCAATCTGCTTGGACAGATTTGATAATGTGGCCTACCTAGATCGTTGTTTGCATAGATTCTGCTTTCGCTGTGTACAGGAGTGGTCAAAGAACAAAGCTGTGTGTCCACTCTGCAAACAGCCTTTCCATTCTATCTTCCATACTGTGAGAGCTGAAGATGATTTCAAGGAGTATATACTCAGACCTTTGCAGAATGGCTCTTTTGCTAGCCCTGATGGGCGGAGATTCCGTTACCGTACTACATTAACAAGGGAACGTCATACGTCAGCTCACGCTCAAAGGAGTTCTTCTCGAAGGACACTGTCACCTCCAGATAATGGGGTATTATTTGAAGGATTATCTGGTCAACCAGTACGACAAAGAGATGGAGGAATTCGTCAGATGATTAGACGGCTTGCATCAAGGAGACAAGCTAGTGCAGAGGGTAGGTCTCTGCGGCAAATTCAAGAAGAAGATATAATTAATTTCCGAAGAGCTCTGTATCGTTCTGGTGTGCGTGTCAGAAATATTCAAGATGGTGGTCGTTACAGAGACATTTCAGCAGAGTTTTTCCGCAGGAACCCTGCCTGTCTTCACAGATTAGTGCCATGGCTGAAGCGTGAGCTAACAGTCCTGTTTGGTGCCCATGGGTCTCTAGTCAATATTGTACAGCATATCATCATGAGTAATGTAACTAGGTATGATTTGGAGAGTCAGGCCTTTGCTGATGACTTAAAGCCTTTCTTGCTCCATCGTACTAACCACTTTTTACATGAATTCATCAGCTTTGCCAGATGTCCCTTTAATATCGAGGCATATGATCAGCATGCCAATTATGATTGTCCTGCTCCTTCATATGAAGAAGGAAGCCAGTCGGAATCATCAGTTATTACAATATCTCCAGATGAGACTGATTCCCAAGAACCAGATCATAATGCATCCGCAGCTAATGTTGATCAGGCACCTTGGGATGATGAAACTCCAGGGCCATCATATTCCAGCTCAGAGCAGGTTCATGTTGCCATGGCTTCTCCTTTGGATACTTCAGAAACTTCTGATGAGGAACCAAGTAGAAATGGAACTAAGCTGCCAGGGCAGTTAGAAGGTAATACAGCCCCAGATGGTGAAAGTGATTCTTCTTCAGACAACTGTGTCATTGTCGGGTATGTTAAGCCATTAGCTGAAAGAACACCAGAACTTGTTGAGCTTTCTTCAGACTCTGAGGAGTCAGTTGATGATGGGAAAAGTGGGGATGCAATGAAACCACAGCCTATCCAGTTTCACGTCTTTAGTGTCAGTGATGCTAGTGGGTGCTCATCACCGTGCTCTCCAATATCGAAGGATGGTAAACGTAGCCAGAAGAGCAGCGCTTCACCCTCACATAAGAAGATGGTATCCAAAAAGAATGAGGAAGATACAAGCAAAATGAAAGATTCATCTGCAAAGGATTCACTACAAAGTTCCTCCACAAGAAGGGATCATGTGTGTTCTCCATGCAGCCATGGATTATCCAGGAGGCGATCAAGAAGTTCAGAATCCTATTCACAGCATTCTCGCAACAGACACAGTCATAGCCAGAGATCCAGGAGGAATCATAGCAGTAAAGAGAGGTTTAAAAGTGGATCATCAAGAAGCAGAGATAGTAGCAGACATAAAAGCAAAAGAGACAAAAGGAGGTCAAGACCTCGAGATGTAAGTTTATCTAGAAAAAGCCAGACACTACCTCTAAGTAGTGAGAGCACTATATCCAGAGATGTAAGCAGGTCAAGATCCCGGAGTAATGACCATGGCAGGCGAAGATCAAGGAGTAGAGAGAGTGATTATTATTATACAAGGGATAATTACCAAAGTAGATACCAGTGGGACTACACTTTTTATAGTAGAAACATGGATAGAGATGGCTATGAATCCTCATACAGGAGGAGAACTGAGGCAAGAGCTCATTATTCAAGACAGTCAGCTAGTCCAGAGTATAGAATACAGTCCTTTTCTGAGAGGATAAATACTCGAAATCAGAGAGGTCACCATGAAAGTCGGTATTACTACTATGAAAGACGCAGATCAAGGAGTCGATCCAGTAATAGATCTCGGACGACTTCTGATAGAATGCGATGTGAAAAGCCTGGTGGAAAAAGGAAATACAAAACTCGCCACTTAGAGAATTCACATGAGTATGCAGCAAGCCCTTGTGATGGGAAAGGAAGTGATCTCCAGAAGTCTCTGTCAAAATACAGTGGTTGCTACAAAAATGAGGACATTATAGACAACCAAGCAAGCACTGAGGCTAGGCATAAAAAGAATAAAAAAAAGACAAGAAGTCCGAGTGTAGAGATTATTTATGAAGGAAGAGCAACTGATACAACCAGACATCATAAAAAGAAAAAGAAAAAGCACAAGAAGAAACACAGGAGGCATCATACAGGTAATTCATCACATTCTTCTCCAGTTGTGATTACAATTGACAGTGATACTGATAAGGAAACTGGAACACAAGAAAACACTGAGTGTGATAGTAGTATCTCTTGGACAACCACAACACAGTTAAATGAGACTCCGTCCCCTATCCTGGGAACAAGTGATGGTAAGGATGAGTACACAGAAGCTGGTGAAAGTGGACTGTTGGACAAGGATTCTAGTATTAATACCACTAGGGGGGACTTAGATAATGACACTGGAAATGTAGATCATCAGTTTCAGGAAATATCGAACGAGCAGGCTCTTGCAGTGGCAGGTGACAGTAGTGCATCTGACATAGGAACTACTCTACTTAGCAATGCTGAAACTATACAAACTGAATCATCCAGTCAGTTGCCTTCTTCCAGAGCAACATTTGTAGAGAATTCGGAGAGACCACCTTTGATATTAAGACTGCCAAAGAGACTTATTGACAGATCCTATTGGCTTGACTCTCCAGAAGAAAAGATGTAACAAGTTTTAAAGTCAACTGTTTTAAAATGATGAAATTCTAACAACAAAACACCTGGTGTGATTTGTGTGTGTTAAGGCTGTGGGGGTGGAGGGATGTGTCTGAGAAACATGTAAAATATATGCACTTTTAGGTCCAAGAAAACAGAACTTTGCTGGTAGTTTAACTTAACTTTTTCAGAATAAGTGTATAAGCTTTTAGAAGTTGCAATTTCATAGAGCCATACTGTATTCACATTGTGTAAAATATATTCATGGAATCTTTCAACCTTGTTTTTAAAAAAAAAACCAAAAAACATAAAACCTTAAATCAGAAAATCTATTTTCTGATGGTTCTTTTTATTTTATAAAAGAAAAATGTGTAATTCACAAAACAGATTCATGTTTAATTCTGCAATCATTTTAGTGTTTGCATGGTTTAGGTTGACTTTTGCCAAAAAGGTGTTAATGCCTTCTCTACAAACGTTGAACCAGACTGCCATTGAAGTAAACATGAATTCTGTAAGAGCTCCAATAAAGCAATAAGACTTCTTCTAAATCAAATTTTGAACTGAATGTAATATGTACTTTCCAGGGATATCTTTTTGTCTTTATGTTTGGTATAACTTAAGTTTAGCAGGATACATACCTGTGGAGCAGCATCATTTTTTCTCACATATCTCCAGTTTTGTAGGATATGCACCACAAAGAAAAAAAATCTGAGCTTGGGTCAGCTGCCTTTGGGCTGAGGCTGTGGAACAAAAATATTAGTGTAGATATTTGGGCTTAGGCTGGAGCCTTGGGTCCGAGACCTTCCCTCCCACATCTCCAGGTTTCAGCATCTGGGTTTCAACCCAAGCCTATGTGCCTATGCTGGGGTTTTCAGCCATGCAGCCTGAGCTCTGCAAGTCCAAAACAATTTACCTGACTTTGGAGACCTGGTGTCCACAGACATTTTATTGCAATGTAGGCACATAATTTTTTTTTTTTGTCCCCTATCTTGCTTCCTTTGTGACTAAGCTGCAGAGTGCTATTGGGCTATTATTCAACTGTATCATCTCATTCTAAGATGATCAAAGACAGTCTGAGAGTGGTAACCATGTTAGTCTGTATCTTCTGAAAACAAAGCAAGCAGTCCTGTAGGACCTTGAAGACTAACAATTTTATTTATTAGGTAATGAGTTTTCATGGGAAAGACTCACTTCTTCACATTCTGGACCAGAACCCTCTAGCACCTTAAAGAGTCTGCTCCAGAATCTGAAGAAGTGGGTTTTTCCCATGAAAGCTCATTACCTAATAAACAAAATTTAGTCTTCAAGGTATTACAGGACTGCTTGCTTTGTTTTGCAAAAAGACAGTCTGAGTATGTAAATGAAGACAGCTGCTGGACGTCCAGCTTAATGAAACCTTGCCATCATTAAAATGGGTTTCTGGCATTACTGACACATAACAAGGAATAGAAACCACACTGTAGGCTCTCTGATTACTTACAGTAGTTCTCAAACTTTTGTATTGACAACCCCTTTCACACAGCAAGCCTTTGCATGTGACAGCCTCCCTTCATTAAAAACAGTTTTGTATCTAACACTACTTTAAATGCTACATTCAGAGCACTCTAAAATGAATTTACTGTTTCTCACTGCTTTTAATTTAAGATTGAAATGCATTTTTATTGAATTATTGCTTTTTAAATAGTTACTATTTAATACTGTGAGGCCACAAAAACAGTATCGCTTTTCAGAGCATGTTTGAGAGCATGTCTATACTTCAAAACAAAGTGGACTTAAGTTACATTGAGGAGGAATACAAAATCCAGTTTAACCAGTTAAACATAGTGGACGTTTCTACACAGGCCACTTTCTTTGGAAGTGACATGCTAATACACGGCGTGAAAGATGCTAATGAGGTGCAGATGCAAATTCCCCATGCCTCATTAGCATAACGCCATGTGATTTGGAGTCCAGAAGACCGTTCTTCCGGACTCCAAAATGCCATGTAGAAGCGTGGCCCTTGGGGGGCCTTCCAGAAGGAAGTCCTTCCAGAGGCCCCTTTTGGAAGGGGCATGTAAGTCAAGTGTGTTGAAAATGCTAATGAGGTGCTGATATTAATATTCAGTGTCTCATTTGCATAATGATGGCCACACAGAGCATCAAAAGTGCTGCTTCTGAGTTGCAAACTAGCTATGTAGGTGGAGTTCCTTTGAAAGGAAACCCCAATTTTCAAAGCAACCTTCCCATTTTTTTTTGTGGGAAGAAGGGTGCTTTTGAAATCGGGGTTTCCTTTTGAAGGAACCCTGTCTACACGTCTAGTTTGCGATTTGAAAGCAGCACTTTTGACATGCGGGGTAGCTGTCATTGTGCAAATGAGATGCTGAATTTTCATAACAGTGCCTTATTAGAGTTTTTGATCTGCTTCATTTACATGCCCTTCCAAAAGGGAGGGTATGTGTAAACATAGCCCAGGAGTGCTTATGCTGACTGTCGGTGTTGGGCACTGATATCAAGAGTTCTGCTGGCTGGGACTGACAGCCCAAACAAAGCTCACCAAGCACAGGGACTGACAGCTTGCAACTCCTTCATGACAATCATGTTGCCTGCTGTTTGAGAACCGCTGACTTAGAAATATACGTGCATTTCAAATAGTAGAGATTGTTTCATTTTTTACTGGTAAGTGTTGGAAGTCTGAAGTCCATTTGCTGTCATTGTTTGTGAAATAGCAATTGCTTTATTTAAAAAAAAAAAAAGGCCATTATTCTGCCCTCTTGCTCTCGCTCTCTTTGATAGTTTTATAATACAGAGATCTAAAAAAATTACTGAAGGGGATGGGTGAGGAGTGCAAAATACTGAGCATCCTGCCTGACATCATTATGAATATCAAAGGTAGGGCAGCTGTCTTTGTAATGTGTGAGGTAATTGCTATCTCTGTTAAGACCAAGATTCAGTGTATTAAATTTGAGCATAAACTCCAGTTCACACGTTGCGCCCACTTATGCGAAATTTGGGTTACGCGAGGGTGTGTGGGAATGGAACCGTCTCGTAAATCGAGGGTCTGCTATAGTTAGAGGCAGACTGAAATCTCGGTGGGATTCTCTCTTTCATAGAGAAACTGTCATCTGCTGCAAGTATGGTAGTGAGAGTGTTGGGGGAGGAGGGAGACAACACACTGAGTGAGGAAACATAACATGGAATTTCATTACAGGAACAAGCTGTCTGAAAGATGCATGTGTTTGTATACACATGCAATCAATGTTTTTCCAGTAAAAGTGAGACCTGAGCTTGCAGTACTACCCTGTCTGGCCCTTCTGTAGTAGGGGTGAGGCATGGTGGTGGGGAGTGCTGTTTGGAAACTATTGCCACTACCTGTGGCTAAATGGAGAATGGCAGTCTCTGAGTTGTCTATCTGTCACAGTTTGGTGGGAGGATCCAAATGACCGAATAAGAAAATTAAACTGGTAAGTTTCCCTTTCTGTTTCTCAGGTACAAGTACAGTATTGCAGTCCCAGGTTTGAAACTCTGAAGCAGACTGCTTCACACACATCTTAAATGAAACATTTTGAATCATGAAAACAGGCCCTTCAAATTTGGTTTAGTAAAATCATGGATCCCTACCCCAAACTTAAAGTTTGTACCTTAAAACTAATTGCCAGTATCTCTAAACTGTAAACTATGTATATTTCTTAATAAGAAACTACCAATATATTACATTCATTGCTTGTGATTCCCATCCTGAATGTAAATTAACTTAGGGCTAATTCAATGTAATAGCTACTTCTCATTGGTCTTTGTCACATATGAGTGATTTAGTGTTGTTTCTCCTTATTACTATATACAGTACAGAATTAGTGTAAATCCCATAAGGAGAATGAGCAACCAGTAATTTACCTTGTACTGGTTTCTGTCTGATATATATTGTTTCTAAAAATCAAAAAACAGAATACATTTTCCCTCATTATTCCAAGGTTCATTTTCAGTGCATCTTGAACTTTCCATTTATTTAATGGTAGTTGGTGAGGAAAAAAACATATTGGACATTAATATTTTATGATAAAAATCAGTGTTTAGATTTGGGGTATGACAGATACAAGTTAAATAAAGTAACCTGCCTTTTACAATGTATGTGGATAGTGCAGAAATGTGACAATGCTGAAGAATTGCACAAGGTATCTGGCATCTCTCCATAAACTTTAACAGACAAAGGAAACCAGTGTTATCCTTAATCTTCTCTGTCTCCTTTACTTTAAAGCTTCTCACAACCTCTATCAGCTGCTGCTGCCTGGCTTCCTACTGGCTTTAAGGAAATAAGTGCCACCTTATACGTGTTGTTTGGGACATAGTGATATGTAATGTAACGGGGGGAGTTGGGGGTGCTACAGCATGCTGAATATATTTATTCAGGGCTCATCCACTCACAGTTTTCTGTACTGCTTTGACTGTACAGGAGACCCTCAGTTTCAAACATTTCAGGAATGGAGATTGCTTATAACTCAGCAGTGTTCATAACAGCAAAACTTGTTTTGTCTTGCAGAAGTTTACAACTGAACATCGACTCTGATCATTAATCTAGCTTTTATCTTTACTATACAGCAGAAGGATCCTGCTTTCCTGTGATATTTTTAGTAGTTTAACACAGTATTCTTTTTTTCAGGGGGAAGGGGTTGTTTTTATGGCTTCAAGCAATTGAAAAAATGGGTGATTAATTTGACTGTTAAAGAATTATAGAATACCATTTATTAAATATTTTAAATTGATATAAAATGTAACAGAAAACAGTGTACGGAGCTCACTTTATTTTTGATCATGAATATTTGCACTGTAAAACCAAAAAATATTTTTCAGATCTCCCATTACAAGTACTGCAGTGCAATTCCTTTATCATGGAAGTTAAACTCATAAATGTAAAATTATGTACAAAAGTAACTGTATTCCGAAATGAAACAATGTCAAACTTCAGAGCCTACAGTTCCACTCAGTCTGACTTCTTGTTCATACAATTGCTTAGAGAAACAAGTTAGTTTGCATATGCAGGAGATAATGCTGCCCACTTCAGGTGTGTCTACACTTGCTGCCCCCTCATTTCGGAGGGGACAAGTCAATGAGGCACTTTGGAAGATGCAAATGAGGCACTGATGTGAATATGCAGCACCTCATAGCTTAATGGCGGCCGTGTGCAATTCGAAAGTGCTGCTTTCGGAACACGTGCTGCCCGTGTAGCTTTGGGCCTTTCAAAAGGACCCACTGGCTTCCAAAGCCCCTTCTTCCTGTTTGATTTTTATGAAGAAGGGGCTTTCAAAGTAAGGGGGGGGTCCTATGAATGGCCCCCATCTACACGGGTGGCTTGCATTCCGAACGTGGCACTTTTGAATCACACACAGCCACCGTTATGCTAATAGTACACTGCATATTCATGTCAGCAACTCATTAGCGTCTTCCCAAGTGCTTCATTAACATATCCTCTGTGAAAGGAGGGGGCATGTGTAGACACAGCTTTCTTCTTTACAATGTCATCTAAAAGTGAGAACGGGTATTCACATGGCACTGTTGTAGCCAGTGTCAGAAGACATTTACATGTCACGTACGCTATGTTCTGTCATGCTTCATACACCATTCCTCAGGACATGAGTCCATGCTGATGTTGGGTTCTGCTGGTTAATGATGCAAAGCAGTGCAGACCAAAGCATGTTTGTTTTTTATCATCTGGGTCAGATGTCATCAGCAGAAGGATAGCTTTTCTTTTTTGGTAGTTTGGGTTCTGTAGTTACCATATTGGGGATTGTTCTTTTAAAACTTCTGACACCCTGCTTCACAACTCCTCTCTCAGATTTTTGGAAGGCGCATCAGATTCTTAAATCTTGGGTTGACTAATGTAGCTGTCTTTAGAACTCTCACTTGGTATCTTCTTCATGTTCTGTCAAATCTGCACTAAATGTGTTCTTAAAATGAATGTATGCTGGGTCATCGTCAAAGACATGTACGGCAGAATGCAGGAAAAACAGAGCAGCAGACATACATTTCTTCCCCAAGGAGATTTAATTAATGAGCATCAGTACATGGAAGCACGTCCTCTGAAATGGTAGCTGAACCATGAAGTGGCATTTGTATGTTTCACATATCTGGCAAGTAAGAACTTTACAACACCAGCTACAAAAATGCCATGTGGATGCTTGTTCTCACTTTCAGGTGACATTATATAAATAAAATGGGGACAGCATTATTTCCCATAAATGCAACCAAACGTTTTTCTTTGGGTGATTGGCTGATCAAGAAGTAGGACTGAGTAGACTTTTTGGCTCTAAAATGTTACATTGTTTTTTGAATGTAGCTTGTAAAAAACACAAACATTTGAAGGTTGCATTTTTGAGATCAAGATTGCACGATAGTACTTGGCATGAAGTGAATTGATAAATATTTCTTTTCTTTCATTTTTACAGTGCAAATATTTGCAATAAAAATACAGTGAATACCTTTTTATTTTGTTGTGATTGAAATTAATATTTGAAAATATAGAACAAATCCAAAAATACTTAACAAATTTCAATTGATACTCTATTTTAATAGTGTTATTAAAAACTGAAATAAATTATGTTTGAGTTAATCATATTAATTAATTGGTAGCCCGAGGTTTTTTGGTTATTTGTGGACTCTGCTGCTGTCTGGTTGTGTACTTCTGGCTTCAAATGAGGTGGGTGTTTCTTAGCACAGTTCATAACTCTGGTGTCAGTAATTCTGATGTTCTTCTATAGCTTGTACCTCTGAAAAATAGGATTCTGTGGTCTGGCTGGACCATGGATGTTGCAGGACAGAGAATCCTGGGCTGGAGCTTGTGGCAGTGGGGCTGCAGTGAGGGGGTAGGGGAAAGGGCAGAGACCTCATCAGCAGAGCCACGTCTGGAGTTAGAGCCCCTGGCTGTGGGGCTGGAGCTGGAGAGGGCACCAGGAGGGTGCAGCAGCCTGCATTCAGGTTGGAGGTAAGGGGGCTGCAATAGGGATGGAGGCAGGCTGGGGGCCAGTGGCAGGGACCTCCCTCCCCAGTATGGCAAATCCCCTTATTCCAGGCCAGTCAGGTCCTCAGAGTATTGGGCACGGGAGGTCCAACCTGAATAATAGAAACTTTAACTCATTCCAGAGTTACTCAAAGGCACCATTACCACAAGACATTAATACCAGGCAAGGCACATTAAGAGCTGGTCTATACAGTAAACTGTCTAAATACGTGGCTTCAAGTATCACCTTACTTGCTTTAACAGCCTGGCAGCCACGTGACTGGGGGAAAGCAGGGAGAAGGCTTTTAGCCTGCCTAGCTGCCTGTAGCTGACAGCCGGATGGCTGGGGGAAGGCAGGGAGAAGCAGCCAGGAAACTGACCAGCCCTGCCCAGTTTCCTGGCTGCAAGGAGTGGAGGGGAGCGAGGAACCAGGCTGCTGCCTGGTTCCCAGCTCCCTGCCACTTGTGGGGGAACATGGGAAACTGACCAGCAGGGAACTTGTTCCCTCCTGTCCTGTACTGGAGAGAGCTGGGAAACTGACCAGCCATGAGCGGGTCCGTTTCCCGGGTCCACAAACAGTGGGGAGCTGGGAACCAGGCTTCCAGTTGGTTCCTGTCTCTCCACTCCTTGCAGGACCCAAGAAACTGACCAGCTCTGCAAGCCAGGGCTGCAGCCTGGTTTCCGTCTCCACCCCAACTTGCACGAAAATTTCTTATGTGGGGTTGCAGGAACTCGAGGGTTTACAGTATAAATTCCTGATTTAAACATCCATGTGTGTATGGGGATGTGAGGACCTGCTTTGGTTCTGAATTTCCTGGCTGTGTTGATTACTCTGCCTTTTTTACTATGTTTGTAGACTTTACATTTGGTGGGAGAAAAATGAAGGTGCTTAAAGGAGCTTGTGGTCTTGTTGTATTTGGAAGGTTTGTTGTGTCTGAATTCTGAACACAAACGCAGGAAGTGATAAGGTCTAGCTAGCTCAGAAAACAGTTTCAGATGCTGTAGTATAGAGGCTGGATCTGAAGTAGGCATACGTGGGGTAATCGGCTGTCTCCATACCAGCTCTTATCCTAATCCCTAGTGGTTATAGAATGGTTTAAATTAAGAAGCATGAGGTTTACTAGTCCTTTGCAAAATTTAATAACTGAACACTGATCATTAATCTAGCTTTTATCTTTACTATACAGCACAAAAATCCTGCTTTCCCTTGATTTTCCCTTGAATATCCAATTATAATTGTTAGCCATGTCATCTTCTTACCCCTTGTTTGAATTTTGATCTTAAATGATTTATTATGACAATATAGCCTACACCAGGGGTCAGCAACCAAAAAAGCAAGAACCACCATTTTTTCCAACTCTGTTAAAAAAAAAAAAAACAAAAAAAAACCCAATAATTCAAGAGCTGCAATGCATGTGAACATGAGATGGTCTTTAATAAATGTCAAACCATACTTTTAGTAATCCTTGTTTTCAGAACAGTGCACATGCAATCATTTGTAATGTGAGACATGTTTACTTCAGGACGTTCACAAACTTTTTATGTATTCTATTTTCCTCACTCTTTTGAACTATTGTGTTCTTGACTTTCACTCCCAAACCTTCTCTTTTTGAGGGATGCTAGGGGGGAGTTATCCAGCATTTCAAGATCACATATTATTTTCTGTTTAGATATGAATTGTTCATTTTTTGGGCTTTTTATATGTTCACCATTTAGCAAAAATATCTAGGAAGTTTTTATTCTTTTTTTTTTTTTTTTTTTTTAAACTTTGCAATTTTTTTGTGTTGGGATCACAAAGAAGTCCTTAAAGACCTGCAGGTTGCAGACTCCTGCCACTATACAGTCTAATGTCCCTTCTGATTTCATATGGCTTCACTGGAATACTAGGGCATGCCTACAAAGCATAGTTGTTTTGAAATAACAGCTGTTACTTCAAAAGAACTATGCTAGCATCTACGTGATGCAACTATTTCAAAATAATTTCGAAATAGCGGTTATTTTGAAGTTGGTATACCTCATTATGGCTATGTCTACGCTATCCCCTGCCTTTCGAAAGGGGGATGCTAAAGCTACACTTGAGCAGATGCTAATGAGGCACTTCCATGAATATGCAGCACCTCATTAGCATAATGCAGGCCACGGCGATTCGAAAGCAACGCTTTCGAATTGTGCACTGCCCACATAGCCGGGGGCCTTTTGAAAGGACTCCCCCCGTCTTCGAAAGCCCCTTATTCCTATTTGGTTTTAGGAAGAAGGGATTTTTGAAGACTGAGGGGTCCTTTTGAAAGGCCTCCATCTACACAGGTGGTGTGCAATTTGAAAGCATCACTTTCAAATTATTGCAGCAGGTATTATGCTAATGAGGCACTGCATATTTATGGCAGTGCCTCATTAGCATCTGCTGAAGTGTTGCATTAGCATCCCCCTTTCGAAAGGCCGGGGCTGGTGTAGACATAGACTGAGGAACGGACAAAGGGGAATATTCAAATGAGGTGTGGATTTAAATATCTTTTGCCTCATTTGCATATTTCCATGAGATTTTGCTTCTGGGAAGAGCCCCTTCCAGAAGCTACAGAGACATGTAGATGGGGCTCTTCTGGAAGGAACCCCACTTCCAAAAGCCCCCTTATTCCTTAAAAAATCTCATGGGAATATGCAAATGAGGTGCAATATTTAAATTTGCACCTCATTTGAATAGTCCCCTTTGCTCATTACCATGCCCCTTAAGGAAGGGTAATGGCTCTATTTCAAAATAGGCTTCCATTGTGTGGACAATATATTTGGGACTAGCTAAGTGCTATTTTGAAATACATTTTCAGGTGTAGCAGTTTTATTTTGAAATAGGGCTGCTGTGCAGACATACCCTAGACTGAGTCTAACTTTTTACCTTGGTACAGTGTAGGTAAATGGCGGCGCTATGTACTTAGTGTTTTGTGGTCTGACATGATTGCACTCTTTGGAAATGTCTTTTGAAACTGAGATTTTGCTCCTGGTCTTTCAGAGTGTTCTAGTGGCTGTGGGTGAGGGCACGTGCTCTCCCTTCCATGCCACATCAGCCACCCCATTGCCTGGGGCTGGATGCAGACTGGGATGCATATGTGGTGGAGTACGCATGCCCCCTTTGCATACTTGCGTACCAGCTGCTGCTGTCATTCATCGATGAGAACAACAAGAAGTCCTGTGGCACCTTATAAACTACCAGATATTTTGGAGCATAAGCTTTTGTAGGCAAAGACCTGCTTCATGAGATGCATGAGTGGGGGGTGGTTTCAGAGGGGTATTTAGAGCGGGGTCCCAGTAAAAGGGAGGGCTAGAGCTGACAAGGTCTATTCAATCAAGTTGGAAATGGCCCATTATCAGTAGTATGTATCAAAAGAGTTAAAAACAAGTCAGATCAGACGGGGGGAATGGTCCATTGTCAGAGTCTAATATGGAGCTGTTAACACCCAGGGCAGAGAAGCTGCTTTTGTAAGGGGCCAGCCCCTCCCAGTCTGTTTAATCCTTGGCTGGTGGAGTCAAATATGAGCTGCAATTTCTTTGCAAATTTGACTCCACCAGCCAAGGATTAAACAGAGACTGGGAGTGGCTGGCCTCTTACAGAAGCAGCTTCTCTGTGCTGGATGTTTAACAGCTCCACATTAGACTCTTGACAACGGACCACATCCCCCGCGTCTGATCTGACTTGTTTTTAACTCTTTTGATACCTACTACTGATAAGCGGCCATTTCCAACTTGATTGAACAGACCTTGTCCGCTTTGGCCCTCCCTTTTACGGGGACCGCACTCTAAATACCCCTCTGACCCTCTTCCCCCCAACTCATGCATTTGATGAAGCAGGTCTTTGCCCTCAAAAGCTTAGGCTCCAAAATATCTGTTCGTCTATAAGGTACCACAGGCCTTCTTGTTCTCGAAGCTGCAGACTAACAGGGCTACCTCCGATACTCATCGATGGTTATCCTGGCGGCCTGATTGGCTGCGTCTCTGGAGCTCCCCTCGCATGCTTCCTGCCTGGGCTCTTGCTTTGGTTTCAGTTTCCTTTCTGCAGCTCTGCAGTTTCGTTTCTCCGCCCACCACGGCGACTTCGCCTTTCTGCGGTGAGCTGTGAGCCAATCGGGGGAGCTTGCCTTCCCTGCGTCTCCCCGCTGCATCCAGAGCAGGGCCCCCTGCGCAGCTATAGGCTGCGTCGCACCCAAGGGGTTTTCCCTCCGTTGCAAGAGAGAAGCCGGAGCAAAGGACCAAAAGGGGAGCTGGGAACTAGTTCTGCAGGGGCTGCACCAGTAACCGGGAGCGCAGATGACTGCGGAGCAGAAAGGGCTCCTGCGGTGCTACAGGCACTACATTGAGAAGACACTGAATCCTACCTATGTGCTGGGCAACATGCGGGAGTGGCTCTCTGATGGTGAGATTCAGGCTGGGCTTGCAGTGGGGGCGTGTAGGACACCTGGCCTACCATCCTCCCCCCCCCCCCCCCCGCATGAATGCTCCTCTCCTGGTTGGCGATACTTTGCTGCTTAATGGGGACTTGTATTCTCGTCTGCCCTCTCGCTGCTTGTCTCTCTTTGTCCCTCTTTGTCCTTTCTCTTGTCTCTTCTTTAATTACATCCCATCCAACAAAGAGGTTTACTGAATGTTGGGTTAAAAATAGCTTTGTGAGCGGGGTACAGCAAGAGTTGACAGTAACTCTTTATCCTGGATAGTAACAGAGAGGAAGCCGTGCTAGTCTATGCACTAGCAAAGCAAAAAGCAGTCAAGCAGCACTTTAAAGACTAGCAAAATGGTTAATTAGGTGAGCTTTCGAAAGCCAATTAACCCCTGCTGTGTCCTGGGAAAGGCAGTTAACCTCTGCTGTGTCCCGGGACGCACTTGTGAGCCGATGCCCAGGTGCCAGCTAAAGGTGCGGTGGGGCAAAGGGGGTGATGCCGCACTAGCAGCTACGCTAAGCAGCCAGGGCAGGCTGGGTTCTTTGGTTTGCGTTTAGTTCGGGTACAGCAGCAAGAGGAAAATTACCCTTATTAGAGGCTTTAACAGCTACTTTTTATTTATACAAAGATGGAAACAATTTAACTAAGACAAATGATTCGAGTACCACAATTGCGAATTTTTATTTATAACTTTAGCGGCAGTTAATAGGAAACCGGTGGCAGCGATTTTACAACAGGAGCGGCTGCCGCGTGTAAAAAGGGGTTTTAAACTGACCGCTCAAATTTATGAATGAAACCAAGATGGCCGCTGAGTGAGTGACAGGATAATGATTTTTCTGGCGGTTACTAATGTTTGCAGAAGGTAATTGCTGACCGCAGCTTGCCAGTTAAGGTAAGGATCCCCCCACCCCCTGTGGTTTGACAGACAGGATAATGATTTTCTACAGTTCTATGTGAAAGATAATGGCTGCTGGCACTTTTCTAATAGATCAAAGGGGTAAGCGCGTTTTAAAGATAAGATAAGGGCTTCCCTCGGTTTGAGTGACAGGCTAATGATTTTTAGCAGTTTATAGCCAAAAACAGTTAGTACCCGTGGTTTTTAAAGGGGAAACAACACAATGTAACTTAAGAAAAGTTTTAGACAAACTAGCTAGCTTGAACTAATACAAGTAATGTGTACACAAGAAAGGCACCTTGCAGGTGCAAGGGGGGGGGGAAGGTCAAGAATTAGATTGAATAGAAGATTAGATTAAATTAGGCTCAGTCTAATTCTTGACCTTCCCCCTCACCCCTCCACTCTCTGATTTGCTCACCTTGATTATCTTTTTCTGATTTGTCCTCCTTGCTTACTGTTTTTGGTTCTCTGTGTCTTAAATATTGAGCCTGTTCTGGTCTGGCTATGGTCTGAAGAAGTGGGTCTGTCCCACGAAAGCTCATCACCTCGTAAATTATTCTGTTAGTCTTTAAAGTGCTACTTGACTGATTTTTGTTTTGATAGGTTAGATAGATGTCTATCAGGGATGGTTTAGACAGTACTTGGTCCTGCCATTGGGGCAGGGGGCTGGACTCGATGGCCTCTCAAGGTCCCTTCCAGTCCTAGTGTTCTATGATTCTATGTGATGCTGCCTTCCCCATGTGGTATTCCAAACCCTTTCCAAAGCACCCTGTGGCCAGTTGTGCAGCAGGATGGCTACCAAAATGCACTACTCATGGGGCCATTGCAAGAGCTGCTAATGCGGATGCACTCCACCCTCATAAGGATCACAGTGTGGTAACACAGCAGTAGTCTAATTCCAGTGCTTTAAGAAGACAGGCATAACTTGCTGTGCAGGAACTGGCCACTGCAGACATAACCCTTTGATTGCGAAACTATCCGAGGAAAGTGCAAACAAGTGAAACTCATTAAAGCTGAAAAGGCAACATAACAAGACCCGGGTTCAACCAGTTGGTGCAAAGAAGCAAACTGTTTTACTTAGTGCAGCGGAGAGCAAAGAACTCCGGATCCGTTCCTTGAGGAAAAACTTTTGTGAAGTAGCGTGCTACGTTCATAAAAGTCTGGAGCCTGGTTTTTGAGAAAGCAGCCAGGTTTGCAATGGACTGCACTTTGGAAGGTTGTGGGGGAGAAGGGGATTTATTTTATAAGATAGGAAAGGTTCACATTTATTATTTTGTTTTCTATCATAACCATTTGTTTCTATGACTCATTTCTAATGATATTTTTACTCTTACAATAAAATAAAAGTAGGTTTATTTACGTGCCTGCAAGAGCTGTGTGGTTTGCAGGCATAGCCATTTCAGGTAAAGTTGGTCATTCAGGGTACAGTTGATCTGTGAGGGCAGATAATCTGGGATTTCTGGGAATAGCCAGAGTTGGAGCTGTGTAATCATAGTAAAATCGTTCAAAGTGTCTCCGAGATTGGGGTGAAATTAACCAGCATGAGGAAGTTTGGGTTGGCATTGCCTAGAGGGGAGTGGGTGGCTGAAAGGTTGGAGACACCAGGAAACTTATTCCCAGTTACCCCAATATAGACGTCCCCTTGTTGGAGGCAGAAGGTAACCAATTGTCTCTGTCCTGGGTTCCCCCAGAACCATTAGATTTGCATTAATTTCAGTGAGATTAGTGTGTCCAAATCCTCTTGTCAGCTTTCTCAATTTCAACCAAGAACTTGCTGTCTGAATTTGGGTTTAATTTGGGCATCTCAAGAGCTTTTCCCACTTATGAGGTTTACATGCTTCCTCTCCTGACCACTGTAAGTGCAGTATACAGCAAATACCCATCGCGTAACCATACCCAGGAAATACTTTAGAGCCTGCAACACTGCACCAGTTGCAGTCCCCACTGCTGTCTGCACACTAGCACTGCAGTTTTGACTTAACGAGATCTGATTTCATTCTAGATATCAGAGATAAAATTCAGGCGGAGCAGAAAGGGGTGACTGCTGCCACGGTGCTGTTTGTTGACTCGTTACTGCAGCTTGAATCAGAAGGATGGTTTCGCGGATTTCTAGACGCACTGAATGCAGCAGGTTTGTTTTCACTTGGTAACGATGAAGTTGTTGGTTTATTTTTTTCCACTGCTTTTTCCTGTAGTGTGTGAATTTTTACCAGTGCTGGAGTGACTACTCTGGAACAAGAACACCTGTTCTGAGTTCAAGTTGGTAGTGGAACAAGCTTCTTCACCAATGTGCTTCTGCTTTTAGCAGGATGGGCCAGCAAGAGGATTCATAGAGTCATAGAATACAAGGACTGGAAGGGACCTCAAGAGGTCATTGAGTCCAGCCCCCCTGCCCTCATGGCAGAAAAATGTATTTGCCCCAGATCCCTAAGTGGCCCCCTCAGGGCTGAACTCACAACCCTGGGTTTAGCAGGTCAATGCTCAAACCACAGAGCTATGCTTATTTTGGTTGGCAGAAGCTTGGAGGTTTCTTTTTATTTTAGCGCAGTAGCATTGTCATTCCCACCCCCTTCCCCCCTGCCACTGAATGTGGTCCTTAAATAAGTCTCTGGAAAAGTTCTTTATTTGGCACAAACTCACCCATAGGTGATGCCAAGATGGTAGGATAGCTGTGTGTCTTCAATGTGGTGGAAGGCTAACTCTCACCTCTATAATGATTATTAAGTGTTGGTGCACCAACTGGAAAGAATACAACTTGATTTTCATATCCCAGGCAGTTTGAAATATTTGCAGTAGGGGGAAAAAAATCAACCTTTTTACTTGTGAATTCAGGAAATTTGATATCTGTGTCAGAGACACATAATCGGGGAACCCAAAATGTCATCACCAGTGGTTTTTCAGAGTAACCGCACTTTATAGTCAGATACAAAGTAAATAAACTTTTCACTTCTCCCTGTGATGGACTTGGTTATAAGGAGTAATATTGTTTAAAAACATAATTAAAATGTAACACTCTCTTAATGACTCAGCATTGTGTTTTATTTCCCCAGTACTGAAGTGTATACAGTACTATATAATGGTTGAGTTTGTGCTAGATATCTAACAGATCCCTGCCTTGAGGAATTAATTTTCAATTTGTTTTTAAATGCTGTGACACAGCCATCAGCTGGTGTATGTTTGTGTGCAGATCTGGGGTTGCTAGCAGGTAGTATTTAAAACCCTCTTTTTTGGCAAAGGAGAGCTCCTCTGCTCTTCATGTCATGTAACTCTTGATTAATACATAAAAATATGGTGCCCTTTGGTTAGCTTGCATCAGTTGTGGCCCTGGGCACCGGTACTAGGAGAAAGGAGTCTCTCTCCTGGCCTCGTGGCACTGGCTGTCTTGAGGTGGGAAAGATTGCAGCGTGATGTAAATCAAGAGGAGTGAGAAATGGAGGGGAGAGAAGAGATGCAGGAAGACATGAAAATGAGGAAGTAGATAGGAACAGGGAGGTCAGAGGGGCCACGGCAGAAAAGAATGAGGAGTGGTAGGAGCGGCATTGAAGGCAGAGCTCTGGAGATGGGAGAGAATCTTGAGCACCAAATGAGGCCCAGGTCCTGTGAGGGAAAAACAACTATCCTATTGCATAGGTAGAGGTGGGTTGAGTTAAGGTTATGCATGTAGTATTAATTTTGGCATTTCCTAACTTTTCTCGCTTGACTTTGGAGTCTTACAACTTCTTTAACATAGGGACGTAGGGTGTCTGATCTGGTTTGTGTTTGCTTTATTTTTTACACAATGCAAAAAGGGAACCCAGAACCCTTTTCAAAATGCGCTTATAGTTCACCAGCAGCTGTTAGCAAGTCATGGGCCAACATAAGCTTCATGTTTCCAGTGCAGACAAGAGCATTCAGTCCCTTACATATCTGTTAATTAAATTAATTTCCACCCTGCTCCTCTTCTGCTTTTAAGGTTATACGGGTCTGAGAGAAGCAATTGAAAACTGGGATTTCCAAAAACTCGAAAGCCTGGAGGTGCATCGACAGTTACTGAAACGGATAGAAGCTACAATGAGAGAGATTGACCCAGAGCAGATAATACCTTACGTAAACACTTGCCTCATAGACAGAGAATGTGAAGAGATTAAACAGGTATCATTTCAAAATCAAAATTGCAGCCTGATTTGCAGTGTTCTGTTCTACGGTAATTGTGTGGCCTTGATTGTGGCTTCAGATATGTCAGTGTAATATAGAAATTAGGGGTGTGAAAAAATTACAAATGATTAATTGCAAAAATAAAAAAGCGGTTACTTGTTGTTTTAATCAGACCTTAAACAGTAATAAATAACTTGTTTAAAATGCTGTAGGTGTTTTCTACATTGTCAAATATATTGATTACAATTATAACACAAAACACAAAGTGCACAGTGCTCGCTTTATATTTTTATTAGAAATATTTGCACGGTAAAAGCGATCCTCAAAAGAAACAGCATTTTTCAGCTCACCTCACACACCTACTGCAGTGCAATCTCTGTTGTGAATATGCAACTTACAAATGTAGAATACTTTATTTTCAGTGCAGTTATATATAAAGAAGTAAAACTTAGCACCATCAACTTCACTCAGTCCTTCTTGTTCAGGCAGCTTCTAAGACAAGTTTGTCTATAGGAGATGCTGTTGCCCACTTCTTATTTAGAATCTCACCTGTAAGCGAGAACAGATGTTCTCCTGGCACTGTTGTAGCTGCAGGTTACAAGGTCTTTACGTGCCAGATATGCTAAACATCTGTATGACCATCTTCCAACACTGAAACACATACAACTGCATAGCTGCAAGTAGTTCAGCTGAGTTCAATGGGATTGGGTATGCATGTGCTTAATTGTATACAGGGTCAGAACCATAATGTGGTATACAATTATGGAGAGACAAAGGGAATATTGAGCTTTCATGGGAGAAAATTCTTTAGTATTTTTCTTTGAATGACACTTCTTGATATTTGGGAAGCTGTCACAAACTTTGCTTGTGCATTACGCAGGCTCAAGAACAGAAAGGCACAATGGCTGGTGCAGTAAAGCTCATTGAATGCCTTTGTAGGTCAGACAAGGAAAACTGGCCCAAAACCTTTTGTCTAGCTCTAGACCGAGCAGGATATGATGAAGCAAGCAAACTGTGGAATATGAAAGAAGGTAATATGCAAATTATTTTATCATGTTCTGTGCTTAAGATTCTGCTGTTGTACTAGAAATGGGTTGTCTTCAGGAAAATGAGATTACTTTAAAGGGATGCCCCGTCAGCTGGATTTCTTTCATTTTTTGAACTGACTCAATTTTTAAAAAAGGTTTTTTTGGTAATCAATCTTTAAATATAAAAATGTTCTAACAGGCCTTTCTTGCTCCTTTACTGGTGATTATAGTTTCTTTTTAGGAAAGGGGAAATTAACTATGCAATATAAATGAAGACAGAGTGCACACCACTTCCCATGCCTTCAACTACGTTCATTTACAGGTTTCACCTCCCTTTTCTGGCACCCTTGGGACCTGATCCATTCTGAATGAGGGAATTTGCCAGATGAAGGGAGGTCCCCAGCCTCATCTCCCCCATCTCCAGCCCTAGTGGCCCCCTTACTCACAGTTGGCCTCTGGCCCCAGGCCAGAGAGCTAGCTGCTGGACCTTTTCCTAGCAGCTTCTCAGCCGGGAGCATCTGATCCAGTAACATCCATGTTCCAGTCAGATGGTGGATATTGCTGGACGAGAGAATTCCAGGTTTGAGAGGTGCAACCTGAACTACAATCTTGTGGTGTTTATAATTCAAGGTCACACCATTTTCAGAGAAAAACGTAATTTGTCAAGTTGGTGGTAGCTCTGATGGAAGTTGATTCCAAACCTTCCTCTGACTTGGTGTCCCTGTTTTAAAGTGATATGTATGGGTTTCTACGATACATAGTGGACTGATCACTTTGTTCCTACATATCCATGCACGCAATTGAAAGGTAAAAATAGGGTGTGTCAGAGTTTGATGAGTGGCTTCTGTTGGCTCTGAGACTGAGCAACTTCTTTTGAGCAAATGTGGATTTTCCCATTAAATCCACCCTCTGTCAATAAATTTATTGTGTTTCATTTTCCTACTTCATCCTAAAATTACCCTCACAACTGAGCTGGCTTCAGAATTATGAGGGAAAGTTGAGGCTGGTAGGCTTGGTTACTACATTACTAAACTAAGGCTATGTCTACACATGCCCCGAACTTCGAAGGGGGCATGGTAATCAGGCTGATGGGAGATTACTAATGAAGTGCTGCGGTGAACATGCAGCACTTCATTAGGCCAATTTTCCCCTGTGGCAACTTCAAAGTGCCGGCATGCATGTAGCCATGGGGAGAATTAGCCTAATGCATCACATATGCATCACAGCACTTTGTTAGTAATCTCCCATCACCCTGATTACCATGCCCTCTTTGAAGTAGGGGGCAAGTGTAAATACAGCCAAAGTGATTTGTTATGTATGAATCTTGGTGGCTTTTGTTCACAGCTAAATGAATGAGAATTCTATGAGAGAATTTTTCCAAAATGCAAAATGTCAGGGGAGCAAGGAATATTTAGCAGGTGCTCTCAGAACTAGTCAGAAATACATCTTGGACTAGTACAAGAAGCAAGAGGAGTTGAGTAAGCTGCACTTTTCTGAGTGTGTGTCACTTCTAAAACCATATGTTTTCACAGTCATGGGCCTACTGTAAGGCCAGCCTGGGACCGCCATTATTTTTACCTCATAGCCATTATGATCACCTAGTCTGACCACTTCACTGCCAACAACCAACTTCTTACCAATAAAACTCTGCATTGTGGGAGAACGACTTTCCTGGCCTCTCAAATATGACATTTAAAGTGGAAAAGGTGGTTAAGATGCTTTCCTTTGTGCTCTTCAGATAATGATAAAGAGACCGATGTCGAAATGATGGTTGACCAGAATGGGAACAGCAGTACCATACACGTAAATGTACAGTATTACGAAGAAGCAGAAGTTCACAATTTCAGTGAAAGTCTATGTTCTCCTTCAGGTAATACTTAGCAGTTTAATGCTTTTGTAGATATTAGAACTATGCAGGCCTGTAAGAGTCCAAAGTCTGTGTATGGTGTTCTTGAAATGGGTCAAAAGAAAATTTTAGAAAACATTGCTTCCTGCATTGATTTTCCAACTCTCGGGTTTAATGGTTTAGCTTCACTTGTTGCAGCTAAAAATGTCCAGTGGCTTAGGCATGACATGCATCATATGCTCCTGCTTGTTTATCATACACTACTGGAGAATTGATGTTTCATAGGAGCACTCTAAGAAGGGGTTAAAATGGGGGTACTCAATCCATGACATTATCTGAATGTATTAAGTTAACACATGACTTAATACCAAGTAATTTAGGTAAACAGTAGAATGGTCTCTACCATGACTGGAACAAAGCTAAAGGGGCCTTAAAATACTGTTTTGTCTTGCAACTTTCCTCAGTTGTTCTGATGAATATTTATTTATTTGTGTTATTATTTTCTGTTTTGTGACTGATGGAGTCAGTAGTTCAGAAAGGGTTTAAAATAAGATAAATTCAAGCTGTATGTACTGTTCATAGAACTCGGTCTGGGGAGACTGTCAAGACATGTTTACCAGGTGCTATGTTTTCTGGTTTGGAAAGTTTGGGTCCAAGTAAGATCACTCTTGACTCAGCCAACCAAGAGTTTGAAATCAGGTCATAAAAATGCCAGCTTCTAACCCACAAACCATGTAAAGTTTCAGTCAGATATATGGTCTGTTATAAAATCTTTTCCCTTAAGGGTGCTACGTGTGCAATTTTAGATCGTAACCATATATGAGGGGTAATGTATTCTAACTTAAGTATTACTATGAGTTGTGTTCTTCACCACAGCTTTGCTTGTTTATGTTCTAGAACTTTCTGAACCATCTACTTACGCACCAAAGAAGGCTAGAAATTATCAGATTGAGCTTGCCCAGCCTGCTATCAATGGGAAAAATACAATCATATGTGCTCCTACTGGTAAGAACACGTGTATTTCCAATCTTGGGGGGGTTTATTTTTGTTTTATTTTTGAGAAGTGCATTTTATTTTGCTGTGTGGTAGAAGAGGGGAAAGAATGCTGCTGATAAACAAGGCAGCATTCCTGGCAAAGTTATAAGAAACTAAAGTGAAACGAAACAGTTTGTGAAACAGAAGAGGACAAAACTAGTAGGGAATTTGCATCCTTTTAAACAAGAAAACCAGTAGCCACTGAATGAGAGCTGTCACTCTCCTCTTAATCCATTGCTTTATGTTGAAGGGACTGTCCTTACATATGGTAGATAAATCTACTTCCGTACTACCAAGGCTGATTCAATCCCAAGATCACAAAATAGAGTGACACTAAACATTCTGGATCCACAGCTCCATTCTAAGCTCTGTTCCTGCAGTGAGCTTAACATAAGTGTTTTCGGGTTTGCCCTCATGGAGCCTTAAATTTTTACAGCTGAGCTTTCAGTCCAGTGATTTTATGGGACACAGTGAATGGCAAACATTAATTGAGCACCTGTAGGGAAGGAACATTCCAGATACTTGTTACTGATTTTTTGCTTTCATGCTTGATGTTTAAAAGGATCTGGAAAAACCTTTGTGGCACTTATGATTTGTGACCATCATCTCCAAAACTTACCCAAGGAACAGAAAGGGAAGATTGTCTTTCTAGCTACTCAGATTCCAGTCTATGAACAACAGAGAAAAGTATTCACACAACACTTTGAAAGAACTAGGTGAGTAGAAGTGGACACACACAGTCTTCAAGTTTCTTCACTTCCTAGTTCCACACAGTAGAAACCATAGGTTTCTTTATATTCTCAAGATACTAGATTCTGTGTTACACCTTTTCAGGAAGGTCTCTCAATACGGTTCTGGTAAAAAGAGTGAAACTCAGAAGTTGAAATGCATCCAATCGAAGGTGATCAAACCATCTTTGAGGTGTAATTGAAGACTGCCTCGGACAAGCAGTTACTTAAGTACAGCAACATAGGGTCCATCCCTCAACCTCCAACTTCGATTTAGGATTAAAGGAGCTAATTGACACACACCTGCATGTAAGCTTCTCTGTGCGGAGGTCGGGAAGCGCTTTGTCTTTTCATGTAGTGTTGCCCAGGTCTTTTGGCTTTCAGAAACATAGTGAGTGGGATAAGTTGTCGGAATATAATTTATTTCACTTATAAACATGATGGTTGAATGGACAGTGATGATAAAATCACTCTCCTACACCAAACATTTGAGCTAGGAAAATTGCAGGTACGCTGAAAATGTGGTCACCTATTTACAGTCCTGATCAAAGTTTATAGGAGGCAATAGACTGTCATTGGCATTAATGGGCTTTGTATTGAACCTTAGGTATCTAACTTTTAAAGAACACACAATTGAAGACTTTCAGCCTCCGTCCATCTGTCTTATCAAATGTCATGGCTTTGGTTGATCCCCGAGGAGATCTTGCCTTATCTTCTTGCTTTTCCTGTTCTACAGGTGCACTAATATGAACATGCTCCTTACTAATGTCATGGCCCATATCTTTTCTCTTTTAGGTACAAAGTTGCAGGGATTTCTGGGGAAACAGCTGGGGCTGTCCCTTCAGCAAGCGTTATTGAAGGGAATGATATCATTGTCATGACTCCTCAGATCCTTGTGAATAGTCTCAAAGATGGAACCATTCCTTCCCTAGCTATTTTTACATTGATTATATTTGATGAATGTCACAACACCACTGGCAATCACCCCTACAATGTACTGATGACCAACTACTTAAATCTGAAATTTGACTTGGCTGCAAAACAGCTGCCTCAGGTAAGGGACAACCCAGCGGTGGGAATTTTTAGGGAAGGAAAAAAAAAATTTGCTACAATTTAACCAGAGCCACCTGAGGTTTTGTTGATTATGCCTTTCGTCTTTTTCAATTTTTCCTACAAACTTCACCTTTCTAACACTGAAACTTCAAATACTGACACCGTGTTTCACTTTGAGACTTCAGGGTAGGCCACTTTCCTTTTATCTAGCTCTCTTCTTTTAGTCAGCAAGGTGAGACACAATCTTTTTAACCACAAGCTGGCTTCTTTGGAAGGGAATGTGGAAAGTCTGTGTTACAAAATATAGTCCTTAATTCGCTCCTTCCAGGATGTCAGCTCAGGATCTGGGCCACAGTGATTCAGCTGTCCCTTAATATTTTATAGCCCCTGAAAGTGCATTAGGCCCCGTGATGTCTTTGTGAAGCAAAACTGAGCCAAAACTGATGTTTATTCTAGCTCTGATTCAGGAGCAGTGAGAAGATCTGGATCTTGAGAAGAGTGTTGAGGAGAACAATATGTAGTGGGTCTTGCTACCTTTTCTCCAGAATATCGATGCAAGTCGTCTTGATTTCTCCTGCTTTGCCCTTTCTTTAAAAATAAGGAAGATCAGTCAGGGGGCTGTCCTGTTACTGGTTGCTGCTTTTTAATGGCATGAAAGTGACTTTTCTATGTGAATGTGTGCAGATTGTTGGACTAACCGCCTCTGTCGGCGTGGGCGGTGCCAACACCCGTGCGGAGACAATAGAATACATCTGTACGCTGTGTGCCTGCCTCGACATACAAGTCATATCTACCGTCAGAGAGAATATTGAAGAACTGGAGACGGTTGTGTACAAGCCCCAAAAATGTAACTGTTTCAGTAGGAATGTAATGTTGCTAAGGTCCTGGGTCAGTACAGTGTCTGAGAATAGATTTAACTGTGTCCCCATTTGGGATAGCACTTAAGTCAAATGCTCAAAATTAAGCTGCAGGTGCTTGAATCCTGCTAACTTCAATGTGACTTACACCTGTGCTTAAAATAAGGAATGTTCTGAAGAACTGTCCTGAAGCACTGAGATGTTTTCCTCAAATGGGGCAAAAATTCTTACAGGCCTGATGTCCCTCTCACTTAAGCTGCTGTAAATTTCAGATCTCTGGAGTTGCACAAGTGAAAAACCTCTGTAAGGACCTTGTCCAGCAAAGCACTTGCCTACATGCTTAATTTTAAGCACAGGTATTCCCCAGCATTGCTTAAGTGCTTGTGCTTTGCTGGATCAGGCATGAAGTGAGAGAGAAACTAAACTTGGTTTCTCTGAGGCCATGTCTTCGCTTAGCAGAAGATTTACACACTGCCTGTCAATCTTGTGGGGTTTCATTTAGTGCATCTAGAGGGGTCACACTAAATCACACTGCCACGGCACTGCCGTCGACCCTAGTGCTCCTCACAGTCATCAGAAATCTGGGAAGTCAATGGGAGAGTCTCTCCTGTCGACCTCCCCCTGCCGGAATGGCAGCAAAAGTTGATTTTAGATGCATCAACCCCAGCTACACAATTCTCAGAGCTGAATTTGCTCATCTAAAATCAATTTTTATCTTCCTTTGTTCCTTATATATTATCTTTCTTAGCGCTGGAAAACCAAACTGCCAACATATTGACTTTAATGTAGAACCCCTTTTGCCGTGTCCCTTTCTCTTGGGAAATTTTTCAACCAGAAATCCACTTTCATCTGAGGTAACTTTGTAAAGATAAATGTTGATGCCCAGTCCTATTTGATATCTGAAGGGAGGAAAACAAATATTAGCCCATCAGGAATTCCAGTGCTGGTCTCAGATTTACTTAGGGAAAACTTCTAGCTGCAGCATTAAGATCCAAATCTTGAACGCTTCTGTTTGGATGCAGGTTTTGTTTTAGGGCTATTTTTATTAAATGTGACAGTACTGTAAAAGATTTAAAGTTTGGAATATATGACTGTTGAACTAATTCCACGTCCTGTTTAGTTTGCTTTCCTGTGAGGTATATGGAGAAGGAATATGTACAGTGTTGCTGCGAGAATATTTTTTTTTCCGAAATGACAGGGATTTTCATGAAGAATCAAGTCAGTTATGAAATTAGAAAATAAGGACTTTTAACTGTGAAACCACTTCAGATTTTCAGGTATAGTGTGCGTGAATTCATAGTGTTAGCCAATAGTGCATGGGAAGCATGACCGTTAAATTCCAAAGTACAGCCCTCGTAGGAGCTTGCTAAGAGCCGGCAGAGGGAAAGCACAAAAGGAGCCTTCCCCAGTGAATATGGACAGAGTAAGGGCTAGACAGAATGGCAGTCTGTGTGCTCCTCTCAGCCGTGTCTACACGATGAGTTTCTTTCAAAATAGTTTACGCAATTTCCATGACAAAGATTGTGTAATTAATTTCGAAATCCCTTATTCTGAACTTGGTGCCATCTGAACAGCACCAAAGGTCAAAGTAAGTGGATATTCCAAAAGTTCTGTTCCATCTCTCATGATGAGGGGTACCTGAACTGGAATACCATGCTCAAAAAGCCAGCACTAGTTCAAGCATGGGGCTCAGCCTTGGTGTTGCTATTTCAGTATACATTTGTAACCCAATATAACAATCACTGCACTGCATACACGTAGCTGCTTCCCAAAGACACTCCAAAGAAGGCTGAATAGGGATCAGTGTGTCTCTCTCAGACTTGACTCAGGGATCTTGCTGGCCATTGCTCTGCCTCCCTAAGCCTTTTAGGGAGTGTTGTGCTGTCCTGAGACAGAACATCTCTGAAAGATGCATGATAGAAAATAGAGGTATGGACTGAAATGAATAATCTGGCTGTTAGATGGGAGCTTCCTAGGATGTTTTCCCTATCATTTCCTAGGTTTGCTTTCTGCAGGTGCATTTGCAGTGTAGTATTGATTAAGGAATAACATAATAGTACATGATGAATATTAAATCTGAAACAAAAATCAACTTTCTCTGCTGATATGGCCCATAGAATTTTGCCAGTGTAGACCTTAGAGACTCTGTGCATGTGTAACTTCAACAATAAAGGCATTTGTGGTTGCAGAACAAAGTTAGACTTGACCCTCCCAAGGATTAAAGACTACACCATAAAGTATGTTAGCAAAGAATAGCCATGCCTGGTGGTGGTCATCCAAGCACCTCACATAACCATTTGTCCTGTTTGATAGAGTGCCTGGAAATGTTTTAATCAATTAGCTTTGGTTTGTGATCTGTTTCTGAACATTTTGTGGTTCTGTCTCTTTACTCTAGTTGTCAAACAAGTTGGGAAGCGCCCCAAAAACCGCTTTATGGACATCATCTCAGTCCTGATGTCTGAGACTGAGGCCCTGGCAAGAAAGATTTACCCAATAGGTAAGATTTATGCCAAACGCCCACCAAAGAGAGAGAACTGGGGATTCCCTCTTGACTGTATCAATAATGAATTCCTCTTACTGCGGCAACATTCATTCCTTCAGTTTGCTTTCACCTTTTTAATTCTACCTTTTTCTTTTCCTTCCATTTTCTCTTCCCTAATCTCTCTCAGATGAAATACATTTTCCAGGAAAATGGAGCCTTTTTTGCTTGTCCTTCAAGCTGTTTTAATTTGTAATGTCACCACGTGGCACACCATGAATCCAGATTACCTAGTCTGTGCATATACATTACGAAGCTGTCAAATAATTTTAAGTAAAAATACCAGAGCTTTCTTTAAGATGAAGTGTTGCATTTTGCTTTTCTGACAAAGAACGTTCAGCTACGTGGTGTTTCTCCAGATGTTTCCTATACTTCAGGCTGAAGGATTGCATAACGAAGCCTGGATTGCTGCATCTTCTTTCGCTGACTCAGTGCTTCTCACCTTCCCAGGCTGTCTAAAACTTGCCTTCCTATCCTGCAACTCTGCCATACATACCATCTCTTATGCCCCTTGAGTTTAGTCACTGGCTTCCTGTCTGAATTAAATTCAGCCTCTCTGTCCTTTGAGGCTGTCTGTGGCACTGTCTTATCTACATTTTACCTCATGTGCTGCTTGCTCTTCCTCATTGTTCCCTTGGATTCCTCTTCCCAGCTACCTATCAAAGGTGTTCATATGCCCCCCTCCTTACCACAGCATAGGATCACCTCATAATCTTCAGTGCATCTGTCCTCATGATGGTCCTTGTGAAGATAAACTTTACAGATGGGGAGCTGTGATGCAGAAAGACTGTCAGAGAATGAGCCAGGGTTGTGCAGGGAAGAAGGCTGTTGTGTGGATCCCAGCCTCATTTTTGCAGAATCTGGAAGGTGAATGAGGCAGGGGATTGCAGGTCTAGAGGCTGGATTCACGGCTGAGGCAGTTGAATGCCACCCTAGGGAGCTGGATTCTATGCCTGCAGGCCCACTGATTTGGGGAGGGGGAGAGGGCAGTTGCTACTCCATCCCTCCATGCGGTTGTGCGTGGGGGCAGCACCATGGTCTGGGTGGCGCTAAGGGCTGACTGCCCTCGCCCCCACCCCTTCCGCCCTTGGACCCACCCGTTTTGGGGGTATGGAGCCTGCTCCACTCCCAACTTGCCCTAGGGCCCATAGTGACTGTTGGCCCCACTGTGTGCCTGAAGATCTCGCACTTGGCCTTAAAATGACAGGCTGTGCTGTTCCAACAACAAATAAAACCACTTCCCAACAAGGGGCAATAGCTTCGTTGCCAGGGACATGGCTCCCACCAATGAGGCACTGTCCATACCTGTGATTTTTGTGCTCGAAACTTTTGCCATCTGTAGCAGCAGTGCCAGTGTGCACACGGCCTTCATTCAGATAACCAACATTAGTGGCTGTTTGTGGCCTTAATTTCTCTGAGACTCAGTTCCCCATGTGTAAAATGGGGAGAATACAGTCCCTACCCTTCACAGGAAGGTTGTGAAGTGAAACAGATTGTGAAGCACTTACATGCTGTAGTGATAACTCAATAGGGAAAAAAGACAAAAAATAAATTAAGTCTTTGTCTATACTAGCAGCTTGCTTGAAAAACTGCATTGATTGGGTTAGAATTATCCACATTATGACACAGGCCACACACTGAGCAATGGGGATGGAATTAAATATTGACTAGTTGTTCTTTCATTAAATTCTGCCTATCCTGTGCACTGAATGAGGTAAGGGTCCTGTGGAGAATATAGGGTGTGAGGCAATTAAAACCGGTGCCATAACGCATACATGCAAAGGGACTGCAAAGGTTTAATTCTGGCATTTCCTATCTTTTAAGTGCTTGACTTTGCAACTTTTTATGTTCTTGTAATATTTACGTAGTGTCCTGCATCCTGTTCTGGCTGTTTTAGTTAATTACTAAATAAGCTGTATTAACCCTTGATGCCTGTTTCTGCTTCAGATGCTCTGTCCCACATTAAGAGTAGGAGTTTTGGAACGCAGTGCTATGAACAGTGGCTTGTTGACACTCAGAAGAAGTGCAGAATGTTGCAAATGCCGGATAAGGAAGAAGAGAGTAGGATTTGTAGATCTCTCTTTATTTACACTGAACATTTACGGGTAAGTGAATGCCCTCCCCTCTTGCATGCTGAAAGGGCTCAGTCATGTTCATAGTGAGGCGGGGTCTCCAACTAGGAGTAGACTGAAACCCTGCCAATGTTCCCTCTGGTCTTTTCCATCCCTGTGTGGATTTTTTGCATCCATGTGCACCAGCAGTAGAAACACAAATATAGCTGTGGGTGCTCTGCTGATCGCTGGGTGGCATTTGAATTCCTCCAGAGCAGCTGCACAAGCACCCAACTTACAGGGAACATGGGACCCTACATATTGTCCAGATTTCTAGGCGCTCTGTCTTTGCAGTAATTATGGATGAAACAATGGGACAGACTCTCAGTACAGACTAGTAAAGCTCCACTGGCTTTGCTGCAGAAGGAACGCAGATGATGTTGGGCCAGAGCCTCAGCAGGGTAAATTGATACAGCTTCACTGAAGCCAAGTCGTGCTCCATCAGTTTACACCAGCTATAGATCTGGTCCAAGGTCTTGACTGTGTTTTGTGCACCAGAGTAGTGTGAAGAGGACTGGAGCACACTGAAGAAATCTGCACCCTGAAGATGTTGCTACTTGCCTGTGGTACCTTTGAACTGGGGACTGTCATCCTTCTTACAGCATTACTTTGGCTTTGTGTATTGTCTTTCATACCAAACCTTTTGAAAAGTTATATCCAGATCTGTGGGTCGAATGGCTGGAATACATTCTAATGAATGTAACGTGGAACGATCACATACTTTGTTTCCTTAAGGGCCTTATAATATGCAGAAATTGAACATGGGGGGCATAGAACTTCAAAGGTTTTTACACATAAACCTCCCTTAAGGCATAAGAATATAACTTAGAGGGGGATTACTAACAGTGGCGTTAGGGCTGGACTTTAAGCACCTCAGTAACCACATTGAACTCAGCCTGAACCACATGTAAATCTTGTAGGCTCAGGAGCAGCATTTGTGACTCTTTCGGGGGGCCTGATTCTCATCCAGCTTATGCTCAGAGGTTTGAGTAATCAGTCTGAGATTGGATCAGGCCCCAGATTTGTATTGGAAAATCAAGTGGTTTTGTTTTTTCTCAGAAGCCTCGTTTAAGAGAGTGTAAATGTGTGTTTGTTTAAAATGAGCGCACACCTTTTTAGCACCCCAGGTGTGAGTTCTCTTGGATATTAACTAAAATCCATGCTGTTCTGAGGACATTACCTGCAATCCCTGTTTTCCTGTTCCACTGCAGAAATAACCAGTGTTTCTCTCACACACGCCCATGTTTGTAAAATTCACTTTCTTCCTCTTACATGGTTTGAAAATACTGTGTGCATGTCTCTACAGAAATACAATGATGCCCTCATCATCAACGAAGATGCCCGGACTCATGATGCATTACTCTATTTGACTGAATTCTTCAATGACATCAGAAGTGGAGGGTTTGATGAGATAGATCAGCAGTTAACGGCGAACTTTGAAGGTAGTTCATGTAGCCTCTCTGAGATGTGCGGCTCCCAGGCAGGGAGAGGGGAATTGTTTAGGATGGTCCAGCCTGCTTCTCCTCCTCCTCCTTGTATCCCTGTTTAGAGGCTGTGACAATTGGTATCCAGAACTCTCAAGCCAGCATGAAACCAGCTTTGCGTACCCAGCTGTTGTCCAGTCCAGGAAAAGGCGTTAAAGTTAATGAAGAGTTATTGACACTTTCTCTGTGCTCCCAGTGTACAAATTCTAGGTCTCATCTGGGGGGTACTCAGCATGGGACCTTCTGTGTCAAAACCGTGAGCTTCTCTAAAGTAGTAATAACCTTGCTGTCGACTGTTTTAGACTCTTTCTCCCTTGTGGGTCAGTCATTGGTGGATAAAGCCTCTTGCTTTGTGTTGCTTGAAAACTGGGAGCTTGGAGTCCTCCAGTGCTAGCAACTCCAGGAAGAGGAGTGAGGGTAAGGCGCATGCTGCCCCAGCCTGCCTGGAAATATTACAGCAATGCCACTAGGATCCAGGATCTAACATCCTTCCTGAGCTGTTGTTTAATACCTCAATGTAGCTCTGAATTTAGAGAACAGCCAATTAAGAAATCAAGTGTACTAAAATGGGCTCTGATGCTGCAACTCTGCAAACTAATTCCCATTGAGATCTGTAGGGATTCATGTAGATGCAGGCTCTGCCTGTACACAGGCCATAGAAGGATAACCTGAGAGCTTGTCTACATGTCAAGCAAGAGTACTGTTGATTCACAGCCTGGCTGGCCCACATGCTAAGATCTTGGTTAATCAAGAGCCAGCAGAATCAGTATCTGTCTTTAAAATAGCTGATTTTAAAGCATTTTCTGGTTTAGATGCCTGCGTGGGGAAATGCTGCTGTGATTTCAGCTTTAAAATGCAAGTGATTTAGCAAGTAGTTCAACAGGGACTTGCTTATATGTATAGCACTTGTTTATTTCATTGTTTGAGAAGGCAGTTGAGAATTGTTAAAGAAGTTCAGTGCAAGGGAAAGTCCCTGGACATTTGGCTGCTAGCTGCAGGTCAGAATGGATGATGCTCGCTGTGAACTGAGGAGGTCCCTGCTTTTTTTTCCAGCTAAACAACAGGAACTGAGAGAGGCCTCGGAAGACCTACTGAATGAGAATCCCAAACTGCAGGAGCTCGCCTTCATCCTGAATGAAGAATACCGCTTCAGTCCAGACACCCGCACCCTTCTCTTCGTTAAAACGAGAGCTCTAGTGGCTGTAAGGCCTTCTCTGTCCAACACTACAAACGGGCAGTTAGAAAATAAATCGGGAGCTGGGCGGTATCACACTTAGTAGCCTGCATGGGCCGTACTTACTGCTCACGTCAGGGGCTTCTTGTATCCTTGCTCAGAAAGAGTTGCTAACAGTGTTTTCCTTTCCAGGCTTTGAAGAAATGGATTGATGAAAACCCTGCCCTCAGCTATCTGAAACCAGAAACATTGATGGGGCGCAGCAAAAGAAATGAGCACACAGGTAGGGGAGGTGGTAGTGACGGAAGAAAAGGGTGTTTCCATTCCATTTAAATTATTGCACCATCTCAGTATTCACTCACAACGCTACCAGACAAGTCAATCAGCAAATCCCCAAGCGAATGCAGGTGGCAGGAGCATGGATGATGCTGGACCAGAGTGCATCGGCAGCCAGGAGTGGAGGCCGTTTTGGAGTCTGGTGGCAGGGTGCCATAGCCCAGCCAGGCAGCCACAGCTAGCAATAGGGGGACTGGCAGCAGGGGGCCAAGGAGATGGCCTGGGGAGCTGGTGGGGCTAGGAAGCCTGTGTTCCTGCAGCTGGAGCCAGGCACTGAAGCCAGTGCACAGGGCAGGGGAGGCAGTGTCAGCGAAGAGGCTGGGCTGGTGTCCCAGAGGGGACCCCAGAGCACATTGACCTCTTTTGGTCCTGCAAAATTCCTGGTCCAGGATTACTGAGGTCCTGAGGGTGCTGGACCTGGGAGGTGCAACCTGTGTTAAAATTCCTGTGTCGATAGCTCCTTTGCCCTGTGAAAGGAGAGGTAAGCTTAGAGAAAGGTAACATTTGACTAAAGGTATCCTCAACCCTCTGCGTGTTCTTCAGTATCACCATAAAGTAGAAACAAATGTAGGTAGTAACTCATAGAGAATCATATAATATTAGAACTGGAAAGAACCTTGAGAGGTCATTGAGTGCAGTGCCCTGCACTCATGGCAGGACCAAGCACCATTTATACCAGGAGTCAGCAACCCCTGGCATGGGTACCAAGAGTGGCACTGTACCACAGGTGAACAGCTGCCTGCTTTTCCTGTTAGAATCTGTAGTTCAAGTGCAAGGTACATTAGCAACAACGCTCTGCTCTGTTCTGCTAGATATTTTAAAAGACATCCCTCTCCTCTTTACTTGTGGCAATGCAGTGGGTGTTCTCTGCCTCATTGGTGGCTCATGGAGTTTTCCCCGTGTTTAGAAACACACACGCTAAATCCAACTTCTTTTGTGAACATCTTAAGGTCTACACGTGGCCCTCCCTTTCGGGAGGGACATGTTAACAAGGCACTTTGGAACAGGTTAAGGAGGCGCCGACAGTGGCACCCAGTCGTGCTTCAACAGTGCTGCTTTCGAAATGCAGACGGGCTGTATAGACATGAGCGCTTCGAAATAAACCCGACTTCGCAATTCTCTTATTCCCAAATTGTTGTGGGAGTAAGGGAATTTGGAAATGCGGGGTTCATTTTGATGTGCCTGCATGGCTATAGCCCGTCTGCATTTCGAAAGTTGCATATTCAAAGCAGGACTGATTGCCATTATACTAATGAGGCCCTGAATATGCATATCAGTGCCTCATTAACATGCCCCTTCCCAAAGGGAGGGGCATGTGTAGACATGGCAAGTAGTATTTTAAAATATCCAGTGAATAGGAGCTCATTAAAACAAGCCATTTTTAAGAAACAGCTATAAACCCTGGAGAAATGTTAAAAAACAAAACAAATGTTGCTTGTCCAAGCAATTCACAGTGTGACATCTGAACAAGAACCCCCCTTTGTTGGGTATGGTACAGTTTTCTAGTCATTAAGGAGTAAGTTGTGTACAGTGATTTCAGGGGTGTGTGTGTGTCTGTGTGTGTGTGTGTGTGTGTGTGTGTGTCTCTCTCTCTCTCTCTCTGTCTCTCTCCATAGCAAACAGACTGACCTTTGGTGACTGAAAGGGTAACGTGGGTGGTGTTTGATTTAGGAATTTTTCAGCATTTATATTCTGACTTGTTGCTGTAGGTATGACACTCTCAAATCAAAAGGATGTACTGGACGCATTCAAAACCAACGGAGACAGTAAGATACTAATAACGACAGCGGTCGCTGACGAAGGGATTGATATTGCTCAGTGCAACCTGGTCCTTCTTTATGAATACTCTGGCAATGTCACCAAAATGATCCAAGTTCGAGGTATGGTGCGCTAGAGCTTAAAAAAACTATTATGTGAAGGTGGCATAGGTCTCAAATACCCGTCAGCCCCTCTAACTGGTTGCCATGTTTACTTTAGGCTTTGTGTGTTTTATTCTTATTTCTTCCTCTGAGTGCTTTCAGAGGAATGAAGCTTCATGTATGTTTGTCACAGGGTGAAGGAGACATTGATTAGGTCTGTGCATGTATAAGCAACTATACACATCAGATGACAGTGCTACATGTTCAAGGAGTATTATTTAAGCATGCATTTCTGCACACAAATAAGTATGCACAGAAGACTTTAACCCCACATGCAACTGGCAGTGCTGCAAAACAGATTCCTATGGAGAATTCCAAAGAAATTCCACTAAGGGAAACTTGCATAGTTGCTTGGCCTCTGTACGCAATTCTTTGCATATGGGTCCAATCTGTCCTTAAACTTGTATAGAATGTAGTGCCATCAGGTGGCCTTGTTGGAAGCCTGGCTTAATCTGTGATTACTGGATTTTAAAAAAGCCACGTGCAAAGAATGTAGTGTTTGTAAATCACGGTCATCCAATCCCTAGAGGGGGAAAGAGTATCGTATTCTAAATGTGCTTTCAGCTACAAAAGGGAAAAGTGGTCATAAATTACCCAGCTCTCTCAAATATCCTCTGCAGTATTTAATTTTGTGATCTAATCAAGTAGCTAGTCTCTGAAATTCCATGTCATTTTATTTGTTTTTAGTTGACCTTTCACTGGGTGAGCCCCTGGCATTTGGAGTTTGTGTCAGATACTCAGTGTCGTGGTTTTGTTTATTTTTGTATGAAATAATTACCTCAAAATTAGAGGCTTAAAGAGGTGAAGGGAAAAAGACCTCCCTTGCTACAAAGCTGTTATAAATACCTGAAAAAAAGTTGGGTGGATTTATGCCACTTAAAATAAGCTTTGGAACTTGAGCTAAATGTTGTTTCTAACAGTCCCCCTTTTTAAAGCTATAGGACAACATGGGGATTCCTACTATTAGTAGTTTAGATCAGTACTGCATCATGCTAGGCCTTGAAAAAATACCATTACAAGAAGAATTGTCTCTTCCCTGTGATTTCATACTGTCAACAATCAGTTTTGTGTTACTAAATTTTTATTGCATTTTTAGTTATAGGACAGGTAACTAAGGGACAAGACATCCCTCATCTATGAGATGATCCCAATTAGCTGATAGTGATTGCTGGCCCTAAAACATTTCAGTTAAGCACCCCGGACAGCCTCATGCACCAGTGTGTAACACAATGTAGACAGAGAACACTACAACATCAGGTGTGGACTTTGTAACATCAAAGCTTCATAGAATAAGTGTTTAGTCTTTGGATACTTGTTTACACTGAGGGGTCCTGGGCCTAAAGAATTTTAATTGGGAGGATCTTCTAAGCATGTATAGTTGCTTCAAGTTGGAGGTGGGCAAAGGACACGAGGGAAGCCTGCAGAAGTGTAACGTTTCCCATGCCCGCACTGAGACCTACGCTCTGTTCTTTACAGACCATTTTTAACAGCGCTGTCTGTCATCCCTCAGGTCGTGGAAGGGCAAAAGACAGCAAATGCATCCTTGTGACCAGTAAAAGCGAAGTGGTGGAGAATGAGAGAAACAATATTTATAGGGAGGAGATGATGAACAAAGCCATCGAGCAGCTGCAGCAGTGGGATGAGGAACAGTTTGCAAGGGAGGTGGGTCTGCTCTCTTGCATTCCATCTGTGCCGCATCAGAGAGGTAGCCATGTTAGTCTGTAGCTTCGAGAACAACAAAGTCTTGTGGCACCTTATAGACTAACAGATATTTTGGAGCATAGGCTTTCATGGGCAAAGACCCACTTCATCTGATGCATCTGAGGAAGCGGGTCTTTGCCCACGAAAGCTTATGCTCCAAAATCTGTTAGTCTATGAGGTGCCACAAGACTTTTTGTTGTTCACATCAGAGACAGAATCTAACCTGGGTATTGTCCAGTGCTTTCTCAGCAGCACTGAGTATTCACTCAGGATAAAATTCACCCCATGAACAGACACGATTGAAGGCTTGTTGGCCCATTTAAGGTCCACCTTGTGCTGGACCTGTGTGGCAGCAGGAGGGGTAAATTCCCCTGTGTATGTGCTAGTGTATTGTGTAATGTTGGCTGCAGAGCATTCGTGGTCAAAGTAGGTATTGCAGCCCTCTGTTTGGACAGCCACAGGGGGACACTCGTGGTGGTTGTTCACAGTCCTCTGCATGGGGCTGTGGGTGGGCTTGATAGCACTGAAGAAATTGCTGAGCTGATTAGAAATCAGTTTCAGCCCAATCAGTTCTTCGTATTCATACTGTGTATTCTGCTGTATGTTCTGAACCATTCCATCTTTGCTCTATGTCTGTGCTAGTAATGTCCTGTTTCAGAGGTAAAGGTCTCGGGCTACCAGCTTGGGACTGTATGAGGGATGGCTCTTTGAATAGTTTCCTTGATTTATGCCAGTCCCCCCTATCCACACAGGCACCAGAATGGTGTTTAGGCCCACTGCAAACCAGTGTCGTCCAGACAATGTTTGACGTGCGCTTTACAAGTAGATTGGGAGTATCGTACACCGCCTAGAATGGAAAAAGTCTTTAGTGGCTTCTGGGCCAGACTCTGAGCGGGTGTCCATCAGCCAAGCTCCACCCATTTTAATGCCAAAGTTCACTTTGAACTGCTGCTGCTACTACGGAGGTGAAAAAGCAGCAGGTGTTCAAGGCTGTCTGTGGCCCTAAGTCACCTTACAACAGCTGAGGATCTGAGTTGGTGAAGTAGCATTGCATTGTAGTGAGCACTGTGACATCAGAGCTTTGAGGCTTTGCTAAGCTCTGCAAAAATTTTCAGTCTCTCCTGAACTGACTCAAGTCATATTCTCCACCCCACCCCCACTGCTCTTCCCTCTTCAGCAAACAGTTGTCTGAGACACATGATGGCTTCGCATTTCTGCAAAGGCGACTTAGTTCCAAACTGCAGGTCAGGCTTCCCATCATCGGTGCATCTTCCACATCTACATACATTCTTATGCATGGGGAAAACTTGAGCTGGCAAGTCTGAAAAGAATAAGTGTGTGGGCTTTGGGGAGACTGTCGTACGTTCATAAGGAATATAAGCTTGTATTCCACCATGACCTTCGTTTTTCAGGACTAGGGGTCCATAGCTGGTGTAAATCAGAATAGTTCCATTGACTTACTTGGAGTCACACAGTTAAAACATCAGCTGAGCATTTGGCCTTGAATGTTTCTTTGATAACAGCTATTTGTCCTATTGCTTTGTTTTTTAGATAGATAAACTGCAAAGCAAAGCAAAGACAATGCGAGATTCCATGAAGAGAGAGAAGAAACAAAAGTTACTGGAGGGCAATAGGAAATTGCTCTGTGGGAAATGCAGAGCGTATGCCTGCAATACTGATGACATCAGGGTTATAGAGGTAAGAGCATGTCTTAGGATTCTGTGACTGTTGTACTGTGCAAGTAGGTTAATTACCACTTTGTTTTACCAGTCCACTCTTAGCATTGCGTTGGGCGCGAAGGTTAAAATGACCAGCTGGATGCTGAAAGGGGACATAGTCTTCAACTGCCTGCTTGTTTTTCCATCGGCATGTTAGACTCAGATCAGGACCCAACAAATTTATTTACTAGGTAATGAGGGTAAAACCCATTTCAGCAGGTTAAGATGAAGCTCATCAGATGAAGATGAATCTGAAAAAGTGGGTCTTACCTATGAAAGTTCATTACCAATTAACAAACTGGTTAGTCTTTAAGGCACTGCAGGACCACATGTTTTTGTGAAGCTACAAATTAACACAGCTACCTCTCTGACACCAAAGTTCCTATAGTTCATCTTGTCACCAGTGCCCAATGTTTCAATGAAAGGTGCAAGAATCAGGGTGTAACACAGAATTATGGAACAAGAGTCTGTAAGAAATTTCTTTGATAGCCCAGGAACAGTGGTTTATAGCCTTTATCCTACTTACCGTAAGTGGATGTTCACTTCCGTCGCCCAGGTTAAAAAATCCTGCTATGCTCTTTGCTGAAGGTTAGTGCTGAGCTGATGATTTCCATGAGTTACTTATGTATTCTGGAGGGAAAAAATCACTGTTGCTCTGAGGGTAAAACTTGGGATTCTCCAATGGAAAAAAAACTCACGTAGGAAGTGGACAAAAGGAAATTTAAGGAATTAAGTTTCTAGTATTAAGCGGGATATCATATTTTTGCTGTCCTTTTAGGAGTCGCACCACACAGTTATAGATGCCCACTTTAAGGAACGTTTCCTAACAAAACCTCACAAGAAACCAAGCCGCTATGACCACTTTGAGAAGAAATGTAAATTGTACTGCCGGGAATCCAAGTGCCAGCATGACTGGGGCATCACAGTGAAGTACAAAGAATTCAATGACCTTCCCGTGATCAAAATTGAAAGCTTTGTGGTGAATGACATCACAACTGGGAAACTTTCAGTTTTCCGGAAATGGAAAGATGTTGATTTTGCTATGAAGGAATTTGACATTAGTGAAATGAACTAGTTGCTACTTTGCTAAATAGGACACCACCACCCTACCGTGTGAGCTATTCTGTGGTAGAAGAATGCATTTTCCTACTTAAGGTGTCAGATTATATGCAGAATGGGCAAACAGCAGCACTTACTTAACAGTATTTCTGCACTTTAATTGGTAACTGAAAGTTACAAGCTTAAACCTCCTTCATAATGTACGAAGGTATGTTTTGCACTCAAACTTCAATGTGGATGAAGACTAATAATGCTCTATGTACTATTGTGCTTCACACAATAGCTGATACGCTTTTTGCCCATAATTGGTTTAAAGGACAGACACGTGTATAAAAATTGCCTGCTACCTATGCAGTCTGGCATTCTTAAAGAGGGAGTAAGCACTTTGTCACCTCCTGTAGACAAGTAAAAGCACTCTGCAACTTGCATTCTTCGATAAGTCTTCACCTCTGCAAACTGGTTTTAGTGTGTGGAGGAAACACATTAAAGCACGTGCCAGTTTTGGTGGAATTCTGCAAATAATCAGCTGAAGCAGCATGTATTTTACATTGGATTTATGTTGCACTTTATGTAGCCGAATACATTGTCTTAAATTCAATTCTTTCTTGTTCCAGAACTGTTTGTAAAGTTTGCCTGCAGCTTTCATTTATGCTAGTATGTAGGTGACTTCACAGTAAGGAACTGAAGTCAGCTTTAAAAGAGATTCAACTTTTTGTAGTTAGAAGCTACCTTTGGTCTTTAATTTAGTGTGTGGTAAGAGGATCTGGATAATTATGTTTTCAGCTGAATAAATACACTTTAGACAGACACATCCTGTTCAGACTAACATCTGTGAGCAAAACTGCTGCTGCTGCGTCCTACGAAATGGAAGGCAGGTCCAGCCAGAACTAAGGTGATGTCAAACCCATCTCTCACCTTATGCCTGCAAGAGGTTAGCTTCATCCCTCCTGTTAGACAAATGAAATGCACTCTTTAGCCTTGTCTGTCATGATACAGCTGAACAGTGTGTTTTCAAATTTCGCAACGCTGGTGCACTGCTAACTAGTAATTAGCACAGTAAGCTAATGTAGACATTTCTCACTATTGCTCTTTAATGGAAGTCTGATTATCTAAGTGCACCTGCTTTTCCGAGGGACTGAAGTAATTCTACTATTCCATAATTAAACTGTCTTTCTATTATAGCCTGTTTGCTTCCTCCAGCAAGAGTTAGTGTTGAAAGAATGAGCTTGAGCATTTGACTGTTGCCATTGTTGAACCCTTATGTTCCTGCTTTAGGATTTTTACACCATTCCCCTTCATGAAAGTCAATGGGCTGCTTCTACTTATGCTCACTATGGAACTTTTAGTGCACACTAGCAGAGTCTGTGCATGTCACTGCATCCATGAAGATGAGCCCAAAGCTGCTCTAAGTGATTATAGGATTGATGCAGGAGGTCACAGCTGAGGGACTGTTGTGATCACCCTAATGGCTTTAAAATTCTGTGATTCCACCCTGCCCCTTCCCCGCCATCGTTAAATGGTAATGGGGTAGGAGCTGCTTTAGTCACACTTAGTAGGGATATTGGCCAACACTAGTGTTTAACTGTCCTAATATGATGTGCTAGAAGCAGTACAATCACTGTGTACTTACCAAAGTCTCCTGGGTTCATATACAGACACAGGTTAAACCTCGAGTCTTGACCAGTGCCTAACCAGAGAATTTGCTGGATCATGGGAGATCAATATTGTCTAGCAGCATTACCACCACTTCCACTGGGCTCTTAGAAGACATTTAGGGGTAAATTAGCACTATGTAACAGCACAGAACACTGAGTCAGGAATGGTGGCTGTAAAACTTTAAAGGACCACGAAAAACTTGACCACACCCATCAATTACGAGAAGGTTAATGTTTCAATTACTGTTTCAGGAGGTGCACTCATTTTGTGGATCAAGAGATGCACTAGGATTTGTAATTCTTCCCTTGCAGTATTTGTAATGAAACAGTCTTTTACTTGCAACATCTTAAACAAAAACTAGACTTATTAACTACTTTGAACGCGACTGGCACTAAGGCAAAGTGATGGGGCCCTTTTAGAAATGTCATCTAAGTGGACATCCAGTTAACTAAAATCATGCTGGACTAGAGAAGTTGTAGTAGAAACATATTTAGAACCAAAATTTACTGTGGAGTTTTTGAAGAACCACATGGATTATTCATCTTGGAACACTAGCAGTACAGCATTCCAGTAATAGCAGTAGTTACTACTTACCTATAATTTTTGGTAGGTTGGATGTTTGGCACATATATCACCAAACTGCCCCTCCTCAAAGATAAATTCATATGTAAAGGAAAATCCAATGCTTTTATCAAACTTTTTGAAAATAGATTTAATCTCTTAGAAATTTGTTCCCCAGTGGTTCACTGTCACAACAAAACTTAGTGCTTAGAGAAGAAATTCTTAAAAGGAAGAAAATTCACATTTTGTGGTAAAAAAGCCAAGCAATTTACTAATTTCAGCATTAGCTTCTCATAGACGGATTCTGATTCAGTAGGAAGATGGAGAAAGAGCCAACATCTGTCACTTATTCCAGAAAGAGGAAGTGGTTAAAAAAGAATCCTAGTGTACCTGTCAGTTTCTATGAAACTGAAATGAACACGCTTCTGTGTCTGGCTGATACCAGGTATCAGTCCAACTAAATGCACTCTGTATACAAACTGTTACAGAACAGACTTTGGCAGTGTTTACAAATCCTCTTTCTTCATCATCCCATCCAAAAAAAATGTAATTGGGGAAAAATAAATGATTGTTTCAGGAAACTGAAAGCATTCTACCTGTGTAAACAAGCCCATGGGTTATACATCCACAAGGGGACAACTGATGCCATGAATTCTAAGTTCCAGGATTATTCAGCATTCTTCTGTGGCCATCAAAGGCAGGTTTCTAACTGGGCAGTTGCTTGCTGCTGCTTTAATTAGGATGCCATTTTACGGATCATGTAGTTCAGGATGCCCCCATTGCGGAAGTACGCAAGCTCCACATCGGTGTCAAATCTTAGGATGGCTTGGAAGGTTTTCCCTGTATCCAGCTGTGAGGATTAGAGAGAGAACATTCACAGGGTACGCAAACATCCTGCTATTTGAATGACGAAGTTCTGAAAGTATTCCAAGTGCAACAGGATCTTCTAGTGAAAGGGAGGGATGCTGCCCTGTGTATCTCTGGAAGCCATTCGTTAGCGTTAGCAATAACAATGTGCAGAAGTCCACTCACTGGTCTGCCTAGTCTAATATCTTAGCCGACTGGCGTCAGAGCCAGATATAAAACCTCAGTAACGGAGGTTTGGAAAAACATTCCCAGATAAAATGTCAACCTGATTCTTGTCATTAATGGTTTACTTATGCATTGGAGCATATAAGCTTGTATCCCTCCCAGTGGGTTGTGCTTGTTCTTGTTCTCTAAATACAACTACTTAATGTTGTTTGTTATTTTGTTTCAGTAATGTGGCAAAATAGCCATTCCATTAACTACTTTTTGCAGCCTCATTTTCTGTGCTTGTGTTGCTGGCAATGAGTGGGGACAGGAAAAGAAATCTATTATGAGGGGGTTCATTTTTCCATTGTTTTTCAGGATGTGCACACATTCTGTGGATCAACAGATGCACTGGGCTTTAATTCTTCTCTCGCAGTAGTTTTAAGCAGTATCTTTCTTACTTGCAACATCTTGAACAAAAGCTTGACTTATTAACTATTTTGAACACTACTGGCACTAAGGCAAAGTCATGGGGCCCTTTCAAAAATGTTGGAAATGTCCTCTGAAAAGATGCTCACCATCATTGGTTTGAATCTAGGCTATGCTTACAGTGTGGCTGTTTGCTGCTGTGACATTGCAAGGACTTGTGCCAAGTATGCACTTGACATGGGTGGAGGAAGTCTAACTTAAGATTCAATGGACTGCATCAGTAGTTGCACAAGTTAGAGTTTATGGATTCATTCTTTGCAATGCAGTTTCTGTACAAATGTTACTCACACAGGAAGTTTTACACCATAGCAAGAGGTGGACCAAGAATATTGGACGTGAGACAGAGATTTTGGTGGGACTTGGAGCTGTTAATTCAAAGGTGCTTCTGAAAATCCACCCAACCCGCCCCCCTCAGCCCCCCCGAGCCCTGATTACCTTGATCTGGACATTCATCCTTGGGGTAGGTTCTTCAGGAATGACAACCGTGTAACGTTCCCGTCCCGTGAGCCCTAGACTCTCGGCATCCTCACCAGGCAGGTACTGTAGGGGAATCACTCCCATTCCCACCAGGTTACTGCGGTGAATGCGCTCGTAGCTCTCAGCAAGGATAGCTTTGATTCCCTGCGAAATACAAACAGATTCAGCTGTGCTTACTGCAGTTGTAGAACAGCCTTTCTATTCAGGAAGTTGGGAAAATTCTAATTACCATACAGGAGAGTTATAGGCAGAGATTTGGTAAAACGACTAGTAATTGTGTGTTCCAACCTTAAGCCACGGCAAAGGGGCTTCATTTTCAGAGGGTGAGTTCTCAGCATTTTCATAAAAATCAGGCTCTTATCAAGAAATTGCATGCTGGTCTCAACCACAGAGGCCCTGAAAATCTGGGCCAGGCTGTCTTTTAGAAAGGAGGGAATTAGAGAGACAGCATGCACACACAAGCAGCCTGAACAGGCTTGTGCTCTGGACCCAATGACCTCAGGTCTGTGGACAAATGTTTGTTTATACTGTGCTCCTCTCTCTACTGCTAATTTATCTAGTACACCGATCCCTAATAACTCCCCATTATTAGGCACAAGTATGGAAAACCAGCCAAAGCCCCACCCTACACCAGTGCAGCCAAGGACAAGGTTCCATTTGTGGCAGATGGACCAGGGCTCCTTCTTCAGTAATGGACCACGTGTATGTCAAGAGCCCATAGGAGCACCCCCCTCCACCACATCCTGTCAGTGCTCGGCAGCTTACAGCCATGAACAAAGACAGTTTTTGGCCACCACAGCTCGAAGTTCAGGTAAACGAGTGACAGCTACACGTTCTATCCTTTAGTGGTTGGAGTGTTCTGCACAAACCAACCTCACGTTTCTGAGTGCAGTAACTGTCCTCAAGCTTGAGCGAATAATCCTGTAAACCTCCGCCATAATACAATCTATTGCTTTTGGTTGGCCTTTATTTGTAAGATGGTGTTGGTCATCTCAGTTGTATGCTATTGCTCCCACAATACAAAATCCTGTTTGAGTGTGAAACTTACCCAGTTAACAGGTAAGTATGAATTTCTGCAGGAGAGCTAACTGGCTTTCCCTGTATATAGCTCTTGTGGGCTACAAATGGCTCTGACTAGCAAAGGCTGAGGTGTGCTCAGGGTAACTATCTGCCTCTGCTGGTTAAGAAGCTGGTGGTGGAAAAACAGGATTTGCCTTTGAGAACAAAACCCGGAGCTGAATTCTCCCACTGCCTTGCTAAATGACCGATGATAACCTACAAATTGAAGGAAGTGAGACTCTCCTTTGAATATTCCTTCTGGATTTACATTCTTCACCTTTGATAGGGAGTTTGGGCACAGGATACCCACAGGGTTCACACCAACGAGGGGTGGTTCTAACATCTCAACTCCATTTACCCCAGAGTCACTCACCAGTAGAAAAGGGCCTTTTGCTGCCCAATCCCGAGAGCTTCCGGAGCCGTATTCCTTACCAGTCAGCACAATGAGAGGATGGCCTGCCTGCTTGTACCTCTCAGCAGCATCAAACACATCCAGCTGGAAAGAACAACAGATGCATTAGATGCTTATAGGGACACAACTGTATATGAAGTAAAGTGCTTTAAGAACTTCATATGCTTTCTTCCATAATCACAAACAAACCATCAGTCTCCATAACACAGAGAATAGAGTTATCTACTCCCTTGCTTGTCATTCAAGAACATGACACGGAAATAGCTCATTGAGGTCAGTTAATATGTAGTGTCTAATCCCAACACAGCTGCCTCTTCTGACCTAGAGCATCATTTGAACACCCCAGTCTGCATTATGTTGTGTTCTCTCTTCGTTCAGAAGAGCACAGCTACTAGTGGCAGGGCTGCAACAGCCAACAACAGCAGAAGATGTATTTTTATGGTGGGAAGAGAGCTGGCAAGGGCTATGTGGTTACACACACGTAATTAAGATTTCTCTCTCTCAAGAGAGTTTTCTCTCTTATAGAAAAACCTCTAGAAATACACAGCTAGCTATCCAGAGATATATATAGGGTGGGGTGATATGGATCGATAGATTCAGCAAAGCCTCCATGTTATGAACTGAGCCATTAATCACACATCTCCCTTGGGAACTGGAAGCATGCACTCGACCAGCAGTAGCGATTAAAACCCAAATACAGGCACAGTATGAAACATAAAACTACTCAACCAATAAAAGGGAAAGTTAAAGATTTGACAAATTAAGAAAACTGTTTCTGTGGTTTCCATTTAAAATGGGATGGATAAAAGAAGAATCTTCCTTCTGCACAGTCAATTTTGGAGCAGTATTAAGTCAGTGTTGAGGTGTAAACTTTTCCAACAACCATAATGTTTTGTTCAGAGTTACAACTTCCATTCCCTAGGTGTTCCTAATCCTGAGCTTCCAGCGCATGGGTAGGGCCAAACACTTAATAGTTGGGGAGAAGAGATAGCTCCATGGTTACAGCATGGCCCTTGAGGGGGACTTCCAAGGGTCTGAGGCAGGGTGGGAAGGGTGGGGTCAGCTGCAGGCTACACTGGTAGCTTCCTAGGGGTGGGGACAGAAGGAAGAGGGCTAGCACACTGGCCTTGTAAACCCAGGTGCGTAAGCTCATTACCTGAGGGGGCCTTTCAAGGATCTATGGCAGGTTAGTTTAAAATATATAATCTCTTTCAGGGATGGTGAGTGCAGGGGACTGGACATGGTGACCTCTCAAAATGCCTTCCCACTATGAGATATGTATAGCTCCATGTTTTACACAATCACTAGATGTGTTTTCTCAATTATTTTAAAGGGCTGGAGTCTCCCACTGTGTAAGTTGACACAGCTGCACGAGAGCTGTGTCACTCGAGCTACATCAGCTCACATAGATAAGGGTCTGAGCCAAAAAGCAGCCCCCACACATTGTAACCCAAAACAATGGTCGCAGGTTAAGTGGCCAGGCGCCCTGGAGAAGGCAGCTGCAGCGTAGCTTGAGCAGTGTACTCACTGTTTCTCCGGACGGGAAGTGGATGGTCTGGGGTGCCTGCTTGTTGATGAACTTGTTCAACAAGCGAATGTTTGCAAAAGTCCCTCTGACCATGACAGCATCGTTACCTCTGCGGGAGCCATAAGAGTTGAACTCCCTGGGAGTCAAGCTGTTAGAAGAGAGACGCTGATGTTTATTTTGAAGCTGACATGGCTGCACGAATTAGCAGATGTGCAGCAGCATCCAGACATCTTTCTCACTTGGTTTGAAAGCTCTCCCCCACAGCACTGGCAGAGCACCCAGCTCCTCATTGTTTTTTTTTTATCCACCCTCTTTCTTACCACCTGCCCTTGTGCTCCCATGGAACCTGGGGCTCAGCAGAGAGGCTGGCAAAGCACTGTTATCCAAGCAACACATGCCACTGGTGCTACGACAATAGCCACCAGAACCAAGAGCAGCCCCTTCAGATCACCTGCTACCTAATCACCACTGATTACTGCCATTTCAGTAGCATCTGCAGCCTCCAACCAGTGCACCTTATGCCAAGCACTGTGAGAATCTGTAGAATAGAGACTGTTCTGGAGCTCTTTGGGGCAGAACAACAGGTACATAGGGGAGAGGTAAGAGTAAGGGTGGGTGTATGTTGGAATATTTATACGGAGAGCACAAAGGAGTTATACATGACCCTGAAATAAACATGTCCACATCTTCCAACAGAGCCAGCACAGAGCAAGGTTGTTTGTATTGGGACCTATCCAAAGTTTTACTTGAAAATCCTTTACTTGTTTTGCAATTGTGCATGGGACTTTAGACTTTAAACCCAGTTGACATCAACAGGACTTGCACCTAAGAAGCAAGACCTCTAGTATAGTCCATTTAGGGACATGCTGAAAGGCAATACATTTTATTTGAAGGTTTTCAGAACCAAAATTTGTGCTGCTCACAGAGAGGGAGTAGAGACACGACGCTATGCATGAAACAGAACGGGGAGCCAGGCCCGAGGGAAGATTCCTACACAAACCCAAGGTGTGGCAGACAAGCCCCGAGGCTTCCCAGACAATAAGAGCGCAGTGCTCTTGAGCCTCTGCCAGATGCAGCAGCTGCACTGACCAAACCGGAAGATCTGAACTCATGAGCATCTGTAACCAAGATGCCCTAGTCTGACCAAGGAAGTTGTTCCATACAGCACAGGAAACGTGCTTAAGGTCAAAGCTTGGTCCCACTGAATCTATGCAAGTGTTGCTGTTGACTTCAACTGAAACAAGATCTGGCTGAAATCCCCAGCCTCTGTTTACAAGAGGCGGGAAATGGGCGACAGGGAATTGATTGCTTGATTACCTGTTCTGTTCATTCCCTCTGGGGCACCTGGCATTCGCCACTGTCAGATATTGGGATATCAGGATAACAGGATATTGGGCTTCATGGACCTATGGTGTGACCCATTATGGCTGTTCTTGTGTAAGGGAAATGGCTCCCTACCATCTCTGCAGTGGCTAACCCAGCTAGTATGGTAGCAGAAAGCAAGTGTCAAGGGAGAACAGGAGGTGAGAACTGCTCACTTGCCATGTGGTCCTAGGAAGGCAGCTGCTCCTCAGAGTAGGAGGAGCAGCTCTTTCTGAGAAACACAAGAGGATGAAAACAGCAGGGAGGGACGACACATTAATTTCAAAGTTCTGACTCTCACAGAGCACTCACTGAGCCAGAGTGTGAGGGGGAAGGAGCATAACCCAGGAGGTGTGTGGGAAGGAAAACAAAGCATTTAACATGACTTACCCTCTGCTGGTTAAATAACGAGCAGCGGGGCTGTTCCTGGCTATATTCCCAGCTGGAGAGATGTGGTCAGTTGTTACAGAATCTCCCAAATTTAAGAGCACGTAGGCATCAACTATGGATTTAGGGGGGAGAAGCTCCAAAGTCTAGCAAGAAAGCAAAATGCAAAGAAGTGACCCAAAATTTGCTGAGTTAGTTGAAAAGGGTAAGAGGAGTGTGACCAAGTACCTCAACTAACCAGTCTGAAACAAATCCATCCGTTCTCCAACTGAATCCTCACCCTCCGAATATTCATTACCTGGGTTGCAGGTATTGTGGGTGGAGGGGAAGGCTGAATCTTGGCTATTTTTGTGGGGGAAAAGATCACATGAGGAACCATGAGAGCAGAATTTGGTCCAGTTACACAGGTGGAAGTCTGGAATAAGTTACCCCCACAGTGGGAAACTCCAGCTAGCCACCACTTCAACAGGAGAATGGGGCCCTGACGACAGCATAAGGACTCTGGAATGGAACAGAAAATTCTTTGGAAAGGGGGAAAAAAAAATGCCTACCAGGTTCTCAAAGAAAGGAGGTGATTTAATGTATGTAGATTTGGGATCCCACGTGTACAGTTTATCAGATGGAGCATCTAAAGCATTCCAGGATTCATTTACTGTCTGCAAAACAGAAACTTGCATTATATTTACAAAAGAATGTAAATGACTTGAAAGCCTAAGTGAAGTTTGAAAAATGGAACTTGGGCATTTAAAAATGTTCCCCCCTTCGTGCTTTCTTTAATGCCTGCCGGAAAATCTTACCAGGATGTCTGGGGTCTGCTTCTACTATCAGCCCAAGTACTGAAACAAATGTCACACCTTCACTTCAATACAAATCAAAGCACTGTTCATCCAGCTAGCTAGTGCTTTTAGTATGTGATGCGCACCACAGAGAAAACCTGGCTGTTCTATGGCGATTTCCAGCTGAGCATCTCAAAGCACAGTCAAGAAATTAGTGAGTTAAGCCTCAATATCCCCAGAAAGGCACAAAGCTATGGCTAATACAGATTTTCTAGTTCTGATATTATAAATCCCATTAAGCAGTGCAAGCCACTTGTGAGCTAGCCAGAAATACGCACTGAGATGGCCATTTCACTTTAATGGGGTGAGAGAGACAGCAATACCAGCTACGGCTATCTTGGAACAATGTGAGAACCATTTAATCTACTGGAATTACCCAGCTGCACGTCATTCTGCTTTTAAAATTACTACTTTTACCAGCAGCAGAGTAAATAGGAAAAACGGGTGTCAAGAAGATCTTACTAGATAATGGCAGGAGCTATTTTTGCTGAAGTACAAATGCCAGTTGACATGTTACCCTTGGTAACTGATTTACCTCAATTTTCTGGTAGACTTCTTTAAACATCCCTGGAATGACGTACTGACGCTCCACAGCCTGGATCTCATCTCTTGTTGGCCAGATGTCTTTTAGGAAAATTTTCTTCCCTTCTGCACTTACTCCTGTGAGAAAGCACACACCTTTAAAGTTTGTGTACAAAAACACCACTTGAAAAAGTGGTCCCATTTTTTTCTACTGTACTCCATGCAGATATACTCCATCCAGATACATATGGTGATGTACTCCATCCAGATGCACAGGATGAAATGAGACTTTGCCCATGAAAGCTTATGCTCCAATAAATCTGTTCGTCTATAAGGTGCCACAGGGTTTCTCCTTGTTTCTGCTGTACTCCCACACACCTGGGCTGTCCTGGCTTTGCCTCCTAGCCAGAGCTAGTCTCTGCCTACCAGGCTCTGTCTCAGTGGAGAGGGATCTCATGGACATTCATAATGACCTTGTCAGGATGAACTCTTGTGGGTACTGCCAGGAGATGCTATGCAAAGCAGGTGTCCGCCTTGCCACACCCCAGGCCCTGCAGAGGCACAGCACCCAGTACTCCCAGGAAGGAATTTCCCTGGATTTAGGAGTTGGGTGATTTACCACACCTTTCCCCGTGTACATTTGGTGGCCAGCTCCTGCTTGCCTTTCACCTCAGTCACCTCATTGGTCTCCTCACTACCCAAGGCATGAGATTCTCCCTCAGAACTCTGACACAGTTAAACGTACTTAAACTTGCCAGGAAGCGGGAAGAAATCCCAGCGATTTCTTACCTAAAGGTTCTTTCTCAAAGTCAATCCTTATGGTCCCTGCGATAGCATAGGCAATTACCAGTGGCGGGGAGGCAAGGTAGTTGGCACGAGTGTTGGGATGGATGCGACCCTCAAAATTCCTGTTTCCAGATAACACACCCACAGCTATGAGGTCTCCCTGCAAGACAGAGGTAGAGATGAGTCAACAAAAGCAACAGACACTCATGGGCCTTCTGGCTCGAGTGCATTCCGAAGGGCTGGGTGATTGAGGTCAGAGGGGAGAGCAAAGGCAAGGAAAGCATCCTGTGATTGCAAACGAGCAGAAGAGCCCATTGCCTCTTCCGTATGGAAACAGACATACGCAGAGGTGGTGAGCAGGGGGCAGGGCAGTTAATAATCAGTGCTATCCAGCGTTGTAACTGAGCTGCAGGAGCATGGCTGAATGGTGGCCACATGGCACAGTCTGGGTGGCCTGGGAGTACTCCTGCCAGAGGGATCAGCACTGACCAGAAATCATCAGGACCAGTGTTCCCTGAAAGCTGAGCACTTGGGCAACTGCCCAGTCGATTAGCAGAGCGCCTACAGGTGCCCAGTGCCAGCAGCAGCTGTCTGTATTGGTGGTGCACATAATAAAATAAATTCTGCCCAGGGATGGAAAAAAATTAGTGGGAACATTGATCAGGACCTACATTTTGTGGCTCTTCCACCAGCATCAGGCCCTTAAAACCCTGAGGAAGGAGCCCAGGCACCATCTGCCAAATTATCAGCACTCCATTTTCTCTGTCCTGTATTGCCAGGAAGGTCAGACTAGAGGCAGGGGCCATTTTTTAGTTCTGTGTTGGTACAGCTCTTAGCGCAGTGGTCCATGACTAGAGCTTCCAAGTGCTACCCCAGCCCAAACAATCATCAAAATGGTCCTTTCTGGCATTGATATCTGTGACTGTTCCTGAAGCACGTAAGTATTCCTTGGAACTCTTCCATCCAAACCCTGAAGCCATCTGATACGCACCAGCCTGCAAGAGCTCTGGATACAGACCACGGCTGCCTGAGTTAATATCATTACAGCATTGCTGAGCAAGAGGTTCAAAGACTGGGCCACATCCAAACAACACCAGCTTACGCTGCTCCAATGCCTTTTATTAAAAGCCTACGCAAGAGAGTTATAAGCGTGGCCTGACAGTTTGTTACTCCCAGCAGGGAATTAACGGAGGCTTATTCTGACAGGGAAAAAATGGTGTTTTACACACACAAATTCTCCCATAAGCTTCTTGAACGTGCAAGTCGAAGGCATGACAACCACAAACAAGCTGTGAAACGGGCTAACATTAAAAGTCTGCGTAAGGTGGCTAAAAGATGACCTCTGAATACCAGGGCAAAGCTACATTTCGAACAGGAAAACGCAATAAAATAGAAAGAGTCCATGTAACCCTCAGCTATTCTGCTGTTTCCCCTTTTCCACAGGGCAAGCAGATAACCTTCTGCCTCTTCAAAACACGGGCCTCACTTTGGTTTTGTCCTGTTAATACCCCTAGGTTACTAGAAAATGAAGGTAGGAAACCTCAGTTTTGATCCTGCCATTTAAATTCTTTGCTTTGGCCGAGAAGAGCTGGCCAGTCACATGAGAATGTCTGGTTCTGACACAGACACATCCCTGGGAGGAAACAGTTTTAGAGACCTTGCCTCTTTTCACCTGTGATCTATTTAAGCTAGAGGCCAGACTCAGCCCTGGTACAGACAGCATGCAAAACATTGCAGTTGACAGATCTGGAGCCTCTTCGAAAGCAGTTGTTTGGTGCAAGGTCTCTAAAAGTCAAAGGGCAGAAGTGCTCCAGCTTCCCTTTAGATGACTCCACAGACTCGGCTTTCAAAGGTAAGTAGCGATTTTGGGTGCCCAACTTCAAAGGGCCTGCTCTTCCGAGCATAGGCACGCAGCACCGCTCAGAGTGGAACCAGCCCTGCTTCAAAAAGGGATATCAAACTATCCCCCCAAAAGTACTAGTTACATTTGAAAATATAGGCCTCTATCTCCTCAAATCCAGCCAGACAGACTATTTATAAAAGTCATTTGGGTGGGGAATACTCTACCTCGGGGCTGCCCCTGTTCTCCTTCTGGACACCCACTCCCTCTTTCGGTAGACAGAAAGCTGCTCTGGGTTCAAACAAGGACATGCCAACTAAGTGGCACTTTCCCAGACACCAAAAACATGCCTTTTATAGAGCTGCCTTCTGCAGCATCTTCAGCAGTGATGCTAGAGGTTCCTACAGTGATGCTAGAACTTCATACACACTGCGGATCAATGTCCTGCACATTTCTACTGCCACACCACAGGGTGTCAAAGCAGGGTCTCCTGCAATTGCAGCAGCATGCTGTTTGGTTGGCAAGGAGGGTGTTCTCATCCGTGTTTAGGAATAACAGACCTCTCCTGCCCAGATCCCTTGGCAACAAACCCTACCTCGAGCTCTTGTCTGAGTGAAATAAGTGATTTATGTCTCTGAAAGACCATCCAGCATTACATACTGCAGAAGATTTAACAGCAGCTGAGTACCTGAGTGATGGCTTCTACAACAGGCTCCGGTAGAGGTCCACTGTTCCCAATGCAGGTCATACACCCATAACCCACCACATCAAACCTAGGACGTATTAAATCCATTAGCACTCAGAAGACAGGCATTCATTAATTCATAATAAAGCAAGCAAATCGTGCCCACTGTGAGGAAATGTGTTACCACATCAACTATTTAATATGTTTTCTGCTTAGGAAAATGTCTGATCATGATATGCGCTCTCATGCTGCGTCTAAAAAAAGCGTATCTACTTCAATGCTTTGTGCACCCAATTTGCACGCACAATTGTAATGAGTACAATGTTGTGCATGCACACAGTTGTCAGTGCATGTGATTGTAACAATGCATATTGGCGAACATGTGTTTATCATCAGCCCAGACATAGGAGAAATTCCTGAACGAGAAAGCTCAAGTGAGATACTGTTTTAGATCTGTTACACTGAAGAAATAAACCATTCCCTTGCCTGACAAGAAGTCTTTAGTGAAATAAAAGGCTCCAATAAGCTAGCTTCTCAGCTGGTATCAGAGTCAGCTGAGCAATGATGCTATCTGTCTTACTCAGTCAAGGATCTAGCCCTCAGTTATGCCCTTCAAACTGTGCACATTCATCAAGTGTTACATTACATCTCGTGCTGCAAGTGCTTTGCTGCTACAGCCAGGAAGTTTTCCAAGGACTATGGGAAACAGCCTTCAGACAGGAAAATGAAAATCCCTCTTACCCTAGCTGGGCGAGGTAAGGCATAACTCCACTCTCCCGCAGGTAGTAAGTGACGACCCCACTGCCTGGGGACAAACTGGTTTTAATGTAAGGCTTCACAGTCAGGCCAGCTTCAACAGCTTTCTTAGCAATCAACCCTGCAAAGCACGAAGGACACTTGTGACTGTTTTAAGCAATGGCAAAGTCCACCTAAAATAAAAAACCAAAACTCAGCTGACATCTCCCCTGGATAGCTTGAAACAGAAGACAGTGATTTCTGGCACTGGTCTGTTTTGAATCAGCAACCCATGTATTTAAGCTCCCCTGCATCCAAATGCTTTCATGAACTCTGGTAGCGCTTTCCTTCATTTCCAGTGGAAAGCTGTGTGCAACTACATTCAAAGGCGCTCATTTGCTTGGGCAGGATCCCAATGGAAGACAAGGTGTTTGATCAATATAAGAGCTGTTTCCATGCATTAAACAAGTAGAGAGAAGCCATGAAACATTCCACGTAAGACAATCTGATGAGCCCAGGGTGTCCTAACTACTGGTATAAGTTCCTCTGGCCTCCCAATGTAAGCAAACAGTCTCACAATGTATCCTGCTTAAGCAACAATATCTGAGTGAGAACCTTGAAAAGCAACACTGCATATGTCACATTGCAAAGTTCACATTCCATTGTTGGAGGATGTTAACAAGATCTCGAATTCTTCTCTTGGACATTTTAATCCTTTCAAATGGTGGCTAGGCGAATTCAGTGCTCGTGGTACGAGCTGACAGATCTGGAGCCTGAAGCCCATCATTTATTCACAGAACAAGTACAGCTAAGGTAGCAGCCCTGCAAGCTGTATTACAATGCCCACCTCTAGGGCGAAAGGACAGCTCAGTGTCTCTAACACTTGTGACGTCCCTGATGCAGCTGCTAATCAAAGGCAGCTAATTTTTGCCAGCTGCTGTACTCTGTTTGGATGATGCAAATCGACCACCGAGTCAGAACATTGATAGGCACCTTGAGCCTGAAATTTTGTCCAACATTTGATACCTAAATAAAAAATGGCTCAGCTTCTAAAGGCTCTGAACACTAGCGTGCAGAGACATCAACAGGTGCTCAGCAACTGAAAACTGGGCTACAGTGAGGTGCTCAGATAAGACTCAACCTCTCTGATTTTTTTACAGCCATTTAGGCTTTGCAATGCTGAGCACAGCAATGCCTAACTGACTTAGGAGCCTAAATCTTATTTGCAAAAGGGACTGAGGCAAATCTGAATTTACTCCCTAATGCTTAAATCCCTTTGGAAAATGAGATTTAGGCACTGAGGTACAGAACACAGCAAGAATCTGGGCCTAATATAGAAAATGACATATATTTAAACACATACTCTGATCTGCTAAAAGGACATTACAGGTCAAACCTCTCTAATCCAGCATGATTTTAGTTAGCTGGACGACACTTATCATGGGTGTGGTCAACCTTCCCCTGGCCTCATAAAGTTTGTTTACAGCCACCAGTCCTGGCTGTCACTGTTCTGTGGTGTAATTTAGCTGTAACTTATCCCTAAATGTTTCCTAAGATCCCTGTAAGCAGCTGAAGTGTGGTAATGTGCTAGCAAATATTGACAGGCAAAGTCTCTCATTCAGCACCAGTCAGATCCCAAGGGTGCTGGACCAGAGATGTTCAATCTGTATTAAGGTGGCAAGTCAAACAATCACTCAAAAGTTAGGCAATGACAGAATTAAGGTTGCTTGGACAAATCTTAAATTGGCTCCTGTGTTTGTATGTATTACAATATAATCTTTGTAATTGCACTATCACACACTACTTTTTCCATGCATCCCTTATTCATTCAGTGCATGGGGTGCATGGTGTTCCTGGAATGAGCAGCTATTCAATATTTTATTTTCCCCAAGCTTTATTTACTGCATGCTGAAGACAGTTATTCACTTCCTCATAGGCTTTTCTATGACACTCATCACTGTACTATCAGAGCTCTTCACAGGTAACAAGAAGTTTTTCTTCCCAACACTGCTGTTTGCGGCAGGAGACATTATCTCCATTGTAAAGACAGGAAACTGAGGCAGAGAGACTTAAAACAAAAATCATCCACCAATTTTGTGTACCCACTGTGAGAGGCCTAGGACCTGCTATTCCAACACACTTATTATACGGCATTGACTCAACTGCAGTTGTCAGTGCTCAGCGCTTCTATAAATCTGACCCAGGGTCTCAAGCCAGGGAATGACGAATCGTTAGTGACCACCTGTGAACAGTTTGGTTCAACTGACTTGGCCAGCATCACACAGGAGCTCTGTGGCAAAGGCAGAGTCCAGTTCTCCAGAGTAGCACTCCATTGTGTAAGCCGCGGGACCATCCCTGTTTCTTCCTTGCCTTGTTCCCTACACATATTCCAACTTGTGTAACTAATGAGCCCCAGGTTTTATAGACATTCTCCTTTTTACACAGCCTGTTTCATCCTCAGGCCTGATCCACCCTGTGCATTGAATGAAGCAGGGATCCTGGAAGTGAAGAAGAACAACATGACAATGGGATGCATTAACGGGAGTGGACATGAAAAGTAATTCTCCTGCTCTACTCTGCTCTGATTAGGTCTCAACTGGAGTGCTGTGTCCAGTTCCAGGCATCGCATTTCAAGAAAGATGTGGAGAAACTGGCAAAGATCAAGAGAAGAGCAAAAAGAATGATTAAAAGTCTAGAGAACGTGAGCTATGAGAGAAGACTGAAAGAACAGGGTTTGTTCACTTTGGAAAAGAGACGGCTGAAAGGGGATGTGATAGCAGCTTTCAAGTATCTAAAAGGGTGTTATAAGGAGGGAGAAAAATTATTCTCCTTAGCCTCTGAAAATAGCACAAGAAGCAATGGGCTTGAATTGCAGCAAGGAAGGTTTAGATTGGACATTAGGAAAAACTTCCTGTCAGGGTGGTTAGTTACTGGAATAATTCATTATAGACTCTCTATCACTGGAGATATTTGAGAACAGGTTGGATAAATATCAAACAGGGATGATATAGATGGTGGTTGGTCCTGATGTGAGGGCAGGGGCCTGGACTTGGTGACCTTGAGGTCCCTTCCAGTTCTAGTATTCTCTGACTCTATGTAATCATGAATATCACAATGCACATACACAAGGGAGCCAAATTAAGGTTGCTTGCACTGAACTGTTTTAGCCTGAGCTCTCCCTCAGAACTGCAGCCTGACGCAGACAGCTAGCCTGCAAAATTTCACTCCAAACTTTTACAACTGAGTAAAGTTAAACACAATTGAAAAGAGGGTCCTAAAAGGGGCAACCTTAACTACAGGCATTGCCACCTGTTTATCCTGTAATATTTGCAATTGTTTTTATTTGGAAAACGAACATGACGCCCACCTGAGCGCTGTATAATGCGCAAATGTAAAGACTAGTGCGAACGAGCAGCTTTATTCCGCACAGTCCTGAACAAGTGCCCACTTGCCCTGCCACATCCAGATGACTGGCAGGAGCAGCATGGCTGGAGGGCACCTACAACCTGGTCCTGGAGCAGCTACACAAATTCCACCCACCTTCCTGGTCTCCCTCCATGCCCCCGGCAACAAGGTTCTGACCTTGAATATCTTTCCTCAGCTCCAATTACAGAGACACCACAAGCATCTGCCATAAATATTTTCCCTCATAGCTCACGTTCTCTGGACCTTTAATCATTCTTGTTGCTCTTCCCTGGATCTTCTCCAGTTTCTCCACATCTTTCCTGAAATGTGATGCCTGGGTGGAATGTGTGTGTGCCTTTGGAGGGGAGCCAGGACCGGGGCAAGGTGAGGCCATCCTCCCCTGGCCTGCAGGTTTTCTGGCACATGCCCAAACAGGGCAGCCAGCCAAAAACTGGCATACAGATGGAATGAGGAGGAGATGAGAAACTGAAACCAAAGTTCTTCCTTTTTCCTGTAGGGTATGCATGGGAGGGGAAGCCTCACACAGAAGCATTCAATGACTACCAAAGATTTTTCTTTGCTAGCAGAGCGCTAGAGCTGTAACAAGGAGCCTGGGAGGCTGAGCAATTACAATTCTTGGGATTGTGTACAATGCAAATTCCAGCACATACATGGGCCTCCGCCTCCAGCTAAAACCCATTACAAGATCACCATTGCCCTGAAGAGCAGGAGTGATACACACATATTATCTAGGCCGGGGTGGCAAACATTTTACATCAGGCTCTGCTTTTTATCCCTGCAATTAGCACCCGCCCCCACCCCCCACAAACCTGTCTAATGTAATCCAAGCCAATGGAAATTTCAGTTATGTTCCCATGAAAAAAAACTCTTTTGGTATGTGTAAGAAAGTAAGTCTGTAGAACATAGAAACTTCATTAACTGGTATCTAAATGTGAATATACAAACATAAAAACAGTACCATATTTCAACATTTTTAATGAGATAGATGAGCCTGAGACCCAGCAGCAGATCACCCTGCTCCCCCTCTTAGGAAATTTTACACACCCCCAGGAAAGCCCAACCCCACTTTGCACACCACTGAGCTAGGCTACTGCATGGACAAAGCAGCTGGACACCACCCTTGCATCACACTGCATCAAATGCCTGACCTAGAGATCAGAGGCAGGTGATCATTAAAGACTTGTCAGCATAAGGAAAAGCCAGTGATTATCAGCCAGAGTTTCTAGTTATCAGCCCAAATATTGGTCTCTGGATTTGTCTTACTAGTCCTATGGGCTGAATTCGGCTCTGGCATCAATGGATGCGATTCCATGGGCTTGCTTTTCCGATGCTGGTCTCACCCTCCAGTGGAATTGCTGCAGGCAAACGATCAGGTGCACTTACCCGCTCCTAACATAACTGAGGGGTTGCTGGTATTAGTGCAGCTGGTAATGGCGGCAATCACTACCGACCCATGGGTGAGCTCGAAGCTGCTGCCGTTGTGGACAAAGGTCACGTGGTCGCTGTGATGGTCAGGGGCGATCTGAAAGCCTTTGAAGCCTTGCTGCAAAAAGAGAATCAAAACAAAGGCAGGAGATGGTTAGTGCAGGTGTGTGAACTGGGGAACGGAGACAGAACTGTTCAGAAAACAGCTGTGTTATAGCAGCATTCCATGCTCCTCTCAAGTGGCTTGAGGGGGAAGAGGGAACAGCTTTAGCACAAGGTGTAGCAGCTCTCTGGAGCTCCCTGCTTCAGGCCCCAGAGGGCCGGGCAGCATTGCGGCTGTCACATTGCCTTAATGGGGACCAACCCTCCCTTCTCGTCCCGGGGTGAGAAGCTGGCAAGCTGCCCCTTGCGGTGGATCAGAAGATGGTATTTGGCACAAGCAGACTCCAGACTCCTTCAGCCTGCACAGAGGTGTCCATAATCCTGTGTGCCTTGGATCCCAGAGCAGACAGCACCCTCAGCGCACAGCATCAGGGTGCGAGAAGCTGCCCCATGTCACCTGCCAAGTCACTCAGGACAGGCCTGGGGGCTTTGGCCAGACTGCCCAAGATGTCATACCATTACCACTGAATGGCCTGACCTTCACGTCAAGATCTAACTAAACAGACAAACACCATCTTCAAGAACGTGGAAAGAACTAGCTTAGCAATACTATGGACTGGGACAGAAAGTAGCATGTGTGGAGGGGTTAGCTGGGTTTGAAAACCACAGCATTCCTCCCAGGCTCTGGCTTTTACAGGGAGTAAACCTGGCCTGTAACATTTCTATGGCAATTCAGGTCCGAGATCACCCAGAATTTAGGGGTGTTTAGATGTGAACAAACCCCTGGATCAATATTCTAGACCCAGTTTTATTAATTTCTGTTTTTAACTGTATGGACTGACTGCAAGAGGCATTTGGGGTTCACGTTTGTTTTAATTTTAGTTGCAAGAAAAAGCACCTATGGTAGGGTTACCATATTTGAACTTTCAAAAAAAGAGGGCACCCCTGTGAGGGAGTGTATCAATATCTACCAACTCACTATATATACTCTAGTACATTATTACAAGGTGAGTCGGTAGATACTAATACAGATACACCCCTCACAGGGGTGTCGTCTTTTTTTGAAAGTTCAAATATGCTAACCCTACGTCCTCTAGAAACTTGCAGGGACTCTGACTCATATGCCATCATCTGGGTGAGTCAATGCTTCAGTACCACAGATGCTTCACTTCTAGGTCAGGAGAGACCTACAGATGATCCATGTGCCATGACCCATAACTTGATACAACCCCACTCCCCCCCCGCCCCCCCGGCCCCACAGTAGAACACTTATTCCTTGGCATTAACTTCTAGGCTATGACTGAAAATAACCAGAAACACCATACAAGGCTATTTTTACACAAAGTGTACTCAAGTGATTGCTATCTGTGTCCCAAGTGACTAAGCACTGCAGACAGCTTCTAGAAGACAAACATATTTCTGTTTGCAAAGCCACGTGCTCTTACCTTGGCTCCCAGGCAGGTCTCAAAGTCCTTCTTCATTTCTGACACAGCTACTTTGTCCTGAGGCCTTTTGGGTCCACTACAGCAAGGCACAACGGTGTGGAGGTCCAGCTCTACAACCTGCTCAGCCAGAGGAACAGTACAGTTCACTAAGCTGCTGCCAAGGAATGAGCCAAGTAATGCAAGATCCATTGCTCTAAAGGGCATGGCGGTCCCAATTCAGCACTGCTCCACACCAGTTATCCCACTGAGTCACGTGTGTAAGCATCTTACTGAATCAGGGCCCTAAACTGCCTCTGGACAGCAGGAGGCCATCTGAAGGGAGTCAAGTACTCTTAGCTCCCAAAGCCGTGTCAAGGTCCCGTTTTTGAAAGCGGCAAACACACAGGAGCCTTCGTCTCGGCCACTTGCAAAATAGTGCCAATGAGATACCTGTTCACTTTTGAAAACAGAGCTGAGATGGATTGAAAATTTTACCCCCACAATCAACACAAACCCTTTTGATAGAACCAGAAAGCATTCTGGGCAAAACCAGAAAAGGGGAACCAACGAGACGACACAAGCAGCCTCCTCTTCACCATTACGATAGCTGGTTTATAGATGAAGGTGAGCAATGAGAGAAAACGTACAAGATTTGAGAGAGCATCAAACCCCTTTAATCTTGCCTTGGTTGTTAATTATTAAGAAAGGTTTGGGGCATGTTCTGTCCTCATTTAAATCCATACCACCCTATTATAAGTCAACTGGGTTGAGATTGCTGGACGCAGACTAAGACCCTTCATTTCCCTCAGGTGTTGTGTGTGGTCTGCTGTCACCAAATGAGGCTGCCTCAGATTCTGGCCTACATAGCCATGGAAAGTACTGTCAAGTATGGGACTCCAGTGGGTGCTTTGGGAATGGGATTACACAAACCAGAGTTGTGGTGGTGTTTTTTTTGGCTTCCTGTGTGAAAATTTCTCTTTTAAAAATATGAAACAGAGAACAATAAAAATGAATAATGAGCGGAGAGCAATGGGGCGTACATGTAGGAGAGAAATAAATAAAGGAAGGTACAAGATGTAATGAAGATCAGGTCTCACCTGGGTAAAATCTGGATCCTGCGAGGAATTAGTGAAATCTCTAAACATCCCCACAGCCACGAGATAGCTCTTTATGCGCTTAACTTTTTCTTCATCACGACCTAAAGAGAAATCCAAAAATAGCTAAATAAGAACCAGCCCAGACAAAGGAACTGGGGCATTTTAAGTATGCAGAACAGGGCACTGAATGGGTTAGACTGTATCGTCATCATCATCATCATGTTTAACTAGAAAAGCAGGAAGAGAACAGTCACTGGACCTTTGACGATGTCAATCCCAGTTAATTGGGACTGTTAGTTGCATCCCAAGGTGGGACTTGAACTCTTGACAAGAAATTTTCATATGCAGGAGTTCTTAAGGGCTCAATCCTGAGACACAGTAGCTCATATGTAGTGTGTAATATGGACTCTTTGCAGAGCCCAAGGTTAAGATTTGGGAGGGTGCTAAGACCAAATTCATGACACCAGGGTTCTGATTCTGATCTCTCTCATACCAGTAAGATTCAGGAATTATGGTCAATGGAGTCACTCCAGAGTCAGGCCCTGAACCACTAACTGTCAGAGCTCAGCTTTCTACCCTGGATCTTTGCGTTCCAGTCTCTCTTTGCACATACCCGTCTGGATCAGGTAGCTGATGCTGACTTCATCGACAGGGAAGAAGGCTGCAGTCGCTCCATATTCTGGGCACATATTGGCAATGGTGGCTCGATCAGCAATTGACAGCTGGGCTACGCCAGGCCCCAAGAATTCCACAAACTTACCCACTACGCCAACCTGGCGAAGATGCTGCAACACATGAACCAACAAAAGTACTCAAGGCCACGTCTCACCGTCAGACACCTGCCTGCCTATGTCATTCGCACTAGCAACGGCTCAGCAAAGCTCCCTCAAAGCCCGGGGCCATCTGGAATCAGGGTTTTGTTTGGTGTGTAACACAGCAACAGAATTCAATGCCAGACGTGGCCTACCTATGTGATTCTGTTACCACTGCAGGCCATGGCAAAAAACCCCTATCGGTCTCAATGGGAGTAGGCGTGGCTCCCAAACTGGCCCACGACAACAAAGATTGTAAGAGCTCTCCCAGTTCCAGCTCTTCCTGTCCCGTCGAGTCAGATCGGCGCTGGGGAGCAGGATTGGATGGGAATCCATCACCTGAAGTGAGGCCGGTCAGCAGGCCAGAGAGGAGGAGTGCAGAGCCAGCGCAGCCCTGGCCCAGCCTGGTTGGATCTCAAGAGGATGAAATCAAACTGACAGCCCCAGAGACCAGGCTGCGGTACACAGTGCGCTAAGATTACACCATGCGCACGAATGCCACGCTGTTGCCCATGACAAGAGATTCCCCCCCAGCCATGATAAAGTGGCACAGGGGGTTGTTACCTTGGTAACAGTGAGCACGATGTCTGTGGATGTGACAAGGGGGAGAGGATTTCCCACCAGCTTGTAGCCAATCACTTCAGGAAGCACCATGCTGATTGGCTGGCCCAGCATCACTGCTTCGGCTTCAATGCCGCCAACACCTGAATCCCATCGGCATGACAAAAGCAGAGCGGGATGTTTTAGTTTAGATGAGGCAAGTGCTGAAAGATGCTGCAAATTAACTAAGTGGTGAAATAGCAACACTACAAAATAAGGGGGAAGGGGGACACCAGACAGCAGGGTTGGATTGGGGTGCTACTAGGAGATATTACTTAGATGGTCCCTGTCACACTGTCTCAAGCTTTCGTTTACAAAGTGTTTCTAGCTTTAGGAGCTCACTTTTATTTGGCAACTGAACTATGTTTAAACACAGCTGAATTAATGACAAGGGGCTGGCCAGGCCTGCCAAAGAGCATAGACTGGAGGGCAAAGAGGGGAGTTGCCCTGGAGCCCAGCCATCCAAAGGGGCCCAGGGTTCCCATCCACTGTCACTGCTGCCATTCCAGTGACTGGACTCCAGCACTTTTAAAACTGTACAGGAGCATCACTCTGTGTGGGGTTCTGAGGGCTGGCGTGGGGCCAGCACCGCAATTTGGGCAGCACTGAGGGCTGGACGCCTAGCTCTGCTCCTTCCAGGGGCATGAAACCACCCACACACACAGCTTTCAGCTAACTGGGGCTGGATGAGCAATGCAGACCAGGACAGGTTGTGCTTAACACTGTGTTAGCTGGTCCTGAGTAAATGCTGGTAGGAGAAGAATTTGCCCTGAACACAGCTGAGCCTTTCCCGCAACCCACTGCATTACACACTGTATAAACGCAAAACAAAAAGGTGGCCCCAGCCTCAAACAGCTTCCAATCAAAGTACAGGCAGATGGGGGAGTACCAGGAAACAACTCAACAATATTAGTGACAAACGCTGATCACAGCCCACCAGCACCCTGACCACTGTCAAGTTATTGGGCAGTTGGTAGCAGTTTCCTTGTGAAGATGAGGCCATGGGTACAAACAATATTCCCAATATCATAATTATCATTTGCATTAAGCTAACACTAGAAATCCCAGGCACAGACCAGGTCCTGTAAAAACCACAGAATAGGCCCCAGACCCCAAAGAAGGTCTGATCCCAGTAACATGAGCTGATGCATTCCTATACTACCAAGGCTGTAGATGCAAACATCCCTTATGTGGTGTGTATTCTGTAGTGCTCTGTAAAGAAGATACAAATATTTTGATTTACACTCAGAGGCCGTGTCTACACATGCCCCAAACTTCGAAATGGCCACGCAAATGGCCATTTCGAAGTTTACTAATGAAGCGCTGAAATGCATATTCAGCGCTTCATTAGCATGCAGGCGGCAGCAGCGCTTTGAAATTGACGCTCCTTGCCGCCGCGCGGCGCGTCCAGACGGGGCTCCTGTTCGAAAGGACCTCGCCTACTTCGAAGTCCCCTTATCCCCATGAGCTCATTTGCGTGGCCATTTCAAAGTCTGGGGCACGTGTAGACGTAGCCAGAGAGACTGAAAAGTTTGTGTGTGTCCCTGTAAGTGATCAGCATTCTTGTATGCTCTTTGAGAACAGAGCACTTTGTTCTGTGTTTGTACAGAGCCTAGAAGAGTGATTGATGAATCCTGGTTAAGGAAGGGACTCACAGGTGTTTTCAAAATACATATGAAATATCACTGCTGCATTCCCCAGGCTTTCTTCATACTAAGTATATAGCTGACTACAAAATACTTCAGTTGGGCTACCTACTTATACAGATAACATTTCAAAGCTTCCATTTCCTATCATTGGTTAGGAACTTATTTTTGTAGCTAACTCTTGCAAACATTTTCATTATTACTGTTCACACAAAGAGCATTCTGGTACAGAATACTGGCAAAGGCTGAGCTAACCTTGTCTGGATGTATTTCCTCCTCTTGACATATTTCATCCCCACTCACCAGTTCTGGCTGTGAATGAGTCTTTGATCCAGCGCTATGTTTATAGTTACTGTCACAGGGCAAACATGCCCAAGTGATTTTAGGGTTTTGAGTCTCATTGAAAGCCAGTGAAACTTTCAATGGGACTAGAGCTCCCCTTTGAAAACGTTACTCTTCTTTCTTCGCCCCACACCACTACTGAAGGTTTTAAATTTAATATTTAAAAATAAAAGCACCAACAAATCTTTCATGACCTGACACGTGACTGTAATGTGGTTTATTGTGCAAATGTGAAGTGTGCCCTCTTGTATGCATGTGAGAGCTGGTGTGCTAAAAGTCTTCAAATCACAAGCTACAGACATGCATAAACAGATGCCTGAGGTACATCCTTCACATCCAATGGCAAGACTTGGGCACAAGCAAGGAGCTTTGGAACAGAGCACAACAAGAACCACTTGACATTGAAATAACGAGAAGAAAGTGGGGATGGCTAGGCCACACTCTCAGAAAACCATCATCCAGCATCGTTCATCAAACTCTTGTATGGAACCCGCAAGGAAAACACAGAAGAGGAAGACAAACAATGTGGAGAAAATCTGAGATCAAAGGACAACAACTGGGGTTCTTCTGGGGTCAGACAGAAGTTTTGTCCTGGGACAGACTGAAATGGAGATTTGCTGATGACCTCTGCTCCACCTGGAGTACCAGGTTTAAGTCAAGTAAGTCATTGTTCTTACAATCATTGGGTCTGGAATAGGAGATTAGGTTACAAAATCATCTGAACTGGACAGACACAAAAGAGGGAGTTTGTACTGAACCAGTTATTTTAGTTTAGATGTGGATTGAGAGGAACCTAAGCTATAACCTAACCTATGAGTTCACAAACCTTTAGTGTACTTACCCCAGCCCAGCACTCCCAGACCATCAATCATTGTAGTGTGCGAATCAGTGCCTACCAGGCTGTCGGGATAATAGTACCCATTCTGATCAAACACCACTCTCGCCAAGTATTCTAAGTTCACTTGGTGGACAATCCCTGAGCCAGGAGGAATAATTCTCATGTTGTGGAAAGCTTGGGAGCCCCACTGAAACAGTGAATAAGAGATCCAAATATTAAATATGCAGCAAAAGTGATGACTAAGCCTATCTTGGTACAGGTTGAGCCTCTCTAGTCTGGTACCTTCGGGACCTGACGGGTGCCGAACGATAGTATTTACCATGCTACAGGGAGTCATTATTGTCTAGCACACTTCCACTGCTTACTTGGCTCTTAGAAGACATTCGGGGTAAATTAGAGCTAAATAACAGCACAGAACACCGAAAGCCAGGACTGGTGGCTCTAATGAAACTTCACAGGACTGCAGGACACTTGGCCACACCCATGGTAAGTGGACATCCGGCTAAAATCATGTTGGATTTTGGATGTTGCTGACTAGAGAGGTATAGCTTGTACACATAAAGAAAACAAACTCTTCCCATACCTTTAAGAACTCAAATCTTTCTTTGTTTCTTTCAAACTCTAGCTCCTGATTCTTCTGCAAACTGTCTGGCCTGCAAGTGACATAAACAAACCACAGAGCGACAAGTTTCCAACTGAATTTAGAGTGGGGACTGACGTGCGCGTTCAGTGGAAAAGCACTTGTATCTCCTGATGCTGATGATTTTCATATCTTTCAAGCAACTGTGGAAGTGAACTACAAGCAGACAATGACAGGGTTTACCAAGTTTTTAGAATAACACCTATTATTTGGCTCACATGTTAGCCCCATGCAGAATGCAGACATTAAATTTTCAATTTGCTACTCTAGTCTACATCTTAAAGCAATGGACAAGTTTTCAAATGCTAAATTATATACAAGTAACATAGCAGTAAAGGAAGTTGGGACATCACCAGCCCACAACTGTGGCTGATCATATGGTAATCCTGATCTAGAATACACAGTGCAGTTCAATCCTGTACTTCTAAAAATACATGAAGCATAAACATAAAATCCCTAAAAAGGGCTTCTTTCTGCAGCATGGAAACAGTGGAAACCTACAAGTGACACATGTTCTATGCTGCAGATAAGACAACTTATCCCTCTCCCATGCACCTCTGCCAGTCTGACCCTGGGAAAATGCCTTCCCCACCCCAAAGATGAGATCCAGAGCATGTGGACAAGCTCTGCCACTTGGGAAAGGAGTCTGTGTTGTAACTCAGAGCCCTCCCCAACTAGTGTCTCATCTCAGATTGTTACAGAGGAAAAGAGTAGTCTAAGGAAGACCTGACGGAGATCTATAATAGATATGGAGAAAGTAAATAAGGAATGCCTGGCCAGAAGACACTGTGAAGACCAGGACTTTATTGGGGTTCCAAAAAAACTAGAAAAATTCATGGAGGTTAGGTCCATCGATGGCTACTAGCCAGGCTAGTAGGAATGGAGTCCCTAGCCACTGTTTGTCAGAGGCTGGAAATGGATGACAGGAGAGGGATCACTTGATGATTACCTGGTTTGTTCATTCCCCTCCGGGCACTTGGCATTGGACAGTGGCTAGATGGACCTTTGGTCAGATCCACTGTGGCTATTCTTAGGTTCATGTAGCACCCTCATGTCCACTGTGAAAGAGCTAACCAGCAATCACAGCTGGTCAGCCATTTTTTTTTTTTGGTGAGACATTTGTCCATCTGAAATGGGATTTGCTCAAAAATTATTTGTGAAAAGCTATTTTGCACTGAAAATATTTGTGCTTTTGTAAAAAACCACCACCACAATGTTTCTGCTTTTCAATTAAATTCATTAAAATGAAATTTTTCATTGTCACAATTTCCCCCAACCAGCTCTCATAATAAAAAGAGATTCAAATTAAATGGAACAGTATATTCCTAGTTTAAACACATAAGCAACCACTTGTATATATACTTGAGACCACTATTTCCGACATTTAATTACAAACTGAAATCCATTCCTGAACTTTTCTAAGTGAAATTTTAAGAATGCAATTTAAGTTAACAAGCAGCCGACTTCAGACAAATGATCCCAGTCAAGATCTAGGAAAAAGAACATTAGACAAACTGCTGAGCTTTTCAGTTAGCTGTGCCATTCCAACAGAGGTTGGCATTCATATGGATTTTGAGATTTAAGAAAACCTTCTTGCCTAAGAGTCACCTGAAGGGGATGTTTTAAATAAAATACCAAAGAAAATCTACCCAGAGATTTATTTCTACAAACAGGATCAAATATTGTTTAAAAAACAGGGAAAAAAAAAAACATTCTGGCTATGTCTACACTAGCCCCAAACTTCGAAACGGCCATGCAAATGGCCATTTCAAAGTTTACTAACGAAGCGCTGAAATACATATTCAGCGCCTCATTAGCATGCGGGTGGCCACGGCACTTCAAAATTGATGCGCCTCGCCGCCGCGCGTCTCGTCCGGACGGGGCTCCTTTTCGAAAGGACTCTGCCTACTTCGAAGTCCCCTTATTCCTATCAGCAGATGGGAATAAGGGGACTTCGAAGTAGGCGGGGTCCTTTCGAAAAGGAGCCCCATCTGAACGAGCCGCGCGGCAGCGAGCCGTGTCAATTTCGAAGTGCCGCGGCCGCCCGCATGCTAATCAGGCGCTGAATATGTATTTCAGCACTTCATTAGTAAACTTTGAAATGACCATTTGCATGGCCATTTCGAAGTTTGGGGCTAGTGTAGACACAGCCTCTGAGATGGGAAAGTAGTTGGGGAGGGCTCTGAGTTACAACACAGACTCTTTTCCCAAGTGGCAGAGCTTGTTCACATGCTCTGGATCTGACTGACTGCCATCTTTGGGCTGGGGAAGGCATTTTCCCAAGGTCAGACTGGCAGAGGTGCCTGGGAGAGGGGTGAGTTGCCTTAGGACATGGTTACTTGTAGGTTTAAACTAGGGTAAATGGTGCACTCTCTGTAACATGAAGAACTTCAATAACTCAGCCAGAGGTTTGGGGCCTAACGCAGGAGAGGGTGGGTGAAGTTCTGTGGTGTGGAATGTGCTGCAGCTCAGACTAGGTGGTCACAATGGTCCCCTCTGACCTTAAGGTCCACATCTGCTCTGATTCTTATATTCCTCTTTTTTGTGTTGTTTTCATTTAAGTGGACAATTGCAATATTTATTGCCCACAGAGGGTCACACATATGGAATAAGTTACTTTGTAAGGCAACCAGAGGACAATGAACAGGAGGAGGAGTTTGGAAAACAAAAGAGAATTGAGAGATGACATGAGAAAGTAGGACAATGTGCAGGATGGCAGGAAGGTTTCTAAGATCTGGATGCCACTATGATGAGTTCTGTGCAGATGGACCTTCTGGTTTCAGTGAGGACTTGGAGAGAGGCAAAGGAGTTCACCAAAGACTGCCTGTTCCTTCTTTTCCCCTCCATAAAGCCAATGCTTTATGTTTTAACACTAAGGCTGAAACAAGCGAAGAACCCCATTTTTAGAGTTGTACCAACACAGCCCAGTGTAGTGAACAGTCTGACTTAATCAGTCTTTAGCCTCTGTAATACCAGGGGCCAACGCATCAGTTTGCATACCTCAGTGTTGCTCCACTGACTTCAGTGGCCTCTGCTAATTAGCTCCAACTGGCTGTGGCTTCCTAACAACCCTGGGACATAAGATCTGCTTTATTTCCTTACCTCCTGTTAAAATCCACTTGGATGGAATGATCAATGACCAGATCAGCAGGACAGATGGGATTAATTTTTTCAGGATCTCCACCCAGTTTCTTCACAGCATCACGCATTGCAGCAAAGTCAACCACTGCAGGTACTCCGCTGAAAGGAGAGAATTACGCAAACTGAGGTGATTTAAAAGCCAGAACCCAGGTCCTCAGGTGCAGCATAGCCAGATGACGCCACACTGACCGGCAGATTCTGCCTTGGAAGCCAACAATGGACCCACCACTCCATTGCAGCGGGACACAAAAACAGTGGGGAGGAAAGAACAAAGCCACATTTGGAACCATCACTGCAGAACACTTGGTTGGGAACTCATCAGATGGCAATGGGTGGGTGGTTGCATAATTAAGGCACTGGACGGAGACACAAGAGCTCTAGATGTATTTTTTGTGTGACCCTGGGTGTTACTCTTCCTTGCTCTGTGCTGTAAATGGGGATAATTACCTCCTAACGCCAGACTTTTGGGGCAGGGACTCAGTGTATGTACAGTGCCTGTCCCAACAGGGCTCGGGTCAACGTCCGGCCTTCTCAGAACTAACAGATTAGCAATCATGATAGCAGTCAGACCTTGGCCTGAGTCCTGAGGACTTGTGATTAAGAAAAACCATCATCAGCTATTGACTTACAAGCTACACAAAACTGACACAGAATCCATGGAAGTGGGTATGACTGTGGAACCCCTGTGGGACATCCGGGGAGCACTGAAAGGAAGAACAAAGCCACCCTCACCCAATTTTGCCAAGTTCTAGAACTTACCAGGTACTCCCAAACTGACTACCCACATGCTTCACACTCCACAGCTATCTCTGGGAGGCAGTTAGCCAGAAGTGACATTTTCACCTCTGGTGGTGACCCTGCATTGCTGTCCTACCGGCCTTGTTGGTTCAATAATTAACGTGGCAACAAACACCATGCCTTCCTCTGGGTTTGCTTACAGAAGTGCATTTCACCAGAGCATCTGGAACCACTTCACATTAGTCAAGGCCTCCCGTACCCTACCGAAATAGGTTAAGGGTAGTTTTCCAGGCGGACAGACTGAGACACAATGGGTTAAGTGCTTTAGTTCAAGGCCACATCACTAGTTGAGATTAGAAACCAAGAATTCTGGCAGTCAGAAGTACGTTCTAATCATGAGACCATAACTTTCCATGTTTGCTTTTGCTGAGCAGATGGGAAGCTTGCGGCCCTACACAGATGGAACATTTTGGCATTTCCCAGATGGTTACCCTAACCATCAGGGGCAATTTTTGTAGCACTCAGCACTTTACTTCTAGACAGTTACTTTTGGGGAAACATCCCCCCATAACAAAATATGTAATTCTGCAGGGTGCTGAGTGCACATAGCACCCAGCGATGTGGTCCTGGGCAGTCAGGCCCATTTAGGATTAGATTGACAGTGTGTCTACATAGACAAGTTATTTCAGAATAAGAGCCGCTAATCGGACGTAACTTTGTGAGCATCTAAACAATGCAAACGTTGCTTTGAAATAATTTCGAAAAAGCAGACAGCTTATTTCAAATTTAGTAAACCTCATTTTATGAGGAATAGCACCTGTTCCAAACTAGATATTTCATAATCAGGGCTATGTCAAAATAAATTATTCCAGAGTAGCTTATTCTGAAATAAGGCTGCTGTGCAGACATAGTATTTCAGATTAGAGCCCTAAGCCGACATAGGCTCTATTGTGTGTAGACACACTGTTTTGGAATAAGTTTTGCTTATTTTGGGGTTCCAGTAGAGTTGGCATCTTGTTCCAGAAAGTTTATTTTGGAATAACAGCTCTGAAATAAGCTATTCTGGAAGAACTCTGTAGTGTAGCCACACCCTGAGTGGGCTTCCTGAAATATCAATCCAGAGGACAAGCTGTTTTAGTGTTCCAAGAGCAACAAGTGAGGATGTGAAGATGTTCTTTGCTGGAAGGAACTAAAAATAGTCAGCCTATAATGTTACAGAACAGTTGTGTGTATGAAAAATAGTGCAGATTATTAAATACAACAGACTCAACACAGGGAACTGGATCAGAATTTTCTTCTTCACCCTCCTTAGTATTTGCAGGCAGATAAAACTCAAACCCACACTACCCACATTATATTATAGCACTGATCAAAGAAAATACACATCTGAACTGAGTGAGTGTGATGTGCAATGGATCACGTCAATTACCCCAAGCGTTATGTACATACAAGAGAGAAGCTGATACTCTGAGGTAACTGCATTACCTGTTGCTACATGGGGGCGGGGGCGTGACACCAGCATACATTCATTTAAATAGCCGAAGCGTTCAAGGTGATGTGGGCCAGTGAACTCGAAAACACATAGGGCTGAACATCAGGAACCCTCAACATTCTAGCCCTCAAATGAGCAATTTACTCACTATGGGGCCCTGTGCCAAGAGGCAGATTTTTCCCTGCAGCTCAGCTCCCATTAGGCACCTGTGCAAGGGCGTCTCTTTTCAAGGAAGTTCAGCATTCTGCAGCTCCCCGTTTGACACGAATGGCAAGATCTTAGAAGAGAGCAGCAGCTACCACAGGTGATGTATGAGGGGTGCACATGGGGCCACATGCACCTCGCAGCATCACTCACCCCTTGCACTCACCATCAGCATCATGCCACTTCCGATGTGAGCAGGTGCAGTCCCGCCTCTCCCCCAGAGTGGCGCGACCCCAAACCCGTGCAAGCTTCCTAGCTTGTGCTACTCCTAGACCGTACCACTCTGGGAGGAGGGGGGCTGCACCCTGCACTCATCTGAAGTGGCACTCCATGGCAAGAGGTGGGCGGGGACAGAGCGGGGGCAGAGAATGGGTGGAGCTTGTGTGGGAGGAGAGGGGCAAAACACAAGCATGACTGAGCCGGCAGTCCCGGTAGTGCATTCGGGAGGGTTGCAGGCAGTATGCCATCTGCTAGGGTGAGAAATCGAACCACTCTATCATCCAGTAACGAGCAGAAACACCCAGGCTGTGCTGCATTGCCTCCTATCTCCTGGGTCCAAGGTTCAATGGGCAGTGGCCTTTGGATGGACTATTTTAAAAATGACCACTGTTTGCTTAAAGGAGCTCTGTCAATTTGACAGCCAGTATGGTTAGAATAATGTGGCACCGCCTCCATCCTCCATTCCCCTCTGCTTTGCCCATGCCAGTGGTTGGGGATTCAATATCCCATTTGCCTAGCTTCTGAAAGCTTTCGACTCACGTTAAATCCTGTAGAATAACTCGGGCTGGGCTAAATGGCACTTCAACATTCTTGTGCTGCACCACCTTCCAGTTGAGGATATTTTCAACATCTTCCTTCTTGACTAGAAACTCATCACAGTTACGGATGGCTGCCTCCAGGAGCACCCTGATCGAAAACGGCAAACGTCCTGGGGAAAGAGACAGAAAGCAGCTTGGTTTTCACTTTAATGTGAAGTTTCCAGATAGCTAGGCATGGCTGTGGCCAGTCACCTTTTGGGGAACGAAGCGCTGGCTTTGCTGAAGTCACTGACTAGAGCGGTTGTGGAGTTTCCACCAGTGGTATATTTAAGAACAGGTTAGATAAATATCTAACAGGGATGACACAGATGGCACTTGGTCCTGCCGGGTGGACAGAAGACTGGATTTGATGACCTCTTGAGGTCTCTTCTACTTCTAGTATTCTATAATTCTTTGACACTATAATGGAGCCAGGATTTTACATATCATCTTTGTGGGTGCATACATCTTGTAACCACACACTCCTATCATGTCTCTCACATTATCAAGGCAGCATGGACAAAACTTGCCCTACCACTGATTTGGCTAGGCCTTCCTTCCCAGTACGGGAATCACACCCTGCTCAGACGAAGCACTTAATGACCATACAAAATGACCAAAGTGCAGGCTAGAAAAAATAACATCACCATAAGAGAAAATCAAATAAGGCTAGATGCTAATATGCAAAACACACTGTTAGAAACTGATCTTCAAGGACTGGCTTTGCAATTTGTACCCACGTTTCTGTGCCAATCAACCAAATACCACCCAGAACTTCCAGATCGTCCCACAGTTTCTTTCAATGCCCACAGAGTAGACAGAAATGGAGTAGATGCAGGTCTCAGACAGCTTCCTCTGAATGTCGCCAACATACCATATCTCGCATCGCCCAGTTTGTACAGATTGAAGAACTTCTTCACAGGCTGGCTGGGGTCTAGAGGCTCCACTACGCATGCAAACGGGTTGCTCATGGTTAAAGCCCCTGTGAGACACTGAAAACACAAAAGAAAGTCTTATGAGCTGCCCCAGAGGAAATTCTATAGCAGGTGGTGCGTATAGTTCACAATATACATTAAAACACACACACATTTCTCCTGTGACTCCTCTGCCATCGTTACCACAGGAGCGATCAGAAGATTATAAACAAGCCCAGCCTACATTCACAGGACTCAGATGCCGCCATGTAAAGCATTGCATTGCTATGTCTACAGTAGCCCCAAACTTCGAAATGGCCATGCAAATGGCCATTTCCAAGTTTACTAATGAAGCGCTGAAATACATATTCAGCGCCTCATTAGCATGCGGGCGGCTGCAGCACTTCGAAATTGATGCGGCTCGCCGCCGCGCGGCTCGTCTAGACAGGGCTCCTTTTCGAAAAGAACCCACCTACTTCGAAGTCCCCCTATTCCCATCTGCTCATAGGAATAAGAGGACTTCGAAGTAGGCGGGGTCCTTCCGAAAAGGAGCCCTATCTGGACGAGCCGCGCAGCGGCGAGTCGCGTCAATTTCGAAGTGCCGTGGCCGCCCGCATGCTAATGAGGCACTGAATATGCATTTCAGCGCTTCATTAGTAAACTTGGAAATGGCCATTTGGATGGCCATTTCGAAGTTTGGGGCTAGTGTAGACATAGCCCATGAGTTATAATTTTTACATGGTGACTATTGAGGCAGCCAGTGCCTTTCCAGACGGCTAATCACACAGAGGTTGCCGAGACAATTGTTCAATAAAGCTGCCCAAGAATGAATGGACAGGTACCCCTACGTAGCTCACAAACAAAACCTTTGTACAATAAACCCTCGATTTAATGGACGAATGGGGGGAAGGGGTGTCCATTAATGCCAAAAGTCTGTTATAGCCGAATGGTTCTACTGTATGATGATGCCCTGACCTTCCCAGCCCATCACTCACTCCTGTCCTCTTCCCCCTCCTTTCCTTCCCCCTCCAGCCCCATTCTTCACCTCACACCTCCCTCTCCCCCTCCCAATTACCAGAACAGGTGCTGAACGCCTGCCTTGCTCCTTCCACCTCTTGCAGCTCTCAGTGCTGCAGCTCCTCCAGCTCCTGGCTCCAAGCCACCTGCATGAAGGTAGAGCGTGGCCACCCCCAGCCTGCCAGCAGGCAGCAGCCCCTGACAGCATGGCCACTGCTAAGCACCATTGCAGGCGGCAGTGCTCAGGGCTGACATGCTCCACACACACTGGGCTGGGGGAAGAGAGCTCCTGCACCCTGCCTCAGCCCCCGCCAGCTCCTCTGGCCACGGTGGCTCCAGCCGCTGCGGCAGCCCCTCCAGCCTCGGCAGCGACTCTGGCGAGTCTCTGGCACTTATTTGGGAGCGGTGGCAGATAGTGTCTGTCATTTCTGAAGTCTGTCATTTCAGGGTCTGTACCGAGGGTTTACTGTACCGAGCCAGACAGCACCTACTGAAAGGACAAATCCCCATGCTTGGTGTTCAGAGGTGTTACGCACTCACATCTCTGACCAACTTTAATAGGAGCCTGGGGCATTTCCCTCCTGGAGGGCAGGGGAGAGAATTAAAAATCTGGGCAGAGCATGAAGAGTTTTTCCCTTTAACACCCACCACCAGTGGGGATTTTGGTCTATTATGCTGGCCTAATCTAGGGGCGAGCAAAGTTTTCATTCAGGCCCACTTTTCATCGTTCAATTAGCAGTGCCCCCCCACCCAACCTGCCTAATGTAATCCAAACCGACAGAACTTTTGGTTATATTCATGGGGAAAAAAGAAAACCAACAACTTTGAGCATGTGTAAGAAAATAAGTATGCAGAATGTAAAAACCTTATTAATCGGATTGTAAATACTGCAGTCCCTCGAGTTACATGAGGGCTGTGCTCCCATGCACCCTGACATCATTTGAATTTCGCATAAATCCGGAGGGGGGGAGCTTTTTCCCCTCAGTGGAACGCACGTTCTGCAGCCAGGGAACTAGCAGGAGCACCTGGAGCTTTTGTCGAAAGCTAAGTCCTGGGGTTGGCGGCGGGGGAGGACTGAGCCTAGGGGTGGGTTGGGGCCGTGGGAGGGGAGCAGGGTGTTAAGCCTGGGGTGACCTAGTGCTGCAGTGGAGGCAGGGAGTGGAGTCGAGTCAGAGCCGCACTCAAGAGGGGTCGGTGAGCCAGACCTGTGCTTGGGGCGGGGGGAGCAGGGAGCCAGAGCTATGCACGGCCAGTGGGGTGGAGCGGGATTTTGAGTTGTGCTTAACTCGCATTTTGAGGATTTACTGTACATAAAAACAGTAACATAGTTCAACATTTCTAAGGAGCTGGATGAGCCTGAGAACCAGCAGCAGATCGTGCTGCTCCCCGCTTTACAACACTTCACCCCTGCCAACGCCTCCCTGGAGGGGACCCATCCGCCACTTTGCACAGCCCTGGCCTAACACATGCAGCATTTGATTGGGATTTAGAAGCCCTGGATCCTGTTCCCAGCTCTGCCTGCTGGGTGACCTAAGGAGGTAAGTTATTGTCCCGCTGTTTGCCTCAGTTTACCGCTCTACAAGACAATGACAATGATACTCAATTCCTTTGTACAGCACAAACTAATATCAATTATTAATACCATTATAACAACAACGAGGCCATGTTGTGCACACCTCAATCACAGTAACGAAATTACTATCCAAACAGTCCAACTGATGGCACTGTGACTACCCTACTTTGTAATGGGCTCTCACTCTTTCCCATGGTGTTTTCAGACTATTTAGACATCACCTCATCAGACTATTCAGTCACACCTCATTCAACTTTAATGCTGCTAATTAAAACTAAGTATGTGGGTGGGGAGCCAAGGCGCAGAGGGCTTTTAGTTTGGTTAGTGATGTGGAAAGGCTTGTGAAGTCAATGATTTATGAGTACAGGGAACTGCAAATAGATACGATGGCAGGAGACAAGTATGTGAGCAGGCAAGAGGAGCCAGATGAGAGACTGCAGTGTTTGCTAAGAGTAACATTGCACTTTGCATTTATGCAGAAAGGAGAGACAATGAAAAAAACCCACAACTCACTACACTGCACACTTTCACCTCTGGGAATGCACACAAGAGGCTTCGTATTAAGGCAAATTAATTAAGTATTAACACTCTGTACCTTGCACGCACAAAAATATTACGTATAAAAATATCAAGTCCATGCTAATTGCAATTGCTGCATAAATGGAGTTATCCTCATGTTTTCATAACATCAGAACAGGGACAGCAGAACTCCCCTTAAGACACCAACCACAGGTTTTAACTGGGATTCCTCAAGTGAAGTGGGCTCTCCCTCTCCCACTTTTCCCTCCCCCACCAAATATGATTTGGATTATCTTTGTGTTACTTTACTAAGTGATTGTTCTTCCTAACCTTGCAGCTACGAACCACTGTCACAGCAATTTAATGACAGCAGCATCCCTGGGGTTTTGTTCTTTGAACAGCTTAAACCATTGGGGTTTTCTCTCTCTCTCACTCTCCATTTCTTTGCGTCTCCAGGGTTGAGCATGACCACAAGAGAACATATCATCTTCCCTGCTATTCTCACCAGTCATGCTCATGGATGAATTTCACACCTTCTTCTCAGCTCAGACCTCTGTTTCATGCACACTTAATTTTTGCGACATGATTTAGTGCAGCAGGAGAGACAGTACGCAGGGATGTTTCCTGACAGATAAAGCAAGTGATCATTGCTCTGCAGTGACCATAACTCTATTTTCACAGTCCTCATTTGCCTCACTCTCTTCTAGCGTCAGTTTCAGCTATAACAGCCAGTCATATGCCTGCGTCAGTCATGCTGGTTATTACCTATGCATGGTGGGCTATAAACCATGTGATGCTGGCACAAAGTTCAAGCCAATCATCCACAGAAGCTTCAATGGCAAGACAATGCCAGCAGGCCATGAGTCTGCACAGATTTGTGAAAACAACACAAAGTCCTGTGGCACCTTAAAGACAAACAGATATATTGGAACATAAACTTATTTATTAATCTATAAGGTGCCACAGGACTTCTCGCTGTTTTTGCAGATACAGACTAACACAGCTACCCCTCTGATACTTGTCACAGATTTGTAAGTAATAAAATGCTCTGGATGCAGATCACCTTTCTACCACAGTGGAGTGTTTATTACTACTTTGCCTGCTTTGAAATGGGAACATAAAAGGATCAGCATGCCATGGAGCTGGAATTCACGGCCTTCCAAGATTCATGCCATATGGAAAGTCAAAAGCATGTCACTGCAGGTCATGTCCATGCTCAGCAGTGCTCCTGACATTTTCAATGAACTGCAAGACTCACAGCTGATAACACACTGACCAAATCATTTGCGCTTTCATCCAACCATCTCAAAGTGGTCTGCAAATTTAAAATGAGAGTATATCCCAGATAGCGGCTTTTCAAAAAACAAAACCAAAGCATGCGATTCTGTGTTCATCAGCTGCCAGGAACTCCAGATCAAGTTGCTCATTTTGCAAATAAAGAGGTTTTCTAGCTCCCAGTGCTGTAAACCGAGTCAAGCTGGAGTCCTTCTAGTTTATGCAGCACCACCACCAGCACCCAGATTCTGTGGGTTAAACTCCACATCAGCTAAACAAGACTGGCTAGGGTAATGCAAACTGCTGGTGCTGATGGTCCCACATTATATTCTGTGTGGATAAAACCATTTCACACAGGGGTAATTGACCAAAACCAGGTAAATGATTCTGTGAATGATCAACACAAAAGAGCAGAATCCAGCCAGCTCACTCTGCAAACATCAGTAAAAAAATTGCTTTTTACGTTTTGTGTCAACAGATAGGACGCTAAATACCAACAGGGAGCAAATCCGATGATTAAGAAAGATGACAATTTTTGCATTGTATAGGGATCATAGCAAAACCTAGATCCAAGCCACAGGATCAAAAGTAAAGGGTGGGGGAGGGGGATGGGATGGGATGGGACGGGACTGAAAAGCCCTAAGATATTCTTGCTCCATCTCCCCCAGCACGCTCCTTCTCCTCAAAAATCCACACTCCATTTCGTTCAGTGCCTGGACAAGCAAACAGTGTTTGCCAGATGCCTAATCTCTGAAGTTCACATGCAAGAAGAATCAGATCAAAATTTTTGTAACTTTCCCCAGAGAGTACATGAAAGAAGTGGGAAAGCAAGTCTGAAATACCCCCTACTCCATCCTTGAAGCATAGTGGGATGGAGAAAAGTAGGGCCTGGACCATACAAGGGCAGTGGGGGCAGAGTACATTTGCCATGAAAAGGGATGTTTGTTAATATCACTTTTCATGGGCCACCCAGCTAGCTAGCAAGCCTGGTGTTGTGAAAAGTGGTATTTGCAACCATACAACTATAAGTTATCACAGTAGTAGGTCTAGTAATCAGCAAGTCTGATAAGAAAAGGCAACAAACAGCAACAAAAAACAAGAATGCACAAAGCACCTTATTTGTGTTTCTGTCTTCTGTGGGTCCAGTAAAAAAAAGAGAGAGACAACTGTACATTGTTTGTGTTACTGTGTTTGCAAAAAAAAAAAAAAAAAAAACCACAAAACCCCACCAAGCTTGTATAAATAAATTACAATGATCTGTATGTGGATATATGCATATTTATTTTCCCTATAATTAATTATTTGAAGATAAACTGTCAGAGTGACCACCAGCAGGAGTTGGTGGCCACACTGAGGCCATTAAAATTTTTGTTCGAAAACCTCTAGATTTACAGCTACAGCACAGCAGCTGGACTTGATTTCTTGAGGTTCTTTCCAGCTGTGTATTTCTATGGTTCAGTCTGCTCAGGTCCTCTGTATTTTGTTGCATTTTAAATGACTTCAGCAGTACCTCAAGCATTTGGCTGGGAGTCATTTTTTGAGCATCTCTCCCCACATACCAATAACTGCTGACTTGTTTCACTTGAGCTATCAGAACAGGCCTCAGATGGTAAGGAGAAAACCTTCTGTCGCTAACGCTCCAGGCTAGAGTCAAACTATCGCTTCAAGGCAGAAGGTTTTGAATCATAGTAACAATTTCCCAGGGCGCCTATTACACCTAACATTAAATTTGACAAAAAAAGGTTACGGTGCACAGGCACACATTCCAAAGCTTTACTCATCGGCGTTGCGGGCTGCTCCTCGTCTGCATTTAATCTGAAAGGAATTGGAGCACGATGCCAGGCTACTAAATTAAAGCTCCCTCCGGGCAATACCGGGCACAAATGCCACGGACATGAATAACCACTGTACGCAACTCAAGGGCACAACCTGACCCTTAATTTGGCTCAGGCATACAGTTCCCCTTCGAAAGGGAAGGCAGGGATAGAGGACGAGATTCATGAGTTGAAAATCCGCAGAAAACCCCCATAAGCAGAGTCTTTTTGCCAGGCTCTCACATTCTGATTAGACAGGGGTGCGAAGGCACATATGCAAATCTGGTTGTAATCTTTAGCAAAGGTCCAAGAGATTCAAGCTCAGGTGATTTGGCACAGGCACCCTCTAACTCTGTTAACTCTGGCTCAAAAAATACGGGAGCAAGGGATTTCTAGTCCAGCTGGAATTTCAGGGTGATTTGAGCACCCACCTCCCCCCTTCCTTCCTGGAAAATACCTGTCTTAGTTCAGGCCTATACAAGGGAAATAGCGAGAATCGACGTATCTGAAAACGTCTTCCCTGACTGTTTCCAGCTCCTGTCAACCACCCTTACTCCTTGCGATAGCGAGGAAAACAGGGGTCGACTGCCAACCTCAGATAGATCAATTTCGCGTGTGTCCACCAGACGCATGAAATCAAACTTTGGAAGATCAACCCTTATCAGGTAGATCTTCCTGGAAATGAAGACAGGCCCTGAATGTGCCATCTGCTGGCTTTAGCTGATCTGTGTATTGGCCAAAGGAAGACAGAAGTTGTCTCTGTCAATGATGAAATATATCAATACAGGTCAAACCTACTTGGTCTGGCACACTCAGGACCTGACTGGTTCTGAATGAAAGAATTTGCTGGACCAGGGAAGGTCAATATTACCTAGCACCACTGCCAACACTTCCACGGCTTACTGGGCTCTTAGAAGACATGTATGGGCCAATTACAGCTAAATACCAGCACAGAACACTGAGAGCCAGGACTGGTGGCTATAAACGAACTTTATGGAATCACAGCCACACCCATGATAAGTGGTTGTTGTCTAACTAAAATCATGATGGACTACGGATGTTGCCAGACAAGAGAGTGCAGGACTGGAGAGGTTCAATCTGTATATAAATAATTTACTTACTAAAGAGTCCGTATGTAGTATAGAACTACTGACATAAAACCAGTTTTGTTAATTTGAAAAAGGACAGTGCATGGTGGACAAATATTTTAGATTTGTATTTAACAATGTTAATCATTCAAGGTCAAACAGGACAGTTCCAGCCCCTGCAATACATACTACCTGGACTCAAAGGTAAAGATTTCAGAGGCAAGTTCAATGTCTGTGATATCATTTAGGGACAGACAAGCCACGTGCACCTACAATGTATTTTCTATGTTTGCATTCTTGTATACCTAGAGGAGTATGTAAGTGAAGCCACTATTACAGAACAGACACTGATTCTGCTTGGAGAAAGAAAAGCTCTTTCTAGTTACCATTGCTCTCTTTATGTCACATTAACCCACAAGATAAGAAACACACACTAGTGTGGTGTTGCTGTCAGTAAGTCCATTTAGTACTGTGACTTCAGCGCAATGCATTGCAGAAGCCTCGGAAAACAGAGCAGCTTTAAGGAGGTACAAAATGGAGAAGAAGACGAAGAAAAGGCCACTGACAATTTGGCAAGGGAACAAATATTTTGCTCACAAAGCAATAACCCAGAGAGGGCCACCTGCACTTGCAATGAAATGAAGCCAAGAGTAAAAGGATGTAATCGCACTACATACATAAAAACTAAAGGGATTCGCTTTTAATATTACTGTTTTCAATGAACAGTGCACCCCAACAACAAAAATGGGCCCCAAGCTCCAGAACAGAACAGATACAGATCATTTGCTCTAGCGATAATTGGTGTTTTTCGATAACAGGTCTGACCGAAAATACTGAACGAGGCTGTTAACATCAATATTATAAGCATAATACATAGCCCCTCTTGACTACATTTTCATTGCATTGCGTAAGCAGTTAGGACGCTTGCTCACTTTCTCATCACTTAGAATAGGCAGGAGGGTTATTTTATCCCACATCTCATCGCAGTTCATATTTATGGTTTCCTGTGCAAATTCTGCCTCAAAGTGTGAGCAACTAATTCAGGGTAGTCTCAGAAAATTCTAGCCACAGGAGCTGCCAGACAATGGTATAATTTTCCTGCTAGAAAGAAAGCTCAAGGCAGGCAAATTCAGTTCTTTGATGAGGACAGGTACGTGCCTCACACTTGACAGTGCTTGTCAAGTGCTAGCATTATGAATTTCTCCCAACGTGCTAACCCACATGATCACAGCTAGCAGAGTGACACTGAAAGTCCCATGGTGGGCCACTCTCCGGGAGTCTAACATCCGCTTTCCACTCCATCACGTCACTCCCCTGCCAGGCGTATACTTCTGCACACCAGCTCATCTGCTATTCTTCCCTGCATCTCACATACATATGGATACTCTTCAAGTGATGGCCCAAAACAGTTCTGCAGCTTAGCTTTTGTTTTGATTGATGATCCAGCGATGCAAGACTTGCACCCCATCTGTGGTCTTTACACAGAAAGCCCTTAGAACAGAAGCTAGCGGTACACGAGTTCATGAGCTCCAAAAGCCACCTCCCTACCACATCAGAAGAAGTTAAAGAAACACTGTAGCTTTGCCTATGCAGCAAGTGTCCTTGTTAAAATCGAAGACATTCTGTAACTGCTTTTTTGTTACAGAGAAAGAAGTCACAAGCCAATACGCAATCTGGCATTTTTCAGGGGTAACAGTCGTAGAGATTACAAGAATGGTAATGCTGAAATGTAAAGCCTTTTACCCAGCCGGCAGCAGCTCTGAACTTTGTCCTAAATCCAGTCAGTTTCTACTTGCTACTAGGCACAAGGCAGCTGTGCAGTCCATACTCCACAGGAAAGAGTTTTAACCAAACTCCCCTCTTCGAATAATGCCAAAATCCAGCTGTACACACAGACAGCAATGCTAGTGGGAGGAGTTTTGTGTAGGCCCGGAGGACTACACCCTTATCTCCCAGGAGTTAAAGGCAAGTGTGGCAGATAGTGCTTCAGATCGATTTCAGAACGGTTTGGGGGCTTGGGCCTCAAGACAGGACCAAATATGCACCGAGGGAGAGAGGAAGAAAGCCTGGACCTGCATCTGACGAAGTGGGTCTTTGTCCACAAAAGCTTATGCTCGTACATTTCTGTTAGTCTATAAGGTGCCACAGGACCCCTCGTTGCTTTTGCAGATCCAGACTAACACGGCTTCCCCTCTGATACTTGGTATAAAGTTGGAATCCTTCAGTCCTTTCACTTCTCTCCTGCACAACTGTGGTTAAAGTGACCCACCACAGACAGGTAGATGGGGAAGTGACCTTCGCTTGTGAGTTCTGAGCCTAGGGAGCTGGGACTCACTCCCCTGCTGTTTGGGTAAGCAGAAGGCAAGTGCTTAGGTGAGAGCTTCTAGTCCAGCGGTGGGAACCCTTGGCCTGGATTCAGCCAATCAGAGCAGCAGAGGGTGGTGCCTGGGAGCAGGGGGCACACAGCCGTGTGTGTCCAGGGGTGCTGCAAAAGTAAGTGCACCCCTGTCACCAAGAGCCTGTGACCCCAAACAGCTCCTGTGCTCCCTCCCATCCAGACCCCCACTTCAACCCCTTTCTTACCCCCTTGCTCTCTCCCCCTTCTCTCCCAGACCCCACACCTTCCACCCCTTCCCTGCCAGACCCCTCCCCTTACCCAGACCCTTTCCTTCCAAATCCCAAATCATCCTGTACCCTTCCTCTCACCTACAGCCATGCCCCAGCCTGCTCCTGCACCCTCTCCAGGGCAGATCCCACCTCTCTCCTACACCTCCCTCCCACCCAGATCCCCCAATGACAGCCCACTCCTGCGCCCCCCTGCAGCCTACATCACCCACCCCCAGCCCACTCCTTCACCCTTCCTCCCACCCAGGCCCCATTTTTTTATTTGTGGGGGGCGGGGGGCTTCTCATTTCTGTGGCCTTCAACTGATTTGTCTACAAGTCAGTGGCCCCAACCTGAAAAAAGTTCCCCAGCCCTGTTCTAGATCAAACAGTGCTTTGAGGCCACACCAGAGGGCAGGACCCTGAAAAAGGAAGTGGCTCCTTGCAGGCAGGCAGCATGGAGGAGACCAAAAAGTCCTTTCCCTCTCTTGCTGTCCTAGGCAGCAGAGTGTGTGTAGCTGGGAATGCTCCGACAGTCAGCTGAGCGGCACCTGAATCTCTCCTGGTTGGCTGCCCAAGCGCTCCACTTCCAGGGAACACTGGTCATTCCCCACTTTGCCCCTCCTCAATGACTAAGTGCATTACGGTCCTTCAGCCCTCCAAAAGCCCCAGCTACCCACAGCCATCGTTCAGTGAAGTCCCATGGCTGGTTTCAGCACCGAGAGCTATTTGACCAAGGCCTGTCTGTTGCTTTTATATAAGTTCTGTTGTCTCTTGAGCTTGTATGTAGTTATGTTTAACATTTCTACCTTTCGACCCCCCCCCACAAACCTTATCAAAATACCATGGAGGAATGGATTGCTCGGAAGAGCTTCAGCGGTAATGGAGACAAGTGCACATTATCCTGCCTGGTGCAGCTCATTGCAAAGCAAATTTCTCTCTTGGTGACAAGAGTAGCAAGGAGGGGCATGTTGAAGCTCGAAAGGGCCTTGCAGCTGTGCGGGCCGAGGGGCTAAACAAGAGGTAAGGGGCTTTGCAGGCCTCCATCTAACCCAGCAGTACCCAACCTGTTTGAGACGGCGGCTCATTTTGACAACTCAGGAAGACTTTGTGACTCAAGGCAACTCAAAACCGGGTGGGGGGAGAGGTTCTCCCAGAGGAAGAAAATTTGTATAAAACTTGATTTGCTCCCCACCCCCAAGCTTAAACCCCTCATGGCTCCAAAACACCCCTCCACTTACCACACACGAGCACTCCTGCTGCCCCTCACTGCTCCTTCCCCATCTGCTTCTCCTCCGCAGCTCCCGCTAGCCCTGCTACTCCCTTCCCTCACCTGTAGCACAGGCAGTTCCCTGCCCTGCCATGCTGAAATGGGACTCAGTTTAATTGGTTCAATGGCAGGATCCCTTCTGCTAGGCATTAAAGCAACTAAATTGAGTTCCATTTCAGCACAGCCGGGCAGGGACTGGGAGCCAGAGGAGTGAATGATGGCAGTGGCGGGAGCTGCAAATGGCTCCTTAAAGAGCCACCCGTGGCTCAGAGCCACCCAGCTGGTGACCCTTAGAAAAACTAATTGTGACCCATGTTTGGGTCCCAACCCATGGGGTGGGAATCCCTGCTCTAACCCAGACGGTGATTGAGGCAGTGGCTTTCAACCTTGCCAAGCTTACATACTCCTCTGAGGAATATGGTCTTGCAGATCCCCAAGTTCTACTTCACTGAAAGATGACCTGGTTACAAAATCAGCCATAAAGATCTAAACAGGCAATCCAGTAGCACCTTAGAGACTAACAAATGCATTAGGTCATGAGCTTTCATGGGTCAGACACACTTCTCAAAGTGTCACAGCACACTATTACTGAAAAACTGCTTACTTTCTTAATTTTGCCATGTAATTATAACATAATTTAAGTGGAATACACATATGATACTACCAATTCAGCATAAAGTATACATAGTACCAACAAGTCCTTGTATGAAATTTCAGTTTATCCTGACTTCACTAGAAACAAAGAAGGTTTTACCTACAAAAGCTCATGACCAAATACATTTGTTAGTCGCTAAGGTGCCACAGGACAGCTTGTTATTTATGACTTCACTAATATTTTTTATGTAGCCTGTTGTAAAACTAGGTATCTCCATGAGTTGATGGACGCCCTGCAAGACCCAAGGGTATGTATGCCTGGCTCAGACCCATGGGAGTAAGAAACCCAAAAGTTGAGACATAGGGCCCAGCTAGTTCACTGACCTGAGGTCAGGAAATGTGGGTGCATTTCCCATTCTTCCTGCAACGAATGCTAAATTCTCCCTCAATAATTCTAGGAGCTCGGCACTCCTGAGCAGTTCCAGTGGAACAGAACCAGAAGGGAATTCACCTGTTTTCAGCTAAAGGAAGGGCAGAGAAAGTGGTGCGATCACACAAAATAGCAGAGACTATCCTTCACTTCAACAGTGGAGAGAAGAGAACTGGGCCTTTATGAGCATGGAGGGGGCTGGCCCAGAGACCGTAATACACTAACCACTTCCACACTGATTACAAAGGGAGACATCTGAGTTGGAATTCATTTGCAAGTTTGACACATTCAACCTGGGGCTCAACAGAGATCTCCCATTATCTTACACAAGGGCAATTTTCTCACCTTTGATATTCACAGGAATGGCACCCATCCCACTTCACTTAATTTACTCCTTCCACTGGTTCTATTAGTGACAGGTGACCTCCCCCCCCACTCTTTCCCCTCCTTCTTCCTTCCCCCCTCCCTGTTACACATATACCCCATATTCTCATTTTGCTCTAAATTCTCATGAAGTGGGTCTTACCCAGGAAAGCTCATTACCTAAGAGATAAAAATGCTAGTCTTCATGGTGCTACAGGACTGTTTGTTTTGTGTGCCTGTGTAGCTACAGACTAACATAGCTCTGTGTGTTCATGCACAGCTAGACCTCTGACACACACAGAGTAACTTTAAAAATACTATATTCTACTGAGAGTGGAACCCAGAAGGAAATATACTCTTTTTACAGGTAATAGGTATATTTGAAGACCTCTACTTTATGTTTGTGTGGTACACTGAAAAGGCGACAGGCTCACCCATTAGCAACTGGAAGTCCTGCTAAGATGGAGATCTGTTTTACTGGGAACAGAGACAGAACTATGCAGTCACCCCCTCAAAGAACCACAGAAGTCAACAGAATTACTGAGGATTTTCACCAGCCACCCAGAGGAGGATGGGCCCTGGGTGATTCGAACCAGTTAAATTAAAGTCCCAGCGACTTTTATTTTATGGATTTTCCTGGTGGGGAGGAGGAGACAAGCCCACATGACCTTTCTCTCCACTCCTGGGAGACAGCCCCGCATGGCAGGAGTCCCACAACACTGACACACACAACCTGCCTGGTTGGACTCCTGCTCCCGGCAGGGGCTGGGAACAGAGCTCATGTGACCCGCCTCCCCGCCAGGGGCCTGCGTGGTTCTGGCCGCTCCGGAGGACCGGAGAGGAAACTTCTCGAGACTGAAATTGACACGGGGGGGTGGGGGAGGGATACCCAAGCGCTCAGCGCAGCCGCTCCGCCCGCCCCCGGCACAGAAGCAGGGGCCCTGCTCCGGGCAGCGGGGAGATACACACTGGCCCTGACTGTCCAGCACGGGCGCCCCCTGCACCGCCGGCAGAGGCGAGGCCTGCGCCTTTGCACCAGCACATCTCTCTCGTCCCCGGCCCTGCATGCAAACGGGAGGCGCCCTCGGTCCAAGCCGCGTCCCCCGGGTCCCGGCGCTGCAGATTAGGGGGAGGGGAGCCCGGCTGCTCCGGGGGGTGCATTGCGGACGGGGCAGAGCGGCGGAGCGCCCCCGCGAGCGGATCCTACCTTCCCCGGGCGGACGGCGGGCTGGGGCAGGGGCCGCGCCCGGACGCTGTGCAGCGAGCTGCCGGCCGGGCAGCGGGCACAGGACGGGGCCACCGGGCCGGGCAGCGAGGGAGGGACCGTGGGGCGACGGCGGCGGCGGCCGCCTCCCTCGCCGCACGATAGGCTGCGCCGCCCGCCTGGGGCTGCCAGGCTCCGCCCCGGTGCAAGGGCGGAGGTGTGGGAAGCGGCGGCCGCGCCGGCCTGAGATCGGGCGCAGGGGCCTACGATAGCGAGGCCGGGTCGTCGGCCCAGCCTGCCAGCGCGGGGCGGGCCCCTATGCAAAGCCCGATCGCCTCCTCCGCTGGGCGGTGGGCTGTACAGGCACAGGCACAGGCGCGCCAGCCGCACCCCGGGCAGCCTGGCTGATGGGTCAGGCTGGGGGGGCGAGACCCTGCGTTTCTGGGGTGCTTCACAACCTCCCCCCTTCCTCCTTTGTAGCAGAGGGGGAGCCGCGTTAGTCTGGATCCGCAACCACAAGAAGTCCTGGGGCACCTTATAGACTCTTTTTTTGGAGCATAAGCTTAGGGGGGCAGAGACCCCACAAAAACAAGAAGTCCTGTGGCACCTTGGAGACTAACTGATTATTTTGGAGCATAAGCTTTCGTGGGCAAAGCCCACGAAAGCTTATGCTCCAAAATAATCAGTTAGTCTCCAAGGTGCCACAGGACTTCTCCTTGTTTTTGTAATCTGTCAGCCCCCAACTCCCCCAGCTCACACCCCGCTACTGAGATACACTACATTCATCTCCCAGTAGTCCAGGCCATGCATCAGTGGGGCCAGTCCCAGGAAGGCAGAACCCTCTTCTGAGCAAAACAAAGGTAGGATCCCAGAGGCAAGGGGGTTCCGGCGCGTTCCTTATGCGTTACGTATCCAGCCGTGCGAATGGGACATCCCCGGACAATGCTTTATGCAAAATAGAATTGGAAAAGTTATCTACTGAATATGATTTTCCATAGAGTTACCAGATTGGACTTCTGAAAAAAGAGGACCCTCATGAGAGGGAACATATCTGTCTCCATATCTTCCAACTCACCTTGTATTAAAGTGCTATGGTAAATACACTCATCTCTCGTTACACGAGTACTTTACTTATGAGTACTCGCTTAAACGAGGGACACATATACCCACCTTTGTTCACTTGACGAGTGAACTCCCCCCACCCTGCTAATAGGGGCCTAATGCTCTCCCTGCAGCTCCAACCCCCCCATAGTCTGACCCCCTCCGGCAGCCCCCAACTGTGACAGCCAGAGCCCCCTGGTGGCCCCGTGGCCCCATACCACGGCAGCCTGAATGCCCTGTGGCCCCACAGCTGGACCCCCCTGCTGGCCCAGTGGCCCCACACCCATTGCCCCGTGGGGCGGGTCCCCACCTCATGGACCCAACCTGCCACCAGATTTTAACTCTCCCTCCTGCTCACAGCCCCAAACTGCTCCCAGCCTTTAACCCTCCCCAACATCCCCCCCAGCCCAAGGTTCACTCACCTTTCAAAAGCAGCACCACATGCTACCACTCCCGCACCGGGTTAGGAGCACTCGGAACCAATCAGAGACTTTTACATGTATTTAGTGGGAATTTAGTATCCCTCTTATGAGTTTTCACCTACGAGCAGAAAGTTGGGAACCAATTGTGCTCGTGTAATGAGGGGTGAGTGTATAGAGCATTAATGCAACGTGAGTTGGTAAATACTGAGACAGATACGCTCCCTTCCAGTGGTGTCCTCTTTTTAATAGGGTAACTCTAATTTTCCCATTTGTGTGCATTATTCTCAGGGCAAAGTTTGGGGGCACAGTGGGACATGTGCCCCGCCCAGCACTGGGTGGGAGGAGCCAGCCGGCAGAGGAATACCAGAGCGGGGCTAGCGCCCATCTCCCCCTCACTCACCAGCATTGGCAGAGGAAGCAGAACAAGGAGGCCCAGCTGCTTTGCTTTCCCGGCCATGCTGCCCTGTGGGAGGGAGCGGGACTGTCACGAGCGGGAGCACAATGTGGTGGCCAGAGGAGTGAAGCAGCAGGGCCATCTTCCTCTGCTTCCCCTGCCACTGCAGGAGACAGGAGGAGCAGCAGACCTTTGATGCTGGTGCTGGCTCCACTGTGCATATCTCTTTGTGCTGAGAAAGACGTCGAACAACATTAGAGTTCAGGTCCCCCTGGGGCTGTGGCAAGTCCCTTTAGCTGAGCCTTCCCGCAGCTGAGCTGATCTCAGCATCTGTATTATACTGCAGAGGGCTGTGAGCCAACCTCTGCGTCCCTGCTGGAGGAAGCCAGAGGACCTGCTCAGCAGGAAAGAGTTGAGGGGCTCCCGGGAGGGCAGGAAGGTAGACTCAGGGGTATTTCAGCCCATCAAGTGGCAGTCCCAAGTGGGTCTCTGTGACCTGACCCATCACATAAGGTCTCACAGTTCTCACGCCTCACACTGACTCCATTTACAAAGAAAACCAGCTGGGCTAACTTCCAGCCCAGCAAAGTCACCCAGGATTGGAAGGCACTGGTGCCTGGACAGCAGCTGTCACTGATTTGACAACCAGGGGCTCGCACTGGTATCACTGAAGGCATAATTTGGCCATCAGACCTTTTCTATTGAGTGGCCGCGCAGGAGAAGGACAGCCCTCAGCTTCGGTGGGAGCCCAGGGTGAGCTTGCAGGCTTGCTCTTGTAAAACACATCTTGTTATGTATAAGCTGGTCAAATTCAGTGTCCTGGAGCCATTACTGTAGAGTCACTTTCTAGAGCACAGCTGTCTGCTCATGCAGAATGTGCTGTACGGCCAAATTAAAGTTGCTTGAGGAGACTTATTGTTTTGTTTTCTGACTTTTACGGTGGAGTTTGTCATTTAGTTTGCTGCAGACTCCTGTGCCCATGACCCATCCTTTCCTGTCAAGCTCTGTGTGGGTGCCTCTAGCACAGAAACTGCTAAAGGATCAGAGCCTTGTGCTCCATGTTGAAAGTTAGGCCCCAGATTAACTTTCCTTTCTGTCTGAAACTTGCAAATCACACTCTACAGCCCTTACTCATACAAATCTCCCTCTGACTTCCAAGGGAGCTTTGCTGGATGGGGTACACTTCAGCCAGTCCCTGTGTTTACTAAAATCATTTCCTTATTTGATAACAATGTTGTTTTTGGAATGTATGTTGGGGCCTCGTTTTCCAGACCCTGACGCTTGTGAGTGACATAATATCCAATGAACTTGACGGAACACCACACAGGAACAGAGAGCTGTTCACATAGGGAAAAGTCTGTAGAGTCAGAAATAGCCTTGTAGTCTATGCAGGGCCAGCTCATGAGGGATTTTACACACAGCAAGTGTTTGTTTTGTTTCTATAGCTAAATACATTGTTTGCAATATTTCTGAGATCTTTTTTAATGAATTGATCCAACACACACGAGTGCAGATTGGTTGCAGCTAACATGGAGTTATACTTTATGAGCCTGAGTTTTGCAAACCATCATACAAAGGAACAGTCTTTTTGATTTCAATGAGATCATCTGCATGGATAAGGATCGGCCACATGATTAAGCTTCTCAGGATTCAGTCCTGCCCCTGTTCCATAAATGGGGGATGGGAAGGGGTAGGATGCCATACCTAAACAAACCCTTAATGGCTCTGGTGCTGGTGACAGGAGGCAATGGAGAATTCCCCAGCTGTTTTCGAACTTTCCTGAGAATCTCAGGTGCTTCATGTAGCATCAAGAGAATTTTATTTGTTTGGGTATTTTGTTGACTTTACTAATAATAAAACTCCCAGCCCCTCACAATAAGATAATCATTTCAGTATGTGCATCATACCGTGATTATTTAGTTAGTATTAAGAACAACAGTGCTGTGAAAAAAAATAGCTTTACAACACTTGTTCTAGAAAATATCGTGCCTCACACATCTTCAGTTCTGCCAGAACACAAATTCCACACAATCCACCTACAGAATTCTAGACCCAATTAGCAAATAAAAATCCTTAACTCTTATGTACAAACGTATCTTAGGCCTCAAAGCACTTTTCAAAAGGAAGTAAACACTATCAGCTCGAAAGGTCAAACAGCAAACCAGTGGCACAGTAGAGAACAGAAATCGTGTGTTGACTCCTGGTCCAGTAGGCTATTCATTAGGCCTCACTACCAGCCTCCTTTTGCTATTAGACATCTCCAAATCACTTTATCATGGTTCTTAGGCTAGAAATATAACCAATGCTTGACAGTGATTTCTCCTACACAGATTTTTTTTTCCATGAGTCTTTCTGTGGAAAAAATAAAAAGGAATTTCTTAATTTTCTGCCCTTTGGTACACTAACAAATGGGCGCCTGAGCCGTTGTACTTGTGTCGTTAGACTAATGGAAAGCCACTCATCTTGATTTCAATATGCTCAGCCACAGGCCAAAGACGATTTTGGGAGGATGATGCCAGAAGATGAGGTTTACCAAGAAGAGTGCTGTCAGGGTATGCATATGTAGTGGTGGTGTAGCCATGCTGGGTTCAGGATATGAGAGAGACAAGACAGATGAGGTAATATCTTTTATTGCACCAACTTTGACTGGTGAGAGACACCAGCTTTTGAGTTTACACGGAGCTCTTTTTCAGGTGTGGGGCTATTTTATCAGATTGGGCTGTTCTTCCAGTGGGGCTAATTTATGGTATTTTGATTCTCCCATTTCAAGTGCATCTCATCCCATCAGGATCCACTTGTGGGAGGAACACTCCACAGGGATATCCAGCCTGTCCCCTGTGGAAAGGAGATGTTGGGTTGCCTCTGTCATGCTGTAGCATCCATGCCCCCTCCCACGCACTGGAAGGGATAGGGGTTTGAGTACCACATCACTCCACATCCTGGGATATCATGGAAGGACAGAGTGCCCAACAACGCCATCCTCGAGGAAGCTGGAATTCCAACCATGCACACCCTCCTCAGGCAGCGGCGGTTCCGCTGGCTTGGTCACGTCCACAGGATGAATGATGGAAGGATCCCAAAAGACATGCTGTACAGCGAGCTAGGCTCTGGCAAAAGACCTCTCGGATGCCCCCAATTGTGCTATAAAGACGTCTGTAAGAGGGACCTGAAGGAGGTAGACATCGACCCAGATAGTTGGGAAGAGCTGGCAGACGACCACAGCAGCTGGAAGCAGGAACTACACAAGGGCCTTCAGAAGGGCGAGATGAAGATCAGACAGCTGGCAGAGGAGAAGCGAGCCCGTAGAAAGGCCAGCAAGGACCTGCCAGACACCCACTACATATGCAGCAGATGTAGCAAGGACTGTCACTCTCGTGTGGGCCTCCACAGTCGCAGTCAATGCTGCAAATGACAATCTCAAATGGAGTTATGAAGGGCGCAATCCATAGTCTATGCAGACTGAAGGATGCCTAGGAACAGGAACACTCCACATCCATGCTATTGAAGTCCCGGGCTGGCACTGGTCTTTACAGCACAGAGGACAAGTATTAACTGGGCCTGTGGATTAATGCACCTCTTGTTCACAATAGCAGCGTATTGGTTGGGTCAAGTTTGTAGTAATGTAGCTCCCTGCCTTTTGTGCAGGTAGGCACAAGCTGTGATTTGGCAAGGCTGCTAGCCCCTCACACCACACCCCCAGAGTTTGGGGGAAGGGGTTGCATTAAAATGGTGCATGGGTTTAGGGTTCGGTTACGGCCGGGGTTGGCAACCAACACAGCAGGAAGGGCCATTTTTTCCAATTCTGTAAAAAACCTAATAATTCCAGAGCCACAATGCATGTGAATTCCAGACGGTCCTTAATAATTTACGTCAAATCAGACTTTTTTGTAACAACTATTTTAAGAACGGCGCACACACAATGATTTGTAATGCGATGCACGTTTACTGCAGGACGGTCACAAACTTTTTACGTATTCTATTTCTCACACTTTTCGTGTGTGTTTGTACCACTGTCTTCCTGAAGTTCACTCCCAAACCTTCCCTCTCTGAAGGACGCTAGGGGGAATTATCCAATGTTTTGAGATGACATATCGTTAGCTATTTAGAAATGAGTGATTTCATTTTGGGGCTTTTAGATGTTCACCGCTTATTGAAAATCATCAGATTTTTTTCCCCTCTACTTTGCAATTACAGTGTGAGGAGCCATAAAGAAGTCCTTAAAGAGCTGCACGTGGCTCCAGAGCAGCAGGTTTCAGATCCCTGGGTTACGGGGATCTCCAGCCACATGCTGGGGACGTATTGCAGAACGTCATGTGTTGTGCTGACTCAGGACCACAGCCATAGTGCTGGCAGCCAGAACAGGTAAAGAGGGGACAGTGCGCCTTTCTCCTTGCCTCCCTGGGAGCCCCAGAGCCTGTGAGTTCCTGTTTTCTGAGGGTCGTTTTTTATAAATAACTCTTCACAGAAGATGAAATCTGATAAAGAGCCTCATGTCGACCCGTCTTCCTCTCCTCAGTGTTTAGAAATTCACTAGCAGATGATACTGACAAAGCCCTGCTCTGCAGTCAAGTCCCTTAGTTAATACTCTGTCAGGCTACCCATTACCTGATGTCCTGAAAATAGTGTCTTACAGAAAGCTAGTTAGAAATATAAACATGGGCAAAATTTATGCTGATATTTGATGTTTGCTGCTTTTCTGACTAAAAGATCTTTCATTAAACTGATCCTTAAAAGGAAATATTGGGGGGTGGGATGGGGTGGTAGGGCAGAATTTGGAAAAGATACTGTAATTTCTCTCTGATTTAAACATTGGTTTTAGTTTTTATTCTTTTGTGCAAATGTGTCTCGCTTGATGCATTTAATGACTTATTTTTAAAAACAAATAAAAGTGAAGTAAGAAGTCAGTTACATCATTATGGGTAGGTACCCAAAAAGTACCAGGAGACACAATTAATAATGAGACTGAAATAAATGACTGAGTTCTGTCTTCTGGTGGTCAAATCCATATAATGGGACAAAAATGCAGCGCAAGACAAAAGGTGTTTTCAAGCAGGTCTACACTACAGCAGAAGGTCAAATTAAACTACACAAATCTAGTTATGTTAGTTACGTAGCTCAAGTTGATGTACCTTAATTGCGGCTTCCATACTGTCTCCACTAAGGGAGGTCAATGGGAACGTGTACTTCTGTCAACTTCCCTTACTTCTAACAGAGCACAGAAGTACCGGCACCAATGCAGGCACCCTATAAGTTTGATTTAGTGTGTCCTTACTAGGTGCACTAAATTGAAATCCAGAAGATCAGTTGCGGCTGGGTCGATCTGCCCTGTAACACAGCTGTGCCTCTACTCTATTTATTTGTATTGCAGGAGGCCTGAAAAGCGTCAGTTATGGATCAGGGCCCCAAAGTGCTTCATAAGCTAATATTTTGTATTTCTATAGTACTTAGCCTCCCTCAAAGCCCTTTAAAAATACGAATAGTGTTAGCCTTACAAACCCCTGTGAAACAGGAATGACTGTTTTTGTTTTACAAATTGGGAACTGTGGCACAGGGAGGCAAACTAAGGCAACCAAGAGTAACTGAGTCTGTGGCAGAGCTAGAAAGAGACACGGGAAGAACCTCTCTAACCCAGAACTCTCTCATCTGGCAACATCTGTAATCCAGCATGATTTTAGTTTGCTGGACAACCACTTACCATGGGCATGGCCAAGTTTCCCATGGTCCCATAAAGTTTGTTTTGAGCCACCAGTCTTGGCTCTCAGTGTTCTGTGTGGTTATTTAGCTCTTATTTACCCAAAATGTCTTCTAAGAGCCCAGCAAGCAGTGGAAGTGTTAGTAATGCTTCTAGACAATATTAACCTCCCGTGATTCAGCAAATTCTCTCATCCAGTCCTGGTCAAGTCCCAAGGGTTCTGGATTAGAGAGGTTCAACCTGTACTAGATGTTCTATCTGTCATGCCTGTGCTTTAACCACAAGACCATCTTGTCTTGCACTAACTGCTCTCACAGCATTTTTTAAATAAGCAAAATGGCAGTCCTAACCTCACAGGTCTGAGTGGGTCACAGTTTCCATGTTTCAGGAAGCAGGACAGACGTAAAATCTGTGAAAGGCAGGCAGCCTCTTTCTGTTCCAATCAATGGGGACAACTGATGTGCAATGACTGGGGAATTCCCACCTGCCCCTTGAAGCAAGTTTCAGTCACCTTTGCCTTGCTGAAGCAGAGCAAAAAGGACTTAATCTAGACTAGAAAATCCTGTAAGACAGAGTTTCTTAAACTTTTTGAGACCGTGGAACACCTATGAAAGCTTTCTTAAAAAAAAAAAAAACAAAAAAAAAACCCAAAACAAACCATATGCAGCACAAACAAAATTATACAGCAAAAACAAAATGAAATAATTTAATCAGGTATCATGGCGATGAAGAAGTTACATTGTGTCATATTTTAATAAAAGAAAATATATACCTTCAGTTTATGATATCAAAAAAGGGTCAGACGCTGGTGGCACACCTCTGAGCTGTTCATGGAACGCCAGTGATCTGCAGATCATAGAAATGCTGGTGTAGAATATTGCTAAAAAGAGACATGAGAAAAGCACTAGCTGTTACAAGTTTGCAAACAATGGGTACTATAATATATAGGCTAGAGTATATGTGCACAACAGCCTTCCACTGATTTAGTGCTGGTACTATTTCTGCACTACAAACCAACGAAGCGTCTCAGCAGCTCTAAGGGTCCTGTTTGTGAGGTGCTGTGCAAATTCAGACTGTGAGGCCTGGAAACATGCAGACCATACAAATACAAAAGACAGACAAAACCTCCATGTTACAGATGGGAATGGAGACGATTAAATGAGTTGCATGTCACACAGGAGGTATGGAGTAGAAACAGAATTTGAACCCAAATCTTGTGAATCTCATTTCTGTGCTTTAAGCCAAGCCCACCCTTTCAATTTTCTGAACAGAGATAATTTTGTTTTTCCGCAGTCGCCTTGACCTCTGACCTTGGTTTGCATACCCTGGTACTTAAAAAAAAGGTGAATGGTGCTTTTCGTTCAGCTGAATAGTCACAGAGAAGTAGCCAGGTTAGTCTGTATCTTCACAAAAAAACAAGCAATGCTGTAGCACTTTAAAGACTCACAAAATAATTGTGCTTCCATGGGATAGACCCACTTCTTCAGTGATGGTAATTCTGAATTCCCAAATCTGAAGACATGGGTCTGTCCCACGAACACTTACCACCTAATAAATTATGTTCTGAGTCTTCTAAGTGCTACAGGACTGCTTGTTTGTTTTCCTTCAGCTGGAAAGCCGGGCCTTTTGGAATCAGAAAGTCTGAGTTCCATCCCTCAGACACTATGGGCGTAGCTCAGGTAGTGTCTGTGCATCAGGCCCACCAAATGTGTAGGTCAAGGAGGCAATTACACTGGGACCTGGTGTTTCAAAGGGTCCAGAGCACCTGGCCAGCACTGCTCCTACTCTGGCAGCAGCAGCGGATGGACCCCCAGATCCCTTTAAAATGCCACAAAAGTGCCACTCTGTGCAGCTGTGAGGGCTGGTGGGGAAGGTTCAATACCGTGCTCCAGACAGCACTAAGGACTGAGTGCCTTCAGTCCCACTCCTTCCACCCAAAGCTTTGCCTTTTCTGGGGGCACAGAGCAGGGTTCCCCCACACCTTGCCCTCAGGCCCACTTTGGCTGTCAGCTCCGCTGCCGTGCATGCAGGCACCCTCACAATCATTCCAGAGACACTGTTCCCCCATACTCACATGCTTCAAAACCCTACCTGTGGAAGCTCTGAAGTGAAAACTAAAAAGACCACACTAGCCTTAATGGTAGTTCGTTCAGCCCTGCCAGTTAATCAGTTAAACCATTTTCTAAAGAAGTGGCTTTTAACAAGTATCACATTTTTATTTGACTGAGCTGTACTTGGCATTTTTATAACAGTACAAAAGACCTGATCTTGGTGTGAGCTCCAAATAGGTCTGTTTGCACAGAGGTCAAAGCAGCATCAGGAGCAAAGTTAAACATGCCCCTAAGTGTTTATAGGTTAGGTGCTTTACTTACATGCTTAACTTCACACAATGCGTGGTCCTTTAATTAAAGGTAAACACATGAACAAGTCTTTGCAGGATCAGGACCTGCCTCAGTCCACTTTTGACTATGTAGCTATGTACTGCATGAGACTGATTTATACATTATTAATGTTATCCCTTTCCATCTAAAAGAATGGATAAATTATATGCCCCATGTTTGGGAGGGTGGAGTTTGTAGGACCGTGAAACAAAACTCTCGCAAGACTCTTGCACCTGTGTCTTTGAAAAATTGTTGCTATGTAATTCCTATAGTATTCTTTCAAACCAAATGAAAAGGAATTACATTCCTTCCCAGTGAGTTACTAGCCTGAGTGGATGGATAGCAGCTGATTTTATAGCGAGACAAGTAATCTTCAGGTTTCAGGATTCCTTCAACTTGCAATCAGTTTTACAAGTACAAAAGCCCATACACATCAGTCAATACTATTAAGTCAGACTAGATAGAGCCAGGTCTGCTGAGTCTCAAATCTGGTCTATTGAATTCTGTCACTTCCAGTTAGATATTTCTGATTTTATTTCAGCTTAACCCGTGAATTGTTCCACCTAAAGGAAGGACAGAGCAAGGCTTCTTACATGTATAGAACAGAGAAGAATAGTTGTCACAGCTGATTCCCCACCCTGGTATTTGAGCGCAGGTAATGGGGGTCAGCTACCCAGATAAAACACTGCTAGACCTTGTCTCTGCAGTTCACAGAGACAAAAAAGATTTCCTGATTACAATTGTCCCTGAAATCAATTCGTAGTTAGTCCCACCAAGTGTACAAAATCCCCTTTCTAAGAAAGAAATTATTTGGAATCTCTTTCCTAAGGGCAACCCCAGTTCCCTATCACCTTTTCCCAAGGACTTGGAAAGAAATAACAAGAGCACCCCACAAAAACCATGCAGGGAGCTCTGAGCTCTCTGGTAACGTGTCTGCAGCTAGGCATGTAGTTTTAAGCTTCTGTAGGACACAAAGGATCAATCAGTACATGTTAAGGAAAAAAAAAGCACTTTTATTGTTAAAACAAGACTACTTTTGCAAGCATTGTACATGGCTTGGTCTTAAAAAATACATGAATGAAAACACAGGGATTTTTCCCTGGGTCAGATTCTTGGATACAGGAGAGAAGACAAAAAACAAATAACCTGCTCAGACATGATTTCCAAACCCTCAAACAATGAAAACTATAAACCTTATGTGACTACCTAAACTTTTCCCTACTCACATTTTCTGATGAACAGAGGGGATCAGTTCTGAAAGAGCTCATTTCTTTCCCTCCATCCCTGGAGAGATTGCTCTTGTTACTCTGTTTCTGTTTCTTACAAAGAAAGGATGCTGTTGTGATTCAGTTTCAGGTTTGAATTTTTCTGCTAGCTCCTGTTGGCTCATTGCCACTTTCCCCGCAACTGCCTCCTTCAGAGGCAAGTTAGCTTAACCCTTTCCTAGCTCTCCAGGTAAGTTTAGGCTTTCCTTTGTACCTCCCATTCATAAAGATAATCTCTGTATTTGAGATCAATCCCTGCCTCCAATCCTCCATTGATGTAAACCAGCATCATAAGGCACTGATTCTCAAAGGAGTTTAGGCATCTAACTCCTATTGATGTGATGGAAATTAGGTGCCTAGATTCATCTGAGGAGCTGGGCCCAAAACATAGGAATATTGCTCCAGTTTAAGTAGAAGTGAATAAAGTAGTGTGTGTACAAAGGACCAAATAAGCATGACAGTTTCCAAATTCCTGGTGCCCTTTCTTATGAAACAATGTTTCAAACATCAGAATTATTCCCAAATTAAGGTCAGAAAAAACAAACTTTACACTTACCTAATTATATGCACTTCAAACCTCCCTAGTCCTATCCCTTGATTCAGTCAAGTGCCCAAATCCCATTGATGATGTATCTTTAGTACGTGCTTAAAGTTAAGCAAATGCCTAAGTGCTCTGCTTATTTGGAGCATGAAAAGAAAAATTGTTGGCCCTGCCAATTCTCTGGGCAGGGAATTACGACTGATTTCCATGTGAAGATCTTGCAGGCTGAGTTTCTGGGACAGATCCTCATCTGATGTAAATTGTTACAGCTTCACTGAGGTCAAGGGAATTATGATCATGTATGCCAGTGGAGAATCTGTCCCGGTATTTCAAAATAATCTTCATCTGCAGAAAATATTAATGCAAAACAGAAGTCCAGTGAATAAATGAGATATCACTGCTGTAGGGTCCAGAAGCAACTGTGGCAGATGTTTAAGTCTCACTGAGAGGACTTATTGTACAAGAGCTGTTTGACATTACCTCTAGACCTTTGTCCATCCTGTGCTTTGGTGCCCACATTTGCCATCCTGGCCTGTCAACTGCCCTTCCCCACAAATCTTCTCTTTTCATGATGAGGTGCTTGAGGTCATTCAGAACTGTTCATTTCCATGTAATTCATGGTCTTCCTCTCTATCTTCCTGCATTTTCTGGCTCTCATTCAAGGGTGGTATTTGACATTATGACTGACTAAAGTGGAGTAGACACAAGGGAGAGTATGAAATAATTGTGCCCACATTTAAGTAAAATGAAGGTAAGTCTGAGAGCAGTTTAAATTAGATTACTTTAAAAATGTCATTTTATACTGCAAAAATTAATAGGTTTAAAATAACCATCATGAGAAATGCATTGGTTATTATAAAATTAGGTTGGAAATAATGGTGAATTGGGATAAAAAATCTATTGAAAGGGAAGATGGGTATTGTGAGTAAGATGAACAGAGAACAATATAAAAGTAATTGGAGTTGAATCACTTTATCAAAATGTGAAAAAACCTAGTAGCAGATTCTGATGAAAATACACTGAATACATTTGCAGCCAAAAATATTGGACAACTTGCTGAATAATCATCAAATGTCCTTTGTTTGACAAGTAACGAAGCACAGAAAGACAAGGACAGATTCTCAGTGTTATAGCTCTACAAATGTTAATGTATCTGTGCTGATTTACTTCAGCTGAAGATCTGTGCATTCATATCTAGGTAGTTTCAATTGTTTAGTGGTCTGTGCTTGCACTTGCTGTCTTATGCACTGACGTAACATCCCTTGTGCCCTGGTGCCAGGAACCTCTTGCAAAAAGAGGCGAATGAAACAATGGTGTAGGGGGGAACTGTTACCCATGGTTGTAACTTATCCTTTAAATCAACTTCTGTACTTCATGGCTGGAAGACAGCTAATGTGATGCCAATATTTAAAAAGGGCTCTAGAGGTGATCCTGGAAATTACAGACTGGTAAGTCTAATGTCAGTACAGGGCAAATTAGTTGAAACTATAGTAAAGAATAAAATTGTCAAGCACATAGATGAACATAATTTGTTGGGCAAAAGTCAACAAGATTTAGAATAGAATAATAGAACTGGAATGGACCTTGAGAGGTCATTGAGACCAGTCCCCTGCTATGCTATTCTCATACCTGGAGTTACATATCTTAGCTCAACTTTCTCCTCTCATACAGAACCACCTTAAGCTTGGAGCCAGAAGGCAGCCAAAAGAACTCCTGTCTTCACCCCTTGCTTTGAGCTTGGAGGTAATGAAAACATGAGGGACTGGGTGCTCAGTGAAGGCAATGCAAACTATTCCTTCTGAGTTATGCTAACTATTTTATTTTAATACAGTGGTAAAGATCTTACTCTACCAGCTAAAAAAAAGTTATTGAAACAGCAAAAGACAATGTTTCTCTTTGAGGGTTTTCAACAGGGAGTTTTAACTTATTTGTCTGTGGGACTGTATGTGCCTAGTTAAGCCTTGATGACAAATTTTCTGCCCCCCTTCAGCAGCTCAGATCTAATTGCAGCCGAACACTCGGTCATGCACAACATACAGATTCAGTGAAGCCACAACACCTTCCCAGCTGTGCCTCACTGCATGCTAATTTTATATATGGTATGGAATGAGGCAGGGTTCAGCTGAGTGTTTTAGGGGTGACAATTCCAAAAGTGCCCAGCATTGGCCTAGTGTTGCTCTCTTTAAAGTTAATGGGAGTTTCACCATTGGTTTTCGTGGAAGCAGAAAGAGGTTTATGAAGAGCCCTTTCGAAAATCCCACCCTAGGAATCAAAACTCTCAACTCAAACATAACATTACCCCCTCGAAGATGGCTGAGTTTTTGCATCACTGAGTTAGGTGTGAACTGCTAAACTAAGGGGGGGGAGGCAACCAGTTAGAGACAAAGAGCCAAGATAGCGGTGGACAGAGTGCAAAGAGCCACATATTATATATGTATTGATATATAGCTATATATGATCTGTATTTACTTTACATCTGTCTATATATGTCTCTATAGAGATAAATAAAATATCACTACAAATAAATATATAATATGTGGCTCAATGCCCTCCTTCTCCCCCCCGAGCCCCCTGGCTCTAAATGAATGCCCTCTCCCTCCCCTAGAGCGAGGCACTCTCCGCTGTGCCCCAGTTCCATGCTGGCAACTCATTGGAGCCTCCAGAGTCACCACTGGAGATGCTGCTGTGGCCATGTGCTTCACCCACTAAGCGGAGGGGGCTGCGCAGAGCAGGTGTGGTACTCCCAGTGTGCAGCTCTGAGAAGCCACATTTAAAGGCTCAAAGAGCTACGGTTGGCTCAAGGGCCATGGGTTGGCCAACCCGTGCTAAGCCTTATAAAATGAGTAATCAGGCTTTGACTTTTAGAAAACCTGTTAATGAGTAATCTCAATGGTGCATTCAAATATTTGCTGGTGATCAGAACTCCAGTGATGTGTACGAATAAATAGGTGAGAGAGCAGGAGAGAGTAAGCAGAACTTTCTATGAGGTGAAGAAAGAGGGTGTTTTGTTTTAGTGGACAAAAGTCACTTTTAAAAGTATCCTGTAGAACAACAGCTGGATATGAGGAAAAGGTTAAAGAGAAAAACTAAAAAACGCTTAAGAACAAAAAATTTGCACTTGGGATGTTTTTTCCTACTAGCACAGGTTGACGTAATGAAATACACAGAGCTAGACTCTCTCCCCTTACAGCGAGCAGTACATTCGTTAGTCTCAATGGCACTGCTTACATTACTAAGCTTGAATCAGGGCCTCGGAATTTGTCCTACGGAGAATATTATAATCGGCTCAGTTGTGCCAAATTCACAGGCTTGCAGCCAAGAAGGGGAAGGAGCAAACGCAACTTGCTCCCAGTCAGAGTTTTTCCTGCCACTGCTGATCCTGAGGCCCAACACAAATCAGGTCTGATGCCTGCTGCAGTGTTTCCATAGGAGCAACTGGCCCAAGGTCAGGGCATCTCGCTGTTCCAGCCACACCTCTTTCCAATGCCAGAACAACCGGCCACAGGAGACTGGGGAGCAGGGGCATCATTTCTGGTTGGGAGTGGGGGGAGACAGTGGCCCTAGGGCAGGGTGGGAGGAGGTCTGGCTCCATGCCCCTGGAAGGGGTGGGGCTGAGGCCAGGAGGGACGGGACTGAGGGCAATTAGCTCTCAGGCCCCATCTCATGCTGGTGGGGTGGAAGAGAGGCATAATACTGTCCCAGCCACTGTGAACTGCTCCATGTAGCATTTCCAAGGGGCCAGGAGATCCCAGCTACCCTTGAAGGGCTAGCCTGTGGGTAGTTTCCTCTCTTGACTCATGCTGTTGGGTGTGTCTGTGTGTGGCTAGGCTCCCCGCTTCCCTCTGGTGTGTGTGTGTGTGTGTGTGTGTGTGTGTGTGTGTGGAGGGGGGGCTGGACTCCCCCATCCCCTAGTGTGTGTGTGGGGGGGCTGGACTCCCCCATTCCTCTGTGTGTGTGTGTGTGTGAATGCGTGGGTGTGTGTAGGTGGGGCTGGACTCCCTCATTCTCCCATGTGTGTATGTGTGGCTGGGCTGGATTGGGGCTCCCCCCCCCCGTTTGCCAGTGTGTACCTGTGTGTAGCTGGCTGGGCAGGGCTGGCTTGGGGCTCTCTCTTCGCATGTGTGTGTGTGTGTGTGTGTGTGGCTGGGCTTGGGCTCCTCCCTTACCTCTGGTGTGGTGTGCATGTGTGACTGAGCTTCCTCCTTCAATCTGGGGTGTGTACACATGTGACTGGGTTTCCCCTTTTCCTCTGGTGTATGCATGTGCGTGGCTTGGACACTCCTCTTCTCTCTCTCATGTGTGTGTGTATGGATGAGTTCCCCCTCTTACCTCTGGGCTTGTGTGTGTGTGTAGCCGGGCTCCCCGCTTCCCTCTGGGATTGTGCATGCATGCATGCCTGCTTTAAAAGCACCTTTGTTCGTGAGTGATGGGTGTGTACCATGGTGGCACACATCTGAACAAGTCCTGGTGAACAGCAACCTAAGAGAAACAGCGGAGCTAGTGACATATGAAGAAAGTGTTCTACGTTCTTCTGTTCCTGGGTAGAGAGGAGGCAGGAGCCAAGGTCCTGCAGTGGCAGGGTTCTTGGGAGCTGGGGGGGGGCTGCAACCCCCTTTTCCCCCCAGATGACACCCCCGGTGAGGAGGGATGGATATCATGCTATTGACTGCATGACGGGAGAGGAGACTCTTCACTTTCTCCTGAAAGCAAATTCCAAACCCCGTGGGACAGTGAAACAACTGGACTGGGGGACTGGTCCCTCCTTAACTAAGCTATTGGAATGAATCCTGTTTATGAGGCACATTCTCATGAACAGGATCACTCTGCTGTCTGCAAAGTGACAGGCAAAAACCTATCCACCCTCTGATTCTTGAGATACTGAAAAATAACCTTTGACTTACTGCTTTAAAGAATGGCTTTATTTTACCGGCGTGCTCAAGGAGGCTCAGCAAACAGCTCCTGAGCCAAGCCCTGGTGGGATTTTATTGTCTGGTAGAAAATGAATATTCCACAGACCAATGTTGACTATTCCATTTATCAGGGGTGAGTTAGCTCAAGTCACCTGTGCCGCCTCCACAGCACAGTCTTTTGCTGTGTCCATGCAAGGGAGCCTTGGTTTCTATTGACCTATATTGATGGCTTTATGCTGCAGCTGTAGTGTGTTATTGTTACACTTTCAGGCTTATTGCCTGATATTTACACTCCAGATCTGCTGATGGCGGGAGGGACAAAACGGGCAGGTGCCCCGGGGTCTGGTGTTCTCAAGGCGCCTGGAGTTCCAGACACTGCTGTGGCTACTTTGACAGCAGTGGCGGCGGGAGCTCTGGGCACCTTTGAAGTGCCTCGGCAGCGCTGTTCTGCTGCTCTGTCTAGGGGGTGGGCCTCGGGCTGTTGCCTTGGCGGTGCTGAGGGCTGACAGGCCATAGGCCCCGACCCTTCCACATTTGGCCCTGCCTCTTCCAGTGGCATGGAGATGAAGGGCTTACTACCCTAGGCCCCTGCCCCTTCAGCCCTTAGCCCCACTCACAGTGGCTGTTGGCCCCCCGTACACCTCAGCAATATGAGTGTGAGATGGGACTGATAGGGCTGGTAGGGGTAGTTCAGTTGTGGCAGGTGCAGCTCAGTGGTTTGTGTATTAGCCCCCCCGCCCCCCAAAAAGCAGGGTTATGAGTTCAAGCCCTCAGGGGGCTATTTGGGGAGCAGGGATAAATAGGTCAATACAATTGTTAAAAAGAAATAGGGATGGTTTGTGGCCCTGCCAAAAGGGCAGGCAACTGCACTTAATGATCTCCTGAGGTCCCTTCCAGCTCTACGAGATGTGTGTATACACCCAGCATTTGCTATGTGTGTCTCTAACCTGTATGAATTCAGCTGGTGATCTCAGTTTATCCCTAGCAGATGGGCATTCGCAACACAAACATCTCTTTCCTGAATAGAATTAATTAGGCATTAATAGGAGTAGCAGGCCAAAGACTAAAGCGGGGACAGAGTATGAACTAATCTCTTCTCCAGAGCAGGACTGCAGCACATTGCTTGTGCAGAGTGAGGAACCTTGCTTTCTGCCCCACGTAAATACAAAGCAGGCTGCAATGAGATAGAAAGAGCAGCACTCTAGAGAAGACATCTGTTCAGGGACCAGTGTCACTGTATCGCTCCCCTGCCACAGACTGGTAAATTACTGTTTGAAATAATGGACAACACCCACTATAGAGCTGACAGACCCTGGTTATTAGCAGGAGAAATTGAACCTGGGACCTCTCACATTAAAGCCACATACTACGACAGGTTGAACCTTACTTGTCCAGCAACCTTGGGACTGACTGGAGCCACACAAAAGAACGTGTCATACCACGGGAGGTCAACACTTCTGCTGCTTACTGGGCTCTTAGAAGACATTTAGTGGTAAATTACAGCTAAATAACAGCACAGAACACTGAGAGCCAGGACTGGTGGCTGTAAACCAACTTCATGGGACCACAGGAAACTTGTTCACATCCAGGATAAGTGGTCGTCTTGCCAACTAAAATCATGCCGGATTATGGATGTTGCCAGAAGAGAGTGTTCCGGATTAGAGAGGTTCAACCTCTACCACGAGAGCTAAAGGCCATCTGGCTTTTAGTTAAGGCTGTAGAGCAGAGTTTCACGCTCTTTCTTAGTGGTCTCAGTGTCTCTGGGCTGTACTTCTGTCAGGATAATTTACAGACTGTACCGGCAGTAAGCAAAGCATATGCTAAAATTATCCATGTGCTTTCAGCCTATAGAAAACGGGAAGCTAAAGTGTTGTGTAATCACCTGCAGGCAGACTCAAACCTGAGATCTCTGGTGCAGCTGGCGCTCAGCTCAGGCTGTAGAGGACACTCAGTCCTTCTCTCTGTAAGTGATCTCGGTGCCATCATGTGGGACAGTGAACCACACCGGGGTGAGTGCGTTACAGCTGCACACTGCAAGACACACATTGCTCTTTCCATTCTGTGGCAGGGCCATGCCCTGCTCTTCACCTGCAGAGGAGTCTCACTTTGCTGTGCAACAGAGAATGAAAGCAAGAATCTCCACCCTGTGCACAGTTCCCAGCTCATTCTTCATCTATGAACAAAGAAGGTGAGATTACTGTAGTCCATTACCTAGGGCCCAGTGCCTGACGAACGGGATCAACTGCAGAATCTCAGTTTTAAAACAATGGTGGTGTCCAGCCCTCATGCTTGCAGTGAGAACCTTGAAAGAGTAAGACAAATGTAACCATTTCAATGATGACTGTCAGCACGTTGGGTGCGAGCAGTCCAACGTGGGGGATAGAACCAGAGTTTGGTCTAGTTGTTAAGAGCCAGTACCAGCAGTCAAAGCCTATTGTCAGAGCTGGATTCAGAAGCTCGGGGTGGAGCCAGGCTAGGAATGAGGCTGGCAAAGGAGCAGGCACAGAGGTAGAGCAGACGGAAAATGATTGGTGCTTCTGCTGGGCTTAAGACCACACCTGCTGGCTCTCTTCAGCCAATCACAGGGTTCTGTTCAAACTCATCGGTGTTCGGGAGTCTGCCTGCAGACTGAGCTAGCTACTCCCATGCTCAGCTGCATTCCTTACAGCTCTCATTCCTTACAATGTCTGCCTGTGTCTGCACCCATCCTCAAGCAAACTCTCTAAGAGGTGTGAACTGCCTCATTCATTTCAATAAAGTGCTAACTCTGAAGCCCCTTACTGTTGCCCCCTATCAGGGCTCCCTTCCCACAGAGTCTTCTGCTCATGTGGGGAGGGGTGAAATCCTCTTTTGACAATGTGAACACCTGAAAGCAAGTCCCTTTAAAATCTCTGACTGGGTACCCAGAATCACTAATACTTTAAAACAAAATTAGACCTTGATGCTTATTAAAAGCAGTATCTATCCAGGTTCCTCAGTTTTAAAATATAAATCTGAATAATTTGGTCACTCCAAAGTATTCCTTTTTAAAAATACCTGGCTTCTATTGATTTGGCCAGTACTTTTGTCAAGTTTCCTTGAGAAATCTTGGATTCACTGAGTGATCATTTGACTTTCTCCATAACACAAGCCATAGAACTTCCCCAAAGCAATTCCTAGAGTATCTTGAAGTATCCCCAAAGCTGGGAGGTCTCATTTAGTCGGAAACAAAAGCAGCCGTAAGGGAAGGAAACTCATTGGATCTTGGAGTTGGAACAAAAGCCATGCTAGATAACTGAAGCAAGGAAACAGCAGGAGCACCGAATGCAAATGCTTAGTACTTTGCAGGTTTTAAACCTACCCGATCATGTCCATCCTCATTTAAAAATCTGTGTGCTGAAGGGAATCTCCTGCTGTGCTCTCCCCTAGGCTAGCTTTGGCTCATACAATCCCTGTTCAGGACCAAAGGCCCAGATCCTGTTTAAAATAAGCTTTCCCATCCATCTTAGTGGTTTGGGGTATCTAGGTATTGCAAGGTGGAGACTCAGTGCAAAGAGGGATGGTATTCTTCTGGTGCTGCAATAAATCCACATCTCGACGGCAGTAGCTGGGTTGACGGGAAAAAAAATCTTCTGCCAAGGCAAATTTAGGTTATCTTAATTACATAGCACAAGGCATGAAATTTTTCACAGTCCTGAGCCATGTAGTTAAGCTAACATTACTTTGTATCATAGACCAGCCCTTAGATGACAAGCTTTGCCCAAAGCAGTTTAAAATGCTTGAGACCTTGAAGCCAGACCCTGTCCAAATAATTCATGTTTCATTATTGAAATCCTGACAGACTTTCACTTTCAGCCGTGGTAGCTCTGGGAGCCTGTGGAATACTCAAGTGGGAACGGAAAGTATCAACCCTATCTACCTGATCTCTCATGCATTTATTCTCTCTCCTTCCTTGCACGTGTACTGGCTTCTGTTGGCATAAATCAAGGTCTTTCTCGTCGAGATGGCTAGTTTAATTAGGTAAAGTAAAATCTCTCCAGAAATCTATTGAACACCGTTCAATAAACATTAACAAGAAACCTGCACTTCCGCAGTGCGCTTTGGGAGCTTTTCTGCGGAAAAGTGCAAAATTACATCAGACCACTAGGTGGAGGGATTGTTTCATTCATTGAAGCAGAAGGTGCCTTTGCCCAGTAGGGAAACACAGCAAAATACAGCTTCACCATAAATCTGGAAATAGATTTAGCCAATAATAATATGAAGCATGGAAACTGAATTTCTTAGAGGGTTTAACAAACAAATCTAGGCAGAGGATAGGAGCATAATTTAATGCCATCTTTCCCTCCCGCCCCTCTTTTCTGATACAGAGATATTTGTATACCTTGTACATAAGCCGTGGGTGTAATTGGAATGTGTTTGTCATAAAGCAGAAACCTGTAACAGTCTAATTTGTGGACACATGAACTGTATTTTATTAATAGGGTTATTTTGCTAATGCATATTTAGGGTCAGTCTGATTTTGATAATAGCTGGGTGTTTTTCAGGACACACTTGAAGGCGTGCTTAGCAAACACACCACTCCATGAACAGCCCTCTCAATTAAATTATTGGCATAGATTTGAAAACAGGAATCTGCTTCTTTTCACAGATAATCCATCCCGGGAGCTTCCAGGCATTCGGATAAATTCTACATTGCAAATACTTTGGATCCTTGAAAAATTATTTCTTTTCAGTGACTTCCAGTGTATGAAGATTCTTTTCATCCCATTCAGTTGCAGGAAAAGAGGAGTTCACAGTCCACTTCTCTTGCAGCTGGTGGTGTGTTTGGGAGTGGCTACCTACACTGCAATCTCTCCACTCACTCTGTGGTCCTCTTCCCTTTTAGCCAGTATAATCAGCATGAAATGGGATATTTGCATCCTGACATGGTTGGCATGTTACCATCTGGGTGCAGAAAATCATACAATTACATATCAAGAAGAGAAACCCCAGCATGCTTCAGAGGCACATGACTCTTATTTGCTCTGAAGTCAGAGACTGGGTGCTGAGTACAGAGAGGAAAGTGATTTGGAGACAGTTTGTTCAAATGTTTGCTGCGGTGTGACGGCCACAGTGCTGACAGGTAGAAAAAAAGCTGCCCGGCTGGACTGTCAGCAGTGCCTGAGATTATATTTGAAAGGAGACCCAGAAGGTAGCCATGGGCTTGTATGCAATGATTTGTCCATTAATCTCCTGCTAGCCCTCCCACCACTGACAGACAGGAAGGCAATGTTTTCAGACCAATACAGCCAGCGTCACAGCTGTATCCAATCCACTGGACTTTATCGCCAACTATGAGGAGCTATTTTGTGAGATGGTTTTTCTTTCTCCCTCCTGCCTTACACCTGACAGGCAAAATAGGGAGGGAGACAGGGACATGCAAGAATGGTCCCAAAACGGATGCTTGTTATTGCCAGGTGGTCAAATTCATCCCTACATTAAATCTATTGGGTCAGATATTTTAGCTGGCATAAATCCGCAGAGCAGCAGGGTCCCCACTGCCAGTATATGCCAGCTGAGAATCTGGCCCACAGGAGTTTAGAGGACAGACTCTGATGTTAATTTATTTTATTTGGTCTTTGAGAGCTATGTCTACTCAAGCTGCTTGGGGTTGATCTTCCAGGGTTTGATTTTGCACTTCTGGTCTGGATGCATGAAATTGACCTCTCAGGGGTTGCAGTTGACTCTTGTACTCCTCTTGAGATGTGAGGAGTGATGGAGAAACACTCCCATTGACCTTTCCCTGTATAGACACACAAGTTAGCCAAATACAGATGTGTTGATTTGAGCTATGCAATTTGCATAGCTAGACTTGCATATCTGCCATTGACTTTCTTAGCGTAGTGTAGACGTAGCCTAAGTCAGAGCTGCTTATTTTTCTGAATCTTTCTCCGCATTCTCCTCCTTTCTCTGCAGTTAGCACGAGTAAACCAATAGAACTAAGGAAACGGGCTGAATTCTGCCTCATGCGTCATAAACACAATTGCCTGTTCAATTCTTATTCCAGAATCCTTATTGTTGGTAATGCTATTCAAAAGTGGAAAGAGCAGAGCTTAATTTTCAATAGGAGGTTGAGATATATTGCTGGCAGTCAGAAATATCTTCTCTTTTGTCAGTAAACTAAGCAGATATGACTCCAGATGATACCTTCAGGATATATTGTAATCTTTCCCCACATATTATTTGTATTTGCATTTATAGGCTGTAATTTGCCATGATGGGATGTGCTTTGCAAGACATTTGCATGAAAGATTTTTACAAAGCAAGCAAACAAATATATGTCTGAGATATAAAAATGAACAAATGTGAGCTGGAACCCACTGGGGGAGAATAAATGTGGAATACTCGGATGTCACTTTCTCAGTACTTTTATCTAGTTCTAACTGCACAAACTGTTATGAAATAAAATTGTGCAGAGTGGGTCCAGGCTGAGGGAGGAAGAGGCAGATTTAATATAGTCCTCAGCTCCTGGAAATCCATAATATACCTCCAAGGAAGAAAACTGCACTATGTTGCTGTACAACAGCTCAGGATCTGGGCTACCATCTTTATTTTTCCTCATGTCACTTGAATCAGCAGAGTTCAAATTAATGAGCTACAATTAATCTGTTCCTCTTCCAGACTAGTTAACACTAGTGGCCATTTGAGAATGAGGTAGGGTTAGCATCCCTCTACTTCTTCAATGGAAGCGCATTACTTTTGTTCTTATTGTCCTCCAGCAGCTCAGTGGGGGGCATAGGTTGTTCTATCTCCAGCACTGAATCATGTGAAGGATACCAATGGACATGAACCCCTACAAGTGTCTGATTTTTGTACTCTCTCTGATTTTGTATCAAAACAAATGACTGGCCATACTGGGCCAGACTAATAGTCCATATAGTCTACTATCTAGACCGGGGTCAGTGCTGGATACTTGAGAGTAACTGAACAGGATAGGTCAATGCTGAGGGCGTGTGTACATTACAGACGTAAACTGACCTTTTTTGGAAAAAAGCAGTCAAGTAGCACTTTAAAGACTAGCAAAATAGTTTATTAGGTGAGCTTTCGTGGGACAGACCCACTTCTTCAGACCATAGCCAGACCAGAACAGACTCAATATTTAAGACACAGAGAACCAAAAACAGTAAGCAAGGAGGACAAATCAGAAAAAGATAATCAAGGTGAGCAAATCAGAGAGTGGAGGGGTGGGGGGGAAGATCAAGAATTAGATTTAGCCAAGTATGCAGACGAGCCCCTATAGTGATTCAGAAAGTTCCCATCACGATTTAAACCATGTGTTAATGTGCCAAATTTGAATATAAATGTCAACTTGTCCACTTCTCTCTCTAAAACGGAGCAATAATTTCTCTTTAGTAACACACATACCTTGAGGTCATTGACAGAATGCCCCATTCCATTAAAATGTTGACTAACTGGTTTGTGGATCTGGAGTGTTTTGATGTCTGTTTTGTGCCCGTTGACCCTTTGTCTAAGGGAGTTAGACATCTGTCCAATATACAAAGCATCTGGGCATTGTTGGCACATGATGGCACATATGATGTTAGTAGAGGAGCATGAGAAAGTGCCCGTGATTCTGTGAGTAAGCTGGTTAGGTCCAGTGATGGTATTTCCAGAGAAGATATGTGGACAAAGCTGGCAGCGGGCTTTGTTGCAGGGAAAGGTTCCAGGACTGGTGTTCCTGGGGTACAGACTGTGGCTGTTAGTAAGGATCCTCATGAGGTTGGGCCTGTTCTCTCCTACAGACAACCTCCTGATGTAGAGCTTGATGTTATTGGCAGCCATAGAATTAGGAGGCAAAAAGGGAAGGATTTTCAGGGTAATCATTCTTCACAGAGCATGTGTAGAGAGTCCTGGGCAAGGAAGAATGTGCATCATCTATATCAATATCATGGGTTGGCTCAGTGGAGCAGCTGCTGTCATTCAGAAGATGTGAGTTACAAACTGCCTGCACATACGAACCAGCTGGGGATAACTGCACTTGCCCACCGTTGTTTGCCGTAAGCAGAAATTTGTGCCGGCCGACTGATCAGCTCTGAAACAGAAGCTGTCCCGCACCCGTTTTACTGCATCTCTGTCAGCAGATCAATTGAGAAGGCAGTGACCTAGTTTGTGCAGATGCTGCAGGGATGGAAGTAAGGAAAGGGTTAAGGCTTGTTGTGCCTGAGAACCGGGGTGCACGGCAGCTCAGCTGTTCACTCCTGTTGTGCTTTTCGACTTGGGGGGATTTTGAGTTCGAAGAGGATTTCAGCGTCCACCATGTGGCCATAAGAGATGCATCATGGAGAAGAGGCCTGCTCACCAAGTATCACAGAGAGCCACTGGCGGTACTACCATAAGCATTTTCATTGCAAGGCTGGGAGCTGGGGCACTCGGATATTACAAATTGTCTCTTTGTGTACTTGTCCCTTCCAAAAGAACCTGGAAGGTTTCCCCTGTCTTTCAATGGAGGCTTCTCCCTGGCAGCTTGTATGAGAACTCCCCTGTGCTCACACCACCACTGTGTCTTCAAGGGAGTTTCCCAAGCACAGAGGGAGATGTGGGTAACTTAAGTACAGTGATTTAACTCTCCGCTGCCTTTTCTGCCACCATTAAGGGAAATGACGCATGCCCAGGTCCTCTTTCTCTACTCCCTTCTGCTGCTATGGGATCTGATGGTTAGGGACACAGTAGTACTGAAATACGGTTGTCCGTATCTATTCAGGACAGGTGACAAGTGTGTGTAGAGGAACCTGTACAGATCACCCTGGAGGAATGCTAGGCCCTGTTTTATCCTAGATAGTAAGGTCCGTAATGCAGGAATTTTGATCTTTGTGGACATATCTTTGTTAATTGCAAAGCACGCTGCATGCCCCCAGTACTACATGCTTCCCTTCATATTCATGTGCACACAGAGACAGTTACGTGCCCTCCGGCCCATGAGATTCCTTGCCTTGAGGAGCTTACCATCTAAAGGCACAAATAAACATAATACAAAATGGAGAGCTACCGGTAGGCACACAAAGGATGGGATATGATCGTTGCATATGGCGTGCTTCACAAAAGTTGTCGTGTTAATTGAGAGGTTGTTCCAGACATCATGGGAGGCATGTACCAAAGCACAAAAACAGAGAACAGGAAGAGAAGACAAAGGGCTCTCTCCGGGAAGCAGCACAAGTAGACAGGGAATAGCAGTTAGCATTATTTCTGGGAGTAAGGGCAGAGCCTGGGGCTGACCTTGCTACCATTAAATTCAATGGGAATCTCTCCATGAACTGCAGTATACTGCTTCCTGTAGCAAGATGTAGGAAAAAATGTCACTAGGGAAGGCCCTAGGCTTGGTTTATATGATGCAGGTACGCTGATGGCAATTGCAGCTAGAATTTACTTATCTGCAAACGACTTACCTGGCTGTCCCCACAGAGGGAGGTGGATGGAGAATCTCTCCCATTGAACTCCCTCACTCCTCCTGAGATTGAGGGATACAGGGTCGACTGCCAACCCCAGATAGTTCAGTTTTGTGCATCTCTACCAGGCGCACAAAATCAAACTCCAGAAGATTGACCCTGAATGGGTCAATCTTCCCTGTGGACTAGACAAGCCCCTAGGCAGAAGTTAATAATCTCTCTTTTTCACAGCAGAATATTATTGGAATAAGGAAAACAAAACTTCTGGTTCCGGGATAGAAGCAGGTGACTGATTTTCTTTTAACCATTGCCCAGGATGTGGTGCTTGATGGGAAGGCATTATGAACGTGCATGGATAGGAGGAAAAGGAAGTGCTGAAGTGCACCCTTACACAAGCCCTTTGATGAGATAAGGCTGAGTGACCTCAGAGGAAGAAGCACGTCATCCTACTGCAAATCTCATTCATGCTTAACTGCAGAGTGCGGGCGTGAGGCTCATAGCGGTCATTCATGCATTGGAGGAGTGAAGTTGAGCAAGTTCATGAATCATTTGCCTTTGCTGTGGTAGAAAAGAAAAATAAACATGACATTGTGGATTACGTTCTTTTCCAGTGCACATCACGCACATAGGTAAAGAACATACAGGCAGCATGTCACCAAACGGTGAAGAAGCCCAGCAAAAACATGATTCTCTTGACGAGGAGCTGCTGAGGAGCCAGCAGAGCCCTGTGACTTTGGCATCATGTGCGAACACGAGAGATAATCTAGATGTTATCAGAGAGGTAGCCGTGTTAGTCTGTAGCTTTGAGAACAACAAGAAGTCTTGTGGCACCTTATAGACTAACAGATATTTTGGAGCAGAAGCTTTCATGGGCAAAGACCTTCCCATCAAGCACCACACGAAAGCTTCTGCTCCAAAATATCTGTTAGTCTATAAGGTGCCACAAGACTTCTTGTTGTTCTCGAATCTAGATGTTGGGATTTTAGTCCAGAGCTTCCAGAAAAAAATGATGATTTCTGAGCTACTGCTGGATCCGGTGGTACAATGAGCAGGGCGAGAGGGTGAGAACAGATCACACTCAGCAGGAAGGTGGTGTTGCATGTATGCATGGTACAAGGAAAAAATAGACCTATGGCAAAGAGAGAGGTAGTAGAAAAATTCCTTTGAAGAGAGCAGAATTCCCCAGCCCCAATGTATACAGAATGCTGGGAGGATGACAGAGGGGGACACAATATAGGTGAGACCTACCCAGCCCCTGGGAGCAAGTGTGGGAAATGTAAGGAAAGAGAACATGGGGAGCATGTGTCTTGCTGCATCAGAACGGAGGAGATAAGCCAAAGAAAGGTGCTGGAGGTCTGCTGCTGGGAACTGGGTCCGTTCGCAACCACGCTTGTGCTGCCAATCTCCAGACTTGCAAATGCATCTCTTAAATTGAAAACCAGTTCTCTGAAAGAAGGGAAGGGGCTAAAGATGGTAAGTCCCAGCCTTACAGCTCAGGGCAGTGCTCAGTTCAAAGCTTGGAGGAGCTGTGAAGCCCGTGAGGTAAAGTCTGTGGTATGGAAGGATAATTACATTCTGCTCACTGAAATCTGAACAAAGGGCAATGTTGGGAACCAAAAACATTCAAGACAGATGACGTCAGCAACATGATGCAAAATACCAACTCCCTCACAACCAAAGAAAGGGGGGAATCACCTGTCCTGACAATCCCTGCGACACGTCTCCTGAGGGTTCCTGTTCCTTCCCCTTGGAGTACGGATGTAGCAGGACTGAGGGACCTGCTGGGTGGGAACAGGTAAAAATGAGCAATTAGGGCGCTATCCCATGACTCAGGAGACCTGGGTTCCACTGCCTATGCTGCCACAGACTTCCAGTGTGACCTTGAGCAAGTCACTTTGTCTGTGCCTGAGATCCCCATCTGTAAAATGAGGCTAAATTCACTAAAATTGCAAGGTGGTCAGATACTGCAATAGCAGGGAGGGGCATGTAAGTAGTTAAGTCAGATATTTAAGGGTATGTTTTCACCACACATAAAGGTACTAAATAACTCAGGTTAAAGTAGCAGGGAAGGCACGGGAACTCTGGTTAGCCGCTCAGATTCAGCTCCAGGTTCCCATCTAGTCTCTGCCTCAAGCTGTTCACCTGACTCAGAAGCCAAATTGCCTCATCTTCGCTGCAGGTTAGCTAACCCACCCTACAACTCTACAGTTATTGGCCGTGAAGACACTCCCTTACCAGTTACAGCCTTGCCATGTGGCATTGTACTGAGGAGCTGGTACCTGCAGCACATCTGTGAGGCCAGCGGAAAGACAATTTGCTATTAGTTTTTTCTGAGGTGTTCCTGCAGCCCAGTTCCTTCCCTTGCAGATGCGGTCTGCTACCATTTCTCTTCCGCTTCACTCAGTTCCTCTTGACATTTTAAAAAATAAATTGGCTTAGGTTTACCTTCCGCGCTCCTCTGTTTCCTTAACTCCAAATCCCACATTTCAACACTGTCTCTTTCTGTGATCTTTTGAAGGTCAGGAAACTGCAGATCTTGTTCTCTGCCTCTTGGTGTGGGGAGTGGCTAAGGGTTTCCCCACCATCACTGGATATCCGGGTGCTCTCCTGGCCTGCTCTCCAGGCCAATATTTTGGGGGTGGTTGACATGAGAAAGGTAGAGGTGGCTTTAAGGCAGAATGACACACTGGCCAGCTTTGGAATATCACAGTAGGAGAGAAGTTCTCTTTCCAGTCCAAAGCCTTTTTAACAAAACACTCTGTAGTGGATTAGAATCATAAAATCCTAGAATCCTAGGGCTGGAAGAGACCTCGGGAGGTCATCGAGTCCAGAGCCCCCCCGGCCCAAAGCAGGATCAACCCTAAGTAAATCATCCCAGCCAGGACTTTGCCCAGCCAGGACTTAAAAACCTCTAGGGATGGAGATTCTACCACCTCTCTAGGTAAAGCATTCCAGTGCTTCACCCCCCTCCTTGTGAAATACATTTTCCTAATGTCCAACTACACCTCTTCCACTGTAACTTGAGACCATTGCTCTTTGTTTTGCCGTCTGTCACTGCTGAGAGCAGCCTTTTTCCAACCTCTTTAGGGTTGAGATTAGGTTAAGACTTATCTCAAAGATCTCCTTAATAGCTAATTTTCTTTCCATCCCTGGATGCTATTTGAAGCTGTGGGAGCACTAGCATAGACTAGACACTACTGTTTTTTCCCCACCACGCTGTCTAGACATGATCTGACCAGGACTGGAAAGCGGGAGACTTCTCTTGACCTTTTCTCTATTGAACAGTATAATCATTTCTTCTCTTCTACTCAGCCACAGCAAAGACTGACTGCACTGCGCAGCACCTAACAGTTTGCTGATTAACTGCTGCATTACCAGGAAATTACAATGGAAGATGATTGCAGTGGAGTCTGCTTTGAGGAGCACTGGTATTTTCCACTGAGCTATAACACAGAAGCAAAAATAGGCCCGATGATTTTGAACTGTCATGATAGTGTACTGTGCCTAGAAAGATTTGCCTGGCATTGTCTGGGGCGGCAGGTCCTCCTAGATCCCCCAGCCTTAGACTCTTCCTGCATACTACTCCAGCCCAGATCACTCACCCCAGCCCATTGCTGCCCCCTGCTTCCTGCCCAGATGGCCCTTCCCCAGCCTGCTCCTGCATCCTACATCCTGCCCAAACCCCATCCTACCCCTACAGTCAGGGACCACCTCTGAGGGTTTTTCTTTTTTTTTTTGCTTGTCACTTGTGCGGCCCCCAACTCATTTGTCTATGGGTCAGTGACCCCCACCCAAAAAAGGTTCCCCATCCCTGTGGTAGAGGCTCATGCACTGAGCTCCAGAAGGCCCAAGTTCTGTTCCACCTGTCAGCATTACAACTGCAACAGCCTGGCTATGTCTACACGTGAAGCCTACATCGAAGTAGCTTATTTCGATGTAGCAACATTGAAATAGGCTATTTCGATGAATAACGTCTACACGTCTTCCAGGGGTGGCAACGTCGATGTTCAACTTCGACGTTGCGCAGCACCACATCGAAATAGGCGCTGCGAGGGAACGTCTACACGCCAAAGTAGCACACATCGAAATAAGGGTCCCAGGAACAGCTGCAGACAGGGTCACAGGGTGTACTCAACAGCAAGCCGCTCCCTTAAAGGGCCCCTCCCAGACACAGTTGCACTAAACAACACAAGATCCACAGAGCCGACAACTGGTTGCAGACCCTGTGCATGCAGCATGGATCCCCAGCTGCAGCAGCAGCAGCCAGAAGCCCTGGGCTAAGGGCTGCTGCCCACGGTGACCATAGAGCCCCGCAGGGGCTGGAGAGAGAGCGTCTCTCAACTCCTCAGCTGATGGCCACCACGGCGGACCCCGCTATTTTGAAGTTGTGGGACGCGCAATGACTACACGGTCCCTACTTCGACGTTGAATGTCGAAGTAGGGCGCTATCCCCATCTCCTGATGAGGATAGCGACTTCGACGTCTCGCCGCCTAACGTCGAAGTTAACTTCGAAATAGCTCCCGACGCGTGTAGCCGTGACGGGCGCTATTTCGAAGTTAGTGCCGCTACTTCGAAGTAGCGTCCACGTGTAGACACGGCTCCTGAAACGGAAATTCCGTCCTTCAACAATGCACAGTTCTATCAGTGTGTAAGACAGGCTGTGATTCCCCACATTAAACAGCTGTGGGTTCTGGGCACCCTCTGTTGTTTTCATTGGGTGGTCCAGTCTCAGCACACCAACAGAGTCAGCGTCTATGTACGTACTTGACACAGCTAAGTCACACTGCCGCTGCTTATGCTTCTGCAGCTACACTGCTCATTATGTTCACACAGCCTCTCATTGAAAGGGGAATCACCCCCATCACCCGTAGTATAGACATATCCTAAGTCACTCCCAGAAGAACAATATGGCATCAAGCAAGTTAGTTTTCTTATCTGCATAACACACCTGAAAGGGTTCAATTTGTAAAGTCCTTACTCAGGAAAAATTCCCATTAATCTTCAAGAAAGAAAAGCAACTGCAAAAGCAGAGAGCCTTGGGAAAGGTATCTACGTGGTTCAACAAGAGATCAACTCCGTATATAGCTTTAGAAATTTGTACTTAGTGGCCTCATTCATCAGAGCGACATCAATACTGACAGTGATTCATCAGCAAAATGATTGACTAACAAAGAGAGCTGGCGAGCAGCGAGCCAAGAAGATGCTGAAAAAAAAAGAAGTCTGAAGATGTCAAAATCTGCATTGTCTCTTGTCATGTTTAATGGGACAGAACCAGGTTTCATGTTTACTCTTGATTTTCGAGCTGAACGTTGTGGGTCTTAGACTCTGACCCCTGGTGATTTGCACATTGCTGCATGGAGTTTTGATTTTAAACAGGTCTTAGTTGACATTGTAGCTGAAGAAAGAGGAGGGGGGAAATTCTTTGTAGGTCTTGTATTTTAAAGCCTTCTCTGCCAGCAAATTCAGAATAGTTGGCTAGGATGGAAGAGGAAGCCAGCGTCTATGCAATTTGCTTTTAGAACAAAATTGGCATAGGAATATCTGACCAGAAGTGATTTTAAAGCTATAAATCAATCTCTTCCACATACAGAGGCAAATTAATGGTGACATAAATCTAATGACTTGTGTGGCTGAAGGAGCAGTAGAAGTTGGAAAGCCATGACAGCAACAGATGTATTAGTAGATGATATGAAATAGCCTTTTGCATTTCAAAAAGATTGGCTGAAGAAAATGCGCTCAGGACATGAGTGAAATGCTCCCTGACAGCACAAAGGGACTCTGATTTTTCTTCTTGATTGCTCTGATGCCAATAGGAAACTTAAGGTGGACTAGTGGCAGCATCTGATAGGCACTGTATTGTTGAGTATCTGTTTTCCCAAGAGTTTATCATTCTGCAATAAAAATTCACTCTGGCTGGAAACTTGCTGCACAAGGTGGGAGCCCAATAAAAGATGTGTAAGAGCCTGACCCAAAGTTTACTGCCATCAACAGAAAGATTCCCATTTACTTCAGGCCTTAAGTGAATTTGCCAGCTACTAAAAGAGTTGATGCTGGATATGGAACATCACTAGTGTATAATGCAAGTTTCCTCAGGGCAGTTCTCTTGTGAACTTAGCTGCGTACGTTTTTATAAGAGGCATCAGTGGCCACCAGTCTAAGAACAACCTATCTAGAAGCTTCCTCTGGCCTTCATCACCACAGTATCTGTGCATTCATGATTTTAGCCTCACAGCACTCCTGTGAGTTTGGGAAGGATCACCCCATTTCCCAAGTGGCAGAAGCACTCAGTGATTTGCCCAAACTCACACAAAGTTTGTAACTATTGCTAGAGTCCCACCCTCTTGCCCCCCGAACCAATGGTTCTGGGCAGTGCCCAGAGTCATGGTTTAGCAATGTCCAGATGGTTTTCCCATTCCACTTCCAAACCTAAGACACCCAGGTCTCCAGCTGGGCCCCTGAGTGTCCTGGAAGAGGTGGACTGTCAATGGGAAAAAAGGGAGGAGAATGTAACACCTAGGAATCCTCCCAAAGCTGGGGTACAGCTCTCTTTCTTCACAGGGCACTCATCAGGCTGTGGCCCTAAACTGAGCTCATACAGAAATAGAGCAGAACACTCTCTCCTGGGGAGCCAGCAATGAACTCTCCTTTTCTTCAAGCAGTGGCTGTCAGGTAGCAATCTTTCAAGGGTCGTCTACCTTCAGGCATCCCTCTCTTCACACTTTAAGGACTGAAAAGCTATTCTTCCAGGTCTCCTGCCTATTGAGCTGGGTTCTCCCCCTGCTTTTGAGAGATGAAACAGAGTGGGGCCACCTGAGTGCACATTAGCTCATGAACTCTGTGTTGCTCAGTGTGGGGCCTGTATACTCTGTCAGAGTAACTCAGCTGGGACCTGAACTCCGTGCTGAGGTCTGGCCATGTGTCCTGCCCACTCTTTCTACTCTAGAATGTTGCACTGGGATACTTCTGTGACACTCTGAACCTGTTTTTTTCTCAAAGTTGAGGACCACTTGCACTGCCCTGACCAGCACTTTGTGTTTCATTTTTATGTAATCCAAAAGGGAGGCACTGATTCATGGCATCAGGAGTAACTAAGGGTGTGTCTACACAGCAGAGTCTGTTGCCAACAGCAAAAAAGGAATGCAAATGTGGTTCTGCTGGTGAACCTCCCCCCTGCTTTGTTGACAGCCTGTTATGCCTGCAAAAAATCAGAAATAAATGGCGGCTGACAAAGGTGGGGTGGTAAGGGATGGGAGGGGAGCAGATGGCAAGTTGTATGGCAGAGAGGAGCTCCATTGAGCTCAATCTTCTCTTGTTGTAGGGACCTCACTGCAGTGACTAAAGTTAGGACTGCATTTGTGTACTGATTGCTACTTTGCACCAGAGCTGGGAAGGGATGTTTCAGGTAGCCATGTTTCATGCCCTTCAGTCCTCTATTCAAGCACAGCAGAGTCAATAAAGGACATTTTAAAAGCTTTATTGTTTGTGCAATACAGATAAAAATACAAAGTTCTGTATTTATGAGCTGTAATAGCACCATACTGGCTGTTTTATTGGTTGGCCTGGAATGAAGAATTATTGAACCATAGACAGGGCCCCATGTATAATGCAATTATGCGACCATGTAATTTTCTGCATGAGCGTAGATTTAAAAATTGCTGTATAACTGTACTTCAGAATCTAAACTTTCAGTGTCCTTAGTTTTAATGGCAGAGGGGAAAATATTTTTACTTACAGTGATTGTAACTGATGCAGTGATGTCTGAAAGCCTCAGAAAAGATGTTCTCAAAAGAGTAAACTGCCTTTATTGACCATAAAAATGTCTTGACTCTGAAGCCTAATTATAATCATTAAATAATATTAATGGTTTCACTGCTGATCAAAAAGGGCAAGAAAGATAAGGAACAATCCTAAGAAGATCTGCACCGTCTGCTGTGTGTGTGTGTCTCATTTTAGCATCTTTTGGGAGCAGGATTTGGTTTGTGAGCAGGGATGCTAGAACCAGAGCTGCCAGGGATGCGGCAGCACCTCTGGGGTAAGAGGTTTCCACCATACACAAGGCTTACTGCTTGGGTCACTGGCTTTCTCCACCCCATTCTACAAATTGTTCCATCATCTCTGGGAGAGTACCAGTATGTTTATTTTTCTTTGCCATTTGACATTCATGAAATCCAGAGTCTAAACCTTACCTCCATAGCTCATGTTAACTGGTGTCTTTGTTGGCAATGGAGGGGAAAGATGGTCTAATAGAACTCTAACTTGTGAGACCTGTGTTCAAACACTTGCTCACCCACAGACTTCCTACTGGACCTTGCACAAATCATGGGCGATAGCACTGCCTTACCCCACAAGGCTACGGTGAGCATAAAGACATTATGGATTGTGAGGTATGGGAACAACATATATATATATACACAATGACTTCTCTGCTGATGTATTGAAGTCTAAATGGGCTATACAGGATAAACTACCATCACAGTCACAAAAGTGTCTTCCATGGTTAGGGCTGGGTTATACTGGTTGGAGCACATAGGGAAGCTTGCACTGCTGCTAATCATTTAGTGGTTGGTCTTTAGATTTTAGCTTTCCTGGTTGCTAGTACAGCACCTGGCACCAGTAATACATTTTCATTAACAAATCAAAACCCTCTACCATGCAAAAATAAGGGAAAAGTACAGACACAAGAAATATATTTCATGATAGGTAAGTATCCAATTCAAACAGTAAAAACCTAAAACAAAACCTCCAGAACATTCAGTTAAGGCTCTAATCGAAGTTCTTACTCATTATGATTTGGCATTGCAGGAGTGTCTGAAGATATGGAATTTGTAAAACAAAATAAATCATATTAAAAAGTACTAGTTATGTATTTCTATTGCTTTTATGGCAATTAAAGTTCAATTTTTTTGGTTCTCACTGAATATACATTTGTAGTGACTATCCTGAAAGCAAACCATATAGTTCTGAGGTTTACAATGATGCTCATTAGGCTTATTTTCTGCTTGATTGTGTTAAAAAGAGGATTAAGGGAGAGCTATAAATATAATCAGGCTTATGCACTTATTTGTCAACACAGGTAAACCAAAGATAACCCCAGCTGGGTCCTAAAGTCACCATATTAAGAAGAGGACACCCCTGAGAGGGAGTGTGTCTGTTTCAGTATCTACCCATTCACTTTGTATTAATGTGTTATAGTGTATCTAGTACATTAAAACATGAGTTGGTAGATACTGATGCAGATACACTCCGTCTAGGGGAGTCCTCATTTTTGAAAGGTCAAATATAGTATCCTTAGGTCAGGACTCAGCAATCAAAATATCAAGAAGAGCCATTTTTAAAAATTCAGTTAAAAACTCAATAATTCGAGAGCCACAATGCATGTTACTTCAAGATGATCCTCAATAAATAAAGTCAACCCATAATTTTTGTAACCCCTCTTTTAAGAAGAGCACACACACTATGATGTGTAATGTGATAGAAGAAACATTCCAACCTATTAGCTCCCAGGGGCCTTCATCAGGATACAAGTCCCATTCTCCATCCAGATGGGTACTATACAAATACAAGAGAGTCTAGGTAGTGGTGGGGCCAATGCAAAACCTTGTATCCAAGTGCTC